>NC_140594.1:1067501506-1070249566 GCF_964204655.1 Triturus cristatus | reverse complement strand
AATCATTCAGTTTTCAGAGATCTACCTTGAAAGTTCATCTGTCTGCCAGACATAGGGCCAGATTACGAATGTGGCAGTTGAACCGCACTAGGAACGCCGGCTCTGCCAGGGAACTGCTGTTACCTAGCGTTGGAGCAGCAGTCAAAGGCCGCAATATGCTTAGCGCGAGCGCCACGGACCCGCCAAGCATATTACGAGAGAGGAAACAATGGGGGCCCTACAGGCTCCCCTGTGCCTCAAACATATGTGGATGCACACAGGGGGGCATAACATGAGCCCCCTTGTGTGCATGCACATAGGTTGCACGGCATGGACGTTTGAGTTCATGTCATGCAGGAACCTTGTGAGGTGTTCCCATTGAGGTACCTTTTTTAAAGGCTCAGATACCTTTAAAGGGCACCGCAGAGGGAACCGCCACGCCACCCACCCGACTACTGTAAAGTAGTAATCTAGCGGGCAGGCGGCGTAGACCTTCAGAGCCACCACTCTGCTGTATGGTTGTAACCTGGTCCTGAGTGTCACCAATTTCTTTACCAAATAGCAGAGTGAACTTTGCCCCACATGTGTATTACCCTATCACTGACTGGTATTGGTTGCTCAGTGTATCAAATTGCCTCCTATGGACTGCCTGCACTGCAATGCAATGCATGAGGAACTATTTTACATCTTAATGCTCCACAGAATCGTCACACAATAAAATATTTATCCCATAGATGTATTGTAATAAGAAAGCAATCATTTTTTTTGTAAATGCAACAGGCTTTAAAAAACATATTTCCGACAGGTCTCAACATTCTTTTGGCTTTGTCAATGTTTGTTATTATTTGTCAGACTCAAAGTTGTGGAGATCTACAACTGTGGAATGACAGATTTAACACAGAAGGGTAACAAATGTTCACTGTGAACTGGATAACGGGATTTTTAGGGCCCGCATTGCAGTGCGCAGCCTGCTCGCGCAGCGAGAGCCCTTTTGTATGGGGTTTTGAAACCTGACCACATGCTCATGCGTGTGATCAGGCTTTTGCCGGCAGGCATTGGCTTTTGCGTGTTTTTTATTTTTTTAAAGGCATGCGATTGGGCAAAGGCGGGTGCATGTCCCGCCTTTGCAACGCCCATTCCTGACCGTGTCTAGCATGCGCAGCAGCGCGCGTTTGCCTCGCTGCCGCGCTCCCTCCCCCCGCAACTCAGTGGTTCCCCCACTGCTATTTTATTTTTTGCATGTGGTAACCTTTTACTATCCTCATTAGTTTACATTCTACAATTTACGAAGTTAAGGAGTCAATGCGTCAAGTGAATAGTCCCGCGATGAAATATCTGCCTTGCCTTAAACACAAAATGTGGGGAGAAAGTGAGGAAATGAATTTTATATTGTAAGAAGAAGCCAATAGAAACGGTTCAGTTAATAATACGAATTTCGCATAGCGATATGAAGCAAGCATATTTCCAGGTGCTCTGAAGAAATCAATTAGGAGATTTCTCAGAAAAATGAGTTTCATTTCATCACTCAGAAAAGAAGTCGGATTCTTCGGCCTGGAAAGTCAGTCACCGGTAACCCACCACCCTCTTCCCACGCAGTTCAGAAATTGCAATTCACCTGTGAAATGCGCGACTAACTTCCTGGCGCAATGCACGTCCCCTGGCAGAGTCCGCGTTGATGCGGAGACGGAGCACTCTCCGGTGCAGCGCTTAATAACACGGGCACTTCCATCAAATATGCAATTTGTTTGCAGACCTCTCTATCACCCTGCAGTACTGCACACAATGCTTATTAATTCTGCAGAATTACAATCCGAACAATCCGAAAGCGCCGGATTTGATTTTTGTTGAAGTCGTCAGAGATTTTACTATGAGGAGATTTGAAATTAAGGGCGTGAGGAGAGGACGTGGGAAACAATTACACTGATGCACGCAGCCTTTGTGGAGAGGAATTTGTGCTCTCGCATTACTTAAACCCATTTTCCAACAACATCGGAGTAGCAGTGAGGTAATTTTGCACCTGAAATTCCTGAGACTGTTATATGCAATGGCGAAAGAAAAAACTGGGGAATTAATTGGTGCACCGAGTTCTGCTACAGATTTCCGACTTCCGGGACATATTCAGCTAAGTTTGACCTGGCGAAGGCACCCCCAGAAACAACGAGTTAAGTTTGCATGCTATACAGCCCACAAAAACACCACATTACGCACAGTTTCCAGTACAGGTACAAACCTGTTTTAGACAAACGGAAACAAGGCCACAAGGCCCCAACCCCAAGCAGTGTTAATGTTCAGTGCTGGGAGTTAGTGTTCAGGGCTGGGCAGTGGTAGTGTTTAGTGCTGGGCAGTGGTGGCGCCATTCTGCTGCAGATGACATCCAGGGCTCATGCGTGGCCCCTTTCACAAGGACTAACTTCAGCCCCTTAAATTCACCGAACAGACAGTCTTGTTTTCTTATAAATCGCCCCATTACTTGGAAGAAAAATACAAAAGCAGAAGGTCGCGCAGCATCTCGAAGGCCTTGCAGAGGAGGCATGGAGCAGACCGGTGAAAGGGAAATGGCCAGATGTGAGGAGCAAAATCTAGAGATAAACACACGAGGGAAAACTAAGGAAATGATAAGCAGCTGCATTAGGGTGGAGTGAGAAGCTAAACAGTAGACTGCTGTAAGGGTCATGGGTCTTGCTTTGCTTTACTCTTCAGCATTGCATGTCACATCTTCAGAGCCTGCCTCATGGCACTACAAATCTGCAGATCCCTCAAGGTGACAGAGAAAAGCTTGAACAGCAATCTGGTGGGTTCGGACAGATGGTCTTTCCGTCGCATCTGATCGGGTTCGAGCTATCGACATTGCAAATAATGCCTTTTATTTTTGTTTTCTTTTTAAAAACATAAATAAAATGCATTGTTATTTACAATGCCAATAACTGAAACTCGCGTAACTGCGAGACATATTGCATTGCAAATGCTTGTTGTTCATGGTGTCAGGTCAAGAGTGACGGGAATACAAGTCTTTGATGGAACATCAAAACAACTGCACTTCGTCCAATGACATTTTAAATGATGGTAATGTATTTATATCTCAAAGTACACGAAAATTGCCTATTTGCAAAAAATAATGTATAATTCTGCACTGGGAACCAATAAATGCAAATTCAAGAAAAGCATTGTTTGTTAAAATAATAAATGCCTTATCAGTTGTTTTTCTTTATTACCACAAACAGTATACATATTTTTCCATGAGAGATAAACAAAAAGTAGCTGAACATTACACTCCATTATCAATAACATCCATTATACTCATTACATATCTAGCATTTCAATATCAAATAAATATTCATAATACCTTAAAATTGATTGTACAAAAATCCTTCCTACTTTTTATTCCATAGTGCCACACACTAATTATACAGCGTATACAGGAGCGCCTCTATACAGATTCAGTCATTGTATCTAAATGTAAGCTACTTTCCATCTGTTCAGACCTGCCTTTTTCACATCGAGTAAACAGATTATTTCCTAAGCCTAATGGTGTAAAAATACATTTATATATGCGACACTGAAATGATGATTAATCTTATAAAAAATCATGAGTTAGATAAAACTATCCAATAATTATTCCCATGTGATATCGAGGCACAAACATACTCAAGTAAATTCCTAACTTTAAATATCGAATGCTGTAGACGTGTTTATATATGTTTTCTTTGTAGTGACTGGCAGAGAAATATATCTACGGGTAATCCTATAAAAGAAAATATCGGAGATGAGAATCTATATTTTACATTTAAATACAATAATAATCAAATCAACATCCATGACTTGTTAGTTTATGTTGTAAACAAACTTTATTCAATTACAGCTCATCAATCAGGTGCCATACCAAGGATGAAACAGTGCCCACTTATGGCGACATTTACGTTAACGATTATACATTCCTATAAACATCGGCTCGTCTAACGTCTCCACTTCGTAAAGTGCTCCTGTATTCATCTATCTTAACCCCTTCGCTGCGGCGTGAATTCCTCCGCAGCGCTGGGGGGGTTTGGGGGGTTTGCGGCGCCGCTATGCTCATGACGGAACCACGCTGTCATGAGTCACGGGCGAGCTGTGCTCATGACGGCGTGGTTCCGTCATGACTCCACCCACTTGCGCAAATCGCCCGCACAGGCGGGGAATTAGCAACGCGTGGGCGGAGCGGCCGCCAACGGACGCAGCATGACGGAACCACTCCGTCATGAGCACACGGCGCCCGTGGCTCATGACGGAGTGGTTCCGTCAAGGGCATGCAAGGGGTTAACAACAGTCCCAGGAGAATTGTGATCTATCTCTCCATCTTGGGAGTCAATTTCATAAGCATCTGTGCTAGTCCTCACTCATATCCATCCCAACAGGCAATGGATTAACAAAATACCCCCCCCTCCCCCCTCCAACTCTACCCACCCCCCTCCCACGTCATATGACTTGTTAGTTTATGAGCATATAATTTGCGGATTAATCTGAAGCAACTTAGATCATGATATTAGTGTGACAGTTACAGACTATCAATATAACCTACTATAAATACATTTATGTAGACTTCTTTTCTAAATCTGCTATGGCTTCTTTGGCTTACTTATTCTGAATGTTTATATCCACTCACAGTTGTAAAAGGTATGTTTTAGAAGATCTCAGCTTGTATAGTAAATAGAAAAGGATTGTGTATGGCAAGACTTACATACATATCCCCTTTGTTCACAGAAAGATTGTATTGGAAAAAGCGGCAACGTCCTGCCGTGAAGCTTCTCTTGTCAACTACAGCCCTGGGGTCATGGTGATAAAACAATCTGAAACACTCATCACCTCATCTGGCAAGGTGCAATTACAATGAGCCATTTCAAGTAATTAATAAAATGTGACTTGAAACCGAAGAAGTACAGCAATAGAACTCCTATAATCCACACAGCGATTAGTGGACTAAAGTGTATTTATGCACAAAGAACAGTTCTAAGAAACTGGACAAGCAATGGCAAACCCAACAGATATGACCATGGGGGAGCGTGAGAAAGCGTGTGTGTGTGTGTGTGTGTGTGTGTGTCAGTGTGAGGGTGTGTGTGTGTTAGTGTGAGTGTGTGGGTCAGTGTGAGACAGTGTGTCTGTGCGACAATGTGTGTGTCTGTGCGACTGTGTGTGTGTGAGACAGCGTGTGTGTGTATGTGTGAGACAGCGTGTGTGCGAGAGTGTGTGTGTGTGAGTGCGTAAGTGAGTGTGAGTCCCCTTCTTCGCCCCCCCCCCCCCCCAGTCACTTGGGACCAGCTCACATTGTATATTCATATAGATGATGTTCTGTCCATCTGTATGCGATGATTTTAAACAGTACATCCAGAATTTGATAATTCTACTTTTGGAGATTCGCTCATCAGTGTAAGGCTTGTGAGTAAATGGCATAAAAAGAACATAAGGTTTATAAAATAAAAAGGACTGCATAGCATCAGCCAGCGATAGTCCTTTCAAACATCATCACAAGGTTAAACAAACCTCTTGAGCAAAGGCTTCAATTTTTGTCCTGTACCTAGGGACCATTACACTGCCAACATGAGTAGAGACCAAAATCTTTGAGAGAAGATGCAGACTTGGAAAATACTTTAACAATCATTTGGTTGAGCTGCCAATCTAACTTGCAGATCTATTTGAGAAGTTCTGCCATTTCAAATCATGGACTCCCCAAAGTGGTAGAAATTCTGTTCTGTGTACATACATCTTATCCTTCAACAAACTCATCAGTTAATCATCTACTAACTTTATAGGACCCATGTTAATGCTTCCTTACATCGGATTCTCTCTCTCTCTCTGTCATCTCATTCACCTTCATTGTCTCATTTACATCACCATATGTATTATGTAATTGCAAACACTCATGTCAAAATAAATCAAATGAACACATAAGCCCAGTATGTGGAACAGGTGTAAAGTGTATAACTAGGTGTCTATACCGTAAATCACTTAATTCTTTAGACAATAATTCATAGAGATACCAAACAATACGTATTTGTTTATTTCAACAGGACATTTTTGAGAATAAGACTCTGGTTGATCCTAAATAGAAGTCCCTTTTATAACCGCATGCTTGTTCAGCAGTTTGTGCTATAGTTCTCAGGCTATGCATAGTGGTAGCTTGGCTTGTTTGTAGCAAGCATCCATATCCGAGATCAGTTCACCAATGACCGAGTATCATTAATGAGAATTAGATTACAAACAGTAGTTCCAGTTTTATATGCAGCTTCTGTCAGGTTGCCTTCTACATTTTAATTGGTCATCATTAACTTCTCCAAGGAACTGTCTGTAAGAACTACCTATGGAAGTCCCAGAAATGCAATGGCTGATTGGGCTTCAAATACGTGAGTCTGTTCTTGCACTTTAGTCTTCAATGCCACACACACACACACACACACACCACGTGTGGTCAAAGTTTCTGTAAAAAAAAAAGCAAAGCTAATATGTCTGGGGTTCATGTAGTAAAGCATACCCACACACAGGCATGCACCAGCCCTGTGGGGGTGGTAATGGGGGTGTTGGCAATGATGGTGGTAGTGGTAACTTTGGCAATGATTGTAGTTGTGATGGTGGTAGCTTACGTGATGGGGAAAAGGCACATACTTGAACGCTAAAAAAACATTTTTAAAAGCCTACTGGTGTAAAGTAAATACAGAAAGGTTTGACTCCCTTATACATGCAAATATAAGATAAAGAATGTAATGTTTGAGGATTAAGTGTCCTTTTGAGATGTGAAACAGTTCCTCATGCACTGCTAGTATCTACAGGATGCAGAATGATACACCAGAAAGCCAAAATTAAGTGAGACAGTTTTACTCCTTGAGATAGAGCCAAAGTTCACTGTATGTGTATTTTAAAGAGGTGTTAGCAAAACATCATGCAGGCAGCGGAACTGTTTTATTGATAATTAATGCAAGCAAATAATGATTTGCAAGCATACATCTAGCTGAAGTAAACTCAAACCCATACATCGATATTATGATTTAAACTGCAGTTTACATTTTGAATTCTGCCATGTATATTCTCATGCTAATAGAGGGAACAAAACTAACACCAAATACCAATATGCAAAAAGCTGTTGGCTACAATGCCGGGACTGGCTGAACGTGCCATGGGTCACTTAACAGCTAAGACAACCACAATGGAAAAAAAATCCGCTTTAAGAGTGGGCAGCTGCATCCATTCTCTTGAAAATGTACTCCCAATCATTACTGGTTTCCATCAGAAACAATATCCTCAACAGGTTGTCCACTGTAGTGCACAGCGGGTGTGGGCTTTGCACTGACGGCAGCAGCCATTGCCAAACGCTGAAGGTTCAGCATATCTGGTTCCAGTGTATGCAATGTGGGGCAATAATCACAGGATGATAGACCCTCAGGTGGTATGAAATTGTGAATGACCAACCATTTGAGAGAAGGGCTTCCATTGGCTCTGCATATATTCACTGGGATCTGCATCATTTGAACAGAAGCACTTTAATGAGCACATGTGCGACAATTGTCCTTCAAGCCCAGCTGCTTTAACACTTTCTCAACCAGTCGCTGAGCCTACACATCAGCAGCCGTGACTTCTTCCCTAATATGTTCCAACCATGCTAAGCAGCACATTACAGATCCATGGTTTATGCTCTTCTTTCGGAGAAACATTTCCTCAGTGTTGCTCTGTATAAATCTGTGAATCAGACTCCCATCCGTCGGATCAGACTGTCTCTAATGTGGTGAAGCGTGGCTAAATAAAAAAAAAGGGGGGTGGGCTTAGACAGGAGCACCGCTTCATTTTTAAGGCACGTGCACCACACCCACATGCAAAATCTTTTTAGTTAGCGATCCAAAATCCTATATGACGTGGTCGCTTTTTTTTCTCTTTTTAGTTACCAATTTAAAGTTTGTTCTGTAACTAAAAAGACAATAAAACATGTAAAGTGTTCGAGGTGGTCGAAATCAATAAATATGAGGCCAAAACAAAATGGACAGCGCAGGGAAGCAACAGGAGAAGCACATGGCCAAGAGCAAGAGGGAGGGGGATGTGGAGAGGCACTCTGTGCAGAGAGCAACCTGTTGTGCAGGGGAACAGAAGAACACAGCTTAACAGGACCCAATTGTGTGTTTTTTAAAAGTAAGCAGTGGAAGCACAGATGCCAGCCAATGAGAGCAATAGTAAAGTGGCAATGCTCCATGGGAGTGACAACAACAAGATTGACAAAACAAGCATTTACAATGCAATGGTCTCGGCATTGGTAAAGTTAGAGCTATTGGCATTGCTCATGACATTATTTTTGTTTATGTTTTTGTTTTTAAAACATTTAAAGAAACGGCATTGTCATGAGCAATGCCAATAGCTCTAACTTTAACAATGCCGAGACCGTTGCATTGTAAATGCTTGTTATGGCAGCCATGTAGACGAGTCTTTTTTAGCTTCCGTGCAAAGCCATCTTCGATGTTAGTGCCCTATATTTTGTTGTGGATAGGCCCCCCTCCCACCCTCCGCGAAAACTGTAGCTCGCCCATTGTTAAATGTATCTTTAGCAATCCCCTTCAGACCATGATTATGCAGCCATAGCTTTCCTGCCGTTGACCTTCAACGCTCTGTGAGCGACAGCATTTCTGACCTACATTCCCAGCCCCTTCCTTTCACCTCCTGCGGTAACCAGGTGGATGTCTGCGGCGAAAAGCGAGTCACAAAAGCATACGTTTTCAAGGGTCCTTTCGACACGCGCTGATGGTTATTCTATTTATTGCTTGGATGTCTGTGTACCACAGTACTGTAAATATATTCGCCTCTAGGCGCTTTGAGGGTTGGCTTTCGATTTCTCAGTAAGTCCCCCGAGCCTTTCTTAGAAGGCAATATGTTAGGAAGTTTACCAAGATAAATAGTAAAAAAAAAAATAGGATACTACTCGAAAGACAGATGGCCAAACAGTAAATGAATGAAAGTACCAAAACTGCACTCTGGTGGAGAATAAGGCTTCTGAAAAGAATCGGACGGGGTAAGATTGCTTAACCAGTTTACACGCGTGCTTTTCACAGCATTGGGAGGAAAGAATCCGGGCCGTTGGTATGGATTAAAAAAACAGTGTGCAACTCGGCACTATGCCTGGCTAGCTCTATGGAAAAGGACGGGCTGAACAGGCTTGAATTCATAGAAGGGACATGTTCCAGCACTCCCAAAACCCCAGATGAGTCGAACTGTGTTGCCGTATTCGCGTATTGTTATGTCCGCCTTGATCCTGCCCAGAACCACGAAGCCTTGAGAGCGGAGCAGAAAGAGAATGCAACAAGTAACGAGGAAGAAGCCGAGGGCACCGGAAGACACCACCGCATTTCTCCGAGGCAGAGCAGAAATGCCTCGGAGAAACGCAGCGTCCTTTTCGGATTCGGGGGCGTGTTTTGCTGTTGTCTCCTCCCTGAGACTTCTCGCAAAAAACATGCCCCCCGATCCGAAAAGGACGGGGCCTAATAGGAATGACTGACCTCTTCTCCAATGGCTGGCCAGCATTCAAGAGGCCAGCCAATGGAGAACAGGGGAGAAGAGAGGCGGGTTCAAGACCCTCTTCTCCAAGTCATTAAATCTCGGAGCGAGACTGCGCAAGCGCAGCCTTCGCAGCCGAGACCTAAAAAGCAGGCAAATGAGTGACAGGATTGTGAACTAATAAAAAGCAGTGGGCAGGCTCCAAGCCCCTGTATGCATTAAGCCACCAATGCATCGCAAGAGACAGTGTATGTGTTGTCTAGTAGGTTCAACCTAACAAATAAATTGTGCAAACTGAATAAAGCACAGCACTAAAAAACAAGTTAAGACAAAGAAATAAACTTGGATAAACAATGCAAACTTAGACTGAACTTACACACACCTTTGAAGCATTAAAGTGTACTGAGCATGCTAAAATAACAGAATTGGGAGACTACAGATCACCCGATCACACCTCAAGAAAAAGTGGTTGTTCAAAGAGGCTAAAAACAGAGTGATGACCTATTTTTTGGACTATAGGTAAAGCAGAAGTGCTGCAGAAAACAGCAGCCTTCAAAATGTATTTCCTAGGCATGTCACCTAGTAGATTTATGTATGAGCTGAGGGAGTGTTCACATGGGTGCCCATTGACTCAAGCCCCTCTCCTAGAAGTAGATGGTGGTGTCAGGGATCTGGCAAAGCTACAAGCATTTGCTATCCCAATGTCAAGGAGTGCATATAATAATACCTATATACTACCTTTCTGCACAATGTGAATGAATGAATGAATATAAAATTTGTAGAGCGCGGACTTAGCCCAAGGGCGTCAAGGCGAAAACTGTGGGTGCAGACAGAAAGACACGCTCACACCGAGGTCACACCGAGGTCTGAGAGAAAAGCCAGGTCTTCAAGATTTTGCGAAAGAGCAAATGGGATACCTGGCTCGAAAGCTCATCCGGAAGGGTGTTCCACAGTTTAGAGGCAGCCGTAGCGAAGGCTCTCCCTCCCCATTTGGCATTCTTGAACCTCGGTACTGTTAGATTTTGGTCTGAGGACCGGAGTAGCCTACTGGGAACATAGTGATGGACGATAGCCTCAATCCCCTCTAGGCCTGCGCCATAATAGGCCCTATGAGTCAAGCACAGGGTCTTAAAGAGGATCCTACGGTCCACAGGAAGCCAGTGCAGCAGCTTAATGGAGGCTGTAACTGAGTGATATTTTGGAAGATTCAGCACCAGCCTAGCCGCCGCATTCTGCACCAGCTGCAGGCGCCGCACTAGACCCTTATTAATGCCCAAGTAAAGTGCATTGCAATAGTCCAGTCTGGGTGTTACCAGGGCAATAACGGCCTGCTTGCGTGCATCAAAGGAGAGGAAATTAGAGATTTTTCTGAGGATCCCAATGATCCCGAAGCAGGTAGAGACAGTCCTGCTGACCTACAAATTGAGAGAGAGGGAGTTATCCACAATAACCCCAAGGTTCTTACCATGGGAAACCGGGCAGGGACAGACGCCAAGCGTGTCCAGCCACCAGTCGCTGGACCAAATTTCCTGTTTACTACCAAAAATCAGGACCTCAGTCTTCTCTCCTTTCAATTTCAGGAAGTTATCCACCATCCAGGAAGAAACTGCCTGCATGCAGCTCCTGAAGTTAAGAGCAGAATCCCTTATGCTATGTGAGATAGACACCATTATTTGGGTGTCGTCCGCATAGGACAGCACCTCTAGCCCACAGGATCTCACAACCTTAGCGAGTGGAGCAACATAGATATTAAAGAGTGTTGGGCTCAGGGAGGAGCCCTGAGGAACACCACACAGCAAGGATTTAGGGGCTGAGTAGAATTGGCCGAGCTTCACTGTCTGTGCCCGTTCACTAAGGAAGGAAGCAAGAAGCCCCAAAGCCGAGCCCCTGATACCTAGCTCTCTAAGGCGTTCAACCAGCCAGGGAGGAGACAGGGTATTAAAGGCTGCGGTAAGGTCAAGTAGGACAAGTAGGGTAGTATGCCCTGCGTCCACTTGAGTACGGATGTTATTAAATACAGCCGTCAGTGCTGTCTCCGTACTGTGATGGCTTCTGAATCCATGTTGTGAGCCATCCATTAGGTAGGAGCTGAGATGAGAATTTAAGTAAGTTTCCAGGATCTTGGCTGGAACAGGAAGTAAAGAGATTGACCGATAATTTTTCAGTTCTACCGGATCTAGAGAAGGTTTCTTTAAAAGAGACTTCACTACAGCTGTGTTCCACAGAGTGGGAAACAATCCCTCTGAAATGGCCGCATTCAGGACCACAGTGAGATGAGGGATAATAATCTCACGGCAGTTTTTTAGTACCTTAAGGGGGCAAGGATCCAAAGGGGAGCCTGATTTAACTCTATCAAGGAGCCGATCAGTCACCTCCAGCGACATGCAGGGAAAGGTGAGCAGCCTAGGAGTCACCTCTCTCAGAAGAGGAGAAGGTCGAACCGGCGACCTAGTGTTGGAATTAGAAGCTTCCAGCAGAGAGTAGATGTCTAGGATTTTATATGACATTCACAATTGTGTTTAAGGAAATATATACAAAGAAAAGATATTTGAGAAAACTATTTGTTATTCAAGCATTGATTCAATACAATTATTAGACATTATCAAGTTAAAAATATTTATGTTTACTGTTTAGACAGCACAGCAGCCCAAACCATAATTTAGATTCAGTATGTATGTGACAAGTCACCAACATCGTCAGGTACAGCAACCATGCGCTTCACTGAATCTTAATCCATTTTAAAGTTAGATAATCGGATGTACCGGAGGGTGCCCCCCCCCCATTTTAATCCGGTCATACTACCATGTTCATAAGGTCACAACAACATAATTTGCCAACAGTTCAGTAGTATCCATAAATTACCCCATGATATTTTAGCTGTTTTTTATTTCCAGACAGTAAAAGTAATAATGTTACCTTTGAACAGAATAATTGATAATATTTTCCTGTAGGAGTGGAATAACCTAGTACCTCACCAAAGACCTGCCCAATTAGTGTTCGCTCATCTCAAGCGTACATTCTTCACGATGATAAACAAGCATTGGCAAAGCCACTAGGTTTTGCCTATGCAAGACCCATTGGTGTTGTCAATGTTTATCGAGATGTTGGAGAGCAGCGCGGACTGCTGTGCAGCATGGCTTAAATAAGTAAAAACAAATAGTGATGGGCGGCCGGAGTTGACCATGTCGTAGCGCTTTCTTGTTTACATTATGGCATGCTACACAGCAGCCTGAGCTGCTGTGCAACTTGTCTAAATAAAAAAACATTGATAGAAATCCCACAAAAAAGACAAGAATAGAGGGAACCAAAATGGAAAGGAAAAGAAAAACGAAAAAGAAAAAGGAACATGCCCTCATAACATCACTATTCTGGGATTTTTAGGTCTCGCCTGGCGTTTGCAGCACACATACGCTGCACTCGACATGCGAGGGCCTTTTGGAATCAATACGGATTCCAAAGCGTGCACGCGGACGGACAGAAGATGTGCACGCGAGGACTGGATGCTTCACTGGCGGCGTGACCCACTGGGCACTTTTTTGGGGAGAAAGCGCGATGCAGGCCAGCACGGAGCATGTTTTTACAAACACACCACTAGCATGCACCATCGTTTAATTGACCTGTGACTGCCGAAAGTGTCACAAAAAAGCAAATATGTGCTCGAACTTTGCTGTTTTTTATTCTAATTATCCTATGGAGGTGGAGATCAGACTCGTCGAGTCATGCACTCGTTTTCGCAACTGCGCACCACTCAGTTGCAAACACGAATTGTGCACAAGTATCAATGAAATCCTGCTGCAACACCAAGGCTGCTAGGCGCATATATAACAGCCCCAACTATTCCAGTAGTAATAAGCGGCGGTGGGGCGGCTGAAGCTGGCAGCTATGTGCCTTTACAAGGCACCATACAGGTAGACCTGGGGGCGCACGGCCGTCGGCGGTACTTCTGCTCTCGGGCAGTTACATGTGTAAAAAGACTCCTGAGGGAAAACTAGTTCGACAGACACGGCGCCGTGCGTAGACTTTAATTACTGGAACAGACCTTATGCTGAGACGCCGCTTAAATGCCGCAGTCTCTCGTTGTTGCTAGGGACGCAGGACAGATCCAGCCCATACACACAAGCCTGGATAATTGGCTGACTTACAGATGGTGACATTTTCCGGGGCAGAACGTCAAGCTCTTCCGGGACACTCGCTGGGCGGTTTCTTAGAGGATGGGTGGGCAGTCATTTCGGTAAGGGATGCTTTTTCCAACCATTCGGAAGGGTTTCTGGGAAATAAGACCCTCCCAATTACTCCCCTTTTGCCTGTCAATCAATTTGAAACCAGCTGTTTTATTCTCTTCTCTCGCCTTGGTGTATCACACAGGCAGTCGGATGAGAAAGATAGTCTATCCAAAGGTAAGGACCACTTTGGGAATCTCATGTTTAGTTAGTGGGTTGGCATGTAGGCATAATAATAATGAGTTTCTCAGGCGTTGGTTTTTCAGAACCGTTATTCAGGGCTGGCCTTTTTCATAGTGCCAGAGGGAGCATACAATGCAATAGTGACTTTCAGTTTAAGTAACCCATATTATAGCTGCCAAATTAGCATTTTGCTTATGTGTCTTTTCCAGGTTTTCAGTTTTCTTATATGTGACATTTTAAAACCTAACGCGTGACACTTTGAGTGACAATTTGTTGGGAGAAAACATATTCAATCAATCATCCTCAATCAAAGTCTGTTTATTTCGGATTTATAATCCATAACACAATTAAAATACAGTATCACTTAAGAAGGTTAAAACTTAACATTGTATTTGATTGCACACAAGAGGCCAGTTGAAACATTCTCAGGTAAAGTGCATTTAACAGGTCTTCAGTTTGGTATGCAAATCAGTGCAGAGTCTCCAGCAGCTGTAACAGAAGTACGACCATATAGTACCCTAGTAGAATAAAATGTTAGAGTTGAAAACAAATTTCAATAAAATATTAGATTAAAAAAAAATCCACACCAATGTCAATTGCTGCTAAGAAAGCTGCCCGCATCGCTAGCAAAGAATCTTTTGCATGTAAGCCATGCAGCGTATAAAAATTTAGCAACACTAATAACAATCACATCTCTCGTATCAGAGCTCACAATTCTTAATCTAACTTCGTACTGTCCGAAACCTAGCAATTGGCACAAAGGTTTAAACCACTTCTCGCATGGAATTGTAGACACCTGACAAAAGAAACAAGCATTAAAAAAGCAATAGGTCTTGCCTTTCATTAAGTTAAAGCCATTTGCTTTGCTATACAATACCATTAGAAAAGCAAATGGCTTAAACTTAATCAAAGGCGAGACCTATTGCATTTTCAATGCTGTTTTTGGTTTTTATTTCATTGCCTCCTGTCCCCAAACTCGCCTCTGGTTGGCAGGCCCTGTAAAACAGCCTATGGTTGCATTCTGGTGCTATAGGAGCAACAAATAAAAGCAACAAGCACAATTATTGGAATATTGAGCGAGGGGGGGATAGATTCATATTGCTCAGACTGCATGCAGTGTCTGCCAGTCAAGATTGCAGGCCCCATCAATCACAATAGAATAGTGAATTTTCAGAAGGGACGAGAGAAGGCAATATATTTTTAGGTAACAAAATTGTAAGTTATCCCTATACCTCCTTAAAGGCGAACTGAAGAGGTGTGCGTCCATTTGTCAGCCGAGGGCCAATAACTAGCCTAATTGAACGACCTTGTGTTCAGCAATTTTAAACTACCTCTCTTGTAAAACTGCTCAACCTGAGGCCCAGACAAACCACATTATAGACTCGTTTTCAGTACTTTTACTCATGTCCCTGTACCGATTTCCCTTGTTCTGGATTCCTCTAGAATAACCCCTAATCGAATGAACGATGGTGCTACCACAGAAAAGAAAGCCAACTTATCTTCACTAAAAGTGAAATACATACAAGAATTATCGCAACCGAAGGCGTTCGAGTGCTTTAAATGAGGAAAAATGTCATTACACAAGGACACATTTATTTTATTGGGAAATTAGGTGATTTGCCGAGAATCACAGGATGCTGAGATGACGAAGACTCAAACCAGGTCCGCCAGTTATAAAGTCAGCAGTTCTGCCCATTACACCACATTGGCTCCTCTCAACGAAAACTGACATTCCTCTCGGGTAAAATGTTTGTCAAGAAGATGAGCGCACAGTGTAAAGTGAAGCCACATCTCTGACGCTTTTCATTTATATTGTACAGTTCGTTTCCTGCATCAAGTGTGAAAAGAAAAAAAAATGTCTGTGCAAATATGCTCCTGACATCATAGAGACAAAAAAGAAGGAGGAAAAGTTCAAAGGAAGCAGCGCAAATCATATGCAACCGCCATCCACGCTTGCTCATACAAAAAAAGTTGGTTCGACAAAGCTGATGAAAAGGAGTACTTGGACCAAACTCCACTAATAACAAAAACAAATAAAGAACAGGAAATGGCATGCGACAACCAACAGAAACTGAGGAAAACAAAGTGGAAAGCCCACGGACAAATGAAAAGTAAGGGCGGGCTGTAATCCCCTTTTAAGATGTATATAGATTACAAAAGATTTCACAAGCACAGTGCCCCATCAACCATCAATGTGATGCACTCTGCAGAGACAACCTTAAGACACTTCAACTACACACAGGTTTGGCTGGTGGGTTATACAACTCACCCATCGGAATGAAAAGAGCCACAGAAAAAATCCAACATACCACATTACAACAGACTCACCCTTTGAGCCACAGAACGCCTAACTGACAATGATCCGTGGACAAACTTACAACAGCGGAGACATACTCAAGCTAGGAGACTGAGTAAACAGCACACACATGGTGTATAAAAAAAAAGCACAACATAAGAGGCAACCAGTGGTGCACATAACTAATTCATCAATAATATCAAAATCCATTTTTATGTGTTAACCTTTGGGGTAGTTGTTAGGGTCACCATACCGTAAATGCATTTGCAATACAGAGCAATCTAAGAAATTCTATAATTTTTATTCTGGTGCAGACTGTTATTTTCTAAATGTAAATCTGTTAATTAATCTTCCATGACTATGCAGCATACATTATGTTCTGACAGGCAGGACAGTTATAAATAGAATTTCCCTAAAAGCTATCAGTTTAGGATATGATGGATTGCATCATGCATTTGGAATACAACTGAGAGAAGAATCAACGTTGTTCCAAAGTATTTAGGCAAAGTGCCTCAGCTGAATTATTTTGGAAAATGTCAGATTACACCAAAATGGCACCCTAGAAAATAGCTACAATAGCAAAATATAGCTATGCATCATTCAGTTTATTATGCTCAGCTTATGTCTCTATTACACAACACAGGCTAAAGAAATACATGTGCAATTATTTTCACTTGTACAAAACAAGACGCAGACTATTATTATGCTGGCACTGCAATAATTAGACGACTAATTGCTAAGAAAAACAATTGAAACCCCTTGACACCAAGTAGTATCAAGACAATGGCAGAATGAATTCACATTGAATACGTTGTGCATGTATACATGTACATAAATGACCATGGACCTGTATATAGAGTCAGCAATAGTGACTGTGGTAAGATGGGCACCTTTACTCCTTTTCCTAATGTAGCCTTGACCCAGAGCTGACTGCTTTTAAAATATAATATATGGTAATACCTGTTACTTTGTGATATTGTAATTGTAATTGTAATTGTAATGGTATTTGTAGAGCGCGATTGCTGCCCATGGGCGTCCAAGCGCTAAGCTGACCAGAAGTGACGGAGGAGGTGCTATGGTACAGTGGGTTTGTCAAACAGCCATGTTTTTAAGTTTTTGCGGAATGATAGAAGATTTGAGTTGGACCGGAGTGGGAGGGGAAGGTCGTTCCAGAGCCTGGCGGTATTCAGCGAGAACATTCTTCCCCCTGCTCTGGCTCGCTTTACTCTGGGAATGACGGCAAGGAAGGCCTCCTTTGATCGTAGGTTCCGGTTGGGATGGTAGGGGTTAACAAGATTTCTGTTGATCGCTGGGCTTGTGTTCCAGCGGTAAATACTCTGTGGTCCAGTGGGACTCTGCTCGGGTTAGCTCTGTGATCTCTTGTTAAATAAGGAAACAGTTTTTTTACAACTACTAAGCCCATTCCGTTCCCCTTTTACAGCCTCTATTTCCCTCTCTATCTTTTGCTCTACACCCTATTGTTTCTCTCTCCCTCTGCACTGTGTGATCTCGAAATGCCCCACACATACACTTGATTTACTGGCTCTGCTCCCCTTCTTGGCTGTGCATTCACTCGCTCAATTCAGAGCCATGCAACATGACCCCCATACTGCACTTACAGCTCTCACCCATACAACTTGGAGGATGGAAGTTTCACGAAAAGAAACCAGCACCAGCGTCTCTCTCCAGGCTCAACTCAACAACCGTCTCATCTGGACCCTAGCTGGGAGACTCCAGCAACCACAATAGAACAAGGATAACATTCCAGACCTGGCAACAGGATTGAAGAGATAGATATATATACAAAAATATATATACATATTTTCACCCAAAACTCCTCACCATTCCACGAGAGTTTCCTCAGCACCAAAGAGACTCCACAGATGATCAAATTCAAAAGTGCTTTATTTAGTACACCAGTGCGAGCGTGGACGGTCATATATAGATACCTTTCATAGAGGCACAGGTTCTGTTTTAGAGTCATTGCACCTTCATGAATATATTACACTGCACTACCCCCCTTTTACTAACACAACTTAGCACATCAAAAAAATGACAGAAACAACGAATAATTAACAAAATAAAGAAAAATTACAAAGAAACAGAATAATCATCAAGGTATTTAGAGCTTTTCACATGTCTTCATGTCCTTTAGGCTCAGCATATGGAGGACAGCATTACCCGTACCCCTACTTGTAGGACACCCTCTCATCTTGTGAACTGGAGTCAGGATCAGAAGCCCATCGGTGAACCACCCAAAACTCTCTCACTTCCCCTGCACCACCAGCAAAGAAGTGAGAGATAACCTGCTCTAAATTACAAATAAAGGTGTTGTTATGACTAGTAGAACTGACCAGTGAGCTCTCATGCCTGTCCTCAATAAGGATTGATGTTTCTTTCATAACATCTGACAGGGATTCAACTCTCATTTCTATCTTCTTGATCAGGGAAATACTATATTCTGTGCCCGGTCTGAGAACCATTCCAAAGTTACCCGGATTCCTTCACCCCAAAATATTGTAACCTTTCTTTGACACATATACCTTGGAGTGGATTAATCTGTCCTTGTATCTGATGTACTCCTGGAAATAGCCAATCATGTCAATATCCTCCCCCCTCGAATGCTACTTTGCAGACGTCAGGAGGTTGACTTTACTCCATCGTTTTTTATATAGTGTGTCCGATATGATCACGATAGTGGATGCTGAGTCTCCAGGGACCCTGGTTTAAACTTCTCCAATTTTGTAACTGTTAAAACAGGATCGCCACCTTTTTCTTCCATTCCTCCAGATGAGGACTGAGTATAGGCTGATAACATGTTAACAGATCGTACTAATCGTTTTCTAAAATCAGCCTCATCTAGATTGGAAACAGAACCAAAATCATCCTGCGTAAGTGCCAACATGCCTTTCTGTAAGTTTTGACACACACATGCAAAATGGGCAACTTTTCTGCACTTACGCAGGTCTGACCAACTGCTGGACAGTTATTGGAACCGGCAACGTGAGATTTAGATCCACATCGGAAACAGGTTACATTTTTGTCCCATTTTTTAAATTCTATCTTAGTATTTGAAGAAGGTTTGCTTTATAAGATTGCATTTACACTTCCTGCTAAAGGAACTTTAGATTTACCAAACTTTTTGGATGCTAGAACAGATCTCTCTGTGCCTCTAGCTATTTCCAAGGTTTCATTTAAAGTGGGGTTCTTACAACATAGGATTCATTCTTGAATTCTAGTATTGTAGCAATTTACTACAGGTTTATCTCTTCAATACTAATCAGCTGGCCCCAAGAACTCACAGAAAGGAAGTAACACCCTCAAATCAGCTGGAACATTGTTAATAGTTTCCTGTTGATGTTGTTTGCAGGCAAAAAAACATATGTCTCTCTACTTTTATAATTGGATCAACCTTGAAAATACTTTCCAGCCATTTCACTGCTTCTGTGAATTCATCCCATTGGATCGATGATGGGGGACATAAATGACATGGACGGTCAAAAATACAGTGACGCTCTGTAACAAGAGAATTATATAAGATTGTTTTTCCTCACGGCTGACAATACCACACCATCAATGGCCACCAGATGACTATCAAATGATCTGTAGCAATGATGCCACTTTACCCTAAGGGTACCAAGTTCAAACAGAAAGGGAACGAGTAAATTTGCATGATTTCACAGCAATAGACCAACAACTGGATTATTGCACTACCAAGTTAACTAGTGGAAAGTATGATGTGTTAACTTGTATATGCATAACACAGCTAAATTGTGGAATGAAAGTACAAATTTGTAGAAAATAAATCAGCAAAACCAGTTTGTCATGTTTCCTTAATGCATCTTTTGAAAATAACCAGATCCATAGCAACCGAACCATTCCTGGACAAACTTATTGAAAGAGCAGCTTTTGCCCAGATGGCACAATTTATTGAAGACAATTCCATACATTCTGACCTCCAAGCTTAATTTCCAGGAAGAGGTACAGAATCGCCCCTAATCTGTATTTGGGATGACCTTAAAAACACAGTAGACAAGAACAGGGATACTGCACTTCTTCTCTTGGACCTTTCAGCAGCCTTTGCAATGGTGGAGTTCAACACACTAATTCAAAGATTTGAGGAAGCTGGAATAGAGGACACGGCTCTCACTTTTAATCAGATCATACATACATAATAGACCAAACATTATACATATTCCTCTTTTCTCTTCTAAACTATAAATCATTAAAGCAGGAGTAGCTAAAGAACAAGTTACTTACCTTCGGTAACGATGTATCTGTAAGAAACATTAGTTAGTTAGATTCCTCACGTTAGAATATCCCCAGGCGTCAGACTGGATCCGGAAGATTTTTCGTCAGCAATACCCCTTGCGCGTCGCTAGGCGTCGTCTGCGGCTCCGCGTCCGTCGTCGGCGTCGTGCGCCGGAATGACGTCGGAGTACTTAGACGCCGCCCTCGCGCGCTGACGTCAGTTCTTGTACATAGCTTTCCGCGCCAGGAACGCAGAGCCATGCAAAGACCGACACTGGTGCCAAAAATAAAATCTAGGGGCCTGAAAAGGAAAACCTTAACCCTAGATGTCAGTTCGCAGAACGGGGGGGATGGGTGGGTCGGTGAGGAATCTAACTAACTAATGTTTCTTACAGATACATCGTTACTGAAGGTAAGTAACTTGTTCATCTGAAAGAAACACGTTAGTTAGATTCCTCACCTTAGAATAGATACCCAAGCAATACCATCCCCGGTGGTGGGTCTGCGAACCAAGATCACACCAGAAAGTCCTGGAGGACAGAACGGCCAAAGAAGCCATCCCTCCGGACTTGGCTGTCAAGGCAATAATGCCTGGCAAACGTGTGTAGCGAAGCCCACGTCGCCGCCTGACAGATGTCCTGCAAAGGGACACCCCATCCCAAAGCAGTAGTAGCCGCTGTGGCCCGAGTGGAGTGGGCGCGCAGCCCAACAGGAGGGTCCTTTTTTGCCAAGGAGTAACAAATTTTGATGCACAAAACGACCCACCGAGAGATGGTCCGTTTGTGCACAGCTTTCCCCTTCTTAACACCCACGTATCCAACGAAAAGTTGGTCGTCCACCCGGAACTGCTTTGTGCGGTCCAAATAAAAGGAGAGCGCACGTTTTGGGTCCAGACGGTGGAGCCTCTCTTCCTCTTTGGAAGGATGCGGAGGCAGAAAGAAGGTGGGCAAGGTGACAGACTGCCCAAGATGAAATGGAGTCACCACTTTCGGAAGAAATGAGGGACGAGGCCGAAGGACAACCTTGTCCGGATGAATAGAGAGAAAAGGAGGCTTTGAAGACAAAGCCTGGAGCTCACTCACCCGTCTAGCCGAGGTGATGGCTACCAGAAAAGCAGTCTTAAGCGTCAGCAGACGAAGAGGACAATTATGAAGAGGCTCAAAGGGAGCGCACATGAGAAATGTGAGAATAAGATTCAAGTCCCACTGAGGCATTACAAAAGGGACAGGAGGGAACGTGTGAGTAATGCCCTTTAGAAAGCGTGTAACTACAGGGGACTTGAAAAGAGAAGGCTGATCAGGAAGCCGCAAGAAGGCAGAGATGGCAGCAAGATAACCTTTCAGGGTGCCCAGGGCAGAGCCCTGCCGGGCCAAAGAAAGAAGAAAGAGGAGAACCTCAGAAAGAGGGGCGGAAAGGGGATCCACAGCCTTTGCTGTGCACCATGCCACAAATTTGTTCCACCGGCAGGCGTATACCGTCTTTGTGGAGGGACGCCTGGCTGCCAGAATGATATCACAGACTTCAGGAGGCAAGTCAAATGGCATCAACTGTCGCCGCTCAATCCACGCATGGAGGTGGAGGCTGGACAGGTTCGGGTGGAGGACCGTCCCCTGCTGTTGCGACAGAAGATCCTCCCGAAGGGGCAGCCGTATCGGAGGATCGGTCAACATACTGAGTAGCTCGGGATACCAGTACCTTCGTGCCCAATCCGGAGCCACCAAGATGACTTGGGCCCGGTCGTGCCTGATCTTCTTCAGCACTCTGGGCAGAAGTGGTATAGGCGGAAAGGCGTACAACAGACCACAACTCCACTCGTGACGAAAAGCGTCGCCGAGCGAGTGCCGCCTTGGAAATTCCAACGCGCAGAACTGCTGACATTGCGCGTTCTCTTCAGTGGCGAATAGATCTAACCAAGGCTCTCCCCACTGCTGAAAGAGACCTTGCGCCACTTCGGAGTTCAGACGCCATTCGTGATCCATCATGCACCGGCAGCTGAGTTCGTCTGCTCTGGCGTTCAGAGAGCCCGCCAGATGTTGAACCACTAGGGTGACGCCCTGGTGTTCCAGCCACGTCCAGAGGCGCAGAGCCTCCTGACAAAGGGTCCACGACCCCACCCCGCCCTGTTTGTTGCAATACCACATGGCGGTGGTGTTGTCCGTGAACACCTGCACGACACTTCCCCTGACAGAGGGAAGGAAGGCTTTCAGTGCAAGCCGGATCGCTCTCAACTCCAACAGGTTGATGTGGAGACGAGACTCCGCCGGAGACCAGAGGCCTCTGATCTCCGCCTCTCCCATATGGCCACCCCATCCCAGGAGGGACGCATCCGTCACTACGACATGCTCCGGTTGGGGAAGGGAGAGGCTTCTGCCCATGACCCAATCGCGGTCCGTGAGCCACCACTGCAACTGCTGTGCAGTGCCCTCCGAGATCAAGACATGGTCGGACAGGTTGCCGTGATGCTGGGCCCACTGAAACTTCAGGTCCCACTGCAGAGCCCGCATGCGCCGCCTGGCGTGATGCACTAGTAGGATGCAGGAGGCCATCAGCCCCAGAAGCTGCAACACTAGCCTGACCGAAACCCAGGATAGAGGCCGAAAGATGGGAATCAGGGCCTGAATATCCCGGACCCGCTGTTCCGGTGGATAGACCCGGAACTGCGCCGAATCGAGAACTGCTCCGATGAAGAGGAGCTTCTGAGAGGGACTCAAGTGTGACTTCGGCACGTTGATGGAAAATCCCAGCAAATGCAGGAGATCCGCCGTAGTCTGGAGGTGGGAGACGACTGTCTGGGGCGAGCCCGCCTTCAACAACCAGTCGTCGAGATAGGGGAAGACTGGAACCCCTGATCTGCGCAGATGAGCTGCGACCACCGCCATCACTTTCGTGAACACCCGAGGGGCACTGGTGAGGCCGAAGGGGAGCACGGTAAACTGAAAGTGCTCTTGACCCACCGTGAACCGCAGGTAACGCCGGTGGGCCGGCTGGACGGGGATGTGGAAATATGCGTCCTGCAAGTCCAACGCTACCATCCAGTCTCCGGGGTCCAGGGCAGCTAGAACCTGAGCCAAAGTTAACATCTTGAACCTTTCCTTCCGGAGGAAGGCATTGACGTTCCGGAGGTCCAAGATAGGGCGTAGGCCCCCTTTGCCCTTCTTGGGAACCAGAAAGTAGTGGGAATAACAACCACGACCTACTTCCGGGCTCGGAACGCGCTCGACGGCCCCCTTGGCCAAGAGGGCCGAAACTTCCTCGTGGAGAAGATTCAAATGATCCCCCGAGATACGGTGGTGCTGCGGTGGCATGGCTGGAGGGGTCATCTCGAAGGGGAGGGAGTAGCCCCTTCGGACGATTTGCAGCACCCACCTGTCCGATGTGATGGACCGCCAGTGGAGCAGGTGATGGCGAACTCTGCCGCCCACTGGCGTGGAATGGGCCTGAAAGCTCGGACTAGGAAGGCTTTGAGGCGGATGCTGCCGGGGTGGATGTGGGCTGACCTCGTCGTCCTCCAGAACCGCCTCGGCGGAAACCACGTCCGCGCGCAGGTTGGTTCTGCGGCTGGTGGCTAGGCGCACGTGAGGAGGCACCCCTTCCTTGGCCACGAAAGGGGCGAAAGGCGGAAGTTTGCGACCGCAGGGCCGAGAGGCCCAAGGACTTGGCCGTAGCCCGGGAGTCCTTAAAGCGATTCAGCGCACTGTCCGCTTTCTCGCCAAAAAGGCGAGTGCCATCAAAGGGCATGTCCATGAGAGTGCTCTGGACATCGCCCGAAAATGACGTGGACCGCAGCCAGGCGTGACGTCTAAGCGCCACTGTGGTAGAAATGGCCCTACCCAGCGAGTCCGTGGTGTCAAGCCCACATCGGATAGCATGTCGCGCTGCATCCCTCCCATCGGCCAGAGCCTGGGTAAGTCGTGTCCGGACATCCTCCGGACACAGGGGCAGCACGTCCTCCACCGCATCCCACATAGAGTGGGAATAACGGTCCAAGAGACAAGCGGTGTTCAAAGACCGCAGGCCCAAACTAAGGGAGGAGAACAGCTTCTTGCCAAACTGTTCCAGTCTCTTGGAATCCCGGTCCGGCGGGGCGGTCGGGAAAGAGGATTGGGAGGTAGAGGCCTGGATAACCAGGCTCTCAGGGGTAGGGTGTTGGGGCAGAAAACTGGGGTCGCCCGGAGCAGGGCGGTGGCGCCTGGCGACGTTCCTGTCCACAGGAGAAACTGTGGAGGGCTTGGACCAGGTGCCCTGCAGAACGTCAATGAGGGCCTCATTGAATTGCAGCAGAGGCTCAGTGGAGCTTGCTGCAGACTGAAGCACCTCAGTAAGGACGTTAGTCCTCACAGCCACGGCAGGCAGCTCGAGCCCAAGGGCTGCGGCCGCCTTGCGCAGCACCACAGAGAAAGCAGCGCCCTCCTCCGAAGCCACAGTCGGAGGAGAGACAAATCCAGTGTCTGGGGAGGTATCCAGGCCACTGGCCTCCCCCAGTTCATCTGCCCACTCCGGTGACAGTTGAGCCTGAACGGCCATAGGATCCTCGGATCCCTCCCAGTTGTCCCCATCATCCGATTCCTGGTATACAGGAGGAAGTAACGGAGCAGGGCGATAGACATAATGTGTCTCTAGCGGCGCCGAACGCGGCGTCCATCGACGCCGGGCCCGGAGTGGGGCTGAACTGGGGCTCGACGTCGAGCGGAGTCGGCGTCGGGGGCGGTACCGGTGTCGACGCCGGCGGAGGAGGCGTGACTAGGTCGACCGGCGTCGGCGGGGACTCGGGAACGGGTCCCTCGGGCGCTTGCGGCGTCGAGGCCGTAGCCGTCAATGGCGCTGGGGCCGGAGCCACCGGCAGGCAAGGCAGCCCAGTCGGGTCCGCGGGCCCCGAAGGCGCGCCAGCGGGCGTCGACGGCGGAGCCAGGTTCCTCATGGCCGAGAGGAAGGCACTGACTTCCGCCGGCGTCGCGTTAGTCCCAGGGACCGGAGGGTATGGGGACGTGCGCAGCGCCTGCGGCTCCGCCGGAGCCGCGGGGGTGGAACCACCCTGACCCTCGGCCGAGTCGCGCGACCGGCGAGGGTAGTCCGAAGAGCGGTGTCGCCTCTTGGACTTCTTGGAATGCTTCGACTTACCCGTAGACTTGGATCCCGACGACCGATGGTGACGTCGGCTGCGGCTCCGCGACCGATCCTTGGACCTCCTCCTGGACCGGGATCGAGAGGCGCGCGGTGCCGAGTGGCGAATCTCGAGAAGCTTACGGGACCGCTCCCGTCTAGCCTTCGAGGTCAGGGCCTTGCAGTCCGAGCACGACTCCGCGTCGTGGTCGAGGCCCAAGCAGTAAAGGCACCGGCGGTGATGGTCCGTAACCGACATCAAGCGGCTACAGTCAGCACAGGCTTTAAAACCAGGCATCCTACCGGCACCGGAGTCGAGACAAGATCAAAAAGGATCAAAAAAGTTAGTCAAAAATTGACTAAAGGGGTAGCTCTCCCGGATCTGCGCTTACTGGCGCGGAAAAAAGAAGAACTGACGTCAGCGCGCGAGGTCGGCGTCTAAGTACTCCGACGACGTCATTCCGGCGCACGACGCCGACGACGGACGTGGAGCCGCAGACGACGCCTAGCGACGCGCAAGGGGTATTGCTGACGAAAAATCTTCCGGATCCAGTCTGACGCCTGGGGATATTCTAAGGTGAGGAATCTAACTAACGTGTTTCTTTCAGATGAGTCTATCACCTCACCCATGCTTTTTAAAATCTACATGAAATCATTATCAAATCTGTTAAGTGGTTTTTACTTCATGTAGTAGAATTACACAGATGACAAACAAATACTTCTTAAACTGGAAATCCCAAAGGGTAGATATTGGAACATCTAAAATCTTCAGTTGCCACCGGGCCATTGACCAATGGATGACATGGAGTAGTCTCAAATTGAACACTTCAAAAACAAAACTATTCACCTGTGGTGACAAAAAACCTAGAACATGCTCCGAGCCTGGCCTGACGATCTAGGGCCACAGCTAAAAATATAAGGATGAAAGAATCCTCAGAAATACCACAGATGCTGAGCTGTTAATGAAAGCACACATGCATAAGGTTGCCAAATCAAGCTCTCTCGCAATGAAAACACTGCAATGCATATTCCCGCACCTAGGACTCTCCCACAAGGTTTAAGCTACCATCTCTTTATTCCGATCAAAACTCAATTACGCTAATGGTCTGTATCATGGCTCACCTTTGTCAACTATGAAAAGATTACAGAGAATTTAGAAAGATTACACTAGACTCCTCCTACATCTAAAATCCCAAGCACATACCTCCCCTGACTTGAGGGCCCTATACTGGTTACTAGCTGTCAAAAGATCCACCATCAAGCTGCTGTGTATCAAACGCAGACCTAGGCTCCCCAACTCAAAATGCCTACAAACAAGAAAGAAAATCTATTGGTGGAACAAATTTCTCTGTTCTAGCAGCCAAGCTATGGAATTCGCTACTCACCAAAATAAGATTCACTGACGGCCATCTCACCTTCAGAAGACAAGTCAAGATGTAGCTCTTTCCCACATGACTAAACTCCCAACACAACAGTGTACGACAAAGGTATACTCAGACATGACAAACTATGCTTCTCAAGGTATGGAGATGAAATTGCCATTATACATGTGTAATTTTACATTTAACTATGGTTCCGATTATAAGCAGCTACATTTATATAAGGGAAAACATGGATATTACATCACAAGATCATAGGTCTATATCAAACCCATGTCATAATCCCTACTTCTATGTACATATAGGTGCATATAGTTAATACCGACTACTAAAACTTTACGAAATGTCATGTGTACATATGCATGTATGTTAATTATAGTTATTTGAATAAAATAAATGTGCATACTACACCAAAGCATAAATCGCAGACAATGTACATATTGCTGCTTCTAAGTACATATGGATACTTATATGGAATTCCAGCCACTAAAAATTTACCAAGTGTCATGTGTGTAGTAGTATGCATACGTTACTTTATATTTTTATTATATATATATATATTACCTACTGGCGGTCGCCAGTAGGTAGTTATAGTTAGGACCACGTTTCCATAGGAAATCCGCAACATTCTATTTTGAATAACTTTGGCGCCGGTTGACGAATCCTCGCGAATTTTTTAAAATAGGTGGGGCGCTACGCTCCGCTCCTACCTTGAAAGTCTCGGGGGGATTCGTCAAGCGGGGGCTGAGATAAAAGGGGGTCCCAAAACGCGTTTTTCCCATGCATTTTTCCATAGGACCTTTAGACACAGCTACAGCCCAAACGGCTGAACAGAATTACTTGAAATTTGGCAGAGAGGTAGTCCTCAGGTCAAGGAAGTGCCTTTTGTAGGTTTGGTGTAAATCTGTTCAGTAGATTCTGAGAAAATAGCCTTTAAATCAATATATATATCTGAGCCAGCTTACGGTGCGCTTACGGTGCGCTTACCGTACGCGTACGGTGGCGTGCGCGAGCGCGATTCTGATTGGCCCTTAGATCTTAGTAAACATTCGAATCGGTCGAAACCAGGAAGCGGCGGCCGCCATTTTCTCTCTCGCACTCTGAGGGGGGAGCTGATAAACAAATGCCAAAAACATATAAAGGGGCTGTTTAGACAGCGCCCATGCACATAACCATATTAGTTGAGTCTTCAAAGATCCCCCAAGGCAAAAAACGGTAATTTTTTATTTTTCGAAAATTTCGCCGATTACGCTTACCGTACGCTTACCGTACGCGTACGGTAAAAAATTTATAAAAAAAAAATCCACACTCTCTCCACCCCGTGTGCAAATGGTGGCCGAAGGCCACCATTTGTGCATGGTGTATAAGAGCACAGCATTTCCCCAAAAAATTTCAACAGATTACCTATCACAAGGAAGCGCATAATAGGTCCTCCATGTGCGCACGGTGCGCGAAGCGCATCGTGCGTACATGGCCCATCTAGCGTAACGTGGGCACGCGGTGCGCGTAGCGCACCGCGTGCCCACCGTGCGTGCACGGCACTAACTGCGTAAAGTGGGCGCGCGGTGCGCGTAGCGCACTGCGCGCACGGAACGAACTGCGTTAAGTGGGCGCGCACGCCACGAATGGCGTAAAGTAACTTAGCATTTAAAAAACCGTACAAATTCACTGAAAAAACCATAGGTTTCACACACGTTATAGTTAGGAATTAGCATTTAAAAAACCTTGCAAATTCACTGAAAAAACCATAGGTTTCACACATGTTATAGTTAGCGGAAATTTTACTGATAAAACACCAATGAAATTCCCCCGTTATAGTTAGTGCAGGAAACTATAACTCACGCGACCGCAATCTTCTGCTGATGACATATGTGTCTTTATGAAAAAAAAATATTTGTAATATATGTATAGCTAAAAATTTATGGAAGAAGACATGGGCAAATAAGTGTCTAAATACAGTATTAGCATCAGCAGAGGATTGCGGTCGCGTGAGTTATAGTTTCCTGCACTAACTATAACGGGGGAATTTCATTGGTTTTTTATCAGTAAAATTTCCGCTAACTATAACATGTGTGAAACCTATGGTTTTTTCAGTGAATATAAATATATATATATATATATATATATATATATATATATATATATATATATATATATATTTCAGCCACAGTTTTCAAAGATTGCTGCGCACTCTGGTCAATTGCAGTCAAAGTAATTTATTTAAATTCGTTGCAAAACACGATCTGTACACGATCTGCTGACAAACGCGTTTCAGCCTCCTGGCCTTCGTCAATGTCACTAGTATTCAATTACCATAATCTATTTAAGCATTTCATTGGTTGCCATGATCATAGACAAATGGAAATGAAAAGCGGACTATATACAAATATACACAAATTACATGTGGGAAGTGTCGGCCATCTTAGCACTGTGCAATACCACGATTCTCAGACAAATTTCATGTTAAGCTTTTCTCTCAAATTAAAGACAAATAATTTTAGCAAATAATTTCTTGCAAACCCAAAATAAATACATTTGCAATTAAATAAGCAAAGTTTATTTAACTGCAAATGTATATATTCTGGGTTTACAAAAATTACTTGTTAAAATGATTTGTCTTGACAATTTGAGAGAAAAGCATATATCCGTGACTAACGAGAGGCAGCCCATACAGGGCGATATTACTAAAAGTCGATGAGACAGAACTTTGCTTATTTAATTGCAAATGTATTTATTTTGGGTTTGCAAGAAATTATTTGCTAAAATTATTTGTCTTTAATTTGAGAGAAAAGCTTAACATGAAATTTGTCTGAGAATCGTGGTATTGCACAGTGCTAAGATGGCCGACACTTCCCACATGTAATTTGTGTATATTTGTATATAGTCCGCTTTTCATTTCCATTTGTCTATGATCATGGCAACCAATGAAATGCTTAAATAGATTATGGTAATTGAATACTAGTGACATTGACGAAGGCCAGGAGGCTGAAACGCGTTTGTCAGCAGATCGTGTACAGATCGTGTTTTGCAACGAATTTAAATAAATTACTTTGACTGCAATTGACCAGAGTGCGCAGCAATCTTTGAAAACTGTGGCTGAAATTGACTCGCGAGTTCCGCCCTCGCGGCTGGTGCACCCGCTGTGCTGAGAGCAGGATAACTGACGGAGTACGTGGAATATTATATATATATATATATATATATATATATATATATATATATATATATATATATATATATATATATATATATATATATATATATACACACACACACAAACGCACATATACATACATATATACACGCACACAAAGCCAAAAAACTAAAATACCCTTCACTTTGTACTAAACCACTGAGAGCATGAAACAAGTGATCCCAACCATCCCTAGAAGAGCTCCCTTGTCTCCTCCTTTACAGCATCTATCTGTTCATCCTTTCACCCTTCCATCGACCTGGTGATAACCACTATTTCACCTATACATTCTGTCACCCATTAGTTCTTTCATCCACCATTCAATCTTTCCCTGTTCAATCGATCCATCCACTCTGCCATCTATCATCCAGCAGTCCATCCACTCATTCTGCCATCCATCCATCATACATACATCCACTCTGCCTTCCACCAATCGATTTGTCTATCCACTCACTTCTCCTTTTACCCATCTATTCCTTTAATCTGTCATCCTTTCAGAGACCATCCGCCCATCTCTTTACTCTAGCCATCCTTTCACTTGTCCATTCACTCATCCTTTCACCCACTCATTCATCATCCAACTACCCTCATTCATCCACCCACCCAGACATCCTTTCACTCTTCCCTCCATTCAGTATTCCTTCCATCTTCCCCTTTTCTATTTACCCATCTTTTGTTCTTCTTTGCTCCGGCTTACTTTTCTATTGATGCTGTATTCCTTTATAGCAGTATTTATTAGCTTCTGTCTGCCGAGCTGCAGACAGTAAAGGCCCATAAAGTACCCCATCTCCACATAAACCTGGGAGGGGGGGTGTTAAGGAGGAGGATACATTTCCTTTAACCTTTGTCCAATCCCTCTTCTCTGTAACTCTTCACAAAATAAAAAAGAATGTGTCCTTGTGTAACAGTAACTTGTGTTCATGTAAAGTGCTCTGATACCCGATACCTTCGGGTCAAGTTTGCGCTATATAAAACTCAGCAAAAACAAAATCCAAAACCTTTCTGACTACTATGAACTCCAAAAACATCCTTCTCAAACGTCATCCTCCTTTTTTAGCCGGGTCACCCAAACAGGCACACAAACATTATTACAAAAACAACTTACTGCTTCCCCTTTCAAGTTCATTCCTATCATTCTATTCCTACAATAAACTCTATTAAGCACACAAGAAATCAGGAGCATAAACCTAATACAACTAATCCACACAGAAAAAGCACTTTTTACTAATCAACTATTAACTCGAATATACAGTTTGCGAAGTAGCATGCTAATTTAAACAAAGTGCGTGCTTCAAGGCCTCCTCTGGGGTGGTAAGTGTTAAAAGCAAAACGACAATCGTGAACATTGCCTGCGCCATCTTGTCTGGTGGAAATTTCTATGTGCACATAAGCTACAGTCATTTTAATCTATCACAGCCATTTTGTACTCTGTAGGCCACCTTTGTTTCACCCTGCCCTTACTAGCATCCCTTTGACCGACCTGGTATGTGTGCTGGGGGCTAGAAACTATTGCCGCAACAAACCTCAGCGCCACTTGCTGCCACAAACTCGTTTTCCTCTCATCTCTGTTTACAGGCAAACCTTTGGACACTCTACCCCTCACTACACCTAGTTACACAAACGGGTTCCAAACACCAAAAAGACTCTTGCAACATGATTTATTGCACTGCAAACAGCAAGACTTGTTTTTACCAACAATGGGACCTGTTTTTATCAACAGAACGGACTCTTAGATCTGGCCGGTCTCGCATGTTTTAGACCATGAAGCAAGGTCCAGCTGCAAGATAAGATTGTCTGTTTGACCTGGGTGGGAAGACAAATACTGTTGGGCTTGTGTGACAACCTGCCCGGGGCGGGGACTCCAAGCTTGTGTAACCATGTTGATCAAACAAATGCATTGTGTCAAACCTGTATAAAAGGAAGAGCCAAAGGAGTTATCAGCAGAACACCTCCCTCAGACATCCCGGTGTCTGCAGTTGACGTGATCTCATCATGAGAAAAAGAAAAAAAATTGTCTTCCAGTTTCCAGCGCTTGCCTCATTATTTTGATAGCGAACCCAAAGTGAATTAGAGGTGGAACCCTGCACCAGGCAGCATTGAGGGTCTTAGAAGACTCGCTGTCTTTCACAATTGGCACTCAAACAAGAGGGCCCATCAGCGACACGTGGGTGCGGTAGAGATGTCCTAACGACGGAGTGAACGACTAAACAATTGGGGTATACCTGCCTGAGAAGACCCTCGTCTGGCTGCCGATCGACTGAACTTCACCGGTTCCGTACGGACCTCTCTCGAGTGACCTGCGGTCCTGACTGGGACCTTAGAGGAACGCCGCATTGATTGTTGGGAGTGAGAGGACAACCAGGCGCTGAAAGGGGAAGACTAAGAACTGTCCACACGGTCCGGGTAAGGTCAGGAAAAAACGACTTAAATTGATTGATTGAATAGTTTCATTGAAATACTAGTATTCCTTTTTTATTGAGTTATTTGAGACATTCCCTGCTTGCAAACAACAAAGAATAGGAATATTCTCTCTCTTTGCAGACAGCGAAGGACACGTAGTGCAGACTTTTTGTCTAAATTGATTGATTGAGATATTCATTTTGACCGATAAATACGTCATGCCTGTTTTCTCTAGATTGTTTGATTGCAATTGTTTTGGACCGGACCGTTTGTTAGAGGTCAGTCAGCCGGCGCCGCCGGAAGGCACCCCTAACAAGGACATGTACGTAAAGTATGGATTAGCCACCGTAGCTTATAGCAAACTATGGCATAAATACACTAGGAAGGACCGGATAAATCAGTGGCCACTGACGGGATCTTTTGATCCTGCTAAAATAGAAATGTTAGAATTAGCTCTCCACAAAAAGAAAACTAGACCAGCCATGTTTGACAGTTTTGGTTTATGGCGAAAAGAGGCAGCCCAAAGAAAGAAAAGAGACGAAGCTAGACAAGATAAAGAAACGCGAAAATCAGCTTACCAAGCCTGTAAAAGGTTAGAAGAAAAACTAAAACAAAAGGAAATCGATAAAAAGGAACAGGAATCAAAAATATCAGGTCAATGCCCTGTTAGAACGCCCTCAACTCTTTACCCCGAGTTACCGGCAAAACAAAGGGTAGATGATGATTCATTGTTAGGTCCCCCAATCATATACATGCCACCCCCTTACGCCCCTACTCATCACGTAGTACAACGCCAGGACCCCCAAAGTATAGCCGGAGGTGACACGATCGCCGCAGTCTCCACCGCCTCTGCTCCCACCGAGTCACACACACCAAATGACTCATCAAAGGATACAGTAGTAGAGGTAGGATCAAAAGAAAAAGGAGTGCCCAGGGTCCCGCGATTAAGTACAAATGAGCGAGCAGGCATTGATAAAATAGTTAAAGCCCTCATAGATAGGAAGGAGACAGAAGAGCATGTAACTGACATATGCAACTCCTATGTTGAAAATCACAAACGATACTTTATTGTACGTCTCTGTTACCACACTCTTACTGCATATGAAGAGAAGTACCATGATGTAGGGCCTGAGCGACTAGTGGCTTTCTATAGGAAAGTAGACACCGGAGATGAAGGTGACAACGATGTTACAGAACTCTTTTCATCCACACTGGAAGTATGCCATCACCTCGTGGAACAAGGACGGATAGATAAGGACAGGACATCTAAGATAGCAGGACCCCCGGTGGAAAAACCAGATGGCATGATGCCGATAAAAGAAGCTGCCCCTTATTGGGTACCTCCTAGAGGACAAGGGACTCATGACGATATGAACCATCAAGACGCTAGAGGAAGGGTGGTCTACAATTGGGTGTATCAGCCATGGGACAGACAGGACATTTTGACGTTCTGTAAATCTTTACCGGATTTACGAAAAAACCCCACCGCCTTTTACACCGAGCTAGGTACCGCTCTGGGATCAACAATAATGACACTTGCAGACATAGACTTGTTCTTCGATTTATGTTTGCCAGCAGATGTGTGGAAACAGATTAGGAAAATAGACCATACCGAACTGCTTGGTCATACCTGGGAACAACTCAACACACTAGATAAACAGCGGAACCCTGGTCAAAAACCGGTAAAAGCAATATTGGACCTCCCTGACAAAATAGTGCAGAAAGTGAAAACGCTCATCCCAGAGAAAAAGATAGACTGGTCCATCGTAACCGCGTGCCGCCAGAAACCACAAAAGGATGTCTCAGAGTATTTCTCCAGATTTGAAACGGTGTTCTCCGAATACAGTGGACAAGACATTTCCACCGCAACCGGAACCACTTATTTGTGCAGAACTATGTCAAAGGACTACTGCCAGATGTATCCCAGAAATTACAAGCCAGTGAAAGTAGTTGGGCAGCATCCAAACCGGCGGCCATTCTCCAAATGGCCCAGTACTATGAGCATCAGAGAAACGAAAATGACAGGGCTACAGAAAGGAAAAAGAAGGACTTGAAGGAAAGGGTGATGATAGCACAACTCCAGGGGGCGAATGCAGGAAGGGTGCAATATAGGGGAGGATACCAGCAGAATACCCCTAGAGTACAGCCACCTAGAAACAATTCATCGACTTCATATGTAGGACGCCAAGACCTAGGCCAGGATCAATGTGCATTTTGCAAAGAATATGGACACTGGAAAACCCAATGCCCGGCTTTGTTAGGAGCTGATAGGGGCAGGGGGGCGAGGGAAATAGCAAGTGGACAGAGAGGAAGAGGACGTGGGAGAGGGTATGCGAGTGAAGCAAACGAAGAAAGGCCAGGAAGAGTGAACGCATTTGACCATCCCAAACAAAATCAGTACCAACAGACAGATTATGACAATACGTACGATTTTGCATAGGACAGCCAGGGGCAAGGGAGGGATCAAGTCGAGCTCTATGTTGACCAGCAAGGCCCTTATGTTACCGCTAAGGTCCTGGGCACAAAATCGCCATTTTTGGTAGACACTGGAGCAACACGTAGTGCACTATCCAAACGACTGATTCCAAGGGCACCCTTGTCAGGCTCACATGTGACCTCAATAAGATTTGACGGTACTCCCTCCACCAACCCTTTGTCCCGACCGATCCCTTTTAACCTTGACAACAATAACGTCGAGACAACATTCCTCCTCTCTTCTAACACCCCCAACTGCCATTATGGGCCTCGACCTTCTGAAACACTTCCATGCGACTATCAGATGCTCACCAGACGGAGTGCGTGTCATCCTGTATGACAACCCCCAGCGCCATAGAGAGAACCCTTCTCAGCACATGTTTCCCATCTCCGAGACTGCCGCATCCCTACTGGACACTTTGCCATCACACTTATGTGCTAGGGCTGATTCAGACGTAGGACGAATGATGATTGACCCAGTACACGTAACAATACCACAGGACGCAACCCTACAGAAAGTACCGCAGTACAAAATATCGCCAGAGGGTGAGAAGGCGCCCGACTGACCGGATATGAGTTGACCCTGCTAGCACCGCACATTACCCTAAAGCGATGCACCACCCTCAATCCAGCCACACTATTACCCCTACCCGAAAATGATCCTAGCGTGACTCCACTACACGACTGTGTGACACTAACCGATGAACAAACAAAGAGTAGAATAGATCTCAGAGACACCGCCTTTCTAGAACCAGAAGGAGAACTATGGGTGGATGGTTCGTGCATAAAACTCCCCGACGGCACCACCTCAGCTGCATGCGCTGTCACCACAGCCCGAACCGTTCTGGAAACAGCCCGTATTCCCCAACGTTCAGCCCAGGCTGCAGAACTCATTGCCCTCACACGAGCATGTATCCTAGCGACTGACACGACAGTTAACATATACACCGACAGCCAATATGCCTTCGGGGTGGTTCACCATTTTGGGATCTTATGGAAAGAAAGAGGGTTTCTGACTTCACACGGTACACCCACCCTGCATGGAGATTTAGACTCCGCCTTGACGCAAGAAGTTAGCAATGATAAAATGCCAATCACATAGGAAAGTGACTGATCTCATTGGACAGGGAAATGCACTAGCAGACGTTACTGCCCGAGCCACGGCAGGAGACAGAACTATGACACGAATGTATGTGACCAGGTCACAAGCTGAACAATGGACTGACGCTAGGACCATTGTAAGGGACATACAGACTACATGCACACAAGACAAATTGACCGAATGGGAAAAGGTGGGACTAAAAGACGAGGAAGGTTGCTGGAGAACTAAAGACGGAAATAAATGGCTGTTTCCCAATGCCTACCTCATCCCCATATTGACCATGGCACATTTACCAGCACACATAGGCTCCTCCCCCATGATTGAATTAATCACCAGAGTATGGCATAATGTCAAGATAGCAGAATCTACAAAACGCCTAGTACAACAATGTATAGTCTGCCTACAACACAACCCAGGGAAGGGGACAGTAGTACCACGGGGAGGGTTTGGAGTCCCTGACCACCCCTTTGAAATCCTTCAAATGGATTACATCCAACTAGAGAGATGCCCTGGTCTAAAATATGTCCTGGTGGTTGTGTGCGCTATTAGCAAATGGGTGGAGGCATATCCTACCCGCGACAGTACCGTCTTAGCCACTGCAAAAGTATTGCTGAAAGAATTCTTCCCCCGATACGGCCTCTGCAGAATTTTATGGAGCGACAACGGCCCCCCACTTCGTAGCCGAGGTGATACAGAACATACTGAGAGGGTTGGGGGTAAAACTAAAGTTCCATGCCATCTTCCACCTCCAATCAGCAGGCCTAGTAGAGAGACACAATGCAACATTGAAGTTAAAACTAGCCAAAATAGTTGCCACGACCGGGTTGAAATGGCCCGACACCCTTCCATTGGCATTGCTATCAATGCGCTCCACCCCAACCAAACACAGACTGACCCCGTATGAGGTGGTCTTCGGCAGGCCTATGAGCATTTGGGCGGCACCAAGACCCACCTCCATTAACGATGTCCCGAACATATTAATGTCAGATTATTTGCATAAATTGACAAACGAGCTAACAATTATCCACCAACAGGTGCAGCAAGCCTTGCCTGACATATCCAGGGGCCCGGGACATGAAATAAAGCCAGGCGACCAGGTATTGATTCACAACTTCCAAAGAATGAAAAATCTGGAGCCTAGGTGGACGGGCCCCTGGCAAGTCCTGATCACCACCCGAACTGCCCTCCGAGTGGAAAGAAAATGAAACTGGCTGCACGCTCATCATTGCAAGCGAGTCCCTCCAACCCTGGCAACCTGTGAAGGGGTGGAGGTGCAAGAGGAAGTACTCGCGAAGAACCGACCAGCTCTGAGTTGCTACCCACAAGAAGACACCCTGGAATTATCAGAATTTCCCGACCCCACGGTGCCATCCAAGAAAGGGTACAACCTAAGATCGACGAAAAGGAGGGAGCTCCAACGACCAGGCCACTAACTGAGTCAAGGTCTCAGATCGTTAGCACAATCAAACACAAACAACGCTACCAGGAAAGCGCCAGACCAAAGTCTATGGTCCTAACAGTTGTTGAGCTCCTCGAAGATGATGGAAGAAACTGAACACCTGCAAAGCGAACACAAAGACACCAAGACTGCTAACCTGCACAGCACAAAGACAATTGCACTTGCAGCCGCATTTCTCACCTGTCTCCTGCTAATGGTTGCACTCTGGATCATTGAAGAGAATGCACCTGCATACAGAACATTGTCACCCACCATGCAATCAATCACCAAGAAAGAACACTACCTGGTATCACTACCGCCACATCTCCGAGAACGACGCAAAGAATTCTGGAATAATTCTTTCGTGCAGATGTTGCACCAGCACCATCTTGCCACCAATACTACCAACTGTAGGGTCTGTGGGCTGTTACCACATGCCACTGAACATTCCATCCCTTTCATCCCTTCGCCCTTTTCTATTCACGGATCTTGCCTTGACTGGATGATACTCCTACAAGAAAGTTACAAAGACAATGCCACTTCCGACGGAACAATCGCCCAGTTCTACAACGAGTTCTGGCGAAACAAAACAGGAAGAACAGCCGCCCCATTCTGCCCTCACACCTTCAATGCGACATTCCCGATGAATGTCCCCTCCAAAGAACGAGTGGAAATGCAAGTGTTCAATAATCCTAACAGAGCCACATTTTCCTACCTGAAGAAAAGAACTGCTGCAACACTGACTGTGGCCCCATCTGTGGTGAACGTCTCTGGCCTTGTATGCATTGAAGGCCGTGGGACTAAGAATGTGGGTCACAGCACCTGTAGCATTGGAAGGACTTTGAACACTACCAACCCTCCTGCGCTTGTCGCATCACCCAATATGAACTTTGTTTGCGGAACCAAAGCCTACACCTGGCTCCCAAGAAACTGAAGGGGCACATGCTACATCGCCTTTGTTTTGCCACCAACCTACACAGCCCATGCAGAGCATCATCGAGAAAAACGATCTAAAGACACTGATCAAGCAGACACTGCCTCATCACAGTTCCTCGACGCAGCAAAAGGGCTCATCCCGCTATGGGGTCCGATGGCAAACAGCCGAGCCATCAGACATTTATCCCAAGCGGTAGAGACCGCCCTGAACGTCACTACTGGCATCCTCACCAACAACACTGCTGAGCTCCAAGCAGTCCGTCTGGTTACCCTGCAAAATCGCATGGTCCTGGACGTGGTACTAGCGGACCGTGGAGGAGCATGCCGCATCATCGGTGCCAGCTGCTGTATATACATTCCTGATAATTCACCTTGTGTCTATGAAGCAATCGAACATCTCCATAGACTGTCTTCAGAAATTCATCAGGGATCAGAAACCTGGACAATTGGAAGCTGGCTTTGGGGCATCTTGAAGGAGTGGGGTTGGAAAATATCAATGATTCTCTTGGTCCCAGTATTGACAATATGTGGTTGTTGTTTGGGTATACACTGTATACCACCTTTGTGTTCTCTTTGTATAACTACCTTGCATCCTAAGACTATGGACACTCAGCTAACAAAAATGAGAGTAATGCATGATCAAGAGATACAGGACATTATGGAGATCGAAATAGACTGACAAGCTGGCTAGTTATGTTCAAAGGGGCCCACTGTTAAAAGCAAAACGACAATCGTAAACATTGCCTGCGCCATCTTGTCTGGTGGAAATTTCTATGTGCACATAAGCTACAGTCATTTTAATCTATCACAGCCATTTTGTACTCTGTTGGCTACCTTTGTTTCACCCTGCCCTTACTAGCATCCCTCTGACCGACCTGGTATGTGTGCTGGGGGCTAGAAACTCTATTGCCGCAACAAACCTCAGCGCCACTTGCTGCCACAAACTCGTTTTTCCTCTCATCTCTGTTTACAGGCAAACCTTTGGACACTCTACCCCTCACTACACCTAGTTACACAAACAGGTTCCAAACGCCAAAAAGACTCTTGCAATATGATTTATTGCACTGCAAACAGCAAGACTTGTTTTTACCAACAATGGGACCTGTTTTTATCAACAGAACGTACTCTTAGATCTGGCCGGTCTCACATGTTTTAGACCCTGAAGCAAGGTCCAGCTACAAGATAAGATTGTCTGTTTGACCTGGGTGGGAAGACAAATACTGTTGGGCTTGTGTGACAACCTCCCCGGGGCGGGGACTCCAAGCTTGTGTAACCATGTTAATGAAACAAATGCATTGTGTCAAACCTGTATAAAAGGAAGAGCCAAACGAGTTATCAGCAGAACACCTCCCTCAGACATCCCGGTGTCTGCAGTTGACGGGATCTCCTCATGAGAAATAAACCTTTTTCTTGTCTTCCAGTTTCCAGCGCTTGCCTCATTATTTTGATAGCGAACCCAAAGTGAATTAGAGGTGGAACCCTGCACCAGGCAGCATTGAGGGTCTTAGAAGACTCGCTGTCTTTCACAGTAAGCACCTCTCGTCCTCGGCAACTGCTGAACAAGTGTAGGACTGCCTACACGACACCCATGTGCAGTCATACAATAAAGATTTAGCAATGACTAAGCTTGTGTGTTATGACATACTAAAGAGTGCAGCTGACAATTATTTTGTAATAACTGAGCGCACTTTAGAAACCTGATTTGTGAAATTAAAAATGGTTGCATTATGTAACATTCAAGTCAAGGCTGATAGCTGAGTGAATGCAAAGTAGATCCCCAAGAGTTTGAATCTTCCCCCCAGATGTCTCTTTTCATGTACTTGTGTTATATTAATCTAAATGAGGACTGGCCTTTAAGACATTGTGAACCTGGCTAGGGACTGGGCCTGCCACCCCAAGTACTGAACATAGAGTGGCCACTGGGTAAAAGTGTATACCACACAATCATTCACTCTTTACCTTTTACCTATGTTTTCGTTTACTGAGTGACACACTTTATGACATGATTGAAAGAAGGAAGGTCCCGCAGCCTCTAGATGGTTCTGCTCTATTTTACAATACAGCGTTTATAGCTACTTAAAAGGCTGCTTACTACTGAGCTTCAAAACATAAGTTGATTGAAAGACCACAACAAATGCCTTTGCTTAAGTTTGTTCTTCCCAGTAGGTTAGCTTTTGAAAATCTTTGCCATTATTGCAACTGTAAAACTGCACTACAACTTGGCAAAGTGTCTAAATGGTTTTAGTAAGAGTGGCACTAAAAATGTAAAAGGTGCAATGCAAAACTTGCATTCCCATCTTATACACCAAGTATGTGTCTGAATAGTATTCACATACATTACAGAAACTAATTTACTTTCTCTGCATGGGGGAGCGGTACTGGGGCGGAAAAGAAATTGTATCTGAGTGCGCAGTATTCAACGCATACTTTTCACAAATGCCTTAATTAGGACAAACGTGCGATGTATTTTTTAGATTACAATTTTACCTCTTTACTTTTTTTCCAGCAATTGCACCATTTCCTTCACACATCATTGAAAATTGACTTGTAGGGGTACTTCTCCACACGTTCAACGCTTGTTACACCATATTTAAATGGGATTAAGTTTTGTGCTCTTATAAGTTTGGGAAGTGTATTAATTCATACATGTTTACTCACAGACTGCTCGAGTTTCTCAATTCAATGCATGACTCGGTTATCCAGAACAGGTTTTTACTGTGCATTCTGGTAATTGTTTTTTTTTTTTTTTTTTTTTGGAAAACCTTTATTGATGTTGCAATCATTTACACGTATGGGCCTACAACCCCCCGGGGCCGGCCGCTAAGTAACCAGGATAATAATAGCAAATGTCAACACAGGCGGCACCTCGGAGAGCAAGGTCTTCAATCCAATATAGTCCGGCCGATGAGCCGCGCAGGTAGGACACCAGGAGAGAAAGGGTTTTCCATTTTATGATAAGACAAAACAGTAGGATCAGGTGCCAAACAATTTCCCAACAGCGAGAAGGGGCAAGGATAAGAGACGTAAACAATAAGCAGCACTACATTAAATCAATGGCGCAGGCGCGGGAAAGTACGGATGAGGAGAAATATCAAAGATAGTTGCGCCTACAGGTCCCCGTACCTCAAGCCCAGCGAACCCCCCGGAAACTGTGGCACACATGAAGAGTAAACGATTCACAATCAGGGTGGTGTATCGCACTGATCCCAGAAAAAGAAAGCAAAAAGAAACAGAAAAGAAAACGGAGGCCATGGAAAGAGAGATAAAGGCTAAAGAGTCCCCTCCCCCATCCCCCCACCCTGCACCTCTGCGAATGAGTATGGCCCCACCCCCCAGCAGTGTGCCTGTCGCCCTGGAACTAGACCCGAAATATAGAAGAGACAGGGAAAAAAGAGAGTGAGAAAGAGCCCCCCCAGACGGGGGGCGGAAAGAATATAATAAACTGGAGGAGGGCCTTATAAACATACCCCCGGCTTCTCCCTCCCGCACGGTGAAGTCTCCCCCCAGCAAACGATTAGCAGCACCAAGTCGATCATATCAAAAAGGGGGGGGGGGAATGGGGAGCATTATACACCGACCATGCGAATAACCACGAGAGCGCACAACCATGAGTCCGCCTGTCTACTAGGTGACCACCCCCGAAGGATCAGCCTCAGCCTTGACCGCTTTTTGCGATTCTGCCCATGCCTGTCCCTCGACCCAGCACCATGTCCGATGTCCCAAGGTACAGGAGTGTCCAAAAACAGTCGGGAAGCGCCGCACACAGGTGGGGTGGAAGTCTCTGAGCATCCGCACAGACCGTTTCATGGAGGGGCGTCTTTTCCAGTGTCGCCCCAGGATCTGCACTGCACACAAGGTCCAAACAGGCTGAATCAGCCAAATGAGACACACGTTGCTGGAATTGTCCCTGGGCCGCCGGAGACCGCGCACGGGACAAGGCCACCATCTTCCGCTCAGGTCCGATACCTCCGGAACAAATCAAGTCCACAGTTAGACGACCACACGGTAGCATATTGTCCGGAGTGTACGGCTGTACACTAATCGCGGGGGGGGCCGCAACATCTTCCTCTTGTGTGCAGTGTGGAAAGCCACTGTGTACCTGTGGACCAGCATGCCGCCACTGTCCCAACGCTGTTACCACACCATCTAGCTTCCCCTCCAGGACCCCGGCGCCATGAGCCAAGGAGTAATGAAGGGCACCAAGGGCCTCCAGGAGGTCGCCGTATCCCAGAGCAGCTCCCTCTGATCGCTCCGCCACACTCCCGAAAGTCACACGCCCCCAGTCTCGTTGCGTCCCAGCGGACAGGATGGTAGGCTGCATCGCGACAAAATGGCCGCTGGGAAGGCCCGACTCGTAGTGGGGCCAGGACCCCGGGAACAACTCCTCAAGGTCCACGTCGCTGAAGACAGGGATCCTGGGGCAGGCACAGATTCAGCCGTTGCGCGGTCACGGGCAACAGTCGTCTCCGCCACGGACCAGCTCCCGCGAAAAACCGGGAGCAGCCCGCAAGGATCAGGGCGAGCCAGGCACGGCGTCCGGGCAGCTCACCGTCAAAGGCAGGGGCAAACGCCACGGAGTCCGAGAATTGCACACCCGGGCATGTCCTCAGTCCGCAACGTTCAGCAGGGGGGAGCGGCCGCAGCAAAATGCAGGCCGAGGGGAGCTCCACTTCGGTGGACCGACTCCACCCAGTCACCACAGGGCGCTGTTGTTCAACTGCCACCCGGCCAAGGCGTCCACTCGAGGTCCCGGCTTCGGGACCGCACGGGCCGCAAAGTTCAACCGCTGATTTCTCCGGTCGTACGGCAGTCAGAGACCTCGGAGTCACACGATCGGTTGCCACTTTCGTTTACGAACACGATCTCGTGGCGCAGAATAAGGATCTCAGGCAGGATATCCGTGCGGGATGCGGAGGTTCACGGAGCCGGGAATCTACGCTGCCGTCCCGGTCGCCATCTTGGCTCCTCCTCCATTCTGGTAATTGTTATCCTGTTTATCTTACCACAAATGGTAGACTACAAATCCAAAAATGCAGCGGAAAAAAAATGGACTAGGAAAGTAAGATACACATAAAATGGTGAAGAGGTCCTGAACATGGAAAAAGTTACTAATTTGTGAGTGGACTGTGCCTGTTTCCACTATCGGTAACCTGAGATGATCTCTTGCATATGGATGTGTGCATCTATGTATGCACCTGTGTCTGAATGAGTGAGCATATGTGTATGCGTGCGGTGCTGGCGGGTCAGTGAAGGATGGCTGAGGATTTGTTGGATTTGACTGAAGGCAGAGCTCTGGCTCGGAATGACACTTCAAAGTGTAACAATTTTACATCCTCCTAAGTAGCTTCTCAAACTTACTACATGAGAGCCAATTCTACTGGACAGGGCATGGTAAAATGAAGGAGTAAACGGTAAAAGTAGGCTTTCTACTTTTGAAGGCGCTGTCATATTGGAGTGTTAGCTAATTACTTCTGACAATTGGGCTGTAAAATGAACTGTTGGTTTCTCTTCTTTTTTTCAAAATGTTCTTGGGTGAAATCCTTCGCAAAAACGACGGTTGATTGTTGGCCATTTACAGTAGACCACTAAGGCCCTCATTACGATGTCAACACCGTTTTGGTGAGGGAACCACCCGACCATAGGTCGGCTGGTTCCACACACCAAATTAGGATGTGAACGCACATGGTGCGGGTGCAAACTCTCTCTGTGGGAGCTTGTGCAGGGGGCTGTTGCTTTCCGACAGCCTTTCCATGTCGGAAAGGCTGTCAAAAACCAACATAATAATCCCAACTTCGGAAACACAGTCCGTTAGGGATTATGAGATCCTTCCGACTGGCCGACAGGCTCCTTGAGTCTGCCGGAACCCAGTCGGATTGACCGGCCGGTTTAAGCTCCGACTGCCATTTTTGTGATACGACGGTCGTAAAGCCTCCGACCAGCGGTTGAAGGCTTTCCGACTGACATCCAAATCAAGGCCTAAGTGTTTGAATATTTCTTTGACCATTGTACCCCTTCGCAAAGAACCCATATATTTAGGACCACTTTTTGGGATAGCTGAGCTGTAAAATCTTTCACCTGGCCTCATCAAAATCAAAGTTTCCGTGTGATGAGAACATCCCCCGTCCACCTTCTAATGGGTTAGAAGAGCTTGCTCGCTTGGTGTAATTTTACCTGCGTTTTACATCCTACCTCTCTCAAGTTCACAAGCCACCACTGACCACAGCTTTTTAAACAAATGTTTGTTGAAAAGAAAATGGTAAAATCAACACACAGCTGTTATGAGCAATAGGTACAGTTTACTGTGACTTTCATACTATTTAAAATTCTCTTCAAACTTTTGGAACAACTCTGTACACTGCATCTCAACCCAATAAGACAGGAATGCCATTCTGCGCTTTGCAGAAAAAGACGGTTCTCTCAGTAACTAATGGAGTTTACAGTGTTAATTTCACATCCAGTTTTGCCTATTTTGTCCCTTAGCGGCTGCCACACTTAGATCCTCCGCAAGCGTCAAATGAAGGCGGCGACTGAAGATTCAAAAAGCGGAAATCTTTATCAGAAAGTGGGGCCATCAAAAAGAACCTATGCCACTGCTAAATTGCTTCCTTTTCAGCAGAGTCGCTGTCTGCATCAAAACAGATTTAGGACAGGCCGCGCGCTGCTCCCAGGAGAGGGCGAATAAAAGAGGGTCACAGAAAAGGCCAGCCGTGCAGAAGCTCCTGGAACAGAATGGTCCCCTCCGCCTGCCTCGCGGAGCCAGAGGCGCATCGAGTAATGACAATGTTTTTTTAAAGACTTCTTTGAAGGTCATGCTATGCCAAATGCAAGCAGTGCACGAACCAGTAAGAAAAGGAGGTTTGACGTGTGCTATCTGAGCAAGAAACGGAAACAAAAGTTCTGATTTTAAGCACAAGCGGATGGCAACTGCGCAACACGGAGGCACTCCAAAAATATAACAACTTCTACGGTTTGCAGCAGCCTGTCCAATTCACCTGCCCAACTGCACTCCAAGCTCGCCCTCAGTGGACAAAAGCTAAACGTTCTGCCATTTTAATGTACTATTCAAAGAAGGGTTCGAAGCATCCCGCCAGTCCTTATAGATTTTGCAACATCTGACCACTATTTGCGCCGCCGAATCTTTTTTCACCTTGGACCGACAGGTCATTTAAACTAATTCCCATAAATACTTGTAAATTATCTCAGTTCCAGCGATCCCCAATGTAATGCCATGTATTCTGCCATAAACGCTTTGCACAAATATACAGCCCTAGGTTTAGATGGTTGCAAAATAGTTTCAAAATGATTTGAGCACTAGGGAAGGGGAAATTGATGCAGACAGTGGCTAAAGGTCATAGACTGATTGGGACTCACTAGGCATGTCCCAAAGTCATTACCAGCCACAAAGACTCATTACAAAGCATGACCTTTGACTATATACGGTGCCCAGCAGGCAATGGGGATGGAAGAGGATAGAGAAGAGTGTGGAGAAAGGCCACGCAGTCCAATCAGCAGACACTGGACTTCAGGAAGGCCCTGAAGACTTGGCTTTTCTCGTTCTAACTATATACCATCCCTTTCCCCGTGTTTAGGCCTCCGTAGAACATCTTGTTTCAGCACCAGGACACCCTTGAGTAACAGTTTGCGCTTTAGAAATATCAATAACATTAACTGTAGATGCAATGAATGGGGGCAGGGTGTGACTAAAGGCCACGCCCTTTGCCAAGGAAGGATTGGTCAATAATAGACTGGGCACAGGGCATAGCCAAACAAAACGTATGTCCAAGACACATTCTATCATAAAAAAGGGGAACCCAACATAGTCAATTATTGTGACCCATTCCTACTGGGCAGTAGGGAGGGGGGTATGACAGAGGGAACTGTCTTTCCCTGTTTCTAGCAACCACTGTGCACAGAAGAGGGCCACCGCCAATGGCCATCGATGGTGTGAAGTCTGACTGTAGCGTGACATCACACACAACAAGTGGCCCCTCAAACTACTTCATTAATGGCATTACTGATAACACATGTCACCCCTGCTGGAATTATTAGTGGCGTCAATGAAGGTGTAAATTATTGCTCTTTTAATTTTCGTGAGACTCCTGCCAACCACAGTCCAGTTTCTGACTTCAATAAGGCCAACAATTAACTGTGACTCACACAGTCATTTTACACAGCATACAACTACTTTAAAAAAATTTAGACTTGTGATTTTTTTTTTTTTAATTGTGCCTCCTTGTACTCACACTACACATTTTGATGACTATGCTACAGTTTAAATAAAAGTGAACAATTACGTTTTCATTTCATCAATGTTAGGTAATGTATTAGAGTACAAATTCGTATAACCCATAGCACTGTGGAAGGATGATGGATACCAGACTTCTTATAATTACTTTAAAGAAAAACGCAAGACCCTGGGTCCTTGCAGTTACCAATGAATTGCTAAAGATATTTAAGGGTTGTCAACATTCTGCAACCATACAGGGAGGGTCCCACGTCTCGACAAATATTACCCAGGGTCTGATTCACAATAGACTAAACGAGCACATAAGAAATTTGCTCCAGTAGAGTTATTTCTAAGGTTGGCGCAGGTTTCCAACATTTCAGGAGTACTCCAGAAAATCTACAAAAGTAGTAGATTCCTGTTGAATGTCAGAACCCTCCCAACTGCCAGGTGCCACCTTGAAATAAACCTACTGGTTCCCTGAGTAAATCTGCAATACATCTGGGCACGAATACTAAAATACTGTTGAACTATTTTGTCATGATATGTACTTACAGACAGGTCACCCTGTATGACTGAACATGCATAGTGTTGATTTTTTATATATAGGCTATATGTTGGGGAAAACAATACAGATTACCTAGGCGCCAGAGAGTTCGCAAAGGCTTCATACTGCTCATCCCCATCATGGCTATGCAGTATCTAGCCAAGGTCAGGCCAAGTGCCAGGAATTGATGCTGTGACAGGTTAGGCATTCTTTTTGTCCCTAACTGTCCCTGTGAACAGAGTAGGACCATTCCAAGAGTCAGCCTCGTATCCAACCCCAATACCCCAAAAATGGTTTAGTCTTTCATAGCCACTACATATGCCAAAAGTCTGTTCCTAAGGCCAAGCAAAAGGGTGACGGGGGGGTACAACTGGGATTCATCTTATGGATTACATGGAACGTCTTGATTCTGTGTGCACAAGTTCAGCTTAGCAGTGCAAAAATGTTTAAGGAATGGGCTCTAGCAGACATTTCTATACATTAATATCACAATGACAACTCGCCACTCAATTATGTAGGTACATGTTGGATACCATGCAAGAAAAGTGATGCTACGCCTAGAGGCAATCTACCTATAAATAAAACTTTAATTGTGCTACATTCTGCTGCCCAGAGCATCTTTCTTGGCCAGTCTTCAAGCCCTCCTGATGAAGGTCTTCTGGACCACAAATTGAACATTTTCTATTAGACAGCAATGGCGGCTGGTGGGGGTGGGACAAAAAAAAAAGAAAAAAAGAACACTTACCTTTTGCCTGCCGCCATCTCGGTCCCTTTTGATACCGCCGCCTCTCCTCAGCTTCTGGAAACAGGAAGCACTCAGGCTCCGTCCCCTAAGCCATTCACAACGCTGCAATGCAGTGTTGTGATTGGTCTGAGCGCCGTGGTTTGGCGCTCAGACAGGGAATGGGAGGTTGGCCATGTTTCCCACCAGGCTGTGTAATGCAGCCAAGTGGGGAACATGCAACAAGCACATGACTGTTTGGCCAGCCAAGCGCACTTGGAGTGTGCAAACCACTCCTCCCACTGTACCACCAGCCCAGCCCCCCACCCCCCAACTCAGCCCATAGTGAAAAAATAAATGATAATAAAAGTTATTATCATTTTATTCTTCCTTTCTTCTGCTCTCGCAGTAGGGCCACGCTCCTCTGCCTTGGCGGAGAGGCCGCCACTGTTAAATAACCATTTATTTCGTTTTATTCTCGATTCTGAGCCTGTAAGCAAAATGCAGCAGCATTTGTATCTAGGTTTGAAACTACTCAAATTCTAGCTTTATTGCTGTTTTTCACAAACAAAAATATATTTTTGGCAAGCTGGTTTGCTTTTTTCCCGATTTTCTGCGTTCCCATGATGGCTATAGCGGAGAACATCTGTTCCTTTATCCAAATATGAGTGAACTGGTGAAACATTAGATCTTCGCCTGCAATTAATGCTGAATTTCTATTTTTTCAGCGCTTCCCACATATTTGGCGGGTTGCTGATCATATGGTAAAAAGCAGATCAGTGAACAACAACATTATCACACAAGGGCTCTGCCTCTAACACTTCAAAGTCTGTTTGCTGCTTTCCCTTTTAGCAAAACACATTACCGTGTGTTTTAGTTCTAAAATTAGCATAGTCAATTTGCAGATGGATTCGAGTTTCAGCAAATGCTGCTGAAAGCCCTTCTGCATCTGTGAGCGTGTGATCACATCCGCAGGAACGAGCAGCAATGTTTGCATCAACGTTTCTTTTAAACCTAATTACGACTGAGACACCTCACAATCTCCGTCCTCTATTTCCCTCGATAATTCTTTCCATTTTGCAGGCCCAGCCTAGAGTCAGCTTTAGATGTCTCGCCATATTAATTTAATTATCGAAAAATCGTACATAAAGATGTACATATACATAAAAGAGGGCTCGAGTCGGCCCTCTTTATCCACTGGTCTGTTCAGTTGTCATTCACATTTCGGTTCTGCCCACCACAGCATACATATCGGGGCAACGGGTCAGCCCACTTCAGTAATTGGCTCTCCTGCACCTTAAGTGGAAGCAGTTTTCCCATATTCACATTTGGACAACTACATAAACAGAATTGCACTTCATCACCAGGGCTAGAAGGCAAACACTTTACCGTTGCCTTTTTTCTCCTGTCTTTACCATGATGTATTTTTTATAGTAACCCTTCAGTATTTAAACAATATATTCAAGTAACAGTAATTCAAGGCAAATGCGTCCTTTTCTGTGTTCCAATAAGAATTGTATTTTCCTTTGAAGGGCACTAAATCTCAAATGGATTTATATCCCTGCTGTAAGTACAAACTAGTAAGCACCTGTACTATTATATTAACATTTTATGAGCTGATGATTAGTATTTTTGATATACAATTTGTATTGCAGTCATATGGCTGCCATGTTTTACCGGCAGCATGTTTTTGTTTCTTCTTTTTGATTTAATGACATATGCTTAAATCAAGAAATTACAGATGACCACCATACTAGACCTACTGGTGTAGCCACTGCTTGTTCTTTCTCTACATTCAAACCTCTAGAACAGATCTGAGGAGCTGCAACGGATCTGTTTCTCACACGACCCCAGCACAACAGTATCAAAAGCAGATTAGATTGAGAAGGATTCAGGAAAAAATGGTTAGATTCTGTCATATTATATAAGAAAATAATCATATCAGAGGGTCTTTTAAACTGTCAGTGAGTGGAGGTGTTCCCTACCCAACTGTTGCTGTATACAAGTAGTGACTGTACAATGCACACTGAAAGTGAAACAGGAACCTTAGCAAAACAAGCATTGGCAAAGCCAATAGGTCTCACCAATGCAAGAGCTATTGGCTTTGCTAATATGTTTTTAGCCATGTTGTACACTAGTGTAGCTGCTGTTCACTATGAACAAATTAGTGGTAAGAAGGAGAGTACACAGGAGTGTCGTAGAGAGGAGTGGATTGTTATGGAGTGAAGGGAGTAGAGTGTCACAGAGTGGAATAGAGCTGAGTGGCATAGAGTGGAGTAGAGTTGAGTGGTGTCGAATGGAGTGGGGAAGAAGGTGCTGCATAGTGTTGTAGAGTAGAGTGGCATAGAGCAGAATAGACTGTCGTAGAGTGAGGTTGTGGAGAAGAGAGGAATGGCATAGAGTGGAGTAGAGCATTATAGCGTCAAGTGGCGTGGAGTGGAGTAGTGGGTCATAAAATAGAGAGGAGTAAATTGGCTTGGAGTGGCAAGAGGGAGTTGCGTAGAACGTTGTTGAGTGGAGCAGTGTTGTGGAGCAGCATAGACTGGAGTAGTGTTGAAGAGTAGAGTGACGAAGAGTGTCAGAGTGGAGTAGAGTTCAATGGAGTAGAGTGTGATAAGAGTGGAGTATCGTAAAGTGTAGTGCTGTAGAAAGGCCCAGAGTAAAGTGGCATTGATTTTGAGTAAAGTGGTGTAGAGTGCATCGGCACAGTGTGCAGTGATATAGAGTAGAGTGGCATAGAGTGCAGTGGCATAGTGTAGAATCGATTGGTGCAGAATAGAGTGGTGCAGAGAGCAGTGGGGTAGAGTACAGTGGTGCAGAGTAGAATAGAGTGGCATAGATTGTAGCAACAGAGTGCAATGGTGTAGAGTGGTGTAGCTTGCAGTGGATTAGAGTGCAGAAGTGAGGAGTAGAGTCACGTTGAGTTCCGTGGCGGAGAGTGAAGACTTTCAGAGTAGAGTATCACAGAGTAGAGTATCGCAGAGTACAGTGGCATACGGTGCAGTGGCGTAGAATGGTGTAGAGTAGGGCGGCGGAGAGTAGGGCGGCGTAGAGCGGCACAGAGTAGAGTGGCGCAGAGTAAAGTGCAGTTTTGCAGAGTAGACTGTCGTAGAGTGCAGTGGTGTATAGTAGAGTGCATTGGCGTGTGGTGTTGAGTGGCACAGAGAGCAGTGGCATAAAGTACAGTGGTGTAGAATAGAGAGGCGTAGGGTAAAATGGCACAGAGTGCAGCAGTGTAAAGTGCAGCAGCAGAACGTGTTGCAGAGTAAAGTACAATGGTGCAGAGTAGACTGGCGTAGAATGCAGTGGCATAGAGTGCACTAGTTTTGAGTAAAGTGGTGTAGAGTGCATTGGCGTAGAGTGCAGTGATGCAAAGTAGAGTGGCGCAGAGTAGAGTGGAGTTGCACAGAGTACAGTGGAGTGGTGCTGAGTGGAGCTGCCCTAAGTGCAATGATGCTGAGTGCAGTGGCGTAGAGTAGATTGTTTCAGCGTTGAGTGGTGCACAGTAGAGTAAAATGGCATAGAATAGAGTGGCTTGTTCTGCAGAGTGGCGTGTTGTGCCTAGTGGAGTGGTGCAGAGTAGAGTAGAGTGCAGTGGTGCATAGTACAGTAGTGTGGAGTAGAGGGCATTGTATACAGTAGAGTGGTGTAGAGAAGAGAGGCATAGAGTGGAGTCGTGCAGAGTAGAGTGCACTGACAGTGTGGAATGGAGCATAGTGGCGGAGTGTAGAGTGCCGCAGAGGAGAGTGGAGTGGCGTAGAGCGGAATATGCATGGTGTGGTAGCACACTGTCATTACAGGCAGCACATCTTCAATTGAAAGGACCATTACATTTGCACAGAAATACAGCTTTACTCATAAAAGTATACAGCGCACAAACAATGTGCGCAAATGTTATCACCTAGTGTATAGATTTGTGTGGATCATATTAAAATGTATGTTTCCACCACACTTCAGAATTACAAAAAATGTGCTTCATTTGTGCCTTTTTAATTCTGATATACTCTGAAATATCTGCAAAGTTAATTTACAGACGTTTAAATTTTGATGTGAGCTAGGAAAAAAATACATTGCACAGCCTTCCTCAAGCACTCCCCCAGTAGCCAGTATGAATGTCACCTAAATCCTCTCACTGTTAAGTCAGAGAAAGAAAAGTAAACACCAAGTTCCCTGCAAGACCGAGCCGGACATTTGACCGCTGTCTTTGAATACACAGCAAATGTGATAAGAACAAGATTTGAAGTTCTGTTTACCGAAAGCCAATACTGGTGAAAGAATACAGCATATAGGGTAGGGCAAGAGAAGAGACAAACTCAACCAGGACAGCCAAAAACATATCGGGCCAGCAAACAGAAAGCAAGCAAATGTGAGTTACAAACCACACAGCAAATGGTAAGCAATGGGCGGAATGTATTCCCAGTGAAGCTTTCCGAATGTTACCCAGGATGTCGTTCGCAAATCAGATATCTGCGCTGTCCGATAGGCTTCAACTTAACAACTTCAGAGACACCAAGTTCCCTAATGTGTTCAGGGTTTGGGCCTCCCTGCAACAGACATAGGAGGTAGTGGCTTGAGTAAACTGGAAGGGTTGTCTGCCACTTGGCACCGAGGATTGGTGCAAAAGGGTTTTAAAAGGAAAAAGAAGACCTTGGTCAATTAATATTTGGACACGGCTTGCTTTCTCTTTTAACTCCACAACCTGCAACTTTATACAATTACTTTATTGACCATAGCACTTTGCAAGAGAGACAGGGGCCAAGGCAAAAAGGCCTCTTCCAGTGTTTTGTGTTTGGTTGCTCCTACAAACAGGTGATAGGATGAAGGTGTTCGGGCAAAGAAAGGGAGGCAAATTGATGACTGGCACCAGCAAACCGCAAGGAGTCTAGAAGCAACACAACGAGCTTCTCAATGTGGAAGTGTATACTGTACTTCACCAAAGGACTTTGGTTCGTTAGGCTGGGAGGTCAGAAGATTGGAGGTGTGTATTTTGTTTAATTATATATTTTTCAAATTGTATTGTATTTTGTTGTTGTTTTTTTTAGCAAATATCAATGCAAACCAGATCGCACAAAATGAAAATAAGATCAATGCTGAGGCTTCAATGTCGGCAATTGATAGTATACAATTAATACCCCAACCACAAAATGTATTAAGACAAAAAATCTCTCAAGACTTTCATCAAGAATAAGGCAATTTCGTAAGTAACTTTTAAGCACATACCTACCTCATATGAAACAATCAAACCTTCAACCTGGCCAGAAAATAGCACAGGTCACCTTAAAACTACAATTCTGGGTGATCAAAGAGTGCCTGTGGGGACTTAATATCCTGCCACCCTTTTCTTCTGTGGCTTACTCGATTTATGGTAGATAGGAAGTTCTTTTTCATCATTTTATTCATTCACATTTCTCACCTATGGTCAATTCCAAAAAAGAGAAAGTACATGTTTGCCGAACTCTAGGCACTTTCTCCTATAGAACAGCAAAATCATTCTTTCGAATTCTCTTAAAATTATAATTTTTTGTACACCAAACACCATCAGTCTCTGGTAAATGTAGCCAATAGTTTTGTCTCACTCCTCCTAAACAAGCCACGAAACTCAAAACATACACAATCTATAATATAAACATTTCCAGTTTTCAAAACTCGCATAGAAAACAAAGATGCTAATTTGAGCCAGAGGTATCCCAAATAGAAGAATTCTCAACGATCTGTAAAGGTCTGCATTTTGCACAAAGCATAACTTTTACTACAATAGAAGCCTAATAAAGATTCCAAGAAAGACCATACTAAAACTATATATACACATATACACACACACACACACACATATATATTTATACACACACACACACACTTCAAGTAAGAGAAAAAATAAAGAAAACCAAAAAATTTAAAACAGCCTAAATCAAGGAAATGGCTGTATCAATACCTTTTATTTTAATCAACCCATTTGAACAACTTTTAAATGCAGGAAAACGTTTGCAAACTGTAATACAGCACCATATATTCTATTCAAACTATGATCAGGTACACATTAGTCCTCAAATTAAAACCTGTACAGAGGAAGGTCGAAATAAGTGCTCCAAGATGATTTTCCACTATGATAAACGGAATGTAAATCTGCTACGTGTCCAAAAAAGGGAGTAAAAGTGTATATGTATTCTCATCTACTCTACCTGTGCCTCGGCCATTTGTTCATGTTGCTGGTTGTAATGCAGCGGGATGCTTCGTTTCCGTGGTTCGCTGAGGCTGCCCTGCAGGGCCATGAGCTCCCGCAAAATACGAAGCTCTTTCAGTGGGATTGAGGTCGGGAGACTGGCTCGCTCCGAATCCAGGATTTCCACTTGAAAGTCACTTGACCATGAGGAAAGGAGCAAGGGAACCGAGAGGGATATTGCATCACCTCTTGCGATGTAGAGAAAGGTCATTTTCTAAGGTATTGCGGCATCATCAACAAAACTGCGATGAATTTTAAAATTGCACCATGTAAATAGTATATGGACTTTGCCTGGACTGGTAATTACCGTGTTGGTGCATTGCGGGACATTGTGTCTTTGACAAGGCTGCAAGTGTTTGTCTAGGATTAAAACCATTGAGTTGAAACGTGTCAGACTGAGAACACGTGGTGCCGCCCACAGGTACAATAAATGCTCTCATCTACTCTACCTGTGCCTCGACCATTTGTTCATGTTGCTGGTTGTAATGCAGCAGGATGCTTCGTTTCCGTGGTTCGCTGAGGCTGCCCTGCAGGGCCATGAGCTCCCGCAAAATACGAAGCACTTTCAGTGGGATTCAGGTCGGGAGACTGGCTCGCTCCGAATCCAGGATTTCCACTTGAAAGTCACTTGACCATGAGGAAAGGAGCAAGGGAACCGAGAGGGATATTGCATCACCTCTTGCGATGTAGAGAAAGGTCATTTTCTAAGGTATTGCGGCATCATCAACAAAACAGCGATGAATTTTAAAATTGCACCATGTAAATAGTATTTGCACTTTGCCTGGACTGGTACTTACCGTGTTGGTGCATTGTGGGACATTGTGTCTTTGACAAGGCTGCAAGTGTTTGTATATGATTAAAACCATTGAGTTGAAGCGCGTCATACTGAGAACACGTGGTGCCGCCCACAGGTACAATAAATGCTCTCATCTACTCTACCGGTGCCTCGACCATTTGTTCATGTTGCTGGTTGTAATGCAGCAGGATGCTTCGTTTCCGTGGTTCGCTGAGGCTGCCCTGCAGGGCCATGAGCTCCCGCAAAATACGAAGCACTTTCAGTGGGATTCAGGTCGGGAGACTGGCTCGCTCCGAATCCAGGATTTCCACTTGAAAGTCACTTGACCATGAGGAAAGGAGCAAGGGAACCGAGAGGGATATTGCATCACCTCTTGCGATGTAGAGAAAGGACATTTTCTAAGGTATTGCGGCATCATCAACAAAACTGCGATGAATTTTTAAATTGCACCATGTAAATAGTATATGGACTTTGCCTGGATTGGTACTTACCATGTTGGTGCATTGTGGGACATTGTGTCTTTGACAAGGCTGCAAGTGTTTGTCTAGGATTAAAACCATTGAGTTGAAACGCGTCAGACTGAGAACACGTGGTGCCGCCCACAGGTACAATAAATGCTCTCATCTACTCTACCGGTGCCTCGGCCATTTGTTCATGTTGCTGGTTGTAATGCAGCAGGATGCTTCGTTTCCGTGGTTCGCTGAGGCTGCCCTGCAGGGCCATGAGCTCCCGCAAAATACGAAGCACTTTCAGTGGGATTCAGGTCGGGAGACTGGCTCGCTCCGAATCCAGGATTTCCACTTGAAAGTCACTTGACCATGAGGAAAGGAGCAAGGGAACCGAGAGGGATATTGCATCACCTCTTGCGATGTAGAGAAAGGACATTTTCTAAGGTATTGCGGCATCATCAACAAAACTGCGATGAATTTTTAAATTGCACCATGTAAATAGTATATGGACTTTGCCTGGATTGGTACTTACCATGTTGGTGCATTGTGGGACATTGTGTCTTTGACAAGGCTGCAAGTGTTTGTCTAGGATTAAAACCATTGAGTTGAAACGCGTCAGACTGAGAACACGTGGTGCCGCCCACAGGTACAATAAATGCTCTCATCTACTCTACCGGTGCCTCGGCCATTTGTTCATGTTGCTGGTTGTAATGCAGCAGGATGCTTCGTTTCCGTGGTTCGCTGAGGCTGCCCTGCAGGGCCATGAGCTCCCGCAAAATACGAAGCACTTTCAGTGGGATTCAGGTCGGGAGACTGGCTCGCTCCGAATCCAGGATTTCCACTTGAAAGTCACTTGACCATGAGGAAAGGAGCAAGGGAACCGAGAGGGATATTGCATCACCTCTTGCGATGTAGAGAAAGGACATTTTCTAAGGTATTGCGGCATCATCAACAAAACTGCGATGAATTTTTAAATTGCACCATGTAAATAGTATATGGACTTTGCCTGGATTGGTACTTACCATGTTGGTGCATTGTGGGACATTGTGTCTTTGACAAGGCTGCAAGTGTTTGTCTAGGATTAAAACCATTGAGTTGAAACGCGTCAGACTGAGAACACGTGGTGCCGCCCACAGGTACAATAAATGCTCTCATCTACTCTACCGGTGCCTCGACCATTTGTTCATGTTGCTGGTTGTAATGCAGCGGGATGCTTCGTACCCATGCAGAAGTTTTTGCTCCTAATTCACTAGCGAAAAACGCAATACAATCAATATCCTGATTCAATCAAATTCAGAAAATTACAAATTGGATTGCATTCCTTTGTATCATTCTGAATGGCCTTAAATCATGGAAATACATTCTAACAGCATTTTAACCATAAGTCGCTCAGGAGTGAGCTATATTCGTGCATTTAAGAAAGGATACTAGCTTAGGAAGGGAAATTACTCGGATATTCAGAATGACATCTAGCCACAAGGCGAGCATATTAGCACATACTTCCAATTTAGAAGAAATGGAAATTAAGGTTACGCGAGCTTCTGTTCTCAAATATCTAATACTCTTCGATCTAGAGTGGTCTTAAACAATAGGACAAGGTATATAACCATGGGACAGATTGAAGCCTTCACTTTTTGAAGGCCCAGACAAATCCTTATAAACAGAATACATAAATGTTCTTTTAAGATTTGCTTCAGATAATATAATCAGTAAAAAGTGATATCCTCTCCTGCAATAGTATCTCCTGCCAACTTGAAGGATAACCTGGATGGCAGGGGAATACACTAAATACCGGATGTCAAATAATTTGTGTACTTCCTAAAACCCCAAAACAGCAAATGAAAGCGTTTGATTTCTTTCCAGTGGCAACATTAAGATAGGAAATTAGAACACTCCAGTACTGGGCAACTAAATCTCATGGGCTTTTAACCCCTTCGGTGCTCATGACGGAATGGTTCCGTCATGACCCACGGTTGAGCTGTGCTCATGACGGAACCATTCCGTCATGACCACGCCCGCGCAAGATTCCGTCAGCACAGCGGCGGAATCTGCGCAGCATCGAAGGGGTTAAATTATCAATTTTCAAGTAACATGATGCCATGCCTCATTCCCAATTAATAATTATATATCCTAAGAAAAATATGCACGGGAACACTTAATAAGTCGCCCGCGTGGAGGTGTTCTAGCTTTGTTTTCCACAACTTTTGCTAATAACCACTACAGCAATGCTGGCTGTAGAACTCAAGATAACATCCATTTACGTTGGCACAAATATACTATCTTTTAACTGCCCTGAGCGGGATACTAAATAGACAATATTTATAAATTTTTATAAATTAAATTGGATCTCTGGTCTGTAAATTTCCTTCCCATACTTCATTCATTTTAGAGGATTTTAATTGAAACTTCTTTGAGATATATCATCTGGGTATTATCCTAAATTATATGTAAAGAGAGCCCTTTAGTCAAGTTTAACATCTGCAAGTAAAGTGATATGTACTGAACTGTCTCTCTGAAGGTGACTGCACTAAACTGAAGAGCTCTTTTGGTTATAATGCCCGAGCATATACACCTTTCTCATGGTCATAGCACAGTTTTGGACTATATTTTTTCAGGCATTATTTAGGCCAAAGAGTGAACATCATCCTTCAACGGGAATCATATGTAACAAAAGCATCCTCCTATGAACCAGCCTAAATGGGGTGATTGAATCAGTAGAAAAATGTATTAATTGAAAATGTAACTCTGCTCTAGATAAGAACAGGGACATAATTTGGCAACAATAGTTTTTCAACAGCTCTTTTACGACATAATCAATAAAAATGAAAAATGGTTTCTACACATAAGGCAGCTGTATGCAAGAGAACACGATGTGTGCTTTAAAAAAGGTATTTGAAGGGGAATTGAAACATCTGACATTTTATCGCCTGAAATACAGAATTTAATTAAATCATGCCACTCACCACGCGCAACCGGACTAAGTAATTTACCAATCTTGGGGCAAGGCAAGATTTTGAGTACGAGGAAAATTAGAATACATTACAGTAATTGAGAGATAGGCAGTGGGTGACCAATGCACAGGAAAAGAAGCATCAGCAAAGTCAGTATGCCCGGCCTTTACCACTGCAACATATGTACATAGGGACATTCAGAAAAGTGTGGCATTACATGCACAAAAACTGGTTATTTATCACCTTATGCCTTCTCTACTGGTTTTGCCAATGCCGAGAGAGGAGCAGCAAAGAAGCTTTGCTTTCTCTATAGAATGCTTACAGGAGAATTCAACTGGACAAACAGCAGGAGTGTCCGTATCAAGTGTCAAATAGTCCCACATGCAGATCAACACTAGCACTTCATGGAAGGTAGAATCATACACTAATTAGTCAATAGCATTAGGGGAAAGAATTATACTCCTGGGGAAGAGTCAAAGCCCACTCTATGTATTGCTTAAACAATTGGTAGCAGTAAGCCAGGTGTACAGCTTCACTGTCAAGCCCCACAGCGAGTTACGGCAAGGGTATGGTAAAATTCCTGAGGCGCTATGAAGCAAACAAAAACAAAAAACATTTCAGCCCTACTCCGCATCAGTGCCTATAAACATTCAGGGCTCCCCAGACTCACGGGGTGAGGTGGTGGTGGTTTTCATTACAATTAAAATTACACATAAGGTGGTCGGACCGCCACTGCCCCGCCGCAGCCACCAGGGAATCGCTGTTCCCTGGAGGTGGACAGGTAGCAATATACTTGGTGGGATTGAATTGATCCCGCCAAGCAAGTTACAAGTTTCCTCTCCGCCACGGTTTTCATGGCGATTCCTGATCCATGAATACCGTGGCGGAGAAAAAGGAATGAAAAAGGAATAAATTGAACTATCAGGAGCAAAGTGTGGCTACATTTAATGAAGAAGAGCTGACTACTCCAGTCCCCCCCCCCCCCCCTCCCCGGAGGAAAGTAAACAAGCTCATCAAAAAGCAAGTTCAATGCTACAAACTATATTGTTTTAAATAGAACATTCAATAGAGAGATGTGAAGAAAACCCTACTGTTAGCTCAACCTTGTAGACAGTCAGAAACAAACAAGTGAGACTGCTGCCTACTCAGGAGCTAGAGATCCTGGTTCATGTCCCGGCTCAACATCCTGTGATTCTGGGCACATCACTTAATCTCCCCCGTGCCCATGGACAGCACCTGGATACCTTCACGGGTGATGAGCCGGGCTATATAAATCTACAAATTAAATTAAGTGGTAGTTGCAGCCAGGGAACTATCTAGCCTGGTTCCACAAGGAAAAATAATCAGTAGCAACTAAATGATCTACAGAATTGGACCAAAAGACTTGTCGTGTGCGGTAGAGCTCACAGAAAGTAAGACTGCAATTCCAAAGATCTGTAGGACCCGATACAGCTCCTGGTTTGCTAGGCTCACTCTCTAATGAGGAAAATGTCAGGTGGTCGTCTTGGTCAGTCCAGACCGGTTATTCATTTTGTCCCACTCACCACCCCCCATTTTCTTCCCCCAAGGTGGATTGGGTGCTGGACTCATAGGATACCATGTTTTCTTCAAACAATAGCATTCTCACAACCACCTCCCACGGATTATCAATAACACCCAAGCAGTAATGACCTCAAAGCAGGTCCCATGTTGTGAGGGAAGTCATGGAGGGTGAATGCTGAAAACAGTGGAAAATGAGAATGTATTTTAACATGAAAAATACTTATAACACCATAAATGTTTACAAATATAGGCCACTTCCAAGGACACACATTTTAAAATGGCTGGGTCCAAACTGAGCTGGCACAGTGTGCAATATACTGGGATGTGGCCCAAGTAATTACCAGTGGCTGAGATTATTTCTGGCATTCCATTGATCGCTTATTTGTATGCTTTATTGCTATGCTTTAAGTGGGATGGGTATGCCCATACGTGAGTTCTGTGCACATTGTGTCACTGGAACCAAGCTATACCAGACTCATGAGCCCTCCTAATGAGGGCAAAACCAGCTATGGGCTGCATGTGTTTCGGTACAGGGAGGACCTGGCTGGCATTTCGGACTGGACTGTTCCAAATAGAGCAGGGTCAAGACTGATTTGCATATGGCTTGATCCAAACTGAGGTGGCATGGTGAGCAAAATAAAGATGGAATGGGATGCAGCCCCAAATGATCACCAGTTGCGGAGATTAATTCAAGCATTCGATCCATCACTTTTTGATATACTGCATTTTAAAATGGGCTCTTAGCTTGGTCATGTCCTGGTGGAACTTCAAATATTGCCTCTCACTTAACAGATTATGCAGAGTTATCCACCCTAGACAGACAGACTGCTTGAGGAGCCTTTCTGATTCCAAGCGAGAGAAATGAAACTGTAGCGCAACAAAAACAAATGTACCAGAAGCACACAGTAGAAACTCATGACCGACTATGCTAAAACTGCTGTCACATTTTCAGCCAAACTGGGGAAGGCTAAAAGTGAGTTGGAGCCGCTGCTATCTCTGCCATCACGGATGCTATTTTCTGTCATCTCTACAAGGAGAGGTGGACTGAAGAGGAAAGTGGCCCAAACACCCACCTTTTTCCAGCAGATGCCACACTCCTGTTTGAAATGAGGCCCTACATTTCATTAGATATCAACTACCAGAAAAAATCCTTCCAAATAATATCGGTCAGATTCAGCTATAATCTGGAGTAATTCAGAAGGATTTTTAGATCCTTAAAAAATAAAAACTAGTCTTATTCAGATCTGAAAAACAGGCAAACAATAAAAGACCTTATCCCTGGAAAGACTGACTTGCTGTTCTGCGACAAAACAAACAAAAATAAGCATTGGCAAAGTCAATAGGTCTCACCTTTGCGAGAGGTTCTTTTATTGTTTTCTCTATACTATAGAAGTTGTGTGGATAGTATGTGTAAATTGTCAGACACGGTAGACTTATTGGCTGTGCAAAACCAACTGAAATAGGCACGAATGCTATCCAATCTTGAGCAAGGATTGGCTTTGTGGAGTATTGTATACAGTGCTGTTGCACAACAGAGAGCTGGAGCTGTCTGTAGCGAGACTCAAAAACGTGCCTGGTTTCTAGCTAGCTCACCTTCATTAATTTTTTCGTAACAGTTTTTTTTTTTTAAATCTTCTACAGAGCCAAAAGAACCTAAATGGTGAACGATTTGTGCCATGACAATTCCCACATAGGTAGACAGACATGGGGTGTGATAGGTCCAATGCAGGCCTATATCTTGCCTGTTGTAATAACCAGCCGCTAATGGCGTGTCATCTAAAAAGCAAGCACAGAATGCAAATAAAGGATTCTGACATTAAAACCTATCATTTTCGCTCCCCAAATAATCTAAAAAAACCAGTAAAAGTGAGAAGGTTGAGGGAGCTACTTTCATCTTCTGTACGAAGGAAGCATGCCCTACGGTTGCCATGCTACTGGTTTTCTATGTGTAAAGGGTGCAAAATGTGCTGTCCCTTTTCTGTGTGTGTGTTTTAATCTGCAGTACTGCAGCCCATTATAAAGGTGATGTGTGCTGCTTCTGCTACCAGTTGCACCTGTCCTGGAAGTACAGAAGAGAGTTTAGCACTCCTGCTGCTTGTGCTGCAACTACTGTACGTGCACGAAAAACCTGTATTGCCGTTGCTGTACTGTTAATGTGTGACTGTGCACTGCTGCAGACTATGCTGATGTTATACCGGTTATGAGTGCAAATTGTGCTCTACCTGTTGTATGGGTGTGTCTGTGTATGAGGGGAAGTTGTTGCTGCTTGAGTTGGTGTGTGGGGTCAACCCTGCTGCTGCTGGTGGTTCTAAACATGTTCTGCCTTTATTTGAACCATGTACTACTGCTTTGTAGTTCATATTGTGGCAGTATGACAGAAGCTTGCATTGTTGCTGCTCTGACACTGCCTTTTACCGGGGGTGGAGTGTATGTGTTTATGAAGCTTGCACAGCAGCTGCTAAAATAATATCTGTCACTGTGATAGAAGTTTAACAACTCTTTTGTGTACATGAATGAAGCTTGTTCTGCTGCTTTTGTAATGGGTCTATAGGGGAAACTTTGATTGAGCAGTTCATTGTGCACCAACTGACATTATTCCAGCACCAGAGTATGAGTGCATGGAGGTGTGCCTGTGTGTGAGAGAGAAATGTTGAGAAGGAGCCTGCACTTGTGCTGCATGTTTTGTAAATGTTCCTTCTGTAAGGGAAGCTGTAACTGCTGCCACCTATCCTGCACTTTTCCTGTAAGGCAGGGAAGCTTGCACAGCTTCTATGCACGCTTGACCAGTTTTGAGAGAGGAATGTTTGCACTGCTGTAGGCTGTGTAATAACGGTGGTGTGCATGTCTGAGAGAATACTGGATTGTACTGGACATACTGTACCTGTTCTAAGTTTGAAGGAAGCGTACATTTGTGCACTACTTGTTTTTTGTTTGTTTTGCAGTGTCTGTGAAAGACGTTTGTACTGGTGCAACATGTTCTGTACCTGTTGCAAATGTGTGAGGTGGGGAACTTGGCAGCATGTTCTATACTTGTGGAAGCAGGGAAGCTAGGCCTCGGGGCATGGAGGGGTGGTACTCTTTGCCCAGGCTTAGAAAGCTGGCTTTGCACAAGTGGTACAGAAAAAAGTTCAGATAAAAACGAACCTCGCATGATACCTCGGCACGCGCTCCTGAGAAGTGCGAAAGTTCGCATGTGCAGCTCCGCCTTTCACCCGGAAGTGGTTCATAAAAAGCGTGCCACTAAGAGTGGTGTGTAAGCGCTGATCAGGTGCCAGGAAGGCGCATTCCTCTTCTGTGGGAGTCTTTGCTAATTACTTTGGCTCAGCTTGAAGAAGGTCGAGAAGTAATTTGCGGATGGCAGTGTTTAGAACTTTCCCTTGGAATTCGAATTAGAACTTTGAAGGGGGAGCGCCAGGTCGCAAAACCAATATTCAGTCAACTACAAGAGTTAACATGGCACTTTCGAGGTGTCCAGTGAAAAGTTCCACCCCGACAAGTAAATGCTTTAATCAGGGTGGGGGTACCAGGGGAAGGCAGGGACATCTTAATCTGGAAGGCCCAGTCTGGGCTACCACACCTACTTTAGAGTGCTTGAGGCGTGACTGGATGATCAGGACAACGAACAAGTTACTTACCTTCGGTAACGCTTTTTGTGGTGGATACAGTATCTGCCTGTGGATTCCTCACCTTGTGAATATCCCCTGCGCCAGCATTCCATGGAATTTTTCTCACGACTCCGTATGACGTCACCGGAGCCATAAGAGAGCCACGTCGGCGTGATGACGTCAGTTCCACCCATTTTTTCCGTGCCTCCGAGGCGAACAGGTGGACTGACACAGACTCAAGTATTCATAGTACACAACATTTGAACCAATATGTACAGCACAAAGTCAAAAAGGAAAGCTAAAAACATCAGCATTTCCTATAAACGTACTAGATAGAAAATACAATGAATAAACAACCAGCCAAAAAAAGTATCTTTTTAGGTATACAAAGGTGGACAACGGGGAGACGGGCGGGTCAGTGAGGAATCCACAGGCAGATACTGTATCCACCAGAAAAAGTGTTACCGAAGGCAAGTAACTTGTTCTTCTGATGGATACATCTGCCAGTGGATTCCTCACCTTGTGAATAGATTCCCACAGCAGTCCCACTCCCGGAAGAGGGTGTCCACCTTCCTATACCAAAAAGTCCTGCAAGACAGAACGCGCAAAATGGCCCTCCCTCCTCATCTCAGAGTCTAAGCAATAATGCTTTGCGAAAGTATGGAGGGAGGCCCAAGTCGCGGCCTTACAAACGTCTGCAACTGGAACACCCCTGGCCAAAGCAGAGGTGGAAGACTTAACTCTAGTAGAATATACCCTCAGGAGGAACCTTACCAGCAAGGGCGTATCAGATATTGATGGTTAGGATGATACACCTGGACAGAGTGCGCTTGTGCACAGCTTTGCCTTTTGAGTGTCCAATATAGCCCACGAAGAGCTGATCTTCCAAACCAAAATCTTTTGTTCTGTCCAAATAAAAGCTCACTGCTCTTTTAGGGTCCAAGCTGTGAAGTCTCTCCTCCTCCTTGGAAGGGTGAGGGGGAGGATAAAACACAGGGAGAGTAATGGACTGCCCCAGATGAAAGGGAGTAACTACCTTAGGTAGGAAAGCAGCCCTGGTCCTGAGGACCATCCTTTCAGCATGTAAGGATAAAAACGGGGGTTTTGAACTAAGAGCTTGAAGTTCACTCACCCTCCTTGCCGAGGTTATGGCTACAAGATAGACCGTTTTAAAAGACAACAGCCTCAAAGGACAGCTATGAAGGGGTTCAAAAGGGGACCCCGTCAAAAAAGTTAAAACAAGATTAAGGTCCCACTGTGGCATTACAAAGGGAGTAGGTGGAAACCTATTAGTAAGGCCTTTGATAAATCTTAAAGCAATAGGAGATTTAAATAACGACGGCTGATCTGGAAGACACAGAAAAGCCGATAAGGCTGATAAATAGCCCTTAACCGTGGCAACAGCACAACCCTGCTGAGCCAAGGAAAGAGAAAACTGAAGCACATTAGAAAGATGGTCTTTCAAAGGGTCAATGGATCTCGCTCCACACCATTTTACAAACTTAGACCATCTACAGGAATAAATTGACTTAGTGGAGTGTCGCCTGGATGATAATATAACATCCACTACATCCAGCGGGAGAGAGAAGAAACTCAGGTTGCCCCGTTCAATCTCCAGGCATGAAGGTGCAAGCTCTGGAGGTGGGGGTGTAGAACCTGCCCCTCCGACTGCGAGAGGAGATCTGCCCTGAGAGGGAGACGGAGCGGAGGGTGCGATGAGAGGTGAAGTAGATCTGTGTACCACACCCTTCTTGGCCAATCCGGGGCGATCAATATAACTTGGGCCCGGTCTTGGCGAATCTTCCTCAGAACCCGAGGAATCAAGGGTATGGGAGGAAACGCGTAAAGGAGTTGTGAGCCCCAAATCAACTGAAACGCGTCCCCCAACGCCCCCTGCATCGGAAACTGAAGATTGCAGAATGACGGGCAATGCGTGTTCTCTTGAGTGGCAAACAGGTCCTCCCGAGGAGTCCCCCACGTCCGGAAGATGTGCTGAACTACCTCTGGATGAAGCCTTCACTCGTGGTTGGTGGAAAACTGTCAACAGACTGTCCACACGTACGTTCAGCACCCCGGCCAGATGATTCACCATCAAGCAAATCTGATGGTCCTGAGCCCAGGACCAGAGTCGCAAAGCCTCTCTGCAGAGACGGTACGACCCTACTCCTCCCTGCTTGTTGACATACCACATCGCGGTAGTGTTATCCGTCAGGACTTGAACTGACTGACCGCGAAGGGAAGGGAGAAAAGCCTTGAGCACCAAACGTATCGCCCGCAATTCTAGAAGATGGATATGAGAAAATCTTTCCTCTGGAGACCAAAACCCCTTGATATCCAGATCCCCCAGATGAGCACCCCACCCTAGAGTGGAGGCATTTGTTACCACTGTGGCCAGGCCACCGTTGGAGGAAGATGAAAGGGCTTTCCTTGAGACAGATTGCCCTCCACACTCCACCACGACAGATCCGCTGCAGCTTCTCTGGAGATTCTGACTGACTCCCTGAGATCTCCGTTGTGCTGATACCACTGCCTGCGGAGACACCAGTGGAGCGCCCTCATGTGCCAGCATGCATGGTTGACCAACAGAATGCTGGAGGCGAACAGACCGAGCAGACGAAGGACCTTCAGAACTGGAACAACCGCTCCATTGTGGAATAAAGGGATCATCTCCTGAATGTCGAGAATTCTTTGAGGAGGAGGAAATGCGCGACACAAAGTAGTGTCCAGTACCGCCCCTATGAACAGGTTGCGCTGGGAGGGCACCAGGTGAGATTTGGGCACATTGATTGAAAAATCCAAGTTGAACAACAGAATTGATGTTACTTGTAGATGATGTACCATCTCTGGCGACTCTGCCTTCAGAAGCCAGTCGTCCAGGTAGGGAAAAACCGGAATCCCCGACCTCCTGAGATGGACAGCCACCACCGCCATCACCTTGGTGAAGACTCGAGGTGCAGTAGTAAGACCGAACGGGAGGACCTCAAACTGGTAGTGTTGCGACCCAACCGTAAAACGGAGATACTTTCTGTGCGACTTCAGAATTGGGATGTGGAAATACGCATCTTGCAAGTCGATCGATACCATCCAGTCTTCTTGCTGCTATGCCTGAAGAACCCGTGCAAGGGTTAGCATCTTAAATTTCTCCTGCTTCAGGTAAAAGTTCAAGACTCTGAGGTCCAGAATTGGACGCAATCTGCCGTCCTTTTTGGGAATCAGGAAATACCGGGAGTAGCATCCCTGACCCCTTTCCTGCTCTGGAACCACCTCTATCGCACATTTTTGAAGCAATGCAAGAACCTCCTTCTGCAGAAGAAGTAGATGGTCCTCTGAGCAAAAACCTTGGCAAGGAGGGTAAGGGGGAGGAAATTCCCGAAAAGGAAGGGCGTACCCATTCTCCACAAGGTTTAAAACCCAAAAGGTCCGTCGTGACCAATTTCCAACCTTGCAGAAAGTGGGACACCCGACCCCCAACAGGCCCCACATGATCCAGGATGGGGGATCTAGGGCAGCTTCCCTGTAGCATCATTGGGAGCAGAGGAGGCTGAGGAGGAGAAGGGATTGCGGCCAGAACCACGTCGACCCCTTTGTCTTCCTCTATAGGACCTATAAAGAGGATTTTGTTGCTGCTGCTGCTGTTGAGGTTGACGGAAGGAGCAAAAGAAGACCTCCCAAAACCCCTATACTTTTTGAAGCAAAACCTTTCGACTGTGTCTGCAATCCTAATGACTTCGCAGTAGCTCTGCTATCTTTGAACCTCTGTAAGGCAGAATCCGCTTTCTCCCAAAAAGCTTTTCCCCATCAAAGGGTAAGTCAACCAGAGTGGCCTCAACATCAGATGAAAATCAAGAAGAGCGGAGCCAAGCCTGCCTTCTAGTGGCTATGGAAGAACCCATAACTCTGGCCACAGAATCAGCCATATCTAGGCCGGACTGAATAACCTGCCTAGCTGCAGCTTAAGTGTCAGAACTAACCTCCATGAAAGAACCCTTCTCCTCATCAGGCAATTTGGGAGCCAACTGTTTTACAGAGTCCATCAAGGCATGAATGTAGCGGCCCAAAAAACAAGTGGCATTAGTTGACTTTAGTGCCATGCTAGCTGATGAGAAAACCTTTTTAGCTGACTGCTCAATTTTGAGTCTCTGTCAGCTGGCGCTTGTGGAAAAGCCCCCGAAGATTGTTCGGAGCAAGATGCTTGTACTACCAAACTCTATGGAGAAGGATGAGAAGAAAGGAAGCTCGGATCCCCTGGAGCTACTCTACATCTTCTCACAACAGCCCTAGAAACAGCGGGAAAAGAAAGTGACTTGCGCCAAACGTCCATAATAGGATCCAAGATGGCCTCATTAAAAGGCAACAGAGGCTCAACAATAGAGGAAGGCGAATGAAGAACCTCGGTCAATAACTTCGGCTTATATTCCGCAGAAGGCAACTGTAAGCCCAAAAGCTCCGCAGCCTTCTTTATCACCAAATGGTAAGGAACCAGCTCTTGAGGCGGAGAAGATCTGGAAAAAGAAAGTTCCCACTCAGGAGTGGTGTCCAATCCACTTGCCTCCTGAATACCTTCAAACTCATCCGTTGAGTCGTCCAATTCACCTTCCTCCACTTCCTCTGCACGATACGGCTCCTCCTCTATAAGTCTCTGAGCCTCTCTTCGAGAGCGGATCCGTGGACACGGCATCAGCGGCATCATTCACGGAGTCGGCTGCGTCACACGCGGCGCAGCTGGAGCCGGCGTCGAGGGAGGCTCCGACGAAGGGACACGATCCAGACGAGGCCGGGAGGAAGGCTCTCCGGACGGTGCCGGGAACTGCCAGGACGGTGCCATCGGCATGAAGGCATAAATGGTGCCCGTGTATAGTGTTGTGGCACGCCCATGCTGAATGCCATTGGACCCACGGGACCTGAAGGTGCACCGGATGGGAAGACTGCTCTTTGAAAAACTCCATACATAGCATTAAAAAAATGCAACGGATCCGCGCCCGGAGTCGGGTATTGTGGGTATGGATTCGATCCTGTATCCAGCCGAGGAGTAACTGGAGCCGGAGCCGACGGATCCTCTACTGGATCCACTGGTTCACCTTCAGGCACAGGAGCGAGTTCAGCAAAACCTCGGCGTCGGAAGCTGGTGAATCCATCGGCGCTGAAGACTGCGCCAGAGTTATCTTTGGCAAAGGAGACTTCTCCGGAGAGACACGAGGAGAAGGAGAGGTTGAAGGAGAGACCAAGTCCTTACTGCGACGTCGAGGTGAAGGTGACCTCGAAGCCCTACTCTTCAGCGACCGTCGCCGAGAGTCATGCTTCCTCTTTTTCTTGTGTCTTCTCGACTTCTGCGAAGTCGAGGACTCTGGCTTCGACTTGTCTCGTTTTTGACCTCTACCTTCCTTCTTCGCCTTGGCCATGAACAGCTTCGCTTCCCGTTCCTTTAGAGCCTTAGGGTTCATTTTCCTGCAACAGGAACCATCTTCCACGTCGTGATCCGACGACAGACACCATAAGCAATCTTCATGGGGGTCAGTGATGGACATGTGACCCCCTCATTCCCTACACGGCTTAAATCCCGACTTCCTCGACGAAGACATGAGTACTTTAGAAACAGTAACCCACAAGGTAACCACAAAGTAACGCTACAATCAAGGAGAGTGCTAAAAAACCGTTACGCGTCGATGGCGCGGAAAAAAGGGAACTGACGTCATCACGCCGACGTGGCTCTCTTATGGCTCCGGTGACGTCATACGGAGTCGCGAGCAGAGCCGTGGAATTATGATGTCCACGTCGGCATAGAGAGCTAGGAAAAAATTCTGTGGAATGCTGGCGCAGGGGATATTCACAAGGTGAGGAATCCACTGGCAGATGTATCCATCAGAAATACCTGCTATGAGACAGGTAGGAAACACCACCAAATCCCCATCCCCTGTCAGGCATACTTCCCAGGGTACAGAGAATACAAGTTGGGAAGTTGTGAAGGTCACAAAGGTGTAACGTTTAGATGGACTCCCACACGGCATTGTGACTTAAAGCACTTACGCAAGATGACGATAGTGGCCAATGAAATGACTGAAGCTCACAGATGAAAATGTGATTTACCTAGGATCACACTGCATGAAAGTAGGGGTGGCGGGATTCAAATCCTATTATTTCATAGAAGCCAATGTTACCACTAGCCACATCTGATTATATCGAGACATCACAACCCACGTAGCCTGTTACTATTTGATGGCAGTTTGTGAACTGCTAAATTTTTGTAATCCCATCATACTTACATTATTACTCAATCCTTCTAGATTGCTTTGGATGTCCACTTTCCTCATAACTTCCATCCTATAGTGATACAACTGCTTGAGAAAACATGGCATTGCAGCTTTGGAATAAGGGTGAAATAGCAGACATTATTTGGTCACAGCTGATTTATGATAAACACCGGCTATGAACGATCGTAGGGATGTCAGTGGAATGCCTCTTGGTTTACTAAGAGAGCTTCAGACTACCAGTTAAGCAGCTAGACGTGATGCAATCCTCACTGGAAGATTTAAAAGGCATGGGTGCTTTTCTGCAAGATGTTTATTCTTGTTAGCATTTATAAACCACTCAGCATTGTAAAACCGGTGCCAAAATAAAATATGTGGCTTAATTACCACATTCTTGTCCAATCTTCATAGACCTTGAAAGACAGAATGATGACGCTGTACTTAAGCCTGTGGCTGACAAAGGGGGGGTCTGATGTAGGCGCATGAACCCACTTTTCTCTGCTAGCAGGAGTGCGCGCATGCATTCTTTAGGCGACAGTTTCATGAGCCAACCAGGGCATGTTATCCACAATGGGTGGGGAATGTGAAAAGCTCTGCATGCCGCGGTGTGACCTGGCATAACACCTGCTGCCAGGTACACCTCATTTACCTTTCAGCAGCACACAGCGAAGTGCTGCAGTGTGCACACCATTTCTGTGCCTATAAAGCAGCTTTCGAATACCAGCTGTGAGGGGACGAGTGTACATACCAGCAGGGAGTGGACGAGTGTTCATACCAGCAGGGAGTGGACGAGTGTGCATACCAGCAGGGAGTGGACGAGTGTGCATACCAGCAGGGAGTGGACGGGTGTGCATACCAGCAGGGAGTGAGTGGACGAGTGTGCATACCAGCAGGGAGTGGACGAGTGTGCATACCAGCAGGGAGTGAGTGGACGAGTGTGCATACCAGCAGAGAGTGGACGAGTGTGCATACCAGCAGAGAGTGGACGAGTGTGCATACCAGCAGAGAGTGGACGAGTGTGCATACCAGCAGAGAGTGGACGAGTGTGCATACCAGCAGAGAGGGGACGAGTGTGCATACCAGCAGAGAGGGGACGAGTGTGCATACCAGCAGAGAGGGGACGAGTGTGCATACCAGCAGAGAGGGGACGAGTGTGCATACCAGCAGAGAGGGGACGAGTGTGCATACCAGCAGAGAGGGGACGAGTGTGCATACCAGCAGAGAGGGGACGAGTGTGCATACCAGCAGAGAGGGGACGAGTGTGCATACCAGCAGAGAGGGGACGAGTGTGCATACCAGCAGAGAGGGGACGAGTGTGCATACCAGCAGAGAGGGGACGAGTGTGCATACCAGCAGAGAGGGGACGAGTGTGCATACCAGCAGAGAGGGGACGAGTGTGCATACCAGCAGAGAGGGGACGAGTGTGCATACCAGCAGAGAGGGGACGAGTGTGCATACCAGCAGAGAGGGGACGAGTGTGCATACCAGCAGAGAGGGGACGAGTGTGCATACCAGCAGAGAGAGGACGAGTGTGCATACCAGCAGAGAGTGGACGAGTGTGCATACCAGCAGAGAGTGGACGAGTGTGCATACCAGCAGAGAGTGGACGAGTGTGCATACCAGCAGAGAGTGGACGAGTGTGCATACCAGCAGAGAGTGGACGAGTGTGCATACCAGCAGAGAGTGGACGAGTGTGCATACCAGCAGAGAGTGGACGAGTGTGCATACCAGCAGAGAGTGGACGAGTGTGCATACCAGCAGAGAGTGGACGAGTGTGCATACCAGCAGAGAGTGGACGAGTGTGCTCATGTAGTTAAAAGACACGCAGCCTCCAAATTAAAATGATGAAACCAAACAAAATCTGCATCGACTCCAAAAGCATACATGCTACAGCCTCGCAAAAATATTTTAAAAAAGACATGCAGCACGGCGTCCATGAAGCGGGTGTCGTGCTGATAAAATAAAAGCTGCATGGACTCCAAAAGCATATCATTAATCAAAGTTTATTTGCACACGTATATACACGCTACCTTAAGAATGAAACATGAAGCACAGCGTCCGAGAAGCGGGCTCCAAGCTGATAAAACAAAAGCCGCGTGGGCTCCAAAAGTATATCTTTAATCAAAGTTTATTCACAAAAACATCACATTCCGAAACATGAGCATAGAAGAAAAAACAAATAGTGTGCCGAAACTAACCTAAATAGACAGCCGGGAACTAGTACATGTAATATTGCCAGGCGCCATGGGAGGCAACCAAACATCAAAAGGAGGGAAAAATACAGCCAATGCACCAGTGAAAAGCCAGGTTTTCAGAATGCCATGCAAAAGAGTAATTGAAAAACGATGGGCGTGCTTGAAGCCCACAGACTAGATACAGCATGTCTCGAAGAGACAACTAGTGTGCTGCGTAGGCTCGACCTAAAAAAGAAATAACTTTCAAATGGTACAACCTCACATGCTAGAGTAGACCTCTGCCTCATAAAAGGTGGGCTCTGCTAAACAAATTACTCTGCATTATTATAAAGCACAATGGGTAGAATCCCTTGTTGCACTTTGTAAACTGTTACCCAAAATCAGCGGCTACAAATAAAATAACAGCCCTCAAATACAGAAACTCCCGACTGGGACCCAGGCTCCTCCAGATGAAATGCTAAGAAACCTTGAAGATAATCAACCTTGAGTGAAGAATGCGAAGTGTACAGTGTATGCTCCAGAAAGAGCTCAAAATATTCCTCTTTCGCCAACTTGAGCCAGCCTTCTGGTGCCATGTGGTACCCTATAAATCAAATCGTATTTTTTTTCATTGTATATTTTATTGAAAGGTCAAGGAAAACATTCAGCGTGAATATTGGTATGGTGCCACTGCATACAACCAGCATCAGAGGTTACAATCTGCAAGATAACCATGGCAATATATACAATCAGCAAGAGTTAAAACATGCAGGTCCCCTCCACCAGTTTGATCAGTACAATAGAACCATTAATTACAAGCTATTTTTCTTGGAGATCATTCAAGGTGGCAAGGTAGTTTTGTAGTGGAGTCTGGAAACATTCGGTGAGATGTGGCCGTGAGCTTAGAAGCATATATGCCGGCTAACTCTTTACACATGGCCATATCTTTTAACCAGTCTCTAAGGCGGAGAGCTCGCCCTCTGCCCCTAAGTCATGTAAATTCAGCTTTTCTCCAGCAACATGGCCTTAGTTACCAATTTAAAGAAAGATTTTGGAGTGTTCTTCACATAACCCAAGAAAATAATCTCAGGTGAAACATGAAAATTGTCCCCAGCCTCAACTCTACTGCTTGGATCATTTGTTCCCAGAACCGTGCCACTTTGACGCAGAACCATGTCAATCCCCAATATGAACCCCACTATAAGTACCGGCTGGTACTTTCTCTCCCGTGACTAATCCATAATCTTAATTCTTGTCTAACTGTTACTCAGAACACTGGCCCCTAGGCTAATGAAAGACTCTTGTCCTTAAACCTTTGAATTATTCCATGTGCATATATTGACATTTTAATCCGTCCCTGTACAGACTCACTGTGTCAGAATAGTAAGTTGTGCTAACAATTGGTTGCAAATATGGTATATTATGCACATATCATGTAAAAAAAAAAAATGTATCTGCATTTATGGTTTGGCATTTTCCTTCCTTTCAACCCTTCCCTCTACGGACTCACTATGTCCCTGGAGTTACCTAGCATGGTCAAGATTTCTTTTGTTGATGAGCTTTTCAGCTAGTTATTAGTTAACCCCTGGTTTTCTTCTCTCCCCACTTCCTTTTCTATCTTGAACTTTGTCCTTGACCCCCTTTTTTGTTTCCATTATACAGCAATTGTCAAATCATTGTGTAATCCTGTCCTGATGATGACCTGAAATCGAACAGGTCGAAATACCGTTGAACACACTCGGTTTACTCTTGGCTTCCTTGGTTCTTAACATGTTCCTAACAAACTGTTAACTCATTGTTCATGCTATGTATTAATTTTAAATTGCGCCCTCTCGCTGTTTATTCCCCTATATCGCGTCTCACTTGCGCCGTTTACCTCGTCACAAGCACTTTGTGTGCACAAAGATTTTGAATTACAATTCCATATGATGAAATATTGCGGTCAAAACTATACGTACTATAATAAGAGATTAAATACAGACCGCAATATCCAACCTTGGTGTCCTTTCCCTTTTCTGTTCTTTTGGAATTAGTTCTGCACTTTAACTGTCTTTTTGAAGTATTACCTGTTGAGATGTTGTTGTTTGTTACCAGGTGAATAAAATCAACATCTAGTTTCACTAAACCGAGACACATCCACTGGGGAGTGATATGTCCTGTTAAGGCATTTGAAGTGTATCAATCTATATTTACAGGTAGGAAATATTTCTTTAATCTGCAGTAGGTGCTTTTAGGGTCTACAATCTCAATACCTAGGTCATGTTCCCATGAGAGGCAAACAATCATAACCTAAATGAATAACAAGAAACTTGGACAGCATAGACCATGGCCCTCTTTACCCAAAGTATTGTCATTCACAAGAATAAATATGCATCTTGAATATCAAAAAGCAACAGCAGTTGTGCCTCAGCCTCTGGCACCCAGACACGTTCTGCCTGGAGTCAGGCACTAATGCCAGAAAATAGACATTCCTTCTGGGTTCCTAAGGGTTTTAGAGGGATGGCTAGAATGGAAGCAAATGAATATCACAGTAGTCACTGGACAACAACATTAAGGTACTGCAGAAACAGGAACAACCTCTCCCCATAGACTTCGGAAAGTCATTGACATCAACACCATAATTGACTGGTCATGCCTAAAACAGTCATAACTTATACTCCTAAGAATGCATTCAATAACAAATATGGTAATGTGTCATGAAAGAGAAGAAACGGATCTTTGGAACAAAAGGAAAAAGAACAAACATTGTGCTAGTTCCAAAACAAACAACAACAAAAGAGCAAATGTTTCTGCTTCAAAATTCCGAATTTATTGATGAAGCAGCAGCGGGATCTCTTCATTGTGATACACTTGTGATCTTTGAAAACAAAATCAGCTCTTATTAGACAGTTTCTAGCTGGACTGGACACAAGACTAGCAAGAGAAGAAGAAACAAGCACTGACAGTAGCTGTTTTGTGCACTTGCCCTGGTTGCCATGGTTGTGCTGGTCCTCTGCCAGAGTAAGTGAGAGGCATTTTGTTGTCTCCAGTGGGTCTTAAACCACTGACACGTGCAGTGTGATAGCAGACCAGGGCTGCGGAGCACAGTCAGACTACACGTCCCACTGCTCCTTTTAACAGCCTCAATGCGCTTTCCCCGATAGCGCCGACATAGCAACAAGATAAACGGAAAAAAAATTATGATACTGAAGAATGTTATATAAATAGTATTACAAGTTTTATGTTCAAAACTTGACGGACTACCTTTTTTAGCTTTAACGTCCCCCTTAAAAATGATTCATTACTGGTGCTGTCTATGCTCAGTTTATTATAGTAATGGTCAAACCTCCATGAGATTTAAAATTCTTTGACTCCCCTCCAATCAGGCCACGTTTCACAAGTCACACATTATTTGGTGCTCCTTTGTAGGCCGTCTCAACAGCCGCCACCTTCAGCATAGCTGCCAGGGTTTCAGATTGCTCTATGTGACATTTTCATAATGTCAGTGTAATTACGAGTGACATTTCAACGGCTATGAATGACGATTTCTCGCGAGCAAAAATCAAGTAAAGAAGATGAGGGAAACATATGCATATAAGAAATGACACCCATTTGAGCAATGTGATGACCACGCCAGCAAAAGCAAATTTTCATAGCAAGTCAGTGCAAGAGTAGGAGGATCATGACTTACACTTCAGTGAGGCGAGCCATCACTGTGGCAACAGGAGGGCCCCGCTAGCCAGTTCCGCTGCAACCAACGTCACCTCCGCATATTAAGGCACACAACTGCTTTGGTAACACAGCTGCTCTGGACTGTTGAATCACTCCGGCGGCCCGGGCCGCCATGGTTCACATTCTCAGCAGCAGCCTAGTCCAAAGGATCACAAAGCCACAGTGAAAGCGGAGTGCTCTCGATTGGTTGCCAGCTGAGCAGGCTCGCACTGGTGTGGGGCGGGAGGGATGGGTGGAGGGGTTCGGGTTGAGTCCTGCCCAGCAGCAGGATCCATACTACCAATTACTACTTGAAATGGGCTCTGCGGCAGGACGAACCGATAATCTCCTATTAAAGTGAGTCTAACAAACTCCCTGAGACACACACACGGTCTCCGTAGTAGCCATTGGGCACTGACAGTGAGTGACTCTCAGTGACGTCAGAATTACGCCATGTGGTGTCGAGTGTTCTGTTACTTTGTAGCATGGTATAGTAACAGCCCCCAAGCTTGCCGGGAGCTGCGTGCACTGTGCGCTGCCATAGCAGCTTTCAGTATTAGTACATTATAGCAGCTTTCAGGCTTGACAGCTGAGAGGCTATAATGCATGATTCTGCATTTCAGTGCGGTGATGCGGAACACCACACTGAAATGTGTTACTCTAACGCCTGATGCGTGGTACTTGACAGGGCTACTTCAGGGTGTGTCTGCCCTGGCCAATAGCCACTTTTCTTCCAATCTGCTTCACGACAGCCTAGAATACCTCAAATTAATCGTGCCATTGTTCACCTCTCACAAAACAACGAGCTGGTGCAAAAACTGAAAATCTAGAAGCCCTCTTGAGATGGGGCCTAATTTTCAAACAAAAGAGGTACAAAAATATAAAATTTGACAACCCCTTGTGCATTGCTTTCAAACAACGTTACTGTGTGGGTTCACTTTGGCCCTCACAAACATTTATTATACCCACTGAATTCTAGTTAGAGGAGCTCTCAATCTCAAACAAATCTATATCTCACATCAAATTTTAAGTTCTTTATTATTTTATGAATGAATAGTGGGCTAAAGAAAAACTTGTTAAACTCATGAGCATTTATTTACATTTTGTTAGCTGAAATTGCAAGTAAGACCAATGGCATCTCTCAATAACAAAAGGAAGACGAAAAAAAAAAAAAAAAAAAAAAAAATCGAGCACTGTCAAACGAGACCATATGGATTTAGACCGGATATATAAAATACTGCACAGTGCACTGTGTGGTAAAAGGTTCAGCTAAGGTGCATGCTGTGCCTTCTTATTTACCAAGGAGGGCACAAAATGAGGAGATGATGTACCAAGTGATGCACAAATTACAACTCATTTTCTTCTGACTATCTCCACTCACATAAATACCAAATCCCTTATTTCACAGCTTAGTGATGCTACCTTGACTGCACAGAACACACTCCTCTCATTAAAAACACTGTATACATAACAAGGGTATGCATACGTTGACAACGTATGAAGGACACTATGCATCCACTTCTGGTGCACATTCAACAAATCTGTTTAGTCTAGGAGAAGCAGTCTTTTTATCTTCATCAAATGAACAAACTTGACTAACATAACCTACATCTTTGAATGACCGACATAGAGCTATGAGCAAACACCAAACGCAGGCTTACAGAAAACATATCTGAAACGAGCCAAGCCGACAGATCTGACTTTAGTGTGATAAAATATACAAACAAAAGGTATGAACAAATGTACCCAGGCTATTTGATCTGTGTCACAGTGTAACCCGATGCAAGGCAACAAAGGTTTGGTGAACAAAACAGGACACATACAGGAGACATAAAAGAGCCTGGTTGCACAGGGATAAGGAACAAACAGGCTGTGCGTAGACCAGCTTGGGAGACCGACCTGGGCCTCTTGGAGGACAGTGATTGGCAAACTGCCCTAATGGCCCATCAAGAGACTGCCATCTCCGCCTGAAACAGACTTATACCACCTTCATCATATTTACTATGCCAGGAAACAATTTCATACACACAGAGTGGAGCTAAGGCATTTTCAGAGGCTTTTTGGGAAGGAGTGGGGCAAGTCATACTGGTGGTAACATCTGAATGTACTCAACAGGCACTCTTCAATGAATTATACTATCTGAACCCCCACCAGTAAACAATGGCGTTTAAAGGCCTGGGTTCGACTGTACGGAATTAGGACATTGTTCACAATTGGAGGGCAACAGAAGTACCAACCTTGTTAAATGGAAAGAAGGCAGTACAGGTGTAGAATACTGAACAAAACAAAAAAATGAATAAGGCTTGAGAAGATCCACAAAAGCATGATCACCAAGGAGGCAATACCATGACATGCCTGACAAACCCTTATGTACTAATCTACCTTTGCCAAATATACCAATATAGAAATGCCGCATGAACGCTAAGACATGCGGAGTAAGCCTGAATTCAAACCTACAATGAAAGAATCACTTGCAGCAACAATTTCTGTAAATGAAATATAAACGGAGAGAGACAGTGTGGTTAGGTGGGTAGCATTTCAAAACAGGAAACATTGGCATAGCCGAAGCAGGGCGCAAACGTCATGCACTATGTCCCACACATGGGGGAACCTCCAGCCCACATTGTCACAGTACCACCGCATTCTGAATCATGCTGTGAATAGATCAACAGAAATCGCCGCAATAAGTGATGCCTTCATTGTAGGTTTGAATTCAAGCTTACGCTGCATGTGTTAGCGTGCATGTAGCATTTTTCAGTCCTGACAAAAGCCATACTGACCCACATGGCCACGAAGTAATGATGGCTGAAACATGTTGATCATGAATATGGATGCATGAGACCACTTATGCCTCAAAGATATCAACCACTGCTTTTAAAACTTGCACAGGACCCCCATTATTAAAATACCTTAAGGGGTGGGTGACCTTGAGTCAATTTTAAACCACTTGCACTTTCACACAAAAATCAGGTACGCTGTAACTCAGCCATTGAAGCACACACACCCTGGAGGCATTCAGCACCCAGGGTGGGAACCCAATGAGGAAGTATGTCAAGTATTTCGTCAACTACTTCATCAACTACAAGTCAGGGTTATTTAGAAAAAAACCTAGGATTCCCCCCTTTTCCTTTTTTGAGCAAGAGACCCCTCAGTCACATTTGCTATATTTTTTTATTCATCACATGATCTCTGGCAGACAACTAAAGCGGTTTTGAACTAGATCTAAAAATAGTCTCTCTCTCCCAAGGCAACTACATACAATTGCTAGCCAATCAAATGATCAGCTCCATCAAATCGACCAATCAACTTTTTCAAGACCCTCGTTGTATACTCTTTTATTTTGACATAAGCTCTCACAACAAGTAAAGGATTCCAGTTAGACCTAAAAATATAGCAATCACAGTTGTTTTACTAGATTTGCTAGACTTTGTACCATAACAATGTGTTCCCACTGCTGCCCATTCACCACTGGTTTTCATCTGCAGTGAAATGGTAACAGGAAAACTTACCCTTACAAATGCTTCCCAGACTCAACTCCTTACCATTTTTCAAGACCACAATTCTCCCTCTCTTCTCCCTTTTCTTAACCTGTTTCGCCCTTGAATGTTCTTTTACATCATGCTTCAGTGGAGAAACATTTTGGGCTGATTTAGAGTTTGGCCGAGAGGTTACTAGTTTGCCAAAGCAACGGAGTACTGTTTCTGCTAAACTGAAGGTCTTCCCACCAAATTTACAGATCGGGTTGTCAGCAACGGAGACTGCTCCATCTCCGTCACTGACATACTCATCCAACAGACCGAATGAGTAAGGGCCCTCAGAGGTTTGACCATACCAACACTTGCCCGATACAGAGTGGGCAGTTAAACTAGCAGTTTTTACTTTCCATAAGCACAATGGAAAACATGGTGGTATGGGGCAGTAAAACAATGTAAATGACCCCCACACCATGGGTGAGAACTCTCATGGTAGTGGACATTAGTTTTGGTTTCAAAAACAAAATCCTGCTTTGGGAATTTGTTTTCGAAATATCAAAAACATGTTAAAAGTTTTATGGAAGGTACAGCTGTGATGGCGGTGTCTGACAATGTTTTGAATTGTCCACAGGGATGGTGCACAACCCTATATTTGGAGCGCAGAACACGCTTCATATGTAAGAAGTAAAGTACTCTGCCGAACTAACCTCCGCCAACAAAACTCAAAATCAGCATATTAATCATCTTCACGTAAATAAAACTCTTTCACTCCATGGCATGCAACATAATATTACTGTTTATACAAGCTGTGTTTGTAACCCACTGATACTGGCCTAGCTCTATTAGGCACCTGGTATTACCTTTGTACCTGTTTCTCTTCTCTCCAACGATAGCGATATCCAAATACCACCAGTAAGATCGTAAGGTACACCCAAATTAACTCAAGTAATGAATCCCTCCAGGAGAACACACTAGCGAACTGCTAGCTGTAAACACTCCTCAACGACTTGAGTCACTAAGCGCCGTAGTCCATTGTCTTGATGCCTGTACAATGCTTTTCTCTCAAGCACACTGCCAAACTTAAAAATACAATTTTCTATTGTCCCTCACCAGTGGTTATCACATATCTTCCTCAAGAAACAACTTCCCCAAGAAAGAAAAACACATTTAATAGCTACCACTGCACAGCTTTTAACACCAGTAATAGGAAATAGTAGTTACTAACACCAACAATGGTGCCCTCGGTTGTATAGTATCATGTTATAAAAAGAGTGTGTGCAATTTTTAAAAAATGCAATGGGATAGATGACTCACAGCTAGAAAACAGGCTCTCTGAGATCTGTATGCAAAAAAAGGCAGGGTTGCGGCAAGCCTCACACTAATGAACACTCAAGTTCTTATTAACTTGAAGTCTGATTGGGAAGAAAACTATGTGCGCAAAAAGTCCAAGAAGTGGGGAAAACGCTGGCACACCCCAGGGAAATATCAATCTATCCAGAATTTAGAACGATTTAGTTAAACATACTGCATAGAATATGTTTCACAAGTGTCCAACAACATGAATTGGGAAAAATTGAAAGTGCAGCAGTTTGAACCAGTCAGATTGTGAGAAGACATTGGAATCAAGTACTAAACAAGTATTGGTAAAGGTAAGTCTTGATTTACAAAAGAAGTTAGCTGACATTTTGGCTGTGCCAATGCTTGCTGTCGATTCTCAACAGCAGAAGCAAAAATAATGAAAATGTTTGTTACAGGTGCTGAACAGCATGGGAAAAAAAAGAACCATATTAAAATGGCTGAACAGCATGTGGAAATGTGTGTGCATGGTCTACCATACGTGTGGCTACATCATAACCCTTCAGTGGCCATTTTAGCTTTATAAACGCTGTCTGAGGGAGAGACCATGTGGCATCCATTCCAAAAGCAGTATGAAGAACTTTCCAAAGACTATGCGCGATCAAGATGCAAAGAAGCGCCTCATGCGCTTCCGGGCAGGGTGTTTCATGACCTTGTGCTCAGTTCTGAAGAAAATATGGGATGGTCAGGAATTGAACAGACAACAAAATCCGCTCGTCAATCAAGGATTTATAGTTGCAAAAAAGAGACATAGAACAGGATTAGTGTATCCCTTCATCACCACTGATAAGGTAGTGGAGTTTTAATATGGCCGAGGAGCAGGTTATTGATACAGGAAGGGGATGTCCAAAGAATTTCAATAGCATGTGGGGAGCTTGAAAACAACCTCCCGGATTTAGATGTACCATGAAAGTTAGGAGATGTCTGTAAACAAACATGTTAAAAAATATTAACACAAATAGCAAATGAACCACTATGGAGAAACTATTCTTTAATACCTAGTTTATCATCTATGGACCATCAAATTACTCATAAATTGTAATTTTATTTGAGGAAAGGAGTATGAATAACATACTAGTTAACTCTGTATAGGTAAAAAGTTATACCACAGCTGGTATTATATCTTCTAATGTTTAGGCTGTAAATGTTATGTTATTGCAAAAATAAAAAAAGTAAAACATTAATTTGGGGTGCTCTACTCCTTTTTAGGTTTCACATGTGTGGCGTTTGTTCCATTTATGGCAAACATATTGTAGTCTATACTTACTTTAAGGGGCTTGTGTCTGTCTCCTCCTGCAATTGGCTTCTTTTCATCTGGAACCTTCAGCCATTGGCTTAAGACATTGTCAATCACATCCTGAATTAGCCCTTTAGTCTCATTGCATCTTGGAACATCCCTCTAGTCTTATCGTTATTCTAATGGCTGTTTGGGTGTCTCCATTATAATGCACAAAGGAATATTTTACATCTTTATTTGGTGTTTTTTATAGCACAAAGATGACCCCAAAAAAGGGTATCAGAGCGCTTTACAATTATATATCTTTAAACTTAGAATAACACTTACGACATGTGAGTTTAGTAAATAAACAGTGAGCAGCGAGTTGCTAGAAACAGTTATACCAGGACAATATGAGGTAGCATGTGTGTGAGCAAAAGGTCTTCTGATAATAATAACAAGTCTGCTGACATTTATGGAAGGAATTTGCTCATAAAAAAGTATTTGGCTTCATTTTTTAAAGCAGAAATGGACGATATTTTTCTAATGTTACGTGGGAGCGAGTTCCAAATTCTTGGTGCTGCACCAGAGAAGGCTCGGTAGTAAGTTCTTTTCTTTCGGAAAAGGGCCGGTTTCAGTAAAAAATTCCCTTGACTCCGGGAAACTCGAAAACCTCCTTATAGTGTAATTTTCTGGGCACAGTACATTGGTATTTTGTGGTGTATCGCTTTGTGAGTGATACATGCTTTTTTTAGTTGTATTCTTGCTTCGTAAGGCAGCCAGATGAGCGCTTTCAAATGAGGGGTGATGTGGTTGAATTTTCTGGAGCCCATTATGGGTCTTGTGGCCGCGTTAAGACAGGCTTTTAGAGGTGCTGTGGAGATCTTGGGAAGCCCGGATAGAGTTGTGCAACTGTACTCAATCCTCAATGTGACTAATGCCTGTACTGCTGTTTTAAGGTCTGGATTATTTATGAAAGGTGTCAATTTTCTGTGGTAGCTTAAATGGAAACGGGCGTTTTTGCCATCGTGTTAATGTGTGTTAGCATGTTCAGGTTTTTGTCAAGCATAATTCCAAGGGACTTGGTTGAGTCTACAAGCCTCGGAGTACAGTTTAGCGCCGTGATCAGCTTGGTCCACTCGCAGATATTTGTAGCACTTTTTGGGGGGAGATCAGAAGGAATTCCATTTTGTGTGGGTTAAGCTTGAGGTGATTACTAGTTAGCCAATGGACGGCTCTCTTAAGTGCCTGGTTCAGGGTAAGGATCTCTTCTATCGACGGGATCTTCATATAAAGCTGTGTATCGTCTGCATACATGTTGAAGGAGATGTTTGCCTGTTGTAAGATTTCTGTTAGTGGTTCTAGGTAAAGATTGAATAGAGGAGGGAATAGAGTTTAGCCCTGTGGTACTCCAACAAGATTTCTGGATGAAGCAGATAACGATTGGTTCACTATGAATTTCATGAGCGTAAAAGGGTTTCACTGGGCCTTTAGAGGAATTCAGTCCCCTGTGACCAAAAGGGTAAATTTGGGAGAAAATGTTGCCTGACCACACATCTGAAATCAACATCAAGGCTATTGGTCTTGTCCTTTGCTTGTTATACTAAGCATCTCCCCACTTCAATAGCTGGTGACATGTAACCCCAAGTGATAGAGGCATTTTTACAATTTTTCCAAAAATGAAAAGTTTTATGCCCCACCCCCTCAAGGTGGGGCATACCAGTTTGGAAATTACAAATCTGGAATATCCCGCTACAAAGTCGAAAGCCAAATCAAACCCATGATTTTGAAACTAACTGAAATAAATGTGTTCAACACTTACAAAGTTTGGTACATTGCCAGAATGATGGCTAATAGATCAACTACGCCAACAGACCCTGATAAAACAAGTCTAGACAGCCCTTAATCAGGGGTGTGGAATTCAATCAAATATCTACTTGTCCATGGGACAGGTTGCTTCAAAAATCTACTTGTCCTATATCTAAACCCACTTGTCCCTTTGGTGTCATGTAATGTGGCGACAAATTATGGCAGCAATCTCATTAGATAAGAGCTCCGATATAGCCTCTCTGATTATGGCTCATACCATAGTAGGGTTTGAATACTAGCCATTCCCTTATGTTGTTATGTTTCCGCAGATCTACATACTGACTGAAGGTACTGGTAAACAATAGTTCCAGGGTTAGAATGCCTTTTTGAGTCTGTGTAAATCTACTAACGTCCATGTTTAAAGGCTTTTCACCAACTCTTCTCTAATCTTTTCCCATACTGAGAAAGGTTGCAACTTTACTCCTGACAATGGCAGATGTGAAACTTCTTCCAGGGTTGGGAAAAAAGTGGCTGGAGGGAAAGTGAACTTGCAAACACTCTGATTTTCGCAAGAGCAAATCTACACATGCAAATTTGCTCATGCTAAAATGCATTTCACAGATATTTTCTAGGAGTGCTATTTCTTGGCCTACTTCTATAACTTTTTGTGAATTTGTGAAAGTTGTATATCTGCACTTAATGCAAGGAGATATACCATGGGTGCACTTTTGAGACTTTCTTTAATAATTGGGCCCCTAATTAGGTCTGGAATTAACCATGACCTTTTGTGTTTATTAAATTTCTGTTTCTCTCTCCCTCTGTCTATCGGCTGGCTTCACTGTGAGTGACAGCATTCTGCTCTTTCACAAGGAGCATATCGGCACACATAGTAGTTTTTGTTAAGTGCCAGGAACTACAGTGGCAAAGTGTGCTTTTGGAGGCCAACAACAATTTTTGCTTTTGCCAATGTTTGTTATAATGGTGAGGGCCCGGCAGCTCCCACACCAATATGGCTTTACAAACACCATGCCAAAACAAGTCACACATATTGACAAAACCAAAACGCTGACCATCAATTTCAGACCTGCTGGTTTTGCCAATGCTTGTTTATTTGCACGTTTCCCACAATTTTATTGAACCTGATTACACTGATTTTCCATTATGAATATCTTTGGGAAATGCCAGCATACATCAACACATTTTTCTAAATGATTTTGCATAGAAATGGTACTTAATATTTTACAGTAGTTTAGCCAAATGTTTTTTTTTTCCTACTTGCATTTTTTTGTGAACATTTCATTTTGAAAGCAAAGACTCCTCAAGCTTGCTTTCAAGCTTCTGCAAATAATTGCATCTAATCAGAGAGCATTCTGGGAGCATTATACGTTGCCTCATATGGCTAAACTTTGGAAACATGTGTACACATGTTTATACTGGAACCACTGTCAGTAGTGCAGTCAGAGCTTACATTTACTTAGAGCAGTCACCCTAAAAATAAAGGCTTTGCATTAATGAACCATAAATACAAGTTTGAACAGCCTTAACACATGGACACAAATATTACCTTAACTTCAGACAGTGCTCTTCCCTGATCCATAATGGGTTACTGTAAACTGGCAGCCAAAGATTTTGTGCTGTGCCTACTTGTCTCAAGGACAAAATACAATAAATTAAAACTTGTTGCCCTTGACCCCAAACAATATGTCCTAGGCGTAGGGCTATAGGAATTCCAAATCCCTGCGTAATCATTTTGGACAAGGAAAAACTGTACAGTATAGGCGACAAAAGATATTATAGAACAGCGCTTAATTTGTAAAAGAGCCAGGGTCCAAAGTTTTGATCAGACTGCAACTTGTGCTATTGCATGTCCGGGGTGCCTAAAACTAAAGCTGCGTAGTAGGATTCCACCTCATGCCTCTTTGATCCACAAGACACTCACTGCCTCTTAATCTCACTCTTACAGGTTCTTTTTCCTATCCGTTTTATTTGTCAAATCAAAAATAGCTTTATTCGATTTAGTATCTAAATCATAAAAGCACAATACTAAAGGTTCACTCATTAAGAACATTTACAAAAGAAAGAATTTCATTAGTAGTTAAGAACAAAAGAAAGAATGTCATTAGTAGTTAAGAAAAATCGTAGATCATGGACTGTCATAGAATTTTCTATAATTGATTACTTTTTCAAATATGAAACAACAGCTAAAATAGTCAGTTCATCATCTAAAAATTGCATCGCCAAGAACGCAGTACGACATTGTCTCACTCCCATTTGTTTTGAATCAAGTTTTAAAAACCTTTTCCTTGGGTACAAATAAAACTCACAAAATAGGATAACATGTAGCATAGATTGTTGCGATATGTCGTCACACGGACAAACGCTCAGTTTTCTCGACCAGTCGTTAGTGGCAGGGAAGCTCACCAATCTATCAAAGACCCCCAGGCGGAAACGGGTTAAAAGCATGCTCTCATAGATACCAGGTATATACACTAAATATGGCTGAATAGCATAGCATGATAACATTAATTGATTCTCCAGTACAGTTTAACAATCTTCGTAGAAAGTCTATTGGTTTGTAAGTGCAATAAGCAAATTGCTTTTAAAGACTTTCTCGTAACTGCAGTAACACGGTCAGGATTTTCAAAATATTCTGGATGACCAATATCACTCGTGAGCTTTTTTATATAATTTAACCATAGGATAGAGGACACCTTGGCCAGACCTAAGCAGTCCCTAACCACTTCTCGATTAAAAATGGTATCCACGGAAGCCCAGACAATGTGCCACAGTAAAAGCGGTTCAATTTGAACCAGATCTGATATATACGTCAACCCGAGTTCCGAATGACAGACAAAATTAGCCATGCTATTAGGGACAGCCAACAGGTACTTTGTGAATGCATTTTCTATTAATTGTATGGAGTTCACATCCGTGTACCCCCAAATGCCTTCTCCATACATGGCTGTGGATAGGAATTTAGCTTTATATATTAATATTAGTTCTGGTACTGGTCTTCTACCTAATCTTCTAGCGAAATTAGACAAAGCACCAATCGTCCTGGTGAACATCAATTTTCTCGCCCGCTCTGCTGGTACCCAGGTCCCCCGGTGATCAAATTGGATGCCTAGGTATGGAAAACTATTAATACATTCTACTTTTGTGTTGTCAATAAAAATATTACGACACCTGGCACTATTTTTACCACACTTCATGATAAACATTTCAGATATATTAACTTTCAGACCCCTTGCACCCATAAATAAGGTAAAACTTGTTAAAACTTTCTACAAACCTAATTGAGTATGCGCCATTAAAACCGCGTAATCGGCGTACATCAATGCAGGTACAGGTTTTATTTGTCATTTCTGTCCTTCTCTTCCTCCTTTCTGCCACGTTTATATTCTCTCTTGTTTTGGGTCAGTCTAATGAGGAAAAATAAGTGCCGGTCCCCAAATATCAGTGCCAATGGACCCCACCTGCAAACACTGGTTAAATTAAGTATTTGAAAGAAAAATAAATATTGTTTTCAGTTACAACTCATAACTCGTTTGTAAATGTATTAAAGTGGGCATACCTTGAGTGCACTAGTCTAAAAATGGATGTAACAAAACGTGTCAGAAACCGGAAATGGTGCACAAATGGGATGAGAGATCCAAGTCCATCAAAAATAGGGTCCAGAAAAAGCAAAAAAATCTGGGGTTACTATGCGGGAAAGGCGGATTACAACCCCCAAATCCCTCCAACTCATCACTCCAAATCGCTTCTTTTTTAAATGTTTTTTTTCCTCAAAGCTGACCCAAGCGTCTTTGTTTCTCCACCGTCGTGCTTGTTCAGCTCAGCAGTTTTTTTTCTTCTTTTCCTTTATAACCTAATCCAACCCAGCTCCTCCATTGATCTTTGCTTAGTGGTTTTGGAGGGCCTGGCAGCTGCAATTTTTTCCTGACCAGCTCCTCTCTTTAAACACGTGTTCCCATATTTTTATCTAATGTTTTATTGACAGTACAAGATGGCCATCTGACATCTTCAAATGGTGAGCTTGTCATGAAGTATTTACAAGTATACGCCATTACACTGGACCACAGTAACATCATAGTGCGCATGCTTGATGATGCATGCATGATTGCACATCATTGCACGTTTTTCCTGACCATGCTGTTCAACTTTGGCAAGCAAGCTTTTATTTCTCTATGCTGATAGAGAACATCAGCAAAAAGAATTGGCAGTAACCATTCTATGTTACTGGCTGTACCAAAGCTTACTATAGAAATCTACTCCTGACAGAAATTTAGGGGTGCGAGAATAATTGTGGTAGATCGTTCCACTTCACCCCTAGTTATACTTTGGTGCCCACATTGTAGGGTAACTGATATTTAAATGTGGCGCATGGACACATTTCAAACTGCTGTGTTACTTCAGTGGCTAGGTCCCAAAAGCTATTTTCACAGGCAGAGCTGTCGCTCAATCCTAGAATTTGTCAAAGGACAGATTGTAAACTTTAATCTTCATCTAAAATATAATATAATTTGTTTATATTTATTAAAAGTCCAATATATATGTGATCAAGGCCTTCCGGGGCTGAAACGCGTTTTGGCTGCCGTACATTTTTGTCGGGTAAAATAAAATTTTAAAAAATCGCCGATATTCGGAGCCTAGCGCGCATCCAAGATGGTCGCGTGAGCACAGGGCTCCCCGGACCCTTTCTGCTCCTCGGAATATATCCTGAGACTATCCTGATTTGGTTTATGGAATCTGGGAGATGAAGACCAGCTGATCATATATCTCTTTTTAAAACTCTAATCGGACCTGGGAATCCTGAGTTGTCGTCGTCGGAACTTTTGGGACCCACCCGACGGAGGTGGCCGGGGTGAAGGTGACCCGTGGGGCCGGGCTGCAATTGAACAACAGCGGCCTCAGCGCGGTGCCAGTTGCCGATTCAGCACTTTCGGTTTCGGTTTTGGCCTTCAGGAGATCGGCTGGCGTGCGTGCTCAAGGTGGCGAGGTGCCTCCTGGGCCTCTGCCCGAGGCTTGCTTCCATCTGCTACTGGTGGGCTTAACGCCTCCGACCCCTACATCGACAGTTTGTGGTCCTTTTGCTGGCGCCCGCACACCTCTTGATCGGAGGTCCCATTGAGCGACTGCGCTCGCATGGCGGGCAAAGGGGGTCCGGATGGGCGCAAGACCAAGGCTTCTCTGCGCGGGGGAGCGGTCCAGAGCAACAACATGGACCGCTACACCCAGGGCAGGGGGTCCCCTGGCGCTGCTGGCCTCTCCCCGGATGCTGCAGGGGGAGGCACGACCGTCTCTGCGGAACTTTCCCTGCAGGACATTATGGGCGCCATCGAGGGCATCAGGGAAACCATCGCAACGCAATATGAGGCCCTGGCCCGTAAGATCGACACTGTCGCGATCGATGTCACCCTGATTCGGGCCGACCTCTCCAAAACCAACGAGAAGGTCCAGGCCCTTGATACACGGACCTCCACCCTGGGTGCGGAGGTGTCTGATCTCCGGGCCGCGCTTGGGGACATTAGAGTGGTCAACGACCATATGGCCCGGCGGCTTGAGGACTTCGAGGGACGGGCCCGACGCAACAACATCCGCATCATTGGTGTACCGGAGTCCTCCGACGGCCGCCCGGTGGACCTCGTGGTCGAGGAACTTATCCTGCAACAGCTGTCCCCGGTTGGCCTAAGCAAATTCTTCGCCGTGGAGCGGGCCCATCGAGTTCCGGGCGGCCGGCCGCGGCCGGGGGCCCCCCCGAGGCCTATCGTGGCTAAACTGTTCCACTACAGGGACCGCGACGCTATTCTGCAGGCTTCACGGACCCGTGGCCCGGTCCGCTACGAGAACTCGACCATCAATTTTTATCCGGACTTCACGCAACTGGTCCAGAAACAGCGGATGGGATTCCAAGGGGTGAAGCGCCGTCTCCGCGAGCTAGGCCTGAAGTATTCGATGATCTACCCGGCGAAACTCCGAGTGGAGCATGGAGAGCGGACAGCCTTTTTTGACTCTCCTGTGGCCGCAAGTGACTGGCTGGACTCGCTGCCGGACGGGGGTGGCCGGCCCGGGCCCTCTGGGGGCACCGCAGGTGACGGGTCCCCTTAGACTGACATTTGGTCCTTGCTTTTGCGGTTTTGCACTGTACAGTTGGGTCTTACTTCTTTTGGATACTGTGTCTTACCAGGACCCGTGAGGGGTGCGGGCGGGTTCGGGTCCCTTTCCTCCTCCGGGGTCTTTTTGTAGAATGGGGTTAGGGGGGCGACAGGCACACTGCAAGTTGGGGGGGGTCATTGGCCCGCAGGGGTGCAGGGTGGGGGGAGTTGGACTTGGGGTGGGGTTGGGGGGGCAGAGGGGTTGTTTTGTTGTGTGTTTTTTGTTTACAGGGCGAGGTATTGATTTTTGTCCATATTTGGGAACCGTGCTGCGGGCTGGGGGCCTCTTGATCTATTGGAGGGGATGGGGGGAGATGGGTTGAGGCTTATGTCATGGAACGTCAATGGGTTGGGGGACCGTATTAAGCGGGGAGTTGTACTGCAATATTTGCGTCGTGTGACTCCTGATGTGGTGTTTCTCCAGGAGACGCACTTGGTCGGCAGTGTCTGCCATGCGATGAACAGGGGGGGATACCGTCTCGTAGCCCATTCTGGTTTCACAACTGGCTCCAGGGGGGCGGGCATTCTCCTGCGAACCTCCCTTCCGGTGGAGATCACGAGGATAGTCTCGGATGACAGAGGGCGCTATGTGTGTTTGATCGGGAGGTGGGAGGGGCAGCCCCTTACCCTGGTTTCAGTCTACGTCCCCCCGGGCCTCCAGAACTCCACCTTTACTGACTTGGGTCGAATGCTGCTTGACCTTCCGGACGGCCTCCTGCTTATGGGCGGGGACTTTAATTCTGTGGTTTCGGGTGAACTGGATCGTCACCCACCAAGGACCCTCCCCGCTGCCCAGTCATGGCTGGGTGGGATGTTGGAGACCTTCGGCTTGGTGGATAGTTGGAGACTAATGCATCCGACCCAGCGTCAGTTCACCTTTCATTCCGGGGCGCATGGGAGTCTCTCCAGGTTAGACTACTTCCTTATGCCCGCGGCGCAGACTGGTCGGATTCGAGAGGTCAGACACCTGGCGCGTGGTATCTCCGACCATTCTCCGCTGTGGCTTCTCTTTGACACCGGGTCGCGGTCCGCAGGGCGGATAGCTCCTATTAACCCCTGGTACCTGCGGGACCCTGCGACCCGTGACAGCCTGGTTAAGGCCATGGACCAATACTTCAGTGAAAACGAGGGGTCGGTGCCGTCTGCGTTGTCCCTTTGGGAAGCCTTTAAAACTGTGATACGCGGACACGCCCTCGCCCAGATAGTGGTGGCCAAGAGGGTTAGGAGCGAGGCGGTGGTGAAGCTGGAGACTGACATCTCTGGGTTGGAGTCGGCCTTGGAGGCGAATGTTACTCCGGACGGGCTACATGCCCTTAGCCTGAAACAGTTCGAATATAGGTCCCTGGTCACTGACGCGGCCAAAACTATGTATAGGGAGCAGCAGGGCCGATTGTATGACGCGGGGGACAAGGCGGGAAAGTTGATTGCGTGGCTGGACAAAAAGGAGAAAGTGAATCGTGTGGTCCCCGAGTTGCGTGCTGCGGATGGTGCATGTGTGACTGAGCCGGATGAGATTGTGGAATGTTTCGCTGACCACCTCCGGGCGGTGTACTCCCCGGTGACTGACAGGGATGAGGATGACTCTCGCCTCCTACTGAGAGATATTGCTCTGCCCGGCCTGTCCGTTGAGGACCGGGAGCGGCTGGACGCCCCCTTGTCGTCGGATGAAATAGCGACCGCGATCCGTTCCCTTCGCTCAGGCAAGGCTATGGGTCCTAACGGTCTGCCCATTGAACTATACAAATTGCGTCCTGATAAGCTTGCGCCCTTCCTCAGCCGCATGTTCCGCGACTCTCTTGCGGCGGGTTCCCTTCCGGCCGACCAGCGCTTGGCCACTATAGTCGTTATCCCCAAGGAGGGCAAGCCACGAGACCGCTGTACTTCTTACCGGCCTATTTCACTGCTCAACGCGGAGCCTAAAATCCTGGCGAAAGTCCTGGCCAATCGATTGTTGAGTGTCGTGTGCGACCTTATTCATCCGGACCAATGCGGCTTTATCCCGCACCGCAACACCGCTCTTAACTTGCGGCGTCTTCACGGTGCCCTTGCCAGGGCGGAGTTCCTCTCCGAACCGGCCGTGCTGGTTTCTTTGGATGCCACGATGGCCTTTGACACTATTGAGTGGCCATTCCTCTGGGCCGTCTTGGATAAATTCGGCTTTGGAGAGGGATTTATTGGCTGGGTGAGGCTCCTTTACACGGGACCCATGGCTCAAGTGGTGGTGAATGGGCGGGTCTCTCGGCCCTTTGCCCTCGGCAGGGGCACGAGGCAGGGGTGCCCGTTGTCCCCGTTGCTTTTTGCTCTCGCCCTGGAGCCGCTCGCCGCCTGGCTCCGTTGGGAGCCCTCGCTTAGAGGGATCCGGTGGGGCCCGGGCTTCGAAGATCGGGTCTCGCTGTATGCGGACGACATTCTCCTGTATCTTACCTCACCGCGGCAGTCACTTAACGTCCTCTTTGACGTTCTGACCTCCTTTGGGACCAATTCGGGTCTCACGATCAACTGGTCTAAATCCTGTGTTTATCCCATCTCTGGTGGTCCTCCTCTCCTGCCGCCTCGGCTCCCGATTCAAATATCTCTGAGCGGCTTTAAGTACCTGGGGATATACGTTTCGCTGGACCCGGTGGCTCGCTATGAGCAGAATCTCCTGCATCCACTTCGGCGACTGCGGGAGGACACGGCCCGGTGGTGCAGGCTCCCCCTGTCCCCGCTGGGTCGGGCCGCGCTGTTTAAAATGATGTCCCTTCCCAGGTTCCTCTATGCACTCCAGAACTCCTTCGACGTTATCCCAGTGGCCTACTTTCGGGAGGTGGAGAGCCTGCAGAGGAGACTGGTGTGGGACGGGCGGGCGCGTATTGCTCTTGCCAAGCTCACTCTCCCCTGGTATGACGGGGGCATCGCGCTTCCTGACATTCGCAGGTACTATTGGGCCTCGCAGCTATCTGCCATTAACCACGCCACGTATGTGCCCGGCTTGAATCCGGCGTATGAGATGGACAAGTTCCTGCTTCCCGGCGGGAACTACAACAGGGCACTTTATTCCCGTCTGGCTGGCCGGACCCTTACGGGTCCTACTAAGATTGCGGTGCGGACCTGGAGGGCTGCCACTGCGGCCATGGGCTGGAGTGAGCGATTAACATGTGCTACTCCCTTGTTTGCCTCCGACCGCCTGGGCAGCTTGTGGACCACGAAGGGGTTTGACCAGTGGGACACGATTGGTATCAGCAAAGTGGGAGACCTGTGGCATAAGGGCGCGGTAAAGACTTTCGCGGTGCTCCAGGCCGAATACGAGCTGACCGACAGGGAGTTCTTCCGCTACGCCCAGGTTCGACACGCCCTGCTCTCGGTCTTCGGGGAGGGGACCAAGATCCCTGTTTCCTCGCCCCTCGAGGACCGTATACTTGACGGCCATGTCCCTGATAGTACTATTTCTTTAATTTATAAAAAATTAATTAATCACCGGGCGGACCTTTTTGTGCGCCTTCGGGAGGCTTGGACTGGGGATGGGGTGGAATTGGACGACGAAGATTGGCAGTCTGCACTGTCGTCCCCCAGGGAGGTTGCCATTCCGGCTCGTCTCCGGTTGGTACAGCTCAAGATTCTCCACCGGGTGTATGTGACGGGTCCGCGCTTGGTCTCGATGGGATTTTCCGGCGACGGGCTCTGTAAGCGAGGGTGTGGGCTTAGCGCCACCTTTCTTCATATCCTTTGGGAGTGCCGCGAGGTGGCGGACTACTGGCGCCGGGTCCACACGGTTATGGGACAGGTCACTGGGGTTGTGCTGCTGCCGGAGGTGCGTCGCTGTGTCCTGAATGTGTGGGAGCCCAATGACTACAGCGCGGCTCAGACTCGGTGGGCGGCCCTAGGGAACATGATTGCCAAGAGGGACATAGCGCAACTTTGGGGCGCTCAACGGCCGCCCACCGTGTCAGTGTGGAAGGAGAATATGGACTGGTGTATGTTTAGGGAGAAGACTGTGTATGTGGCCCGTGGCAAGCCGGGGGCATGGGGTAGAATTTGGGGGCAATGGAACGCGTATCGCGGAGGCATCTGTACGCCCCCCCTGGTAGACACTGATATCGCCATGTCCCCCTGACCCTTGATGGCTCCTGGCGCCTTTTGGAACAACTACATATGGACGTTCATTTCCCTTGACCCCCTCCCCCCCCCCCCTCCGTCCCCGGCCTCCCGGTACTCCTCTCTTTAGCGGTTTGCTCAATTGTCCTGACTGGAGTTTCCCGGGGGGAGCTTGACCCGCACTGGTTTCCCACATAACTCGCCTTTTGTTTTTTATTGTTTGTCTTTTTGTTTTTGTGATTGTTGGACTGACGCTTCCTGTTCCTCGAGAACTATCTGGAGCCACTGCGGGGCAGTGCCCTGGGAACTGATTGTAGCCTTGATATGTGTAGATTTCCTTCTGTACCTAGCGGCCGGCCCGGGTGGTTGTAGGCCCGTACTTGTAACCGAATTATTGCTCAATAAAAACTTTTCAAAAAAAAAAAAAAAAAAATCGCCGATATTGTGGTCCGTGCTGCATTTGTTTCAAAAGATGAAAGAAGGTCATGGAGTTCCAGTAAAAAAAAAAATATATATATATATATATATAAATAGCAGTCATCGCAGTGTTATAGTTAAGTCAAAGTTTCCATAGGTAGAGAGTTTTTAGTTTTGCTAAGAGCTGTGGCGCCATTCGACGAATCTGCACAAAACGTAAAAAAGTTTTACAAAATAAAGTTCATCCAGCATGCCTATTTCAAACGTTTGTGCTGATCCGTCACCTGAGAGCCAAGAAAAGAAGATTTCCTCAAAATACTGCGTGGTTTTTAGCAGAATAAAGCTCCGCACTGTGGGTTCTAACAATTCGGTCTCCTCTCAATGCAAAGATCTCCTTTCTAGAACATTTTCATTCACCTACTTTCTATTAGGGCTGCAGACTCTTTCTGGATTATTAAACAGCTCCCCCCTCCCCATTGTCAACAGGGAATCCATAATGTATTTAACCCATTGAATTTTGAGTGCTCCACCAAGCTGGAGAAAATCCTTTATAATTAATCTGTTCAGATATAGTTCCTCCTTTGACCAGATCACATAGCCAACACCCGACTCATCATGGAAACAGAGAGGGAGCGTTTTGTGGGACGCACAATAATCGCCAAAAGAATTTGTTTTCCATGATCTGATGTCCATTACCTGCCGCATAGCCCCAAGAGGTCTCAAAATATTGATTTCCCATGTTAATTCCTAAAGAAAACCCTCTCTTCAAAAACACCATGTTTAGCACAAAGTTAGAACTGCAAAGTGTGCTTTTCGTAATTTGGAGTAAATCAGTTCAGCGGTGTTCCAAAAATTATTATTGAAAGGGGTGCCTGGGTTGGGCTTGCAGTGGTTAAACAGTTAAGTATATCTTGATAGTTGGTCCCACTAGAGTCCTACAATACCTAAAATAAAAAAATAGAGCCTTCTGATAGGCCAAATTAGCGTTTCCTCCTTTCAGACATTTCAGTACCTTGGGACCATTGACAGTCCCACAGTACCGAGCGAGGAGATTGGCAGGCTGCAACACAGAAGCAAATATAGCTCTCGATAGTACAGTTCTCAGTGACCCAGTCCCCGTGCTCTGACAAAGGTTAGAAGACAAGGGTATGTAGGTGAAGGGTAGGGACACCCTAACTCCAAGGCACTTGTAAGGAGAAGGGGACCCTGAGGGACTCGGGTCCCCTCCACCATGTGGTCAAATTAAAAGGAAAAAAGAATTTGGGACACCAGTTCCACGGTACTCCCAAGGAACCCAGGGCAGCCCTCTCATGAGGTTTCATGGTGCTCCCTTCGGAGCCGCTACACAAGTTTCCACACCAGGATGCCACAGTATTTTGGATCAGTGTTGCAGACTCTTTCCGGGTTATTAAACAGCTCCCCCTTCCCCAGTTTCAATAGGGAATCCTTAATGTATTTAACCCAAGGAATTTTAAGTGCTCCTTCACGCTGGAGACAATCATTTCAAATTAATCTGTTCCGATGGAGTTCCTCCATTGACCATATCCTATAGCCAACACCAAACTCTTCATGGACATATAGAAAGGGAGCGTTTTGTGGGACGCATAACAACCGACGAAGGAATGTGTTTTCCATGATCTGAAGTTTAGTACCTGCCGCATAGCTCCAAGAAGTCACTGCCATATGTAGCCTTGGTGAAGATCTACCAGGCTAAATGTATCTCCAAGGACTTAATTGGTTTGCTACCCAGCCTCGTTGCAAAACTAAAAACAGCAGTGATTACACTGCCTAGCTCCTCATTCTTAGCTGCCACCAAGGGCTTCCAATTAATATTGGAATCAAATAGTACTCCCAGGTAGGGAAAAGCCTTGACTTTGGAGATTTTATGGTTACAGCTACTAAAGGCTTGGGTCCTGGAGGAACCAGGACCCACCACCACCACAAAGGATTTGGTAAAATTGACTGCTAGATCTAATTTTAACATAAGATCTGCAAATGTATCTATAAGTGTTTGTAAGCCACTGGCGGTTTGTTTTTTTAACTGATCGTAGAACTCCAAAACTCCACAAGACAATGACAGGACGTTCCCCAGGACCACTACATAAGGGGTTGCAGTTGGGGGCATGTCAATGACAACCTCACTTTTGCAGATGGTTTCATGATCCAGGGGGGCACAGTGTGGGTCATCGTAAGGTAATGGAGGCGCAGTCAGTGTGGGAATCAGTGCCTTTCAAGACACGGATGTCCCCTTATCCAAAGCCTCCGTGAGGTCAGGAGTCCCTACGGGACTCCTCCCCTACACCTTGTCGAAGGATTTACTCATCATATTAGGCTTTACACAACTCATATCTCCCGGTCCGGGGGAGAAGGGGAGGGACATGAAGACACCTCCTTTAGAGTTTTTTAAGGCCAATTCAAAAGAACTGAATCAATACACCAATACAGATCATTTATCAGCACATCCAGCCTAATTAAGAGGGTGTCCATGGATTTTTGTATTACACTGTCAATGAGGGCTGTCACCAGGGTTGTGGATACCCTCTCCTTGTGGGGAGGACCTCTCAAGTTCCTTAGAAGAGGACTTTTTACTCTGGCCCGTTCCTCCACTATTCAAAGACCTGCAATACCTTACAATCTTTCGCGAAGTTCAGGAAATAAACAGTCAAAGTTTTAAAATGCCCTCTTTACATTAAACGTATCTATTGCATTGCATTACAACTGTTTAACATCGGCCAGTGTCCGAATATTCACTGGCGGATAATCTATTGTCCACAGCATCTTTGCACTTTCTTGGCAACAGGCTTTGGCTTGAAGCCACAATGTACTTTGAATCATACCTCTGCAACCCAGGTGTTCTCAGCCTTTACCTTGTTTAATATGGAGTACTACTTGCAGCCCAAACGTTAGTGATTTTTAAATGATGTACCATATAACTTTCAAAATGCACAACCCCATTTGTTTCCAGGGATTCCACTATTTCAATTCTATGCACCCACACGTGTACACACAGTAACACTATGCTGTATTAGAGTATGATGTTTTAAGTGATGTCATCACTGATGTAATTTAACATGTCATGAGTGATGTAATATGTGGCATCATAAGCACCGCATGACGGTGTACAAGTTCATAGTTAGCTCAGTAAACTATCACTGTCTAATTTCAGTGTTTTTGCTTGCTTTTTAAATGAAAGCCCTTATCCTATTTCAACACCCAACTATAAAGTTACTTCTTTAAGTGAAGATATAACTATATATATTATAAAAATAAAAATAGGTGCTTACAATTTGCCTTTTTAATCTGCTGGTTTATTAAAGCATCCTCAACATTCAGCCACTGGCTCTATTCACTACTAGTGACAACCTTTTGAGTGCATATCTGCCTACAAAAGTAGTCCACTTCAGTGTCAGGGTAATTTTCTTTTTTTTTTAAACAAATGTTTATTTGTCAAGGTTCACATATATTGCAGGGCTCTGCACTCCAGAGACAACTGCACAATCAGACCATAATAAAATCTTAGCTTTGACAGTTTTCACATGAACGCAAAAGAAGCATGAATAACAACATAACGAATAACCCCAACCTAAGCTCTTTCATTCATTAAGACAACGTGTGGGTCCATACAGACAATATAGTACACCGAGGTCAGATATATACCATTTCAATGTAGAATCAAGGCCTCCGATTGCTAGTCAAGCCTAAAATCGCTGGCCCATGTCTAGGGCATTCCAGCATTAAAAATACAAAAAATCAATTTTAGCCAGACCTTGCAGTGAATCAATAGTTTAGGAAATATCCCAAGCCACTATTATAATCAAGAAGACACCTAAGCTAATCCACTCGTAATGGTGTTGCAGACATTGTACATCCAGGACAATAATATTAGGTTAATAAATGCAGCACCATTACTCACTGCTTGCTGGGACTAGCCAAGAGAGAGAAGCATGTACTCGCCACAGATGTGATGCTCACCCATAAGCAAGGGAGTCATCAACTGACAAACCATTCGGACTTATCCGATATCTACTCTTCCCAGTTGTCTGAAAGCTCTCCTCATCCTTAAAAGGCAGACCGGGAACATTAAACACGTTGTAAGGTATGTTTAACTAAACTGTACAGTACCTTGAGCTATTTTCAAGGCTACGTTTAAGTGTACAATGAAACAAATAGTTTAATGTTCCTTTCTCTGTCTCATCAGTTAAGGAAAGTCAATTAATTTTTCACCATTTCTTGTCACACTGCTTACTAGTGAAATTGATTCTTAGCTCAGGATAAAAACACTTAGGGCCTTATTACGAGTTCAGCGGTCCGACCACTTTAGGACCGCGTCTGCCAGCAGACCACAGCGCTGGTGGTCCAAAGACCGCCGTATTATGAGTTGAACACAGGGGTGGGGATCTTGCAGCGGGGGCAAGTATTTTTCCCAAACATATCGATGCCTGGGTGTGCATTTCCACTGCAGATGTGTCGGATGCACACATATGCATGATATATTTGAAAAATACTATATGCCTATTACTGGGGTTCAGCCCATATATGGGCAGTCCTGGCAATGGATATATGGTTAGAAAAGGACTTACCTGAAGATCGCCGCAAACAGGGTCGTAATCCTCCGGCTGAATATTCTGCAGTTTACAAAGGACATGTAGAAAGGGATCCACGTCAGAATCTGCTAGGAAGAAGAAGAAGGGGGAGGACGCACCCCAAATCCTTCGCCACTGCCACCTTGAAGCAGGCAATCGGACCGCCGCGGTCTGCTCGTAGAACAGTCAACTCGTAATATGGACTGAGTTGCAGCTCCCCTGTACTGCTCTATAGTGGCTGCCTTTCCTCGACTGTGAGCCCAGCGGTTGGAGTTGTCGGCCGTCTTTGTAAAGCCCATCTGCCGAACTCGCAATACAGCAGTTAGACCGTCGAGCTCACAGCCTTTGGACCGCCAACCTGATACGGTCAACGGGACCACCAAAATAGTAATAAAGGCCCTAATCTGGCCATTTGCCCTCTGGACACATCTATCTGAACTCAGAATTGGAAATTCCTTTCTACCAGTATCCATGAAATTCCCAAACTTCACTAAAAATATACATTTATACAAGATGTTCCCAATATTTCACGTACTGTCAAGATATCATGTTGTAGAGAGCATGTATTTATTGATCACAGACCCTGACCATGGTGTTTTGGGTACATTTTGTTATTTATGTCTCTGAATTTCTTTGTATGTGAGCAAATGTACTGAGGCATAAGCTGGTAAGTTGCATGAATAGCATGCCTGTTGTGAGGTGACTGTTCGCAGGGCTGGGGTTCCCTCATAGGCTACAATAAATGAAGTAGAGGCTTCTTAGTCTTTTCTGTTGCTCAGGGATGGCAAAGGACAAAGCTTAGCTGAGAGATCCCGCCCCTCCAACTCATCCCTACTACAGGGTGCAACATCAGATTTCTGTAAGGAGTGGTGGCTTCCTGCTTGTTCCTCTTGTGCCTTTATGCGATGAACCGATTTTATGTGCTTGGAAGGTGATAGTCATGCAGTTACAGGTAGTGGAGGTATGCTGTGCATTCTTCTGTCATCCCTTCTCTTTTGAATGCACTGTTAACTGTTTTCTTAGAGCCGCAGACTCGTTGATCAGGCTAAACAGCAAACTCCCCATTAGGATTTGAAACACTTATATTCAAATTGTTTCAGGATTTAAATAGTCAGTCTTGATTAGCAGGCAAATTAATACTTTTTTTCCACACTTCAAAGTAATTGTTGGATGACAGTGCAGATATCTTCAGGGCCTATTGTCACCAGTTCTTTAAACGAGGCGTAGAGTGGTCCTTCGTTTGAGTATTTCCCTTTCACCTCATGCAGTTGGCTTATTGGTGTATCATTCCACCTCCAATGAAGTGCTGGAATTGCAATGCTTGAGAGAATAACATCTCAAAAGTAAACCCAACTGTCACACATTAAATTCTATATCACACGGATACATTACGTAAGCAAAAAGCAATATATTTTTTAAGTTTTAGTCAAAACTCAAAATGCAAGCCATACCTGGATTTGTCAATGTTTCTTTATTGTTGTGTGGGCATATATTTTTGGGTCTTGCTGAGGATGTTAACATGTTTTCTGTCTCCCATCCCACCCCCAGCTGACTCTTCCAGGGGAAATGTTCCAATCTGTTTCAGAGGTCAACTTCGCTTGTGGTTCACTGCTTATACTTTAGATGTTTAGGCAGTGGTAGGTAGGGACATAGCTTAGTCAATGTTAGGGGGTGAGGCTGACATTTACCAAGGAACAACTAAAAAAGGATAAGGGGGCTGGCGCAACTGGGCAATGGCGATGGACAGGATTAGGGGCAGTACTTTTAAGTCATTTGGAAAAGTAAGGCCAGCCAGTGTAAGGAAAGACTGGACGATGTTGTCCTTTCTTCCCCAGGTCCTCCTCCAAGCAGAGTAGGGCAGAGAGGCCCGGGAAAATAGGTTAGCATAACCCATACCTGACATCAGCAGACCAGACTACGTATGAGTGGCAAAAGTAGCCTTTCAGTAGCCCTGCTTGCATCTTTATGAAGCCTGAACACCTTTATAACACACTGACAGGCACTGTGAGAGATTCACACAGCCTTCAGACTACTCTCCAAAGCTTTCACTGTCCTGTCATCAACACTCACCCACAACCCACCAAGAAGCCTAGAAGAGACTCTGCTCACATAAAAGAGCCATATGTCGCATTAAAAAAACAACAGAACGCAATATATGGGAACAAATAAATACTCTTATGGAATGCAAGATGGAGTTAAAATGTCATGTCGCTGTTATGAATTACCTCAAGGTTACCTACGGTCACTGGGAATTCAAGGATTGTTATTGCCACCAAAGGAAATTAATTTAGGACTGGACAGGAACCCATTTCAAAGTTTGTAATGAATGGTGCATCTAAGACCCGACCCACTTAACGTCCTGTAGGCAGCACACTGATGGGGAGTGAGTGACAGACAAGGGCCCCAATCAGATCCATGATCCATACCCTCAATTCTACTTGTGCATCACACACATCTTCGTAGGTCAGTCTGCAAACACAAAATATTGACATCTTAAACCAGTTGTTTGGTTCGGAGTCATTTAGAAGGTCCTTTTGGACTTTCCACCCCAAATTGAGCAGATTTTTTTTTTGTTGCGTCTGCCTGCCTCCATGTCTGAACCTCATGCGCCCAGATTTAACAACAAAGCAGCGACCTTTGATGTAAAATGGGCCTGAGAATGAGGTGCCCATCTAGTATCTCAATTAGATAATGTGAAACTAGAAAATCTGGGGTCAATCACGGCTCCCCCCTAATGGTGCGATTCTAGGCATATATTTTATTTCACTGAGCCTTCTTTTTCCCCCATTTTCACACATGAGAATAGCTTCAAATGTGCGGGTTCAGGAAGTGTGCAATACAAAAACATCTCGTCTTTAACACACTGTAATTGGTGGAAATTAATATTTCTAAATTTATGTTTTTCAATTTCTAATAAATGCCTCTCAATGAAGCGATATAATCTAAAGAGCTTAAGTGAAAAACATCCGCATGTTGAAGAAATACACTTTTTTTAAAGCGACTTTATCACATTTTTTACATGAACTTTGTTGCACGATTTCCACACCAAATATGTTCATGTCTCCGCTCGTGCACAGGCTTTTAGAGCCAAGCCCGACCTTTGGCTCGGTTCTGGCTCGACTCTTCCTGTTAATATGTTGGCTAGCCAACCTCTACCCAGCCTGCAGCGACAGTAACTTGATGTCACTGCTGCTGCAGACAGCCAGGCTAGACCGACTAAGTAATTACTACTTATCATACACGCCCCTCCCCCACCCCCTGCTCTCGAGGCTGCATCCCTGGTGATCACATTATGTAGCCAGTCATGTACAATGCGGTGATCTCTGCAGAGACAAGAGGGTTGCAGATTTGGCTGGCTTGCATTACTCAGCCTCTCCTATTTCCCGTCAGTAATAAGAGGCCCAATTTTCTGTGGGCAACAATAAATGCATAAAATATTAAAGTGTAAAAGTCCTCGATAGATTTCCACAATGCCTTGACAGGCACAAGTCCTGGCTATGCAAAGCAACGAAGGCAAGAACTTGACTTTCTCACAAGCACGACTTTCACTTGAGCAATTTAGGCATGGGGCTCACAGAGGCTTGAAAGACAGGAACAGAGTGGGAAGACTTGTGTGGCACACCACACTGCGTGGTCTTCATGCCATTTGACAACAGTGGTTGACAGAAGAAATTGACGGTACCAACGCTTGAATATTGTCCCAGACCAAGAGACTGGTTCTCTGGACTGAGAAGCTCTGCCCAGATTTTAGGAACATTGTAATGTTTTCTGGGGATGTAGATACTCAGACAAGCAGAGCTGGGAGGGTCCTTCATATACATTTTATTTTACAGCTTTAAGTATTTGAGACTTTGAAGAAGCTTTTAGGAGTTAATGAAAGGGTTTTTGAAGGTGTTAAGTGTAGTAAGGGCTACTAAAGAATCTGGTTATGGGGTTGACCAGCGAATGGTCCTGTTGCAGCATTTTGAATGTTCAGACATGATTAGTTAGTATTTTCTGAGCAGCTTTAGTTGGCTTCTCTTAAATTCACCAGCATGGCCAGAAGATCATCATCAAATTGATCCTCTACAGGGCTGAACGAGAGATTGAACAATGGCCAGTAGTGGCCACAAGTGGAGGTATGGCTATCGACATCTCAGGTGACCAAAGATGCTGCTCTAGCTGCACAACACAGACGCTGAATAGAATAGAAACATGGCTTGATTTCGTGGCAATGTGATTGTGTGCTGAACTGCTGATACTTCTGCTGCTATGCAATCACTCTTGTTGACAGTATAACAGGCTGTTTACTCATCCGAGTTCCCAGTGTGCAGTAGGAATCCTTTCGGTAAGCATGCTTGGCCGTAGAGTCCACTGAACAGGCAGCCTTCCAGTGCTACTGACTGTTACTGAGCAAGTCTCAGGGGTCTCCAACCTTTTCTGTAGTAAGAGCTACTTATGTCCAATGAAACCCATCCTGAGCAACTAATATTATTAGAATTTGAATACTGACCACATAAGATTATTTTACAAATTTAGTCCTGAATAACCACATTTACATTTTTGTATACATATATTAATCCAACCAAACAAACGCTTCTAACTTAGTAGGCTGCCTGCACACAGGAGACCTACTTAAGGGTAACTGAAGAGCTTCTGCTAGCTCACGAGCAACTCGTTGAAGAAACCTCCACTAGTCTGTCCTTTCCTCCTGTAGAAGTTCTGGTTACGGATGTGCCTAAATCTTCAATAAACCAAAAAAAGGATAAACTGGATGGAACACTGTGCACCCATTTGACACAAGACAGATATACTATATATGTTTAAGTAACGCCATGCTCACAACAGAGTGAATTTTCAATTACATACTACATGCATAACACTCAACATTATAAATTCAACAGGAACTTGCAGATACATAACAGATATGTCATGTTACTGGGAATCACAACATCCGCAATCAAATGACATACACATGATACCTCTCAACACCATTGGACAGAGCAATGCACTCATACCCACACAGGTATGCTATGAGTATCCCCATGATCACAACGGCACTCTCTACCAAGCCACACCACACACCCTCAAGCATCAGAACACAGCAAGACAAAATTGGTTAAGTGCATTCAACGCAATCCAAATGTGAGAATAACTATTTGTCAAAATCACTTTATACCACCACCTGCCTTCGCTACATACCTATATACACGTCAGCTGGGCAGGGGGCATCTGACTCAGCCAAGAACATGTGTAATTCATTCGGTACTGTGCTGCAGTCTCAATGGTCAAAAACCAAGAACTTCAGTCATAAATCACCGAAGTTAACATATTCACCCAAGCACACCACGTTAACACTTCTTCACAAGCACAATCACTCTTTCAAAAAGTTACATTTTGCGCTACAAAACTGCCACTATCATAACCTACCATCAAGTAATAGAACATGTAAGATAACAAAATATTCACAATAAGGCTCGTGGTTTAGGTGTATAAAAACTGTGCATTAATCATAGTTAATGCTGTTCTCACTACCCAGATGTCAGAGGTTTTAAAAATTGTTAGTACTACTTTAAAAAGTGAGGGCATCCTGGTTGCAGCGCAAGAAGGCTAATCGAGTTTGGGGCTCTTGGCCGGACCCCCTGTCCGTGACGGTGCCCTGGGAGGTGGTGGAACCAGACAGAAGGGAGAAGGGAAGGTGCAAAGATTGAAGAGATGTATTTGGTGCTCCAATACCGACGTCCCTTCGGTAGGAAAACGTGGTGGCCGGTCTCTCCTGCCCGCTACCGTCTGAATGCAAAGAAATTAAGCATGCGCTACCTTGAGGATCTGTGGGTGGCAAACCTGCCTAGCCTATCACTGCTAACATCGGGGCTGCGACTGGTGGCGGGCACCAAAGCAGGAGGCAGGACCAGAAGGCAGAGACAAGGCACTGAGATTCTGTTTAACACCTCAATGCAGCACACACTGCACCAGGTTATGCTACATGCTCATGAGCGAGGTGTTTCTGGAGCCTGAGACTACCTGTGAGAACCAGCAGAACACCTGAGCCTAGTGAAGGGGCCTTACCAGCAGTGAGGGAGACATCAGCGTTTTCTGCAGGGGCTGTAGTTAAAGCCCTCAATTCAATATAGCAGATAAAGCAAAGCGAAAAGAGAAGTTCTTGACCCCCACGTTGTTGCCAATAGGAGGAACCACAGGGAGGCTGCAACTGGTTGCATTGAGGAAACAGAACTTACACCTGTGGAGAACACCCTAAAGTGATCAATCAATGCGTGTCACACAGATCTGAAGAGGAAACTGGTAAAGACTGAGGCTGTGGTCTACTCAGTTTTTAAAACACTGGAAGGGATTGCTGACATAGTGAAACAGTAGAACGTGACCTCTAATTTTCCAATACCGGACCTAGATGAATTTAAAACCTGCACAGTGGCCAGCATTCCGATTGGTGGATAACTAAAGATGAGCATGTTCCACCAAATCTAGCGGGTGCCTGCACGGACTCCGGGAGAAACTCTTGGTGATAGGAACCCATGCTGAGAGAACTTGTGGTGTTGTAGAGACCTAAATCTGCATTTTGTGAAACACGCTCATCCACTAGCTCAGAAATCCAGAGAACACAATAATGAAGCGAATGACATCTGAAGGGACTGCACTGGTGACCGTAACCTCTGCAGAGTAGAGACAGAAGATCCATTGAATGTAATGTAGACCTTTTCCTTTTGGAAACTTGACTCACGCCTAAGTAGAATCCATGAATGTCACATCGTTTTCTTATTAAGCGCTGCATAAAAGAGGCAGAATTTCCTGCAGAGGTGGGAGCACTGATGTAGATAATACCTCGTATATCAGTGAATAACACATCATAACCTCGATTAAATTGGCCATGACCCAAGCTCTTGCCTGCAATATTATGCTACTGCCCAGCAGGAGACTCAGGACTTTGCTTGATCCCCTCCACAATTCATTTATTTCCTGGGCCACTGAAAAAAACAGTATCTGGGCAGATATCTCAACCAACCAGTTCACATTAGAATAGCCTGAACCCAAGCACAATAAATAGTTCTTCAAACCACTACCCCTGCTCTCAATAAGGGGGAACTCCTTTTAAAGTGATATCACCATCAAACGACAAGGATGTTGCTTTTATGTGTCTTGGAACGATTACATTTTCCTTATACTTCACATCTCAAAGCACACAATACCGCTTCCACACCTAAACACTGTTCAAATCCCACAACCTTCAGACCTACCACTAAACTTTTCTCAGACAATCTTGACTTTACAACGAACATCTGCTCAAATTACTCCCGACACCTGAAATGCAGCTATCTTACAAAACAAACGAACACATTAAACAAACACTTAACTGAACTGTTAACACTGTTATCTCTCATTGTGCCACTAACATCAGATCTTCACTCAAATGTAAGTGCACATCTGCCCAAGTAGAAGACAGGGAGGTTACTTCCAAATCAAAACATCCTTCCACAGCTCTAAATTCAGCACCAACCACAACGTGCTGAAGCAGACCCGAAAACAACTACTGCAAGGTGATGTTTCAAGTCAAAGATGAAGACTCCAAGATACTATCAAACAAACAAGCAAGCTTCTGATATCTATCCAGAGCTCCCTTAAACCAATGTGGGTCATGGCTTCCATAAAGTTCACTCAATTGCTCTCCACATTTCTGAACCTTTTCTTTAACAACAAATCCTAGAATAAGAATAACCAAAAGGACCTTGACTCCCAAAAGCAGATCATGGCCAACACCTTGCCAATATAGCCAACTCCTTACGCTTTACAGACTTCTCCATACGCTTGCAAAAGCTCTATCCTCTGCCTTTCCTGAATAAAACATGATTATATAAAACATTCCTTGGAAATGATAGGAGGGCTGTTTTTCTGACCAAACATTTAAACAACTGGTTGTGGTGGAACTTTGAAAGTACCAAAAAAAATTAAAGCTCTAACAATCTACCAATCAGAAATACGACCCTAAACATGGAATTGAAACCATACATACTTCTGTATGGCGAAACTTCCTGGCAAGAGATGACAACGCCACCATCAACATCTTCATCTCCTTGGATCCTAACCTACCTTTTTCACTAACCCAGCCTCTCAAGCAGAAAAAAAAGTTACTGAGTTAGTTCTCACATGGAAAGCAAGGGGTTAAAATATCTGGAACCTTATCCATCTGACAGGAGTGGTATCTACTCAGAGAGAACCAGGGCGACTGAAAAAGCCTCTATGCAGACCTTCCATGTGCCAGAAAAGTAGTCAACATAAGGTTTAAAGTACCAATGCTGAACGCACTGAAGAAAGTCATCAGACTATCAATCGGAACCAGAATTAAATACAAGTTCTCTTATGCTTCCCAAACAAATGTGTCATACATTTTAACAATATATGTGTAACAACATGTTGGTAATGGAATAAGTACAGGTCAGGAGAATCATTGCACCTCACCAGTTGACCGCCATTTTTCTACTGTTTTTTTACTGTACCAGAGGTACTCACCAAACAAAGGAATCCCTTGAGTATACCTCTAGGTATATTTTAAACATTTTTTCTTACCCACAAAAACCAAAACTAAGTGCTTTGTCCTGACTATAGATTTATAAGAACTCCCAAGGGGGACTAGCTTCCTTCGGTTAAATCCACAGGAATGGCATTTCTCCTACCCCGTGTGAGAGGTCGTCAAATGATTAAGCATGCCTCGATAAATTGAGGGCGAGACGACCTCTCAGAAATCTATTGATGACCGGATCCGCTGGAATAAAATCTATAAGAATACTAAGACTTTGGTAACTTTGAATACCTCAATTTATTTATTTAATTTGAAAAGTTTTATAGAGCGCGAACAAGACCCAAATGAGTATCAGTGCGCTGTACAGAGTAGTCTTCAGCCATTATACAAAACATAATAAAGGAGGTAAGTGATAGTACAAACTGTGGGAAAACATTCAAGAGTAACGAGTAGGGTGTATCAGAGGCGCCATATAGCACTCAGAGTAAAACATCACACAATAGAAGGAACCAAGATGTGCGATGAGCATCAAGGAATATTAACAAAAGGGGATCAAGCAAAAATCAACAAATGATGCAGTTACAGGAGCTATCGAGGACAGGACAAAACGAATGCAAAAAGAAGATTAAAAACATATAGAACATCAGTGAGAATACGACAAGAATTTGGTTATTAACAAAACACCCGAACATGATCAGTGCGATTAAAGTTTGTTCATTAGTAGTCTTTTGACCAGTTTTTTAAAAGGAAGTAGTAGAAGGATTTGATCTGATCTCGGATGGTAAGGAGTTCCAGATTCTAGGCGCAAGACCGGTGAATGCACGGTTGTACGATCTTTTCTTTTTGGATCTTGGCGGTTTCAAGAGAAGGGTGGATATACTTCTGAGGGTCCTGCTAGAGCCTGATAGCTCAAGTTTATTTGTTAGGTAGTAAGGGGTATTGTGGTGTATGGCTTTATGAGTCAGACAAGCAATCTTGTGTCGGATTCTGGCTTCAATAGATAACCAGTTTAGCTGCAGCAGGTCGGGTGAAATGTGATCAAATTTCCTAGATCCCGTTAAAAGCCTGGCTGAAGCATTCAAGGTAGCTCTGAGTGGGGCTAAGCTGGCTTTGGGAAGTCCTGCTAGGGACACCAACCCATATTCCAATCTAGGGATAATCAGGGATTGTACCGCCGGCCTAAGGTCTTTGGGGGGGGGAATGGTTTGATTTTCTTCAGCGTGTTGAGTTGGAAATTGGCTCTCCTAGTAGTAGCACTGATATGTGCTTGCATATTTAGATGTTTATCCAATGTGACACCTAAAGATTTGGCAGAGTCTACAACATGAGGTGTGCAGTTCAGAGCAGTTAGTTGTTTAATCCAGTCAAGGGTAGGAGCGGAGTGATTAGTGACCTCAAGTGTCCTTGTTCGTGTTGTAACAATATCCCCACTCACGACCTATCCAGAATTCTCAGAACTGCTAACCTTCCTTTTTTCAACGACTTCCATCAACCACATCAGCCACTGAGAACAGCGCCATCACTAGTTCTCGAACCACCTGCCTAGGCATATCAGACATGAACTCTTACTTTTAAAATTCAGATAGACACTGAAAAGTTTCTCCTTCACTCTTCTCCAGCGAACTCAACCTTCAACCCCTAGTCTCTGCCTGAATTTAAGTACAAATCCAGAAAAAATCCAACTCCATTGATCCAGCCATCCAAGATCTTGGACTGTTTTTAGGTTCTTGTACTGCAGCCCTCCGCAAACTGGGGAAAAAAATCCTTGTGCTTCCCAAAGTCCCCTAAACACCTTCCCCTTAGCTGCAGAGAAGCTTCCGTCTGTAGTGCTTGCAATACAAGCCCCTCAAAATAAATTCACTAAAATCCATAATCGTCACTTCTCACAGCCCTAGTCTCTTTCCAGTATTGTCCTGCTCTTTCTTGTCACAGCACTAAAATTCTGATCTATGTCTCCAACTGAGATGGTAGAAAATCGCAGACAAGAACTTGCAAACGGGAGCTCAAGAGTCTGGGTCCTCGTAACAAGCTTGGGGTAAAAGCTTTTTTTAAATTTAAATGGTACTGCGCTTGACCATTTCCTGTACGTACGCTCTTGCAAGAACAACAAAGTGTAAGCAAAGGACTTTTACCACAGAATAAATGTTATTACAAAAAAAAAAACAATGTACCATTGAAACTTAAATAGTGATATTTAAAATAAAAAAGTGCTATGAATGTATTGCAAACTTGAATTATCACTCAGGCGTAAACGAAAGCAAAGCATCTAGGCATAGTTTCAAATACACCCATGCTTCTTTTAAGTTAAAATAAGTGGTTTCCAATTCACTAGCCATGGCAAGCTAAAGGCACTCTTACTCCAACCCCAAACACTCATTCTTCTGACAGTCTCCCAATTATTCACAAAGCGTACAAATGATAGCCACTACAGGTAACACTGGAATAGACAGCATGAACTGATGAGCCAATGTGGGAATCGAGAAGCTACAATGGTGGCCCAGGCATCCTTGACCAGCAAGGGGTCTGGCAAGACTAGTCAGATCTGTTCACCCTGTCAGACGTCCACAGATTTCAGAAGCTGTCTGGGGTGGGAAGACGGGATATGTCAACTGGGGGAGGGGGGGTTTGCTCAATACCAACAATGTAGACCTGCCCATTCTTGCTAAAACCAGCGATAGAAGACGGTTAGCAACAGTAATACTAACCAAGAACAGGTGGACTTCCCAGATAGCTGTTGACCAAGTGTTAATTAGATCTTGGCTAGGCCTCCAAAACTTATCTATGGGATGCCCAAGGCCAAAAAGCATGTCTGTGCGCTTAATGAGAGATGATCAAAAACTTCTACAGTATGCTTCTGTGATGGGCCGGATAGAGCAGCTGCTTAGGTACCTCAGATACTCAGCTTCTGAAAATCAGTTGGCCTCTGATTTGGCTGCATTCCACACCAACACAAAACAACAGCATATCGAGCTGCCTTCATTCTTGTCCAATCCATACAACACCTTGTATCAAAATAAAAGGAATCTAGGCCTTCATCAGCAGGTTTCCTGAACCTTATATACACACTGCAGAAGCTACACCAAAGTTGTAGTTACTTATGTGATGTAACCGTATCACTACAACCACAGCATAGATGGAGTGCTGGGCATCTAAAAAATTGGAGCCAATGGCAGAAACATGTTGACGACAATAGTGGTGACGGGGGTAATAGTTCCCCTAATCCCCACATTCCAGCTTTTAATACCAAGTAAAACCCTGTGATTAAATGTGATTTTGGGTAGTACATTGGTTTTTAAATCACTTTTTGCACGGGCCCCCACATAAATGATTAGAAGTACCTCCCTGTCTTCAGGTGTAGGCCCGCTCTCTATCAAACTGGGTTTTTAGAAAGCGAGGACTGCCTATGATGAAGCGCATCACCTGGTGGTGTGTGAGGGCAGTCCTTCACAATTTTGGAGATGCCCAGCACTCCATCTATATAGTGCTTGTAGGGATACGTTACGTCACATAAGTAACTACAACTTTGGGGTAGCTTCTACAGTGTGTATATAATAGGTTGGCGGCCAGCTCACCCTGAAGACCCTGTAGCCTCCAGTTTCCTCCCTTGGATATCTCTGAGGGTCTTGTGTTTATTTTCCTGAACCTTATCCCACACAATTATGGTGGTTAGAGAGTATTTTATAACCGCGGCGCGAATTCCGCCACAGTGCGGCGGTTTGAAAAAGTGGGCGGGCGCGTCGGCCAACGGACGTGCGCAGCACTAGCCAGGTAGTGCTCGCGACGGCCATTGGCCGATGGGAGCACGGAAGGGGTTAAAGAATGAAAATTACACATAGGTATTCAGGAAATTGCCATCCATTTGAGGTTTTTGGCCCATATTTTTTTTTTATTTATGTGTCTTCATTGGGGGGGGGGGGCAGCCTTTTGCTACTGGTAACCTGCCACAATATTTTCGTCATAAAATGCAGAAGTGCCATATTTCATCAAAGCAATAATAGAGCATTCGATTACCCCAAATGTATCCTGTTGCTGGGGCACCATAATGGTTATGCTCTGCACCCAAGAGATCACAACTTTTCCCAGACCACCACAACAATGATAGCCACCCATGGATTAGCAAAACAATGGTTTATAATTTGTAAATATTCTACAAAATGGGTAAACAAGCGACAGGGGACCGGAATAATCATGTTGGTGCATTAGCAGCGCATTTTTTGATTGTCACACACTCTGGCTAAACATGTCCTGTCCTGACACAACTTGTGAAAGGTGACTCAAAGCGGAAGTCGGGTGCATTGGACGTCCCTACTGAACATTCCTCTCTGCTGTGGCCTTAAATATGGAAATCCGCTTTTAGCACATCACAGTGTGACAGGATTACTAGTTTGGCCACTGTTGACCTTTAAGGCTTACATTTCCTAGTGTAAACAGCTCTGTACATCACCTGACACAGTGACGTTTCAAGGTAAGAAAACACAGAGCCTACAATTACGCCTGTCGTTGATTCGGCCCACACCCTCTCACGCTGAGTTCCAACAAGAAATAACCTGTACACACAAAAGCACTAACATGGCCACAAATCAAAATACGACTACGTAAATTGGCAATTACAACCGACGTGAGGTGCAGCCAAATATATAAACACACATATAGCAAAATATACCTAATTTACGCATATAGAAATTGATCACTTGGCTGAGAAAACGTACACCCCCTAAGTGGTGGGAAGCAGTGGAATTCCAGAATGAAAACATCTCAGTGGAAAGTAAGTCTGAGCAGTTTTCCTCCCCTCCCCCACTCCAGCCCGAGTTCAAGCAGAAACACATTTCCAACCTTCCCAGGACTCTTAAAAACACAATATCTACGGCCTCGCCTCCCCCCTTCAACACCCCCCACCAGCATCACTTGTGGCTTTCGTCGCCAAACACGTATTATTTTGTGCTAAACAGCCACGTGCCGAGCCACAAACCTTTTTTTCTAAAAATAGGCGGAGGGTGCCTGTCTTGTGATGGCTGCCTGCTTCCATTTGCTGCAAAGCATCGTTTTTATCGCCTCCCCTCCCCCCCCAGCAAAAAATAAAAATAAAAGGCCCCGCAGCTGCGGACACACCGACGGAAATCACTTTATTTAAAAAATTATATTGAAGGATGGCCGGCTTCCAGGAGCAGTAAACACATCCAGGGCGCCCTGCTTGAAAATATGTGTAGCACTGCCCATCCCCCACCCCAACTACAGTAAAGCGCTTCGCACAGCCCTGGGCAACTTCTGGGCGCAATATTCTCACTCAAAACAAGCATATCAGTTGCAGGGTGGTATATGGGCCACCCCTGACATTTTTTACTGTAAACAAACAGTCGCTTACCTTGGAAACGTTGCTTTCTGGGGCTCCCCTCCTCCTCTGCAGGCAGAATGTCCCCCCTTTGTTAATGTCAGAACATTGTCATGTTCAGCTGCGGCCAGGGCGGGAAGAAAGGGGGGGGCACTGGCGATTTAGGTCCAAGAAAAAAAAAAGTGATTTTTGTGATTCGATTGAAGAGGAATTGAGGCAGAATGTAAAGCTGTTACTAAGAGAAAGAGCCAAGCGGTTCAGAGCAGCCAACGGCTCGCAGACACTGAGCGCTGGGAGGGTGACCAGCCAGGCAGAAATGGGGTAGGCCAGCAGAAAAGGCTGCACAGCACAACAAACCAGCGAGGGCTGGAGCACCACGGCAGTCCCATTTTCAAAAGATGAGAACAAAACACCACTGTAGATTTATCTGCCTTCCATTACACCAGTCGGGGGGAGAAGAGACAAGCCCTGTGCTTAAAGCAACAGAGAGCTGTGGCTGTGATTACAGCAGCAAATCAAAAGCAATCACTGGAAAAGAAGGGAGGCTTCGCGTGGGCAAGATCGATGGTGTGTTTCTGTTTATTTTGGCAAAATGTATTCCAAGAAACAGACTAAGACATTATTCTCCCAGTTTATTATCATATTTTGCTATTATAGGCATAAAATAGCTAAAATATTTTTCTCCAGCTCGAAAATCCCCCAAATATATCGAATTAAAGCTGAAACAGAGAAGACCATCTTTAAGCTTTACTCACATAAGCCCTGATTCTGAGTGGGCCAGTATTCCTTCATATACAGAATTTACCATACCCAGTAGTTACCAGGTGACATAAAGTCCTCACCCTTTGTTAAATTAGGACAGGTCAAATCTGACAGAATTTAAAAGTGGAAATGGTACAGTATTTTCAGTGACATCGCATTTTGGTGCAATAAGCACCAATATCTGCATATTATTCCCCAAAAATTCGTAATAGGTGCTATTTATAACACCTGATAAACTCCAAAGCCAATGGAGTCAGATTTTATTGAGTGCGAGAAATTGTACCTTCCCGTCCAATCATCATAATCGGTGCCATAATGTCCAAGAGAGTTCAAAACATGTTACTGATCGTCAGAAAACACATTGGAAGCCATGCCTGCTGTGGCATATGACAAAAAGCTGCATAGTGAACTTGGAAGTTCAGCACCTTTCTAGGCTCATGAATGTTTGCCACCGTTTTCAAATGGAGCATTACACAATAAAAAATACAAAAGCTTACATTTGATGGTCAATCAATTAAAAGAGGTTAAGGGAAGTTTTAAAAGTAAGTTTTCTCTTTTTAGCAGATTAGTCGGTATTTTGTTCTTTTACTCAAATTAGTGGCAAATCGATTACAGAAATAATAAGAAATAAAATTGGTTAGATCAAGCATAGAGAAATAAAAACACTGTGTTGCATACAGAGTATAGTTCCTATCCTAAACTAAAGGACTTATTCTATCCTAACAAAAACCCATAAAGAGTTCCTCCTGGAAAAGACGAAGTAGTTTTAGGAGCAAAGGCAGTTGTCTAAGAGGAAGATTGAACTCCCCAAAAAGGGTGTTCTGGAGACTCAACTGAGTTCTCTGGACAATTGCAGCAGCAACCGTTTTTAAAGGGGAGAAGGAAAGAATCACAGCAATAGCTATGATCAGCATAAAACATGAAAGTCTCCTCACGACATGCAAGGTAAACACAGAAATCATTGTAAGCAGTAGCTTATGGCAAGTCAGGCTAGCACAGCAACGTGGCAAGGGGCATGGCAGGGTGCAGATGCATTGAATGAGTACCTCTCGAGCTAGGAACATGCACTATATTTTATTTTTTTCTGTCGGTTATACTCTGAATCACAGAAATAATTCATTATTTCACTATTAAGGGCCTTGAATATCAGAAAATGCAGGCCGGCTTTGTATTATCTCCTGCTTCTTAAAACAGAATATATATGTCTAATGATATATAAATTCATTTTTACTGCAGTGCGATTAAGGAATCTAGTAGGGAAATCATTTTTTGTAATAAAGCATGCAGCGTTTTATTATAATAGCTATACAAAGCTTGAGTAATATTGGTCATATGTAAGATGCACAGTTTGTGGCAAAATATAATTTTGTGAGTATGTTATTAAGATTGCACTTTCAGGACGCACGTGGCACTTTATTTTTAATCTTTAATACTTTTTAGAATGTGATTTGCTGTGCACATATGGACTGCTTTATTTGGCCCTCATCTGCAGTTCTAAGTAGATTTAATACAATTTACATGAATGTATATATCCTGTACAATTAATTGAGATCTATAATGTTATGGTGCTATGACTATCTTTGGCCATTTTGGATGTTTACAATGATTTTTTAGGTCTCGCTGAGTCAGCGCACATGCACTGCTCGGAGAGACTTTAGTAGGTGAGTTTTCAAAGTACTGCTGGCTGGCGACAAGCTTGCGTTCACGCAAGCGTGCACGCGCGAACCGCCAGCCTTCAGCGCCATCTGTCTTTCCTCTTGCTTGCTCCCTGCCTCCGCCCCTCCCTCCGCCTTCTCGCTTACAAGCGCAAGCAAATTAACATGATGCAGCATATCATAATGGCTACTGATATACACCATTTTAATTCTGCTAAAATTTCAGAAAGCCAACAATAATTCAAATCCACTTGCGAATGCCACTCTCATGCCTGGATGCTTGCATTTGCAATAGCACCACTGCCCCCAGAGGACAGAAAACAAACAGGCAACTCAAAATAACAATGCAAGTTATGTTATGTTCGTTGTAAGGACATTTACGAGCAGCAGACTTGAATACTGCTTAGCCCTCCACAGAATACAAGAAAGCCAATAGGTAAACAGCATCTCTAAATTTTACTAACACTTTGTCGAAATCATCAATAAAATCGGGCTACAGCTCAGAAAAATCTACAAACTCTCCTTTAGAAGTGTAAGTTGCTCCATCGCCATTACACTTTTTTTCCTTCTGGATAATTGTATGTGGGTGGTGACATGAGAAACGCAAACTATTTCATCTGCAGGATGCAATACACAAATACATCAACATTTCTACACAACATATATATCGAAAACGAAACGAAATGATGGCTCCGTAAGTTAAATGATCACTGCTGATATCTGCACTGCTCTGCAAGTCAAATGTTCAAATCCCTGCAAAACAGACCTCCTTTGCGCCTTTCGAGGTTGGCAATTTGATCACCATTAATCTGGTAGAGTAACACAGCGCATTTGCAGGGCTTACAAATAGGAAAACAACACATACACACACAACCACACACACAACCCCACACACACACAACCACACACAAAACCACACACAACCACACACACAACCACACATACAATCACACACACACACAACCACACACACACTCAACCACACACACACACAACCACAAACACTCACGCACAACAACACATACACACACAACCACACACACAACCACACACACAACTACACACACAACCACACACACAACCCCACACACAAAAACAACCACACACACACACAACCACACACACACTCACACAACCACAACCAACCACACAACCACACACACAACCACACACACACACAACCACACAACCACACACACACACATACAACCACACACACAACCACACACACACAACTACACACACAACTACACACACAACCACACACAAAAACGCACACACAACCACACATACAACCACACGCACACAAAACCACACACAACCACACACACACACAACCATAAACACACACACACACAACCACACACACACACAACCACACACACACAACCACACACACTCACACAACAACATATACACACACAACCACACACACAACCACACACACAACCCCACACACAACCACACACACAACCACACACACACAACAAACCACAACCAACCACATAACCACACACACAACCACACACACAACCACACCCACAACCATACACAACCACACACACAACCAAACCCAACCACACCCACACCCACACCCACAACCACACCCACAACCACACACACACACAACCACACACACAACCACAACCACACACACAAAGGAAGGAGACAACTGCAGCAGGACCTTCGGCTCGATCAGGACAGCAGAACCACCGGAAAAGGAACCCCTTGGCCCGACCTGGGCAGCAAGAAGTTGTCACTGGAGACACCGTGATCCTATGAACAATAGTGTCATCAATGATCTAATCCAAACTGTAAACTGTGACAAATAACATCCCTATATATTGCAGTACCACAAAAACAGCAATAAGCATTGGCATAGCCGATAGGTCTCGTCTTTGGGACCATATAAGTGTTTTGCCATGCAACAGTTGTTGTTGCACCAAGGATATTGTGCTGCATAACTAAATACTTATAAGGTCCCAAAAGCGAGACCTATTGGCTATGCCAATGCTTGTTAGATTGTTTTACCGGGCCAGTTCATAGCTAGTGCTAAATATTTAATGGCTTTTTTCGGTCACGCCTAGGTAGTGCGCATGTGCTGTCCGCAAGGCCTGCTCTAATCAGTAAAAGGACTTTATTCTCGCCTTCTACTTACCATAGGCTCGCTCCGATACGTCACTTCCATTTAAGTCTCAGCAGAACCGCCTAAGTACAGTTACATTACACGTGCATTCTTTAGCAGTTGTCTGGAACTCTTTTATTTTAATATTGCTTTCCGTCTTGGCTGTTTGTTTGAATTGTTGCTTTCCCTGCAAGATTTGTTTCCCCCTTCTGCTTCATCATGATGAGCCATCCCCCCCACCCTCTATGGACAAATGCAGAGTTTCCCTACATAAGAAATCTCATCAGCTGGGTGCAGCACACCATGGATAAGGTGCCTCCCTGCAAAGATTAGGGTTACATGCATACATAAACATGTTGCCTCTCCTGCAACGATGATGCCTGCCTGCATACTCCCACCATCACAGACACGGAAGCCCATTACAGCTGGGGGCGTCTCACAATCGCCAACCCCTCCCCGCCTTCAGCGGTCGGACAGCAGAAACCTCCCTCTGTGAGGCCCCCTTCCTTCTGCCGTTGCAGCTAGGGGCATCTTATGACCTCATCTTGCGAATCCCCCTTCAGCGCTGCCGCCAGATGCAGCATCTCGCAAACCCCCCTTCTGTGCTCTGGGGCGAGGCTGCGGGACACCTCTTTCATTATTTGATCTTACGGCCTCATCTTGCGAATCCTCCTTCAGCGCTGCCCCTAGATGCCGCATCTCGCAAACCCCCCCCTTCAGCGCTACCAGCCCTTTGCACACATAACTTTGCTCTAGGGTGGGGTTCCGGGACACCTCTTTCATTACCTGCTCATCATACATGATGTCAGAGAGCCCAGGAGTTTCAGTGACTTTCACACGTGTGTCCCCATACTCAGAGCACGCCGTCCGACACTCTGCACTCACTGGCCCTAGTTCTGCAGAGGACACACACTCTGCTCTGCCCAGGATGGTGTTGGTGGTGGCGCTGACCAGGATGTTTTCAGCTCTCGGAGCTGAATCCAGAGGACAGGATCTGAAAACAAAATAGAACAAAGTCAGGCCACAGGCGGCTGGGAAGATACATTCAAGCTCTTGGTTTCACTTTTTACATTAAGATTGAGATTCTACCCACACCTTTCACATAACTTCACATTTCATGCAAACCACATCACCCCTTCAAAGACAGTGCGGCCCTCGACACCGGTGTCAAATCACAACCAGCGATGAGTAAAAAAGTCAGAGGTCATCCCATGATTTATTAACTGCAATTCTCATCTCAGTAAGAGAATAACTGTAAAGGAAGGCAAAGTGATTTGTTCAAACTCATGTTTTCTTTGAAACAAAATATAGAAGAGCCTTTGGCCATCTGTGTGTTCTTTTTAAATATATAGTTTTATTAAATAACAGGTAGCCCATGTCACCTTCTATACATTCCATCCTACATTTTAAGTTCCTTTTTTGTATTTGTTTTCAACATTTCACACTCCTTTACGTTAACATAGCCATAGCTTTACAGTACAGTTGCTATAAAAGCTTATAATATGGTATAGTGTGCACTTTCTTTCTTTAAAGAATCAATCCACTGCAAAGAAAAGTACATAAATAAAAGACATTGCCATTTACAATGCCAATATCTCCAACTCCAATAAATTTGAGACCTATTTAATTGTAAATGCTTGTTATTATGGTTTTCATTATTGATTTTATTTGATGTATTTTGTATACATCTTTTATGGTTGCATAAACCGAATAAAGAATATTTGAACTCGAATTTGACAGTTAAAACATTTTGCAAAAACAGGCGACAATGTCAACGGCATCCAATGGTGGAAGATCTTTTGATGGTTCGTCGTCTTCGTCCTTGATTCCATCAGTAAATGTCCATATCAGTATGAAGTCAGTTTGGAGATGGCTACAACATATTACAAAAAGGTACATCTAAGATTTATTCTCAAGAGAACCTTTTGCAAGCCTACTCTGTTAGCTGTTTGGTGTCCCATCGTATAACAATAAGTCACTCTATGAAATTAAACATTCAAATTCTGGTTTCCTGGTTAGATTACAAAATGTAAACTGAAGCAAGCACTTGTTCATTATGTATATGTGGCAAAGAAAAAAACAAACACCATTTTCACGTTTGCATGTTAGATAAAGTCACATTGTCTAACGTTTGACTTATTATGCTTTTCTCATGTTAATATTTAGCACTTTTCTATATTTTTGTGTGGTGAAATTTCTGTAAAGATTATCAGCTTCTCATTGTGAATTGTGCTACATAACTACTGGCAAGATACTTGCACATGATGCATTCTGTCTCTTTACACAGCTATTCCACCTTTCCCAAAGACCCCTTCTCATCGTAAACCCTGATTACGAGTATTGTAGAGCAGAACTTCCGTCTGGAATTTCACTCTACACTGTTATCAGTGGTCTCGCACCCTGGCTTTCCAGGTGTGGGAACACAAGACCTGATATTAACCACCAGAAAATCTAGCGGGTAAAGCCATCTTGAGAACAGGAGCGTAGATTCAGGGGGGAGTGTTTGGGGTGTTCCCACCCCAATAAATGTATTTTCTGTTCAATAGTTGGGTACAGGTGCTTTCAGTTGGGTATGGTGAGGTGTCTGTCGGATTTCACCAGGAACGTTTACAAAAACACAGACAAAAACACACATACCCTCTCCCTCTCTGCTTTGAAAGTCTTATTGTGTTTTCTCTCACTTAGTACCCCTACCAATCCGCATTCATCTCCCTTTCCACTGCCCCTTTAGCCCCTCTCATGTACCCTGCTTGTCCTATAATGTATTTAAACATTATATAGCAAAGCATATGTTGTAAAACTGGAAGCTCACCCGCCGCCCACCCCTCAATCTTACTGGCCAAGCTACGCCCCTGATTGGGAATCATCTGCTTTGTAGCCTGGCCCCATTTCCTGGTCCATTCCTGACCCTCAGCCAAGGCATGGGGGAGCATGCAATGCTCCGTAACTCCTGACCCTGCCAGGTGACAGTCTTCTCCTACATTTCCCATCTGTCTCACACCTCCCTCCCTGCCCAGAAGTCCCTTCAAACATTTACCACCAGCTAAGAGCAGGTGGTAAATGTCTGTGTTATACCACATGGAACTAGGAATTCTATGGGGAATACTGGCTGGGAAATAATGTTATGAACAGTTATTTCCTATTCTGAGTGGTTTAACTTGTAGCTTCAGGAATTCCATTTGGGAAATTCTGTCTGGTATAGGTGAATCCGACCTCCCAAAATCTCTTCATAGAATTCTGCAATACTTGTAAACAGGGCCTTGTATTGCGGCAATTCTCTGGAAAGGGAATTGTCTGTGAATCAAGTACAGGCAATGTTTGCTTTTCTAAATCAATATAAAACTTTTTGGGAATTACCTGAAGGCCTAGTAATAGCACACACCTCCTGCTATTTTCTGGAAATGTCTCCACCATTGTCTGAACCATTTGTTGCTAAGGATTTTTTGCAGTGATGAGTGATAGAAATAAGTATATATCTCAATATCTCATATTCACCAAGACAGAGAAATAACTGTGGCTTGGTGAACACAGTCCTCATTAAAAGGGCCTGTAGAAGCTTGTGGGTGGTTGTTCCACCAAATGTGTCAGGTGAGGTGGAGCAAAATGGGGAAGATTAATACCATCTTCATGATAGAAAATGTTCTGCAAATTTACAGCAACAATATCTATAATTAGACAATAACATTATCAATTCCAATATTTATACCTGGCATCAGTGTCACACTGACGCATTTCTCCTCACTGAGCCAAGAGGTCAGCAAGACATCGAGGCCTCCAGCAGTGGTCGGTTACCTCTGGGAGGGGAAGGCTGCTAAGGTGCTCGCAAGGCTGAGGCAGACTCTTCCACTATGATGCAAATAATATTATCTCACCAGTGTAAGAACTACAGATCTCTGTATATACAATAAAACTTTACCAAGTCAGTCCCCTGAAGCCTTCTATGTACAGAATGCATATCAAACCCACACAGACAATTGCAGTAATTACTCAGCACAGTATTTGCCTTCTACTTCCATTATCCATCTTGGCTCTTTATATTGATGTATCCTATCTAGGGTTGCTACCTGACCGGTTTTCTATTGGCACCACTCGTATTTTAATGTCCTGGCCGGTACAAAAATAGGCAAAATCACCTAAAGCCGGTGTATTTAGCCTTCATCTGTACTTACTTTAAACTGCAAATATAAATAAAAAGCACTTCTGAACGTGTTCTAGAGCTGCGCTATCAATCACGAATAAAAAAAGTAAACAAAGGCAGAAAAATCATGGAATAGCTGAAGAGATCTGTCACCCGTTGCTGGATAATTTGGACTTCATTATAGTTCACCACTGCAGGTCCCAAATATCTGTACAATCTGACTGCTTCCTTTTATCTCTTGAAGACCTTCAGAAATTAGCTTATAAAAATCCCAACAGATCTCTCCAATTCTCTCTCGCTCTAACCATACCACCTCAGGACCACAACTATAAACAAAACCTCAGATTGGACAACCCAGTACAATACCCTGCTACGCAGACTATTACATAAGAAATACCATACCTGGACCAGCAGAGCTCTTCAAAAAGCGACCAACGTATGAGAAGCCTTAAACTGTGCATCTATCTCTCAAGCCTTATCACCCAACACACTGCTATGCTCTGCCTCCCATACCACAATAACTGCACCTCGGTGCTCATCAAGCACAACATGGAAACGCTTCCAACATAGGATCAAAGCAAAGGCAACATCCTTCCAATCACACACTACATGGTGTAACAGGCTACCCATGTAGGTAAGCTCTTCAGCGCCCCACATAGCGGTAGTAAACGCTATATAAAAGCTGCAATGCAGTATAAAACAACAGCCAGAACCCTATCAGGGCCGAGGCGCTTTAAGAGTAATAGTGCAGCCACGGGAGTCTGCAGCAAAGCACAGTGTCCTTGATAGTGGTTGAGGGAATAGTGTGGAATGGCTTATGGCACTATCTGGCCCAAGGCTGTGATACTCATTGATTCTGCTTGTCCAGGGTGCTCTGCACCTCCCCTCCACCTCCTTCCATATACATCTACTTTCTCAGTTCTTGGGGTCAGGCCAAGTTGTTTAAGTCTGATATTCATTGAGACAGTGCCGCAGCCTATCTCATGCAGAATCCATGTGGCCTGCCATTCCCTCCCTATTGTCATAGGAGCATAGATGTACATCTGTTGACTGTCAGACCTTTGTTTCACCTTGAGCTGTCGCCTTCATTCAGCAAGTCACCCACAGCACTGACATCATTGGCTTTAATATTTTTGAAAAAATTCATTTATTTTTTATCCTTCATGTCCCACATCAGATTGTTTTTTCTTACAATCTCAAAGAATATGATAGCAGGCTGGAAATGGTGGATCTTCCAATATAATCTGCTGATGGGTAATTGTTTCTCCTCCTCAGATGTGGAGATATCATGTATATTGGATTAATTCAATTACAATTCAGAATAAGAATCCACTTTGGAGTTTTTGTGTTTGTGACCTTTGGCTAGCATCAGCCTGCTCGAGTTGAAGGCATTTTTTGTGTGACTCTGAAGGGTTTTCATCTGGGAGCACACATACAATACTGCTGCAGTGTCATCCATGAAAAAGCAAAAGGTGGGTGCTCACCCCTGACACCATTCTCTGTATGAACTATCAATTTTAAGTCCACATATACAACAGTATCAGCAACATTGGCAACCAGGCACAGTTTTGGGGTGCTACAAAGGACACGCATTAGCACAATCTTTGTGCCAATACTTAGACTAAAGAAAAAATACGTCTGTGCTAAAATATTTACAACTAAGTGACTGAAGTATTGAAAAAGGAGATCCTGAGCATATGTATTTAGTTAATTCAATGCATTTCAATCAGCAATGTACCCACAACAGTAGCTGCTTCTGGTGTAATGCCCTACTGCCATTTTCTTGACAAGACCAAGGATGGCCAGCTTTGTCCTTACCATAATCAATATGTTTAGACAAACACTTGGTGCCAAAGGTGTACCGACCCGTGACTGGATACATACAAATGAGATATATCAGCCGGCAGCACCACACTTCTCATACAGTCACTCTCCCCAGCCTTAAAGACCCTGGAGACCATAACATGTATCCAATAAAGTCAATGGAGAGTGAAGAAATACTATATGATCAGCTTTAGCAAATGCACAATATTATGAATTAGTAAGACAAAAGAAAGACATTTCAGCCTTTGTTCAACATTATTTATTCATTGTGGTGTAAAGTGCTCTTGCAAAGTGTATCCTATGCAGATTATGCTCAGTTGACCATCAACCTGGATAATCAGTTTCTAGGCTCAATGGTCAATCTCCACAACTTCCTGCTGATAGTTCAACAACCGATGGAACAAAATTAACTAAAGTTAAATGACCACGAAATTTACATTTTCCATCAAAATAATTGCTTGATTCAGCTCTCTGGCTCACAAGATGTGCATTGGCTGGTAGCACAGCACAGGGTATGGTTCAAAAGTAACTGCTTCATGTACAAAGGCTTTGACTATCATAAGCACTCCTATCAGGCCAATCGCTCCCTCCATTGCAATTGCAGATGCCTAGAGGAAATCATCAGTGAATGAATGAGTATTTACTTTCTTTTCTGGGACTCAGACTGTTGAAAAAACTGCAGCCGCACGTGAGAAACACTGGACCAATTGCAACAGAGCTAGGTAAATTTAGGAGTTATATAATTTCATAACTTCAAGTGCATATTACTCTAGAATGGATCGAGTGCATCATAATGGAACATTCATAAAACAATGACCATGCCTTCCCCAATAAACTACTGCAGTGCCGATTCTTGTAAACTAGTACACAATATTGTAAAGCAGTTTACAATGTAGAGTTCACCTCCATTAATTCGACAGATCAGAAATATTCACATTATTTGGAATAAATAATTACAGGCTTCCCTGATGCTACATGAAAATTATATTTTATGTAGTTTGCACGACAAATTAGCTCTTCCCACAATTTTATTGTATTGAGTTACATCCACTATTTTTAAAAGTCGGTTTGTTAGAACAATTCATGGTCATTATAAGGATGATTCTAACTGAATGTTGTCAACGCTATTGATGGATTAATGTTATCCTCGTATGTGAGAAATTGGGTTGTTGGTTGAGGGAGGGTGTGAGTGCGCTTTGCAAGCAACAGTCACAATCCTTCTCAGGGTGAAACACAAAAGTCACCAGATTAACCTGTGCTTAATACCTCTGGTAGCTTGGCACGAAAGCAGTCAGGTTTAATGTATAGGCAATGTATAAAGTCTTATGCAGCACACAAACTGTGATAAAGAAACACAACACAGAAAAATTCCACTCCAATTAAAACAAATAGAGTACATTTTAACAAATAAAATCAAATCAAAAAGACAAACGACAAAAAAAACAATCAGAAGAACCAGAGTTATGCAATTTCAAGATTTAGGTAAGATTAATCCCTAAAAGCACAAAGCACCACTCGACCAGGCCGACCACAAGGACCAGGTTAGTCCAGCTGGAAAGATTACCTACTCAAAGTCCGGTGAGAAAAGGACCGTTAGTGGTAGAGGAGGCCGCAGATGGTTGTCACTATAACGTGAAGATCCTGTCTGGAGTCGCTAGCGATATTTGCTGGCGATTCGTGTTCACTGCAGGCTGTCATTGCTGTCGCGCAATGAGCAGATCTCGCATTACCGGTTATCGCTGGTGGTTGCTGTAGCATAAAGAGTCAGGTCCACCGGAGTTTCATGTTGGCATTTGTTGCGGGCGTAAGATCTTGGCGTAAACAGGTCCATTTGCGGTTGTATAGAACACTAAACCTCAGGATTTCTCCCTTTTTCTTTGTTGGAGTGCACTTTGATACCAACCAAGGGCCCAGGAACTCACTCTAGCATTAAGCCTACAGGGCTCAGGCAGGTCCAGCTGCAGGTCCATGCAGGTCCAGTTTCACCAGGTCAGCTGGCAGTTGCAGGGGTGTCTCTGGAGCTTGTTATGTCCCTGTAGCTCAGAACAGGTCAGCCAGCTCACCCTTGGAGTCACTCTGCCTTGGATGAAGGGAGCAGGTTCAGTCTTCTTTCTCAGAGAACAGACCAAAAGCAGCATGGCCATCCTCTAGCAGCAGGGCAGTCCTTCTTCTGTAGTGTCTAGATGAACAGAATTATATTGAAGAGTAGGTGTGCTAGTCCTATTTTTATATGTGGTGCCAGCCTTGAAGTGGAAGAAACTTCGGACGCTTTCACCCGACAGATGATTTTGAAATTTCTTTCCTCCCTGCCCTCGTCCCAGGATGTCTGGTGTGACAAAAGGCTAGTGGAAGGCCTTTGTGTGTGTGTGCTGAGGCAGAACATTTGAAATGTAAGGGGGGCTGTGCGCAGCTCTGCACCAGCCATCCTCAGGATGGCCGATCCTGTCCAACACCTTGTCCCCCTTTGTGTTACTGTCTGGGAGGAAACCACAAAGGTCAACTGCCAACTACACCTAGTCATATGACCCAGGATACAGGCTGTAGGCTCCAAATGCTTAGGACTAGAAAAAAACAACTTTCTAAAAGTAGCATCTTCAGAACTGTGACTTAAAATTCGACTTTACCATTGAAGAGAGATTTAAATTGCAATTCCCCAGACAGCACATATGACTTTCCTACCTGCTCCCAATCAAAAGTTATCACTTATTAAATGTAATAATGTAACCCAATGTTATCCTATGGAAGTGGTAGTCCTTGCAATAGTGAAAAACAAATGTAGACTTTTTCACAAACAGGACATGTTTAACTTAAAAGTACATGTCCAACTTTTTCAATGCAATGCACCCTGCCTAAGGGCTGTTTAGAGCCTACCCTAGGGGTAAGGCCATGGTCTTTTTGTTTTATTTTTATTGTGGCTTTTCATATATTCTGATACAGTTCACATCCTTTACATAACAGAATGGTTTCAAATATGGGTAAGGCCATGGTCTGTCATAATGTTATGAAGGAAAGGCCCGTAAATATTTCTGCACATGACAGTTAGTTGGTCCCATCTTGCCTAAGCATGGGTCCAATGATAAATTCCAATCTCTTCCCACTATTACTCGGGTGGAGCCAAACTCAGTAAAGATTCTTGATAGTAGGGAGAAAAATGTTCTTCTGAGAGCACTGGGGGAGTGGAGTGAGCCAGATATCAAAGTTCTAATCAGGATCCTCAGTATGACAAAAGTAAACCTGCCATCAGTGTCTTCCCACTATAGTAGTTTCTTGTGGGGGGAGGGGCTTTCTCCATTTCCTTGAATAGAAGCAGCTTTATCAGATCTGACCAATATCGCTATGGAGTAGCTGCTTCTAACTACTGTACCAACCAAAGTCATGCTTCAGTTTAGATAATTCGGTTGTATGTCGTTACAACGCATTCCGTTGCAACGCATGCCTTTACTACGCATGCGTTACAACAGAATGCTATTTCCACGCATAACCTTTACCACAAATATATATTTACTACGTATATCTTTACAACGATTTTCTTTGTAAATGTATGCATGGTAAGGGCATACTCTTGGTAAAGGTTATACCCCTCCCCTGTACCCTTATTTAACCCCCCAATACTTCTTATAATTACCCCTGCCCTTAACCCTCAATCCTTTTTATATATATATATTTTATAAACTAAAATTCCCCTTACCTCTTCATGTCGTCTTCTCTCCTTCATCCTCCTTGGTGACGTCGTACATCGTAAAGAGGAAGCGGAAGTTTCTTTCCTTTTCCTCTCAAACGACGCCTATTGCCTCCACTTCGCGACGTGACATCAGGTGCGTTTTTTGGAGGGGAGACCCTCCCAAGCCCCCTTTTTTTCCCATGCTTTATTTTTTATTTTTGGGGGAGACCCCCCAAGCACCCTTTTTCTAATTTTAGCCTTTACCACACATGCCTTTACTACGTATCTTGTAGTAAAGGTATGCATGGTAAAGGCTTTCGTGGTAACCACGCATGCTTTCTAATGCATGCGTGGTTAAGGTTTGCGTGGAAACGGCCGCGTTGTAGTGGCCATTTAACAGATAATTAATCAGAAGTCAGATGTGACTCTTGACGAAGAGTTATGTCAAGGTGTTTTGTGTTCAGGTAGTGTAAAACTTTTTAATGCTTTATGAAATGTGTCCTGCCATTTATGTTTAAAGATTTTAGCACTGGCCAGTCTATTGACGAGGTGTCGTGCCTACATAGTTCTTGGCAGTCAGAGTGTACTCTTGAGGGGCACCAAGCACTATTATTCAATAAGGCAACAGCCAACCCACTTGATAGGGTTGTATACTGCAGGCATGGTCAAACAGAATGGATTGCCCATAAGAGAAATAAGTTGTATTCACAGAGCAATACCCAACAGGGGGCTAAAGTGGGGGAACAGTGGGAACGGTGTGCGCTGTCATGCAGTAGCTTTGTATGGGAGCAGAACTTCCTGCAAGCTACCAGTGTCACTCCATTACATTCCGAATCTCGATGTAGTGTGTAAGAACCCTATACATTAGATCAGTGGTTCTTAACCTGTGTTCTGGGGACCCCTTGAAGCATAATCATGGGCTCCATAACTACTTAGAAAATTAAATAACATTAACAGTTTAATAAAGTGTATATAAATGAAGAAGCCAAATGTAAAACTGAAAATAATAAAACTTTCTGTAAATGTGAAGGAATTTGATATTTGAGGCTAAAAGCAAATTTATTATCCTTTGATTGGTTTGCGGGAGGAGTGCAAGTGCATCAAACAGAATATAGTTTGGAGGATGAGTGGCCTCAATTGAATTTTGAAAAGCTCCAACCTCCCCATTAGAAATAAAAGTTTTGATTTTATTTTATATATCTTTGGTCATGAATTAAATACAATATTTTTTCGTTGGGTGACTGTTTGCTTCTGCATTTTTTGCCTGTTTGTTGTGGTTTAGATCATTGAAAATGCTTAGATCAGGGTCCCTGGATTCCAGTAACCACTCAGTGGGGGCCCCCCGATTCTAATGATGATTCACTGAGGGTCCCCGTGTCCAGTAATGAATAACTGGGGCTCCACAGAAGTCAAAAAGGTTAGGAACCACTGCATTAGATGGCCTTACCTAACTAACAAACTTGCATCAGTTTGTCAGGGGTCGGCCTAAACTTGGCCTTCAATTAGGAAAACTACAGAATGCAGGCTGGGACAAATATGTGCTCAGTGATCCAGTAAAATTGATGAACAGCAGTGAAGGGAGAGCAGAAGAAGGTGATGAGTAGCGCATATGACTCTCGGCAGAGCATAGCAGTCACCAGTTTTAATACAATGGTCTAGGTGTCCCAAAGGCAATACATATGCAGTGCCTATAAAACTTCACAGGAGACTCTCAAAACTCACCGAGAAAGGAATTAGAACCAAATCCCTACCAAGTCTCAGGGGAGAGATATATTAAGAGTGAGAGAGAGGATGAAAAGGATACTTCCACACAAGTACATATATATTGCTGTAGAATGGCATTAAATAGTACGCAGCATTGCAGAGACAGACGGTCAGTGGTTGGCGGGTTCCTCTCGTACCAGCAGCAGACATGGACACAAAGGCCATTGGGGAGTAGTCTGTAAAGAGAGTGATTGGTGCATTTAAGAACATCCGCCTTTCAAATGATTCAGGTAGAGCCGTAAGCTTTTCACTCACCTACTTTCTGGGTATCTTTCAATGATAACTTGAACTTGTCTCCGTCTTTGTCCACAGTGGCGACAATTTGGTGTAGGCTTTCTTTGTCCAGCTGTTTCCATCACCTTACAACACATCCCCAGCTTCCTTAGGTGGTTTCCAACTATCCCTGGTAATTGCTAAGGACAGTCTGCATCAGTGCAGGGAGGATTGGTTGTTACTTCCATAGAGTTTAATTCAAATGAATACAAGAGCTTTTCCTGGTCTTCGAGTTCAGCATATTCGGTTGTCTTCTGTTGATAGTGATGGCCATCGTTGCAAGGTCTAGCAGGCCATATTCATTCTATCAACTGCAGACAGAGTGCAAAGAAGTGCCTGAAAAGATTAGTCTGCAGACACATATTTTGGATGACCATCCATCATGAATTGACCATTCCTCTTCCATGCTGTTTGGAGCTCTTTTATGCATGCTGATGACACTGGAGGCAAATATTGATTGGCTAGGATGTGTCAAATTTGGATACACATCTCAGATACATTCTGTGTGTCCGCTGACACTTCAATAACTTTGCGAAATAGATTTCCAGTAATAGGAGTATGAGGTCTCTCAAGAACCCTAACATGTTTTCAATCTCATATCGCTCAGGAATGCCATTAAAATGTAAATGTTTCTAAACAGAAGTTTCAAAGCTCAAATATCTGGTGTCAACACCGTGATACCATTATCAATCCCACCTCGTGTGCCTCTTTTCAGTAATGTCAAGATGAGCATGAAAAGATACCAAATTCGACCACATCGATTTCACTTCCTACATCATGTCAGCCATTCTGGATTCCATTTTTCCAAAGGAGGAACTAATGATTGACAGCTGAGACTAGAGAGTGTCATGCGTAGCTGGTGAGGTTTTTGCCATAGTCAATGTCTTGCTTTGTGTGCCACCTGTATTGTTGTATTGACAGCCACCTGTTATCACCTCAGAGAAAATTAATTGGCATAACAGTTTAGTAGTGCGGATTAGGCAGCTGGCCGTCAGGTCTACATCTGTGGCCAGGAGAGCCCACCACCATGAACCACAGTATCAAGGTAACAAGTACTTCAGTGTGTCTGGTGGAGTTCCTAAATTTTCAGTATGGGTGATGTGTGAGAGTCTATTACAATCTGTGTAAGAATTATTCAGGGTCACCCGGGCAAGACTCTCTGCGGAACTGAGCTGGCTCTATCAGGAGGCCCCCTGAAGGCTGGGGCCCTGGGCCAGAGCCCACTTTGCCCATGCCTTAAAACGTCTCTGGTCCCAGGACACATGGAGTACTGAACCCAATTGTAATAACTGGTGTCTTTTACCAATGGTTCCCTGAGGCCCCCATACTACGTACATCTCAACTGGGCACCAAGCACCCCTTTGTTAGTACTCGACTGTCAGGGTAGCGAGACAGAGCAGCCCAAGAGAGTTGAGTACTAACAAAGGGTTTGCCTTTCAGTGGAAGGCTGGGCCTTCACTGGGCAGCAATACTGGTCAGTAATGGGTTTAGTAACTATTTTTTCCATTGAGCTAGAAACAATTCTTTGTAAAAATCAGCAGATGCCGCAGTTGATGGATACTGTGAGAAATGTAGAAAATCCACAATGATGCAGAAAACACAGCAGTCTCTGAATTACATAATTCCAGTGGCCCTGTGTTTGTGCAATAGTTGCACAGAACCCACAAAATTCTCCTTTTTGGAGTTTCTGGCTGTCCCTCCTACTCCGTATCCCGGAAATGTATCCTAACAGCCAGTTAGCAGCAATCGAGGTATTACACAGGATAAACTAGTAATTCCACCTATTTTGTGATTATGCAGGTCTCTTATAATGGGTCTCAATGGCAGCTCGATGGTCCCATATCCAGTGGCGGTTCCTCCATGGGAACTGAAGAGCGTCACACCCCCACTGCATCCAGAAAGCGTAATAAAATAAAAATAAAATAGCAATAAAATTTTTTTATTACCATTTAATTCTTGCTCTCAGCCAGCACACAGAGTTCGATGGCAGGACTGGGTCACTGCGTCACTGCTGCTAATGATTGGCAGCAGTGAGGAGTGGCTACTTAAGTTTGAAGTGCGCATGTTGGTTTGGCCAGTTGCCTTACTACGACCAAACCAACATGCGCAATTCAAACCTCTACAACCCGACAGCTGGGTTGGTGAGCAGGCACCGGCCTACAGAGCCTTTAGGAGAGTAGATCATTCCAACCCTAGCCAATCAGGACACTTTACTCATGCTGCTTAACAGCATGAGAACAGCGTCTTGATTGGATGAGAGATGGCTGTGGGCTTCGCGCTCCGAGGACATGCTGCAGAACGAGGCGGTACTGCAGAACATCGAGCGGCAGTGTAAGCTAAGTGATTTTTTTATGTGTATACTTATATTATTGTGCAATTTTTTGTTTTTATTGTTTGCGCCCTCTGGTGTGACTAACCACCACTGCCCAGACCAAATACACCCGCCATCTCCTCGCTGCCTCTTTGTCCTGGGCATTGATTGGTTGATTTGACAGACCGCTGACACTTACTCAATACCATCACTTACCGAAATAATTGTTTTCTTCCTTCCCTATTAAAACTCATTTAAATTCAGTGAGTGGAATTAAAGTCTGAGCTGCCAGAGCCACGTGCACTTCCCACCCATTCTGTTAAAGATAAAACTGGAACGACCCCCGTGTTCGAACACGTTTCCAAGGCGGAGGCCTGCTTCGGGAGCACATTTAATGTCACTTCTTGTCATCCCGAATACCTAATTCCTCACTGGTTTATGTTAATTGCGCGGGTTAATCTGATTTTAAATGCTTCGGCATGGCTCCTTTCTGGGCAGGCACATTTCTAGTTCAGCAGTGCTGGTTCCTAATTTGAAAGATAATTGGATTTAAAATTGCTACGTTGGGTTTTGTTTGTTTGGGCATGTTTTTTTATTCTGGGCATCTCATGTGGCTGTTCCCGCTGGGCCACGCTCTCTGAACTATGACTAACTACCGACTGCCTGTTCCTTCTCCCTGACCTGTTTTGTGTGGCTTTCTGTAATGTATTTATTTATTACAGCATATTATAAAGCTCAACGCGTCAAAAGAGAGTACTTCAGAGCGCTTAAAAAAGGAAGTAAAAAAGAAAAAGATGTACAAGCGTTTGCAATGCACAAGGTCTCGCATTTGCGAGAGTTTAAGTTATTGGCATTGTAAATGGAAATGCCTTTTATTTATCTGTTTTGATAATTAACACATAAATAAAAGGCATTGTCATTTACAATGCCAATAGCTCAAACTCTTGTAAATGCGAGACCTATTTCATTTCAAAGAAGTGGCCGCCATTCTCCCGGGCTCCATGGAATGTGAAAGTGCGCATGGCGCGCTGAATGTTGCAGGAAAGCATGTCGTGCCTGCAGTAGGAGAAACTCATGCTTACAGACTAAATAAGACATACCGCGTAACACCAGAAGTAAAAGGGCCAGTCCTCATGGGAGGTTACAAATGAAGATAAGGCAGGTTTAAGGAGGGACTAACAAGCATATTAATGAATCAGAAGCCAGCATTAACAAGGGACAATGACAAAAGCCAATGAAAAAAAGGGCGGAGAGTGGGCGGGGCTTCAAGTCCTTACTCGAATACAACATGCCTCGCTGCCCACGCTCAACCTAAAAAAGGGGAGGCTGAGTCCGGTAGGGAGGTGGGTCAGTTAAAGGCAAGTCTAAGTAGATTAATCCAGGGCTTGTTTTTGCTCTGCACTTTAAGTGGAGAAGTGTGGCTCAATGATTAGAGCGGCAGACCCTGATACAGAGGTCTAGCCCGGGACCAGGGTTCAATTCCCCGCCTCGGCGGGTCTTGGGCTCAAAAATTCCACGGACCTGATAATTCTCGCCTCGGTGCCATTCCAATCATGGAGTCCCACTCTGCAACTCTGGGCAATAGCTTGCTTAATCTCCACAACGGCCCCCACAACGCTAAGGATGCCTGGCCTCCACCTTGGGGGTGCCCAGGAGTGGATGCCTCACAGGGAAATCCAGGATGGGTTCCACAGTGGTATTCGTACAAGCGCCTTGAGACCCTTGCGGGTGAGTAGTGCGCTATACAAGTATCAATTGACAATTTCTTTACAATTTAAGTCCTTAGGTTATCAGAGGTACAATTTATCACCTGATTTTATTTTACGTCATATCAAACATGCCTTCTAGCATGATTTTTTTAAGAATATAAAAACCAAGCCTTTCTTACACACCTCATCTGAGCAGTGTGGGAAATGTTACAGTTATCAGACCTGCATCCCAATTTATTATTTGAGATTAATTGCAAGCACGCTAAAGAAATAAAATGCTTATTCATTTAGGTTTTTGCAAAGCACCACCAACCACCCTGGTGAAGAGCAAGAAGCAAGTGGGGAAGAACTCAGATAGTGGTGGCTAGTGTCGGGAAATACTTGATGTTGAATATGACCATAACACAATGATATACCCTTGAGGTAGAACAAGAACTGTGATCGCCTGGGTGAGAAGAGTACAGCTGGTCTTATGCACCTGACAGATCATGACATAGGTACCCAGATAGAGAGATCTTTCTAGAGGAGGGGACTTCTTCTATTGCATCAACAATAGGCATCAGTTGACGGACCTGTGGCCCCTGATTGGTTGGTAAGAGGTCCACAGTTCTGCAAGACAGTTTGATGAGTGGCCATTGAGTGCCTTGAGGATGAGACAGAGTAGATAGATAGATAGATAATGACTTTATTTCGGATATTTTTCAATCCATAAAAGTACACACCAATGGACAGTTCATATTAAAAACATCACATTAATTACAAAATCAATCACAATAACATACAACACATAAGTTCCTTAAAAGAGTGCAAAGGCAAAACAGCAGAAAAAGTGCATTAGTGCAGTGGGCTACTGATAATTCATAGTAAGTTACAGTTACTCATCTAAACATTTTCTAAATCTCAATGTCAATTTTAAGAATTCTAGCACCTGGAGGACACTATCCGAGTGCAGCAGCTGTAAATACATAAAGGCAGGTCTAATTTGTTTAAAATTTAATTTCTTTAAAAGAGTAACAAGGTATCGCCTACGGGGATATTCATAGAATGTACATAAAAACATAAAATGCAGCATATCCTGTGGAGACTTCCCGTCGCAGCCACAGGGAGCTGCAGGTTTCTTAAAAATATCTGACGTGGGTCTAATTAAAAGATGATGAAAGATGTTAAACCTAAATCGGGTCAGCAAAAATTTCTCATGGGAGGTAAAGGAGCATGTTACTTTTCCATGGAGTCACAAGTGTTCAACATGATATACTTTCTAACATTAGGTTTCAAAAGCTCAACTTCATCTCTTAGAGCAGTACAGTTCAAAGAAAAAACTTTCTTAATTGCTGCAACATCACCCTTAACTATATCCCTCGGTTTATCAAACAGATTCAGGCGGCCAAGCTTCAAAAATTGGGACTTCAAATATTTAAGCCACGGTACACACATGGCATGATCAAGTGATATAAGGTCTTCCACTATCAAATGTGTTAAAGGAATTTCATCACTTAGCCATAGTTTTACCCAGCATAACAATGGTTTTAAACCAACAATGTCGGATAAATACTGGCAACCAAGTTCTTCATGTGCAATTAAATTTGAGGTGCTACCTGGAACACATAACAGACGCTTTAAGAAATTATTTTCAACTATTTGTAGTTGTTCGCCATTTATGTAGCCCCATATCTCACTACCATATACTACAGTGGCTATGGATTTAGAGTTATATAATTTAATCATAGCCACATTTGGCTTATTCCCCAATTTAGAGGCAATATTGAAGATGGAGGCATTGACTCTAGTCATTTCCCCCTTTTTCTTGGCCAAGTGTGGAGCCCAATTGAGTTTCGTATCAAATAAGATACCCAGATATGAGAATGTTTGGGTGATGGGGATCAAAACATCATTCAATTTAAAATTGAACTTCTTTTTTGGTTGACGGCCAACATGCATTATAAAGGATTTCGAATTGTTGACCATAAGGTCCCTATCAGACATAAAGTTATTAAAAGCATTCAGTAGTGCCTGAAGACCTACTTCTGTTTGAGAAATTAAAACCGCATCATCAGCATATAAAAGTAAAGGAATACCCCTCGCACCAGCTCTAGGGCAGTCTGATTTTACCTCTTGTAGAACAGCCTCTAGATCATTTATATAAAAATTAAAAAGAAAAGGGGCCAAAATACACCCCTGACGTACTCCTTTATTAATACTAAAACTTCCTGTAGTTTCCCCGGTCGATGAAAACCTCACATTAGCTCTTGTGTCATTGTGCAGATCCGCTAGGAACTCCACAATCCCCTTATCAATACCTTTATCCATCATGGTCTGCCACAGCCTCCCCCTGTTGACACAGTCGAAGGCTGAAGACAGATCCATGAAGGCAAGGTGAATTGTTCCTTTATACACAACAGTATATTTGTTCAATATAAGAAACAGGTTAAGACATTGAGTTATAGTAGAACGCCCCTCACAGAATCCATATTGAGAGGTCGACAAGATATTGTTTTCATTCGTCCAGCTTGTTAGGCGTTGAAGTATAACTCTTCCCATGATCTTCACCATCGAGTCGATTAAGGATATTGGTCGATAGCAAAGAGCACTTCCCCTGTCTCCCTTCTTAAAGACAGGAACTAGTGTTGAGAGACCCCAAGACCCAGGACAACCCAATATGGCCGCAGCATTAAAAACAGCAGCCAGAATGGAAGCCCAGAAATCTGGATCAGATTTGTAAAGATCCGGCGGTATTCCGTCAGGGCCTGGGGCTTTATTGGCAGTAAGACCCATTATAGCGGCCGAGACCTCATTTTTATCAAAAATAATAGCAGTACTGTCCCTATCAGAGGGGACAGTGACCATGATTCCATCTGCCTCTGAATAATACAGACTTTTAAAATGGCTCTCCCATTCCTCTTTGGTTATACAGCAAACCAGTCCATCTCCCGGGTCCTCAGTCAGAAAAGGTTTCTTTACCAGAGCCCAAAATTTGGTGCTACTATTCAAGGTAGAGGGATCAAGCATTTCCTCCCAGGCCTCTTTCCTCAAAAACTCCTTGCGGGCAACAGTAATAGCCTTATATTCCTTTCTACAGAGTTTTACAGCCTCCCTGTTCCTCGGGGATGCTGACAAGGCGACCCTCAAATTACGGGCAGCTAGGGTACAGTCGTGACTGAACCATCTCGGCCCTATGTTGGGTCGGGGTTTATTAGGGACCGATAAAAACGCTGATACCTTCTCCGTAATATTTTGGTAAGCTTCTAGAACCAGCCTAGGTTCACCTCCCCCATTCATACAGACTTTAATATCCTCTGCACATCCTGCAGTGATATTCTTGTAGAGGACATCCTTAGAAACCATAGACCATTTTAACCGCCTCTTCCCATCTGTTGTACCCAAACTACCTTGCCTAATGATCGTATTACCTTTTTTAAACCAAGGACAGTTTAAACAGATTATAAGAGGGTTATGGTCACTAAATTCACTAAATACAATGCAAAAAAAGTCCACAAAAATTTGCATCGTCCGCGAAACAAGTATATGGTCTATAAAGGTACCCCTTCCATGCCCTTTAAAAGTAGGGGTATCAAAACGAAATAGCGGGTCTTTTAAAGACATAGCCAAAGAGAGGTCATAGTCATTCAAAAAGTCTTTACACAATTCCCCCTCCTTTGTATGCTCCATATGGAGACAATCTGCACGATCACACACCATTTCTGGTAAACGCTTGTGCAATGGGTCTATACAAGGATGCAGATTAAAGTCCCCCATAATCAAGAGGTTATGGCCCACATTTTCCATAAAATTAGAAACAAAGGAATTTAAAAAATAAATATGATTGCTGCCTCCACTATCATGAACAGCATTGTAGAAATTCACCAGCCCAACACTGACATTACCTCCGGATAGAGTTAAGCCCATTACACCTGTATGGTGTGCTCCAATTCTTCGAACTTCACAGGGAATTAATATAGATACAAAAATTACAAGACCCCCCTTGGGCCTACCCCGCACAGATGGCAAGGCTGGCACAAAGAAGGCCTTATACCCTTCTAAGAAGAGGTCACAACCCAATTCCCAGGTCTCTTGTAGACAGATAATCGAAAATTGCTTGATGTAGGTCACCCAATTTACATCAGACATTTTAGCAGCAAGACAGAGTATTTTATAGGTCACTCTGGGGCAGATTTATGTGAGACTTGCGCCACTTTTACGCCGCCGTTGCGTCACTTTTGTGATGCAGCGGCGGCGTAAACCTTGAGCCACGTTGTGCCCTATTTACATCGTGACGCATCTATGGAGATGCGTCACGGTGTAAAGCCCTGCGCCACATTAAACCTGCATCAGGTTTGCAGGGTGGGCGTTCCAGCGGAAAAAGCCTCGGAAAAGTGACGCAGTGAAATATACAAGATTTCACTCAGTCACTTTTCCGACGCTGCTGCGTCAAAACCTTGCGCCTGCTTGAAGCAGGCATGTAAGGTATGGGCAGCCCCTAAACATTGCTGGAGTTGCGTCGTGCTTGCGACACGACTCCAGCAATGCGCCGCCCTTACGCCATCAGATGCGTCACGCATCTGTTTATCCTTGCGCCACGATGCGCTGCATTGTAAATGAGGCGCATCTGTGGTGGCGCAAGGGTAAACTTGCGTGACGCATCTTTCCAGGCGCATCCCTGCTGATTTGCAGGGATGCGCCAGGAAACATAAATCTGCCCCTCTGTCTTTTAAGGGAGCCAGTGAAGGGGTTTCAGAGCTGGTGTGGCGTGATCTTGCCATTTCAAACCGAGGAACAGGTAAACTGCATAATTTCACACACTTTGCTGTTTTTGTAGGAGATATACCCGGGAACCTGTGTATAGGCTGTTACAGTAATCCAAGACTGATATGACCAAGGCAAGGATTAGGTGATTAGGTGATTTTCATACAGCAGAAGAGTCATACCAGTAACCCTTTTAGCAGTAGTAGGTGGTGCAATGCTGCTTTGGAAAACACATTGATTTTGGGGATAAATATTAGGTTACTGTCAAAGATTACACCTACGTTGCAAGATTTGTCCAAGGGGTTTCACAGAATGTCCAGTCCCTATGGCCGAGGTAGGGGGAACAGGACAGGGCTGTTTATACCCAGGAGCAGGATTTCAGCTTTTTGTTGCTTTTTAGGCAGAGACAGTTTATCAGCATCCAACAATAAACCTGCGAAAGACATTGAAACAAATTGTCATGGCTGCCAGGCTACTCTTCAGTTTTGAGGCAGAACAGTGTGTTGTCCCCTTACACTACTTTTGGTATCCAGCATGTAGAAATCTTGCATGTCATGCTGGGTGGGTCCTGTAGGCACTACATAGCATTGTTGACCAAGCAGAATGTCAGTAATATGCATTTGATGTTGTTAGTTCAAGAGAGGAAGGCACCCAGTTTGGAATGGTAGGTGCCCTTCTGCAGGAAGGAGTTGAAACGCATCAATGCCGTTCCAGTAAGACATTGTAGATAGTCCTTCGATTAGCACTTGATGGTCGATAGCGTCAAAAGCAGGACAAGAGGTCTAAGGGAATCAAAGTTCATGGGTATCCTTCACCCTGTGAGTCAAAACCTTGCATTACCATCTGTATCTTTCATCCAAAACTTGTGCACAGTAGGAGCAGGAGCACTTGAAGGTCTACCGTAGTGTACTGCCACATGAAAATCTTAGGTAAGCTACTGCATAACACACCATTATACCAAGAGAGTGCCATGAGCATTATTTTTAGGTCTTAAAATTTTGATCACTGGACAAGGTGGTAAAATTGGGTAATTTGAGTGCCGACAAACTGATTCAATCCAAGGCGGTATTGTTGACCTGAATGCTGATATTTTAAATCTGGCTGTGACCACACAATCCCCTGCACGTGGAGAGGCATCAGTCAAACTTCTGCTGAGCAACACATGCAGTGAAAACCCGACCAATCCCCTTCCCCCTGGCAGTTGCAGCCAATAAACACAGCAGAAGCAAGAGTAATTGCAATTGTATTTATATAGGGCTTGCAACCCTGACGAGGCATCAAAACGCTTAACGCGGGGCAGCATGCTGCTCCGGAACCCACAGTTAATGGTTAGTTCAGTGGTATTGGTTACTGTTTGTTATTGGGATTAGTCTTGTGCTCTCAAAGCAAACCATTCCATGCAGTCATTTCAGATTTTTGTGGTGGACCAAAGTATTAGTGGTTGTTTGCAATCATTAAGAAGGGGGAGGGAAGGTGAGCTCAAGCACACTGCTGGTGAAATTAATAACGGAGTTATAGGAGATCATGTATTGTCAGGTCGCATAGGTATGACTTATGCGGAAGGAGAAGATATTGTGATCTTGTAAATGAATTGAGGGAAATTTGCTGAAATACATTACAAGCACTGGGCCTTTAACACGGGTTACAGCCCACTGCAGTTCCATTGTTTCAATGGATGGCTGAACATCGTATTGTTTAATGACCCAGATACACTGCTTTATATGCCTGTAAAACAGCACCGCATGTTCAACCTGAAAAGTCTGTGCCCAGAATCTATTGCGACTCATTGAATAATAATGAAGTATGTTAATGGCTCTTTTAGAGATTCTGAGTGTAAGGCACATTTTGTGCATTTAATGTTGCATTTCATTGGAGTGCATGTGCCTGAACACTGAACTGATGGGATTCTAAAATGAGAAGCAGACATTCTAGCCGCAGAGAGACCCTGCATGTAATGGACAATGCAGATTATAGCATGTGTGTTTTGTTTACTGCGAACCTTTTTGTTGGTCTGAGTATGGCTGCCAGTGGGGAATGGCTGTGCCAATACATCCATCATGGCAATGGATCCGACTTGGCTTTCTTGTTGATATACAAGTCGATGGGCCAGATTTGGAAACAGCAGAGGGGCTGAGCTGCCCTGAGCCTTGCCACAGGCCATTCATCCTGTGCAGCTTCCAAACACATTACTCACAGTGTCTCCTGTACGTCTCTCTGTCCTTTCTCTCAAACCCCATAAGATGAAGCCTTGGTACCTGTGGTAACAACCTGTAGGTACCTAGCAAGTCACGGGTTCGAATCCCAGGTAAGGGTGATAAAGTGAATATCAATAAGCTGGATAAAATAACTTCCAATATGCATGTGTCTTGACCTGAATATAAACAACCATTATTATTATTTTATTTTTTTAATTGCATAAATCAGACCTCCTTTGTGCATAGCAGCGCTCTAAAGGCAGGATATTCGGAAATGTGACTATATTATTGCTACTAAGAAAGGGAGTGAATGAATAGAGGATTAATACCTATAAAAGCTCACAAACTATGGGAAGAAGGATGGGGCTGTACACTCCGCGTTTCTTGATTTCCATGGGAGAGTGGTTTAGGGATGGATAGGTAGGGACAAGTATCGAATACAGTGTGATACCCTAAGCATCAAATGATTGTACACCTGGCATGGCAAAGGTGTGATCGCTGGGCTTTACACACAGTGGCCACTTAAAAGAGGTTGTGTGACAGAACCACACATATAATTACAATGCATGCCTTTACAGCATGGTTATTGCCACGACTTTACCACGCATGCCTTTACAATGCATGCCTTTCCCACGCATATGCCTTTACAACGCACGACTTAACAAAGCAAATGTAAGTATTTCGCATATAAGTATTATGCCTTTATAGAACTGTTTATCTCTCTCTCTCTCTCTCTCTCTCTCTCTCTCTCATATATATATATATATATATTCACTGAATAAAAACATAGGTTTCAGGGACGTTATAGTTGGAAATTAGCATTTAAAAAAGCTTTGAAATTCACTGAAAAAACCATAGGTTTCAGAGACGTTATAGTTAGAAATTAGCATTTAAAAAACCTTAGAAATTCACAGAAAAAAACCATAGGTTTCAGGGGGTGTTATAGTTAGCTGGCCATTTCACTCGTACAAAACCATAGAAATTCCTCCGTTATAGTTAGTTCTGCTAACTATAACTCGCGCGCCCGCAATGCACTGCTGATGATGTCACATATTGCATCATTCATGACATGGTCATTGACATCGCTGATGACATCACTGATGACATCTCAAATGACATCACTGATGACATCATCCAGTGAATGTGGTTTAGTTTGAAATTTAAATATGTATTATATATATACCAATCTGTATTGAAGATTGAGTGGATATATAACTGTCTGGATGGAGGATTTAGTAGCTGTCTGAGTGTCTGTTTAAGTGAGTAATTAAAAGTGTCTCACTTAATACATGGATTAGTAACTAAACTATGTGAATGTGTGCATCACTGTCTCTGTTGTTGTATAAAATGCTGCGCATCACTTGGTCACTAACTACATGAGTGTGTATATTAATTATTGATTAGTTGGGTGAGTATTTGTATGGGACACTGAGTGTGTGTGTGGTTGGATGGGGTGTGTGTAATCTATGCATAGATGTGTGAATGGTTGATTGACTAGGTGTATAGGTTTACGAGTGCATGTGGAAACAATTGTTTGGGTGACTGAGTGTATTTATTTGTGTGTTGGTCAGCGAATATATGTTTTAGTTGTACATCTTCAACAAAGTAAACAAAAAAAAGGTATTGTATGTGAGAGTTGGTGTATATAAATAAGTATGTGTAACAGTCAGGGATTGTGAGAGTAACTATATGAATGAGTGTATAATTGTAATGGTGATTTTTTAACATATTAACTATGAGTTACTATGTGTTTGAATAAATGAGGTGTTGTTGGATAATTGTGTAAGTGAGTAAATGTAAGTGTGATTAATTTTTTCATGAGTGAGTAGGATGACTGCATGACCGACTTAGATGACTGCTGATGTGTCAATGTCTATATATGTGTATAGTGCATTTGATAGTGTTCTATTAATTAGTGACTGCATGTATAAAAGATTCTGTTGTTGAATGGGTAGTTGTGTGTGTAGACTTAGGAATCAGTGAGTGAGTATGTAGTAACTGGTATTGGTGTGTCAATGGTATCAAATATGGCACTCTGTATTTTACAGTGAGTGATGAAAGGTTATACTAGTGTATGATGAGGTGTATCAGATTGTCACGTGGATGATGTCATCAGTGATGTCATCAGTGATGTCATTTGAGATGTCATCAGTGATGTCACTGACCATGTCATGAATGATGCAATATGTGACATCATCAGCAGTGCATTGCGGGCACGCGAGTTATAGTTAGCAGAACTAACTATAACGGAGGAATTTCTATGGTTTTGTACGAGTGAAATGACCAGCTAACTATAACACCCCTGAAACCTATGTTTTTTTTCTGTGAATTTCTAAGGTTTTTTAAATGCTAATTTCTAACTATAACGTCTCTGAAACCTATGGTTTTTTCAGTGAATTTCAAAGGTTGTTTAAATGCTAATTTTTAAGTGTGATAGTAGTTATACCTATTTTTTTGTACTGATTTTATACAGTTTTTTAACTGTCTATTTATAAATATTTTATTCATTAAATAACATTATATATTTTTCTGAAAATTGCAAAAAAAAGTTTTTACAAAAATTCAAACTGAAATATTGATACATTTTTTTGTTTTCATTTTTTATTTTAATATATTTATATTATTTTCTTTAAAATAAAAAATAAAAATCCAATTTTTTTTCGGAGTTGCGCACTCAAAGCGTACACATCACGGTGGGTGCGCGGATTCTAGCCGCCATTTTAGAAAAGTCGTGACGGCTGCGTGTTTTTCAGTTGCATCATATACATTTAATATTACGGGATGTGCGCGATTGGTATGTGACCAGTCCGCGACTCCTGCTCCCGCGCATTCGCGACACATGCGCATTACGGTACGAGATGCTTGCGCGGTGGCGGGTCCTGCGTGACGTCATATACGTGCTGGGGCGCGCTTGGTGCGCGACTTCCGCAATAAAAATGTATGTTCTAAAATGATATGTATGTCTTTAATATACATATTAGGGCAAGAGATTATCTAAGATATTCATAAAAATAATATATTTGTACTTATAATAAACTTATATTATTTTTAAATATATTTTCGTGAAGTCGGGAGCATGCATCGTGAGTGCCGAGAACCAGGTCAGCAGAGCTGCTGTAGAGCCAGAAAAACCAGGTCAGCAGAGCCGTTGTAGAGCCAGAGAACCAGGTCAGCAGAGCTGCTCTAGAGCCTAAGAAGCAGGTCAGCAGAGCTGCTCTAGAACCAGAGACCCAGGTCAGCAGGCCTGCTCTAGAGCCAGAGACCCAGGTCAGCAGAGCTGCTGTAGAGGCCGTGAACCAGGTCAGCAGAGCTGCTGTAGAGCCAGAGAAACCAGGTCAGCAGATCTGCTTTAGAGGGAGAGAACCAGGTCAGCAGAACTGCTTTAGAGCCAGAGAACCAGGTCAGCAGAACTGCTTTAGAGCCAAAGAACCAGGTCTGCAGAGCTGCTCTAGAGCCAGAGAACCAGGTCAGCAGAGCTGCTTTAGAGCCAGAGAACCAGGTCAGCAGAGCTGCTCTAGAGCTAGAGAACAAGGCCAGCAGAGCTGCTTTAGAGCCATAGAACCAGGTCAGCAGAGCTGCTTTAGAGGGAGAGAACCAGGTCAGCAGAGCTGCTTTAGAGCCAAGGGACCAGGTCAGCAGAGCTGCTCTAGAGCCAGAGAACCAGGTCAGCAGAGCTGCTGTAGAGCCAGAGAAACCAGGTCAGTAGAGCTGCTTTAGAGGGAGTGAACCAGGTCAGCTGCTCTAGAGGGAGAGAACCAAGTCAGCAGATCTGCTCTAGAGCCAGAGAACATGTCAGCAGAACTGCTTTAGAGCCATAGAACCGGGTCAGCAGAGCTGCTTTAGAGCCAGAGAACCAGGTCAGCAGAGCAGTAGTAGAACCAGAGAACCAGATCAGCAGAGCTGCTCTGTAGCCTAAGAACTAGGTCAGCAGAGCTGCTATAGAGCCAGAGAACCAGGTCAGCAGACCTGCTGTGGAGCCAGAGAAACCAGGTCAGCAGAGCTGCTTTAGAGGGAGAGAACCAGCTCAGCAGAGCTGCTTTAGAGCCAGATAACCAGGTCAGCAGAGCTGCTCTAGCTGACACTGACTGACTGACACTGACTGATTGACACTGACTGACACTGATTGACTGACATTGACACTGACTGACACTTATTGACTGACACTGATTGACTGACACTGACTGAAAATGACTGACACTGATTGACTGACACTGACTGACTGACACTGATTGACTGACACTGATTTAGTGACATTGACTGACTGACTGACTGACTGACACTGACTGACCGACACTGACTGACCCTGACTGACACTGACTGACTACTCTCTACTACTCTACTACTCACTCTCTACTACTCTCTAGTACTCTCTCTCTACTACTCACTCTCTACTACTCTCTACTACTCACTCTCTACTATTCACTCTCTACTACTCTCTACTACTCTCTCTACTACTCACTGTCTACTACTCACTCGCTACTACTCTATACTACTCACTCTCTACTACTCACTCTCTACTACTCTCTACTACTACTCTCTACTACTCACTCTCTACTACTCACTCTCTACTACTCTCTACTACTCACTCTACTACTCTCTACTACTCTCTACCACTCACTCTCTACTACTCTACTACTCACTCTCTACTCCTCTCTACTTCTCTCTCTACTACTCACTCTCTACTACTCACTCTACTACTCACTCTTGACTACTCTCTCTCTATTACTCACTCTCTACTATTCACTCTCTACTACTCACTCTCTACTACTCGCTCTCTACTATTCGCTCTCTACTACTCTCTACTGCTCACTCTCTACTACTCACTCTCTACTACTCTACTACTCTCTCTCTACTACTTTACTACTCTCTACTACTCTCTCTACTACTCACTCTCTACTACTCTCTTCTACTCACTCTACTACTCTCTACTACTCTCTACCACTCACTCTCTACTACTCTACTACTCACTCTCTACTACTCTCTCTCTACTACTCACTCTCTACTACTCATTCTACTACTCTCTACTACTCACTCTCTACTACTCTCTCTCTACTACCCACTCTCTACTACTCTCTACTACTCACTCTCTACTACTCACTCTCTACTACTCGCTCTCAACTACTCTCTACTACTCAATCTACTACTCACTCTCTACTACTCTGCTACTCTCTACTACTCTCTCTACTTCTCACTCTCTACTACTCTATACTACTCACTCTCTTCTACTCACTCTCTACTACTCGCTCTCAACTACTCTCTACTACTCAATCTACTACTCACTCTCTACTACTCTGCTACTCTCTACTACTCTCTCTACTTCTCGCTCTCTACTACTCTCTACTGCTCACTCTCCACTACTCACTCTCTACTACTCGCTCTCAACTACTCTCTACTACTCAATCTACTACTCACTCTCTACTACTCTGCTACTCTCTACTACTCTCTCTACTTCTCACTCTCTACTACTCTATACTACTCACTCTCTTCTACACACTCTCTACTACTTGCTCTCTACTACTCGCTCTCTACTACTCTCTACTACTCACTCTACTACTCACTCTCTACTACTCTCTACTACTCACTCTCTACTACTCCACTACTCTCTACTACTCACTCTCTACTACTCTCTACTACTCACTCTCTACTACTCCACTACTCTCTACTACTCACTCTCTACTACTCACTCTCTACTACTCTACTACTCTCTACTACTCTCTCTCTACTACTCACCCTCTACTACTCACTCTCTACTACTCTCTACTACTCACTCTCTACTACTCTCTTCTACTTACTCTCTACTTCTCACTCTCTACTACTCTCTCTCTACTACTCACTCTCTACTACTCACTCTCTACTACTCTCTACTACTCACTCTCTACTGCTCTCTACTACTCACTCTCTACTACTCTCTCTCTACTACTCTCTACTACTCACTCTCTACTACTCACTCTACTATTCACTCTACTACTCACTCTCCACTACTCACTCTCTACTACTCGCTACTACTCACTCTCTACTGCTCTCTCTCTACTACTCTCTACTACTCACTCTACTACTCACTCTCTACTACTCTCTTCTACTCTCTCTCTGTTACTCACTCTCTACTACTAACTCTCTACTACTCACTCTCTACTACTCCCTACTACTCACTCTACTACTCACTCTCTACTACTCTCTACTACTCACTCTCTTCTACTCACTCTCTACTACTCACTCTACTACTCTCTACTACTCTCTACTACCCACTCTCTACTCTCTATTACTCACTCTCTACTCTCTACCCCTCTACTTCTCTCTACCTCTCTCTCTCTCTACCTCTCTACCTCTCTTCCTCTACACCTCTGCCTCTACACCTCTACCTCTCTGCCTCTCTCTACCTCTATCTACACGCACACATATGCACATATATTAATGCATATGCATTTATATATGTGTATGTGTATATATATATATACATACATATATAAACATATATATAATCTGCATATCTATATAAATACAAATATAAATGCATGCATACATGTACATATACATATATGCATACATATGCACGTTATGTACATGGAAGTTTGAAAAACACTAATACAAGCAAAGCTAAAAAGCCACCTAATTACAAACAGAATTGCTTTAACTTAAACGAGGGCGAGACCTATTGCATTTTCACTGCTTGTTTACTTTAGTTCCATCAAGAAGGCATTCAGATGTGTCACACATTTGCCATAAATTCTGAATGGTAGCACTCTAGTTGCTCATTAGATCACTGTAGTAAAGCTACTGCTCACCAGGGAAGTCTGCTGCTGGTATTCAAAGTGCATGTTTCAGTCTGCATGTCAGACTTTTTTAATGAAATAGAAGAGGATTTGAGAAGTCCAAATGTGCCATCATTTTTCTTTCTGCAGCACTAATCATAATTTCTATGGCAAAATGAACCCCCTCATTTTGTTCCTTTGCAAATTAAATGTTTTAAGTGTTACCACTTTATTCCAATCAAGATGGCTTCAGGCGTGCCATACTTTTGTCATAAGTAAGACTGTTAGCGCTCTAGTTGTTCTTTAGAACACTCCGGGACATTCTGTCATTGGGCTACATCTGGGTGATATTTGTGCTACATTTGGGCTCTTTTGTCTGTGGTGGCCATCTTGGGAGACTTATTTGTTATGAAGCTTCCTAATTTCCTCATTTACTACAGTCTCCTCAGTAGGAATACTTTCACTTTTTTACTTTGATTCCATCAAGAAGGCATTCAGATGTGTCACACATTTGCCATAAATTCAGAATGTTAGCACTCTAGTTGCTCATATGATCACTGTAGTAAAGCTCCTGCTCACCAGGGAAGTCTGCTGCTGGTATTGAAAGTGCATGTTTCAGTCTGCATGTCATAATTTTTTTATGAAATAGAAGAGGATTTGAGAAGTCACTCAAAATGTGCCCTAATATTTATTTCTGCAGCACTAATCATACTTTCTATGGCAAAATGAACCCCCTCATTTTGTTCCTTTTTAAATTAAATGTTTTAAGAGTTACCACTTTATTCCAATCAAGATGGCTTCAGGTGTGCCATACGTTTGTCATAAGTAGGACTGTTAGCACTCTAGTTGTTCTTTAGAACACTCCGGGAAGCTGCACTAGAACACAAAGGAATCAACTGACAGTCTCTGCTCTTGTTGGATGTACATGTTTTACTGAGAATGTCAGACTTCATTCTCACATGACTGAGAAAGATAATGTGAATTTTACAGAAAATATGCTTCCAGTTTAGCTTATAGATCACCTTCCAAACCTCTGTGGGAAAAGCATGAGAAAATAATTTTCTCTCAAACATGATTCATGATATCCCAGCAGAAGGCTTTTTCACATGGTAAAATCACCTTAGAACACACCACAATTTCTAAAATGAGTATGATACCATCAACAAATGATTTATAATGTAATTAAAGTCTTAAAACCTTCTATTAACTGCAATACTTTTTAATGAGGTGCTATCATGTATATTGGTCCCAAGATGGCTGCCAGCACTTCTTGGATGAAGTGCTGACAGCCAATCAGATCTCACGATGAGATGTGTGGTTAGGCTCCGCCCAGATATATATGTGATTTTACTTTTGATTTTCTCAGGAACTACTGAATGGATTTACACCATTTAACCAAAATGCACGGCTCTGAACCAAGGGCTACCTTTTTGCCAAATTTGGTGTAATTCCGTTCAGCAGTTCGGGCTGTAGCTGCGATTAAAGGTTCCTATAGAAAATTGCATGGAGAAAACATGTTTTGGGACCCCCTTTTTTTTCTCAACCCCTGCTTAACTAATCACCCCGTGACTTTCAGGAGAGGAGCGGACCGGAGCGCCCCACCACTTTTGAAAATTTTGCGAAGATTCGTTAACCGGCGCCAAATAGAATGTTGCGGATTTCCTATGGATAATAGGTCCTAACTATAACTATATATGTGTGTGTGTGTGTGTGTGTGTGTGTGTGGGTGTGCGTGTGTGTGTGTGTGTGTGTGCATGTGTGTGTGTATGTGTATAATTGGGGGCTTTATAGTTACCTGTGAATATTTACATTTCATTGAATAAACATGCGTGGTAAAGGCATATGCATTTTTAAAAATAAATATGTTTATTTATATGTATTTTTTTACACATACATATTTGTATGTATGTGTATATATATATTTACATATACATATATATATTTAAAATAAATATTTATTTTTAAATAAAGCCATGTTGGGTTCTCCTGGGATCAGTCCCACAGTCAGGTGATGCGTCCACCGGCGAAACCCAAAGCCGGATATGAATATCCAAAATTTCACCAAAGTAATTTGATGCACTCTCAGAGGTCAAGTTGCTACACCATAAATGTAATCTTGTCAACCGCTTGACAAGATTAAATTTATGGTGTAGCAACTTGACCTCTGAGAGTGCGTCAAATTACTTTGGTGAAATTTTGGATATTTATTTTTAATTAGACATGTATACATATATACATTATTTAAAATAAATAAATATGACCTTACCCTAAACCCATCCTAAACCCTAACAATTCCATTACCGCCCAGAACCCCAAACCCACCTTACACCCTAAAAAGTTTCTTATAACCCAAAAACTCAAACCCACCCTAGAGCCTAACAATTCCCTTGCCACCAACAACCCCAAACCCACCCTAAACCCTAAAAATTCCCTTACCACCCAAAACACCAAACCAGCCCTAGACCCTAACAATTCCCTTACCATCCAAAACACCAAAATCACCCTAAACCCTGAAAATTTCCTTTCCACCCAAAAACCCAAACCCATCCTAAATCCGAAAAATGCATTTACCACCCAAAAACCCAAACCCTCCCTAAACCCTCAAAAATCCCTTACCACCCAAAACCCCAATTTCACCCTAAACCCTAAAAATTCCCTTGCCACGCAAAACCCCAAACCCACCCTAAACCCTAAAAATTCCCTTGCCACCCAAAAACCTAAACCAAATATCCTTGCCACCCATAACCCATACCCACCCTAAACCCTAAAAATACCTTTGCCACCCAGAAACCCATACCCACCCTAAACCCTACAAATACCCTTAACACCCTAAAATCATACCCACTCTAAAGCATACAAATACCCTTGCCACCCAAAATCCCATACCCACCCTAAACCCTAAAAATTTCCTTGCCACCCAAAATTCCATACCCATCCTAAACCCTAAAAATGCTCTTAACACTCAAAAACCCATACCAACACTAAACCCCCAAAATACCCTTGCTACCCAGAAACCCATACCGACCCTAACCCTTAAAAATCCCCTTGCTGCCCAAAAACCCACACCCACCCTAAACCCTAAAAATACCCCAGATACGCACTCATATATAAATATGTATATCTAACAGCTTTGGACGTACCTGCGAAATACGTACATTTTTCGTGGTAAAGGCATTTGCATGGTAAAAATGGGCGTGGTAACACTGTCGCTGTAATGGCATACGTGGTTCATCCGAGTGCAGGGCTAAGCATCTCATCTCAAGGATCATTCCCAGTTTAGTGAATGTTCCCTTCTTCTTCTCCTAGAAAATACCCAACAAGAATTGCTGCACAATCTGTAACTTTGCTATCAAACAAAACCTTAGTGTGTGACAGAAACTCCATGTTATGCGTAAAAAGTCTGATTTTACCACTTTGCACCTCAGGCATGCAGAAGATCTCTTGTGGTAGATTTGGATGAGTTTCAGTGGTGCCAAGTAGGTTCTTTGCAAAGTGTTGAACAATATTAATTTAAATCTGGCAATACTTGATACTTTGTTAATCTACTCACATGTCCCACTCACACTTTAACGTAGGCGATTCTGAGCAGTCTGCTTTTTTACCAAAGTTAACATTGTTAATGTAGAAAATTGAAATACTGGTTGAGGGGTGATGAAGCCCTACTCAAGCAACAACCACAATTCATGCTTGTGCTAAACACAAGCAACCCTCAAATGAACCAGTGCTTACCATCTGATAGCTTGGCACCAAAGCAGTCAAGCTTAACTTAAGTGTGTAAAGTATGTATGCAGCACTTTAACGAGTGATAGAGTGAAAACACAGAAGAAAAATCCTACATCAATTTAGAAAAATACAGTAAAGTTTAATAAATTATTTGAGACCAAAACAACATTAATCCAATCAGTAGAACCGGAGATATGCAATTTTAAAGGTTTAGGTAAAAACATTGCTTAGGAGCACAAAGCATCAACTATGGTTGTCTGGTCTTGCTGAAATGGGACAAAGTAACTAGTTTAGGCTGATGAAGCATGGGCTGGATACAGGGACGAGGTTAGGCTCGCTGAACAAAGTACCTTGAATCCTGGTAGCGGAGAGTTGCAAGATCCCGCATGGAGGATGCGTCTTTCAGTGGCGGATGGTAGATCATGTGTCGAGGATGTGTCATGCAGTAGTGGTTCAGAGGAGCTGTGGGCTGTGATGTCAGGTCCTGTGTTGAGAATGCATTGCACAGCAACAGTTCCGCGTAGCTGCAGGGGTGCAATGTGAGGTCCTTTGTGAGGATGCGCCTCACAGCAGTGGTCTGAGGAGCTGCAGGGCTGCGGTGCTAGTTCATGCATGAGGATGTGTCGCACAGTTGCAGTTCTCAGAAGCTGCAAGGTGCCTGTGTTGGGGATGTGTTGAGCAGTGGTGGTTCCAGTGTGGGGCTGCGAGGCGATGTGCAGGCAGGGTCCAGGTCCTGAGTTCACGATGGTTGGAGCCTTTTCTGTCTCTGAGGCTGTGATCAAGAGACCAGTCAACTAGCCTTTAGAGTCACTCTGGTGGTCCTGAAACCATGATGCAGGTCCAGTCTTTTTAACTCAGGCAGCAGAGTAGCAGTCCTTCTCGCATTCTTGCAGTAGAGCAGCACAGCAGTCCTTCTAAGCCTACCACAAGTCCAGAGTTGTACTGAAAAATTGGGTCTGAGGGTCCAATATTTGAACCTGGTGCCAGCTTTGAAGTAAACGAAGATACAGGAGGTTTCTGCCCCAGATGTGTTTTGAATTGCCCTCCTCCCTGTCCGGGCTCTAACTTGTCTGGGGGCACAAAAGACTAGAGTCAAAACCTTTGTGCTGGGCAGAGCTTTTGTGATGTGCAAGTGTGGTAGGTGACAGCCGCCCCTACATCAAGCCAGAGATGGACCATCCTCCTACATCTAATAACCCATGTCTCACTGTTTGGGAGCAATACCCAAAGACCAACTGCCAAGTATACCTAGTCATGTGACCCACAGTACAGGCTGCAGGCACCAAATGGTTGGGACAAGAAAATGCCAACTTTGTAAAAGTGGTATTTTTAAAATTGTGACATAAAATCTGACTTTACCATTAAATCGGGTTTCAAATTACAATTTTTTAGAAACCAAACTCAACCTCCCTATCTGCTCCCAATTGAAAGTTGTAACTTATTGAATGTAATAAGGTAACCTAATGTTATCCAATGGGAGAGGTAGGCTATGCAATAGTAAAAAACAATTAAGGAACTTTTCACTACCAGGAAATGTAAACCTTAAAAGTACATGTTCAACATTTTAAATAATCTGCATACCCTATAGGCTGTGTAGCCCCTGCTCCAGGGCTGACATATGAATTAAAAAGGAATTGAGAGGCCTCGTTAAAGGTTTATTTCATCAGGTCGACATGGCAGTTTAAAACTGCGCACACAGGCTGCAATGGCAGACCTGAGACGTGTTTAAAAAAGCTACATAAGTGGGTGGCAAAATAAGTGCTGCAGTTTCACTAGTAGCACTTAATTTACAGGTGCTGTGTACATGTAGTTCAGGTAAATTAAAAGTTTCCATTTGGTGTAAGCCAATTTTACCATGTTTAAAGGAGAAAGCACTTTATCACTAGTTAGCAGATTAAAGTGTGCAGAGTCTTGAAAGCCTACTAAAATGGGTTCAGAAAAATATAAGTTTGTGCTATGCGTATATGCTGTGAATTAGTATCTGCCTAAATTCCAACCACTTATTGCCTTTCAGCAAAAGTAAAAAATATACTAGTTGGATAGAGATCTCCCATTGTTTTAAAGCCTCTTTATTCTTTCTACATATGGACATGCCCTGTGCAAACTTCTTGAATGGTCGTACACACAACAGTGGCACCGACCCTGCAAAAGGGGTCTTTTATTATGACATGAAATAATCTTTTTCTTACATGATCTTCTTGGGTATGACATATGAGTATGTGTCTGATAAACTCTTTCCCATCATAAGAAGATCTGGTTGTGGATCCCACCTACCCTGTCCATGAATGCCTTGTAACACACGCTTGTTGTATTTATTGTCATTATGTCACCAAGAAGATGCATGCTGCAACTGGGATGCCATGTGATATAGCTAAATCTCTGGCAAGCCACTCTCCACTCTCCCTGGGCAATTTCAAAGCGTCAAGTTTCACTCTCTACATTTGATCTCCTAGACCAATGAAATTGAGAATTGATCTAACATCCACTATGACATAGGAGACATTGAGCCCAGCAGGACACTTATATAGAGTAGTAAAAATACCAACTTTGTTGAGGAGACTCTACCTATCACTGATAGAGGCATTTCAGAATGCCACCTGGTGTCTTAGACCCTCTAATGCATATTGTGGTTCTCTATCATGTGCTACAAGGATACCCAAAAAGCAGAAGATTATGTCCTTCCATCGTATACCAACCACTGCCATTTAGAGCTCTCAACCCATCTAATGGAAAAAGCATGGATTTGTCATAATTAGAACACAGATCTGACGCCTCATCAAAGTATCATTTGCCTCAGGAGCCGCAGCATGGATCTCTCAGGCTCTCTCAGATAGATGAGTTCATCGTCCACGTACATTGATAACGCATGGCTTATGCGCCCCACTTTTATGCTCCATTCTCACAGGCTCTCCCTTAAATGGCATACCAGTGGTTCTCCTACAATCGCATGAGTGGACATTCGTATTTTGTTCCTCTTTCCAAGGTCCATTTTTTGTACACCTCTTGCCCAGTTCTGATTTTAGTGGTCAGCTTTGAGTATAGAATTTTCACCCCATCCTATCTAACACCACATCATATCTATCAGACGTTTTAATTTATGCATGTTGGTTTTAGGAGGTACAAACCCACAGCTGCCTTGTGCACCAGTTCTTAGACCATCCTCATCAGTTTATGCTCCGCAGATTTACTTAAGGCTTTTATATCTTTGTTAATCCTAGAGGGTGGTAAATATTAACAAAAAGCATTTATTACTGTGTGTTTTAATATGTACTGTAAGATACCTATGTGTTTTGTCACTTCTTTCAAGTGCAGCTAGAGATGTACATGATTGAGCGCAAGGTTTAATTGGTGCCACTTTGCAGTTTTAAGGGCTTGTTATATATTTTTCTGGTAATTACCATTGATTATAATGATAGTTTGTACAGAAATGTGCTGAATATTTTCTCATTTGTGGCTGTGTTCGTTATTATCACCTGTGTGCGGGCTATTATATTATTTATGGAACAAATGCACATGTCTTTGAATATTGTATGTTATTTGGAACTACATAAACTCCTCCTCCTAATGGTTTATTCCTTTGAAAAAGGCGTGGAGCAGCCGAAACGTGTCAGGCGGCATACCCTTAGCACTTGCATCTTGCAGTTTATTCCTTAATAAATAGATTGCTATTTTTTTCTTAAATTGTGGTAGAGTGTCTTCAAACAGCCACTGATTGCCTGTCTAGGCTGAGCTGACTTAGAAGACTGCCATTTGGATTCCTAGGAGTTCCGCTGTTTATGTGGTGCTTACATGATCTAACAGTCGTTGGGTCTCTGACTAGTTTCGGAGTTAATGTAATCAGCTCCTCATGCACAGTGAGTGACAGTTGCCATTCGTAATTTGCCTCTGTATACACTTCCAATAATCTGTCAGAAAGTGCTTCTGAAAATATCTGATGACATACCTTTTTAGCAGGAGAGGTGGACGTTTGTATGTGTACCAATCACAATTAGCTTAAATTCTGAAGAAGACTCACATTTATAACTTTAGCAACACAGATGACCGGTGATTGGGACAATTTATTTTCTTTCTTGGAGTGAGTTAATTTTAGATTGAGTTATATTGTTTATCATGGAAAAGACATTACATGGTGTTTATCACTTGGTACAACTTTGGTAACAATTGGAACCCACTAGGAAATGCCTACTATGGAGTAGGAAGGCTGTTACCCCCAAGGGATGCACCCACGTCTATCTAAAATAGGAAGCCCGTAGCACACAAGATCCCATTGGAAGTGACTACCTTCAATAGGAAACCCTCAGTACCTTACGAGAAGAGCAAAGCACGCCATAGACTCCCCTTAGCAGGAACTTCTCTCTGCAGAAATGCCATGCTTTCAGGATGTATTATATATACATGGCAGCGGTGCAGGGCACGGAATAAACTCTAAAAGCACTTAACTTGGGTTCGCTTCGTCCTTTCCAACATTCGGGATTGTAGGACGAGTACTGGATATATATATATATATATATATATATATATTCACTTAAAAAACCATAGGTTTCACACATGTTATAGTTAGCTGGACATTTCCCTCGTAAAAAAACAATGAAATTCCCCCGTTATAGTTAGTGCAGGCAACTATAACTCACGCAGCCACAATCCTCTGCTGATGACGTCAGATATTACATCACTGTATTTAGACACCTATTTACCCATGTCTTCTTCCATTAATCTTTAGCTATACATATATTACAAATATTTATTTTTCAGAAAGACACATATGTCATCAGAGATGTAATATCTGACATCATCAGCTGAGGATTGCGGTCGCGTGAGTTATAGTTGCCTGCACTAACTATAATGGGGGAATTTCATTGGTTTTTTACGAGGGAAATGTCCAGCTAACTATAACATGTGTGAAACCTATGGTTTTTTAAGTGAATTTGCAAGGTTTTTTAAATGCTAATTCCTAACTATAACGTGTGTAAAACCTATGGTTTTTTAAGTGAATTTGAACGGTTTTTTAAATGCTAAGTTATGTATTTATTAATTATTTTTTTTTTTCAGGTTTTTCACACACCGCACACCATGCGCGCGCTGTGTGCGTTCGGTGCGCTTCGCGCACCGAACGCCCACGATGCGTTGTGCGTGCCGTGCGCTTCGCGCACCGAACGCCCACGATGCGTTGTGCGTGCCGTGCGCGTACAGTGCGCGCACCTCGCAGATTTTCGATAAAATTAAAAAAGGTTTTTTTCGCCCTGGGGGGTCCTTCAGTGACCCCCTGACAAGGGCTAGGGGGTCAGGAACTGTCCACCCTGCCCCCTTTTCACGTTCTCCACCTTTGTTTTTCACTGCCTCAGACTGCGAGAGACAAAATGGCGGCCGACACTTCCTGATTTCGAATGTTTACTGACATCTAACAACCAATCAGAATTGCGCTCGCGCACGGCAGCGTGCGCGTACGGTATGCGATATATATATATATATTATCTACTGGCGGTTGCCAGTAGATAGTTATAGTTACAACCTAGTTTCCATAGGAAATCTCAAAATTCTATTTTGAATAACTTTGGCGCCGGTTGACGAATCCTCGCGAAATTTTCAAAACTAATGGAACGCTCCGCTTAGCTCCTACCTTGAAAGTCTCGGGGTGATTCGTCAAGCGGGGGCCGAGAAAAAGGGGGGTCCCAAAACGCGTTTTCCCCATGCATTTTTCCATAGGACCTTTAGACACAGCTACAGCCCGAACGGCTGAACAGAATTACGTGAAATTTGGCAGAGAGGTAGCCATAAGGTCAAGGAAGTGCCTTTTGCAGGTCTGGTGTAAATCTGTTCAGTATTTCCTTTGAAAATAGCATTTAAAAGCATATCAATATCTATACGCGCGCACCGTGCGCGCACTGTGCGCGCACCCTGCCGTGTGCCGGTGCGCGCACGGTGAAAAACCTGAAAAAAAATAAAATGAATACATAACTTAGCATTTAAAAAAACGTACAAATTCATTGAAAAAACCATAGGTTTCACACACGTTATAGTTACGAATTAGCATTTAAAAAACCTTGCAAATTCACTTAAAAAACCATAGGTTTCACACATGTTATAGTTAGCTGGACATTTCACTCCTAAAAAACCTATGAAATTCCCCCGTTATAGTTACTGTAGGCAACTATAACTCACGCGACCGCAATCCTCTGCTGATGACGTCAGATATTACATCACTGATGACATATGTGTCTTTATGAAAAATAAATATTTGTAATATATGTATAGCTAAAGATTAATGGAAGAAGACATGGGTAAATAAGTGTCTAAATACAGTGATGTAATATCTGACGTCATCAGCAGAGGATTGCGGTCGCGTGAGTTATAGTTGCCTACAGTAACTATAACGGGGGAATTTCATAGGTTTTTTACGAGTGAAATGTCCAGCTAACTATAACATGTGTGAAACCTATGGTTTTTTAAGTGAATATATATATATGTCTTCTTACCCAGCTTTCCATAAATGTTGACTCATGTTGAGCACCCAAAATTTATTTATTCAAGTTAAAACAATCAAGTCAAGAGAACAAATAGGATGTATTGAAGCCTCTGAAGGATGGCAAACAAAGTATGTATGTGTTTGTTACAAAGAGCAGTGTGTGTGTGTGTTTGTGTGTCTTTAATGTACACTGTGGGAACTGGACAGTTCCTCACAGTGTTTGTAAACCATGACAAAGCCAGACAAACACCATCTTTGCGAGGACCATCGTGTTACGTGGACATTTCCCACGGTTTGTTTATGTACTTTCAAGTGAGTGTATTAAAAAAATAAAAACTGCTGTAATATTTTCTTTAATCTGTTGTATAACCTACCCCAGTATTAAGACACAAGTGGACTTAGAGTAGTAAATACACACTCCATTATGTTTAGTGGCCACTCCTTGTTGGTATGTAGGCATGACATGCGTGTGTGGTTGGGGGAGGGGAATAAGCCATGTTTAACCTTGTTGGATACACATTCAAATTCCAAGGAGGATTTATGAGTATAAATCCTAAAAATAAATTCATAAATTAAAAATTAGGATTTATAAAATGAGTTAGATTAACACCTGTCTAAGATCCCAACCTAACTATAATTATTAGCATTTATTAAAAAACATAGAAGATACAAGGAGGAAGCATACAGTTTACACAATGTTTAATTCGCTTCACTTCAGACTGCTATGGTGTATTGGCAGTTTTCAGCCATATATGAGCACTTATGGTTAATATGGTTTTATGAGAAATGATAAATTTAGCATTTTAGATATGAATACAGGAAATCTGTACAAAGACACACTGAGGCACAAACCCAGACAAAATAGAACCAAAAATAAAACGTATAAAATAGCTAACTAATTTGTCATTCATAGTTTTAATTGCCCACTTAACTGTTCCGCTGGTGCTGGAAAAGCGCTGGTTTCTCATTATGCTGAGTCCAAGCTGTGCGTGATTAGAACCTCGGAGTGGGCTGAATCTTAAAGCAACACACCACCAGGGCCCAAGTCCCATAAAAAGAAGTGGGGGGACTGACCAAGTTAGACACTATGCAAGTGACATCATGACGCATTCCATCACAGCACATGACGTCACGCCGTAGCGCTATAAAAGGAATAAAATAGTGCTATTTAAATTATTTGTGTAAATACTGGGACAGGCCACCCCATCTGACAGTCTTACAGTGTCTGCACTTATATACAGGGACAGAACAAAGGCAAAAGCATGCCTCTCTCAAGTACCTGTGAAGAGATAGCAAGCTGTGTGCATTTGTTTCTCTCTGTGGCACTTACATTTGTGTGAGGTTCTAGGCCGCCTCCAGTCAAGATATTCAAACAAAAGGAGGCCTGATGGTCCCTTAACTTCGGCCTAGCTGGAGGTGAAAAAAAAACCCTCGCTTCCTGCACGTTGCTGCTGGGAATCGAAGGCAGACAACGTGCAGGCGCTGCTGAACGTGCCCCAGTGTCTTACACCAGGACAAGTTCAGCATTTTTCTATGGGGTCCAACTTCTTGGCAGGGGGGAAGGCATCCACCCTGTAAAAATAGTGGGTAGACGCCGTGTACCTGCATGTACCCCCGACTCATGCACTGCACACCACTCAACATCCCCTTTGCGTTCTTATTGTATGAACAAGTTATGTTATGTTATGGTATGGTATGTTGTGGTATGTTATGTTATGTTAACATTTGTAAATGGTCTGTAGGCGCTGACCCAAATGTGAGTGGCGTCATACAGACAAAAAATATTATGCGTCAGTGAAAGCTTACTGAAATAGACAGGTGTTGAAATATCCAAAAAGAAGTTCCTAAGTACAAATGAGAAGGTAGAGAATAAAAAATAAAAAATGTTTGCCACAGTGATTAAAAAGTAGTCAACTCCCTTCACCCCGACTTAGGAGTGCAGTCATCCATCTAAAAATTGAAAATTTTAAAAACAGTCACTGATCTGTACGCTGCGGCAGTTAAGGTCCCGCATTGTCTTTAATGCAATTATTCCCTACTCAGTGGTGTAACGGAGGCCCCCGCAATCTCTGCAATGTGGTGGGGGGGAGGGGCAGGGTTCCTTGTTTTGTAGGGGGCCCCATCACCTCCCAAAGCCATGCTATTGGATGCCTTGCAGAATGCGTGCAATGGAGTGAAATAAGAAATAAGAAATAGGTAAATGCTTGGGAAAGTCACTCTGCTTTCCAGAGCAGGCAACCTGCAGCATAGGATAGGGTCCAACCCTTCAGAGGGACTCCACTGAGCCAAGAATAAAGAATGTCAATAATCTGGGAGAGAATGGGGCCCCTCATCACATTTTGCAGGGATGGTCAATCATTTTGTGTTACGCCACTGTCCCTACAGAGCACTCACAGCTAGACATTTTTTATTTTTCTTCAAGTGGATTACGAGTTACCTAACTGATATAATTCTACCCATGGTTAGAGCAAATAAAGCCACAAAGCATTAGTGCTTCTCAGGGAGGGACACACATATTGTATCTCATATTGTATCTCATGATTTGTGTCTCAAGAGACGGAGAATGTAAAGGAACAGGAGTGTTAGGGCTGTCAATTGCCTGGTGCTTTTAACAAAAAAGATTCAAGCATCTAGAGAAAGGCCAAGAAACGTCATCATTATCCAGTGTTTAATTTGTCAAAAATATGTGCTGATGCCCTCGTCAGGAGGCCACCGCAGTTTGCACCACACATTGCCACTAAACTTGTAAAGCACAACAACTCACCCATAAGGCTCTCAGGGTGCTGGGGGGGGGGTGGGGGGGGGGTGGTGGGAAGGCTGCTTATCTGCCTAAGGCCCTATGGTCGAAGAGCCAGGTTTTGAGGTTCTTCCTGAATTGTGGCAGTGTCAGTGATTGCCTGAGATGGAGAGGCAGGGTGTTCCAGGTCTTTACTGTGAGGTAGGAGAAGGACCTTCCTCTAGCTGTGGTCTTGCGGATACGCAGGACAGTGACCAAGGCCAGATGGGAGGAGCAGAGGTCTCTGGTGGGGTAGGGCTTTGTAGGCGTGTGTGAGGAGCTTGAAGGTGATTCTTTTGTTGACTGGGAGCCAGTGGAGGTCTCTCAGGTGGCTGGTGATGTGGCTGTGGTGGGGGATAATGAGGATGAGTCTGACGGAGGCGTTCTGAATGTTCTGCAGTTTCTTGAGGTGTTTCTGGGTAATGCCGGCTTAGAGTTCGCTGCCGTAGTCAAGTCTGCTGCTGATGAGTGCATGGGTGACTGTCTTTCTGGACTCGGTGGGGATCAACTTGAAGATCTTGTGGAGCAGGCGTAGCGTGTGGAAGCAGGATGATGAGACAGCATTCATCTGGTGGTTCATGGTGAGTGCGGAGTCTAGGATGAGTCAAGGAGTCGTCCCAGGCGGAGGGGGTAGAGCCCAGGATGAGGACTTCCGTCTTCTCGGATTAGAGCTTGAGGCAGCTGTCCTTCATCCAGGTAGCAATAGCCTTCATCCCATCATAGAAGTTGTTCTTGGTGACTGTGGGTTCGTTGGTGAGGGAGAGGATCAGCTGGCATCATCGGCGTAGGAGCCGAAGTTGAGGCTGTGGTTCCTGACAATGGCTGCGAACGAGGCCATGTAGATGTTGAAGAGAGTGGGGCTCAGGGTGGAGCCCTGAGGTACTCCGCAGCTGATCTCTCTGGGTTCAGAGTGGAATGGAGGTAGTCTGACTCCTTGTGTTCGACCGGTGACAAATGAGTGGATCCATTCCAGGGCTTTGTCGCGGATGCTGGCGTCGTGGAGTCTTGTGCATAGGGTGCGGTGAGAGACTGTGTTCAAGGCGGCCTAGAGGTCCAGAGGATGAGGACTGCAGTTTTGCCTCGATCGAGGGGGGTGCGGACATCATCTGTGGTGGCGAGGATGGCTGTATTGGTGCTGTGGTTGCTTCGGAAGCCGGATTGGGAGAGGTCCAGGATGTGCTTCACTTCAACGAACTCGGAAATGTGGGCGTTGATGGCCTTCTTGATGACCTTGGCTGGGAAGGGGAGCAGGAAGATGGGTCTGAAGTTCTTGACGTTCGTTGGATCAGCAGAAGGTTTCTTCAGCAAGGGGTTGATCTCCGCATGTTTCCAGTCTTCCAGGAAGGTGGCGGAGTTGATGGAGCAGTTGATGGTGCGGCAGAGTACTGGTGCGATGGAGGTACCGGCTCTGTTGAAGGTTTGGCGAGGGCCGGGGTCGAGGGTGCTCCTGAGGGGGATGCTCTTCATGATCTTGAGCGTGTCGTCAGCGGTGAGGGGAGTCCAGCTGAGCAGAGTCTGATGGGGTCCACTATTGTTGGGTGTGGGGGTCGCGGGTGGGGTGCGAGGGTCTTGGGTACCGAGGCTTTTGAAGCTGTCGTAGATCTCCTTAATCTTGCGGTAGCAGAAGTCGCTGAGGCTGTTGTCGAGGTCTTGGGAGTGTGGGATGTCTGCTGTCTCTGTGCTGGTTCGGCAAATTCTTTGACAGCGATGAAAAACTCTTTGCTGTTGAGTGTGTTGGCATTGATCCTTTCTCATAGAGCCTTATTGTTCTGAGGAGGTGGTGGTGTGCAGTGACAACGGCTTTGAAGACTGAGTGGTCTTCCTGCGTCTTACTGCTTCTCCATCTCTTCTCGAGCTGTCGATAGGTGCGCCTGGACTCATGAAGGGCGGGAGAGAACCAGCTGGCCTTTTTGAGTGTCACTTGACTTGCCTGGGGCCTTCTTGAGGCGCAGTTGAAGATCCATCGATCGATACAAGTGTGATGATTTAGACTGTTCGAGGCCACCAAAGCTTTAAGAATGGCTTGGGTGGAAGGAAATAATTGTCTTTAATGTATATTGAAATAACACACAACTGTTTTTCTGCTCATCTTTAAATTACACAAACAGCGTCACCATGTGGCAGCTGTCATAAGTGCAGGTTCTGGCAATTAAGTGTCCGCAATTACCTGCTGGCGTCAAGCACCGGAAACAACCAGCTCAAATTAAGCACTGTCATAATCTTTGTTTTAACTGTGTCCTGATGACCTTCATGTATGAGAGTTCTCACTCTGTCACACAACGTTCCGGATATATGATGGTGGGTGCCCTTAACCAACAAGTCATCATTGGTGACCACAAGTTCAGTGGAGAATGGCAAGGCTTGCAAAGATAATGATGCTGTATTTGTCTTCTCTCTGTTCTTAGGGCTGCCACTGCCAATGTAATAAACACTCATCCTCTACACTGCCCTTTGTAACTTCCTCCATAGATATGGATTTGGCCACAACGTGGACCAAGATGAACCTGACATGCAGCTCTGCCATCTGACCACCTGCCATTTCTTGTTCTCTTCCCATTATGAATACGATCTATTTTAGGCATGTTAATTACACATTGAGTTCCACCCCCTATGGTGGGTGGAGTGTAAATCCATTGAAAATGAGGATGAAAAGCTTGTGGACTATCATGAATGCAAGAAGGATGCGATGAATACATATGGAAATGTCTGTTCCCTAGTAATGTGGCAATTGCTTTTCTTTCTATCTGGAAATGCCTTTGTTTCGTAGGAGTGAATGATGTAGGCAACAAAGTGTGCAATGGAACAGTACAACCATCAGGGGCCGTATTACAGATGGTGCCCCGGGGGCGCAACGGGTGTTTTTGTCTGCTTTGTGCACCCCCAGGGCACTTTGGTATTATAGAAGGGGACGCAGACACTTGTGCGTTCCCTTCTATAAAACCGATAGCGCTGGTGCACTTAAAGCGCCAGCGCTACCAACAGAGGGTGTTCCCTCATTTGCCTAGGGGCGTGCCTTATGCAAATGAGGGAATTCCTTTGACTCTGCGCCCGCGCCATATTACAGACACGGGCACAGAGTCAAAGAAGCCCTCAGGAGGCGCACTGACAGTGCACCATTTAAAAGGTGGCACACTGTCAATGCACCTCCTGACAGCAGCCCTCTGCAGGGGGTAATGGGGGTCTCATGGACCCCCCAGAAATACCCTTGCAGGCGGGTGAAGTCAGTGACTGTGCTTTCACATTAATGCGCTGCCCTGGGGGCACAGCGAGTTCGCGGCTGCCCTGGGGGCAGCGCATACACCATAATGGGGCGCATTATCACTGTTTGCACCCAGCGCACCTTTTGAAAGGTGCGCCGGGCGCAAACAGTAATAATGTGTAATACGGCCCCAGAGTGCCATGATATTGTCAGATTGTTGATGAGGTGCCTTGCTGAGGGGACTCTGAAGGATCAGCATATTGAGTGTGTTATTTTCAGAATTGGTGTAATATAATTTGGGCCTGATTTCGAAAAGGGTTCATACTGATTATGTTGGTTTACAGCTAGAAGCAGAAGCATTAAGGTGGTATAAAGGACATCAAACAGAAAAAAAAAAATTCTCCACTGAAAAATGTAAACCTGTTTTGGCAATACCAATAGGTCTGACTTTAAAGGAATGTTGTATATGGATGAAGCATTACAGGTAGATAGCATGGGAATGGATATGTATTTGTGTGCATTTAAAGAAATGTAGAATAATATTGGTGTAGGTTAAAAGGTCAGGTGACAGAGGCACTGTCAAGCCTGGCCGAAAAATCCAGGTAGCGTAAATACCGCCCTCCTCCCATCCATGCTGCTGCCAAAGAAAAACACCAAAAACATCTTGTTGTCTAAGAAACTTTGATAGCTTTATAATGACATGTGTGCCCCTGAAAGTTCGAGCTCATGCAACTGGATAAATAAACAAAATGATCACAGCCCAATCAAAACATGTAACCCTGGCTCCTAACATGGGGCAGAACCCAGTGGTGTAACAATAGCCCCTGCAGCTCCTGTGGTCCGGGGAAAGGGGCGAGCTCCAGTGGGCACTTCCGGCACTGTGCACGGGCAGCAGCTGAAAAGCTCCTGACTTGGTCGGGAACATGGGGTGCCCCCTCTATGTACTTTGCAGGGGGGCCCCCTCAAGATTCTTACACCACTGGTGGAGCCAAAGCCCCCTCCCTTTCCTAGTGATTCTTCTCACATATTTATCTGGCGACATCTGTGCTGTCAAGCCAGACCATAATCAAATATCATCTCCAAACAAGCTGCTTGCCCAGATAATACTGCAGAAATTGCAAACGATTAGGGCAGTACTCCTCCTGTCCGTCAAAAGAAACACTACTGTGTCACTTCCGGTGCGTTCAGCGGTCCTGCAGGAGATCTGGCTGAGACACATTGCACAACCCAGAACTAAATCCATTTCATCCACAAGACTCTGAATCCGCCCTCGCTGCCATAACTGCGGTGCAGGAGGTTCTGCTTGGCCAATGGTTGCTTAGTCCCATCAGCTTATTGCCTTATGCATGGTCTGTGCACTTCCATTATGCCCTGAACTTTGGGTTGTTTTTGGGCACAGCCAGCAGAAAGGATGTCTATTGTGTGTGCATGCTGCTGTTGGCCAGCTGGTGTCGTCGCCCCCCTGACTGACTGACGTGCACAGGAGAGTTTCATTGAAGGGGGCCCAGTTGTTTTTCCAGACTGTCTGGCCTTGCTTGCTGACTAGCGCGGTTCTGGTGTCGGCTATTTTTGTCAGCCTTCTTCACGTGCCCAGACCGTGGTTACTTTAGATGCCCGCGCCAATGACGTTTCGGATGTAAAAGATTTGGGCCATCTCTAGATTGGACTGAATCTTCTGCATCCAGCGCGCAGTGCACAGACCGCGTTTCCAGTCCTGGCCAGTTGCTCGCTCTGTTTACTTGTGTATTGATTTTGCTCGAAGACTGCAGCGCGCTTTAAATAGAAGCGTTACTGTATGATTATAAACACGGGATTCTGCTGACTGCAGCCAGCGACGCGAATTCTAAGCCCAGAGCTATTCCTAGAACATTCCTGCCGTCCCGCAGAACGAATAGCAAGGTCCACGGGGCTCAAACCTTTTCTATTCAGATTCTAGGTGCCCCATTCACAAAGGTAACATACCTGTGGTAAACAGGGCCGGACTGGGAACAAAAACCGGCCCTGGCAAAGTGCTCGGCCGCACCCCCCCCCCCCCCCCTCCCCCATCCCGCGGGTTTGGGGGTGCCGCCGAGCTCTTTCCAGGGCCGGTTTTCGAGCTGCAAAAACGGCCCTGTAACAAAAACGGCCCCCACCCGTGCGGCGCACCGGGGGATTGCTACGGGCAGTCCGGCCCTGGTGGTAAAGTTACAAGAGCAGAGTCTCCGCATTTGGGGCGGAGTCTCCATACTCGCGCGGAATCTCAGCACTGTAACCGGCAGTCAGCCGCGGCCCGTGCAGGTAAGAGCGGTGAGGCCGGGTGGCGAGGGAAATTAATTATTTATTTAATTTTCCCTGGTGGTCGTCTGTTGAATCCCCGCCAACCCGGTTCCACTGCCCCACCGTTCTTACCTGAACGGGCCGCAGCTGTTTGCAGTGCGCAGTGCGGAGTTTCTACCCAGAGTGTGGATTCACCGCCCAAGAGCAGAAACTCAGCACTGGTAACTTAACTACACACAGGCATGTAGCTTCAGGGGGGGGGGGTTTGGGGTGTTGCAACCCCTCTAATAAATGTCTTTTCTGTTAAATAGTTGGGTACAGGTGCCTACATTTGGGTATTGTGAGGTGCCGGATTTCACCAGTAATTTTTACATACAAACAGTAAAAAACACACACCCCCTCTTTTCAAAGTCTTCAAAAATGTTGGCTATTTTACAAAATATTGTGTTTCCTCTCACTTAGTACCCCTACCAGTCCACATTCCTTTGCCTTTCCACTGCCCCTTAAGCCACTCACATGCATCCTGCTTGTCCTATAATGTATTTTAACATTATATGTCAGCGTGATTGCTGGAAAATCTGAAGTTTTCACCCCCCTCCCATCTTTCTGACCAAGCTACGTCCCTGACGACACTTAAGTTACCTTTGTAAATCAGACCCTTTGTTTTCTATGTTTTAAAAACAATTGTAGTAAATGTATAGTGCGGACCTAGCCTCAAGAAATCTGGAGAAATAGTAGGCGGGACGAATATTGTTTCACCAACATTATCCATAATGTAATTTATCAAATCATTTATATCTTAAAGCATCGTTGACTTCTGTTGGCACATGCACATCTTCGATATATCTCTAAGAAGGAGATACCTGATTTAGCAACTACAATGCACAGTTTATAGTTGTGAAAATCTAACATTCCCAGAAGCCAAGCTCGCCATTTTTAATACAGCCTTTACTTAAGGAGGTGAACCAAAGTGTATTTTATTTATTTATATTATGTTTTAAGTAGTGTAAACGCGAACCAGTTACTACTCTGGTAGATATTCCAGTTCCACAGTTATAAAAGGTATACACTTGCTCCAGTTGAGACCACATAGATTTTGCATATATTACCATTAAAAAAATAGTCTGTTTTCAGTTGCTTATTTTATTTAGTCAAATTTTATAATCGTTTTCTGTGTGCATGCATATTCCTATTTCCAAAAAGATACATGCTGCTGAAACGCGTAGAAATCACCTGCGATTGGCAATCCTTGCCTCCGGTCCTCTCGTAACGGAAAGTTTCAATTCTATTAAGAACTCGGAGGCGAGGATTATCCCACCCTGGGAAGTTCTGTGGAGATTTCGCCCTCCCCGTACAGAGTAAGTACTACAACTTTTCTGGATTTGAGACTTGATTTATGTGACTGGATGTCCTGCATTTTTGACTGCTTACACTGCTATTTCCTCCGTAGGTTGAAGTACGTGACTGCCTTCTGTTGTTACAACTTTCCCTTTGTCCTTGTACGAACAGATGAAGGTGGTCCAACTGCTGACTTTGCACAACGAAAGAGGGAGAAGGGTCACAGAAGAGGGACTATGTCGGGAACTATGGCTCTTGATTGGCTACTGTAGGACTGTTTCCCCGTTGGATGTTTGTTCTGCTTCTTTCCCAAGGTTTCATGGGAATTGTATTTGCTGTTGAGTTTGAATAATGGCTGCTGTTAAAATAAAGCGAAGAAAGAAGGCATAATCCTCGCCTCCGGTCCTGACATAGAATTCAGACACAGCGTGGCTAAATTCATGCAAAGAGTTGACTAGAAGTCTCTGTATAGAATTAACACCTAGAATGGAATTTTCAGTCTGACTTAGCCAATCGGAATGCATGGAATGCCAAAACTGTTACATTTTACTGAAACAATGAAAGGGGCTTGTTCAGACTTTGTGCTGTACTGCATAACATATGTTTGAGTTCCCTACCAATAAAACAGTCTTGGCTCTCCATAGACAATTGTCTTGGACAGTCGCATATCCTGGCTTCCACTGCAGACCACACACCACACACCATGGACGTAATTTAGGGGTCAGCAGGGGTCGCATCTACTACCCCCTAGACTGCATCTTGTGACCCTTCACAGGCTGCTTGTGACCCCTTGGAAAGAGATTGACCTTGTTTCCATGTCTCACTCAATTTGGTATAGCCGCCAAACTGTGGGCATGTAACTGAATGTTTTTTTAGGTCTCGCCTGACCCAGCGCATACGCTGGTCTGGCGAGACTTATTGAGAGGGCTCCAAAAAGTGCTACCCGGCCAGCATAGAGCTACAGTGCATGTGCTCGGGTGCGCGCGCCGCGCTTTACCGCGATTACTTTCACTTTCACGGCCGCACGGCCGCTTTGATGTTTGATCGTGATCGCGATCACTTTCACTTTCGCTTTGCATAGCCAATAGGTCTCGCTTTTGAGACCTTATAAGTATTTAGTTATGCAACTGTTGCATAGCTAAACACTTATAAGGTCCCAAAGGCGAGACCTATTGGCCATGCCAATGCTTGTTTAATGTGTGCTTTGCTGTGTGTTTTTAGGAATGCGTGTTGGTTGTGCCTATGGTAAAATGTATTGGTGTGTATGTGTTTTAGGAATGTGTGACATGTTGTGTGTATTAAAAATATGTGTATGACTGTGACCGTGTCAGAGGCCAGTGTCTGTGACCGTGTTAGAGGCCAGTGTCTGTGACCGTGTTAGACACCAGTGTCTAACACGGTCAAAGTCATACACATTGTAGGTTTTATTTTGATCAATCTCAGCGATGTCACTTTTGTTAATGACACCAGGGTCAATGATTGTGTAAAATCACTTTCTGTGAAATCACCAGGGTCAAAAGTCAAATTATGTCACTTTCTTCAAAGTCACTACATTTAAAGAGCATAGGATGTCACTTCTGCTTCCCCTGGTATTTGGGTGAATCAACGTCTATGCTCACACCAGCATTCTATGACATCATCCTCATTCAGCATTCCAGATACCAGCTCAGACATACAGGCAGAGCTTAACTTGTGCCAGTGATTGCTGGTGGGGCCCCCACTTATTTTGACTCATCAGATATTGACCTCAAGCAAACAAGAGAAAGACACACAAATGGGAAAGAACGATAAATAGAAAGATGGAATGACTGGCACAAAGAGAGAAAGCAGGAACCAGCACAGCCTTCGTATTTAAAATGGCAATTTTCAATAGCAACGACGGAACTTAGCTTTGGGCATTGGCACTCATCCTTTTACAAATTAAGCACTGCATACAGGGAACTCACAGGATAATACCACCCATCTCAGAATTCTCAACATGATGTAAGTTGGCCTACAGATCAGGTCCCAAACCCAGTGACAACATAAAGTCAGCAGTCTTTAATATTGAAGGCACAGATGAAATTCATATTTACTCCAACTCACATGGATATATATCAGATAAAGTAAGGTGGCCTAAGCATGTTCGAGGTGAAGAGTCTTTTGAAGAAACACATCCTCGTGCAACAGTGCTGGTCTGTGAATTTTATCAATCAGAACTAAAACAATTCTCAGACAAATGCTAAATGGGGTGTGCAAATCTTCAAAAACTGTCTGAAAGACTCTGGAAAACCTTCCTTAGAATTAAAGTCTGAAGATGAATTATATCCTGTACCACATTTACCCTGAGGTCTACACAGGGAAAAGAGAAGAGTGCAAAATACAGAGGTTAATCAGAATTATAGCTGCACCTAATCTATATCTTAACAAGCATTGGTAAAGCCAATAGGTCTCTCTTATGAAAGTGTTATTGACTTTGCCATTGAGTTTTAGCCATGTTGTACACCAGAGTGGCTGCTGTTCAGCATGGCTAAAGGTTAGTGGTGTAGACTCATAGGGCCCGATTCTCAAAGGCACAGTTAGACCGAAAGTTTAACTTACACCAAAAGTCTAACTATACTACTTTTTGGTATTCACAAAGGTAAGTAACTAGTAGTAACTTTACTACCGGTAAAGTTACTAGTAGTAAAGTTACTTCTAATAAAATGACTAAAAGTAAAGTTACTAGTAGCAACTTATCTTTGTGAATTCCAAAAAGTAGTAAACTTAGACTTAAGTCTAAGTTTTCTAGTTAAGTCTAACTTTGCTACTTTTTGGTATTCACAAAGGTAAGTTACTACTAGTAACTTTGCCACTAGTAACGTACTAGTTGTAAAGTTAGACTCTTGGTCTAAATTAGACTTTTGGTCTAACTTTACCTTTGTGAATCAGGCCCATAGAGTGGAGGGGCATAGACTGGAGGGGTGTAGAATGGAGTAAAGTGTTGTAGAGTGGAGTAGCATAGCTTGGAGTGGAGTAATGGAGAGCAGAGTGCCATAGTGTAGAGTGAAGTAAAGTGTCCTAGAGTTGAGTTGGGGTAGCGTGGAGTGCCGTAAAGTGGAGTGAAGGGGCATGGAGTGTCATAGAGTTGAATAGAGTGTTGTGGGGTGTTGTAGTGTGAAGTGTCATGGTGTGGAGTGTCGTATGATGGAGTGTTGTAGAGTGGAGTGTTGTATAGTGGAGTAGCGTAGAGTGGAGTGGTGTGGAATGTCATACACTAGAGTGTCAGGCAGTGAAGTAGGGTCATAGAGTGGAGTGGCGTACAATGGAGTTGAGCTGTAGTGTGGGGTGGGATGTAGCAGAGTGCCTTAGAGTGGAGTAGAGTGTCATAGAGTGAAGTGGCGTAGACTGTTGTAGAGTGAAGTAGCAAAGAGTGTCATAGAGTAGAGTAAAAAAAAAGAGTGTCATAGATGGGAGGGGCATAGAGTGGAGGGGCATATAGTGGAGGGATGTAGAGTGGAATAAAGTGCTGTATAGTGGGATAGAGTGACCTAGAGTGAAGTGTAGTAGAGTGAGTAGAGCATGTAAGAGTGGAGTAGAGTGGTGTAGAGTTATAGAGTGGAATGGTGTGCAATGGAATAGAGTCACAGAGTGGAGTGGCGTAGAGGAGTGTAGTGTAGTAGAGTAGAGCTTGTAGAGTAGAGTAGAGTGTCATAGAGTGGAGTGGCATAGCGTAGAGTGGAGTGTCATAGAGAGGAGCAGCATAGACTGTCGTAGAGAGGAGTGACATAGAGTGTCATAGAATGAATTAAAGTAGAGTGCCATAGAGTGGAGGGGCATAGAGTGGAGTTGAGTAGAGTGGCTTAGAGTGGTGTTCCATAGAGTGGGGTGGTGTAAGGAGGAGTAGAGTATCTTAGAGTGGAGTGGCATAGACTGTTGTAGAGTGAAGTGGCATAGAGTGGAGAGGCTGAGAGTGGAGGGCATAGAATGGAGGGGCAAAGAGTGGAGTAGAGTTTTGTAGAGTGGAGTGGTGTTGAGTGGAGTGGCATAGTGTGGAGAATGCATGTTGTGGTAGCACACTGCCATTACAGACAACTCATTTTCAATTGAAATGACCCTTATATTTGCACATAAAGTTTTATTGATAAAACTATAGATAGTACAAACGATAATGTATGGAAGTGGCATCACTTAGTGTACTTATTTGTTTTGACATATTAAAGTACGCACTTCCAAATTACAAAAAAATGCGCTTCATTTGATCTTTCTTAATTTTGATATATTTTGAAATATTTGCACAGTTCATTTGCAGACGTTTACATTTTTTGTGTGCAACAAAAAACCTTTCTTTCCCAGTACCCAGCAAGATTTTCACATATAAATCCTCTCACTATGAAGTCAGAGAAAGAAAAGTAAACACCAAGCTCCCTCTGAAGACAGAGCCTGACAATTGACCTCTGTCTTTGAATGTACAGCAAATGTGACAAGATGAGAACAAAATGTAAAGGCCTGTTTATGGAAAGGAGGACTTGTGGAAGAATGCAAGGAGCGATGGTGAACAAGTTTTGATCCACGAAAGGGGCAAAGACATGCTGGACAGCCTAAAATAACTTAAGCCAGCAAACAGAAAGCAAGAAAATGTGATTTATAAACCACAAAGCCAATGGCAAGCAATGATCAGAATGCATTCCCAGGAAAGCTTTCAGAATGACAGGCTTCGCCTTAAAAATCCACTAGAAAGCAATGGCTTCAGTTATGACTCGTATTCAATCATTTTATGCAGAAAACAATGTCACTGCCATTGTTAAAACACAAATGAGAGATGCAAAAGATTTTCCTTCATGTAAAGACTTTGTTAGCAGAGCAGGATTTTAAATTCTGAAAGGTAATGGAAATTTTTCACTTTAAAAATCACCACAGTGCAAAACAAAGTTCGGTTTGTCTTCAGCTTGAATTAGTGAGGCTTGACAGAGATGGACTTAATGAACCTCCTGCTCATATGTGTTCAATATTTGCAGATAATAAGGAAAGAAAATATGCAACTTTGTCTTTCTATGAATTTACAAAAGGTAGCCACGCTGAAAAGGACTGTAGTAATCTGGAGGGTCTATGTCTGCTGGGGATCCACATTATCCTACAAAATCTTTTAATCTTTATTTTGAAACCTGACGGAAAATGCAAAATATTCCTGACTGCAACCAAAAGAACTTGCTGCAGCATACGCAAAAATGTAACAAAATTGGTACCATCAAAAACCAGAAGGGAAATACATGATAGTGATAACCGTGCACTTAGAGCTGCTTGTGAGCAACTGTACCACAACTGCTTGCTGATGCTAGATTGGTCATGAAAGAAATAATGGCAGTGACAAGATATCACTCTGAAGCCTCAACCAAAGTTAGGAGACAGCCTTCCTGGAAAGTCAGAGCAATTAGTCTCCAGTAGCAACTGAGGCAGGTGAACCAGCAAAAGTGAGCTTTCAGAAGTGCTAATGTGATCCACCTCCTCTGTTAAAATTGAAATGACACAAGCCAAGTATACACACTTTTCTCTACTTTTTAGTGATATTCTTTGGTAATGTACAATTTAGTTACTGAAAGCAGTCTGTAAAATATAGATATATTTTTTAGGTAAAGATGTTTATTTAGGAAGCACTATAAAAATATAATTTGCATCTAATACAGGTATTGCATTTGAAATGTAACCACAACTAAAGCAAATCCATAAAGAGTGTGAGTAAGGAACAGCAGTGCAAGGTCTAAGAAAACGGATTTTGAAGTAGAAGAAAAAAGAGAAAGGACTGATGAAGAAGAAGATAGAAAAGGAATGAGAAGTTAAGAAAAGACAAAAAATATGTAGAATGAGTCAACTTGTAACCATATGAACTACAATTATGTGAAGAATTATTAAACGCAGCGGATGAACACCCAACAGCAAACATTACAAGACTGAAAATGAATACAATAATAGCATAAATGTAGTTGGCATAAGAAATAGCAACATTGCTTGCAGTATGGGACACATAAGTGGTAAGTGGCAACCACAACCAATTACATTTGACTGATAACTGTAATGAGCTAAGATTGTATCCATCTAGCCTGTGGTGATGACATAATAAATTCCACCAACATTGATGAATACTATTTCTCTGATGGGACCTTTGCCTGCTGGCACTGCCACTTCTCCTGTATCACTGAAGCTCCAGCATGCATGTCAGGCCTACCTCAACCTCCCCAGGCCTGCCTCAACCTCCCCAGACCATCTTCACTGCCTCCTGGTCAACGCACGATCCCTCTGCAAGCACGCCACTGAGATTTGGGACACCAACGCCTCCCTCACCCCAATGTCATTTTCCTCACTAGACATGGCTCAACCCCACCTCTGACATCTCCGCAGCCACGCCCATCGGCTGCAAGATGGCACACCGAGACCCCATCAAAAAGCATGGAGGCGAAATTATCATCATTCACACCATGACTATCCACTGCATCACAACCGCAGACGACTTCGCCCAGATCATGGAACACCTCAACTTCCAGATCCGAACTGACAGCAAACTCACCAGTGGAGGCACTCTCGCCTACAGACTGCCAGGGCCCGCCCCGGATTCTGTAACGCCATTCAACGCTCTGCTCGCCATCGATTCTAAAAATGTCATCTTCCTCGGTGACCTTGATTTTCACCTCAGCGATCCCAATGACACCAACACCGCCAACCTCCATGAAAGTATTAACAACATCTGACTCAAACAACTGCTCACCAACCCCATCCACATCGCAGGACACACACTCAACCCTATTTTCATGGCCAGCGACAGAATTAAGTACAGCCATGTCACCGAGATCACCCGGACAGGCCACGCCATCGTCCACTTCACTATCAGTACTCCCCAGCACCGCACTCAGCTTGAACAAGATCTCAGAGAGCAGATGTCCCGATGTCCTCAACACCTCCCACCCCTTCACTGCAACCAACCTCGAACAGGCAGTCAAGAGCCTCTCTGCTGGATCACAGTCTGTGCCAACAGAGTCGCCCCTGCAAACCCACCAAACCCAAATGATCCTCAAAGCAAGCCAGTTGGTAAAGGACAGAACTAAGAACCATGAAGTGCACCTGAAAATACCTCAAAAGGAAATGGTGCACTAGCATGGAGTCCACAAACCACGCAAGTTTCAAATCAGCCCTCAACCAATACCACCAACGTCCAAAAAAGACGAAAAGAAGCTCCCTGGTCGAGCACATCGAAGCGAGCACCAACCACAGCAAGGAACTCTTCAATTTCGTCAGAGTTTGCCAGCCCCTCAGCCACTGAAATCGTCATAATCCCTTTACAGAAGCTCTATGACTCCCTGACAGATTTCTTCCGCAACAAGATCTCCACCATCTACAGAAACTTTGAACCGCAATACACAGATCTCCTCTGCCATCTCGACCCAACGAAAGAAGAACTCAACTACCTGCTCACCACCTGGAACCAGCTCACCACAAAAGACACCACTGCCGTCATGAGCTTCATCCACTCAGGAGTGCCCACAGACCCCATTCACTCAGGAGCGCACATGGACCCCTACACCCACCACATCGTCAACCTCTGGAGCAAGACGATCAGCAGCAAGCTCACTGACATCCTCAAAGCATCGATCAACACAACTACTCTCCCAGAAGAATTGAAACACGCAGAAGTCAAGCCCCTACTCAAGAAACCATGGATGAACCCAACGTTCTCAAGAACTACTGCCCCATCTTCTTTCTGCCCTTCCCCACCATCAACCGCCTACTCACAGAGCACCTGGAGAACCACGATCTCCTGGACACTTCCCAATCAGGATTCCACACCAACCACAGCACCAAAACTGCCCTGATTTAGGCCACAGATGACATCAGATCCATCCTTGACCAAGGGAAAAACAGCAGCTCTGATCCTCCTCGACCTCTCAGCAGCACTCGACACAGTATCACTCCACACCCTGATCAAAAGGCTTCACAACATCGGAACTCAAGGAGATGCCCTCAAGTGGATTGTCTCCTTTATCATGGGCAGAACCCAGAGAATCTGCCTCCTACCCTTCACCTAGGGACATTAGAACATCATCTGGAGCATCCCTTAAGGGTCGTTACCTAAGCCAGACCCTGTTCAACACTTACATCACTTCCTTGGGCAATGTCATAAGATCGTATGGACTCAACATCATATCCTACGCTGACCACACCCAGCTCATCATCTCGCTATCAGAAGACCCCTCCGCCATGCTGACAAACGTCTGCAGGTGAATGACGAACCTCGCCGACTGGATGAGAAACAACTGTCTACAACTCAACACAGACAAGACAGAAGTGCTGAACTTCGGAAACACCTTCCCATGGAAAGACGCCTGGTGGCCTCCCGAACTAGAACCCTCACCCACACCAACCGACCATGCCCGCAACCTTGGCATCATCCTGGATAGTAAGCTCACCATGAAAAAACAGATCAACGCAGTCTCATCCACCTGCTTCCTCATCCTCTGCTTGCTCCGTAAGATTTTCAAATGGCTCCCCATCGACACTTGATGCACCGTCACACAAACACTGATCACCAGCTGACTGGACTACAACAATGTATTCTATGCAGGAATCACCTCGCACCTCCTCAAGAGACTGCAGATGATACGGAACGCAGCAGCAAGACTCATCCTAGAAGTGGACTCACATCACCTCCACCTCAAGAATCTCCACTGGCTCCCCAGTCAGTAGAGATGCCAGTTCAAGATGCTGACCCATGATTTTCAAAGCTCTACACAACCAGGGACCAGTGCACATCAACCACTGACTGAACTTCCACCATCCCTCCAGACACCAGCGCTCCGCCTCCCTCTACTTTGCCGACACCACTTGCATCCGCCACAGCAACAGTGGAGGATGCTCCTTCTCCTACCTCGCTGCAAAGTCCTGGAACGACCTCTCACTTCACCTATGGACCTCATCCTCTCCACTGGAATTCAGAAAAGGACTCAAGACCTGGATGTTCAACTGAGCTTCAGAAGCAGCACTCTCAGTGCCTGGATACCCTAACGGGTGATTAACCACGCTATACAAATCCAGATTGATTGATTGATATTATCTGTGGACTTCTAATTGGAAATAATAACATGAATAGCGATTGAAATCAGAAGATCTACAAACTTCCCAAGCATTCTATTAGAAGACCAAACATCATGCAAGCTATCCAGAAACAATAAATAATGTAAAAGGGGGATGTGAATCTGAGTGATGGCATTAATGCGGTTCCACACCAATGACCAGAAAGTGGACAGAGCTGGACAATGAAAATTTGTTCCTGGATGAGTACTGCATCGCCAGCAAGTATTTAGATGTGCAAATTTAGCCTTAAAAAGTAGAGTTGGGTGGAGCACCTGGAGTTTTACTCTGCGGAAATCTGCAGAGTTACCTAAAAACTCCCTGAGGTTCCACAGAAGTCTACGGGCGGTGGAATTCCAGTCTGACGCACTGCTCGTGCTGATTTTTAGTGGCGGGAGCTTGTCCAACACTGTAAAATCAGCGCGAACTGCAGCACACGGCGCGCTATAGACCGTTGCTTCTTTCTGCTGCTCAAGTTGATTATCTACTCAAGCGGCAGCTTTTGCAGCGCACGCAGCAACTTTCTCAACGTGAGCAGTTGCGACCTGCTGCGACTGCCCACATTAAGAAATCTTGCTGGGAGGCGGTCTAGCACTCGTTTTTTTCACGCTCGCCAACCTAACAATCGCGAGCTGTGTGCAAGAAAAACTCAGAGTTTTTGTCAAACTCTCCGCGAACTCTGCTGGAGGAGAGGAGTTTACCGCCGACCCCTACTGAAAAGATGAACAGGAGTATAAAAAAGTCTATTATAGAAAAAGTATAACGTTTAGGGGAGACTTGTAGTGCGTGCAGTGGAATGTATTTTGCACCAAACTCCATCCCGCAAAGAAGTCGGACAAACAAAGAGTAAATCAGACTCCCACAAATGTTTCTGTGATTGTTTTGGCCCTATCTGGGTCAGGTAATCTAAGGTGCTTATAGATGATACCAGCTCTATGGTAGATGGATGATGTGATCGGATTAGAAGATGAACAAAGGTGGTAGATAGCAAGAGAGGAGTGATGTGAAAGGCATTGTGCACCAGGAAGGAAAGTTCATTATGCTGGGTGTGCAAGGTAGATGGGAGGTTGGTTGTATGAGGAGTATAACTCGGCAAACAGAGTAATTCTTTCCATTCTTCTTCAGCAAGTTATTATGCCAAATAGGGTGGTTCAATAACTGATTGATATGGGTTAGAGGTGAAATGAAAAAGGGTTTCAATAAGGTGCAGGTGTGAGAAACAGTAACAGGCAAACACAATTTAGGAAGTTTGGAAAATAATAACATGGCATGTTCTAGAGGGAATCATAATTTGTGAGGAGTGTCAAGAGGTTGGGACAAATAACATTGTATTTACTTGATACCAAAAGCCCTATGATAGTTAATAAAATCAGGGAAGTGAACATCGCCTAAAGTCTTAGGACGTTTTCATTTTGACAAAGAGATTCAAGGTTTTATCATTCTAAAGAAATTTAGAAAGGATTTTGTCAATAGAACAGAAGAACCCTTTTGAGATCTTTATAGGTAGCACAATGAGAAATAAATTGATACTGGAAGGAGCATCATTTTAATGGTATCAAGACGACCTCACCAGGAAAGGTACAATGGAGACCTATTTCTGAGAAAAGTGTAGAAGCTTGTCTGAAAGGATTTTTGAATTCGTTTTCAATGTGTCCTTGAGAATTTTACAATACCAAATACCTAAACATTTGATTATGGTGGAATTCCCCAAAAGTCCTGCTTTAATGACATAATATTTTGATACAATATTTATTACGTGGCATTACTTCTGTCTGTTTTGTCTACATTTAGTTTGTATCCCAAGACAGCAGAATAAAGGTTGAGGACATTCTGGGTGTGACATAAATAAAAAAATATGATCTACGTATGCAGTGAATTTTATGTGGAAGTCCTTAAGTTTGAACCCAGAAAATTGTCTGAAGTCCTCTGTTAGCGAAGGAAGGGTACCAACGCTAATGCAAAGAGCAAAGTAGAGATGGGCCAGGCCTCACAAGTTCCTCTATTAATAGGAAAATAAGGGGATCATATACCATTAACTATCACAGATGAATGTGGTGAAGAGTATAGCAAGGAGATAAGTTCTAAAAAAAATGAGGACCAAATCCTTACCATTGCAGAGTCTTCATTAAGATGCACCAATTGACCCATCATAAGCTTTTTTAGCTTTATTTATGATGTTTAGAGATTTTAATCTCCATTTTGATGACACACAAGCTGCAAACGCAGTCGAGCTGACAAGAGACCTCACGGCTCTCCAATTGTCCCACAAAATCCTGCATGCTACTCATGTTAAAGGTCACCTCCTTGACCCGTTGTTCTCCAGTCTTGAGGACCTTAAAGGGACAGATCTTACCCCTCTTCCATGGTCAGACCATCTCCTGGTCGCCCTCAGATCACTAAACCCACTACTCAATCAACATGGACCCAAGGCCTCTCCTGGGCCAATCTCCCCCTAGAGAAGTGGACCCAGGAACTGGAAAGGACCAAACCCAGACCGAATCCATGCCCAGTCAAAGCCAACGAAGACTTCTCTAATTGGATAGAGTCACTTCATTCGGTCCTTCTGAAGACTAGGATACAAAATACTGGTGGGTCTCACAACTCTCCCTGGTTCTCCTCCAAACTGCGCACCTTAAAACAGCGATGCAAGATCAAAAAAAGACAGTGGGGGAAAGAATTACTTCCTTTAAAAAAGTTGGAATATAGGGCAGCTATCCGTGTCTACAAAGCAGAAACAAAAAAAGCCCAGGCCTCTTATTACGAGGGCAAGATTTTATCAGCCGCTAATTCACCTAGAGAAACTTTCATTATTATTAAAAAAACGACTTAAAGCCCCCGCTCCACGAATTGCACCGGACCCATCTGGGCTATGGTGCAACAAACTGGCAGACTTTTTTACCACTAAGGTCCAACATATTTTGGAATCTGTGCTGATTGAGTGGAGGGAGCATTGATGCGATAGAGTTCTTCTATCCCCATCACTTCCGGTGGCATATTTGGGGCAGCCATCTTGAGAAGTGACGGACTAGTCTTCCCCCGAGCTCGCGCAAAACAGCTATAAATTGGGTAATGGCGCTGACTTGCAGCGAACGTGTGCAGCGGGCGCGCCGGTGGCGCGCCAATAGTGCGCCTAAGATAAGCCCGTCTGCGCCCGTCCGTGCACCGACTGCGCACAACGCCAGCCACTATGCTGATTTTGGTAAAGATCGACCTGCTGCTCCTACTCTTAGATACTCGAGTTCTTCTCTACAGGCAATAGGTAAGCAGGGTGCTGTTGGGGGGAAGCCCAACCCGTAGCTACGGCAGGGACAGTAGCTAACCTGATCAGAAAGGACTCTTTGAGATGTGGTCTGCTCAATGTTAGGTCCCTCTGTAAACATTATCTGGAGACACAGATGTTGCTGGAGTCTCATGACTTAGATGTCCTGGTGGTGACGGAGACCTGGACTCACCCCAGTTCTGATTTAGAATCGGGTCTAGCATGTCCTCAGGGCTACAAAGCCTTTCACAAGCCACGTTCCAGCAGCAGAGGTGGAGGGGTTGGGATTTTTTTCAAGGAGGCATGGAACTTCTCCCCTGTGGATCGACATGGTCGAAGGGGTCGGGCTCTTGGGATTTGCTCTAAAAGATGATGGGCACCAGGTGCTGACAGGCATCATCTGTTATAGGCCTCCGGGAGTGGCCAGCCTCCTTCAACAGAAAAACCTGATCGATGTGTTTAGCAATATGGCTCTTTCACACGCCAGACTCCTTACATTAGGGGATTTTAACCTATGGGCTAACGGGAGCATGGGCCCAGGGTATACTAATCTCCTACAATCATGTATGGACTTGTTCCTTACCCAATGGGTGGTAGAGCCTACACACACGGCGGGACATACCTTGGACCTGATTTTTGCCAGGGAAGACTCACTGGAAGTGGTGAATGTTCTAACGGTTGGTTGGTCTGATCACCATTTGATAAAATTTGATGTGTTTGATATCAAGCGGAACGACACTGCTATGAAGGAGACAAGATGCTTTCCTAGCAGGGACTGGAAAGGTCTGCTGAGGAAAGCTAGTGCCTCCCCAGTATTCCATCTTGAATGTTCCTTTGACCCTGGGAAACAGGTGTAGGATAATTATGCCACCTTCTGCTTACACATTAATGACCAACTTGACCAGCTTGCCCCTCGAAAGATGATCAAAAGAAGTGGCAAACCCTCAACGCCCTGGTATAATACTGATCTGCAAAATCTAAAACTTGGCTGTAGACAGGCAGAGCGGAGGTGGAGGAAGGGGTACTCTGATACAGACAAAGCTATCTGGAAAGAGAAAATTTCTAGTTATAAGAAAAGTATTGTCTCTACTAAAGCTGAGTATTTTGCAGACGTAATCCTGATGGCCCCCAATAGCTCCAGGAGCGTTTTTAAAATACTGAATGATAGTGTTAGCCCCCCTGCACTAAAAATAAGGTTCTCCCCATGCAGGAACTCTGCTATAGCCTGGTTGCTTTTTTTGATAATAAGATCAGCAAAATTATTGAAGGGCTAGAGGGGGACAGCACAGTTGATGAGGCTACTGGCCCCCCACAGGTTAGGCAGGAGGACCTGAGAGTGATGAGGAAGGCCTCGGTTCAGATGCCTCTTCTAGATCACTTTGATATTCCTTCTGTTGAGGTTTTTGATCAAACAGCCCTTGGGGTTTCTTCTGGCTCATATTTGGACCCTCTTCCCCACAGGGTCTGGAAAGCGCTAGGTTCCGAACTGTTTCCTCCACTAAGGCAGCTGTGTAATCAATCCCGGTGTAGTGGGGTGGTTCCCTCTTGTTGGAAGCAAACGGTTGTTTCCCCCTTACTGAAAAAACCCTCACTTGACCCAGCCTGCCTTAAGAACTACAGGCCTATCTCACTCCTTCCATATCCAGTGAAGATCGTTGAGCGCTTTGTTAGCAGGGCACTCTCCCAGGTTCTGGAGACAAATGACGTTCAGTTTGGATTTCGCCTGGGACATGGGACGGAGCCTGCCCTGTTGACTGTGGTGGATGATCTTCGTTTGTGTGCAGACAAGGGTCAAAATGCCATCTTGATCCTGCTAGACCTGTCTGCCGCATTCGACACGGTCAATCACAAGGTTCTCCTGGAACGATTGGAAGGAGTAGGGGTAGTTGGCCAGGTGCAGAAATGGCTCCATTCCTATCTCTCTGATAGATGTCATGCAGTGGCTCTCCCACACTTTCAGTCCAAGTTTACCAAGATCCACCATGGTGTGCCGCAGGGCTCTGCAATAAGTCCAATTCTATTTAATGTCTATATGCGTCCCCTGGTGGATGTCATTAAATCCTATGGCATAGGCCTGGTAAACTATGCGGATGACACCCAGCTGATATTATCTCTGGAGGGAGAACAGTCATCCACATTGGAGAACTTCCATGTCTGTATAAAGAATGTGGTTCATTGGTTAAAAAACAACTCTCTGCAATTTAATGCAGATAAAACTGAAATCCTCTGTATTAAGGGTGGGAGAGTGCCCTACCCACTCCCGGCCGACTTCTGGCCTATTCCTGCTGATCCTCCATTGGTACCATCCAAGTCGGTTCGCAATTTGGGAGTTTCTTTTAATGAATATCTAACCTTGGAAACCCACGTTAATAAAACTGTGGGGAACTGCTTCTCCCTTATCAGGATCATGAGGAAAATCCTCCCCCAGCTCCCCGCACATACACGCTCCTTGGTAGTTAGGAGCGTGATTTTGAGCAGGTTGGATTACTGTAATTCTTTGCTGCTAGAGTCTCCCAAGTATTTAAATGGGAGACTGCAGAGAATTCAGAATATGGCAGCCAAGTTGGCCTTGACACGTCCTCGCCAATCTTCCTCCTCTCAGGCCCTCGTGGAGCTGCACTGGCTCCCTATAGTGCAGAGGATTCACTTCAAATTCCTCTGTGTTGTGTTCAAGGCACTGCACGGCTTGGTATGTCCCCACCCATTGCCTTCGGTCCCACTCAGCTAATTGGGGGAAAGTACCCCTGATTCGAAGGCCTAAGCTGGGGGGTCAGGCTTTCAGTGTTGCTGCCGCACGACTCTGGAATAAGCTGCCCACGGAGCTGCGACAGATTAAAGATCTTTTGCCATTTTGCAAACAAATTAAAACCTGGCTCTTTCCAAGAGTTTAATGCCTACTTGCTCCTGTCATAGATGTCTTTTTCCATCTCTTTAGCGCCATGATGCCCGATGGGTTGCAGTGTGCTCTATAAATATACTTTACATTACATTACATTACATTACATTATATATTTTGGGATCCCTGCCGCAGAGGGATGACGAGAACAAAACTTCATACAATCTGACCAATCCCGACCCACAACCCTTTGAACACATTCTAGAGACCTTTCCTCCCCAACCCCAGGAAACTCTTCTTACGTTGTTGTACTATGTTAAGAGCGGATCACCAAGGGATCCGGCACCACTTAACATCTTGAAACAAGTAGTTTCGACAATAGCCCCTAACTTGACAGACCTGATTAACGCATCACTGTCCACATGAATTGTCCCTACAAATTGGAAAAGGGCCATAGTGAAAGCACTACTTAAGAAACCTAACCTAGACCCGGCAGCTTTGGGCAACTACTGCCCTATCTCTCTACTGCAGGGAATAGGTAAAGTGGCAGAGAAATACTTTAACCAAACCCTCTCAGGATTCCTCGAAACCCACAACCTGCTTCACTCCTCTCAGACAGGGTTCCAACCACGTCAGAGCACTGAAATGGCCCTGTTAGCAGTGGTGGAGGAAAGCAGAAAAATTCTAGACTCAGGAGGTTCCACAGCCATCATTCTCCTTGACCTAAGCGCAGCATTCGACACGGTGAACCATAAGATCCTAACACACCGTCTGAGGAGTATAGGAGTAACAGGCACCGTACTCCAATGACTGCGCTCCTTTCTGGAGGGTAGAACCTTTCAGGTTTTTGAGGAAAACATTGCATCTGATCCCACCCCTCTGATGAGCGGAGTCCCTCAGGGCTCATCGCTTAGCCCAACCCTTTTCAATGTATATATGGCCCCTTTGGCAGGTATTGTAGCCCCTTTGGGAATCTGCTTGGTGACCTATGCCGATGATACGCAATTGGTGGTCGCACTCAACCAAGCGGACCATAAAACCAATGATCTCTATACTTGTCTAGAGGACATCTCAAACTGGATGGACGCATCCCAGCTCAAGCTTAATGGCGGAAAAACTGAGATCATGATATTGGGCAATCCCCTCAGCTTTAAGTCCAGTTCCATGTGGCCAGCTGGCATGGGTCCACCCCCGGCTCCTAAGACGGAGATCAAGAGCCTGGGCATCTGGCTGGACCAGGACCTGAACTTTAGGACTCAGGCCAGGAAGACAGCAGCAATCTGCTTTGGCCTGCTCAGAATGGCCCGCAAAGTCCTCCCTCTCCTTCCTCCCTTAGCACAAAAGGTATTGGTCCAATCCCTTATATTCTCTAGGCTGGACTATGGGAATGCACTATATCTGGGCTCCCCCTCCTCTTAACACGAGAGCTGTACCCTACAGAACTCTTAAACTGAGACAGACGTCAACATTTGATTGTGCCAAAGCTCCAACCAAATGTCCATGCTTCCCTCTGGCCCGAAGATTCACCGTAGAAACTGAGGAGATTCTGGACCATCATCCTCAATTCCATTGCCTCCTTTTGGTATTTGGAGACCTGGTAGAAGTTGTGGCTCAGTGCCCACCTCACACACTGGATTGGATCAGTCTCCACCCATCTACTTAAGGTTCCCAGGATTCGGAGAACGTGCTGGGGTGGACGTTCTACATCCTTTTTGGCGTCCACACTCTGGAATTCCCTTCCTCTCAAACTACACTTTGTGGAGCAAGAACTACCTTTCCACACAGCCTTGAAGACCTCGCAATTTAGGGAATCATTTATTCCCAGGATGTTCTACAGTAGCTGTGACAGCGATGGGAGGCCTTTCGGGTAGCCATGCTCTATACAAAAAATGCAGAATAGAATAGATTCAAAACCCATTTTGTCACTGATCTGAAGTTCTTCACTGCTCTCAAATCAGAGGTTTGTGTAACTGGGTTTTGTAGCTGTTGCTTAGGATAATGTCTTCAGATAAAAGCCATGTTCATGTGTTTGTTACTGTAATTGCATTATGCCATGCAGGAGTAAATAAAGACGTAGGTTGGTAACTTCTTAGCTGAACTAAGGTACCCACTGTTCATGCAGTTTGATTTTTGGAAAATTAAAGACACCATTGGCTGAATAAACTGGGATCAGTAAATACAGTGCCTCTGTGCTCCTTCCGCAGAGAGCAGGGAAGAGAGTGTTACTAAAGTACTGAGATTGTTGTGCAACATGGCCCTCATAAGGTGCAGAAAATGTCCAAATGACCATGGCCTTTTTGAGATAAGTCCTTGAGATGCAACCATAAATACACTGACCCAAAACTTGAAGCCAACAATATTTATACAGCACTAAGCATAAATCTTAGACCGACATGCGCAGCATACGTAGGCTGGAATATATATTTGACAATTCACTGAAATAATTGTGAAAAGGAGGTTATGGTTTATTAACTCCGAAGAGAAAATGTTTGTTGCAAAATATTTAAAAAAACTTAAAAATTCTTCTTAAAAACTCCAGTTGAATAACTCTATGTTTGCAAAGCATAGCCAAGGAAAACCTGAAATTCACGGTGAGCAAAACAACCATAAGTCTCCGCTTTCAACCCCTGCACCCCGCCCAATGCATTCCTCATGACGTCATCCACAATGTTAAATGAGTGACACTTGTACAGAAAGGAGTGACAACTGATGGATGAGGAGCGATGAGTGAGAAAAAGGATAAAGACAGAACTATGGAGTAAGGGATGGGGAATGAACAAAAAGGAAAGAGGACTGACAGAAGAGGAGTGAGGAATGAAGGATGAAGACAGAGGGACGAGGAGTGAGAAAACGGATAAGGACTGAGACATGAGGAGTGAGTTGCTGGGGAATGAGCAAGAAGGAACATGGATAAAGATTGAGACATGATGAGTGAGTGCTGAGGAATGAGAAGGAACAACAAATGAGGAGTGAGGGATAGGCAGGGAGGAATGAGAGATGAAGACAGAGGTATGAGGAGTGAGAAAATGGATAAGGATTGAGACATGAGGAGTGAGTGCTGGGGAATGAGCAAGAAGGAACAAAAAAGGATTGAGGAATAAGCAGTGAGGAATGAGGAATGAGGGATGAAGTTAGAGGGATGAGGAGTGAGGAATATGGGATGATGGGAAGGAGGTGAAGAGGGATAGGATAAGCAGTGGCCCTTGTGGGATGATGACTGAGGGAACAGAAGTGAGGAATGAGAGATGTGGACTAAGGGTTGAGGTGTGATGATTGAGGGATGAAGAGAGAGGAATGAGGAGTGAGCTGAGGAATGAGAAGTGAGGGTGAAGAGTAAATGAGGAAGAGCGATGGAGGGCAACGGGGCACCTGAAGTGAGGGAAGATGAATGAGGGATGTGGAGTGTGGCAAAGGGGAGGACCAGAGGAGGAGTATGGAATGAGGGATGAGAACTGAAGGAAGTGGAGTGACATAAGAAACGAGGGATGAATAATAAGGAATGAGGAGGGTGGGGGGAACGTGAAGGTTTTAGGACCTGATTACGATATTGGCGAATTGAATACTCCAGGGCATTAAATGGGATGAAAAAAATGGGGAGTCTCTCAAAGGGGCGTGGCCGATGTAGTTAAGGGAGTGGTTTAAAACATGCAAGCTAAAAATCTGTGCTTAGCATAGGGTGCCGCCCGACTAGTATTTTGCTGCTTCTGTCTTTGCATCCATATAAATAATTAAATATGTATATATATATATATATATATATGTATATATATATATATATAAGTTCTCAAGTTTAGGTGGAAAGCAGCTCCTGTATAGAGCACTCTCAACACCAGCGACCATCCAAGTTTTGAAAGAAAGAAAGAAATGGCAAAAGACTTTGTCCTTTTCTATCTCGTATCTCGGCGTGGATGGCACTGTGCTAATCCGATGCTTAAAAACTTTGATAGAAAAGCAGACATTTGAGGTGAGCTGATCTAGAGTGTCGCTGGTGTTGAGAGTGCTCTATACAGGAGCTGCTTTCCACCTAAACTTGAGAACTACCCAGAGTTCTCTGCTTCTTTTTTGCATAATTTATTCGTCACGCTATGCCTGAAAGGGTGTTTTTTTTAATATATATAAAATTAAAAACTACCAACTATGGCTCCATTGCATATAAAATTGAAAATGTTTCAGTTCTGAAATGATGAGACTGAAAGAACTATAACGAGCCTCTTTAAAGTTACATCAAAGGCAGTGTAGGGTGGGACAGCTGCAGGGTCAAGATTTTTTTTTTCACCCCCAAAGTGAAAATGGACAGCCCGATAGGGACCCTTCTCAGCACCTGCTTTTTAGACCTGCCGGTGGTGCTGAGCACCGACAGGGCCCGGCCCACTTAAAACCCTTGGAATACTACCCCACGAACGTGGCGAATAACTTGTATACGGCAGACGTCAACTTTGTGACGGAGTATCCCATCCACCAAGATCATAATCACGCCCTTAATATGTATATTGTCCATTTTTGAAAAAATAGTACATCTAACCTAAAACAGATTAAAACTCACACAGAGGTGCTGCCTACACACAGCACACTCACTACACAAGTAAAACTAGTGCACACCGCTTACTTCACTTTTTACCTCCACTTGTCATTCCAATATCTCTATATTGTGTTACTGATATCAGTCGAGTTCTAATATAGTGAAATCGACATTATACACAGCTAGGGCCGTTTCTACCATTAGGCAAGACTAGGCGGCCGCCTAGGGCGGCAAAATGGGGAATTTTTAAAAATTTGAAATCAAACTGCGAAAATTTTTTGCAAATTAGGAGAAAAAATGGAAGGGGCGGCATTTTTCAATTCTCGCCTAGGGCTGCAAAACAACTAGAAACGGCCCTGTGACACAGCTCTAAAACGATATCTATTTAAGAACAGTTACTCTCGGCCACACCTGACCCTAAAATAAACGTGTGTGTTTGTTATTCTCTTCCCCCATCGGGGTATTTTAATCTCCATGCCAGGAAACACTATTTATTTTCCTAACGCATTTTTTTTTTTTGTTTGTTTCAGATGACAACAATTTCTTTTTCGATGGCTTCCTCCCACTGGTCTTGCAAAAGGCAGCACGTCTGACAGGTGTTTGCATGGAAAAACACATGTCCCTGCTGCCCGGGCCTGGCTCAGATGTCAGCCGCCTCTCCGAGGATCACGTTGCGGCAAGCGCGGGCCTGACAGACCGAGATACCTCACCGCGGTATTCATTCATGCCAGAAATAATTGTCACATAAACATGTCTCTCTGTAATTGAGAGCCCTGTGTCTCCCTTGTCCTTTGTCACCCGATCTGACCTTAATTATTCACATAATTCTCCAGGAAAACAAATTAAAGCGTAACCAGATACATCACAAAACAGCACAAAGGGGTATTTACGAGCGAACTAACGAATCAGTTTAACATACAGAGATTACGTGCTGTTACGCATGTAAACATGCATCATTCAACACAGAAACTGGTGAAACAGGGGAAGATATATGTTGCACTTGTAGATTCAAGGCCAGTGGAAAAGCTGGTTTAACCTGCCTGTGCTTCCGAGTTGTTTACCTGTGCGTCTCCTAGGCAACGCAGCGTCTAACTTCCTGGTGTCAGTGACCTAGGGAAGTGTCACAGTTGCTGCAGAGAGATATAGGGGCATATGTATCAAAATCCGTTATTGCGATTCTCAAATAGCGATTTTTTGAGAAACGCTATTTGAGAATCGCAAAACGGGATGTATTTAAAAATTCGCAAATATTTTGCGATTTCTTGGTATTCCTTAATTGCGATTAGCAAATTGCGAAATCGCAATTAAGCGATACCTTCCCATTCATTCCTATGGGCCAGGAGGCCCATTGGAATGAATGGGAAGTCATACTCAATTTGCGTTTCGCAATTAGAGAATCGCAAATTAAGAATAATTTCAAGGGTGCAAAGGTGTCATAAGGACACCCTGACGCACCCCTGAAATTAGCATGTGTGCGCATATGGCGCACATACATGCCCTAAGGGCATGTATGTGCGCCACATGGCACTTTGAAAAATGCCAAAAAGTGCATTTTTCAAAGAAATCGCAAATTACCACCAACTTGAAGTTGTGGTAATTTGCGATTTCTTAAGGAGAAATCGCACAACTTGGGTGCTTGTTACATAGCATTTAAGGAATCGCAATTTGCGATTCCTTAAATGCTTACGCAAAATTAAAGAATCGCAAAATTAGCGATTCCTTAATAATGCGATGCGAAAATGGCTCATACATCACATTTTGCGATTTTGTATTCGCAAACGCTGTTTTTTTGCGAATCGCAGCGTTTGCGAATACAAAATCGTTTGATAGATATGCCCCATAGTGTAGGTGCTAAATGGCTGGCGGATGCTCTGTCCGTGGCCGTGGTTCTCAATTAAAAATAATATGTGGTGTAAATATATGTTATGCAAACATGCTGCTATGTTTTGGCTGGTCCAATATCAATTGCATCCTGTTCTCTTGCACGCCCACACAAATCTTGTAACTGTATATGTACAGTAAGAGTGGTGATGATCAGAAAAGTACAGGGTTGCAAAGGACAAAACGGTGGAGAATGAATACAGACCTGTCTGTAAATTGCCAGCGTTTATATGCATAGAGTTTCGAGGTGGAAAATAAATTTTACACAATATTTAAGAATATTCAACTTCTTTTGATTGGGATTGTGGCACTGTTGGCAACACGCTGAGCACCACACACAAGCACAGCCTGCTTTCGTAGACGGTGGTAAGTAAGCTTGCATGGTTTGGTTATTTAACCCCTTCAGTGCCACGCCCTTTCCCCGCCCTGTGCCGGCCGTTACATTAGCGGGCGGGGTTCATGACGAGATAGTCTCGTCATGGGCACAGCGCAACCGCGCTCCATGACGAGACCATCTCGTCATGGGCACTGAAGCGGTTAAGAGGAAATGTCAACATTCCAATTATCAGTCTGAGCTTGGTGGAAGGTGTCTCTCGCCCTCTGTGGACCACTCCCTCCCCACCCATTTTCGTCCTGTTGGTGTATTCTCCTGCTTTAAAATACACAAACCAGCTAAAAAAATACTTTCTATTGGATTCAGCTCGGTCAAGTGTGATTTTGGACACAGTGAAAAATATTTGGAGTGAAAAAGCAAGATAAAATACAATACTCAGAATAAGAACTCACAATAATTGAATTAAATGTCTGAAGAATAGTGCTCACCTGGAGAGACATTCAGAAATGCCGCTGTCTCACTGTTAGTGACAGTGTTGATTCCATACATTTTATACAAACTCTTAAATACACAACATCCCACACTATGCGCTATCGAAAGATAGGGCGGCAGGGGACTTCAACAGCCATCAGCATACCCTGGTAGCTACCGAAGTCAGGCTAGGGTTTTAGGCCACTAGTCTCATTTCTTATCAGCAGGCTGAACTTGGATCAAAGGATGCAAACCCATGTATGAAAGCCATTGCCTCCTCAGGCAGAATTATTAAGAATGACTTAGTTCATCCTCAACTGTGTCAGGGAGCAGGAACTGTGTACCTTGCTAGCCCTTGGCTACTATTTTCACTCTACATTCCTGATTTTCCCAGCATCTTGCTTTCTAAGTGTAGAGTCTGGTTTGACATCCATGCAACAGCTCCAACACTCATTACTCAGGCTGACACAATCTGTGCCTCATTTCTCAAGCTCTTGTTAATTTTGTATGCTTTACATAGCACCAGTTGCATGACATGAGGACACATTAATTTTTGTTAGGCACGGGGAGATTAAGTGATTTGCCCAAAATCACAGGATGTTCAGTGTCATTGCCGAGACTCGAACCCAGTTCCCCAGAATCGAGGTTAACCGCCCTAGCCATTAGGCCAACTCCTCTTTGTCACATCGGTGACGGATATGCTGCCTAAGGTAGCTATGTTTCGGCGGACGGGATATCTGTCACCACTGCGATGGAGTAACAAGTCCGCCGAGATCTAAATCTGACTCTAAATGTTTTCTGTTTTCCAAATAGCTGAACATGATTCTTGCTATTGTTAAATGATGTTTGTCTAGTGCAAAATATGCCATCAATATGGTTCGGGTGTATTTTCAATTTCTTGAACGATGCACATACAGGTTAGCATGAAGTGACATAGTATTTTTTCTATGTCTATGAACCAGACTACTAACCTAGTAGAGTACTCCAGAGTGCAACTTGGCACATCCAAGTAAATCCTTGTTGAACTGAAGACACACTTTTCATTTCACTTGATTTACTCACAGCAGGGTGTGTTCTTTGTCTTTACATCATGTGGTGACCCAAACATCAGTTTGACAAATCAGCCGGGCCTTCTGGGATAGCTTCTCCTGCTTCCCATCCCATTTCCTCCTTCTTTGCCTGGAGTACAAGGCATGCAACTCCAAATCTAACCTCACTTCTTTCACCTGAAACATCTTCATTTTACATACAGGTAGTGAGGGAGCCTGGTTTGGGAATTGCTATCTCTTTAAGCATAGTCATTCAAATTATACAATGAATATAGAATAAACAAATATTGGCTATGTGATGGAACAGCAGCACACGAAGGAGAGAGGAAGTGTATGAAGGAGGAGCTACATGGAGCAATGGGGTATGTATTGAGGGTAGAAGCAACATACAAGGGAGAGAGCTAGAGAACATGTGTACTCGTTCAGCACAGAAAGAAAAAGAAAAAAATAGTTCCATAAATGTAAGCAGTGGAAGGATACATCTCAGGCCATCAAAAGGATAGTGAAGTGTATATGCTCCAGCAGAGGGACAAGCACTAGAAGAGGGAAGCAACCCATTGAATAAGAAGCAAGCAAAAGATAGTACAATAAAGCCAGCCAATGGTAAGCAATGGGCAGGTTCTAAACCCACTGTGAGTATCGGTATGCTCCTCAAGGGGCCTTTGACTCCATACCGATAAAAGGTTTTTGCAAGGCGCGACCTAAAAACTGCCCCCACTCTTGGTAGAGCTGTGTTTCAGTGTACTTGCTGTGCATAGCTTGGTTCTTTGTTAGAAGGCACATCATGCATTTCTAACACCATTGTATTATTTAATAACTTGATTCAGCATTTGTACTCTCTATCTGTACATAATTGAATAACAATGCAAACTGTAAACATTAGGCATCAATTACAGGTCCCAGGGTGCAGCTGCAACAATATGTGAGGTTTTTCCTAGCAGTTATGTTGCCTTCACAAACCCCACAAGCCTGCCAGATAATATGGCTGAGTGAGATTGCAGGCAGAGCAGAGGTCCAAATGACAAGACAGTCAGATATTGAAAGGCAAGAAAGATTATAAGGCAAAGCCTGTGATTAATTTTGAGAAAGTCGAAAGTACCACAATACAAACAACAGTTCAGAATTTGCCAGACTCCAGTAAACCCCACTGTAGTGACTTTTAAACAATAAAATGCCATCAAGCTTGTTGAAATATAGTGCCTATGTCACAACTTCTTGTCAGTTGGTCCTGAGGACAGGACCTTTGCCCTGTAGTGTGTTTTTAATCACATCATGTATCACTTTAAGATCCATTTCATGCTAGGAATTACCTTACAAGAATGCATCATTGAAACATGCGGGGACCAGCTGGTGGGAAGGCAGTATTTGTTGTGATCACCTGTAAAGAAAAGCTAATTCATCAAGTCACTCCTCTATGTTTACATTGCTGCATGACTTGAAGCTTAGTAGACAATTCATTTAGAGACAAATGTATATATGGAGAAGCAAGGTTAGTAGTTTGGGCATTTGTACAGTAAAACAAATTCTTTCAAGTTTCACTATTACACACAGACTAGTTACTGCATTACTTGCCTACACACACACCCACACAAACCATGTACCACATGAGCATCCTAGTGATCAAGCTTCTCAGAAACCGAGAACAGGTTGGTATACTGTGGTAAATGCAGCTGCACGCGCTTCCTTCCAGACAAAGAACATGAAAAAACCATCAGCAGAAGTGCGAGCGAACATCACATACACACCTACCGCAAAGGCAGAAAGAGTTAATTCTCCAATCACACACACTCTGACCTGGTATATCATTGACAACACCAGGTGGATTATGCAATTCTTATTGTTATTTTTTTATTTAGGTACTTATAAACCCTGCTATTGATTTTGTTTTGCCATTACACAGCCCTGAAGAAGCAAATGATTCTGCGAAACATGTGTTGGCTGGCTGAGACATCAATTTTGATATTATGGCCTACAAAGGAACAGAATCAATAGTTGGCTGTGGAAATAATTGTGATCCGATGACCGATTTATATGTCAGCAAAAAGGGTGCTCCGTCCCGCTGCGATGGAGTTTCCTTTTGGTCAACATCATTTTCTGCCTGCCTGATTCAAATGCAGATGGAACTTTGGTGTATCTACGGCGGAGACTACTCCTTCTCCGCTGTGGTTGCACCCCTTTTACAGCCCAAGGGCAGTCAGAGGTTGACCTTTAAGTCCACCCACCTAATTTAGATGGAGGACATACAAGTCGAAGTCAAAGCCAAAGTCAAAGTCAAAGCTTTATTGTTTAAGTTAATGAAAACCAGAACAATATTATGATAGAGAAAAGATCAAACGATTTACAGGCATTTAAAATGTTTAAAAGATATGTAACAATTTTTTCTAAAAGAAAAACACAATTCATATCATGTAAAACAAACTAAAAACAGAGCATGATTCTGTATCATAAAATTACCCACAATATTAGTATCTCGTCACTATTAATATTAAAGGCATTCATGCAGCAGCTTAGGATTTCAATGGGGTTGGCGGATCGTTGGACTCGACTAGACTGGCGGTATATGTCTCCTTCGGCTGTTTAATCTTTTCGTAAAGTAACAAAAATGTCATCAGCTTACAGGTCACTTGAGGATCTGTTGTACCCAGACCTTTAATGATGGCCGATATGCAAGTTTGAATACCCCTATCGTTAAAGCTTTTTTAGTAGCAAAACCCAGATTGTTTTTAAGAAGGGGCAAACACAAATGAGGTGAATAAAATCTTGCCATGCTGTGCCACATAAGCTACATGTTTTGGGGCCTTTATCCTTCCATGCAGGTTGATCGGCCAAACTTGCTAATGCCCCAAACCTGATCGCCATTAGCTTTCGTTTCAGGTAAGTGTTGTGCTTAGGTATTCCGCCGGCCGTATTGATGTGTAGGATTGAAGAACCATCCAGGCATGGCACCGTTTAGCTAGTATAGTTTTGTCTTCTAGTTATGAGTGAAGCTTGGACGTTTTGTTCATCACTCTGCGAAAGACTTGGAAGGAGGGGTTCTGCGCCCAGAGTTCTGTTGTATTGGTTTCCTTCAATGCAGTTTTCAAGAATTTGCTGTAACTTGACCTTGGATCATCTTCCTTGGCTCGCCACAGGGCATAATGTAGAACATTGGAACGATTCAGCCAAAGTTTATACAAAGTTTTAATTGTGGCGTATTTTCTCCCAGTCTCCTGTTGGATAAGACCGAATTCCAATCGTACCTGAGCCAGGGATGCATTCTGAGGTAGGCTAAAGACTTTTTTGTAGGTCTTCTTTTGCAGAGTCTAAAGATTTAGCATCTTTGCCATTTAGCACTATGCTCGCGTAAGTTACTGTCGGCAATAGTTTAGCAGCCATTACTGCTAGTAGCAGCCAAAAAGATGGGCCCTGTAGTTTTTTGCAAGGGCACAGAATGCATAAATAAGGCCATTTCCTTTTTTTCCAGGTATTGTTTGTGAAATTGAAAATTCAATCGATTGTCGATATATACCCCCAAAATTTATATGCGCTGACTATTCCTAGGCTTGTTTCTCCCAGCTTGTGTGGATATTGATGTCCTGGGCAATTCTTAATTAACATAGTTTTTGTTTTTGCAATGTTGATTTCCAGAGCATCCGTCTTGGGGAACATTAATAGTTAATTGAGTGCTCTTTGAAGGCCAACTCTGGTTAAGCTAAGCAAGACTATATCATCTGCATATGAGAGATATGTTATAGGCAATGTACCCAGGCGCGGGGGTGTGAATTAACCTGGACCAATCGTGGTGAGAGATCCACCATGAATAGATTAAATAGATGGGGGGCTAATACACAGCCTTGCTTTAGTCAGATCTCTGTTTGTATTTTCCTTGACTGTCTTGTGCCATTTGCTATTTTTACACAAACCCACATGCACGTACACAGTTGCATTACGGGTCGTAGTATTGTTTACGGGAGGCCCAATTTCTGTAATTGACTCCACAATAAGCCACCGTTTACACGATCGAATGCTGCTTTAAAATCTATAAAACATAGTTGTAGTTTTCTTTGCAGGGGTTTGTGTTTATCCGCTTTTATGGCCAGGGCTAAAATGTTTGTTCTCGTGCCACACCCTTTGCAAAATCCTGTTTGGTTGAATGGAATCAGCCTGTTTGTATTGGACCATTGTACCAGGTCCTCCAGGATTAATGATGCATAATATTTGGCTTCAACATCAATAAGTGCAATTAGCCTGTAATTTGCCGGGTCTGACCTGTCGACTCCCTTAAAGATCAGATTGATTATTGACCCTTTCCAACTCATGGGAAGGGTATGTGTTATACCGATCTCCTTATAGAGCCCCGACAGCAGAGTTGCCCAGTAATCAGGATTACTCCTGAAGATGGTCTGCGGGATGCCATTTGGGCCAGGAGGCCCATTGCTGCTTCCCAATTTTATTATTCTGGATACGTTTTCTATCGAGAGGCTTTGGCTGTCAGGGGCTGTTGGCGTAACCAGGGTGGTACTGAAGTCTTGTGAACCGGTAGTGTTCTTTCCCAAGTGTTTGGGCTCCAAAGTTTTATGGTTGTTGTTCGTTTCTTTTTTAACAAATGGTGTGGGATCTTCAAATGTTTTACTTAAGTGTGCTACCCATACTGTCTCAGTTACAGAGGCATTATTTATTATTTGTGTTGGTCTTGTTGTGCCATTTAATAGTTCCCAGAAAAGCCTATTATTAGTTCAATTAGAGCCGGAGAGTAACTTTGTCCAGAATATCTCCTGTTTTGCTTTCTTATCCTTCCAAATTTGCTTTTTATATAGCTTCCTAGGGTTCTTTATATGATTCCAGGCGTGATTTGGGACTTTGGGGGTCTTGTTTTTTCTGATCGCCCTTCTCAGTTCTTTTCTGAGCTGATAGGCTTTTCCTGAGATACGTACAGTGTGCTTGTCCTAATTTTCCATGCACAGTTAATTTTGGGCACTTGATTTAATAGATTTTTGGCGAACATGGACCAATTCACTACTCGAGTGTTACCTGAGCCGCTGTTTGTTTCAAATGTCTTTTTTGCTAGCAATGTTAGTTCTGGGAGTGTTTCTGCTGACCATCAGATACGTTTCAAATTTGTTGTAGTCAGGTAGCCCATCTCAGTGGGAGCTGGCCGATGTTTTGGAAAGCTTGTTTCTAGTTCAAGTACAATGTATGAATGGTCACTTCGGGTTGAGTACTTGATGATGTATTTCCCCACAAGGGCCAGCAGTGGTAATGTTGGGATTGTATAATCTAATATTGACTGGGTGTTTGCGCCCTGATAAGTCCATCGCAGGGGAGTATCTTCTTTTGTTCTGCCATTTAATACTCCCAGGCCGAGAAGTTCCAAGGCTAGAACGAGCTTTTGCCCATTCAAATCTTGTCGTTTTGTTGTCAAATACGATTGTGATGGAACAGACCAGAGCTCATTAGCCCCAGCTAATTGCTCATCTTCATCTGCTGTATAGATTAAGTATGAGTTAAAATCACCAGTTATTATTATCCCCCAAGCTGGGTTCTCAAATCTAATAGTGGTTATTATTGATAGAAGTTTAACCCAACCAATCTTTCGAAATACCGGCCGCATGAACTCCACACAAATACCAGCATCAGGTGTGATATCGTGGCTTCAGGTCGCATCGACTATGTTAGGCAACCGTGAGTCACAATGGTGCCTTCCCATACGACGGTCCATACGCTCGCTAGCGATTCTGGAGAGGTTCTTCCATGCCCGTTCCCTAGGTTCTGCCCCGTTCCACCCCAGTTCCTGTGCCAGGTCTGGAACCTGAGATAATTGGGTACACACATCACGATATATCTGTAAGTTGTTTAAGCTCTCACTTGATGTATCACCAGTATATACAGATATTATGTACCACCATGGAATGTACAATCTAACTTCACTGTTCGAAAACTGTGTATGATATACGATGTGTGAACTATGAAAATGGCAATAAAAATATTTAAAAAAAAAAAAATTATTGATAGAAGTTTTTCACATTGTGATTCTTTTTTTCTCGCATTCGGATGCAGGTAGACATTAATTAGTATGATTGTTGTAGTCGGGTACTTGGACCATTGGTCCATTTTGATTATTTACTTACTTCTTAGTGCCGTTGATATATACAGTGTGACACCATCTTTTGGTCTCCCATATCCGTGTATTCTTGTTGCCGTTACATGATGGTGTGTATAGTTAGCCATTTCCTTACGCTCCATCAGCCAAGTCTCTTGGAGTGCGATAATCTCATAGTTCTCCCAGTGTGCCGGAAGGGCATTGTCCTGTATTTCTCTTTTTGTATCAGCAAAATTCCAAGATAAGAGCTTTAAGGAATTGTTGCGGGTGCTTCTTCTTTGTATGGCAAGTCATTCTGTTCTCGGACCATGCAGAGTTGTAGCCATCCAGTGCCAATTGTTAGTATCTTGCTGTGACTTTTGTCTGTTCCTTATATTTTCGGAATCACTCGTTTTTCCTCTGTAATACTGAGTACACTGGGGTGTTTTCTTCGTCTATACTATGCCTCCTGAATGCCTTTACTAAGGGTGAAGGGTAACGTGACTTCGATGGTCTTGCCATTGTAATACCCCAAACTTCAAACTGTTGTCTGGCGTTCATGATTGAAGACACTATTTCCTCATTTTTCCAGGTCGAGAGTGTTTTTTCCCTCTGGCTATTTTCTTCTTGAGGAAAGAATTTAATTGACAACAGATCTGTTGTGGTAAGATGCTTTAGTGTGGTAATTTCGCCAATTAATCCCAATATGTTTCCTCTATTGAGGAGGTCTTGCTGCCCCTGGGAGATGTAATGAGGTGTTAATATTATCTGCTTGTTCAAACTGCTTGCTTGATTTATGTCCGATTGTCAGGAGTCAGGGGAGGTTTCCTCCTCAAAACTCTGTTGTGGCTCTCACTTGCGTTCCCCCAACCTACTATTCTACCTGGAAAACTCACCATGCTTTTAGTTGGCGAGTATGCTGGCAGCGCTGTACATCCAAGATGTCCGCTAGCATGCCCACGGAGTCAGCAGTCTAGTTTCTCTAATATTCAGAACTCAGGTGAAGTGCGCATCAACGTTTATGGCGCACTTCACCGAGAGTTTTCCCCTGAGCGGTTGTTACCTGCATGGCATCGTGTTGGAGTTAGTCAGGGGGCGCCGTGAGGGCATCGGGTTCATCGACGTCGGGTCCCTAGTCATTCAGAGTTTCAGGTTAGTGTTTTGAGTAAGCGCATGTCGTGTGGCTACGTATTGAGTATGCGCATAATCGAAGAGTAGTGTTTCTCTTCAGCCACGCTCACTGTGAAGTTTCTGGCAGTTTAGTTCCTGTTTTAAAGGGAGTAGCGTTTCTCTTTTCTTTCATTATTTTTGGATGGTATTCACTAGCGCATACAGAGAGAATTAAAAGAGTAGAACTCTGATATTATAATTTAACCCTTAGGTTGTGGACCCGATATTCATCTCTCCTCAGTTGGTTTGCGAGAGAGTTCATTAAGGAGACAAAGGTCTATCTTCAATGAGCTGAAGTTGTTTGTAGCAGATTCTGGGCAGCATACTCCAGAGCCCAATTCACGTAAACATTCATACGCACTCTTGAGGAAATTTAGTTGTATCTATATATATCTTATTATGTGCAGCGTAAGGGAGTATTGGTACATCGTTAAGAACCAGTAATACTACCAATGACAAAACACTCGTGAACATAATAAAGACTCAAGGAAGATTGTTTCTAGGCGTGCCCACACAGAATAACCGTAAATTAGAATACTTAAGAGTCGACAGTTTAGAATTTGAATTATAAGATAAGACTCACCTGTTTTTCTCCCTGCCTTAAGAACCAGCAATGGTGTTACCCTGGAGTGACCTGTAAGGAAAATAAATATATAATAAAAACTTCTCACCAAACAAGTTGTTATTCAGTACAAGAGAAGCTAGAAGAGAAGCAAGCCCTAAAGCATTCCCTGGTAAGATAAATTAACTATTTAAATGCATAACTGTAGTGTAAATGCAAAGAGAAGTATAAATTGGAAATGTACTTGTTAACAGCCTTCTGAGAAGAAAGAAGAAGACGAGGCAAGAATAGCAGAAGAAACTACCGGGCAGTCTCTTCTCTGTCCCAATTCCCCTTTCCTCCCTTGGTACTTACCTGTGAAGGCTCATTCAACCTAGCAGAGGTGTATTAGGAAGGGAGTTGGGAACTAACGTTCTGCTCCTGTGCTGTCAGAAAATCAGTTACAAGTCTTGACACCGATGGTATTGATGTGAGGAGTGACAGTTGTAATACCGCTCTGTAGTTTGTCCCAGCTCCTCCATCTTTCTGTATGTTTATTTTTATTATAATCTTTTCCTTCTGGGCATCTTCTTTTAGTGGGCTTCTCTGCTCCTCCTCAGCGCTACCTTTGATCTGCACTGTATTGTTCCTTGTATCAATTGTTTGTTTTGCAACTGTCAAATCCGATATGCGTTTTTTTGTTTCTGTCTTCCCTTGTTTTCTGCGTGGATGTCATCTGTGGTTGTACTAACGACTTTCCGCGTTACTTGATTTATCACTGTTCTGTCATTGGGTTCTCCTTGACTTGTGCGTCAAGCTTTCAGTTTGGTTCCCAATTCATGTTTACATTGCAGCGGAACCTTTCTTATTTTGGATTCTGATAACTTATTGTCGCTTGATGCCGTTTGTATTTGCAGTATTTCTTGATTAGTCTGTATTGTATCTGTTGATTCATCTGTTTGTAGACTGTGGTTTATTGAAGTCCATGAGGTAAGATGTCCTTGCATTTTCTCATTCTCACCTGTCATCACCTGTTCTGTGTGAGTACTCTGAGGTTCTGAGCCTGTTTGCAGTGTTTTTGTTTCAAACATTTGAAACCATCTCTGGCTGGTGTTCGTGTCTTTCTTTATACATTGGTTCTTCTTTCTAGATTTCTTTGCTCGTTTCCGCTGTCTCTTGGTTTGCAAGCATAGTTCTGTGTTGACTTGGCCATCTAATGAGGCGGGAGGTTGTTTTATTTGACCGATATCATTGTCTTCCATACCTGTCCCTTCATTAGTGATCTCGAGTGGTTCGTTGTGGGCAATACCTTTGATAGTTCTTTCACGTGCTCACTGGTGTTCTGTTTAAAACCTGCCCCTCCTTTTGAGATCGGAAATGGTTCTGATGTGACCAGTGTTTTCGATTGTCCAGCAGAGAGGAAGTTTGTTGATTTGATTTAAGTGTCTTGCTGGGGTGATTTATGTTTTTTGTCTGGACTTCGCCATTCATTTGTCTTTCATTTAGTATGCTTTTTAGAATGTCTGCCTTAGTACTCAATTTATCAATTACTGGACCACATGCACACTGTTTGGCTGTTATTGTATTTATTTCACGCCCCTTGGTTATTAAGTCCGCCAATGTTTCCAATTTCGTATTTATTATGTTCATCAGCTCAATCTGTGTGTCTAATTTATCTGATTGCATATTGAGTACTGTTATTGTAGTTTCTAGCATTTTTAACAGCGATGTATATGCTGTCTGATGGTTTTCCACTTTTTTTTCTAGTTTAGGCCTCGCCTTCGTGCATTCTTTTATACTTCTATCTTGTTCCTTTGCTTTATCTGCTGTTATTGAGTTGTTCTGTGTCAATCTTATTTCGATGGAGCTAGTATGCAACTGCAATGTGGAGTTTTGTTCGTTTCTCTTCTCGTTATGCCTCATCTGGCTCTGAATTTGCATGGGCTGTTCCAATGTACTTGATATCTCAATTATTGGCTGTGAGTGTCCTTTTATTGTAACACTGAATGCTTTACTCTTCCGATTCTCCTATTGGTTAAGAGTTTTGGCTTCTAACGCCTGAAGCAGGTCTGTATTGCTTGTTAATGATATTGAGTACAACCATGAGTTGTTACACTGGACGTTTGGAGACTGAGGGTTATCTGAGGTGTCCAACTGTATACCTTCATCTTCTGGCATTTGTTTAAATGGACCCATGTTTAATGCTGATTTTGGTGTGGAATGTGGACATTCAGAAGCATGTGCTTGTGCCTGTATCACTAGGCGGCTAGTATTCGCTTGATCATCGGCGGATGTTTTTTCTATATCCTATATCTCGGCGCCATTAGTTTGCGATCTTATTAGCTTTTGTGGTGTTAGTGGGTTCGGGAGACCCTTTAGTTGTCCTGTTTCTGAAAAGTTAGCTGTTGTCGGGTCTTTTAGAAATGTGAACTTTCTGTTGGGAGTAATTTTTCCATATATAGAGTATTGCGATGCTGTTAATGGGCTCGTTGATACGTGGGCTGATTTGTTTGGCGTTTCTGCTGTCTCCTTTGGTTTCTTGGTGACTTGTTTTGAATTTTTTTTTACCCAATTGCTTTCTGAGTCTCCCCGACCTCATTTTTGCTTTTAATCTTTGATTATGATGGAGTTGTTTCCGTTTGTTTTTCTCCTTTCTGCCTTTATGCCCAAGATTATGATGCTTGGTCTAGGCTATTGTAGTTATAAGCCGCTTTGTTATTTATGTTAAAATTTGCATTTTAGCTTTGTTGGTGGTTATGGATTGAGGCTTGTAAGGTATATGTGGTCTTATTTTGCATAATTGTTTTGTTACGTGGTTATTTACGTAATTGTATAGTTCCTAAAACTGTTCACAGAACTGTTACTGTGCCTTATGAGAGTACCTCACATTTATGCTCTGTTCGATGTACATTCCCAATTCCGCTTGGGTATTGCGACTCTGTCCTCTCTAATAGCACTGGCCACACTGCTGGCTTAAGCGTTGGTGCAGGTGCAGATGCCTGCTCCATCCACCGCCACCAGTCCCTGTCAAGTAAATGCCTGGTACACAAGTTTGTTGCTAAGCAATTGGCCTCCTTGTGGGGATTTGCGCGATATTATATTGTACCAACTGAGCCCCATCGCAGTCTCTCCTGGCTCATCACAGTAGTGTGGCGGTGATGGAAACACTGCTCCTTTAATGTCTGAAAATCTTATGGTTGTGCCAGTTGTGGCTGCTTGCTGCATTGGCTGAAGGCTGTGGAATGCAGTTTATAGGATTGAGGGCAGGGCTGCTGCTGGGGCAAAAAATGTGAGCGGGGCGCAGAGGTTAAGAGATTAAGAGCCAGGCGGGTGCCGAGTGTAAGACTCCCGCAACCTGCGGCTACACCCAGCCCAGCCAAAGGCTGGCTGAGATGTCTCCGCAAGGCAACGCGGGCTCACTCACGACCCCCACCTGCTCAGCCCACTACCCACCTCTCTGCCCGCTCCGCCTACACAGCTCACCTGGGTCTGCTGTGCTCCCGCCGGTCCCCTTCGCTGCACTCGAGGCTCGGGTCACCCAGCCCCTGCTGCGGTTTTCTGGCCGTCTGCCTCAGCAGCAAACCACCTCTTACTGCTTCGGGAGCTGGGTTCCGTGGCTCACGTCTCTGTCTCCGTGATCCTCCGCTACTCCGCTACCCATCTGAGTTCACTACGCCTGCAAACTTTGCTGCTTTGCTGCCCGCTTGCTGGGTCGCAGCGGCCGCCGCCTGCTCCGCTCCGCTTACTCTGCCTACTTCGCATGCTCCGCTGCTCCTTTGATTTCCAGTTTACAGATCACTGATTTAAATGTTGCATTTGTGCTTTAGAACACTTGGAAATGGCCATACTCCGTAAATGTATACAAGTCAGTTTTCACTGCCTGTCACCACAAGAAAAACCTTGGTTGTAGGGGGCAGTGGAACTGTATGATTCCTCCTTGCCCTAGGAGATAACTCCCATGGCGAGGTGGTCATTTTCTTTTTATTTTCAAAAACAAAATCCCCCTTTGGGGTTCCTGTACATGCATTGAAAGTTCGACGGACGGCTCCATCAACACCATGGAGGGGTACGTGAAACTTAAATTGTTTTTGTCAGTTTCAAAAACAAAATTCCAAAGCGGGATTTTGTTTTTGAAAATAAAAATAAAAACAATTTCCACCCTCACAATGGGGATTTTCTCTCATGGCGTGGTGGTCATTTAAAGGTTTTTTTCTTTTATCTAGCACCATGTTTTGTTTTGCAGAATGTCAAAGCAAAAACTGGCCAAGTTTTGGCCTATCTACATAGGGTTGGAGGACACATGGCCAAACCTCCGACGGCCCTTTCTCCGTCCGGCCGCCGGTGGTGTATGTAGGCGTTGGAGAAAGAGCAACAGAAACAATTAGTGGAGAGAGAGAAAATCTTGAAAATCAATAGCAGGCCTGATGTAGCTTTATTTACTGAATTATGAATTGTGAACAAATGATTAACAACATCCAGATAGGACAACAGGAGTGCTACCCTCCAGTCGGTCACAGTCCTGCCTGTCCCAATTAGAGTGCGCTAATCCCAACCAAATAATTCACTTAAAGACCTACATCATATGCAGGCAATGCCCTTGTTTTTTGAGAAACATATAGTGTACATCTTTCTTAAAAATAAGAGATTTTCTAAAAACAGCATCATATGTTTAAATAAATATGACAACATTTCTAATTCTGTTATTCGGGGGTGGGTTGTCATATACTACGACTTCCTCTGATGTCATAAGGGTCAGGAGTCTTACGAGACCACTTCCTTATATGGCATCAAATATGCAAATTAGGAAACCACTAAAATTGACAATGCTAGTTTTTTCTTTGCAAGGCTGTAGACCCTACCCACACTTTCCAACCCTACTGATATGTGTGTGTGTGTGTAGGGGGGGGGGTTGGAGGGGTAAGCTACTATTTTTTTAAATAGTTCCTACAGCTTTCCATGTTTGCAGCATACTCCTACAACTTTTTAATGCCTTCAGCTGGCCTGCGCTTAGATCAGATAACATTGTCTTCAGAGAAGCTTGTGCTGTGAACTCCTTTCAGCTGCAAACAAAGCCAGGCTTTTGTTCAAAGCTGTTTTCTTGCATATCACATTACAATTAGGATTCTTTTTTGTGCTTCTGAAAGCTTCCCATTAAAACTTTCAAAAGGAAAGGCAGAAGAAATGTTTCAGCTTTCAAAACCAACCCTTTGAAGATTTTGCTTCTGGGCATTTTAGGATTGCAAAGATAGATTTCACAGCCTTGCAGTTGATGATGGAGTACTTATGAAACCAGTGTTAGGACGATTAAGGATGGACACCGTAATCAAAGCTCACTTAATTATGGCATACAGTTTATGTTTAGACATGTATTCTGGGTCAGAAGCCTCATGATCATTCCTTCTGATTTTTAAGTCACTTGATTTCCTGTCAGGTTGGTTTTGGCACAATGGTCTTCTTATGTAATTTCCGGTGATGTCATTAGTATGCTAATTAGTCATTTGACATCTGAAAATCCTACCTCTCTTTTGTCAAATAATGTTTGCAAGTGTGGCTACTTAGGATGGTGGCTATGAGCAGCTAAGGCTTAGTCAAAGAGGTGAATGAGGAATTGAAATGCAGATACAGTGTTACATGTTGAATACCCTCACTCAATAAATTCAACACATTTATTTAAAATGATATAATTTAGATAGACTGGGAGCCTGATTTAGAAGAGGGTGGTATGGAATGGAAACCCTAAAAATGTGTGTCTGGACTCATCGTCTCCTCATTAAAACCTTGAATGTAACAACAATAAGGTTATGGCACATGCAAATATTTGCGAGACTGGGTGGGACTCGCTAATGTTGACGGATTAAATTCCTTTCCAGAATTTGGGATCTTTAATAAAGAAAGATTATCTAATTTGCAGATGAAGCAGAAAGATTCTAAGAATACAACAGACACCGAACAGTGGGAGCTTCTTATGCAATTACCATGGCGTGAAGAGGCACACAAACAAAAACATGAATCCCATGCCCAGAGTATGAAAGATATTCAGGAGCAACTCATATCAAATTTAGGGATAGAGTCCCGGCTTGTACTCCAACTGCTTTGTCTCCTCCCTATCTATTTCTCCATATCACTGAACCTCAAGAAAAAGAGAAGGAGAGAGACATGTTCCCCATGCCGGCCAATGGACTGGGGTAGCACTTGATGATGCACCTAGAAACATCGCAGTGACTGTTGGACCTCCGGCGACCAGAGCACAAGGAGGTAATGCACAAGTGAGCACTGCAATATGACTGGCTGGCATCAAAGGAACCAAGTCGGAGGCTGATTCCATTACTGTGTAACAGTCTAGAGCACACATGTGTTCTACCCGGTGTTCAGGTTTAAATAGCTACCCGTAATCCATGCCAGGTCTTCCGCTGTCTCATGTGCAGTTGACTGTTTCTGGAAGCCACAATGGCACCACAAATGTGAATATGTGGTAGACAAGTACCCTTAAGAAGTTGCCACCTTCTCAAAACGAAAAAGCCAAAGCCGTAAAAAATATTCTTTACTGGACGATGGGTTGAAGAAAATCAGGAGCCTGGAATCCAATAGTGGAATTCTTCAGGAGCAAAGAGTCAGGGTCACCAAGTGAGGAAGCAAGCAATGGAGCACAGTTTTGTTGATATGCACCCTCCAACCAGATCAAAGCATTTAAAACATAAAAGAACAGGAAAAGAAAATGTGATCAAACATCCCATTACAGGAAACACAAAAGATTGAGAAAATCTGAAAGAAATCAAGGAACAAACAGCCATGATACAAAAGGGAAAGAAAGAAGAATTAAACCTGAATTGAACTAGCTGCGGATCAGCTGTAAAAGGCACCTGCAAGCATTCTAGCACATGATTACCATTTTGCTGCTAGAGGAGCAGTAGCTAGGAGTCCAGGAGCACAAGGGAAGGCAGACACATGTGAGTGAAACGCACAGCCCATAGCTCCTGGCTTCATGCATTATTTCTTGAGACCTGCTTACTGGGGAACCACAGAAGGTATTGCAGTTCTCATACGCCCAGGAAGCCGAGGTGCTGCGGTTTCAACACCAGGGGCATAGGGATATGTGAGAGCAACGCCCTATTATTACTCTCAAAAGCTTGAGACACACTGCAGGATGGCAGTCGAGATGTCCTCCTCCTCCTTATCCAAGTGACACTGATGATATGGGTCCATCATCTTCCACTCTTCTCTCTTTGAGGGACTACCAGGGGTAGAGTTGTGGTCCACATTCTTGGGCCTCTCTGATCTAATGAGAAGAATAAAACAATTCCCCAACAGTTGGTGACATCCAATACAGTTTTGAGAAGAATTAGAGAATATGTTTGAGATGGACAGACCCACCTGGGACCAAGTGAATCAGTTATTGTGACTGATAGGGCTGAGTGAATTGAGGGAAAGATTGGTGGAGAAAGTGACATTGACCCCAGGGAATGATGCGCAGTTAAATATGCAAATAATGCATTGATGAGAGTATTTCTGGAGGTATGCCCAGCGAAAACTAATTGAACTAAGTTCTTGATTGGAATCAAAATAAATAAGGGTGAGTAACCAGATGTTTATTTGGACAGACTTAGGGTTGTGTTTGAAAGGTATTCAGGTATAGCTCGTCCAAAACAGATGTCTCAGGGAGCTGTCTGTGCTGCTTTGTGGAGGGATTATTACAAAATGTTAAGATTCAATTGACCACTATAAGTATTGGATGGCAAACTAAGAAGCTAACAGAATTGGTGATAGTTGCAAGTTACTGTGTCGCTTCTCCGGAGAAAAACAAATAGAATGCTGAATTGATATGAATGCCTCTGAAATTGCAATTTATGCTGTGGGCTATTAAAGTGGTAGGACGAAGGACCCATGTGCGAAGACTGGGAGGAAAAATAGGCGAGGAGGCTGAATGTACTTCTCAATGATTAAGTATATTAAGTATATTTATTGTTCTTATACCATGGAAAATATAACAGCGCGTTTTCTCTGTCAGCAGTTATTCAAGGGCAGCTTCATGAGGTTTCTTCTTTCTTATCTCCTTTTCCAAATCATCTGTCCACCAAGAGGGGGCCACACGGAAGTTCAAAAGAAAAGAGAGCAGCGGTAAGTAGGAGTTCCTTCACTACTTCTTTATCAGAAACTGTCACCACACCGGACAGTTTGGTGTCCAATAGTCAGAACGGCTGCCACTTTAGGTGAGTACGGTGCATGCAATCTATTTCCTCCTGTGAGAGATTTTAGTGTTTTTCTCTCTTGGTTTATTTCTGGTTCCACCTCTATCTTCCTATAGGGGGAGACAGTGGATCCTGATGGCTGTTTCACTCCCTCGCCCTTCCCTTCTTCGTACTACACCCTAGAAGAGGTATTAGTAATAGGAACAAAATTAGGGCATGCACTGTTTCCTAGAGTTGAGACTCCCCTGATTCAAAGAGCCTTTAAAAAATAGAAAACTGAATCTGGGAGGAGTTTTAACTGTCTGGACGGGACGCTGAAGAAAATAAATGAAGGGGAAGAAACCAAAACCCCAACACCAAATTGTGCACATACCGCCCATGTCTCCGTACCACCCCGATCACCCTCAAAGCTATCCCATCCTTTCAAGCACTCACATACCTGCTTATGCTGTAACTCTCCTGAGTTGCGGCCACTCATCCACTCAGTCGCTAGGGGCTCACCACTCTTCACTCCATGAGTCTGGGGCCTCATTGGAGTCTACGTTGTCTGGTTCCAGGTCGGCAAATATCAGCTGGCGTTCAGCATCTTGGTCCATCGTCTCTCCTTGCCCATCCGTCCTTCTCCTGGTAGTTCCCTCCTCTTCCCGCTGCAAATTCCTTTTCTCCCTCCTTCAGACTCCGGGATTGGTTGGTCTGGCTAAGGTCTCCTCCCCTCTGTTGGAGACAATGGTAGTTCTTTTTTAGTTTTTCAGTTTAATTTTCATGGTCCCTTCTTAATTTTTACAGATCAGACGAGGGAGACGGCAAGAAGTCGAGGAAGCTCTCGGCGGAACATACAGTACTTAAAGGGTTCAGGGGGGTCTGGGAGCATTTCCTCACAGCCCAACAAAGGGGGGAGGCCCATGAAGGTCACCTTAGCAGGGTAACTGTTGCTCTTGATTTACCCGTAGCCAACTGGGGCATTGGAAGCAAGATAACTCAAATGGTGTTTCCAAACTGTCTGAACTCCCAGTCCAACCTGAGTATTTCTAAATTGCTCATAATCCGTACCTCAAATTTTAAGACAGCCCAAGAGGTTTCAAATGTTATGTATATCCTGATGCCACTAGATCGAATGAGCCCTTATATAAATCGTTTAATTTACTGTAAATTTGCCATCACCTTATTGAGCGGTCATCTCTGAAAATATCCAAATTCTCTTCTTTATGTCTCTTCAGCATGCCCATAGACGCGTGTAGTATTTCCAATCACAGAGTTCCCCACTGATGTGGGATTCATCCCGGTGATGGATTCAGTAAAGGTTAAGTTACCTAGGAAACCTCAGTACCCATTAAAACCTGAGGCAGAGTACCTGTTTCTCCACACTGTCGCAGAGACAGCTGTGAATCAGTGACACCCATTTTAACCAATGCACTCCTATGTAGATATACTCTATGGAGCACATTGAGTTGTACCAGTCGCAGACTAGAGGGTATCTCTACCTCCTTAGAGGATTCCATTGCTTCCTTTGAGTCCCATATGTTGATTATCTAGCTATATGTGACAAATATAAAATGCACTTCTGTGAATGCCATTATTAATTCCAACATGATCATCACATCTCATGGAATATATTCACAGTATTTAATCTGAATTGAATTCCTTGTTCTAAATAATTGCTTTTGAGTTGTGAACAAGGTTTCATGGAAGTTAATCATTGTATTTCTAGTTTATTATTATTCAATAAAGGGCACAGGTCACAGAATGAAAATAATTCAAAGGATACCAAGGCCTTTTTCTGCTAATTGATTATTTTAAAGGATACAATGATGATCAGATAATGTTGTACTAGCCAAGAACCACGTGTGACGTGTTAGAGGAAACAGGCCATGCAGAATTGAATCAGCTTAAAGCCATAATACTTTTATTTGATTTCATTAAAAATCATAAAAGGGTACACAAACCACCATAGTACATTGTAAATTAAATTAGGAGTTTTTGACAATACAAGAAGTATGTAACACAATCAGGTACTTGAACAGTCGTCGATAATTAGATTTAAAAAGTATCAGATTGTAGAATCAAATAATATTCTAAAAATTTACAAACAATTAAATGAAAGATAGCGGTGCTATTTGAAAATTGAGCAGGCTGTTCAGTTGTGTTTTTTTTGTCCAGTTCTTTTGCCGCCATTTTCCAGAAGGTTATAGCTCTACAAGATAGTTGAATTGACAAGCCTCCGAGACATTGTATGACTGCCCCTCTACATGTTCTTGTTTGTGCCTTCCTCAGTAACTCACGGAGCAGTGTTTTTCTGATTTCTAGTAATGAGGGGCAAGTGCATAGAAGGTGTAGCAGTGACTCTTCTCCTTGTCCGCAGAGGCGGCATTCTTTGGTCGGCCAGCTACATTTCCATTTCGGAGCTAAGTCTTTCGTAGGGAAAGAGCCCAGCCGCAGCAGCGTCAAAAAGTGCTTTTTGTGCAGTGAAAAGTGTTCGGATCAGTACGCTTGGGGCTTCAGCGACTGATACGATGGTATCACTCCCCATGCATGACTATTCATGGCGAAGGTAGTTATTTGAACCAGCTACATTTGCTGAAGGCTAACGAGTGGCGCATTTATCCTCTGTTTGCTGGGCTTATCAGCCCCCCTGCTGGTGCAGATGAGACTATCAGACAGTGCAATTTTATTGAACATTAGCCTCATTGTTCAAAGAAGGTATGCTGGTGCAAACCAACTTTGAAACTCGAATTATGCTTTTCTTTTGGTGCTGAATTTAGCTTAGTAAGCCAAACATATGAGGGTGGAATTGATATGAATTTACATAGCCAATATGTTACAATATTTTCTGCTGTGCACACTTTTCACAAAAGTTGCAGTTAGTATTGTGTTTGGGTTTATAAAAGTTGCTACTCACATTGTATGCACCAGGATAGGATTTAGGTTTTTAAATAAATCTTTGATTGTATCCATCGTTTCCTAGAGTTCTTGAGTATACCTTTCTATTATGAAAGAAGGTTTGAGTTCCACTGATCATTCTTTTGATATCTCATAGAAGTGATTGTTACCTGAACTGCATCTCACAAAACTACTGCTCAGTGGGTCGTGGGTGGGTTGCAGTTCAATTGGCTTTCTGTCTCGTGTTGGCATATTAATGAAGTCCTTAGTTGCAGGGAGTCTAGAAAGGCTTTTTATGAGCTGTGTTCTGGAAGATCCAGAAAACGCTTCAATTTGGAATCCTACCACGTGGCATGTTCATCTAGACATTTGAATAATTTTGGGTGACACGTTCAAGAAACCAATTACTACGGTTTGCAAAGACGTCCCTTTAAATATTGGATACCTCCTTCATCTCAGATAGGTGCTTCCTCTCTGCTCTCTGTTTGTCATGCGCTTGACCTATAAAGGTTATTCCCCGTTCTGATTTCAGTTTTGAATTTCATGTTTGGAATCTACGCATAATGATGCAATCTATTCCGATAGGGGTAAATTTGTGGGCACCAATCACGTAACTTCTTCTTGCTAGGGGTGTCCCTAACAGGAGGCGTGGGATAACTTTCATTGTAAATGCAAATCCTGCATACCCTTTTAAAATATTTTACCAATGGGTATATTTTGATGCTGTATCTACCAATACAGGGAATTGTCATACAAATGGAGCTGCTACAGTCCCAGTCATTTATGAATGGGGCTCCTGGTTTTATGGTATTTATTTTTGGAACATTTTATCCATATATTTATTTTTTGGCCATCTTATTAGTATTTAGCCATTTTTATTTTGTGTTTTGTAAATAGATGAGGTGATAACTCGTATATTTCTGCATTTATTCAATGGATAAACATGGACTCATGCTTTGATACCTGTCAAGTTTTAGCACATTACACAGCCCAAAATAATAAAATAATAAACTCACATTAAATAAATAGTGTAACAACACATGTACATGTTGAGATATGAGGTAATTTAAGTGCAACTCATTGAGCTTTTTGGCTCCACATGCTGTCATTATGTACTACTACCCGCCGTAAAGTCATTAATCTCAGCACGGTGAATAACTCAAAAGAAGCTAAATTATCCATATTTTTTCGCTTTTAAAAATAAATACAGACAGTGCTTTCTCTCTAAATTATCTGTAAAAATCAGTAAAAACGGAACACCGGGAGCCCTACTTATGAATCCCACTGCAACTTAGAAGTCCTATTAGGACATCAAGAACATCAATCATTCAATCAATCAATCAATCAATCATTGTTTGGTGGTCAGTTTCGCCATGTGGCTCAAAATATTGGAATAGGTTTCATAAGCAATGGCATGCCTACCTGAGTATACACCATATCCTGACACAGCTAATCTGCTGACTGCAGAGGTAAGACACCAGAAATTAGGAAGAGGCTCTTATAGTCGTCTTTGACAGTATGTCCAACAATTGACTGCACGACATGCAGATCCCATGGTGCAGGTGATTACACCGCAGACCATAAACATTATTATGGGCAAAGTGCCCAGAAAGCGAGACAAAATTCCATTCTGGAGAGGTTGAGAAACCAATCAGTTGGAAGCAGTCTATCCTTATGTGACACACCAAGATGGGCACAGGGTCTTAATATATGTGTTCCAATTAGTAAGGAACCACCCATAGCACAATGTACCACTTGGGGAACATTTGTGAGTTTTTATAGTACTCCACATGGCACTCCTTCATCAGCGGTATCGCCAGAGGTGTTAAAACAGATACGAAAGGGGCATGGACCGCACCTGCACTAGATCCAGGAATGAAATTAATGGGTCATTTTGAAACAGTTTATTGATAGTTGTGGGTACATTTTGAGAAGCAGTTGCAGTTCTGGTAGTGTACCCAAGGTTAGCTGTGCTTTCCTTCCCTCCCTATCACAATTTGTTGTTGTATGCTGAGTCCCCCCCCACCCCCCCCCACCCCCGCCTGCACAGTGTCTGCAGTTGTAAACTTACTATTAGCTTGTAGCTTGTGAGATGTAAAACAATAGTAAACTTACAATAGAGTGTTAAGTTTACCTTTGTGATTCAGGTCCACAGACAAGATACAAGAAGAGAATCCTCGTAATTAGGGTTTCTCCCAGTACTTCAGGTTATACATACATAGCATCTAATGAGGGACAAGCAACTCCCATAGCATACATGTCACATGTGCAGTCCGCTGAGAAGCGCTTTACTCCTACTTGAAAAACTTCTCACTGCAGTTGCAGCACAAACAGCTGGACTTAAAAAGCATCCTTTAGCACAGGGAAAACAATGGCTAAACTTGAAGCAGCAACAAAGGCTAGAATTCCAAATGCACATGCTCTGCACTTGTGGAAATCCACATATAGCCCGCAGACCAATATCAGCTCAGTAGACCGCTTGCTGCGGCCGGCAGCTCCTTCTTGGGATCCCTGGTAGACCAAGAGTTGTAATAGAGAAATCTGCCAGAGTTGTGTTTGTTTGGCTTATTCTGCTAGCCAAGCAACATCGTTTTGGGATTCTGGGCTTTCTTTCTATAGTCAGCTCGCTTTGTTTTATGAGCAGGGATGCCTCACTCATAGAACAAGCTGAAATGACTTTAGAAACAAAGCGCAGAATCAGAAACACAATAAAACAATGTTCCAAGGGCACCTTTTGTTCTTTTCTGGTTGAGTACTCTGTTACTATAGCCAGTTCAGCTTGTACTTTTAGCAAGGCAGCCCTGCTCACAGATGAAAGCGTAGCTGAGAGGACTGTGGAAGTGCATAAAACAATATAGGCACTTTGATTGTGAGTACAATGGAGCAAGGTCAGTGAGTGTGTGGAGAGGGGTAAGACAAGTAGTTCAAAAGAACAAAATGTTCTGTAACTATTTTGTTGGGCTTATAACCTAAAGATAACTGAATATATAATTGAATGCACACACATTACATAAAAATAAATGCAAATCAAACTAATCTCTGGGAATTCACTGTTTTGAGGGAAAGCTCAGCAATCACTACATAATTCAGATGTCTGAGTGTGTAACCGGAGGGTCACTAAGTTAAATCCTGGTTGGTCCACTGAGGAAAAGTGATGTGCATTTATAATGCTACTAGGTCCTGTCCTGTGACAGTAATGCAGTTCATTTGTTTAAAAATGTGTTACACACAGTAGAAGGTAGGCTTCACAATTTGAAATATATGTAGGCTACACACAGTATAAGATAAGCTGCTGCAAAACGTGCAATAAAGATTTTAAAGAAAGTATTTTCTAGTAATCTTTGGAAAAGGTGTATTTTTCTTTTCCTTCCCTGTTAGACCTGGCACAATTGGCGTGGATCTCCCTTCCATTTTTTGCTGTTGCCTCATGTGTTTTTGTTGGTTATAGATGCTTTGGGCACTGTGCCACTGCTGTTCAGTGCCACAGTGCAAGTGCTCCCTATGGTACATTGATGTATGGATTAGTGACTCCATGATTGGCTTGATTGGTTTGCTTCTCAGACCCTAGTACAGTGCACTGCGTGTGCCCAGGGCTTGTAACCAATGCTGCTGGTGGGCTTGCAGCACTGATTGTGCCATCTACCGGAGCAGCCTGTAAAAGTGTGTCTAAGGCTTGCCACTGCAGAGCCTGTGTGCAGTCTAGTACTGCCATGCTGACTGGGTAAGTGCACCCACTTGCCAGTCCCTAAACCTTCCCTTTTATACATATTAGTCACCCCTTTGGTAGGCTCAAGGGCAGGGTGCATTGTAGGTAAAAGGTAGGACATGCCCTGATGTGTGTGGCATGTACATAAGTGAATTGCAGCCATTTTAGTTTTTCACTATTGCAAGGCTACCTGTTATCCATAGGCCAGAATGGGCAGTTTGATTATTGCATTTTATAATCCTAACTGACTCAGGGAACATGGTAGAAATTCAAGTTTAGTATGCCTGACCGCAGAATGATAAAATACATCTTTTAGTGAAGTTGGTTTTAACATTCTGTGTTTGAAAATACCACTTTTAGAAAGTATGTATTTTCTTGTATAACCATCCAAACCTGCCTCTGCTAGGCTGTGTATTCCTTGTCTTGAGTTTGAGTGACAGGGGCTGGGGATTCCAGGAGACAGGGTGAGTCAGCACAAGGCTGAATAGAGAGATCTGCATCTAGATGGGTGGGAGGAGTTGCACCTGGGACCTGAATAGGGCTGGGCCTTCCCTCCACAATGCTGGCTCCACCTCCTGTGGTGTGTCTGATGTCCCTGCCCTGCACTGTGAAAAGAAAGTAGGAGACATGTCAACAAAGTGCTCCAGGACTGACCAGAACTGGTTTGGACTAGTCAAAGGCCTCTCTGCCTTCAGAGAACAAAGAGAAAGTAGTATAAATATTGGGACCCAGACCCAAGAACTTTAGATCACTTCTGGGAATCAAGACGAACCTTTGCTGAGGAGAAGAACCAGGAAGCTGAAGGAGTAGACTACCCCGTGCTGTGTGTTTGGGGGTTGGCCTGTAGTGGTTGCTTCATTACCAAAGAGAGGAGAAAAGGACTGAGTGTGCTTTCAACTTGTAGAAGAATCTCCTAGGGCTTGAACTAGAGCTTGCCTCCTGCCTGAAGTCTCAGAGATACAAGACTTCACCAACCAGCTCCTCCCTGAATTCCCTTGCTGGGAATTGAAGTGCCTGCTGTTGTGCTGGGCCTTCTGAGGGACTGCGTGTCGCTGGGAGCTGGAAGCTGGAAGCTGGACGCAACAACGAGAAGCGTGTCGCCGTCGCAGCCGCTGCCATCGCATCGCTGAGGAAGTGAGCTGCCGCCGCTGTCATCATCGCATCATCAAAGCGCGGCGCATCGTCGGAGAAGCGTGACGCTGCCACAGAGGTCATCGTCGCATCACCGGAGAAGCGCGTCGCAGGGCCTGTTGCGGTTCCAAAGATCATCGAGTCGCCGCACGGCCGTCGGGTGTGCACGCATCACACCAACGTTGTCGCATCACAACCAGGACGCCATTTTGTCGCATCGCACCGGAGAAGAGTATCGCATCGAGGTGCCATTGTGTCGCATCGCACCGGAGAGCAGTAAGAAACCGACGCATCAACTCCCCACACAGTAAGGAAGCGAGCATCAACTCCCCTGCGCAGCAGTAAGGAACCAACGCATCCACTCCCCTGCGTATAAGGAACCGACGCATCAACTTCCCTGCGACCCTTTTGTTTTCCTTGCGTTACGCATCAAAGGTACATTGAGAGTAAAGTGTCGCATTTACAACTTAAGAGAACTGAACTAGTGTACAACATTTTAAAGTCTATTTTTGAGTACAGTAGTGTGGATTTTTGTCATTTGATCTTCTGTTAAGTCTATATAAAAATACTTATTTTTATAATACAACCTCTGTGGTGTCCATTTGTAGTGTTGTCACTGTATTACTGTATGTATTCACAAATGCTTTACACACTGCCTCGGAGATAAGCCTGCCTGCTCATGCCAAGCTACCAAGGGGGTGAGCAGGGATTATTTTAGGAGTGTAGCCCCTTACCCTGACTAGACGCAAGGGTCCCTATTTGTCACAGGTAGCTACCTATGCCAACTAGAAACCCCCAAATCTAAAATTCCCCATAATCCCCCACCCTACCATGTCTCCTAGGGAATAGTATTGAATTGATACAGCCCATGAGCACACCATAGACTGAAATTTTTGGCCCCAAGAAAATGTTTGGGAATACCCATGCTCTACAACTTTGTTGGCAACTTCTTTAAATGCCAGTGATGTAAAATTTGGATATGACCCTACACTTTGTGCGTAGGAATTATTGCAGTGCACACAGAATATTCAACCTACTTCAACTATTTTACCCAAATACGAGTAGAAGCATGTGTTTACACAGATGGCTCTGCACAGCCTGCTGCAGGTACTAAACAGAAATACTCTGTGGCTTGTGGTGCTAAAAATGCGATTTTTTAACCCCTTCCCTGCTCATGACGGAACCACTCCGTCATGAGCCACGGGCGCCTTGTGCTCATGACGGAGTGGCTCCGTCATGCTGCGGCCGTTGGCGGCCGCTCCACCCACGCGGCACTGATTCCCCGCCTGTGCGGGCGAACAATGCAAGTGGGCGGAGTCATGACGGAACCACTCCGTCATGAGCACAGCTCGCCCGTGACTCATGACGGAGTGGTTCCGTCATGAGCATGGCGGCGCCGCGCTGACCCCAAACCCCCCCAGCGGCGAAGGGGTTAAGAGGACAACTTCAAGCCACTACACACACACATTATAATGTTGGGTGATTCCACTGCACAGATTGCAGAGCCACATGCCCTGCTACCTCCTGTTCAGAAGGCCGATCCCTTAGTTCTTATGCTTATTGTGTTGGATTTAGCATTTTATGTGCAAGGATATCATGTACTGTTTCTATAATGGCACTGAAATGGAGTCAGTGATTCAAAAGGGAAGTCAATAAAATATATCCAGTTTCGAGGCAAGGTAGTTGTTCTATATGACAAGCTTCTTTTAGTTCATGTACAGGATACCATGGCCCCTAAAATTGAAGGAATGTATGTTAAAGGGAACTCTGCAGCTGATTTGGCTGCAAAAACAGCAGTACAAACTTTTAATGTAGCTGCTGTAACTTGATCTCAAACTAAGATGGATGCAGACATTTCAGTAGCAATACAAGCAGTGTTGAAAGTGGGAAAGCTCCTGATGGTTTTCCCTCTAAATATTTCTACACCCTCAATAAAGACAATGTTGGTATGTTTTTCATACCCAAAGGATGAGACAGACATATTCCTAATGGGTGAGCCAGATGAGATTTAGGGCCCGATTCTAATGCGGTTTGAAAAGCGTCCTGACCGAATTGGTTTGGGAATGGTTTCTGACCAAATCGGATCAGGAGAGACCAACCAACCGAATATGATGCATCTGGATGCTTCCAGATACGATTTGGTTCGACTCCCGTTGACTACAATGGGAGCCTTTGTTCTGACCGAATGTATAGGCTCCCATTGAAGAAAGGGGTGAATGGGGAAAATCGGGCACCCTGTGGCGGGCCCCCTGGTGCCTGCCATGCTGTGCATGGCTGGTAAGGGGGGACCCATGGGTACCCCATGGGCCTGATTGGAAAGGCTCCAGGTGCAGGGGGGCCCACTACGGGCCCCCAAAGGTGATTTCGACTGCCGATTTGGAAAGGCTGTCCAAATCCAGCATCTAACTCGGTCATTCGGAAACACGGTCCATAGAGACGAACTATTCTGCTCTGTACGGCTCGGTCATTCCAAATGCCATCGGGTTCGGACTGGGATATTCCTAACTTGCATCGTACTCGGTCGGTCGGAAACCCACGTTTCCGATCCGATTTGGATGGAGCAAATGCCGTTAGGAGGCCTTCCTAACCGCATCGGAATCAGGCCCTTAGTTAGGGTATGGCTCATACTGGCATCTGTGCTACTTTATCAATGCTACAACAGAAATGCTGGTTGCAATATTTACAGAAGCTTACAAGAGATTTGTGCAGCAATGTAATATTTGTGAACAGATATACCAGTCAACTGTAACTGTTGTCAAATCAGCACAGACACCCTTACTATCTATAATAGAACCTTTGTGGTAATTTCCCTCGACCATATCAGCCCACTTCCAAATGTTAACCAATATAAATATACATTGGTTGCGGTCAAGTCTTGCTACAGATTCCATTGGGTTTAGCCACAAAAGATTATCAGTGCTAGAGCAGTCATAATAGACTTGCAGTGCCTAGCAGCAAGGGGAACAGCTCATACCTTTAATTGAGACAATGGTCCTGCATTCACTGCTAAGGCCTTCATGGATGCTATGTCTGCTCTGGGAGTGAGACTGCTATATTTGCACCTTTCGTTGTAGAACGAGCTAATGGTACATTCAAGCAAGCCTTGACCCCTATGGTACTGGATACATAAAGTGTATGCGATTCAGTGAGCACTAAATACCATGCCTAGTGGAGTAGTAGGTGATTGCACCCCATACGAGTCACTGCTTAATATATTAATGTATGTACCGGATCTTGATGTCTCTGGAAAGGTGGCAGAGTTGAAAACATGTGATGCTTTGTCCCGATTTAATCTGTTGCAGAATTTAAAAGAAACTAGATCTAAATTATCAAATGTGAAGAAAAGTTGCTGATGGGTTTCTTCTCACAGTGGGAGAGCCAGTTCAGGAAAAATTCTAGCAAACAAGTCTTCGGACCATATTACAGACTGTTCCAGTTCTTGGGGAAAAAGGCACTTGTACAATAAGTTTGCTGCCTCTGAATGATGAAACAAAACAGGAAAATGTTGATCGATCACATCTGTGTTCTGTTCAGCAGATCCCCGTTGACAAATGGGGCATCTGGAGTGGCTCAGCACCTCCTCTCGCTTCTATGGAGGAGCTACCTCAAGCGAGTACAGCCGTACTGAAAACCTAATCCCATAATCTGGGGATTAAGGACCTGATATGTCTCCAGCTTTACACAAATTCATCAAGTGGATCTGATGCCACGGTATCAACTACCGCAATAGCTGCTGTGGTTTAATATGAGCCACCGAAAGAACTACCATCAATTGAAATGATACCACTAAATTATGCTATATGAAAACAACTCTGATATAATAGTAATCTGTTCTCCAATGAATAAACATTACAGTTGGCTTATTGCTTGCTGTGGGTTACATGGCAGATGTGACAGTACCTAGAATTACCACTAACTTGGCTAAGCACGATGTTGAATCTAATGATTTGACACTTGGACAAGGGAATCTCCCAATGACCTATGTTGATTGATGTAATTGTTTCTTCTTGTTATGTAAGTTTTGGTTTGATAGCATTATGTTTTTGGGTTCATTCTGATTCAGAGGCCCCTGAGGAAGGGACCAATGTCCCAAAATGCATAGTGCAATGCAAGAACAAAATGGAATCCACAGATGAAGAATTATTATATTTTCTTTTGACATTAACCTAAACTGTTATTGATGTGAATATTGTTTTTAAATATGCAAATAATGAAGAATTATTTTTGGATATTGTTTTAAGTTGTATGTTTATACATTGTCAAAAATGTAATGTTAAATACATCTTGCATTGCGCACAGGGATTCAGGTACACACTTACTTGAAACATATTTTGAGATGCCTTTTTCTGCCATAATCTTACATCTGGATTGCTACTGAAGTCCTGTCCATTTTAATGTGAATCATAATGTTGATTTTAATTTTGCTTCTTGTGCACGGGAACTAAATCCTGTGGTTCAGGAATTACAGCCATGTTCTTCTTCTCACAGAGAATGTCAGTATAATCATGCTGTGAACATTACTGTGTATTCTGTGCTGGACAGTAGTGTTGGGGTAAAATGTCCTTATCACGTTATGGGTCCAAAAGAAATTTTTCAAATCCTCTAGTTTTGAAAATATCCTAGACAACATTATAGTTCCTGGCCCCTTTGAAATTTCATGAGACATAGATGTTAATGAGCAGGTAATGATGAGCCTACGTTCGTATACAAGTTTAGATAATGAAGATCCTTATTTAAATGTGGAAAATCCCCAAGAGCTGTTTCGCTTTTATCATGATGGACACCATTACATTCATAGATCAAACAGTCCCTTGGAAATATATCATTAAACACAGTGGGAGCATTGTCAGGCCCCATCCATAAATAGGCCAGAGAAATTTCCAGAAAAGGTTCCTTTATTTTAATAGCGATGACAGGTCTGACCCATCTGCTTTTTGTTATTCCAAAGAACCAGAAAACCTTTTTAAAAATCTTAATCACCAAGCATCGCTTTATTTATTCTAAACAGTTTATTCATTCACTAACCATCCAAGGTTATAAATAGTAAAAATCAAATATAAAAGTAAAAAACGGGCTGGGGAATGTAGTTTTGGCAGATTAAGGGTACAGCGGCTTAATTCATAGCACATGAGATTCCCGGAGAAATTATGTTTTTAAACAAGACAATACAGCAGACAACAAGTATGGGCTTTGCATTCACTGGAGACCTAAAGACTACACCCATTGCAAGAATGAATTTACTCAATTCTCAAACTGACAATCGAAAGAACACATTACTAATATTGAATTGAATGGAATGCTGCAGAAGCCAATGTATAATCTAATCACATTTAATTCTGATGGAATTGCCTTGTGGACAATAGATATTGATGTGTGTCTGAACAGGTTTCTTTCCAATGCTTCTGGTCCACCAGCCAACAAACTTGACCCCCGAATAACATATATGCCAAATGCAAGTAACCACAAATAGTGTTGGTAAATTATGCAAACGAAGGCTAACTCATTCCAGTTTAAGTGCTGTGAAAGAACAGTGGTAAAACTTAGTGAGAACATGCATTTGAGTGAAAAGATTCATATCCACTTTCATACATGCTATTGTAAAGGAAGGGCTGGCATATTCTGAAAGAGAAGCTGCAGAAAGAATTAGGGAAGCTGACAAGGAAATATTACAGACTACATTTAAGGTTATTGACAATAGCTTTCAAACACTCTCAAAACTAGAATATACGATTGTGACTAGTATTTCTTCCACCCACAACCTTTTGAAATAAGATTTAACTCGTCTGCAACAGGGACAGGCTTAAATGTGATCTATAACATAATTAAATTGGTCATTACCAACTCTTAAGGCAAATAAAGTGCCCTGGCAGCTAATAAAAAAGTCTGTCATGTTTGAGTTTTATAATTTATCTCAACAGATAACAATCTCTAATAAAAAGCATCATACAGTCTCTTATCTTAATAAACTATTTTCTGTTGCAGAAGTTCCACATCCTACGTATCTTCTACAAGGAGTAATCTACCTTTTGTTTCTATGATTATTAAAAACTCACATCCTCAAGCTTGTATGACAAAATATATAACGTCTTTCTTCTTTCTTTTTTATGCATGCAAATTTCTGTTTGAATTCGATTACTGGACATAAATAGTCCTGCATTCATAAGCACATGTGTATTCACCAACTCACTAGCCCATTCACTCCTCTGGGATTCTATCACTCTGTAGAGGGCTGGTAACCCTTTGAAGTCTAGCCTTGCTTGCAAACCACTTGCAGCACCTGTTCCATTTATTCCTTCTTATCATACACCCCTCTTGAATGGTTCTTATCTAATCAGAACAAATGAAAGCTGCTGTGGGATGACTTGCAGGTATACGTTTGTGTTAACTGTTCAAAATAAAGTAAAATGTCATGGTATCATATTGTATCCTCATCCAAGGAAATTAAAAATGCTCCATAGTGAAAATTAAACCTGGTAAATAGTTTGGTTAGTTAAATAAGCTTGATTAGTTAAATTATCTTGTTGGGATTTTAACACAAAAAGGGGTGCCTTTAACCTCTGTGGCAGAAAATTTTGCCTTGCAAGCAGCTGGGTCTGCATCTGCAATCCAGCGACTACTGCAGATGTAAGTTTCAACTAATTTTGCTGACCTATTGCACACTTTAAGCCTGATTTAAAGTTTAGCTGACAGGGTACTCCGTCACAAAAGTGACAGAGATCCCGTCCATTGTATCTCATGCACTTGTAATACGGCAGATGGGATATTCGTCATGTTTGTGATGGAGTAACCCATCTGCCGAACTCTAAATCTAGCCCAATCTTTCAATCATCAAACACAACAGGCAAAACCCATGTTTTTAAAGCTGCTGGATACGGCCTCTTGAGGTGCGTTAGGGCTATTTTTGGATTTATTCCTTCAATGGTCTGGACTGTTCCCATGAGGCACAGGGTCAAGACTGATTTGCATATGGCAGGGTCTCAACTGGGGTGGCATGGTGAGCAACAGAACAATGGATTTAACCCAGATCTATTGACTGAGGGGGGAATGTTTGATTTGCTCTGCATTCCATCCACCATCTGTGTGTCTTTTGCCTTCTTGCCCTAAGTGCGCTGGGTATGCCCAGACGTGGGTCCCGGGCTCACTGTACTACTGGATTCAAGCTAGCCTGGCTGATGAGGGGTGATACCCGAAACCATTCTCAGGATGCTTGTTTCCGGTCCAGGGAGGGCCTGGCTTGGCAGTTCGGTCTTGACTGTTTCCATGAGGCACAGGATCAAGACTGATTTGCATGTGGCTGGGTCTCAACTGGGGTGGCATGGTGATCAACAAAACAATGGATTTAACCCAGATCTATTGACTGGGGGTGAATGTTTTATTTGCTCTGCATTCTCTCCACCATCTGTGTGTCTTTTCCCTTCTCGCCCTATGTATGCTGGGTATGCACAGACATGTGTGCCGGGCTCACTGTACTACCAGATTCAAGCTAGCCTTGCTGATGAGGGGTGATGCCCAAAACCGGCCCCAGGATGCTTGTTCCCAGTCCAGGCAAGACCTGACTTGGCAGTTCGGTCTGGACTGTTCCCATGAGGCACAGGGTCAAGACTGATTTGCATATGACAGGGTCTCAACTGGGGTGGCATTGTGAGCAACAGAACAATGGATTTAACCCAGATCTATTGACTGGGGGGTGAAGGTTTGATTTGCTCTGCATTCCTTCTACCATCTGTGTGTCTTTTGCCTTCTTGCCCCAAGTGCGCCGGGTATGCCCAGATGTGGGTCCCGGGCTCACTGTGCTACTGGATTCAAGCTAGCCTGGCTGATGTGAGGTGATGCCCAAAACCGGCCCCAGGATGCTTGTTCCCAGTCCAGGCAAGACCTTACTTGGCAGTTCGGTCTGGACTGTTCCCATGAGGCACAGGGTCAAGACTGATTTGCATATGGCTGGGTCTAAACTGGGGTGGCATGGTGAGCAGAAGAACGATGGATTTAACCCAGATTTATTGACTGGGGGTGGGTGTCTGATTTGATCTGCATTCTGTCCATCATCTGTGTGTCTTTTGCCTTCATAAACATATTTGAATCCATTATTGTTGTTATGTTACGTTATATGTTTTTGTGTAGCGCACTATCGCTGGTGAGTGTATTGTAGGGCCGTGCTGGTGTGTGAGGCTCATTCAGAGTCCATATGGACGTCATTTGAAGCTTCTTGGGGCACTGTATGTGCTCTCTAACTTTCATGGATCCAGAAGGCCCGGAAACCACAAGGCTCAGGATTGTACCTCTGCACATTTCCCAACAGCCCAACCTCGCTTTCAAATCAGCCAAGTAGGAGCAGGATTTCATTCGAAAAATTAGCCTAGATTGCATGTATGAATGAGATCTTCCCCTCAAGGATGTCCAGCACTTCCTCAAGGAGACAATACTGCCATCTGCTTACCTGATAAGTTTTTTCTGAGAGTAACAAGTTTCTGTCACTCGATTAAGCTTCATTGACTTATACTGAGAACAAGCATTTATATACTGGTCGTATTTTCTATGAATGTTAACTCTATTATCCAACTGAATATTTCCCAGTGAGAGCCCTGGTCACTTCACATGACAATTGTCTTTGATCTTTTGCTGTACTGTTTTCTATTTTTGCATTGAACGCTATTTGGACTTTTTTTTCAACCTTTCTGAGTTTTATTTTTGACAGAGTTTATATCGACTAAATAGTTGGCTTCTAGACAATGTTGATCTTATAATTCCATTTGTCCCAAGAAATGTATTGCTACAGAATGTTTTTTTTTTTATTTTATAAATCTTTTTATTAAACAAACTCGACATCAGGTACAGTTCACAATGGTCAATGAAGAGGGTATAGTGGATACAAAAAATTAGACACGGTTACAATAGGATAGTTCATTGGAAATCACTGAGAAGGGGGGTCATCAGAATTTGATTTTAACAATTTAAAGAAATCCGAAATGGGTTGAAACTTCAGAATGGCATAAATGCGTTCAGCATAAACACTCTCGTGAAAACGCACCTACTGCCATAAAATGTGTTTAATTTCAAAATTAGCCCAATAAAGCTGTGATTTGGTTGGTTGGTAGATCTTTACAAACCAGGTGACTCATGAACAGAACATTTTTTGTCAAAAGTTGCTTAGGTTAGGACAAGCCTACCCTGTCTCCTAATAGATCACTCCGGCACCCACAATTTCCAGGAGAGCTGGTGGCACATAGTGTTATCAAAAATAGCATGCAGATTAGATTGGCCCCTCTAAGCATTGCCAAACGTGAGCATTCATTCATAATATGTTTGAGATGTGTTTATTATCAATGCATAACATATGCTGCAAAAATGTAATATTGTTGTTATATTACATGCTTGACAAAGTCCTTGTGCAGAACAATCAAATATACAAAAAACATGTTATCTTGCGCGGCGTGTACATTCATGAAAGAACTGTTCTATATAACTATTGACTGGGCTCCCATACCCTTATTATATAGTCTTGATTGACGGTTGTATCCTTTAACTCAACTAACACACTCAGGTAGCATGGTGCCGTTTTACCAATTGAGCCCACGCTGAGACCCGAACCTTGGGCCAGATGTACAAAGCATTTTACCACTCACAAATGTTTGCGACTGGTGAAATGCTTTTTAGCATGTAACAACCCTATTTTGTGAGTTGATAACCTACTACCGACTCACAAAATAGGGTTTGAGAGTCGCTATTAGGAAGGGGCCTGTTAAGGGCGTTCATTCCTAACAGCGAGTTGCACTGGTTTGTGGGAATGTTTTGCGACCGGGAATGCGGTCGCAAAACATTTGCAGTTACCACCAACTTCAAGTGGACCCTTTCCCCTTTGTGAATGTGAGCGTCAAAATGTTTTAATATCAGGCAGTGGTTCCATGGACCACTGCCTACTCTCAAAAAATGGAAAGGTAGCTTTTCATTTTTATTTTTGGAATGCATCCCGTTTTCCTTTAAGGATTTACAAAACAAAATTTCTTTATTTCAAAAAGCAATCACAGACATGGTGGTCTGCTGACCCCAGCAGCCCACCATCCCTGTGATTGTAGCCATTCACAATAGGTCGGAAATTGCTACCTGCCTCATAAATATTGATGAGGTAGGTCAATTTGTAACCCACTGCGAATCGCTAACAGTGTCAAACACACTGTTGTACATCGCAGTTTGCAATTTCCTAATATTGATTCACTAAAATTCAATATAAGGATAATGCAAATGCACAATTTTGTGCATTTGGCCCTGGTTTCCCAGTTCCAAAATCGGCAACTCAGGCCATAATGCCATATCCTCTCCCATTGTAATAGTTGTCATAATTACCATATTTGCTCATTCATTATAATCCTAGTATCTTTAGCCCATGTATCACCAATTTCCATTTTTTATGAGGCATCTGTATGATCATTTTCAGAAATATAGCTAGCGGCGGCTGGCTCAGGTAAGCGCGGTGAGCAGTGCGGGGTGCGGTGAGGTGGGGGGAAGTCAACAAACGACGGAGTAGGTATTATTTATTTATTTAATTATACCTATTCCGTCGTCTGTCGACTTCCCCCCTCTCCCAAACCACGCCCCGTTCCCACCTCACCGCCCCTACCTGGGCCTGCCGCCGCTGGTTATATTTCTGAAAATGATCATCCTGGAGACCAATCCCTTTAGCAGGGCTTAATTTGTAAAGTAATAAGTGCTGACGCCCAAAGATTTCTCAGAAGCCCGCAGCCAGCGCTGCCAAATGTTAGGATTGACGATAAACAGGAAGTGGACCGGGACTCACCGATGCTGAGCACCGGCAGTTTTTTAAAGGAGGCCTCGAAACAGATCTCTATCGGGCTCTGTTTTGTGCCCTTGTTTAGGAAATGCTGCCCATTATTTGAAACATATTCACATTCAAAGTGTAATCATTGAAAAATTAACACTGATGACTTCTTTTTCTGTCAGATTTCATCTTGAATGACTTGAATTATAAAAAACACATAACACTACATTGTACCCCAAACCAAAAGACTCATCTTAAAGTGATTTACATAATTTTTTGTATACATATTTGACTTTTTGGAACTTCTTTCCCAAAAAGTCAAATATGTATACAAAAAATTATGTACATCACTTTAAGATGAGTCTTTTGGTTTGGGGTACAATGTAGTGTTATGTGTTTTTTATAATTCAAGTCATTCAAGATTAAATCTGACAGAAAAAGAAGTCATCAGTGTTAATATTTCAATGATTACACTTTGAATGTGAATATGTGTCAAATAATGGGCAGCATTGGCAGCTCTTTTGTTTTTTGATGTTACCAGGCTAGGCCTTGCTGCTGTTATAGCCTAGACCCTAGATCGTTTTTTCACGCTTGTTTAGGAAAGACAATGGTTCAATGTTGGGCTCATTGGGTCCAGTGCAAAAACTATAATCTCCGAGGGGGACACTGGGATTCAATTTAAACTAGACAATTAATCAACGTGGGAGCACAAAAGTAGGGGAACAAACAATGTTTGTTGTCAATGTGATGTTATGCTTTTAATTCACTATCACCTTGTCACATCATGCACCCTTTCACTTTATGTGATCACCTGAATATTACTTTGAGTACTAAATCATACTTGTGTAAAATAAATTGTCTATTTTACACTACATATGTTCCCCTACTTTTGTGCTCCCATGTTGATTGTCTAGTTTAAATTGAATCCCAGTGTCCCCCTCGGGGGATTATATTTTTTGCACTGGACCCAATGAGGCCAACATTGAACCATAGTCTTTCCTAAACATATGCTAACCCCAGGTTCACGTTTCGGGTACCCTTGTTCTCCCATACTACCTGTTTTATGCCTTGGCACAGGCGGTCCGTATTTTTCCGGACTGCAGTAACAGCAGGCACATCGATGTGCACTGCTCACACTGCTCACTTCTCACTAGTGGAGAAGTTACGGCATAACGTCATGCCAGGTGAGCGTTGTAGGGGAAGTGAAATCCTTTAAAGAGAGTCTTTTCTCTCTGGATTTCCCTTCTCTTTTTGAAACGCAGGAGCAGCTACATTGTCGTGGTGTCACCAGGGCTTTAAGTCGAAGCTTTTTCAATATTATATACGGCAAGCCATAGTTGCTGCTTATTTATCTTATGCAACTAACAACCACTGACAAAGCCAATAGTCCTGACTTATTGTAGCTATGATGTTACTTGTTGTATCATATATCTGGATGCAATGACAGAAACAGCAAAATATAAGTCGGGCGGCACACCATGCTAAGCACAGATTTTTAGCTTACGTGTTTTAAGCCACGCCCTTAATTACATTGGCCACGTCCCTTTGAGAGACCCCCCAGTTTTTTATCCCACTTAAAGCCCTGCCGATAAAGGCTTGAAGTCTTGATTCCATCTCATGCCTCTTTCGTCTGCCACCATACACTTCTGCCCCTTTATCTAACTCTTTCAGGTTTTTTCTTTAAAGCTTTCTCCCTTCCTCACTGATTAGGTCTCGCCTGACCCAGTGCATGCGCTGGTCTGGCGCGACTTTTTGAGAGGGCTCCAAAAAGTGCTACCAGGCCAGCCTAGAGCTGTAGTGCATGTGCGCGGGCGCGCGCGCCGTGCTTGACCGCGATTACTTTCACTTTCGCGGCCGCACGGCCACTTTGATGATTGATCGCGATTGCGATCACTTTCGCGGCCGCACAGCCGCTTGTCTATACTTTTTTTCCATTTTAATTTCATATTAGAAGCATTTTTCTATTGTCATATATACAACATTTGTTTGATCCATCGCATAGTCACGGTCTAGTCTTTTTTCATGTTCTTCCACCAGTCAAGTCAGGTGACCTCAGCACGTTACGCGGCTTGCCGATTTAAACCCGGGATCTATGCCGCTCCTGTTACTCTGCCAGTCGATATACGAGTGCGGCCCAAACTTTTCCCAGTTTATATTCCAACAGCAGGTGAGACGTTATTAAGTATTGTAACTTTGCAGTCGTATTTTAATATAGGAAGACTCGAGACTGCTCGTTGATAGATAGAACCATTAAGTAACTCACCCCCTATTTTGTTTATCATTTCCAGGGCTTTGTTTTCTCGAGATGCCCGCCTTTTTGAACACACACCATTGTAATATCTACCTTTGAATTTTAGCTTTATTCGTTTTTAATCAGGAATTATCGGAACCCGATTACTACACCTAGTTTTCATCAGATATCCATTTGCATCTATTTACGTATGGGTTGACTTATTTGCTTTAAGACTTACCGTCACCTCTCATTCCTCGATATGTCCCTTTTATCGTTTTTCAGATCAGTTTGAATTGCGCACAGGCGTATTGATACTGACAGGACTATCATCGAGGTATACACATCCGTATTCCTCGCACAGGGTAAATACATATTTCTGCCAGCGTTCACGACAAGGAATGTACCCTGCATTAATTTATGCTCCTATCAAATATCCTGTATTTTATCCGTAGACCCGGATATACATTCATTGTCATTTGGTTGCCTTTTGATCGTTCTCTCTACGGATCCTGCTATATGACCAACGCTGAGTAAGCATACTTACAACCATAGTAATTCATCTCTGTGAAGAAGGGTACATTCTTATCGATGCACTTTACCTCTTGGAGCACCTTATTACTTTAAGTATTTTCCTCAATTTTTCATCTATGTGAGACTTATAATATACATCACCCTATCACCACCTCTCATTCATAGTTTCTGATCTTAGGGTGATGGTACTAGTGCTACATTTCTCTCTTTTCACTTCTGTTCATCACTTATGGAGCAATTAAGAAATTGTTTTGCTTTAAGTTCCTTGATGTGGTGACGGTATGTAGTTGATTATCCTAAAATGTTTATCCTGAAACTCAGTGTATTTTATTTGGTTTTAATCTCACTTTTTAGGAAACTTTGTGGCTTTCCTGATGAAGGTGCAGTGTGCGCCGAAACGCGCGAAGAACCATCTAGCAGCCACTGTCTGTTCAATATTTTTGTAATTGTTTTTGAGATTTGCATTAATCAGAAATTATTTGTTGCTTGTACTTTGAGTATATATCAACTTTTTGTATCTCATTCAATTGTAATTCAGTATATGGTGTCTTTATGTACTAAGATCAAAGCATGTCCAAAATTAACTGTCTGCATGATATATACTTAGGAATGTTTTTAACTATTAAAGAACAGAATTTTTAAAGATCATCTTCGTTTACACTGAGTTTATTATATCATGCCAGATACTCCTTATCGACAATTCAACAAGCACTGGCAAACCCAATAGGTCTGGTGTTGGATTTCAGGCTTTTAGCTTTGTCAATGCTTGTTTTGTTAAATCATGATTTTTGCAAAACTATATTGTTGGGAAAGCTGACAAACACCCAAAAACTGTTAAGCCAAAATATTTTGGGGTACCAAAAAGCACACATGCTCATGGCAGTCCTTTGCACTTAAGGACACTACTTTATGTATGGATGTGCTCCTTGTGAAAGGGCTGAATGCCGCCTCTCAGAATCAAGTTAGCTGATGGCTGAAATGTACTGACCCACTACACTACTCCAAGCTGTATACTCTGGCGGGTGGAAGAAAATGTGAATGGCACCATAACATACCAATGGATGAAGAGTGCTGGCTGAAAGCCCCTTTAAGTATATTATACGTACAATTTTAGTAAAATCAAAAGGTTTTGGTTAACCCCTTCAGTGCCCCGCCCTTTCCCCGCCCTGTGCCGGGCGTTACATTAGCGGGCGGGGTTCATGACGAGATAGTCTCGTCATGGGCACAGCGCAACCGTGCTCCATGACGAGACTATCTCGTCATGGGCACTGAAGAGGTTAACAAACTCATGGAAAAATACAAATGCATCTTTCCAGCAAAGTGTAGGCTCAGAAAAGATATACCATGTGTTGTCCCCACTGAGATCGTCAATTTGCCGAAGGCACCGAGAATTTGGCCTTTGGTCCAGTAGCGGTCCGTGGAGGGAGTGACGGTGGGGCAGTGAGGCGGGGCGGGGGAGGGGCAGGGTGGTGAAATGTAAATACCGGAATATGGATGAACGGAGGTAAGTACGCATTTAAATAAATAAAACGAATTCCTTTGCGCGCGCGCTGCATTGCATTTTGCGATGCAGCGCGCGCAACGAAATTCGTTTTACTTATTTACATGTGTACTTACCTCCGTTCATCCATATTCCGGTGTTTACATTTCACCACCCTGCCCCTCCCCCGCCCCGCCTCGCTGCCCACCGTCACTCCCTCCACGGACCGCTACTGCTTTGGTCCAACACTGCCTTGCATGTATTCCTCATTCATAAAGGACAGAAAGACCTGGTATAGTTGAGATTGAAGAAAAGCTTGCTTGACAGTAGCAATTTATGTGTGTGTGTGTCTATAGGCCATATTGAAAGGGTCATTAGAACATTTGAATGCTGAGAGCTCCATTGGAGTAGCTCCGGGCTTATAATGGCTGGTCTAAGCCTTTATTGCATGGTTTTACTTACAGACCACGCCTCCGTACATTCGCCTTGTGCTCTGTTTTCACGTCTAACACAGCAAATATTAATTGCCGACTTCCTAGTAACCCCCTCGACCACAGAACTGTTCTCTGTTTAGATGACTGTTCACTGTTCATGACTGTTCACTTTCAACACAAACAAGCATTGGTATAGCCAGAGAAACACAGAAAAAACAAGCATTGGCATAGCCAATAGGTCTCGCTTTTGGGACCTTATAAGTGTTTAGCCATGCAACAGTTGATGTTGTTGCACCAAGAATATTGTGCTGCATAGATAAATACTTATAAGGTCCCAAAAGCGAGACCTATTGGCTATGCCAATGCTTGTTTTTTCTGTGTTTCTCTGCCTCCTTAAACCACTTTTTGTGTTTTCTCTCTCTTGCTCTGAGTCAAAGTCTCCTGAGGAATAATAATTAATTTCCACAGAAATTAGTGCCGGTGGGCCTCACCTGCAAAATCCGACTCAAATTATGCCATTTTCTGCTCTCGAACAAAATGTTTCTCATTTGTGTGGCAGAACATAGCCTGTGCAAAAAAATAATCACCACATGGAAACATCTACTTAATAAGGAACTACGACATAAAAAGATAATGTAATGCAAATGCACGCAAGGAATTTATTCCATAATGATTGATGCTGGAGAACGACGCACGCTACGCAGAGATTTTAATATAAAACATGAGCAGCTGGATTGCTTCCGCCTTGGGCCTGTGTGTGACTTTCCGTCTCCCCTTTAACTTGAATTCCTTCTGAGAGCCAGCGTGCTGTACTGTAGAGGAGCTCGCAGACAGCCCATCCCCCCACAGCGCAACCTTGAGAGCTCATTTTTGCTTGGCCGGTCACACTGCCTGCAATAGATTGATTCCACCCCTCCCCCTCTCCTTTGCTCAGTCATTCAGACTTGGAAAGTCAATAACAAGCTGACATCATCAGTGGGTTTGTGTATTACGCTGCTACTTTGAAAAAAAAAAATACCCTCCACTGTATAACAGAGGAGCACTCTTTTCTAAAAGACGCGCAGTTCAATTATGCAGCTGCTCAAAGGGGGCATTCTTTGTAGAGCAAATAAACAAAACGCAGCACGTTTCTTTCCTTGTGAGGTATCGGCGTAACCAAGGGAGTTCCCGGAACTGCCTCCATTCCTCACACCGACAGGAATGTCTGAGGCGTATAAAAACAACACTCCCATTATCCTGCAGCCTCAAGCACAAATAGCGGGGGGAGGGGTGCATATTATTTTTATTTTCTACGTCACTCCGTTGTTTTCGGAGTTTCCTATTTTTGAAAACAAACGCAATGCTGCAGTGGGTGGAAAGTAAACTAGACAATAGCGATCGAGCTAAAGGGTGGTATCTTAAGCTGCAGGCTGTTCCGAACTCTGTTTTGCTAATCTTATCATATAGCTTCTGTAAGGAAAATATGTTGAGCGTGAGAACTAATTAGACTGTTTTTCTATTCCAACAGTTCCGTCTGATTAGCTAGGAACACTGCCTTATGGGATTTGTAGTTTCGTGTTTACTTTTTTTTATTATGTGCTTGTCCAGTGCAAACATGGACAGTCATAATTGGCTGCTGGATTGCTGCATGGCGTGCAGCCACTTGGCTGTTGACTGAGTCCTTTATGCCAACGAGCTCAGCGGGTGTCTATAGTTATTTATTTAACGTGGGCGTGTTTACAGCAGCAAGCACACGGCTGGCAGGTTTACAGGGCTGTTTTTCACTACAGCAGAGGAGAGGTTGCCAAGTAAGGCACGACTTATAATGCGTTTAACATTGCATTCTGGGATTTGTAGTCTTTAGGCTTCAGTTTACTCTTCAATTGAATGTAGGAATCTGAAAACAAAGATTTTGGTGAAGGAAAGTCTAGGACTTGAGAGGTGGTGTGCTAGCAACATACAGTGGTTCACTAGCCCCAAGAACAGGCTTTTGTGCGATATCGCAACATGCCAATAGGACAATGTTGTAATGAGCAGTTTCCAGCCGCCCTTGACCGATTCGGTTCATGTGTAGTCACATATGAACCAGCTCTGCTGTTGTCCTTGGCAGTGACCTGTGCATGAGTGTGGACTGGCATGCCTGGTTCCGGTTTCAGGCTCACCCGCCTAACTCGCAGCTGTGTTTGCGCCTGTAGACTTCAAAAGGGCACCCCTGTTCCATGCTAAAGATCTCCAGCCATTTTAGGTTTTCCTCAATTGTTTTACCGCTGTTTTACCAAAACGACGGCTTGCACGTTGTCAAGTTGAAACCCACTGTCTTGTTGCTATCGTGCTATATTGGTATTTGTCACACTTTCCCACTGCCCTTGTGAGGTCCAAAGGGCGCTCCATATTGCTGAATAAGGAATTACTCCATATCAGGTCCACTGGAATTATGCGGCAGAGCAGGCCCAAATTATGCAGCAAGGTTAACTAAATTATGTGGCAGGAAAAGGCAAATTTTGCAGCATAACGCAGCACATTTTTGTGATCGTATCACTTCATTATTTTGACATCCTAACAACTTATAACAGCGTCTGTGAAAAGCGTTCACCATTTTAGTATCATTTTAACACCCACATTCAGCTATAAGCAACTAAAAGATGAACAGTCAACATTTGTGAAAAGCCCTCTGGTGTGCAAGAATACGAATCACTATCATTTTTGTAACCCTTCATTCCATTTGAGTTAAAAACATTTTTTGGGGCAAAATTCGATCATGCCGCTGATGATGGATTATGTGGCAAATCCATATTTTGGCGAAAATTACAGCATGCGCAGAATCACATAATTTCTGTGGCCCTGCGCCATATGTATGATTTTTATAGCGTTTCATAGTACTGACTATGTCATGTAGTGCTCTGGTTTTCACTGGGTGCCCTTTGTGTGCATGGTTGGAAGGGCATTGGTTGCAGGTTGGCATAAATAGAAGCTGCTGGGTGCAGTGCATGAGGATTGAAGGTGTGGTAGGGTGTGTAAGCATGGGATGTTGCAGGGACAGCCACCCGTGCTAAGGTTTATTAGCTAAAATATGGGCAATGGATGAAATGCCCGCACCCCCCCCAGCGCCTTGAGACCCTCACGGGTGAGTAGTGTGCTCTATAAATCCCTGATTGATTGATTGATCTGTGATTAGGAAGCACTATGCTGTGGGTAAAGGGGAGGATGAAATAGATGCCGAGGGACCAAGATATTACTAGGAGAGTTAAAGGGAGAGTGGCAAAAAGAAACCTTTCACCTCTATGGCACAAAAGAGTCCCTCTGTTAACCTGTTATTTAGCAAGGGACCGCCCCCACCAAAAGCAGAAATCTTTGCCTGTGCATGCACATATATCTGTGTGTGCATGCATGTCAGTCTATCAGTGCGAGTGCATGCATGAGGAGTGTGTAATTCATATGTTGCTCCTGGCACAATGAAGATAATTCTTAGCAAGTTGTGGGTGTTCTTGGGATGTTGATGGTTTCCCATCTCTGGTTCAACCGTGCACTCACATGAAGGTGGTCGTTCTTGGTAACTTATAGGATTGGGTGTGATGGTACCATTGCCAATCCTGGTAATGATGATAATTATGGTCAGCTTACGGTCGTACCTGAGAGTATGTCTATTGCCCACCACGTTAAAATGCTGGACATCAAATAATGGTGGTAATTCTTGGGAAATTGTTGTCCCAGGAAACAAAGGGCAGCATTGTGAGTGGGGGGCCTGTCAGATCAGGAGGAGAGCCGTGTGCATTTTCAAGGCAAGCAACAGAGGAATTTAACACCTCTGCCACCAGCTAGCCTGTTGCTCAGCCTCCTTTTATTGGCTCAGCACAGTGCGAAGCCAATAAAAGAAGGCTCAGCCTCAATTTAATTAGAATGATCATTTTTGCGGGTATTTTTGGAAAAGCGTGTTTTTTTTCAAAAATCCAGATTTTTTGATTTTTTTTTAACTAACTGCAAAATAGCAACATCCTGGGGTAGTGCGTACAATAATGAATATCTCGTGCATGATTACAAGAAGCGACCACCGTAGCACAACATGGATAGTTTCAACAGTAATGGCATAACACGCTTTATCCATGTGAAATGGCTCTACCTAAGTAATGCAATACCAGCCATAGCAGCAAGAGCCCTCGCCAAGTGAATAGTTACAGCAGGGTGTCCTCAACTCAATGTGAATTATGACATAAAAATAATCTTCAAATATAGTTTGGAACTGCAATCACTTTGTCTCCAGGAATAAGCTTATCAGTTTCAGATAAAACATTTTTGCAATCAAATGTAAGATTTAATTTGTATTTACCTATTTATTTAAAGATCTTGTAAAGCTTTCAAATCAATTATTGTTGTTTCAGAGGGCTGAGAGGGTTGGCAAAACACTGGAGGTTCATGCCAACTTTAATTTCGCACAAATTCTACTTTTAAATTTCAGGCGCCCTACCTCGTGAGCCACAAGATGTACTTAAGAGTGACTTATTAGTATTTAAAAGAAGGACTTCCCATCTGTCAAAAAGGTTTATTTTGACAGGTTTAGCAGCAGGTTTTTAGCCTACACATGATAGCCCTGAAGCCATGTTGTACAGGCCCTTTCCGTGGATAGCACAATAGGTGCTGCAGTCCATTTGTGGCATTTAACTTCCAGGTCCTGGTGACGTAAAGTCCCTAAGGTCCGACCCCATCTTATGTAGGCCACAAATCTACCTTGACTAATGCAGGCCGCCATCTTCCCTCTCTCAAACAATAGAAGTTGCCATCTTTCCCAATTTGTGCGGATTCATTCATGTCTGCTATTAGATGCAGATGTCGCCAGAACTGGAAAAGCATCAAGCCCTTCGATCAATGACACAGATACAACCATCAATGTGACATTTGTCTCGGCCAGGTGTCTACTTTCTACCATGTCAAGGTTGATTAAGAACACATACAGACATATAACCAAAATAGTGTAGTCTGAATTAACATCCTTTTACCTTATATGTTCATTAAAAAATGTCTAAATACCTTGATGCACATAATCTAAGTTAGACATTCTTCAATTTATGTCCGAAATTCCAGTCTCTGATAAGATTTAGTATATAAGGACGACCACTTGGCCACTAGTCAGGAGAGGTCCTTCACCCAGAGTATCGTCCGAGATTCTGCCAGAGACGGTCCCACCTACTGCCGGCACAGTTTGCAGCTCCACATCTCGCTTGAAGTTGAAGTTGATAATGCTGAGTCCCGGAGGAAAACTGAGTGACTGCTACTGCAGCGTGTGTTTGCCCTTCAAGGGGGAACACTGCCTTCGGGCCACCTCTGATAAAGACAGCTTTTGCTGTCAACAAAGTATGCAGTGCATCACTTCTCACTAAGAAACTCTAGACCGCAAGTTGCTCTGCCTTCCATGCTCTCTTAATATAGTGCATAGAAGTAGATAGTAGAGTGTCAGGTTCGAGATGACATTTTTAATGACATTTTAACAATGTTAGAAATGTTCATTCTATGTCTGCTATTCATAGCAAGGCATCCTGCTGTTTTTATAATATTCTGTGCAAAGGCTTTAGATGTACTGAGAAACAGATTGCTCCTGTAGTGTGGTAATAAATACTTTTACTTAAATGTGTTCATTCTTTTTAGTATAGTGTGTGTGATAATGTGGATAATGCAGTAAGGTTTGTTGCTGTTTCCACGGTGCCCCTGATCCCTTTATGGGGTTGTTAGTAACCCAAAAGCAAAGCTTCCATGTCAATTATACACTGAATAGTGTTTTGCAGGGCTACAATAATCTGTCTTTCACATTCTTTGCTGGTGCATTGCTCTTAGTTCACCCTTGTCATCCGTATGTGGGAAAGCACACCTTGTAGAGTTATGGCAAAGTTGTAACATATAAATTTACTACACCATACACTAGAGACTTGTAGGCAAGTTAAATATGTCATTTAGGGATAAGCCAATTTAACAGTGTTTAAAGGGGCAGCACAGGCATGTTACTCAAGCTTAACAGGGGTAAAAGTAACAGAGTTCTAAGTCTAGCAAAAAATGAAGTCCAGAAAAAGATGAAAATCTGGAGTGATCATGCAGAAAAGGAGGGTTTGCTACACCTGATTAAAGTGTGCGGTGGCCAATTGAAACCTCAGTGTTGTTGCACGTTCTCAAAAACATAGAACAGCCCGATAGATAAGGTGCAGTCCCAAATGCCTACCCACAGCCTCACATGCAAAGACAGTGCTCTGAATGCTGAGTCAGAACTCTGAATGCAAGGGCAGGGCAATGAATGCCAATGAAATGCTTTGAGTGTCCCGACTGAGCCTTGAATCTTATGAGAATGTCCCCAGGGGCAGGGAGTGAGGCCAACATACGCAGTGACAGTTTCAAAAGCCCTGCAAATAGTGCAGCTGCACAAGTAGGCCTCTGTTCGCAGGCACAGCCACACATGCTCACGGAAAGACCAAACATACAGAAGGTAAGCCTCAAATGCTTAGTGCAACTTCATACTTTAACCTTCACGCTAACCTTGCACAACCTTTAGGTTCAACAGACAAGTCTTTTCACCATGCGCATTTGTTTGGCCTCAAGTATCCTGCCAGCTCCCCCTGCATAGGCCTTGAATAATCAGCAAAGCCTCCCCATCCCAAATGCAGACTTAAAGGGTTGGTGTATCCCCTTCATGCACAGCCTCAAACATTCAATGTACATCCCAATGTTTAGGTATATCTTGAGAAATACAGAGAACTACCGTGAGGAATGCCTAGAACTGCCTCACTGTGTACAGGTATATCCCAGAATGTTTTGTGTATCTTCATGACTAGATTTAGAATTGAATAGCCAGTGTTCAGCCTCTCCATTCTCAGGCATATGACCAATGTACCTCAAACACGAATAGGTATCAGTAGCGGCCGGCAGGAAATAAAAGTGTAGGGCGGGGGAAGGAGGGGTCACGTGGGGGGATTACAAAATAAAAAAAGTACTTACTTTCTTGCCGAGTCCGCAGCCGCCTCTCCTCCGTCGTGTAGTACCACATCCACCTAGAACCAGGAAGCTTCTAGGCTCCCTCCCCTGACCAATCACAATGCTGCAATGCCGTATTGTGATTGGTCTGAGCGCCGTAGTTTGGTGCTCAGACGGGACCTGGGAGGGTTTGTATGTTTCTCACCAGACTGTGAAATGCAGCCTGGTGATGAATATGTAAAGTGCGCAGGACGGCCTGAGGCGGCCGTCCAAGCAGTCCTGCACACTTTGGAGTGTGCAGCAACCACTCCTCCTCCCAGATGTCACTTGAGCCCACCCCACCCAACCTGGCTCGAAATAAAAATGATAATAACAGAAATAACTTCTGTTAGTATCATTTTATTTTTTTACACTGCTGAGCGAGCAGTGGGGTGATGTTGTGACCTGGAAATTCTTACTTCAACTTTCCAATACACAGAAACATCCAGAAAATTCCAGCAGCATCTTCTCCCTGGGAAAGTAATTCCTTCAATGCTAGACATAGCCTTACTAAGTACAGGTATATCCTCAACTTATTAATGTAGGTCTCCCAGGCATGGGTACATCATCAAATGTGTATCAAAGAGGTGTGCAGTTCCTAGTGGGAGGTACGAGGAAAGGGTGGTCTTTCTTCGTGATGCCCTCACACACCCCGAAGGATGTCATGCTTCATCATTGGGCCAAGCTCCTCATCGGGCCGGCGCTGCAATGCCCGACGGGCTTCCGTGAACGGGGCTCTTTGGCGGAGATCTTTTGAAGAAGCCATAGGGTGCGTGTGGGTGTGAGGGCTGAGTAGTGCATGGGAAAACAGAAAATTTCTTTCAATTCGAGGAACACCTCTTCCACCAGACCCAGGGGACCTCTATGGGCCGCACCTTTGCCCCCAGTCTGGCATGTCTTTACATGTCAGACTTTGAGGGCAAGCACATGCTCACCGACCCCAACCCCTTCGTGGACAGTGTTCAATTGTGGCGACGCTATATTGACGGCATCCTTGTCGTTCTGGAAGGGGATACAAATAACATCCCTGCCTTTATAACTTGGATTAACAGTTTAAATCCTTATCTCAAATTTACTGCCAACAGCTCTGAGCAAGAACTACCTTTCCTTGACCTCTTGATCATGAAAAAACAAGACAGACTGGAGACCACCACTTACAGAAAACCTACTGACAGCCACTGTGCATTACTTTACCATAGTTTTCACCCAAAAGCCCTTAGGGAGATCCTCCCATACGGACAGTTTTTACACATACGAAGAAACTGCAGTAGCGTGGAGGATTTCGAAAGACAAGCCTCTGAACCTAGCACACACCTGGTTCATAGACAACACCCTATCAATAAGATAAAAAATGCACAGAAAAGAGCCCGCAACTCCAACAGATCGGCTCTACTTGAGACACACCCAAAACCTGACTCTGACTTGATCACATGTGTTACGACCTACACATCAGAATCCAACATGATGAAAAGGATCATCAATAAACACTGGAGAATTCTCCAGGTGGGAGAACAGCCCCTTAGTAAGCCTATGTTCGCCTTCAATTGTACTTTAAACATCAAGGACTTACTCATCAACACTAGACTGAAAACGAACGTACCTGTGATACATTATGGAATCTGCCCCCAGTCACAGGCCACTACCCATGCGGACAATGTGTAGTCTGTCCCCTAACCAAAGCCACCAAGACCATCTCACTAACAGAAACTTGGACATGGAGGCAATACAGGCATACCAACTGCAACACACGCAACTGTATTTATTTAGTCACCTGCCCCTGCCACCTACAGTACGTAGGTATGACAACTTGTCCAGCAAAAACAAGGATGACCGAACATAGGAGCAACATCAGATGTAGAAAGACCAATACATAGATGTGTGCACACTATGATGAACATAACCACACCCCCAATGACCTACATTGGACCATCTTGGAAGCCTTCCCAAACATTTCAAAAGAAGCTTTATTTAGGAAGGAACAAAAGTGGGTTTTCAAACTCTCATCTGACACTCGGGGTCTCAACGATGACATCCCTTGGGCTGAATTAAACCGTTATAGGTGATGCACTACACCATACTTCCATCATCGGGCAATCATCCGTCGCACTCTAGTAGCATGGTACCATTGGTTGCCATATGCACTTTTACGCACCCCATGTGGTCCTTGAGTAATTTACCCCACTCACACCAACCCTATACGAAGCAGATCCCCTTATAAGCCTAGGTCCTGTACTACCTACTAAGGCCTTGCTGATCAAGCTTCTTCCTAAGTCGCCAGGCCCATTGTCCACCCTTTAACCCCTGGTACTTCCCTTAGTGGGGAACGCCATCTTCCAACACGCAATACTAAACATGCATTTTTGTTTCTATTCATGATGCCAATGCATGATTGACACCTATAACCATCCATTTGCAGTTGCCCATTATGCCTGTGACTAATATTGCCGACCTGTCTCCCAGTCTTATTTTTGTTAAAAATGCTCCGTGCACATCTAGCGGTAGCAAGTACAGCCACTACTTATACACTTATTGATAAAATTGCATTGAAACACGCAAAAATAACCAATGCTTTTCTGCGTTTTCCAATCACGTTGGCATGACATGATTGACACCTACACATATCTTTTTGCAGTTGCCCACAACACCCTTGACTCTATAATTTTGTTTACATGCCCCCCAGTCTTATTTTTGTAAAACCTCCGGGCACGTTTAGCGTCAGCAAGCACAGCCACTGCATATACACCTACTGATAAAGTTGTATTGAAACTAATACTCTCAAGATAGCCGCTCCGGTTACCAGTCTAGCGCCGGGACGCTTCCGACGTTCCATCACGTACATAAGCATTGGACCTGGAAGAAGCCAGCACGGGGCCCAGAGCAAGGTTAAGATAGACAAAAGTCGGCTGCCACCCTTTTGTGAGTATACTGTTTCCCTGAAACATTCAGGCCGCATGGACACTGGTAAGCCCTGTACTACTGCTTGTCTTTTGACCACCTTACTCTTTTTACAGCCACAGAGCAACGATGTGCTCTGCCTCCACCGTCAGCTGTAGGCTCTCATACCATGGGTGAGTCATAGCATGCCGCGATGGTTGCACTCTGGTTATTTTAGCATCAGCATTTGTCGTTTTTATCTAAGTGCGTGCTTTGTTTGGGTTAATGCATTTACTTTTACTTTGGGCACTAATGAGCATTCCCTCACTCTACGCGTCATGTGCTAGAATGTCCCGCTTACCGCCAAGGCACACGGCTATGCTTTTGGCTCCTAGCTCCTGGCTCCTGGCTCGTCGCTGTGGGGGCCAATGCATTTACTTTTACTTTGGGCACTAATGAGCATTCCCTCACTCTGTGTGTCGTGTACAACAACGTACCGCCAAGGCATACGGCTATGCTTTTGGCGCCTGGCACGTTGCTACGGGGGCTTTAAAAATTGTCAATACTTGCACCCCTTGTGTGACACAAACCAGCATAGTGAAAATACGAGCACTCCCCTGCAAACATGTATCATACCAGTTTTTGCCTGTGAAGCAAGCTTTTGACCACCAATTGTATGTTCATATTCCTAGCTGCCATATTAGGCGTACTCAGCGCACACTAGATCACTTGTGTCTTTAACATCCTTCAACAAAAATAAGTAATGAGAGAAAAATGGGCACCGCAACTATCATAATTATACCACACCTGCATGTGCCCGCTATCTCACCACAACATCAAACCTGTTGACTGCAACTTGTACTTGCCACAAAAGAGCACCCCACCGAGATGTCCTCATTAACTTTAACTCTCCATTGGTTGTTTTTCTCCCCTGTTCTTTTCTCCCCTTTTCCCACCAGGTCTTCTACCCCGGTATAATCTACTAGGGTACCTTCCACTGCGTCTGGTCATCAGACTCAATTACGAGAACCCGTGCACCACTCACCTTCAGTTTTTCATTGTCCTGATGAAGTGCCATCTGACCCGTTAGGGGCAAAATAGGCACGAAACATGTTGACCCACCACACTACGACAGCCCTGTAGTAAAAGTATATCCATTTAGGGCTCTGACAATTTTTAATTAAGCCTGAGCTACCACAGTAATAAAAACATATAAGAGTAGGACAGCTCTAGACTTATTTTAACCCTCCTTCCCGTGCACTACCCAGCCCACGCACCCTACAGCTTCTTCAAAAGATCTCCGTCAAAGATCCCCATTCACGGGAGCCCGTCGGGCATTTCAGCGCCACCCCGACGAGGAGCTTGGCCCAATGATGAATCATGACATCCTTCGGGGTGTGTGAGGGCATCACGAAGAAAGACCTCCCTTTCCCCGTCCCTCCCACAAGGAACTGGACACCTCTTTGATACACAGTTCAATTTGGAGCTTGTGTGCAGGACCTGTTTAAATACAGCTACTGGTCCCCCTTTGTTTTTGACATACATCATCAAATGCCCACTCATGCTTTGCTATGTTCTGGCATAGCTTCAGATGTACAGCGAAGCATCCACATGTGAAGGTATAGCCTGAAGATGTCTAGCTTGAACATGCTTATTGCAGCCTCCCATGTGCAGGCTAGCCATAAACTGGACAGTGCTGCTTCTCCACACACAAATATGGTGTCACAGCACAGCACCACAAGTACAGTTATAACCTCAGTTGAGGAGGCTGCTCTGGGCATTTGTATCTAAACCTTTGCATGGGGAAGCAGCGCTAGGCACCTGAGGCTAGGTAGATGCACTGAGCATTTGGGGTTAAACATGGGCATGTGAATGTCAAATGCCTATGTCTGTTTCCTTATTCTCAGTTGTCCAGTTCAGTATATTTTGTGTTAAAGTGCTCAATTCAGCTTTGCACCCTATAGACGTTGCCTCAAATGATGTATTCAGTTCACAATGTACTGCATGCCCTACCTAACCTTCTGCACTCCCACACACACACCAAGCTTTCTCGGGAAGTAAGAGGAAGAAGGAGCAAGAAAACACCCCTCTGAGCTGGTGTTAGGATGAACTGATTTTAAAAAGAAAACGTAAGGCAAAGTGTCACCACAGAAGTAGGTCTAGAATAGCTGACATCAGCGGTGAAGATTAACTATAGATTGTGTAGTAAAATAGAACAAAAAGTTTAAACATCCGTAATGTCATCAGCGCTGTGTCTCTTAGTTTGAACCCTTTCAGCCAGTCCTAACAGACTGCCTTTTTCATCCACTAATCCATATATATATATATATATATACAAAGGAGTGACATTTTTGTCTAACTTTGGCTTCTTTGAGAGTAGAACAGCAACAAGCACTCAGTGTTTAAAAATAAATAGGGGCTTATCTATTTGGACAAATGATCCTGTGCAACCAATCTGTCTCTTTTTTATCTCACCCTTTTTCTTTCTACCATGTCTCCTACTGATATTTCCTTGGCCCTTTTGTTTTGCTCACCCTCCTTTGTCTCTCAACAATTACATTGATCTGTGTTTACCTCCATTTGGTTTGATCTCATTCCACGTCATTCTATTCCTGTGGCCTACCTTGAGGAGTCTATTGTAGACCTTTGATCCTGCTCCAAGATCTCTCAGCAAAAAATCCCTGTAACAATATATATGTGCCTTTAATTTCTGAGCTGCCATGGTGACCTGGTAGCCACCAGTTACTTGAGTTAGGAAAGGTGCCTGTATGCTTCCCGATGCCCACCAGAGCAGTCACAGATATCTGGTGTCCTGCTCCAAATTTGAAATGGAAGACATGCTTTTCTTCTAATCTTTCCTCCTGCGGAATAACAACCACCCTTTGCCTTTCCCACAGTTCCAAAAACATCAATGAAGAGGCTACTAAGGGGTCAGTGGCCAGAAAGGAGGGTGAAATGTCCCAGTTATTGTTCCAATCTTCACTGCAGTAGATGAACTCTTCATATCCACCGAAGTACCTTCAGAGTGCAGCGGATGTGAATGGTTTGTTCACCGCAGTACTAAGGAAAATCTTTCTGGTGTGAGCACCAAAAGAATTTTCTTTAAAAAAAAGAATCTTGGGATGTAAGGGAAGAGCCTCCCCAGTGTCCCAAGGTTAATTGTTTTTAAATCAGTGTGATGCACAGTGCACTGATGTCACACTGATTGAAAGTGAAACCAGTCGGAGCCATTCGATGCTGACTGAGTTCACTTTGATTGGTGCTTGGGAGACATATCTTAGCCCACAAGTACTGATCCAAGCAGAAGGTACAGATGGAAAGTGGATAATGTCCCCTTTCCAACAGTATCTTTTCTTAGTGAATACCCGCTTGGGGATCAGGAGGGCTATCCCCAAGCAGGAATCTGCATCTAGAGTCCAGGGATAACATTTCTGGGGTGTGGAGTGACCCACATGGGCGTGGGCCATTGCAACCCCGTAAAAATCCAAATCCAATCTATCTGCCTCACAAAAGGTGAGATTAGGGGGTTTACCAATCTCCCCTCTAGGCCAGCTGAAAGCTCAGTGTATTCCATTGCTTTTTTTTTTTTTTAATAAGGTTGGGGCAGCCTGCTCTGACATTGGGCCGTGCTCGACCCGCAAACAATTTCAAAAGTACTTCTGTTACCCTAATCGGGAAGATGGTGGATTTATGCCCATCCTATCGCTCAAGTGGGGACAGAAATACCACTAGATGCCAGGGATATTGTCTTTTTGCTAACCCGGGGAGAGAGACAGGGCCGGACTGGCTGCTGGGTGTTTCAGTGGACTGTAGGGTAGGAGCCAGTTTCACTGCTGTGGGCAGGGGGTTTTGTTGCTGGGGACATACCCACCACATTCTTCTTTGCAGCGCTTACAAATAAACAATGAAAAAACAAATGATTTTAAAGCATGCTTAAAGCATACTTTCAATTCATTAGCTTTTCCATTCTTTATTTAGAAGCACTGCAAATAGGAACGTGGCTGGCAGGTCTTCAGCAACAAAACCAGCTCCCACAGCTGGAAACTGTCCCTCACCATGCCATTCCACCAAAACGCTTGGTCGCCAGTCTAGCCTTGATCGCTTTGATGTGTTAACCTTCAATCTGAGCCCCGGGAGGTGGGGTGGTGCATAAAGCCCACTAGACACCAAGGATATACTTTTTTTTTAATTTAAAGAAGGGGTGGGGTGTGGTGGGGTCGGACAGCCAGGAATAAGACCATACCCTTTTAATTATTGGGCCCAGCACTCTTTTTAACCCACTGAAGGGCAAATTGGGGTGGTTTATCCTAAAACCATCTCTTGGAGACGGGGCAGAAAGCCCACTAGATACTAGGGGAAATTAGTTAAAAAAATGGATGGGTCAGCCTCCAGGGATTGAACCAAGCCCCTAAGACCCCACCTGAAGGTAAGCCCACTAGTGTTTCTAGCCCCCAAACCTCCACTGGGGCCAGGCAGAAAACCCACTAGATACCAGGGAAAATTAATAAAAGAAAATGATGGGGGAGGCCTGTCCATACATTGGGCCATCCCCCCACCTTATAAAGGACCCAACAGTCTTTATGCCCTCCTGGGATACAGATTGGGGGTTTATCCCAAATCTGTCTCCCGGGAGCAGAAAGCCCACTATACACCAGTGAACATTTATTTAAAAAAGCAGGGGTGAGGGTGACCTGCCGAGACATCATGTCTCCCGTTCACGCTGTAGTGGCCATAGCAGCATTCCTGCATCCCATGTGGGGCAGATTGGGGTGGGGAATCTACCCCAAATCTTCCCCCCTGGAGAGCAGAAAGGCCCCTAGACATCAGGATTTTCGTTGAAAAATATATGGGGTTGGCTGGCCCGAACAAGCATGGGCCTTTCCCCACCCCTAAAGCCCCACCATTCTTTTTGCATCCATAGCAGGCAGATTTAGGGGTTTGCCTCCAATCCACCCCTTCCCACTGTGACAGAAAGCTTACTACACCCAGGCTTGCTTAAAAAAAGAATGGGATAGGGCCTGCCTGCCCCGACGTGAGGCCTCACCCCTACTAAACCCTCACCAATTTTTCTGCCCTATTAGGTCCTAGAACGTTCTAATTCCCATAGCGAGAGAGAGTAAATATTGATTCTTTTGGGCATTGTTTTGACAAATAGGCCATAAGAATGAGCCAAATCCAAATTTTCCTCACATTTCTTTGAACAAACATTGCTGAATATGTGGAGATTGACAAAACTCCTTTAATCCAGCATTCACACACTTCTCCCAATATAAATGGTGCTGTACCTTTAAGGCTGAACCAATGACCCGAGACAAGAACAGATCATGGATCATGAGAAGAAAGACCACACTGATAGCACATTGACCTTAAACAGTCACAGTTATCAAATGTTCCTGTTGCAGGCAATAGCCTTTCCAAGTTCACCCATGAGCACCATTTTCCACCACAAACTGCAAGTAGAAAAATGACAAACAATAGGCAAAATAGACTACCACTTAGAAAAATGCAAAAACTGTCATAAAAAAATATTTTGTATTGCTCTGCTGTTCCTGAAAGCTAGCAATATGGTGATCTTAATACAGCAAACCCTTTTTTTGATGCCACTTTTAGGTTTTTCTTACCTGTTGCAAGACATATAGTGGACTTACTAAGAACATACAAGGGTTTGAAGCCCACCCAGTGCTTATCATTTGTTGGCTGTCTTGTTACCTTGATTAACCGGCGTCCAATTCATGTCCCAGATTGTTAATCTTCTGTTTGTCCCTTCCATGTAGCATTGCATCTTTACCATCAATTGGAATTGACTTTTACGCTTCCACTGCTTGCTTTTCAAGCACTACTTTTGTCTTTTCGGATAATCATTCCATGTGCACATTTTCCCAGCTGTCCTCTTCTTATACGTCTGTCCCCTTGTAATCTGTGTTTCTCTCTGCTTCGCCCTACCCCCTTCCATGTTGTGCTCGCCCTCTTTTACTCTCCCATTATTGTTTTCTTCCCCGTTGTGTTTCTCACCTACCAGCTGTATATTGGTCCCTTGCCCATTACTTCTCCTCCCCACCCTTTCCTCTGTGTTGCTTTTCCATGCCCTCCTCTCTCTTCCATTGCTTCTCCTCCCCACCCATGTATCCACCAGATGCATGCTCACCCATGTGCCTCTCTCCCTCCACTCAATGTTGCTCTCTCACTCCTTGCTTCTCCTCCACCAGGTGCTCTCTCATTGTTGCTTCCACCCTCATTGCTTCTGCCTGTGTTGCTTTCCCCCACCCACATTAAAAGAAATATGCTTTTGCATGATTTTTTCTTTTTAGTTACAAACCCAACTTGGATTGATAATTAAACAGGAAACAAAAACAGCTGGCTCATTTTGTAGGTACATGCATGGTGTGTGCCTACAACATGACAAGTGCAGGAGTGTCAAAGCAAAAGGAATGTGGTGCAGCGTGGCTAGAAACTATTGATCAAGCCAATAGGTCCCAAACTCAAGACCTTTTGGCTTTGCCAATACTTTTTTTTCCCAGAATTTTTTATGCGCGAACTTGACCCAAAGGTATCAGGTATCAGATCGCTTTACCTGAGCACCAGTTGCGTTACGTAATGACATATTCATTTTTGCTAGGCACTGGGAGATTAAGTGATTTGCCCAGAATCACAGGATGTTGAGCGTTGTTGCCGAGAATCGAACTCGGTTGCCCAGATTTGAGGTCGACCGCCCTCGCGGTTAGGCCACATCCTTTCCCCTCTTAGAAATTAAAACATATGCGTTCTTTCACATCACTTTTTCCCATTTTAAATTGATAACTCTGGAAAGGGACCAGCTAGAAAAATAATTAAACCTCTATTTCTAATCGTAATTGACATTCTAATTCAATTGCAAAGTCGAATTTTTAATAAGTATTTATGAAAAGAAACTTTCAAAAAGTTACCTTTTCCCTACCTGTGGTTCCTGGAAGCTATTTATTTATTTATCTCACTTGTAAAGCGCTCTGTCACCTAGCAGGCATTCTGGCGCAGACATTCAGAGTGCACAATTTGTGGGTATACCCCGGGAGCTGACAACAAATCTAGACTTTGGGGAACAGCCAAGTTTTTATTCTCTTCCTAAAGGGGAGAAGAACCCTAACTTGTCTCAATTCCAGTGGAAGATCGTTCCATAATCTGGCAGCTGATACACCAAAGGCTCTGCCACCTGATTTGACTTTCTTGACTCCCGGTATTTTCACCAGTCTGGCTGAAGAGGAACTCAGGCTTCTCCCTGGTATATACCATTCAAACTTTCTCTGCATGGAAACAGGTCCAGTCCCATGCAGGGCCTTGAACACTAAGCACAGAGATTTAAACTGGATTCTTTGTCTTATTGGGAGCCAATGCAGCTCCGCCAAAGCCAATGAGGAGGAGGAACCTCTTGGCCATCCTAAGGCTAGCTTGGCTGCTGTTGACTGAATCCTCTGAAGTCTATCTAAAAGATATTTTGGGGACTCTAGCAGCAGCGCGTTGCAGTAATCTAATCTGCTTAATATAGTACTTTGTACTACTAGTGCTCGCGCATGGGAAGGCAGCAGGGGAAAAATCTTCCGCAGAGTTCTAATAATGGTGAAACAGCTTCCCACCGTTTTGTTAACCTGAGCCTCCAACGTTAGTTTATTATTAAACATAATGCCCAGGTTCCGAACCTTCTCCACCGGCCTCAGTACAGTCGGTGTATCTAAGGGCCAGAAATTTCCAGGCAACATAGAAGGAACCTTCCCCACTGAACAGTAAAGGACCTCGGTCTTTCCAGCGTTAAATTGAAATGAGTTTTCCCTCAACCAATGAGCCATAGCCCGCAGGCAGCCATGAAACACTTCCAGAGATGTCGACTGATCTCCCTCTAAGGAGAGAATCAGTTGCGTGTCATCGGCATAATTTACGATGTTAATGTTATGCGCCCTTATGACCGCAATCAGGGGTTTCATGTAAATATTAAATAAAATTGGGCTAATTGCGGAGCCCTGAGGCACGCCATGCGTGATGTTGGTAAAGGCAGATTTGTAAGGGGGGAGGGCCACCGCTTGTCTCCTTTCAGAAAGAAAGGATGAAACCAGCTCAAAGCAAGGCCAGACACCCCTACCTCCCTCAGCCTCCACAGCAGGATGGCATGGTTGACCGCATTGAATGTGGCAGACAGGTCAAGCAGAATAAGAACTGCTGCTTGACCTCTGTCTGCCCGCATCCGAAGCTCATCCATCACGGTCACCAAGGCCGTCTCAGTGCCATGAGCAGGCCGGAAGCCAAATTGTACATCCTCTAAGATTTTATTCATTTCCAGATGTTTTGAAAGATAGCTTCCAACCACTCTTTCTACAATTTTGGCAGGAAAAGGCAAAAGGGAAGTGGGCCCATAGTTATTGGGGCTGGCAGGGTCCAGCGTGGACTTCTTTAAAAGGGGTGTCACCAGTGCCTGTTTCCAATGGAACGGAACTACTCCACTAAGAAGCGACTGATTACAGATTAGTCGAAGTGTTGGGAACAACTCTGCTTCGAACTCTTTCCAAATTTTCTGTGGCAGAGGGTCCAAAGGTGATCCAGAAGAGATACCTAGAGCCACCCTACCAAAACCCTCTAATGACAGTGTCACAAACTCAGATTATTGATAGACTGACTCTCCGAACCTCTGGTTGTGGCATCAGTACCACTCATAGAACTGCCACTGAGACCGTTGATTTCTATAATTTCTGACTCAGGGTGCCAAGGATCCCCACCAAGGTCATCAATGATAGTTTTAATTTTGTCATTGAAAAACCTTGCCAGACTATCACATAAGTCTTGGGAGGGAGGGATCTGATTCTTTGTGCAGTCGGGACTGATTAAAATATTCAATATATTAAAAATGATTCTAGATCTATTGGGAGCATTCAGGATAGTATTGGAAAAATAATCTGCTTTGGCCATATTTATTTATTTCTTATAGCACACAATCGTAGTTTTCCAAATATGTTTATCCTTGTCATCATATCCCCTTCTCCACTTTCTCTCCACCTGTTTACAGTCAAGTTTCAATTTTTTTAGTTTGTCATTATACCAGGGGGCAGATGGTCTGCCCCCTCTCTTGTGATCTTTTAGTGGGGCAGTTGAGTCCAATACAGAGGTAATCTGTGAGCAAAGGGTTACATAATTCCCCTCCACCTGCTTATCTAGCGAAAAGCAGTCCTCCAAATGAAACACAGGGGCTGACCCTCTCTTTCTTAAGAGGGCCTCCCAGTCCCTGCTAACATAGTTACTTACGATACTGGCTACCTGAATGTTGGTGCTGGGATTATCCACTAGAAATGTAATCAAAAAATGATCGGACCAGTCTATAGGCAAAATATCCACAATATTAAGGACTTGATCGCCTGAGAAAATTAACTCAAGTGTATGTCCTCCCTTATGTGTTGCCTTGGCCACCCGCTAGTATAGACCAAAGATTAAAATCCCCCAAAATCACTAATCTAGTGTGAGTAGCAGCCATGTTAGTAATGGTCTCCATCAGCGACTGCTGCTGTTGCACACTGAGAGCCCCCGGGGGTCTATAACAGACAATCCCCATCAAAATATGTCCCATGAACATCCTTCATGGCAAAGCCGAGTAATTCAAATCCTTCAATTGCATCAATAGCTATTTTAGCAATATTCCAGGAATCTTTGTAAATAACACCGACTCCACCTCCCCTCCCACTCAATCTAGGTTTATGGCAAATTTTATACCCAGGCGGACAAGCCCAGCCTGGATCTACCTCACACTCTGAGTGGGTCCAGGTTTCTGTCATGAACAACACGTCCAATTCTTGGAGTTCCAGCAGCAGCTGGATTTCCACGCTGTGTTTGGGTAATGATCTTACATTAAGCAGCCCGCAGGTAAGAAAGCCTTTTTAAAAAAAGGCTGATGTAGGGAATGCAGTCTCCTCAAATGTAAATTCACCCCTACCCTTTCCAGACTCACCAATGATGCGAAGTTTCACACTGGGGTATCTTAAAGATCGGCAGGCTCCATCAATTCCCAACATTCCTCCAAAAGGGGCAGCATGGTTGGCACTGTGCACATCTTTTGCGCGGATGGGCGCAGACAGGCTTGCCTTTGCAAATTTGCATTAATGCTCCAGAAACTCCCAACCTGTGGGCAGAGATGACTTCTCTGAGCTCCACAGATTATGCAGCAAGGGAGGGTGGATGTCCACATTTTTTTGTCACCACAGTGTCAAATCTTGACTTACAGGTCTGTTGAGCCACATGTAGCAGCTTAGCGTGCTTGAAACGGAGCGAACAAGCTGCCTTGCGTATCCCCTGTCTGGTTGCTGAAGATCCCTGCTTTTGTCCTACCTCTGGATTTGTTGTGGGTACAGTGCCTGCTTTAAACTGGATTTTACACTCCTACAACCATCAGAGTCCAAATTTACTTTGCTGAAGACTTTCACCATCTTGAAAATTCCCTGACACATGGCATTTTGGGATGTTTGCAGGCAAACAGGAACTACTGACTAAGTGTGTAGAGTTGCTCCCGGTAACTTTTACCCCATTGGATAATGGGTCACCGTCGCCCACTAACTATTGCCAGGCATGAATGTGGCAGCTCAAGGCACCCCATTAGCACACCTTCTCGACCTGCGGAACAACAAAAGAGGATAGGACATTCTGACTGTGACTTGCGACAAGCCTGAAAAAATGGACCTGCTCCTCATTGTATTCAGGACACAGAAGAGGATTCCAGGTCTCATTTGGCTAACTTCCTGTGTATCTGAAGAGGCTTAAGCTACAAGAGGCATTTTCCCTGGAATGCCCAGCTGATCTGTAGTAACTGAGCCTGGACTTTTCCTTGCAGGTGGCCTCTGCTGGAGTGAGTTATGGTTGTAATAGTAAAATAAGTTTATTTAGACCATAGTCTATAAAACTAAAAAATACAACATGTCACTGCAATACTGAAAAGAAGCTAATCAGCAGCAATTCATACATAAAACAAGAATAACTTTTAGAAACCTTCCCACTGTGCATGCAACATCAAAAACTTTCAAATCTAAAAGGAATGAAATTGCCTCTCTATTATGGTAATTTTTATACTGTAAATAAATTGGTTTTAAAATCTACCTTCTATTTCCTAAAAAATATAAACTGTCAATTATTGAGTGCACATTTAAATTTTTAAACCCTAAATCGCATTCACATTTACTATCCTCCTCCAGGAAAGCTTCAAACTTTCCTTATTTAGAAACAACAGATTCACAAAATTTCAATAACAACAATAGTAGATGAGGGTTGGGTAGCACGGATAGATACGGGTAAACACAATTTTTCTGTCGACCACTTTTGTTCTATGACAGGTTGAATAACCCTCTGTCATGGCTTCTCTTTTTTAATCCTGACCTCATGGTGCCCTAATAAAGTTTTGCAGGCATACCTAAGCGTCAGTTTTAGCTTTCACACACACTTTTCCTTTACCTCCACTCACCACACCCTGCTCATCTACAGGTTTTAGGATACCTCTTTCTCCTTACAAAGAAAAAATCTCTGAGCTCCTCCCTTGTAGAGAGAAGGTTACGCTATGATGAAGCATGCCACCTTTGGGTGGGTGAGGAAAACCGTCCTGTAAAAGGGATACTCCAGCACTCGCTTCTCCATACTGAGACCCAGGTGCCTATTTTGTGTGTTTCTAATACACTATTTTTCTGACACGTTTCCAACATATAGGTTGCAGATGATTTGAACCATAAATAGTGTAAGTCATTGATCCTGGATTCCTCCTCACAAGCTTCCTTCAGTTCTCTTTTCAAGAGTTGGGGTGGGACTTCCGATTTATAATCAACAATGTGCAATTACTGTGCCATATTTAGCAATCTTTTCTTCACCTCTCTCATCCATAACAGGTTTCTAACTACTATTTCTTTGGCACAGAGCAATGATATTTTTAAATTCCCCCCACACCAAAGTTTACCCCAGAATCTCTGTGCCAATTTACGGGCTAGATGATTCCAGGACAGTATCTCTGCTTTAATTCTTTTAGCCGGACTCATTGCCCCCTTGGGTAAGCCAATGAGTTTTTAAACTATTTACCACTGCATTTATCCCAACTTGGGTCTGAGCTGAGGCATAGTATTTCTGCCCCATACAAACATTGTATGGGGACCACAGCTTTATATGCTGTGAAAATGGGAGTCGGGCCCTCCAAAACCTTTTTTAAATTTCACCAGTTGTTGAAAGGACCTGAGCATCCCCAATTACCCTACACAGAGACCAACTTAATTTTGAATTGAACCTCATTCCCAAATACTTATATGATGTGACTACCGCCACTGGTTTATCCCCTATGATCCACTTATATGGCTTAGCCTTCTTACCAAATGTTAAAATGTTTGTCTTATCCTTGCTGTTCATAAGTAATGTGTTGCTAAAATGAGTTCTGGGCCCTATATGCTTCCACCATGATCCTGAGAGCCTTAGAAGTTACCCACAGGGACTGCTCTTGAAACACTGAGAAGTTGGGGCTTAAAAGTATGAAAGGTAACATTATTGACGGCATGAATATGGTTGGTGTATCCGACACACGGTCAATTGCTGTCATCCTGAAATCGTGCATAAGTCCTGGTCTACCCCAACCATAGAAAATGATTGGTGATTAGAACTTTTTTGTTGCTGTTTCCTCTTAAAAGTTTTAAAAAATCATATCTCAACTTCTCCTTTTTAAGTTGTTATTGTTTTTGTGTAATTCTGCTTGTTAAATTGTAATCTATTTTATTCTAATTTGAGTTGGAATTTTTATTACTTGGTGGTTTGACTTTACTAATGCTTTAGTACTGCTGAAATACTTTACATATTACCCTAAGTTAAGCCTATCTGCTATGTTCCATAGCCACCTTGGACTGAGCTCCAGTTAAATTGGTGATTTTAAGGGTTCACCCTGACAAGGGTTGTGTTTAATCCTTGAGGTGGGCATTTGCCCACCCCAAATAATAATCAAATTTCCTATAGACCGGTATGCGTTTTAGTGGAAAAAAGTTATGAAGGCTTAAATGCAAAGTGCCAAAAAAACAAAAAAAAGGGCTGAAAACTTTGGGTGGAAAAGGCTCAGCAGCTAAGGGATTAAAACCTTCCTAGCCTCCTCCCTGGTATTGAGAGGCTGTGGGTGAGACAATGGCTGTTAACTGTGGAAGATAAGCATGGCTGCTATAGCTTTGTTTACATTTTGTGTTATGCTTTACTGTTACCTCAAGTCACGGGTCGCAAGGATAAGTCCAAGGGTCACAAAGGGAATGGCTGCGTCTAGAGACCCCTAAATGACGTCACACACTCATGCAAAAGGGATCCCAATACTATTAAGAATACTGTGAGGCCTAGTCACAAAAGGATTGTCGAATACGAGTAGTAGTTCTACAGGACTACTAATTTATGTACTCTCATATAGGTTTGTGAATCGTCCCCGAAACGTCCAACTCCATATTAGTAAAAGCGTAAAGAGGGCACCATCCTTTCTATCTGTACTAACTACATAAGAATTTTCTCTAACTATTTCCATATTATATGTTTAGGTGAAAATTTACAACGACATGTAAGAGTAAGTAAAATCGTACTACAGGAGTACTACTTTACGCCCTCCAAAATGCCTTTGTATATAGGGCCCATACATTTATTATGGGAAAAAAACGATTCCCGTTCAGCAAATTCTATTAAGAATGTGTTGATATTGAAACAGAACAATTTCATTACAAAGGAGGAACATTCTTTCTACTTTGAGGATCTTTTTTGGGGCGAAATTTTCAAACCTTTGCTCCCTGGTTTCAGTAACCAATAGCTGGAAGGTGTTTAGTTTCTTTTGCAATTACTTGACTTGGCATTACAGCCCATATGTGATGATTGTAATAAAAATGTGCAAACTGTGCTGGAGTGTTGCAAATTCATAATTATACGGAAAATACCACGGCCTCCCAATCACATTTTCCAGTGGCCATGATGTATTTACGCATATTTTGTGTCTCTGCGCATGGACCCACAAGGATATGATGGACTGAGTGCTGAAACTTTTCAAACACTCACCCCTAGTCACAGATCTGGGTTTAATCCATCATCATTCTTTAGCTCACTTTGCCACCCCAGTTCAGACACAGCTATATGCAAATCAGTCCAAACCCTGTGCCTCATGGGAACAGTCCAGCAGGAACTGCCAAGCCATGTCTTCCCTGGACTGGAAACAAGCATCCTGGGACTGGTTTCAGGCTCTTCAGCCAGGCTAGCTTGAATCCAGTGGCAAAGTGAGCAAGGGACCCACGTCTGGGCATACCCTGCCAACTTAGGGCAAACAAACCAAACCAAAGGGGATGATGGACGGAGTGTTGAACAATGCAAACACTCACCCCCAGTCACCTGATCTGGGTGTAATCCATCATCATTCTTTAGCTCACTCCAGCCACCCCAGTTCAGACATGGATATATGCAAATCAGTCTGACCCTGTGCCTCATGGGAACAGTCCAGCAGGAACTGCCAAGCCATGTCTTCCCTGGACCGGAAACAAGCATCCTGGGACTGGTTTCTGGCTAATCAGCCGTCATCAGCCAGGCTAGCTTGAATCCAGTGGCAAAGTGAGCAAGGAACCCACGTCTGGGCATACCCTGCCAACTTAGGGCAAACAAAGCAAAACCAAAGGGGATGATGGACAGAGTGTTGAACAATGCAAGCACTCACCCCCAGTCACCTGTTCTGGGTGTAATCCATCATCATTCTTTAGCTCACTCCACCACCCCAGTTCAGACATGGCCATATGCAAATCAGTCTGACCCTGTGCCTCATGGGAACAGTGCAGCCCGAACTACCAAGCCATGTCTTCCCTGGACCGGAAACAAGAATCCTGGAACCGGTTACTGGCTAATCAGCCATCATCAGCCAGGCTAGCTTGAATCCAGTGGCAAAGTGAGCAAGGGACCCACGTCTGGGCATACCCTGCCAACTTAGGGCGAACAAAGCAAAACCAAAGGAGATGATGGACGGAGTGTTGAACAATGCAAGTACTCATCCCCAGTCACCTGATCTGGGTTGAATCCATCATCATTCTTTAGCTCACTTTGCCACCCGAGTTCAGACACAGCTATATGCAAATCAGTCTTGACCCTGTGCCTCATGGGAACAGTCCAGCCCTGAACTGCCAAGCCATGCCTTCCCTGGACCAGGAAACAAGCATCCTGGGACCGGTTTCTGTCTAACAGCCCTCTTCAGCCAGGCTAGCTTGAATCCAGTGGCAAAGTGAGCAAGGGACCCACATCTGGGCATACCCTGCCAACTTAGGGCGAACAAAGCAAACACAACGATATGATAGATCTGAACTGGGGTGGCAAAGTGAGCTAAAGAATGATGATGGATTCAACCCAGATCTGTGACTGGGGGTGAGTGTCTGAAAGGTTTCGGCGTTCCGTCCATCATCTCCGTTTGCTCTGTGCATGCACCCTACAAATGTCAAACCAAATGGCTTGCATCTTTATATCCGCGTTTCTTTTCTTTTCTTTTTTTTTTTTTTTTAATGAATGACATAAAAATGTTTTTATTAACAAAAATAGATCACATGAATTTCAAAATGATTCTCCTTGATGAATAAAGTGGTTAATGAACAATGTATGACAACATTAAGTGAATTAAAAAAAAAAAAACATTTGCTGTGCACAGTACCCGTTGTCCCAAACCTTTGTCTTCTGCTCATGTCAGTTTTTTTGATGTAGAATAAATTCACTGGCTTCATTTTAAAGTGTACATTTTACTTGCCGTCAGACCAGCAGTAGAAGTCACAATATTCAATTGTAATGTTGCAGTGCTTTCAAATGGGAGCATTCCCAACCCACAGTTGCCCTGACAACAAGCCACGACATCTGCTGACGTATTCTCCAGGGACGGTGACCCAGAGGGCTCTCCCCCGTGGGCTAAGACCTTGTTTGACTGTTGATAATGATTGCATCCTGTAATCACATCCTGAGCTGCAAGGCGAAGAAACCAAAACAAACCGTTGACGCCGGGGCCTGGGCGCCTGAAAAGAAATTGATAAATGAATGTGCTGCACTAGGCCTAAAAATGGTGTGGTTATAACTCAGTGCAAAATCACCTGTATGTTTTTTTTCCTAAACTATTACGCCTGACCTTTTACGTTTCTGGTACAAGGGAACAGTTTGACATAATCCCCATTCCTGGAACGGCGCACATCACTGCTGATTTACCGTCTCTTGTTACATGGTTACTGATTGGCTCTGACCAGTTCTGTATTACAAAATAGGCAAAGTAGACACTGGCCTATGTACCCCGCTCCTTTTAGGCCCCCCCACAACGGATCTAAATAATATTGATTTGATCTTGAAAGAAAATTACAATCAAGCTTTTTTAAATAATGTTTCTAAAAGATAGGAAAAAATGAAACGACTCAAAGAAACGAAAACTTTACATTAAAGACTCCAGAGAAAATACTGTATTAATGTAATGTACTCAATAACAACTTCAAGTGCATAAACCAAAGACGTCAGATTCACATAACCAGTTTGTCTCTTAAAAGCTCATATTTTGGCAGCTGTCAGTTTGTACAAAAATCCGGTGCACTGGGTATTAGGAGATGATTTGCGAGAGGTGCCCCGAAATATTGCCTGCCTAGGGGCCTCCACAGGGTTTAATCGGGCACTGGCTCTGACTGACAGCAAATGGTAACAAGGCAGGAGGCCAACAAGCAAACCTCTTCTTTTCATATCCACTGGAGACCAGGCTGTCACAGGTGCCATGGGCTGCCTGGGCCGTGGCTGCACACACATGGGGTTGACAGGGAAGTTCACCCATGCCTGGCACACGTCAGTGGGGGAGGATGCAGCGTAACGGCTAGGGCGGTCAACCTCAAATGTGGGAAACCGGGTTCAAGTCTCGGCAACGACGCTCAACATCCTGTGATTCTGGGCAAATCACTTAATCATCCCGTGCCTAACAAAAATGAATGTGTCCGTCTGTTACGAAACTGGTGCTCATGATCAAGTTCACGGTATACAAAACTCTGGAAAAAAAAACATTAAATTATCGGGACTCCCGGCTACAGAACATAGCGAGGGGCAATTGAAACAGTAATTTCTCACAGAAATTCATAAGCCTTTGAATGAATGTGAATAGAAGAGTGGAGGCATGCCTGTGCCGCAGGGGCTTGTGTTACACCCCTCTATGTGTGCCAGTTTCTCCGTAGCTGCTGCAGCGATGTATGGAAGCACATGTTCTTTCCATCTTTTTGGTACTTTCAGATCTGCCAACTTTATGAAGCATTTCACTGTGCGGTGAGGGGTGTGGCCTTGAAAGGGGCAGGGCCTCGTGCTGAGAACTGTTTTTGTAAGAGGCACTTCTATCCTCTCCACACTCAATTGGCCCCTACTCCAAAAAGACAAAAAAAAAAAAGTAAAAAAAGAAAAGCTTGTCATGGCTGCCACCGCTGCCGATGCATTAGAGTGTTTTCCCATTCCTTAATTGATATTGGCTACTCAGGGTTTTCCAAAACTGCTGAAACGCCACTATTTCAGCGGCGGCTCCTCCGCTATGGCAACAAATGAAAAATAAAACTACAATGGACCTGTGTTTATTATCAATTTATTTTTCTCTGTAACGTCGTCTAGGAAGCGGGCCATGGAGAATGACAGGCAGGGGGAGTGGTAGGTGCAATGGTTGACAGTGTGCATTACGGTTTGGCCGGCCGTCTCATGCCGGCCAAACCGTCATGCTCACTGAAGCTCTCTCCTACCCCAGTTGCGTTGCTGGGTTGGAGAGAGCAGGTACAGGCTCCCAGTCTACCGGGGAGTGCTAACCCATGCCACTCAGGCCAATCCTGACTCTGCTTTCACGCAGCGTCAGGATTGGCCTAGGGGATTCTGGGAGCCTGGGCCAGCAGTGCACGGTGACGGAGCCAGAGTGGAGCGTTGGAGTGTAGAAAAGGTAAGTTGTTTTATTGTAATTTTGTTTTTGGTTGTCTGTCCCCGGTCCACCTCCTCCCTCTGCCCTGCCACTTTGCAAAGACACCGGCTGCTACTGCACTATTTTGCAGTGGTTTCAAGCTGGTTTCCCTCCCACCGTGTGATATCGGTTGCTCACAGTGTGACCGTGTGAGGGGAGCCCATACCGCGTGATACACAGCAGCATTGTGTGAGTTGGCAGGTCTGTTTTCGGTTTTCATGACTTTGAGAGGTTGGGAAGCGCCCCTTCTACTGTTCCAATCGCCCACAAGACAATGCTTTTTTGTATGTATGTTTTTAATCGTTTGTTCTTTCAGAAAAACAGACCACTTCTAAAATTGTGCTGCTTTGAGTGTGAGAATAAAGAGATCAACTCCAGAGGGTGAGAGCGAGTGGGCTGCGGCTGACATGAACACTATCGGGGTAGATCTTGGCAACCCATCTAGCCCTGAAAGCACTCCCCAAGCCTACAGTATCACAGCAGCGGCTAGATGCATGGGTAATTGTTTGCGCTTTATAAAAGTGTTTAATGAATGATTGAAAACATTTGTAGAGCGCAGCTATTACTCCGGGGAGCATCATGGCGCTAATGCAGAAACCGAGATAGGAGAGCAGCAGAGCGTTCAACCAAATCAGATGAGTGAAAACACCTGGTTGTCTGGGGCTAAAAAGATCCAGGTTTTCAGGAGTTTCTTAAAAATATATTCTGACTGAGGGAGTTGTAGATGGGTGGGTAAAGTGTTCCATGCTTTTGCCCCTAACGACTACCATCGATTTGCCCCCTCTAGACGCCAAGTAGAAGCGGGATGGTGCGGGAAAGTTTTCCGATGATGATCTTAGTAGGCGTTGAGTCACATAGGGTTTGATTCTGGTTCTGAGGTATTTAGGTCCTGATGACCTGAAGGTTCTGTAAGTGATTACTAAGATCTTAAAGAGGATCCTTGTATGTATGGGCAGCCAGTGTAGAGACTTCAGAGCTGCTGATGCTGAGGATCCTCGAGGCAGTTTTAGTATTAGGCGGGCTGCTGCGTTTGACACTATCTGTAATTTTTCAGGACAGCCTCATTGGCACCTGCGTACAGGCTGTTGCAGTAATCTAGACGGGACAGGATTAGGGCCACTGCAACTGTCTTTCTAGCTGTACTTAGTAACAGATTGAAGAACTTTTTAAGAAATGTTATCATGTGGAAACATGTGCCGGCTCCAGAGAGATCTTGCTGATGGAAATATAGTGAGGTATTGAATTTTATTCCCACATTCCTCACAACATCCACTGTATTTGGCGGAAGTGGAGTGTCATTCGGCCACCACTGTTGAGTTACAAAGGTATTAGATTTGCCAAGCAGCATGATCTCAGTTTTTTGCCTATTGGCTATAACATAACTTACAGCCCACTGGGAGACTGACAGGGTGCCAGAATGACTAGTGGAGCTCTGGGTATTACTCTATACTAAAGTGAACAAAATTACTGAAGTCAACCAAAGTTTGCGTTGTTGACCCTCAGCATTTATGTGAGGGCCTCAGTTAGACTCAATGGGTAATAACAACCTGGTGTAAACTGCATTTGTAGTGGGTGTTTGAAGTGTATTTGACCCTATTTACCCAGTGGTGTAGCTAGGCCTTATGCCGCCCATGGCGGCCCTTGCCTAACCCGCTAGCTGAGGCCGAATGAAAGAGCGGGGGGAGTGCTGGCTATTCCTGTGCCCTACTGCCTCGCAGCGGCAGCAGTTATGAGTGGGGATGAAACCGCCGCCCCCAAAACTCACGCCGTTCAGGGCGGACCGCCCCCCTCCCATCCTTGCTACACCACTCTATTTACTCACTGGCTTTAATAATAGGGAATAACGTTAACATATTTTTCGCTGACATTTTGCATGTGTCATCTTTTGCATGTGTCCATCTTGATTGTTTGCAGGTGTCACCAGCAGGTGTGAAACGTGTGATAGCAAGATGTGCTCAGTCTCTAAACTGTGGTAGTGCAACAAAAACTCATACACAGGTTGCACACTTTACAGCACTATTGCCAGGTCCTATGTGGCTAATGTAATGTATTTCAAACCTTTCATGACCTGACCAGCAACACAACACATATTAACAAGTGATTCAATATCTGCAGATGGTCAAATGAAACTAAGGCAGAGCAGGCACAAACAATTTTGCACAGGGCCCTTCTATTGTGGAGTGAATTTATGTCTGCCTTTAAAGGATTTTGCAAAAGACACACAATTGATGGATGGAATGCAGAACAAATCAAAGCATTCACCCCAGTCAAGAGTTCTGGGTTAAATCCATCATTCTTTTGCTCACCATGCCACCCCAGTTTAGACCTGCCCATATGCAAATCAGTCTTGATCCTGTGCCTCATGGGAACAGTCCAGCCCTAACTGCCAAGCCAGGTCTTCCCTGGACCAGAAACAAGCATCCTAAGACCGGTTTGGGGGTTTCACCCCTCATCAGCCAGGGTAGCTTGATTTCAGTGGCACAGTGAGCCCGGGTCACACGTATGGGCATACCCGACGCACTTAGTGCAAGAAAGCAAAAGACACACAATTGATGGATTAAAGGATTTTGGGACTGATTTTTAAAATATTATACATAGCTATGTAAAAATAGAACAAGTGACATCTGTGCACACAAATGGCAAATCCTGATTCAAAGGATTTTTTGCAGAAATCTTGTGTGGGGACTCAAGCTGGTGCTTCATGGCTGTGCTCCATGATCCCTGGGCCTTAGTGATGGGGACACATCTTGGTTTGCAACTTCTGGAGTTTATGCCACAGTTAACACAAAGCTCCATTTGACAACAAACCCCAGGTCAGTGTGGAATCTGGGATAAAGCAGAACTTGTGAACAAGTCTTCCCCTCAGGGTTAGGGGGCCGATGCAGTCGTGTGGCGTGGGCGGAGCCACAGGGGCAGTTGCCCCACCTGCAAAAATTTGTAGGGGCTCAACATTTGAAAATAAAAGTGGAAGGGCCCTGCGCTGGCAACCCTCGCTATGCCGCTGGCCCAAGGGGTAGATATTTATCCATCAGGGTGTTACGGCTTGGTGGCGCCTTACCAGCAACAGGGACAGCAACATACACACCACAGCTCTGGATAAAATGGGTCTATCCCGGACATCTCACTCAGTGCTTCACTCTATGATGTGATTTCTTCCTGCACATCTCCCTATTTGTTCAAGCAGTTGCACTGTGCACCTCTCTTTTAGGCATCTCCACACTATAGAGATATAATCGATTCCATTTTCTCTTCAGGGCTAGCTGCTTCCCTCAAGCATTCTCCCAAGCAGCACGTGTAGAAGGATTGTCGAGGTCTGTTCCCAGCCTCACAGGGAGAGTATCCTCCAAAGACACCATCCCTGTCCCCCAGCACACTTGGTTGTGCCTCCTGGATGCTGGTCTGTGAGAAATCCATAAAACCCTGACCCAGGATTTCCACCCAGCATTCATGGCGAGCAGACAAACAAATCTGTTCCAGAGCTGTGCTCTGTTTTGGGGATATCTGATTTTTTGTTTTTAATCTCTTTTTCAGGAACTGCTCACCCATAAAGCATTTGATCTGTCCATCTGACTGGAAAGGGGCGAAGCAAGCAATAAAGTATAAAAGCACAAAAGCACAAAAGGATAGAGGCCCTGTCCTATCTGACCTCTACTGATAACTGTCTGCACCACACCTCTGAGGGAGGAGTGTGAGGACTGCCTTACACGCAAACACATATGAACCACACATGCCCTTGAGTGGAGCCTAGTCCACTTCAAAGGAAAGTTGTAGGGGGGTTCCTTCAATTGGCAATCCTGTCTAGCAGGCTACTCTCTCCTTCATCATGTCAGCGACTTGTACACAGTACATTTACAATTGACTCATGTCTCCGCACAGCCAATAAAGGATGTGCATTCCATGCTCATCCTACCACATGGAGGCAGTAAACATGCACTCGCCATCCTTGACCTACATGGATACAGTGAAGAACAGAGGTGAAAAGTAAACTGGCAGACCAATGTAAAGTGGGGAGGCCCGTGAGCACCCTCCCACTGCAGGCAACAGGAAAGAGTCCGACCGTTCCACCATATCTACACAGCTGCTGCCAACACAAGCCTTTTAAGTTCTAGGAAGATGACAACAGCCACTCGCCAAAAGGACCATTGGACCACACAACCCAGCTCTGGGTCTCAAGCCATTAAACATCATGTCCGCAGAACCACTACACGGCATGCGTACAGTCAGTGTTACTTTAGAAAAGAATTAGTGCCGGAACCCAAACTTTTGCTCAGAAGCCCGGGCTGTTGCTATTGAATGTTGGGGTGCCGAATACCAATGCAGTGTAGTCTTGATTCCACCTCATGGCTCTTTCATCCACCACCATAAAATTCCCTGCCCCTTTATCTCCTTTTGTTTCTTTTTCATCCCTGTTTTCTTTCTTTCTCTTCCTCCTTCTTTCCCCCTTTTTTGTTTTCTTCTCTCTGAGTCAAAGTTTGATGAGGAAAAATAAGTCCCGGTCCCCAAAAATAAGTGCCGGTTGGCCGTACCTGCAACCACCAGATCAAATTAAGTGCTGCCGCTGTGCACACCTACAGGACCTCACTGCAAAAGGAGCTCCGGGAAGCATGATCTGCTGAGCCAAGTAGGGCACATTGCCATTCCAACCAGTGGTCGAAGTGGGCTGGATCTGAGGGGCATGACTGACTCATACTTTTTTAATTTAAGAAAAACAGTTCCCAACTTTTTGTGAAATGTCAATCGACCTGCAACGGTTAATTCCAAGAGTTGAAATGCTTCCGCTGAAGTGTCAGGCAGGGATTCTCCTGTGCTGTGAAACCGAGGGAGGCGCAGACAACTAAACAAGCCCTTCTTGCCTGGGTGCCTGCTTGCCTGAACGAACTGTAAATGGGCACAAACGTTGAATCTGCAAATGTAAAGGGTGCCTCTGAGGCCGGTATTGGCTTTAATTAATGGAATCACTTGAGGTTTCCTGATAACACAGAAATGCTTAATTTGAGCTGGTGGTTTCCAGTGCTTGGCGCCATCACTTAATTGGTTTCTGGTGCTTGACACCGGCACTTAATTGTCAACACCGCACTTATGACAGTGTGCCACATGGTGGCGCTGCTCATCCAATTTAGAGATGAGCAGACAACGGTTGTTTATGAATACAATACACATTAAAAATGACTAATACCTGCCTCCACAGCCATTACTTTAGCTTTGGGGACCTGGAATAATCTGGACTGACACACTTGCAGGCGAGAGAGATGTTTAGCAGTTGGTTTGGCAGCGATGACAGGGCCGGTGGGTGGTGCAAGCTGCAGGGGCCTCCTGGTCAGGACCCGGGCACTTATTATTTTACAAACTAAGCATAGTAACACAGGATTGCAAATATTGAGCTGTGAAGTGTGTGCTTTTCAAGAAAAGTTATGAAAATAATTGTACTATGCACAGTCTGGGTATTACTAAGATCTATATTTTGAAAACCCTTTTTTTATCTTAAATTATATAGCAGTCTATCTTCTGCAATGTGTAATGCAGGTTTAAAATAATGACTTACATATTCACAGTGTTTTATGTAACCCCGGGCGTAGTACTCCGCTTCGCCCACGGCGTGTACGTAGCGCTGCCTGCTTCGCAGTTTTCGAAGTAGGCGTAGCAGGCAGCGCTACGCACACGCCAGGGCGAAGCAGAACTGCCTGCCGCTCGCCACCCGCCTCCCGCCCGCCCTCCTTTTAAAATAATGAAAACTATTATAAAAACATGAAATAATAATGCCTTACCTGTAGCACGGCGTCTCCGGGGCTCCCTCTTCCTAGTTGACAACTTCTAACTCTAACCCCCCAAACCACCTGTCCCTCCAGCCACCGTTCTCTACCCGCCTCCACTGCAGGTACCGCTATAGGGCATATAGGCATATGCATGGAAGTAGGCATGAAGGCTTTGGGGGTTCAAAAAATGCATAAAACATTACAAGTCACGGATGTAAACCTAGGACTGCGAGGCCACACCCATTTTGTTTCTGAATTTTGACATCCAATGTCACAAAGGCTCGGAGAGCGCAGAACACGTCCCTTTTTCATCTCTTTATTGCGGTCCCCCCAAATTGCATCTTCCATCTGCCTCCTTTTCACATTTTTGGCTCTGCCATGTTACAGAAACAAAATTCGATGGGAATGTTTAAACTATAAATTTGTAGACATTTCCCACAGCAGAAAGACAGACATCTGGCTGGAAGAGCAAGCGGTGAGATGCCCTGCTTTTCGTACTCACCATGACATTTTCCACTTACATCACACCCAAGCCGGCCTCCCAGAGAGCTGCCTCAGAAACCCAGCAGCATGCCATGCCTTTTATGTATAAAAGCGAGGCTGCCTGCCCTGTGTGGACAGCCAGAGCTCTGCCTCGTGGAAGCAGGAGGGATATTTTCACTTCCTTTCCCAATCGCCCATGAAATTAGTCACAAGAAGCGGTCATTATTTCTGTGATTTCTACAAGGCTATCGTGGTCAAAGTATCAAAACTGCCTAAATATATGTAGATGAGGTGAAATCACATTTTATGGAACCATCCTGTTTATTAATCCAGTCTAGCATGGTACACAGCTGTTCGCCTACAATCAATGGTAGGGAATATATGATCCAAATAACACAGCTGATTGCCTACAACCCTGGGGCCTGCAAGCACATTTTAGATCCTAAATATTATATACTTAAAAGTGGAAAGAGAATTTGTGTTTAAATGATGTCGCTTTTTCTGGAACGACCTTATATCATGTTTTTTCGTAAATCACGTTAAACTCGTAGCAAAATCAACTTTCCTGACCAATGAGGCAAAACGTAGGTGTGGCCTACGTAGACTAGCGCGCATTCACTGGGGGTGGGGGAGGCGGTTGAAATGAGTGGAGTGGGCTGAAGGAGTAGAGCAGAGGATGTGTGCTTTTCATGAGCACCAGTTGTGGACACCTTCATTTATGGTAGGCATGGGGAGATTAAGTGATTTGCCCAGAATCACAGGATGTTGTGCCGACGCCGAGACTCGAACTTGGTTCCCCAGCTCCGAAGTCAGAGCTCTGGCCATTATGCCACATCCTCTCCGCACTTTCATGGTTAGTAGTTGGTTCTGTTTTAGGCGGCACCTACAGGAGAAACGGGCTGGTGCAGGCTGCCTACTGACGAGAGCCCCGGCACGTATTTTCTTTACAAATTAACCACTGCCTACTTTATTGCCAATTTATTTGGATGCTATTGTCAGCTGTCTTTCAGACTCGATTGAAACAAGAGACATAGCTTTCTCCAAAAATGGAATGATGGTAGGTGTCTTTCCAACTGTTGTGACTAGTAAATATAACTACAGCACACCTTCAGCTTATCCACCACCTGTTTGGTCACAGACTGCACAAAGCCATCTGTGTATGTAGCTTCCAGAGCTTGGAACTGAGTGTTCCATGTGGTTGTGAACAAGTCTGAAGGCCCTGTAGATGCTCTGAAGACCTGCCATACTTCTGCTGAACATGCCTGCATCAAGGATATCAACACCCTGAAGCCCTTTACTCACTTCCCCAGAGATTGGACGCAAGCTGCCTCAAACTACTTCTTCAAGTGTGTGTGAGATGAACACTAACTGTTCCTGGTGAGAACACTGGTCCCCTGCCCCGCCTTTTGTTTTTTGCTTCTATAACCATACCTTTATATGGAACTCCAGCACCAGATTCAGTGGCGGCCCCTGCAGGTAAGAGCGGTGAGCCGGTGTGGAGGGGGATTTCGACAGACGACGACGAGGGAAAATTAAATATTTATTTAATTTTCCCTCGTGGTCGTCTGTCAAATCCCCCCCAACTCTGCCCTACTGCTCCTACCTGCACCAGCCGCTCTTGACCAGGTTAGTATGTGTGCTAATTGGATAGAGAGGGGCTGTCATGGTCAGTGTGAGATTTCTAATTGTGCTTGGCAGTGCTTAATTTGTAAATGAAAGGGTGCCGGTGCCCAAAGCTCTGCTCAGAACCCAGCGGTCAGTGCATTTAAATGTCAGCGCTCCGAAAAACAAAGCTGTGTAGCCTTCAATTCACCTCAGGCCTCTTTAATCCACTACCGGACATTCTCTCCCCTTTATCTCACTCTTACAAGTTATTTCGTTCTCCCTTTGTGACTCTTTTCTGTTTCTGTATTCCTCCGGCTTTCAATTTCTGTTTTTCGGCTTCTCTTACAATTGCTAAATGCTTAAGGCGGAAAAAAAAATGATGGTGCCCCTCACTGGAAACCACTGGCTCAAATTAAGCACCGGGCTTGCATTTCATTGCAGTAGGTTACAATGTCGTCTGTGTCCCTTTCGTAATCGAGATTGGTCCCCATTGAGGGAGGAGCCAATCACCTGGCGCCTATCAGACTCCAATCCATTAGATATCTCCAACACCAATTTACCATGTTCCAGGAGATACAGTTCTATTCCTAGACACTTTTTGCTTTCTTTCCTGAATGAAGAGCGACTTATCCTTTTGCTGCAGGTTATTGTTACATTGTGTTTCGGTTGGGACTTTGTTTATCTTTGTTTCAGCTTGTTTTCTTGGCTTTTCTTTCTCAGTAAGATCTCAAAGGGAAACGTTTGCAAATCTGATACAAAGTAATTCAGTTTTGGTAGGAGGACTCTTTTTTTTTTTTATAAACTCTTTTTATTAACTGAGCTCAAGAGACCACACAGCACAACACAGTTCCATTAGTACATCGTGGAGAGAACACAGAAGATCAGTAGCAGTATGTTCATGAGGGTATAAAAAAGAATTACTCATATCCAAGAAGCGTCTATTCGCCCAGGTAGGAGGACTTTTATCCTCCATTTTAGAGCGTTTGGATTTTAATTGGTTAGCAAGTGCGAACAGTACACGTTTGTGAACATTGCGTGAATCATTCCACCATTACAGTAATTGAATTGGTAATGTTTGTGTTTACTTGTTTTCAGGAGCAGCCTGGTGATTTCAGCTGTTCAGTGATTTCTAGCCATGTATAGTGCTTACAGCCATGGGCTTTGTTTTTTGTCAAGGTATTGTGTTGCATCACCATCTAATTATGTTCTGTGTGCTGTGCCTCATTTTTGCTATTTCTGCTGTAAATGTATTAGATTATTTAGATATATTATTGAAGTGTTCTATAAAAATGACAATTGCAATCCTTGAGATAGGCTTTTTAGAACACATTCACATCTACCAGGAATGTCAAACAGGCTAGTGAGGCCAAAGCCAACTTTCCATAGCAGACCAAGGATCTAAATTCCAGGTGAGCAGGAACCAACAGCACTTACACTTTAATAATGCTTGGTGGTTTCTGAGAGTGCACAGGCTGGGAAAACACCCTGACAAGCCTTCAGTAACCTTGCTTGCCCTAGAGGCCATTGTTAGACTTGGCTTTTTCAGCGGATTTATCCACAGACATTTTGCTTTGTGGCCTCTTGTTTCTGCCCTGTTTTTGTTGGTTTTATGACTCTGGGCACTTTACCACAGCTGATCTGCGCTAAAGTGCACATGCTCTTCCTGTGAGTTGTGTTTATGGATTGGTGTTACCATGAATGACTTATTTGATTTACTGCTAAGACCCTAGTACAGTACACTGTGTGTGTCCAGGGCATGTAAATTAAATACTGCTAGTGGGCCTGCAGCACTGATTGTGCCACCCACACAAGCAGCCTTTCAAAGGTGTCTCAAATCTACCACTGCAGTGTCTACGCACAGTCTGTACTGCCATTTTGACCTGGCAAGTGCAGCCACTTGCCAGGCCTTAACCTTCCTTTTTATTACATGTGAGTTACCCCTAAGGTAGGCCCAAGCTACCACTGTGGGCAGGGTGCAGTGTATGTGAAAGGTAGGATGTGTACTGATGTGTGTGACATGTCCTGATAGTAAAATCTAGTGTATTTGGTTTTTCACTATTGAAAGGCTATCTGTCCTGTTGGATAGAATGGGAGTTTATTTATAACATCTTATAAGTATAACCTTCCATTGGGACGAGATAGAAAGATGGATTTTAGTATGCCTGAACTCAGAATTTAAAAATGCATCTTTCTGTAAAGATGATTTTCATGCTGTGTGTTTGAGAGAACCACTTTTAGAAAGTGGGTATTTTATTGCTTAGCCATCCTGTGTGCCTCTGCTGGCTTGTGGATTGGTTGTCTGACTTTGCAGTGACAGGGGCTGGGGGTGTACATTCACTGTAGTCAGCCACTGGGAGGTTTGAGGTATGTCCTGCCTTTCCTGGATGAGTCAGGGCCGGGCTGAATAGACCTGAGCTGCATTTAGAGTGGGGGAGTAGATTTCCTTGCACCTGAATGGGCCTGGTCTGCATTACACAATGCTGTCTCCACCTCCTGCCGGGAAGCTGGACCAGAGAGGCAGAACTGGTTTCGACTGAGCACAGAGCCTCTCTGCCACAAGAGAAAAAAGAGAAATTAAATACAAATATTGGGGCCCAGACCCCAGAACCTTAGAATACTTCTGGGCTCAAGAAAAACCTCTGCTAAGGAGAAGAGCTGGGAAAGCTGAAGGAGAAGTACTGCCCCTTTGCTGTGTGCTGTCTGGGGTTGGCCTGTAGTGGCTGTTTTTGCCAAGGAGAGGACAAAGACTTTGCTGTGCGCTGTGTATCCTGCTTGAAGAAGGTCTCCAAGGGCTTGAAGTAGAGCTTGCCTCCTGTTCTGAATTCTCATGGACACAAAGACTTCACCACCAGCTCTCCTGAACACTCTTGCCGGGAGTTCTGGTCGCCAAGAGGTGCCTGTTCCGGTGTTGGGCCTCTGGAGGTTGTTCCGGCTGCTGGTAGCTAAGAAAAGAAAAGCAACAAAAGAAGCATGACGCATCCGCACCTATTTCCGATGCAACACCATTGTGCTCGAAGAATTTCTGCGCATCGCACCATGCCGCTGAAGAAACCGACGCAGAGCATGCCCACGACTGAAGAAATCGCCGCACGCTGAGTCTCGTGCACCAATCTCCGAAGTCCGAGATCCCCACACCGACTCCGATGCAGGCGCTGCTGTGCGACTGCAAGAGCCGATGCACCATGGGACCGCTGCCGCATCGAGAACCAACGCATCCCTGAATCCCCACGCATTGCATTGGGGCACCAAGTTTACAACAACTCCGGGGCCGCAGTAAGAAACCGACGCCTCACCTCCCTGCACAGTAAGAAACCGACGCATCACCTCCTCTTCAGTAAGGAACCAATGCATCACATCCCCTGCGTGGCAGTAAGGAAGTGCTGCATCACCTTCCCTGTGCGTAAGTATCCGATGCATCACCTTCCCTGCGGCTCTTTTTGTTTATGATTTTGACGTACCCAAACTACTTTGTGTTGAAAGTGTCACATTTATAGTTTGCTAAGGACAGAACTGTTTTTACCTTTTGAAAATCATATCTTGAGAACTGTATGTTGGATTTATGTCATTTTTGTCTTGTTTGGTTTAGATAAAGATTACTTATTTTTCTAAACTGGTGTGGTGTCCACTTGTAGTGTTTTCACTGTATTACTGTATGTGTGCACAAATGCTTTACACACTACCTCTGAGATAAACCTGTCTGCTTGTGCCAAGCTAACAAGGGGGTGGGCAGGGGTTGTCTAAGGGCGTAACTCCCTTACCCTGACTAGAAGCAAGGTTCCCTACTTGGACAAAGGTGCAAACCATTGCCAACTAGAGACCCCTATTCCTAACAGCCCTCTCCACCAGGTACTGGGTGCACCCTGTGGCTGTGAGCTGTAATCCTATATCCATTCATCCACTCCTGCATACTAACAAATAGACATCCTGGTTCAGTCGTGGACTGAGGATGTTTTCTGGTGCTTCGCTTGTGGCCGCTTACACACCAGAACATTGTCTGCTGACTGGCACTACCATACTGACTTTTACTGTGTACACTTGGGTGCAGCAACATGGGCCCCACTAGCTACCTCCGCTGCTGGTGAATGGCTCCCAGACCAGATGTACTCAACAACACAGCTATGGATTGGGGTCTTGTACATTCTAAACCAGCGCCAGATTGTGTGTGGGGTGGGGTTATGTATGTCACAAAATGTATCCACCTTGTCCACAAACATGTTGCACAAATATTATTATTTGTTGATATGCATTTTGTGTACTGTGGCCAATATGATCAAATTAGTTGCATTAGTTGCAGGGTGCATTGATGCACCCTGAATGCCTTGCATTTTGTGATTTGGGAGAAGGGGATCTTCAGGATGTATCTCATCATTTAAGAGTAAAATTGCCGCTAGGCTACACGCTCATTGGTCACTCTGTTTTCAACCTCCTACCTCAGCTTAAAAAAAGACCTCAAGCTCCACCTTCTTAACAAATACTGGGGTCCTTAATCCTTGCTGCCTAGCATGGTGTCTCAACCCGCTCCTGACTTTACTATGTTCCTGCCACATTATACCAGACTCACTCCCCCCTTCTAATTTTTAGGTCTCGCCTGACCCAGTGCATGCGCTGGTCTGGCGAGACTTATTGAGAGGGCTCCAAAAAGTGCTACCAGGCCAGCCTAGAGCTAAAGTGCATGTGCGCGGGCGCGTGCGCCACTTTTACCGCGATACTTTCACTTTCGCGGCCGCTTGGCCGCTTTGATATTTGATCGCGATCACTTTCACTTGTGCGGCCGCTTGGCATAGCCAATAGGTTTCGCTTTTGGGACCTTATAAGTGTTTAGTTATGCAACTGTTGTATGGCTAAACACTTATAAGGTCCCAAAGGCGAGACCTATTGGCTATGCCAATGCTTGTTTCATATACATCTAACTTCCCCCTCCAGTTCTCCTATAATTACTGTCTACTCCCGCATGCTATCACCTCTCCCATCACCTTCCTCAGTTCCCTCCTTCTTTCATATTCCCCCCCATCCTCATGCCTGACCTCCCACACTAGCTTAACTATCCAATACATGTTATGGCCTAATTTTATTTCTTATGTTCTTGCCCATGTTATAATTGTCCTATGCATACTGTTCTTACTGTCCTGCATTTTACCTTTTTGTACAAATGTTATGTTGCAATTGTTTTTCTCACCTAACCATTGTAAAGCGCTCTGATACCCTCGGGTCTAGCCAGCGCTATATAAAACCTTTTAAATAAATAAATAAATACATACATTTTGGACCTCACTGTCACAATTCATTGCAGGCAGTGAATTCATCCTATTGCTTCAATGGAAATCAACCGAGACTACAGCTCCCAGAATGCATTAATGAATGCCCAGGACTGAAATATGATTTGCTGTTGACATAGGGCGAGATGTTAATAGTTTCTTGGCCGTTTCCCTGGAGTGATCAAACTTAATCTTGCCATTCAAATATGGAGGTCACGTGAAAGATGTGGGGAACATTCTCAGGTTTCATAGTAATCAACCATTGGCAGCTGCACGAACTGCGTTAATGTTTTCCTTTTCTGTGTTACTGCTGAAACCTCGTTTTAGCCTCCATAGTTTCCCACGCATTTAAATTAAAAGCAGTTCTCAAACAATTCCAGCTATTGTAAAAGATGGTTAAAAAGATAGGTACTTTCGGATGCTGGAACTCCTATGCTAACAGAAATCCTGACAATTCTGTATTGTGTTTGCATCACAGGCTCTCTGGATTTTCTGTGCTTGGGAGCTCTATTTTTTCTGGCATAGCGCTTAGATCCCCTTTTAACGCGCTTTATAATTTCCTTTTTCATTTTATGTCATTTTTGTACAGTGGTTTGTCTGTTTGACATTAGCAAAAACATAATCTAAGAAGCAGACATCTTCTTCTAATAAAGGCGTTAACGAGTACCCGCCGTGGCCAGCACGGACGGCAAGCGTCCACGCGTTTGCTGTGAAGTATTTTGCAGTTTCAGGCATGGCTGACACATATTCAACCACTAAGTGCCAGTGGGTGATGCTTTGAAGGCTCTTTCCGTGACCTACTTTCAGATACTCTTGTATCCAACACCACCCCTGTTCTTAAAAAAACAAGACAAGTCAAGGGTGTGCACGAGCTCAGGAAAATATTTAAGGGCTGGCCAAGGCGATGTGCTATTGACAACACACTGCATTTACAGGAAGCAGGGGGAAGTGATACATTTACAGGAAGCTGGGGAAAGCAATTCATTTACATTTACAGGAAGCATTCGAATGTGATCTTTTACATTTTCAGGAAGCAGGGGAAAGTGATACATTTACAGGAAGCTGGGGAAAGCAATTCATTACATTTACAGGAAGCAGTCAAATGTGATCTTTTACATTTTACAGGAAGCAGGGGAAAGTGATAGATGTACTTCACAGGAACCAAGGGAACATGATACATCTACTTTACAGGAAGCAGGGGAAAGTGATATCTTTACATTTACAGGAAGCAGGGGACAGTGATACATTTACAGGAGCCAGGGGAAATTGATACATTTACAGGAAGCTGGGGAAAGCAATTCATTTACATTTACAGGAAGCATTCGAATGTGATCTTTTACTTTTTCAGGAAGCAGGGGAAAGTGATACATTTACAGGAAGCTGGGGAAAGCAATTCATTTATATTTATAGGAAGCAGTCGAATGTGATCTTTTACATTTACAGGAAGCAGGGGAAAGTGATACATTTACAGGAAGCTGGGGAAAGCAATTCATTTACATTTACAGGAAGAAGTCAAATGTGATCTTTTACATTTACAGGAAGCAGGGGAAAGTGATAGATTTACTTTACAGGAACCAAGGGAACGTGATACATTTACTTTACAGGAAGTAGGGGAAAGTGATATCTTTACATTTACAGGAAGCTGGGGAAAGTGATATCTTTACATTTACAGGAAGCTGGGGAAAGCAATTAATTTACATTTATAGGGAGCAGTCAATTGTGACCTTTTCCATTTATAGGAAGTAGGGGAAAGTGGTACATTTACTTTACAGGAAGCACGGGAAAGTGATACATTTACTTTACAGGAACCAAGGGAACGTGATACATTTACTTTACATGAAGCTGGGGAAAGTGATATCTTTACATTTATAGGAAGCAGGGGAAAGCAATTCACTGTCATTTACAGGAAGCTATCGAATGTGATCTTTTACATTTACAGGAAGCAGGGGAAAGCGATACATTTACTTTACAGGAACGAGGGGAAAGTGATATATTTACATTTACAGGAAGCAGGGGAAGAAAGTAATTCACTGACATTTATAGGAACCAGTCAAATTTTATACATTTACATTTACAGGAAGCAGTGAAAAGTGATACATTTACAGGAAGCAGGGGAAGAGATTTATTGTCAGTAAGCAGTCAAAATGATACATTTACAGTCACAGGAAGCTGTCAAATGTGATACATTTACACTTACAGGAAGCAGTGGGAAGTGACACATTTACATTTAGAAGAAACAGGGTAAAGTGATGCAGTTACAAGAAGCAGGGGAAAGTGATACATTTACAAGAAGCAGGGTAAAGTGACACATTTCCATTTACAAGAAACAGGGGAAAGTGATACATTTACAAGAAGCAAGTGCAAGTTATACATTTACATGAAGCAAGGGAAAGGGATACATTTACAAGAAGCAGAGTAAAGTGCCACATTTACAAGAAACAGAAAAAAGTGATACATTTACAAGAAACAGGGGCAAGTGATTCTTATACTGTTACAGGAAGCAGGGGGAAGTGATATTTAAAAGAAGCAGGGAAAAGTTATACATTTACATTACAGGAACCAAGGGAACGTGAAACATTTACTTTACAGGAAGCAGGGGAAAGTGATATCTTTACATTTACAGGAAGCTGGGGAAAGTGATATCTTTACATTTACAGGAAGCTGGGGAAAGCAATTTATTTACATTTACAGGGAGCAGTCGAATGTGGCCTTTTACATTTACAGGAAGCAGGAGAAAGTGATACATTTACTTTACAGGAACCAAGGGAACGTGATACATTTACTTTACAGGAAGCTGGGGAAAGTGATATCTTTACATTTACAGGAAGTAGGGGAAAGCAATATATTATCATTTACAGGAAGCAATCGAATGTGATCTTTTATACTTACAGGAAGCAGGGGAAAGTGATGCATTTACTTTACAGGAACGAGGGGAAAGTGATATATTTACATTTACAGGAAGCAGGGAAAGAAAGTATTTCATTTACATTTATAGGAACCCGTCGAATTTTATACAGTTACGTTTACAGGAAGCAGTGGAAAGTGATACATTTACATTTTCAAGAAACAGGGGTAAGTGATACATTTACAGGAAGCCGGGGAAGAGATTAATTTACAGTAAGCAGTCAAAATTATACATTTACAGTCACAGGAAGCTGTCAAATGTGATACATTTACACTTACAGGAAGCAGTGGGAAGTGACACATTTACATTTAGAAGAAACAGAGTAAAGTGATACAGTTACAAGAAGCAGGGGAAAGTGATACATTTACAAGAAGCAGGGGCAAGTTATACATTTACATTTACATGAAGCAAGGGAAATTGATGCATTTACTTTACCGGAATGAGGGGAAAGTGATATATTTACATTTACAGGAAGCAGGGAAAGAAAGTAATTCATTTACATTTATAGGAACCAGTCAAATTTTATACAGTTACATTTACAGGAAGCAGTGGAAAGTGATACATTTACATTTTCAAGAAACAGGGGTAAGTGATTCATTTACAGTAAGCAGTCAAAATTATACATTTATTGTCACAGGAAGCTGTCAAATGTGATAAATTTACACTTACAGGAAGCAGTGGGAAGTGAGGCATTTACGTTTAGAAGAAACAGAGTAAAGTGATACAGATACAAGAAGCAGGGGAAAGTAATACATTTACAAGAAGCAGGGTAAAGTGACACATTTACAGGAAACTGAAAAAAGTGAGACATTTACAAGAAGCAGGGGCAAGTGATTCTTTTACAGTTACAGGAAGCAGGGGGAAGTGATATATATATATTTTTTTGTTACTTTATTTTCAGATTTGTTAAGTACAAAAGGGCATTATGCGTATATGTTCACTTTTTACCTTTGTCAAACATTGACACGATAAATCAATACCAGTTGCAAAAATACAATCATGATCCTATTCACCAGGCAGGTAATCACTGTAATATCTGTAGAAGATTATAGAACAAGAGAGACCCTCACAAACATTCTCCCACCCGTACAGAATTCCCGGCAATGGTTTAATATATTCAAGTGCGTTCATTGATATCTGCAGAAATCATGTCCATTAGGCACTCAATAAAGCAATAAGCAATGCAAGGAGAAGAGTTACCCCACTGCTTCCGGGAACTATGCCCTGTTCAAGCTGGGAGCCGGATGTATGACGTATGTTGTCTATGTATGAGCGATATGGGTCCCATATGTCTTTGGGCCAAGATGTACTAGGCATCGTGCTTGTATATACTTCGCTATTCACATTGCAGTAGGCCAGACTGTTCAGCCAATTCTGAACAGTGGGGGCAGACTTGCGCTTTTTGGGAAGTTGACAGTGTATCCCAGTAGGGCCACTTCCGGGGTGGGGATCATCAGAAGAGTGATCATTTGCCCTAGCGTATAATGTATACGTTCCCAGTAGTGCTGCAGTTTCGGGCATGTCCAGGTAAGATGTGCAATATCGGCATGAGGTGCAGAGCATTTACGACAGTTGTGTGGCTTGGAAGGGTCAATTTTGTGCGCCATGACCGGGGTGAAGTATATACGACGCAGAAATTTAAAATGTAAGAGCTTGTTTCTACTGTCTAGTAAAATGTCTTTGGTGACTGCAGCATTTGGCCCATTGCTCATCAGTGATTGGTTGTCCTAAGTCGGCATCCCATGCGGTGCGTACTCTGTTATCATTTATCGGTCTCAGAACAGCGCATGCCTTGTAAAGTTTGGAAATTAAGTGAACGCTATTTGTGTTCTCTATAATCATCATGAGGGGGAGGAACGAGGCCGGCTCAATTGGAAAAGATGGCAGGGTGGAACTCAGAGCGGCTCTGATGCGGCCCAGGACAAACCTGTCCATGATGCTGCCAGATTGAAAACAAGCATCTTCTGATAAGGAAAAAATGTGCCCCCCAGGATATAAATCACCCAAACGTGAAAGTTCAAATGTCGTCAGGGTGCGCTGTACTAGGCGCTCCCACGTGATTGGGGTCCATCTGGGGTTGACGATAGGTAGCGCCGAGGAGTACAATGTGTCCGCTCCCAAGTGGCTGCGTAGTTTGTTCCATGCCCAGCTTGTGGTGGATACGGTTTGGATGTCTTGGGGATCTCTGGGGAAGCCGGTTGGTAAAACCGTGGAGAGCCTCTCCGGAAGAACAAGATCTGCTTCCGGTCGTAAATATGGAATTCGGGCGTCAGGGTGAAACCAGGAGTAAGCGTAACTACATTGGGCCACTACATAATATAGTTGTAAATCGGGAACACTGTAGCCCCCCTTGTCATATGACAATGTAAGGACTGACCACTTGACTCGCGCCTGTTTCCCGCCCCAAACCAGTCTGGTGAGAAGAGTACGAAGCATTCTAAAAAAACTGTTGGTTAGAGGAATTGGTATGTTGGTAAAAAAATATAGAAATTTGGGCAGAACAACCATCTTTAAAATCGCGACACGGCCGGCTAGAGATTGGGGTAGTCTCAGCCATCTCTCTATTTGTGTTTCAAGCGTGACAATGGCTCGTCCATAATTCAGCCTTATTATTTGAGCAGTGTCCAAATGTATATGGACGCCTAGGTATTTAAGAGAGTCATTGCACCACTCCAAAGGGTATTCGCATTCCCATGGTCTCGTGCCAGCTGTCAAAGGGAAGATGACTGATTTATGTCAATTGATGCCTAGGCCTGAGAAACGGCAGAATCTGATAATTTCCCGAATCAGCGGGTCCAGATTGTCTTGGGGGTGCCTGACATATAAAATCGTGTCATCCGCGTAAGGCGAAACCAGGAGGGGGGCAGTGTTGAATTGGAGGCCTCTATGTAAGGGACTTTCTTGAAAATGGCGTATCAGTGGATCCATGGCCAGGATAAACAATAAAGGGGACAGGCGGCAGCCCTGGCGGGTGCCGCGGGAGAGCTGGAAGGAGTGAGAGAGCATGCCGTTTAAGCAGAGTCTAGCAGTCGGCTTATCGTATAGCAACGCTGTTGTGGCGATAAAACCCATGGGCGTGCCCATACGTCGCATGACAGAAAGGAAGAAGGGCCATTCTAAAGAATCAAAGGCTTTTTCCGTCTCTAAGAGAATAGCTGCTGCGGGGGTTTCAGGGTTGATCCAATGTATAACTGCGAAGAGCGTGCTAAGGTTTAACGCAGTGGAACGATGGGGTACAAAACCTGACTGTGCTGGGGATATGATAAATTCCATTAATTGGGACAGCCGGTTGGAGATGACTTTGGCTAAAATGTTATAGTCTAGATTTAGGAGGGATAGGGGTCTGTAGGACCCGCAATGTTTAGGGTTCTTTGCCAGGCTTAGGGAGCAAGATTATTACCGCTTCCGGAGTGTAGGGGGAAGGAGTTGCGACTCCAGAGCTTCGGCATAAACCTCAATTAGTTTGAGGGCTAGGAGATCTTTGTACTCTTTATAGAAATCTCCTGTGAATCCATCTAACCCAGGGGCTGAGGAGCGGCGGATAGTGTCTTTAGCACCAATCACATCTGCCACAGAGTTGGGTTCTGCTAGAAAGTCCTGCATGTGCTTTTCGAGAAAGACAAGAGCAATTTCTTCTAAGTATGCCTCTTGTGTCTCATGAGTGCTTCCTAATCTGGTGGCGTACAGCGTTGCGAAATGTTCCAGGAATGTATCCCTAATGTCCGTTTTGGAGGTGTACGTGTGATTGTCAGAGATGTGTAATTCTGTGATGAATGTCTTGTGATAGGGCGGTCTCAGCAACTGGGCCATCAATCTGTCAGGTCTCTCGCCTTCACCATATCTCCTGGCCGTGTGGTACTTCCCCAGATATAAAATTTCCCGGTCCGCTGTTTCCCTGTAATCGTCCAGGATAGCCAAACGTCGGCTCATGTACGTGGGTGACGTGAGTTGCGTGGAGGCACAGTCTAGTGACTTGATTTCATGCTCAAAACGGGCCAGTGTGTTACGAATGTCTCTGAGGACCCCTGCGTGTTTAGCACTGCAGGTACCCCTAAGGACGGCTTTAAAGCCTTCCCATAAAATTGCCCATGAGTCCACCGAGCCAGTATTGATGGCAAAGAAGTCCTCAATGGCCTCGCATATCTCTGCCTTAAATACTTCGTCATGTAGAGCGCGGCTGGGGAAGCTCCACTGTCTTTCAAAGCCCTCTGGGCGGGGAACTTTCAGGAGAAGTTTGACAGGGGAGGGGAGTGGTCAGATGAAGTCCTGGGGAGGGTCTCGATTGAGGAACACCAACCATAAATGTCTGGGGAAAGCAGCCAAAAGTCTTTTCTCGTCCAGGTGTTGTGTTGTCCTGAGTAATGAGTATATTCAGTGGTGTTGGGGTTTCGTTTGCGCCAGACATCCAACAGTGTGAACCGGTCGCAAAGTTCCAACAGGGCACGTCATGCACACGGCTTGGAATCAGAGGCATTCGAGGTGCTATCTATCCCGGGATTGAGCAATAGATTAAAATCCCCCCAAACAATTAAGGTTTGCGGCTCTAACCTGGTAAGTTGGGTATGTAGGGTGTGGAAAAAATCGAGAGCATCTAAGTTTGGAGCGTAGACGCACACTAGAGTAACATTTCTGCCCATTAGGGACCCCGATACTGCAAGGTACCTCCCCTCGTCATCCCGCTGAACCGAGCCCAGGGTGAATGGGACCCTCTTGTGTATTAATATAGCTGCTCTCCGTGCGTAATTGCTGTAGTTAGCAAAATATCTATGTGCCCCCTAGCTACTGCCAAAATGTGACGTATCTGTTTTGGGGATGTGTGTCTCTTGTAAGAAAGCGATATCCACCTTGTGACATAGAAGATAGTGAATGACCTGTTTCCTCTTACGGATGTTATTCAAGCCACGTACATTCCAAGACATTAGGAAGAGGTCTGAGGGCCCCACTATGTTACCAAACCTGACCATTTACATAATGTAACTCGTACACCATGGTATTGCAGCGACGCGGAACAGTGATAAACAATAGTGAACGATTCCACGCAAATCAATAAGCTTGTAGTACAAATGCGAACTTCCCCCCTCCACCCCCCACGCAGCCAAACCCCAATAGGGGAAGGGCCAATCCCAAAAAGAAGAAGTACCAAATAGCTTTACGGTGGCATGAAAATCCTCAAAAGTAGTACCCCAAAGTAAACCAAACCAATCTCAAAGGATACACCATGGGGGCGGCAACGCCCAACTAAGCTACCAGCAGATTGTAATAACAATGCAAAGTGTCAAACGTATTCCCAATATAGTATGAGAACAATTTGGCGTGAGTTAAGGAGATGCGTCAGCCCGTGCCTGAACTAGCAAAGAGATCAGCACTAGAGTCAGAACTACTGTGTGGAGGGGACGGACCCACTCCTATCCTGGAGGATTGATTGTTAGTCTGTTTGTAGATACGACAAAACTCTTGTGCCTCTGTAGGATTATCAAAAATACGAGATCTGCCGTCCACGTCGACCTTTAGTCTGGCAGGGTAGAGCATACCGTATCGTAGTCCCAAGTTCCTTAGAGCGGCCTTGACCCCGTTGAATTTGCATCTTTCATCTTGAACCATGGTCGTGTAGTCTGGATAAAAGGAAAGTTTAGAGCCCTGCCTGTCTACTTCTCCTTGCTCCCTGGCCAGCCGGAGTGCTGTATCCCGGTCTCTGAAGTTCATGATGCGTGCCACGATGGGCCTGGGGGGAGACAGGGATTCGAGCGAGGTCCCAATGATCTATGTGCTCTTTCAATTACAAAGCCTGGCGTAAAGGATTCTTTGCCAAACAGCCCAAGTAACAAAGTCTTGACAAAAAGGTCCATGAGACCAGTGGGGGTCGTTTCTGGAACGCCCAGTATGCGTAGATTATTGTGGCGGCTGCAGGCTTCGAGGTCTTCATTTTTGATGGCCACCTCTTTTAGGATGCGCTCAACTCGTTCCAGACGTTTAGCCGATTGTGCAGTTCCGTCTTCGATATCTGATATTCGAGCCTCCGCCACATCTAGCCGTCGGTCATGTACCTGGATCTTGGCACCAAGACTGGCGAAGTTTTTGTCAAGTAGTTCGAATCAACTGTCTAGCGCTCTGGGGGACCTTCCCCATGTTCTGCGTGTTGTGCGGACTCTGCCATGCTGGGGCCATGATGTGGGGCTGTGTGAGGTAATTTCTCAAATGGTAGTGTCTTTTGTTTGGGGTCCTTGCAGCCCATGCCATGGCGGAGCAATGCCGTTGTGACCCGCGGGCACTAACTGGCCTGGCAGTGGGGCCGGGTGTTTAGAGTGTGACGCACTCACTCTCGTCTGTGGGGTGCTCAGCTACGCGGACCAGCAATGCAAGGGTGAAGTGAAGTGTGCATCCAGTGGTGCAGAAGATGGCGCCGTTGAGAGCGGGAGCCGGACAGGCACGCCTGGACGGGACGCAGAGACGCCGTGTCTTGTGGGCACGCTTCAATCCCAGATCCGCCGAACTGGTGTTAGTGCCTTATTACTGCGGGAGGCCGCTGACAAACTTCTGGGGCTCAGAGGCGGCAATTTCGAGGTGACGGCCTGAGGGCGACGTGCGTCCCGCTGAGATGGCAGTACTAGGCGTCCACCGGGCTGCTGTTCCATTTGGTGCAGGAGAGGGCTTAAATGGGGAACAAACAGGCCGCAACCAAATCGTGGAATGCGTGGCCAGCAGCGGGAGCGACCGGGAGGTCCCCGAGTGATGACGGCAGCGACCGTGTAGGCTAAAGGGTCGCCGATCACCGTGGTTAAGCCGCAGAAGTCACTACATGTATAACGCTCTCAGAGGCCTCTCGATGCCCCCGCCTCAGTGCTGGGGAGAACGCGCTTCACCGCTGCCCGATTCATTCATGCCCGCGGCTGGGCTATGGAGTAATCTAAGGCGGCCGTCTCGCCCAAGCCGCGCCGCCGCAGCGGTGCGTGTGTTGCTCCCTTGATCAATGCCATGGTCTCAGTGCCACCGGGCGGGGGCGACGGCGGGGGCGCAGCGCCACCTCACCAACAATGTTGCACAGGAGACAGCACCCGAGTCGGCTGCACAGACAGGTCTTCATCCGCACGGTTCCTTACGGCCTGGAAGTCAGCCGGTTGCAGAGCTCCACCCCCCCAGGCAACGTCGTAGCTCTCACCCAGTTTCGCCGTAGATGTTTCCGGGCAGTGTTCACCGTCAATGTTCGGTCCGCGGGGTCCTGACCTCCTCTGCAGTTCGTAGAGCCATGTTGATCGGTGTTACAGCAGCTAAAAAACACGGGAATACAAAATTTAGCTGGATCGCTCGTCAGAGCTTCACAGCCAGGCAGCCATTTTATTCGCCGGCTTGGCCAAGCCCCCAGGAAGTGATATTTAAAGGAAGCAGGGGAAAATTATACATTTACATTTATAGGAAGCAGGGGAAAGTGATATTTTTACATTTACAGGAAGCTGGGGAATTTAATTCATTAACATTTACAGGAAGCAGTCAAATGTGATGCATTTACGTTTACAGGAAGGAGTGGAAAGTAATACATTTACATTTACAAGAAGCAGGATAAAGTGATACATTTACAAGAAGCAGAGTAAAGTGATACATTGATAAGAAGCAGGGTAAAGTGACATTTACTAGAAACAGGAAAAAGTCATAGATTTACAGGGGCAAGTTATACTTTTACAGTTACAGGAAGCAGGGGGAAGTGATATTTAAAGGAAGCAGGGGAAAGTTGTACATTTGCATTTACAGAAAGCAGGGGAAGTGATCCTTTTCATCTAATGTTCGTTGAATTCTCCATTTTTTTCCTGCAAGGCTGGTAGGATGTTAGTGTTATTTTTTTATCTGCTTGTGAATAATTATTTTATTAGCTGCACTCCTTGTGCATAACTCCTCTAAAACCAAGGGCCCAATCTACTAAACAGTGGGTGAGAGGCAAATTAGGATGTGTTAGGTGTAGAAGCAAGAAAGAGTGTGCTAAAAGAAACTAAACAAGTAAGGCCAAATTATATTAAAATAAAATCTACTAATTTGTTTCCCCGAATTTTAGGTCTTGAAATAGGTGAAAATGTATCATTTATTTTGTAGTTTATAAAAGATATCAAGAGTACTTCTGACCACATATAGGTTTCCATGTGTAATCAAAATGTTTTGTCAATTCGTAATTATGTCTATGTGAAAGCCGATCCACCTACGTAATTTTACATAGTGTACAACTGTGCATCTGAAAACTCCTTTACATTTGTGCAATACCACTTTTACTTTCTTACCTTTTTTTCCTCAAAAGGACAATTATTTTCCATGAGGAGAATTCCTTCCGCTCTACACCCACGAATTTTGAGGTGAGTTCACCTCCCATTCCCAGACTTGAAGGGGTTTTTGCCTGTCCTTAAGAGTAGTAAAGGAATGAGCAGAGACTAAGAATTCAGATGGGTCTCTTAAATATATACTAAGCAAGAATGTTATTTGTACTTTGCATCTGGTGTCTGCATAGAATTCAGTTATTAATTGGATTAAATAATGAACAATCTTTGTAATTTCTTCTATGAACGAGGCCTATTGGGGTGGGTAAATGTCTCTTTAGAATCAATGAGGTAAACTCAGACTTAAAAAAAGAATTAATGAGGTAATTGAAAATACCATTTAATGTGTATGTATAAACAACATAATCTGATAATTCACCTAATGAATTCTTTCTCTTGTGTATCCATCAAAGAATGTAGCTTGTACTGCTCTTTGGGTATTTCAATCCTCGTCCAACTGCGTAAATTTCTATTCCTATGGCATAGGAATAGAAATTTACGCAGTTGGACGTTTTGTTCGCAATACACTATACAGTTCTTCTGGGCCTGTGACTTTCAAGATATTAATTAATAATATTAATGCTACTTTATCCTTGTTTAATGCGATACAGAATTGGTGGTCACTAAGGGTTTACCCAGAATCTTATCATTACACCAAGAGGATCATGGAATACAGACGCAATTTTCTATATGTTATAACTCAGCTCTTTCAAGAAGACTGATCATTAGGGTGGCAATATCTGGAGTGGCTTACAACTCATAAGTTTAAAGCTCCTGCAAGGTAAACCCAGACTTCTATTTTTATGATGAAGATAAACTATGTAGCTTTAGTTAGGATTAGAGTAACACTGGTTGTATCTAGCATTTAAAAAAAAAAATGTAAAACGTTTTTATTGGTTTTACATAGACTTAAGATCACCAGTTTAGACCCAGTGATCAAGTCTTGTTTTAGCAAGGGGTTAAACTGCCAAAGTATGATATGAACTAAATCAAACATGCACAGTTTACAATTAATGAATGTTCTCAACCCATCTTTTACCCAACACTTTACGCCATTGTTCGTACCTTAATGGGATGTGAGCCCAATCGATTTAGTGATAAGAGCAATGTACTCTATGCTATACTATTTGCGGACACAAAATCCCAACATATAATACACTGGCATGTCTCTTGCAACTTGCAATATTGAATAATAAACAACTTGTATATAATACAATAATAAACAACTTCATCTTGAGTCCGCACTGAGTTCATTCTTAAAATCAGAAAACTGACAAACTATGCAATAATGATCTCGGGACTGACCCCCTCTCTGTGTTGAAATGTGATTCAGATTCAGCATCTTACTCCTTGGAGGACATTTTCTCAAGCTCTGTTTTAGATATGACATTGAAGAATCAGATACCTGAAGAAGATCTACACACCTCCATCTCAGTCTGTCTTGGCTAACCTGTGATCGAGCATGAATAACAAGGTATCCCCGTTGTCTCAACTTGAGGTACTAAGGGACTACCTACAAAAATAACTCATTCACTATCTTTACACATAAAGGTGAGAAGATTGATATTACATTTCAACTAGCATTGAATATTTTTCTGGTTCATACGTTAGATTTTAAGGTTTGGACCGCCGATGTACGGCTTGTACACTGGAAACGATGACTCCACCACAATGGGTGAGACCAACCTGTCAAATCCTGCATTCTCTGCCTAGTGGTGGTCGTTGCTCCCCAAAGTAGCCCCTACCGCTATGACATGTGCCTCCATCACAGCAGGTCACTCTGGCATAATGGACCTCCTGTCACTTATGCTTTTTCCGAATACAGATTCACAAATTGGGGGGGTGGGGGAGGGGGGGGGGGGGTCAACCTTACGTGAAAATATAACATGTGATAGGAATTTTCTCCCAGTGTGCAGGGATACTTTTTTTGCTATTTGGGAGCCCCATGGTTGGCATGGCAGTCCCATAAAGAATATGCAAAGGCAGGAATGGTGATGTTGTGAAACCTTGAATAGGCGAGCAATTACTGTTAGTGTCAGGTCTACACAATGTTTATCCTTTCTACAGAGTTGGCCATACTAAGGTCATTATGAGAACCATGTTATCAGCCCGTAAATGAGATGGCGACACTTAGTGTGGGGCAGACGTGACAGTCACCAAATTTTGCCAGATGTCCCATTTCAGCCCTCCTATAAATGACCTCTTCTTTTGAATTTTACCATTTCCACTACTACTTTATGTTTCATTCTCCATGCACAGGGTATTTGTTTAACTTACTTGATTGTTTAAATAATCTACTTCCCTTTACTAGTTAGATAATTTGTGAACATCATCAAATTCATTTGGGACAGGGTGGTGTGTCCTTCCTTATCATAACTTTGCTGCACTCACAGAAGGACAAGTGCCTTTACTGGTATTTGCTTGTTTTCTTTACAGTCTCAGATGCTTCGAAATCATTAAGTGAGGGTTTTTGCTTTTTCTAAAGTTCTACGTTTCCATGGGGAGGCTGTTAACAGTTCGCATTGACAACTATATTATATGGGTGACAGGAGGCAGAAGAAAACCTTGTATATGTGCCCATTTCCATGTAATCAAACAAGGGTTCCTAAAAGAACCTGCCATGTTGCAACCACAAGCAGTCAACAATGTGAGGAGCATTTTCTGGAGCTATAAGGATGAAAGAAGTTCAAGGCTGGGAAAACTTTATCCAATTTCTTCCTCAACTCTTAGAATGCCACTTGAATGCCAACCACGTAAATACAGAAGCTGGAGTTATATTCAAAACCTGTGATGTGACAGTTTTCCCTGTTCACCTATTACATCTGGATTCAACAAAAGTGAGCAATGTGGTCCCCTTGAATTTTATATGAAGGCATGTGATGATCTGGAACAATTTCAAACATACTTTCCACCTACCATCATATTACAACCTCTCTTCAAAATTTGAGACTTCTGCAAGACGAAAACTGACTTTGGGGGCCCATACAGGGCGCCCACCCCCTATGGGCCACTGCTGAATGGCCTGGGGGGCACATGTAGTACCCCCCACACATCCATGCACCATGTACATGTTGCCTGGCACACTGTGCATGGATGTTTGAGAACGGCCCTTTTCCACTGCGGCTTGTGTGGAGGGCCTTTTCTAGGGCCGCAGCACAAGCCGAAATGGAAAAGAGCAGTTTTCCGACCGCCTGCATGATGGTCACATTGTAATTGGGCAGGAGGGACCGCCGGCATATAGTCGGTCAGACGATGGCGGTCAGATGCTCATCTGACTACCATCGTAATGAGGGCCATACTTTTTCATTCTTCACAAAACAAAATACAGTATGTTTCTAGTTCCTCTTCAGCTCAAGTCTTCTCTGCTCCAGGTCAACATTAGCGACACTAAAGATTAATTGGCATTAGGTCTCCTGAGTCTGTTCTTGTTACTGTTCTTCTGCTTTCCCAATGGATTTTAAAGTTATTCTATAATATCATGAGAAGAGGGTGTCACAATATATTGGGTCCATTAAATAGAACTCTGCTGACTTCCAGTTTGGTTCATCTACTTCCTTTAACTTTGTTGTTCTTTCCTGAAGACTGTTGGGAAGTTCACTGGTTAATGTTTTTTGGTTGTTGCTACAAGATGTGATAGTGTATTTGCCTCCTTGCCTTTAATAAAGTCACGACTTTCTTTTACTATCTAGCTAGTACAATTTGCAGTGTGTTGGCACTACTTCTGAATTTAAATGGCACAACTCCCTGCTCCTGCAGTCCGAGCTACAAAAGGAGTTTTTCTTTTGATCAATTGATGGACAAAGTTGCTTTAATGAGAATATAATTTCATATCCTAGGCACTTAGTTAAGTCGCTGAAATTCCTGAACATTAAAAACGTGTTGTTTATGCTTGGTCATAAAGCCATCATAAATTGTAGAGACCTTCAGAAAGCTGTAAAAAGCTCCAGACAACAGTAAGGGGACGTTGTTATTTCCCCTGGGGCACTTCAGTTCACTTTGCTGCCGCTCTCACTAATAGAAAATAATAAAACTCATTTCAACCAGGCGGTGCCTGGGGCACATACAGGTCACACCAAGACTGGAACAGACTGTTACAGAACACACTTGTCTGCTGTAAATATTAGAAACACCAAGGGGGGGTTTTAACTATTTGAAATTGGATGCTAAAGGTCAGATTCTATTATGTTCTTTGAAAACTGAGATGCTATAAAATCCATGTTAGAAGGGTGACAATGAATGCATACACCACCCCAAAATATTACTGTGTGTGTTGGCAGTCACAGGCAATGATGGCGCGAACAGACTAGGAACAAAAAAACATTAATATAGGGTTTATTTTTAGTCAATTTGATGAAGTCGTAAACTACCCTCTAAAGCAAAACAACCAAGCTTTTGGTAATAATATCTTAATATATCACCTCCAAGTTAATATTGTATATTAAGTGGGCTATGGGCTCCATTCGCGTATATTTATGGGCTAAAAGTGCTCAATTTATGTTTGTCGGAGGTCACTAAAGGATTCCTGCAAGACGTAAATGCAGTGGAGGCCGGCATGTCCCGAGGGTGGGGAATGAAAACGAATCCATAAAATAAAACACTTACCTTCCTGCATTCCTGCAAGGAGGTGAAGTCCTCCATCGTCTTCTCTCCTCAGGTAGGCTCTCTAGCCAATCCTGGCACTGCTCTCATGCTCATGCTCATGAGAGCCGTGGCTTGATTGGAGGAGGTGGCCTCAGTCGGCTCTCTTGAGGGCACTGTAGGCCTGCACTTACTCTCAACCTAGCTGTCTTAAGACAGCTGGGTTGAGACGTTTAAAGTGCACATATGTGGCTGGCTGTCGCAAGACAGGAGGCCAAAGAGACATGCACACTTTAAACAAATACAAAAGGCAGCCCACCCTCCTCCCTGCTGCTGTCATTCAGCAGCAGCCCCGCCCACGACTTGACACTCCTTTCAAGATGGGTGACGAAAAATAAAATGGTAATTAAAAAAAAAATCTCTTTATTAAATGGTATCGACATATTGAGAGACATTTGGGAGACAGTACATGTATCAAGCAACAATAATAGTTCACAAAGGTTCGATACACAGTATAGGGTATGTAACATCTAGAGGGGTGTGAGGTGCTCATCATTAGTCAGTGGTGTCGGTGAGGTGCAGATGTCTCCCCTATACGAATTCCATGGCCCCCAGACCCTATTCCATTTCCTGGGACATCCTCTGGCCATATAAACTGACTTTTCTCTGAAAATGCACCAATCTAGATCTTCCCTCCACTTACATATCTTAGGTGGTTGCTGGGCCCCCCAGTTCTGTGCTACATTCCTTTTTGCTATCATTACTGCTAACATTGCCCATTGCTTAGTGTATGAAGTGAGGTCAGTTGGTTCCCAAATGTTTAATAGGCACCTCTACGCCTCCGGGCGCAAATCGATCGCTAGGACCTCACTTAGTGTGCGGTGTATGACAGTCCAATAAGTTTGTATGTGGTCACACTCCCACAGGATATGGATAAATGTGCCCTCTCTCCCACACCGCCGCCTGCACTCTCCACTCTCGGCTCTGCCCATGCGTACTAATCTGGGACCAGTTACATATACCCTGTGAAGAATTTTAAGTTGCACCAGTCGTAATCGTGCTTGGATCGCCACCTCCCTCGGGGAGGAGACTGCGTCTTGCCAGTCCTCCTCATCTAACTCGATGCCATCCCTCACCCATTTATCCTTGAGCGATTGAAGAGGATCTTCCATGTTGTTAATTCATTTTTTATAGATCAGAGAGATGGTCTTTTCGGGCAAATGGCCGTCTAGTATTCTGTCCTCCAACGGGGAAGCAGGAGGGCGGGCAAGGTTTGAAGTAAGATGGGTGTGGAGGGCGTGTCGGACTTGGAGATATCTATAACGTTCCGTGTCCGCAAGGCTGTATTGTTGTTGGAGGGTTGTGAATGGGATGATTCCATTCTTGACCCAGAGATCTTTAATCTGGGAAATTCCAATTAGGTCCCCTTGGTTTGCCACAAATTTCCAAGCTTCTGGGAGTTCCACAGAGGGGTTGCCAGGGTTAGTCTGCCATCCCACCCCAGATATTTATTTACCACATGCCAGATGTGAACTGCATGCACCGTTGGTCCGGTTAAGTGATGTTTACCCTGTTTGGAATAGAGTGCTCGACTATAAACTCCCCCTGGGAGGAGCAATCTGTCCATGGCGTATCCCGGATCTCCCTGGTTGACAAAGGTTCAATGATTGATGGCAGCCAATTGGGCTGACCAATAATACTTTTTGATGTCTGGGAGGCTAATGCCCCCGTCATACCAATTCAGGGTAAGTTTGGTTAACGCGATTCTGGGTGCACCACCCCACAAAAGGTCTCTCTGAAGACTCTCTATTTCCTTGAAATATGATGTGGGACTGGATCCATCGAGTTCTGCAGGGCATAAAGGAAGCGAGGCAGGGCCATCATTTTAAAAAGGGTAGCCCTACCCAACAACAAGAGTGGTAAGTATTTCCAGTTCCCTATGTCTTTTTTCAACCTTTGTATAGGCGGCAGGAGATTGCGAGCGAAACGGATCGTGGGATTGAGTGAAATAAAGATGCCCAGGTATTGGAAGACTTCAGACGCTATCTGAAGTGGACAGTTCCTTGGGTGGACTGGAGATTCCCCCTGTAGGACATACAGGACAGACTTTGTCCAATTTATAGTGAAGCCGGAGTATCTGCCAAACACTGCTAGGATATCAAACAAACCTATTAAGGAGGCCTTCGGGGAAGTCAAGTACAACAGGATATCATCCGCATATAGGGATATCTTATCCTCCCAATCCACAGACCAAGGCATCCCGTGAATCACCTGATCTCTACAAATCCACGCCGCCAGGGGTTCCAGGACCAACGCAAATAACAGCGGGGACAACGGACATCCCTGTCGCGTGCCCCAACGCAACTGGAATTGCTTTGATGTGCAGTTGTTCACCACTACCTGTGCCATGGGTTTTCAGTACAAAAGCCTGATCCAGCTTACGAAGTTGGGTCCGAAGCCCATTATTCTGAGTACAGCAAAAAGGTATGGCCATTCCACCATGTCAAAAGCCATGGTGGCATCCATTGACAACAGCACCGCTGGTTCCTGGATAGTTGGCGCCCTGCCCAATACTCCGTGGACTCTTCACAGGTTTAAGGCTGTGTTGCGGTGCGGCATGAAGCCTGATTGATCTGGATGTACCAAACTATCTATCACTTTTACCAATCGGATCGCCAATAACTGTGCAAGGATCTTGGGCTCTGCGTTAAGTAAGGATATTGGTCTATACGAGGCACAACTGGTTTTGGGCTTCCCCTCCTTGTGGATGACTACAATGTTGGCTATCCTTTGGTCCATGGGGAGCACTCCCTTCTCCCTACTGTCTTCAAACATCAGGCGGAGATATAGGGCTACCTTGTCCGGCCTGAGCTTATACAGCTAAATAGGCAGGCCGTTGGGTCCCAAAGCTTTTCCAGACTGAATCGCCCATATTGCCTGGGCTACTTCCTCATTCGAGAAGTTGGACTCGAGATAGTCCCTGTTGTCATCTGACAGTATAGGGAGCAAGATATCTCGGGTCAGAGAGCAATTCTCCTCAATTGAGTACTGCCCCTCCGTACCATATATTGTTTGGTGGTAAGCGGAAAACCGGTCAGCTATTTCCTGTGGTGCAGAGACTAGGCCGACGCCCTCCACCTGAAGCTCAGGCACGAGGCGGTTAGTCCACTCCTTCTTATCTAACTATGCGATTAGTTTCCCTGCCTTGTCCCCATGTTCGTATATTCTAGTCTGTTGTTCCCGTCCCTGGGCCTTAGCCCTGTCTGTCGCTATGGCTTTGAATTCGTCTTGCTTGAGCTGCAAGAGGTGCAACTTCTCGGGGGTTACAGTCACTTCTAACTCACTCTCTAGTTTAAGTACCTCATCCTCCACCCTTACTAGCTCTTTCCATCTTTCTTTTTTCTTGCCTGCAATCAGTGATAGGGCTTGTCCCCAAACCACCAATTTGAATGCTTCCCACAGCGTTTGGGCAGATTCCACCGTACCCTCGTTTTCATTGAAGTAGTGGTCTGTGTCTTGGATTAGTTTCTTCCAGGTATCGGGGTCTTGGAGGTACCAGGGGTTAATGGGGGCGATTCTTCCTGACTTTCTCTGGCCTAGATCGATATGTGTCCAGATCGGCGAGTGATCAGAGATACCTCTACTTAAATGTCGTATTTCACGAATGGCTAGTGCTAGAGTCGCTGGAACTAGTATGTAATTAATACGCGAGAGGCTGCGATGGGCACTTGACAGAAAAGTGTATTGAGTTCTGCCCGGGTTGTGTGCCCTCCATCCATCCATCAATCCCATAGCTTCGAGGAAATCAGGTAGCCATTGTTGTGTGTGCCTGATGGCACGCGGGGGGTAACGATACAATTTATCGGACACCACTGCATTAAAGTCTCCTCCCATAAGGAGGAGGCCCTCTGGAAAGGACAACAGGGTTGTACCTAGGTCTTTAAATGTGTCACTCTGAAGGCCAGGGGGAATGTACACCGAGACAAACGTGACAACTCTCCCCTCCCAGAGACCCGAAATTCCTATATATCTGCCCCTATTATCCAACCACGTGCACTGCAGTGTAAAGGGAAACAAATTTTTTAGCACTATACCCACGCCCCGCGACCCAGTCGTAAAACCTGCATGCGCCAATAGCTTGTATGCTCCCCTATCCATAACCTTACACATATTCCCAACTAGGTGTTTTTCCTGTAGTAGAACGACATAGGGGGCTTGTCTCTTGATGTATTGAAGGACCATACTGCGTTTAATCTTATCTGGCACTTACTGGGACTCAATATGGAGCAGCGGCACAGGTCGGTGTTCTAAATGAAGTCAGTAGCGGCATTCCCCCGCTAACCGCGACACGCCGTGAAGCACGACAGGTCGATTCTTCGGTTGGGTATGTCATCCTCATAGTGAAATGGCACCGTGCAGCTGGGGAACGTGCAGTCCCGAAGTCTTTTCGTCGACTATAGTGGATTTACTACTGGGATCCACAGTCCGTTGGCCTTCCGCGTGCGTGCCTTTGCGGGCAGGCTGAGTGACTTTCCCTCTGCCGTTGACCCGTGTTGTAGTGGGCCTCCTGATAGCCCCCACACCCCAGCCCGAGGCCAGGCAAGATGCGACGTTTGGATCTGCTGAGGGAATTTGCTTTATCGGCTGTAAGGCGAATTTCGGTTTTCCCCAGCTTTACCCCTGGGACTACGGCCGGTCTCGATTTTCTCCTCTCCGGCGAGGCCTGTGCACAGCGAGTAGTCACCAGGTTCGGAGCGCTCCCCAGCTGGCTCTGTCTCTGGGTCGGGGGGCCTCACAGTCGGCCCGCGACTCGGCCCAGCTTCCGCTCCGGCCCCGGGGGCCCATTCACACCCACAGAGTGCCCCCAGGCCGATCAGGGCTGAGAGCCACCACTGCCGACCCCACGTGCTCCATGAAGCGGCAAATCCTCGCCTCCGCCCTCTCACCAGGTCTCGGGTTCCTCCGTCTCAGCGGGCCGCTGATCCGAGCTGATCCGAGCGGTAGCAGTCGGGGGTGGGATGCCCCCAGCAGATGTTTTCCCCGGGCCAGAGGGCACCTCCGACGGCCCCGGGTCGCTAGTGCAGGCCGCCGATCGGCTGCTGTGAAGGTCCGAGGCAGGGGGATAGCCGAGTTCACCTTCGGCTCCCCCCTCCACGCAAGTCCCCGGCGTTCCCTCCTCGTGAAGGCCACAGTCAATCCTGCCCTCGGTTCCCGGACAGCGATGCTTCTCCGGTTTCCACTGCATCGGGATCGGACCACTAAAGTATTACGACGTAATAATTCCTTCTCAGGCCCACGGATAATTGTGGCGGATAGTTAAAGGGAGTAGGGAAGTTACAGAGCTACGCTAAGCTGCGGCCATCACGCTTTGCGACTCGGCCTAAAATGGTAATTTTATTTTTCTTCTCTGGGGCATTTCAGTGGAGCTATAACGTTGGAGCCGCCCCTGCGGAAATGGTTTTAGTACTTTGCATTTCTCTGCCAGGAATGAGGAGAAATCTGCAGTGGTAGACCCCAACCAAGAGGACGACAGTGGGCAGATAACGGCATAGTATGCTTTGAAAGTTAGGGTACACTTAGAAACCTGTGAAATTGTCGGCATTTACAAACTTCAACATGGCCCTGTCCAACACTGAGAATGGTTGGGGTACTTTCCCTTCTAGCAAGGAAAGGGAAACAGATTGATCACCTCAAATCTTGGAGGGGTTTAGAAGGAAGTTTGCTCTAGTCTAAGGGGAAAATATGTTTCCCTGTAGATAAAAAATACATTTAAATCTATCTATCATCTATCTATCTATCTATCTATTTTTTTTATTTTTACAGAGTTTTATATAGCGCGAACTTGACCCGGTATCGGGTATCAGAACGTTTTACATAGCACCAGTTACGTTACATGAGGACACATTCATTATTGTTAGGCACGGGGAGATTAAGTGATTTGCCCAGAATCACAGGATGTTCAGCGTCATCTCTGAGACTCGAACCCGGTTAGCCAGATTTGAGGTCGATCTATCTATCTATCTATCTATCTATCTATCTATCTATCTATCTATCTATCTATCTATCTATCTATCTATCTATCTATCTATCTATCTATCTATCTATCTATCTATCTATCTATCTATCTATCTATCTATCTATCTATCTATCTATCTATCTATCTATCTATCTATCTATCTATCTATCTATCTATCTATTGTAATATATTATACAAACCCTCTAAGGTTCTCGCATTCTAGTCACCTTTGTCTTGGACCTAGTACAAAGGTCTGCTAGGTTCAAACTGCACAAGTACCACACTTGTCTCTAAAAGATTGTTTGTACTTGGTGTAGCATGAAACAGTTTCAGAGTCATCCATCTCATCCTCCAAGCTGTCACTTGAGCCCCCAGAAGAGCACCAGCAAGACTCAAAGCACTGTAGTGTGTCAACATGGAAGGTAACTGACTCTGCCCCAGCCTCCATAAGACTGAACAGATACTGGTTATTGCCTTTGACAATGTACAGCGTTCCACTGGCCAGGTTCATGCTTTATAAATACTGCATACAGACATATATGCATATATACATACGAGGATGAGTTCACTTGGAAACACTTCTAAATGTTTGAAACTTTTCTTCTCATAAATGAAGAAATTTGAACTAACACCTGTAGGAGATGTTTTGAGTTAGGAGCTATTGATCCGTTTGCTTAGAATCTGGTGTGAGACATTTTCCCGAGGACATTCGCGGTCACCGTTACTGAGCAGCCATCTTGCTTATGACTGATGTGTGAGTATGTGGATCTTATTATACGGCTCATTTTTAGGTCTCCCCTAAAACAGCACATTCCTGGTCACTTGCAAGACATATTGTTAACTTACAGTGGGCTTAAAGCCGTCCAATCCTTATCATTTGTTGCCCTAATTGTCACCTTCATTTGCTTGCTACCTATTTATCAGGTTCTGTATGATTTCCTTCCTTTTCTTTTGTTTGTCCCTCCCCTGGAGTGCAGATTCATTACTTGTATCCTTTCACTGCTCATTTTTCAGGTGCTACTTTTTTCTTTTTGTTTAGGCACTCTATGAGAGTGCATGTGTTTTCCTACCATCTCCCTTGTGTACTTCTTTCTCCCAAGGTGTTCCTTTATCTTTCTCTCCCTCAGTTGCCTTCTTGCTTCATCCCCACTACTTACCACTTTCGTTCTTGATTCCCTATCATCTGTTTGCTCCACCGCTCACCCTCCATTGTCAGTTTGCTTCCCTGGCCCCTTCTCCCCACCCTTATTTTTCTTTGTTTCCACATCTCTGCGATCCTCTTTTGTCCGTGTGCTTCCTTATCCCCTCCACTCTCATTGCCTGTGCTTCCCCATTCCCTCCTTTCTGCCTTCCGTTGTCATGTGCTTCCCCATCACCACTCACCCACCCATCCTTATGAGCTTGCTGCCAAATCCTTCCTGCCCTTCCTCTGTTGTCTTCTCGCTGCCTCACCCCCACTCAGCCGTTGTCATCAGTCTGCTGCCCCATCCCCTCCTGCCCTCTCTTTGTTGTCGACTTGCTGTCCCATTCCCTACTATTGCCTCCCACCATTGTTAGCTTGCTTCCCCACCATCAGACCACCCGCCCTCCACTGTCATACTGCTTCTCATCACCTCCAGACTGCCCTCCATTGTCCGTGAACTTCTCCAACCCCACCCGCCCACCCTCAGTATCAGCTTGCTGAACCCACTGTTGTCAGCTTACTGCCCCATCGCCTCCTGCACAGCCTACCCCATCAGCTTTCTGCCCCAACCCTTCCTGGCCCCCCCCCTCTGTTGTCAGCTTACTCCGCCCAGCCCGTCCTGCCCACCAGGGCCAGAGTGAACTTTTATCCCATCAGCCCTGTATCCAGTGAGTTGGAGCCACAGAGCCGATGCTGGTGCCATTTTCACTTTCCCTAGATCCCCAAGAATAATGGCAGCAGGTACAGGCTGGTTCAAAAGAGAGAACGAGGGAGATGGAAGGGAAGGATGGAGAGAAAGTGAGAGATCAGAGAGGGAGGACAGAGAGAAGGATGGATAGAAAGAGTGATGAGAGGAAGGAAGCGCTGGTTTGAGCAATTTTTCCAGGGCTGCCTTTGGTACCCATGTCTGGCCCCGCTGCCCACCCTCCACTGTCAGCTGTTGCCCTATCCCAGCCTGCCCTTCATTAACAGCTTGCTTCCCACACAGTCACGCCTACCCGCTGTTGTCCATTTGCCTTCACGGCTCCTCCTGCCCACCCTCCGTTGTCAGCTTGCTGCCCCAACCCGTCCTGTCCTTCATTGTCAGCTTGCTTTCCCATCCTCTCACGCCCACCCACTGATGTCCGTTTGCCTTTATGGCTCCTCCTGCCCACCCTCCATTGTCAGCTTGCTGCCCCATCCTCTCACGCCCACCCACGGTTGTCCGTTTGCCTTAACGGCTCTTCCTGCTAACCCTCCATTGTCTAAGTGCTGCCCCCATCTCTCCCGGTGTCCGTGTACTTTCCCATTGTCTCTTGTGTGCCCTGTCCCCCCTACCTAGGTCTTTCTCTGCTGTCCACCCTCTCTCCATAATGCCTTATCTTCAAACCCATTCCCCGGATTGTTCATTTAATTACAAAAAGGTCATTAGTGCCTGCTATGTCAGAGATTGTTTTTCATTATTTTTAAGCACGCTGCAAAGCAACCGCGCTGCTCTGCAACATGGCTAAAAATACTTGCCAAAGCATTTAGCTCTCATAGGCAAGACCTACTGGCTTTGCCAATGCTTGTTTGACTGGTACTACTATTTGGGTCGAGAATCTGGAAAGGATTTTGAGCAAGCATGACAACTTACCGGCGTGCGGCATTAAGACCCGGGGTCCACAAGGGCCGGCTCCATCCCCTTTCCCGAGGGCCATTCCAGACTCTATAGCCCGAGAGGAGGTAAACGGAAAGTCATTGGTCTTCTTGGAAAGAGTGCAAATTGCTGGAGTGTGACATCACTTCCGCTCCCCGCCGGTTGTGAGTTCAGGGCCTATTTAGGGCGCTGCGGCCCAGGCCTTGGCCTTTTTGCGTGCACAGCGGCAGGAGAGGCAAAGTCTGCAAGGAGAAGACGGCGGGGAATCCTGATCGGCTTCGGCGCCTGAGTTTTCTCTCTCAGGCACGTTATAGTTAGAAATTAGCATTTAAAAAACAATTGAAATTCACTGAAAAAACCATAGGTCTCAGGCACGTTGTAGTTAGAAATTAGCATTTAAAAATCCTTAGAAATTCACTGAAAAAAACATAGGTTTCAGGGACGTTATAAGTACTTGGACATTTCACTCGTACAAAACTATAGAAATTCCCCCGTTATAGTTAGTTCAGCTAACTATAACTCGCGCCCCCGCAATGCACTGCTGATGACGTCACATATTACATCATTCATGACATGGTCAGTGACATCACTGATGACATCACTGGGTTCTCTCCTGATAACAGGTGAGTAAATCGGAACTCGTAGTTCAGCTGATTTTAGAGGAATATTTGTACGTTTCAAAAATGGACACTTAGAAACTTTTCTGGTGAAAACCACACAATGGATTCCAATGGAAAGAAATACAAGTTACTGGTAAGTATGCTTAGAATTACTTTTCAGGGTCAGTGCTGGGCTAAAAGATGCAGCACTGGGTTCTCTCCTGATAACAGGTGAGTAAATCGGAATTCGTAGTTCGGCTGATTTTAGAGGAATATTTGTAAGTTTCAAAAATGGACACTTAGAAACTTTTCTGCTGAAAACCACACAATGGATTCATATGGAAGGAAATACAAGTTACTGGTAAGTACGCTTGATTTTAGAGAAATATTTATACAATGGTGAAGGAAGGGGGCGGGACCTGAGGTGACGTGTGTAAACACGCCCTGTGGTGCGTTTTAAGTTGGGGAATTAATTACTCTTCAATCCTGAGGTCCCCTGGGGGCCAACTAGCCCACCAGGTACCTCCAGTATGCGCCAGGGAGCTGCGTTGCAGAGAGGTGTTCAGAGGCCATGCCCCTTTTTACAACACTCTGCAACGCAGCTCCGTGGCGCTTACTGGAGGTACCTGGTGGGCTAGTTGGCCCCTAGGGGACCTCTGGAGTGAAGAGGAATCAATTCCCCAACTTAAAACGCTCCACAGGGCGTGTTTGCACACATATCACCTCAGGCCCCGCCCCCTACCTTCACCACTGTGCAAACGCACCCCATGGCGTGTTGTAAGTTGGGGGATTAAGTCCCCTTGAATCCTGAGGTCCCCTGGAGGCCAACTAGCCCACCAGGTACCACCAGTATGCGCCAGGGAGCTGCGTTGCAGAGAGGTGTTCAGAGGCCACGCCCCTTTTTACAACACTCTGCAACGCTGATCCGTGGTGCTTACTGGAGGTACCTGGTGAGCTAGTTGGCCCCTAGGGGACCTCTGGATTGAAGAGGAATGAATTCCCCAACTTAAAACGCACCACAGGGCGCGTTTGCACAGTATCACCTCAGGCCCCGCCCCCTACCTTCACCACTGTGCAAACCGTCCTGATTCAGAGTGTTGGCAGCCAATTAGCATACAGCTCGTGCTCGGGAGGGTACGGGGAGGGTGCGCAGATCCTCCGAGGCCATAGATATATATGTGCTTTTACCTCTAATTTTCTCAGGAACTACTGAACGGATTTACACCATTTAAGCAAAAGGCGCGAGTCTGAAGTGAGGACTACCTCTTTGCCAAATTTGGTGTAATTCCGTTCAGCAGTTCCGGCTGTAGCTGCGTCAAAAGGTCCTATGGGAAAATGCATGGGGAAAACGCGTTTTGGGACCCCAGCCCCTGCTTGACAAATCACCGTTAAAGTTTCAGGATAGGAGCGGACTGGAGCTGGCCAAAAGTTTGTAAAATTTCGTGAAGATTCATCAATCGGCACCAACGTTATTCCAAATAGAATGTTGCGGATTTCCTATGGAAAATAGGTCCTAAATATATCTACCTACTGGCAACCGCCAGTAGGTTTTATATATATATATATATATATATATATATATATATATATATATATATATCCAAGACTATTCCCGCCTCAGCCATAGAAACGGGTCTGACACATGCTCGGGACCTCTCCAGGTAGGCTTTATTCACCACTCAGACTGGTACAAAGTCACAGAATAAAACACCTGGCAGACGCGTTTCGGCGAATGCCTTCCTCATTGCCAGCATTGTGTTTCACAATGTTAATTTGAATGGGGCTTAACATACTGTTTGTTGTCATCCTATTGGTCCTCATGCAACCAATCAGAGAGCTTGCTGGTAAAGTCTCTATTTTCAGTATGGTAATCAATTGCGCTGATGATCTTGAAGCCCCTGTTATCAAGTGACATCTGAAAACTCCCATTGCAACGAGGCATGTAGACAGTTCCGTTCAGCGAACGTAGGTTAAGTAACCGGTTCGCGCATTAAGTAATGCGCTGACGATGTCAGCTGTAAGGCCGCCCACTCTTCATTGCGGGGTCGTCAATGGCGATAATGTTTGCCTGGAGGTGTCCCGTTCAGCAACGATGTGCTGCTCTCTCCCCGATACCTCAATCCATATCTCGGCCAGGGGGGCGCCGCCTTGTGCATTCAGCACTTACACCAAAGAGTTTGTCGGCGTCGGCGGAGCTCCAGAACGAGAGGCGTGTCAGTAGTGCAGCGCCGACCGCTGCAACAATATCCAAGACTATTCCCGCCTCAGCCATAGAAACGGGTCTGACACATGCTCGGGACCTCTCCAGGTAGGCTTTATTCACCACTCAGACTGGTACAAAGTCACAGAATAAAACACCTGGCAGACGCGTTTCGGTGAATGCCTTCCTCATTGCCAGCATTGTGTTTCACAATGTTAATTTGAATGGGGCTTAACATACTGTTTGTTGTCATCCTATTGGTCCTCATGCAACCAATCAGAGAGCTTGCTGGTAAAGTCTCTATTTTCAGTATGGTAATCAATTGCGCTGATGATCTTGAAGCCCCTGTTATCAAGTGACATCTGAAAACTCCCATTGCAACGAGGCATGTAGGCAGTTCCGTTCAGCGAACGTAGGTTAAGTAACCGGTTCGCGCATTAAGTAATGCGCTGACGATGTCAGCTGTAAGGCCGCCCACTCTTCATTGCGGGGTCGTCAATGGCGATAATGTTTGCCTGGAGGTGTCCCGTTCAGCAACGATGTGCTGCTCTCTCCCCGATACCTCAATCCATATCTCGGCCAGGGGGGCGCCGCCTTGTGCATTCAGCACTTACACCAAAGAGTTTGTCGGCGTCGGCGGAGCTCCAGAACGAGAGGCGTGTCAGTAGTGCAGCGCCGACCGCTGCAACAATATCCAAGACTATTCCCGCCTCAGCCATAGAAACGGGTCTGACACATGCTCGGGACCTCTCCAGGTAGGCTTTATTCACCACTCAGACTGGTACAAAGTCACAGAATAAAACACCTGGCAGACGCGTTTCGGCGAATGCCTTCCTCATTGCCAGCATTGTGTTTCACAATGTTAATTTGAATGGGGCTTAACATACTGTTTGTTGTCATCCTATTGGTCCTCATGCAACCAATCAGAGAGCTTGCTGGTAAAGTCTCTATTTTCAGTATGGTAATCAATTGCGCTGATGATCTTGAAGCCCCTGTTATCAAGTGACATCTGAAAACTCCCATTGCAACGAGGCATGTAGGCAGTTCCGTTCAGCGAACGTAGGTTAAGTAACCGGTGGCGCTTACTGGAGGTACCTGGTGGGCTAGTTGGCCCCTAGGGGACCTCTGGAGTGAAGAGTAATCAATTCCCCAACTTAAAACGCTCCACAGGGCGTGTTTGCACACACATCACCTCAGGCCCCGCCCCCTACCTTCACCACTGTGCAAACGCACCCCATGGCGTGTTGTAAGTTGGGGGATTAAGTCCCCTTGAATCCTGAGGTCCCCTGGAGGCCAACTAGCCCACCAGGTACCACCAGTATGCGCCAGGGAGCTGCGTTGCAGAGAGGTGTTCAGAGGCCACGCCCCTTTTTACAACACTCTGCAACGCTGATCCGTGGTGCTTACTGGAGGTACCTGGTGAGCTAGTTGGCCCCTAGGGGACCTCTGGATTGAAGAGGAATGAATTCCCCAACTTAAAACGCACCACAGGGCGCGTTTGCACAGTATCACCTCAGGCCCCGCCCCCTGTTAAATGGTAGCGGCAGTTTCAGTCGATAACCTTTCAAGTATTTGCCCGGCGGTAATCGCCTCTCATACCACTCGATAATTTACCAATGAAAGAGGCAGGCGCCGGAGACTGGAAGGCAGGAAACAAAGTTTTATTCCGTCGGAGCAGAACACATCAGATCAGACAGCATGGTATCGTCACGAGGTGCTCTAACCGCATCTCTGAGCCCTGGTCTCTTATACACCGGTTTATTGCTTTATTACACATAGTACATTCTTGAGATTCTCTTGATGCATGAAAGAACATCCCCTGAAGCCCCGGCTCAGATCCGATCCCACACATAGTTACAGTAGAGGTTCCCACCCTACCCGCAGTGGGGGATGGCTATCGCGCAGCAGGGAATTCCGCTAATTCCCGGGGGTGTGTGCAACCGGCCGGGTCTCAGGGGGTAGGGGCTTTGATCTACTGTAATCCTTTTGATGCGGGGTGTTTCCCTTACAGTAGGGGCAATAAACTGCATCCGCAGGGCTAGGTGATGGCCTGGGACCAGTTCGGACAATGGGGCGCAGAGGAAGGGGGTTATCAAAGGAGAGGCATAACCATGTATGGGATGTCGGTCGGATGAGGTTCCGTAGCAGGGTCGCGCAGAAGGAGAGGGTTTATGGCCTGTATGAGAGAGCGGGGGTGGCCGGCGCGCGGGGGATGCTCGCAGCGCCAGGGGAAAGCGCTGGCGATCGAGAGTGAGCGGGGAGAGAGTGGGGTGCCTAAAATGGCGGCCGTGCATTCGCTGTGCGTGGCGCTGGGGAGAGGCAAGATGGCGCAGATAATGTTCAGTTTGCAAGCTAAATTTCCACAGTCCTCCCTTTTAACATATCTCGCCAGCTTGTCTAGTTCGGATTTATCCCCATAATACTGCGGACTTCCACCTCATAAAGGGCTTTCATCCGCTCTGTTTCAAAGTTCAAAGTCTTAGGGCAGATGCAGTTCATAAAAAGCGAACATAAAGGTGGCAGACACTGAATCCCCAAGCAACATCCACATAGTATCACAATCGGTATTAGGATAAATGAAAACAGCCTCCATCCCCAACTTTTAATAGTGTCCCAAAACCAACTCCCCAGCGACCATTCTTCTTGCTCTTGATGGACCTCTGTGGACAGTCTGTGGAGGTGTTCAATTGCTTTGTAGACTGAGGGTGAGTTATCTGGTACGTAGGTACAACAGCTGGACCCAATGATGCGGCATGCTCCTCCACGATCAGCCAGAACCACATCTAGAACAAGGCGGTTCTGAAGAGCCACCAGGCGGACGGCCTGAAGCTCAGCGGTGTTGTTGGCGAGGGCGCCAGCTGTAATGTTCATTGTTGTTTCGACTGCCTGGGTTAAGTGGCGGATGGCACGGCTGTTTGCCATCGGACCCCAGAGCGGAACAAGACCTTTTACTGCGTCCAGGAACTGTGCTCCGGCGGAGTCGGCTTGTACAATGTCTTTGGCACGTTTCTGTCGGTGATGGTTTGCTGGAGCCACATATGTCGGGGGAAGGACGAAGGCGATGTAGCAGGTGCCTCCCCAACCTTTCGGGAGCCAGGTGTAGGCCTTAGTACCACAGACGAAGTACATATTCGGGGAGGCAACAAAGGAGGGTGGGTCAACTGAGTCCAATGTTCGGGTGATGAGGCAGGAGCTGTGGCCCACCAGCTGTGCCCCCAGGCCTTCGAGGCATACAGATCCAGTGATGTTGATGACGGACAGGGCCACTGTTAGGGTGGCGGCCGTCCGTTTTCGGAGGTAAGAGAAGGTGGGTCTGGCTGGATTGTTGAACACTTGCATTTCAACTCGTTCTTTGGCGGGGATGTCCATGTGAAAGGAAGTGTTCGATCTCAGAGGGCAGAAGAGGGCGGAAGTTCTACCAGTTTTGTTCAGCCAGAACCCATGGTAGAAGTGTGACATGGTTCTGCCGGAAGTGGCATTGTCCTTGTAGCTCTCCTGCAGGAGGATCAGCCAGGCGAGGCAGGAACCATGGACAGAAAAAGGTGAAGGGATGAAAGGGATTGAGTGCCCAGTGGCATGGGGTAGCAATCCACAGATCCAGCAGTTAGTGGCGTTGGTGGCAAGATTGTGTTGGTGGAGCAACTGCACAAAAGAGTTATTCCAGAACTCCTTACGCCTTTCTCGGAGTTGGGGTGAAAGTGAGATCAGATGGTGTTCTTTCGTGGTGGTAGGTTGAACGGTGGTCAGCAATGTCTTATGAGCGGGTGTGCTCTCCTCCATGATCCAGAAGGTGACCACGAGGAGAAGGCAAAAGAGAAGGGAAATGAAAAGTGCTATTGTCTTAAAGCTGTGCATTCGGTCAGTCTTTGGGTTTTTGTAGTGGATCTTCGGACGTCCGGTTGCTTCCATCATCTTCATGTCGGGCGCTTCCATCACCTTCAAGAGACTCGGTAGCGGGCAGAACCACAGACTTTGTTTTAGTTTCTCTCCTGGTGGCCTTTGAGGTGGCTAGGCTACCGCTCTGAGATTTCCACTTAGCCTGTGGTCTGCTTAGCCGAAGTTCTCTCCTTTCGTCGCAAGTTATACCCTTCTTTGGATGGCACAGTGGGATCGGGATATTCAATCAATTCAAGTGTCTCTATATCCGGGCAGCGGCTCAGGGATGGTCGGTCTTTGTCCAGAAGTTCCTCTTGGGTGGTGATGTTGTCCGTGGTTGTCAGGGTCGGTGATACCTTCTTGCAGTGGTGTGCATGCAGCCAATTGCGTTTCCCCTCCACTCGAAGACCTGTTCGGGTGGTGATCAGGACTTGCAGGGGGCCCGTCCACCGGGGCTCCAGACTCTTGGTGCGCTGGAAGTTACGCACTAAGACGAAGTCACCGGGTTGGATGTCGTGCCCGGGGCCCCTGGAAACATCGGGAATGGCGTGCAGCACCTGCTGATGGATAACAGACAACGTCTTAGTTAGGTTATACAAATAGTCAGACATGAGGACGTCCGGGACGTCGTGGGTAGATGTTGGTTTTGGTGCAGTCCAAAGGTTCATGGGCCGCCCAAAGACGACCTCGTAGGGGGTTAAGTGGTGTTTGGTGGGGGTGGAATGCATTGATAGCAATGCTAGTGGGAGAGCGTCTGGCCATCTTAGTCCTGTGGTGGCGACTATTTTTGCTATCTTAAGCTTCAATGTGGCATTGTGTCGCTCAACCACTCCTGCAGATTGGGGATGGAAGACCGCATGGAATTTCTGTTTTACACCCAACCCTTTTAAGATGAGTTGGATAACTTCGGCTACGAAGTGGGGGCCGTTGTCGCTCCACAAAATTCGACAAAGGCCGTATCGGGGGAAGAATTCCTTCAGTAGTACTTTTGCTGTAGTCATAGCGGTGTTGTCATGGGTTGGGTAGGCTTCCACCCACTTGCTGAAGGCACACTGTTAGACGGCGACCTCAGAGGAGCCCGGAAGGGGGTCCTGACCACCCTGAGTCCCACCCGTGTAGTATTGTAGCCGGGCACTGGCGAGAGATTCCCCAGGGGGAGGAATCTCGCAACTAGGATCGTACTTCTGGCACCACACGACACAGAGAGACCACGCTGGGTATTCTCAGAAAACAAGCTTTATCAAATAGGTATCACTGCAAATATGTACAAGGTGAGCACGGGCTCAAGAGTCTCGGAAAGGTAGGGGGTAGCGGGACTGTCTCTGGTAATGGTTCAAAGCAGGGACGTATCCGGCGCACAGCTCACAATCCTCGAGCTGGGGGATACGTGGTCGGAGTCGGGGTCCGGCGGGACCGTGAGAGTCTGGGGGAGCCGCGAGTCACTCAGCGGGCTCAAGTACAAGTTCGGAGGTCTTACGATCTTCAGGGAGCCGCGAGTCACTCAGCAGGGCTCAGGTACAAGTTTGGAGGTCTTACGATCTTCAGGGAGCCGCGAGTCACTCAGCAGGGCTCAAGTACGAGTTCGGAGGTCTTACGATCTTCAGGGAGCCGCGAGTCACTCAGCAGGGCTCAGGTAGGTTCAAGTTCCAGGAGCCGCGACCGCGTCGGCAGGCTCTCGTTGTTCCAGCGTCGAATCTCTCGGACAGCCTCAGAGCACCCCTTGTTATAGGTCGACCCCTCTTTGATGTCCGGAGTCTGTGCAGGCAGGGGTCTTGTCACCTGGGGGCCGCTTGTCGGGGTTTCCTGCTATTGTCTTTTGATCCTTTCAGGGCCGGGTCGGGAGGAGTCCCAGACACCCAGCAGGCACGGAGCCAGCCCGCAGGGAGGCCGGAGGGCCGATCGAAACCCATCGTCCCAGGGGAGTTAGAGGTGCGATAGAAACTGCTCCTCCCTCTCTCATCCCCTGGAAGCGTGATGTCCTCCAGCCGGAGTGGCGCCTCGAGGCCCGGGTCTCGCTGGGGCTGGGCGGCCATCTTGTTGCATGGAGTGGGCACGCGGGCCCGGGGTGGCCGAAAGGAGAGAGGCCATGGACGGGGATGTCCGGGGTTGGTGCGGGTGTCCTGGTGGAAAGGGTCGGCTGGGCCGTGTGCTTGGGCTGCAGGCCCAGGTTTCGGTGGTGCGGGGGCACGGAGGGCCATTCTACGAGGCTGGGTCCAACATGCGTCCCCCCCAGCTGAAAGCCGGAGAGAACTGCCCATCACCTTGGGGGGTTCTCTTCGCTGAGGCGGAAGAACCGGGAGAGGCCGTCAGCGTTGGCGTGGTCCGTACCAGGGCGGTGTTCTACGGTGAAATCCATCCCCTGGAGGGAGATTGACCACCGCAGTAGCTTGGGGTTTTCTCCTCGCATCTGCATGAGCCATCGCAAGGGCCGATGGTCAGTTTGGACTCTGAAATGAGTGCCGAACAGGTAGGGTTGTAGTTTTTTGAGTGCCCAGACCACGGCAAAGGCTTCGCGCTCTATGGTGCTCCACCTCTGTTCTCGGGGCAGCAGCCGCCGACTGAGGAAGGCGACGGGCTGGTCTAGGCCTTGATCATTCACTTGGGACAGGACGGCCCCAATGCCATGCTCGGAGGCATCGGTCTGGACTATGAACTCCTTGGTGTAGTCAGGGGCCTGGAGGACGGGGGCAGTGCACATGGCCTTTTTTAGAGCATCGAAAGCTTCCTGGCAGGCAGCCGTCCACTGCACCTTCTTTGGCTGTTTTTTAGACGTGAGTTCAGTGAGAGGGCCGACCAGGCTGCCATATCCCCGAATGAATCGGCGGTAGTAGCCCGTGAGTCCCAGAAAGGCTCGGACTTCCGTTTGGGTGATGGGTGGTTCCCAGGCCAGGATGGCGTCGATCTTTGGCTGTAGAGGGGCGACCTGGCCACTCCCGACTTGGTGCCCCAGGTAGACTACGGATCCTTGCCCGATCTGGCACTTGCTGGCTTTTACGGTGAGGCCTGCCTGGCGCAGGGCGGTTAGCACTCTCCGGAGGTGCTGGAGGTGCTCACTCCACTCTGAACTGAAGACAGCGATGTCGTCCAGATTGGCCGCGCTGAATTGTTCTAGCCCGGCCAGGACCCTATTTACCAGTCTCTGGAAAGTGGCCGGGGCATTTTTCATCCCGAAGGGCATCACGCGGAAGCGGTAGTGCCCATCGGGGGTGGAGAAAGCAGACCGCTCCTTGGCCCCTTCGGTGAGCGCAATCTGCCAGTAGCCGCAGGTGAGGTCGAAAGTGCTGAGGAACCGGGCGGCCCCTAGTCGGTCAATGAGCTCGTCGGCTCGTGGAATGGGGTGGGCATCGGCTCGGGTAATGTCATTGAGCCCCCGGTAATCCACGCAGAACCGGAGCTCGGGGGCGACACCGGGGGCTGCTGCCTTCGGAACCAGGACCACGGGGCTGGCCCAGGGACTGTCAGAGGGCTCGATCACCCCCAGGGTCAACATCTTCGAGACTTCAGCTTGAATGCAGGACCGGACCCGGTCAGGAACCCGGTAGGCTCGGTGTCTCACCGGCGGGCTGTCCCCGGTGTCCACATCGTGAACACACCAGTTGGTGACCCGGGGGGTCAGGGAGAAGAGGTCGGAAAATTGTCTGAGGAGCTGGCGGCAGTCCGCTTGTTGCTGGGCAGTGAGGGCTGGGGAGAGGTTCACTCCCTCCACGGAGCCATCCTGTTCCTTGACACACAGGAGGTCCGGGAGGGGATCCGACTCATCTTCGGCCCCGTCATCGGTGGCCAGCAGGAGGCTCAGTTCTGTCCGCACGAAGTGAGGCTTGAGGCGGTTCACGTGCAGGACCCGGAGGGGATCCCGAGGCGACTGGACGTCCACCAAGTAGGTGACTTGGCTCTTCCTCTCAACCACTTTGTAGGGCCCAGTCCATCGGTCCTGGAGGGCGCCAGGCTTCACGGGGGCCATGACCCACACCTGCTGGCCCGGCTGGAACTCGACCAGAGTAGCATTCTGGTCGTACCAGCGCTTCATTTCTTCTTGACTCGCCTCCAGGTTGGCCTCGGCCAGTTCTCGGAACCTCCTGGTCTGGTTCCGGAGGGCCAGGACATATTGGAACACATCTCGGGGGGTGGTCTGGGGTGCTGCCTCCCACCCTTCCTTAACCAAACTGAGGGGACCTCGGACGGGGTGCCCATAGAGTAATTCAAATGGGCTGAACCCTAAGGACTTCTGGGGGACGTCCCGGTAAGCGAACAAGAGGCAGGGGAGCAGGACGTCCCACTTACGCCGGAGGGGCTCTTCTAGGCCAGCGATCATCCCTTTCAAAGTCCTATTAAACCTCTCTACTAGGCCGTTCCCTTGGGGATGGTACGGGGTGGTGAACTTATAGGACACCCCACATTGTTGCCACAGGGACGTCATATACCTTGATATAAAATTAGTGCCGCGATCGCTCACGACCTCGCGGGGGAAACCCACCCTGGAAAAGATCCCCATCAGGGCCCGGCCCACCACGGGGGCCGTAATGGTGCGTAGGGGAATAGCCTCCGGATAGCGGGTGGCGTGGTCTACTAGGACCAAGATGAAACGGTGACCTTGGGAGGTGGGGGGTCCAGTGGCCCCACGATGTTGATTCCGACTCGTTCGAAGGGGGTACTGACAACCGGGAAGGGTTGGAGGGGAGCCTTGCGCTTCCCCCCACTCTTCCCACTGGCTTGGCACGTGGGGCAGGACTTGCAGTGTGCCTCTACCGCTGCTTTCATCTTAGGCCAATAAAAATGGGTCACGAGACGGCTGTAGGTCTTGTCCTGACCCAGGGGACCGGCGAGGGGGACATCGTGGGCTAAGCCCAGGAGGAAATCTCGGAAGCGGAGGGGTACTACCAGTACCCGTCCGGATCCCAGCTCCACCGATTTCTGCTCACTATACAGGATGTTATTCTCCCAATAGATTCGGTGCGTTCCGGTCTGGTCACCTGCGGCTTGGCCCTCGGCCTGGCGCCGCAGCCCGATCAGGGAAGGACAGGTGGCTTGCTCCCGGCAAAATTCTTCCCGGGTGGGCCCGTCCTCGTGGCGCCAATGGGCCAACTCGGGTAGATCCCCCAACTCGGGGACCGGGGCGGGGTCGGATGGGGCGGGTTCGTCGCTGGCGACGGACCCTTCCGATGGGGGAACGGGAGGACCCTCGGCGGGGACGGTACGGGTTTCTTCGACCGGGGGGCCCTCGACTTCTCTCCGGGGAGTGAGTCGGGCTGTCATAGATCGGGTGGTGGCACACACCCACTCGGGGAGTCCCATCATTCCTAGGTGGGCCTTGCGCTCTACGTGCTTCCAGGGAGAACTCTCCAGGTCGTTCCCTAGGAGGCAGTCGACCGGCTGGGAGGTTCTTACGGCCACCTTGAGTTTACCTATCACCCCTCCCCACTCAAATGGCACCAGGGCTACCTGACACATACTTTCCCTATTGTCTGCGGATACTACGGGGCAAAAGACATTGGGGAGGATCTGCTCCTCGGGAACTAGGTGCCGGAGGACACCGGTGATACTGGCCCCGGTGTCCCGCAGGGCCTCTACCTGGTGGCCATTGATCTTGACGAGCTGCCCGTATTTCTGTGTGTTGGAGGGTAGGAGGCTACCAGGGATCATCTCCCTATCTCCCAGGGATACTAGGGCCATAGCGGCGGGTTCCCACTCCTCGGCTTCCTCAACCTCCTCCCCCAGGCCTACGTTGGCTATCTGTCTCGCAGGGGTGGTAGGGGTGACTTGTGTGGCCATGGGGCACTCTGGGTCATTGGCGTAGTGCCCGGGTTTCTGGCAACGGAAACATGTGACGGTCACCCGGTGTCCTCGTCTCCCAGGGGGCCCTGTTACTGGTGGGGGGGGCGCCGGGAAAGGTGGAGGTGGTGTCTTCGGGGGGCTAGGCTGGGACTCTCTCGGCCCTCCCTGGTTCCCTCCCCCTCTCTGGCGGGGTGGTCCCTGACTGGTTCGGGGGTATTCTCCTACCATGCCCCGGGAGACCCGGGTGTTGGTCCAGCGGTCGGCCTCCACAGCCAGCTTCCGGGGATCTGTGAGCTTGCTATCCAGCAGATGTTGACGTAGCTCTATGAAGCAGTTCGCAGCCAGATGTTCCCATAACATGAGATCAGTGAGTTCGGCAAGGGTGGTGACCTTGCTGCCCTTGACCCACCCATCGAAGGCCCGACTAAAAAAGTTTACATACTCCACCCAGGTGGTGCCCGGGATCTTCCTGCAGTCCCGGAACCGTTGGCGGTACATTTCTGGGGTGAGGCCGTATCTTGTGAGGAGAGCCTCTTTCATGTGGCTGTAGGAGGTCTGCAGGGAGAGGGGTAGGTCGAGCAGGGTGTCCCTTCCTTCGCTCAGAAACCGCCCCCACAACCCCGCCCCCCAGTCCTTCTGTGGAATCCGATGGGAGGTCATGGCGACCTCGTAGGCCCGAAACCATTGCTGAATGTCATCGTTTTTATAATATTCCTTGACCACATCCTTGGGGATGTGGACCTTCTGTTCCGCTGGGGGGGCCGTCTCTCGGTTTCCCGAGGGCCTCCCGTCCTCATTTCGGGCCTTGAGCTCGAGTTCTTTTAAGCTGCGTTCGTGCTCCAGTTGGAGCTTCCTTCCTTCGTGCTCCCGTTGGAGCTTCTTTTCTTCTAGTTCGCCTTGTACGCGCATTTGCTCTACCGCTAGCTTTTTCTCCGCTAACTTCAATTCGCCCTCGATTTTGAGTTTGGCTAACTCGAGTTCATGACTGCGGCTTCTCTCTCTGTCCGCGAGTTCTTCCGGGGATAGGCCCCCGTCTGGTACAATGCCTCGCACCTGATTGTCGCTGCTTTCACTTGGAGGGGGTTCGGCTTTGTCGGGGCGCTCCCCCGTGCCTTCCGGGCGGGAGGCCCCGGTCTCCACCCAAGTTTTCAGTGCTTTCTGCAAGTCTTCCTTAGTGTTGAGGCCAGTGGTAGCGATTTTAAGTTCTTTGCAAAATTGCTTTAGCTCTTTGTGTGTGTATTCCTCCAGATGCTCCACCTGGAACACTCTGTTGGCGTTGGTTTCTGCGGAGCTCATGGCGCTTCCTTCTGCCATCTTTGTTGGTCGTGCGTCCGTTGTTCACTGTACGATCTCTAGGTGATGGGCCCGAATCCCGTCGCTTGCCACCAATGTTAGACGGCGACCTCAGAGGAGCCCGGAAGGGGGTCCTGACCACCCTGAGTCCCACCCGTGTAGTATTGTAGCCGGGCACTGGCGAGAGATTCCCCAGGGGGAGGAATCTCGCAACTAGGATCGTACTTCTGGCACCACACGACACAGAGAGACCACGCTGGGTATTCTCAGAAAACAAGCTTTATCAAATAGGTATCACTGCAAATATGTACAAGGTGAGCACGGGCTCAAGAGTCTCGGAAAGGTAGGGGGTAGCGGGACTGTCTCTGGTAATGGTTCAAAGCAGGGACGTATCCGGCGCACAGCTCACAATCCTCGAGCTGGGGGATACGTGGTCGGAGTCGGGGTCCGGCGGGACCGTGAGAGTCTGGGGGAGCCGCGAGTCACTCAGCGGGCTCAGGTACAAGTTCGGAGGTCTTACGATCTTCAGGGAGCCGCGAGTCACTCAGCAGGGCTCAGGTACAAGTTCGGAGGTCTTACGATCTTCAGGGAGCCGCGAGTCACTCAGCAGGGCTCAAGTACGAGTTCGGAGGTCTTACGATCTTCAGGGAGCCGCGAGTCACTCAGCAGGGCTCAGGTAGGTTCAAGTTCCAGGAGCCGCGACCGCGTCGGCAGGCTCTCGTTGTTCCAGCGTCGAATCTCTCGGACAGCCTCAGAGCACCCCTTGTTATAGGTCGACCCCTCTTTGATGTCCGGAGTCTGTGCAGGCAGGGGTCTTGTCACCTGGGGGCCGCTTGTCGGGGTTTCCTGCTATTGTCTTTTGATCCTTTCAGGGCCGGGTCGGGAGGAGTCCCAGACACCCAGCAGGCACGGAGCCAGCCCGCAGGGAGGCCGGAGGGCCGATCGAAACCCATCGTCCCAGGGGAGTTAGAGGTGCGATAGAAACTGCTCCTCCCTCTCTCATCCCCTGGAAGCGTGATGTCCTCCAGCCAGAGTGGCGCCTCGAGGCCCGGGTCTCGCTGGGGCCGGGCGGCCATCTTGTTGCATGGAGTGGGCACGCGGGCCCGGGGTGGCCGAAAGGAGAGAGGCCATGGACGGGGATGTCCGGGGTTGGTGCGGGTGTCCTGGTGGAAAGGGTCGGCTGGGCCGTGTGCTTGGGCTGCAGGCCCAGGTTTCGGTGGTGCGGGGGCACGGAGGGCCATTCTACGAGGCCGGGTCCAACACACACACAACGACAAGTACATACTTTAAACCTTGGCACCTTTCTAGCTGGACATAGTCCATTTGTAGGACTTCAAAGGGGTGATTGGGGACCCCAAACCCTCCCCGGGGTACAGCAGTTCCTTTCCCAGGGTTGTGTTGGAGGCATACTAGGCAATGTTGGACCAGACGTTTGGCTGAGTCTGGTATTCTGTCGTTGTGCCAGACTTTGGAGATGAGTTCGATCATGGGGGCAGACCCTATGTGTGCGGGGGAGTGTGCCATGGTCAGCATGGGGATCAAGTATGAGTCGGGTAGCAACCATTTGTTCGAGTCTTTAGTCCGCCAACAACCGTCATCGTCCTTCAATCCCACCCGGGCCCATTCAGTTAATTCGTGTGGTGTGCTGGCTAGTTGGATATCCCTAATCGTTTCCCTAGCATCCTTCCATTTCTCAGTTTGTGACCTGGTCACGTACATGCGGGTCGTGGACCTATTCTCGGCTGTGGTTCGGGCAGTAATGTCAGCTAGTGCATTTCCCTGTCCTATAATGTCTGTCACCTTCTTGTGTGCCTGGCATTTGATCACAGCTAACCGTGTGGGGAGGAGGACTGCTTCGATCAGGGCAGAGACTAGATCTCCATGCAGGATGGGTGTGCCATGAGAAGTCAAGAATCCCCTCTCTTTCCATAAGAGCCCAAAGTGGTGAACTACCCCAAAGGCGTACTGACTGTCTGTGTAAATGTTTGCGGTTGTCCCTGCTGCCAGGATGCAGGCTCGTGTGAGGGCAATTAGTTCCGCCGCCTGTGCGGATCGCTGTGTGATGCGGGCTGTCTCAACAACTGTTCGAGCCGTGGTGACTGCATAGGCAGCTGAGGTGGTGCCATCGGGGAGCTTGATGCATGAGCCATCCACCCACAGTTCTCCGTCAGGGTCCGGGAAGGCAGTATCCCGGAGGTCAACCCTACTCTTGGTTTGTTCGTCGGTGAGGGTCACGCAATCATGTATAGGGGATGCATTGGGGTCAGCGTCAGGGAGGGGTAGTAGAGTAGCTGGATTCAGAGTGGTGCATCGTTTCAATGTGATGTGGGGTGCAAGCAGAGTCAGTTCATAACCAGTCAGTCGTGCGCTAGTCAGGTGTTGAGTCTTGGTTTGGTTCAGGAGGGTATCAACAGCATGGGGTACCAATACTGTGAGGGGGTTCGAGAGCACGATCCCCTCACTTTGCCGGATAGAGACAGCAGCGGCAGCTACTGCTCGAAGGCAGGCGGGCAAAGCTCTGGCTACGGGGTCAAGAGTGGCAGAGAAGTAGGCACAAGGGCGTTGCTTAGGGCCTATGGACTGGGTTAGGACAGACAACGCACATCCCTCCCTTTCGTGGGTGTAGAGGGAGAAAGGTTTAGTGTAGTCTGGGGTTCCTAGGACTGGGGCCGAGCAGAGGGCGTCTCGTAATTCTTTGAAGGAGGATTGACATTCGGGTGTCCAGGGGAGGGGGAAGGGGGTATCTTTAGCCAGCAGGGAAAGCAGAGGTTTTACGATAAGACTGAAATTTGGCAACCACTGTCGACAAAAGGAGGTGAGGCCCACTAGGGACCGCACTTGCTTCTGAGTTTTGGGAACAGGGGTTTCTAGAATGGTTTGAATTCAGTCAGGGGTAAGTTTCCTCCCGTCTTTGGATAGTAGGTGGCCTAGATACGTTACTTGGGGCTGGCAGAATTGCAATTTCTTTCTGGAGACCTTGTGACCGTTCTCCGCAAGGAAGTGGAGTAGGTGAATGGTGGCTGTGACGGCAAGTGGAGTGGTGTCGGCCGCCAAAATAATGTCATCGACGTACTGTATCAACACCACTCCATCGGGTAGTTGGACTGCATCCAGTTGCCTCTTGAGGGCTTGGCTGTAAATACTGGGACTCTCAGTGTAGCCTTGGGGTGCCCTGCAGAATCTGTATGAACGGGCTTTTAAAGTGAAGCCGAACAGGTAGCGGCTGTCTGGGTGGATGGGGATGGAAAAGAATGCGTTCTTGAGATCAATAACAGTAAAGATGGTGGCAGTGGATGGAATCAGGGTGAGGATGGTGGTGATGTCTGAGACCACGGGGTACTGGGGTATGACTACTTTGTTAACCTCTCGCAAGTCAACAATGAAACGGTAGGCTTTCTCATCCCCCTCGCCTTGCTTCTTTACAATGGGTAGGATAGGGCTGTTGCAAACATTACTGACTACTTCTTCTACCACTCCTGCCTCGACTAGGGACTCGATGATTTCCACCAATGCCTTCTCGCCTTCGGGTGATATCCGATACTGTGGAAGCTTTGGGAGCACTGCGTCCGGTCGGACGGTTATGTGTACCGGGTCGATCACCATGCGCCCTACATCTGAGTCGGTTTTAGCCCATAGATGTGAAGGTAATGTGTCGAGTAGGGACATGTCAGCATCGGTTATAGAGAGCATACGCCGTGTGTGACAGGGTCTGGACAGATCTGGGTTATCGTGTAGGATGACTCGAACTCCGTCTGGGGAGCATCTGATGGTAGCTCGAAAATGTTTTAGCAAATCAAGTCCCATAATAGCATCGGGGGTGTTGGAGGAGAGCAGAAAGGTCGTGTCAGTGGTGTTATCTTCTAAGTCAAAGGAGATTGGTGCTGATAAGGGGTTAGTGGAGGGCGTTCCATCGAAGCCTATTGAGGTTACATGTGAGCCAGACAAGGGTGCCCTAGGGATCAGTCGTTTGGATAACGCACTACGTGTCGCCCCAGTGTCTACCAGGAATGGAGATTTTGTGCCCAAGACCTTAGCAGTGACGTAAGGGCCTTGCTGGTCAACACGGAGTTCGACTGGATCCCTCCCTTGCCCCTGGCGGTCCTATGCGAAGTCATGGGTGCTTTCATAGTCGGACTGCTGACACTGGTTTTGTCGGGGGCGGTCAAAGGTGTTTGGTTTGCCTGGCCTGACGTTGGTTGCGTCGTTCGTGTGCCCTCGTCCCTGTCCTCTGTTTCTGGGGTCATATGCTGTGTCTCTGGGATCCCTATTTTTGTTTAGTTCCAGAAGGACCGGGCACTGGGATTTCCAGTGTCCGAACCCTCTACAGAACGCACATTGGTTCCCATCTAAGTCTCTCCGTCCGTTGTAGGGTGCAGGTGTATGGTCTCTAGGGGGTAGCTTTCTAGGGGCGGTTGGGTGGTAATTCTCTTTCGGGGGTTCCCTTCCTATGGTCACCCCTTGCAACTGTGCTATCATTACCCTCTCCTTCAGTTCCTTTTTCTTCTTCTCTGATGCCCTATCGTTCTCGTTTTTCTGATTTTCGTAGTATTGGGCCATCTGGAGAATTGCTGCGGGTTTGGAGGCTGCCCAACTACTCTCGCTGGTCTGTAGTTTCTGGGAAATTTCTTGTGTCAGACCCTTCACATAATTCTGGACAAAGAGGTGATGTCCGGTTGCGGTGGTCATGTCTTGGCCACTGTAATCGGAAAACACAGTCTCGAATCGGGAGAAGTATTCAGACACATCCTCCTGGGGTTTCTGGCGGCAAGCCGTTACTATCGACCAGTCTACCTTTCTTTCTGGGATTAGAGTCTTCAGTTTTAGTACAATCTTGTCTGGGAGCTCTAATATGGCTTTCGGGGGTTTCTGTCCCGGTTCTCGCTGTTTATCTCTGGTATCGAGTTGTACCCAGGTATATCCGAACGGCTCAGCGTGGTCAACTTTCCGGATTTGTTTCCACTCATCAGCCGGCAGACATAGCCCAAAGAACAAGTCGATATCTGCTAAAGTCATAATCGTAGAACCTAAGGCTGTACCCAATTCAGTGTAGAAGGCAGTCGGGTTCTTTTCAAGTCGGGTAGAGTTTTTCTAAAGGTCAAAATATCTTGCCGGTCCCACGGCTGGTAGACCCAGTTATATACAACCCTTCCCTTCGCATCTTGGTGGTTGATGTCGTCATGTGTTCCCAGACCTCGTGGGGGGACCCAGTAGGGGGCAGCTTCTTTAATGGGCATCATGGCATCAGCCCTTCCTTCCTGGGGCTTAGTCGCTATGGGGGTTTCTGCTTTGGTGGTCTGTCCATGTTCTTTAAGGTGTCGGTAGACCTCGAGTGTACGAGTGAAGAGGTTCGTAACGTCGCCCTCTCTTTCCTCTCCGATGTCTACCTTCCTATATAGGGCTGCTAAGCCCTCGGGACCTTTATCGTGGTATCTTTCCTCATATGCATTCAGGGCGTGATAACAGAGCCGTACGACGAAGTGTCGTCTGCGGCTGTCGGCATACGAGTTATACACGTCTGTTATATACTCCTCACTTTCTTTTCGCTCCACCAGTGTCCCTACTATCTTATCAATTCCTGCTCGTTCATCCTTTGTTAATCGATTCATTCTGGTGGACTCTTTCTTTCTCATCTCTGGGTCGTGTAACGTTATAGCCGACGTTGTGTTCAGCACAGGAGGCTCGGCCGGCGCGGAGGCCGTGAGGACCGAGGCCCCTGTACTGCTTTCGCTCGTGTTCGGGGGTTGTGGGTGTTGCACTACTGACTGGGAGGGTGCATATGGAGGGGGCATGTAAATGATCGGGGGACCTAACAGTAATTCGTCATTCGTTCGCTGCTTGGAGGACAACTCAGGGTAGAGCAAAGAAGGGGTCCTAACAGCGTACTGTCCTGATGTTTCGGGCTCCTGTCTTAGTTTAGTTTCCCTTCTCTCCTTTATTTCTTCTTCTAACTTTCTAGCGGCAAGGTGAGCTGCCTTTCGTAATTCCTTTTCTGCTTTTACTTCTTCCCTCTTTTTCCGTTGCGTTGCTTCTTTGCGCCACATGCCAATACTGTCAAGCATAGTAGGCGTGGTCTTATTGCTACGCAGGGCTATTTCTAGCACTTCTATCTTATGGTCGTCGAAGGATCCCATCAGTGGCCACTGACTCTCGGGGTCCTTCTTTGTATATTTATGCCATAGCTTGGTATAAGCTACGGCGACTAGTCCATATTTAGTGAACATGTCCTTATTAGGGGTGCCCTCCAGTGGAGCCGGATGGTTCACCTCTAATAAGCGGTCCGGGCAGAACCAACTACCAATCAGTGGGGAGAAGATAGGCATGACGGGTTTCAACGGGGACAAAAGTCAGCACTACCTATCTTTTCACTGCTTGCAAAGACTAGACAGAATATCTCTATTCTTCGTTATTTGCAAGCAGAGAATACCTCCAAAGAACCAATATCGAACAACTAGTGTTCGGACAATCAATCAATCAATCAATCAATGGGAGATAAAGATAGGCATGACGGGTTTCAACGGGGACAAAAGTCAGCATTACCTACCCTTCACTATTTGCAAAGACTAGACAGAATATTTCTATTCTACGTTATTTGCAAACAGAGAATATCTCAAAAAGCACTATTCTCCAAAACAATCAATGTTCGGACAATCAATCAGTGGGGAGGTAAAGATAGGCACGACGGGTTTCAATGGGGACAAAAGTCTGCGTTACCTACCCTTCACTATCTGCAAAGGGAGAGAGAGAGAGTATTTCTACTCCTCCCCGTTTGTAGACAGCGAATATCTCAAAGAGAACAATCAATGAGCACAATCAATGAGCAATACTAGTATTCAAAAAGTTTCGGACAATCAATCAATTATTTCGCAATTTGTCGTGTGTCACGACCTTACCCGGACCGCGTGGACAGTTTCTCGTCTTCCGCCTCCAGCGCCCGATCGTCCTCTACTCTCCGTTATTGCCGCGGCACTCCTGATGGTTCCCAGTCAGGACCGTAGATCACTCGAGAGAGGTCTGCTCGGAACCAGTGAAGTTCGGATGATCGGCTGCCAGACGAGGGTCTATTGGGCAGGAGCTCTCCCGATCGTTGCAGTCGTTCACTCTGTCGTCGGGACCTCTCCCACTGGATCCACGTGTCGCTGATGGGCCCCACGTTTGGGACGCCAATTGTTAAATGGTAGCGGCAGTTTCAGTCGATAACCTTTCAAGTATTTGCCCGGCGGTAATCGCCTCTCATACCACTCGATAATTTACCAATGAAAGAGGCAGGCGCCGGAGACTGGAAGGCAGGAAACAAAGTTTTATTCCGTCGGAGCAGAACACATCAGATCAGACAGCATGGTATCGTCACGAGGTGCTCTAACCGCATCTCTGAGACCTGGTCTCTTATACACCGGTTTATTGCTTTATTACACATAGTACATTCTTGAGATTCTCTTGATGCATGAAAGAACATCCCCTGAAGCCCCGGCTCAGATCCGATCCCACACATAGTTACAGTAGAGGTTCCCACCCTACCCGCAGTGGGGGATGGCTATCGCGCAGCAGGGAATTCCGCTAATTCCCGGGGGTGTGTGCAACCGGCCGGGTCTCAGGGGGTAGGGGCTTTGATCTACTGTAATCCCTTTGATGCGGGGTGTTTCCCTTACAGTAGGGGCAATAAGCTGCATCCGCAGGGCTAGGTGATGGCCTGGGACCAGTTCGGACAATGGGGCGCAGAGGAAGGGGGTTATCAAAGGAGAGGCATGACCATGTATGGGATGTCGGTCGGATGAGGTTCCGTAGCAGGGTAGCGCAGAAGGAGAGGGTTTATGGCCTGTATGAGAGAGCGGGGGTGGCCGGCGCGCGGGGGATGCTCGCAGCACCAGGGAAAAGCGCTGGCGATCGAGAGTGAGCGGGGAGAGAGTGGGGTGCCTAAAATGGCGGCCGTGCATTCGCTGTGCGTGGCGCTGTTAGAGGCAAGATGGCGCAGATAATGTTCAGTTTGCAAGCTAAATTTCCACACCCCTACCTTCACCACTGTGCAAACCGTCCTGATTCAGAGTGTTGGCAGCCAATTAGCATACAGCTCGTGCTCGGGAGGGTACGGGGAGGTTGCGCAGATCCTCCGAGGCCATAGATATATATGTGCTTTTACCTCTAATTTTCTCAGGGACTACTGAACGGATTTACACCATTTAAGCAAAAGGCGCGAGTCTGAAGTGAGGACTACCTCTTTGCCAAATTTGGTGTAATTCCGTTCAGCAGTTCCGGCTGTAGCTGCGTCAAAAGGTCCTATGGGAAAATGCATGGGGAAAACGTGTTTTGGGACCCCAGCCCCCGCTTGACAAATCACCGTTAAATTTTCAGGATAGGAGCGGACTGGAGCTGGCCAAAAGTTTGTAAAATTTCGTGAAGATTCATCAATCGGCACCAACGTTATTCCAAATAGAATGTTGCGGATTTCCTATGGAAAATAGGTCCTAAATATATCTACCTACTGGCGACCGCCAGTAGGTTTTATATTATATATATATATATATATATATATATATATATATATATATATATATATATATATATATATATATATATATATATATATATATATATATATATATTCACTGAAAAAACCATAGGTTTCACACATGTTATACTTAGCTGGACATTTCACTCGTAAAAAACCATTGAAATTCCCCCGTTATAGTTAGTTCAGCTAACTATAACTCGCGAGACCGCAATCCACTGCTGATGACGTCGCATATTACATCACTGTATTCACTAAGATACTGTTAATAAGTCAGTTATACAATTAATTTTACAAAAAAAACCATCCATTTAGACACTTATTTACCCATTTATTCTTCCATTAACCTTTAGATATACATATATAAAAAATATTTTTTTTTCAGAAAGACACATATTCACTGGATGATGTCATCAGTGATGTCATCAGTGATGTCATTTGAGATGTCATCAGTGATGTCATGAGTGATGTCACTGAGCATGTCATGAGTGATGTAATATGCGACGTCATCAGCAGTGAATTGCGGTCGCGCGAGTTATAGTTAGCTGAACTAACTATAACGGGGAAATTTCAATGGTTTTTTACGAGTGAAATGTCCAGCTAACTATAACATGTGTGAAACATATGGTTTTTTCAGTGAATTTGCAAGGTTTTTTAAATGCTAATTCCTAACTATAATGTGTGTGAAACCTATGTTTTTTTTAGTGAATTTGTAAGGTTTTTTAAATGCTAATTTATGTATGTATTATTATTGTCAGAGCCCCCCAAGTCTTACCTTCCACTTGTGAGGCGTTCCTGCAGAGGCGACAAGGACTACCACCCCTGTCTCCCGCCTTCTCCTAGTAGGGTGTGTATACCGACTAGGACGGAGGGGGTATCAAGGGTAGAAGCCAGGTAGGATTGGGTCAAGAGGGCTTCCTTAACTCCGGCTGTGTGAGAGAAGAAGGGGGACACGGTTAGCTCACCGTAGTTCCGACCTCTCCACCCCTCTAGCGTAGCACCAGCCCACGGACCAAGGAAGTACCTGGTGGGAAACGGTGTGTTTAGCGTCCGTGGCTTCCGCACCTCGTTTCTGGTGCTTGAAGAGCGTCCCAAGGTGGCGAATCGGAAGTACCCCAGCGTTTACACACCAACAAAAACAGAAAAACCAGCGCTCCTGCGCAAATAATAAAGAAGAGGCTCTGTGCCGTTCCTACCACTCTCCTGTGGGTTTCCGGCTCAGGGCAAGAAGGAACGCTACCTCCACAGAGATGCAGGCTCTCTGAATGCCTGCACGGTCATGTGACTTCGTTCAGTTTAGGGAGAGCACACAAAATCATCAACGGAAAATCAGCGCTCCTGCGCAAATAATAACAGAGACAACAAAAGGGGAACCCAGCCCACCACACACGCTCTGGTGCGTAATGGCTGGAAAGCGTGACAACAAGGTGCGGGAGCACCGCTGGTGCGAGGCGGGAACGCAGGCGGCCGTAGCAATGGCCCTGCTAACAAGTACTGAAACGATACCTGCAGGGTTGGTGTCCGGAGCAGCGTCTCCTCGTCGGCGGCGATGGTGAGAATCCAAAGCGCTGATGCCGCCGGAGTCCCCGGCTGTTAAGCGCGTCCGCCCGGAAGTGAGTCAGTCTGACTTCCGCTTCCGCACCTTGGCGTCTAGACCGCCAACTCGCCGTCCTTCGGTTCGGAGCGGCGATCGGAATCATGACAGCACCCACCACCAAACAGGACCCCCGCCCGGCAGCCGGCAGGTCACACCGGGGTGGCGGGCCGAGGACAGGCAGGATGACCCATGTGGAAGGCCCGAACCAGCCGGGAAGCGTGGCGAACGTGCGACAACGGCTCCCAGGACCTCTCCTCCGGGCCATAGCCCCTCCAGTCCTCCAGATAGAAGAGTCGGCCCCGGGTCCGTCGGGAGGCCAGGATGGCCCGGACCTCGTACTCCAGGTGGTCCCCACGAAGAACCGGAGGAGGAGGGACGGAGGCCACGCAATCAGGATGAGCGGCACGTAGAAGGGAAACGTGAAAGACTGGATGGCATTTCATGTGCGGGGGTAGTGACAGCTTCATGGAGACACGGTTCAACACCCTAGCTATGACATAGGGACCCACATACCGAGGCAGCAGTTTCTTGGAGCCCCGGGTGTTAATGTGTTGTATCGACACCCACACCCTGTCACCCACCCTGTACTGCGGCTCAGCTTGGCGATGCCTGTCCACGAACAGTTTGTAGGATTCCTTAGCCCTAGCCAACTCAAATCGGGCTCGTTGCCAGAGATCCCGAAGGAAGCCATGGTACGCCTGTACAGTGGGTAAGGGGCTGGCGAGAGGCTTTTCCCAAGGGACAGTCCGGGGATGACGCCCTTGCAGACAAAAGAACGGGGACATGCCGATCGCGGAGTGGCGGCTGTTATTGTAGGCGTATTCCACCAGCCAAAGGACTTCCGACCATTCCTTTTCCACGGATAACAAGAGACATCGGAGGTACTGCTCCATGGTCTGATTCGTCCTTTCCGCTTGTCCATCGGTCTGCGGGTGGAACGCTGTGGATAAGCGTACTTCCATTTGTAGAATGCGACATACCTCACTCCAGAATAGACGGAATACCATGTAAACGTACCACGTTGCACATGACTATACCAGCCAAGTCTGCCGCTGAAGGCAGTTTCGTCAATGGAACGAAATGGGCCATCTTGGAGAGATGATCCACAATAGTGAGGATGGTGGTGTAGCCATCCTTTGTCCTGGGTAGTTCCACCACAAAGTCCATGGAGATGGTATGCCAAGGGTAGGGAGGCACAGGGATGGGATGTAGCAATCCCACCGAGGGCTGGGAAGATCCTTTCCCCTGGGCGCAAACAGCACATCGCGCTATGTGGGCGTGTACATCAGCCTCCATGGTAGGCCACCAGAAGTGTCTCAGCAGTAGGTCCATCGTCTTCTGACGGCCAGGGTGGTTGGATAGCGGGTGGTCATGGCACATGTACAAGGCTCGTTGGCGATGGGTAGGTAGAGGCAGGAAGTAACGATCTCCACGGTATATGAACCCTTCCATGGTAGTGAGACCCTGCAGCTCACCTATCCAAGACGAAGCGGCTTTCTGTTGTAGGTCATCATGAAGTTGAGACAAAAAGCCGGAAGACAGGATGAGCCCTTGGAAGCAACGGTTCGGGATGATTGGAGCTGGTTTGACCTCGGGTGCGTTCTCTTCGGTCTCCTCAAGACGTGACAGGGCATCGGCCTTGGCGTTGTTCTTGCCTGGACGATAGGTAATCAGAAACTCATATTCATTGAAGAATAAGGTCCAACGCAGCTGCCGTGCAGATCGAAGGAACTGGAGGTTTCTATGGTCTGTATAGATAGTTATCGGATGTTTGGCGTCCTTAAGGTGGTGGCGCCATTCCTCGAAGGCGACTTTGATGGCAAGGAGTCCACGGTCAGAGATCGTATAATTCCGCTCCGCTGGTTGGAGTCTTCGGGAGTAGAATGCCACCGGGTGCAATAGGCCTGTGCTGGTATCCCTTTGGGATAACACCCCTCCCAGGGCGTCTTGGGAAGCATCGGCCTCCACTATAAACGGCCGTTCCGGGTTTGGATGCGATAAAACTGGGGCCGTAGTGAACCGCGTCTTCAAGGTGCGGAAGGCTCGTTCGGCTTCGTGGCTCCAGTCAAAGCGGCTCCCTTTGCGCAGTAGGCGGGTGATGGGCGTAACAATCCTAGAAAAACCACTGATAAAACGGCGATAGTAATTTGCAAACCCCAGGAACCGTTGTACATGTTTCACTGAGGTAGGGGATGGCCATTGTAGTATCGCAGCGGTTTTCTTGGTGTCCATGGAAACCCCCTCTGGTGTGATGATGTGCCCCAGGAACTCTACTGCTGTGGTGTGAAAGACGCTCTTTTCCAACTTGACGTATAACCCATGGTGTTGTAACTGCTGCAAAACAGTGCGTACATGTCGAACGTGTTCGTCTTGGGTTTTTGAGAAGATTAGAATGTCGTCAATATAAACGATGCAAAACAAGTCAAGGTATTCCCTCAGTACTTCGTCGATAAAGTGCTGGAAAGCCGCCGGGGCGTTGCAGAGTCCGAAGGGCATGACCTGGTATTCGTAGAGACCGTACCTGGTCCGGAACGCGGTCTTCCATTCGTCCCCCTTTCGGACTCTGACCAGATGGTATGCCCCCCGGAGGTCCAGCTTGGTAAATATGGTGGCGTCTTTCACCTGGTCCAGCAGGTTCGAAATCAGGGGTAACGGGTACCTGTTCTTGACCGTGATGGCATTCATCGCTCTAAAGTCGATGCACGTTCTTAGGTCTCCTTCCTTCTTTGCCACGAAAAAGAGAGGAGACGACACCGGCGATCTAGAGTGGCGGATGAACCCATTGCGTAAGTACTCATCCAAATACATACGGAGATGTTCGTTTTCTTTCTCAGTGAGCGAGTAGATACGACTACAGGGCAGCTTAGAACCAGGGAACAAGTCTATCCTGCAATCGAAACTGCGATGCGGAGGTAATGTGTTCGCCCCTTTCTTATCAAACACTGTAGCCAGGTCCAAGTATGCATCCGGTACCTTCCCTTGGAAGGCCAGGCTGGTTTTCGTAAGGGGCAATACATGGGCTTGTACTCCTGTGGAACCGGGGGAACACGACTGAGGGTAACAGAGAGATGTGCAATGTTCCGAATCCAATTGCACCAGCCTGGATGTCCAGTCAATCCGTGGATTATGTTCCACCAACCATGGAAGTCCCAGGATCAAACGGAATTGCGGTGCATCTATGGCATCAAAGGTAATAGTCTCCTTGTGTTGGTTCCGGAACGTCATCTCCAGGAGTTCGGTCTGAAAACGGATGAGGCCGGAGGTGAGATCCGTCCCATCCACCGCCTTTACTATCTCAGGCGTCTTCTTCGTTATAGCGGCCATCCCTAGTCTCGCCATGTACTGGTTGTCAATAAAGTTGCCAGTGGCTCCTGAATCGATCAGGGCGGTGACGTGCCACACCAGGCCCGACCGTGTTCGTAAGGTTACGTCTACTCCAAGATGATGGCAACCGTCGCCGTTATCCGGGGTTGGTGTCCTTAGGGATGACGAACCCAGTAGCCGGACCCCACCGTTTACTGGGTTTCCTCGTTTCCCGACCAGTCACCCTTGGAAACAGGCAGAGCAAAAGGCTTCTTCCCCCTGGGTTTCGGTTTTACCGGGCATTCCCTCACGAAGTGCCCGTTCTTGCCACAATACAGACACTGGTTCTGTCGCCTTCTCTTTTCTCGTTCTTCCTTTGTGAGGGGTCCCCGAATGCCTCCGATCTGCATTGGTTCTGGTGGTTCAGGGTTGGACGCTATGTCCTCGATGGGTTTTTCTTTCTGGAGCAAAAGTCGTGAATCTCCGCCTCTGTAGCGGTCGGTCTTCCTTTCCTGCAGTCTAAAGTTCAACTTTACCACCAAATCAATAAAAGGACCGATGTCTTCTGGTGGATCAGGTATTTGGGAAAGGAGGTCCTTTATCTCATCCCGCAAACCCCTGTAAAACACCGAGACCTTCTTGGACTCCGGCCAGCGGGCTTCGATCACCAACCTACTGAAGGTGGTAATATAATGCAGCAAGTCCGTGCTTCCTTGTTTCAATCCGAGCAGCTCGTTATCTGCTGCCTGTACAAAGGTATGGCGGGCGAACATCCGTCGCATGGTATCCTTGAAGGCTGGTAGGTTGTACAGAACCGGTTCATCGTTCTCCACTAAGGGAATGGACCACAGGGAGGCATCGCCGCCCATATAGGAGAGGATAAAAGCGATTTTGGAAGATTATATTTTTTATTTATTTATTTTACAATAAACTACCTATGTATATAGTTATAGATTGACTGTATCCTTTAATATGGAATGGCTCAGCTCTTTTATTTTGAATTTGGATAAAGTTGAACAGCATAGTTAATATCTTCTATAAACTTATAAACAGTTTAAAATGTTTTTTTTAAAGTGTTTTTCACCTTGCGCGCAACGTGCGCGCACTGTGCGCGCACCGTGCGCGCACCCCGCGATTTTTAAAAAAATAAATAAAAAGGCCTAGGACGTTAGGAAGTGTCTTCCGTTACTTGTTTTCACGTTCTTAACTTTTCTCTTTGGCTATCTTCTGCCACGGGGGTGCGTGCTCCGTGCGCGCATGCATGCGTGCTCCGTGCGTGCTTTGTGCTCGCATGCGTGGGGGCACCATGCGCGCACCGTGCGTGCTCTGTGCGCGTACGGTGCGCGCATGGTGCACGCACGGCAAGTCATGTGATTACGAAACAACACTTCTAATTGGTTGATAGTAGTTTCTGTTCCAGAATCTTCAAACACCACAGGGGGTGGGGCAGCGCCAAAGGTGGTGGTTAGCAGGGCGCTGCACACTTCCGCAAGGGTTTTTCACCGTGCGCGCACCCCGCGCTTTTTTGAAAAAAATAAAATGTTTTTTTCACCCTTCGTGGTCCTTCAGGGACCCCCTGACAAAGGCTAGGGGGTCAGGAACTCTCTACCCTGCCCCCTTTTCATGTTCTCCACCTTTCTTTTTCACTGCCACACACAAAATGGCGTCCAACACTTCCTGATTTCGACCGATTCGAATGTTGACTGACATCTAACCACCAATCAGAATTACGCTCGCGCACCGCACGGTGCGCGCCTATAGATATTTATGTACTTTTAACTGCAATTTTCTCAGGAACTACTGAACAGAGTGACACCATATATGCAAAAGGCACATGCCTGACCTGAGGACTACCTCTTTGCCAAATTTCTAGTAATTCTGTTCAGCCGTTCGGGATGTACCTTCGACTAAAGGTCCTATGGGAAAATGCATGGGGAAAACGCGTTTTGGGACCCCCCTTTTTTCTCAGCCCCCACTTGACGAATCACCCCGAGACTTTCAGGGTAGGAGCTGAGCGGAGCGCCCCATTAGTTTTGAAAACTTCGCGAGGATTCGTCAACCGGTGCCAAAGTTATTCAAAATAGAATTTTCAGATTTCCTAATGGAACTCGGTCCTAACTATAACTATCTACTGGCGACCGCCAGTAGACAATATATAAATATATATATATTGTTAGACCTGGCACCTTGGCGTGAGTTTCCCTTCCACTTTTTGATGGTGTGCCTCGACTGTTTTGCTGGTGTTGTCCGCTCAGGGCACTGCGCCACGGCTAATCCGTGCCGCAGTGCAAGTGCTCCCTAGATAAAATGTACCTGTAAATTGATGTTCACGATTGGTTTATTGGATTCACTGTCAGTCCCCAGTAAAGTGCACCAGGGGTGCCAGGGCTTGTGAATGCCAATGCTGCTGGTGGGCTTGCAGCGCTGGTTGCGCCACCCACAGAAAGCGGCCGTGTAAAATGTGTCTAGGGTCTGCCACCGCAGACCCTGTGCGTGGTCCGGGACCGTCGCGCTGACTGCGCAAGTGCCCCCACTTGCCAGTCCCTAAACCTTCCCTTACCTACATATTAGCCACCCCTCTGGTAGGCCCAAGGGCAGGGTGCATTGTAGGCATAAGGTAAGACATGCCCTGGTGTGTGTGGCATGTCGTAGTAGTGAATTACAGCCCTTTCCGTTCTTCACTATTGAAGGCTACCTGCTCTCCATAGGCCAGAATGGGCTGCTGGGATCACGCCAACGCTGTGACCCCAGTGGACTCAGAGAGCATGGTAGAGTGTCAAGTTTGGTATGCCTGAACTCAGAATAATAAAATACCTCTTGTAGTCAAGTTTATTTTAGTATCCTGGGTTTGTAAATACTACTTTTAGAAAGTTAGTATTTACTGACCTGACCATCTCAGTCCGCCTCTGCTGTGTGTATGTGTTCTGCCTGGCAACAGTAAGGAGCAGGGTTGGGGAATCCCCAGGGACAGGTTGGCTGCCAGGTGGTGGGTAGAGAGATTACACCTGGATGGGTGGGAGGAGTACACCTTGACTCTTGAATAGACCTGTGCTCTGCCACCACAAAGCCGGCGCCACCCCCTGTGGGGCGGCTGATGTCTCTGCCCTGCTGCTGAAAGGAAAGAGCAGAGTCACCATAACAAAGTGCTCCAGAACTGGACTGAGCCAGGCCTAGGCCCCCTGGCGCTAAAGAACAAAAGAATCATGGTATAAAAGTAGGAGCCTGGCTCCTAAGAAAGCAGAATCCTGTTTACCACAAAGAACCTCTGCCCGACTAGAAGGAGAAGAAGACGCTGGAGGAGCTGGCCTGCTGCTTGCCTTGCTGAGAAAGGAGAGGAAGAGACTTACTGAAAAGACTTTGCTACTTTGTGCTTGAACATTCTCCAAGGGCTTGATCTGAGCTTGCCCCCTGAACTGAACCCCAGGACCAGTGGGTTCTCTGTGCTTCTTGCTCGTCCTCCAATTCGAGCCGTGTGTGCATCCCGCTGGAAAAGAGACTGCGCCCCTCATCGCCCCTCCTAGGGCCGTGACACTCAGGAGCTCGCCTGCCGCAATCCCGTGAGAGCCCCGCTCCGTCCGGAGCCGCTCTCTGTCCCCGGGCTAGGCCGCCTGCACCCCTGTCACCGCCTGCCATTGGAGCGCGCTGAACGCGCTATCACCCCTCCCGCCGGAAGCCGTCCGACGACTGTGATCTACGCCGGGTCATCCAGCTGCACTGACCGTGCCCTGTGACCCCGCTTCGCTATCCCCGGACATCTCAGGCCGCGCCACCCCCGCTGTGGAGACCCTCCTGCACCGCCGTGCCAAAGGGTCGCGGGCCGCGCCTGCCGACTTGCCCACACCTGCTGATTGAGGACCCAAGAACACTTCCCGACGTTGAGAGTCGCACCGACCTGTGCCGACTCTCCCCATCACGAAAGAAGTTCCAGTATCGGGCTCGGGGCCCGCAACGCCTTATTTCCCCGTTCGCAGGAGCCGATCTCTGTGAGTACTGGAACTACAAGGAACATTTGCAAGAGACTACAAAGTATCCATTTGAAACTACGAACAAAGAACATTTGCCCGCTTTATAACCTGGTGGCCTAGCGAAAACGTTATTGGTCTTGTGATAAGTCTGCTGAGATATATATACCTATTTTTACATAAAGAAACGTATTTTTATATATATCCAAGTCTGGTGTCCGTTTCTGGGGGGATTGATGTATTTACTGTGTGTGTGATTGTAAGTGCTTAACCAACAACGCCTGAGGAATCGCCTTGGCTGCTCACGCCACGCACCTAGAGGGTGAGCAAGGGTCATTCAAAAGGGGTTATCCTGCGCCCTGACGTGGAGGAGAGGGTTCCTGCTTGACACAAGGGCAACCTTGCGCCAACCAGAGATCCCCGACTCTAACATATATCTATATATATCTATATATATATATATATATATATATTCAAAACAATTGAATCCTCTCTGCAGCGCACTCAACGACGGGTGCATATGCGATGGGCTGAATCCAAGCCCTAAATTAATTTTGAAGAACAAATTGCTCTGCAATCACGAAATCCGATTTTCAAGCTACATCGGTTCACTCCAACGCGTTTCAGCCCTCCAAGGCCTTAATCACGGTAGGTGAGTATTTCTACTTCTGCACTTATACACAGTTCACATTAGCCTATTATGTGGCATTGTGGTATATGTAGTGCATGTTGTTTTAACATACAAAACTATATTACATTATTTACATGATATGTTCAGACCTTTCTTGTAATATTATTTGTACAATATATAAATTACTTTTTTAACATTGTTTCAAGATTATTTAATTTTTTGTATAACTGTTTTCAATTAGTATTGAAATGTTCAAAAAGTCTTTCTTTTATGTCCATTTGTATGGTGTTTTGTTTCTCCGGCTGCAGTCATAGAGTATTTTTATTCATGACCATACATATGGTGTGAGTTACTTTTTACTCTATTTTTCCTAATTCTTGGGATTAGTGCCCATAAGGTTTGTTCATACAACAGGATTTCATTCCAATATGTTCTAAAGTTTTTTCTTTTTCTTCCATGTTCCATTTTCTTCCTTCTTTTTATTCCAAATGTACATATAATTCCTCATCGTTGTTAATTCCATGAGGGGTCTTGGTCCTCAGTTTAATTATGTCTCTTGATTCCATCTGGCGCAATTTTCGAGTCCTATCACCGCCTCTCTCATTACTTTGTATTGTGTGGATTTCAAAAAAGGTCATGGCCCACCAATCACCATTTTAGCATGTTATTATATGCTTGGCAGTGGCATAAGTTTGATCCTTGTTCTTTACTGCTTGTACATGTTCGTTAATTCTCTTTTTAAGCATGCAGATGGTACTTCCAATGTATTGCATACCACATTTGCATTTAATGATGTATATTACAAATGTTGTGGAGCATGTGATTCTCTGTTATCAATTCTGTTTCCTTGTATTCTTTTACGATTTTCACCGATTTGACAGGCTTTGCACACATTCCACTTTACAAATCCTACTTGTTGTTGATAGATTTTGCCTCCTGGAAATAACTTTTTACCACTAAATCCTTAATTGATTCTGATTTTCTATATGTGATCAGTGGACGTAATCCAAGTAGGGGGCCAATATCTGGGTCATTCGATATTAAATGCCAATATGTTTCAATGTTTTTTATGATTGTCCCACTTTCTTTACTGTATGTAATGATACATCTTGGTGCTTTCTGTTCTTGGGAGCTTCCTGTTGGTTTTTCTTTTTTAGTAATTGAGGTTTTAGTTCTCGTTTTGTTGGGAATTTTTTGTCTGCCTGTCCGTAGTGTGGCTTCTTTGTAACCTCTGCTTTTTAATCTCATTGGTGTTTCTTTGATTTTTTTCCTCCACATTACTTGCTTTTGGGCAATTTCTTTTAATCCTTGTGAATTCCCCATACGGGATGCTTTCTAGGAGAGATCTTTGGTGGAAGCTTGTGCCGTGTAGAATGCTATTTGTCGACGTTTCTTTACGGTACAGTGTTGAGTGAATTTGGTCTTCTTCAATACATACCCAAGTGTCCAAAAATGAAATGCCTTTGGTACTTGTGGTGTAGGTGAATTTCAGCCCTACATCATTTTCATTTAGTGTGTTAAAATACTCTTTGAATTCTCTCTCTGTTCCTTTCCAAATTAAAAACAAGTCGTCAATAAATCTGACCCACAAAATTATTTTATCAATCTGTTCTTGATTCTGAGCGTTCCAGGCCATTTCTTCCTCCCACCACCCCGTTGTAATATTGGCGTAGTTGGGAGAAAACGAAATGCCCATGGCAGTCCCGCAGTCTTGCCTGTACAAATAATAATTAAAAAGAAAAATGTTATTGGTCAGACAGTTCTCTATCATAGATAGGAGCATTTTAGTGTGTTCTAACTCCGATATATTTCTCTGTTGTAAAAAGTATGTGCATTCTTTTAAGCCCACGATGTGTATAAGGAGACCACATCTATGTTGGCCAATATGTATTCTTGATTCCAAGTTATGACTGTTAGGATTCTTAGGAAGTCTCCAGTGTCACAAATGTAGGAATTCAAGTTTTGTGCTATAGGGGCTGAAAAATAGTCCACATAATCTCATATGGAGAGTTGCATGAGGAAACAATAGGTCGACCTGGTGGGTTGATGAGGGACTTGTGTATTATTTGGAGGAAATAGATTGTTGGAAATGTTGGAAAGCCATTTGTTAAAAATTGTGATTCATTGTAATCAATTAAGTTTCTTCCATGCCAATTTTTTCATTTTTTGTTTAGATTGATAGTCATCTTGTTGATTCGATTTTTCTGGAGCTTGGTGTATTTGGTGACATCATTTAATTGCCTGTATGCTTCCTTTTTATAGGCATCTTTGTCCATCAGGACAATATTTCCCCCCTTGTGCGCCGGTTTGAATATCAATGTATTTTTCTCCATTAATATTCTCAGTGTTTTTCTTTCTTTGCATGTTCGATTTTCTTTCCGATTTGGATGTCTGATTTTTTCCATTTTGTCTACTTCGCCTATTACTGCTTCCGATAATAAGTCAAACTTGTTTCCAGGTCACATTGCCGGACAAAATCTTGACTTTTTCTTTAGGCCGGGTGTTTGTCTGTTTCTAGTGACAATTCTTGAAGGACTTGCTGTTCCGATATTTCCACTTCATCTAGATTAAACATCAGTTCAAACATAGTTCATAGATGCAGGATTTGTTCAATAGTTAGCTCAGTGTTTCCTTGTTCGATATTTTCCGGTATCTGTGTCATTTCTTCTCTTGGTTTTTTAGTTGCATTTGCTTTTGCCAATTTCAATTTCCTTGTATACTTGTATAAATCAATTTTTGTTTGGGCGTAATCAAAGTGTTTTTCCGGGCAAAAGGAGAGTCCTTTATTCAATAAAGTTACTTCTACCTTGGTTAGCTTGTGTTGTGATAAGTTTACTATTAGGTTATTGTCTGTTAGTACTTCAGACGGCGAAGTTCATATTTTCTTCTTCCTTCTTGATCGTCTTGTCTTTCTTGATTTGTAGAGGATTCCGAGTCTCCTCTGCCTTGTCCTCGATTTGTTCCTCTACCCCTGCCTCTTCCTCTTTGTATTGTTTGGCCGATATGCATCAACCTCATTTCCTCTAAAAAAGTCGGTTTCATGACTAAACTTATCCCCATCGGTGTTTCTCCTTCACTTATGTCAGACTCACTTGTGATTTCACCAGTCGCGCTATATTTATTCTTACTTGTTGAGTAATTTCTTTTAAGCGCATCAAATCTTTTGGCGTATGTTAATATCCTTCCATGTGTATAATCCTCCTCATCTCTTTTAAATTTCCTTAGCTTGCGCTCTTGAATTTCCATCTCATACTTTTCCAAGCGTGTTTCCATTTCTTTACGTAATCGGTTCACTTCCTCCTTATTTGTGTGTGTTTTAATTTGTGCTTCCAATTCCTCAATATTTTTTGTTATCTCTTCCAAATGTATTTTGGCATGCTTTATGAGTATTCTTATCATATTCGGTGAGCATTCCATGTTGTTGTGCCCCCATTCTTCTAATAAAGCTGTTTTCGTGTCAGGGTGTCTAGACATCGTAAAAATCCAGAGTCCTCTGGGGACTCGATTCACCTCTATATATTTGTCAAGGGCAAAGACCTCCCAACTTTTATTCATCTCTTTTTTGTACAAGCGTTCCACTTGAAAAATGAGTTGTTTTAATATTTACCCCTGATTTTCCTGAGTCTTGTTCTCTCCTGTCGTATCTGCTGTTGGCTGCGTGCCGGGTTGAAAGAATGCCGCAATTTTCAATGCGCGTTTTGCCTTTCGTGCTTCCATTCTAGTTTTTGTATTTTGTTTCCTGTGAGTGAGGGGAAAAAGGTCATAATCCCTTACTAATCATGTAATAAGCATAGATCCTTCTTGTACTAGTTCTGGCCCAGAAACAGGGGGAGGGGCCCTTATCCCCCTAATTTGACGTAGAACTTTGAAGGTGTATCTGGGCAAGAGTTAAAGTCTTAGATATCTATGGAAGAAATTTCCAAATCAATGCAGATAGATCCGATGATGTTTAGTCATATATTCATACTTTATTCGTCAAGTATGAATAAAGAAAAGAGAAAGGCACAGCCAACACGTGTTTCACCCCCTAACAGGCCATCAGGCCTGGGGCTTCCTCAGGGCTATACATAGGCAATGTAACAACATAAGTTTAAGGAGAATTCGGTCAGTGATGAGCACATATCACACAAGGTTGTGGAAGGTAAGTATAGAGGGGTTAGTAAGAGGGAGAGAGGAGGAGGAGAGAGGGGAAGAACAGAGTTGAGGTGTGAGAAGTGGGAAAGGTATATTTACAAGAGGTTAATGTAAAAGGAACGGGAAGTATATGGGTGAGGGATTAAGGAGAAATAGGGTGTAAGTGAAAAAGGAGTATTGTGAACACAGGAGTTAGAATATATTTAAGTGACATGTAAGTGACGGGGGGAGTGCACCGGGTATTGGTCGTGAGGAGGTATAGGTATTTATTAGGTTAGTTCGTAATTGTGTCGTAACCAAAAGTTAAGTGCAGGTTCATGCAATGCGGAGTTATTGTGGCGGAAAAGTTAGAGTGCGTGGTATGTTAGTCAGAAGTAACGATAGTTGATAGAAGATAGATTTAAAGAGAATGACAAATGAAAGAGAGGGTTGGCATTACACATTTACATGTAAATCATTACAATTGTTGTACACACGAAATATCGAGGATGGTCATTTTAAAACATATTAACATCAGAAAGAGAGAAAAAACACAGGTTTCTGTAAATTGTCATTGAGGCCCAAAATAAAGAGAGCGCGCGTATGAGAGACAGGTTGAAATCAATTCAAAATTTGCATGGTACATTTGTCAAATATCATAATCATTGAGGAGCGAGATTAGAAGTCAAATTTAAGGCATGCGGTCATTGACGAGAGAGAGATAGTGTTGCATATAGTATCAATACAAGATCAGTCAAGAAAAACGCGCGTATGCAGAACGAGTCGTAACGGATTAGAGAAGGTTTCATGGTAATCGTGCAATCAACAAGGCGCAGGTTTTTCAGAGAGTGTAGTCGTGAATGAAATAAAAGCTACCACATTAAGTCCAAGCGTTATTATTAAGATTTTTAGAAAAAACAAGAATAACATAAGGAAATCAAGTAAGTTAAAGCGAACGTATATTTACAGTATAATTGTGATTTGCGGCATCAGGGGCAGCAGGGTCAAGGTATATGATGGAAGAAAGGATATCTGAGTTAGTATCTCCTGCTGTAAAATCGGTGGAGAGTGCGGAAAATGGGGGCGTGATGAGGTAATCAAGAATGGCAGTGAAACGGTGATTTAAGTAAAACGAGAGATGGCGCGTCAATATTAAAGCAAGTTCGGGCGATAGGGGTTAAAGGATTGCAGTATCATGCACTAGATGATGGATTGATTGTGAATAAATAGCAAGGACTGAAATTTTGGTAGAGACGGTCAAGGAGGAACGAATTCCGTGTGGTTTTTACGGTAGTGATATACTGGGTTGTGAGAGGTGCTCATAGCCGCTCGACAAACGGAAACTTGTGAAGCTAGACGTGAAAGCCAAACATTCAAAAATTCAGACGTAGTCGGAGTGTGTTAAGCTATAAGTGCACTCCGGTAAAAAGGAGAGCAGTGTCGTCGGAAGTTCAAAGTGTGATCCAAGGATCACTTACCGGGTAGTCTCGTACTGGGGTTTCAATTGAAAAGAAAGGGTTAGTAAACCCGGGATTCTAGAGGGAAGAAGAACAAAGAAAAGGCTGATGTAACATGTGAGCTAAAAGTCTGCTGGGGCACTACGGTAGTGGTGGTAGTATCGCTTACCTCAGGTCTCGGCTAATGCCAGGTTCGGTGAGTTTCTTCGGCTTAATGCGATTAGTGAAACCAAACGAAACAGTCATCCTTAAAGAGGTCGCGTGTTAGTACTTCCGGGTGGTGACCCGGAAAGGAGGAGGTTCATGCGCAGGCGCCATTTTGGAACGAGGTGATTTGAATGAAAACAGGCAAGGTGGTTTTAGTAGATAGCGCCATGTTTAGACGGGGAGAAATCAGTGGGAAGACCGGGCGGGAGGGTATGGATATATTGGTCGAATTAAAGGATATAAGTAAATTAAGGTATGTCATGAGAGTATTAAATAAGAAATTGCGAATGAGTAGCATTTCAGGACATATTTACGGTAGAACTAACAGAAACATTTTGTAATGATGACATAAAAGACCAATTGAATACAGTGAAGCAAATCAGAGTATAAAAGAGGAATGATATGTGATCCAGAAAGATCCATGGCCACAAGATAGGCCGTCCAATGGTCGCAGTTTGAGTATTCCCAGGGATCAATGAGGCGCTAAGAAGTGTAAGGTATTTAAATGATACAGGAGGAAGGAAAAGTGATGGTGTAGTCTGGCTGGGAAGACGGGCTGTACAGGATGGAGGAGCAGAGTACCATTAGAAACCTTAGTCATCTCCTAGCCATACATGCATTTCCGCATCTTTGTTAAGTCCCAGATTGGTTGTTTTGTAATTCATGATCAGTTCACTTTCGCGTCTCCGTAGTCTAAGTTCACGGTTTCCCCCTCTCTTGGTTTGGTGTACAATCTCCAGACCAAAGAAGCAGAAGTCCTTTTTGTGATGATGTTTTTCCTCAAAGTTTTCAGTTAGTGGGTGGCCAGAAATGTGTTTATGGATGTTGCGATAGTGTTCCTGAATCCGGATTCGTAGTGGTCGAATCGTGCTACCTATGTACGGAAGGTTGCAGGGGCAAATTATCACATAGATGCAGAATTTGCTATTGCAGTCAATCCATTCTTTTATGACGAATTCCCTCCCCTGCGTTATAGGTATTCTTGTCATTTTATTACAGCTCAGTTTGCAGATGCTGCAGTTTTTGCATGTGTGGTATCCTGGAGGTCTGTCTAGGAATGTAGTGACTGTGTTCCGTTTGTCTTCAAATTCGGACTTACATAGGATATCCTTCAGGTTTGGTGCACGTCTGAATGTGATTTCTGGGTATGTTTTTAGATCTTGAGTCAGGTTAGGTGTTTGTTGTAGTAAGTGCCAATGTTTTTTAAGGCTTTGTCTAATTTGGTGATGGCCAATGTTATAATTGGTTATAAAGCGTATCTTTTGTATTTTGTCTTCAATCAACACACTAATTCCGATTCAACTCACTGAACCGATAATAATTCCTGCCTTTTTTAAGCTTACGGATTTCCGCCTCACTGCTTGCTCGTCACCAGTATTGTTTACCATGTTGATTTAAATTCTCAAAAACAGTGCTACACACACACACACACACACACACACATATATATATATATATATATATATATATATATATATATATATATATATATATATATATATATATATATATATATATATATATATATAGTCGCTCCAAACTTCTCCTCCAAAACCAGGGGAATCCCCAAAGAAGACAGCACTCACAAGGGCAGGTTCCATTAATTTATTTCATTTCACGGACCACCAGCATATAAACAGACGCGTTTCGGCAACGGCCTTTTTCGATATTTGCCGAGACGCCAGAAAGCCCCGTTATTTATTTCCATCATCACAGAGCATATCCGTCAACAACACAAATGAAGGACATTGAAATCCACTTGTATCTAGGGTGAATCAGAGCCATCTTAGGCTGTCCGAGTTAATGATGGAGTGAGGATTCTTTCCTCATCACACTTGATGTACAATCATTGTACACAATCATTGACCACAAACAAGGGTTAGATGCGTGTGACCATTTCCAGACCTCTTAGACTCAGAGATAACAGTAAGATGATATTGGAGATGATCGATTTCTGTCTTTCCAATAACATTTTTCTGTTCAATGGTGTTCTTGCTAGACAAACAACCGGCACGGCGATGGGTTTGTGCTTCGCCCCTAGTTTTGCCAATCTTTTTATGGGGCGGTGGGAGGAGGAGGTACATGCCAACCCTGAGTATATGCACTATTTTAAACATGTAACCACGTGGATGCGTTACATCGATGACCTGTTCATCATTTGGAAAGGCAGTGAGTGTGAAGCACACAAATTCATTAAGTGTCTTAATACCAACCACAGCAATATTGTCCTCACAGGCCATGTCAGTAGAGTAGGGGCAGAATATTTGGATGTCAAGATTGACATCACAAATAACCAAATACGGACCACTCTTTTTAGAAAGGCAACGGCAGGCAACAGTTTCCTCCACGCACTTAGCAGCCATCCTGAGACTCTGAAGTGGAGTATACCTTTTGGGGAGTTGCTAAGGGCCAAGAGGAACTGCAATACAGACGTAGCCTACCAGCAAGTCAGTAAGGAGATGCTAGAACGGTTCAAGATCAGAGGGTACCCAAATTGGGTACTTCTCAGAGCGAGAGAGAGAGCAAACGGGATATCTAGATCACTCACCTTGTTGAACAAACCCATACAGTCCATGACAGAGGATGAGGATAACACACGTATCATCATGACATTCAACACTGATTCAGACAGTATCAAGAAAATCCTAGTCAAGAACTGGGATATTCTCAAAAGCGACAATACTATTGGCACCAGCATTCCCAATCGGCCGAGCATTACGTACAGGAAAGGGAAAAACATCAGAGACATGGTGGTACATAGTGATGTGACCACATATCCCCTGAGACATGAACACGGCCTCAAGGGATTTTTTCCCTGCGGTCACTGCAAGGCGTGCAGGAACAGTACTTTTCTCAAAACGACCTCTTACAATGGGGTTGATAAGACAATCAATCAATTCCTTACATGCAGTACCACGTTTGTAATTTACGTAATTGAATGCCCTTGCAAACTCTGGTACATAGGCAGCACCACTCTTCAGGCAAAACAACGGGTACTAGAACACAGCAGGGCCATTACGCATGTAGATGAGAAGTACCCAGTTGCACGCCACTTTAGAGACCAACACTTTTCGGACCCTACTTTACTCAGATTTTTCATTTTGGAACAAATCATGAACCATCCTAGAGGAGGCAACAGGGTACTGAGGTTGAGACAAAGGGAATCCAAATATATTGTGGATTTCCAGACCAAGGATCCTGGGGGCCTCAATCAGGATGAAGAGTTGGCCATACACTTGAGGGAGTGAAACATCTATACTTAGACTTTCTGTACAAGTGAACTTGGTATTCCAAGGTTGAGTTGATTTGTGCGGCTAGCTTCTCCTTTTGTCTTTTCCCGTCTCTTCTTCTTTTCTTCTTCTTGGTCTCCCCCCCCTCCTCTTTTTCTCCCTTCTTTTCCCCTCTTTGTCTTCCATTTTTTCCACATGTACTAGAATTATCAGATGCAAGAACATGTGTTAAATACATGTACGAACTGTTGTTAAATGACCTTTTTAATTTATGTTTCAGGAGGAAAGGAAGGGGCCCGAACATCAGCACTCACTCCTCACGGGCAACCTACTCTTTTCCCCTCATCATCACTTTCATCACTGCTAGTCGAGTACTGTGAGACTGGGTGCACAAGAGCATTGGACTACTACTTTTCAAGCAACACGGTCAGCCGATATACATTACATTTTCCACCTAGTATTTTATTTTCATAGTAGTGTGCACACCCAGGAGGCATGGGATTATGCGCACAATTTTCAACCTTTCCCATTGTGGCAAGAAGGGGCAGGTCATTTTGGGGCACTTGCCCAGCTAGTTTGCATGATCCAACACACAAGAGAACTAATTTCCACGTTTCGATCTTAATGGATGTTTAGACTGTCCTTTACATGCTATGGGCTTGAGCAGCAAGCATTGGCAATTTGTCCTAATATAATATGTGAAGTTTGCAACCCATATGCATTCAGACACTTGTCTTGTATATCACACCATTGATACAATTTTTCCTTTACATTTTTCCTCTTGTTTGGTGTAAGACATTATGATCACAGATGAATTCTTATTTTCTGTCGCATGCCAACAGTAGACGATGTATGCATTTGCAGCATTTTGTGTGTCAATTTATTCCATCAGCTATAGTATTGGCTTGGACCGTTCCAAGATGTCTGCCGTATTTATACTGTGCACATTTAGTTTGTCCTTTGCTTATATCCACAGTCAAACAATACTTTATTAAGACAGCAGTACGAGCACAATTATTCACGTGATCAAGACTCTTGTAGTTGAAACGCGTTGTGAATAAACACCCTTTTTTGCTGTACCATCTGTTCTGTTGGAATCTCTTGGCACTGAGAGCGCACGATAATTGATATTTTGGAATAGATATATATATATATATATATATATATGTAAGCTCCCAAAGTTGCACCGGCAGCCAGGTCACTCGCAGGCGGGTGCTATAGCGTGGCGGTGCCCCACGTAAATATGCAGCTCCCAAAACTCCCGTATTTCTCAAGCAGAGTTAAGCACTCACTGGAGGGGTTCGGTATCGATTTATCTTTATTTCGGCAGAAACATCAGATAGCAAGACAGACGCGTTTCGAATAAAACTTCATCAGACACTGATGAAGATTTATTCGAAACGCGTCTGTCTTGCTATCTGATGTTTCTGCCGAAATAAAGATAAATCGATACCGAACCCCTCCAGTGAGTGCTTAACTCTGCTTGAGAAATACGGGAGTTTTGGGAGCTGCATATATATATATATATATATATATATATATATATATATATATATATATATATATATATATATATATATATATATATATATATATTTTTTTATTTTTTTTTAATTTTTTTTTTATATATATAGATATATATATACACACACACAGATATATATTTTTTTAAAACATAGGTTACAGGGATGTTATAGTTAGGCTCAGATTTCGCTTGTACAAAATCACAGAAATTCAGCAGTTATAGTTACCTGATCAAACTATAACTTACGCACCCACAATGCACTGCTTATGAACTCACATATCATATCATTCATCACCTGCTCAGTGACATCACTGATAACTTCTCAAATGACATCACTGATAAAATCACTGATGACATCATCCAGTGTGTGTAAGTTTGTGTAAGATTTTATGATTGTTAAACAAATATACTAAGCTACTACAAAGCTTAGATTAGTATACTAAGTATACTACTAATTTATAATACTACTTTTAACATAAATTATGTGAGTGGCTGTGTGACTGTGTGAGTCGGTGTGTGAGTGGTTGTATGAGTGTGTGAGTGGATATGTGAGTGGCTGTATGGGTGTGTGAGTAGCTGTATGGGAGTATAGATGGGTGTGTGAGTAGCTGGGTGAGTGAGGGACTATGTGAGTGGCTGTATTGGTGAGCGAGGATGTGTGTCAGTGGCTGTATGAGTGAGTGAGTGGCTGTGTGAGTGGTCTTACGGGTGGGTTGTGACTGTATGGGTGAGTGAGTGGGTGTCTAAATGGCTGTATGAGTGAGTGACTGGGTGTGTAAGTGGCTGTATGCTTGAGTGAGTTGGTGTTGAGTGTGTGTTTGGTTAAGTGAGTTGGTGTGTGAGTGGCTGTATTGGAGAGTGAGTATCTGTGTGAATAACTGTATGGGTGAGTGAGCTGATGTGTGAGTGCTTGTATGGATGTGGGAATGGGTATGTTAGTGGTTGTGTGGGTGTGCAAGTGAGTGTGTGAGTGCTTGTATGGGTGAATGAGTGGCTGTTTTGAGAGACTGTATGGGTAAGTGAGTGGGTGTGTAAGGGGCGTGTGTAAGGGGCTATAGAGGTAGATAAGTGGGTGTGTGAGTAGCTGTATGGGTGTGTGACTGGTGGTATGAATACAGTATGGGTGAGTGATTGGTTCTGTGGGTGGCTGTATGAGTGAGTCAGTGGATGTGTGAGTGGCTCTACAGATTATTGGTTGTACGAGTAATTCTATGGGTCTTTGAATGGGTATGTGAGTGGTTGAAAAGTGGGTGTATGAGAGGTTATATATGGGTGTTAGTGGGTGTGTGAGTGGTTCTGTGGATTATGCCATCAGTGATGCTATTTGAGATTTCATCAGTGATGTCACTGACCATGTCATGAGTGATGTAATATGTGAGGTCATAAGCAGTGCATTGCGTGGGCATAAGTTATAGTTAGCTCAGTTACTATAACTGCTGAATTTCTATTGTTTTGTACAAGGGAAATCTGAGCCTAACTATAACATCCCTGTAACCTTTGTTTTTTTCAGTGAATATGTATATTTTTGTAATTGTATTTCGTAACTATAACATCCCTGTAACCTTTGTTTTTTCAGTGAATTACTAAGGTTTTTGTTTAATTTCATTTCCTAACCTGTAAACTTTAAGGGAGGGTGTGTGAGTGGCTGTATGGATCTGTGAAATAGTGTGTGAGTCATAGTATGGGTCTGTGAGTGAGTGTGTGAGTGGCTGTATGGGTGGTCTGTGAGTAGGTGTGAGAGTGCATGTGTGGGTCTGTGAGTAGATGTGTGAGTACCTGTGTGGGTCTGCGACTGGGTATGTGAGTGATTATGTGGTTGTCTGAGTGGGTGTGTGAGGAGCTGTGTGGATGTGTGAGTGGCTGTATGGGTATCTGAGTGGGTGTGGGAGTAGCTGTGTGGATGTATGAGTAGGTTTTTAAGTGGCTTTATGGGCCTGTGAGTGGGTGTGTGAGTGGCTGTATGGGTCTGAACAGTGGGTGGATAAAGAGGGCAGGGCCTCCGAAAACTCTCAGAAATCCAACTGTTAAGGACTTATTGGTGGTAACAGAAGGGGTTCTTGGCCCCAACGATACTCACCATCCAAGGCGACTTCATCCACCAAATAGTAGTGTGGCAGGAGGCATGTTTTTAGAGTGGTGGAGAAAGGGGGAGGGACCTCTGACCAGTTATCAGCAATCCCACTATGTGGGACTTTTGGTGGTAGCAGGAGGAGTTCTTGGCCCCCAAATATCCTCAGCATCCAAGGGGACTTCATCCCCCAACCAGTAGTGCACCCGGAGACATGTCTGCAGACTGCTGGGCAAAGGTGCCCTCTCAGCAATCCCGCAGTGTTGGACTTACTGGTGGTAACAGGAGGGGTTTTTGGCCCCGAAGGACACTCAGCATTGTTGGGGAACTTTATCCCCCAACCATTAGTGCGCCAGAACGTGCATCTGCAAAGTGGTGGAGAAAGGGGGCGGGGCCTCCGACCAGCTCTCAGCAATCCCACTGTGTGGACTTACTGGTGGTATCAGGAGGGGTTTCTGGCCCCCAGTGATCCTCAGCATACAAGTGGCCTTAATTCCCCAACCAGTAGTGCACCAGGAGGCCTGTTTACAGAGCGCTGGACAAAGGAGGTGGGGCCTACGATGCAATCCATGCACTCCCACAGTGTCAGACATTCTGGTGGTTCTTGACCCCAAGGATCCTCAGAATCCAAGGGGACCTCATCCCCCACCCAGTAGTGCACCAGGAGGCGCGTTTGCAGTGTGGTGGAGGAAGGGAGTGGGGGCTCTGATGACCTCTCAGCAACTCCAACTGTGTGGGACTTACTGCAGGTAAAAGCAGGGATGCTTGGCCTCCAAGGACTCTCAGCATCCAAGGGGACTTCATCCCCCAATCAGTAGTGCACCAGGAGGCATGTTTGCAGAGTGGTGTAGAAATGTGGGCAGAGCCTCCAATGAGCTCTCAGCAATCTCGCTGTTTGGAACTTATTTGAGGTAACAGGAGGGGTTCTTGGCCCCAGATGACCCTCAGCATCCAAGGAGACTTCATCCCCCAACCAACACTGCACCAGGAGGTACGTTTGCAGAGTGGTGGAGAAAGGGGCGGGGCCTCCGAAAAGCTCTCAGAAATCCCACTGTTAATGACTTACTGGTGGTAACAGAAGGGGTTCTTGGCCCCAACGATACTCACCATCCAAGGCGACTTCATCCACCAAATAGTAGTGTGACAGGAGGCATGTTTTTAGAGTGGTGGAGAAAGGGGGAGGGACCTCTGACCAGTTATCAGCAATCCCACTATGTGGGACTTTTGGTGGTAGCAGGAGGAGTTCTTGGCCCCCAAATATCCTCAGCATCCAAGGGGACTTCATCCCCCAACCAGTAGTGCACCCGGAGACATGTTTGCAGACTGCTGGGCAAAGGTGCCCTCTCAGCAATCCCGCAGTGTTGGACTTACTGGTGGTAACAGGAGGGTTTTTGGCCCCGAAGGACACTCAGCATTGTTGGGGGGCTTTATCCCCCAACCATTAGTGCGCCAGAAGGTGCATCTGCAAAGTGGTGGAGAAAGGGGGCGGGGCCGCCGACCAGCTCTCAGCAATCCCACTGTGTGGACTTACTGGTGGTAACAGGAGGGGTTTCTGGCCCCCAGTGATCCTCAGCAGACAAGTGGACTTAATTCCCCAACCAGTAGTGCACCAGGAGGCCTGTTTACAGAGCGCTGGACAAAGGGGGTGGGGCCTACGATGCAATCCATGCACTCCCACAGTGTCAGACATTCTGGTGGTTCTTGACCCCAAGGATCCTCAGAATCCAAGGGGACCTCATCCCCCAACCAGTAGTGCACCAGGAGGCGCGTTTGCAGTGTGGTGGAGGAAGGGAGTGGGGGCTCTGATGACCTCTCAGAAACTCCAACTGTGTGGGACTTACTGCAGGTAAAAGCATGGATGCTTGGCCCCCAAGGACTCTCAGCATCCAAGGGGACTTCATCCCCCAATCAGTAGTGAACAAGGAGGCATGTTTGCAGAGTGGTGTAGAAAAGGGGCAGAGCCTCCGATGAGCTCTCAGCAATCTCGCTGTTTGGGATTTTTTTGAGGTAACAGGAGGGGTTCTTGGCCCCAGATGACCCTCAGCATCCAAGGAGACTTCATCCCCCAACCAACACTGCACCAGGAGGTACGTTTGCAGAGTGGTGGAGAAAGGGGCGGGGCCTCTGACAAGCTCTCTGCAATCCTACTGTGTGGGACTTACTGGAGGCAACAGAAGGGGTTCTTGGCCCCAAGCACCCTCAGCATCCTAAGGCACTTCATCCCCCAATCAGTAGTGCGCCAGGAGGTGCGCTTGCAGAGTGGTGGAGAGAGAGGGCGGGGCTCCTACAAGCTCTCAGAAATCCAGCAGTGTGGGACATCCTGGAGGTAACAAAAGGGGTTCTTGGTCCCCAAGGACCCTCCGCATCGAAGGAGCCTTCATTCCCCAACCAGTTGTGCACCAGGAGGCGTGTTTGCAGAGTGCTGGACAAAGGGGACGGGTCCTCCGATGACCTCTCAGCAATCCCGCTGTATGGGACTTACTGGTGATAACAGGAGAGGCCCCCTCCCACATGCCAGGCCAAGCAGGTGAGAGGGCCCGTGCCTTCTCTGCAGAGTAGCTGTAGCTGCTGCCTGAAGAGGTCCTTTCCCTGGATGGCCAGCTCTATGGCTCAGCATAGGAACAGATAATTATATGACACACATATATTGTGTAACTCGCTCTTTGCCATTTCCACAGGCTACAATGTGCCCCAGAGTACCAGAGTTAGGTCTATTAAGTTATGGTCCCTACATAGGACACTCATGTTAGGGATTGTTGAGCACTATAAATTGTGATTGTAACATCATCATTGGGATGTACAGTATGTGTAAAGCCCTAGATTCTACTTGGTGTGTATGCAGCCATCTATGCATTCATGAATTTCATGGTACCTCTGATGTTGATACAACTCTGATAATACTAAATGTGAAAACAATTGTATAACCTTTACAGCATGAGCCGTGTATGTACTCTGTCTGGAGCAGATGAGAATGCTGTTAACTATGTGTACAGTCCCACATATCACTCACCCAAAATCGGGGCTCTCCAAACAGCTGTCAATAGCTCAAAGACCCCTTCAGAGTGGCATACAGCCCTCAGGTCACTTATTGGACGGCCCCAAGCTGAGCTTTTTCATTTAGAAATGTTGTAAATGTGCTGGTCATGTGACCCCAGTATGGTCAGCCTGCAGAGGGCAAGGCCTAATAATAAGCTGTGCACTGAGTGAACCATGTGCCAGGCTGGGGTTGAGTATTTGGGACAATACAACTGATGCAAAGAGTTACATCCCTGGTGATGTGTAGGTCCTTCTATGCTCATAAATGGAGTTGTCACAAATAATACTACCCCAGATTGTTATCACATGGACTACATTTGGAATGGGGAGAGGAGTTGCCTAACGGCTAGGGCGGTCGACCTCGAATCTGGGGAACCGCGTTCGAGTTTCGGTAGAGACGCTGAACATCCTATGATTATGGGCAAATCACGTTATCTCCCCGTGCCTAACAAAAATGAATGTGTCCTCATGTAACGCAACTGGTGCTATGTAAAGTGCTCTGATACCGATACCTTTGGCTCAAGTTTGCGCTTTATAAAACTCTGTAAAATAAAACATAAATAAAAAAATAGTGATAGCGGTTACCCCTTGACCCGATACTTCTGTCCATTGACCTACATTTCCCTTGTGTGTGCTTTCCTAATTAAAGGCCCCTTAATTCCACAGGTCTGTTTTACTGTTCCATGACTTTTGCTTGCACTGTAAAGCCCTATCTCACATGTGACATTTTAACAGTGTAGATAGTTGGTTACTTCATAACAGGTGTTATATAGGTGAATCCCCTGCTTAGTTCTATGCAATCAATCCAACAGGACATACAAGGGTATGCTGGTGTCATCCTAGTAACAGTGGCACATATGAAAAAAGGTTTGTCCTGTGATGCTAGTATATGCCACACATACTCCATCACCTGTAGTACGATATCCCATCTATGAGTACACATATCCACATATCCCCAGAGAGCAAGCCTTCAGTGAGACTCATGGCAGCCCTTTCATAGTGACCTCAGTCATAGGATGTAGTCTATTCTAAGGTATAGGTACCAGGCTCTATGGACTGTAGCCATCAAGTCAATGGGCCGGGTTGTTAGGTCTTAGTAAAATAATAAAAAAGTTGGTTAGCCTTCAATAGTCCACATTGTATTCTCAGGTGTCATAGTACCTCACATCACAATACATGTAAGATGGGCTTGTTGTTCATGATGTTAGTGGCCTGCCTTAGTCAGTTTGGGACATGACCAGATGTGAGAATAGTCAGACTATTAATACAAATGTGTGTATCCATCTGTTAGTAGTTCAAATAGATGTGAAAACTACACAAGTTGTGTGTTAGCTTTTCAGTAATGAGTGTGCTAGATGTATTCGCATTGTATCACATCACAACTGATATACGAAACGTTTCATTTACATTCTGGTTTTTCCTCTCTTGTATCCATACAGGTCAACACCCATCAGAAGTGGGTAATATGGAAGGGCACCACCAGGAAGGTGTGGAGCGTGAGAGTTTACAAGTGGTGCAGCATCCATTGCCGAAAGAGATGGGAGGACCTGAGGCGTTGGACCCGAAAGATCACAGAGGTCCAGCTGGGAAAGTTCTCCCAATGCAGGTGGGGTGCATGGCGCACCTTGACCCACCTAATAGCCCGTATTCTGGTGGTGGCCTATCCTGAGATGGATGGGCATATGAGGGCCCAACAGCAGCTACAAGGGGGTAAGTCCTGACCAGAAATCTACATGTTACATTGCCATCTTTTTTGTTAACAGGCAGCCATTTCCCCATCAAATTCGAGGGTGACTCATGTCCAGTGCACTAGAAGAGTTGTTGAATGTGTAGGTCTGGTAGTAGGTGCATGCCGATTTGCTTTGGCTATTGTCCTTATGACCAGGAACACCGTAGAGCCCAGTCCACTAGAAATTTACTGTGTTGAGCAGAAACATGGCTAAGTAAAGTAATGAATCACCTCATGTTCTTTGATTTTCTGGGTGATAGTTGTACCAAACAGGCCACTTCTCTTCATTATGTCAGGAGTGATGCTCCCTCACTAGTGTGTCTCATGTGATGGAAGCTGTGACATGGCATAGAGTGCACTTCATATGCAGTCACTGGACAACACTTCCCATTGGTAAGTTGGGATTCTACAGTAGCATAAGTGTGCAAACATCACTGGTGTCATCAGCATTAATGCCTACATATTGCCCAGTGAACCTTTCCCTGTTGTTGTTTCATCTGCTATACTGTTTCAAGATTCATTTACTGACTGGTGACATGCATCAGGGAGTGAGATGTAGAAATGTAGAGATCATATGTGAGTGTCTACACTCAGTCTTACAAGGCAATTTGTGTTTGCTATACCAAATGGTGCTGTGATGTGCCATCCCATTAGGACTCAAGTGATCCCACCTTTTCATGTTCTACATATTCACTGACACACAACAACCATCAAAGGTATGTTGGCCTGTAGGAATGCAATCTAAGAATGGTGTTGTCACCAGTCCCGAGCAGGATTGGGGATGTTCATAGGGCTAAATGAACTCTTATGATATGTGCATTTGGAGCATCTATCTCCCAATAAATTGGCCCTCAATGTCTCCAGGCTTCTTTTGTATGCTACATGTGATACATAACAAAACTACTTCAGTGCAGCTTTCATTTTACATTTTTTGAAAGGGCACATATGATGAAGTTTCAAGTAAAATGTGACATCAGTGTGAAATTAGCATTTACATGTGACATTAGTTCTGCTGCAGCACATATTGCTGCTACATTGCTGCATAACATGACCTTCTTGACATTATGATGTTATTCAAGGGAAATGAACATTTGCTGAAGTCTGGGGCTTGTGTGAATAGTGTGGAAATGTATATTTAGTATCCATCATATTTGGTGACATCAGTTTTCTAGGGTTTATGCCTAGGGCCAAAGTATACAAGGTGATCAACTAGCCTAGTATAGACATAAGGATGGAGTGTAGACAAGACCATTAATGGTAGAGGAGCTGTGTGGGATTATGACATCATTGTAAACAACTGTTTCAAGGTAATGTTGTATGCAGGCATTTGCTCATGCTAATGTTGAAGCCTATATAGTGAACCAAGAAACTGGTGTAATTTGTGCACTTTTGAAATGTGTTGTGTTGAAATCTGATGGTCAGGTGTTATTAACGCAATTACATTAAACCAATTTAATATGTCATTTCAGATCCATCCCAGGCAAGCGAAGAAGAAAGGGCCAATATCGTTGGGGATGCAGCTGGTCACAGTGGTTCCAGTCGTGACAGTACCGACACGGAGGGACCCAGTGACCGAGAGGGTGTGGAGAGTGCCATGGAGGAGGCAAGCTCTACTTCATCATCTTCAGAGTCATTCTCCAGTGGGCACTCCCGAATGGTGGCGGACCCCACAGGCTTTGTTCCAACTTCATCCTTGTCTGCCTTCACCGTATTCCATCGCCACCCTCTCTGTTGCTCCCCAACCAGTTGGCCGGGCCCATCTCCTTCGTTGGAAATTCAGCCCCTGCTCCTGTCCCCCCGCTGTGCAGATTGAATAAGCTATTGACCTCCTGAGAAACATCTCTGTGGGTCAGACTGCCCTACTGAAGGCCCTCCTGGGGCAAGTCAGCCATCTGCAGCAGATGGTGGCCTACCTGGAAGGCATTCACAGTGCAATGTTTGGCCTACAGAGATCTTTTCAGGCTCTGGCCTCCTTCTTCAACTCAGCCTCCCATCCCACAGCCCCTTACCCATACCAATACCCTATTCCCAAACATATCTAAAGCACTTGCAAACATTTGCACACACCCACTCATACAGACTAAAGCAGCACATCCACACGTAAGCAAAAACCTCACAAAAAAGCATGCATACATCCAAACAGACACTGCACCCACCCTACAACAACCGCAGGCACCCCCACACCACCACACCACACCCACATACACACACTCTAATCCACATCACACTCCACACAACACAGATGACATACATGCATGCACACACCACAACCCTACCACCACATCCACAACCAGCACAGACAACAACACACCCACACCCCAACCACCATCACTTCCGATAGGGTACTTAGTAGTGGGAATGGTAAGGAGTGGGGTCTTGGAGGCCCCATTGTGAGGAGGTTACCCTAGCAGTGTTAGTCAGGGTATGTTTTGTAGCAATGCAGTGTGCTAAGCCACAGCATTTAACTATGGACTGCCCATTGGTCTTTTGTCATGTTTTGTCCCCGTTGTTTACACATTAGTCCTGGCATTACTTTAACCTAGTTAAATTTGGGAACCTAGCAATGTTGCAGAGACACAATATAATTGTGTTTACACATTATGGCAGGTTATACTACAAATATATTTAGCGTGTACTTTGTTATGCACATGAACAATTTGATATGATATGTGATGGTGATTACTTTTTATGGACAGACATTCATCATAGTTTTGACCACTTGCATTACCTAATTGAAGTGATTTGATACATTGGAATTTGTGATATAGGTGTGTTTGTTTCATCCTGATTGATGACCAATATGAACAGATTTGTATATTTGCAACTTGAAACCAGTGTAGGAATCACACCAGACAATGGGAAACGTTCCATGGATGGATATGTAGGATGACACATTAGATCTTATTTTGATCAATTCTCCCAGTATTTTCTGCAAAGCTCCTTGTCCACTTACATGGACTGACCACTCACTAATTGACTTATAAATCAGGGGCCCCAGGGCATATGATGCCCCCCCTTTGGCCCCCTACAGCCTTCGCAAGATCGCAGACATCCACGACAGCTTCAACGCCACGACCGCCCCGACAACCACTGAGACATTCGCCCCCACAACCACCATCCGCACCAACCGCCTGCTCTCCTGGACCAACATTAATGACGAAGACACCATCAAGATCATGAACACCATCCACTCCGGATCTCCGTCAGACCCATGCCCTCACCACGTCTTCAACAAAGCCAGCACCACCATCGCACCCCATCTCCGGAAAGCCATCAACATTTCCTTCGAGAGAGCGAACCTTCCCGGAGAGCTGGAATAACGCCGAGATCAACGCCTTACTCAAGAAACCCAAGGCGGACCCCAAGGACCTCAAGAACTTCCGGCCCATCTCCCTGCTCCTCTTCCCGGCGAAGGTCATCGAGAAGACCGTCAACAAACAATTGACCCGCTACCTCGAGGAGAACAGCAACCTGTACTCATCGCTGCCACCAATGACATCAGGACCCTGCTAGACAACAGAGAAACCGCGGCCCTCATCCTCCTGGACCTATCAGCTGCCTTCGACATGGTCTGCCACCGCACACTATGCACACACCTCCACGACGCCGGTATCCAAGAGAAGGCCCTCTCCGGCAGAACACAGAGTGTCCACCCCCCCCCCCTTTCCGCTCCGAAGCCACCAAGATCATCTGTGTCGTACCCCAGGGCTCATCCCTCAGCCCAACGCTGTTTAACATCTACATGGCACCGCTTGCCCATGTCGCCCGACTGCATGACCTCAACATCATCTCTTATGCTGATGACACCCAGCTGATCCTCTCCCTCACCAAGAACCCCCACACCGCCCAAAACCAACCTCCACAAAGGAATGAAGGCCGTCGCTGAATGGATGAGGAACAGCAGACTGAAGCTAAACTCGGAAAAGACGGAGGTCCTCATCCTCGGATCCACCCCTTCGGCCTGGGATGACTCCTGGTGGCCGACCGCACTGGGAACCGCTCCAACACCCACCGACCACGCGCGCAACCTAGGGGTCATCCTTGACTCCACCCTCTCCATGACTAAGCAGGTCAATGCAGTCTCTTCCTCCTGCTTCAACACCCTCCGCATGCTCCGCAAGATCTACAAGTGGATCCCCACCGAAACAAGACGAACGGTCACCCAGGCCCTTGTCAGCAGCAGGTTGGACTACGGAAACGCCCTCTACGCAGGAGCCACAGCCAAACTCCTGAAACGGCTTCAATGCCTCCAGAACATTTCTGCGCACCTGATCCTCGACATCCCTTGCCACAGTCACATCACACCCCACCTGAGAGACATGCACTGGCTCCCAGTCAACAAGAGGATCACCTTCAAGCTCCTCACCCATGCACACAAGGCACTCCACAACACCGGACCAGTGTACCTCAACAGACAACTCAGCTTCTACACCCCCACCCGCCAGCTCCGCTCTGCCGACCTTGCCCCTGCCACAGTCGCCCGCATCCGAAGAGCGACCTCCGGCGGCAGATCGTTCTCCCACCTCGCCGCCAAGACCTGGAACACCCTCCCCATCCACCTACGGCAGACCCAAGACCTGCTGTCCTTCAGAAGACTCCTCAAGACCTGGCTTTTCGAGCAGTAGCAGCACCTCCTACCCCCAGCGCCTTGAGACCCTCACGGGTAAGTAGTGCGCTTTACAAATGATTGATTGATTGATTGATTTGTAGACAGTGTCATAAAATCCATTCAGATCATTTCCAGGATACAATCCCGGCACTATGGAACCTTGAATAAGATAATGTTGAGGAATGCTTGGCTCGTTCTAATTCCACAGTGAAAACAGCCATTGATCAGCTGGCCCCATTGAAACAGTGCCCTAGTTCGGCGAGGCGCCCCCAGACAACATGATTCTCCTCTAACCTACGGACAGAAAAACCTCTTTGTAAAAATCTGGAAAGGCGCTGGCGCCATTCCCATGATGCACAGGACAAAGAGACATATAAGATTGCTCTGGCTCAATATCACAAAAACATAACAATTGCACCCAGAGCTCATATTGCGCTGCAACATAACCAGGCAGGGAGTGCCCCCAAAGTTTTGTACCAAATTCTCAAATCCTTTACAAACCCAAAGGCCTGTAATAATGAGGTAGCCCCCTCCCAAGCACTCTGTGATAAAATAGCTATTCATCTCACACAGAAAATTGAGCTGATCTACGATAAAATCACCTCAGTCGGGAACCTTCAGCATGGTACTTCATCCTGTTGCCCTCCAGCCCCGACTAATCTGCATATGTTGTAAAACTTTCCCCCCTCTCACAGTTGGTGACGTGGAGTCACTGTTGAATGCAGTCAAATCAGGCTCCCCTTTCGATATTATTCCAGCCAAAACTTCCTCATTGCTCTCCAAACAGTTATTCCCCCAATTTGCTCTATCCTCAATATCTCGATGAGAGTGGGCCAACTTCCCGCTGAATGGAAGGCGGCACAAATAATTCCCATCCATAAGAATATTAAGGCCCCAGTGGAGGACCTATCTAACTATTTCCCAATTTCCCTCTTACCTCTCCTGAGTGAGATATTGTAAAAACATATCAACAAACATCTATCTGACCATGTCGAATCCATGGGATGCCTTGACCCATCTCATTCTGGATTTAGGCCAAGGCACAGCACCGAGTCAGCATTGATTGCTGTTATCGACAACATCAGACAGTCACTGGACAATGGACAAGCAGTACTACTAATGCTGCTTGATCTGTCGGCAGCCTTCGACACGGTCTCTCACCAGATTCTGCTCAGAAGACTTAAAGAAATTGGAATCCAAGGACAAGCCTTTAAGTGGATGTTGAGCTCTCTCTCCCTCCGAACTCAGACTATGAATCGACTATTAATCTGGGCCCCTTCAGTTCAAAGACCATTGGACTGACTAAGGGAGTACCTCACGGCTCCTGTCTCAGTCCCACCTTATTCAACATTTATGTTGCTCCATTAGCTGGATTACTCAAGCAACTGGGCTTCACACCAATTTCTTATGTTGATGACACTCAGCTACTACTCTCATTTGGCAAATACACTCCCAATGCCCAGTCCACCTTCTCAAAAGGCATGATCGCTATCGCTAGCTGGATGAAGAATAATTTCCTCCAGCTTGATGCTGGGAAAACCGAGATTATGCTGTTTGTAGATGCACCACTGCTTTGGTCCCCAAGTTGGTGGCCAGATGATCTAGGCGCCACCCCAGTTCCCAAGATTGTGGTCAAGAACCTTGGCATACGCTTGGGCCAGAAACTGACAATGAAGGAGCACGTTGCAGCAACCGTATGCTCTTGCTTCCATCTGCTAAGCCTTCTACTGAGGATATTCCCCTTCCTTCCTTTGACCAAACGGAAAACTCTCATTAAGGCACTGGTATTGAGCCGCCTGGACTACTGTAATGCCCTTCTGATCTCAGCATATAAGTCCTCGCTGAGCAGACTGCAAGTAGTCCAAAACACCGCGGCCCGCCTTGTCTCGAATGCCCCCACCAGAACTGCCTCTCTCCCTCTTCTACAACAGCTTCACTGGCTTCCGGTATGCGAACGGATCAAATTTAGGATATGCTGAATTGTGCATAAAGCACTGTACGGCAAAGGTCCTAGATATCTTGCAGGAAAATTCAATCAATACATGCCACCCATATCCCTACGTTCAGGAGCTAAATCTTTACTCCTTGTACTGCGTTTCAAACAATCGTGCTTGGGTGGGAAAGCTTTCTTTCACCTAGCCCTTTCTATTGGAATCAACTCCCTTCCAATTCAGAAGGGTCCTCAAAACTGCACTGTTCTAATCCTTTCTCTCTCCCCAGCCTACTGCAGCTCCTCCTTAGCGCGGAGATACCCCTTTGGGGGTGATTCGGGTGCTTTCTAAATTAATAAATATCAAAAATCAATTTCCAAATTGGGCCAGACATTTATTGGGGTGGTATTTCACATGGTAAAAGTTTCAGCTTGTCTTGAACAATGTCTACATCATTTGATTATATTTCTTCCCATGATGTATGTTGGATGTGTTTTCAATGTGTGCAAGTTAGTTATTTGTTTAGCCACACCTGGAGGCTGGTTATTTGTCATACCTTTTTGTGTTATGTTTTTGGACATGTGTCCATTATTTTGTGTGTACCTTAAATCTACTTTAGTTATATGAGAAGAATGCTGTTACTGATGTGTTTGCTTTTATATCTTGCACTTACACATTACACATATATGCATGGCACTTGGTGTTGCTATTGGTTATCCCAAGGGGCCTGTGCACACAGATGTTCAGAGGCATGGACAAAGTGGGTTCTGGCCCAGGGAGCAAGACTTTCAGGGTGGCTCTTGATTGAGCCAACCCTGTTCTACAGAGAGTCTTGCTATGATGACCTTGACATACTTCTTAAACAGATTGGTTTGATTAACATTTCCCAAAAACTACTCTTCAATTTGGTTGATGTGTGAGAGTCTATTACAGGAAATCTCATAGAAGGTGTGTTTCTTTTTGATGAAACATCCATACTTAAGTTTATTTCATATCATAAAATGAACTAGCATGTGAGAAATGGGAGGGTGTCACAAAGCTTATTTGATTCAATGTTAGTGAGGGGCTGTTGTTGTGCTACAATATAAAAAAAACCACATCACTATCCATGAATATTAGATGTTAACACATTTGGAATTTGGAAGGGTGTGCCTGTGCTGTGTCAGTGACCTGGCCTAAGAGGGCATCAAAGAGGTTTATTTAGATTACACACTCAAAGCTGTTCGGAACAGGGACACACAAAATAGGTTTGGGCCAGGACACGCAAACACATTAAGGTATCCCTGCCTGTGCATCTGTCACCTGGGAAGTCAATGATTAGATTGTTCCTTATCACCGGTTGCGCCAACAGCGTTGTTGATTTAGGATGTCATCAAGCAGAAGCTGCAGCAGCAGGACTTGTACAATCTGCTCCATGTGTGGCACAGGACGTGTGAAGCTGATTAAGGTGAGTTTCAGCCTTACATCTGTCCCTTTCCACCAACTCAGGTGTGGCTGTTTGACCGTTACAGTCATGTCGCCCTCTGACAGACGCATTGGCCTATCCTGCCGCGGTCCGGATTTCTTGACAGTGCCGGTGCCGCGGTAGTCCTTTGTCCATGGAACAGCATGCATCGTAATAGGCGGTGCGGACACCACCTGCGCTGTGGGGAATCCAAAGTTTGTGGTACCCTTTCTGCTGGACTTGTAATCAGGCCCTTACTCATCAATGAAGTATATTCCTAAGACGCCGCCGGCCTTCAACCCATTTGTCTTAAGTATAGCTGCATTTAGTTAATAAATTTGGCTGAACCTGGACCACCATTCCCGAGCAGTAGGTGATGTAGGATCAATCCAGACACTGGCAATGCACAGCCGAGCTGTAATAATCACAATTGCGACCACTGCCACATCTCCAGGGTTAATGAGACATCTATAAGCATCATAACATTTTTCTAAGTTAACTGCACGCCATACCCCGGATGAAGCGGAAGATGTTCAGACATTGCAGTCCAAACATTTTTCAGTAAAGGACATTCAGCGAAACACACAAACAATGTCAGCAGAGTAAGTGCCACATCTGGAGCAACTGGGAATTTAGCACGTTACAACGCATGCTTTTTCTACACGGTATTTCACAATGCGGTAGTTACAAAGACCGCGTTGTTACAACGTGATGCCGTTACTACGCAAGTCATTACATCGACTTGCAGTATTTGGCGCCGTAACATTAGGAATGTATAATTTACTATTCCAACTCCAGCATACGTAACAGTAGGGAAGGTGTTGGAATAGTAAACTATACTATTCCTTGTGCTAGAGCGCCATCTACTACAAGTTGATATAATGACTTGCGTAGTAATGGCATTGCGTTGTAACAATGCGGTTGTTGTAACTACTGCGTTGTAAAGGCATCGCGATCAAATGACTGCGATGTAAAGGTTGTTTCCCGCAACGGGTCCTATTATTAAATGTTACCCCGACCCATCTGCAGATCTTCTCTGGACTATAGTAGAGCATGTATATATGAAATTGTTGCATTTTAAGATTGACAAAAAAAAACAATCGGGTCCCGATGTCAATTGCATCTGTGATGTCCTACACCGAAATGTCTGTGCTGAGCTGTTTACTCCTCTTTCCCACAAGCGAAAGCTGCCCATCCTCCCGATACGCAGTCATAATTTTATAACTTGTTCTATTTCATAATTTAACTAGAGCTGTATAGAAATACTTCAAAATAGCTAAGCCGCATTAATTGGTTAGGTTTACCTGCCTGTGTAGTAAATAATCACAAATCTGTAGGTATTTATATTTAAAGAAAGATTGCTGTGGAAGGCCATGACGGGCTTGGAGAGCCGAGAAAGTTTACAGCCCAGGTACATCAAAAAGCTATGCCAAGGTTTTTATACCTAATGTGAACCACTGTCTGATCAACGTGTCATGGAAAATAGGTGGGAAGTCGGGATTGCCCTAGAAAGGAGTGTATGGATGTATAAATGGCATGGCATATTTAGTGCATATTTCCCCCCACATCAGATGAATATCCTTTATGGTCTTAAACTGCACCCATTTAAAATAATTCAGGTCAGACCATATGCAGAGAAATAACCTAAAGTCAGAGCCCAGAGCCAGCTGGTAACTCAGTGCAAGAGAATCAGGATCATTATGTGTAAGTAGATTCCGAATATGCATTCAGGAGGAGCAGACCACCCTGATTAGCTGGTAGTTTCATAAGACATACCGTCCGCCTGGCTCTTTTACAGCCCCATATAATACAGCCAATGACCCCCTTGAGATGCTTAAAGAATGAGTCAGGCACTCACAGTGGAATAGAGCGAAATAGATAAAGACATTTAGGAATAATGTTCTTTTCAACAATATTACATCACCCTATTAGACTCAGTGGGAGACGACTCCATGATTGCAATTTAAATCTAACCGGCTTCAAGAGGGCATCATAGTTCAGCCCGACTATGCGATCTATATTGGCACAGATCTTAACTCCAATATAGGTAGCTACTGGAGTGATTCCAGGTACACGCCATTCAGAATAATAGCTAAGCACAGCCTGAGTCCTTACAAGGTTAAGCTTATAACCAGACACCGTTCCAAACCTATCTGCCTCATCCAAGATTTGGGCAATAGATTTGAGGGGATCGTGCCTATGACATGATCATAAGCACTATTGAGTCAATTGCTATTTGTTGATGGCTGTACTAGGTTCGAATAATTTCAAATATACTGTTGTTCGAACTGCCTCTGACCCAAGAGGCAGAAGAGCCACTGCTCAATTTTGGTTTACTCAATGGTGCTTACTAGCTACGCGATATATGGTCTAAATGTCGATGGCCCCGGGGTGCTTGAACAGGTAACTCTTGATCCTATGGATTGGGAGGGAAATTTTCTACTAGTGGGGGCTTCAACTGTGTTCCCAGTTATTCAATTGATACTACTAACCATAAGGCTCATCCCCACATGGGTAAAACACTGGCCTCCATTTTTTAGATACTACAGATGCACAGTCTTGTTGACACATGGAGGACACTTTACACTATGATCCCCGGCTATACGTACTACGCACAGGTAATATTCAAAATAGGCCAGATTGTTCTGCCTCTACAGCTGTTTCAATAATGCTAACACATATAACGTAAATTATTAACAAATAAACAAAAAAATAATTAACATCATTTTTGTTGTATATTCGCAAATTAATAAACATACCACCAGTACAGTTTCACACATATTAACATTTATAAATGAAAAGAACATGTTTTGCAATGTATAGCTGAATATGATACATTTTAAAATAATGTTATTTTTAAAACATTTACTTTAGAAAGTCTCCCCTTCCTTTTCCTCAATAGCTCAATAGCCCTCTACTAAAATTATGTATATAATGTATTACAAAAATGTGTTCTAGTTTATAATTTGATTTTTACAAATATTGTCAAATAAAAAGGATTACTAAGGGCCTGATTACGATCTTGGCGGATGGGATACTTCGCCGCAAATGTGACAGACATCCTGTCTGCCAAAATAGAAGCTCAATAGGATATAATGGCATTGTAATTTGGCAGATGGGATATCCATTACGTTTGTGACGGAGTAACCCTATCCGCCAAGATCGTAATCAGGTCCTAAGACTGAAAAAAAATAACTAAATGAATAGGAAATATTAAACTTTGCAACATTAAAAACATTGAACAGTCAACAATACTTAGAAAATTTTAAAAAATCCAATAAAACAATATTACCTACTATGATATTTTTAACAACGATATTAAAGCAACAATATTAACAAGCATTGGCATAGCCAATAGGTCTCGCCTTTGGGACCTTATGAGTGTTTAGTTATCCATCACAATATCCTTGGTGCAACATCAAGTGTTGCATGGCTAAACACTTATAAGGTCCCAAAGGTGAGGTCTATTGGCTATGCCAATGCTTGTTTTGAAGTTGCAGCTAGTGATTTTTGAAAAGTGGTGGGCCGTAATACTTACCCAGAGTTGTAGCGAGTAAAGAGCCTGACATCTTGAGCAGTGGCGGGGCTCTTCGCGCTACATCTACCCTTCGCTCAGTGTGGAATGAGTTTCTCAAAGGAGTGAGTGATCCTGCCATGTACAAGGTACCAAGTGAGCATTTCCATTGTGTCTGACGGCCTGGCTACCTTGTGCTGACACAATGGTATCTTCCTTTCACCTTGTCCTATTCTTCACGCTCGCTTACTCATTCAGTGTCTTTTGCTTACTGTGATGTTTTCTAAAATATATTATTTTTGCTGTGATGCCTTCAATTAGTTTAGACTTGCACACAATTCAGAGTGTCCACGCCCTCTAGCGGCTGACGAAGAAAATGAACTGCTGATCTGAGCTCTTTCATAGTTGGCTTGGTTAATTCTCTTTTGTGGTTGAATTGAGGATGTGCATGCATTATGGTAAGTGTTAAGGTGTTTTTTAATGGGAGGAAAAGAAAGAATAAGGTGTGTACAACTAAAACTGAACCGTAATTATTGTTCAACTATGGAAGTATAAAGCAAGAGGTAAAGAGTATACTTATTTCAAATCACGGCATTGTGAGCACTGCGTACATTAATTACCGCGGAATCTTACTTGTGGTTCAAAGGAAACATTGAAAAATAGGTGAAACTGGTCTTTGTGCATTTAGTTTAAAGGAAGCTTGATTCTTAATAATATACTACAAAGGAACGTGAAAAACAGCACTTGACAGTTTGAAATTTCTATTGCATGGAAAACTCAAAATGCCTTTGTTCAAGTTTGTTCCTTTGAAACGCCACATTTTGTTACAAAAATAGTAGAATGTGCATCTTTAAGAAGCATATGACGTCACACAGGAACGGCGCAAGTTATTTTAGTCACCGACCTTCTTTAAAGTACATTTAAACAAACCGGTACATGCAAATAATAATAAAAAATATCTTTCCTTTAGTTCTGCGCAATATGTAGAAATATGTGACCCATTGATGACCCCAGCTGTTCTTGATTCGACTACTAAAGATAAAATGCGGTAAAACGGGAGCTAGTCGATAAGCCCGAATTTAAGTGGCCCTGGAGACCTCCGTATTAGCGTATTGTGGATGATGTCTAAATTAGATGGCAGTCAGGTATGTGTGTGCAAGGGTGGTCATTAGAGCTGCCTGACAGCGGAGACTGCTGCAGGGGGAATGTGCGTCGGATAAAAATGAGCTCGAATGACCGGCAACTCTACCAAGCACTGACTAATGGTTTAAATTCAAGCACACGAGTGGTACGTGCACGCTCGTCACAGCGAGCGATCTGTTTTCAATTATCGCGCTTGTGTCTGGGCACGACAGATGTGGCTTGTGCGGGTAACCGCAAGCTTTAGGCCGCGGGCGGGGCAAAGGCGGGACATGCACCCGCCTTTGCCCAATTGCGTGCTGTCTTTCCTAGAAAGACGCACGCAAAGGCCAATAGCCTGTGACAAAAACAAAACCACACGCACGAGCGTGTGGTCAGATTTTTGAAGCCCCTTACAAAAAGACTCGCAGAGCATCGCATGCTCTCTGGCTCAGGCGAGACCTCAAACGGAGCCTAAATAATGGTATTCTTATCAGTGACAATCATATTGACAATATTTCACACACCACAATATTCTTGCAATGATATTCTGGAATCACAATACACAAAGCTCGATATTTTGTCCAAACATCACCTATACCTGCTTCATTTACGGTATCATGTCTCTGATGGTCATTTTAGATCATTCGATTTCATCCTTGAATGGATGACATATTTTTGGCCTTGGCAGGTTGCATCTGTTACTTGCCTTCTAAACCATAGGTAATGAGATGATATTTTATATTTGTATAGCGTGTTGTTAGCACTAGTGTGAAGTTGTAGTGCTGGGGCATAACTTATTGGTTGCAGGCCTGGGTTTGCATTTACATATGGCCCCCTAGTTTGAATATAAATGAGCATTTCAAGTGTCCCAAAAGAATGATCATTAATAAAGCAAGCAAAAAAACTGAAATATTAATTTATGGTTAGATTAAAGATTAAGGGACCAATTCACAAAGGCATTTATGAGTAAGTGAAACAGTTTACAGTAGTAATACTCATAATCATAAATGCCTTTGTTGATTCACAAAGGTATTTCTGAGTAAGTGAAGCCGTACTGCTTAAGTAGTTCTTCTCTTACTCATAAATCCCTTTGTGAATTGCCGTTGTGTTTTTGTGTTCGGATCAGGCCTTCCTAAATTTGTTATGTTTTTAAAACCGTGTGCACTCCTCTTTAACAGAAGCAAGATTCTGTGGATGTTTCCAAAACTTGGTGACTTAAATCTCAGTCCTCACATCCTCACTTCAAAACATATGTTTATAGGCAGAGCCTGCAGAGTGATTAAATCACTGTTCATTCTAAGAGGTATCAAGGTCATCCTGGTTAAGCTAGGGTGTTCCCACATTCACTTTATTGATTTCATCTTGTTGCTGATCGTCCCAGAACACTAGGAAGCAGCTGAGAAGTGACCTATAATGTTGTGCAGAAACTGTAAAATATGTAATCAAATAATCATGTTTTATCCTGGCTCCTAATTATTGGAGTTTAGAGTGAGTTTGCTCCCTAGATGCTAGTGGAAAAATAGCTGTAATTGTCTGAGTGTTTTAGCTATTTAGAGAAAATAAAAATATAGGGTGTCTGCCTAACATGCCTCCAGGTATTAAGGGGCTCATTCTGGTGTAAACCGGGACCATCCGTCTTGCATGCGGCGGTCCCACACACCCGAAAACGATGCGACCGCCACCGTGGCGGTTCGGATCCTGCATTTTAACATTGTGGCGGGTGCTGCTGACAGCAGCACCCACTGCGATGTTAAAAAGCCTTGTTGTGCACGTAGTGCTGTGAAATGTAGGGGGGTACCATGGGTACCTCCAACGGGCACCCAAACCCAATCCCCGCCAGCCTATCCATGGCGGTTCCACCGCCATGGAAAGGCTGTCTACAGCCAACATGGTAATTTGGCCCGGTGCCTGCTAGGCACTGCCGCCATTTTACTGATGAAGACCGCTCCACCAGGCAATCGTAAGGATTGGCTGTGGCGGTTCCGTGTTGGACGGTTTTTGCGACCGCCACAGTCGCGGTGGGATTATCCCCGCCATCCTAATTTGGCAGGTGGAAAATCGCGGTCGGCGGACAGAAGGACCGCCACCGCATGGCTGGCGGTGGCGGTCCTTCCTCCATCCTAATGAACCCCTAAGTTCGAATATTTGGTAATAAAAGTGTCTACAACAGAGGTAAGGATTCATGCAAAATTCACATTTGCATTAGATACATTTACATAAGTAAAATAAATGCCTATGCATTTAACTTTAATGGAACTTTAATAGTTCTTCTCCCCATACATCATAATAAAGAGGACACATGAAAGCCCTATAAGCATCTTAAAAAAACTTCTGAATAAGTTGTGTGCCTTAATTTGAGTTTGGTGTCAATATTGACTAATTTGTTCAGAAATACGCCTAGAAATTCCCCACATTAAGGAAACTTCATTTCCTCAACAGAATGGGTGCCATGGTTTTAGCTCCCCAACTTAGCTACTGTTTTTAGAAATTAGACGTCTGTCGATCTATTCAAGTGTAAATCAAATATTGAGATTTACACTCTAATAAATCGACTGTTATAGTCTGTATTTGCCAGTTGTATTTCCATGGGCTCATTTAATTTCTATATTGCGATTCCTGTGGGTAATAGATAGCTTCAGCTGAATGCTGTAAACAGCAGGTATATTTCTACATTCAGGTGGTTTGTGGTGCACATCAAAGCAGCATTAATATTGAAATGAATTCAAATAGTATGTCTAATTAATGCCAGATCAAATTTTTGGAAAACAAATGGGGAAAAAGTTAATATTTTCAGTGAATTATATCAATATGCATTGAATATAATTTGCATAAGTGATGCATTTTGAAGGCACAGAATGACAAAAAAGATTCTCTGAACAGCACACTGAATGAACACAGGCAGGGCTGACTTCACGGCAGAGTGACTGTTGCCACAGCACCTGCTGCCGAGCTCGGGGAGCTGTGTTTTGAAATAGTTTATGGGTTTAAATGCATCTGTGACAGAGTTGCTTGTGTGCATGTTCAGCAAATTTCAGACAACAATACAAAATGTCAAGATAATTCTGGTCATTAATGTACATGCTGGAGAGAAATCAGGGGTTTGTCTAGTGGCAGTTTTGACTCATAAAAGCTAACACACAGAGGGTTAATATGCCTGCTGCAAACGTGTTCCATGCCGATCACTGAATTTAATTTTATGTATATTGCTTATTAGAACATTGAAAACAATGGAGTGCTCCGGGCTTCTAATGGCCAGTGGAAGCCCAGAGTATCAATATTCCAATGTTTAACAATGGCCTCACAGAGCCCGAGGGGATTTCAGCCTAATCGTGCTCTGTGAGGTCTTTGTTTTACAAATTAGTTCATTCTACCCTCCTGGGGGCGTAATGTTTGAATAGCCTTAGAGCCCTTTGTAGTGGGCTCTACTGGACATTAAAGGGCCGCTCCCTTGTTAAAGGCCCTCGCCTTCGACTTGGGCCTTTAACGCTGGAACGGATGTTTAATAGCCGGTAGAGCCCGCTAAAGCGGTCTCTAAGGCTATAATAGATTACTACATTTGTCACAGAGATCCTTTTGTTACTTGCAGTTAATAAGTTACAATCCTACTATAGCATAGTGAGCTACGAATTGTTATGAAACAAACTGCAAGTATAGATTAGAACGTTATGTATTTTTTCTGCAATCTTTCAATATCTTAATGTTTCTAAAATGGGTTTGGTTGGTTAGATTTTAATTCTTATTGTCAAAGTCAACACTGTGTTACGTTTTAAATCCTGCATTTGTGCTTCTCGAGGCCGTGCACTCTTAAAAGATACTGCCTACTAGTATGGATCACAGGTGACTCCTTCATCCTGTAGCTCTTATTGCCATATGAAACATTTCCCTTACACTGATTCACACACATGATTCATTGTCTTTGTATGATGTGTGGACGATATAAAGTGTTCTGTACACCCTACACAGGTATGAGCAGCGCAATAAAACAAATTAAATACATGTGAGATGAGGGGACGTGTAGGAGGGTTGTAGGGAGGGAATTAGCGGAGAAAGAAGTAATTTGGGGGCGCCAACAAAGACTGTTGCACCTGACGCCTCCAGCGCGAAAGCCAGCCCTGCACACGGGCATACGGAGTTTTGTAAGGTGAGTAAATGAGAAGTGATTTTTGACACATTAGTGCTAAAGTGAGTGTGTAAAATAAATTTATGGCCCATTCTGTAGGTGTGACAGAACTATAGGGAAACAGGCATTTTCAATGCATATGTCATATTGAAAGTTGAAGTGAGTGCATGGGAGTGTAAAGCTCTTTTCAAGGGAAGCTAGTAGACATTGTTTCCCTACCCATGTGAACACATAAACAAAACAAGCATTGCCAAAGCCAATCGGTCTGGTGTTGTCTAGCAGTCTTTTGACAATGCTTATTTTATTTCAGCATAGGCTTCCGTAATATGTATTGTTGGGGGAGCTGACAGACCCTTGCAATATATATTAAAATATGCCTGAAAGCAATTGTGTTTGGTCTCAGAAAAATGCATGCTACCTTTGTAGCCTCTAGCATAAAGTCAACTACTTTGTGTGTGGATGTGTTCATTACGAAAGGGCTGAATGCAGTTACTGACAGTGAAGTCAACCAATGGCTGAATTGAGCTGACCAATCTCCACATGCTCTATTATGCAGTGGGAAAAAGAAAAATGTGCATGACACAACAACAAGCCAATGGATGAAGAAGGCTGGCTGAAAGCCGGTTTAATTAAGTATATTCTATATATGTTTGTTAAAATCAAAAGGTCTTGGCTATGTCAAGACCAGAAAACCAAATCCCAGACAAAGGGAGTGAAAGTGAAACAAATCATGAAACCTTTTAAAGGAGAGGACCTCACTATGACTGTAGTTTTTAAAAATAGGTAAATATGCAGTATCTCATAACATAACATTTGTATTTTGTAAAAGGCGTGTTCACACCCAGAGGGGTATTTTGGTGCGGGATAACAGATGTTTATTGTTACCTATCTCAATGTTACTCATTTTATCAATCTCAGAAATGATAAGTGGACCCGCAGGGAACTGAACCTGTGACCACGAGGTCGAACACAGGCACCTGCAGTGGATGCATTAGTCCTCTAAGCCACCAGACCTGGTGCTTGTAGGCAATCCTCTCGAACAACCTGTAACATTATAACCAACCTGTCTGTGAATACTAATTTTGCATTACATTTTACATATTGTATCTAGGGGAAGCTTTTCTATGTGCTTCACTAATAAATAACCCGAGTGTCCTTAAAATGGCCGCCAAAACGCGGGAACTTCTCTGCGCATGCATCTACTACATCTACGTAGTATGACGTCTTCTGTCGCTTGGGGGAAATCTTTGCAGCTGTGCAATAGCTTTTAATATGGCTGCTCGAAAACCTCACATTAACGCACATGCCGTGCTGAAACTAACCTATGCAAGTTTTACTAAGCCATTAATGCAAAAGAAATAATAAGTAAATGGGGTTAGAGTAGAAGTAAGTGGTATACAGTGAATTCATTTAATTTTGTATTCTAACATGTTCTTTTCTGACTTTATTAATAGCTCGCATTTGGGCCTTGGAGGGTGAACGATGTCCCTATCCTTTGCGACAACTATGCATGCGCGCAACCTCCTTGTTCTGAAACTAACGAAAATCTTTGAATGGCTGCCAATCCATGTGCTCAGCAAGGACATGGGAAGATCAACTCCTGACCCTACGAGAGGAAGAACCCGAAACATTGTATTACAGATTTATCGATCCACATATGAATTGCTTGTGGGAATAAAGCTTGTGGGTATTAAAATTAAGGGGCAGGGAATTAGACAATAGAACCAAAGAAGATTATTACACTTAGTATGGTGTGATGTCCTCACCCCATTGCCTGGCCTAATCAAATTGAGGGGTGTACATGGAATTGAAACATTTGGGGGTGGATCATACATTTGAATTGGTATAACAGAGGTAACTTCTAGTTAGTTAGACACACTTGACCCACTTGATGGCAATGCTATGCTGAGATGCTGCCCGATTTTGCTGCAATCTTACTGAAGAATCGAACACTAGGGAAAAATTGCGGAACAACCGAGGAGGCACATCTAGGAAGGGGTCCGGACGAACCCGAGCCAGAGAGAGTAGCACCAGAGAGGGGTGTAACGCTGGCGTTACACTAGAAGAGGTCACCTTCCCGGACCTGAACCTGTCCTGAATCCTTGACACTCTGATGTCTAGGTCCTCACACCAGTCTAGGTAAATATAGCTCTGTGAGGTTATGCTACGTATTTGCTCTCTATTCTTTCTCTCCTCAGGTACTGTCATCACAAGAATTTAATTAATGTGACTTGAATTATAAGCTAACTGTACTACTTTTACCTGATGGAGGATTGTGGTGTATCTACTTGTCTCTTGATTTCACTCACAAAATTATTAATTCAGATAAATCTTTGAAACTCCTTCTGAGTCTGTGGTTCTTTGAATAAAAGTTAAATGTGCTGTTATTACTATTATCTTTTCTTCCCTATTCTAATCTACTACAAGATCTTTTGACACGTACATTTATGTAGGAGACAGGGTTGGTAAGAATACTGGTGTAAAGGTTCTCTAAGGTAAATCAAAATTGATGACCAGCGGATATTTGCTAGCTCATTGAGTGTATGAATGTATATGGGCCCAAATGGATGTTGTATGTATGTATGTGTAGAGCTGGTAAACTCTGCTGCATCACCCGGCAAACATACAGTATCTCATAAATCTGGTATGGTAAAAGCCAACGTTTTGAAACATTTGAAATAAGTTGACCTTGCCAGCTTTCAATTAGGAACAGCATTCAAATTAATGTGAATTTCATTTTCTCTGCTAAAACTGCTTGAGATGGTATATTATCAGAATATATTGGAAGAAATATTATGCTACTAAAATATTTGCGGCCAACTCTCATTGTGCATGGCTGAAGGCTGTGCATAGTTGGTGTTGGCCTCTCATGGCGGGTTAAGTTCATGGCCTGGCCAGAGGCAGGAGGCTGAAGACCGTGCACAGCAAACATTGACTGCCCATCAAGGATTGGTGTGGGGGACTCTTGGAGTTGGTAAAAGTTGATCCACACCATGTAAAGGTCCACTGAATAAAAGCAGAGTTGTCTAAAGGGATTACACAGACCACCGGATTCCAGACATATCTGAGAGACTTCTAGTTTTGTATGAAAGCTGAATTTTGTCACAATGTGATGTTTTCTTGATGGGAAATTCCTGTGCTTGATCAAGGTAGGGAATGAGAGACCAGACCAGGCTCCAGGCAGGAACCTGAGGTGCCAAGCCCTGATGAAGTCCCGTTGGTTGGGCTGAGAAATCGTTCGAAGAATAAAATTTGATACAACATACACTGGCTCCTGTGATTTCAATCAACTGAATGGAGAATATATTTAGACACTTATTGGACTCTTTTTGATTATTTGTTATTATGGACTTTAGGGTGTCTTTGAGTGCTCCCCTTTGCAGTGTGCTTATCTTGGAATAACAAAGGGAATATTTTGGCGTGGGACCTCAAGGATCGAAGCACACCATTTGTTCACTATATTTTGATATTCACTTGTGTGGTCCATATGTGTCATTGCTGCTGTTGTAGTTTGTATGCCTAATTGTAGCGCATAGGTTTCCATTTTGGATTGCCTGCATGTGCTCACTTAGTCTTAATTAAGAGGAGTGTTAAGTAAACAGAAGATGATGACTAATATTGACTCATTGCTTGGAATTTTTGGAAGCAAGGATGCTTGCAAAAACGTACAAACAGCTGTGCGTTGAAAATAACCACACCAGCTCATACCCTTACTTGGCTTCACTGGAATCGCTGCAGCTGTGAGCTTCTATTTATACCTCTCATTTTGTACTGCTACAGTCTCTGTTTGCTCATGCTCCACTAAACTCAGCGAGATTTCTAAATTAAATCTAAGTGTTTATTTGAAGGGTACACGGTGCCACCATGAATAAGACTAGTTTAATGCAGTAATGCAGTTCTGGCAGACATAATGGCGGGAAGCTGAAATCAATTTTAATCAATGTTCGGAAAAGTGTTTTTTCTTCTTTACTTACACGCTTGATAAATATTACACTCTCTTTCTTTCCGCAGGGCAGTGGGTGTGACTTCAAACACTGCCAAAATTCTGTGGTTTGGCGGAGGCAGCGTGATCCCACAACTTTCAGGGCCAATTTTAGGGCAGGCCACTACTAGGTTTTGCTTACAGGCCCCCAGCTGGAGACACTGGATTGCCCTTACAGACAAAAAAGGAAACTCAGCTCACAGGTGGGGCGGTGGCTACAAAATGTCACTCCGCCGCCCGAGGGCAGCTGTCAGCAATATAACAAAGCAGTTGTCAGCCATAAAAACATGATTTATTTGCTACTATAAAATGATTCCTTTTAGGCATTGTTACTAGGCCAAAACATCAAAATCATTTGACTATTGTCAAATATTTTAGCTATAAAAAAAATGGTCACACTGTGGTAATCACACTTAAGTCGAAAACAAGAAAAGATTGTTGTTCAATAAAAAGTTTGAAAAGTGGTTTTAATTTCCCTTTCTTACTATAACATCTCTGACTCTTGGTGCAAGTTTCTTGGGCCCATCCAGTTTTTTTGCCTTCAATCTTTATTTTGCATAGAAGACAACTTTAAACCAGAACAAAGTTTGAAGAAGTGCATCATCGGCTTTTTAGAATATGTTTTATGTGTTCTTGTTTTCTTGTTTTGCCTTGCTTACTATGTTATGTTACATGGATTTGTAGGGCACACATATCATCCTGGTAGAGGGGAGGGGTGTTATCCAGCTTTTATGATGGAGGATGCTAAGCCCACCAGTAGGCAGTCTCTTGGAAAAACCAAGTTTGAGCTTTTTCTGGAAGTTGCGGAGGGAGTCGTGGCACTGATGTGGAGGAGGAGCTGGTTCTAAACTTTGGTTGCGATGTAGCAGAAGGTAAGGGCGCCGGGTTTACCTCGTTATATGCGGGGTACTTGGGTTAGGAGTAGTCTGGTGGAGCGAAGCTGTCTACTAGGGACTTGGAACTAAATGTGGTTATTGAGATAGATGCGACCCTGGTTGTGAAGTGCTTTGTAGGTATGCATGAGGAGCTTGAACAGAGAGCGTTGTACAGGGAGGCAGGTAAGTTTTTGTTGGTGCAGGAGATGTGTGTACGGGTCGTGAGGTTGAGAGTAAGTCTGGAGGCTGTGTTCTGGACCACTTGGAACCTCTTGGTGAGTTTGGTGTTGATGCCGACGTATAGGACATTGCCATAGTCGAGCCTACTGGTTATGAGGGCTTGTGTAATGGTTCCTCAGGTATCCGTCTGAACCAGTTTTCTGAAATGTTAGCTTTTAACACTTTCTACATCAGTCTATTCACAAAGTTTAGATTTTCTTCATTTTTACCCACTTACCCTCACTTCATCTTTGAACCTGGCCCCAACTAGACTCACTGTTACTCTAACCAAGATAGTTTACTACTTGGACTTTGGTTATAGCCAAAATGGCAATAGTACTTATCTCTGGTACTTGGAATCTAGGATGGGTAAGTTGGAGTTGTGGGATTCAAGGTAAAGATTGATGTACAAATTGGGTAAGCCTATTATTTTTTACATTTCTGTCAAAATCATTTCTAGATCAGAACAACTTTCAATCTATGGGGTAAACTTAATAATATTTAGATTTCTATCAAAAAGCATTTCTAGTCAAGAAACAACTTTTAAGTCAGTCTTTTGTTTATAGAAATGTGGATTTCACCCAAAAATAATTTATATGCCAAAAGTCCTAGTATGAGACCCTTGATGTCTACTTCTGGTGCGGATTCCAAAGCTTTATTTTATATGATATCATGCTCAATTTTTGTGTGAAAATTTTGTGTACCAATTAACATGTCAAAACAGTCCACTAATCTCTGTGGCCTCTCTGCACACTAAATTGTATTGCATATATGCTTTCTTTACATCTAAACTGTGCAGGTGTACAGGCTCAATGGGTAACCACATACAGGGAAGAGGGAGTGAAGTAGAGTGAAATGTGAAGAAAAGAAATATTGATATGGTGCATCAAGGAAAAGGAGAGATGGGGTCATTCACTCTGTCAATTTCCAAATCTCCTTCTGAAGATTCTACTCGGTTTGCTGGAGGTAGTGAAATTTCAGATGTTACTTTCTTTAACTACTCAACTCTTTGTGAGGATTCAGTGGCGGTTCCAGAAAAGACTAATCAAACGGCTAGACAGGCCTTTTATTGCATCGGACATTTCCCCAGCGGGCTGGAGCCATTGGAAGCTGGTTTTGAAATCCCAGGGCCCCTGCTGCTGTCTACGTCACTTTCTCCAGCTCTCTGAAAAAAAAGTGCAGGAGGCACGGGGAACTTCAAAGCAAGAGAAAGAGAGGGAGGGAGGCGAAGATTAAGAGATCAGAGAGGGAGAGGAGAGAAAGACAGAGAGAGAATGGACTGATGGAAATAGAGAGAGAGAGCTAGGAGTGGAAGTGATAGTGGTTCGTTTGAAAATATTTGCCAGGACTGTTTTGGGTCCCAGTCCGGTCCAGTTGGCAGTCTTTCACTCACTAACCCCTCTTTCATTTTATCGAGGGCCTGAGCATATGTATCGGCAGCAAGGGAAGTTGTTGTACTGCCTTGCGTAAAAGGGAGATAGCAGAACTGGACCATATTTACAATGATATGGCGCAGTTGAGCTCTCTCCTTGCACTGGCGCACTTTGGGCTGCCTACTGACGATGCAGGTACCCTTATGCCATGGCACAAGGGTGTCTTCCTGCACACAAATTATGCTTTGAGGTATATTCCACTTTGTATATTTGATACAGTATGCAGAACTCATGGAAAGAGGAAGTAGTGAGGAGAAATAAAGCTATTTCTCCTTGTTATGACAGTTTCTGGGACACAAACCCATGTTTACAAGTCTTTGTAAATATATGTTTGCTTCATAATACATGAATGGTTGCATGGGGATGCTCATACTTTACCCATGTAATACCTACCTTATGCAAGGTAACACAAAGGTAGCGCTATGCGATGCTTTGCTTTTTGTTAACAAAGCCACAGGCTCTGCGTGGCTTTGTACATCCCAAAATAGATTTTGTTTTGGGGCTGCATCAAAAAAGTTTTGCAATACCAATGCAAAATCTCAATAAATTCGGGCCCAAATCTTTCCAATGCCCATGTCACTACATTCATAACTACACAGCGGATCCAGTGGGACTGAAAAAAATCTAAATTTCAAAGCAATTTGAAGGACATGAACACCACAATTGAATAACACACGAAAAGCCTTATTGTCTCTGTACGACAAAATATATTTCATGCTGTTGTGCCTTATTTTAGTTTTCTAGCTCTCCCCACCGTGGCGGTTATACCAGTGTTCCATATTCTCCTTTTGTTCCTATTGGAAAGCTTAGAGTTCCTTCAATCTGTAGTGTGTGAGCTCGCTGTAATTTGAATACAGTAGTATTCTCCTGCCTTCTGCCTGGAGAGACCATTTCAGTGAGGCTGCCTTCTGAATAAAATGTTCCTAGAGATCTGGACCATTTATTGTGACCAAGACGGTACCACTGCCTGAATCCATAGCTGACCACTTGCATTTGGATGGGAGTCTGTATGCCTTGCAGACCAATCAACGACTGCTGCTTTCTTGTGAAGACAAGTATTGATCAAGGAAAGAGCACATCACTTCCAACACAGATGTCTTGAGTCCAGATGGTAAGAAGCCCAGGACCCAAAGGTTAGCTGCTCTTCCTCGATTGTGCAAAGCCTTCCTACCTGCTGTCCAAAATGACCATGGCTTCAACAACTGAGTATCTAAATTATCTCTACTTCTATTCCTCAATTCTATTTATGCTTCCCAGAACAAGAATCTTTGTATCCAGAGAACTCATTTTTATCTCCACCTCTATCACCCCAGACTCCATTTCTCCAACCTCACCTCCATTAAACTGCTAAATGTACCACATTATCTAGTTTCCTCTATATATGTAGTCCATGGCTCCCATCATTTCCTTCCGGCTCAATGCCACATCATCCATGCTTTTCACTGGCAAAAGTGCTAATGTGCTTGTGGGAAGAGAAGAAATCCTGTTTGGTTTTCCTTGGTTCTTTTCCTTCAATGAGCCTTACATATCATGGCTTGCCATCTTCATTTGAAAGCAGGACTTATCCAAAGGCCTACGTATGTATGTCATTTTCAGCAGGCCTCTACCCCTCTAGCCTGGTACAAACAAGCCCTGGCCACACACTTCTCACTGGCTCAGGTCTATCGAGACTATATCAGTTACCAAGGCACACCCACGTCATAGGTAAATGCAGTTGCCAGCCGGCACACCATCTCTCACAATGGACAACAGATAGAACCACTTCCTGCCATCTTTTCTAAAACCAATTTGATTTTTAGGTAGCATACCCACAGGGTATGGCTCGGCCCTGGGGATGGGGTCCCAGGGGCTGAAATTGTCCCAGGGATGGGGGCTGTGCATCCACCCTTCCAATTACAGAAGAGGGCAAAACAGAGGGGAGGAAAAAATAGAGGGCAGAAAAATGAGCAGAAAGGGCAAAATGGAGTGCAGAAAAATGAGCAGAAAAGGCAAAACAAAGGGCAGAAAAACAGGCGGAAAAGGTAAAACAGAGGGCAGAAAAGAAAGCGGAAAAGGCAGAGCAGAGCAGAAAAGGGCAAAACAGAAGGTACTCAGACACTCACACACCCACTCACAGACCCACTCAGAGACTCATGCACCCACTCACAGACCCACTCAGACACTCACACACCCACTCAGAGACTCATGCACCCACTCAAAGACTCATGCACCCATTCACAGACCAACTAAGAGACTCATGCACCCACTCATTGACCCATTCAGAGACTCATCCACCCACTCACAGACCTACTTAGACACTCATGCCCCCTCCCAGATCCACTTAGACACTCATTCACTCACTCACAGACCAACTCAGAGACTCATGCTTCTACTCACAGACCCACTCAGACACTCATGCACCCACTCACAGACCCACTTAGACAGTCTGGCACCCACTCACAGACCTACTCACAGACTCACACACCCATATACAGATCCACTTAGAGACTCACACACTCATTCACAAACCCACTCAGAGAATCATACACTCACAGACCCACTCAGAGACTCACTCAGAGACTCATGCACTCACTCACAGGCCCACTCAGAGACTCATGTATTCACTCCCAGACTCATATACCCAGTCACTGACTCACTCAGACACTCATGCACTCACTCACAGACTGATTTCCAAACTTATCAAGGAACTTGCAAATCCACTCACACACCCAGTAAGACACTTATGCAGCCACTCCCAGACCCACTCAGACTTTCAAACACCCACTGACAGATCCACTCAGACATTTTCATACCCACTTACCGACCTACTGAAACACTCATGCACTCACTCACACACTCACTGTCAAAGGTTACTGGTAACAGTTAAGAAATAAGATTTAAACACCTTAGAAATTCACTTAAAAAACCAAAGGTTGCAAGGATGTTATAGTTAGGAAATAACATTAAAAAAAACATAGAAATGCACTTAAAAAACAAATGAAACAGGGACATTATAGTTAGGAAATAGAATTAAAAAAGCCTTAGAATTTCACTGACTAAAAATAAAGGTTACAGGGTCGTTATAGTTAGGCTCAGGTTTCACTCGTACAAAACCATGGAAATTCAGCAGTTATAATTACCTGAGCAAACTATAACCTACACCCCCGCATCACACTGCTTATGACCTCACATATTGCATCACTCATGACATGGTGAGTGACATCACTCATGACATCACTGTTGACATTATCAACAGAACCATTCGCACACCCACTCACACCCCATATAGCCTCTCATACATCCACTCCCACACAACCCATCACATGCCTATTCACAGACCCATATCAGTACTCACACAACCAATCACTCATCCACAGCGCCACTCACACATGCTGCCACTTATGTACCCACTTACTCACCTATCCAGCCACTCACACATCGAATCATACAGACATAATGACACTTACACACCCACTCATACAACCTTACAGCCACCAAAACACCCACTGAATCACCCATACATAAACTCACACAGCCACTCACTCATTCAGTAACTCACCCACCCACACACTCACCCACACAGCCACCCACATTGCCACTCGCTCACCAATACAGTGACTCCCACCCATTCACTTACCCATACAGTCACTGACATAGCCACTCACTCACCCATACAACCACTCACATGCCACTCACGTGCCTACAGAACCACTTAAATACCGATTCACAAATCCATTCAACTACTCACACACCCACTCACTCACCCTTACAGCCACTCACACAGACATTCACTCTGCAATACAGCCACTCACACCCACTCACTTACCTATACACACACTCAAACAGCCACTCATACACCCATACACCTATGCAGCTTCTCACACAGCCATTAACTCATCCATACAGCCACTCATACACTTACTCACTCTCCAATACAGTCACTCACACAACCACTCAATCACCCATACAGCTACTCACATATCTACTAACACATCCCTACAGCAACTCAGATATCCACTCACACACTGGTACAGACAGTCACACAGCCACTCAGATGAGATATGCCAGAAATAGTATGACTAAGTACTAGTACAGAAAGAATAGAAATGTAACTTATGCTGCAGCTTAGTATATCTCTTTAAGTCTCAGAAATGTTTATGAAACACTTACACTCATGGGATGATATCATCAGTGATGTCATTTGGGATGTCATCAGTGATGTCACTGACCATGCAATGAGTGATGTAATATGTGAGGTCATAAACAATGTATTGCTGGGGTGTAAGTTATAGTTAGCTAAGGTAATTATAACTGCTGAATTTCTATGGTTTTGTACGAGTGAAATCTGAGCTTAACTATAACGTCCCTGTAACCTCTGTTTTTTTTATTGAGTTTCTGAGTTTTTCTAATTCTATTTCCTAACTATAGCATCAGTGTAACCTTTGGTTTATTAATTGAATATATATATATAAAAATCACTTACTGCTTACCTTTAAGACTTACCAAAATACTTACATTTACATGTAAAACTTTTACCACGAAAATGTCTATGCCAGTCATGCCTTTACAACGAATTTATTAGTAAAGGCATCAGTGTTAAAGGCAAACCTATGGTAAAACATTTCATCGTAAAACCATTTGTGGTAAAGACTTTTTCATTGTAACGCCTTCGTTGTAAAGTTATTTGTTGTTTAGATGTCATTGTAAACGATGTTTCCCATACACAAGTAATTCCCTTCGCTGGAGGAAACTCCTATGGAAAGTGTGCTTTGGGAGGCTAAAATATTTATTGCTTTTGACCACTTTTTTATGCATTAGTGAGGGCCTGGCAGTTCCTAAAAAAAAAAATGGTAGAAAATTCATTGCAAAACAAAACATGCATTGACAAAGCTAAAAGGCCGGAAGCCAACATCAGAAATATTGGCTTTACCAATATTTCTTTACTTAGACCTCGTTTCAAGCACGTCATTTCCCTCATTTACATATTAATATAGATTGCAATTTTTATAGTAATTGTATCATGTGGAATTCTCCAAGAAAGCATTGTACTTCATAATGTTGTCCAAACCATTGAATAAACTACTATGCATGCTGATCAATAAAAGCTAACTAGATTGATTTCTTCCCAAGCAATATTTTTGGGCCACTAAGTTTAATGAAATACATTATCAATACCATTTTCATTCCCTCCAAACACCATTTTCATCGTCATTCTTGTAAATGTAGCTATGAATGTTACATAGCAATTTACCAGCAGATTATGGTACGACAATAGTGTTTCCTGGTATGGATATAGATCCTTTATTATTGAGAGGAATCAATCAAGTTACTGGTAAACCACTGCATCACTGCAAGGTGATCCCATGCCATGTGTCACACCTTTGGCCAATTCTTGCTTTATAGACAAAAGCACTTTGTATGCTGGGGTTGTATGATGGTACAACGCATGCCTAAACTACGCATGCATGTACCACGCAGTCTCTACCATGACTGTGTCTTTAGCATGCATGCCTTTAACACATGATCCAGCGCAAAAGCCGGGGGAAAAAGAAAGAGCACAACTATCCTCCCTGCGTCCCAGACCTGACGTCACACTAACTCATTCACACACGCATTCATTGGTGTGGCCCATAACACCAACACTCGCACGTACTCTTTCACAGGTCTGCACACAGGAGGGGGAACAATGTGCTGGACATGTGGGTGGGGGTACCTTTCAACTTATAGGGAAAGAAAAGTTATCTTACATAATATACATTAACATTCGCCACCTATAGATTCCTAATCCCAAAACATCAAGGCACTCCACCCACTTGGTCAATCGGACCAATTAGTTGGATTGGTTGATGGTGATTTAGAACCAGTTTAACGAAGAACCACAAACTCATAATTTCTGTTAATCAATATTTGTTTATCTAAAATGTCATTGTAATTATTATTAGCATTTGTCTCTTCAAAAGTTTAGAATTTCTAGATCAATTTATTTAAATCACAGAACATCATATTTACCTATTCTGGCTATCTGGGTTTTCTCTAATTCATTGGCTCTGCATAACCGAATTTTGTCGTTAAATTGTCCAAATAAGCAGGCCAGAGCTTAGAGTCCGAAAGTCCTTTGCTCAGCACGTTACAGTCCCAAAGATCGTCAAAGGACCAGAAGTCGTGCCAGCATCCGTCATCACCTGTGGGGTTAAAGAGGGTGTGCAGTCATAATAACCACCGAATGTCATCGAAAGGTCTAAAGGTCTCAAAGTCTCCCCCTCCCTATTCTACTACTCTTTTTATAATACATTTCGGGATAACATGAAACATTTTTGGGCGGAAAAAGATTTCGATTGGTTGGTGCAAACGTCCGATTTTTTGACAGTCCAGGTTCACATGGATTTTGCTGATACGTTTCCGGTGATGTTCTAATACTGATTGTTGCAAAGTTTCGACTTCTACTTGTATGTATCCATTGTTCTTTTATACCAGTTTCTAATGCCTGGGGTCTTGGCAGTCCACCAATATCCTATCCTTGATAGGGACAGGGTATATAGAGGTCTTTAGGAAGTTCACGGAGCCAGCCGAATCTGCCCAGTAGACTTTGCGCTTCAGGAGACGATGGCCACTTCTGAACTCGGTTTCTGCCGCCATATTGCGATAGGCCCAAATGTCAACTTAAGAGAAACAAACACAAAAGAATAATTAATACAAAGAAATAATGCTTCTAATGTTATACCCTCACTAATCCCTTTATGTATTAGTATTTTCCTAGCATATAGCGACATTTAAAGCAATATATTCACCTTTACGGTCCTCCACAAAGATGCAAACGTCACAAAAGCAACATAAATCATGCGAAATCTAATTACCACATATACTACTATTAATATGCGTACATATTTAGTTATTAGAGTTATTTTGCCATGCAAATAGCAAGTTCCCACGTGTAATTTTGTGTATGCAAATGGTTAGATTTAATATATCACAACACAAAATTAGTAAATTATAATAAGTAGGTTATTCAATTAGTATTTTTCATGCAAAACAGAGGAGGTATACAAAATTTTGTACTACCTGCTCCATCACACGCATGACTTTGCCACACAATTTCGTGGTAAAGACATGATGGGTAAAGGGGCATGCAGTCATACCCCTGCCTTGTAAACTGTCCCTTTTCTATCTCCCCTGCCCCCTAAAAATTAAACCCAAACCCCAAAAACTACACCGACCCCAGCTCCCCCGTCCTGAGCCCTAAACTATCCAATACATCCCTAAACCACCGACCCTGCCCTGTAAACTGTCCCTTCTCCCCCACCATAAGCCCTAAAAATGATGCCCATGTCCCATAAACTACCTATGCCCCAGTCACCCTGCCCTGAGCACTAAAAACTATCCCATACATCCCTAACCAACTAGAGCCTGCCCTGTAAACTGTCCCTTCACTCCCTGCTCTGAGCCTTAAAAATTAAGCCCATGCCCCAAAATTACCCTGACCCAGCCCCCCTGCCCTGAGCCCTACAAACTATCTCCTACATCCCTAAACTACCCCGACCCTGCCCTGTCAACTGTCCCTTTTCCGCCTGCCCTGAGCCCTGAAAAATAAACCCATACCCTAAAAATTACCACAACCCCAGTCCCCCTGCCCTGAGCCCTAAACTATAAATACATCCCTAAACTACCCAGACCCTGCCCTGTAAACTGTCCCTTCTCCTACTGCCCTGAGCCCTAATAATTAAACCCATGCCCCAAAAACTACCCTGACCCCAGCCCCCCTGCCCTGAGCCCTACAAACAATCTCCTACATTCCTAAACTACCCGGACCCTGCTCCCTGCCCTGAAAACTACCCCTCCACCCCCCAAGACCAAGCCCCAGCCCCACTTACCTCACCATGTCCTCTCCCTAGGCCTGAGTCTTCCGAGTCCGAGTCTGCCTCTTCCAGTCTTCCCCTTCCGCTCAGCAACTAGACAGCGCATTGCCTTAGCCATGCATTTGCATTGTTAAGGAGCATGCGTGATTAAGGCAAGCGTGGTACGGCTTGTGGGGTAACGGCACAAGTGGCTAAGCCTGCGTTGTTAAGGCTGTTTCCTGTATGCTGGTGTTCAACAGCCTATAAATACAGTGTTAAATGGAAAGATATGGTTACCAGAATACAACATCCTCTTGCCTAACAGCTTTGTCTGGCTAATTCCATCACATATGATATGTGACTGTTTGACTGCTAAGCAACTGACTATGGCAGAACAAATTGCGACATCATAATACAACACAGTATTAGAGTTCAGTAGTTCTGACATATTCTATTTTCAAATGCTTTATTGATTTTGAAATAGAGAGAGAATCAAGAACAACCCATGGGTGTGTAAACAATGCTAAGATGAGGACATGGTGTGCAAACGCCAAAAGGTCGACATTGGAATAGCAAAAATACATTGGCTGCACAAAATTTAAACCTGAGAGATACTCCTAACAATCGTTCCTGAAAGAGAGAAGAAAGTTGAAGAAAGGAAAGAATCAAAAGAAAGAAATATGAGCAGGGGAGAAGCAAGAGTTCATACATAAGAAATTTCCTTGAAGTTCTTGACAACAGGGGTATAAGCTCAACAGGGATAAATCAGAAGTTAAACCACTGAACGTGCACTGCACCAGAGAGATTCTAGGGAAATCGGGCCTGGCCTGGCAGTCTGGATACATTAAATACCTGGGAGTTGAGTTTGATTATAACATTATGAGTACACTACTTCAGAACGAGAAAGTATTATTGGAAAAAATAAAAAAACTCCTGGTCCCCGAAGTTTATCACATGGTGTGGCAGGATCGAAACAATAAAAATGATGGTCACTCCCCTAGTTAATTATCTCATAAATATGCTTCCACTCTTTTTGACAGATGATTTTCACAAGAAACTGGACAATCTCTTATCAAACTTTCTCTGGCGCAACAAAAAAGCCAGGATTAGTATTAAAAACTGTGGCTTGATAAAACGCTAGGAGGTGTAAATCTCACACATTTTAGAATATACCAGTATGCTTTTTGGGCCAAACAAGGCTCATATTGGATCTCCGCGCCTGGCGATTACGTTCCTGTCTGGTTGGAGGTAGAGAGAGCTATTCTTAATAACCTGAACCCTTTCTCACTCCTCACAGCCAATCGCCTTTATCCTGCTTGCTCTAAGTCCATTTTTAAAAATACTAAAATAGCACTCTTGAAAATAGACCAAAAGTTGGAGGTCAGTGTTAAAGGTTCCAAAATGGAATCATTATGGTATAATAATAAAGTACTCTACAAGGGCAAATGTTTGGACTTCGATTCTTGGCTTAAGAGGGGGGTGTTTTTCCCTTGTCAATTAGAAAATGCCTCTTATCCAATAACGTTCTCAGATCTCCATTCTAGGTGTAATTTAGCCGATATTGAATTCAATAACTTTCTAAAAGTGCTGACATTTCCTGATTTATACAATGGGTGAGTAATAATAATATAATCAAGCGTAATAAAAAAGAAAACTAATTATGACTTTTTAGGTCTTGCCTCGGATAGCGCATGGACTGTCGCTTGCAAGACATTTTGTTAAGTAAGAGGGACTTGGAGCGCTCACATTGCTTACCATTCATTGCTTCATTGTCATTCTTATTTGCTGACTCCTGCTTGGTCGGTGCATGCCAGTTTTGCTTTCTCTTCCTTCGTTTCTCCCGTCCGTGGTGCATGGACCAAGTACTGACTGCTTCATTTTGATTAGGGTCCTTGATTAGGGTGCTTGCACTGGGATTGAGGTGCTGTTTTTACCCATTATCGTTATGGCTTCTTTCCCTGTCATAGCTCTTTTCCTTCTCACTTGCTTTTCTTTTTTTCATTTTTTATTTGCATGAAAAATATGATATTGCCTCTTCTGCTTTATTCCCACAGTGAGGAATTAGCAGCTTTCCGTGGTTCACTAGTGCAGCATCTCATTTATACGTCCTAAAGGCGGTAATAGAATGGGTTTGCACTGGAGTAAGAACAACAGCATGCAACAGACTCAAAGTGGAAATTCAAGGATGCACTTTGCGCACATGTGGAAGAGAGGGTCAGGCGGGCCTCGCTTATGAACTGAGCAGATCACCATAGAACAAAGCAGCATCACGGATTTTGTGTGCAGTAGGTTTCTTAAGCGTCGCTCTCAGCTGCAATAAAGCTAAATACCACGCACATAGCCTAATATAAACACAGGCGCAGTAGTCTATTAGTCGACAGTTTTTAAAAAGCACTTGGGGGCATATTATCAACGGGCAGCGATAATTATCGCTGGTCGTGCTTAGCGATAATAATATTATCACAGGCTATCTCTGGAATTTATCGCCCTGGTAGCGCGTTATCAACAACGCATTTCTCCAGGGCGATAAAAATTCCAGAGATAGCGAGGTTATCGCCCTTTTGCAGGGAACATCGCTGGTTTTCCAGCGATGTTCCCTGCAAAACGGCGATAACCTTGCAGATACGACCCACAGGGTCGTATCAGCATAATCCACCCCCTGTGTTAGGGATGGCTAAATCAGGATTTTAGCAGACGTTAGATTTTGGCGAAAACTACCGTTTTCGCCAAAATCTAACGTCTGCTAAAATCATGTGGGCTGCCTTGTAAATATCGCGATGTAAACATCAGCGATATTTGCAAGGTAGCCCATCCGGGGTACGCCCAGTAACGCCCACTTTGCATCTCATTGGAGATGCAAAGGGAGGCGTTGGGAAAAAGGGTGCTAACATGCGATTATGCTTGTTAGCACCCTCTTGTAAATAGGGCGCTGGTTTTATCTCCGCTTTTTTGGCTTTGTAAGCCAAAAAAGCGGAGATAAAGCCCTTGTAAATATGCCCCTTGGTGGCTTAATTCTTCAGCTACATAGTACTATAAATTACAGGTCTTAGTCAAATGAGCTGTACTCCGTTGAACAAGCATTGGCAAGGTCAATAGGTCCCACCTATGCTAGAGCTTTTGGCTTTGTCAATGTGTTTTTCAACCCTGTTGTACATCAGCACCACTGCTATACAGCAAGCCTGAAAGTGAAAACAAAAAACAGCGTTGTGAGGTGGTCAACGCTTTGCCCGTGCTTTTTACACATGGATTGGAAACGTTCTTGAATTAGGTCATAATGTCACATTGTTGAGCAGGAGACCATGTCTGGTGAAGGCTCGCACATTTGGACTAGTTTGACCACGCAAAGAAAATTATTATTTGTGATTCTATGTTCTTGGATGATGCTGCTGTGGGTGGCACAATAAAGAGGATTGCATAATATGAGCCTCCGGTCTTGCCATAAAATCCGTGCTGTGCCCTTAAAGCTGACGTATATAAATCCCCGGATGTGCGATCTCTTCAGCAGCCGCTCCATTAATAGTGACTTAAAACGTGGCTGATGGCGTTTCTGATCCGCATTCCTTGACATTGCGTATCAGAGCACTTCTATTTTTAGCCCTGTGTTGTGCAGCGGTCCCAGCTACGCATCTCGGCCCTCGGCGGGCACGAAATGACTAAAGCCGTGGCACCGAGCCACGTTTTCAAGGCAGTCCCGCAGAGAACGGCGGCGCTGGCTTTATTCAGATGCGGAACGAGGCCGTTTCATCATTCTCAGAGTCTCTCCGGTTATTTACTTTGGAAATAAATGTACTCGAAATGTGTGATTTACTCGGTTTGTAGGGATGTGTAATTGATTATTTATTTAGGCGATAAAATAAAGTCTGTGCATAGCTACAAAATACTCTTTATTTTTCAGCGTAATATTCTGTCCACGTTTATCAGTAAATTACCTGACCAAATAATTGAGTCACCCATGTCCCCCCTTACAGATTGACGGAGAAAAGAGGCAGGGAAGGGTAACATCTAAAACCTAATATGTTTCCTCTGGCTGCGCCTCCTTTTCCATTCTCCACCCCTCCAATATAGACCTGTAGTGTGTTTATTGCTGTAGATTTATCTCAGTTACTTAAAAGATTACAAGATTTATTTGGAGGCAGGCTTTCTTAGCAAAATGTCGTGGGAAAGCCGGTGTAATTCTGGGATGGTGTAAGTAGTTGCCCATATTTGGGATCAACAACATTATCTTCTGATTTTGCCTTTTCTACACGATTGGGAAATATAATGCGGTAATCTGTTTACCACCTTTGCCACATTTATGTGCTAAGTAGTTACCTCCACCTTTATGGCCATGGTGTTTCCGTTGTTTAATGTTGTGTCACTTTATTTCAGTATAGCGGGGATACTCCAACAATAAAAATAACGTGTTAAATGGTCGTAATCTGATTACTGCATATTAGACACGATTTCCGGGTGTTGCAAATGCGGATATATGGAGTCAGTTTCAGTAATTTATTCCCCTGAAGATTGTATTTCTTAATGTCAGGGAAGTAATGCTTTTCATATCACATGTCACCAGGCTGTATTTGCAAAAATGCAATAGATTCTGCATGGCAGGGGTACTCGTAAACATTTGTCAAGGGACCACGAGGTATGGCCTGCTATGGGACTGAGGGCCCCACTGTGGCCTTGTGTAAGGAGGTCTAAAAAAAATGTTAAATAAAATGGCCAGCATTTACTTGCAGGTTACTTAAGTGGTGCAGGGCACTACAGTAGCTACTTCATTCGACCTGCAAATAAATGCTTTAACATTTTTTCTGCATATTAGTGCTCAGCAAGTAAACAGCAGCTCGTGCTACTGTTCACCCGGGGATTGGGGGAAGGGGGTGTGGGGGATTTGTGAAGGTCAAGAGGGCTGGAGTTTAGAGTTCCTGTTCCTTTTTTTGTAACTGTCCTGCATCTGTCCACTTAAAAAGTTCCACTACCTGAGTGGCTGCAGGTTTAGTGTCAATGGTCCAGCTTGATGACTGATCCCTTTACCAATATAATAACACCTGGGGCCTGATTATGAAACATACTCTGGGGTCAGACAAACCTTTGGGACTTTGTGTGCTGACTGGCACTTTGGCATTACTGAAGGTGCTGCCGACGCCAGTGTGGCCTGTTCTGTAAAAATTGCGCTGGTGCAAAATATGCTGTAGAGCGCTCTCAAGGAGGTTTTCCTTTTTTTGCAGGGAGACGTAGCGTCATTACAATAAGGACAAGCCTTGACCATTGCATCCACACCATATTACAGATGTGGGAGCAATGGTGAAGAATCTGTTGAGGGGTGCATTGATTGTGTGCCACATAGAAGGTTGCACATTGTTAGTGCATCCCTGAGGCTGGCCATTGGGATGGGGAAAGAAGTTCGCAGCGGCCCTCCAGGCATCATCCCAAAGACAAGTGTTAGTCAATCACTGCACCCGCCGGTTTGGGATCCCTGTTCCACTTTAGCAATGTGGCACTGAAAGCAGTAGCGGTTGGCACAGATCGACTGTGGCGGGGTGAAAATGAATTGTACAAAAAGAAAAAAAACCTTACCTCATCGCCACATCTCTCCTTCTCGTTGGGCCGGAACAGGATGCACCCAGGCTCCCCTAAGCCAATCACAAAGATGCAATGCAGCGTTGTGATTGGTCTGTTTGCTGTGGTTCGGGTAGCTCAGACAGGTAGTGGGAGCCTGGGCATGTTCTCCAGCCAGGCTGTAATACAGCCTAGGTGGAGAACATGCAAAGTGCACATGACTGTTTGGCCGGCCCAAGACGGCCGGCCCAAAGAGGCATGCGCACTTACAGTGTGCCACCACTTCTTCCCCTGCTCCTCTGTCATCAGCCCTGCCCCGCTCACAAAGCTACTGCAACTTTGTGTTCTTCTCATTTTATTTTTCCTTTATTTCAGTGCTGCAAAGCTACTGAGTGAAAGACAAAGCTGTGAGGTTCCATCTTTCTTTAAAAAACAAAGCTATAATGCGCCATCTGTCACTAATGCTATTTTACGAACATAGGCGCAAACTGCTGAGTTCACGACTGCTGAGGGCACAGCACATTTTTTTCCGTTACTGGGCCCACTGTCCTAGCCTGTTCTAGGTTAATCTAGTTTAGAGTGTCCAATGTATAATTCGTTGCCAGGGACTAAAAAGGTTAGAAAGCTGCAGTAGATTCCTCTCTAATATTATGAAACCATGGATGGTGTAATAGTTTACAGCAAAAGTCTTGTTTAATTGGTATAAAGAAAAATAGTTCATGAGACAAGTCAAAAGAGTTGTATGATTCCCAAGATAATGAATTAAATAAATGTAGTTTGAAAGTGTAAAAATGTCATTTAGCCAAGACAAGCTCTACCTCTGGGATAATTGAAGTTCAGAGGCAGGGCTGACGGCTTAGGTGCCTAATACTCAAAATATAGTCACATTTAGGATAATTTTCACCCGCTTTAATACAGAAGCTATTTGTGTTAATGCATCTTCTGCATAGATTCATAAGTTGTATTCAAATCATCAATCTTTCCAGCACTCTGTTCGCAGACGCCCAGAAGCAGCTATTTAATAAAGGCCTTGGCTTTATACCTACTCACGATAGACACATTCAAACTCCACTGGGAACTCACAGAGTTCTTTCAAAAGAACATATTGAGAGCATTTCTTCAACAACAAAACATCTCCTGCAGAGGTGTCCGATACCGGCTTAAGAAAAAAGTATTCCTTCATGCCCCTGCTACTACGGTTACTATTGGCCTTTGGGCAAGCTGCGATGAATGAAGTCCAACTTATAGACTTGTCTACAACACAATCTTTTCACAACACGAGGAAAGCTGAAAAAGTTACACTAAACGAGCGGAAGCAGAATATCAACATTATTATCAAACCAGCAGATAAAGGTGGAGCCACTGTTCTACAAGATATACGGGACTATAGGAAGGAGTGCCTTCATCTGCTCAGTAACACACAGAATTATAAGAGACTAGATGAAGATTCAACAAGAACATCACAGCAAATCAGTACACTAGTGGAAGAGGTTGTCACACCAACAGATTTCGAAAAGGGAAGCTGAATTCCTGGTCGTCAAAAATCCTACCATACCCAGTTCCCCCACTCCTCAGTGACCACTTCAATAACCATTTGTGGAAGAGATTCCCTCATACATAATAGATATGAAACACCTGCTAAGCTTTCTTAAAGACATACAGATCGATCCTAATAACAATATTCTTATTGTTCGGGATGTGGAGAGTTGATATGCTAGCTTACACAAGGAAGAGACCCTCAGTGTAAAGGAAGACCTGCTTCACTCAACATCTTGGACCTACACCACTCCCAGGCATTTTGTACCATGATGTATACGCTTAGCACTAACTAGGAATTTCTTTGAATGTGGGGCACAATATACAAGCAGGTGCAAGGATATTTATGGGCAGTACTCTTGCCTCCAGTCTTGCATGTTTATATGTATATAATTTTGAAGTCACAAAGGGTATGAAAGAGAATAACCTATACAGATGCAGTATGAAGGAGTGAAGAAGATAAATAAAAGACGTACTGATCATCTGGAAAGGGACATGGAGACCCCATCCAATTCATTAAGTGTCTCAATACAAAGAATGCCTAAGATTAACACATTTCTGGATTTGAGACACCTTCATAAGAACAACAAACAATCCATGCACAGACACACATCATAAAGCCACTGATAGGAATAATCACCAACAGCTTGACAGTTTCCACCCACAATCTTTCCTCAAGGATCTGCCTTCTGGCTAATTTTTGAGATTGAGATGGGATTATAGCCATCTTGAACACCTCAGCAGATGAACTTAGATTGCAGAACTACCCTGAGGCCATTGTAAGAAAAGCATTGAAAAAAGCTAGGACAAATAATAGGGATGCTCTCATAGAAACAAGAAGGATGAAAATTCTTGTCTTGTGTGTATTGCCGCTTACTCACCCATCTCTAACCAGGGCAAGAAGGCCATCAATGAGAGTTGGAGGATCTTGTGCATGGAAGCCCTAAACCTTGAAAAACCATTGTTTACACACAAAAGTGGCTGAAGCTTTAGGGATTTTCTAGTTCACTCTAGGAATTGCAAGCAGACTGGAGGTGAAAATCAATCAATAGTTTTGGGTCTCCCACACATTTTGGTCTATTACCCTTGAAGGATTTGCAGCGCCTGCCACTTCACAAACAACAATGAAGAAACTAGACCATGGGTTACCAAAAAGAATGGACCCAGTAAAGACACACCAACTGCAACTTGGCTAATGTTATATATTTGATCACCTGTCACTGTGAGATGCGCTACGTCGGATGACATGCAGAAAAATTAGACTATACACTGGAAAACATTGCAGCAATAGAAGGTGTAGAAGAACTACTACTAAGATGGCAAGCCACTACATTACCAGTGGGTACATCTAGAATGATTTGGGATGGATTATACTCAGCAATCACTAGAAGAACTCCACAGAGTGTGGAGGGGGGAACAGGAGGCACGGGGTGCTAGGAGCTAGCGGCCTCCATAACTACTATTGACCACAAGAAGCTGCTCCTAGTGTGATGTGACCTTACTACAATTGTGAGTCAAGTGTGGACATCTCACAAAAAGTGACGGACTGGCCTCACACACCACCTGGTGTCATGCTTCATCATCGGCCAGTCCTCGCCCTCCAAAACCTTCGTTTGATGGAGGGCGGGCATACACCTGGAGACAGGGATGCACTTCTAAACTAAAGAGTGGGGGCCCATGGGGTAGAACGTGAAATTAAAAATCATTATAGTTACTACAAAGTGTTTTTAATGTGATCAGTAACTATATGATGCTAAAAACAAATAGCGGCAGGTGGGGTATATTAGGTGTCCCCTAGCCGTCTAGTGTTAGGTCGACATGTTTCTGCCTTCTTGGCCCGAGCGGGTCCAGGGCATTCATCAGGACCTAGGTTTACAAGAAGAGGGCTCCGGTCTTACCAACTCGTGGCAAGAGAAAACCACTGTGCAGGTGTGGCGAAGGCCACACTCCACTACCTAGATGGCTTCCAACTGTAAAGCCTGTAGAAAGAATCAAAACAAACAAATGTATCTGTATACACAACTGTAGAAGAAAGGTCAAAGGTGAAAACATAAAAATTAAGATAAACGCATGCGTAATTTCCTTAAGGTGGGTGACTAATCACGTGACATGTGCCACTCTACGTGAGAACACAAACATGTTTGAGAGTCAAAAAGTGCTCTCATGAGGCTTACCCTAGTCAGAAAGACTACTTGCCACATGGGGGGATAAAGGAGGAGACACTCCTGTTCAGTCTACAGGGAGAGAAGAACGATACAGTAATGGTCAGCAGACTGAAAAATGCCCAGAACGTTGACCCTTGCAAAACCTGGAATCAGGATGGAACCACAATCATTCCACAATAAACCCACACAGGGGTTAAAACAACGCGAAACCACCATTCATACTCTTACTATCTGAGGCAAGGTGTCCCGTGTTCAGCCTACGGTGTTGCTCCTTGTCCGCCCGAATTTGGGAGTGAGACCGCAGGGCAGGATTAAATAGCGTGCTTAATTGGTAAATGGAAAACAGCCTGGAGTGATCACGGCTGTGCGGCAGTTCCTGGTGCGGTGCATCCGGAGTCCGGAATAACCGTGGTGGCGGCGCATGCAGTGCAGTGCCTGGTTGTGAAATGGCCGATTGTGGGGGCCTATTGGAGCGTCCAGGCTGAGTCTTGTGCCCAAATAAGGAAACAGTCAGGGGATCCGCCCAGGGAAGGCGGTCCCGTGTGGGCGTGCGCGTCAGAGGTTGTCCGGGCAACGTGGTGCATGCGTTCGGCGTGACTCCCGAGGATGAAAGCGACGCGTGCTAAGGTGCCCCAGGACGGGTTTGTGTTGTGAAAATTCAGAGGCACGTGTGCGCGTCCCAAGTCAGAAAGGGGCATGAAAAGGGAGATATCATCGCCATATGCCGCTAAGACCCCGATGAAAGGTGAAAGGTCATTCATGCAGCGTTTGATTAGTGCGTAGATTCAAAGAGTTCGTGAGGGGGTTTGGCGGTTGCTAATGGCAACAGAAAAAGTGAAAGTAAACACCATGCCCTCTGCGTTGCTCTCTGTATGTAATGGAAAATATCCCAGTGTAGATGGAGAGTCAGTCTGCTCCGGACAAGACCAGGGTGTCGCAGAAAACATGTATGATAAGTGTGGTGTAATGCCCAAGTCCTCCTGTCACTACGATCATATTCTGGAGATCCCTGCGATGAAGGTAACAGAAACCAAAGGGTAGGCAGGTAGAGGGACAGGAGGTGTTAATAGTGTGTAAGGGCAACTACCACATGATGGAAGGGGTGCCCAGGAGTCCAGGGTAGATGGAGAGGTCATCTAGTCAGTTGGAGCCACGGTATATCGTCGTTAAGTCCCTTTTCGTGGGACCGCAGGCGGAACACCCAGCGTTGTTCTCTGATGTGGAGAGCTCTTGAGAGATCAGCTTTGGTTTTATTCATGACCTCTAGGACTGTCCATCGCAAATCAGTGTCTTTGTGGTTCTTCTCCAAAAAATGGCGTGTGAGCTTTGTGTTTGTTTTCTTGCACCTTATGGTACTGCAGTGTTCATTGATACGTACCCTGATCTTTCTGGTTGTCATGCCAACGTACTGGAGTTGGCAGGGGCATTTTAGTAGGTAAACCACATTCTCAGTATTGCAGTTACTAAACTTGCGGAGTTGCCATGGTCTATCTGTGCCAATGTCGACTTCTTTGGTGTTAGAAGTGAGTTTGCATGAAATACACCCCCGCACGTGAAGTGTCCCACTACTCGTGGTTGGTCCCAGAGCCTCTGTTGTTCCGGTCCCTCTGCGGTTGGCATAGTGGCATGAACGAGTTGGTCTCGCAGATTTCTGTTACGTTTAAAGGCAAAAAGTGGTGGATCCCATTGCTTCCCTGCACTATTAAGGATGTTCCATCTTTTCTTAATTATTTTCTGTACGGCATTAGAGGCAGGGGTAAATGTTGTAACACATACAGTTCTTTTGGTGTTCTCCTTTGTTGCATCCTCCAAAAGTGCTTCCCTAGGGTTGTTCCTAGCTCGTTTCTTGGCCCTGCGTATCATTTTTTGGGGGTAATGGCGGGCAGCAAGTTTTTCTGCAAGGTGGGATGCCTGTTCCTCAAAAGTAGGGGTGTCTGAGCAATTTCTCCTAACCCGAAGGAACTGTCCAACTGGGAGATTCTGTCGGAGGGCCTTGGGGTGGTAGCTTTCATACAGTAGAAGGCTATTCCTATCCGTGGGCTTATTGTGCACTTTTGTTGTGAAACCATCATTTTCCATAGTGATGTCCAGGTCGAGGAAGATAGCGTGGTTCTTACTGATAGTGTGGGTGAACCTGAGGTGTACATCTTTACTGTTAACCCACCGGACAAAGTTCGTCGCTTCTTCCTCTGATCCGTTCCATATTATCAGCACATCATCTATGTAGCGCTTCCAAAGTCTCAGGTTCTGTAGGAAAGGATTATGTGGGTTGTATATGAAGTCCTCTTCAAACTGTTGTACGTACAGACAAGCCATACTAGGGGCAAAAGTACTCCCCATTGAAGTCCCAGAGATCTGGTGGTAGATGACTTTCTCAAATTCGAAGAAGTTTTCCATTAACGCTATTTCCGCACATTCCATTACGAACTGCTGTGGTGTTAAGAAATCCCACTCCCTATTTATGATGATGTTTTCCACCACTTCCAATGTGCGCCTCTGTGGTATGCTCGTGTATAGAGCTTCTATGTCCATGGTTATTAGCCAGTCGTTGGTTGAATCTACCGTGAGGTCTCTGAGGAGGCACAGGACGTCCTTCGTATCTCTGAGATAGGATGCAGATTTTTGGACAATAGGGCGGAGGAACCAGTCACAAAATTGTGACAATGGTTCTAATACTGACCCTATTCCAGATACAATTGGTCTCCCAGGAGGAGGCGTCCTGTTTTTGTGGATTTTTGGGAGTGTGTAGAATTTAGGCATTCTTGGTTCTTCATTCACGAGGAAGTCTGCCTCATGTTTGGTTATCCAATCATTGCCGAGTGCTTCTGTGACCATGATCTTAATCCTGGTCGTCAGAGGACCGGTAGGGTCAGTCCTGTGTATGGTGTAGCTGTTTGAATCAGAGAGAAGTCTCAAGCATTCTTCTCTGTACATATCACTGTCCATGACCACAATGGCGCCCCCTTTGTCAGCTGGTTTTATTGTTAAGTCTTTATTGCTGCTCAGTTTCGCAAGGGCCGTGCGCTCCTTTCCCGTAAGGTTGTCAAACCCACGAGTGTTCTGGAAATCAATCTTCTCAATATCTTTAAGTACGGCCTGTTCAAAAGCAAGTATGTTACATGAAATGTTCTGGTTCGGGGGTTGGAAGGTGGATTTTCTCTTTAGCCCTGTGGACTTCTTCCCATTCTCGTCTGTAGTATCTTCAGTATCTCCGAAATAATCGCGGAGTTTGATTTTCCTGAAGAATTGGGCCAATTCCGTGTGAAGTGCAAAGGGGTCATTTCGGGGTGTGGGAACAAATCCCAGCCCTTTGGAAAGGACGGTGGTTTCGTCTTGTGAGAGTGTGTATTTACTGATGTTCACTATATTGGTTACTCCCTGCTCGTCGAGGGCATCTCTCCTCTCCCTCTGCTCCTGGTCACCACGCCATGCTGTGGCTCTGGTTGGTCTTCCCACTGGACCCTCGTATTTCTTCGTTTTTGGCGTCCTCTCCCTCTGCCACGGCCCTGGAACAAAAAAGGCGGTTGGCCATGTGGAAAACCAAATCCTGGTTGGTAAAATGGTTGTGGCCAAAACCCGAAGGGTGGAGGTTGGGGTTGTGGACCCTGCATCATCGGATGGTGATAGCCCATAGGTTTCCGGAATTGTGGTCCTTGGCCCTCATCGCCGCTACTGTCACTTCTTTCCTCTCCAGAGCTGAACGTCCAGTTCTGGGGTGTTGGTCTAAACCGTTGTTTTCTCCCTGTTGGTTGAGGGGCTGGTTTATCATAGTGTTCGTCTGTGACATACGGGTAGACAGTTTCCTTACTAAATTTTTGTACATCCTTACGGAGTTTAGTAAGTTTTGACTGTGTGAGGTATTCTTTATAATCAGAGTGATCTTTGTTGATCTCCTCCAGTTTCTTTTTAAAGGCTGAAAGCTGTATCGTTGCCTTAAGTCTACCCTCACTCTGTTGGATCTCAATCAGGAGTGCATCTGCCAGCTGTCTGGCGGTGTTTATAATGAGAATGAGCCAGTCCTTGGTGCACTTCCAGGCAATGCTCGACCAGTTAATTCTGAACTCTCTATTGTTGAGGAAAAGTCGTGGTTCGTTGGTGACGATGAGACCTCTCGGGGCCGTGTTTTTTCGGAGGTATTCCGTCATAAACGCACCATGTAGTGCAGTGCGTATCTGTTCTTTTTTCTTAGAAGAAAGGGCTTCCCATTCATCTGAGTTCTTTACCGTGTTGGTGACTATTGTTTCCGCTAGGAGAGATGGTGTGTTAAGGATCTCCGCTAGGATCTCATCCCCGAAGGAGAGTTCGGTATCCATGGTGCAAGGTGGGTAAGAAGAGTGTGAAAAATTATCTCACACTTTAGAATGAACTATATTGGTTCAAGAGGCAGACGTAGAAGTGTCTGTCTGCTCGTTCCGGTCGTAATAATACGTGACTCAGAACATCACCCTATTTTAAAGGAATGGTACCCCAATAGTGTTCCCACAGCCGGCAGCTGTACATAAATAGCAATCACTAGAAGAACTCCACAGAGTGTGGAGGGGGGAACAGGAGGCACGGGGTGCTAGGAGCTAGCGGCCTCCATAACTACTATTGACCACAAGAAGCTGCTCCTAGTGTGATGTGACCTTACTACAATTGTGAGTCAAGTGTGGACATCTCACAAAAAGTGACGGACTGGCCTCACACACCACCTGGTGTCATGCTTCATCATCGGCCAGTCCTCGCCCTCCAAAACCTTCGTTTGATGGAGGGCGGGCATACACCTGGAGACAGGGATGCACTTCTAAACTAAAGAGTGGGGGCCCATGGGGTAGAACGTGAAATTAAAAATCATTATAGTTACTACAAAGTGTTTTTAATGTGATCAGTAACTATATGATGCTAAAAACAAATAGCAGGGCCAAGAAACGAGCTAGGAACAACCCTAGGGAAGCACTTTTGGAGGATGCAACAAAGGAGAACACCAAAAGAACTGTATGTGTTACAACATTTACCCCTGCCTCTAATGCCGTACAGAAAATAATTAAGAAAAGATGGAACATCCTTAATAGTGCAGGGAAGCAATGGGATCCACCACTTTTTGCCTTTAAACGTAACAGAAATCTGCGAGACCAACTCGTTCATGCCACTATGCCAACCGCAGAGGGACCGGAACAACAGAGGCTCTGGGACCAACCACGAGTAGTGGGACACTTCACGTGCGGGGGGTGTATTTCATGCAAACTCACTTCTAACACCAAAGAAGTCGACATTGGCACAGATAGACCATGGCAACTCCGCAAGTTTAGTAACTGCAATACTGAGAATGTGGTTTACCTACTAAAATGCCCCTGCCAACTCCAGTACGTTGGCATGACAACCAGAAAGATCAGGGTACGTATCAATGAACACTGCAGTACCATAAGGTGCAAGAAAACAAACACAAAGCTCACACGCCATTTTTTGGAGAAGAACCACAAAGACACTGATTTGCGATGGACAGTCCTAGAGGTCATGAATAAAACCAAAGCTGATCTCTCAAGAGCTCTCCACATCAGAGAACAACGCTGGGTGTTCCGCCTGCGGTCCCACGAAAAGGGACTTAACGACGATATACCGTGGCTCCAACTGACTAGATGACCTCTCCATCTACCCTGGACTCCTGGGCACCCCTTCCATCATGTGGTAGTTGCCCTTACACACTATTAACACCTCCTGTCCCTCTACCTGCCTACCCTTTGGTTTCTGTTACCTTCATCGCAGGGATCTCCAGAATATGATCGTAGTGACAGGAGGACTTGGGCATTACACCACACTTATCATACATGTTTTCTGCGACACCCTGGTCTTGTCCGGAGCAGACTGACTCTCCATCTACACTGGGATATTTTCCATTACATACAGAGAGCAACGCAGAGGGCATGGTGTTTACTTTCACTTTTTCTGTTGCCATTAGCAACCGCCAAACCCCCTCACGAACTCTTTGAATCTACGCACTAATCAAACGCTGCATGAATGACCTTTCACCTTTCATCGGGGTCTTAGCGGCATATGGCGATGATATCTCCCTTTTCATGCCCCTTTCTGACTTGGGACGCGCACACGTGCCTCTGAATTTTCACAACACAAACCCGTCCTGGGGCACCTTAGCACGCGTCGCTTTCATCCTCGGGAGTCACGCCGAACGCATGCACCACGTTGCCCGGACAACCTCTGACGCGCACGCCCACACGGGACCGCCTTCCCTGGGCGGATCCCCTGACTGTTTCCTTATTTGGGCACAAGACTCAGCCTGGACGCTCCAATAGGCCCCCACAATCGGCCATTTCACAACCAGGCACTGCACTGCATGCGCCGCCACCACGGTTATTCCGGACTCCGGATGCACCGCACCAGGAACTGCCGCACAGCCGTGATCACTCCAGGCTGTTTTCCATTTACCAATTAAGCACGCTATTTAATCCTGCCCTGCGGTCTCACTCCCAAATTCGGGCGGACAAGGAGCAACACCGTAGGCTGAACACGGGACACCTTGCCTCAGATAGTAAGAGTATGAATGGTGGTTTCGCGTTGTTTTAACCCCTGTGTGGGTTTATTGTGGAATGATTGTGGTTCCATCCTGATTCCAGGTTTTGCAAGGGTCAACGTTCTGGGCATTTTTCAGTCTGCTGACCATTACTGTATCGTTCTTCTCTCCCTGTAGACTGAACAGGAGTGTCTCCTCCTTTATCCCCCCATGTGGCAAGTAGTCTTTCTGACTAGGGTAAGCCTCATGAGAGCACTTTTTGACTCTCAAACATGTTTGTGTTCTCACGTAGAGTGGCACATGTCACGTGATTAGTCACCCACCTTAAGGAAATTACGCATGCGTTTATCTTAATTTTTATGTTTTCACCTTTGACCTTTCTTCTACAGTTGTGTATACAGATACATTTGTTTGTTTTGATTCTTTCTACAGGCTTTACAGTTGGAAGCCATCTAGGTAGTGGAGTGTGGCCTTCGCCACACCTGCACAGTGGTTTTCTCTTGCCACGAGTTGGTAAGACCGGAGCCCTCTTCTTGTAAACCTAGGTCCTGATGAATGCCCTGGACCCGCTCGGGCCAAGAAGGCAGAAACATGTCGACCTAACACTAGACGGCTAGGGGACACCTAATATACCCCACCTGCCGCTATTTGTTTTTAGCATCATATAGTTACTGATCACATTAAAAACACTTTGTAGTAACTATAATGATTTTTAATTTCACGTTCTACCCCATGGGCCCCCACTCTTTAGTTTAGAAGTGCATCCCTGTCTCCAGGTGTATGCCCGCCCTCCATCAAACGAAGGTTTTGGAGGGCGAGGACTGGCCGATGATGAAGCATGACACCAGGTGGTGTGTGAGGCCAGTCCGTCACTTTTTGTGAGATGTCCACACTTGACTCACAATTGTAGTAAGGTCACATCACACTAGGAGCAGCTTCTTGTGGTCAATAGTAGTTATGGAGGCCGCTAGCTCCTAGCACCCGTACCTCCTGTTCCCCCCTCCACACTCTGTGGAGTTCTTCTAGTGATTGCTATTTATGTACAGCTGCCGGCTGTGGGAACACTATTGGGGTACCATTCCTTTAAAATAGGGTGATGTTCTGAGTCACGTATTATTACGACCGGAACGAGCAGACAGACACTTCTACGTCTGCCTCTTGAACCAATATAGTTCATTCTAAAGTGTGAGATAATTTTTCACACTCTTCTTACCCACCTTGCACCATGGATACCGAACTCTCCTTCGGGGATGAGATCCTAGCGGAGATCCTTAACACACCATCTCTCCTAGCGGAAACAATAGTCACCAACACGGTAAAGAACTCAGATGAATGGGAAGCCCTTTCTTCTAAGAAAAAAGAACAGATACGCACTGCACTACATGGTGCGTTTATGACGGAATACCTCCGAAAAAACACGGCCCCGAGAGGTCTCATCGTCACCAACGAACCACGACTTTTCCTCAACAATAGAGAGTTCAGAATTAACTGGTCGAGCATTGCCTGGAAGTGCACCAAGGACTGGCTCATTCTCATTATAAACACCGCCAGACAGCTGGCAGATGCACTCCTGATTGAGATCCAACAGAGTGAGGGTAGACTTAAGGCAACGATACAGCTTTCAGCCTTTAAAAAGAAACTGGAGGAGATCAACAAAGATCACTCTGATTATAAAGAATACCTCACACAGTCAAAACTTACTAAACTCCGTAAGGATGTACAAAAATTTAGTAAGGAAACTGTCTACCCGTATGTCACAGACGAACACTATGATAAACCAGCCCCTCAACCAACAGGGAGAAAACAACGGTTTAGACCAACACCCCAGAACTGGACGTTCAGCTCTGGAGAGGAAAGAAGTGACAGTAGCGGCGATGAGGGCCAAGGACCACAATTCCGGAAACCTATGGGCTATCACCATCCGATGATGCAGGGTCCACAACCCCAACCTCCACCCTTCGGGTTTTGGCCACAACCATTTTACCAACCAGGATTTGGTTTTCCACATGGCCAACCGCCTTTTTTGTTCCAGGGCCGTGGCAGAGGGAGAGGACGCCAAAAACGAAGAAATACGAGGGTCCAGTGGGAAGACCAACCAGAGCCACAGCATGGCGTGGTGACCAGGAGCAGAGGGAGAGGAGAGATGCCCTCGACGAGCAGGGAGTAACCAATATAGTGAACATCAGTAAATACACACTCTCACAAGACGAAACCACCGTCCTTTCCAAAGGGCTGGGATTTGTTCCCACACCCCGAAATGACCCCTTTGCACTTCACACGGAATTGGCCCAATTCTTCAGGAAAATCAAACTCCGCGATTATTTCGGAGATACTGAAGATACTACAGACGAGAATGGGAAGAAGTCCACAGGGCTAAAGAGAAAATCCACCTTCCAACCCCCGAACCAGAACATTTCATGTAACATACTTGCTTTTGAACAGGCCGTACTTAAAGATATTGAGAAGATTGATTTCCAGAACACTCGTGGGTTTGACAACCTTACGGGAAAGGAGCGCACGGCCCTTGCGAAACTGAGCAGCAATAAAGACTTAACAATAAAACCAGCTGACAAAGGGGGCGCCATTGTGGTCATGGACAGTGATATGTACAGAGAAGAATGCTTGAGACTTCTCTCTGATTCAAACAGCTACACCATACACAGGACTGACCCTACCGGTCCTCTGACGACCAGGATTAAGATCATGGTCACAGAAGCACTCGGCAATGATTGGATAACCAAACATGAGGCAGACTTCCTCGTGAATGAAGAACCAAGAATGCCTAAATTCTACACACTCCCAAAAATCCACAAAAACAGGACGCCTCCTCCTGGGAGACCAATTGTATCTGGAATAGGGTCAGTATTAGAACCATTGTCACAATTTTGTGACTGGTTCCTCCGCCCTATTGTCCAAAAATCTGCATCCTATCTCAGAGATACGAAGGACGTCCTGTGCCTCCTCAGAGACCTCACGGTAGATTCAACCAACGACTGGCTAATAACCATGGACATAGAAGCTCTATACACGAGCATACCACAGAGGCGCACATTGGAAGTGGTGGAAAACATCATCATAAATAGGGAGTGGGATTTCTTAACACCACAGCAGTTCGTAATGGAATGTGCGGAAATAGCGTTAATGGAAAACTTCTTCGAATTTGAGAAAGTCATCTACCACCAGATCTCTGGGACTTCAATGGGGAGTACTTTTGCCCCTAGTATGGCTTGTCTGTACGTACAACAGTTTGAAGAGGACTTCATATACAACCCACATAATCCTTTCCTACAGAACCTGAGACTTTGGAAGCGCTACATAGATGATGTGCTGATAATATGGAACGGATCAGAGGAAGAAGCGACGAACTTTGTCCGGTGGGTTAACAGTAAAGATGTACACCTCAGGTTCACCCACACTATCAGTAAGAACCACGCTATCTTCCTCGACCTGGACATCACTATGGAAAATGATGGTTTCACAACAAAAGTGCACAATAAGCCCACGGATAGGAATAGCCTTCTACTGTATGAAAGCTACCACCCCAAGGCCCTCCGACAGAATCTCCCAGTTGGACAGTTCCTTCGGGTTAGGAGAAATTGCTCAGACACCCCTACTTTTGAGGAACAGGCATCCCACCTTGCAGAAAAACTTGCTGCCCGCCATTACCCCCAAAAAATGATACGCAGGGCCAAGAAACGAGCTAGGAACAACCCTAGGGAAGCACTTTTGGAGGATGCAACAAAGGAGAACACCAAAAGAACTGTATGTGTTACAACATTTACCCCTGCCTCTAATGCCGTACAGAAAATAATTAAGAAAAGATGGAACATCCTTAATAGTGCAGGGAAGCAATGGGATCCACCACTTTTTGCCTTTAAACGTAACAGAAATCTGCGAGACCAACTCGTTCATGCCACTATGCCAACCGCAGAGGGACCGGAACAACAGAGGCTCTGGGACCAACCACGAGTAGTGGGACACTTCACGTGCGGGGGGTGTATTTCATGCAAACTCACTTCTAACACCAAAGAAGTCGACATTGGCACAGATAGACCATGGCAACTCCGCAAGTTTAGTAACTGCAATACTGAGAATGTGGTTTACCTACTAAAATGCCCCTGCCAACTCCAGTACGTTGGCATGACAACCAGAAAGATCAGGGTACGTATCAATGAACACTGCAGTACCATAAGGTGCAAGAAAACAAACACAAAGCTCACACGCCATTTTTTGGAGAAGAACCACAAAGACACTGATTTGCGATGGACAGTCCTAGAGGTCATGAATAAAACCAAAGCTGATCTCTCAAGAGCTCTCCACATCAGAGAACAACGCTGGGTGTTCCGCCTGCGGTCCCACGAAAAGGGACTTAACGACGATATACCGTGGCTCCAACTGACTAGATGACCTCTCCATCTACCCTGGACTCCTGGGCACCCCTTCCATCATGTGGTAGTTGCCCTTACACACTATTAACACCTCCTGTCCCTCTACCTGCCTACCCTTTGGTTTCTGTTACCTTCATCGCAGGGATCTCCAGAATATGATCGTAGTGACAGGAGGACTTGGGCATTACACCACACTTATCATACATGTTTTCTGCGACACCCTGGTCTTGTCCGGAGCAGACTGACTCTCCATCTACACTGGGATATTTTCCATTACATACAGAGAGCAACGCAGAGGGCATGGTGTTTACTTTCACTTTTTCTGTTGCCATTAGCAACCGCCAAACCCCCTCACGAACTCTTTGAATCTACGCACTAATCAAACGCTGCATGAATGACCTTTCACCTTTCATCGGGGTCTTAGCGGCATATGGCGATGATATCTCCCTTTTCATGCCCCTTTCTGACTTGGGACGCGCACACGTGCCTCTGAATTTTCACAACACAAACCCGTCCTGGGGCACCTTAGCACGCGTCGCTTTCATCCTCGGGAGTCACGCCGAACGCATGCACCACGTTGCCCGGACAACCTCTGACGCGCACGCCCACACGGGACCGCCTTCCCTGGGCGGATCCCCTGACTGTTTCCTTATTTGGGCACAAGACTCAGCCTGGACGCTCCAATAGGCCCCCACAATCGGCCATTTCACAACCAGGCACTGCACTGCATGCGCCGCCACCACGGTTATTCCGGACTCCGGATGCACCGCACCAGGAACTGCCGCACAGCCGTGATCACTCCAGGCTGTTTTCCATTTACCAATTAAGCACGCTATTTAATCCTGCCCTGCGGTCTCACTCCCAAATTCGGGCGGACAAGGAGCAACACCGTAGGCTGAACACGGGACACCTTGCCTCAGATAGTAAGAGTATGAATGGTGGTTTCGCGTTGTTTTAACCCCTGTGTGGGTTTATTGTGGAATGATTGTGGTTCCATCCTGATTCCAGGTTTTGCAAGGGTCAACGTTCTGGGCATTTTTCAGTCTGCTGACCATTACTGTATCGTTCTTCTCTCCCTGTAGACTGAACAGGAGTGTCTCCTCCTTTATCCCCCCATGTGGCAAGTAGTCTTTCTGACTAGGGTAAGCCTCATGAGAGCACTTTTTGACTCTCAAACATGTTTGTGTTCTCACGTAGAGTGGCACATGTCACGTGATTAGTCACCCACCTTAAGGAAATTACGCATGCGTTTATCTTAATTTTTATGTTTTCACCTTTGACCTTTCTTCTACAGTTGTGTATACAGATACATTTGTTTGTTTTGATTCTTTCTACAGGCTTTACAGTTGGAAGCCATCTAGGTAGTGGAGTGTGGCCTTCGCCACACCTGCACAGTGGTTTTCTCTTGCCACGAGTTGGTAAGACCGGAGCCCTCTTCTTGTAAACCTAGGTCCTGATGAATGCCCTGGACCCGCTCGGGCCAAGAAGGCAGAAACATGTCGACCTAACACTAGACGGCTAGGGGACACCTAATATACCCCACCTGCCGCTATTTGTTTTTAGCATCATATAGTTACTGATCACATTAAAAACACTTTGTAGTAACTATAATGATTTTTAATTTCACGTTCTACCCCATGGGCCCCCACTCTTTAGTTTAGAAGTGCATCCCTGTCTCCAGGTGTATGCCCGCCCTCCATCAAACGAAGGTTTTGGAGGGCGAGGACTGGCCGATGATGAAGCATGACACCAGGTGGTGTGTGAGGCCAGTCCGTCACTTTTTGTGAGATGTCCACACTTGACTCACAATTGTAGTAAGGTCACATCACACTAGGAGCAGCTTCTTGTGGTCAAAAATATGGATTATACTCAAACAGGTGCAAGCCATCTTTGCAACCAGACAAACGTCCAAAGTCCTATTAGAGAAAGAACAGAGATGGGTATATAAGCCGAACACAAATAAAATTGGACTTAACAACGACATCTCTTGGACGAGCTTGGTTTAAACTACCTCTGATGTAACCTGGGGAGTGGGGGGGGGGGCTCTACACTATACATCATGTTTTCATAAGACTCATAATGGTTTTATTTGACTTATCCATGAACCAAGCACCATGATAGATGAATGTCTCTCCGACTCTGCTCTTGACATGATACTCTTATTACGATCTAAGATTCCTGATATTCAAATTAACTATATACGTTTTTAGTTCTGGACAGTGGTTGGCTCCAAAAAGCATGCAATCTAAGTGGAATGCTAATTCAGGAATTCTGAGGGTCCACAACATCCGCTTCATAAGACCCACAAACCACCGGGGATAAATCCACCTCCTATACTTGCCTCAAATAATGAATTCTTTCTCCTTATTTTTGACCAATTTTTGCACTAATACTGGGCACCATCAGAGTAGGCTTGTTACACTTTCCATACTCCTGTATGTATGCAGTTGAAGACAACTCCTTTAATAATAAGGTGGAGTGATGTGATACAACCCACACTGATGGTCATATACTCATGTGACCTCACACGATGATGTACTTACGCATACGTGATGACGTCACTCGCTCTTCTCCGTGCCCGCTGACTCATGTACTGACCTCCATCTTGCACTCATTCAGATTTTGTAGGACCATGTTTAGGTGCTCTTGCTTTGCAGTACTTTGGAGTAAAAAGTAATGAACACTGGCTTTCTCTTTCAGTAGGAAAATACTCCTGGACCACATATTAATAAGAATTGTGGTTTCTTTATCAGTGTGTGACATAAGAGTCAGGACTGCTCACAAATTCCTATAGGGCGGCGTTTGGCCCTTTGCTCAGCATGTGGCTGTGTAAACTGGGTGTTTTCAATATACGTTGTTCAAATATGTGTGGATGAGAGTTCTTTCTTTTTTAAAAAAAGGATGCTTTAACTTTCTGGGTAGAAATAGGTGTCACTTAATTGTCTAGCAGAAGGCTCCTCTTTGCTTGATAGGACAAATGACTGCAGGGCCAATTCATCTTTTTTTATCTTTACAAGCTACACAAAATGGATAGCGTTAAGCTGGGTAATAATGGTGTAGGTTGGGAGTATTAAAAGGTAAGTGTCTATACCTTTTTTACTCCTAATTATACATATATGTACCTTGGTGTTATACATATCTTTGAGGTACGTAGATGTGGAGTTAAGAATAGTAAATCCATACGTCTCACTGTGCACTTACCGTTTAATATTCACATACACTCCTATACAGCATCAACCTTTTGGTAGCGAATGTTAATAAAACAGGAAATGGCAAAACCAATAGGAGTTGCCTTGATTGCCTGGAGCATTTCTGGTGCTATGGCTAACTTTTTACATCAAGATGATTCTTGCTATAAGAAAACCATGATTGTGGCCTTTAATAAGCACACAATGAATTACATAAAACGAAAATAAAAAAACATGCCACACCCTACAACATGATATCTGTTTCAGTGTTTAGAAACAACCATAGGATGGTATGTAGCTCTATGGTAAAAAATTCAAAATATTTTGTTTTGTGTGAGGATGAAGTTTACATTCACACACAGAATGTTTATAGGCACTGCCGCAACACATGCCAAGGAACAATGCCTTTCCCCTGTAAGAAAATAGGTTTCTATATTGTAATAGGTTACCCCAAAGGGTATCTTGCAAGCCCACAAGGTGGCTAATATCTATATATAAAAGCAGCCTACCCCATATTTATAAAGTGTGCCCTCACAGTGACGGAAGGCCTAAAATCTAAATCAGTAAGCCCAGCAACATTTCCCATTAGCCCGGCCTAGGTGTGAAAAACTATTTATTTTAATGTATCCACATGGGGAATGCTAGCAAAGTTCTTCAAAGTTATTTCTTATTTAATTTTCAAAATCTGATTTAATGGTGCAATCAGAATTCTCATAACTTTAGTAGAAAAATAACTTCATAAAAATGTACTTTAGGCTTCCTGAATCAGAACTGCCTTAAAACAAGGTCTGCCGCTCATTACACCTCCAGGGCTGAAATACACACCCAGCTCAGAAGACAATGGCCTGGCTCTCAGCCCAGGAAGGATGGGGATTGTTAACTGCTGATTACTTATCAGGGATTCGTTTTCTGGGAGTAGAGTGAAACAGTTGGCAGAACAAAGGACAACCTTAACATTCCTTCTTCATGGGCGTGCCGGGAAGGGCTTCTTCTGATCATTCAATGGACCCTCCTATACAACCAGGGTCCAGGCAGAGATGGGAGAGAAAACCACTTTGGACTGAGGCTTTCCTTGTGGGCTCCAGGGTAATCTACAGTACAGAAAAGAGGAAGTGCTGCAAATGGAGTTGGATGACTGTGAAATAATCGTAAACATTGGGTGACATCATTTCTCCACTGGCTACTGAACAGGATATATCTGGCAACTCAGCCACCACATCCATAGAATATTATGGTACTGGGAAGACTCTACCTGAAGAATACCTTGCTGGAAAAAGACTTCTGACTCCTGACTCCTACTAGAAGAAGAGGACTCATCCAAGAACCCACAGTTTCAAGGACTCCTCACCCTTGTTCGCTCCCTAGAACTGGACTTCCTCTGGTTGGCCTCTTACTTGCCGGTTTCAGGTACACAAAAAGCAGAATGACTCCTGGCTCCAAGAGGGCCTAGCTGACCACAGAAGACTGGACCCTGCAGGAGACTTGGCTGAAGAGAGTCTTGGCACCTACAAGCCAGCCCTGAGGAGCAAGGGACTGCTTGACTGACCAAAAAGAACTTTCCCAACACTTGATGAAAAGTGGACATTATCATTTTTTCCACCTTTGGAGGACTGGCACAAAGCGCTGATGTCATACCCTATGTGGGCAAGAATATCAACTTCATCTCGCTTGGAGCTTTCTTGGTGCTGAAAACAGGTTCAGTGGGACTTTGCAATAAAGATATCCATCATCAGCTGTGCTACTCTGTAGTAAGCTGGATCTTTATATAGTGTACTGAAAAGAGGTACACTGTGCAGAGTCCAGAGAATCCCCAAATGGTACAGAGAGGTAAAAGTAGATAATTCTAAAGCTCTTTTTGTGGTAGTGTGGTGAGCAGTAAGGCTATCAGAGGGCAGTGCTAAGCATTTGTTGTACTCACAGAGGCAATAAATGAGACACACACTCAAGAATAAATCCGGGACCAATTTGTAAAAATAAATTCGATTTTTTGGTATTTTTTAAGACCAAGAATACAGTTCTAATGTAACCACTTTCGGCTTTGCGATTTTTCAAAGGTCGGAAAATATATCAACATTGTGCGCAAGTACGCACCATAGGAATCAATGGGGAAAAAAAGAAAAATGCATATAAAATCAGGCAATGCTTTCATGAAGTTCACCTTCTCATTTTAGGTCGATTTCAGGATCAGGTCCAAAGTTCCAGCAGAAGAAGTTTGAGAGTGTCAAGGATCAGGTGGAAACAGAGTGCTGATGGTCTTGGAAAATGGTGCACAAAGACAAAGGGGGCCACTTGAAAATGCACTACACAGGTGGACTTACAGGTAAGTCCGGTGGGTCTCCTTGGAGGGAGGAGGTCACAAGGGCCTAGGGACCATGAGAGCAGAGCGGGTTAGTCTTAGTGCTGGGGCCGGTGGGTCTGGGTGCCGAGCAAACAGTTCAGATGGGCATCGTGCGTCTCTTACGGTCTTAGCAGTCGGAAGCAGGCAACATGGAGAGGTGAACTCCTGCAGCTGGGCCACTAAGGAAGTGAGTCTCCATGTCTCAATGTCCCTCAATGGGTGCTTCCTTCTGGTGCTTTGGGAGTCCGGAATGGACTCTTCTTCTTGGTTTTCACCGATGGTGGTCTTTTACTCCGGGTATTGGTACGCCGCAGCTCCGGTAGGTCCTAGTGCCTCCAAACTTGGTGGGGAGGCAGATCTGACCGTCAGGAGCTATTGTACCTTTTGTTGCTTTGGTGCTGCATCAAGGTCACCAGAGATCAGCAAGTCGACTAACCAGACCTCACGGGATCGGTGACTGCGGTGTGCAGGGGAGTGATACCTTCACTCCAAGGGAGCTTCTCAGCGATTTTGTGAAGACTGGTGGTGGTTCAGGGTTCTTGGTGTAATTTCAGGGTTTATGATGACATACCAGCAGTGATTGTCGGGTCCTTCTTGCAGCTGCAGGATTTGGCACCTTTTTTTCTGCAGCAGGGCTTCTGTTCTCGTTTAGCAGGTCAGGTTTTTTGTCCTGCTCTTCTTTTGGTCCGATGAATCTGTGGTTCAGGTCTGGGGCAGCAACCTAAATGCTGAATTTAGGGGAGTTACAAGGGGAGACAGGTATTAGCCAATGGGCTACTTACCTTTTAGTGTGTCTACACCCTCTAGCGACCACTAACTGTGGGAAGAGGCACTACCCTAGCCCTGATTGAAGGTTTTCTCACCATCTCTAGATGTGGAATTTCAGGAGAGTGATTCACCTTGCCTGCCCCTTCCTTCGGGTGGTGCAGGCTGCCTTTCCTCCCACCAGAAGTGGAGCAGGAAAGGGGGCTTGGCCTCCCCCACTATCTGGAGGTTCCTGGGCTGTATTTCAAAGGCGGCATTGTCTTTGAAACGTCCGCCTGGGAGGCCATCTGGTCCTGGAGGAGGTGTGATACACCCCTGCCCAAAGTAGGTATTGTTTCTTCCTCTGACAAGTATCCAGCCCATGTATTCTTTATGGCTTCGCTATTCACTTACAATATCACAGAATGGACTGGACATTGTGGGGGCATTTCTACATCATGCTGATATCAATCAATCAATCAGGTGTTTGTTAAGTGTGACTACTCACCCGTAGGGGTCTCAAGGCGGTGGGAGGAGTGCAGGTTCCAGTCCATCAAGAAGGGGGTCTGTCGAAGAGCCAGGTTTTGAGGTTTCTTGAGAAGATGGGGAGCGATGCTGTATGTCTGAGGTGGAGCGGAAGAGCGTTCCAGGCTTTGGCCGTGAGGAAGGAGAAGGAGCGGCCTTCCAATCTGGTCTTTCTAGTGCGGCGGACCACGGCGTAGGAGAGCTGGGCTGATCGTAGGGTCCTTTGGGGTGTGTGAATTTGAGTTGGCAGTTCAGGTATGCTGGTCCGGTGTCATGGAGGGCCTTGTGTGCATGGGTGAGCATCTTGAAGGTGACTCTATCCTCGATGGGGAGCCAGTGGAGTGTGTGCAGGTGCTGGGAGATGTGGCAGTGTCTTAGCGGGTTGGGGACAAGTCTTGAGGCGGTGTTCTGGATGTTCTGTAGCTTGCGGGCGAGGTTTTTGTTTATTCCGGTGAAGAGTGCGTTGCCGTAGTCGAGTCTGCTGGTGACCAGGGCGTGAGTGACAGTCTTTCTGTGTTCGAGGGGAATCCATTTGAAGGTCTTGCATAGGAGGTGGAGGGTGTGGAAGCAGGAGGACGAGACAAAGTTGATCTGGCAGTCCATTTTGAGCTTGGAGTCCAGGATGATTCCATGGTTGGTGCGTGGTCCGTGGGGGTGGGTGGGTTTGCGAGGGCAGGGGGCCACCAGGTATTGTTCCAGGCATCGGGGTTTGGGCCCATGATGAGTACTTCTGTTTTGATGGTGTTTAGTTGTAGGCAGCTGTTATTCATCCATTTGGCGACGGCTTCCATGCCTTCTCAAAAGTTGTGTCTGGCCGTGTTGGGTTCGTTGGATAGGGAGAGGATGAGTAGGGTGTTGTCTGCGTATGACACAATGTTGAGTCCGTAGGCTCTGACGATGGGGGCGAGTGGAGCTATGTAGACGTTGAAGAGCGTAGGGCTTAGGGAGGACCCCCGGGGGACTCCGCAGGGGGTTGGAGTAGGGTCCAAGAGGAAAGGGGGGAGTCTGACCCGCTGTGTTCTGCCGGAGAGGAAGGAGCGGACCTTGTCCTGGATCCCTGTGTCATGGAGTCTGCGTATTAGGGTGTGATGAGAGACTGTGTCAAACGCCACTGTGAGGTCGAGAAGGATGAGGGCTCCTGTTTCTCCTTTGTCCAGTAGGGTGCGGATGTCGTCTGTTGCGGCGAGGCGGGCGGTTTCCGTACTGTGTTTTTTTCTGAAGCCGGATTGGGGGGAGTCGAGGTTGTTGTGCTCTTCGATGAATGTGGCAAGTTGGCTGTTGATGTCTTTCTCGATGACTTTTGCTGGGAACGGGAGCAGGGAGATGGGTCTGTAGTTTTTAAGGTCGATGGGGTCCGCCGAGGGTTTCTTCAGGAGGGGGTTGACCTCAGCGTGTTTCCAGTCATCAGGGAAGGAGGCGGTCGCCAGGGAGCGGTTGATGGTGTGGCGGAGCATGGGTGCGATGGTGTCGGTGGCTCTGTTGAAGATGTGGTGGGGCAGGGGTCCGTGGAGGCCCCGGAGTGGATTGACTTCATAGTCTTCAGTGTGTCTTCTGTGGTAAGGGCTGTCCTATTGTCAATCGTTGGCTTTAGGGTGTCGGGGTGGTTGGTGAGGGTTCAGTGTGTTGGTTGTCTTCGTCAAAGTTGTTGTAGATACTCTTAATTTTGTGGTGGAAGAAGGTGCTGAGTTTGTCGCAGAGGTCTTGTGAGGGAGGGATGTCAGTAGACTCGCTGGTGGGTTGGGCGAACTCCTTGATGATGTTGAATAGTTCTTTGCTATTGTGTGCGTTTGTGGAGATTCTGTCTTCAATTGCTTTTTTCCTCGTTTTTCTGATGAGTTGGTGGTGGGCGTTGGTGGCGGCTCTGAAGTTGTTGTGGGCTTCTGTTGATTCGAGGCTGCGGCAAGTGCGTCTGGACTCTCGAAGTTCGGCGGTAAATCATCTGGCTTGGGTGTTGTCGTTTTTCTTGAGGGGGGCTACGGTGTTGGCGCTGTCGGATATCCCTCTGTGCAGGGTTCGGGCTGCGGTGTTGGGGGTCATCGTTTTCCGCGATGGTTGGGGTGGAGTTGCTGAGTGAGGAGGTGAGCTGGTCATTAGTTTCTTTGTGGGAGCAGGTGCTGGTGTCTGTGAATGTTCTGAAGGTAAAGTGGACACATCGATGGTCAGTCCATGGGAATTCGGTGGTGTGGCTGAAGGTGATGGAGTTTCCTGTTTTGAAGAGGGGGTCGAGGGTGTGTCCTGCTGAGCGCGTGGGTTTGGTCATGATCTGGGAGAGTCCATAGTTGTGGAGGTTGTCCAGGAGGGATGTGGTGTTGGGGTCCAGTTGGTTGTCGAGGTGGAAGTTGAGGTCTCCCAGCAGGGTGTAGTTGGTGGATGCGATGGCATGCTGGAAGACCTACACATAGGATATAGTGCACCCTGCCTAGGGGCTAAAAGCCTGCAGTAGGGGTGACTTACCTATAGCTTATGCAGTGTTTAGGTAGCATGGCACACAGAGCAGTGTGCCATGCAGACTCTTCAGATTTTCCTGCACCAAGATACGCAGCCTGCAATGGCAGAGTGCATTGCCTTGTTGAGGGGGTCCTGGGGTGGCACAACCAGTGCCAGTGCTCTAGGTACACGGGGTACCATTTACTAGGTACTAACAGTGCAGCTGAAGTTGTGCCAATCGTGGTGCAGTGATTTGGGAAAGAGATCTCGCACTGGGTACCTGATTAACAGGGACCCAGTGCACTTACAGCTCAAAATCACATTAGGCATCAGACAAGAAGTGGGGGCTAACAAGATAGGGTGCTGGCCAGGAAGTGACGGTTTATCCTCTGTAATGAGATGGGGAAATGCTATTGGTGATGTCTTCTACATGTTGACATGGGTAAAGCAGCTAACAAACAAAGTACAATACATTGAACTTTCAGTTCCCCATTGATGCGTAGGACAGCTGTTACGCAAGGGTATGGATTGCAAATAGCACTGGAGCTCAGCATTGTTGTCACTATCTTTGTGTGCTTACTCTGAGTGGATGGGCCCTGTCATAGTAGTCAGATTCCAATCACTGACGATCATGCCATTTCATCATGACCAGAGTTGGTTATCGGCAGGGTGTCACTCATCGTTATTATCAGACCCATGCATTTGTGTGTCTACATGGCTCCTTTGGCTGTCCCAAATTTGGTCCTGGCTTCTGACTTACTGCCACACAGTGATGGCACCTTGATCATACATTGACTCTCATGTGCCTATACATTATGCTTGACCATCTCCAATGGACTGACATGGATGGCTATTATAAAGTGATGTGTCAGGCAGCACCCTAGATGGTAGTAGTGCTTGAAAATGTGACATGTACCTACCGCAGGGCATGTTCACAAAGAAATGGCACAAAACGCTGGTGCTAGCACTTTTGCTGCATCACGCCACGTCATTCCACAAACACAAGAAAACGGCGCACACCATGTGTTTTCTTTTGCGCTGGCACCTATGAAAACAGCCAAGGTACAAGGGTCCTGCCTTGGCGCACAGCTGTTCTTTTTGCAGCAGTGCAGGGGTGAGCACAGGGGTGGCACATATACCAGTAGAAACAGCCCATCCATGCATTTGTGAAAAGATGCAGCTCGGCGCTGGAGATTTGTTTGCATCGAAGCCCTGCACCTTTTCACTTCAAATATGGCCCATGGCCCGCTGGTGTATATAACTTGCATTCACCCCCACACTCAGTCACATATATGTAGATGAGAGGAGGTCAGTTGGTCCCTACCATGGCAGCTGACATCTGTGGGGTCTGAGCCTGCATGCCAGGACAGCTGCGTACCATTTAGTCTAATCTATGGGAGTATGGACATGACTCTTGAAATGTCCCAATGTGTATGCACTACCCATGGCCCACATATCCCATACCCCTCAGGTGTGTTGTTTCTCCTGTGAGATAGCAATTGTATGCTAGGGATTTTGAGGCTTGGTTAATGTGCATGGGCCCATGTGAGACAGAGGGGCATCTTTCATAGTCATGTGGTGCAGCTCAGCGCAAGAAACCATCCTGCTGTACCAAGCTGTGCGAATTGGAAAGTGCAGGCTTGCCCTGTGTTTACGAACAATACAACACATCCCTGTGCATTCCTTTATGCTGATGCGCATTCAACTGGCTAGCACCAACGCAGGTACCCTTGAACCATGATGATCTGGTGAACATCTGCTGTTTGCGTGCCAGCGCAGGAAGTTAAGACAGGAATGTGCCATATCTTGTAGAAACTGCACATTGCTGCCCTTTACTTTTGACGTAGGATAGCACAGCTAGAATGCTTGCAACGCTGCCATACGTCAACATAAGATCAAAATGCCCATGTGCCTTCCATTGATGTCATTACTAACCATTGATGAGTCAGGTACCTACTGTTTGGCCTGCAGACAGTGCTGCAGAGCTGCCTGGACTACATGAGTTTACGTAGTTCTCCATATTGGCCGGTGTTGGAACTTACCATGTTGCTGATGTAGTTTGTCATAGGCAGCACTGTCCTGTCCCGATACTCCAACCACCGACTCCTCAGAGATGACTGCAGACATTTGCTCCTCCAAGGGATCCAGCTCATCCTGGGCGCTGGACTACCACCTCCGGTCTGCAATGCTGCCTGGAGATTTGTTGTCAGTTTTTCCTTAGTTTGTGCTTAGCATTGTGCCAGCACTTCTTACAGTAAGTCACTGTGAGCTGGTTTTTAAATTGTTGTCTGAAAATGCCACTTTTAGAAAGCTGGCATTTTCTTACTTTAACCATTCTGTGCCTCTCCCTGTCCCTAGAATACACGTCTGGGTTGGATCACAGCTGGGCGTTGTGCATTCCCTCCAGACAGTCACACACGGGGACGCATTGGGAAGTGAATCTTGTTGTGACCGGGCCCTTTGTTCTCTGCAGCCTCTGCTGCTGTCGCGAGGAAATCGGCAGAATCCCTGATTTACTGGCCATGAGGTGAACGGCCCAACGAGACACCAGACTACAACTCCCAAAGGGCTTGGCAACCGACATCCACGTCACAGCGTCACCGCGCCGGGGGGCGCGATAACAGCACAGCGGCCCTCCCGCAGCGCGGGATTTGCGCGGGCGTGCCCTGGCCGCGCCCGGGTGAAGCCTGGGCCGAGGACCGGCCCGTCTGCGACCGTCAGTGACCGGAGGAGGCCGGGCTGGGCCAGAAACCCTGGTTGTCGAACATTCGTATCCAAGTATATCAGTCAGTCAAATATAGCAAGGTAACTTTTAAACAATTTCTCTTTTGTTTTATTATTTTGCCCCCCTGAACTAAAGCCCCCCATAGATGGCCTTCGACCGAGAAAGGGGACTTCACGCGATCTACGTCGATCTGGGCAAAAGGAAAGCTACATAAGGGGGCGTGCAGGGCGGATGCATGGCTGGCAAAATGGACTCTTTTTTGACAAAAGCAGCCCAAGCTATTACGAAAGAAATAGCTTTGACTGAGCGGAGACTATCAATTGAGGCTAATAAATGCCTCCAAAGTCATAACATCAGTGAAGAGAGAGCACAAAGGGACTCTGTTGTAAATATGGGCCCCTTAGAATGCCCTGCAGTTCCATTATCTGATGTATCACCTAGCGAGGCACTCATTCCCCGACCAGATATGTTTGCAAAAAACCAAACCGAAAATATATTAGAAGGCACTGAAGCAGCCCCGGACTTACCACCATCAAAAAGTAACGAACTGCTCCTAACAAATCCATAAGGAAATCACTCCATGTGAAGGTGCGGACTCAGTCATCTTTACAAACAGATCCAGGCCAGGGGCAGTTATTGGATTCTTTATTCTTAAAATTGGAACATATGACAAAGTCTTTATTAGCACCAATAATACTGAAAGTAGGAAAACTAGAGATTTTGATTCAAAATCTATTATCCAATCGCAAGAATGGGTCAATGGTGTTAAATCCAGTAGGGGCTGGGGATGGAAATGAAATGCAAAATAATTCTCAAATCCACACTGAGCTTGTCCTGCTGCCCCAAAGTTCAAGTCTCGCCACTAACCCAGAGAGTAATGGGGCTATAAGTGGTCTAAGTCAGTCAAATACTCTTGAAGTCACAGAATCCGTTCCTAAGATTATTGAGACAGCCCAGGCCAAAGGTCTTCAGGCCCCACATAGGTTATCTCTACCCACATGCAGTCAGTCTACTCATTGTCCATCTAAAGTCATGAACCAAAGTATCCTTGACTTACCGCCCGCATCTGCCCCGCTAGTAGCAGTCTTACTAGAGGTCCCCCCCTTTCTCAAGAAACTAGGGAAACCACACAAGACTTAATTCATAAAGGGACCCACTGGTGTACAAAAAACATTATACATGGCCAGTATCTATCATCTAACATTATAATGGCCAGAAGAGTGGGGTGGATAGGCCATCAAACTAATAAGATTGGTACAGGTGACTGTATAGTTGTCAATTTTAAGGATTCAGAGAAAGCCAAGATGCTAATAGATAGTCCATCCCAGAGCAATTTGAATACTCAAATAAATGCAGTTCCATTACAATACTTTTACCCACCAAGACAGCGTGGGGGTTTCATGCAAGGACAATGGCAAATATCACGAACGTCAAGGAACCTGATGATTAAAAGTAATTTTGGAAATGAGCTGCCTATATATAATAGATTCCAAGCTCTGGCAGACTGTCAAAATTTGAAAGAAAATGACTGACTAGAGCAATATGATAAATTTGAACAAGTCTCCTCCCAAATGAACAGGTCTTTAAATGCACTAACAGCAATACAGGAGGCTTTCTATGCAAAACCAACTGTAACCTTAGAAGTAACTCAGCCACAAAACATTACGGGGGCTAAGTATGGGAATGTGCTTTCTTGGAATATAGCGGGCATAAGGGCTAAAAGAGGTAATTTATGTTGGGAATTTTTTTTAGCTTTACATCTTATTGTTGCCCTTCAGGAAACTTGGGATGCAAATGATTGTTTCTATTTAGGCGCTTTTACTTCTTTTCACAAATGTGCTATTCCGTCAAGTATGGGCAGAGCGCGAGGAGGGCTACTGCTAATGTTCTCACTTAAACTTTCCTGTAAGACACGTTTGGTTAACAGTAACTCTCAGAATATTCTGGCAGTGGAAATGTCTTTTAAGGATCGCCCTATGGTGTTAGTGCTAAACTTCTATAATTCCTTTACTAGAGGACATGAGTTGGAACATTTGCAAGACTTAAAAGTTTTCTTGGAACATTATGAGGAGAGTAATTCGGTATATTTTGAAATAATAATTTTGGGGGATCTTAATACTCACCAATGTCTTTCTAACTACTTCCCAAATAAGGATCAGGGGAGCGCAAACCTACCTTTTTATCATTTTGAGCATACATCTGCATGAAATTTTCTTGAGAACTTTTTAGCAACCCAAAATTTATGCTGCCTCTCACAATCGGATAATGTGTCCCCAGTACCCACATATATAGGAAATGGCAGAGCTATCAATTACATTTTGATATCTGGGCCTTTAGTCCCTTTTGCCGAGGACCTACTGGTTACGTGGTCAAGTTTAAGTGACCATAACCCGCTTGTGGTTAAATTACTATTTCCTATCACCAAAGTGGGAGAATCAGCTTCCTCCCTGACAAATACTAATATTAGTATGAAAGACCAGGCACGTAGGCTAAAATGGACAAAGATAATCCCAGAACACTTCCTAACTAATCGATATACAGTTTGTGCCCCTGAAATTAAGCTTTGCCTAGACCCCGTTATGCAGGATAGTGCTACCACAAAAGCCTTCGAGAAAATAACAAAACAGATCCATGCAGATCTTACAAATACTGGTGGGTCTAGATATCCGAAGGCCGTAAAATGGTTTAATGGAACATGCTCAGTAAAACATACGGAGCTTATATTGGCTCTAAAAAAGTCTCCAAGAGATAAAATAGAAATTGGATTTAAAAGGAAAGCTTATAAGCTAGCACTTGAAAATAGGAAGAAAGAGTTAAGGGAACAAGCCTGGGACGCCTTACAACAAGCAAGTATTTTGAAAGACAGTGCAAACTTCTGGTCAGTAGTGAATAGTCCATTCCTTGCCGAAACTCCAAATTCAAATACTGACTGTCTTGTCCCAGCAGATAAATGGGTATCGCATTTTGGGAACATCTTTAGCGATGCAAACCTGATGGTAACAGAGGAGCTAAGGGAGGGTGGACAAACCAACATACCACTCTCTTTTAAGGTAGAAGAGGTTAACGATGCTATTGTTACTACAGCTGGAGGCAAGGCCCCAGGCCCCGACGGGGTACCGGCTGATTTATAGAAAGCCTACCCAAATGTATGGGCAAGTATCTTAACTAATGTTTTTAATGCTGGGTGCCCACAGGGATATCCAATGTCTTGGGGGCAAGCAGTTAGAGTTCCCATTTTTAAAAAAGGTGCCAGGGATGATCCTATATGTTATAGGCCAATTTCACTTTTAGATTACGCAGCCAAAATTATGGGAAAAGTCATATTAAATCGCATAACGACATGGCTGGATGACCGAAACGTCATCTCTGACCTGCAATATGGCTTTAGACCCGGCAAAGGGACCCTGGACCAATGTTTAAATTTACATCTTGTGATAAGTAAATATACTATCGCAAAAAAAGGGACAATCCATTTGGCATTCATGGATTTAACGCAAGCGTTTGACTGTAAACAGATCAAAGTTGTGGTTGATCCTGAGGGATATGGGCCTCGAACCAGAGCTGGTGGACTTTTTATATACTATTCATCAAAATAATTCTGCAGTTGCTAGGTATAATCGTAATGGGGATTTAACATCGACCTGGGACGTGAAAAGAGGGGTGCGCCAAGGTTGTATCCTGGCCCCTCTCTTATTCACACTGTATATAAATAAATTGGTAGACTCCCTAATAGCTAACTGTGGAGATATCCCTAGATTTGGCAACAAGATGATTCCTGCATTATTATATGCAGACAATACTGTTATTTTAGCAAGAACGGCAATGGGCCTCCAATCTCTTTTAAATGCTTTTATAGTTTTTATGGACTCTTTAGATTTATCCACAAATTTTAAAAAATCACACACCATGTCCATTGGCCCTGAAAAGTCCCAAAAAAAGAAAAAATTATATTGTAATGGGATAGAGCTAACAAAAGTTCCAACATTCCCTTACTTAGGAGTATTCTTTGATGAAAATGTATCATGGTGCCCACAAATTGTGCAAAAAAGAATATTCTTGCAAGAATGACAGGGGCCATATTAAATTTTGAAAAAAAAAGTGGGGGTCAAACCTATATAAAGAAAATTGCGTCCCAACGGCCACTTACGGCAGCGACATTTGGGGATACATAGAAGGGAGGGGCATTCAACAAGAAGAAAATACATTTTTATGCATGGTCTTGTCAGTTCCTTTTTCAAACGCCTCTTACATAACACACGAGGAACTAGGGATGTAAGACGGTACGCTACATTATCTTTGAATAAACAAGTCCAACCTTATTTATTAAGTGTTAGTAAACCTTTCTATCGTTTTATTCTAACAAGATTCCGTCTGCAGATGGCACATTGGCTCTTATCTGTCCCGCTGGGTTTCTCGAAACCCAGCACTTTGGATCCCTGTCATTGTGACGATTTCTCTGAACAGGTCATTATCCATTTTGCCTTTTTCTGTGATTATTATGCCCCCCTACGTAAGAAATTTGTCTTACCACTGCTTAGAAACTGCAATTTTGCAAACATAAGACCAGCCCTGTTGTATCTCCAGATGCTGGCTTCTCCCATGGTCTGTTTTGGAATGGCTAGCTTTCTAGTTGGGGCCATTAGGCGTAGGAAAAAAATGATCTTTTTAACTTGATTTTATGGTGTTTAGTATGTTTTTTTTTTAGGAGGCTCAAATGTGCTCAAATTTTTTAAGATCATTTCAGCTCCCGAAAATCTTTTATCTGTAGGTAGCATAGTCCTTGGTACCCTATATGGATGTTAAAATATGATGGGTTTGTAGTCTAATATTTGAATATATTTTGTTTCTTTTGTATTTTAAACTCCTTAATCATGAGGATGAATATGTGTTTCTTTTAAGACGAGTTTATTTGACTACATTTCGCACTTTACATAAAATATGTACTGTATGCTTAGCAAAGTTTCTATGCACTTTAATTCTGCTTGCATATTTGCACACTGAACCCTGTTTACAAAGTTTCTTTCTTACGTTTGGATTTTTATGAGCAGGCCACCAAGTTAATACCAGGATAGGCCTTTATAAATGAAATGTAATTTTGAATGTACTGTGTTCTTTTATGACATTAAGTTGCCGAATAAAGCATTTTTGACTGACTTAACTGACAGTCACACACAAAGCGAGCTGAGGTCTGCCCTGCAGGTCCTGATGGCACATCATGAGGATGATGGGTCTTCCTGAGATAGAGTGAGAGGGAGTAGCTGACAATTGCACCTGAATAGGGCTGTGCCTGTCCCCACACAAAAAGCTACATACCCCCTGTATTGTGTCTGGAGCCAGGACCAGGAACGACAGGGTCTTGTGCATTACAAAGACCTTACTTTGAAGTCTCCCTACTTCAAAGGCTAAAATGGGTATAAGCACTGGACCTCTGACACCATTAATTCAGAACACTTCTGGAATGAGGATATTCTGCCAGGAAGAAGAGCTGTTGTGCTGTGAGGAGGGACTGCCACTTTGCTGCCTGCTTTGAAGTGTTGGCCTGCTGTCTGCTGCTTTTTGACTGGGAGTGAGAGGACTGGAGTTTACTCTCTACATACTGCATCTCTAAAGGTTCTCAAAGGGCGTGTTTGGGCTTGCCTCCTGTTTCTGAAGTCTCAGGGATATCAAAGACTTCACCTGCATCTTGCTACTAGCAACTGGGCTCCTCTGCTATGAGTCCTGTTCTGCCAAGTGGTGCCAAATCCAGTCCTGGGCCTTTGGAAGTGAGTGTTTGGAGCTGCAACCCAAGAAAACAATACATGGACACTGATGCGTCATTCGGAACCGGCACATTCCATGTGAAATCGACACATCGCCGATGCCTGGACCGCAGCCATATACCGCACTGCTCGCCAAGTGTGTGACGCAGAAACTGCGACTCACAGCGCAGCCCTGACTTTCCCTCCAAATTACAACTGCTGTGTGAGTCTCACCGATGCCTGAGACGCCTCGTCCATGACTCCAGCTCATGGCCGGCCAGGCTTTTAACCAATGCATCGCATTCAGCCCAGTGGTTCGACATCAAAACCTTGGAATTGATGCACAGTGCTCTTGACATCGATGAATCAAGGACATTACCCGACTTCAGGACTGGCCCATTGCCTACAACAGCTACGTATCACCTCTGTATTTCAATGCATCGTCCCCAAGAATCGACATATCCAAGGTACTTTCAGCGGGTCTGTGTGACTCCTGTATCCGGTCCGCACTCCATCGTGCTCGGACTGAACTTTTGGATTTACCTCGGTCAAGCGCGACCAGATAGCCCCAATTGAAGCTATTGATTTCTAAGCACTGCATTTTGATTTAATCTTGAAAAATTAATATTGTGACTTGTGTATGTTGGGATTTTGTCATTTTGGTCTTGTTTTACTCAGATAAATATTAGCAAATGTTTTAAACTGGTGTGGAGTACTTTTGTGCTGTTGTCACTGTGTAACTGTGTGGGTTTGTACTAATACTTTACACATTGCCTCTTTACTTTAGCCTGACTGCTTTCTGCCAAGCTAGCAGAAGGTGAGCACAGGTAAACTTTTAGTGTGTACTACACTTACCCTGACTATGATCCTGGTACATCCTTGGACAGGGTGTATACCTCTGCCAACCAGAAACCCAATTTCCAACAGCCTGCAAGCACAGAGCTGTGAATACCAAGCACTGATTCAAAGATAGTAATGACAACATTCCAAATGCTGTTTTTCTCTGAGTTCTGGTTGTAAAGCATTGATTTTTTTTCTGAAGCACAACTTAAAATGTAACACTTTGCAAAATAATTCAACCTTTTTCTGCTCAATAACCTTGGGATTTAAAGCATTTACTTGGCCAACCCTTTTACAAACCGATCTTTATAGTTCCTATTGCAGTGCATGTACGCTTTTATGTTCTTTTAGCTTGCATTTCCAGTCCATTAATGACAAAATATATATACCGTAACGGAGAAAAAACTAAATAGCGTAAACTAACATGGAAGTGCTGGTAATTTGAATATTAGTATGCACCGAATTGCAAAACTACCATTACCTTTTTTATTTATGCCAAGACACACAATGCATTTTATTGTTTTAGTATGATAAGGGGGTGGCATTGCAAATCAACATCATTGCTCCATATTTCTACTAGAGCGCTGTGCTGCTGCTATCTCTGATTCAAGGTCAAGTATACCTGCCAAGCTCAAAGCGTGTATGAAAGATGCCTGAGGGAAAGAGGAAGCCGATTTAAAAAAAAATCATATTTATGTACATATTATGTAGCTGCTTGCTGGTGACTACAAACCCTTTATTAGAATAGAATTCTAGTGTAAAGCTCACTTTTTCAGTTGTCATAAAAATAATTTTTTTAACAGAATCTAAAAGGCAAAACCATTGTCTAACTGCCTACTAGGGACACTAATATTACTTGTTGTCCATCAAACCTGAGGAGAAAGGCAACACAATGGTGGACAACTGTGTTTATTAGAGACTTTGCATACAAAAAATATAAAAATAGATTGTCTCATGTACATCTTAGGTGGATGCTGGAGAGTATTGAACAAAATAAGGGGATTCGTTTTGCTATAGAAATTATGGTTAGTGCCCTAGATCATTTTCAATTAGTTTTCAAACATTGTTCTCATCCATGTCAGTAAAACATTTCGACATGCCATTGTCAATTCGACACCAGCAGATTCTGTCAGTTAACTCCCTGGTGTTCTACTGCAACTTCCCACCATGATCTAATGAAAATCTAGAGTGCTAACATTCTGTATTGTGTGGCATACCCGAAGCCATCTTGAAGGAACCAATGCTGTAAAATCTATAGCATTACTTTACAAATGAAAAAAAGAGGAGTTTCTTTTCATTATAGAATTTATGGTTAATGCTCTAGAAAGCTAAAATGAGGATACATTTTCTTTAAATTCTGAAATGTCTTCCTCATCCATTTCAGTAAACCATTCTGACACTAAGGGCCCTATTACAATGCCGGTTGAATGGCCTCCGACCTTAGGTCAGAGGCCTTCTGTCCGACATCGTCGGTTTCAATTCTGACCGGCTGATTATGATACAGCCGGTCGGAATTGAAACCAGCCAGTCATTTCGACTGGCTTCCGATGGTCTCCAGGACCCCGTCTGCCAGTCGGAAACTGGCCCGTAATACAAATAGAAGGCGTTTCCGCATTCTGGATTACGATGCACGGTTTATGACAGGGTTTCCATGCCGGTCTTTCCGACATGGAAATCTTGTCGGAAAGAGCGCCTGGGGGCCCTGGCAAGGCCCCCTTCAGTATTTGGCCTCCGGTTGAGGGCCGAGGGGGGGCACCTTTGGTGCCCACATGTTGATTTCTGCACCTTGTTGCAGGCACCTTGAGGTGCCTGCCATGGGGTGCAGGGATGAACACAGACTCCCATTTCTCAGAGGGAGCTTGTGTTACGGCTGGTGTACGGGCGTAACACAAGCGCCCATTGAGAAATGGGAGATGTGTGGTCGCATTGTAATTAGGCGGTCGGGACCGCCGACTAGAGGCGGGTCGGTCTGATTTCCGCAAAGGTGTAGCGTCCACCCGACATCGTAATAAGGCCCTAAGAGTGAAACATGTGTTCCAACACCATAAGCGGTCAGTTATTTAACTCCCTATTAATCGATTGCAGTTTCCTGCAGTGTTCTAATGAACAACTAGAGAGTTAACATTCTGTATTTATGACAAAAGTGTGTCACACCTTAGGCCATCTTGATAGAATTAAAGCTGCAAAACTTAAATAATTTCCTTTACAAATGAACAAAATGAATAAGTTCTTTTTGTCATAGAAACTATGGTTGGTGCTCTAGAAATTAAATGCAAACATATTTTCTATGGGTTGTCAAATTTCTTTCTCGTCCATTTCAGTAAAACATTCTGATGGGTGGACTAAAACATGTAATTTCAAGGCATGCAGCAATCATTAATTTTATTGCAAATGTTGTAGCGATGACACACAAGATATCAAGAGTAATGTGATATGTGGGATAATTTGTGGATGGTGAGGGCATGGTTACAGTTACCTTAGGACACGAGTTATAGTTTCTTGAGATAACCATAACTGGTGGATTTCTCTGTAATATTGTACACCAGTGTTAGCCTATAGGAGAGCCAGCTTGCCACAGTGAAAAAGAATTTGGCATTTTTTCACTGCCAGAACATGTAAAACATTAAATATATCTGTCCTACTTTTTACATACTGTGCATCCTGCCCTATTGGCTTTTAGGGTCACCCTTAGGGGTGATGTATAGGTATAAAACGGAAGTTTAGGCCAGGGAAAAAATGTGTTTTGCTAGGACAAAATGGCAGTTTAACACTACACAATCCAGGCAGGTCTGGAGATATGCCTTGCAATGCTTCTCTTAGTGAGAGGCACAATGCGTGCTGCAGCCACTTTTAGCATTTGATTTACAGGTCCTATGTACATTTAGTACCATATACTAGGGACTTACAAGTACATTAAATGCACCAATTAGGTCTGGGACAATTTTAACATGTCTTCAACAGAGGGCACAAGCACCTTACAACTGGTTAGCAGGGGTAAAGTGCACAGAGTCTTAACACCAAGAATAAAATGGGTTCAGCAACAGAAGGCAAAAACCTACGGTAACCCTGCAGCAAAGGCAAATTCCCAACAACGATGCTGAAATTTAACAAAATGAGTAATATTAAACATTTTCCTTTCACCCCAAAATATATTTCCACATGGCACCTTCTCTTCTCCTACCCACCCCCTGAAAATGGAGTTGACATCAATTCCTTGACGTATAGTCAATTTGCACCTTTACTTTAGGATTAGCTAAATTAACTAGATATGTGTTGCAAAGTGACTCGCCTTAAAGTTAAAAGCTTAGTGGCGTAGTAAAGTATGTAAGTAGTATCAACAATTCACTCTCATCACATAACCATAAGCCCACCCTCTCTCTCTTATGACTATTGGGGGTGTAAATTTGAAGTGCTCCACCATGACAGAACTCTGTCACTGCTATATCTCATTTGTGCTCCATAACTTTTAGCTGTGTATCTTTCACACATGTAGAATGTGTGTGTATACTTCTAATGCTTATCCTGTGTACTCCTGCATATTATACTTACACATGTATAAAGATATAGAGCTCTGCTCTCTACCCCCTCTCTTGCAACTAGTTCGTGTATCACCACTCATGCCTCCCTGTCTTCCCCTCCTCACCTTTGACAGATAGGCAGACATCACACACATGTCCCTGATACAGAGCCTCTAACACTTCCGCCTCTTTTCAGAGAGTAAGCTGTTATAATAAATGTGCGTTACAACTCACATAGGTATGCCACAATGCAATCAATGTCACTAGCAGACACTACAGGAACACTGTTTACCTTTGTTTGTCATAACATGATGCTGCTTTAATCTCTTTAATCTCTCATGTTAATATATGCTGAGACAATTTTCTCAACTCAGACTTGGAATCTAATATAAAAGGCCTCACATATGCTTATACTCTTACTATGCTGTCAGCTCTCCTGTCACCTACCTCTACTTCTTCTTCTGGCCACAGACAAAAGAATTGCAGAGCCTGCAAAGTCATTTGGAATTGTAAAAGTATTAGAAGACATGGGCATTCTTGTTAAATATTCTTTCAACTGCAACCACAGTTTGCTATTCTTTTATGAATATTTGAAGCGATGAAAAATGCATAGCATTTTTACTCTCAAACCATTTCCCTCTCTCACCTAGCACTGTATGGTAATTTGGTAAAATCTTTACAATTAATTGTAATTTGCTATAAAGCAATTGCAATAAATGAATCAAAATGTTTCCCTCTTAGTGGAAGAAGCTGAAAATATTCAGCTTCACTCGCCCCAAAAGTATTCAGCAAAGTATATTTTGGAAAATAATCTTAATCTTCTCTCAGACAGCTTTGCATAAATACGGAACTAACCTACATCGAAAAATTAAATTCTAAAGAGTTGTTGGGAAAGCATAACATGAGCAGCACGAAGTGGGTTTTAAATTTATTATAGGAAGTTTGAGTACAAATGCTCTATTATAAAGAAAATATAAGATTCTGGTGCAGTAGGCAGCATATGAGGTAGAGAAAATATTTTATCCATATTAATTCCAAGTTGAAGGTGAAAAATATTTTTTATGGTCTATCTCCCACTCCATCTCAACTTGACTCTTGGAATCTACAATACCAGAAGTGTTTACTGACAAATAAATTAAGTATGCTCTCAGGGTAAGATTAAGAATATGGATATCTATCATATTTTGCAGAGAATTAAGTCTCAACAATGTAGATGAAGGTAATAGTCATCTTCAGGTAATTGGTGAAACAAATGTACAATTTTCAGACCATTCTCTCCTAAATTGTCTTATTAATTATTTAGAATATGCTCATTATAACAGCTAGGAAAAGCAGTCATAATATTAGAATTAATTGCATTGTCATTTTTAACAAGATGTGGATATATTCTACACATATTTTAAAAACAGGTAAAGCTAAGGAACCCAGTTTCTGTGAAATAGGAATGCAATAAATGAAAGAAAAGTGAGCAATGAAAGATTTCTCCAATTAAACTCAAATTGCAGATTCATAGAAAAGTGTCTTCTGTAACCAAAACCAAAGATGTCTAAGGGAAAAAATATCATGATAATATAAATGGAATAAGGAATTTATTACCACCTCTTTCCTTAGGCAATTTTAATTTAGATAGTTATGTTCTAGTTTTTTACATTTTGCTGTAAAACCTTTGATAACAAAGTATCACATTTATTAAAAAAGGGGTTTTGGTATATTAACAGGTAACATTGTGAGAGACTATACAATATTGGTGAAATAATAATCTTAATGAACTCTGATGAGAAGCACCAAGAGAAAAGTGGAGACTATTTGTTAATTAAAGAATGACTTTTATCCAGAAGATATTGTAGGTTATATTATAAAGAATGATTGACTGATCGAGAAAACCATATGCCTAAATATTTTTCTTTTCGTTCCACGTAAATAAAACATTGTTTATAAACTTATCATTGCAATGAAATTCATTCAAGGGAAGAACTTCTGATTTATTCAGACTAAATTTATATCCAGATACATTAGGAAATCTACCAACATTCTCAAAGAAAGGCACTAAAGAACTTTCAGTATTATTCAGATATAGAAAGAATATTTAAATCCAATGGAACCAGAATTACATTCTCCAGTATTGGTATTCTGTTGAATCCTGGCCAGGAAGGTTGAAGAGATATAATATACAGGAGAGGATCTACTTTTAATGACAAAGAAAGAAAAAAGAACTTATATTATTAACAAAAATAGAGTCACACAGAGATTAATATAAGAAAAAAACTTTGCTTAAACGTTTAGGATCTATAACATGCTATTTTAAAACCTTTAACATAAAATCACAACTAAGCCGATCAAAGGCTTTGTCAACATCCAAATCTAAAACAGCAAATGATCTTTACTAATAATAATTAAGAAGCCTCTTTGGAACCAATCCCATCTTTAACAAACCCACTATCTCTCTTTTGATGAGATTAGGGACAACGGTTTCTAATCTGATAGCTAGTATTTTAAAAAATATTTTACTGTCATCATTATTTACGCTAGTGGATAACAATTCTTACAAGGCAAAATCCTTTCTAGGACATATCTTAGCTTGTAAAAAAGAGCCTTGAATATTATTAGTTGTTCCAAAACGCTTAATAGCAACTATAATGTTGGAGTTAATAAATCGGAAAAATAGAATAATTTAATTGAAAACCATGTTATAGAATTATAGAATAGAATAGAAATTCCCTCTAACATCAAAAAAGCTTCTAAAGTGAAGAGATATAAATGAGAATATGTATCTCTTGACTTGAAGTTTCAGAAATATATTTATCAATTTCATATAAGGAAGAGAAGGAGTCAGGGGACTATAAATTAGAGTAGAAACTAGGAAATTATCAGTAGTATCCTTATGAACCATCTTAACACTTCCAGTATCCAGATTAATAGTTGACTCAATAATCAACCTTTCTTTTTTACCTTTTAGATACGTGCGCAATAATTTTCCCATCTTGTTTCCCCCCCATAATATGGTGCTTTAGCTCTGTAGAGATTATTATGTGGTGAACAGAATCAGAATATTTACTACATTCAAAAAATTAATTAGTCAAATGTTGAAATGTCTTATTAAAGTTACCATATTTTAGAAACACTGAACTGGCCCTCCATCTGTTCTGAATTTTTCTCCTAGTAAAATATATCAAAATTCGCAGTGGCTTGTTCCTTATCTGAAATCAGAATGCACCCTATCCCAGAATGTAGCAGCTTAGTGGCAAACCTTTTAGTAGAAAAAATATAAATTAACATAGACTGCAAATGATGTACTGGTGAATAAAATGTAGATTCTATTTTTTCATCGCCAGTGATCAGAACATGCTCTTTGTGTTAATATCTTGTTAAACAATTTGTGCATCTTAGTAGTAATACACTTAGAGTCTGATTTGCTACCTACAAATTAATCCAAAGCCAAATTTCAATCACCAGCTAGAAATGAATTATCATCACCACATTGGAATAATTTATCCTTAAAAGAAGATCAAAATTATGAATTAATGGCAGTAGGACCATGAGTAGTAGTGATAGTGGAATACATTAACAGAAATCATCATCATAATCTTTATTCGGCTATTGAAAGCATACAAGCAAAATAAATAAAACACACTTCAAATACATCAACAGGTATTAATTCACATAAAAGAAAGCAGGAAAATCAGGCCATCTAATAAATGCACTCAGGGGAAACCCCATATCTCTTCCTGATTACCGAGGAGCATCTTATAAAATTAATAACAGCATAGCATAATTGAACGGAACCAAGTAGTTGCAAGAAAGCAATGGCTGATTTATGATGTCTAATTTTAGCTTCATGAAGGATGGGATGTAAAAAAACGAGACAGTGGGTATATATACAGCGGATGAAAGAGCATAAAGTGCACTGTGCATTGTTTAGAACCATTGCCAAAAGGGCAACTTGGACATATTGTAAGCCATGAACACTGTTTTGGAAAGGCCACTGAAAAGTGGATATCAAAACGAAATCTGGTCAGATAAAACCTGTACTAAGTATTTGTAAAAATACATAAGTCTCAGGACCTGGAGCTAATTTTAGAGGAATAAAATCTGCACTAGGCTACAAGTTTAGAATGTCCCTGAGACTCTATTCCTTTCTAAAATTGATGGACCCGTGTTTTAAGTAAAGGCTCCCAATTCATATTGGAGTCCAAAATAATGCCCAAATATGAGAACTGTTTTACCTTAGCAATCTCAACCTGAAAATCCTTTGTTTTAGTATTTTGTGACCCCAACATCACAATAAAAGATTATGGCCCGATTACGAGTGGAGCTCCGTACTCACATGGTGGTGGTCTGAGCACCGCCACAACTGCAGGACAGCCCGCAGTATTCTGAGTGTAGTGGTCGGATCACCACAGGACCGCCGCCTCCACCGGGATCCAGGATCCCTCTGCAGTGGTGCAGAAGTCAGGAGCAATAATATGCTGGTAGTGCCACTGCAGCACCGCCAGGATATTATGAGTTGGCTGTCCACCACCCCTTCAATTGCAGTGAGCCTGCCATGAAAACAGTGGTGGAGAGGCACCTAAATGCTCCTGTGCCTCGGGGTGCATGCAGGGGGACACATGTTGTGCCCCCTGGAATTGCACCACTGTTCCTGCATGGTGTGGAATGCATGGCATGTTGTATGCCACACTGTGTAGGAACGTGCAGTTGGAGCTCTCACGATGGTGGTATGTATTGTAGGCTCATCTGTGAGCCTGACATACCACCACCGTGAGACTGTCACGGCACCGCTCTCCCTGGATTCAACACTAAATCCGGCAGGCACTACAGCCTTGGCGGTACTCTTTTGAGAGCGGCCGTCTTACAGGAGGACCGCCAAAGTTGTAGTAAGGGCCTTATATACGTTTGTTTTCAGATCCAGGTCATTCATAAAATAATTAGAGGAATCTAAAAGAATTTGGAAGCCATTTGCGTTTCTGGATATTAGGACTGCATCATCTACATACGGTACAAAAGGGGGTGGAGATGGACGGAGCATCAGAACCAATCAAACACTCACACCCAGTCAACAGATCTGGGTTTGATCCATCACCGTTCTTTAGCCCACTCTGCCACCCCAGTTCAGACATGGCCATATGCAAATCAGTCTGACCCTGTGCCTCATGGGAACAGTCCAGCCCGAACTTCCAAGCCATGCCTTCCCTGGACCGGAAACAAGCTTCCTAGGACCGGTTTCTGGCATTTCAGCCGTCTTCAGCCAGGCTTGCTTGAATCCAGTGGCAAAGTGAGCAAGGGACTCAACGTCTGAGCATACCCTGCCAACTTATGGCGAACAAAGCGGTACAAAAGGGGGTGGTGATAGACGGAGCATCAGAACCAATCAAACACTCACACCCAGTCAACAGATCTGGGTTTGATCCATCACCGTTCTTTAGCCCACTCTGCCACCCTAGTTCAGACATGGCCATATGCAAATCAGTCTGACCCTGTGCCTCATGGGAACAGTCCAGCCCGGCTGAAATGCCAGAAACCGGTCCTAGGAAGCTTGTTTCCGGTCCAGGGAAGACATGGCTTGGCAGTTCGGGCTGGACTGTTCCCATGAGGCACAGGGTCAGACTGATTTGCATATGGCCATGTCTGAACTGGGGTGGCAGAGTGGGCTAAAGAACGGTGATGGATCAAACCCAGATCTGTTGACTGGGTGTGAGTGTTTGATTGGTTCTGATGCTCCGTCCATCACCACCCCCTTTTGTACCGCTTTGTTCCCCATAAGTTGGCAGGGTATGCTCAGACGTTGAGTTCCTTGCTCACTTTGCCACTGGATTCAAGCAAGCCTGGCTGAAGACGGCTGAAATGCCAGAAACCGGTCCTAGGAAGCTTGTTTCCGGTCCAGGGAAGGCATGGCTTGGCAGTTCAGGCAGGACTGTTCCCATGAGGCACAGGGTCAGACTGATTTGCATATGGCCATTTCTGAACTGGGGTGGCAGAGTGGGCTAAAGAACGGTGATGGATCAAACCCAGATCTGTTGACTGGGTGTGAGTGTTTGATTGGTTCTGATGCTCCGTCCATCACCACCCCCTTTTGTACCGCTTTGTTCGCCATAAGTTGGCAGGGTATGCTCAGACGTGAGTCCCTTGATCACTTTGCCACTGGATTCAAGCAAGCCTGGCTGAAATGCCTGAAACAGGTCCTAGGAAGCTTGTTTCCGGTCCAGGGAAGACATGGCTTGGTAGTTCGACTGGACTGTTCCCATGAGGCACAGGGTCAGACTGATTTGCATATGGCCAAGTCTGAACTGGGGTGGCAGAGTGGGCTAAAGAACGGTGATGGATCAAACCCAGATCTGATGACTGGGTGTGAGTGTTTGATTGGTTCTGATGCTCCGTCCATCACCACCCCCTTTTGTACCGCATCATCTACATACAGCAGAAATGGGATAGGTCAGTTCCCCATTTGGGGAATATCTTTCTCCGACTTATGGAGAAGCTTGTCCAAGCTGTTTATGTATAGTAAGAAGAGCAGTGGGGGCAACACATATCCCTGTTGAACTCCCAGCAATTATCTAATGTTGAGGGAGAGTTCACCATCAACCCTATATCTAATGCTGACCGTAGACTGTAGGCACATCCAACATAACAAATTTATAATGGGCGGATCTAGGATGGTCCATAGTTTGGAACGAATAAACAAGTCAAAGGCTCAGGAGAGGTTCATAAATGCTGAATGAACTGACGCTCTCCTGGCCTTGACATACCTTCCCTAAAATTAATTGAAGACGTAGGGATTGTTGCACTGTGTCTATACTGGGATGAAAGCCAAACTGTACCCTATATAAAATCTAGTTATTATCCACCCTAGTTTTCAATTTGGAAACTAAAATCTTAAATGAACTAACTAAAATCAGATCAACTACTGCCTCTTTCCAGGATGGAACTGAGTGTCCTCTTACAATAGCTGCTTTAATAACATATTGTTAACACTGGTGCCCAGAATGAACCATTTTCTTTGTATATATCCAAAGGGACTCCATCCGGTGCTAGGGCTTTACCTCAGGGGCTAATCCTAATAGCTTGCAAACCAACCTGCAGACCCATGGACTCACTAAATTGGAATAAGTCCTCCTTAAGTGAAATATTAGTGAACCACCATCTTCAGAATCTTTATCTTGAGAGCATGGGTGAAATAATATTGCAATCCCATTTTTCAGTTAAAGGTGGAGAAATATCTACATTGCCTACCATGTGTATTTTCACTTTGGATTACTAATTATTTATATAAGTTTCTTGTTATAAGGCAATATCTCCATGTAACAAACATGCAATAAATCTCTTTGACTTTTAACTGGATTTTGGAGAACTTTGACATTTCAGGAAATTATGTATACTATCACTTAATATAAATTGATGAATGAAAACCATGACTATATTGCTTAAAAACAAAAGTCAACAAAGAACGTATATAGGGTCAATAAGAGAAGGGAGACAAAAAATATAATAAAATAAAGGCAAATATCCAAAGATAAGGACAACAACGGTAAGTGTGAGAAGGTGGCCTGATATATGCTGTCCACTAGTTCTAGTGGGCACCTTGTATCAGTCCAAACAACCCCTTATGGTGATAGGTTAAACACAACCTTATGTGAAAGCTATCCTAGTGGTAGCTATGGAGAGCAGCCTTCAGGCTAAGTCTTGAAGGAATGTAAAGCAGCTTGTTTAACCAGTCTATAATCTCTTGAATGATCAAATGAAAAGACAACAACACCAGGTATATATTCAAAATATATGTATTTAAGATAAATCACACCCTTCTAGACTCTTTATGAGACTGGAGTTCGAAGTACTTCAGTTGCAAGTGTTTAACCATCAGTAAAAGCACAAATACACGTTTGGGCCCTAGGGGGCGTACCAAACCATATACCAAAATAGTGGTATAAGAACCACAACTGAAATAGGCAAGGTGCCTATTACCTCTAGAATCGCTGGGACCCCATGGAACCACCCAAGGTAGGGACGTCGGGGATCCACGGGAGCCGTATGCAGTGTGGAAACACAACCGCGGGTACCTATTACTTTCTATGGGGAATGTCGCGATTGGAATTTTAAAGATTAGGGACACTTCAAATCGAACAAGGACCAAACCCTTTTGGACTTAGACAGTTCTAGGGCTAGCACCCTCGTGAGTACCGGAGTACTTGAGTTACCTCACCCAGGGAAGCCGGGTGCATAGGTGTCTTTTGGTGTCGGGTCGCGTCGTCGATTCCAATGGAAGCCTGCAAAGAACTGCTGCTGCCGTGGAGAGGAGAAGTGTCCGGAGAGATCCAAGTCTGGATCTAGGATGTAAGGAACCTGAAAGCAGAGGGGACAGAGTCTGGGTCACTGGCCAGTGACCTAGGGCAGGATGGACCAATGCCCACAGATGTCGGGTGCTTCAGGTGAGTTGTCGAGTGTCTTGACTCTTCAGCCACGAGGTCCAGGAGGTGTCGACGAAGTCCATGAGCCGGATTCGAGCTGTCCCACGAAGTCTATCGAGTGCTGCGGTGTCGGCAACCAGGAAGGACCCAACAAGCCTTGACAACGGCAAGTCTCAGGAAATCAGAGAAAGGACTGCGGTGCAGACCAGCAAGGTCTGATGGACTTACCCAGCAAGGGTAAGTAAGCACAAGACTGGAGCAACCAGAAAAGCACAAGTAGAAGTTGAGTTTCCTCGTGGGGACCTGCTCGCCAACGGGCTAGTGATCGCGAAGGAGCCTCATGCGGTCGCACTTGGAGCTAACCCACGGGTCACTCGTGGAGTGGAGGCCAACAATCTTTGGTGCAGGAGGTGTTCAAGGCTGGGGCTACTCAGAGCCCAAAGCACAACTTCAAGGATGACCAGAAAGGTGTTGTTGCTGCAAAAGTTCATGGTGTCCCAGGGTCACAGTTCCACGTTACCCACGATAGCCATGGGCCTCAGCTTTGCTGTGGACTCAGGGTAGCCTCGGGGAAGTCTGGAAATCCACCTCTGGTGATGCAGAGACTTCAGTATCCGGCGGGAGCTTCAGCAATGCAGACCGGTCAGTTGTTTCTTTGGTGCCTGCCAAGCAGGGGAGTCACTCCTTGACCCCAAGGGAGATTTCTTCCATCTTCTAGTCATGATAGAAAGTTGAAGGTCCAGGATATGTTTCAGAGGTTCGTCCAGGGTAATCTAAAGTCCTAGGGACTGGGTTCCTATGCTTATACTAAGTTTAGGGGATGGACTAACTCTAAGGCTCCACCTATGGGTGGGCCTGGGGTGGGGGTGGTTACACCCCTTCCCCTTTGTCCAGTTTCACGCCAGAGCAGGGGCCCCTGCAACCAGTTTGAACCGGGCTATGCACAGGAACACCTTGTGTGCCCCAGGCAGTGTCTCAAAAGCATTCTGTAAATGCACCAACCCTGCCCCAATACACATCTGCCTGTCTGGGGAGGTGGTTACACCTCCCTGTGACAGGAAACCTATTGTCCAGGCCTCCCCTGCCGGAGTTTCGGTCAGCAGCAGGAGGCCAGACACGTGCCCTGGCATTTTGTGATGCCAGGGCTTTGAAAGGATTTAACTGGGTTAAGCCAGTGTGAACATGTCTCTCCCTCTAGAAGGGTGGAATGCTACCCCCGCCACCAGGACTGGCGGGGGGGGGTAGTATTCCAAAGCGTTTGACACCAAACACGACATGTTTTGATGCAGCCATCCCAAAGTTAGCATTTACCGTGAGGTTATAATGTACTTAAGAGTATATGGTTTGGCCGTATCACAGAACAGGCATAAGGAAGTGTTTCCGAATGCTGCAGAGGGGCTCAGCTCATGCTTGGGCACCCTCTCACATAAAACCAAGCACTCTGCCTTCAGGATTGTCAAGGCCTGCCATAGGAGTGGCTTATAGGTTTATATGTGTCTGTATAAGGTAGTGATATAGGTAGCCTATACCACAGTAAGGGGTGCAAGCACACCCTTACCCAGGTTGCAGTAGCAGACCTGTGGTGTCATTTTGGAGTGCTTCCCAGGGGTGGCATAATACATGCTGCAGCCCCTGGTAGGCCTCTGAGGTACCTATGCCCTAGGTACATAGTATACTGTATACTAGGGGCTTATAAGGCACTCCAGAATCCAATTAGATATGTACCTAATGTACATGGAAACCATTTTGAAGAGGAAGCAGCTAGGCTGTGGTCCTGGTTAGCAGGGCCACAGCCAGACTAAAGTCGAAAAACAGTGATCACCAGCAAAAAGTGGGGGTACCCATGTGAAGCAGATCCTACTCTCCTACAGTAAGTTCTGTGTATTCCAAAAAATAGATGATGATGCATCTGAGTGTAATTTTACTTTTTCTAAGCAAATTATTTTTTCCCACCATGTGAGTTCTCTGAATATTAACCTTTGACAAATCAGGGTTACCAATACCCCTGGAAAAATGTGTTTCAGAAGTCTAGATAATTCATCTCCTTCTGAAGCATCCAAAATACCATACACTATTAAGCTATTTCACCAATTTCTGTTCTCTAAATCTTCAACTTGAAGTTTAAGTGAAGAAATGCCCTTCTCCACTTTAATCAATATAGGCATTCTGCCTTCCACTTTGCTAATGTTTTGTCAATTTCACGCTTCTTGTTTTCTGCAACAGACCATTTGCCTTCTAAACTCTATAAAACCCTGCTAGTATCTTCCAACAAATTAGGAAATGCTTTACCATCTTCTAACAAGACTTCCAAAAAAAAGTTGGCAGTAGATTTGACCGGAGAAGTGGGATCTTTTTCAAGACATCTATTTGTTGTAGCTGAACTGATAGCTAGATCTTTCTTTTTTAGGCTAGAATTCAATTGATGATGGACAGAGATCTGAACAACGCAATTATCCTTTTTATTTGTTTCAGAGACAGTGAACACCCTGGCATGAAATGCTTTTGAAGAAGAGTTCTTGGTACTTGAAGGAGGAGTAGTTTTATTTCAAATTAAGGATAGTGTTCTCTTTGTTCCCATAGATAAGTGTACTCAAATGAGATAAAATCAATTAGATTTATGTAACTCTAAATTGCAATCCAAATGCAGCCAAAGATTCCAGACTTACAACAAAAACCGACCATAGAGTCCAAACAACATCAAAAATGAGCTTGCAATGAAAAAGAAAGTAATTCTTGTGCAAAAGACTATCAGATTTCCTCATTTGCAAATTGAAATTTCTCCTTTATTTTGACCACGTTTGTTTCAATGTTAAAACCTTGTATTAATATTCTGAAGAGAGCTCACATTAAAAGGAAAAAGTGAACCAACATCAGGCTATAAAGCAAATAAAATAATTTTGTATAAAAAAATAAGATGTTACTTTCTTTAATTATGAAACACAATATTTCCCTGAAAGAGAACTCACATACTCTGGTGAACACTGGTAGAATGTAGAAATACAATGGAGAGAGAAGTAACATTCTCCCCAGTGTCTGTTTCTTATGCATTAAGAGCTTAAATTGGGTACAAAGAGTTTCTTCATAAACCAACACATGGTCACTCACTGAAAATACAATTCTTCACAGCTTTCTCCTTATATGCAGCCAGCTTGGGCTACACAAATCATGTCTCTATAGGATGATATCCTCTCTGTTGTAGCAGGACCCTCACTAAGCCCTGACCACAATTGTGTGCTCGTCGTCCTCTGTCAACTTTCCCTTCCCCACCCCCCGCCCCACCGTTCTTACATGCACAGGCCGCACCTGCAATGTATACTTAAGTGAAGGAACACCAGCTAATACTCGAAGGAAGTGGGCAATGGCATAGAACTGCTTTGCCACCAATTGCCTTCCAGCCAGTGAATGCAGCATGGCAGTGTAATGTGCACTTAGCTAGTGGTGCATCAGTAGCCAGGTCTACTGCTAACCAATATATGTATCACAAGATTGGCTGGCTGGGGATTTAGAGAGGTGAGGGTACCTTCTCTGCTCTTGTTGGATCTGGACCTCGAGGTTCGTGCTTTCTGGCAGTGTATATAACTTTAAAAGTATTCTTTCAGTAAGAAGAAAAAAAAAGATCAGTCACCTAGAACCATCTATGTGGGAGAAGCCTTAAATCAAGCAGTTATATGAGTTTTCAGGAAACAAAAAGAAAGAAATAGAACTGTCTTGGTGCTCAGAAATAAAATCACATGAGCATTATGTGTTAGATTGCTTAAAATAAATTGGATATGTGGACTGATTATGCACTGAGCAAAACAATCATCTTTGAAAAACAACATTTTCAAGGCTTAAAAGAACAGTGGGTTTTGATGGATTTTTCTGGCAGTTTTAGAAAGGTTGTTGACTGATATAATCTAAAATAAATGATTGAAAGTTATGACTGCCTCTGTTTTTGTATTCTTTAATAGTAAATGTTTATTTACTGATTGAATGCATTATAAAGGCTCCCGATAAGTTCTCTTGATTAAATGAATCCTATAATAAAACAGCCACAAATAAGCACCATTTTTTCGAGCCAAGTGAGGAACACAAACCCAAAGCACAGATATTCTCTTTAATAGTCTAGGTGGGACCACCATTTATGAGAGCATTGTGCAGATGTACAAAACCATTTCATGAGTCAGAAAAGGAAATGAATTTCCAATTCTCAAAATGGGTTTGGTGACCCATACTGAATCACACTTAAGGGGGAATGTGAAAGGGCTGTTCTTTTTAATTGCGATTGGGCATAATTTCTATCAATGGTTTGCAAGCGTAATTGTGGTCGCAAACCATTGATCAGTTATCGACACTTCACTGGAGGTGGATACTGGTTAGCAAGAGGGAAGGGTTTCCTTTTCAGCTCTTTCCCTTTTGGGAATTGTGTCAGCAGCTTCTGCGGGAGTAGGCAGTGGTCCACTGCCTTGCCCCCATGGCTGGACTGGGAATGCAAACCAGCCCTGGCAGTAGAGTCGGAGTGGCTGGGGAGGGTAATGGGCTGGGGGGGGGGGGGGGTGCGTGTGAAAAACACTGCAGCTGCTCTTGTTTACAGGGAGCTGATAAAAATGGCACCAGTAACACAAACGGCCTCCCCGGGGTCCAAAACCGGCCCTCGCCCTGGCAGCCCACAGGGCAAACACCTGGTGCCTACTACGGCCATTCAGGTCCTGCTCGTCACCCCAATGTTTTTCCAAACGGGGAACTCTTTTCTTTTGTAAGGCAGCACCAGTTCATTTAAGGAACGCAGGCTCATTAAAAAATATATATCCTTTTTGGGAATGCAAACGCAGATATGGCAGTCTGCTGTTCCTTGCAGGCCACCAACCCCGTATTTCGTAGCCGATCACCGTGCCTGCAAATTGTGGCCTGCCTCATTAATATTCATTAGGCAGGTCATTCTGTGATCCCTGTGACTGGGGATTTTGCGATGTGGCCTATTAATCTGTAGGTTGCATCACAAAATAAACAAGCATTGGCATAGCCAATAGGTCTCGCCTTTGGGACCTTATACGTGTTTAGCCATGCAACAGTTGCATAACTAAATACTTATAAGGTCCCAAAAGCGAGACCTAGGCCGGGAAAGTTAAAGTGATCGCGATCAGGATCACGATCAAACATGAAAGCGAAAGTGAAAGTAATTGCGGTAAAGCGCGGCGCGCGCGCCCACGCACATGCACTGTAGCTCTAGGCTGGCCTGGTAGCACTTTTTGGAGCCCTCTCAATAAGTCTCGCCAGACCAGCGCATGCGCTGGGTCAGGCGAGACCTAAAAACTGGGTCACAAAATGTCAGGGCGCAATTTGTGACAATTTTTTGCAACTAGTTTTATTGTACATCTGGCCCCATATCCTTAATTTTCTCGCTGACTTTACCCATCACACAAATTGATTTTTCAAAACCCCATTCCTTACCTCAGCATGTCATTTATTAAATATTATCAGAATAAAATTCTTTACATTTTGTGGGATCATCCTTCATAGTTATCAATTTATCTCTTCAGACTATACCAAGACTCCCCTAACCAAAAACTCTTCTGCTTTCACACCCTGGGGCTCCCTTGCATTCAATAGCACCCACATTTCTTATCTCTCATGTGTTTTATGATGAATAGGTGAATGGACTATTTGATTTGGTGTTTGTATGGATGAATGAGTGAGTGCATGCATACATGGATTAATGCGAGAATGAATGCATGGATGGATAAATTGTTGCATGCCCTCTAACTAAATAAGGTGTTACATCATATATTAGGTTTACAATTATATGAGAAAGAATGTGTCAACATATTCAATGTAGATAAAAACATCAGGGCAGCTTGGAGACAGTGTTGAGAAATGCATATATTTTATTCCATCTTTCTCAAAAATGATTTTCTTTCTTCCAAAAAGTCTGGCCTTTTCCAGTTAGCAGATTGACATCTCTTCCAGTTACACCTTTCTATTAACTGGGGGTTCCCAAATTCCTGTAAGACTGGGAGTGCATGGAGACACCATGATCCCTCTTTCACTTGCATTTCCTTTCCTTTCCTTTCCTTTCCTTTCCTTTCCTTTCCTTTCCTTTCCTTTCCTTTCCTTTCCTTTCCTTTCCTTTCCTTTCCTTTCCTTTCCTTTCCTTTCCTTTCCCTGCCTTTCATTTCCTTTCCTTTCCCTGCCTTTCCTTCTTTTCATTGAGGAGACCCTTTCATTGAGCTTGCAAGTGAAAGTTACACAAAAATGCATTAAAAGGGCTAGTGCACTCACAGAGATACTTGACATCACTTCCTGTCTGACCTAGACCACAGAGGAGTGATCCCCGTGTTGCTACTGTTGAGTGGTCCTTTCTATTGTATGGTGTGGTATGGACTGAACACAGATTGGTCCATTTTCAAGGTTTTAAGTGCTTTTATGCCCCGCAAGCTCAGGCTGCTGGGAGTGTTAGTCCAGGCTCCCGTGATCCTCAGGTCAAGCCTTTCCTACCTCATAAGGCTGGTGCACATCTGGATCTGCACTGGAAAGAGGTTTATTGCAGCAGGAGCTTTGCAGTATCTGAAGGCCTGTGAAACATCTGTGGAGGTCATTCAGTGTGTACTGGGCTGTTATTGATCACTACTGAGGCTAACTCTAGGGCTGCAGACACAGCCAGTGATGACTCGACATGCATGGGAACAGCATCCTCCTCAAAAAGTACAGACAAAGGGGTGGCATCAGTACTTAATTTGTGCCGGTGGTATCCGGTGCTCGGCACCGGCACTTGATTGTCAGCACCGGCTCAAGTAATTGTCCACCACATGGTGGCACTGTCTGTCTTTTTAATTTTGAGATGAGCACAACAACCGTGTTTATTAAGTCAATGTACACTGAAAATGAATAATACCAGCCTCTCATGCCATTATTATAGCTTTGTGTGGCCTGAAATAGCCTTATTTTTCACACTTTTAGGAGTGTGATGGTTGGGTGTCATGTTCGTACTGCCTTTGGCAGCACTGTCAGGGTATGCGTGGTGCAGGCTTCAGTGACTATCCAAGAAGGACCCTGGCACTTAATTGTTTTTACAAATTAAGTACCTGGTGGCATGGATCTAGCCTGCACTGTCAATGTGCATGGCACCCTGTACCATATGACCCTTGTACCACCCACACTTGACCGCACTGATTTTTACTGTCCTAGTGTATGGCATTGGGTTCAATGGTCCACATGGGACCAGGAAGGGGCATGCAGGCGTCAGATATTGTACAGCACCACACATTAGTACTGCTTCTGTAGAAGCACCAGAGTACACACTTTACAACCGTAGTGTAAGAGTGAGAGCTGTGGCACCACAGACTGGATTGCTACTCTTTCACTACTAGGTTAGGGGTGCTCCTCCTTTCGAAGAGGTGCTTAAGGACAACCTAGGCAGGTCCAGTGTAACTGCAATAGGATTAAATTAGAGATATTTTAACCTCCCTTGGCTTCTTTAGGCACCTGGTCCATCCACCCCTCCCCTCCCCTCCCCTCCCACCCGCCTCCACAGCTGCAGTTATGTTACATGGCATGGTTATGGGCTATGGTGTCCTCTCCCTGCCACTCTGTGGTTGGGATGTTCTCCCTACAGCACTTTGTTAAAGTAAAGAGTGAGCCTCTTCCTTTGTGAGCTCATCTCAGCAAGATAACAGGAATTGGCCGGAGGTCAATAATGAAGAATAACTCCCCACTTTATGACTGACAGCTACAACACCCAATGGCTTGAATGATCATAAATGTGATTGACAGAACAGAAAATGGGGAAAGTGACTAACTTATTGTCCCTATCTGTACATTATTCTATTGATGGTATAAGCCCTGTGATTTCTTCCTCCAAGCAGACCAAAAACAGAGAGGGAATTTAATAGACATCACATCAAAAAGCTTGACAACACAAAGTAAGATGAGAGTTATTGTACTTTATAAAAAACAGGCACACTTTCACTTCATTTATTTTGCAGCCATTCATGTTGGGTATTACTGCTTAAAAACTAAACTTCTGCAAAGAAATTGTGAACACATGAGGTTTACTGAATTCACTTCAAACCAATATTCCCCATCTTGATGTAATTCTCTCAATAAGTAGGATTTGCTTTCTAGATAAGGGATCCTTCATCCTTGGGAAGACACTTGAAGGAAACTGATCTAAGATTATTCAGTAAATTAAATGGTGGACCTAGCTGTGTTTCTTTCAACAGGCTTCACTGGCAGCTGTGAAGAAGCCTCTGTATTCTTCAAATGAAATGAAGGGAAAAAAAGAAACATTGCTGCCTGCCCTTGAGTGTGCCGCCTACTCTTTGGAGTAAATAATGTTGAAAGGGAGCTGACTCATCTGGTTGCCATGGAATCCAAGGCACTATATCACACTGGTGACAAATATATTTATGCTCAGCATGCTGGCTGAGACAGGAAATCAATGGCAAAAGCATTGAGTGAAAATCCAGCTGTTTGTGGATTATTTTAGCACACATTCTCGTTGTACAACAATTAGCTCATATTTTAATTCTGGCTGGAATTGTTTTTTCATTCGTTTGGACATAAACATAATAATAAACTGATGTACTTCTTTCCAGTTATATGTGATAAGGCACTAGAAGGGCAAGGGAATGGCCTGAAATTAAAGTGTATGATAACCTAAGGTGATCAAACTTTCCACCCATTCTTGACATCTCTGCCAAACTGCCTCCTTTTCTGGAAACTGCTGAAAATTGAATTGTTCAGACAATGTTATGAATGGCACAATCAAGCACCCAGAAACACCAACAAATAATGCTAGGTGACTGGACTCTAACTGCAGACTGTTGTTACAAACGTTGTCTTGCCGATTGCACATCGAAATATCGCCAACAGATACCTTCATGGTACCTAAATGTGGAGTTAAGAATAGTAAATCTATACGTACCTATATGCATTTCCATTCTTGATACTTTGGTCTGCAATACTTTTACCATAATATTTTGATAGCATGACATTCTGCAGTCGATATTGAGGTGGAATACCATCTGATCATTATCTGAACACACATAACCACACAACCATTAGCTACCAATGACCTTGTCATGCTAACCACTACATGTAGAGTATCATTTCCCAATAATCTTCATCATTACCTAGCCTGCAAGTATTTCTTGGCACTCTGAAGTGGGTGTTGTGCAGTATGTTGGTGTGATAAAGCAACAAACACTATGACATCTGAATTGGTCTAATTGTCCTCAACAAAATAATGCATATTAATAGTTTATTATCTCACATTTGCTTTGAATGCCTACTAAATTAAGTCTGGACACATGTTTAGCGTGGTCGGAAACCATACCTACCTGTCTAATACCTTTGAGGCATTTTTAGGTCTCGGCTAAACAGCACATGCACTATATCAAAGAGACGTGTTGTGTTCTATGTGTGGGCTTAGAGTCTCATCTCCCACCATTGGTAAACTTCAGCATCACTCTCATTTTCTTTGATGACATTGGTCATGGCATGTAGGCGTCATGGCCTCTTCTTGTGTTTGGCCCTCCAATAACGCATGGACCAAGTACATGTTTCTTTGCACTGCTCCGTGTTTGCAGAGCTATTTTATTGATTTCAAGCACTCCAATGGAGTACTTGTGTTTTCATGCCGTCTCCTTTGTACACATACACAAATACCACTAAAATGCATGCACGTGTACATAAACAAATCCAATTCTTAGAAAGTTTTTTTTTTTGCACAAGGGATGGTATTGGTGCGCTCGCTCTGTCCTCTATTTTCCATAGCTCAAACACAAGCCGATGGTATTAGAGTGCTTTCTCCTGCCCTATCCAATTGTTGCTAGCCAATGTCTCCATCCCCTCTTGCTTCCCTGCTTGGCCCGTCCCCCCACTATCTCCCTCCTTGCTGCTGCTTTTATTTTGTTATTACACGATCTGTTGGTATTGGGGCGCCTGCTCCGTCCTCCATCTTGCCATAGTGCTAATATTGGAGTGCTTCAAGTGCTCATCAGGTATATCACAAAATGGCACATTCATTGTGGTAGGCAGGCCCATAACCACAAATGGTTCAGCTGACCTCAAGATTCGAACCTGGTTCCCCAGTTCCCATGTCGAAAGCTCTGGCCGTTATGCCACATGCTTGCTTCACTTCAGAGATCCTCAACTGTTTCTCACTATCACTTCTACATTTGTTTAGCAAGACCCAACCAACACCAAACCAGCATTGGCGAGTCCAATAGATCGCGACAATGCTCGAGGTATTGGCCTCGTCAGTGTGAGTATCTTTTAGCCATGTTGTACAACAGCACATCTGCTGTTCAGCATGGCTAAAAGTCACTGAAAAAAGTGCTATGATGCAGCCAGCATAGGTCACATCATAGGTTTTTTTTTGTGTTAGCAAGGGCAGGACAAGAAACTCAACATGGGGGGGGGGGGCGAAGATGCTTGACGCCGGCTCAACATTCTGTGATTCTGGGCTTTCAGTAACTTTCCGCCATTCAGAACAACATGACTAAAAGACATTCACATTGACAAGGTCAATAGTGTGAGCACTGCCGAGACCTATTGGCTTTGTCAATGCCTGGTATGGTTGTCATGACACTGTGTGCGCTTTAAATTCCGTTGTTCTGTATGCTTGCAGTGTGGAATAGTGAAATCCAACTTACATCCTTGTAATAAAAAACAAATACATGCACAAACAATAAGAAGCAAAGAAAGAATAGAAATCAAATCAAACACTTAAAACATTTATTACATACGTTTCTGCCTTCATACATTGCCGATTAACTTGTGGTTGTAGCTGTAATTTATGAAAAAGGGTGCCGTTCTGCTGTTACAAACAAAATACAACAGTCAGATAATTACACCTGCCAATCTAATTTCTTGCAGCCACTTTTTCCACAAATCTCAAATAAACTTGAGGTTGTGTGGTTGATACCACATACAACCAGGAATCCCATTTCTAACAATCTCACTTCCAAATATGCAGTAAATTGATGATATAAGCTCTTATAACTAGTGCTGTTCAGAGTCTGAAGTAAAAAGTATCAAACACAGAATAATATTTAAAAGGACAACAGGGTTCAAGAGATGTGGTATGTAAGCTGCACGCCAGACTATGAGCAGTTGTGATTTCACTTATTTGATGCAGTGCATGGATGCCAGTGTTTCTTGGCAGACAGAAGTGACTTGGCTGAATGCCGATACAATAAGCACCTCATGTGGTAGCATGACCAGCAAAGACACCTCCACAGACACGAAGCACTGACCCTTGTTTGTTGTTAATGAGGAGGTGGCATGGGGGTGCCTGCAGACCTCGGAAGACCGTGAGCAGACAAAGGCACAGTCATGGGGCCTCGTGTAGTCGGGGACATGGACAATTCTTTGTCCTCACACTATAGTGGTGGGGACCAGGGTATATTTTCTTTCCAATTTTAGTGGATTTTATCAAACTATTCTTGAGGTAGCCTTGTGTGTTGGGGGACTGTATAGATGCATCTATTTTCTTGCATTTTCTTCCATTCTACTAGTCTTCTTTCTGATGTGGGCCCTATTCCTGAGTGTATTATTGTGAGGGCCTCAGGATGGTCCCAGATTTGTATCTGAAATATGTACATTTTTATTCTATCCTTGTGATGCATGTGTTTATTGGGGTTCTCCAGTGTAGGGAGCTATCTCACGAAACAAATTTATTGTGTTCATGTTTTGATGCATTTTGTGAATCTAGTGGAATTATGTGCTTATTGATTACATTTCCCAAATTTGTGGCCATAGTGTAAATCTTGCTATTGTGGATTCAGGGTGTGCTGGGAGCTGAGTAGGTCACACATTTTTTTCACAGGTATTTCCATTATTGGACTGCCACAGATAATAGACCAGCGCATCAAAATAAAAGTAGCGCACATTAGTGAATTTGAAAGCTAACAAATGGCCCATATTTGCAAATTGGGGCAGTTTTGCTCTTGTAAAGACACAGTCAGAAGTCTTTTGCATGGTATGGAAGATTGTATGGATTTGACCTTGCTGTAGGCAATGTTTGTTTTAATAACAGGGAAATCAACTGTAGAAACCGGCCCAACATACAATTAAAAAGGCCCACAAACAGCCAAAAAAGCAGCCCACACACTGAACTTTCAGACCAGCCTATCAGGCACTTCCTGATTGCCCTATGGGCCAGTCCAGTCCTGTGTATTTCTTTGTACTCAGGATTTCTAACAGGGTCCTGTTGTGTATAGTTGGGAACTGGGGTGGCCTGTGATTTCTTTTCCATATTTGTTGATTTTTGTTTCAATCCTAGCCTCCAAAGGGGTTTAGCTGTATGCTCCAGGGCAGCCACTCATTTATCACGTGAATATATTGTCTTCAAGGTTTTGTTGGCATCCATTTTGTGTATTTGGCTTGTGTCTTTGTGTGTTCAATGATTAATTACTTTGACATTTCTGACATTTTTCCTGGTGTATTTGGAGCCTTGTGCAACAGTTATTTTCATTGCATTTTCCTGTCACTTTATTCTTGTGCTGTGTGCTAGAAGCCTAGAGACAGTCCTAGACTTTTTCAGTAATGACACGTTGGGTGGCAAATCTTGCCCTGTACCTGTTTGGTGGGGGGGACCATAGGGGGACATGGGCAGACAGACATATCATACCATGCATTTACTATCTTCATATCTTTCTTACTGGGCTAGACATTCAATTTGTGAGTCTAGTGTTTGTGTGTTCATTAAAAAATATTTTCTTTAATTTATTCAATTCTATAAGCAACCCCCTCCATCCCTTACCAGTTTAGGGTAGTTTGAAAAATGCACAGCCTGTGACTATGAATGGCGCCTGCTCACAACAGGCACCAACAGCCCCAGTAGTCAATTTTCAGACTGCAAGCAGCTAACCCTTGTTTTTTTGCAAAATACCTTGATCAGTCACTCAGTCACTCAGTCACTCACCCGCCCACTCACTCACTCAGTCACTCACTCACTCACTCACTCACTCACTCACTCATGAATGTGAAATGTTTGATACAGCTGAGCTGTAACGGAGAGTGATAGAAAGCAAGGAGCCCTACCGGTCTTTGCTATCCCTGCTGCACGAAATGCTCTTCAGATATGAACACGGTGGTCCTAGCTGGGAAGTACAACACATTCGAAAACAAGCTCAGTAAAAATACAAAAAACATAGCCCTATGAGATCAGATGAATCATCTATTTTTCATTTGTACTCTCCTACCTGCCAACTTTCCATCTAAACAGAGCTACATGCTGTCTCCAATGCAGGCACCTGACAGTCTGCTTAGAATAAATCTTCCCTTAAATGCAGATCGCAGTGCCTCGTTTCCAGTGCCGTAGCGTGGGTTGCTAGCGCTTGGGGCAAAATTTTAAAAGAAAGTATTGTGCCCCCTAACCCTTGGGCCATTAGAGCAGGAAGTGCTAACGGACCATGGATTAGGGGGCGCAATACTTTCTTTTAAAATTTTGCGTCCCTAAGAATTTAGTGCCCGGGGCAACAAGCTCTGTTGAACCCCCTCACACTACGCCACTGCTTGTTTCTCCTCTGTACCCAGGGCTTGAGCTCTTACTGCAGAACTTGTGACAATTGGAGATTTACCACCACATCCCCACATATAGACGTTGCAGCAGCTTCCACCCCAGCAGCTCCCTTTGTACCAGATGCTACCAAGCAGACTGTCAGCAATGTGGTAACCTCAGCTACACAACACAAAAGTACACCATCCTCATGAGGACTTGTACAACTGCTATACCACTAAATGGCAGCAAAGAGGAAAAACTTCATATGACATGAATGGCAGTTCCAACACATAATCGCTGTCATGGGGGTTCAGCAAAGTTGGCTGATATAAGAACATCCAATTGCCTAGTGGAGCTGACCTATTACCCGCTCTCTCTCTGACTGAAGTGACATGTCTAAAGCGGTCTCCAATCGGAACTAAAATGTGTATAACAACTTTATGTAAGATATATTCCCATCCCTCTATTGTGAGGCACAGTGTTCTCATTTCTCATCTCCTCAACCTTTTCCATAAAATGAGCATGAGAAAGAATTGCATGAGAGACCACTTCGTAATAGTGAGGGCCATCTTGACTAAGGGGTCAATTACGAGTCTGTTAGTCCATGGACCAGCAGCCTCATGGGGGCACAGCGGTGGAGGTCTCCCGACTACCCGATTACAACTCGGGTGGCTGGACTGCCATGGGACCGCCAATGCTGCCAGGGAACTACTGTTCCCTGGAAATGGTGCGGCAGTCCAGAGGCCGCAATATGCTTGGCGGGACCACCATGGTCCCGCCAAGCATATTGAGAATTTCCTCTCTGCCAAGGTTTGCATGGCAGTTTCACCGCCATGAAAACCCTGGCAGAGAGGAAAACAAAGGGGGCCCTACAGAGCCCCCTTGTACCTCACACCCTGTGTATGCACACAGGGGGCACAACATGTGACCCCTTTGTGCATGCACACCAGTTCCTGCACAACATGGACTTTCAAGTCCATGCCGTGCAGGAACTGTTTTTGGCATTCCCATTGCGGTGCCTGTTTTTGAAGGCACTGCCGTGGGAACACCAAAAAAAGCCCACCATACACGAGTTTAACTCGTAATCTGGCAGGCGGCCTGACCACAGGTTTGGAGGTGTGGTGGCAGGGCGAACCAGGCGACGCACCGCCAAACTCGTGATCAGGCCTTAAGCCGAAGCACAAGTCAAAAGGATGTAGTCAGCAAAAGAGCAGGCAGCTAGATCAACATTTCAGTGTGAAGATTATTAAAAGGCAACACAGTCTCAGCATTTATGGCTCTATGACACACCCATAGCCACATCCTGAGAATACATTACTGAACAGCTGGCCCATCATCAGCTGCAACCATCATAGCTGCCGGGTTTTGGATCAATTGTAAGAAACAAACATGACATTCCAGTGAGTCCAAATGGAGGGTATTGCAGTAATTCAGTTGTGTGAAGATAAAAGTGCTAGGGGTTAGTACTTCTTAAGGATAGGAAAAAGATGCAAAATACTTTTCAGAACTCAATCATAAAAATAGAGCTGATCACAGTGGTTTCATTTGTGGCACGAGGGAGAACTGTGTGTTAAATTTGACCCTGAGATTTTAACAGATTTAACAGGACTGGGATGTTCATCAAGATCATATGACCAGAATGTAAATTGTCAGAAAGAAAATGAGGCATAGGAAAGCAAAACCTTAGTTTTATCTTAATTCAGTTTCAAATGGTTATAACCCATTTGAACTTTAGTCAAGCATAGATGGAGCCTGGCTTGACTAGATATTTGATCTATAGGTTCACCGTGGTGTCATCGGCATTCGTTTAAAAGTATAACCACAAGACTGGAGTAAGTAAGTTAGAGGAAGTACATATAAATTAAAGGTAATCGAGAAAAAATATAACCCTGAGGTTCACCCACATGTACACTTGCATTCAGATATCAAAAATTGAGAAAGTGCAACCTTTTGGGTTCAGGTGTTAAGACAAATCTAAAAACTAGGCTAATGCAGTATTCCATGCATTCAAAGCCGTTGAAGTTAGTCTATGATAAAATGGGGATTTACAGTATCCACTGCCACTGACAGATCCAGAAAGATGAGCGTGTCTGGCTGGGCCATATGGATGGAATGTCTCAGTTTGTCTAGTGCAGTGAATACCATAGTCTAAGCACAGCAGCCACACTGAAAAAATGTGTATAGAATGAAAACTATTATTTGTCTTGATGATCCTGTGAAGTTGGTTGTAGACAATTTGTTCAAGTAATTTAGAAAGAAAACAAAGTTTTGAAGTTGGGTAATACATCGCTAAGATAGCGGGGTCTTAAGTTGGCTTCTTCAACAAGGGCACCTCAATTCCAGCCTTGCAGTCACCTTCTACTGAACCTATAGTCAAAGAGGTATTTATCATATCTTTAACAACAGTCCCTCAATCAATAGGTGTTTCCTATGGAAGCAAGCAGGGAGAATGTTCTCAGGAGATCCCAAGGGTAACAAACTTTGGGGTATTTGGACATATTATCGGCTCATCAATATCGAGCTTCACAAAAATCGAGTTTTTTATATTGTGATAGATTAACATCGTGATGCAGAATTATCGTGGACAAAAATATAGATTTTTAGATAAGTGATAATGTTCTCAAGAATATCTATGTTTTTAATATCGCTTTCAAGAATATATGTGTTTTTAATTTCGTTTACAATAATATAGTTGTAAGAAATATTGTTTTTTAGTTACCTTTATGTGTTTTCATTCAAATTTTAATGTATATATCACATATTGTTTGTATAATTATTAATATTTTTACATATAGCTTTTAATTTTAAGTTATTCATAATTTCTAATTTAATTGTTGATAGTAATTTAGAGTGTTGTAGCTGGTTGTGAGGGTTGCAGGGGTACAGGGTTGGAATTTAATTAAGTATAATTTATTAATAATTACATTTCAATTAATAATAAATATGTAATTGATAATTACTTAAATTGTGCAATTACTACATTTTTAAGGTATATTGTAGGTGCAGGTTGTTGGGTTTGTAGGGGTATAGAGTGGGAAGTTAAGTAATAATTGATGAATAATTAACGTATTATTAATTATTCAATGGATCATTAATTATGTAAATTGTGTAATTATGTATTTTTTGTTACATTTTAGGTGAATGTTGTTGGGTTTGTAGAGGTATAGGGTGGGAAGTTAAGTAATAATTGATTTAATTATTAATTAATTATTTAATTGATCATTAATGATGTAAATTGTGTAGTTGTTATATTTTTTTGTTATATTTAGGTGCGGGTTCTTGAGTTTGTAGGGGTATAGGGTGGAAAGTTAAGTAATAATCAATTAGGAATTATTTATTAATTGTTATTAAAATATGTATTTATAATTATGTGAATTGTTTAACCATTATATTTTTATGTTATATATTAGGTGCAGGTTGTTGTGTTTGTAGGTGAACAGGGTGGGACATTCTTTTAGTAATAATTAGTTAACAATTATTTATTAATTTATTAATAATTATTTTAATAATTACTTAATATGTTAATTGTGTTATACTTTTTAATTTTATTTATTTCTTAATTGCGTGTTGATAGCTTTATGGGAGTATGCTGTGGGAATTTAATTACATATTCAATTAATAATTCTTTTGGCATTTGACACTAATTATTAAAAAATGTAATAATTATGTACATTGTTTAATAGTGGTTTCATATATATATATATATATATATATATTATCTACTGGCGGTCGCCAGTAGATAGTTATAGTTACAACCTAGTTTCCATAGGAAATCTCAAAATTCTATTTTGAATAACTTTGGCGCCGGTTGACGAATCCTCGCGAAATTTTCAAAACTAATGGGGCGCTCTGTTCAGCTCCTACCCTGAAAGTCTCCGGGTGATTCGTCAAGCGGGGGCCGAGAAAAAGGGGGGTCCCAAAACGCGTTTTCCCCATGCATTTTTCCATAGGACCTTTAGTCGCAGCTACAGCCCGAACGGCTGAACAGAATTACGTGAAATTTGGCAGAGAGGTAGCCATAAGGTCAAGGAAGTGTCTTTTGCAGGTCTGGTGTAAATATGTTCAGTATTTCCTGAGAAAATAGCATTTAAAAGCATATCAATATCTATACGCGCACACAAGTGTCGGCCGCCATTTTGTCTCTCGCAGTCTGAGGGGGTGAAAAAAAAGGCGGAGAACGTGAAAAGGGGGCAGAGTGGACAGTTCCTGACCCCCTAGCCTTGGTCAGGGGGTCACAGAAGGACCCCCAAGGGCGAAAAAAACAATTATTATTTTTTTTTTAAATCGCGAGGTGCGCGCACGTTGCGCGCGAAGCGCATCGAGTGCCCACAGCGCGCGCACGGTGAAAAACCTGAAAAAAAAACAAAAACAAAAAAATACATAACTTAGCATTTAAAAAACCGTACAAATTCACTGAAAAAACCATAGGTTTCACACACGTTATAGTTACAAATTAGCATTTAAAAAACCTTGCAAATTCACTAAAAAGACCATAGGTTTCACACATGTTATAGTTAGCTGGACATTTCACTCGTAAAAAACCAATGAAATTCCCCCGTTATAGTTAGTGCAGGCAACTATAACTCACGCGACCGCAATCCTCTGCTGATGACGTCAGATATTACATCACTGATGACATATGTGTCTTTATGAAAAATAAATATTTGTAATATATGTATAGCTAAAGATTAATGGAAGAAGACATGGGTAAATAAGTGTCTAAATACAGTGATGTAATATCTGACGTCATCAGCAGAGGATTGCGGTCGCGTGAGTTATAGTTGCCTGCACTAACTATAACGGGGGAATTTCATTGGTTTTTTTACGAGTGAAATGTCCAGCTAACTATAACATGTGTGAAACCTATGGTTTTTTTAGTGAATTTGCAAGGTTTTTTAAATGCTAATTCGTAACTATAACTTGTGTGAAACCTATGGTTTTTTCAGTGAATTTATATATATATATATATAAATTATTTTTATATTAAGAGTTTTATATTTTTGGCTAATTAATAAAGTTATGAAAATATTATGTGTTTGAAGTGATATGCTTTCTCTACTGTTGCACAGAGTGGAGTGGGAATGGTAAATTTTACTCCACTACAGTCCAACATTTTCCCTACTGTTGCACAGACTGGAGTCGGAATAATACATTTTATGTCTTTGGAGTCCAACTCTTTCCCCACTGTTGCACAGACTGGAGTGGAAATAGTAAAATGTACTCCCCTGGAGTCCACTGCTTTCCCTACTGTTGCACAGACTGGAATAGTAAATTTTACCCCTTCGTAGTTCAACGCTTTCCCTACTGTTGCCAGACTGGAGTGGGAATATTACATTTTACCCCGCTGGAGTCCAAAGCTTTTACTGTTGCACAGACTGGAGTGGAAATAGAATGTCTATTTTTCATAGAGTTTATTCTTTTTTTAATATTGTTTAATTATATGTAATATTATTATTTGTTTTTTTATTTGTTTAATTTTATATTATCTGTATATATATTTATGTTTATAATTTCTTATTTTATTATTTAACATTTTTAGTAAATGTCTTTTATTATCTTTTATTTCTTTTTAATTGTTAATTTGTTTATATTTTATGTTTTTTTTTATATATATGCATATACTTATACACATATCAAAGAAAAGCGAAGCCCAACTCAAGGAACATGCTGACATTTATTATCCAATGAATCTGACAGCACAGTCTTTCCTGACGCGTTTCGGCACTCAAATGGCCTTGATCACAGGTGAGCAACATCATGGCATGAGTATTGTTTCAATTTAAATTAAAAGAGAATTGTCTCTTCCTGCCCGCCCGGACTGACTGTGCATTTGTAAAGAACTCTTCTGGCAGAAACAAGCAATGCTGGCATATTATATTGAAAAAGAAACATGACTGTTATAATTTAGCAATGCACTCTGTCACCTTCCATGTATTTAACTGCATGGACATTGTTGGTGCATTGTGGGTATTGAAGGATTTACAGGAGGACACGTGGTCAGTATGATTTAAATGGAAAAAATACTCATGCCATGAGTACTCTATCAGGGGAGTCAGCAGTGGTCCATTTTATGTTTGTGTTGAGGGCGGGCGGGTTGGCATGGCTGCTCTGCTATCCGAGGAGGGCAGGGGAGGAGTGGTGTGCCCACTCCTGTGCTCAATGACTGTTTGGTCAGCCCTCTCGGGTGTGTGGTAATCAGAATGCCTAAACTTTCACATCTAAGAAGAAATGTATTTCCAGTGTGTGGAGTCCCTAGGCTATGAGTGGCATTAAAGTTTCAATCAATAACTTGGGTCCAGTAGCATGCTCACATCAAAGACACCTTTTAGTACTGACCCTGTTTGGTCTGAAATGTAAAAAATAAATTTATTTCAATTGTTAAATTGCTAGCTACATCTATGAAGAAACGATATAGCAGCAAATACATTGTTTCTTCCCCTAAAAATCGATTTGTATACCAAAATGTGGGAGCAATTTCCCCCAAAAACGTGCTCCCTGCCTGAGCCTCGAATTTTACTGTTACCTGTAACAGTGCTACATTTCATAACATTGTAAAATAGAGGTGATTTGTTCAGCCTAAGTTGGCAGGGTATGCCCAGACGTGGGTCCCTTGCTCACTTTGCCTCTGGATTCAAGCTAGCCTGGCTGAAGAGGGGTGTTACCCCGAAACCGGTCCCAGGATGCTTGTTTCCAGTCCAGGGAGGACCTGGCTTGGCAGTTCGGACAGGACTGTTCCCATGAGGCACAGGGTCAAGACTGATTTGCGTATGGCTGGGTCTGAACTGGGGCGACAAAGTGAGCTAAAGACCGATGATGGATTGAACCCAGATCTGTGACTGGGGATGAGTGTCTGAAAAGTTTCAGCGCTCCATCCATCATCTCCTTGTGTTTGCTGTGTTCGCTACAGTATTGCGCCAGATGGCTGGCTGAGGTCTGCTTCAGGTCCTCTTGGACCCTCGAAACGAGAGGACCTTTCCTGTGGATTTTGACTGCCACCCTTGCTCATACCTTATATACCGGGAAATACACAGCATTAACCCTTGGTTCAAAAAGGAGAGAGAAAAAGATAACCATCTAGTGTCTGAACTACACTGTGAAACAAAAACAAAAAACACTAGGATCAATCCTGGCTTCACCGTTTTACCAAATTGTATAATTCTAGGCAAATATTTGCTTTTGCTGTGCCTCATTATTTCATTATTTTAAGCGTGAACACCATGAAATACTTGCATTCAGAATGTGCACTGTACCAAAAGCTCTGTTGTGTTTGATTGATTAGACTATAATGTTGCTCTAAGTATAATGCAAATCTAGGCCACCTATATGTTGCACCTGACAACTGACTTGCCTCTGGGAGGCATGAATGTTTCTATATTCAAGTTTAAAAACTCCCTTTTATACTTTTTTGAATTTTGAAAGTACTTTATTATATTTTAACATGGATGTCATGTGGTGTTCTGGGTCTATCCTGGAACACTGTGAGCGGTATCCAGGTAATGATGCCTGGAATGTAGAATGTGGAGGGTTTGCTAGGGATGTGTGTCTTGCATGTCAGTTGGCAGTTGAAGGATGTTGATGGTGGATGGGGTCTTTGTTCTGTGAAGACTTCAATAAATACTCTTTCAAATTCAACTTGGATTCCTGCCTGCTCTGTCACAAGGGAGGCCTCTTGCACGATTTACATGCCAAACATTAGCTAGTGCACAGGATCTCAGGACCAAGCCACTGCTACCTGGTGCAGTGGCCCTGTATGTCTGGGTGCATCTCTAGGCAGGTGCCGCCCATCCCAGGTGCTCAGGGTCACACGTTCTGCAGGGGCAGATTCTTACCTTCTGCAGACGTTGTCGCCCTTCAACTCGGCTGCGCCTCTTGGCGTGCTGCTGCCACCACTTGGTGTGAAATATGGGAAAATAATCTTTGGCCACCATAAGGAGTGATAACGCCCTAAATAGGTGCTACCCTACAATGCAGTACAGGGCAGACCTGTCCAGTGCTGCACTGGGGTCACAGAGTGCCAGAAACAGAAGTCTGTTTTCACTCACCGTTAGCTCTGTGAAGGCGAGCCTATTGTATTCTATATTAGGCTATTACACAACAAGAGGACCAGAGGAATTATAAAGACTGGCAGGTGAGCCAATTCCCCATTCTTGTAACTGAAAAGCACAATGATAGGCCCCTGGGTCTAGATAAATGTCGGAGTGCTAGGGTGTCCCTTTCTTAGGACAATTCCCCTCACCCACCCTTAGGTGGCATGCTTCATCATAGGGGATCTCCTCGCACTACGAACCTAGTCATAGTGCAGGCTACAACCCCCTCACTGTGAGGGAGGAGCTCAGGGAAGTACTTTTATTGGGGCACCCATAGGTCAGGATTAAAAGAAAAATCTAAGACGAAAGTGAATTCAATCTGGCAGAGAATTGTATAGGTCGACATGTTTCAGCCAGACACTCCCCATTGAGATGTAGCAGCTCTCTTCAGGGCCAAAGTGTGTAAAGGTGACATTTCCATTCATATCAATTCGAATAAGTGAAGACTCAAATGTTGTTTTCATTGATCACCATGCTCCCCGGATTGTCGAGTAAGCAAAAGATACCGAAGACCTTGGCATGTATAACTCGAGGTGGCATCCAATACCTTCACAGAAGATTTCCGTGGCCAAAATAGTGCCCCGGAACGAGTTTCTATATTAGGCCTCATGAACTTGTACTTGGCACTTAGTACTTGTGTCCAGTCTCACACGTTTGTGAGGAGATGGAACTGAGCACATGAAGGTAAAGTAATTTGCCCAGGATCACACTTCTTGGCCAAGTATGGAAATCCACGAATAGAACTCCTGGCTTGCTGTCTGTATGTAACATAATGTATGTAAGCACTTATATCCAGTGAGATTAGCTGGCGAGGAAAAGAGCACTGTACAATGAGATGGGTGTGTTTGTGTAGGGGGGAGGCATACAAGATCGTGGCATGTGGAGATTAAGGGATTCACAAATCATTGAGTGTAAATCCAAATGTGGTTTTGATGTTAGGGCGGTTCCAGAGCGGGTTACTTTAGCCATTACACTGGATCTTCTCCCCTGTCCCCTGCAGTGTCCACGTTAGAGCTGCTGAGTCACAGATTCATGCTGAGCTGTTCCTTGGACATAGAGATGTTGGTCCATTCTGACCTTTACATTGAAATATACTCAGCGGTCAAAATTGAAAAGTTGTCATTTATGGGCATAGGACATCTGAGTAAAAGGAAGATTCGACCTTCCAAATGCAAGACTGTGCTTATGCAGCAGCAGCTACTCCGTAATGATGGCGGAGCGCCGCCCCACTGCTCAAAGCCATCAGTTAAAAACTAAAATGATAACAAAACAATTTAATTGTCATTTTATATTTTAATTGACTGCGTGTGTAGGGAGGGGCAGGGCCAGCCCTGGCAGGAAGGAGGAGTGGTGGGCACTTTAAGCGGTTTGGCTGGCTGTCTCAGGCTGGCCAACCAGAAATGCGCACTTAGGTTTCTCCAACCCATCTGTATTCTACAGCCAGGTGGATAAATGGCATAGACTCCCTGTGCCTGAGCGAACGTCAAACCAACCCACTCAGGCCAATCCCAGTGCTGCTCTTATAGCATAAGAGCAGTGTCTGGATGGGATGGGGAGTCTGTCTCAGGGACTGCTGGCAGCAGCAGAGGAGCACCGAGGCACGGGGCTGCCGGTAGCATAAGGTAAGTCTTTTAAAAAAAATCTTATTAACCCCCAACCCCAGCCACTCTTCCACTAAATCTTTGCAGCAGCTGCTACTGCATTATGGTTCTGGATGTCGAGGTTGTCCATTGTGGACCACTGCAATTTTACCCACTAAGGGAGCTCAGCTGCTCCTTGTGCCTTGTGTCTAACCCTCAGGTCACAGGTTTAATGACAGTACCATACCTAAGGTTTTTATAGCGTTTATTGACCAGATGTATGTGTAACACTCAGCCACAAGTCCCAGTCACAGGATGGTAGCACATGGGGCTAGAGTGCCTAATACTGAGTGTAATGTACATGTGTGCATAATGCTCAGATTAATGGTTATCATCACAGGAAGGAAGCTCAAAGGGTCAGTTTTCCTGCTACTGACATAATTATGTAACCCTCGGGTCACAGCTCATGAAGAATAACTCAATTGGCTACTGTCTTTGCCATCAGGATCTTTGTGCAGCCTGCATATCCCATGTGCATTTACGAACTAGCAGAGCACATTATACAGTAGTTTTTAAGTGTGATAAAGTAAAAGAAACTTCCTTAAAACACAGCCAGTTTTAGAGCCTCAAATGGTTTATGAGTGACCTTAGTTACTGCAGCCTCTGTGTCCTCAACTTCTCCACTGCTTGGCAACCACTCTTTTTGGCACCTTCAATCTGAAATTCACCTCCACTGGCACCATGTGTGTCAGTCCACCATCCTCTCTGGCTCCAAGTCAGTCTGCTGGTGTCTGCAATAATAATCCCAAAAACAACAGTTGATGGACAGAATGCAGAACAATGTCATACATTCACCCCAGTACAGAGATCTGGGCTTAAATCCATCGTTTTTTTGCTCACCATGCCATTCTAGTTTGAACCCAGCCATATGCAAATCAGTCTTGACCCTGTGCCTCATGTGAACAGTCCAGCCCGAACTGCCAAGCCAGGTCCTCCCTGGACTGGAAACAAGCATCCCAGGACCGGTTTCGGGGCTTTGTTCGCCATAAGTTGGCAGGGTATGCTCAGACGTGAGTTCCTTGCTCACTTTGCCACTAGATTCAAGCAAGCCTGGCTGAAGACGGCTGAAATGCCAGAAACCGGTCCTAGGAAGCTTGTTTCGGGTCCAGGGAAGACATGGCTTGGCAGTTCGGGCTGGACTGTTCCCATGAGGCACAGGGTCAGACTGATTTGCATATGGCCATGTCTGAACTGGGGTGGCAGAGTGGGCTAAAGAACGGTGATGGATTAAACCCAAATCAGTTGACTGGGGGTGAGTACTTGCAATGTTCAACACTCCGTCCATCATTTCCTTTGGTTTTTGCTTTGTTCGCCATAAGTTGGCAGGGTATGCTCAGACGTGAGTTCCTTGCTCACTTTGCCACTGGATTCAAGCAAGCCTGGCTGAAGACGGCTGAAATGCCAGAAACCGGTCCTAGGAAGCTTGTTTCCGGTCCAGGGAAGACATGGCTTGGCAGTTCGGGTTGGACTGTTCCCATGAGGCACAGGGTCAGACTGATTTGCATATGGCCATGTCTGAACTGGGGTGGCAGAGTGGGCTAAAGAACGGTGATGGATTAAACCCAGATCAGTTGACTGGGGGTGAGTGCTTGCAATGTTCAACACTCCGTCCATTATTTCTTTTGGTTTTTGCTTTGTTCGCCATAAGTTGGCATGGTATGCTCAGACGTGAGTTCCTTGCTCACTTTGCCACTGGATTCAAGCAAGCCTGGCTGAAGACGGCTGAAATGCCAGAAACCGGTCCTAGGAAGCTTGTTTCCGGTCCAGGGAAGACATGGCTTGGCAGTTCGGGCTGGACTGTTCCCATGAGGCACAGGGTCAGACTGATTTGCATATGGCCATGTCTGAACTGGGGTGGCAGAGTGGGCTAAAGAACAGTGATGGATTAAACCCAGATCAGTTGACTGGGGGTGAGTGCTTGCAATGTTCAACACTCCGTCCATCATTTCCTTTGGTTTTTGCTTTGTTCGCCACAAGTTGGCAGGGTATGCTGAGACGTGAGTTCCTTGCTCACTTTGCCACTGGATTCAAGCAAGCCTGGCTGAAGACGGCTGAAATGCCAGAAACCGGTCCTAGGAAGCTTGTTTCCGGTCCAGGGAAGACATGGCTTGGCAGTTCGGGCTGGACTGTTCCCATGAGGCACAGGGTCAGACTGATGTGCATATGGCCATGCCTGAACTGGGGTGGCAGAGTGGGCTAAAGAGCGGTGATGGATTAAACCCAGATCAGTTGACTGGGGGTGAGTGCCTGCAATGTTCAACACTCTGTCCATCATTTCCTTTGGTTTTTGCTTTGCAATAATAATTCCTGCACTAAACCATTAAGGAAGAGTCTCTCAAATTCAGTGAGGCTCTGGATTGTTGAATGGTAATGTTAATGTTAATTTGAACCAGTGGTTTCTGGTGCTCAGCATCAGCACCTCGTCAACACCAGCACTTATGACAGTCTGCCACATGGTGGCACTGTCTGTCTAATTTATGAAAGAGCACAACAGCAGAAGTTTATTAATTCAATATACATTAAAAGGACTAATGCCTGCTGCCCAAGTCATTCTTATAGTATTGAGCGCCTGTGAAAGTCAGAATTGTCACACTTGTGGGAATGTGATGGCAAGCAGTTGTGTTGATATTGTCATTGGCAGTGCTGGCATGACAACTGGTGGTGTGAGAAGCAGTGGCCTGATGACGAGAGCCCTGTCACTTATTTTTTTTTTTTACAAATTTAGCACGGACAGCATGCTTTGACTATGACACTGAGAACAGAAGTTGCAGGAGCAGAATCTTTATTTAATGAATGGACTAAACTGCTTTAGCTGCTGTGGGCTATGCTGCGATCAGGAAACATAGGGGCAGATTTACAAGCCCCTTGCACCACTTTTGCGTCATTTTTAACATGGGGAAAGTGACACAAAAGTGGGGCAAGAAGCTTGTAAATCTGCCCCATAATGCTTTGTTATCCTATGTTACAATTTCTTGTAGAGCAAATGTCGTCGCAGGGACGGGCTTCTTAGTGCTAACAGAAACTGTGTGGGTAGGTGCACTGAATTGTGCGGAAAGGTGCTTCTTGAAGCTAAGCAAGTTGTCATTGGTTCTGAGGTGAATAGGAAGGGAGTTCCAGGGCTTCGACACTAAGTAGGCGAATAACCACCCTCCACTTCTCGCTCTTTTGATTATGGGAATAGCCAGGAGAGACTGATTGTTCGACCTTAGCTCTCCTGCATTGTTATACTTAGTAATAAGGTGACTGAGAATGTGTGGACCGTGCGCATGTTTTACCTTATGTGCAATGCACATGGCTTTGAATTCTATTCTTTTGCTCACCGGTAGCCGATGAAGGCTAGCCAGGGCTGAGCGTGCAGATTGTAATTTTGGTAGGCCCAGCAATACTCGGGCTGCAGCATTTTGAACAACTTGCAGCTTCCTGATAACATAGGCGGAACTGCCTAGGTAAAGAGAGCTGCCATAGTCTAAGCGCGAGAGTATGAGGCCTTGTTCTACTGTTCTCTGGGTTTTCACAGGGAGCCATCCGATCAAAAGAACTCCCAAATGCTTCACTTCTGATTTGGGGGAAGGGCGGTCACCTAGGCACCAGGGCCAGAGTAGATGATTCCGGAGAGATGGCTTGTTTCCAACTTCCATGACCTCCGTTTTGTCGCCATTTAGTTTAAGACAGCTGGTTGCCATCCACTTATTCAGCTGTTCCGGGCTGATGGACAGTTTCTCTGATGTTAGATTGAGATTGGGTTACAAGGAAAAGCCGATCTGGGTGTGGTCCGCGTATGACACCATAGCAACACATGAGGAACAGATAATGTCTGCTAGAGGACGCACGTACACATTAAAAAGAGTGGGGCTCAGCTATGAGCCCTGAGGCACGCCACATTTAAGCTGATGAATCTTGGACAGACAAGGTCCTTCCCTGATCTGGAAACTTCTATTGTCAAGAAATGAGGTCAGCCAATTTAACGCCCTTCCAGTGATGCCTACCACCTTCAGCCTGTGCCGGAGGATAGAGTAGGAAACTATATCAAAAGCTGTGCTCAAATCAAGAGGAATGAGCACAGCTGACCCTCCCTGAATGTCTTTTTATGGTCCTCCCGAGCTGCATCTAGATCAGGTAAAGGCAGTGGTTTTTAGGTGAACCTGAACAGAAATTTTACTTGTTACGGCCTAGGCTTAAGTCTGCTCATGTGTGTTTCCTTCCTGCTTTTCTACGCATGCCAAGGTAGTGCGCACCAGAAATGTGCAGGAGAAGCCTTTTTAGACAGAAGCCTATTTAGAATAGTAAGCGAAAGGCACTGCAAACCACGCGGTGGACACATTGGGCGATATTTACAAGCCTCTAGTGCCACCGGAGCTTCACTTTTTTTGATGCTCCGGTGGCGCTGTGTGCTGGTTCATATTTACAAGGCCGCACAAAGCCACTCTGCATGTCTTTTCATGGGCTTGTAAATATGGCACCTTTTCATGCATCACTTTGTGTGAAAGGAGTGTGCAATGGGTGTTGCTGTGGGCATTCCACCGCAGCACCCATTGCTTTCTGACGCTACCCCAGATTTACAAGGATGTGTAAATCTGAGGCAGCGCCAAAAATGAATGCCATTGAAAAGCAGGCATTAAGGTGGCGCAACAAGGAGAAATACATCTATTTCTCCTAGTTTTTTGCTCTTTCTATGTGTGCTGCATTCTGCAGCACCCATAGAAGGAGCAAATCGCCTTTAATGATTGTTTATGTGTAGAAAGGAGTCCTGTGCTGCACATAAACAATCATCTCTGCAACGCAGGCACCTTTGCACCATGGCGTAAGGGTATCTGCGTTGGCGCTAGGCAGCTTTTTTAGTGGAAGGGAAGGGAAAATACAGGGGTGCGTCGTATTCTTGTGAATACCGCGCATACCTGTGTTTTTTAAATGAAACATCGCGCTGCGTCATTTCTTTGTAAATATGCCTCATTGTGTGCTATGTAATCCTTAATTTGGAAAAATAACACATTTGCATGCATGCTGCGTCATGCATATATTTTCTTAAACCATATCAAGTGTTCAATGGCAGGCACAGCAATGACGAGTGCAGAAGGTGCAGTGGTTTCATATAAACTTAAAAGGGACCTACATCCCACCTCCTTTCTTTCCTGGCTTCTCATTGGTTCCTATGCGTGCCACTTACCTTTCCTCCATTTCTCTTTACTGTAGCATATTTGCTGTATTTACCAACGCTTGTTCCTCGTCTGCTTCTCTTATCAGTTTCCAGCTGCCGAAATACTGTTGAATGAATGAATGAATTAAATGCACCTGGTTACATTATTGGTGTGTCCCGCGCTAGAATCAGACCTAGGAGAAGGGAGAGGAGGATCATGGGGTAAAGAATACAGTACAGGAAGGACACTGAGTTACTGTTAACATCTGCTTTGGTGGAACTACATTTTCCTAAAGTTTTGCCTTTTACTATTGCATCATATTTATATACCAATTTATTCATATAATCTTTATTTCGATCACTTAAGATCATAAAAGACATTTGCAAATAAAAACACTCGACCCGGCCAATTGAGGGTGACAAACATGAATGGATATAAAATATATAGAAAACGTACATTGTTCTGTTAAAAAAGAAACTAAAATTCATATTAGTTAAAAAAGACATAAAACTATTTCCAATAAAGGTCCGTACTACTAATTAGTTTAAAACCTAAGGATGTACAATCATTAATAAGCATAATTATTCGGAATAAGTAAATGGCAAATATATACAAATTCATACAGCAATATATATTAGGTCGAGATATATAGTAGGGAAGGGGATCTCCAGCATGTTACAGAGAACAACCCACCATCTATGCCATAGGGTGCTGCCAACAAAATGTTAACCTATCCATTCCTATATCTTTTGTCTTCTTGTTAGAATCCGGGTTCTCTGGTTGGCACAGGTAGGTACTTGTGACAAGCAGGGAACCTTTTCTCTAGTCAGGGTAAGGGGTTACACTCCTAAAATAACCCCTGCTCACCCTCTAGGTAGCTTGGCGCGAGCAGACAAGGCTTCTCTCAGAGCGTTATAGGTTAAGCATTTGTGAACACATACAGTAACCAAGTGACAACACTACAAATGGACACCACACAGGTTTTATATTAAAAATAAGGATTCTTTATATAGAGTTACCACAAGACCATTAAACGAAAAAAATACACAATACTGTTACTTTAGATGGTAGAATTTTGCTTAGTTCTCTTAAGTTCTTAAATGCGACACTTTAAGTCAATGTACCTTTTAACTGCGACACGCAGGGCAACGAAAGTGTTGCAACGATGCTGATGCGATGAAGTTTTTGGTGCAAAGAAATAAAGACGTGAAGATCTTCCAGATGCGTTACGCTTCTCTGTTGTTGCGAGAAGACTCGACTCGATGCGTCAACTGCAGCGGCGTCACCCTTTATGCGATGCGACGACAGCGGCCTTGGCAGCGGCACTCTTCTCCGATGTTTGCGAGACGCTTCCGCTCGATGCGATGTTGCAGAGGCGACACCCCTTTACGCAATGCGATGACAGCAGCTCCGACGGCGGCACGCTTCTCCGTGGATGCGAGGCGCTTTTCTCGATGAGGTGCAATGCGACAGCTACGATGGCTGCGATGGCGACACGCTTCTTCCTCGATGCGAGACTCTTCTCTTGATGCGGTGCGATGCGTCAGCTACGATGGCTGCGATGGCGACACACTTCTTCGGCGTTGCAAGACACTTCTTGGATGATGCAAGACGCTTCCGCTCGATGCGATGCTGCAGCGGCGACACCCTTTACGTGATGCGACGACAGCAGTTTCGACGGCGGCAAGCTTCTCCTTCTTGAGTCGCGCTTCCAGCTGACTTGCGATACGCAGTCCCTCAGAAGGCCCAACACAGCAGCAGGCACTTCCAAAGAACTCTGGGGAGCTGGGGGGTGAAGTCCACTGGTTCTGGGACTTCGTTCAGGGGGCAAGCTCAGCACAAGCCCTTGGAGATCTTTTAACCTCTTCAGTGCCCATGACGAGATAGTCTCGTCATGGAGCACGGTTGCGCTGTGCCCATGACGAGACTATCTCGTCATGAACCCCACCCACTAGTGCAACGCCCGGCACAGGAGGGGGAAAGGGCGTGGCACTGAAGGAGTTAAGCACAAGTTGAAATAAAGTCTTTGTAGTTTTTCTCCTCTCCTTTCAGCAGCAAGGCAACCACTGCAGGCCAATCCCCCAGGTCAGGGACAGTACTCCTCCTCACAGCTTTCCCGGTTCCTTCTCCTCAGGCAGAGGTTCTTCTTGTCAAGCAGGATCTAATTTCTTGGGAGCAGGGTCCTAATACTTATACCCCTAATTCCTTTGTTTCTCTGGGGTAGAGGGGCCTTTGCCCAGTCCAAACCAGTTCTTGAGCACTTTGTTGACATGACTCTGCCTTTCTATTCAGGGTGCAGGGCAGAGACATCAGCCGCTCCACAGGAGGTGGAGCCAGCATTGTGGTGGCAGAGCACAGCCCTATTCAGAGTCCAGGTGCACTCCTCCCACCCATCTGGATGTCAATCTCTCTATTCACCACCAGGCTACCTAGCCCTGCCCCTCAGGGTTTCCCCAGCCCCGTCACTCACACAAACCATACAGGCAGATACACATCATAGCAGAGGCGGGCTGAAATGGTTAGGCAAGCAAATACCAACTTTCTAAAAGTGGTATGTGCAAACACAGAATAATAAAATAAACTTTACTAAAATATGTATTTTAGTATTCTGAGTTCAGGCATACTAAACTCGAATTTCTATCATGTTCCCTGGGTCTGTTAGTATCATAGGACGTAACAATTCTAACAGCCCATTCTGGCCTATGGGAACAGGTAGCCTTGCAATAGTGAAAAACGAAAATGGCTGTAATTCACTAGTAGGACATGCCACACACATCAGGGCTTTTCCTACCATATGCTTACAATGCACCCTGCCCTTGGGCCTCCCATAGGGGGGACTAATATGAAGTTAAGGGAAGGTTTAGGGACTGGTAAGTGGGTGCACTTGCCCAGTCAGCATGACAGTACCAGACTGCACGCAGGTTCTGCAATGGCAGACCTTAGACACATCTTACTAGGCCGCTTCTGTGGGTGGCACAACCAGTGCTGCAAGCCCACCAGCAGCATTTGTATTTACAAGCCCTGGGCACTCCTGGTGCACTTTACTGGGGTCTGACAGTAAACCAAATAAGCCAATCATGGAATCCAACCAACATATACTTTTTAAATAGGGAGCACTTGCACTGTGGCACTGGTTGGCAGTGGCACAGTGCTCTGAGCAGCTAACACCAGCAAAACACATGAGGCACAGCGAAAAAAAGTGGAAGGGAGACTCACGCCAAGGTGCCAGGTCTAACACTTCTTATACAGCCGTTGTTTTTGATGGGCTTATTAACCTTTGACATTTCTTTTCACGAATTAGCCACATCCAACTTAGGAATTTAGCAACTGTTATTACACACGGTACTTCTGTATTGGTTAATAAAATTCTCATGGCAATAGCAGTACTCCTGACACCCATTTTCCTACATAGTGGTTGCAACTATTTTCTCCGTGGTGCCTGATATGCTGGGCAAACAAATAAAATATGCGGATACGTCTCCTCACCCTCTAAACATAACTTGCACATACAGTCATTTTCTGTATGCCATTTACATGTGAATGCATTTACAGGTAACAAACCTACCCGGAATTGGAAATATAGGCGTCTGTCCCTAGGTTTGGTAATAGTATCCCAAAAATGCTCATAGAGGGGGCGGGGTTTAAACTCTAAAAATGTGCCTGTCAGGTAAGTGGACTGTAGGGTAAGTAGACTGTTCCTCTCAACCATGGTCCAATATAGACCTTTCAATTTATCACCCGGAGAGATTAAGTGATTTGCATAGAAGCACACGATGTTGCTCGGCGCTGCTGAGACGCGAACCGGGATCCCCAGTGCTCGAGTCAGCAGCTCTGGCCGTTGTGCCACATCCTCTTCACTCCCGTGTTATCTATCAGGAAGCTCTTTCCTTCTCCCGGACGATGATTGATGAAAACAGCTCTTTATTCAGATGCATTACCAATGCTTGTTTTTAACTACGGCTGGCAATTTTTAAGTCGAGCCTACAGCAGCGCATGCGCTGCTGCTCGACTTTTACTAAGGGGCTTTTCAAAGTGCTACCCACAAGCTTTTCTTGGCCTGAAGCTTGCGTGCATGTGTGCGTGCATGGGCGCAGCCACCATCTGCCTTGCTTATCTCTTCCTCCTCGCTGGCCATTACTTTCACTTTCGCGGCAATGGCTCTCCTACAAGAATATTCAGGAGAATATTCTGAGTTCTAGCTACTAAAAACTCAAATTCCAAGCAACGATGGAGTGTACTGCAGCAAATACATCAAATATTGGGAGCCCTACATGCAAGGTAATGTTTTTGTACAAAAGGCACATATATTTTCTCCTTCGAATCTCTCTTACAATACATGTAAAACTTTTGAGATGGCATTAAACTCCTTCTGAAATGACTTCACCAGAGGTTAAAGATGCTTTTCTTGAAAGTTCTGTGCTCAGTTTGGAAAGGTGGCCCAAGAATCAGTGGGTGTTAACTCATTTTTAATACAGAAATAAGCACCATACTTTCCACTAAGTGCATGCCAACTGTGGAGCCCGCCGGAACCGACTTCATTAGCAGCCCTCTGTGTGATTCCCACATCTAGCCTAACGTAGAGATGTGGCTTCACTGCTATTGCATAAACTGCATGGACAGTGTGCGTTTTATACACCACGGGAATAAGCCCATTAGAAGACAGACCACTGCTGGGATCGTGTGAAATCGACAAGTGCATAAAATTGCAACTTGGTGAACTAAAAAGCTTTGGTTTAAGCGGGTATTTCTCGTGGCGGGAAACTGTGAGTGGTTTCTACGTGTAGGCAGTATGGAAGAGCCCACGCCAACTGTCTCTCTCCTGCCCACTCCACCTGGCCCTCTCCTGCCCACTCCACCTGGCCCTCTCCTGCCCACTCCACCTGACCCTCTCCTGCCCACTCCACCTGCCTCTCTCCTGGCCCCCTCCTGCCCGCTCCACCTGACCCTCTCCTGCCCACTTAACCTGGCCCTCTCCTGTCCACTCTACCTCTCCCTCTCCTGCCCACTCTACCTCACCCTCTCCTGCCCACTCTACCTCACCCTCTCCTGCTCACTACATCTGGCCCTCTTCTGCCCACTGCACTTGGCCCTCTCCTGCCCACTCCACCTGACCCTCTCCTGCCCACGCTACCTCACCCTCTCCTGCCCACGCTACCTCACCCTCTCCTGCCCACTCCACCTGGCCCTGTCCTGCCCACTCTACCTGGCCCTCTCCTGCTCACTCTACCTGGCCCTCTCCTGCCCACTCTACCTGGCCCTCTCCTGCCCACTCCACCTTGCCCTCTCCTGCCCACTACACCTGGCCCTATCCTGCCCACTCTACCTCATCCTCTCCTGCCCACTCCACCTTGCCCTCTCCTGCCCACTCCACCGACTCTCTCCTGCCCACTCCACCTGGCCTTCTCCTGCCCACTCCACCTGACCCTCTCCTGCCCACTCCACCTGACCCTCTTCTGCCCACTGCAACTGACCCTCTCCTGTCCACTCCACCTGACCCTCTCCTGTCCACTCTACCTCACCCTCTCCTGCCCACTCTACCTGATCCTCTCCTGCCCACTCCCCCTGGTCCTCTCCTGCTCACTCTACCTCACCCTCTCCTGCCCACTCTACCTCACCCTCTCCTGCCCATTCAACCTCACACTCTCCTGCCCACTCCCCCTAGCCCTCTCCTGCCCACTCCACCTGACTCTCTCCTGCCCACTCCACCTGACCCTCTCCTACCCATGCTACCTCACTCTCTCCTGCCCATTCTACCTCACACTCTCCTGCCCACTCCCCCTGGCCTTCTCCTGCCCACTCCACCTGACCCTCTTATGCCCACTCTACCTCACCCTCTCCTGTCCATTCTACTTTACCCTCCCCAGCCCATTCTACCTCACACTCTCCTGCCCACTCCCCCTGGCGCTCTCCTGCCCACGCTACCTCACCCTCTCCTGCCCATTCTACCTCACACTCTCCTGCCCACTCCCCCGACCCTCTCCCACCCACTCCCCGTGACCCTCTCCCGCCCACTCCACCTCACCCTCTCCGGCCCACTCTACCTCACCCTTTCCTGCCCACTCTACCTCACCCTCTCCTGCCCACTCTACCTGGCCATCTCCTGCCCACTGCACCTAGCCCACTCTAACTCACCCTCTCCTGCCCACTCCACCTGACCCTCTCCTGTCCACTCTACCTCACCCCCTCCTGCCCACCCTACCTGACCCTCTCCTGCACACTCCACCTGGCCCTATCCTGCCCACTGCACCAGGCCCTAACCTGCCTACTCCACCTGACCCTATCCTGCCTACTCCACCTGACCCTCTCCTGGCCACTCTACCTCACACTCTCTGCCCACTCCACCTAGCCCTCTCCTGCCCACTCCACTTGACCCTCTCCTACACACGCTACCTCAACCTCTCCTGCCCATTCTACCTCACTCTCTCCTGCCCACACTACCTGACCCTCTCCTGCCCACTGCACCTGACCCTCTCCTGCCCACTGCACCTGGCCCTCTCCTGCCCACTCTACCTGGCCCTCTCCTGGCCACTCCACCTGACCCTCTCCTGGCCACTCTACCTCACACTCTCCTGCCCACTCCACCTGACCCTCTCCTGCCCACTCTACCTCACAATCTCCTGCCCACTCCACCTGGCCCTCTCCTACCCACTCCACCTGACCCTCTCCTGCCCACTCCAGCTGACCCTCTCCACCCCATTCCACCTGACCCTCTCCTGCCCATTCCACCTGACCCTCTCCTGCCCACTCCACCGGACCACTCGCCTCGTCCTCTTTCACATTCCCCATGAAGTTCATGGACCTCAGTGCGTAATAATAAATTATAAATAAGTGTTTTCCAATGGGTGACAGTCTTCACATCCATGTGGTATATGCATCAACCTTGATGGGGTGTGTGTCTAAGAGACATACATGTAGGGCCGGCAGGAACAACAGTGGCCACTACCTGTGGGACTTACGCTTGCCTTGTGGTGTGTACGTGCTACGCCATGTCCATTGCTGTGTTGATGTGGCAATACAGGGAGCCTGGGTTTCTGCATGGCAAAGATCTGTGATGCCTGGGAGACATGAGGCCTCAATTGTCACTGTGGTGTGTTTTTGGAACGTTGCAGCAGCACATAGGTTGGGTGACACAGCCAGATGATTGGTCATTGCACTACATGGGACTCATGTGGACATGTGTAATTGAGATGTGAGGTGGTGGTCTCGTAGGTGACATGTGTCCATGACCAACAGCACACACCTCAGTACATTGTGTAATGTCATGAACTAGCATGTGATAGTGATCGTGGTCATGGCCACATGGGTGGATGAACTGACAATCTTCCTTTGTGCAGCTCTGTACTGCAGGGCAACAGCTGTCCATCGTCCATTCCTAGACCTTGCAACCATGCAGGAACGCGACTGCATCAGACGGTACCGCTTCACCAGGCCACTGATTGCGGAGTTGGCGGAGCAGTTGGCGCCACATCTGCTACCTGGCCGGACATACCCTACAGCACTGACCCCAGAGGTGAAGGTGATGGCAGCCCTGCACTTCTTTGCTATTGGTACCTTCCAGTACACTGTGGCTACTGCTGGTGGGATGTCGCAAATGATGTTTAGTCGGGTGCTACGCGATGTCTTGGAGGGGATGTTGCAATTACTCACCCTGTATATCAAGTTCCCGAGCCCAGCTGAACTCCCTGAAATAAAGGATGCCTTTTATACACTGGGGAGGATACCGAACGCCATCGGATCTATTGATGGGACATATGTTGCCCTGATACCACCACAGGCACATGAGCAGGCATACCGGAACAGGAAGCACTACCATTCGATCAATGCTCTGGTGGTCTGTCTTGCTGACATGTCGATCACACATGTGTGTGCACGGTTCCCTGGTTCTGCGCACGATGCCTACATTATGAGGAGTAGTCGCATTGCAACACTGATGTCACAGTGCCAGCTCAGCATGCCTGGCTTGTCGGTGTGTACTGACTGTTTCTCATTGTGTGTGTTTGTCAATGTTGTATTCCGCACTCCGACAAAACTCAGCTACTTGTTCATTTTTGTGTGTGTAGGTGACTCCGAATACCCCAACATGCCATGGTTGCTGACACCCCTCAGGAACCTTGTGACACCAGTCGAGCTGCGCTACAATGAGGCACATGGTCGGAGCAGGAGGGTGATTGAGCGGACATTCGGCCTCCTGAAAAGCCGCTTTCGCTGCCTGGACAAGACCGGAGGGGCATTCCCATATGAGCCTGCAAAGGTGTGCAAAATAATCCTTGTCTGCTGCATGCTACACAACATGGCGGTGCGGAAGGGGGTGCCTCTCATCCAACGTCCGGCACCTGTGGAGGATCCCGGCCTGGGCCAAGATGCCAGTGATGATGAAGATGATGGTGACGTCCGCTCCCAGCTCATCAACAACTTCTTCACCTGAATGTGAGTTTCCAGAGTTGTTATGTGAATGTATGGAGGTAGCCTGGAATGTGTTGTGCCAGCTCTGTTGCTGTCTGAGTGTGTCTGTGTGCCACTTGACTGGATGCGTGCTATGATGTGTCCATTCAGGTGGTGTGTGCTCCACAATAGGGTAGTACTGCTAACTAGTGTTTGTGTAGTGTTTTGCAACATATTTTGTGCATGTGTATTGCATTTCTCTCCTGTTCTTCTGTGCTTTTGACTGTATCTTGTCTGTACTCCCCAGGGTATTTTGCCTGTTGTGTGGTCAACACTGACCCCCAACACCCAGAAGCCAACACCAGTGTGGAAGTTGACAATTCCCATCAACTGATGTACCACACATCCCTGGACTTCCATTCTCCAACACATTGGGAGCGTGTGTCCACTGTTACGTAGAATTACCGTTCAACTAGTGTGGAATAAACGTGTTCCTGATGTGTAATGAACCTGTACTACGCTTTGCTATGTGCGTTGTCTCTCTTCCCACATCTGAGTGACATCTGCTTACCTCACCTGTGGACTTGTTACCACTGACTGGGCTTGGTGATTTGTCTGTGCATGCCAATGTGTTTCAGGTCAACATCATTGTGTGGGATGAGTAACATGGCCATGATGAGTATGTTTTGTGTTGCCATAGTGGTGTGTCTCCCTCACATGTGTCACATCCCCATGACTCACCTTACGTTGGTCACATTGTTGCAGTATTTGGCATGCACTGTGTTGTGTAGCAGATCGACATCTCCCTGAACATGACAAGTTGGAATCACAACAGAGGCAAGTATGGTGTAGTGGTGAGTTTATTTACAAACATGTGTGAGGGAAGTGCACAGGATGGTGGGTGCTGTACAGTGGTTTGGGAATCCAAAGTTCACATTGGAGTTGGAAGTGCTGGTAGATGAAATATCCAGAGTAAAGTCCACAGTCATCTGATACATTGGCCCAACATGAACCCTCCATGTGGGCGAGTTGTGTGCGATTGGGCAAGGTGAACGGGTTGCGCACAGAAGAACATTGTCCAGAACAGGTTTAGAGGCCCTGGGGGATGTGCTGGGACATCTGCCTCTCACATGTCCTTCTTCGGACGACCCCTCTTCTTCTGGGGGGGGGGATCCTCATGTGCAGGCCTCTGCGGTGCAGAGACTCTCCGTCAGAGTCCTCCTCCCTCCCTGTGGCGCTGGCAGGGGATGTTGCGACAGATGTTGTGGGCACACAGGGGTGTGTGGACAGGTTGGTGTTGATCTGGCGGAGGCATTGTTATATGTACCGATGCACCGCAGTGATGTCATCCCACTTGGCATGGTGGGCGACCTGCTCGTGTTACATGTCCTTGAGGATCCCCACTACCTGACCAAATCCTCCGGTGCTATCCTGGTACACATCTAAGATGCGTGCCAGGTGGGGGTCATCATGCAGTTCAGACCCCTCTGCAAGGCGTGCCCTGTGCCTCCCACCCCTTCCAGCACCCCTCTCCACACGGGCAGGACCAGCGGCGGGACGCACAGGTGACGCTGGGACCCATTGGGTGGTGTTGCTGGTGGTGTTGGCTGTAGGTTCCGGGGGATCCTGTGTCCCTGTGCTGTGGGTGTTGATTGTCCTTGGTCTGTCCGTGTTGGCGGGGGTGCCCTGTCGGTGTCCAGATGCTGGAGGCGTGGGTACAGGGGGGGCAGATGTTGATGCTGCTGGTGCTGCATGATGGCTCACACCGGCGGGGCCAGGTTGGTCGTCGTCATCCGAAGAGGACAGTGAGAGAGTCAGACCAGAGAGCTCAGTGTCCACCAGAGTCTGAGACTGGGTATCCTCATCATTTGGTGCTGGATGCCCAGCACCACCTGTGTTTGGAAGAGACACACAATGTGATTTATGTTTCTACATGCATCGTTGGTTCACACACATGACATTTACAACTTTTCAAACAGATGCCTGCCTGTACACTGCTTTTTCCCAGCTTGTCACGGACAGAGTTTGATATTGTTGTTGGCCATTTCCCAGCATGGACTTGTGCTCCCCACAACAGAGCCCAGTGTCAGACATATTGTCAGTCCCTTCCCACTCCCTGTGAGGCGAGTATGGTTCAGTTTGATCTTTCTGGGCCATGTGGGTGGGTGTAGGTTGTCTGTGACTGCGAGTCCCATCATACTCTTGGCTGCACCCCCCTTCCCAGCATGCCCATACTTCCTCCCTCTTGACTCTGCTTCCCTGTGAGGGGGTGTGACAGCAATGGCAAGATGGCTGACTGTGAAGTCCTGATGTTTGTTGTTGGCCATTTCCCAGCATGGCCTTGTGCTCCCCACAACAGAGCCCAGTGTCAGACATCTTGGCAGTCCCTTCCCACTCCCTGTAAGGTGAGTATGGTTCAGTTTGATCTTTCTGGGCCATGTGGGTGGGTATAGGTTGTCTGTGACTGCGAGTCCCATCATACTCTTGGCTACACCCCCTTTTCCCAGCATGCCCATACTTCCTCCCTCTTGACTCTGCTTCCCTGTGAGGGGGTGTGACAGCAATGGCAAGATGGCTGACTGTGAAGTCCTGATGTTTCTTGTTGGCCATTTCCAAGCATGGCCTTGTGCTCCCCACAACAGAGCCTAGTGTCAGACATCTTGTCAGTCCCTTTCCACTCCCTGTGAGGCGAGTATGATTCAGTTTGATCTTTCTGGGCCATGTGGGTGGGTGTAGGTTGTCTGTGACTGCGAGTCCCATCATACTCTTGGCTACACCCCCCTTCCCAGCATGCCCATACTTCCTCCCTCTTGACTCTGCTTCCCTGTGGGGGTGTGTGACAGCAATGGCAAGATAGCTGACTGTGAAATCCTGGTGTTTGTTTGGCTACAAGTCTCAAGTGAGCCCCTGTGCTTCACACAGCAGCACCCAGTACGGGGTATCTTTTGCTGATATTTCAATGAGGTGTGTGTCAATGCATTGTACCCGGTGAGTTGTGTGGAGTTTGTGTTGAGGGGGGTTTCTCCCCATGCTGATAAGTATGGTCAGGGCTGTCAGTCCTCCTTCCCATCATGAAACATGCTTCCTTTGTAGGGCGTGCAAGTTGTCTTTCAGGATGTCAGTCAGTGGTGTCCTGCTTCTGATTTGCACACAAGCCCTAGCAGGGCCTTGTGCTCACCACAGCAAGACCCAGTGTCAGCCATCTTGACAGTAATTTTCCACTCCCTGTGATGTGGGCATGTTTCTGAGAGGTCTTGATGGGCCAATCAGGAGGGGGAGCATTGTCTGTGACTACAGGCCCACTCATGCTTTTGGCTACACTCACTTCACCTGCATCCCCACTATTCCTTCCTGACAGTCAGCTGCACTGTGAGGTAGTGTGTTTGTGGTGCCAAACTGTCTGGCAGGGTGTATTTGGCTTAGTGCCACTGGCTTGCTCTATTTGTTTGTAGGTTGGTGCATGTCATGACACAGTTCCCAGTCACTATGAGATGGCAGGTATTGTGTTTGTCTGACTGGCATACATATCTTGGGCTGATTATCTATTGGTTAGTGTAGCTTTGCTTGCGGTGCATGGTTTCACTGTCCCCTTGCCACACAATCTTGGGTATGTTGTTTGTGTACTCACCAGGCTCTGGGATGTCCATTAGGCCATGGACGCTCTCTGGTGGTAGGATGTCCCGCACCTTCTCCTCCCAGGTCCTGAAGTAGACTGGTTTGGCAGGAGGGCCACCGCTGATGCACTGACTCAGGGCGTGATCTTTTTCGATGAGTTTCTTGACCCTCCTGCGCACGTCTTACCACCTGTTCTGGATGTTGTCCTTTGTGCGCCTTGCTGGTGCTTGGGCGTTCACCTTGTCCACAATCCTCGCCCACATCTTGGTTTTCTGTGAGATGAGGGTCCTTTGGACCAATGTACCAAACAAATGTGGCTCTACTCTGATGATCTTGTCTACCAGCACTTCTAACTCACTATCTGTGAACTTTGGATTCTTCTTTGGAGGCATGGTGATGGGTGGTGGTGGTGAGGGATGTGTGTGTAAGGGTGCAAGTGATGGTGGGTTGGTGTTGGTTTTGCTGGGTGTATGTGTGTGTGCTTTTGTATGAGGTGCTGATGGTGTGTGAGTTGTGTGATGGGTGAGTTTTGAGTGTGTCTGTGGTTGCTGTGTACTGGTGTTTGATGCTGGCTCTGTCTCCTGTTTGCAAGGGATGATGGTAGTGATTGTAGTCCTTTATATAGTTGGAGTGGTGGGTGGGTCTTTGTCCCATTTTTTTTGTTGGTATTTATTGGCTTTGTCATTGATTGTTTGGTTCTTTTTTTGTCTTTTTTCCTTTGTGTTTTTTAGGCATGAAGGAGACGTTCATGTGACGGAAACAAAAGATGCTGCTGTTGTCTCGTGTGGGCTTCTCCGCCTCGTTCACGCTGCCTGTCTTCTGTGTTTGGTACGCATTGTTCGCGGCGGTGTCTATTGCTAGTGTGCCGGGTTGTCTGTGCGTGTCGGTCGTGCGGCTTGTTTTCCGTGCGAGTCAGTCTGGTTTTGCACGCATTGCATCGTACTGCGCAAATCGTACATCGCGGGTACGGGTCGGTCGGCTTCATTCCGGGTTTGTGTCGGTCAGTGATATTCACGTCGGTTTTCCGGCTGGATCACTATTTTCCCTACGGCTCGGTCGTACAGCTTGTATTCCGTACGTGTCAGTTGTAATTCACAAGTGTTGCATCGTACTGCACAGGTCGTATGTTGCTGGTCCGTGTCGGTCGGTGTTCGGTCCGGATCCGTGTCGGTCGGTTCGTTTTGCGGCCGGAATCGGAATCGGCCCCTCTGTGTTGTATTTTTCATGAGAGTTTCACTGTCTACAAACAGTGTGGTGTAGAGTAAGATCTCGCCATAGAGTAAACACTGTTAACAGTACCCACTTTTCTGCTCATATCACCCTCTTTTCTCAATTAGGTTTGGTGACTGTGAGAGATTTGATACAGATAACAGTTGTCTGTAGTAGGGCATTCATTTTGGAACAGAAGTTGAGTATCTTGAGGAACTTGACTTTCTATGAACAGTTGTATATATATAGAATGCTGTGTGCAATAAGAGTTTCCATATATCTACAGTTGATTGCTAATGTGAACTAGCATGAAGTGTATGGTATAGGGTCAATGTTGCACATAGTATGTGCTTGCTACACCTAAGGGAGCGGTGTCTGTGATGGCATTAATGATGCTTCGTATTATTCAGAGCTATTTTGTACTTACTTTCAGCCTTCTAATGCCGGCCTACTTTATAGAGTAATGTGAACTAAAGAAACTTAGATGATGTCATCGGTGATGTCGTAAATGATGTCATAGAAAGTGTCATAAGTGATGTAGTATGTGAGGTCATAAGCAGTGCATGGCGGGGGCTCAAGTTAATGTTAGCTCTGCTAACTATAACTAGTGAATTTCTGTGTTTTTGTAGCTCAAAACGTTAATGTTGTCACTGACATATTCATCCAATTTCTACTTTAAAAAAAAAGATCTTTTGTTTAATATGGCACTCGCTAGATGCAAGAACCCTTATCCACAAGCCTCCATGAATTCTCCTCAAAGAAGGTCATCTTTCCTTCGGCAATCTCCTTTCACGACCGATATAACACACTTCCGCTAGTATTATACTAATCCCCAAGGTCATCCTGACAGCCATCTTCCCTCATTCACATGAGACAATCACTTTTTATTCACACCTGTGCGCATCTTATGTATACACTGGGATCCTTCTAGAATTATAGTACCGTATAATCACACTGTGTGCAATTTGGTCTGAGTGGCATAAATGTCTAAATAGGGATAAGATCCTCTGTATTTCGTAGACCTCAAGGTGTATTAATCAGGTTATATCTCTTGATCAGTCGTACCAAAAATGATTTATATGTATGTGTATCACTGGTGTGCGACTCATTTGAAAATGTAAAGTCTTTCTATGAAAATTTATGTATGTACCCTTACTGTTCAGATATTACCGATTCACTGTGATATTTATGCCTAATTGTATCTGTATTTATTGACACGCAAAGAAGTGATCTATATCAACTGCATAGTTGTATAAAGAATCAATTTATGCACAGCCTTTCCCTCCCCCCTTAATGTAACACGCCTCTCTTACTTTATATTTATTTCTTTGCCCACTGTCTATCTCTGTTTGCAAAATTTATTAAAATACGTTGAACATAAAAAAAGATCTTTTTATCACACCTAACTATAACATTACTTTAACCTTTGCTTTTTTCGGTGAATTTCTAGTTTTTTTTAACATAAAATAATATTTTCTTACCATACGTAAAGCCAACATGCCACAGCACCTGGCCTTCTGCCATGCACAGCAGGGGGTGGCCAATCCATCCGGAGGCAGCCACCACTCCTGCAAGCAGCCAACCTCACACTGCAGACAGCCTATTGACACATGAGCTGTGGGGTTGGACACACTGTCTGGCTTGCAGCCAGGCCCTCTATATAATGTCCCGCAGGCAGCCATCCGGAGGCAGCCAACCCCACGCTTATCACGCCCTTTGCTCGTGCATGGCGTGGGGTAGCCAGAGGGCCTGTGTTGCAGCCAGGCCCGGCTTCCAACTCACCTCAGGCAGCCAACTCCATGCTGTGCACAGCATTTGGCTCTGCACAGCAGGGGGTTGATCACAGGGCTTGACCTGTCGCTAGGGTCTGTGGGCAAACCCCCAGTAGGCTACCAACCCCACACAGCACAAAGACTTCACTGTAGGGTTGGCATTGGGGCCCCAGAGACCACATCTCCTGGGGTCAAAAAATATATATTAGGGGAAGGGGTGTGTAGCCCCCTCCCTAACCCATAATTGGCCACATGGATCCCAGACCCAGAGGCCAAATAAAATTAAACAGGGGAGGAGGGAGGGCGTCCCACTACTTATGCCTTAATAGGATCTGGGTACCACATCCCCGGGGCCAAGTACAATAACAAATTTGAGGGGAGCCATGCGGCCACCTGTCCCAATCCTTCTTTGCCCCTGGGAACCCTGTCCCCTGGGGCCAAATATGATAAAGAAAAGGGAGGGTGCTGCACAGCCCTCCTCCCAAAGCCTTATTAAGCCCCGGGAATATCATCCCCCCAGGGCCAAACCAATACAAAAGGAGAAGGGAGCCTTATTAGGCCCTGGGGACCCGACCCCCCACAGCATTAAGTATTTTAAAGGGGGGGGGGACTCCAACCCGCCAGAGCTCTTTTTCGAAGGTGATGGGGCCACGTGGTCCTCCCTCCCTGAGCCTCATTAGGCCCTGGGGACTCCATCCCCAGAGCCCTAGGCATTTTAAAGGGGAGGGGGCCACAATGCCCCCTCCCTGAGCCTTATTGGGCCCTGGGGACCAAATCCCCCCGGGGTCTTGTTTTTTAGAGGGGAAGGGGGTCCATTTGCCCAACATTCCCGAGCCTCATTAGGCCCTGGGGACACCGTCCACCAAAGCCTTTTTTTTTAAAGGTGAGAGGGTCGCATGCCCCCCTCCCTGAGCCTCATTAGGCCCTGGGGATCCCATCCCCCAAGGCCCTATGTATTTTAAAGGGAAGCCCCCCTCTCTGACCCTTATTAGGATCTAGGGACCCTATAACAAGGGTCTTTTTTTTAAAGTGGAGGGGGTCACATAGCCCTCGTGAGCCTTATTAGGTCCTGGGGACCTCATCCACTAGGGCCCTATGAATTTTAAAGGTGATGGGGCCATGTGGTCCACCCTCATCGAGCCTTATCAGACCCTTGGGGATGGGGCCCAGTTTTCTTTTTAAAGGGGAGGGCGGGGCACCCAGCTCTTTTCCCAAGCCTATTTTGTCCCCGGATCCCATACCCTGGGGTCCAATGCACACTTTAAAAGTGGGTGCCTGATGCCCACCAAAGGCGCAACATTGGGGGTTGTGGTAGGAGCCCCAGGGCCCCCGCGGCCCCAGCCGGCTCCCCGCATGCTGCGGTAGCTGATATTACTTTCGCCTGGAGGGGGCAGCTTTTTATGTTGTTCTCTCTGGACAGGAACAATATTTTGATCTGTATCCCTGATCGCATCAGTGCTGCTGGGAGAAGACTTTGTGTTTACTCCTGTTTAGCAGGAGTTTCAAAAATGCTCCAGCCAGGCAGGAGCAATCACACATTTCCCTACCCATGCCGGCAGGTAAACTACTGTGTCCCAGGGGTGGGCACCCCGGGACCCAGTATGTGAGTCGCCCTGGGTGATGGGGTCCCTGGGACTATTAATGGCTCAGCAAGGGGATTGCGTTGGCTCCCCTTTCTCTTAAAAAGGTTATTGGACCCATGGGGTTGGGTCCCCAAGGACCTAGAGGGCTCGGGGAGGTGGTCCGCATGGCTCCCTCCCCTTTTTAAGAACACTAAGCAATATCACTCAGTAGTCGAAAGGACCTTGCAAAATTCACTCCCAGGCACTAACCTCACTGTAAGGGATGAAGGTAATTTACTGGAAAACCTAGATAATACATAGGTTAACTCAGGGACATGGACCCTTGTGCATATCAAAAAGTAAAGGATGGTTAGAGACAACAAAGGGTGATTATACAAATACTTTATCCTTGAATGTTGCGGGAATTAAAACAAAACTCCAGAGAGGGGATCTTTTATTCATCAACATCATATTATACTTTTACAGGAGACATGTGCTACCAAACCAGTCTCTAGGTCTGACTTTATGGCTTTTAACACAAATGCATTTCCCTCTCTGGCGGTGCGCCCATCAGGTGGCCTCCTGATATGGCTAAGCTTAGACCTATTTTCAGTGGTGAGATTAGTTCCATCAAATTCAAGAGACTTATTATCCCTTGAAATTAAAAGCACCACTCCAATAGGAATAAAATATATAGCCTTACTGAACATGTATATTAGATCAGCTACCCCAAATCTCCAATCACCCACAGTGGATAAAATAGATGAGCTGATGGGGCAGTTTAGCCAGAGGGCCCTAAAGATGGTCGAGGGGGATAGTAATACATGATTACCTTCTGAGTATCCTTGTGATCTAGCGAAAACTCACTGTCATAGAGTGGCAAAAACATTTAGTTCAATCTTGCCGGTTAATAAGAAAATAACAAAGACAGGACTCGTGATTTTGGAGCTAATTATAGACCACGGCCTGAAAATGGTAAATAGCAATACATTATCTGACCAACCACCCAGCCCAACTTTTAATAGAGGTCTATTGACTACAAGGATAGACTATATATTTTTGGTTAACAACTCATGGCCAGAATTACACGATATAAAGGTAATTCCAAGACATAATAGTGACCATCAAGCCAGAAGTGTAAACCTTTTAAAGTGTGCATTTAGTGATATACAATTGGCCCTGGCTATCCAAGAAACTAAATTGGAAACCACCAATAATAAAAGAAACATAAAATGGGCAGAATTCGACATGAAAACTGAGGATCTGACACATCTATATGATTTATACGTGCAAAAACTCTCTGCAATTGATTTTGCTAATATCCATGATGTTAATTTTGCTAATCTCCATTGTGTATTGATGGATCAATTAAGATCCTGTTTTTTGTGTAGGAACATAAGAGAGGTAATGAGGAAAAATTGTCCCCACTCTGTTCACGAAAGATTGTAGTTTAGAAAAACATTGACTATTGAGACCAATAAAAAAGGATAATAGAGTAGAAACTGCTAAGGCGGGGAACAGGTAGGAAACTGCCCTGATTAGATCCAAAGGAGAGTGGGATGCAAAACAATGGATGGAAATTACAGGAGCACTAGAAAATGGGGATCAAAAGGCTTTTTGGAAGTTAATCGCAGTTAACACCCAAACTATTGATAACCATCAATAAGCAATAATAGCACAGGACAGATGGGTAGCCCACTTTGGAAATCTGTAAAAAGAACTCGACCATGAAACGAATTCCCATCAGCAGCACAATTGAGAAATTGGGAGGCACACAGGAGAATTTTAATCTTAGGTTAATAATGGGGATACTAGATTACCCACTGTAATTGATGATCACAAACACTTCACTTTGGCTGAAACAGTCTTCGCAATAAAACAGACAAGAAATGAAGCCAGAACCAGAGATTTGGTCTCCATATTTAAATGCTGTGGACAATAGTATTTTGAAGGGTGATCCAATTCCTCCAACTTGGCATGAGCTGTCATTATTCCTATTTATAAAATGGGCGACAGGGTTGATCTCTCAAATTATAGACCTATAAGCCTGCTGGCTAACTCACAGAAAATCTTTTGTAGGCAGGTGCTGGTCAGACTTCATAGATGGATAGAAAAGAAGAATACCCTTGAAGACGAGAAGAATACCCTTGAAGACGCACAGGAAGGCTCAGGATTAAGGTTTTAAACTTCAAGGTGGCTTGCTGGAAATATGTCACCTTGAAGTGAAATCACCTATATGTCGCTTTTATCAACCTAAGGTGGCATTTGACCTGGTTCTGAGGGAAAATCTCTAGGAAGTCCTGGATGGATATGGAATCCCAAGTGATCTACTTTGGATCCTGAGGGCACTGCATGCTAGATCCTATGCCAAAGTGAGATGGAGTATGGCAGGAGATTTAACAGATATAATTGATATCAAGCGAGGCGTGAGACAAGGATGCGTCCTTACTACCACACTCTTTAGCCTTTACATTAATGTAGCTGCTAAATGGTTGGCTGATTGCCAGTATGATGCCCCTAAACTAGCAGGCTTATATATCCCCATTCTTAGGCTTACGGACGATACTCTGCTTATATCGAGAACACATTTGGGGCTGCAATCAGAACTAAATGCTATTATAGCCTTCTGTGAGAAAAGTGGCTTAGAATTGAATTCAACAAAATCCAAATTTATGACTATAAATCCCCATTCGTCTTACAGAGGGAAGGTGACAATAGACGGAGGTCCCCTTGAATGAGTCTCTCACTTTGATTATTTAGGTGTTAGACTATCAGAAAATCTGACATGGGGGGCCCAGTTGGAAAAAATCAAAACCATTTTACATTAGAAAGCCTCTGCAATTGGGAGGCAATGCAAGGCCACATCTGAGGGTACTGTGTCCCCTGCAATCACTGTGTATAAAGCCTTGGCACTAACTGCTGCAACTTATCAGGCCGAGATATGGGGAGACTTGAAAACAGAAATCCTCACCAAAGTCGAGAATACGTTTATCAGGAACCTTTTTAATTTGCCTGGAAGCTCACCTATCTTACCCCTGAGTTGAGATCTGGCAATTAACCCAATACACACAGTTACCCTGTTAAAACCCTTGTACTGGATCAAACTCTGGGCCACTCAAGAGCTAGTAACTTATAGGGACTCAATAAAGTAAATGATAGCTCTTGATAAAGATGTACGCACCCCTTGGTTAAACACAATAAGTCAGCTTATGGTTAAAAAAGGAATGGGTGAGTTATGGACGTAACCAGCATGGATATCCAAAGTAGATGCCCAGAAAGTGAAACAAAAATAATGGATAGAATTGATGCAACAAACCTGGAGTTAACACCAGGAGGTGAACATATCTTGCTTGTTCCTGAACCACAAATGTATACCAAGGTTGGAACCCAATATGGATAGAATCCTCCCCTACCAGACAAAATGTCTTCATGTCCAATACAGATGTGGTCTGCTTCCTTTGAGAGTTCATACCTCAAAGTGACTTAACATACCATCCAACTCTAATTATTGCCCAAGTTGTCCTCACATTGTTCAGACGGAAGCACATTTTCTGTTCTTTTGCCCTTTATATAAGAGAGCACGGAAGAAATGTATAATTGCTAGCTGTAGATGGGGGTGAGGCACTACCGGGATGCTGCAAGGATTTTGAAAAGTGATCCAAGAGAACAAATAGTCTTTGCGGTCTCAAGGTTTCTCTATTGTGCATGGAACCAAAGGAATAAGGACTAACCAATGCAAAGCTCTGATATTGTCTAAGCTAGTGGTGCCAGTAACCCATTAAGAGTTGGATATTACCAAGTATATTATGTGACCCTGTTTGTTAATATTATTTGCCAACAACCCAACTAGTTGTGATGACATCAATGACCTTGTAGAGTAAAAACTAATTTATTTGATCTAATTATATGAATGATTTACCTGATGTTAACTTTACAGGAGCTTTTATAGTATTAACTTGAGATGCTTTTACACTTACCATCTTTTTTAAATATATCAATTTTTCTTTAACATTTCTTAACAGATGTGACATTTATGTGATTGTACAACTTTTATGGCTTGATAGCCGAAATATAGTTTACATATATAAACAATGTGCCACCATTTTTTTGAACGATTTGCAGCAAATCCCCCACCTGGCCCCCTTATATCTTCTTTTTTTCAAACTTCAGGACTGCAAAATAAGGCCCCAAGTCATGTAATGGCTGCAGGCAACATTTTTCTGATGTTGCTGGCAGCCCATCAGAGCACTTGCTCCAACGTCACTCTTACTCGCGCTGGAGCAAATTAGCCTAAGGGAAATAAGGCTCCCTGGGCCGATAAGAATGCTCTATTTTTGAATTGGCACTTCCATGACAGGCTCATGAGACTCTCGCAGACCCAAAAGCCCAGATATACAATTTATTTTACCCTTAATTTCTAAAAAAAACACTAAACGTACTAACACCAAATCACAAAAATGTACAATCTGTGGTTCAAGATGTAGTTTCCTGCCATTTAGATATAATTCCATTCTGCAGTTTTTGCTGTAGCCCCTCTTAGAGAAGTCTATGGAAAATGCATGATGATTTTGCAATTTGGGGCCCCCTTTTTCCTAGGCTCCGGCTTGACGAATCACCCTGAAACCTTTCATGCACAAACTATGGAAAAAAGAGCACTTTTTTGGAAAGTTTCATGGAGATTTGTCCAATGGTGACAAAGTTATTAGCAACACAAATAATGCTTTTACTATGGAAATGCTAACCTAACTATAACTACGTATTTAGATGTTTGCCAACTAATGTTTGCAGGCTATCTCGTAGGGACATTTCCATGTCCTGTCTATGAAGATAAATAACAGAAATGGATGGTAAACAATTCTAGGCAAAGGTTCTAATTCAAGCTGGTAGTTTGTGAAAGGCGGAGGGTGCATTACTTCTTTGTGCTGGCTATAAATAGTAACTTCAAGTTGATTTTGGAAGACTGTGTATTTCTTTGTCCTATGGCAGGCTGTGTGGTCAGTAACTCCACATGCCTGGGCCTCACCCATGAACAGAAGCTTGCTGCCTGCGTCTGAGTAGTGCTGCATCTTCCTGACGCAGTCTCTCTCGCCCTAACAACCGCCCCGGCAGCCAGGGCAGGGATGTTAGGGGGTGAGGGCAAAGGGAATTATTGTCCCCCTCTCTCCTTTGACCTCTCACCTTTGGTGGACTAATGGATTTATTTTATTACCTATAAATAGAATCTTGTGAAACTGAAGCAAAGGGTGCAGTTAGTGTGAATATTACCCTGTATGCACCCTCAAACGCAATTTAATGGCCAGGATGAAATTATTTTACTGCATGCCATTTATTGTCATCTCTGATGGTGCTTTGTTTATAAGAACAATGGCACCAAACTAGTGGGCGCATTCCTAGAATATCTGGTGTTTCATAGAACGTTTTTACTAGAGTATTTAGTTAGCCTTTTCTGTGTCCTCTCCCACATCACAAATTATGCAAAATATTTCTCACTCAGATTTGCATCCACTGCGACTGAGCTATAGGCGTGAAAAATGTCTTGCTGCATAGTTTTTCTGCCATAAAGCCTGCTGTTTTTATCGTAAGTCAAGCTTCTTGAGATATGTATGAATAAGAATTGATCTTTTGTATGAAATGAGATGTGGCTTGACGGCCAGAGCTACCGATTTCGAAACAGGGTCAAATCCCAGCCTGGTCTCAATGTCCTGGGATTCTGGGTAAATTTCCTAAACTCCATTGCTTTAAAAACATAAATGGACCTTACCTTGTGAAATGTAATCAGGTGCACAAGTAAAGCGCTCTAGTGCCCTTGGCCTGGCCCAAGTTTGCGCTATATAAAACTGCAAAAGACTGCTTCTGCCTGTGGTTGAAATGGAATATAGAAGTGCATGCACTTAATTTCCGGAGTACCTATTTGATATACTGGTGATCTTCCGTTGAGAGTACCTGTTATGCACACTGGTGATCTTCTGTTGAGAGTACCTGTTGGACAGACTGGTGATCTTCCGTTGAGAGTACCTGTTAAACACACTGGTGATCTTCTGTTGAGAGTACCTGTTTGACACATTGGTGATCTTCCATTGAGAGTACCTGTTTGACACACTGGTGATCTTCCGTTGAGAGTACCTTTTTGACACACTGGTGATCTTCCATTGAGTTTACTTGTTTGACACTGGTCATCTTCTGTCGAGAGTACCTGTTTGAAACACTGGTAATCTTCGGTTGAGGGTACCTGTTGGACACACTGGTTATCTTCCGTTGAAAGTACCTGTTGGACATACTGGTGATCTTCTGTTGAGAGTACCTGTTTGACACATTGATGATCTTTCATTGAGAGTACCTGTTTGACACACTGGTGATCTTCCTTTGAGAGTACCTTTTTGACACACTGGTGATCTTCCATTGAGTTTACTTGTTTTGACACTGGTCATCTTCTGGCGAGAGTACCTGTTTGACACACTGGTAATCTTCCGTTGAAAGTACCTGTTGGACATACTGGTGATCTTCCGTTGAGAGTACCTGGTTAACATACTGGTAATCTTCAGTTGAGAGCACCTGGTTGACATACCCATATCCATTCCATTTAAAGGTGTGCAGAGAGTAGGGGTTGGTTTGTGTGCAGAAGGCACATTTTGCTCATAACAGCGTGGCACGGCATGCTTCTTTGGTACGGCAGGACTGAGAATAGTACAGCCCAGAAATATGAGACATATTGTGCAAGTGAGTGCGCTGAGCAGAGTCAAGCTGCTCCTAGGGAGCTTTGACGATGAAAATAGCCCCTCACAGCAGTGCTGAGATGTGAAAGTGAGAGAGAAAGGGACTGTAAAGTGAAGGGTCGGTGATGCCTGATTAGAGAGTTGTCTGCACATGCGCACATATCCCCTCTATGAGTGTACACTACTTTTCATACTTATAGCGTGTAGTTCCTTACACATACTATTGCCACAGCACAATATGATATTGCTTGATAATAAATCTTCTCCTATGGTGGGAGTCGATGTTCCAGGACAGAGATGCCCTGGAATGTTCTTTCACACTCTCAGGTTTTTGAGTATGTGAGTATTCCCTTTTCAAAGGTACCTAAGGATCAGAAGAGATCTCTGGAGGCACATTGTGATGGGTCGTAGACTGGCCTAAGTGGAAGCCACACATCTGGAGTCACTCTAACAAGTTGGTAGGGCTGGTGCACATGCCAAACACTCATCTTTAAAGGACATAGTGGTTAGCGCACTGCAGTTTTCAACGAGGCATGACTCTGAGCTACAAAAGAGTTAGCTACATGCAGAGAGTATAATAGACAGGCTATTAGGGCTTTCAGAATGACAGACACATGGCATTCATGGTTATGAAAGACCAGTAAGGCTGGAGCAGCATTAGCTCATGTTAGTCAATATGTTAGTAGCAAATATACTAGACACACTTCTGAATTGTTATTAGTAATGGAGAGGAACGATTTACATATATGGTGTACCTTTGTGAGGGTGTGAGGCAAATAGGGCTGAGTAACAGTTTATTACATGTTAGCATTACCTATGCCAGCCCGGTAGGAGAGGTACAAAGTCTGTTACATGTCTGGTTGTTTTTAATGAGCAGTAGAGCTGAGGCTAAGCCAGTTCCATGTCAGATGTAACTCTGAAAGGCTTGTTTCCAAATTGGTCATACTTCAATCATATAATTGAAGCATCTGTGAGGTTGGGGAAGAGCCTGGAATGTGTCACGTGGACCTCTGATAAACCTGCAGCATGCCTGCCTAGTTGAACTAAGATTCCATGTGCCAAGAAGTATCTAAGAAGCTCTTTTACCCCCACCCTGCCCCCAACCCCCCTCCTCCAAAACAAAAAAGCTTGCAGAGGCTGGTGCCGATGTCCTGGGGCCGGCAGCAGTTGGACGTCGGCAGTTCAAAGCCTCAGACAACGACTTGGAAAATCCACTATTTACAGTGTTTTTCAGCTTGTTTTCCCTGCCACCCTGTGATATCGGCTCCTTACTGAGTACCTTACTGAGTACTGTGTGTCACACGATGGTACTGTGTGAGTTGGCAGGTCAGCTGCAGTACTGTGGCAATGTCAGTCATATCTCTGGCCGATAGGTCTGGAGCAGAGTCAGTCCCAAACCAGGTACGTCTCTGAGAGGTCAGTAGGGCTGGGGTTGTCACTCAGTCACCAGGTGTGCCATGCACAAATGAGAGGCCAGTAGACCTGTCAACAAAATAACCCATGATGCACCCATCAAGTAGGGGTCAAGCGCATGCTTCCTAGATCCCTCGTCTCATCAGTGCACAAGACTTAAATGTCCTTTCATTACTGAAATTAGCTTTCTCCCTCTTCCATGACCTTTCACATCTTAGTACCTAATGGATATAGCAAATACCAGTATTACTGACCATACAAAATGGTGTAGGCCTTGCAATCATCCATAAAAGTATGTAGAACTGTGCTACTGCAGCCTCTCCATCACTCAGTTATTTTAATTTCTATTTTGCCATCAAGCCTAAACACAATGAGACACTATAGGTCCTCATCAACTACCACCCTCCAGAATTCAATATGACATTCACAGAACACTTCAATGAACTTGCCACCTTAATAAAATCACACAACTGCACTAAAATGTTTAGGTGATTTCAACATACCAACATCGGTATAAAACCTTTAATAAAAACAAAGCCTTACTTAAACTTTCACAACTAGCCTCATTATCAACAAAAAGGCAACAAACTTGATCTGTTAATCTCTCCCTCAACTGTTTGTCACAAGTAAACCTCTAGAGTTTGGTTGAATTGATCATTTTATTTTACCTTTCAACACCACATTGTACTTGTTCCAGGAAAAAGGCAACCAAACCCTGGATAGTGCATGTAAGCGCACTCGAATATACATATGCAAATGCTCTTGTAAGAACTTTGGCACATAGTTAGATATCCTAACATACCAATCTCCTTGGAATATCTAGCTAACTATTGCAACAAAATAACCCTAAACATCATAAATAACATTGTCAAACAAAAAAAGTAATTTTAGATAAGACCCCGGTCCCATGGTTCAACCAAAGAACTGAACAACAGCAAAATAGGAGCGCAAACACTATAAATAGTACGAAGGAAAGACAAAATCCAAGAAACACTCCAAGCCCTGCAGAAAATCTTACAAAGAACTAACACTAATTGCGGAAGCTAAACATTTAAAAAAGAAACTTATATAAAACAATTTACTGCAGAACTGTGTTCCAAACATTTAAACTTTGCATCAGTACCAAACAACCACCCAAAATATAAACTATGAACCCTATAACCACTATCTCTAACAACATTTTCAAGTTCTTCTTGGAGTAAATATAAAAAGATACACAGTGAACTCACAACTAACCCTCAAACTTAACCTCCAACAAATGTACTCATAAGAAGCATCTCAGAATAGAGACCATTTAAGAAGTCATAGCCTCACAAGAGCTACTCACTACTCAAAATAATTTCTGCTACTAATCCCTCAAAAATGCTGATGATTCAGTAGAGCTCTACTAATTAAGCCATGCACTCAAGGTAATAAGCCTCCGATTGTCAGCTCCTCAGTAGAAGAAGGCGTATTCCCCTGATCACTAAAACTTTGCTAAATTAACAGTATCCTAAACAAAATCTGATCTAGATCCTAGCAATTCCTAATACCTGAGATCATCAAAACTTACCCCTCAGGGAAAAGTATAGAGAAGGCTGTCCGTATTCAACCAATGACCCATATCTTGAACAATAACCCGCTCAATGTATTCAGTTTGGTTTCCACCCTAAATGCAGCACTGAAATTGTATCACTGAAAGGACAATGATATTCTCGGAACTCCAACTGAAGTCAATACATGTTGCCTTATATTATTCAACCTGAAAGCTGCGTTTGCCACCATTGATCACAACACCGTGCTCCGCATCTTCCCATACAGGATGGAGACAGAAGGACACATCAGAAAATGGTCTGCTCCTTTGTTACATCAAAGTCCCATATTGTTAAAATGGACTCTTACATACATGAAACATTTTCCCTAAACTACATTGTACTGTCTGCGCAATAGAAGACCATGTCTAGATGCGGCAAAGGAGGAAATGGTCTTGTCAATGTGGGTGCCAAGAGGCACAGGAGCATGCTTCGGAACCATAACCAGTCAAACACATCTCCGGCTTCATCTACAAGGAGACCCGTGGTGCATTATAACATGAACAAAACACTGCAACTTGGATCACACACTTACCCAAATAGAAACTACAAAACACACAAGGGGAAAGAAATAGGTATACTTCCTGATTACCCAAGCCAAAATATTGACGTAGGCAAAGATTGAGAACTAAATATCAATTCCAAAATATTGAAAGGTAAGTAAGTACAGGTTTTATATACCTTACTCCACAACTATGTACCATGACAATATATAACTTCAAGGTACGTAGATGTGGTGCTAGGAATACTTAAATCTGTACCGTATTTATTTGCACTTACCTTTCGAGATTTTAGTCTAAAATATTTAGTCCACCATATTCTTTCATCAAGATAATCGTGGGCACGATATTCAGTAGTACAATCAAAGAAATACAATAGGAAATCAGGACATCTTTTAGAAATCCTAAAAAGGAGAAAGACTAAAACTCCCAAAGAAACACTTTCCTGACAAGTGCTGAGACTTTGGCAATGGCTGCCAGAACACATACAACCCACTCCTAACTTCCTCCCATAAGGAAACATCCAAAGAGTGATCTTTTGAAATATGACCTGAAAGTTGTCTCATTTTTATCCAATACCGTTTATCAATCACATGCAGAGCGCTTCTCCTTTTGTTATTTTTAAAGCAGTTGGAAAAAAGTAACAGCCAGATGGATAGATAGATAGATAGATAGATAGATAGATAGATAGATAGATAGATAGATAGATAGATAGATAGATAGATAGATAGATAGATAGATAGATAGATAGATAGATAGATAGATAGATAGATAGATAGATAGATAGATGTCTCCCTCACATGCCGAGTCCTTTTTGGGTGCCATGTCTTAATACACATTGACAAAAAACAGTATATTTAACATTTGAAACCGCATGCACACAGAGGAAAATATGCATATATGCATACAGAAAAAGGCAGTAGTTGACTTAATTGGCACATACAGAATATCACACATAATACACATACGCAAACATACCGTTAAGAAAGACTTAAATTACAGAAAAGCTGTGTACATCCCCCATGCACACCTTTATGAGTGTGAGAGAGACCAGCACTGCTGATGCTCATATGGTGCCATTTCTCTTTTTGTGGAGGGCTTGTAATGCTGGTGTCTGTACTGTATCTGTTCTATGTGTGCAAAGGAGCCTGCACTGCCATTGTCACTGTTCTCCAAGCTTGCTTGTGTATGTATGTGGGGGTGGAAGGAAGCATGCACTACCACTGCCCAGTGTAGATGGACTGGTCTTGTGAAAGTAAGACCTTTTTGTTGTACTCCTGGTATGTGGGACCAGTTCCATTCTAGAACTGGCATGTTTTGAGCTTTGAGAAGGTTCTTTGTGGCAGTAGCTGATTAGTGTTGCCCTGGCTGGTCGCTACATTTTCACTGGATAAAAAAGTGACTTTCCTTTCCATCTCTGTGTATGGATCCTCAGTTCGACAGTGGCGACGAGTGAAAACTGTGAACCTATGTAGGGAAAGTGAAGGACCATCGGGCAGCTGCTTTGAAATTGGGAGTTTTACTGACAATTGTGAAATTTACTTGATAAAACGCGAACTGTTGATGCAACTTTGTCTGTTAAATTTGGGGTGAGTGGCAACTGTTTACAGTCTTATGTTTCAAATGGTGTGGATTATATCCGATCTGATATTGCTCGCCCAATGGAGGAGTACCTTCAGCTAGTGCACACACATGCCTCAAGCGAAGGCCTGCTTGCACTCAGCAAAAAAATAATAACAATAATGGCATAGGGAGCAAAAAAACAATGGATTTAGGCCCAGATCTCTGTACTGGGGTAAATGTATGACATTGTTCTGCATTCTGTCCATTAATTGTTCTTTCTGCATGCACTCAGTAACCTGTGCGTTAAGATGAATGCGCATGGCTACTAATTGAGCCTGTCTGATACCAGGGATGATTTCGAACATCGTGGAGAGCAGCGTACAGCACGTGATTGACACGCGCAGTTTAGACGTGCTGGTAATCTGTTGTTGTGTCCTGGAGTGATTTCTAATGCTGAGGAGAGCGTTGTGCGGTTGATGTGTGATTAGTTATTAGATAAAAGGATTTTAAGCGCTGTAAAGAGATATTTTAGAGCGAGTGCAATACGCAAATCCCTACCTTATTTGTTCAGTTCTGTCAGTCACTGGAGGCAAACATCCATTACAACTCAGTCTTTACAACGCACTACCTTTACAACACGTCAGTTACAACACAACAGCCTTTACATCGCATGCCATTACAACGCAGCCATTACAACACATGTCACTACAACGCATGCAATTACAACCCATGTCACTACAACACATGCCATTACAACGCATTATAAGGTAAGTAATGGTGATTTTTTAAAGTTTTTGGGTGGGTATGGGTTTTGGAGTACATGGGAATAGTAATTTTTACCCCTACACTATCCAACACTTACCCTACTTTTGCACTCACTGGAGTGGGAATAGTATTTTTTACCCCTACACTATCCAACACTTATCCTACTGTTGCACTCACTGGAGTGGGAATAGTATTTTTTACCCCTACACTATCCAATACTTATCCTACTGTTGCCCTAAAAGTATTATGCATTGTAATGGTATGCATTGTAATGGTATGCGTTGTAATGGAATGCGTTGTAAATGTAGTTTTTAAAAATGCATTGTGATGGCATGCATTGTAAAATCATGCGTTGTAATGGATGTTGCGATGTAAAAACCGTGTTGTAAAAGCATGCGTTGTAAATGTTTGCGTTGCAACGTGTCCTATTCGTGACTGGAACTGTGCAATTGCCATCTAAATTCTCCCAAGGACTGACATAATTAGGAAGTAGCTGAGTCCTTACTGGGTGTTGAAAATTGTAACACTTGAGACCATTGGTGTAACCTTATGCAGTAGGATTGGTTGGAATTAGCTCAACACTGTTTGGCTGAAACATTATTGGAACTGCAACACTAGAGATTATTGGTGTAGCCCCTTACAGTATGATTGGAAAGAGATGACTTCAAGCTGACTGGTCAACATTGTTGGAACTAAAAGGAGACATCGGTGACTACTTTTCTTATATAAGTTTGTTGTTTTGTCCCCAGACAACAGTGACTACTTTTATTTTGTTGTTTTTGTTGTTGTAATTGTGTATTCAATTTTCTCAGATTGTAACTTGTTGCGGGAGCGTATGGTTAATTAATCTAGCATTATTTCTTCACATGCATAGAGTGCATTGTAGCAAGACGATATTATGCAGTACATTTCACCTCCATCCACATTGCTTGCCACCCCAAATGATCCTCTCATGCCTTGGGAAGACTGACAAGAAGCTATTGAGACATATTTAGAAGCTATTGGTGGAGATGTCTATGTGGCAAAAGAAAGTTAGCTTTACTTAGACTCCATTTGGGGGTGAAAGGTAGAAAAGTGCCTAAAACATTTACAGTATGTAAGAATCAGTCCGAGAATGGTAATAGCGATTCAGATATAGATGAAAAAATGGATGATGAGTATGTGGTAGCGATGAAAGGGTTGGAAGAAAACTTTGGAATGAAGGTGAGTGTGATAGTAGAGAGAAATACATTTGTTCCCAGAGTGCAATTGGTTGGTGAGTCTGTAGATCACTATGTTGCTGAATTGAGAAATTTAGCGGCAACATGAACATTTTAAGATCTGTAAGAAGAGGTCATTAGGGATTAGCTAATTAACCAAACATCGAATTTGAAGATTCAGGAAAAGCTGTTGAGTATTGAGGAGCCAACACTAGAAAAGTTCATAACCATTGCAAAATGTAATGAAAACATGTCACGGTATGTTGAAGAACTGAAAAGTAAATAAGGGGTGTACTGGACTAACTGTACTGAACAAAGGGGTCTAGATCAATCCGGAATAAGGGAGAAGTCTAAGCCGGGAGTTTCACCCAATCCTCACAAGAAGGCGTGTTATAGGTGTGGGAGTACCAAGCACATGGCTACCTCCAATAGTTGTCAAAAAACAAAGGGATCCACCCTTATGGGAAATTATAGAAGTGTTCCTCCAGACTACTTGTTTCTCCTACACGGGTGGAAAGCACATCAGGACCAGGGAAGGGCTTCGAAACATGTCGACATAGGAGACACTGCTCATTAAAGCATAGTATCTCCATCTCATTCCCCACTTTTAATGATACCAGCTCAAAGGAACATTAACATTTATTTTTTTCACTGAGCCAGGTATTTTTTAATTTTTCGCCATTTACCATTCACTCACTTCTGACCCTTCCACTCACACCCCTAGACCACACATAGTATTGTTTTTCATAACCAGTGTTCGCAGCACGCCCCGTCCCGCAGCGGGCGGGAAGACCTCGAAGATTAAGCATGCCATCAAGGGTCATTTTGGTGGGTGAGGGGTATTTAAACAAAGCTGTGTGCTTTCCACCATTGTAGGAGAAACACGTAGTCTGGAGGAACACTTCTATACTTTCCCATAAGGGTGGATCCAATTTTTTTTTGACAATATAACTTGAAGAGGACATATCCACCTCTTCAGCTCTTTTGAACATTACCTCTTCACTCCCTTGTTATGTTACTTTGATACCTCCAATAGTTGTCCAGCTGTTAAAGTGAAGTGTTTCAAATGCAAAAAAGTTGGGCACTTTTCAAGAGTGTGCAAAGTTGACACTCAGAAGAGTGAGACTATAGTGTGGGAACATGGCCCGTCTAGTGATAACATGAAGGGGGAGTTGGAGTTCAGTGATGAAGTAGAGGTGTTGGTTTTCTGTGATATGGAGGAAGCACATAGAACCGATGAAAATGTGGAAAAAGTACTTAGTACTGATGTGAATGTAGTGGTGGAACCATACCATCCAGACAAATTTGAGGTTAAGAGTTGTGGAAAAGCTGTTGCAATGTGGGCTGACTCTTGTTCAACTCCTACACTTTTAGAAAGAGACACATGGGAGAGCTCGGTAAGGAGGATTTGGAAATAAACAAAGTAGCACCAGATGGATACTGTGTGGCAAAATTACCCAAATTCCAAGGAAGTAAAGCAGGAGGTTGTATCTATGTTGTGGAGAGAGGAAGGACATTATTGGGTTGAAGGGAGCAAAGGGCACTGAGAATAACATTGTATCCTAATAATGCCGAGCAAGTTCTAGCATTGGTGCAGGTGAAACCTTGCAGTGGGTGCGGAAGTTTCCCAAACTGTTGAAGAAGGATTTAGGATGTTTAAAGAAGTTTCTTCACAGGATTATTGTGAAGGGCACTGAAGTACCAGTGGTGATTGATAGGTATGGAGTGTGCTGTTTGATTTGAGGGGTTTGTTGAAGGCAGAATTAGAAAAATTGCAGGAAATGAATGTGATAGAGCCAATCAAGTCATCGGAGTGGTTAAGTCCCATAGCGATGGCCTGAAAATCTAATAGAAAAATCAGGATGTGCATAGATCTTAGATATTTGAACAAAAACATCTGGGTAGGTTGGCTTTCATTGCCAAACATATATGAAATGTGAGGGATGGACAACATTGTTCCACCATAGACTTGTCCAATGCGTATCATCAAATACTACTACATCCTCAGTCCAAACACCTGACCTCATTTGTGACCCCTTAGGGAGCTTTCAGGTTCAAGTGAACGCCATTCGGTTTGGCTTCAGCATCAGTCATTTTCTAACCCATTATACAACAGCTGCTAGGGGGTTTAGACAATGTAATGTACTGTCAGGATGATGTGCTGGTATGTGAGTGGACGATCACAATAGATGTTTGTGAGAGGTGTTGAAGATTTTGGAAAGGGCAGGGCCCACAGTAGAAGTTCAGATTTGCTGTGAAGGAAGTGGAGTATATAGGCTATACAATTTCAGGTGAGTGTATTAGATCAAAGATGAAGTAATTGGAGGCAATTGAAAGGGTACTGTGTCCACAAAACAAGGATCAACTTAGGTCATTCCTTGGTGTGGCAGAATGTTACACAAAGTTTGTGGATCATTTTGCCAACAGGTGGCAACCCAGGAGAAAACTAATGAAGAATGGGGATAGGTATGATTGGACACCCGAATGTCAAAACTCGTTTGACTATATAAAGAATTGTAGTGTACAAGCGGTGGAGTTGAAACCTTTTGACTCCTAAAATTGTAGCATTGTATGCACTGATGCTAGTATGTATGGGCTAGGTGCTGCCTTGATGTAAGTATAGAGGGGACAAGACAGGATTGTGGCATTTGCCTCTTGAACGCTTAGAGATGGGGAAATAAAATACTTCACCACAGAAAAGGAAGCCCTAGCTTGTTGGTGGGGGGTTAACAACTTTCAAAATTATGTGTGGAGAATATAATTTGACCACAAGCCATTGGTGGATTCATTTACGACAAAAGGTGCAGGTAGGGCCACGTCCCTATTCTCAAAATGGATGTATAGATTGCAGGAGTTTGTGTTCAATGTTTGTTATGCTCCTGGCGTGAAACATGTTAATACTGACTGTCTGTCCTTGTTGCCATTACCTGCAGAGGCAGCTGATGAGGAAAATGATTGGATGGTAGCTGATGTAGAGGGTAATAGTCAAAAAGCTATCACTGAGTAAGAATGGAAACACTCCATATAGGTAGATGAGGAGATGCAGATAATTGTAGTGCTTTTACCGCAATATAGGGCCTAGAAGAAGGACCTGTGTCCTGGATTGTCAAAGATTAATGGTGACACTACATGAGGGGCATGGTGGCATGTCCTCCATGAAAAGAAAGGTGAGACAGAACTTTTGGTGGATGGGTATGGATCGAGATGTTGAGAGATTTGTGAGGGGATGTTTAACATGTGCCTGCACTGACAAAAGTCATGTAGGGAAACGCCTGTAATTCTAATAGAACTACTGGAGAGGATGTGGCAGAAAGTAACAATGGATATATGTGGTCCATTTGAATTGAAGGGAAGTGGAAAGAAGTATGCCGTAGGGCTTATGGACTATTTATTTTAATGGTCAGAATTGGCCTTAGAGAGTGACGTGAAATCAAAGATGATCCCTGCAGCCTCTGTGGGAAGGTGGAGTCCAATCTTTTGGGGGTCCCCATTCAGCCCAAATAAATATCTAAGAGATATGGGAGACTAAGGGGCCACTCATCACATTCTGCAGGGGGGCATCATTTTTCGTTACTCTAATGCCTCCACTTACCAATCCCCAGTGCTTAATTTGTAAAATAATAAGTGTAGGCTGCCTGACCAGACCACTGCAGCTTGCACCACCCATTTCCCCTATCATCACTGTCAATGATGGTACCAAAAACAAGTAATAACCACCTCTCTTGTCTGTAAGTGCGTCAGTTCAGATTATCCCATGTCCCCAAAGCTAAAGGAATGGCTGTGGAGGCAGGTATTGTTAAATTTAAATGTATATTGTATTAATAAACAACTGTTGTTCTGCTCATCTCTAAATTACATGAGCAGCGCCACGATGTGGCAGACTGTCATGAGTGCAGTGTTGACAATTAAGTGGCAGTGCCAGGCACCCGAAACAAATTAAGCACCTGTGCAGAGTGCCAGAAACCACTGCCAGTCAATTAGCCTTCTCTGCATAAAGTAGTCTATGTGTATGTATTTTTGGGACTTTGAGTGTGACTCATTCCATCGCTTTGTTGCTGCAGACCATTAAATGTCATCCACACACTGCTTCTTGCATTTCTGAAGTGAAGAGTAGAACAGGCAGGGACATAAAACAGGCATCTGCAGCCCCTGCATGCAAGGGAGCCCCCACCCTTCATGCATTCTTTTAAAGGCTTACGAATACTTATGGGATTACAGCTCGTCCCAACACAGCCATTTCTGCTAACTGGTATGCACACCCTCTTACATGACATCATTCCAGCATCACCTACCGCTGCTTGCATCACCAAAGTTAACCACCGAAGATGACGGGAGGATGTGAGCCATGAGATGCTAGGAGAGTGGTCACGTGTCGTTGCTCCCTCCTCCATGGAGATTGATAACCTCCACTGGCCCACGACTGAGCAGCCATCAAGGGACATCAGCATCACTGAGACCCACTTCCTGATTTTGCCCCTTCCACCTGTTTGCCTTAAACCGCAAGGAGCATGTTTGCACACCAGTCCAGCCACCCTAACCACTCTTCATCCGAGTTGCCCAGCCTGGGTACCGAAGAACCGACTTTGACCCCTTGCTCCAAGTCCCCTTGCAACCTAAGCTCCTGTCTGAGAGCTCTATGACTTGTCCCCCTGTGCAGCCTGTTTCTATGTTCCCCCCTTCACTGTAGCACATCCAGCTATAACCTCACCAGAATCCTGCTCTCGGTAAAACCCAGGGAGTTCCCGAATAACTGCTGGTAGTACTTTGGACCTTGGCCCATTACAACTCCGAACCCTGAAGGTGAACCCCTGAAACTGACAGCACCTATCTTTATACATCTCTGACTTTTCCTTCCTAGGATTGCATTGAGCATAAAAGCGCACAAGTTTGAATGTTTTACTTAACAAAAACAGTGCTTACTTTGAACGAAGTTCTTGATTTTACAAAAAAATAGTTATTTTTCTAATTTGGTCTCAAATTTATTCTTTGAATGTGTGTCTCCTTTATTGCCTCTGTGAGTACAACAATGTTTAGCACTACCCTCTGATAAGCCAAACAGCTCCCCTACTCTACCACAAAAGAGGGCATTGGTATTATCTATTTTAGCCTCTGTAAGCCAATATGGGATCCACTGGACTCTCTACAAAGTGTACTTCTTTTTAGTGCACTATATAGAGAGTCAGCTTCCTACAGATATTTAAACCAGCAAGTGACAATGCAAATAGGTTTGTTTTTTTATGTGGAGAATAACCAAAGACAAACACATTCCTTCTTTTCTACTTAAAATATTCAAAAGCCAGTGGCGGCTCCTCTGCTAAAGCTGAGGAGCGTCACCCCACTGCTCTCGGAGCAGTGTAAAAGCAAAAACAAACAAAAAAAAGAAAATAACAGAAGTTATTTCTGTTATTATCATTTTATTTTTGGTATCAGCCAGGTTGGGTGGAGCGGGGCTGGGCTCCTGTGACGTCCGGGAGGAGGAGTGGTTGCTGCACTCCAAAGTGGGCATGACTCCTTGGCCGGCCTTCTCGGGCCAGCCAAACAGTCATGCACACTTTGCATGTTAGTCACCAGGCTGCATTACAGAGCCTGCAGGGGAACATGCCCAGCCTCCCATTCCCCGTCGGAGCACCGAGCCATGGCGCTCAGACCAATCACAACGCTGCACTGTGATTGGCTTAGGGGAAGGAGCCTGTGTGCTCCCTCGTTCCGGCAGCCACAGAGAGATGACGAAGGACGACAGCGGTGGTGGCGGCGGCGGCAAGCAAGTAAGTGTGTTTTATTTTATTTTGTACACCCTCCATGACCCTACAGGCCCCCACACCTCCACTCTCGTTCTCTGTTAGCCGCTACTGTCAAAAGCACTTTCCACATAAACTTGAACACAAAAACATTAGTACAAATAATTTTTTTAAATAAAACTACTGTCACCATAAAATTTTTTACAAGTTTGACGTACATTTATGCTTACATTCTACTTTCTATACATGTTACTTTTCCTATATGTTTCAAACAACAATAATACCATTAACCAATATACTTCGTATATTTTCTTTATGGCTCGATTAATTGAAATCATTACAATGTGTATAAAAACATTGATCAAACAATCAAGGAGAATGTGACAATTGAGGGCCCGATTACGATCTTGCTGGGAAAGACGTACGGCCGACTTGGGCCCCGTAGAGCTTTCCGAGCGACTGGGGCTCCGAGCGACCAAGTACGATGCAATTTCGCGCTGACTGACTCGGGTCGCTCGGAGTACCATTGAAGTCTATGGGAGCCTGTTGTACATTGTGTGCATAGGCTCCCAGAGAGACAATAGGTCTCGCCTTTGGGACGTTATAAGTGTTTAGCCATGCAACAGTTGATGTTGTTGCACCAAGGATATTGTGCTGCATAACTAAATACATATAAGGTCCCAAAAGCGAGACCTATTGGCTATGCCAATGCTTTAACGGTTTCTGGGTTTAAGTCTGCCTCCTGAGCTTCACCATTCTTGTATGTAAGTATGCAAACTACTCAATTAGGAAATAAATGAACTTGAGTCCCACACGTCTATTTTCTTATCTGAGCATTGGCTTGCACTGAGTGATCAGAATAAATATTATTGCAGAACATTTCAAAATGATTGATTTTTGAAGACGCCGGACTGCACTGTGCTTGCTGGTGGTAAAGAGACACATGGTTTTAGTTGTCCACTCAGAGAAGTTGATGTTATGTTATTGATAGGTGTGTTTCCACAACATGGATTCTACTTTTAGCTTGCTGTCTGAACTGATACCCCAGACCTCTTGCAGTGGTGTTGGTGCCAGTGTCCGAAGGAAGCGCTACCAAGGGCCTGGTGAACGTGTCCATGATGGCAGATTGAGTCAGTCAAGAGTCAGGGGATATGAGCTTCTGCCGAGCATGAGAGCACTGGAATGCTGTGTCGCGCCATTTTCATAGCTCCTTTGTGCCTTCACATTGCTCCAGGCACTCTCTGCATGGCAGTGTGCCAGCCAGTGCGAGGTCGTCTGTCTCTGAGGTGGAGCAGAGATCTTTGTGTGTTTTGGCTGGAGACAGTGCCCGTGCCCTCTACTGCTGGATTTAAATACCGAGGTGATTGTGTGCTCAACACTGTGACTTTTTCGGGGGGGGGGGGGGGGTGTTGTGGGAGAAAAACAATACAAAAGCAGGATTGTGGGGTTCTGTAACAGCTATGATCTCGTAACAAGCTATAAGTTGGTTATGTGGGTTGAGATGTGCCACAGCTGTAATCTTTTTTTCATGCCTGCACAAAAATAAAGTTTTTAAAAAAAAACACTGTGACTTTTTCTTGTCTCTTTAAAAAAAGTTATTGCTTGCTGCGCTTTAATGATTAACTCATCAATCCATCTGAAGTTGGAATATACCGCGTTTTGTTTAGAGTCCGTTACATCATCACGTCTGGCTGTTTTTTGTAAACAATGTTGCAGCGCTGGAAGCATGCACATGGTTCTGAGCACACACCAACCATGTGTGTGAAGCTATTCTTGTTCTGCTAATTTTACAGCGAAAAAAAAAACCGAAGTTGCAAATGGCAACACCTAGCCTGAACAGCGGTAAAACCGAGCAGAGAATAAAGTTCATAAAAAGAGGGAGTTCTTCTCTGGTCTTTGAAAATGTGGTCACAGACACCAGGGTTGATCCATCTACCTTGCAATCACGCAGCAGCAGCAAACACGATGCTGCATCTACCCCTCAACTCCTAACACGCACGCTGGCTTCGGCCTGGACTTAAAGTAAAGTGCAGCCAGGGTGGCATTATGTACCACTTTAATCCCGTGCCGCTTTTGTAGTCTCCAGTGATCTTTAAGAACGAAACTACGTGCCCCATAATGCAGCTTTGATGTTGGCTGAAAGCCCTAGTAATGTCTGAAGGTGTCACCCAATCATTTCTGCAATTTATCTCATTAATTGATACTACGTGGCTCTACTCGTGCTAAAGTGTCACTGCTAAAGCATGTGAATGTCACGTACAAACACACCCGAAACATAGAAATGCCATACATAAGCAGTCTCAAAACTTTGCAGCTATGGAAAGAGAGGATAGTGGAAGGGAGCCTTTAGTGTGAAAAAGAGGAGATAGAGATAGTGAGAGGGGAGAGATAAGTCAGCCAGGGTGAGTGAAGGAGTGAAGAAGAGAGCGAGAGAAGTCAGAGAAAGGAAGGGAAGCCACAGAGTGAGCAGGGGTGGAAGCAGAGAATGGGAATGGAGAAGCAGGAAAGACTAAGGTGAGAGAATGAGGAGAGAAGCCCGGAGGCAGTGTGGCAGAAGAGTCGGGGTGGGGATAAGTTACAGGCAGCCATGGTAGAGGAGGAAGCAGGGCTCTCGGATGAGACAGACGCGATTCTGGAGGAAGGGGAAGCCGCGCAGAGCTGCCACTTTCAGTCTGAGTGTCTCTGTCGCAAAGAGGAAGGACTGGACGCAGAGTGCGGGAGAGACCGTGGGATCCGGGGAGAGACAGAGTGCCTGAGCCGGCTGGAGAGACTGCCAGAGCTGCGCACAGACTGATAGCTCTAGCGGGCTAGAGACTGCACCTGGAGCCGCACACGGGCTACGAGAGCTGGCAAGAGCCTCCTGGACAGAGTGAGTCCCTGGAACCGCCGCACACCTGAACAGGTGGGAGACGGTGAGGCTCGGTGTGTTCAGGAGAGACATTTGCACCTCAGCGACGAGCGTGAGGAGGTGCCCGAAGAGAGACCACCAACAAAGGAGACCGAAAGGTAAGTGACACTGGAACCTCGATGAGGAGTGAGAGACACCCGATGGACGCTGGGGGATAACGCATACGCCTGAGGGGTGACACCGGAGCCCCAGGCTCTGGGTTGTGCAATCCCTGCATCTCACAGTAAGGGTCTTTCTTTTTATAGTCGACTGCATTCTGGGAGTTGTAGTTTTGTTTCTTCACAATGGAGCCAAGCTGACTAACGGCTGAGCCTCCTGTGCTCTTCGCTTTGACGTGCGCACACTGAACGGGCACTGTTGTGGCGGAGCAAAGGGCAGGGACTGGTAATTGGCAGAAGGGACGCCTTACGCTCAGCACAAGAGGAGTAGGGTGACCAGATTCTCAAAACAACAAGTGATGCCACACGCAAGCAGCATCACGATTGGCAGTCTTCACTTTTGAAGCACTGCACTCGTGCTTGTGGCGGCATCCACCTTGTGGGAGCGAGCAGCGGCCATATGTTTGTAATTAACGTGGCTGCGCCGCTGTTCGCTCCCGCAAGGTGGATGCCACCACAAGCACGAGTGCAGTGCTTCGAAAGTGAAGACCGATGGCTAAAGGTCCTCCTAGGGCAGCGCATGCGCGCTGCCTAGGCGAGACCTCAAAAATGGTAGGTCGCGGAAAAGGGCACTCCCTGTCGCGGGGACGCCTCGGTGCCCCCACACCATGCATGCATGTGTACCCCAGAGACCGATTCGTAGGGCTACAGGTGAAGGGGGGTCAGCCACAGGCCCCCAAAGTACGTCTCCGGCAGCCGCGACATCTCGTCAAGAGCGAATCTATCTAACTGACAGACACAAAATAAAACTAGTGCAGTATTTAACCATTAACGATTAACCAATATATACTGTGCTTCCAATATGACAAAGTCAACATGCCTCACTCCATGTATGCCGTCTCCTTTTCTAGTAATGCCCTAATTTCTCAAACTAACCCACAAGCATGAGCTCTCCACCCAGTGCTCTAAAGAAACCCTAAGAAGAAACGTAGTGCTGTATAAAACTCATAAATAAACACAAAGCTTGTGTCTAAAAATGAAAAGCCAAACCTATTGACTTTGTCATAGGTTGTTTAAAATTTTAATATAATACTCTCTGACACCAGTGGTCCCTAACCTTGGGTCTGCAACACCTAATCAGGAGGCCCTCAAACATTTAGAAAATTAAATATAAGCAGATTAATAAAGTGTATCTATGTAAAAAAGCAATATTGAAATTGAAGGTCTGTAAATGTTAAGGGATTTGAAATTGTATTCTAGGAATTAAGATAGTATTCTTAGCTTGATTTGTGGGATCTAGTACGGACTATTGGTAGCCTTAACTGAAGCACTGCTATGTGGTGACAAAAAGAATATGCATTTGGAGCAAATAAGACATAGTAAAATGGCAGAGTCTATCATATCGCTTCGCCCTTTAGATTTAAAATACATTTTGAAAAGGTCCAACCTTCCATTAAAATTAAAATTTAGATATTTGTACATTTTCTGTTTGTGAATTAAATACATATTTCAAAATGTGTGTATTTGTTAGATGTATTTTTTGTTTCTGTAGTTCTGTGTGTTTTTTGTTCTTCGTCAAATCATAGACATTGCCTAGGCTGGATTTCCCAGATCCCAGTAGTTATTCAGCGGGGGTACATAGAAGTCAAAAATCTAATAACCACTGGTTTATATGTTGCCTTTAACCTACCTATATTTCAAGGTAATTCATGATGAGTCAAACATTAGGTAGTTTATCATTATTCTATCATGGTTCCCAATGCAAGTCCTTTTTAATGCTTTTCTAGTTCTTATAGATTGTTACTAGTTATGATAGCTTTTAATTACAGATAAATATTTAATACAAGTATATCTTCACAGTCTTGGTGAATTGCTCATCAAATAAATGATTTATCCACAGACAGACTTGACATGATGTTGAAGCACTTTGCTGCCTTTGAGAGGTACAAGTGCAGTACAAAAACAATTAATTGTCCAAATGAACAAAATAATCTTGGTTTACTGAGGTGCAATATTCAATACTCAAAGTGCCCTTGTGATGATGGAAAATCCTCCCCACTGTTGGAGTTTCCCCAGTCAAATGTATATATCTTTAGGGTGAGAAAAGGGGCATTACAGGGGACGTGAAAAATCAAGCAAAATATAGCGCACACTTAAAAGCCCACCGGTTTATAGGAATTTACAAACAACTATCGCAGATATTTTTCCACACTGGAAAAGCAATTAAAGCTCCTCTAATGAAAGCCATATAGAATCATGTGGTAAATACCTCATTAGTACATGTCATTGTTTATTTGTGTACTGTAGTTCTGTTGGGTTAACTCAATATCTTTGTTATATCTATAAGTGTGATGCCTTTCCCTTCATCGATCCACATAACATAATTGGTGATGAGGATCAGAATTTGCTGGAACCCACAGACTTATGCTACTCTAGTCATCTCTGATTCTTCACGCAATCTTGCCGGAGTTGTTAGCATACGCTGAGCAGTGGTGAGGTGAAGTTGTCTCCATGCATTCCAGCTACGGGTTTCCATTTTTGGACGCTAGGCTGACTTTTCTGAAATCCTTAGAAACATAACTTGGTGTCATCCTGCAGCGCACCTACATTGCACAAGATTCCCATCTTAAAGAAGTGTCAGTCTTCTGCCTGCCTCATCTGCACAAGGATTTTCAGCTCAAGGTATTGTTCATTATTAGCTCAGTGCATGACAACTCCCCATGAGCTCTTGCTCTGTTTGACATGCCTTTCTTGCTGTGTGCTTCTCCAGTCCAGTGTGCACTCAAACAATAATTCCTTATGAATTTATGCACGTGACATCAGCATAGGTGACTATATTTTGGGCTGAGTTTCTGGTTGAATTTGACAACCAAATTCACACCACAGTTTATAAAGATACTTCCCTGTTTGGACTGAGCATCATAGCACTTGACATTTCATTTTATGTTGGAAGCTTCTTATCATCTTTTTTATGATAAACTGCTCATCTGTTTCCTTGAAACTTCACATTTTGGAAAGCAACATTTATTTTCAATTTTATTTAATCTCCTGACATTTCAGATTACTTCACCATAGCAAATTCAAAAACAGTTATGCTTCCACTGCCCTTCTTAAGTACACCGGGCAAACCTCCAATAAAGTGAAAGCAATGGATCAGAATTTATGAAAAATATTTAGTTGCCATAGATGCTTTTACATACATCCCTCAAGTTATCTTGGACATTCTGGTCATCAGGTGTTTGACATCTTAGAATAGAAAAATGCAAACCCAGGCTAATATGAAACATTAGATGTTTATTCTGAAGCAATAGCTCCACTACAAAAAACAGCATTCAGAAGAACAGAGTGTGCTACTTAAAGGCCACAATTTTCTTAAAAGAAAGCAAAGTAGTGAAGAAACTGTGGAAGACTATATAACCGCATTAATGTGGTAAATTTGTGTTTGTTATTACAAAGAACTAAAGGAACTTTTACTTGGCGGCAAAAATCCCACTTTGTTAGAAGTCATAGATATAGCACTCAGTACAGATTGTTTTCTCATTTCAACTAGAGCATTGGCTTAAAATCAAGATCAGTCTGGTTCAGGTAACATGGCTTTAGCATTCGTCAAGGATAACTCTAATGTGTATGCTTCGAATGTTAAAAATAGATATAGGAGATATCATAATAAGAAAGGTAAAAACGTGTGCTACAGATGTGGCTCAAAGACACATTTAGGTAATAATCCTGATTCTCCAGCTCAAAGGAAAAAAAAGCATTTGTATGACAATTGGGCATTTTCATTCAGGTTTGTAGAACTGGCAAAGTGCCATTGAAAGGTAGGAGTGTGGAAGTGGAACACAAGGGGCCCGATTCACTGAACTAACTTAAGACAAAATCCTAAACTTGCTACCATTTTGGTATTCACAGAAGGCACTTACTCATTTTGGTATTCACAGAAGGCACTTATTTCGGTATTCACAGAAGTTAGGATTCCTAACCTTAGGACTCCTAAATGCCTTCTGTGAATACTGAAACTCTTAAAGTTAGGATTTTTCTCAGTTTAGGAGTAGTAAAGTTAGGACTCCTGCTGATGCTGATATTTGTACCACAGAGCACAAGTTCAAAGTTCTTTTGTGTCAAATAATTATAGGTGATGTACATTTTGGGGCTATGGCAGACTCCGGATAACCGATTACTGTGATCGCTGAAAAAACATTTTATCTTCACTGGTATGCAAAGTTTAAATCGTGTGATCCTGAAATAAGTCCCAATGCTTTTAAAGATTCTGACATTGATCTTTAAGGTTTTTTCTGGGATAATTTAATTTGTTTAAGAAGAGATATTAGAACTAAAGTATTTTTATCTATCAAAGCATGTGAAATAGTGGCAGAATTTAGCCAAGATGGGTATTTTACTTAAACCAGGAACAGAGAATACCATTGTATTTGGGAATTTACTGGTTCCCTAACATTCATTGTTATTTTAGTGCTGATAACATTTGTGTTAAGCATTTCTTAACTAAATTTCCAGGAGTGTTTAGTGAACATGTGGGTAAGGTTTCAGGTTTTGAACATTGTATAAGGTTAAAGCAACAGGCTTCACCTGTGTTCACAAAGTGAGACCAGTACCATTGAGTGGAAGGTAAGATTGGAAAATGCTATTGGTCAGGCTATGTTTGGAGGGAATTATTGATCCTGTTGACTCGCCCAAATAGATTTCCCCAGATGTGATCACACAGAAGAAAAATGGAAGATTGGCTTGTAAGCTGATCTTCACACATTAAATGCTAACATTCTAGTGGATTGTCATCCTCGTCTGAAAATCCAGGATTTATTAGCCAAAATTAGTGGGGCTACATGTTTCTCTTTTATTGACGTAAGATCTGCTGATCACCAGATATCATTATCTGCAAATGTGCAGGATCTAACTACTTTCATAACACCATTTGGTGCATTCAAATATTTTTGTTTGCCATTTGGTTTAGCTTCCACAGCAAGTGTCTTTCAGAAACCTATTGACTGTCTTTTCTTGAATGTGCCTGGTGTACAGGCTTTCCAGGATGGCATTTTAATATATGACAAACAACTGAAAGAACATAACTTCATCCTGGAAAAAGGGTTCAGTATTCTAAAAGAAGGAGGGATGACAATAAGAGAAGACAAATGCATTTATTTTTGTGTAGCAGGTCAACTATCTGGGACATACGGTTGTACGTGCTCTAATAAAACCTAAATTCAGTCTTATTCAAGTTATTGTGGATGCTCAAGTACCTCCAGATAAGCACACATTGAGGAGATTATTATTATAGATGCTGTGCAGGAACGCATTTGTCTTATATCTGAAACAGATTGGAAAGAACCATACAAAAAAGATTATATCTTAAGGGATGTAATGCACTACATTTGGACAGGGTGGCCAAAAGAGAGGTCTCTGTTCGTTCATTTAAGGTATAAAGCATATGTTCCATGTTGCTCCTGAACGTAGCGTTGTCCATGCTATAATTTTGAGACAAGACCAATGCGGTCCTCCGGTTGCCTTAGTGGATTTGCTTAGCAAGGTAGCACATGAAGGACATCTAGAGATTACTTACACCTGTAAAAAACCAAAACAGTTTTATTGGTGGCCTTCTCTTGATTCTCATATTACCAATTTGGGTGAATATATGTTCAGAGTGTATATAGTCTGACAAACACTGGAAAACTACAGAAATTATATTACACCCACAGATTTTCTAGATGCACCTTGGGAGAAATAAGCCATGGACTTTACGGGCCCATTTAATGTTTTGGAATCAAATCTAAAATACACTATAGTTTTAATAGGCTAATATTCAAAATGGATTTATGATCGTTTGGCGGATATTGCAAGCACAGATAATATAGTAATTTTTTTTAAAATGTATCTTCCATTTTTTCTATTGAAGGGGCATTTAAATATTCTGTCAGAGGCAATGACACTCACTTTGTGTCTGAACATGTGTGGAGGTTTGTCCACAGTTTTGATATCAAACATTTACAAGTAGCTTTATGTAGCCCATCTTCCAATGTTCTTGTAGAAAGAGAGAATCTTTTTTTGAAGGAGGGTTTCCAAACAGCTATTGCTTATGGTTTATCTGTGAATGAGTATTTATCTCTAAAGGTGTGGAGTTAAAATACTACTGGGGAGTTTCTGTTCACATCATTAAAAGAAAGGATGCCAAAAACAAATTTATGCCCAGAATAGATATAAACATTGTGTGTTGTAACCGTTAAAATAAATTCTGAGGCAAGTGTAAAACAAAAAGTAAAAAAAAAAATTATATACAAAACTCAATTTAACAACAGCAAGAAAGTAAGCCATACTTTGATGAATTCAGGTGAGCGAGCCATTATTACATCATTAAAGAAAGTTATGAAGGGAGTAGCAATTTTTTTTTAACCCATTAAAGTTTTAAAAGAAAGCAAAATGTCTGTTTTACATGCAGGAAAAAGTTGGTAGAACATGAGAAATGTGGTGCAAGTGAGTGATTTTCAAGCACAAATTATTTCTAATCACAAACAACATGTCAGGGGCAAATAATCTAATAGTTCTGATTTTTGTTTGCTGACAAAGATATTTCCGAGGCGCATACTTGACTAATGCACAATCCTCCACAAACTGGTAGCAATATCAGTCAGATGCTCTTTGTCTTCATTCTAAGTCTTCTGACTTGGAATGACTTTAATTTGAGTCTTTGCCTGCTTCAACTTCTGAGGTAATTTCTGAAGACAGCTCAAATATGTCTAACGGTTCAAGTTTCGGTTCTCCAGATTTATGCAAGTCACACAAGGTGTGTAATATTGTACAGAATACTAAAATGACCACTACGCAATTTCAAGGTTCTTGCAAACATTCTGTAAGATTGCCTGTGAAATTTGATGATTATATTGTTTATTAAATGTTTGTTTTTCCCTTCAAGGGCGCGGGGTGATGTGGTGAGTGCTTTATTAGTACATGTCATTGTTTACTTGTGAAATATAGATTGTATTTCTGTTCTGTTGGATTGACCCAACCTCAACATTGTGTGGCAGTTGCTGAGATCGAGTAATCTAAGCAGACGGCTTTCTTCTCATGGGTCCTTGTTTACCAGAAATAAACTTTTATTGTGTTATATCTAAACGCATGATGCCCTTTCCTTCATCGGTCCACATAACATCTTTCCTGGGGAAAAGAGGATATTTTATTTGGGGTGTATAGCAAGAGTTGTCTCAATAAGTAAACACATTTTAAGTATAAAAATATAGAAAGTAACATTTTGAAAGTTGAAATACTCCTGAAATTCTTTGGCTGTTGTAGATTTCAAAATTACTGCTGGGATTCATTGTGAGCCCTCAAGAAGTTGGATATCTATTTCAAATATTTAATATGTATTGCATAGTTTTTATCCTTTTACTCTTGGTGTGTGTAAATCTGGTTGTATGGTCAAAACTGGCAGAATAAAGTTTTTCTTGCCTTGGCTATTTCAAATATTTGAGGAAACCAGCAGCAGTGGACATCATCGTTTGCCAGCTGGTCATGGAAAATCCTTCAATGGGGGCCTGATTCTCAGAAATACTAGTGGTAATACAATTGGAGTTTTCAACCTAACATTAGTGCAGGTTTACTCATTTTTGACTTCTCAAACGTTTTTCAGATTATGCCTGGAATCCTAAATAAGTTGCAGGTTTTATGTGTACTTTCAGGAAACGATTGGGAATTCTGTGTCTTCTTTAGCATCAATGGCGAAACCTCTTCCCCCAACTCTCGCCCTAATTTTGTTGGCGTACCTTTCTACCTTTGACTCTGGAAATAGATGCTACTGTCCTCATTAGGAGTAAATGTCTGACATTTTTTAAAGGTTGCAAGGAGTGAGAGAGGAGTTTGTGAATACTCACAAATGTTTAAGTTTGTGTGTGTGTACAAACTGACATGGCATTCCAGCCTGGGAAAGTCCCCTCTCCACTCCACTGTGTTTACATTTACTCACAAACATCTTTGTCTCAGTTAATCATTTTATGAGTGCAGAACCAAGCTTTGTGTTGTGAGTACCAAAAGTGTTTTTTCTCTTAGTATTTAGTTTGACACAGCCTTTGATTATGATGGTGATGCACTTCTGAAAACATTATGTATTTCCATACCTTTCATTTATTTATTATAGACTGTCATTCTGACCAGGCATTAGGAGATTACACAATTACGAGGGCAAAATAAGCTACATGTAAAGAGGAAGGGGTGAAAGAGGAGCAGGACAAACAGCATAAGCTAAGAGAAAAGAAAAAAGGTTTAAATAGGATGAAAAACCAAGTTCGAGTAGCTAGCAAATCATTTTTGGTAGAGATATGATTGTAGATTCTTTGTGAAAGCAAGACGGGTAAATTGGAGTGAGAGGAAGTGTAAGTCCAGCCTTGATGTTTTCTTGAACTGAAACCTGATACTTTGCAGTTCAACGCCATATCTACCAAATGCTTAGTGTATCTAAATCGCATGTAGGTACTCAACAAAAACAATTTTTGAAACGAATGTAGGTACTAAAAAAAAACAATTTTTGAATGTATATTCCACATCTTGATTCACATATTCAGGATTTCAGGAATAAACTGCACGTATGGTGGCAAATCCTCCTAAATCCATGTTTTAAATTTAGAGTGATGCGTGAGACAATGGGTATAGGAAGCGGGTCAGGTGAACTTCCCTGATATTGTATGTTTTTGTGGAAAACATGAACATTTGTTCCTGCAAAAGACCGGATTAAGAGCCACTCTAAGGTGGTAAAGGGAAGGGAATTCACCTAAGAAGTGTGAAGGAGGGCGTTCTCTGCAGGAACACATTTTCTCAAGCAAGAAAAAAACTTAATTGAATTGAGTAAATGCTCAATTCTGTTTGATTTAATCCTAGTGAAAAATCGGCATGAGAAAATGTTATGAACTGCAAGACTTGAGATATACTATTGTAGAGCCTTGAGTTTGTGAAATTGAGTGCTACAGAGGATTTGTTTGTGATTTGTAATTGCTGTTATATTTGTCATTTGTTTTGGTTTAATCTTTAACATGAACCTACTTAGACTTTTTTCAGAACTTCTTTTTACACTTTAGCGAATGCTGCTATACTCCTGTTATTTTACTGTTTTTTTAAAATTGCATTTACTTCTTTTTAGGAAAACTATGAATGTGTTTGTTTCAGGATACCACTGCAGATATTCTGTCAGGGTAAGACAGCTTGTGGAAGCCAAAAGCATTGCATGGTAGATGTGAGTTCCTGTGGGCTTGCATTTGATGTTCTCAAAATGTACACATTAATTATTTTTTTATAAATGCACTTCCCGGCACTGTCAGCTGTGCTGGCCTGGGAATTTCACTTTAATGTGCAGGCTCTCATTCCATATGCTGTGCTCATTACGCTGTATTGATTTGCGCCTGCACCATGTCTTCATTTTCCTACAGTCATGATGTCATTTTCTCAAAGTATAATAGATACCATGTGTTTTGTTTCCTTCTTGCACAATACTTAATTACAGATTATATGATATGTACCTGATGTAAATAAAAGAATAATGTGTTTAAAGCTTGGAATCTCCTATCATCAAAAACATGGTTGGGAGCAAAAACCTTCAGTGGTCTATTCACAAACTGCATTCTTATACTATGAAAGGTTTTACTACAGTAGTATTACTCACATACTACAAAATGCTATTCATGAAACTACCACCGGAGACATCCACCATCAACGCTCCTATATTTTCTGTATGAAGAATGGTAACCTAAAAGTGATGGAGATTTGTCATAGAAATGTTCACTTTCACTAATAAGCAATGATGAAAGCTTTTGCATCTCTCAGGTCTGCTGCTCAAAAGGAAGAATCCACGAGATAGAAAAATAATGTGTGCCCCTGAACAGCAATACCCTGAAGAAAGGAATATGGAAAAGATAAAAATAAGGGCGATCAGGCACATGCATCAACCACAAAACCGGTCGCAAACGGGCAGATTCTCAGAATCTGCCCCTTTGCGACCGGTATTTTTGCATTTGGGATGCATCATCCCAAATGCAAAAATCGCAATTTAAGGAATCTCAAAATAGCGATTCCTTAAATAGCGATTGCATTTAAGGAATCCCTAATTGAGATTCCTTAAATGCAATGCATTAAAGTTTAAAAAATAGCGATTTCGCTATTAGCGGGAGCAAATTACCATGAAGCTGGACTTCATGGTAATTTGCTAAAACTTAGAAAAATGCACTTATTTGCATTTTTCTAAGTTTCATGTTGTGCACACACATGCCCTTAGAGCATGTGTGTATGCAACATGTGTGCAGAGTTCAAATACATGGGTGCAATAGGGTGTCATTTTGACACCCTTGCTCCCTAGAAATTGCGGGAGCAATTTGCGAGTACCTACTGGTACTCGCAAATTGCTCCCGCAATCTCCAATGCATTCCTATGGGCCTGGAGGCCCATAGGAATGAATGGGAAGCCATTCATTAATTGCGACTCGCAATTTGTGAGTCGCAATTAATGAATGTTAAGGAATCGCTATTTTAATAGCGATTCCTACATGCATAGGCTTTTGCGAGTCCTTAGTTGCGATTCCTTAATATTCACAATTAAGGACTCGCAAAAGCTTTTCTTGATGCATGTGCCTGTATTATCCCTAAAAATTGAGAGTGCCACAGAAAATTTAGCAAACTACAGAGAAGTAGCATTCCAAAGAGGACATAAATAAAAAAAAACACACAGGGAGCAATGTTGAGAGCAGTAGAGTTTATAATGGTGGGATGAACATCTTATTTCATGAAGACAGAAAAGAGTTTGGGGATGTAGTGACCCATTCTGGGAAATGAAGTATAGTAAGAAATGGGATGAAGATGGAGATGAGGTGGTAATTTTAACTTTACTGGTCAAGCATTGTGTTGGTGCATCATGGTTTTCTATTCTTCCAATGATTCCACACATGAGAAAGTTAACAGCAATCCATCTGATGCTGGTCACTGGTACAATCAATCTTTTTCACTTTTAGTACTGCACAAGTGATCGTCTTCTGCATTACTATTACAAGTAAACCAGATTCAATGTTGCAGGAACAACTCAGGTAGGACTGTTATTGTCTTGCTTGTGGAAGCTTTAAGGAAAATAGCAAACCATCTACCCAACTATAATGAAAAGACTACTTAAGCCATATGTAGAAACTAAGCCTCCAGACTAACAGCTTGACTTTTAAGCTTTTTAGAAGTACACATTATACCATGCATTGGATTAATGTCGGAAAGATAGAACCTGTGAGCCGATGCAGTCCCTATCCTGAGTGCCTGCACTGTTCAGTCTTCTTCGTGGCCTACATTGTAGGATGTGAACCATGGCTTCTTGGTAGGAACAGGAACAGCTAGGATATTGAATACTAAAGAGCAGCAGTCTTCTGCTCATTTATGCTGCAACATCCCACGATTCATGGCACAAGGGCAAACAAATTATAGTGACCAGAAAGAGGGCACGTCCCTATCAGGAAAGTACAAGTCACATCTACATTCCCCTCCATGTTCCCTATTGAAAGGCTGACCAGCTTTTCTGCTTCACAGTCAGAGAATGGGCCAAACTTTAACTAGTGGTGGACGCCTGGCTGACCTGTTGGTGCGTGTGGAGAACTGCTACCCTGAATGCTGCTTTCCTTGCAGCGCCTCGCGGAACCCGCTTCGCGGGTCCCGCTTCGAGGGGTGTGCTGTCCTGGACCTTTGGACCCCTGGAGTTGTTTCCTTGCCAAAGCAAAGCCTGCAGTGGGTGTGAGTGCGCGTGGGCAGGGCTGCGAGCTGCGGGACCGGGACTACATCTCCCAGGAGTCCCCGCCAGCCCTAATTACAATCATCTGGGCCGCTCTCCCTGCCTGCCCTGCCCCCACCAACGAATTTAAAACCTTTGGGACTCCGTTATACTTTGGGACGCCTGGCTGACCTGTTGGTGCGTGTGGAGAACTGCTACCCTGACTGCTGCTTTCCTTGCAGCGCCTCGCGGAACCCGCTTCGCGGGTCCCGCTTCGAGGGGTGTGCTGTCCTGGACCTTTGGACCCCTGGAGTTGTTTCCTTGCCAAAGCGGAGCCTGCAGTGGGTGTGAGTGCGCGTGGGCAGGGCTGCGAGCTGCGGGACCGGGACTACATCTCCCAGGAGTCCCCGCCAGCCCTAATTACAATCATCTGGGCCGCTCTCCCTGCCTGCCCCGCCCCCACTAACGAGAGTCTCTATTTTTTCAATCTGTTATTCCCGCTGCGCGGGAGCGCACGCGGGAGCGTCCCGGGAGAAGCCCGGGACAAGGGCGGGACCGTCTGTGGCCGTCAGAGGCCGGAGTAGGCCGGGCTGGGCCTACTCTCTTGGATCGTCCATTCGACCCCTGGTCCTATTTTCTGTCACAGCCCCTTGCCGATTATAATCCATCACTCACATTATGCCGTCCCCGGCAAGGGAGAGTACCCCATTGAAGCCGGGAGGAGTTAAAAATAGGACCCTAGAGAATTATTTCTCCCGGGCGGTGGGGGAGGGGGACAAAGAGTGCAACCTGTCCCGGTTAAGGGCAGAACGGAGACGCTCAATAGATAACTTGAAAAACACCCCCCTTGGAGAACAACCCACTACGCCCAGGGAGGAGTTGTACCTAATAGATGATGTCCCACTCCTGCTGAGGGATTGTATAAACACTCCACCAGTTGCAGCCATGAGTATAGTCCCAGCTACCAGTCCAAGCCCTACAAGGGTGACCATTGATTTAGACTCCCAACCCCCCCAGCCTCTAAGGCTAGGAAAGCTAAACCCAAGCCAGTTACTACACAAGGAGCACCGGGGCCCCCTCCTAATAAACGTAGGAGGAAATCGAAGGGAGCCCAGGGAAGGAGTAAATCCAAGATCTCTCACTCGGACTTTGGGAAGTCTTCAAAACCCCCCGTATTAGCAGCAAAATTACCGGCTGAATCACACCCCAAACCTATTGCCCGGGAGGATCTAGCTCCCGCCCTGATAAAAGACATAGGAACTAGTACCGCTAATGTCCCCCTCTCTGTTGTCCCGCTTGGAAACCTGGAATTCTTGCTAAGGTCTCTATTACTACCGATTAGCGAGAGTATAAAAAAGATTGAGATCAGACTAACTATTCTGGAGGCCACACTAGGTAGTCTGAAAATCCCGGCTGGTCATCAGGGAAAGCATCTAGAATCTACCCCCGCCACAATAGCCCCTCAACAGCCTGTAAATAGTGCAGCAAACTTAGTCCCTCTACAAGCCGCAAATGCGGCGGCCCCGCAAAAACCCCTAAGGCCCAAGCCTGCACCAACTAAGCCCATTAACTCTAACATGCCTACTCCTCCTTCAGGCCCTGTTCATCCGGCACAGCCGGTAGATAGTACCACACCGACTCCCCTAATGAAGCTTCCCTTGAGACCACGCAGACCTAACCTACCCCCAGAGACTAATGATCTCACTGTAGTCATGGCGGGTGTCCCCTCACTCGAAGAAGGTGAAACTGAGGATTTTTGTGCCCTGAAAAGTAGGGTAATTAAGTGGTTAAACATAAATAGACCCCTCCCGACACACCTTTATAACGAAATCATAATGGTAAGAAGGGTGCCATGGGTGGAGGAACATACAAATCTATTATAGGGGACTGCATATTGGTGAGTTTTAGGGACACAGGAACGGTGTCCTACATATGCCAAGGGAAGAATAGATCCAGAGAATCCACTATCCAAACCCTTCGTGTATCTTTCTTTTTCCCCATTATTCCAGTCCCATTGCAGCCGCCCCAAATTCATGACAACTGGGAGAGGGTTGGCAGGAGGGGGAGACACTGGGCCTTCAACCCTAGGCCATTATTTGGCCGACCAGAACCACCCTTGCACACCTATAACCGGTTTACTTGCCTGAACGGTCTAGAGGGGGTGGATTGACAAACAGATAATGTCCCCCAGGGTCACATGGATAAGGGCGTTTTGGTAGAGGTGGTGGAGGAGCAAAACTCTCAGGCTCAGCAAACTCTACCGAGTGGTGTGGGGATTTCCATGTTTGCTGAACCTAACACTACAGCCATAGAAGATATAGGAGGGGGACATGGGCTGGCTACGCAAGGGTCATTACAGGAGATACCATCAAGGCCCCAGGGGGGGTTCAAGACGGAGGGGAGAGGGAGTGAGATTCATCTCCTGGAATGTAGCAGGCATAGCGGGCAAATTTAATAACAAGGAATGGGTTGATTTTATTAGAAAATTTCAAGTTATATGTGTACAGGAGACATGGGCCTTGGTGAATAATTACCATCTACAGGGGTACAAGTGTTTTTTTGTCCCCGCCCGAAAATCCAGATCAGGGAGAGCAATGGGCGGTTTGTCCATCTACGTAGATTTAGACCTCCCAGGCTCCTGGTCCTCCCCAGATTGGAACTCACATGGGATTCAGGTAGTTCGGTTCCTCGGAAAGGGGTTAAGATTTTCTGTTCTTAACATCTATAACACTGAGATAGTAAACAACCATATCCCGCTACTAGCTGAACTAGACCATAGGCTGGGACAAGAAACAACATTCCAAAATAAGGGGCCGCCGCACGGGCTGCTTTTAGTGGGAGACTTTAATTGCCACCTCTGTCCGGCACTGGTCAAGGTAAACACAGACTGGTCACAATGTCCAATGGAGAAGGGTCCGCATTTTTCTCATACGCCTACTGGGTTGGCTCTTAGGTTGCTTCGGCTTAAGTACGACCTAGAGCATACCATTAATATGATAGACCCACAGTCGGATGGTTCACTCCCACCAACTTTCAAGGGCAGGGGTTGCTCATCTATTATAGATTATATTTTGGCCTCGAGATCCCTGATAAACAAAATAATCAGTGTAGGGATAGATTGGAGCAGTTTTAGTGACCACAATCCCCTTGTTTTGATGCTCTCGTATAGGGTGGGTGCTGGAACTAGAGTCCACCGCTCAATTGAGGAGAGGGTCACAGATCAAGGTAGGAGACTGAAATGGTCCAAAATAGATGGGGTAAAGTTTTATAAAACTTTGGGCGACAAGGGCCGACTAGCCATTAACGACTGTCTAGACCTAGAAGTCCAGGGACCAAGGGTACTGGAAGCATTTGACCAGATTGCTAACCTGGTCGATGGCCTACTTAGGACCAGTGCGCCCACATGTAATCTGGTAAATCCCCGGTGGTTTGATAAAGACTGCTCTAAGGCACTGAGGGAGTTGAAATGCTCCCTTAAGCTAAAACCAAGGGACCCTCAAAAAATCAAGGGGTGCAGAGAAAAATATAAAAAAGAGACCAAAAGGAGGAAACTTGCCCTGCAGGCAGAAGCTTGGGCAGACTTAAGAGAGGCAGGCGAAAGAAGGGATCTAGCGGGATTTTGGAGAATCATTAATAAACCGACCTTTCAAGAAAATGATTCCCCAGAGATAGGGGTTAACATCCTCCCGGAGCAGTGGGTCACACACTTTAGGGGTCTATATAACCATGAGCCCGGTATCCATGTAGAGTCACCCGTAACCACAAGTCAGGTTCCCTCGGTAGTATTCACTCTTAAGGAGATTACTGCAGGGATGGAGGGTCTGACTAAAAATAAAGCCCCGGGGCCGGATGGAATTCCCCTGACCTGTTTCTTAGTAATATAGAACTATGGGCCCCGCTGATGACCAGGGTCATAAATACTGCGACCATTTGCGGCCTGCCACCATCCTGGTCTAAAGCGATCATCGTGCCAATCTTCAAAAAGGGCAACAGGGATGACCCCAAGTGCTACAGGCCCATTTCCCTGATTGACATATCGGCTAAACTTTTGGGTAGGGCAATCCTCAACAGACTGTCCGAGTGGTCCGAAGAGAATAACATCTTCTCGGACACTCAATACGGGTTTAGGACAGGGAGGTCCACCAGTGACCAATGCCTGAACCTTTACATGCTGACTGCCAAATATACTCTGGCCAGTGATGAACCCATTTATATGGGATTCATGGATCTGGCAGCAGCATTCGATCACGTCAATAGAGGAAAGCTGTGGGATATGATGTTAAGCATGGGGATTGAGAGTGGTTTAATTACCATATTAAGGGAATTACACAGCGACACCACGGCCAAGGTTCGATTTAATAGGGAGGGAGGATTGTCTGACTCTTTTCCCTGTAAGAGTGGAGTCAGACAAGGTTGCATTCTTGCCCCTTTTTTGTTCTCCCTTTATATTAATAACCTGGAGCAGTTTCTCTTGGGGTTAAAGGCAGATTCCCCAAGGGTCGGAGCGGCATATTCCTGTTCTGCTTTACGCAGATGACGCGGTTCTGCTTGCACGCACACCTCGAAGCTTACAAATCCTGATAGACGGGTTTGTTAGGTTCATGAGTACACTGGATCTATCTGTCAACCTGGGCAAATCATATGTACTCCTGGCCGGCAAAAAACCTTCCTCTAAATTTACTTATACAATAGGCACCCGTACTTTAGAGGAGGTCAAAACGTTCTCTTATCTTGGAGTAACCTTTGATGGTGCTTTGCAGTTTAACTCTTTAGTGGTGGAACGTTGTAGCAAAATGATTGCCTCTAATGGGGCTATAGCTGGATATGGCAGGAGGCTAGGTAGATGGAGCCCGGAACAGGTAATGAACTTGTATGGCTCCGTATCATGCTCCAAAGTAATCTATCGGGCAGAAGTATGGGGCTTTGTGAACACCACTAGAATTCAACAGGAAGAAAACAAATATCTGAAATCTATCCTGAGGGCACCACCAAGTACCGCTGGAATCATAGCTCATAGGGAGCTAGGGAGACCATACTTGGATGACCTGTTAAAACTTAGGCCAATTGTGGCCTGGCTAAAAATATGGGTTAATCCAGATGCGCATCTAAGCAGAGAAATTTTATTGGACTGCTTAGATAGGACCCATTGTATGCGCATCCCCTGGCTTAAATATGTAAGAAACACCCTTGAAGATTTAGGCTTTGGAAACCTCTTCACGAACCCCACATCAATTTCAGCCCAGCACAAGAAACAAGTAGGGGAAATTTTCCTAGAGCGGAAAACCCAATGTAGAGCTGAGGCTGAAGGTGTTAAAAAGACTGTGAGGGCTCATAATCTGGTAAAGAGTGTGGAGGGTATGGAGCCTTATCTGTATCTTGTGTATAATGCACAGGATAGATTTCTTATGTGCCGTTTTAGACTGAATTTACTTCCTTTTATGTTGGCCTCACCAGCAGGTTTCACCACGTCAATTGAGCAGAAGGGACCCTGCGGCTGCGACAACAGGTCTCCGCAGGATTCCCTTCATTTTGTTTTGCTCTGTCCCTATTTCTCTATGCCCAGGCGCAGATTTCTTGTAAATATTTTAAAAAAAGCCCAACAGGAACGTGCCAGGGACGCATTAGTCTTTTTGCAAAAAGCCTCTGATCCACTAACATTGTGCTGTATTATGAATTTTATTAAGGTTGCGGTCCGATTAAAGATGACTAGGGGAGAGGAATGAAAGACTTTGGATTTTCCTTTTTTTATGATCCTGTATGTCGGTATCTCTATTTGCACTAACTTTGTATAAGGATTTTGATTAATGTTTAATGACTTTTTATCCATGTATATATATGTGCTTTTATGGTGTTTTTTAATCACCGAATAAAGATTTAAAAAAAAAAAAAAAAAAACTAGTGGTGGTGAGGGGCCACTCTGCTGTATGGTCCGAGACACATTATGGGAGGTCCAGCACCTCACCTATACAGTCATGGTTGGGAGGGGAGAATAAGCATTGTGAAGTGGCAATAATGGCCCCAGTAGAAAAATTGGAGCAGTGGCTTCTGATGCAGCAGCACAGTGCCTTCTATTACAGTTGGCGGTGCCATATCGTGGTTACCAAGGCACGCATAGCTTGCCAACCATAAATGCATCTCAGACAGTCAAATCATAAGAGCTGCACTTGATGTGCAAATTGTAACCCACAATAGTGGCATAATTACAAATAATGTGTGTGTTCACCCTAAAACATCTGAATATTAATCAGTGTGGGTGGTCAAACCATCAAGGGAGCTACTGTTTTAAAATGTATACATCCACAAAATGCCGTGAGCTGATCCCCAAATTTGATGGATAGCCACTGCAGTCAAAACATGAAGTTACCTGATCCAAACAAGTCAATGGCTTAAGGGCGCTCACCAGAAGTCCCTTTCTGTATATCTAGAAAGCAGTAGGCACTTTACAGACTCCATGACTACATCAGGAGGTTCATCCTCAACATCCTAGAAAATTACGTCAGCTGCCTCTAGCCGGGAGGTCCTTTATAGGTGGGAGGCACTGTCAGTGCCATGCTGGAGCTGAGACAGGTGAGTCTAGTTGCCATGGTGTATATCTCAGAGTAGCAACAGTGTTGGGGCCTTGAGGGCATCAGAGGCTGCCAGGCTCAATTATTTCAAGTTCATGGATCTGGAAGCCTTGTAGAGCTCAGTGCTATGAGATCTTGCAAGACTGGAAAGGTCTCTTTTGACATTTAGAGGCCTAAACCTAGAAATAACACCATGCTAGGCAATTGAAAACCAGGACCAGCGAAACTCTCTTTAGATCTTCTACCTCATGATCTGTTAGTTCCAGCTCAAACATGAAACCCTTACATTTCACCTTGCCTCAGCAAAATCAGATTGTTTTCAGGACCTCCAGCAATCTGGACAGAATCAGATAAAGAAAGTAACACAACAAGTTTGTTGTGCAACTCATCTGGAGCAGCAAGTTATGTATTCAGCTTATGGATAACATAGTACATTGAAAAATGGTAAGTTTCTTAGAAACTAGCATTAATTTGAGGACTAATTTGATAAATACTAGTAAGACTAATTAATTTAGACTTTGTTGCTCTCTCATTTTTTAGTCTATGTATTAAGAAATTTTGTTCACACTAATGGGAGCAAAGACCAAACTAATATTTAACAGATATTGTGAAAGATATATAACATACCATGAATCCTGTTCCGTAGCAGGAATCTTGGAACAATTGGAAAGTACAAAGAAGAACAAATCCATAAACAAAAGTATGGACAATATGTTTACAAATTAGAATCAATAAACGTTGAGTTTTTGTGCAAGTTTAATTATAGTTGTTGTACAATATGTGTCATCAGACATTGTTGAATAGAGATACAAGAGAGATGTTCTCTGATTGACCCTTCTGTGGACTATAGCTTGCTTACCCTTGCATTCGACTGAATAAGGTGTATTCTTCCACTGCCAACATTATGAAACAATACAGTTTTTACTTTAATTTTTTTTGTTCTTCTTTGGAGTGCATGTCTTGTTCCTTCCTTTTTATCAGAGCATGATGTGCAATTTCTTGTGTTCCCTCCTCACTCACCCCATCAATCTCCTCTCACTCTTCCCCAGGATGGTGGCTTTGGTGATGCCCTGGATATTGGCTCTTTACACTTTGCTATGCCTCCTTGGGCTTGGTTTGTGAGCCCGCTCTCCCTCCTCAGTCATCCCCTCCTGCTCCATGGTGTCAGGTGCTATTAATTTTGTGAATAACAAATGCTTTGTGCTGGAACTGGCAAAGCCAATAGTGGCAATCTGCCATGTTCAAAGTGTAGAAAATATTGTGTGCTGCATCTTCAAGATGGCTGCTGTGCTGCGTGACTCAGTGTCTGTTGCAGCGTAACTTTGCATCACGCAACCTGCCGGCCATCTTCAAAGTATGGATGTCACATGGCATGCGAGGGATGACCAGAAGGCACCTTGTTGCTCTAACTGATTTTATTTCAGTATTGATATTGGGCAAGGAAGTAGCTGGCTTCTGATTCATTCTTCTTCTCCTCTCTACTTTTGGTTCATCCAAGATAATGGGCCTGCCGGCATCCTTGGAGAAAAGAAGAGACATGGGTAAGTTCTATTCCCTTCCTATTTCTATTTGAGAGAGTTAGGGAATTGACACCGGGAACCCGCCACCACATTGTTACCTAGGCTCACCCGAATGTGCGGGGGTATGTAGCCCCAAGCAAGCAATGTTGTGAGGAACCCAGTGTGCTCAGGGGTAGGAACAAATGGAGAACACAAAACACAACCTCTACTCGAGGGAAACCACAAAAAACCCAGAAATGAGTATGGTCAGAACACTCCTTTAGTTTTGGTTTTTAAGAATAAGGGGCTCATAATGATGGCGGGCGGACTGTAACGGTGATGGGACCGCCCGCCAGACGTGCGGCCGTCACACCAGCCCAATTTTGATGCGCCCACCAGTATGGCGGGCGCATCCTGGCCCTTTAATACTGCCGACGGTGCTGCTGGCTGCAGCACCGTCCACAATGTTAAAAGGCCACAATGTGCATTTCCATGCACAACGTGGCAGGCACCACCCAGTGCCTGCCACCCTGTGCATGGAAATGTAGGGGGGTACCATGGGTACCCCACTAGTGCACCCTCCCACCCCCACAGAGGGTGCCCGCAACGGGCCCCAAAGCCATTCTCCGCCTGTCTTTCTGCAGCGGGATATCCGCTGCAAAAAGACAGGCGGAAGGTCTCATGCTAATCACTACGGCGGTGCAATGATGCCCTGGTTCTGGGTTCCGCAAGGCAGGCAGAACAGGACTGCCTTGCGGGACCATGGCGGATGGACTTTCCGTCCGCCGCGGAACCAATGTGATTCCCACCTCCATCCTAATTTGGCGGTGGGTGAATCACATTTTGATGGCTGGAGGATCGCCACTGCCGGCCTGGTGGTGGCGATCCTCCCGCCATCATAATGAGCCCCTCAGTGAGGAGACCCTGGTTGTCCATGCTCCCTTAACCTAGGGTTTTGCGTCCAGCCGATGACACTCCTGGCATGAACGACTGCTCTCCACTTCTGGGTCATCGCTGAGCAGGAATTGCACTCCGGTTTCTTCTTCGGCATGGACATTTGGCGACTCCACGTTCTCTGATGAGCTGGTCTTTTTTTGCGAAGTCGCTGGCGTTTTTTGAACGTTGCATAGTGACCCCTCCTGTCGGCATAACCCCCATGTGCGTCCCTCTTCACTCATTTATTTGTCCCGAGCTGCTGCTGCCTGACCTTGTCCTTCTTTCCTGTCATTGTACTCATGGAAAGCCTGCAGGGACAAAATGAGGTTTTGGCATTTTCTGCCCTTGGTGCCTATTTGAACATCGGCCCAAGGGGGAGCGACAGGTGAATCTTCTTCCCCATTGTACCCTTCATCCTGACAATGGAAAACAATGTTTTCTATACTTTCAAGATTGCCACTGCATTGCATTGCCTAGTTGTGTCACACAACACAACGGCTATCTTCAGAGTATAGAAAGCAACACATTAGAACTCTCTGCTTGATTGGCCCTACTCTTTGCAACCACTAAAACACTTTTTCAAAGTATTAAGCCCATTTAACTATTAGGAAATGGTTTTCCAAATCGTTAAATTGATTCAGAAAACATTAAGGGATTGCAATTTTGAAGGGCGTTTTAAGGGCATTCCTTCCAAATACAGATTTCTTAAGGTATGTATTAATATTTTGCAACTGAAATCTAATCACAAAACATTCATATTTGACCTCCAACTCAAAGGAAGTGGTAATAACCCATTCGCAAAAGAGAAGGGGTCTGCAAGGGACCCTTTCCCTTTTATGAATTGTGAAAAAACATTTTTGAGAGGAAGTAGTGGTCCCATGCACTACTGCCGAATATTGAAAAAGTTTGCAAACATTTTCATTTCCGTTTTTAAATTGCTGGCTGCATTTAGAAAAATAAAAGACTGCTTTATTTAAAAGCAAGCACAGACATGTGATTGTAGCCAATCGTACTGGATCACAGTTTACGATCTCCTTCATTAATATTTATAAGGGGCGTCGAATTGCGACATGCTAGGATTCAGTATTTTGTGAACCGGCGTATTAATACATAGGTCAATCAATCAATCAGGGGTTGATAAAGCGTGCTACTCACCCGTGAGGGTCTCAAGACGCTGGGGGGGGGGGGGGGCGGTATACAAAATAAAAATGCACTCAGTAAAGGTTGGTGTGCAAATTGCAACCCCTTTTACCTAAAGCGTTGTTCGTACACGAGGCCCTATATATTGCGTTGCTTGCATTGAGACCTTTCTGTGGGTTTGTGAGTGGTATATTTATATCCCAGTTGCATTAGTTATATGATATCACGCACCACTTACTCGGCCACTTACTCATCACAGGTTTCCAGCCCTTGCCATAAATAGCTGCTGTGTGAGAAATGATCATTCAACTGGATAGCTCATTTGCACTCAGAAAGAGCATTGACACAAATTCACTCATATCAGCTTAGGTCAGACAAGGGCTGTTTTATGCCCTGATTACTAATAGTTATGTAAAGGCTTTTAGCTGAGCAGAAAATAACATTATTATCCTTGAATGGAAAAATAAATCACCCTCCTGCACAGGCTCCTGGTACATTTTTTTCCTGCAGAAGAAAGCCATTAAGGCCTGAAGATAATTAAGCTGTGTCTGCTCCTAATAAAGGAACACTATACTGCTCCTATAATTAAAACCTCCCCTTTAGTTTAAAGATATGCCTGTGTTCATTTGAATTCAAAATGTTTATTCAACATTTTTATGTAATACTTATTTCTTGTATAACTGGCACCATGTAAACAATGGAAATCACATCCTTGTCTCATTTGCTGAATATATGGATGGTGTACAGCAGGCAAGAGTTACATGTGTACTGCTGGGAATGCTTCTCTGCTTTGTGCTTGCCCCTTTTTTAATGTACTTATCTGTATTCATTTGTAATTTCCTAATTGCCTTGTCTTGGAAGGGGAAGGTCTCCTGCATGATGTTCAAATTCAGATTCATTTCTTTATTCAAATGTCAGAGACAGTCATGAAAGATAATATAACTGATGCGTTCAATACAAAAATATACAAAAGTTCATACAATGTTAACCATAAAAATCCAGAGATCTCCCACCCTAAAAGTCTAAACTCCTACGGTAAGATACCGCTGATTTGAGAGTCCTGCATGAAGTTCTGAGTGTGCACCCTGTCCTATATTGACTGAAGAGTGGCCCTGGAGTGTTTTTGCCCATTTTCTGGCCTTTGTCACATGAGCATTATGCACGTATGCTTAGTTGTGCTTTGATAATGACCGCAGGGCTCTGTGTTGTTGAGGGCTGTACCAAGCCCTCCCTAGCGAACATGACTACCGTTAGCTTGCTGCGTTGCGCTAGAGTGGCAGCGCAGACAGAATGTTAATTAATAGTGGCAAAGCAGATTTGTTCTTTCCCACTAACTGTGGAAGAGCAAGTGGCCTACTAGCCAGTGCCAGCCTATGTAACCGGATCCTTCACTAGATCTTATGTGCATGGATGGGGCTCTTCTATTTACAACTTGTATGCATGGTTGGATAACCCAGGATAGTATGGTTATGATTATGAGGTCAGTGCAATACATCTGCACTGAAACCATGCTGCACCACGATGGAACTTAAGTGGTTTGGCAGACTAGCAGTGAGTATTGACAGCATTCCTGAAGCCTTTGTGAAGAGTCAGTCTCCAAAGTGTTGCAGCGATGGCGACAGCAGTCTCTTTAGATGTGCAGGACCGCCTTTTACTGTGTCCTGCCCTTTTGTCCTTTGCAGTTTCACCCCCATGTGAGTGGTGGATGATGTGGGAGTCTGGACACAGTGATCTCCTTTAAAGTGCAGCTGTTGCACCTCAAAGGGTAATCATTAGGAGGTGTGAGAGTTTCCTCACCCTTGCACCCATGTTTTTGTTTCGCCAGAGGAAATTCCAAGCCTTATTAAATCCTGACCACAAACTCCACCAGAGTGTGGCTGGCCGGTCCGAGAATGGATAATACAAAGCGGCAGGACTGGCTCAATCCAGTCCCAGGGCTACAAACAAGGAACACCCACATTCTCTCTGCAAGGCTAGTGTTAGACAAGGAATGAAATGCCAAATCAGCATTTTAGGGCTTTTAGCTGATCAGTGTCGGCACACCCCACCGGGTCTAATGCGTTCTTCAGCTGGTGTCTTTGCAGGCCAGATTTGCAATCAAGTGTTGGGACAACACCTGAAGAAGTCTGTAATGATCTGCCTTGGAAAGGAGTCTGTTTTGCTTGCTGATAGAGGGGTGATGGAGGTTTCCCAGCAAGTTGTGCCTGCTCAGAGGAGAAGCACAGCCATAACTGCCTCATGGAATGGCTGGCAAGAGGAACAGACTGACCCTAGCACCTGAAGTGAGAACCCCACCACAAGCAAAGAAGGAGAGTGGTGCTGAAAGGAGACTGTGGTGATCCCAGGCAGTTTGGTGCATGTCTCTGGTCACCCTCAACTGGGCCATCAGAGTTTCTTTGGCCCTTCTCCTTATATTGGAAGAGCTCAGTGAGGTTGCTGGCATTAACTGTGGATAGTACCCTGAGCCAATCATGATCTGCCCAGTATCTGGTGTGCCCAGAAAGTGCTCTGCACCACTGAAAATGAAAACACAGATGCACAGTTCCTTCTTTGGGCTGATTCCTTCTAACAAGTGAGCCCTTGACCTTTCACCATTAGCCTGCCCCTAGGGATCTAAGAGTCCTGGCTCTATCGACATATGCAGTGCCCTTACAAATGTCTTTTTTTTTAAAGTTTAAGTTTATTAGAGAATGCATAGAGATTCATCAATGGAGAAGCGCATATGTCATTAAAAAGCAATACATAGCAAAAGTTATATGTATAAAGCGTTTTTAGAGAAAAATGATATACGGACAGAGTGATCAGAAATATAGAACTCTACATCATAAAGAACTGTGTAATAATATGGGGGGGGGAAAGGAGGGAACAGATTGTAACTGCTATATCCAATCGTAAAATGAAACTTGACTTAATACACTATAGACCTCTAGGATAAAAAGATCTAAAGTAGCGTTCATCAATTATGTCAGTTGAAAAAATACAATCACAAAATTATACACATGCAGAGTAAGAACTAAATTCAAGGTGGTTTGAGTACTTTCTCTGAAACAGAGACAAATAATGGTATTAGAGGACGCACAAAGAGATAAATATGTAGTTAGTGGAAGCCATAAAATATCTCTTTTAATTGCAAGGGAAATGGGGGTGACGTAATTTGTGTCTAATCTATGAAGGAAACAAATGGCATTCCACCAAGACCTAAAAGTAACGTTATGGGGCCTGTTTCCAATGTGATGTAATTAAGTGAAATGCAACAGCCAATAATAAGTCTATTAATCGAAAACCAGGATTTGAATGAGGTCAATGAGGTGCCAGACTACCTAAGAAAATGTTGGTAAAGTAAATGTTGACGTTGAAAATCTAGTTAATTTGAGACCACACCAATTTCGAGAAATGATGAATAGCTGAGCATTCAAACAACATATGTTTAAGATCAGCATTAGGACAGGAGCAGGACCAGCACGGGGAAGGAGTATCTGGCAGTAAACAAAGTAGAGAGTCTGAGTAGTGTTTGCAGCTCGTGTAGTTTTGTGCAATTTAAGCCAAATCTTATCCCATAAAATTGTAGGCCAACATTCCCCCAAATCCTTCTCCCAAGCGAGTTCAACTTTTGACATGAGTCTATCCGGAGTAAGCTGCAGGAATGTATAAATGGTAGAAGCTGACGGGTTGGTAGTATGTAAGGGAAAGAGCCTGGAAGAGATTGATGAAGGAGAGGCAGTAGATGGCAGAGTGTAAATATAGTGATTAAGGGAATTGCATAGACAAGAATATTGTTTTTGGAAGAAGATGATAAAGAAAATTGTGATTGGTGTTCATAGAAAGACAATAGTCGTTCGTTTGAGAAAAGCTGAGAAATCCAACATAAACCCTTGGAGTGCCACGGTTTCCAGTAAAAGGGGTCAGTATTAATACCTATGGCTTTATTATGCCAAATAGGTAATTGTTTATTGTAGGTACATGCAGGGTATGATAATGGCAAACGAGGTTTCAAGATTTTGTAAGAATGGTAAATATCAAGAGAGCGTCATTGAGCTATAGGTGATGTGAAGGCAAGAATCTCTTTAAAAGCAAAGGGAGTAATAACATATTTTTCTAGTTGTAACCATAAAGGAGGATGTGTGGGAAGATTAGAAGAAATACACCTGGTTGCCTGTTTTAAAGAGAAAGCATAATGATATTATTTAAAATTTGGAAATTTAAGTCCCCCATTAGATTTGTCTTTTTTAATACAGATAAAGCTATACGAGGAGGTTTGCCTTTCCATAAAAACTTTAATAAAAGGGAATCTATTCTCTTAAGATAAGCAATAGGACATGCAAGTATTCTGTCTACAGTATCATATTTAAATAGGAAAAAACGCAGAATAATGAAAGGGATAGAATAATAGTATACAGTAGATGAAGAAAGGGGAAAGAGGAGAACCCCCAATGAAGAGGGAGGGAAGAAAGGGGGAAGAGGAAAAGGGAAATTGAATAAGAAGATAGAATGGAGTAGCGACAGGAAAATAGAGAAACAAAAAGACAGTACAAGTCATACAAATGACGACTCAGGAACATACCTACAAAACACGTGAATGTGAGGAGGGTTGGCGACACCAAAAACGACAGCAATAACACCCGAACTCCATAGGACTACAGGGCAAATTTGACACAGGTGGGAATACCAGATAAGAGTAGAGCGTTATGGGGACAAGATGCAGGAGCAAACAATCTGTGCTGAAAGAAAAACAACAAATTAGAAAATGCAAAAATAAAAGAGAAAGATAAACAGCACCTTAAGAAAAAACAATAGAGACAAACAATATAGAACCCTTGAGCAGATTACAAGGACAAGAAAATGCAGGTAATCCTCGAAGTGTCCATACCATCTCCTCCGTGAAGCTGAAGAAAATTCTTGAGTGCAGCAGGCTCTTCATAAGTCGTTGTCTTATCCTTAAATGTCACTTTAAATCGGCAGGGATGGATTAGACCATATCGTGCATTCATGACTCTCAATTGGGGTCACATATCCAGAAATGATTTCCGATGGTCTGCAGTTAGAGAGGAACAACTCATGGCCATCCCAGATGATTTATTTTTTGATTTTACAGCAGTTAGTACTTGTAACAAATGAGTATACGGCAAGAAGAATAGAATGGCTCCTCTTGGTTTCGCAGAAACTTTAGGATCAAGTCTATGAGCTCTTTGTATGTTAAGAGGAGTGGATGTAGAGATACCAAGAGGTTTTTGCAGTAAAGTTTTAAAGTAAGTTGTCAGATTGGAACACTCCATGTTTTCTGGAAGCTGTAAATGCGTAAATTATTTCTAGGATTTCGATTTTCAAGGTCTTCAGTGTAGTTTTTGAGCATTCGTACTTCTGACCCCAGGTGTAAAATATGTAGAGATTCTTTCTGTAGATTCTGTTTTTTGTTCCACTAACACACCACGATGCTCCAAGGAGGTCCACTTGTCTTACAGCTGTTGCAGTGTTTTAATGGTCTCTTCCTTAAATGAATGCAGCACACAGATTTTGTCAAGGATAACTTCCATGGAGGCTGGTGTTGGTTTTGTTGGTGAGGGAGGGTCTTTTATTTGTACCCACTGCCCTTTGGCACAAGAAAAAGATTTAGGGTGCATACCTGAAGGAGAGTCCGATTTCTGTGAAACCGCATTAACCATGTCGCTGCGGATGAGGTCCGAATCCGACAACAGATGATTCCTTCAAGCACCTGAAAACTTAAGATTTTGTATTTTGCCTATTAAAGGAAAATGGCAACACTACCTCCCAAAAGATATTCTTGAAGAGGAGAGTAATCCATATGTCGAAGAAGAAATACAAATATTGAAAAACAAATGCTCACTCCAAATAGAACAGTAAGAAAAACACCTGTGAGCAATAATGAGTCAGTGTTATACACAGTTGAACATATTTTTTTTAGCCATTTAAAATAATGACCATTGAAAACCCTGCTCCTGAAGAGACGTAATTGAAGAAGCCTGAGGTGAAATCCAGGCTGACTGAAAGCGCAGTCTCCGCATTCCAAACTGGAGGGCGCAACCTCTCTCAGTGCAGAGAAATCCCCGGGGCCAGCTGGAGGCAAAGCAGGAAGCGCACAGCCTTCTAAAGGGTTCCAGGGACTCACCCTACTCGGCCTGAGAGACATGCTCGTCTCACCACCCGGCGAGCGCCGCTACCGCCCCCGAGTTTGAATAAAGCTCACACGTCCACTGAGCGCAGTGCGGCGTCGCCATTTAGGTCGGTGCCATAACCACGCCCTCCTGCCCTTACAAATATCTGTCTCACCTTTTTCTAATATCTGTGAGTGGACTGTACTGCTTGCTTTGCAGACCTGAGACACTGACTTCAAGAAACCCAACCACTCACCAGCTCCATCACTATACATACGCCCCTTGCAGAAGATGCTGGGAGAAGCTGGAGTGACAAGCATTGCTGTATCAGCTCTGGAATGAAGATCCCCTGCATCATGCCCACTAAAATTAAAATATACTTATAGATATAAAGTATTAGATCTGCCCAATGGAGCAGTTCTCCCTCCGCTCATGCTGATGGCTGCTTGGCATATCATTCCACCTTCTTGAAGTGCTTCTATTGCACGAGGGACTATTTCACATATGAAAAGTGCAGTAAATAACCACCCTGTTGTTCTCAATCAATTATTTATCTCTTATATGCATTCTATGCTGAAATGAATCTGTTTTTGTTACATTCATCCCTACATTGGCAAAGTCAATAGGGAAGGCTTTAATATCCTAAACAATATTTGTGGAAGCAACACATTCAGCAGCATTTTTGAATGCCTGTGTTTGGAGCCTTAGCTTACTAAAGGCAAGCCTATTGGCTTTGCCAAAGCTTGCATCTAATTTGACTCCTTGTTGACACCATACAAGAAGAAGAATACTTATCTCATTCTCTGGGATCAGTGTGTTGAGGCAGACTGGGCCTGGTCAACCCCGGCTGACAAGGGGAGGCTGCTGAAGAGGGTGAAAGAGGCCTAACTCATAAAGTATGAATGGGATGAGGTAAAGGATGAGGAGGTATTGTTCACGTTTTGAAATTTAAAAGAGTTTGTTCTCTCTGTTAATAACAATTCTCCTGATCTGGGGTTTACATATGTTTATTTGAAAAATTCCTGGGTCAGCGCTGCTCTTGATGTCATTGCATCCATAGAGGCACGGCATTTAAGCGATGTTTAGTAGTGTTCTTGGTAGAGCAGCAACTTTCAGAGGCATGATTATATTTAGTGAAGTAGGTGGAATGGCACTGGGTTCCAAGCATGTGCGGGGCCCACTGTACGCCAACTATGGCTGTCTTGTACTGCCAAAGAGGGGGCAGAGGGACTAATTTCCTCACACGAATTAAGCCCAATAGGCTAGCACTTAAACCATGCCACTGCCATGCTAGCTAGAATCTAGATGATTCTTTTCCTCAGTCGGATTGAGTGCTTAATTTGAGCCGGTGGTTTCCTGTGCTCGGCACCAGCACTTAATTATCAGCACCAGCACTTATAACAGTCCTCCACATGGCTGTTTGTCTAAATTTAGGTTCAGCACAACAACAGTTGTTTAATAACTGAATGTACATTGCAATGCGTAATACCTGCCACCCAAGCCATTCTTATATCCACGGGGGGCTTGGAGTAGTCTGGATTGTCACACTTACAGGAGTGTGATGGTTAGTAGTTATGTTGATACTGTCATTGGCAGCGCTGGCAGGGGCACTGGGTGGTGCAAGCTGCAGTGGCCTCCTGACGAGGGCCCTGGCACTTATGTTTTCACAAATTAAGCACTGGAGATTCTTCTCCCGAAAATGGGCAATAATTCTGCATAACCTTTTGCATTTTTCAGAATCCTAATCTGCAGCTGCCAAACGGTTACAAATTTAAAAATGAAGCTATTAAAAAACATAAAACTCGCAACAACGTGTTTCCACCAGCTTTAATAAGTTAGGAAAATTCGATAAAGAAAACTATTAATTTTTATTCCATTTACTACATACACACTCTCACATCTTGTATTGAGAAAGGAAAGCATGTTCTCATTTTACTGTATTATTTCGGTAAACGTTTGCCATTTGTTGTGTATCATTTTGGTAGTAGATCCATAAAAATACAGATTGCCACACATTCATCCTTTCATGCTATGAAGGATGTAAAGGGGTTTCCCGAAATCGATTTGTAAATGCCCACAAAGTGTAATATTAATATTGTATTAGGGACGATCTGGTGCTTTACCTCGTAATTAAAAACTTAAGATGTTCTGAACAAACTTGGTGATGAGAAGAGCAAACACTGCAGTTAAGTAGAATTATCCTTGTGTTTCCAGGCCAGTGTCACAAGCTGGAAAGTTATGTTCTTCTGTAATGAAAATTGCCTCTGTGCAGCAGTGATTATAACTAGTGGGAAATTAAAGAGAATTCATAAGTCAGCCTAAGCGGATTTCCAAGCATTATTCAGGAACATGTTTTCCTTAAAGGATATTGGCTCACTTTTTTGCCAAGACAAAGTACTTCATTTCATATTTTAACATGATTAACAAAAAAAGGGGAAGTCATTAGCATTCTTTCAGCCGCCCTTTCTAATTATTTCTTACTGTGGTCCATTTTCCCCAGTGATGTTTCAAATTCTGCTTTTACTCAGAGAGCAATTACAAACGAAGTCTAGATTTCAGCTCCACAAGTGTGTGATTGGTTTTCATTTCTGTTATCACCAGGGGTTTAAATCATCTCCAGCTACTGAAGTGTTGCAATGTTATGCTGACGATTCAGCAAATGGTTGAAAAATACCTTCATTTGCTTGAGTGGGGGGGGGGGGGTGTGGGGGGGGGAGGGGAGACATAGGCAAGTATATCTGACATGGCGGCTCACTCTGTCTACACACGGAGGTGGGTATCACAGGCTCCGCCTGTGCAGGTATGAGCGGTAGGGGGGGATCTTGATGGATTACAATCAAATAGATAATTAATTTTCCCTCATCATCGTCCGTCGAAATCCCCCCCCACTGAGCCCCACCGCACATACCTGCATGGACCACGGCTGGGGAATCAAGAGTGTTAAATAAAAAAGTGGCACAGACTTCCTCGTGGCCAGGACAAGGGCACCTATAGGTTTTCTACCACGGATAGCAGCAAGCCTAAAACTCAGCGTTGATAATAACAATGATTCTAATTGGTTGGAAAGTACCCTATCATCATATTGCAGGAGACCTGGGCAGCAGAAGCTTTAGAATCCCCCGGTTACATAATTTTTATTTTTATTTCTGTGCCATAAAGGGCCATGTTTGTTGGCCAAAAGGAGGCCTAGTGATTGTGGTAGCTGAATCCTTGGACTTCATTGGCCAAGAAATAAATTGTGCACACCTGCAACATCTTGGTGATTGTACGGGAAGTGTCTATGGTCTTACCATCAGTGTTAAACCGCAGATTGTGGCTGCGAATATTTATTTAGTTCATGGCGAGGATTACAAATTCTTGTAGAATGAGTTTAAGCTTAGTTTTGATATTTTTGTCTGGGATTTGCCTGATGCATTTATAATAAGTGCTGGTTAAAAAGTATACTAAAATGACAGGTGCTTTGGCTCTTGACACCAAGGTTGACAGCATTAAGGAGGGTCAGGCACAACTAGAATGTCCTTTCTCTGACGCAAATCTTGATCATCTGGACAATCTACTGGACATTTGTTACATTTATACAGTGATTGCAATCTCAGGATGCTAAATGGGGGAAACGGTCGTTAGAACACACGTGCTGTTTCCCTGCAAGCGGAACCACGCTTGCCTTAACCACACATATGCCTTAGCCACGCATATGCGTGGTTAAGGCAGTGCACGATCTAGTTGCTACAGGGACGGCAGCGGGAAGAGGAAGGATCAGGAGAGGGCACGGTTTGGTAAGTGGGGCTGGGGCCGGTTTTGGGGGGTAGGTGTATTTTTTAAGGGTTGTGGTAGTTTTTAGGGCTCAGGGTTGGGGGGTAGTTTTTAGGGCTCAGTGGGTAGTCAGGGTTGTTTTCATGGCTGTAGGGTCAGGGAAGTTTTTAGGGCTCAGGTGTTTTGGGGTAGTGTTTAATGCTCAGGGGGGTCGGGGTAATTTTTAGGGCTCAGGGCAAGGGGGCTGGGGTGTGATCTTTACCACACATCTCTTTACCAGTCATGCCTTTACCACGAAATTGCATGGTAAAGGCATGCGTGGTAAAGGAATACTTTGTTTAGGGGCATTTGTTGTTCAGGTAGCATTGTAGAGGCACGCGTGATTTAACCATGCATGCCTCTGTCATACAACTGCTGAATGGTCACTGCATTGGTGATGCCCCTTGATGACCAATAGTCATGCTTGGATTATACCTATGTTGAGGCCGAGCTTCTCTGTAAGATCAAATATTTCAATGGTGTCCAGCGGGCTGCAAGAGTTTATTCTCCACAATTCATAGGGGCGGTGGTGATTTCCCATCTTGTGATTTATAAGAAGGGCTTTTTCAATCCTCGGTTTCATGGGTCTGAGAAAAAAACGCTCCCACTTGGACACACTGATTAATTTATAACTGAGCCTAGGTGAAGTTCGTGGAGTTCCTATACGCGGAACTCCGCGAAGTGCAAAAAAGAAACTCCGCTGCGCTATGCGGGGATCAGCAAGCAGCAGAGTGCGTTAGATAAATGCAACTCGCTGTGATTTTCAGTGTCGGGTGTTAGTCCGCACTGTGCAATCATAGCTAACGGCACCATGCACAGCCCAAGCGGGCGCTGCTTCCTTTCTGCTGCTCGAGTGGATTTTTTACTCGAGTGGCAGCTTTCTCAACACGAACGGAAGGTTTCTCAAGGCGAGCGATCGCGACCACATGCGACCACTCGCAATGAGAAATCCGACCACCCGCGTTGAGAAATCTCACCGGGAGGTTGATTTCCCACGCTCGTGACGATTGCGAACGAGGAAAAATCTCGCCGGGAGGTGGATTTTCTTCACTCGCGCTTGCAAACCTGATGTTGACGAGCGCGAACGAGGAACAAAACGTGGAATGCGGAAAACTCTGCAAACTCCGTGAGCGGAGCGGAGTTCACCACCCAGACTTATTTAAAACCAATCCCTTAATTAAACTGTATCCTTCTTATTAAAGAAAGTATTTTTTTAGGTCGCAACAGGTAGGTGAATATTAATTATCAAACAGCTGGATCTCAAAATATAAACCTCCCAGGATTTTACCATGAGGCAAGCCTCTTTTGCAGGAACACAGGTCACAAGATGAGTGATATTAGTAGAAGCCTCCATTTGTCTTCTTTGGCTTAGAAAAGACTGCTCAGCAGGAGCAATCTCGCAAAAATAAAGTCTTCTCAATGGGAATCTTATGTTTACGAATTGTCTCTAAATATTAAAGATGTTGGTCATACGGAAAGCACTGTTGTTACAATCTATAGAGTTGCCATTAAAAAAACTCATGGGCCATTAAAAAAAACTCATGGGCCATTGGTCTAAATGGTCTAGTCCGTACCAATCAACATGTTAACTGTTTCTGTATTGAGGCTGTATTTGATACTGTTTTCTGGAATGGCTCAATTTTGATTACTTATTGAAAGAAGGGGCATAGAGCAGCTCAGGGAAACTACTGACTATGGGCCTTGATTAGCCCTCCCAGCATGGTACTAGAAAAGCTCTTTTTTGTCAAATATTATGCCGGTCTGCAGAAGTGAGATTAATCCAGATAACACAAACTGGCTTTTACAAATCTTATTACATGCTTCACAACTAGCTAGTGCTTTCATGCCTAGCACAGCTGAGCATTGAGAAGAGTCCCCTCCCCTACCCTGGATGTTATCTCAGGGGCAGTGGGTAACCACCCTACTAATCTGGAGGGCAAAGGGAGGCTAACAGTACTGTCTCAGCATCCTTATTGATATAACTCCTATAGTCCTCACCTCTGGAAGTCTAACATTGCTCTTTTCAAAGTCATAGTGTACGACTAAATCAACTTCCATTGCAAATATGGGTGCTTGTCCACATATCCTTTGGTGTGGGTATAGAATGTGAAGGTTGTCCACTCGTGAGATATGGAATGCAGTATGGTGGTTCCAGAACAACAAGTACTTTGACATAGTTGATGTGTTTTTAAGAGAAAACCCATCATGTTCATTAGACTGGAGCTAGAGTTTGAGTCTGATAATCCTCAGACCCTGCAGACTGTATGGACCCCTTGTATCGTTTGAGCAGTGCAAAAGGGGATGGTTTCCAAGCTCTTCTGCAGAAAGGTGCCAGACAGGGGCATATTGTAAATAAAGCCTAACTAACAAAATTATGTCTTACCCACAATAAACAATGCATCCAAAAACAAGTACTCAACATATTTTGGTTATAAATATGACCTGAAAGGAGCATGGAGAGCCTTTAGTGTCATGGATATGTTAATTTGCTGGCTAAGCCCCCATGTGCATCTGATAGTTGAACTGTTTACCACAGCAAGGCTAGCTTAAAGTAATATGATCACCTTTCCTCTGAAGACTTATTGCGAGTTTGGCGGTGCGGGAGCGGGTGGCAGGTGACCGCCTCGTCCCACACCTCCAAACTCGACCGCCAGCTGCTCAACAGATTTTGAGTTTCCTTGTAGTCTGGCAGGCGGTCCTTTGGTGTTCCCACGGCGGTGCCTTTGTAAAAGGCTCGGCAATGGGAACATCAAAGCAAGTTCCTGAATGGCATATACAGTTAAGTCCATGCCGTGCAGGGACTGGGCATACATGCAGACAGGGGAGCAAACCATGTGCCCCCCAGCATGCACCCCCATGACCTGACGCATCAGGGGGCGATGTATAGCCCCCTTAGTTTCCTCACCATCAGAAATTTCATGTCAAGAACACCACCATGAGACCGCTGGCAGTGAGGAAACTTGTAATATGCTCGGCGGGCCAGCCGTGGCCCTGCCAAGCATACTGTGGCCTCACACCGCCGTGCCCCCACCATAGATTGCGGATCCCTGGCTGTTGCAGCAGTGCCATGGAGATCTGATCGCCGTAGTTGTAATACAGCGCTCGGACCACTGGTGCGGTGGTCCCAGACCACCCCGCACTTCCACCATGGGTTTGGCGGTCCAATGGCCCGCCGAACTCCATGTTCCATAGTCAAGTACCTTGCCTCTTTCAATGAGGTCAGTTCGGGTTCATGGCTTTACAGCCTTTGTTAGGCCGAGCCACAGTCTATTTTTGATGTGATGCTGTGGTGTGCTACATTATAGCTGCTTCCCGACATATGATTGGGATGAACTTTGGCATCTTGGACTGTGGTAATCAGAAAATGCTTCACTCTTTACTATATTTTCTCTTGGTCTTGAATCTGTTAATTTGTCATTGTATAGCTATATTTGATATGTTTGCATTTTCTTCCAGTTGTATTATATCAAAAAAAATATATAGTGGTTTGTCACGGGGTCACTCCGGAGGAGGAACGGGCTGGAGACGATAATGACTGTTCGTTTCCACCCCAGCCACAGGACGAGAGCGGGTCCTTTAACCCGAACTGGACTTCCCTGTGGGAGGAGCCCGTCACAACCACATCAACAACAGCAGTCCAATCCGGAGACGTGTTGGCCTGTAAAGAGAACCCGGAAGACCAATACAGCACGAAAGCCGGTGGAGCAAGCAGGAGCGGAGAGAGAGAGGAAGCACAGGAGCAAGGAAGAGGAGGAGACGGCGAGAAAACGAGCGGAGGGACCGAGGAAGCTGAGGACGAGGATCCGAAGAAGCCAGGAGGCCAACGGAGACGCGACTCGCCCCGCCACGTTCCCGGAGGAGCGTGGCTGGGAAAGGTGCAGGACCGAGTCCTGGGTTTTGCTTTTCCGCGGGGAGGGACGGGGTAGGCTTGAGTTGGGGTGGTCACAGAGGCGTGAGTGTTTGGACACCGGTAACGTTCTTTCACACTTGTCCCTTCACCTTCACCTACGAAGATTCTTTTTCTCTTTTTGAGTACTACGTGGTGGCAGCCCCGGTGACCCTTCACTCCCCTTACCCTACTTCACTACCATTAGAAGGTCCTTCATCTCACCTGTGTGTTCCCGTGTTTTTGTTTCCTTTGTTGTATCGCCCTGGAGAGTCGGACGGGAATCTAAGCCAGTGGGACACCTACCAAGAGAAGGCGAGCCAAGCAGGAAGACGTCGTAGCAACCCCCTATAGTGTGTCTTGTACCTTGGAACAATAAAGAAACCAGACCCACCTAATCCAGAGTATCGTGAATTCATTATTATATACATTCTTGTTATAGACAAATCTCCATACCACACTTCTGCTGTTTATAAGCACTATAAAGAACAGATGTTACTGCAACTAAGTTTATAGTCCTGATTTTACAGAGGATGAAAGGGCGTAAGTCTGAGTAGGCTTTGAACTTGTGCTGTAACAATCATAGCATAATCACTGAACCATCCTGATGCCTGGACATTTCAAGATGTATCATGTTTTAGCATTACCATAGGCTGGTAAAACGTTCTACCTCCTTACTCTTGCTGTCTTGTATGTCATTCTAGCCTCATTTGGGTCTTCTCACTCCCACAGTATCCTCCATGGCCTGAGTGAGACGGGAACTAGGCTCCCTGATCATACATCTCTTAGCCCGATTTATTAGGGAAAGACGAATTGTCTGACCCAATGAATTATTGTTTTTTAAAGATAAATTGTGTTTACTTTCTGCATTCTACAATATCTGTGACACATGTATGGTAATTACAGTTCTGAAATGGCTGAAGGTAAATAAATACAAGTGAAAAAAGACTTGTAAAAAAAGTTAATAGATGATAGGGGCGGGCTAAGGAGTAAAGCTGCAAACATAGGGGCACAGGGACGGAATAGGAGGGCAATGAAAGGAGCACATAGAGCAGACAGAATAAAATAAATTACGAGGAGCTTGATGAGTAGTGGGATGGGAGTATCGGCGAGCATGTAAGGGAGAATGAAAGGAGCGTGCAATGAAAAAAAGAAGGGGGGAGGAAGGCAGCATAAACTGTTATGGAGAGATGATCTAAAAATAGAGGGCCTCATTTACAATATTTTAACCACAGCGCAGCGCCTCAAGCCTTCCCACTGCATTGTCCTACAGCAAAATAAAAGGGCAGGAATGTGACTTATCAATCACTCAATCAATCAATCATGGAACTTATATCGCGCACTACTCACCCGTAAGGGTCTCAAGGCGCTTGGGGAAGGGGGTCTGCTACTGCTCGAACAGCCAGGTCTTGAGCTGTTTCCTGAAGGCCAGGTGGTCCTGGGCCATCCGCAGGTGGACGGGTAGGGAGTTCCAAGTCTTAGCTGCCAGGTAGGAGAATGACCTTCCTCCAGCGGTGGCTCTCTGGATGCGAGGGACGACGGCGAGGGCGAGGTTAGCGGAACGTAGCCGGCGGGTGGGCGTGTAGAAGGTGAGGCGGCTGTTGAGGTACCCTGGGCCTAGGTCGTGGAGGGACTTGTGTGCGTGGGTGAGGAGTCTGAACGTGATCCTCTTGTTGACAGGGAGCCAGTGCAGGTCTCTCAGGTGGCACGAGATGTGGCTGCGTCGGGGGACGTCCAGGATGAGTCGGGCGGAGGCGTTCTGGATACGCTGAAGTCTTTTCTGAAGCTTGGCTGTAGTACCGGCGTAGAGGGTGTTTCCGTAGTCTAGTCTGCTGGTGACGAGAGCGTGGGTGACCGTCTTCCTGGTCTCGGTCGGGATCCATCGGAAGATCTTTCGGAGCATGCGGAGGTTGTGGAAGCAAGCTGAGGAGATGGCGTTGACTTGTCTGGTCATCGATAGGGAGGAGTCCAGTATGACGCCCAAGTTGCGTGCGTGGTCCGTCGGTTCAGGTGCGGTGCCTAGTGCCGGGGGCCACCAGGAGTCGTCCCATGCGGAGGGTGATGGTCCCAGGATGAGGACTTCTGTCTTGTCCGTGTTCAGTTTCAGGCGGCTGATGTTCATCCATTCAGCGACGTCTGTCATCCCTTCGTGCAGGCTGGCTTTGGCGATGTCGGGGTCTCTGGAGAGGGAGAGAATTAGCTGGGTGTCATCGGCGTAGGAAATGATGTTGAGGTTGTGTTGGCGTGCGATGGCAGCGAGGGGTTTCATGTAGATGTTGAAGAGAGTGGGGCTGAGCGACGATCCTTGCGGGACGCCGCAGATGACTTCGGTGGCCTCGGAGCGGAACGGAGGGAGGCGTACTCTCTGTGTTCTGCCGGAGAGGTATGAGATGATCCATTCCAGAGCCTTCCCTTGGATGCCGGTGTCGTTGAGGCGTTGGACTAGTGTGCGGTGGCAGACAGTGTCAAATGCTGCGGAGAGGTCTAGGAGGATGAGTGCCGCTGTTTCACCGTTGTCGAGCAGGGCTCGGATGTCGTTGGTGGCTGCGATGAGGGCGGTCTCGGTGCTGTGGTTGGCTCTGAATCCGGACTGTGATGGGTCGAGGGATCCGTTCGTCTCGAGGAAGGCTGCCAGTTGCTTGTTGACGACCTTCTCGATGACTTTGGCGGGGAAAGGAAGGAGTGAGATGGGGCGGAAGTTCTTGAGGTCGGTCGGGTCCGCTGTTGGTTTCTTCAGCAGAGCGCTGAGTTCGGCGTGCTTCCAGCTCTCCGGGAAGGTTGCTGTGTTGAAGGAGGTGTTGATGATGTCTCGGAGGTGGGGTGCGATGGTAGAGGCTGCCTTGTTGAAGACATGATGGGGGCACGGGTCGGTCGGAGATCCGGAGTGGATGGTGTTCATCATGCGTGACGTGTCTTCGGGGGTCACCTCTATCTATCAGATACAGTGCATTCTTGTCCTCTTTCCCTGCGCTGAGAATTGGGAGACCTTCCTGCACAAAAACAATCAATGGAGGTGATGTTCTCCTTCTATGTGTGCTGCTGGATACAGTATACATAGAAAGAGGAAAAAACGAGGAGAAATAAATATATTTCTCCTCATTGTGTCTCCCGTACGCCTCCCTTAGGGAGGCATAGGCTTTTGACGGATTCCCAGGTTTACAGAACGTTGTAAATCTGGGAATGTGTCAAATGCCATGAGTGTTGTATGGAAACATCCACTGCAACGATCATGGCACGCCTCCCCATCGCAGTGTGAGGCAATGCCGTGACTTGCGCTGCCTCACACCATATCTACAAGGCCATGAAAAGCCACGCAGGTTGGCTGTACGTGGTCTTGTAGATATGGCTAAGCCCTGTGCGCCACCTGAACATTTAGAAAATTGACATTCCAGTGGTGCAGGGACCTTGTAAATGAGACCATTAATTCCCTCAAGCAGGCAGTAGAACGATAAAACTCATCCAGTCATAACGCTGAGCCTGAAAAGGCTCCTGGAAGGGACAAACACAAGAGAAGGAAGGAAAGACACTGAATCAAGAACAGACAGCTCAGAAAGAGAGGCACCAAACGTGCCTGGTCATGAGTAAGGGGCTGACCAAAAGCCCTCTCTATGTGTATGTAAAGTATTGTAAACAATATGTCTAGTCAACAGACAGCTAAAGCTGTCTGTAGACGAGACCTAAGGACCAGTGACAACACATCTGAGAGATCCATAGAAGAACCACATATCAATGTATTGACTAAGACGTTTTATGATCTTTCAAGACTCCTAAAAATGTATGGACTAGAATTCAAGCAGGATCTCATATCAGATGTGTTTCTCAGCTAAAAAACTCTTTTGTGGTATGATTGATGGTATGCAAGAGTAGAGTGATGGGTGAGAATGACAGTGTGATGGTTTTTTCTGTGGGGGTTTTTTCTAATGTTTCTTTAAATTATTTTCTCAAATTTAGGAGTTGAGCAATTTTCTCTGTCTCTCAATTTTATAGATTGTTGCAATCCAATTCAATGTGTTAATACTTTTATGGAAATATTTAAATGATATATAAATCATATGCAAAAAAGATTATATGAATGTTTTGCTATAAAAAATAAAACAATAAAACGATGAAAGAGCAAGTTGTTTTTGCAATGTAATGTTGTTCTGGGGAATGTTTACATATAAGTGACTACTACTGAAAAATTAGAAAGGTCAGATAAGAGGTTCTTCTTTTGTATGTACCCTCTCCCCCTCCTCTTGGGCCTAAAAGTAATTAGGGGAACCCTTTTTTACACACAGAGACCTAAGGACAACATCTAAAAAGAAGAGCTATGATAGGAAATAAACTATAAATCCGTTTAAAGAAACTGCCATATGACAAATATAGAACAGCACAACACCAAGCTAACATAAACATATCATTACATATACTATCACCGATGTACTGGTAAAGGCGAATTGCTTTAAAAAGATGTCATTACACTACAGATAAGAAAAACATGACGTAGCCGGTTGACGAGCAGCTATAAAAGAGACAGTGTTCTGGAATGCCTATATAAGAAGGTTCCTAGAATTCGACATTTATTTCTAACCTACATATTGGTACTTGAAGAGAAGAAAAAAGGGGTTATCCTGAATAGGAATCTCTAGTCTACGGTCATAAATTTCTGATTGTAATGCTTACTGGAAAATATAAAGTTAAACACAAGAAGGCAGCCTGAGCTAACCTGAAACTAGGAAATATCACTGGTGCTGTGATTTGAAACTTTTATCTGTACTTTAATCTATAAAAATGTACCACATAAATAGTTTACAAATTGTGTGTTTAATCTAGCTAATGAAAAATGCTGCATTGCTAAGGCATTTTGATGTTTTCATGCAAATCGGAACTTCCATTAAACAAGGTATCAAACTATGCCAACTATGCCAACATACTGATCTACAAGCATTGCCAATTAAAGTCTTTGGATTCCAATGCAAACCTGTTGGCTTGGCTAATGCTATCCGCCGAGGCTGTGCAATTTCAGCAAAACAATAAAAATAAAAAAGGCGCAATGATATGCAACCATAACACATGCATGGGTATACTACATAACGCTATGAAGTTCCAGTGCGATGCCATACAAACACATGCGTAATCATACATGTGTATGCATATGGCATGACATACCTGTCTTTTTCTTTACTATGGACCATTCCAAGATGGTGGACACCAATCATGCTGCAATAAATAAACGAAAAAGTGATAAATGTGCACTTAAAACATGTTTTGAAAACGAATTTGCCCGGAAGCTGACATGCTCTCCCAAAAAGTTTTTAAAAAGGGGAGGGGCAAGGGAACAATAGTGGGACGGATGTGGGGTATGGGAGAAAGTAAGGAGGTCACTAAAAAATGTAATTGAAAATTACAATGACCAAGCAGGAGGGTAATAATGTGCGAGTTGGGGAGCAACACGAAGAGCGTGGGTCGGAGATGTGAGAGGGAAAGCACGCACTCGGGGAAGAGAGTAAGAATACACATCCACTTCAAAGGAATCATAAATCGAAAAGAAACAAGCATTGGCATAGCCAATAGGTCTCGCTTTTGGGACCTTATAAGTATTTAGTTTTGCAGCACAATATCCTTGGTGCAACAACATCAGCTGTTGCATGGCTAAACCTTGTACCTTATAAGTGTTTAGCCATGCAACAGTTGATATTGTTGCACCAAGGATATTGTGCTGGATAACTAAACACTTATAAGGTCCCAAAGGTGAGACCTATTGGCTATGCCAATGCTTGTTAATGCTCTTGTTGTAGTATTCGGTCTCTGGATTTGAAGAGACCGTGGCAGTGTTTGCTTGTTCCGGTGATGTGCTCCAATGCTGTTTACGAGCAGTACGTTTGCGTTTGTTCTTCCTAAGTGTGCAACACCAGTGGCAGAGAAGAGAACCTGTGCTTTAGTGAAGCTGAGAGGGAGACCACGACTCCACGGGAGCTGAGAGCCGCTACAGGCGGGCAGGACAAGTACACTGCTTTGTATAAGAGGGCGTTAGTGGCTGAGCTAGAACGGCAAATATGGATGCTCCTGTTAGTACCTACAAGTGAATCTGACCCAGCAATGTCCTCTTGTTCCATTTCCCGCACCCCTGCTATAACTGCAAGCACCCCGTATCTCGCAAGACATCCTATACATATTTATTATACTGCGATAGCGCTTAGAAGACTGTCGCCAGAGCTTCAGAAGGCTAAAAGGACAGAACCTTTCAGAAAAGGAAATTCGTCTTTGAAAAAAACAGAGTTGTGGCAGCCAGGCAAGCCAGGAAACAGCAAATGACACAGAAGGAAAGAGAGTGAGTGGGGAGGAGGGGACATAAAGCTTCTCAGCGCTGGATGAGGACGTTGAGGCGAGGGCCTGCCACCATCGCATCTAGGGGAGTAGCATGTCTAAGGAAAGTCACTACCACATCCTCAGGTCTTGAAATACTTTGTTGAAACTACACTGCAGGGGCGGATGCAGTTTCGTGTCTGAATGGGTTGTAATCTGCATGTGACTCTCAGCAGACGAGTGATGCTGACGAGGCATGCGCAGACCACCACGAACGGGTGACGAAACTTGTATCGATTTGACTGACAGCCGCAGAACTAAGCATGACTGTGTGGGAGACACTGTTAGAAAGTTCAGGTTGACATATGTCAAACTTCCAGAATGCAGAGAAAGTGCAGAATGTGATGTGGAAGCTGTTTATGATTGGCATTCGTTAAGCTTTCAAAGGAACCAAGCAATGGCCGCGCGGCCGTGAAAGTGACACGGCCGCGCGGCCTCGAAAGTAATGAGGAAGAGAGGTGTGTGCGCGCGCACGCTAAACCAAAATAAAAAAAGCGCGCGCGCGCGGCGGCAAAAGTAGCTAGGGCACTGAAAGCTGGTGGCTGTGCGCGGGAACGCAAGCTCTAGGCCGTGTGGCAGCACTTTTAAAAGCCCTAACTAAATGTCTTGCAGAGCAGCGCATGGGCTGGCTCAGGCATGACCTAAAAAGGAGATCCCTGCATCTTAAAAGATGGAAGTCGTCTAGTCAAAATGATGGTAAAGAAGCTAGGCCCCAAGGGAGGGTCAAACCTAAAAAGAGGAAAGAAAGCCATTGAATAAGAAGCAAGCAAAAAGCAAACCAATGGTACGCAATGACCTGCGCCAAAGCCTACTGTAAGAATTGATATTCTCCATAGCAGGTCTTTAACAAGTGTCTGTAGTTACTTACTTACTGCACGTTATGCCAACTAAAATGTAGGGCAGCCATGAAGTACCATCTGACACCTCTGGCTTGGTCTTCAGTTGTGCGTCGCATCACCCAGTCGATTACTAGGTTGAAGAGCAACACTGACCTCACACATCCCTGTCTCACACTGGTCTTGACTTCGAAGCTATACCCACTATCTCACACCTTGTTGGAAAAATTATCTAAGAAGCTCTCAGGATATCTGTCTGCTGAGGTATACCATAGGTTCTCAATATACACCAGAGGGTGTCGCGGTGGCTACAGTCAAAAGCTATCTCAAAATCAATGAAGTTGAAATATAGGGGGATATTCTCAAGAACGTGTGATAATCATTGCAAAATTAGCTTAACGCAACTTTGCATATCACAGTCTATCGTGGGAAAACAACGACGTGTTAACGTAGTATTCTCAAGCCGGCGGCACCATGCGATAGTCCCACGATAAGGCATCAAATAACCGCGTTAAAAACAACGCGATGCCACAAAAATGCGAAACACGAACGTGAAAAAAGTTGCGATGAGGCCAATCGCGATACCAAAATCAGCAATAACCAGCGACAGGCCTGCAATTCCCACACGTCATGTGGGAAAATGCACTATATAAGCAGAACAAGAAAAACACACCAAAAACAAAATAAACTGCGTAGCAACATGGATGCACCCGGACCGAGTGCCCAGGTCAACGCGAACCCCACAGGCCCCACAGACCACCAGCAAGGAACCTCGGGGTCGCGGAAGGCCAAGGAGAAGAGGAAGACGCGGTTCAGTCGGCATGACAACCGGATCGTCGTCACGGAGGTGAGAGAACACCATCAACAACTGTCCGTCACCTCCACCGTGTCATTGGCAACACAGATGGAAAAATAGCATTCCATCGTGAATGCAGTCGGAGTGTCGAGGAGGCCAAGATGCGCTGGAATGATGTGAAAAGCCAAACCAAGCAGAAACCTGCTGCCAACAGGAAGGCAGCAACGGCGAATGGAGGTGGGAGTCCTGCGCCACAGTAGGAGCTGGAGCAAATGGCGGCCACAGTCATCAGTGTGGAGACGGTGAAAGGAGTCGGGAGTCCGGACACTGCTCGACATGACCTGACACAACATCAACAGGGTGAGTAATGACCAGGGACTGGGGGGACGGGGGGTGACAGGCACAATGGTACACATGCACAACGACGTGTAGTACACTGCACACATGCAAACATCAAGTAGGCCCCCGTCCACCATGTGCCAAAAGGTGTCCCACCCCACATATCACCAATTCCACAACACACACATGCACCCGTGCGAAAAACAGTAAAGGTGCTGATTTTTGAGCCACACTGACAATGCAAGTGACACTACATGACGAGCAGCATGGCTGGAGTACAATCACCATGACACTGTGCACGCCACAACACTGAGGTGGCTGAGTGTGGACCACATCCGTAAAGGAGAAGGTCACACTCTGACACATCCACGTGCACAAACAACCACTGACGTCAACAATACATTTGCAGACAAACAATGCACAAGAGTACAAAAACTGTCCAAGAGCACAAATGACCCAAGACGCCAACATCACAGCACCTTAAAAGCACAAAAGTCAAAGGCACACCGCCTCCAAGGAATAAGGGGCAGCAAAATCACAGCTGCAGGGGTGACTCTCCCACAATGCAGCACACACACATAGCAATGATAGCACATCCACATGGACGACAATATGGTGCACAGTGCAACACTTACATTGCAGAACAGAGGACACAACTGGGTCTGCTTGTGTGTAGAAAATGGCCAATCACATCTGACATAGCAGGAAACTGTGAGATGAAAATGTACGTGTACAACCTCACCTACATTATGTAGTCCAAATGTCCACTGTCCCGCATCAAATAGTCTGCTCCACCCAAACAGTCACAATGTACATTGTCATGCAGTCTGTATGTAAACTTGAACAATGCATCAACATACATGCCAACACAATGTCAACAAGCATCTCCCCTTCACATTGCAGAGGGACAAACAACACCTCCAGCAGAGCAGACCAGACAACTCTACAGTAATGCTGAAGAGGGCCTCCACACTTTTGACACCGACGCCCTACAACAGTTCAGGGACATCTTAGGCAATCGACCTTCAGGAGCAGGGCAGCCCAGCTGCATCGAGCATACCCCATCCCCTGCCCAGACCACACAGCTGGACACACACACCACCACAGCTGGCTCCTAGCAGCCCACTGAAGCACACATCGCATTCCAAGGCCAGGTGGCAGACTGCCAGAAGGGGGTGGCCGAACAGGTGCAGGTGGAGTTTGACCCCATGGAAGCCAAACTAGATCACACACATGGGTGTGTAAGTTCCATCAGGGACCACCTACACTCCCTAACGGAGGCCACACTGTGACAGAGACATATGCCTTTGCACATTTCCAGTACTGAACCACACCCAGAGCCACGGGATAATCATCCACACCCCCACGCTAGACTGGCGTACGCTAGCCCAGTTCACTCCTCTTACGTATTGAGCGGGGGGCGACAAAGCTACATGTGCAAGGTCTCACCCGCTGCCTGCAGTGACATGGCTGCATTCGCTGTACTGTACTGTAATGTTGTAGGGCCCGGGGCCCTAATGCGTACATCATGAGCACACGGACACACTCAGATAGTTCGTTGAATTGGCTACGGGCACATGCGCTCGACACCTTTATTGCCAGGGTCACATGTACAGTGATGCCTGTGCTGGATGTGTGTGGGGTGAGTGCAATCCAGCCCTCATGGAGTCGTTGGTGCTGGCAACAACTTGAACAGTGATCACCAAGTGGAAACATAAAACACCAGCAAAACATAAACAACTGTGAAGCATCATGGTGGTAGCAGGAGAAAGTACAGTGTTCACCCAATATGCAACCAGAATGGTCCATGAGTTGTGGTGCACTGAGTTAGTGGCACCTGAAGAGCTGAGCAGGGTATCAAGCTGATGATGGCACCGACAACAGGTGTGAGCAACTCTGATAGTCTGGCAGTAAGACACCTCCAACTCTGGCACTTGTTGTTTGGAGTTGGCCCTGGCGGCGTGTGCATCCTGCGGTGATGCGACGTCCGGGCAGGTCAGGACTCGATTTGATGTGTGAGCCCAGGTGGACCGCAGTTGAGGCCGGAGGCAGCGGACGGCGCAGGGCAACAGACACATGGCGTTGATGACCCACAGTCCATAGAGCCAGAGGCCATCCAATTTTCTATCAGACAGGGTCCATAACTTGAGCTGCACAGAGTTAGTGGCCCCGGATGCACTGCGGCCGGCACAGACACACCGCCTCGGGACGGTGACTTGCGGTGCAGTGAGATAGGGCCACGCGAGCTGAGCGGGTCCTCGTCGATGTCGAAGGTGGATGTAGCGGAGGGTGGCGGGGGACAGTTGAAGGTGTTCTCCAGGGCATGATGCAGAGGGCAGAAACCAGCCGGAAGCGGCAAATGGAGGAGTAGAATGCTACAGCCTCGTTTTTGCCACAAAGTTTTAGTATCACCGACATGATGATGGAGACAACCCCAGTCCATAGACTCAGTCGCTACCAAAGTTCAACCAGAAAGAGTCCATGGATGTCGGGGAACAGACTTAATGGCACCGGAGCTGAAAGGGGATGCAGTCTGCGATGAGGCCTGTACAATGATATAAAATCTGCCATAAATAAATCAAGACTGAGTTCTCAATGTGTGACCTACTCGACCGCAGTGTAGGCTCGAGGCAGCGGTCAGCAGGGGCCCACAGCCACGTGTCATTGGCTCGCGATGCACAGAGTTAGTGACATCAGAGCAGTTGTTGGCAGTGTTCAATCACCTCCGCAATGATTATCCTTTTTTCCTCCAGACCCAAACGCGTCTTCCACTTACACCTCTCCTTGCATGCAATGATATGAACTCTGCCATACACAAATCAAGACTCAGTTCCACATGTGTGACCTACTTGACCGCTGTGTAGGCCGGAGGCAGTGGTCAGCACGGGCCAACTGCTATGCAGCAAGCTCCTCCTGGAACTCTAACACACAACGTTGAAATGGCATATGGGGATGGCTTGTGGTTGACGGAGGTGGAAGCACCAGAGCTGAGCGGGTGTTCAGCCAGCGATTATGCCGTGTCCTGCCTGGTACGGACTGGATTGGATTGGTGTGAGGCCTGCTGGACCGCAGTGTAGGCCGAAGGCGTAGTCATCAAGGGCCCACAGACACATGTGGTTGGGATGCTATGCACAGACTTGGTGTCACCACATCGAAGGGAGTATAGAGATTTAAACTCTGCATTGATATGTGTACTCGGCCATTGTATAATCAAGACTCAGTTCCCAATATGTGACCTACTTGACCATAGTGTAGGCCGGAGGCAGCGGTAGAGTACGTCAACGAGAAAGGAATACAGCGGGCCTTTGTCACGGAGACCTTGATGGTCTGAGGAGGCTGCCAAGGTTGCGGGCCTCAGGCTTAGAGCTTGCGCTGGCAAGTGGTGGGCCCTCTTTGACAGCACTGAGGCCTGGCTGTGCAGGGGCGGGCAAGACGGGTTTGGGGACCAGCAGCCCGGGGTGCAGGAGGTGCTCAGGATCGCAGGCAACACCACTCACGGCGAAGGCGTCAGCCTCGTGGCGGGGTGAAGAGAACCACACCCAGAGCTACATTCTTTTTATTCACACCCCTACACTGGCCTGGCGTACGCCGGGCCAGCCCACTCCGCACATGCTTACAGGGGGGGAAGACACAAGCTACATTTCTGCAATCTTCCCCACTGGCTGGGGTGACATGGTTGCGTCCACTGTCCACTAAACTCCAAACACCAGCAGTGCATATAGACATGGATATGTCTGTGGTATGCATACTGCAGTCTGTCCAGCACATCTCCGCCACACTTGGCATTGTGTACATTCTCATTCATGGGTCACTTGCCTCCTTCGCACATGCCTGGTTCCCACCTCTCCCCACATTCCGCCTTTGTGTGGCTGAGGTGCCATGCCGTTGAAGGCTCATGTACATGGCTAGCCCAGGTTGCCACAGTAAGTTGTGCTGTCGTTTCTGTTGGGTGAGAATGTTGTTTGGCATGTTGTATGTGATTTTGTACCGCGTGCATTGCCAGAAATGTGAGTTGCATGATTGTGGAGTTGAGGTGTGTGGTGTTTTCATCTGTTACTTCCCAACGAGCAGTGCATTCCCATGGGTGCCATCCTGGAAGCGCTGGTTGATGATGGACTGTCGGAAGTTGAAGGAATCATGCACATTGCCTGGCTAGTTGGAGACGACATGGGTGAAGAGTCCTCGGTCGTCCACTATTGCCTGCACATTGATGGAATGCGTGTGCTTTCTGTTGCGGTGATTGTGTGCAGTGTCGGCAGGGGGCACAAGTAGGATATGTGTGCTGTCGCTTGCCCCCAACACGTGCTAGAATCCAGCTATGGCATATAGTCCTTGCTTGGTCTCCAGCTGTTCCTGCACATTGTGGGGGACGTATAGGTACCAAGCTGATGATGGAGAATGTTGTGGAGTGGTGTTGTCGTGGCTTTTTGCTCGGGAACGCCTACTCTGCATCTCATTAGCGATAGTTGCCGGGGTCATCTGTGGCGATGTTTTTTGCGGATGCTATCGCAGGTAAACTGGTGATATCGGCTGTTTGCACCAGCTTGTGAATGGGGCGATACATTTATCGCGACTTTGGCTGCGATAAAGTGCCGATAATTCGGTGATAGATCCTTGAGAATATGCCCCCATAGTTGCCTCTGCCAATCCATGCACTGCTCTATGAAGTTTTATAGAGTAAGAATCTGATTAACACACCCTATGCCCTTGAGAAACCCAGCCTGTTATTTTTCTTAACTGCTTGTCCACAGCATCAGAAATGTGCCTTATAATGGTTTTTGCTAGAATTTTACTCTGGATTGACAGAAGGATGATTCCACACCAGTTGTTATGGTTGGTTAATGCTGCCATCTTTAGATTCTTGATGATTATACCTTAGTTCGAGTCATCTGGTCTTTTCCCTTCCAAATTAATGTAAACAGTGGTTGGTGTATCTTGGCTGATGTTTCAGGGTCTGCCTTGAATATTTCTGTATTAAGATTGTTTTGTTCAGGAGCTTTTCTATTCTTGGTAGATCGGATGGCAGTGCCAATCTTTTCTTTTTTGTGGTGGGGCAGTGCTCACATCCAAGTCTGTCTCTGCTTCTTGGATGCCCGCTTCACTTGACTAGTCTGATCAAAACCTCTTTAAATTTCTCGGTCCAGCATGCTTCCTGCCCTTTCTCTGTTGTGAGTAGTCTGCCTTGCTTGTCCATGATAGGTATGTTGAACATTGCACAAGGGTCACCACTGACTGCCTTTGTGATCTTAAAGACCTTTCCCCATTCTCCTCTACTGACTGCAACCTCTGCTGAAATGAAAAGGTTAATTGAATTACATTCACTTGTCTCCTCTTGTCATCCCAGATTTGGTCTCAACGAGTTTATTTATTTCTTCAATAGCTTGCCATGTGTCTCTTCTTATCCATTCTTTCCTCTTTCTTGTTGTGGTACTCAGGCATGTTAAAGTCTTCTTCATATATTCAAGAGACCTGTTCCCATTTCTGGTTGATTGCGTCTGCAGCTGGCTCAGACTGATCTTCCATGTCTGCTAGGAGTTGGAACCTGTTTTTGATCTGTAAGACAAATACCTTCTTGGGGCCCTGTAATTTTGCCACATTGAAGTGCTGTTGTCCTGATGTTTTGTGTTCTGTTTTTCTGAGCTTCAGCTTCAGATGGTGATCACTGCCGATGTCTGTGCCCCTCCTCACTTCCAGTGGGCATCTCTAGGTGCTGCTTATTATCGGGTGGTCAATGGTTTTTGCCTCTGCCATTGGGTAAGCACCAAGTTAGTTTAGGAATATAAAAGTGGGAAAAGAGTGTCCCTCCTATGACCAAATCATTTGTGGCACAAAATTCCAACTATCTTTCTTCATTGCTTGCCATGTGTCTCTTCTTATCCATTCTTTCCTCTTTCTTGTTGTGGTACTCAGGCATGTTAAAGTCTTCTTCATATATTCAAGAGACCTGTTCCCATTTCTGGTTGATTGCGTCTGCAGCTGGCTCAGACTGATCTTCCATGTCTGCTAGGAGTTGGAACCTGTTTTTGATCTGTAAGACAAATACCTTCTTGGTCTTGGGGCCCTGTAATTTTGCCACATTGAAGTGCTGTTGTCCTGATGTTTTGTGTTCTGTTTTTCTGAGCTTCAGCTACAGATGGTGATCACTGCCGATGTCTGTGCCCCTCCTCACTTCCAGTGGGCATCTCTAGGTGCTGCTTATTATCGGGTGGTCAATGGTTTTTGCCTCTGCCATTGGGTAAGCACCAAGTTAGTTTAGGAATATAAAAGTGGGAAAAGAGAGTCCCTCCTATGACCAAATCATTTGTGGCACAAAATTCCAACTATCTTTCTTCATTGTCGTTCATATCGTGGTTCGACAGTGCTTCAACAGTGCTTCAAGCTCCGCTTGCATCTGTTGGTAGAATATGTTCTTGACTGTTTCCTTTGCTGCATTTGTTGGAGCATAGCACTGGATAATAGTGATGTTGATGTGTCTGCCTTTTAACCTTGTTTTGGATGATGGCTATTCCTTCATGATGTTGGTCATCATCTGTTCCCGACTATAGCAGCGGTGACTCCTCCGCTAAAGTGCAAAAGGAAACATAAAATGATAACACGTTAATAACATTACAATATTATCATTTTATTTTTAGTACGAGCCAGGTTAGGGCGGGTGGGGCTGGATTGTGTAATGAGCAGGGGGAGGAGTGGTTGGTCTGCTTGAGTGCTCATGACGGTGTGGTCGGCCGTCTTGGGCCGGCTAAACAGACATGCACACTTTGCATTCCTCCACCCAGCTGTATTGCACAGCTGGTTGGAGAACATGAACAGGCTCCCACTCCCTGTCTGAGTGCTGAACCAGGTCACTCAGACCAATCACGACGCTGTTGTCAGGCTGGTGACAGCACCATTGTGATAGGCTTAGAGGAGTGTGGGAGCCTGTGTGCTGCGGGTAGCCAGGAAAGGAGGGAGAACGGTGGAGAGGGGCGGCAGTACTCAGGTGAGTGAGCTTTTTTTTTTAATCCCCACCACTACTTTTCCCTAGCGGCTGCCAATGGACTACAGTACTTCTTCTCCTGTGGTGATTTTCATTCTGCCAGACCACTTACTTTTGCTGACCCTCCAGGATGTGCAAATTCTAGTGCCACATCTCAGATGGTACTTGAGCTAGCTTTCCTCTGTCATACACAGTCTTGCACTTGGCACTCAGAACTTCCTTTATACTATCAGCCATTTCCTTGCGACTTTGACTTGTGTCAATCATGCATGTGTCATGCAGAAACTCCAGAAGTCCCTTGTGCCCAGATGATTTGGTGGTTGTCCCTGCTGTTTCTATAACAAATGCAAGGTTGTTAGCCCAACCTGGAGGATCTCTGGATCGCACTTTGTCTGGTCTCTACCCTTTGACCTGACCGGCTTGGGCGACCCTGCCAGAAGACTAAGCCCTCGCCAGCATAGCTGTCAAGGTCACTGAGATACACAACCCCCTGGAGCACTTCAAAGTGGCGATCCTCCGAGGAGTACAAGTGTCTTCAGGCGAGACACAAAAATCAGTTTAGAAGACACTACTGAACGGTAAACGGCGTTTAGTTCGCAAGCAGAACAGCACATGCCATAACACCGCGGTCACTACAATGACCGCGTTGTTATTTCCCATAGCGTTACAAGTCGGAAAAACTACTTGCGTTAAGGGGGAAAAAGGTGTTGGATTTAAAATCCAACACCTTCCCTAGTGTCCGCACAGACTGGAGTTGGAATAGTAAATTATACTATTCCAACATCCAGACCCCTACAGCAAGTCGTTGTTCTGACTTGCGTTGTAAGAGTATGCGAAATAACAACGTGGTCATTGTAACAACCGCGTTGTTATGGCACGCTCTGTAAACGCATGCGAAAAAAAGGTATATATTCCCACTGAACATTTGTAGTGAGATATGTAAGACAGAGACTACGTGCATGTAAATGTTGGTTTTAAAATACTAACCTTAATTACAGTCACTAATTATATAATGCTATTTAAAAATGAGTTATCCCCTGTATCTTCTGAACAAGGTGTTATAATTAACTGTTCCTCACTTTATCAAGCTTGAAAAGATGAAAGTCTGAGTCAGGTATGCCAGATCAACCCTTTAAGTAACTGCATGGATTTGCAAGATGGCTCAGATAGTTAAACAATAATCTGTATAGGGTATGTGGTATGCCAGGAGAATGGAGCAGACGTGTGTCTGTGTCTCTCTGTTTGGTCCCTGCTCAAAAACTCACCAAAAGCACCCATCAAGGTCCGAGGTGCCTACCGCTGCTCCGCGGCCCCTGAGTGATGACCGGGGTCTCTGTCCTGGACCTCCGGGAGCCACCAGATGTGATTCGAGCAGCAACGGGGGGAGCCAGGATTGACCCCTCCGGTGCCATCTTGGAGGATGGGGCATCCTCTCTGGGATTGAGTCACACCACACCCTGGCCCATAGCCCCGCCCATCCACCAACCGCTCTTCACTGGACATGGCATTGGGGATTGGCCAGATTCAGCCAATTGTGCTCACAGTAGTGCTCATGAGGTGCCCCGATCAAGGTGACCTCTACTGATGCTGATGGACTAGTTAGACATCCAGCGGCCTCGGAGGTGGTGTGACCCAAAGGACCTTGGGGGATGGCTAGAATGACCATACGGTGCCTGGAGGGGCCTGTCTCGGGTCCGGGAACCCACAACCCCACCAACGAATGCGCTGCCTTGGCCTGCATGCGGACCCCCTCGGAGCGACCTGCCCGAGGCCTTGGGCTGTGGCCTGGATAATGGCCTGGCCCACCTGGATCCCCCGATCCCTTAAGTGCAAGAAGAGCTCTGCATCCCAAGCCACAGCTGCAGGTAAGCCAGCACAGAGGCTTAGACACGCACCACCTTTGGAGACCATGGCTGAACCTGTTGGTGACGCTTTTGACATAGCAAAGAAGGAGAGAACGGGTTTGGTCATACCACAGCACTCGAGAGCGGAGGCCATAATGGACATGGTGTAGCCCGGTGAGGCCCCCCATGCGCTTCCAAACCTCACTGATGGACTGCTGTACTAGTCGCCCCTAATACTAGCTTTAGACATTTTGGCACTTGCTGGGGCACTGCTGCCTAGTGCACCCCCTGAATTTTGATCGTCAATTTCACTGAGCACATGGTGGGGGGGGTGCACCTTTTGAATTGGAAAGTGCGGCCCTCCTTGGACTGTCTTTTGCCTGGAGACTGGGACTCTCTGTTCACATCACATTCCAGAATAAAGCCGCCTCACCTCCACTCAACTGCGGGAGCCCATCCCAGTGGGGTGGCCGGACGGGTCACTCCAGCTGACAGGACACATGAACTAGCGGTCACTGCCTTGGTGGGGTGCAACTGCCCGAGGTCCCCCCGGGTGATTCCCTGGTTGCCTCTGCCCTTAGTGGGACCTGAGCTCAAGGACACACCCGCTCAGGACCGAGCTGGTGCTGCCCCCTCTTTGTGACGACATAGCTGATGTCTACTCAACGAGATCGTCTAGGGCAGAGGGACTCCTAATCCTGGTGACATGGCCTCTGAGTGGCCCCGTAGAGACACCTGTATCAAGGAGATTTTGGCTTCTAAACCAACCAGAACTGACAGGCAATCAAGCCCTCCTTCTGAAGATGCAAAAAGAACAAGTGATGGATGGAATGCTGAGCAATGTCAAACATTCACCCCCAGTACAGAGATCTGGGCCTAAATCCATTGTTTTTTTGCACACCATGCCAGTCCAGTATAAATGCTTAAACATTAGTTGACACATATTCAAATTAAATAACCTCAAAATGGGGCACATCTATGTTAACCTATCCTATAACATTATTATATGTGTCACATAAGCCCTTATTAATCAAGTTCTATACACGAGTATGTCATGTGGAAAAATTTAAATATGCAATATTCCACTCCAGGAACGTTAATTACACAGAATATATTTGAGTGCTGACTATGCATGAATATGATGCACCTCTACAATATCTCAGATGGGATCAAGATTACACTTCTACAGCCTTTTACATATTTATACAAATTTGAGTACTACAATTGCAATTTTGGTTTAAGCTAGCCTTTGGAAACTTGATCAGTTGAGGTACTTGGCTATTCTCTGTGAGAGGCACATTTCTATAAACATTTAAATTACATCCCTTGATTGTATGCAAGTTGTGCATCCACATGCAAGTTGTGCATCCCATACTGTGGGGATAGTACCTGTGAACCACATTAATGAAGGGTAACAATATCAGATAATTGATTTGGTTTTATCTAATAACTACACTTACACTTACATAGTGCAGCCTTCCATGTGTCTGGTGAGCATTAAGCGCAGGTGTTCATTTTTACCCAACTCAATGATATTCAGATTATCGACCTAGGAAGGACGAAGGGCTGAATGAACCAACTGTGATTCAATCCTGTGGCCTTCATGTTACACATATCTCTGTAATTTTTGCATGATTCTTCTGCACTACTGTACATGGGAATGGTCTGTTGACTATCTAGATTTGGTGTGAACAATGTCATTCTGGTACCACCATTGCTTTGGTATAAAGAAGGACTTTAATATTCATATAATAGCTTGATCGCAGTTTTATTATATTAAGTAAGATATCAGGGAAAGACAGGTTAACCAAAAGCAGTTCTGCAAACATGCTCAAATCAGTCCTGCTCCCTTCCTTTTCTCGAGCTGGCTCTCTCGTTCCATCCATTCTCCCTCTCTCCTTCTCTACTGTGTCTCTTCTCCCTCTTTGAACACTTTCTCCCTACCTCCCCTTCCTTCCTCTCTTTTTATCTTTCCCTCTCTCTCTTTAAGTCTCCCATTACCTGCTGCAGTTAACCTCAGGGAGCTGGGGAAAGTGACAGAGACAGAAGGAACAGCTCTAAGCTTTAAAAGCTGGCCCACTAGGGAAATGCCCGGTGGACTAAAAGACCTGTCCAGCCCTGCAAGTTATGATGTCAGAATTTACTTGATGTGGCGAAGTGACATTAGACGACATCTGTAACATAATGTAGCTGGCCTCTGAAGTCATGAGGGGTCCTCTGCTCAACGTACCGTGATCTCAAATTAAAATGAAAGCACAGCAGCCTGCTGAAGATAGTTCACTGACTGCAATGCAGTAACAGCTAAGAGAGCATTCATGCTCCATTGCTCTGGGTACACTGTGACCCAGTTTCACTACTGATTACCACTGGCACTCGCTCAATGCTAAGAAAACTTTGTGATACAGAAGGACACAAACAGCAGTGCTGATCATATTTTGTGAGCAAAAGTTATTTACCGTCAAAAGTTGACACGAACACAGCACCACCACATGGCGCACGGCATGAACACCACAATAATGCATTCTAAGTGGATTTTTCATGTAGGTTTCACACAAAAACCAATAGGCATTACGCTCACCCATACCTGCAAAATGGAGTGCCAAAGAGTGCCCATTTAAGTTACATGACAAAAATGGCACAAAATGAAAGGACAAGTGCAAACTACTTACAATATGTTCCACTGACATAACACACACCAGAAAACATTCCTCTTTTCATTGAGAACCCAATATAGAGATTGTAAACCACAGGCAGAGTTTGTGACAACTGCAGTTGGATAGGTGACCTTAGCAGTAAGCTGCAATGTACACATTAAGTATGATAATATTTCAGAAACCTGAGGGGGAATCCAAAGAATGGTACAGGTTCAGCAGTGACATCATATTGAGATTTCTAAAGTAAATTACATTCTCCCTTGAATCTACTATGGGCAAGGGGTACGCAGTACGAACTCATGTTAAATTACTTGCGGTAGGTACTATAGGCCTGATTTAGAGTTCAGTGCACATGTTACTCCATCACAAACATGATGGATATCCCATCTGCCAAATTGTAAGTGCATTATATTCAATGGCACTTATAATACTGCGGATGGAATATAAACCACGTCTGTAACAGAGTAACCGTCCACCGAAATCTAAATCAGGCCCTATATCTATTGGTAATAGGTTCCTTACCAAGCACCTATACTAAAGAGACTTAGGTTTCACCAAGCACATTAGGGCCTATTCACAAACTGCACGTTTTAGTCTGTTTAGTAGAAATTAGCACGACTTCAATGGTACTACTTACTACTACAAAGTTTTATTCACAAATCTATGTGCAGAGGTTACGCCTTCCCTCTCTGATCTTTTTCTGTGGGGTGATCTCCGCTCTGACAATGGAGTCTCTGCAAAATGTAAGTATATGTTTTAGTAGTAAATATCTCTCAAACAACTAGAGGGATAGAGGGCTTATAAATAATAATCTTTCTTATTATTCATATAGGTCCAGCATATGTGCCCATCAACAGTGAAAACAAAGAGGTATGCAGTTCCTAAAAATGACGCAGGGTGTGTTAGAATCACTAGAAGATACCAAGGTGACACTGTGAGGGTGATAAGATACGCAGGAGAGAAGATCACTTCTTCTGGAAAAGAAGACCCTCACACACCCAACAAGCGGGTGTCTTGCTTCATCACCGGGTCTTGCTCCTTATCGGGCCGGCGGTGCAATGCCCGATCAGGCACCCAAATGGGGCCTTCCTAACGGAGATCTTTATTTCCAATGCCGATGAGTGAGGTGTGTAAGGGGTTACTTCTAGTAGTTGGTGTAGGTGCATGTGAAGTGTGAGGTGAGTGAACTGAAACAGGGATATGTGATCCACTTCAAACAATTTTAATAAAGCATGGTCACCATCCGAATTAAAACCAAAATAAAACGCACATATCTCACCTTTAGGTGTGTGAGTCAATGTGCTAAAAGGGTCACCATGTTTCTTGCCTTGTAATGTATTAATTGGCAATTCTTCAGGACCAAAAAATGATACGGCTACCTACACTCTTAGTAGTAAATATGTAAGGGGCAGAAAATAAGTATTTAGAGGTTAAGTCAGAGTAAAAGACGGAAGACCCGCCTGCAGAGGATATAAATGACCCTAATTGCACCAGGGTCGAAACGTCGACACTCTTCCCCCAGTAGGCTTGTACCTGATATCATCCCAGCCATCCTTTTCACAGATGAATGTTCTCTGTGCATTATCAGAAAATCATTAAATGAATATTTGTAAATCCATAAGCGCCAGGAGGCTCCGTCAGGAGTGACAGTTGCGCTATATAAACCTTCCTTTTCATTTCATTTCATTTCATAAGGGACAGGCCTATCTGTAAAACTGGTGCCACTATGAAACACAACCAGTTTTACTAAGGATACCAGAATGTGTAATTGATTGGTTATTGAATTTGCCTTTTGGATTCCCCTCCTTTACATCTGTCCTACCTCACGAGCACTTTCCTTTTTCACACTCCCCTTGGAGCAACCTCTTTCTCTATTTGGAGCATTGAATATGGTGATCTGTTAAAAAAGTAACTAAATAATAAACAGTCACTATTGGAGCGATATTTTGTGCCTTTGTGTCTTTTGAGGATATACTTGTTTGCATTGTAAAGAAAATGGTGGTACATTAATGATACAATGCTAATTCTATATGTACTGGATGCCCTTTGACCAATGAATGTTTTTCATAACTGAATTGTAGCTTTAAAGAAGTCTAGGACCGTTGTTTCCTATACCAATCGTTACCCAGGTCCATGGACAATTGTGGGTTACACCATTATATCATAATGGATGCTCACCATAGCACCATGGATGCCTGGATTATGCCAGTAATGCCCACCATTATACTAGGGCCACAGTTGTGCCAAGGCTGGAAACCAGAAGGATCAGGGATAAGACCACATATCAGTCATGACCATTAATATGCCAGGAATAGGTACATATAGGCCAGTCATGCTCAGAGTAGGTCTATGATGGCTGCCAGCATACCACAACTAGACCAAAAATACTAAAATAGTCAAGGATGACCATTATTATGCCACTGGCACTATTATGTCAGGAATGGACACAATTATGCCAAATATAATACTCTTATGATGGGGCAAGCATATATATTTGGTGGTTCTTGGCACCAGGAATAGTTTCAGGAAGCAATAGTGTTTATTATGGGCACACACATAAATGTTGATGATTCTCTTAATTTTCTCTGGTCTGGATCATACCCTGTTCTCCTCAGGTCTTGAGCTGATCATGCATCTAACTGACACATTTTCACTCTGACTCCTGCAGTCCCGCACTTTGGTGGGTCAGCACTGATTACAGCTCAGGCTACTGCTGCCATACTTTATTGATGGTGCGCTGTTCACACACATGTTGTGACTGATAAAGGAGGGACTACAACATGGTCAATCTCCTTGTGGCTTAATTATATTGAGATTGGATACAGACTGTAATGTAGCAGGTATTTAAGCGGCCACAGTGTGTGTTTGAGTGTTAGTATGAGTTACTGTGATAAGTTTGGCTGGCTGTCACTCTTAGGGTCTTGAGATGATCAGTGCTGCCTTCTTTAATAGGCACCTACTCTCTGAAATTGATACTGGGCTTGACTTCACCTCAGAGAGCTACTTTGAAGGTACTGGCGAGCTACCAGTAGCTCCCGAGCTACTCGTTGGAGACCCCTGCTGTAGAGGGTCCCACTGTATCTGTTAGTGATAATGACAAAGTGATAAATGATCACCAGGTGGGAATGCTTAGTGGTCTAGACGGACTAGATAGTAGAAATGGGTGTGTCGTGAATATCTCAGATCAAGTCATAGATAGTGATTCTGAGAGTGATCCCCAACCGCCTTCAAAGCGACCTAGAAATCCAGATAATCTACCAAAGCAGAAGAAGAGAGAGCAATTTAAAGGGTCCGGTAAGTACAATTTTAAAACAAACAAAAGTACCAAAAAAGGGTAGGACTCCTGCATTGAGTAAAATGTGTGGCTGGGAAAAGGCGCTAGCCAGTTCTGATTCCCACACACAGAATGAAGTTCTAAAAGTGAGAAATAAATTGGAAGCTCTTGATATTTATCTGAGGGAAACTCTAAATAAAATTAGTGGAAGATTGGGGGCTATAGAAGATATTTTCTCCAAATGCCATAATAGATGTGAGTTTCTACCAGAGTCCAACGACACACAGTGCGTTCGAAGAGTGAATACTCATTTAGATTCTAGTATTCACACAAACACTCTTATTCCAAGTGTGCAATTGGCAACTGGAAACAGAATTGTGGGGACATGTCCCAAGCCAATTGCCCGTAGTGGAAGTATAGATAATCAGATAGAGGGGCCAAAGGTGATGAAAGATCTTAGAGCAATGGAGGGCCCGGAGCTTGAAAAACAAGTGATATATATATTTACCTCCGACGGCGACCCCCTACACAGTGGTATTAGCTAATGTCCATAGGTTACGAAAGGAGATGGTAGAGTCATGTGAAAGTTTGAGAAATAAATCGCTTTCTTGGCTTGGGGCTAGGACTGATTTAACTGATAGACTCTTTATAGAGTTTAAAATGGCAAGAAGGGTGTGCTGGATCGGAAGGGGTCGTAAGGATCTGGCTGGCGATTGTGTGATATTATATTTTAAGACCCCACACTTAATTCAGTCAATCTTGAGTAGGGTGGGCAATAGTCCAATTTCTGCAGAACAGATGAATGTTGTTCCACTAGGATATTTCTATAAACCCAGCCATTTTGACTATGAAGTACAGAGTAGGGTGGTCCCGTTGATAAATCACAGTACAAGATATGGCATACCCACTCATAATCGTTTTAATGTACTACCTAGCCTGGAAGAAGTGGACTGACAGAAGGGGTCGGACAAAAACGGAGTCAAATCTAAGTATTTGAATAATGCATTTGGGAAACCCACTGTTGCCTTTACTCCTAACATAAGCATTAGGGAAGAAGTGCCAAGGACTTGGGAAGCTGAGTATGCTACGGGGAGATTAGACTTATTTGGTCTACATGATATTACAGTATATTATGATACACTAGATATAGATTTGGCAGAGAGTATCTGTAAGGGAAATATCACAACTATTAATGATGCGAGTTTTATTCCCCATTAACTATGACTGTGCCAATATTATCCACCTCATTGGAGGACAACAATTTTATGTCAAGTGAGGAGGAAAGCTCGGATTTTAATATAGGTGTCAGGAAATGAGAGATGTAATTTTATGTTTTGGAATGTTGCTGGTTTAAAATCAAAGGTGACAAATGGACTGTGGAATGAGTTTATACAGCAATTTGATCTCATCAGTCTGCAGGAAACGTGGGTGGTTGAGCCAACCCATATTAATGGCTATAAAAGTTTACATACACCCGCCATAGCCTCCATGCATTGTAGAGCTAAAGGGGGGCTCTGCACCTATGTTTTCGAATCTAGCTAAATTAAAAAAAATTGACACGTTGTTCGAGGATTTTAACACTCCTCTCTGCCAACATTCGGATACCGGGATTTGCGGAGTCACATATGATATGGAGACTATTTTCCCCCATTTTCCGCATATAAGGTATGGTGATAGTTTAAATGAAACTGTATTTCAATTTGATTTGGGATTTGCCAACACTTTAAGTAGTCCTCCCGTTCCCTTTGGTCCTATTTTTAACGGTCGTGGAATATTTTCTACAATATATTTAATCTTGGTTTCAAATCGGTATTGTTCAGGTATCGTTGACTTGTAATCACCAGATTGCACTAAGTGACCATTTTTCACAGAGTGTGGGTATCTCGCTATTTAGTCAAGAGATGAGAAAGGCTAATATCCCCAATCTTATATTGGAGAATATATCCCTATCTAGGCAAAATGGCTATACTTCAAGCTGGGATAAAGTGGAACCTAAAGATTTTATGGTTGATGTTGTAACGAATTGTTATGATAAGATCATGGCCTGCCTGGATGATAACACCACACCTAAATAAATTGTTGATGGTTTTAATGATATTACAGACCATATTAAGAGGCCACTTACTGTTAATGTAAATAGTAGGAAAAAAAACAAAGGAAAAAAGGATGGTTTGATCCAAATTGTACTAGGGCCTATAGAAAGCTTAAGCATGCCCTACACATGGAAGAAAAAGATCAGAGAGGCCTGGAGGGAGTACAAGTGTGTCCTGAAAGGTAGAAGAGGTATGTTAAGAGCAGAGGCGTGGATAGCTCTACGAGAAGCCTCTAGTTCTAGAGATTCCAGTACCTTTTGGAAGGCAGTTAACACACCATTCCTTAGAGATAAGGGCATAGCAACAATCGAGGTGGCAATTCCAGAGCATCGGTGGATAGAGCATTTCTCACCTCTGTATGATGAGTTATCTCTAGAGTCACATGATAGTATAGTTGCTGAGGTGGAGCATGGTATATTTTTTAGGGATCAAGGAAAACTGCTCCTTTTTGAGCTAAGTGAGGTAAACCTGGCCATTGCTACTAGTTCGGGTGGGAAGGCAGCAGGGCCGGATGGTGTCCCTGTTGACATTTTTAAAGCTAATATTGCTTTATGGGGTTCATTGTTGACACAAGTGTTCAATGCTTGTAGTTCTGCTGGCTTTGTTTCTACATGGTATCAGTTCATCCTTATACCATTATTTAAAAAGGGGGATAGGTCCGAGCCGGCGTGTTACCGACTGATATCATTGTTGGACTCAACAGTGAAAATTGTGGTTCGGGTTATATTGAACAGACTCCAGGATTGGGCAGAGGAACGGTCTGTGATAAGTGATGTGCAGTTTGGCTTCCGTAAGACGTTAGTCACAATTGAGCAGGGCCTTAATTTAAACATCATGATAAATAAGTACATTAAAGCAAAAAAGGGAGCCCTGTACTTGGCCTTTGTCGACTTATCATCGGCGTTTGATTGCGTAAGGAACAACAAACTCTGGTTGATTTTAGAGGAGCTGGGTGTCGAACCAGTTTTAATTTCCTTTCTAAGAGAGCTATACTTAGGGGCAAAGGCACGGGTACGGTTCGGGCTGGGATGGGAATGTACTGGACATTTTAAAGTGAAGCGTGGCGTGAGGCAAGGTAGCGTCCTCGCCCCGTTTCTTTACACCTTGTACATAACCTTGAAAAGGTTTTAGTTCAGGAATGTAAGGACCTACTAGAGGCTGGTAAACGCCCAATTTCCGCATTGTTATATGCTGACGATGCGGTCCTAATGGCCCGTACACCGTTGGGACTGCAAAGGGTCGTAACCAGCTTTGCAAATTTTATGTCAGAACGGGGCCTTACTATTAGTTCATCTAAAACTTTTATTATGAATTGTGGGTCAGGATGTATAAAGACTAGATCAATCTTTATTGACGGAAAACGCATCGAAAGTACAAAGACATTTTCCTACCTTGGAATTTTATTTGATCGTACGGGGTCATGGGTGTAAATGATTGGTCAAAACAGTTATGTAAATGCCCGTGTGATGACATCACTGACCAGTCTACTATACACGTGATATTTTTCTGCACATTTTATTCTCTACAGAGGAAATTATGGATTATTCCTGTTTTAAAAACATTGGGAATGAGGTCCTGTCGCCCAGCACTTGTGGCTCTTCAACAATTAGAGACAGAATTTGTCGTAGCCTCTGTTAATGCGTTTAAAAAAAATGTTTTTAAATACAGGAAAACGATCATGATGTGATAATAAGTCAAATGAAATTATGTCTATGTACGTGCTGCCATGTCCATACAAATATTTGTTTTATATATTTTAACAAGATTTTTACTATGTGCTTTTATGGTTATATATTTGTAACCGAATAAAGTATTATTGAATTTAATTGAATTGTCTTGTGTTCTGTTTTGGCTGTATTATCTTGATGCAGCCTGCTATGTTTCAAATGTGTTGTTATGTTGATTTGTGTATGTTACTGTGTTATGTTCTGTTGTTTACTTTGAACATCTTAACAAATGCTTCTATATTTCCAGCCGAAAGCAGCTATTTAAAGTTCCTGTAACAAGTTCTCATTTACCACTGTCAACGGTGTTAAAATTAGCACTGCTCCCCCCATCAACAACTTAAGACAACAGACAGGGGCAAATTGTGGCATAGACTGTCTAAACTTTGTGTGATAAGGCCTCAGAGCTTCACACATGGGATATTACGCACTAAATAAACAGATTCGGGCTGGGACAGAAATAGGCCCGGGCACCAATATAAAAGTTGCCCCAATTAGTGAATCAGATAGCAAAAGTATGACCGACATTTGAAAATTGGGGCACTTTTGAAATTGTAACGACGCCCTGTAGAAGGTTATTCGGCAGGTATGGGAGATTGCATGTACTTGGGCTTCAGCGGCGGCCAGCACAGGCAAAGGTGGTCGGGCGGGGGCAGGGCGGGGGCAGGGCGTTGTGGGATGGAGGGGGTCGACAGCCGACGGAATAGGTGTAATTAAATAAATAAATAATACCTATTCCGTTGTCTGTCGACTCCCCCCCCCCCCCGCGCCGCGCCCTGCCACCCCCACCACGCTTACCTGTGCGGGGCGCCGCTGTGAGCTCGCTGCAGGCAATGTTTGTGGTAATATCAGGGAAATCAGTAATAACCAGCCCACCAGGCCACAAAACAGGCCCACAAATAGCCCACGCACTGACCTGTGAGACCAGCCCATCTTGCACTGCCTGATTGCCCTAGCCCTGTCCGACCACAAACATGTTAAAAAGAGACACTTTCAACCTGTGTTATGAAAAAATGGCCACACACTGTCTATGTTTAAATGTAATTATTGTTATTGTTTTTACACCTCTGTTGTACAGGTGTTTGGGATTTACTCAGACTTTTTGTTGATATTGATCTGTGTCTCTGTACATTATGCATCACATGGAACCTCACCCAGCCCTCTGGTGATTTGCGTCCGGGTCCTGTCACCCAGCCTGCCTCACCTTAGCTTCCACTGCTTGATGCCTTGCTGGTTGTAAATATGCACCCTTTGAAAAATGCTGATGTGTGTAAATCCCCTGCCACAAGTACCTGCGAATGATCTGTGCGATGCATTACAAACTCGGCAGAGATTTATGGCTGTACCACCAAAATGCATGGCCTGTCATGTTGCACTTACTGTAGGCACAGTGCTTCCACCTAATAGAACATGAAAGGAGACTACATATGTCAAGCATTGCAAATTAATCTTCCTCTTTCGTGTCATAAACTATTTAATGTAAAAGCTCCCGTGATGCCTTGAAGGTCAAGGAATCAAGACGCCTGTTTCTTGGCTCTTTCGAAAGCATTTGTGACATTAAAGTTGGTTACATTTTCAGAGCGGATGTCTCTTTTAATTGTGTGTCCGATTTTGGCTGTGCATTGATTATTGTTCACAAAAAAGATCTTTAGAAGTCTTTGGCTTCACCTTTGATTTTTGGAAAATTAATCTTTTTGAGCAGGGATTTCTATCCAGTCCAAACTGTGTCAGTTTCAGATTGGAGGTAATGAGGGTTTATATAAATCTCTCCACTACTCTTACCTCTTACCAATTCTTCTCTACTAATCTTCCAATGTCTGATCTGAATTTCACATCAGAGTTTTTGTATCTTAACCTTTAAGGTATAATTCAATATGATTAGACAACAGCTTGAATTTGCAAAAAATCGGTAATAAAATTCGAAGTTGTTCCAAACAGTGGCCTTGAAAATATTTCTTGCCTGGGGTCCCCAAAATCCTTAATTTGACACTGCTCTACACGCTCTCTGCAAGCAAAGTTGTGCGTGCCACTGCTTCTAGAGTGCAATATTTCTGGTAGGTGTATGCTTACTTGACCACTTGCATGGCACCCTAAATGACCTTTTGTATGAACACTTTTCATGATGGCGTCTCTTATGTTTGAGCATCTTGTCCTTTACTAATTTTCACTTCATGCTCATGCATATTCACAGCAAAAAACACATAGGGGTTGATTATGATGAGTGTCGGAAAGCCTTCGCCCTCAGGTCGGAGGCTTTCCGACACTCATTGTTGGTTTCAATTTCCACCAGTTGATTAGGTTACAGCCGGACGGAATTCGAACTGGCCGGTCATTTCGGCTGGCTTCTGACAGGCTCCAGGAGCCCATCTGCCAGTCGGAAACCAGCCTGTAATCCAAATGGAAAGCGTTTCCGCCTTTTGGATTACGATGCACGGTATCCGGCAGGGTTTCCATGCCGGCCTTTCTGACATAGAAACCCTGTTGGAAAGTGTGTTTGGGGGCCCTCTAGCAGGGCCCCCTTCACCCTGCGGCCTCCGGTTGGGGGCCACTTGTTGATCCCTGCACCTTGTGGCAGGCACCTTGAGGTGCCTGCCTCGGGATGCAGGGATAAACACAGACTCCCTTTCCTCTGTGGGAGCTTGTGTTACGGCCGGTTTACGGCCGTAATACGAGCTCCCATAGAGAAATGAGAGCATGCGACCATACCATGTGCGATCGCATCATGATTAGGTGGTCGGGACCGCCGACCGGAGGTCTGCCGGTCTCGTTTCCGCTATGGTGTCGGGAGGACGCAAGTTTGCCCGACATTGAAATAAGCCCCATAATATAAGAGGAGAACTTGGACACACTCTTCCGTCCATAGTACTCCCACAGAGTAGCGTGCTACCCATCAGCAAAGCATTTCAGTACCTCATCAGCGTTTAGAAGTGCTATGTAAACGCAAATACAATACTATGTCCACAGCCCTACACTTTTACTTGTGATAGTGGAAAATCTGCCATACCTGTGGGTGTTCCTTGGTTGTAGTAGGATTTAGTGCAAGAGAATTCAGACTATGGGATTTAGAACACCAAGCCCTTTTCTGTGGCTATAAGTGTGAATTATGAACAGAAAATAGTTTGGGAATCTAGTCCTTTAAGATATTCCAGTTATCCACATTTTCATTCTGTTTTGTGAGCCTAATACTTTTTCGGCTGCTGTGGTAGTCAATCCAACATTTGTAGTGCTGCACTAAAAGTTCATGAAAACAACCATTTTAAGCAAACATGATGTCAGTGGGACAGCTGTTGCCTGTAGTTTCAAAAGAGACCCAGTGCCTCATACTGTAGCTGCCTTATCTGATTTGAAGTGGTGCATGCGCTGTCTATGAAACAAAAGAATCACACCCTCCTTCATCGGACATGAATGCTGCCTCAAGGAGGTTTGCTTTGCGATAACAATGGCTACTTGTATGGCCACTTGCTGTGTGAGAAAGTGTTGTTCAAGTGAGTTGGATGATTAGTCTCAGAGTGTAAATCCTTAGGAATTCAAGGTTATGGTGGAAAGAGGGTGATTGCAGGACCAGCTTAGGAGCTACTACCCTAAGGTGCCTGGATGCTTTTGAGGTCCCGGGAGATGATTGGCCACACATCTCAGAAGAGGTGCAATACAATGTACAATGTATGGCTAGGGCACATAGAGGGGAATTTTGTCAAGCTTCCTTTGGGGAAATGCCAACACTCATGAGGCACTTGTGCACAATAAACATATATCTGTATACTCAGGTGTATGCTTGCAAGCTATGTCACAAGTATAAGTATGTGGCTTTAGGGTGCAGTCAACCAACAGTTAGCACTAGTAGCGTAGTGGTGGATGCCACCTTGTGTGTTGGGGTAGGGATGATAGGGGTAAACAGCGTTTACTTCGCATGCGATTCTTCAAATGCCATTACAACGCGGATGTTAGAACGACCGCTTTGTTAGTTCGTATACCTTTACTACGCAAGTCGGAACAGCGACTTGCGTTAGGGGGGAGAAGGTGTTGGATTTAGAATCCAACACCTTCCCTAGCGTCCGCATAGACTGGAGTTGGAATAGTAAATTATACTATTCCAACATCCAGCGCCCCCTACTGCAATTCGTTGTTCCGAATTGCGTAGTAATGGTATGCGAACTAACAACGCGGTCGTTCTAACGACCGCGTTGTAATGGCATGCGTACTAAACGCATGCTAAGTAACGAGTGATATTCATGATAAGACCTAGTGTCATGCCTGATTTGGTGACTTGGAGTGCAGTGAGATGGTCTTGTCCTGCCACCTTGACCTCCATGACCCCACCACTGTTATGTATTCAGTACGTCAGGTGAAAGTGGGAATGAGACTGTGTTACTGTCACTGAAGCTTTATAATGGATGTATGGAAATACAGAGACACGAGCAGAACTGGAGATTTAACCTATATAGGAAACTGAGGTCCCCATATTTGCATATCCACATCAAATGTTTCATTATTAATGTATTGGGTTTTTTTTCCAGGCTAAGCTGGAACTTACAAAGCTTCTTCTTCCAAACGTGAGATGCTGCTTACCTTATCGTAATGCACTGTTGCTTTTCAATTACTTTCAAATATAACTGACAAATGGAAAAAGAACAATTGATGGACAGAATGCTGAACAATGTCAAACACTCACCCCCAGTAAGAGATCTGGGCCTAAATCCATCGTTTTTTTCCTCACCACGTTATTCCAGTTTTGACTAAGCCATATGCAGTCTTGACCCTACTCCCCATGCGAACAGTCCAGCCTGAACTGCCAGTTTAGACTCATATCTCTGTACTGGGGTTGAGTATTTGACAGTGTTCAGCATGCCATCCATCAATTGTTCTTTTTGCATTTGTCACCCCAAGTGGGTCAGCTATGCCAAAACATGGGTCCTGTGCTCTCCATGCCACTGGATTCAGGCTATCCTGGCTGATGAGGGGTGATACCCCGAAACCGGGCCAAGGATCCTTGTTTCCGGTCCAGGGAGAACTTGGCCTGGCAGTTTGGGCTGGACTGTTCCCATGGGGAGCAGGGTCAATACTGATCTGCATATGGCTGGTTACAAACTGGGGTTGCGTGGTGAGCAACAATATATACAGTACATGGAGCCCCTAACTGAAATCCTCAAACTCGCCCACATCTCCTACAACATGTATGCAGACGTCACCCAACCCTATATGAAAATCGCCTCTCCTGATGACATCAATATCCTCAATAACACCTTGACAAAAACACAAACATTGATTGACCCATAACCACCTAAAACTCAATGCCCTTAAAACTTAATTCTTTTTTGGTCTCACAGCCCACTATCACCCTTAACATCAACGATTGGCTCCCACATCTTACTGCCTTGAACTTTAACCCACACATTATTGACTCTGCTCAATCTCTTGATATAACCTTGGATAATGCCCTCTCCATGCAAAAACACATCAGTGCTGCCCTCCTACTATAGGTAGCTTGTGTAAACCAGAAAATGCATTTCGTTGGGCTACAAAGTGTTGCGATAAGTAACATAATTGATCAGAATTGTCTACCTTTTCTCTCTACTGGATTTATTTCTTCATTGAGTATTGCTAGGACGTTATCCACACAGAGTTACATTCTATCAGGCTCCTTGTAGTTTAATATGCAAGATTTAGTAACTCATGTAGTATAATGGTTTGATTACCATAAAAAGTACATTAGAAAGGCAGAGATGATCCAAATGGGCTGCCCAGAAGCAGTGGTGGCTGGTGAAGTTTGAAACTAATGAGGTATAAAAAGAAATCTTGAATTTGCCTGAGCCAGTGAAGCGAGTAAGCACAACTGTTCCAACTGGGGTTCAGGGGGTTCATCTATTGAAAAAATGTGTTAAAAATGGGTTAAAATTATGCATTTTACAGCATAATTTCTTTAATATGATAACCAAAAAGCAATACCTTTAAGAGGCACTTCTAATGGAACATTTCAAAAAATTAAGAAATTCCTTATTTAGTAAGCAAGCCTGATTTCTCCAGGGATACACGCACCAGGTCAGAGTGATTAGCTTGGGCACTGCACTGAAATTTGTGTAAATTTTCTTGAAGATTTTTGTCTTGAATAAACTTTACTCTGTAAAAGCGGTATGTTGTCTGATTCAGTACAGGGTCCAATATAGTAATCAACCATTTAAACTTGCTGTTTTAGACATAAACTCTCTGGGCGTGATTCACAAAGGTAAAATTACACTTTACAAGTTTAAGTTTGTATGGAATTCACAAAGCTGCATTTAAAATCGTAGGTTTACGAATGTGAAGACTCTGCAGTCGGGGCAGAGAACTATGTGCATAAAAAGATACGACATGCCTATCTTTCTGTGTACGGGGTTCTCTGCCCCGACTGCAGAGTCTCTGCACTCGTAAGCTTATGATTAATATACAGTTTTGTGAATTCCAAACAAACATGAACTTACACAGAAGTGTAAGTTTACCTTTGTGAATCAGGCCCAATTGTTTTTTGTGGCTCTGAAGAAGCGGGGTTGTGCTGTAGACATTAAATTATTAAATAATATTTGAATATCAGCCTTCTTTAGAAAGGTTAAAAGTCCTTCTTCTACACTCCATAATGAATGCCCCAAGGGTTAGGGAGACATTTTTTCTTTTGTGCAATGCATTTATATTTTAAGTGCCAATGATGCGCTCTAACAGCTGTCCCATCCTCATCCAATAAGGCACATCATTGTTCTTCCTGAGATTTATGTTCTTTAGTGTATGGCTCATCCTTCTCACATAGCATTCCAAAAATACCATCCTGTAGTTAGTGTCAGCAGAGAACACTGTAATGTTAAATTCTGACTAGGGACGCCCAACAATTCAAGAATGAGATCTATATGTACATTTATTTTTACCTCTGGCTGCGTTTGGGAATTTCTTACCCTGTCTTGGTTCCTCCTTTACAATTGGGAGCACAAACGTATCCATTAAGGGGGAAATAGACTTTGTACCTCTCCAGTACAATCATCCACCAGTTGTGTTATTTCCTGTTTATTCTCTACATTACCAGGAGACGAGCACTATGTTTTTGTATGATTATATATGGATGTGAAGCAGATTTGTGAGGTTTCTGCCCTTCCCATTTAACTTCATAAGAGTTATTACTTGAGGGTGGTTTTGTATAGAGACATCAAGAATGTATTGTTAATGACCTTTTTGTCACCAGTATCTTATAAGTTGTTGTCAGGATGAAAGGGGGCATGAGTTAGAAGGGTAAGATGGATCCACATGGCCTCGGACAGTATACTGAACACTTAAGGATAGGAAGGATAGTCACATTTTTTAAAATCTTTAACTGAACATATCTGACTAGTCTGGAGAGTCTTCTATGGCCACTAAGCAGGCTTTTGGTCACATTTTCAATTGTTTTTAATTTATAGCAATTAAGTTAATTTAGTTTCACTGCTACAAATTCCATTCCATGAGCTCATTATATACACACGGTACAAAGGCAGTCACCTGCTTTAGATGGTGTGGCTGCTCCCTTCCTCTTCAGTTATTTTTTCGCACGGACAATGATGGTTGCCTATTAAGCGCCTCTTCGTCTTGATTTCTGCAAGCCTTTGTAAGCTTTGCTTTCTACATTTTTTCAGTATGTATCTAACTTCTAAACTATGTCATCATCTAATTAATCCTTCTCATTTTTCAACCTAAAGATGTCTGGATTTTTTGGAGTGGACATCCACCATAATAATGTATTCCACCCTTAAAACTGAACATAACTGTACCTATCTACATCACATTTCTGACCTAAAATAAAGTTTTTGCATTTTGGAGTCACTCAATTCTTGACCCTACTACATAGGTTCTTTAAAATTTCTTTTCACCCAAGCACAGGCAGTTTTTTCATAAGCTACATTTTCTTATTATAAAAAAATCCTCTTTAATACTGTTTTCCATTTAGCTCCTAATTCAAATGTCACAAGTGGAATTTTGTCCTGATGATGGCCCAGTGATTACTGCTGCTTGGCTGAAACATCAGCTATACATGGATGATCAATCAATTTCCATTGAACTAAACACCATATTGGCCTTATCTTTCCCAAAGTCTGACCAGCCACTTGTCATGTGGAGGCATGTGCTGTTTCTGAATTATTTCTAGCTGTGCAAATCTGTTTTTGGCTGTACACGCTTCACACTGAGCACTGCTTGCTTCTATTTGAAATTATCCCGCTTTATGATTTTCAGTACATGAATATATGATTGCATTGGAAATTAAATTCTCTTGTTACACGTGGATTCCTATGTATGTCAGGAATTTTAAGATAATCACAGCAATTGATTAAACTTTTAATACAAACAAGCAATAAATATTTGTAGCTCTTTTGGAGAGGAATTAATGTTTATCTATGTTGTCAATTACCGGGTTATTTTTACCACAACACTGTTCTTAGAGTAGTGTGAAACCCATTGATGGAAAATGGATCCCATACACCTCTATTAGGCCAACACCTTTGTTTAATCTCTAAAGAAATATGGTAGTACTAATTTTACTATACAATACCTCAGTGAACTTGAATGAGTCCTGACAGTCATAATTAGAAGAATGAAACTGCATCAATGATCAGGCATGTCTGAGCACTACATACCACCTTTGATCAGACCACAGGTTGTAGATCCTTTCCAAAGGCTGCACGGGTGTGCATTTTGGAGCCCTTATCCTGACATCCTCATCTGCACCAGAGTTCAGGACCACTCCACGAAGGAACCCCATGAAAATAGTTAGCCTAGAAGAATAAGGTTGGATTGTGGACAAATTTCATTTTTTAGAAAGTAATTTGGAAAATCAGTTGACGGTTTGGACTAAGCAGTAGTTTTAATGAATGCTGACATAACCAAATTGATAGGATGAAATACCTCTGTTAGTGTCTATCTCAACAGAGATTAGCTTAGACAAGACAACAAAATTGGGGATGGGGTTATGCAAAACCTGCCACCCGTAAAAGCTACCCTAGGTTAGGAGGCACCTATTCAACTCGATAGGCAGGAGGTCAGAGCAACAGTGACCCTAAAACATCACCAGCATGTCTGAGAAAAAACGAAATTGGGACAGGGCTCCTTACATAAAGAAATTAGCTGAGCTTGATGCACAATATAGCTATCCGTAGAAAGTGGCAGAATGGTGCTTGTATTGAGAGGTATGTCCTTTGGAGCTAACACTATGGATGATATTGAGTGAACAAAACACCAGGTGTAGTGAAAGTGACATCACTCACTCTTTGGTAATATGACAGACCCGCTGTTCCATCCTAGCACCTGAACAACCTCCTATTTACTGATGTGAGGCTATGGAAAATCAATGAGTGGAAACTATAGAAAGTGAACAGGGTTTTATAGACCTGTTTACTTTTTTTATTTCCTGCTGCATCTTCCTTATCTGTAATGTCAAAGGCAGGAAGGGCAGTGCCAGAGGTACTAAAGAAAAAGCCAAAGATAGATGTCTGAGCCTAATAAATGTCCACAGAAAACGTCCTGAAAAGATACAATACTGCCTCAATGGTTCACCTCCAAGGTGGATTTGGGAGCTGTGGGGTTTAAATTCAATACAATTTATGAGCACATCTTTCTTGTAAACCTCCTAGGACCCTACATCATGTCCTGGTCAGGGACCTTTGTTGGCATAAGTCTAGCATCTTGTGAATGAGCAGGGAACTAGAACTGAGGAAATCAGAGATGGAGCCAACAGACAAGTTTAACTAGGCTGCATGCCCCAAATAACAAAGGAACCCTGACAGAGAAGGATCAAGTTCTTCCTTGGTGTGATAGTCATTCTCTTTAGAAGAGCTGTTTGTCACTTGCCAGAATCCCTCATCAGAAAAACAAAATGAAGCAGGCAGATAAAAAATATCAAAGCATATAAATAAGATGTAATACAGTTCTGTTATCTAGAGAAAGCAAATACCTTTTAAACAATCCATGCTCCTAAACAGATTTATGACAGCCTAAAAGAGTTTCTAAAGCAACCTTGAGGATTAATGTGACTCCTGAAATCGTATATACTGATCTTGTAATTACTTTCTACATAAAAAAGTTGGCTTATGACAATTTCTGTGGCATTTCCCTGTACAACCAATTGGACTTCAATTCTATCACAGATTGTATGAAAATGTCGGCATAGCCTTATTTCACTATGCGATTACGCTTTATTTTACATACATGGCTTGAGTTACTGAGGGAAAAACCATGCACTTTTCTTCTCCAACTACCAGCACTTAGGGTCTGGTTTAAAGTTGGGCGGGCGGGTTACTTTGATAACTCTAAATCAACCCTTACTTATGAGCTCGGTGTCTATCTATCTATCTATCTATCTATCTATCTATCTATCTATCTATCTATCTATCTATCTATCTATCTATCTATCTATCTATCTATCTATCTATCTATCTATCTATCTATCTATCTATCTATCTATCTATCTATCTATCTATCTATCTATCTATCTGTCTGTCTGTCTGTCTGTCTGTCTGTCTGTCTGTCTGTCTGTCTGTCTGTCTGTCTGTCTTTCTATATCCTCCTTTGCTATGTACATTGACCCTGGGGGATGGGGCCCCAGAACCTATTAAAGCTCAAGGAGAGGGACTACATGCCCCCCTATACTGTACACATCGGCCGTGGAGGATGGTGTCCCTGGGGCCTTTTAAGGCTCGGAGGGGGGGAGGGTGCAACCGCTCCCCTTAATTATTTGTCACTGTAGGAGGCTGCTGGGTTTTTTTATTGTAATTTTTTTTAAAACTGTAAACCTTCTGGAGTCTTGTGGGATCACTGGTGTTCTAAAAAAAAGAGATATTTTTTTTGTCTCTAGGATGGGTCCCTCAGGGACCCAAGCACAAGCCCTAGGGTGTAGGGAATCCTTACCCTGCACCTCATATATATATATATATATTTCAAAACTCAGGGTAGGAGACTAAGGGGGTGATTAGGATGGTGGAAGGACTGCCACCGCTGGGCCGGCGGTGGCAACCGCCCGCCCTGTGGTGGCGGTCCTTCCGCCATCAAACAGATTTTTCCCACCGCCAGATTAGGATGGCAGTGGGAACTTGACTGCGTCTGCAGCAGACGCAAAGACCGTCCACCACCAGCAATCATTCCGATTGCCTGGCGGACGGTGCCTAAAATGGTGGCGGTGCCTAGCAGGCACTGTCCACCAGATTAGGATACCCTATAAAAAGCAGCCTTTCCATGGCAGCGATGCCGCCATGGAAAGGCATGCAGAGTTTTGGTACGGGGGCCCGTTGTGGGCCCCGGGGGGAGGGGAGGTGGGGGGTTGCACTTGCGGGGTACCTATGGTGCCCCCTTGTATTGCCATGCACAAGGTGGCAGGCACAACATGCAATTTTGGCATTGAGGTGGGTGCTGCTTGCAATGTCAAATATGCAGGATGCGACCGCTAGGGCGGCGGTTGCATCCTAATCAGCGGTGCAGGACTCCTGCACGTCTGGTGGCCGGTCCCAGCACCGCAAGGATGCCATCCTAATCTATCCTAAAGTCCCTGAATCCAGTAATGGCTGCCTGCAATATTTTTCCCTGTGCTGCAGGATGCCAATCCAGAGTCCCCACGGGAGGGAATTGGCCCAAGGGAAAAACGCCTCCTGGGCCAATCAGAATGCTCTATTATTTTAAACTGTCCAGATATACAAATATTTTGACACCTGAATTTCTCAAAAACTACTGAACAGATTTACATCAAAGCACAAAAGGCACTCTTTCTGGACCAGGATCTAGCTTTCTGCTTTCCAAATGTTCAATGTTGCAAAGTCTTTTATTCTCAAACGTTCATTCAATAATTTCCATATTCTTCATTACGTCGCAGTTCAATCCATCAATTCTTTCTTTATAATCATTCATTTTAACAAACACAGCCAATGCGTTTGGTCCTGACACTTCATCAGGGCTGTAAAAAAAAAAGTATATATACACTTATCAGTAACCTCATACATAAAGACAAGCCACAATTTATATGTTATTATTCATGTGACTCTCCCCCTTCACGCCTGCCTATCTCCATTCTAAACCATATATAAACAATATAACTGGATGGAAAAACAAGTTACAAACACAATGATTTTGATCCCTAGACCCATATGTTTTAACCTATCTTGACTGTGCAAATGCACATGATTTGACTCATAATTATTATTTAATCATCAACCTCATCCTGGTGATGAGTTCTCTTCCTCGTCCCATAGTCTCCCAATCTTTCTAATTTTCATCTTAAAACTCTATTGAAAATGCTTCATTTGTCATTTAATTGCAAGGCTGCCCCTTTAATCTGTTATGGATTATACTTTATATTTAGAAATGGTCAGTGGTAGTGTCCAACTTCTTTTTGCGTCTTATATTCAAGCCTCTTTATTCCTAGTTATTAAAAACAAATTATGGTTGAAATAACAATTCTCCCAATTCATTAAACTATATTATCCCATAGAAAACTACGTACCAATATTTATCGTTTCACATCTAACTTCTTATCCCAGAGATTTTAAGACGGCAGGAACGATTCTTTTTTCATTCTGTAAAGTATAATATATATTTATCTCCAAGATCTAGGTGTCTATATCGCCAAAATGTATCCCTCATTATCCTCTCCTTAATTAATGATTAGGAATCTATTTTATATTGTGCTTACAACCTGTAACTACATGTTCCATGCCTTGTGTTTGGTTAGAAGAAACCAACTTAATTAATGCACCACTAATTCTGTCTCATTTTTTAGCAATTTTCAACTTAATTCCTAATTACTAAAATCGACAATTATTAACCTTATAACTGAGTCAATATAGTTCATTTGGGCTTAAAGTGCCCACCCACATACCGTTATAAATCTCCTTTGGGTTGTCCTACTCGATTCTATTCTATTCGCCCTCAATCTTGATTCATACATAGCTAATATGTTTCATTCCCATTTTGTTGGTAGGTCCAAAATTACTATGAAAAACAGAATAACAAACACCTAAATCCAACTTCAATTTTACTTCCCTTTCGGAACATCCTCGTTCTAAACCTATGGACTTACCATTTTCTAAATCCCAGCGTTCATCGTCTTCCACCGTCAGTCAAGGAAATCCTGCCGTAAACCTAACCCACTGGCTCCCTCTTATTTAAACAATATATCCACCAATCCGGTTCATTGTTCAATTAATTCTTTGTCCAATCCGATCGGCACAATAAAACAACGCCTATTTTTCCATGTTCAGTTCCCTCTTTGGTCCACTGGTTCCATTCACCAATCAGGAGTCACTATTTTCAACCGAACGTTCAGACTAGCTTGTTCCGAGAACCCCCCATCAGAAAGCTATTTTAACTGTTCCCTCTCTTGTCCACTCCTACCGTCCTTCACCTTCGCCATTACTATTCACTTGCGTGCCATTCGCCTAATACTTCGTGTGTACTTAAGATGTTAAATAATCCTAATCCACCTTCCAACTTCAACCAAATCGCTTACGGATGAAAATGTTATCCATCTATTTCTTTCCCCATTGTTGCTAACAATATGATGTTGTTGTCGCGTATCATTGAAAAATCATTATATCCCTCACTTGGTACCCTGCAGACCATTGACGTGCACCTATCTCATTATATCCCTCATTATGTCTGCCCTATTAGCCATATCGAAATTCTTAACTGAAAAATCATTTTGCTCGAGCATTACTTAATTAAATGGCCAACGTTATTCCTGATCTCCGCTATGCCATACTCCTTGCTACACATAGGGGCCGATTCCGATTCCGTCCGCAAAACGTACCGACCGACACGGACCCGGAATGGAGACCGACCGACATGGACAGGCGCAGTACAACCCGTGCAGTACGATGCAACGTGTGTGAATTACAACCAACACATACGGAATACAAGCCGTATGACCGAGCCGTAGGGAAAACAGTGATTCGCACGGAAACCGGACGCGATTTGCACCGACCAACACGCACCAGGAATGAACCCGACTGCCACGTACCCGCGATGTCCGATCCGCGCAGTACGATGCAATGCGTGTAAAACCAGACCGACTCGCACAGAGCCCAAGCCACATGACCGACACGCACAAAAAACAGGGACCTGAAGCAATAGAGATCTCCGCGACCGACGCGTATGAAACACAGAAGAAAGTCAGCGGGAAAGACCCAGAGAAGCCCGCACGAGCCAACACCAGTGTCCGTCTCGGTCAGAAGAACGTCTCCTTCATGCCTAGAAAACCCAAAGGAAAAAAAAGGACCAAACAAGCAATGACAAAGTCAATAAATATCAACAACAAAAAATTGGAACTAAGACACACCCACAACTCCACCTATATAAAGGACACCAATCACTACCATGATCCTTTGCAAATTCAAGAGAACAGCCAGCAGAGAATACCTTCAGACAGCAACCACAGACACACCCACAACTCACCCATCACACAACTTTCACACCATTAGCACCTCACCAAAAGCACTCACACATACACCTAGCAAAACTGACACTCACCCACCCTCACTTGCACCCTCACACACACATCACTCACCACCACCACCACCCATCACCATGACCCCAAAGAAGAATCCAAAATTCACAGATAGTGAGTTAGAAGTGCTGGTAAACGAGATCATCAGAGTAGAGCCACATTTGTTTGGTACATTGGTCCAAAGGACCCCCATGTCACAGAAAACAAAGATGTGGGTGAGGATCGTGGACAAGGTGAACACACAAGCACCAATGTTGCGCACAAAGGATGACATCCAGAACAGGTGGTATGACGTGCGCAGAAGGGTCAAGAAACTCATCGAGAAAGATCACGCCTTGAGTCAGCGCACTGGTGGTGGCCCTCCTGCCAAACCAGTATACTTCAGGTCCTGGGAGGAGAAGGTGCGGGACATCCTACCACCAGAGAGCGTCCATGGTCTATCATACATACCAGAGCCTGGTGAGTACACAACCAATATACTCAATATTGTGTGGCAAGGGGACAGTGAAATAATGCACCCTTAGCAAAGCCACAGTAACCAATAGATAATCATCCCAAGATGTGTATGCTAGTCAGACAAACACAATACCTGCCATCTCATTGTGACTTGTGACTGTGTGATGACATGTACAAACCTACCAACAAATAGAGCAAGGCAGTGGCTAAAAGCTAAATAAACACTGTCAGACAGTTTGCTACCACAAACACACTACCTCACAGTGCAGCTGACTGACAGGAAGGAATAGTGGGTATGCAGGTGAACTGAGTGTATCCAAAAACATGATGGGGTTTGTAGTCACAGATAATGCTCCCCCTCCCAATTGGCCCATCAAGACCTCTCTGAACCATGCCCACATCACAGGGAGTGGAAAATGACTGACAAGATGGCTGACACTGGGTCCTGCTGTCGGGAGCACAAGGCCCTGGTAGGGGTTGTGCGCAAATAAGAAGCAGGACACCACTGCCTGACATCCTGAAAGCCAACTTGCACGCCCTCCAATGGAAGCACATTTCATGGTGGGATGTCTGGTCGGGTGGGAAGGAGGACTGACAGCTCTGACTATTCTTACCAGCATGTGTAGACACACACACCCCTCAATACAAACGCCACACAACTCACCGGGTATAATGCATTGACTCACACTGTAGTGAAATATTACCCAAAGATACACCGCACTGGGTTCTGCCGTGTGAAGCAAAGGGGCTCTCTTTGGACTTGTAGCCAAACAAACACCAGGACTTCACAGTCAGCCATCTTGCCATTGCTGTCACACTCCCTCACAGGGAAGCAGAGTCAAAAGGAAGGAAGTATGGGCATGCTGGGAAGGGGGGTGTAGCCAAAAGCATGATGGGAGTTGCAGTCACGGACATCCCCCACCCACCCACATGGCCAGGCAAGCTCACACTGAACCATGCTCACCTCACAGGGAGTGGGAATGGACTGACAAGATGTCTGACACTGGGCTCTGTTGTGGGGAGCACAAGGCCCTGCTGGGAACTGGGCACCAACACACACTAGGACTGCACAGTCATCCTTCTGCCATTGCTGTCACACTCCCTCACAGGAAAGCAGAGTCAAAAAGAAGGAAGTATGGGCATGCTGGGAAGGGGGGTGTAGCCAAAAGCATGATAGGAGTTGCAGTCACAGACATCCCCCACCCACCCACATGGCCAGGCAAGCTCACACTGAACCATGCTCGCCTCACAGGGAGTAGGAATGGACTGACAAGATGTCTGACACTGGGCTCTGTTGTGGGGAGCACAAGGCCCTTCTGGGAACTGGGCACTACCAAACACCAGGAATGCACAGTCAGCCCTCTTACCATTGCTGTCACACTCCCTCACAGGGAAGCTGAGTCAAAAGGAAGGAAGTATGGGCATGCTGGGAAGGGGGGTGTAGCCAAAAGCATGATGGGAGTTGCAGTCACAGACATTCCCCACCCACCCACATGGCCCAGCAAGCTCACACTGAACCATGCTCACCTCACAGGGAGTGGGAATGGACTGACAAGATGTCTGACACTGGGCTCTGTTGTGGGGAGCAAAATGCCCTGATGGGAACTGGGCACCAACAAACACCAGGAATGCACAGTCAGCCATCTTGCCATTGCTGTCACACTCCCTCACAGGGAAGCTGAGTCAAAAGGAAGGCAGTATGGGCATGCTGAGAAGGGGGGTGTAGCCAAAAGCATGATGGGAGTTGCAGTCACAGACATTCCCCACCCACCCACATGGCCCAGCAAGCTCACACTGAACCATGCTCACCTCACAGGGAGTGGGAATGGACTGACAAGATGTCTGACACTGGGCTCTGCTGTGGGGAGCACAAGGCCCTGATGGGAACTGGGCACCAACAAACACCAGGACTGCACTGACTGACATCCTGAAAGTTCACCTGCACCCACTGCAATGGTGGCACGCTTCATGATGGGATAACTGGCCTGGGGGAGATATAGGTCCTGACTTGAAAACAAATAACACTGATGCTGGCCATACACACACCTTCTATGCTAAAACACATTGCACACATGGTGCCAGTCACTCACAAAGACAATGCCCGGGCAAGATGTCTGACACATGGGCCTGATAAATGATGTGGCTGAAAATCACACATATGCACTGGCCAACCCAAACACAGTCGCACACACAGCCATTGCAACCATATGTTCAAACTCACTGTCTGGGGATGCAGTGTCCAGGGGTGTCCCCTGGCCTGGCTGTGGAGGTGTATCTTGCAGATGACAAGTGTGGAGATCCATATATAGTACATTGCACAAAACACACATGAACTAACATATATATCATTGACAGGGGACATCTGACAGTGAATGGAATGGACACACCAATATAGCTGACACCATAGCATGGTCTCATTCACACTCGGTGCTGTTGTGAGCTGCATGCCACTCCTACATCGTGCTGCAACATATGCATCCTTTACACCACTCACTGACATAGACACCGTAGACACAATGTCTAATATGGACTGCATTGGAGGAGTCATGCTACTCACAGCAGCCAAACTGCAACACACACACCACCGGCTCTCACTGTCATGAGCATTGAAAAGCCAGAGTGCTTCCTTGCCCAATCCATGTCACCATGGAGAACATTGACAAGTCAAATCACATATGCGCGTACAAAACTCAGCACCTGACTCATTAACGATGGTGACATCATCACTTATATGAAATGAGATGGGAACTAGGAACACTGTAAAAAAACACTTTCTCCCAAGAGATCACAGGCATTGGCTGGGCAATGTGCCACAACAATATCAATCTCTGTCCGTGACAACTTTGGACAAAGCAGTGTATAGGCACGCATCCTGACGTACAGTAGAAAATGTCATGTATGTGAACCATTGATGCCTATAGAAACATAACTTACATTGTGTGTCTCTTCCAAACACAGGTGATGGTGGGGATACAGCAGCAAATGAAGAGGAGTCCATGTCCCAGACTCCGGTGGACCCTCAGCTTTCTGGTGTGGACCAGTCTCTGTCCTCTTCGGATGACGAAGAACAACCTGGCACCTCCGGTGTGAGTCATCATGCGCATCAGCAGTACAAACATCTGAACCCCCTGTACCCACGCCTCCAGCATCTGGCAACCAACAGGGCACCCCCGCCAACACGGACAGACCAAGGACACAGAATACCGACAGCACAGGGACACAGGACCCCCAGGAAGCTACGGACAACACCACCAGTAACAACACCCAAGGGGGCCCAGTGTCACCTGTGCGTGCCGCCACAGGTCCTGCCCGTGTGGCTATGGGTGCTGGGAGGGGTGGTAGGCAGAGGGCGTGACTTGCAGAGGGTCTGGACTGCATGATGACCCCCAACAGGATAGCACCGGAGGATTCGGACAGGTAGTGGGGATCCTCAAGGACATTCAACAGGAGCAGGCTGCCCATCATGGCCGCATGGAGGCAAAGTGGAATGCACTTACTGCGGTGCATAGGGACATACTCACATGCCTCCGCCAGATAAACACCAACATGTCCACACCTCCCTGTGTGGCCACAAAATCTGTTGCCGCAAGATCTGCCAGTGCCACAGGGAGGGAGGATGACTCTGGCGGAGAGTCCTCTGCACCGCAGACGCCTGCACCTGAGGATCCCCCCCGAAGAAGAAGAGGGGTCATCCGAAGAAGGACAAGTGAGATGCAGCTGTCCATGCACATCCCCCAGGGCCTCAAAACCTGTTCTGGAAAATGTTCTTTGTGCGAAAACCGTTCACCTTGTCGTATCTAACACAACTCGCCTACATGACATAGAGGGTTCATGTTGGTCCAATGTAGCAGATGACTGTGGACTTTACTCTGGACATTTCAGCTACCAACACTTCCAACTCTACTGTGAACTTTGGATTCAAAACCCAATGTACAGCACCCACCATCCTGTGCACTTTCCTCACACATGTTTGAAAATAAACTCACCAGTACACTATACTTGCCTCTGTTGTGATTCCAACTTGTTATGTGTCATGGAGATGTTGATCTACTAAAGAACACAGTGCATGCCAAATACTACAGCAATGTGATCACTGTTATGTGAGTCATGGTGATGTGACACATGTGAGGGAGACACACCACTATGGCACTACAACACATACTCACCATGGCCATGTAACTCATCCCACACAATGACGTTGACCTGAAATACATTGGAATGCACAGACACCACTCCTATCTACTGTCAGTGGTAACAATCCCACAGGTGAGGTAAGCAAATGTCAGTCAGATGTGGGAAGACAGACAACGCACATAACAAAGCGTAGCACTGGTTCATTACACATCAGCAACATGTTTATTCCACAACAGTTGCAAGGTAATTCTACGTGACAGTGGACACACGGTCACAAAGTGTCGGAGAATTGAAGTCCAGGGGTGTGTGGTACATCACTTGATGGGAATTGACAACTTCCACCCTGGGGTTAGATTCTGGGTGTTGGGGGTGAGTGTTGACCAAACAACAGACAAAGCACCCTGGGAAGGACAGACACAAGACACAGTCAAAAGCACAGCAGAACAGGAGAGAAATGCAATACACATGCACAAAACATGTCAAAAGAAACCTACACAGAAACAAGTTAGCAGTTCTACACTATTGTGGAGTACAGACCACCTGAAAGGACACATCACTGCACGCATCCAGTCAAGTAGCACACAGACACACTCAAACAGCAACAGAGCAGCCCCAACACATTTCAGGCTAACTCAATACACTGACATAAAAACCCTGTAAACTCACATTCAGGTGAAGAAGTTGTTGATGAGCTGTGTGCGGACGTCACCCTCATCATCATCATCACTGGCATCGTGGCCCAGGCCTGGATCCTCCACAGGTGGAGGATGTAGGTCATCGTCATCCTGGATGAGAGGTAACTTCTTCCGCACTGCCATGTTGTGTAGCATGCAGCATACAAGGATAATTTTTCACACCTTTGCAGGGTCATATGGGAGGGCCCCTCCGGTCTTGCCCAGGCAGCAGATGCGGCTTTTCAGGAGACCAAAGGTCCGCTCAATCACCCTCCTGATCCGACCATGTGCCTCATTGTAGCGCATCTCGGCTGGTGTCACAGGGTTCCTGAGGGGTGTCCGCAACCACGGCATGTTGGGGTATCCGGAGTCACCTACATGCAAACAATTGAACAATTAGCTGAGTTTTTAAAGAGGGTGGAATACAACATTGCCAAACACACACAATGGTAAACAGTCAGTACACATCGACAAGCCAGGCACGTTGGTATGGCATATGTGACATCAGCGTTGCAATGCGACTACTCCTCATGATGTAGGCATCGTGTGCAGAACCGGGGAAACGTGCACACACATGTGTGATACACATGTCTGCAAGACATACCACAAGAGCATTGATGGAGTGGAAATGTTTCCTGTTCCAGTATGCCTGCTCATGTGCCCGTGGTGGTACCAGGGCCACATGTGCACCATCAATAGATCCAATGATGTTCGGCATCCTCCCCAGTGTATAAAAAGAATCCTTTATGTCAGTGAGTTGACCTGGGCTAGGAAACTTCATGTACAGGTCAAGGAAATGCAACATCCCCTCCAAGACATCGCGTAGCACACGACTGAACATAGTATGCGACATACCACCAGCAGTAGCCACAGAGTACTGGAAGGTACCAGTAGCAAAGAAGTGCAGGGCTGCCACCACCTTCACCTCTGGGGTCAGTGCAGTAGGGTATGTCCGGCCAGGTAGCAGATGTGGCGCCAACTGCTCCGCCAACTCCTCAATCACTGGCCTGGTGAAGTGGTACCATCGGATGGTGTCACGTTCCTGCATGGTTTCAAGGTCTGGGAACAGTCTATGGACAGCTGGTGCCCTGCAGTACAGAGATGAACAAAGGAAGATTGTCGATTCATCCACCCATGTGGCTATGACCAAGCAAAATATCACATGATACATCATGACAATACACAATGTACTGAGGTGTGTGCTGTAGGGTATGGGCACATATGTCACCTACATGCCCATCACCTCACATCTCAAGTCAACATGTCTACATAAGTTCCATGTAGTGCAATGGCCAATCATTGGGCTGTGTCACAGTACCTATGTACTGCTGTGACGTTACAAACACACACCACAGTGACAAGTGAGGCCTGATGTCTCCCAGGCATCACAGCTCTTTGACATGCAGATACCTAGGGTCCCTGTATTGCCACATGGACACTGGCATGACATGGCGTATCATGTACACGCCACAGAACAACCGTGAGTCCCACAGGTAGTGGCCACTGTTGTCTCTTCAGGCCCTACATGGACGTCTCGTAGACACACCCACAACATCAATGTTGATGCACAAACCACATGGATGTGGAGACTGTCTCCCATTGGGCACATTTGATCAGACACATCTGAGACACAACATTCACACAGACTGTGGATGTACATCAGAATTGTGGCTATAGGTCTCACTGTGACGTACATACCATCACACCCAGGACTCAGGGTGTATGTGACATGTCCTAAACATATCCATCCTGCAACTGTGTCCATGACTCATGACCATAACTGTTCAGTTGCACATCACAGTGGTAATGTGCACAACACACAAAGGATTCTGTCCCCATGAACGCGTGCACAGCCTGGGAGTGGCTGCACAAAAGAAAGTGCCACACAACAAACCAAATGTTGCCCCCCCAAAACACACAGGTCATGCAGCCTTAAATGCCATGGGACACAGTGTGGCACATGCTGTAGTGTGGTAGGTGTGCACCTGAGTCCCTGGCAAGTAATTGTGTGTGGAAGCCGTCAAAAAGTCACACCAATGTCAACCGACGTGGGTGACTTCTACAGAGACGCATTGCATAGTTCAGGACCGAGCCGTGCGTACGCTTAGCCATTGACTGCAATAAGAACCGATGCGGGTGACTATCATGCGTATGCATTGCACAGTTCAGGACCGAGCCGTGCGTACGCTCAGCTATTGACTGCAATGAGAACCGATGCGGGTGACTATCATGCGTACGCATTGCACAGTTCAGAACCGAGCCGTGCGTATGCTCAGCCATTGACTGCAATGAGAACCGATGCGGGTAACTATCATGCGTACGCATTGCACAGTTCAGGACTGAGCCGTGCGTACCCTCAGCCATTGACTTCAATGAGAACCGATGCGGGTGACTATCATGCGTACGCATTGCACAGTTCAGGACCGAGCCGTGCGTACGCTCAGCCATTGACTGCAATGAGAACCGATGCGGGTGACTATCATGCGTACGTATTGCTCAGTTCAGGAACGAGCCGTGCGTACGCTCAGCCATTGACTGCAATGAGAACCGATGCGGTTGACTATCAAGCGTACGCATTGCACAGTTCAGGAACGAGCCGTGCGTACGCTTAGCCATTGATTGCAATGAGAACCGATGCAGGTGACTATCATGCGTACGTGTCGTGCAGGCATGGACCGGGCCCTGCGTACGCCTTGGCCATTGAATCGTATGGAGATGGGTGCATGTGGATTTTCAAACTACGCTTTGTACAGTCAGTTGACCGAGCCGTGCGCACCCATTGGCTCTGGACTCTCATGGAAACGGGTGCAGATTCAAAACTTGTACGAGTTATGCGCTGGAAATTCAGTTGGATGCCTACAACAATGTTGCAATTTCTAGGGTTTTATGAAAGTGAAGATTTGAAAGATGCCGAAGACGTGTACGAGTCGTACAATTCCATGGATTGGCCAGATTCATGGAATGCAACCGTGTTGGACCTATCACTTGGGACACATGGCACAGATTCTGCCTCTGCAGCACAGATATAAGGCTGGCTGCCCCCCAGGGAGCTCACTTGCCTGTACTACATGCTAATGGACCACATCTCTGCTACCACTGCTGCTGTCCTCTGGCTACTGCTATGGCACGTACTCTGGAGAGGGCCCCAGCCTTCACTGAGGAGGAGAACCAGGCTCTGCTGGACGGGCTCCTTCCACAGTACATCAAGCTGTATGGGAAACCAGGGGAGCAGGTGAGTGTGCAGTCCACTGCCTTCTTAATTGTGCATGTTGTCTGACTAGCAGTACTAGCAGTGTGTACACCAGTGGCAAGTGTACTCACTGAGTACTTTCATCCCCCAAAGTGTGTAGGTACATGTAATGCAAAGTGCATTTGTGCAAGCTTCAACTTCCCAGGCAATGTTAACATGTCAGACATGCAGGGCATTTGTCCATTTCCATGGGTGCACTACCTGTGTAACTCATTTTCCTTTGTGATGACAACATGTATATCCAACTGTGTGCAGCACAAATATGGGGCATGTGTGTTAATGGACTTTTAACTTTGTCATCCTCACAGGTTGATGCCCACCAGAAGCAGGAGATCTGGCTGACCATCGCCCGGGCAGTTCGATCAGTGGGAGTCTACAAGTGTCGGATTCGCAACTGCCAGAAGAGGTGGCAGGACCTTTGGGGCTGGACCCGGAGGATCGCAAGGGTCCAGCTGAAGCTGTCGCCTCCTCGCAGGAGGGGCGGACACCGGACCCTGACCCCCTACATGCTCAGGATTCTGGCGGTGGTCTTCCCGGACCTGGATGGGCAGCTGAAGGCCAGACAGCAGCAAGGAGGGGGTAAGTCCATGCCTAATCTGTGTACTATGTCTGACATGCTATTTTCAGTCTTTTGGCCTGGTCACACTTCCACATTACGTAGGTCTTGTAGTCCAGGACTCATGTCCCTCAATTGTGTGATGCACCCTCCTCATCTGATCCACAGGTGTGGACCCTACAGTCTGTGGATTGTGTCACTAGGGCACTGTGTCCCTGCAGTCAGCTATGCTTCAGGTTCCGGACAGCATCTGGTACCGTGACTCTGTTGTGTGTTTCATGGGTGGGTCAATTGTTCACACAATGCCTGAGATCTGACATGTGATATGTGTGCCCTTGATATGTGTTCCAATTGCTGGTCTGACTCACCACATGTGCCTGGGGTATTTCAAACACACCCATGCAGCAGGGAACTCCAAGTTTTTGGCCTCAGGAGTATGTATATCAAGTGTGTCACACTTGCTTAGCCACTTGACTACTGTCCAGGGCTATACACTGTTTCACGTAGACCTGGGCAGTCATGCCTACTCAAGGGCATTTAGAAACACTCTGTAATCCCACTCCTGTGTATCAACTTAAAGGTTGTGCTTAGTGACATGTGCCTTCAGGTGTCTGCCTCTGTGCCATTGTGGTGTGGCTTCCTTTTCAGGACAACTAGGGTGTTCATGAGTTTGAGGGTCAGCAGGACATCTGAGATGTGACTATAAGAGACAAGACCTGTGTGACATATAGGTGTGTGATCACTTGACAGTGCACAATGGTGTATGCAACTGTGTGTGATGTGGGGTCATCTGTGTCCGGGATATGTTGTTTGCAGGGGATGGACAAGTGCACTTGTCAGCTGCAGAGTTTGCTTTACCCATGACCTATGATTGTGACACAGTGCATCATGTTGTTGTCTGGATGCCCTGCCCCTGTGACAGGAGACAGTGATGACTGACTTTCCAGGCATGCCTGTGCCATGGCATTTAACCTGCTATGAGTGATCCTGCATTGGGGTCAAATGTGCTCCATGCACCCCATTGTGGCATTGACTATCAGGACATGAGAACATCATAGTGTGTGTTGCTGGTATTCATCACAAGCATGTGAAATGAAACTCTGCCCATCCCTCCTTCCTGACACCTGTACTGAGTCAGTGGCAAGAGATGTGATGTGTGTATAGTGACATACTCCCACATGTTCACTTGCATGTCCAACAAATGTGTAGGTGATGCATGTCTGCACATTGGGGTATTAGCATCCAACATGCAACAGACATATGGGTGCAAGTCCAGGAGGGATATGAGTGCCATCGTTGATGGTGAGACTGACAATTGGCTTATTCTAAACAGTGTGAGCACTTTGAGAAGTGTTCAGCTGATGATGCCAGGGCTTGCCCTGTGATGTGCTGTACTCACTGTGGTGTGTGCGGTCAGTGCAGGTGACTGATGTTGTTCTTTTTTTCCTAATTCTATCCAGATACATCCACTGCCACAGCAGGGGACAGCTCCACGGACCAAGAGGAGCCACAGAGCCTGACTGGGACAGAAGGCGAGGAGTTGGAGGGAGCCAATGGCACGGAGGGCGAGTGGAGTCACACCGAGGAGTCCTCAGCACCATCCACCCCAGCTGAGGGCCTCAGCAGCTCGGAGGATGACTCCCTTATGGAGGTGGGTGTCAGCAGCCACCAAACCCCAGCTAGTGAGGCTGTCCCCGCCACCGCCACCGCCACCGCCACCACCACCACCATCACCACCCTCCCATCGTCTCCCATCCCAGAGATCCGTGGATGCTCCCGTGTTCGGGAGCATGTCTCCTTTGTGCCAGGCACCGCGCCCCCTGCCCCTGTGTCCCCTGCTGCCCTGAGTGTGGAGTCTGTGGACTTGCTTCGACAGATCCATGTAGGGCAGACATCCATGCTGAGTGTCCTCCATGCACACACCAGTCTGTTGACACAACTGGTGTCGTTCATGGGGGGCATTTCATCGGGCATGTCTGCCCTACAGAGGACCAATCAATCCGTGGCCTCCTCCCTGACGGCAGCAGTGTTGCTCCTCCAACAGTCCGTCACCCCTCCTACCCCTGCCCCATCCACGACTCCTAGCACCCTACCTGTCCCAAGCACACACACACCAGCACATTCACCCAAACACACAGACACAGGCAGCACACAAACACCCAAACCAAGGTCTAGACGTGCACACAAGCAGCCTCATGGGACTGATACCACACTCACAGGGGATGGTTTGCAAAAACACACACAGGCATCCACAACCACTCCACAGTCCTCCGATACCTCTCCCTCCAAGACATCTTCCCTTGCCTCACCTGCAACCCCATCTCCCAAGAAGCTCTTCCTCTGTGACCTTGGCCTCTTCACCACCGATACAGCAGATCCAGCTTACAAGGGGAAGAGGAAGTCCCCACACTCAGAGGGGAGTGCCCCTCACACCCGGACACCCTCCCCCAGGCGCAGTCAGACTGAGGCCCCTACCCGCAAGTCCCCTGGAGCCGGAAGAGCAAGACCCCACCCCCGCCCCGCAGGTCTACGACACAGTCTCCGTCCTCCATCCCCCAGGCCACCACTCCAGAGGTTCTCCCGCCACACCCTGCCCCAGGTTCCCCCACTCACAGATACACCATCCCTAAAATACTCCGGCCCTCCCCCCCACCACTTGCTCTTCCACCCCCACCCCACCGGTCAGACTGTTTGTGCCACTGGTGTGGGGACCGTGCCCCCCTCTGTCCTGCCAACCTCACCTGAACCCCATTGCGCTCCCATGGAGTTGGGCACTGCAGTGGAGTCCACAACCACCCCGTCTGACTTGGGCACTGCAGTGGGGACCCAGTCCGCTCCATCTGACCTGCCCACTGCAGTTGTGCCGGCACCCACCCCATCTGACTTGTGCCCCACAGTTGTGACTGCACCCACTATGTCAGACACCTCCACTGCAGTTGCCAGTGACTCTCCTGCATCCACTCTTCACTGCCTCCTTCTGCTGAGCCCTGATCCTGTCCCTGCGGTGCCTGGCCTGCCCCCATGTATGCCCCTCCGAGTGGATGTCCCCTGTCCTTACCAGTGCAGGCAAGCAACGTGTGACAGTTGTCACTCAAATCACATTGTTGACATTTGGATATGGACTGGCGATTGGCCTTTGTTTTGAAAGGACTTTGCATTTGCATTTCAATTTTGCTGAATAAAGCATTTGTATTTATCCTTGTGCATTTGATTTAGCTGTACATTATGTTGATGATGTTTACCATGACCTTGCAGTTATAATGCTGGCTTTCCAATGTTGAATACTGAGGTGTTGATGTGATGTACTCCATGTGGTCCATGAGATATGTATCCTATTCTGGTCAGTATCCATGTCATCCTTTGCAGCTAACTGGGTATGTCATGATTAACAATTTGTGAACATCTCTGTAAACATTTCATTTGCATGATTACATCTGTGGCTTGCACACATGCACATATGATGTGCTTCCCATTGTCCAATTTGTCTATTTCCCTGACCGTGGGCACAACTGTACTGGACCTGCAGGCGTGGGCATCATTGGTGTAGGAGCAACTGGGTCCTCTGTGCAACTTGCTGGACATATGTATTGAGTATATGCAGATGACTTAAGGGACACTCCCGTACCCAGGCTGTTGTGACCAGAGCCTTCATTGGGTGGTAACTGATGGCTGACTGACCAAGTGTTCTGCTGACATGACTGAGACCTGCTGGGACTATGTTTGGCACAGCTGAGCTTCCACAGGAGTTGAGTCTCCTCATGTAAGTGTGTTATTCTGTGACATTGCCTGGGCCCATGGTGTGTGTTGTGTGAGCATGTGTGTGTGTGTCCACATCCCTTTTCATACACAGGCAGTTTTACCTTGATATGTTCCTGTTGTTGATGCTTGCTGAGTTATACTGTGTTCATCCCACATGTTTGTCCTAGGCTACCAGATGTGTGGGTGCATGACACACTACTGTTAATTGGTGTTTCATCATTGGGATTTGTCAGTTCTGAGTGGTGATGATGTCAGACGCAGATGGGACACAGTCAGGGGTCCCCAAGGCACGTGTTTGTTCGCAATATCATGTAGTTGTCCCTAGGTGGTACCTTTTGGTGATTGAGACATGTGTATGTGTGTGTGACTGCTCCCACTCGTCAGGTTCAGGGCTGCAATGTTGGCAGGTGTCAACAAATGTGCCTTGTGGTTCTCCTTGGCTTCTGCATTGTCCTGGGACTGTAGCAGGGATTGCGAAGGTTACGGGAGTTTTGACGTCATGTCCATGTACCGCATACTGTGCAGCATGTCTGTCATTCACCAGGGTTGTAGACTGTCCTTGTGTGATGAGTCTGTGCACCTTAGTTCCTCCCAACATTACTGTGTTTATCATGGGTGCATGTGCAATGTCACATGTCCATGTGGGCTTCACAGATGCACATTGGTGGAGTTCAGGGTGTGTTGTGTTGAGGGTGGACAGATGTGAATGTTTGCACGGATGGTCCCCTACCTCCCGTTTGTCCATGGATGACGGGCCATGCTGAGTGATTTGTGTTTGTGTAGGTGTGATGTACGTTTGTGGCACAGGACACATGTCTGGGTTTCACAGTTTGTACGACATCTACCTTTATCATCACAGTGGACGTATCATGCATGCTTGTGTCACCCCAATGTCTGGTCCCTGGGGGTAGTGCTGTTGTGTGTCAGTCTCTTGCTGTGTTAGTTGCTGTTCATTCCAGCTTGTGTCACATGTGTCTGTTGTGCTCCCTCTCATCTCACAATGCCTGATTGCCCAATAAGGGGGACCCAATGATGGGTTACTTTTGTATGGCACTGTGTCCACATCTGTCTCACTGTGGTTCAGCCCCCCTCATGTGTTGTGTAGCTGCCTGGGGATACTGAGACAGACACACACATGTTGTGTCAGATGTGCAGTGTGAGGTTGCCTGTTTGTGTTTGTGCATCTGCACCAGTGCATTGGTATTGCTATTGTGGGCCATTGTCTGGATGTTGTTTTTGTGATTTTCCCTGCTGTCCCTGTGAGTCATATCACATCATTCTGCACATTCATCCTGGTTGTTAGGTCCCATTGCTGCCATGGAATAGGAGTTTGTGACCTGACACCTACAGTCTACACAGGATGTTTTGATTTGTGTGTCTGTTTTAGAGATGTGTGTATGCTTTGTGATGGTCACTTCGGCATTTGTGTCATTGTACACTGTATGCAATGTCAGCCCCCATGGGTGGTGCTTGTCTGCACATGGCCGAGAGTATGTTAGGTTTTCACAGCACTGTTAGCCTCACCACATCTCTGTGGGTATGGGACACAACCACTACTTTGCCACAAACGTGTTTCATGTGTTGGGACCAGGAATCATACATGCTGTTTAGCATTTGCAGCTTTTAGCATGATGACACTTACCTTTTGGTCACTGTGATGAGGGGGGGTTTAGACCCCATCACCACAATGCTCAACATTTGCTGCAGTTTGGAACCCCACACTTAGCTTTTGTTCTACACAGTGAGGGGGTGTTAGTGCACATTGACACAGTGCTATTGTGATGCTTGCCTTGTGTAGGCCACACTCAGTTTTTGGTCACACATGTGATGGTAGTTACATTGTATGTTTGAAGTCATATTCACTGTTGTGGGCATTTGTCACAGACTACACACTGTTGTCATGATGTTAGGGGGGATGTATTTTGCTGACATACCTAATGTTGGTGTATGATGGATGTGTGGCGCATCACCCATCCTATGGGTGGGGGTGGCAGGAGTGCTGGGCAACATAAGCCCTATGAGTGGGGGTGGCAGTAGTGATGGGCAACATAACCCCTATGGGTGGGGGTGGCAGTAGTGATGGGCTACAGGTCCCCTATGGGTGGGGGTGGCAGTAGTGATGGGCAACATAAGCCCTATGGGTGGGGGTGGCAGTATTGATGGGCAACAGGTCCCCTATGGGTGGGGGTGGCAGGAGTGATGGGCAACATAGTCCCTATGGGTGGGGGTGGCAGTAATGATGGGCAACATAGTCCCTATGGGTGGGGGTGGCAGGAGTGATGGGCAACATAAGCCCTATGGGTGGGGGTGGCAGTAGTGAAAGGCAACAGGTCCCCTATGAGTGGGATTGGCAGTAGTGATGGGAAACATAGTCCCTATGGGTGGGGGTGGCAGTAGTGATGGCCAACATAAGCCCTATGGGTGGGGGTGGTAGTACTGATGGGCAACATAGTCCCTATGGGTGGGGGTGGCAGAAGTGATGGGCAACATAAGCCCTATGGGTGGGGGTGGCAGTAGTGATGGGCAACAGGTCCCCTATGGGTGGGGGTGGCAGTAGTGATGAGCAACAGGTCCCCTATGGGTGGGAGTGGCAGTAGTGATGGGCAACAGGTCCCTTATGAGTGGGGGTGGCAGTAGTGATGGGCAACATAGTCCCTATGGGTGGGGGTGGCAGGAGTGATGGGCAGCATAGTCCCTATGGGTGGGGGTGGCAGTAGTGATGGGCAACATAAGCCCTATGGGTGGGGGTGGCAGTAGTGATGGGCAGCAAGTCCCCTATGGGTGGGGGTGGCAGGAGTGGTGGGCAACATAGTCCCTATGGGTGGGGGTGGCAGTAGTGATGGGCAACAGGTCCCCTATGAGTGGGGGTGGCAGTAGTGATGGGCAACATAGTCCCTATGGGTGGGGGTGGCAGTAGTGATGGCCAACATAAGCCCTATGGGTGGGGGTGGCAGTAGTGATGGGCAACATAGTCCCTATGGGTGGGGGTGGCAGGAGTGATGGGCAACATAAGCCCTACGGGTGGGGGTGGCAGTAGTGATGGGCAACAGGTCCTCTATGAGTGGGGGTGGCAGTAGTGATGGGCAACTTAGTCCCTATGGGGGGGTGGCAGTAGTAATGGGCAACATAGTCCCTATGGGTGGGGGTGGCAGGAGTGATGGGCAACATAAGCCCTATGGGTGGGGGTGGCAGTAGTGATGGGCAACAGGTCCCCTATGGGTGGGGGTGGCAGGAGTGATGGGAAACATAAGCCCTATGGGTGGGGGTGGCAGTAGTGATAGGCAATAGCCCCCCTATGGGTGGGGGTGGCAGGAGTGATGGGCAACAGGTCCCCTATGAATGGGGCTGGTAGTGGTGATGGCCATGCAACCCCTATGGTGGCCTGTTGCTAGTAGACAGGATATGGATCCCCTGGGTGTATGTGACATTTGGCGGGTACGTGTTGTTTGTTTGTGTGGTGGGTGTCTGACTTCCCATCTGCGCTGTCCGCGTCTGTTCCTGATCTGGTCATAGATGTACAGTGCTGGTATGACCTGCTCGATGGGATTGATGATGTGTTCGTCTCGTACACGCTGCTTGTTGCTTTGTCTCGTACCCGTTGCTAGCTGGTCCGTCTCGTAGTCATGGATTGTGTTCTGGCACGAAGCATACCTTATATGCTTCTTTTCCGGATGCTGTGATGCGCTGTACGTGGTGACCCGTCCGGTGCGTATGATTTGCGCATCGTACTTGTCCGGCCGGAAACTGCTGTGGGTACTGCTTCCGGGCGACTCGGTTCGGCATTCGGAAGTACGGCTCGTACGGAAAATGAAGCTTGAATCGCAGCCTACGTGTCGGTCGGATTTGTGTCAGTTATGCGCATCGTACTTCATCGCCCGGACGGACCGGCTCCGGGTACGAGTTGGTCGCAAGGTAAGGTTACGAACAGCTGTCCGACCCGGATCGGAATCGACCCCATAGTGTCATTCTTTGAAAATAGAGTATATATATTTTCTGGCCTTTCATTCAATTCTCAAGTAACCTCCTTCAGTCATTATTCCTATGACTATCGCATTGATGTTTCTATTCGGATTTCATGATTTAGATGACGGCCTAATACATGTAATACACCAATTCACATATCATCACAAATTCCTGCTCTCATAAGTTTAAATTTCAATTACTACATTGGTCCTGTACCCAACCACCAGTAATCAAACTGTATTTTCTCCATTAGAATATTCCCTCCTCTTAATATCCACACATCGTTGCCAAGGGCATCAAATCTCTATACCACAAAAAAACTAGTCATCAACCACCATTTCTCTCCTTCAATCATATCTAAATTCCATAATCGTAACCAAAATAATCATATACTGAAATAACATATTGACCTTCATCCCAACTATTCGAGTTGAAGATCTATTTTAAACACCTCCCGGATCTGTTTATTCACTCCAATTATAGGAAGTAATGTAACTCATTATCACTGTTCAACCCCATAGTAACAGCTCTACAACTACTTATACATTTTCCTTCTTGCTGGCGCAGATACAATTCCCAATCACCACCCCTGGTTCTTGATATCATTTTCTGTATACCATGAAACTTAATTGCTGTTTGCGTTGCATAATTCTCCCTAATGTGTTGAAAAATGGGGGATTTACATCTTTATTTACAATAGATCTCCTGTGTTCTTGAATTCTCAATTTGAACATTCTTATTGTGCTCCTAATGTATATCTTATTGCACTCACATCGGATAATGTACACTACCCCTGTACTGTTGCAATTAATAAATTCATTAATCTTGAATCTTCTCTTAGAATTATACCAAAATTCCTTCTTTTTGTTCATGCCCAAATTACATACATTAGAAGTACCACAGATAAAAACCTTTGGGAGGTGATGGTAGCCAGTTATGATCTTGAAGTTTAGGAGATTCAAGATAATTTCTGGTAACTAGATTACCTATAGTCGGACATAGGGTGGCCTGACAGCGGTAGACCACGGAGAGTTGAGCGTATAATATAGGGGTGACTTGATCCAAATGATTGAGCGAGTGCGCACATTGCTAAAACCTTGACCGCTGCTTGTATTGATAACATCTTTTTAAAAAGTACTGTGGGAAATGCATGGGGATTCTGTGTTTGGGACCCCCATTTTTCTCAGCCCATTCTTGCTGGATCACCCCAAAACATTCCATTCACAAACTAGGCAAAAACGAGCACTTTATTTGGAACGTTTTATGAAGATTCATCAAACGGTGCTAAAGTTATTAGCAGAATAAAATAGGCATTTCCTATGGAATCTCAGACCTAACTATACATAACTACCCGGTACTCAGACAAAATATTTGTAAAAATATATCGAGGATCAGAAATATCGAGTTTGAAATATTGTGATGAACAAATATCATGTGCAAAACTTTTGTGAATAAAAATATTAATTTTTCAGGTAAGTCTATCGATGTTTAAAAAATCTATGTTGCCCTGGAACGCCTACCGCGGGGGTATCTGTGCACCACCGTTGCTGCCTGATACCTCGCCAGCCCCATCCCCCTAGCCGACTCATTCCCCCGCTGCCGGGCATTGGGTTCCCCCAGTCCTCGCTCTGCTCTCTTCCCCCTCTTTAGACTTCTGTGGATAGTTGGGATCCCCCCTCTAGGGGAGCACGTGCTGCTATTTCCGATTGTGGGTTGCCTTGTGGGTGTGGTTTTCTTGTTGTTCTTAATTTAAAATGAAACCGTATAGTGGGGTCTGGATGATGTGGCTTATGACGTTGTTACCTCCTGAGCATGCTCCTTTGCAACACCACGTGTTCCATAAATGTATGTCGTATGTTCCTGTCATTGCTAGCGGCCGGCCGGAAGGTTGTAGGCCCATACTTGTATACTCTTGAGACTTGTAATAAACGGTTTAAAAAAAAAAAAAAAAAAAAAAATCTATGTTGTTATTATCGATGTTAAAAATATGTATGTCATTAATATCATTTACAAAAATATTTTTGTTAATATTGTTTTTTAATTATTTTTAGGTATTTTAGTATATGTTTTAATTGTATTTTTTATAAATTGCTTGTATAGTTATTGTTAATGTTTTTAATATAGTTTGTACATGTTTAGCTGTTTTTAAATTTATTTCAATAGTTTATTTGTATTTTTAGTGCCCTAGAGGGTTGTGGGGTCTATAGGGATAGAGGATGGGAATTCAATTAATTATAAATAATAATTATGTATTCATTATTATAAAATATTTAATTAATAGTTAATTTTGTTAATTGTGTCAAAAAATGTTTTAATTACGTTAAGCTTTATGTGCAGGTTAAGAAGGTTTGTAGGGGTATAGGGTGGGAAGAAATGTAATTATAATTAATTAATAATTAATTTGTAATTATTATTAATTACCTTATTGATAATTAATTATGTCAGTTGTGTAATTAATTAATCTTGTTATCAATATTTTTGGTGTGGTTTTTTTTGTAGGGGTAAAGGGTGTGAAGGAAATTAATTATAATAACTAATAATTAATGGTAATTATTATTAATTATTTAATTGATCATTTATTATGAAAATTGTGTGATCATTTCTTTAAAGTTATATATGACGTGCGGGTTGTTGTGTTTGTAGGGGTAAAATATTTGAAGTTAATTAAATATACTTACTTTATTTCTAGCTAATTGTTGTTAATTTCTTAATTGATAAACCGAATCAACTTCTACGCTCCCAAACGCCACCTCCGATCAGCCAACCACGCCCTCGCCGCCGTCCCCCGCATCCGAAGAGCAACAACAGGAGGAAGGTCCTTCTCCTACCTGGCCGCCAAGACCTGGAACTCCCTCCCGACCGACCTGCGCCGGACCCAAGACCACCTCTCCTTCAGGAAGAAGCTGAAGACCTGGCTGTTCGAGCAGCAACGGCACCCCCCTCCCCCCAGCGCCTTGAGACCCTACGGGTGAGTAGCGCGCTCTATAAATGTCATTGATTGATTGATTGATTGAATTATGTAAATTATGTAATTAAGATTTTTTGTAATATATATTAGGTGCACATTGTTGGAAATCTGGGGATAAAGGGTGGGAAGTTAATCAAATATAATTATTTTATTATTAGTTAATTGCTATTAATTGTTTAATTGATCATTAATTATGTAAAATGTGTAATTTTTATAGTTTCAAGATATATTGTCAGTGTGTGTTGTTTACTTTGTGGAGGTATAGGGTTGGAAGTTATTTAAGTAATAATACATGTAAAAATAGTTATTGATTGATACAAATTATTTTTCATGTTATGTGTTCATTGTGGTATAGTTTTTAATTATGAACAACATTATATATGTTGGTTATTATAATTGTGAAAATATAGGGCCTGAATACGATGTCACTGGTTGGAGGCTTTCCGACCGACATGGTAGGTTTAAAGTCCGACCACCACATGATGATGATGATAGAATTTGGAGTTCAAACCGGCCGGGGAACCTAAAGCAGTTCCGACGTGCTCAAGGAGAAAGTTGGCCATTTTGGGAAGCGCTCATAATAACTTACGGACGGATTGGCTGTCAGAAACTGACTATGGGGTCGCTAGCAGGACCCCCTTTCCCCCTGCCCCTGTGCATTTGGCCATGGGGTACCTGTGGTGCCTCCCCTTCAAATTCCTGAGGTGCCTGCCACACAGTGCAGGAATGTTTGAAAACTTCACTTTTCAATGGGAGCTTATGCTGCAGGTGGTTTCAGCCTGCTGCACAAGCTCACATTGAAAAATTGATGTTTTCGACCGCACCATGTGCAGTTGCTTCCAAATAATGCGGTCGGAACCGCCTACCTGAGGCCGGTCAGTTCCCAATCCGCAACGGCCGACGGACAACATAATGAGGGGCATATTATGGTATTTTAATTTCATCATTATCATTTGTTTTAATTTAAAATGTTTAATAAATATTGCAATAAATATGTATTTTTTTCATTAAAAAATAATGTATATATTTTAAAATAAAATATTTATACTTGTAATTTAATGTAGTTGTTAAAATATTTTATTTGTTTGAAGGGAACTCCTGTCTCTACTGTTGTACAGACTAGAGTGAGATAGTACATTTTACCCCTCTTATCCAACCCTTTCCCCCCTACCGTTGCACAGACTGGAGTGGGAATAGTACATTTTACCCATCTGCAATCCAACACTTTCCCTACTGTTGCACCGAATGGAGAGGGAATAGTAAATTGTTACCCCTTCTGAGTTCATCCCTTTCTCTAGTGTTGCACTGACTGGAGTGGGAACAGTACATTTTACCCCTCTGCAATCCAACACTTTCCCTACTGTTGCACCAACTGGAGTGGGAATAGTAATTTGTACCACTCCGGTAGCTGATGTTTTCTCTACTGTTGCACTTACTGCAAACGAACTTGTAAATTTTACCCCCAACAATCGAACACTTTCCCTACTGTTGCACAGACTCGTGGGTCCAACGTTTCCACAGCTGTTGCACTGATTGGAGTGGGAATAGTGAATTTTACCCCACCACAATCCAGCACTGTCCCTACTGTTGCAGTGACTGGAGTGGGAACAGTAATTTGAACCACTCCTGAGTCCAACGCTTTCCCTACTATTGCACAGACTGGAAGGGGGATAGTAAATTTTACCCTTCCTAAGTCCAACGATTTTCCTACTGTTGCTGAGACTGAAGTGGGAATAGTATATGTATTATTCCTACAATTTTATAGTTGTGTTTACATTGTTTAAATTTATATTACTTTCATGTTTCTGTATATTTAACATTATATTATTTTGATTTATTAGAAGTGTTTCCAATTTATTTGTCACAGTTTGTAATTTTTTGTGTGTTTTCCGCTCGGCGTATCACGGTGATTGAATAGTCCCGTTCCGTTGTTAGCAGCCAGAGTTCAGTTATTTGAGCACCAAGACGCGTGACCCGAGGAGTATTAAGGAGTCATACTCCGAATCGAAACAAAGAAAAAATGGCCGATGAGTTCTTGAAGGGTCGGGAGGCCTGTGCCAAAGTAATTTTTAGTAAAACTACAACCCAAACTCAACCCTCAGGGAGTGCAGTATCTGACACAGCTGCAATGGGGATTAAACACAGAGGCAACGTATTAGAACAGCTACGGCGAAAAGAGATCAGCAGGTGGTGGGAAGCAACCTCCCTACAGAACAGATTTTCCTTATTCTGACCTTATCCATCCCAAAACCACAAGTTCCCAGACCACAGCAAAAGCTTCCCTTTAAATTGCACTTCACCTCTGTTCCCTGGGAAGTAGCCTCCTACTTATGAATGCTACAGGTTAGTCCAAGCCCTCGTCGTTCAATTGTGAGAGTACTGCTCCCACGCCATGCCTGCTGTTTGCCTACAGGGAGGTACCCCAGAAGTCCTTAGGGTTCAGTCCCTTTGAACTCCTGTATGGTCGCCCTGTGAGAGGACCTCTGAGTCTGGTGAAGGAGGGTTGGGAGAGAACTCCTGGTAAAACCCAACAAGATGTGTCCAGCTATGTGCTGGCCTTCAGGAACCAGACTCAACGCTTCAGGAAGCTCGCTCAGACGAACCTAGAAGCTAGCCAGGAAGAAATGAAAAGATGGTACGACCAGAATGCCACTCTGGTAGAATTTCGACCTGGGCAGAAAGTGTGGGTGATGGCACCAGTGAAGCCTTGTGCGCTCCAAGTCAAGTGGACTGGTCCATATGAGGTGGTGGAGCGCAAGAGCGAGGTAACCTACCTGGTCGACTTGCATACTCCCAGGAACCCTTTGAGGGTCCTACATGTGAACCACCTTAAACCACGCTTTGAGAGGTCTGATGTAATGATGCTCCTTGCAACAGATGATGGAATGAAGGAGGAGGAGAGCAAGCCTCTTCCAGATCCTCCTCTCAGCAAAGGAGCAAAATGGGTTAGTGGATGGGGTAGACCTCTCTCCTACCCTGACCCCAGAACAGCAGAGGGACTGTCGCCAGGTGCCGGGACAGTTTGCCTCCCTTTTCTCCCTGACACCAGGATTCACCAATTGGTGCGTCCATGATGTGGACACTGGGGACAGCCTACCTGTGAAGCCAAAATATTACAGGGTAGCTGACAAAGTCAGGGCCAGCTTCAAGGAAGAAGTTTCCAAGATGTTGGCGTTAGGGGTGATAGAGCCCTCCAGCAGCCCCTGGGCTAGCCCAGTGTTCTTAGTGTCAAACGCTGCTGCTGATGAGCTCAAGGATCGGTTAGGCACTGCCCGGTACCTCAGTACGTTTGATTTAACATCTGGGTACTGGCAGATTGCCTTAACTGAGGGGGCCAAAGAGAGGTCAGCATTTTCAACATCTGAGAGGCACTACCAGTTCAGTGTTATGCCCTTTGGGTTGAAGAACGCCCCTGCCACCTTCCAGAGACTGGTCAACCAGGTACTGTCCGGGCTGGAGGAATTCAGCGCCACTTATCTGGACGACATTGCTGTGTTCAGCTCCAGTTGGTAGGAACATTTGCAACACCACTGCGACGTGTTGAAGGCTCTGCAAAGGGCAGGCCTCACTATTAAAGTGAGTAGGTGCCAGATAGGGCAGGGATCTGTGGTGTACTTGGGACACCAGGTAGGGAGGGGCCAGGTGGCGCCCCTACAGGCGAAGATTGATACCATTCTGGCTTGGGAGCCCCCCAAGACCCAGGCAGAGGTGAAAGCCTTTTTAGTTCTCACCAGGTACTACAGACGGTTTCTCAAGGGGTATGGCACCATTGTTGCCCCCTTGACAGAGCTGACTTCGAGGAAGCAACCCAGGAAGGTGAACTGGACTGATGCCTGCCAGACCACTTTTAATGCCCTGAAATCTGCCATGTGCACGGCGCCCATGCTTAAGGCACCTGATTTCTCCAAAGAATTTGTTGTGCAAACAGACGCTTCAGAGCATGGTGTGGGAGCAGTACTCTCACAATTGAACGACGAGGGCTTGGACTAACCCGTAGCTTTCATAAGTAGGAGGCTACTTCCCAGGGACCAGAGGTGGAGTGCAATTGAAAGGGAAGATTTTGCTGTGGTTTGGCCATACTTGTTTGGGACTCACTTCCCGGTTCAGATAGACCACAGCCCCACAGATGGTTGATGCAGATGAGGGGTGAGAATCCAAAACTGTTGAGATGGTCCATCTCCCTACAGGGAATGGACTGGTACAGAACACGCCAATGCTGATGGTCTGTCTAGATTCTTCTGCCTTATTCATGAGAACTCCCATAAGGGTGGGTAGTTCTCCCCACTTTTCAGCTGGAGGGGACACGTGTTAGTCCTGGCATCCTTGGCGTGGTTTTCCCTGACTTTTTGCCTCTACCTCCTGTGTTTTTGATGCTGTGCTGGATTTCGTTTTTGCTGGAGTAGATGCTTTGGGCACTTTGCCACTGCTGATCAGTGTCAAAGTGCAAGTGCTCCCTGTGGAAATTGATATTGTGATTGGTTCTCCCTCATTGGCATATTTGTTTTACCAGTAGGTCCCTAGTAAAGTTCACTGAGTGTGCCAGGGCTGGTAAATCAAATGATACTAGTGGGCTCACAGCACTGATTGTGCCACCCACACGAGTAGCCCGAAAAGAGGTCTCAGGCCTGCCACCGCAGTGCTTGTGCGTGGTTTGTTAATGCCATGTCGACCTAGCGAGTGCACCCGATTGCCAGGCCCTACCCTTCCCTTTCCATGCATGTAAGACAGCCCTATATTAGGCCCAAGGTACCCCCCTGGACAGGGTGCAGTGTATGTGAAAGGTAGGGCATGTACTGGTGTGTGTAACATGTTCTGATAGTGAAATACTGCCAAATTTGTTTTTCACTATTGCAAGGCTATCCTGCCCATAGGACAGAATGGGGAATGCTGCATAACATTTTACAAGCATATCTTCCCATAGGAGTAAGATAGAAAATTGGAGTCTGGTATTCGTAAACTCAGAATTTAATAACACATCTTTTCATAAAGATGTTTTTTAAATTATGTGTTTGAAAATAGCACTTTTAGAAAGTGTCTGTTTTCTTGTTCAACCTTTCTGTGTGCCTCTGCCTGGTTGTGGATTAACTGACTGGCTTTGGGAGTGACAGGGGCTGGTGAGGTGTTATGGCTCCGGGAGTCTGGGTGTCAGCACTGGGCTGAATAGGCCGATCCGCATTGGGAGTGGTGGAAGGAGTAGCACCTGTACCTGAATAGGGCTATGCCTGCCTTCCACAATGCTGGCTCCACCCCCTGTGGTGAGTCTGAAGATCTTGGCCCACATTAACAAAGGAAGAGGTTGCGCACTGGCAGAGTGCCCCCCCCCAGAACTGGTTTGAACCGGGCTCAGAGCGCCTTCCACAAAGGGATCAAAGACATTTTGGGGTATAAGTATCAGACCCAAAACCCCTGAACTTTAGACTATTCCTGGAATCAAGAGGAACCTTTGCTGAGGAGAAGAGCTGAAGAAACTGAGGAGAAGTACTGCCCTTGCAGTGTGTCTGGGGCTGGCCTGCAGTTGCTGTTTCTGACAAAGAAAAGAGAAGGACTTTGCTGTGTCCCAGCTTGAAATAGGACTTTGCTGTGTGCTGTGTCCCTGGCTTAAAGAAAGTCTCCAAGGGCCTGAGGAAGAGCTGCACTCCTGTTTTTGAAGTCCCAGGAACAAAAGGACTTCACCCCCAGTTCACCTGAACTTCCATGCTGGGAGTTCCGATCGGCCAGGAGGTGCCTGTAACTGTGTTGGGCCTCTGCAGGTAGTTTCTGCTCTTGGGAGCTGGAAGAAACTAACGAGAAAGAAGAAATCCTGTTTCCGGTGCCGTCGACACTGCCGCTGTGATGCTGCGACCTGCATCGAGGCCCGGGGAGCCGCTCGTGAAGTGAACGACGCAGCGTCCGGCCTGCTCTGCAGTTCCGACGCCCTACGATGCCCAGCGATATCGGCAGTGCCCGACGCCAGCGCTCACATCGACTCCGTCTTTACCAGTGCTGGCATCTTGTTATTGCGGTGCCGATAACCGCCGAGAGTAACTCAAGAAATTTGCCGACGTCGCATCATCACCGACATCGGCCTTCTTCGACGCCGTGCATCGTCATTGACATCGTTTCCAAGGTACTGTTCATCTGGGGGTCCGTATGACCCAGCGCCCGATGCGATGATCCTCGCTGGCGGCGCCGCCTTTTGGATTTCGGACTGTCCTGACGTCGTGATAGCCCCAGTTGGTGCCATTTGATTTCTACAAGCTTATTTTTGCAACATCCTTTATAAAGACATTTTAATGAGTATCTGTATGTTGGATTTTTGTTGTTTTGGTCTTGTCAAGTTTAGATAAAGATTTTTTATTTTTCTAAACTGGTGTGGTGTCCATTTGTGATGTTTCACTGTATTACTGTGAGTTTTGGTACGAATACCTTACACATTGCCTTTGGGATAAGCCTGTCTACTCGTGCCAAGCTACCAAGGGGGTGAGCAGGAGTTATCTAAAGTGTGTTTCCACCTTACCCTGACATGAAGCAAGGGTCCCTATTTTGTCAAAGGTACCTATCTCTGCCAACTAGAGACCCTCATTTCTAACACAACCATTATCCAATAGAGGTATTTTTCACATTGGAAGAAGTCAACAGTGCTATTAATGCAAGTGTGGGCGGTAAAGCTCCTGGCCTGGCGGAGTACCTGTAGACCTTTATAAGTCAAACCTGTCGCTATGGGGTCCTCTATTAACATAAGTATTGGCTGCATGTTGCCCTACTGGACTTATTCCATCATGGTTGGAATCAATCTTGGTCCCAATTTTTACGAAGGGAGATCACCATAATCCTATCTGCTACCGACCAATTTCATTGTTAGATTCCTTAGTCAAGGTGGTTGGCTGCATTGTGTTACATAGGCTTGGGCCGAAGACACTGGCATCTTAACCGAACTGCAATACGGTTTCCGACAGGACTTAGGCATGATCGAACGGGGACTAAACCTAAACTTCATCCTGTGGAAAGTACATATGGGCCAAGCAGGGAAAGTTATATCTGGCATTCATAGACCTAAGCTCTGCCTTTCATTGTGTTAAAGATCTGGGCATGGAAACCCCTCCTATTGATTTCATAAGGCAGTTATACAGTGGTGCTAAAGCCAGGGTACGGTATGGAATTAACGGAGAGTGCAAACCCACGTTTGCAATACAGAAAGGGGTTGGACAAGGTTGTATCTTGTCCCCTTTTTTATTCACACTGTACATTAACAGATTAGGCCAAGCCCTAGTGAACGAGTGCCAGGACCTGCCACAGATTGACAGGCGTTCGATACCCGCTTTACTGTATGCGGACAACGCCGTACTATTGTTACGAACTCAACTGGGGCTTCAACCAGTAGTGTTCAATTTACAGCATTCATACATAACCTGGGCCTCAAATTTAGGTATTCTTTTCGATTGCAAGGGGAACTGGTGCCAGACCGTCCACGCTTGAAAATTATTATTTTTGGAAGACACCAATGCACTTGCTAACTTTCCCATAAAATCAGGAAGACGACTGGTCGTCGAATTACTAGAGATTTTTAATGCAAAATGAGCCTCCACCGCTATGTGCAGCAAATAAAAATGGTTGGCTCCTGTGCTTTTCAGTTTTACCCACCCCTGGGAGGGCCAGGGCTGGGGGGAGGGTTGTTTTTTAACAATTTGTTAGGGTAGAGGGGTATGTGGACCCCCCCCCCCCCCCCGAGTCATTAAGAGGCTCTACTTTGGTGCTATTTGGTGGTGGTCACTTTTCCATCACTCCATGCAACATACATTGAACCCCATCTTTAAACCCAAGAAACACTCAAAATAAACAAAGTAACACATTCCTTATCGAGCACATCCCACCCATTCCACAATAATCCACCCCTCTCAAAATCCAACTATAGACGTTTACAAGAAAAGCTGGAAAACTCACATGCAGTTCATAGCACATCCCACCCACACTAGCCACAATACACCTACCCTCTACCTAAAAAAACCTAACTCACACTTTTCCTCCTCCATCACCTCCACTAATAACCCCAACGATACACATTGAACCAAAAATATGCTAGCCTGGTAGTTAAAAAGGAAATACATTTCAAAATGTTCAAGTATTTTGCACATAGACGCTAGATTAACCATCATCTTTTGTGGTTTCTCAGTAACTTTCTCTGTGAAGCTTCCTGTCTTTGGTGGTAGCCGCCTGCTGAAATCCAAACTTATTCCGGCCATTGTTTCCTCCTCGTAGCCATCTGGGCACAAAAAAGCCCTGAATTATACACCATGGAAGCACATGTTGCCAGAGTCACACAAATCTGCTGGTTTTTAAATCATTCCCCAACAACAGAATTAAATGATAATTGCATGTTGCCTAGATTTAGATCCCTAAATAAAGAGTGGATTAAGTAGGCATGGAAGAGTAAAAGAGTCTATTAATATACAGCACCTCCATGAAGGTACATATGTTAAGAGTAGCTTTGTGGGTCAACTAATCCTTTCGTTTGCAGATTATAAATTATATAAGTGATTATTATTATGCAAATAATGCCGAATTTGCAATGCTGTCTGTTATCTTATAAAGCAAGTTTTCAAATTAAGCTAAATGAATAAGTTCCAACTACCAGCCCCATCTCATCTGACTTTGACTTATTTTCAAAAGTACTTTCCTTCTAAACTTTGTCGCTTTTACAATACCCGTGGTTAATCCTAACGAATGTTCTTACATTGAGATGCAAAATTATGTTGCATAAAGTTGATTTCTGTTTTACAAGCGTAAGTCACAAATATACTTATTCTGGCACAGACTTCCTCCCAAATTCGTACATACAAAATCCCATTTGTCTGCTTTGGTGCATGACCAATTGAGAGAGAGTATGGTAGTGACAATGGAATGGCAATTTAGGGAGAAATATCATATTCACTCTCTATATTGCCATGATGACTGAGGGCTCATTACGATGGCGGTCAATAGGTGTCTGAGCGCCATCGCAGAGGGATGGAGACCGACAGTCAAGTAGTCGGCAGTTCCACGTGCCATAATATGAAGAGACCGCCGTGTAGGCGGTTGAAAACATGGCTTTTACTATTGCAGCTTGTGCTGCGGCCCAGAAGAGGGTCACAGCACAAGCTGCAGTAGTGAGAGGTATGTTTGCAAACATCCATGCACCATATGCCAGGCACCATGTGGTGCCTGGCACAAGGTTCATGGCTGTTTGGTGGGGCACCTCATGTGCCCCCTTGGCCACATAGCGGTGGCCCAGAGGGCCCCCAAAGTCCCTTTCCAACAGCCTTTTCATGGTGGTGGGACCGCCATGAAAAGACTGTGGGAAATGGACATCGTAATCCCTACGGTGGGGCTTGCGTAGGCACTGCCTTCATTGTAGGGATTACTGTTCGACCGCCGCCACGATGGACTCCTTGAGCCTGTCGGAGGTAGCGGTCTTTGCTCCCACCCTCTGCGCTCTGACCGTTATGCCACAGTAGGGAAAGTGTAGGACTTTTGAGGAGTTAAATTTACTATTTCCACTCCACACAGAGCAAAAGTAGGAGAGGTTAGATGTACTATTTCTACTCCAGTCAGCGCAACAGTAGGGAAAGTTTGGGATTTCGGAGGGGTTATTTTACTATTCCCACTTCAGTCTAAGCAACAGTAGGCAAAGTGTTGGACTTCGGAGGGGATACATTTACCATTCCCACTCCAGTCCCACTCCAGTCAAAGCAACTGTAGCAAAAACATAGGACTTTGGAGGGGTTAGATTTACTATTCCTTCTCAAGTCTGTGTAACAGTAGGGAAAAAGGTGGGCTTCAGAAGGATTACATTTACCATTCCCACTCCTAACAGGCAGCAGTAGGGAGAGTGTTGGGACTTCGAAGGGGCTAAATTTACTATTCCCACTCCAGTCTAAGCAACAGTAGGGAAAGCATTCAACTCTGGAGAGGTTACATTTACTAATACTATTCCATTCATCGAAAAGATAGGGAAAGTTTCCCGGAGAGAATGAATTTACTATTCCTACTCCGGTCTAGGCAACAGTGGGTAAAGCTTTAAAATCTGGAGGGATTACATTTACTATTCCTACTACAGTCACCGCAAATATAGGGAAAGATTCCAACTCCAGTCTAAACAACAATATGGACAGGGCGGACTTCAGAGGGGTTACATTTGCTATTTCCACTCCAAGTACCACAGTAAGGAACGTATTGGACTTCGGAGGAGTTACATTTAATTTTCCCAATCCAAACAGTGGAATAGTAGGGAAAGTGTTGAATTTCAGAGTGGTAAGAATTTCTATTTCCACTCAAATCTGTGCAACAGTAGGAAAGCTTTGGTCTTTGGAGGTGTTACATTTACTATTCCCACTCCAGTCTAAGCAATAGTAGGGAAAGTGCTTCACTTTAAATCTATTAAATATTTGAATCACCATATTAATTTAATAATTTAGAAAAAATATTAAACTCTTAATATAAACATTATTAACAATAAGATATATATATATATATATAGTTAAACAAACACAATTAAACAAGTTACATAATTACTAATCAATGAACTAGTTAACTATCACAATTTATTTTTATTTAATTATTGCTTAATTAAATTCCCATCTTATATCCTTACAAATCTAGCAGCCCTCACCTAAAATATAACTAAAATAATGAAGTATAGCACAATTCACATAATTGATAACAGATGAAATAATTAACAATTAGTAATTAATTTTTAATTAATTATTGTGTAATTAACTTTCAAAACTATACCCCTGCAAAGCCAACAACCCACAACTAAAATATAACTAAAGTATATATGTATAACACAATTTATCTATTTATTAATCAATTAAATAATTGAAGAACAATGAAGAAGAATTGCTAACTCATTATTTCTTTATTAATGTGCCACCTTATACCCTCTCCAAACCTAGCAATCCACACCTTAAATATAACTAAAATAAATTAGTATTACATAATTTGTATAATTAATATCAATCATATAATTAATGAATAATTATCTATTACTTAATTAGGTTCCCACCCTATACCCCTGCAACTCTAACAACCCACTATGACACTAGAAATTACTATTAATAATTATATATGACAGTCTAAATCATTTAAAATTACAAATTATAGTTACACAAATTAAGAACAGTTATACAAACAATAATAAGATTTAAAATTAATATATGAATTAAACAAATAAAAATAATTGAAAAAACTCGCTTTTTTACAACTATATTACCGTAAATTATATTTAAAACAACAATATTTTTTCAAACCTATATTACTTATGTAAAAGAAAATGACATTCTTCCATCACGATTCTTCTGAATTAAAAAATTATATTTCCGATATATCTGGCTGCCAATATTTACTCTTGATATTTTGTCCAAACACCCCAGTAATCACCTGCCAGGACATGGAATCCCCACACTAAATAAACAACACTGAAACACAAAGCACCCTCACATTCTTACTATGCCTTAAAGACATTACATAGCTGCACAGTGGAAGCTGTCCCCATAGCTGTATTGGATGGCCTCAGGGGGTGCAGGCATTGCTCAACAGGACAACGGCATGCTCCCCCTGAGGTGCCCCAAAATAGTGAATATATTTTTTTAAAGCATCAACATTCTCTTTAAGGGACACAGGCTGCATTACAAAAATGTTTCCCATTTGGAAAAGAAAATGCAGTGATTATAGTCTACTATCCCTCATCAGCTACCATCCCTGCAGAGTGTCGCAAAACGTGATGTCTAATTAATATGTCTAATTAATATTCATCCGGCATCTCATTTTGGGACCACTTGCGAATGTACCATTTAAAATGTGATCTATTAGTCTATAGGTTGCATCATAGGCTACATCTCTGTTGGCAAACCCATTGTGTATTCAGTGGTGGGACGAAACTTGAGGGGGGGGGCGTCTGCCAAGTATATGGAGGGGCCCACCCACGCTCTGGACCCACTCAGGAGCTCAATAGGCCTGCCCGTGGGCAGGGGAGCTCCAGCCCCCCCACCCCCGCACCGTGGGGGCTACTGGGCTATTGTTACGCCACTGGGTGTACTATTTCCACATCCCTGGTTGGTAATGGCATAGCACATTAGATTTTGAGTATATCAAATATATCTGATACTTTAACCTTCACAGAGAAACACTGTTCCTAAAGGGCATTTTTTACAACAGATTCCAAGTTTCACATTGTGAAATGGGGATTAACATGTGAAACCAGTCTTGCCTGCTTGTTATTCTGCATGGTATGCTGCTATGCGCAATGTGTTGCTCTTGTACAGTTCTATAGTTGTTATCTGGAGAACTCTGCATGGACAATAAACCTCAGGTGTTAATGTAATTTGTTCCTCACTCGTATATCCACAAGATGTTACTGCACCACTTCGAAAGATGCTATAAGCCTCAGGGTAGGAAGGAAGGTCAAGCAGACATGCTAAGGAATATCATACATGGAATTGGAAAACACCCATAACCCTAGGCTGCGGTGGAGAATGACAACTGGGTAGTATACCTTATTGGTAACATCTCTCCTCTCTTTCACAACACTAGCATCTCATTAATAGTCACATGGCCTGCAGAGTTATTATAGCCAAATCGTTATCATAGTTATCAAATGCACTGCATTGGTGATGCCTTACAATAGTACTCTACCTTTTAGCCCTGGCGTAACACAGAGCTTTTTGTTTTTAGTAAAATTGTATCTATAATTCGATGTTATGCAGCCCTCTTCATGCATTGGTCAGGTGTGGTATCAATTCATATTTTCCTTCTGCCACCTACAGCATACAACACAGGGAAATTGGTCAGCCCACTTCAGCCATTGGCTAATTTCACCTTTGGTGGTGGTATTATGTTATTGCACAATGAGCACATCGACACACAAGGTAGGTCCCTTTAGTGCCAGGTACTACAGTAGCAATGTGTGCTTTTTAAAACCCAAAATACATTTTTGCCTTTAGCCATTTTCTTTTTATATTGGCAAGAGCCTGACACCCCATCATCCCACGACACAATATTAACATTTTACAAACACCACGACAAAACAAAACGAGCATTGGCAAAGCCAAAAGGTTATCGCCAGACCTATTAGTTGTGCCAATGCTTGCTTACTTGAAGAAGTAATAAGATTTGCATGTGTTGATACACATATGTCATCGGTAATAAATCCTAGCCTGAAATCAAGAAGGTTTAAGCAGTTTGAAAATATATAAACCTTAAAGATCTTTGAAACATGTATATGATGCCCATTATACATTTTAGGATATTTATTCTTTTTGTCTTATTCGATTTTGTTTATTGGTTTTACAGCAACCAGGCAAGCATCCATTGAGGTAGTGAACATTTGTAACCATAATGAACCCTTTCCTCGCTGCATGAGCTAAGAGCCATGCCTTAACCAGATTATAGTTGAGTATTCTGCAAGAGACTGGGATAAGTACATGTCTGCTATTTAATAGGAGGAATTGTAATACAACGTGCATTGTTCAAAAGAAATAACCAAGTATCATTTCCCAAGGACTGTTTCTTCCTAAAATCATGTCTTCTGTGCAGCCTCATTTAGGCGTCCTTTATAAACTGCAATTAAGCTCAATTCACCGCGTTTAGCATGCTAGCTCCTGTCTCAATATTTCAGTGCAGAATCCATCTGACATGTTAATGACCCCTGAGTGCTCATTGTCTGTGCCCGGTGAAGTTACCATTAGCCTGGAAAATGAGCCGGACAATAAGGAGGGACTAAGGATGACCAGGGTCATTTGACCCCCAAAGGCTAAAATTATTTCGCATTTTTTGCATTATCGAAATAGCAACAGTGGGAATAGTGGCGAGTGAAAAAAACTGATAAACAGCTAAGTAAAGATGTCTTAAGTAAAATATGAATGAAACAGGTATCAGATGGGATGGGAATGCATATGGAAAAGGTTTGGAACAGGCAACTTGTTTTGTCAGAAAGGCATAGTTTCATAGTATATAGCTGTATGAATGAACAATATAACGCATAATAAATAATTTAGAAGTAGATTTAGCAATCTGGTATACATATATAATATATTTTTAGTGTCATTTTAATGTCCTAATTACTTACCCATAATCCCATTGCTTCTATTCTTATTCCTCCTTCCAGTATTTATGATGAGGGTATAAGATGTTACCAATTACATGACAAACACCGCATACAAAACATATCCGTGGCCCCTCCCCTCTGCAGTAATATGTATGGTTTCTCGCTCATCCTATGATGTCTTTAGCCAATCCTCCAACCAATCAATCAATCTATCAATCATTCAGGGGTTTATAAATCGCAGCTACTCACCCGCAAGCATCTCAAGGCTCTGGGGGGGGCCTCGGTTGGGTGCTGGGATCATCTGAAGAGCCAGGTCTTGAGGTTCTTTTGGAGCAGTGTACGGCTTTGCCGGAAGTGGAGGGGAGGTCACTCCTGGTCTTGGCTGCGAGGTAGGAGAAGGACTTTCCACCCATTCTGGTCTTGTAGACGTGTGGGATGGCGGCCAGGGAAAGGTCGGCTTATCAGAGCACAACCCTCTTCCGAAGGTGGCTGGAGGTCGGCAAGGATGAGCAACAGGATTCAGCATCATAGAATTACCACATCTCCATATTCATCCAATTCTTCTCCGCGTGCTTGAGACTATGCAACGCAGCAAAGCCCACAAGACACTCTTCCTGAAATAAGCCCATCATATTTGTATTGCTAAAGCCAGGCCCTCATTACAAGTCACCAGGATGTGGAGTGTTAGTTGCACACCTCTTAGGTTAATTGTACAGGGTTCAAAATACCTCTGGAGATGTAGAATTTACACAGATTCTTAACCCTTAAACTGACCTGAGAAATTACAAATTACAAGGGAATCAGTAATTGTGGCTTCATTTCCCCTCGGTAATTTCTCATTTTGTCCCAGACTTTCACAAAGAGATTTAAGCTTTCAGCAATCAACAAATCTAGGTTAAAGGAAACAGATCTGTAGTGTTCCCACATATCTCCTAATTCTGGCATTGCCGTTCCCATCAAAATTAAGTTGCCACTCATAAGTACAGCCGAAAGGTTTACTCATAGCCACTGTACATATGTAATGCAAAATCAATATCCCATAAATTTTCATACTAACCCATCCCTGTGAATTTAGCCAATTGGTTGATTGTCGAGGGCCCTGTACGTTTTCCTCACTCTGCGGATCCACAGTCTAGCTATACTGCCCTAAGGGCTAAGGAAGATCTCTCCCAGGGGGCAAAACTCTTTAAGACTCACATATTTTGCCAGGCAATAAATGGAAAAACCTGTGTAGGAAAAACTAGTTGCTAAAAGGGAAAATGTGGAGATATCAGGTGCGATTCCACATTATCCCGCATTCCAGGCTGATAAATTTGGAATAATGGGGTAATTTCACACTCGGAAAAACTTCAAGGGGCAGAAAAGGCAAAATAAAGCACAGTAAATCCAGTCTACTGAGAATGAGAATCATTATATTGTTAGTAGGCATTGGCGAAATGTACATTATGCAAGCATAATTTATGTAATTTTGGGAATATTGTGTTACACTTGTTGCTCAAGTTTAACGCAATTGTGCCATTACGACGCTTTGCATAATTAGGCGCCATTTGTGTAGAGACTTACAGCAAAATACGCCATTCTCGTTCAAAATTTACCATGAACACATAGGAACAACAGAACGCGAAGTGCTATTGTTCACGAGTGTTTGGTTTAAATGGGTGCTCGCGCAAAAAATTGATGCGAGAACACATATTGTGTGACACTATTGCACGAAATGATGGATTTGCATTTATTGTAATTATACATACTTTGCCTAAATTTTGCGTAATTATATGAATGCAAAGTATTCAAATTTTGCACATCCCTAAATTTTATTTGGCATTTGTATAGTGCGCTGTTGCCACTTGTGCGGCCTTATAAAGTCCAACCTGATCCATTTTGCTGCATGACTGGATGAGTTTGCAAGAATAAATGCCAGTGCTCAAAGCTCTACTTAGAAGCCTGTAGCTGCTGGTATTGAATGTCAGGGTGCCAAATACCAAGGCCTAGTCTTGAGTCTAACTCATACCTCTTTAATCAATTACCAGACACTCTCTGCCTCTTTGTGTCGCTCCTACAAGTTACTGCTTTTTCTGAAGTTTTTTCTGCCATTTACTTACTCCTCCTTTCCTCTTTGGGTTTAATTACCACAGACCACCAGACACGTGGAGGTACGCCGGTGGTGGTCTCCCAACCTCCCAATTACAATAAGGGTGGTTGGACCGCCATTGCCCCTCCGCAGCCGTCAGAGAACCGCCGGTCTCAGGCAGTGTTGTGGCAGACAGGTGGCATGGAGGTCCCACCAAGCATATTACAAGTTTCCTCTCCGCTATGGTTTTCAAGCCGGTTCCACTACCATTGAAAACTGTGGTGGATAGGAAACAAACAGAGCCCTACAAAGCCCCCTTGTGCCTCTGCACCATGTGAATTCACACAGGGGGGCACAACATGTGCCCCCTGTGTGCATGCACACCAGTTCCTGCATAATGTTCAGGAACTGTTTTTGGAGTTCCTATTGCAGTGCCCATTTTCAGGGCACCGCCGTGGGAACGTCAAAACAAAAGCCCGTCAGACACGAGTTACACTCTTAATCTGGCGGGCGGCCAGACAAACAATGTCTTTCGCAGTGCGGCGGAGGGGCGGACCGGGCAACGCACCGCCAGAGTCTTAATGAGGCCCCTTGCGTGTTTTCCCTTCTCTTGATAAATCTCTGATGAGAAGTGCTGCTCCCCAAAAATGAGTGCTGGAGGACTATAACGGCAACCTCTGGCCCATATTAAGCACAAGCTCGTGATTACTAATACTGAGGATACCAGTGACTCCAGAATCATGGAAAATCCAGTCTCTTATGCGTCAGGCCCTGATGGTCATCTGGGAAATTAGGAATTACCTGAGAAGTTGGTAATTCTGGATCTCATTCTCCTGGTATTTCCTCCTTTTGCCTCAGACTTTAACCTGAAGATTGTGTCTGCTTTCAGCCGCCGACATGCCAGAGGTAAGGCAGATATACCTGTGGTGCTCCAGTGGATGTCATAATGCCTATGGGGCTGCTAGCTACTATTGCAGGCCACATCAAAATTAACTAGCTACTCGAAATGAAGGCCTTGAAGTCAATGGGCTAGTGTGAAAATAAGGAAACATGGCACAGGAATTGGCTGTATACTAATTCATTCTATGTATACACTTAGCGTGGGGCTAATAATAATAATCCACATTTGTAAAGCACGAACAATCACCCGTAAGGGTCTCTAGGCGCTGGGGGCCGTCGGGAAGATTAAGCAAGCTATTGCCCAGAGTCACATGGTGCTGGGGTAATCTGCCGCCGGGGATCGAACCGTGATCCCCAGATTCCGGCGTCAGTCGCCCTGGCCGCGGCGCCACACCTCTTCCATGCATAGAGGTTGCAACATGATCTCATTCTGGAAAAACATTTATTATAATGTAGTTTTATAGTTGTAGCTCAACATTTGTATGACAGTTATTGAAAGGCTATTAGGTTTATAAATTCAGTTTACTGTACCACCAGTGCTTAATTTGAGCCAGCAATTTAAGGTAGGGCACCCTTGCACTCAATTTTGCGGCCCAGCACTTATTTTTTCATTATCAGACTTTGACTTAGAGGAAGGGAGAGAAAAACACACATGGGGGAAGGACGTAAGAAAAGAATCCTGCAAAAGTGGGCTAAAGGGGCAGGGAATGCCCAGTGGCAAATTAAAGAAATATGAGGTGAAATCAAGATCATGCAGCCTTGGTATTCAGCACCCACACATTCCATAGCATGGGCTTCTGAGCAAAAGTTTGAGTCCAGGCACTTATTCTTTCATAAATTAAGCACTCTGCGCCACACTCGATCTGTTGAACACCTCTGGTGATTTTTTAATGAAGGGGTAGTTTTGTTTAAGCCTAAATGTAGCTTGATCTCTTTTGGTTTAATTCAGTTTCCAATTCGTATCTGATCACGTGTCTAAGGTCTTACCAGCAGTGCTTAATTTGAGCCGATGGTTTCCAGTGCTCAGCACCAGCACTTACTTGTCAACACAGGTGCTTTTCACAAGCACCAGTTAAGGACACATTCACATTCATTTATGGTAGACACATAGAGATTAGGGGGCATATGTATCAAACGATTTTTTAATCGCAAACGCTGCGATTCGCAAAATAACAGCGTTTGCGATTAAAAAATCGGTAATCGGGATGTATGAGGCAAATCCCATAGCAAAATTAAGGAATTGCTAATTTAGCGATTTCTTAATTTTGCGTAAGCATTTAAGAAATCGCAAATTGCGATTTCTTAAATGATATGTAAAAAGCACCCAAGTTGTGCAAATTATCCTTAAGAAATCGCAAATTACCACCAACTTCCAGTTGGTGGTAATTTGCGATTTCCTTTCAAAAAGCACTTTTTTGAATTTCACAAAGTGCCACGTTGGCGCTCATACATGCCCTTAGGGCATGTATGTGCGCCATATGCACACACATGCTAATTTCAGGGGTGCATCAGGGTGTCATCATGACACCCTTGCACCTTTGAAATTATTCTCAAATTGCGATTAGCAAATTGCGATTCGCTATTTGAGAATTACTTCCCATTCATTCCTATGGGTCTCCTGGCCCATAGGAATGAATGGGCAGGTATTCCTTAATTGCGATTTCGCAATTTGCTAATCGCAATTAAGGAAGTTTAAGAAATCGCAAAAAGTTTGCAATTTTTTAAATACATCCCGTTTTGCAATTCTCAAATAGCGATTCTTTAAAAATCGCTATTTGAGAAACGCAAATGGTGATGTTGATACATATGCCCCCATGTGATTTGCCCAGAATCACAGGATGTTGAGCCAACGCTGAGACTTGAACCTGGTTCGCCAGTTTCAAAATCAGCAGCTCTGGCCATTTACAGCCTCTCTTCACTTTCATGCTTAGTGGTTTTAGGCTGCAATTGCGCTAATAGGAGAAATGGGCTGGGGCAAGCTGCCTCCTGATGAGAGCCCCGGCACTTATTTTTTTACAAATTAACCACTGCTTACCAGTGACCTACATGCACTTCGCAGACAATACTTCAGTTCTTAGAGGAGGATAAGGGCTGCATGGGGATGTTTAGGCAGCCTACAAGCACTACACAATTACTGCTCCAGGCACTGAAATTTCTGAAAAGTAGGTTGTTCAACAGCGCACAAAGTTCATGAAGTTTTTGTTCCTGTTATTTTAGCTTCAACTTTAATTCCAGGGTTCTACAACATTTTTCTCTGACAAACTTCAATAAATGTCACAAATGCTGCAATTACAACCCCTACTTTGTAAAGCGTAAAGTTTTCTGCGCAGGTAATAATCTTGGCTGACACTTTTTACTTCAGGAAAAACAGCCACCAAGTTGTAAATTCGAGAGAAAACCTGTTTTGATGTTATCTTAGGAGAAAACATCAATCTTCAGCACCAACTACAGAGGGGGTCTATGTGGAAAACATAGCACAGGTGGAAACACAAGAAAGCTGGAAACGTCAGGAATGTATAGGCGAATGACAGGTATCACCTTAATAAAAGCTTTCCACACTTTGGGGCTGATAACAAAAATGTTGGCTGGCGCTATTTCATGTAATTGTTGGTAAGCAATGACAGGGCTTGCTCCAAACACCTTTTACTACTGTATTATGAAAACTGGAGTCTGGAGTTGGTAATATCTGACAAGAATATTTGCATACGTTGCCAGTGCAGAGTCTTGTTGCAGTCGCTAGTGTTCTGTTGTTTGTTGTGTTGCTGTGTTTTTCTTGCTGCTTAATAACAATCCGATTTGGTTGTAAACTATGGTCGTTGTGCTGTGATCTGTATTCTTGGGGGATTGGCTATTCTATATTTGAGTTGTGTTGCTATGTAGCATTTTGTTCTTTTGCTTACTTTAGATGTGGCAGGATATGCTGCTATAATTTCACCCAAAAGCTGCACATGCCTGGAAAGTTCCTGTGACGAGCAACCATTCACCATTTTCTAGATGGATGGTTGAAGGAACCGCGCATGCCATACAACTTGTCCATTTCAATGCATATGCCTATACCACGCATGCCTTAACCACGCCAAAATGTACCACACATATGCCTTTAACATGCATGCCTTTACAATGAGAATTTAAGTATTTCTCAGATAAGTAGACAGCCTTATAAAAATACCCTTGCCACCCAAATACCCCTACCCTCCCTAAACCCTAAAAATACCCTTTCCACCCGTATACCCATATCCACCCTAAACCCTAAAAATACCCTTGCCACCCAAATACCCTCACGCACCCTAAACCCTAAAATTGCCCTTGCCATCCTGAATACCCTTACACACCCTAAACCCTAAAAATGCTCTTGCTACCCAAATACCCTACCCACTCTAAACCCTAAAAATACCCTTGAAAGCCAAATTTCACTGCCCATCCTAAACCCTAAAAATACCCTTACCATCCAAAAACCCTTACCCTCCCTAAGCCCTAAAAACACCCTTGCCACCCAAATACCATCACCCATCCTAAATCCATAAAATGCCCTTGCCACCCAAATACCCTTACTCACCCTAAACCCTAAAAACGCCCTTGCAACGCAAATACATCTACCCACCATAAACTCTAAAAATACCCTAGCCGCCCAAATACACCTACCCACCCAAAAAGCCTAAAATACCCTTGTCACCCAAATACCCATACCCACTCTAAGCCCTGATAATACCCTTGCCGCTCAAATGCCCTCACCCACCCCAATCCCTCAAAATACCCTGAAGCCCCAAATACCATCACCCACCTAAAATCTAAAACTACTCTTGCCACTCAAATAAACCTACCCACCTTAAACCCTAAAAATACCCTAGCTTGGCTTAACCTTAAAAATACCCTTGCCACCTAAATACCCACACCCACCCTAAACCCTAAATATACCCTTGCCACCCAATACCCTTACTCACCCTAAACTCTAAAATACCCCTGCCACCAAAATACCCTTACCCACCCTAAACCCTAAAAATACCCTTAACTCCCAATACCCTCACCTACCCTAAACCCTAAAATACCCTAGCAACCTATACCTTCACCCACCCCTAAAACCAGCAGTAATACATATATCCTCAAACCCTGGTGCTGCTTCACCAGAAAAACTGGAAAACACTCACGGCAGGTAGGTTTCTTTTGCTTGAAATTTATTTTGAGTACAATAAACCCAAAGCGTGTTGGTCTCTTCACAGACCTTGATCATGGGATACTTCCCAACAACCCTGTGTAACATTGATTTCCCTTATCAGATTACATTATTTCCCATTTTGCAATGCACGATGGTTCCTGTAGTTTTGTTACCGTGGGAGAAAATAATGTTTAAAGTGACTATGTGCCTTAGTGCAAATTGTGCTTCAAAGTGCAAATGATGATTGTGCAAATACGCTATTGTGAATAAATTAACAGGATTAACAAAAAGTATTAATTTCAATTTTGTGGAGGCAATAGTGCAGTTCTCATTGTTATGCAAGTCTCATTGTTTTTGTAAACAGCATTCCTAATGATTATTAATTTTCATAAGTCACATTAATTTTGGGGGGATTTCATAATCTTCTTTCTGCTTGAACCATCTCTTCTGCCTGCAAGTAGGCTATGTTCTTATAGTGCATTGGTATCTCTACGCAGTTTCTTGGATGTTATTCTTCCAAATTCCAATGTATTATTCTGTCAATTGTCATTTGTACTAGTGTTGTCAATCCTCCAGTGGAGTTTTACGTTTAATCCTGACTTATTCCTCTGCGTTTTGTCCCTTAGTGGTTATTTTCTCCGTATTGACTTTCATTTAATTATAAAAAGTCCAATTGGTCGCACACTGCTCCACCTACCAGCGTGTTGCCCCAAAGAATTGTGGTCCCTGAAGTCAGCTTCGGCGGGTACGCCTATGCCCGAATCTTGAGTGCAAGTGTGTGTAGCGTTAGCCATCCCTGGACACGTGTTTCGAGGTAGTTGCCTCTCGTCAGCAGGGAGTAGGTGAGTGTGTAGGGGTTGCTGTGTAGGCTGCTAAAATAAGTGTTCTCAGGTAAAGTACCTCTCATAGCGCGCAGGTGCCTAACCATGAGCTCGTCAGCTCCACCGGCTCAAGGAGCCTGAATATTAACAAAAGTCCAATTGGTCGCACACTGCTCCACCTACCAGCGTGTTGCCCCAAAGAATTGTGGTCCCTGAAGTCAGCTTCGGCGGGTACGCCTATGCCCGAGTCTTGAGTGCAAGTGTGTGTAGCGTTAGCCATCCCTGGACACGTGTTTCGAGGTAGTTGCCTCTCGTCAGCAGGGATGTAGGTGAATGTGTAGGGTTGCTGTGTAGGCTGCTAAAATAAGTGTTCTCAGGTAAAGTACCTCTCGTAGCGCGCAGGTGCGTAACCATGAGCTCGTCAGCTCCACCGGCTCAAGGAGCCTGAATATTAACAAAAGTCCAATTGCTCGCACACTGCTCCACCTACCAGCGTGTTGCCCCAAAGAATTGTGGTCCCTGAAGTCAGCTTCGGCGGGTACGCCTATGCCCGAGTCTTGAGTGCAAGTGTGTGTAGCGTTAGCCATCCCTGGACACGTGTTTCGAGGTAGTTGCCTCTCGTCAGCAGGGAGTAGGTGAATGTGTAGGGTTGCTGTGTAGGCTGCTAAAATAAGTGTTCTCAGGTAAAGTACCTCTCGTAGCGCGCAGGTGCGTAACCATGAGCTCGTCAGCTCCACCGGCTCAAGGAGCCTGAATATTAACAAAAGTCCAATTGCTCGCACACTGCTCCACCTACCAGCGTGTTGCCCCAAAGAATTGTGGTCCCTGAAGTCAGCTTCGGCGGGTACGCCTATGCCCGAGTCTTGAGTGCAAGAGTGTGTAGCGTTAGCCATCCCTGGACACGTGTTTCGAGGTAGTTGCCTCTCGTCAGCAGGGAGTAGGTGAGTGTGTAGGGTTTCTGTGTAGGCTGCTAAAAGTGTTACCATGCACTGCATTTATCATGATGCATCGGGGCAAACTGAGTGCTGGAGTGTGAGGCAGTGTGCGCCCACCCCCCTCCTGTTTGAAAAGGCTCCCTTGAGCTGACGAGCTGACGAGCTCTGGTTGATGCACCTGCGCCCATGGAGTGGTACTGAGACCTGAGAAGACTTTGGGCAGCATCTTCAGCACCCCCCAAAAAAGTGTTGCTCTCTACTGAAGAAGGACAATTATCCTGAAACACGTGTCTAGAGATACACAGCACTGGCTGCACCAACAAGGGTGAAAAACTAAAGCCTGACACCGAACAAAGTGTTACCGTGCACTGCATTTATCATGATGCATCGGGGCAAACTGAGTGCTGGAGTGTGAGGCAGTGTGCGCCCACCCCCCTCCTATTTGAAAAGGCTCCCTTGAGCTGACGAGCTGACGAGCTCTGGTTGATGCACCTGCGCCCATGGAGTAGTACTGAGACCTGAGAAGACTTTGGGCAGCATCTTCAGCACCCCCCAAAAAAAGTGTTGCTCTCTACTAAAGAAGGACAATTATCCTGAAACACGTGTCTAGAGATACACAGCACTGGCTGCACCAACAAGGGTGAAAAACTAAAGCCTGACACCGAACAAAGTGTTACCATGCACTGCATTTATCATGATGCATCGGGGCAAACTGAGTGCTGGAGTGTGAGGCAGTGTGCCCCCTCCTGTTTAATTTAATTATATGTAGTTGATGTAAATGTAGTTGAGCTTATATAGCGCACAGCTACCCGCAGTGGGTTTCCCGGTGCTTGCTTAGGGAACCCGTCCTGGTATTCCCCTGTGAGATAGCAGGGTATCCACAAGGTGAAAGTCAGGCATCCCGCCGCGAGGGGCTGTTGTGGAGATTAAGCAAGCTATTGCCCAGAGTCGCAGAGTGTGAACCCGTGAGTCGAGGAGGCACCGGGGTGAGAATTATCGAGTCCGTGGAATTTTTAGCCCAAGACCCGCCGAGGCGGGGAATTGAACCCTGGTCCAGGACCGATCTCAGCTTCCGGGTCTGCCACCTCTAACCCCTGAGCCACACTTCTCCACTCAGTAGAGGATGATATTTCATTATTTCAATTTCTCATTTCATCTCATTTCATCTCATTTTCTACTGAACAGTACAGCATCCAAGTAGTTCAATCTGTCTCTTATGTTTTTTCTTCTTTGATTATTATTTCTGAGTTTGTTATAGATGTACATAAAGTTCCTCATTTTGGTTGAGACCTTTCATATTCAAAGTCCTCAGCGATAAGATGTGACTTGATTCTTTTTGTTTCAAAAGTTTTTCGGTTACCTCCTTTTTTTGACAATGGAATTTGTTTGATTGCGTAATATTTGAGTTCTTCCCAGTTGCTGTTGTGATTTTCACATTGTTGCGATCCCTGTTTGATGTGACTCTGATGTGTTACAGAATTCTTTTTTACAATTCACATGTAGTGCTTCCCAATTATTTCTGTTTGCATGGACATTCTATGATGTATACTACAAACTTACTTTTGTAATTGATATGTTGTTTTATTTTCCACATCATGCCATTATCCATCATGATTTGTTTCTTGTTTACTGCAATTTTGCAGGCTTTACATTTGTTGCAGGACCAGAAACCTTCAGACTTTGGCCATGTTTTTTTGTGAGTGATTTTGAAATGGCTGTGTTTGAGCTTGTCTCTCAAATTTGTGGCCCTTCTATGTGTGATGTTGGGATAATCTTCAACTATTTCGGCTTCTGTGGAGTTCAGTTTTAATATTCTTCAGTGTTTTTTCAAGATCTTAGATAGTTTGTCAATTTCCGCAGAAAACGTTGTTATCAATCTTATGATGTTCTTTGGATTCTTATCCATCACTCCTAATCCATGTAGGATCTGTGTTCTTTTCTATGATGTTAATCTCTGAAGCCCTGCAGTAATCCCTTTTTCGGATATTTTCTGATGCTAAATCTCTTTTGTGCTTCATAACTGTGTTTCTTAAACTCTTCATCTAACAAGCAGTTTCTGTGGATTCTTAAAAAGTTCCCATATGGGATACTCCCCCTTCAATTTTTTTGATGAAAGCTCTCTGCATGTAAAAAACATTTGTTGCTGTCTCTTTCCTATGTAAGGTACTTTGCAATGTTTCACTGTGCACAAAGATTTCTGTGTCTAAAAAGTTTACTCTATTGGGACTGATTTCAATTGTTAATTTGAGATTTGTTAAATTGTTGTTAAGTATGGTAAAATATTCCTCAAATTCATCTGTTGTGCCGTCCCAAATTAAAAAGAGATCATTAATAAAACGCAACCACAATATTGTCTTTTCAATATACTTGTCATGTTCTGGTGACCAGGCCAATTTCTGTTCCTACCAAACTATAACTAGGTTTGTGTACTTTGGTGAAAAATAAAATCTCATGGCAGTTCCTCGTAACAGTTTAGAAATCTCCATATTTAACATAAAAACATTATTATGTGGACACATATATATAATCTCTAATAACATTTCATTATGCTCATAAAATTGAATGTTCCTCTTGCCCAAAAAGCGTTGGCAAGATTTCAGACCTGTTTCATGTTCAATACTCGTTTAGAGTGATATCACGTCTGTTAGACTTGGCATTGGTGTGGGTCTTCCTTCCAGTTTTTTGCTGTTGCCTCATCTGTTTTTGCTGGTCTACATGCTTTGGCACTTTGCCACTGCTGTTCAGTGCCAAAGTGCAAGTGTTCCCTGTTGTAAATTGTTGTAATGGATTAGTGACTCCATGATTGGTTATTTAATTTACTTGTCAGACCCTAGTACCATGCACCGTGCGTGCCCAGGGCCTGTAAATCAAATGCTGCTGGTGGGCTTGCAGCACTGATTGTGCCACCCACAGAGGCAGCCTGTAAAATGTGACTCAGGCCTGCCATTGCAGAGCCCATGTGCAGTCTGGGACTGCCATGTCGACTTGGCCAGTGCACACAATTGCCAGTCCCTAAACCTTCCCTTTTCTACATGTCAGTCACCCCTAAGGTAGGTCCAGGGTACCCCTGTGGGCAGGGTGCATTGTAAGTGAAAGGTAGAACATGCCCTGATGTGTGTGGCATGTCCTGATAGTAAAATACTGCCAATTTCGTTTTTCACTATTGCAAGGCTATCTGTTCCCATAGGCGAGAATGGGCAGTTTGATTATAACATCTTATAAACAAAACTGACCCTTAGAATAAGATAAGAAAGGAAAATAAAGTTTAGTATGCCTGAACTCAGAATGCATCTTTTAGTGTGGGTGATTTTTACATTCTGTGTTTGAAAATACCACTTTTAGAAAGTAGATATTTTCTTGCCTAACCATCCAGTGTGCCTCTGCTAGGTTTGAGTATTGCATGTCTGGCTTGTGAGTTACAGGGGCTGGGAGAGGGCTGAGGCTCCAGCAGTCTGATGAGTCAGGGCGGGGCTGAATGGACTTGGGTTGAATTTAGAGTAGGGGGAGGAAATTTTCTTTCACCTGCCTGGGTCACATATGCTTTCAGCAATGCTGTCTCCACTTCCTGCCAGGAAGCTGCACCAGTGAAGACAGAACTGGTTTTAGCTGGGTACAGACACTCTCTGCCTTCAGAGAACAAAGAATGTGTGTGTATAAAAAGGGGGACCCAGACCGCAGAACTTTAGATCACTCCTGGGAATCAAGAGAAACATTTGCCAAAGAGAAGAGCCAGAGAAGCTGAGGAGGAATACTGCCCCTGTGCTGATTGCTGTCTGGGGTTGGCCTGCAGTGGCTGCTTGCTGCCAAGGAAAGGGGAAAAGGACTTTGCTGCTTGCTTTGTCATTTTGAGGAAGATCTCCAAGGGCTTGAAACTGAGCTTGCCTCCTGTTCTGAAGTCTTAGGGATACAAAGGCTTCACCACCAGCGCCCCTGAATTACCTTGCTGGGAATTCTAACCTGCAAAGAGGTACCTGCTGCTGTTCAGGACCTCTAGAGACTGTTTGTCGCTGGGCGCTGAAAGATCGACGCAACGAGGAAGAAGCGTGCCGTATCTGCACTTGGTTCCGATGCCTCGCTGAGCGACCCGGAAGAAGCGTGCCACATCCACACCGGGTCCCCATGCATCACCGAGAAAACCGCCGCAGCACCTGCCGTGCGGCTGCAAAAGATCACGCATCGTACCGGACCGTCGCATCACATCGAGACGCTATTTTGTCGCATCGCACCGGAACGTCGCCACTAATCGAGGCGCCATCTTGTCGCATCGTAACCGGAAAACAGTAAGAAACAGACGCATCCCCTCCTCTCCAGTAAGGAACAGATGCATCACCTCCCCTGCGCCGCAGTAAGGAACAGACGCATTGCCTCCCCTGAAGCAAGGAACTGATGCATCACCGTCCCTGCGACCCTTTTGTTTGTTTTGTGTGACGCTTCTAAGTTACTTTGTGAGAAAAGTGTTGCATTTACAACTTGCTTGAACTGAACTATTTCTACCACTTGAAAGTCTTATTTTTGATACTGTATTGTGGATTTTTGTCGTCTGGTCTTGTTTAGATAAAGATTACATATTTCTCTAAACTGGTGTGGTGTCCATTTGTAGTGTTTACACTGTGTTACTGTGTGTGTTCACAAATGCTTTACACACTGCCTCTGAGATAAGCCTGTCTGCTCGTGCTAAGCTACCAAGGGGGTGAGCAGGGGTTATTTTAGGAGTGTATCCCCCTTACTCTGACTAGAAGCAAGGGGACCTATTTGGACAAAGGTACCTACCTCTGCCAACTAGAAATAGAAACCCCCATTTCTAACAATGTCCATTGTTTACGAGTTTATATGTGGATTGCCGTGGTATGCCACCAAGTCTATTTATTAAATCAGATGTATCTCTTAAGTAGGAGTTGAGGTCTTTGACATTATTTTACCTATTGGTAATGAAACTACAGGAACCATCATGCATTGCAAAATGGGAAATGATGTCATCTGACATGGGAAATAAATGTTATTCAGGGTTGTTGGGAAGTAACCCGTGATCAATTTCAGTGAAGAGACCGAAACACGTTGGGTTTTTTGTACACACAATAAAATTTCAAGCAAGAGAAACCTGCTGTGAGTGCGTTTTTCCGGTGCTGAGGTGCCAGGGTTTGGGGAGATTGCTGGCGTGGTCCTGCCAGGGAAAACGCACTGCCAACATTTTGAGCACCATTATATATATATCCAGCAGAGAAGGTTGCGGTTCCCGGCTTGCACCAAACCGCAGGGGAGGGAGCTACCGTCAGCGCCTTTGTTGACAACACAAAAACCTCTTCCAATCCAAATGAAGGTCTGCACTTGCAGATGGAAAGTACTCCGTATCTTTCATGCAACAGGTTGCACAGCACAAAAATCATAAATTCATGTGCCTTAGCGACACAGCAAATATCCAAGTTGAAAAAAGAGATGTGTTTAGTCTAATTTGACAACCTTTATCAATCTTAACATCGCCATTTTGGTTGCTCTTTCAATACCTGGTAATCACTAAACATAGAAGAAACATTTCTACGTTTACCGCATTTCAGTCATCATAAATATACATGTTCTTCCCCCCGACGCCACATTTACTTAAAAGCGTTTCTGTTTTTTTGCCAGTAATAGGAAATGTCAAATGTTTCAAGCATATGGGTTTTGCATTTTTATCAATTCAATTACTGCATCGAAGTAATAAATTGTAAGAGCACTTCAAAAGGCACCTAAAAGTGTGAACAGCATGCCGTTTGGACTTTGCTTACATCTGTATTCAATTTAGTCATAATATTTCTGTTCATTGCAGCATTCCGTATCATCAGTAAATATTCAGACTCACAGAAGGGGCTATAATGTTATTAAAATCGAGCATAGTAGAAGACCTTCACAAATCCCTGGATACAGATCGTTGTTGCCTGCTCATACTCCTTGACCTATCATCGGCCTTCGACACGGTCGATCACAAATTCCACCTAGACTCCCTCCAAAAAAAGGATCGGTGCGGAGGGGGTGGTGCTAGGCAGGCTCACATCCTTCCTATAAACCGCTCTCAACAAATAAAACATATCAACCAGACCTCTGCTACAACGGCAATAACCTGGGGTAGCCCGTGAGGGTCTGTCCTCTCGTCCACTCTGTTTAATATCTACATGGAACCGTCCTCCCCAATGAAGCAAACATCCCCTTCCATCTATACGCGGATGACAACCAGTTATACATGGACATCCCCTCACTAGAAAATACTCTTACACATTTGGAGGCCTAGAAGCACAAAATGCACTTGCTGCTATACCTGATCTGCAGGGCAGGCCCATGTTTCCAGACTCCTCCGTCTCCTAACTTCTAATACAGCACAACAAAAGCAGGCCCACAATCTTTCACCGAATCAGAAGCCAGAATAGACTTGGAGGCACCGAGGTCCAACTTATTACTCTAGTCTAACTTCTGCTAGGGTAAGTGGGCGCATGATTGGCAAGCCCTGAAGCACCGTTATCTAGCATGCTTCATGACCTTACGCCAGTGCAGCATGTCAGGTATGTATTGTGACTGTGTGAGGCTGAGCTGTTTCAGCTCCAGCCTGATGCATGCGCATACAGCCTGTGGAGCCCTCACCTGCTGGCAATGTGTAAATTACAGCTTTTACATGCAAATAAATGATCGATTAGATCATTTGTTTTCATGTAAAAGCTGTACATTCTAAGCAATTAGTGGTAGAGCCAGGTGGTGGGGCAATGCCCTGGCGCCCCCTATGGAGCAGCCGCTGCTGCCGTCTAGATTATACTATGGGAACGCCACCCTCACAGGAGCTGCTTACTCCTACCTTGCTCCCCTCAGAACCACTCTCAATGCAGCAGCCAGACTGGTCTTTATATTAAAAAATATGACCACATCTTCCTTGCCCTGAAAATACTGAAATGGCTCCTGCTGGAAGCCCGATGCAACTTCAGAACTGCTTGTATCACTCACAAAGCACTCCACAAGGGGAAGCCTGCTTACCTTGCCTCAAACTCCAAAAAGCAGGTCAGACGAGAAACCTAAGAAGCTCAAACACCCTACTCCTCATTCTTCCCAAAGTCCATAGACTTGTTCTTGAGAAATGCCCCCTAAAATATGAAAATCCATGCCAACACACATCAGGACAAACCCCTCCTTCTTGAGCTTTAAGAGACAGTTAAAGGATCTCCCCCTCAACAGACACCTCAATTAGGAGTTCATCAATTGCCCAGTGTGACAGGCTCTCCAACGTATGCTCTCTCTATACCTCATCTGAGCTATTTCTCTCCCTTTGTGCTTAACCACTGACTTGATTGGACTCAAATCATCTGTTGTCATTCTACTTGTGTTTTGTGTGAACATGGACTGCTGTAAAGCGCTCTGATACCCTTGGGTCTTGCTAGTGCTATATAAAACTCTCAAATAAATAAATAACATTTTAAGCTCCATGCAACATGATCCACAGCAAGAATAACAGCTTCCAGTCCCCTCTGCTTTGGAAAATGCAGTGCCCTGCTCCTGGCATCGGTTTCCAATCAAAGGGCTACATGAGGTGTTTCTCGCAGAACAGAATAGTTCCAGCCAAGAGAGTCCATGACTCTCAGTGCTGGACCCCACCCCCTGCCCTAACCCTCCTGGCTTCTCCAATCTCTTCGTCTTGCTTGACTAGCCAGTATTTATTATCCAGCACTGAAGGTTGTAGTTCCCGGCCTGCACCAAACCGCAGGTGGTTCTACAACATACTTACATTTTCGTTGTGAAGGCATGCGTGGTAAAGGCATATGCGTGGTAAAATTTTGCGTGGGAAAGACATGCATGGTAAAGGCCTATGCGTTGTAATGGATATGTGGTAAAGGTATTGCGTGGTAACGGACGCGTTGTAAAGGCTGTTTTCCTTCTAAGTTGGTAAAGTAGCACTGCTCCCGGTCTGCAATCACTTATGACACCAGTGAACCCAAACCTGTGGCTGAGGCTCAACTTATGTGATGCGGCCCCTTCATTAATCCCATTTATGTGCATAGGGTATAAGTTGTATAGAGGAAACGTAGGTAAGGTACATCCATATAAATATTTAATTCTATTTACATCTATTATAACTTGTAGGTCAGCTCTGAAGTTAGGAAGCGAAACAGATTTTACAGGTAAGTGAGTCAACAGGTTGTCTGCATCTGGAAAGCATTATGCTTCTGGGGGTCATGATTTTGTGAGTTTGATTTGCGTGCATAGCTGTGAGTCACCATTACGGAATAAAACATAGGTACAAATGACTGGGAGAAATTATAGATAATCTGACTAATGCAAGGCTAAGTAACGTAAACATTTTGGAAACAAGCAGAAGAAATATTATGAGGAAGTAGAAAAAACAGTCGCCAAATGATGCATCCTTAAAATGACATTAGGCACATACTAAATACTTGGATGTGTAAAATGCCCAGTAGCAGCTGTCCTTTTAGGCATAATTTAGGAAGATTTAGTGTGTCTTTAATAAAGGTGTTATTTTCCTCTGAACAAAGGACTTCTTGGTCTGGCACCATCTACAGGACATCAAAAGGATTCCCCCCACCTCCCCTTTCATTCTCCATATCTGTCACATGTGCAGTAGCAGCACTTTCACATAGCTTGGGTATTGTGTACATTCAGATGTTCTATGTTGATGCATCGTGTCAATAGGTTCATGAAATTTGACTTTCTATGTTAAAATGTGTTTTTACTAAACAAGTTCAAGTTATTGTTTCAGTTAGTTAAAACCATAAAAATTTAGAGATGAAAACTACAATTAATAAATATCATAAAATGGGTAAAAAAAACCTTCTGGCTAGTCATTCCCTTGCAGAGGCGTAGCAAGGGAGGGGGGGGGGGGTAGCAGGCCACCCCGTAGGGCACGCGTTTTGGGGACAGCGGCCATCCCCCTGCTCTTACCTGCGCCTGTCGCGGGGCATCAATCGAACGCAGGAATCGCCAGCAACCCCCCTGCTCTTAACCCGTGGCCACCGGGGGGCAAAAGCAGGACCTGCCATGGGCGGCAAAAGCTCTAGCTACACCACTGTTCACTTGGTATCCTATAGAAATAAATTTTAGAGCGAGTTCATAAATTAATGCTTACCAAATATTTATGCGAGATTGGCAGACACTAAAATACTATATCACAAAGAATCACCTACCGTTGTTCCACATTCCTGTTTCTAAACAAATAAAAATGTATTAATACGCCGTATGACTGAGTGTGGTAAAGTGCATTAATAATTTGGGATCTGGTAAAGGTCAGTCCTGCCATTGGATGTTAGGAAAACAGGAAGTTTAGGGATTAGTGCAGGATTAAACAATTGTATGACACTGTGGGCTTCCTTTTTCCGTAGGTACACACCGAACAAGAGGTTCAAAGAGTTTTGAAGACCCCTAGCTGCTCACAGTGTTCATGGACTTCTTATCGACAACGGTGTGAACTGATCTGATGTTGCTAATTTAGGCGACATTGTGTTTTTCTCTAAGGGCTGTTGCCAGGATTGTAATACATTTGCAGTTAGCCGCGGGTCGCTGGGATTTAGGCACGCTATTATGGCTTCGCTGCATGTACAAATGGCTCTGTCATTGAAGTTTCTCTTTCATAGTAGCAGCCGACACTTGTGCAGCTGAGGATAGATCAAGTGGAGGAGGTCCTCATCTTCCTCTCTACATAACGTTGAGCCAGAATGTTTCCATGCTGGTTTATTTGATAGGACCGGTATGTTGCCCATACGTTAGGTCATGTGGCTGAGGCTGAGGTTGAGGTTTATGCGCCATGGAAAGTGAATTGTCAGGTATAGTGCAGGAGACAGCATGTTATAATGCTTGATTACCACCATTGCGTGCAAGCGGGTGCTGAACTTGATTTTGTCTTCATCGGAAGATAGTGGCTTACGGCCCTTTTGGTTCCCTTTATGAAGGCAACATGTGGCACGCCTGCTGCCCATAACTCTATTAGACTCAATTGTTTGATGAAGATGTACAAGTATTTGTAGTGTTCCTGTTGCCAACCACTTTGGAGAATTGACTATAAGGCATTATTTAGAGCGTCTTGGACCCGGCTGATCTTATCCCAGCTTTTTATTGCTGTTGATTTTCTGGCTAGATCTTGTTTGATGAAACCGAATTCGAGGCGGATTTGTGCTGGGGATGACTTCTCGGGTAGATTAAACACTTGCCTGAAAGTATTGGTCTGTATTCTACCCACTGTTGCTAGATCCAGGCCCCGCATCACCACGCTAGGGTAGGTAATGGTTGGTCATAACTTGGAAGCGATGACTGTTACGAGTGGCTGAAATGAAGGCCCATCCAATTTTTTGCCAGGGTGATGAAGGCATGGATTTGGGACAACCCCTTCTTCTCAATGTATTGTTTTTGCTGCATGAAATTCCTCTTGAATCAAGGTAAAGCCCCAGGTGTTTGTAGTTTGTTACTGATTCCAGCCAGTGATTATTTAGGAACATTCTGCCGGCCTGTTAGTTCCAGACTGACATTGTTTTAGATTTGGCCACGTTTATTTCCAGGTGGTTAGTTCTTGCGTAATGAGCCAGTATATTAAAGCTCACTTTGGTTTGGCTAAATAGCACAATGTTGTCTGCGTATGATAGGCGGGTGAGGTGGAGAGGGCCCAAACGGTGAGGGTGACAATTTTCATGATCCAGGGCAGGAGAAAGATCCAGCATGAAAAGATTAAACAGGTGGGGCTCTAACACTCACTCTTGTTTTAGACCTAGGTGTGTTGGAATCTTTCCGAACAAAGTCGTGCTGTCTTCAATTTTCATTTGGATCCAGGTATCTGAGCACAGCGAGGTAATTGCTCTCAGCAAGGTGTCTGGTAAACCCCACTTCTTTAGCTTGTTCCGTAGTAATGTCCTGTTAACGTGGTTTATAGTGGCTTCAAAGTCTATAAAGCCAAGATGCGATTTTTTCTTTAGCCGCTTGCATTGATTAACTAACACGGCATATGTTTATCAGAGTACCCATACCTTTTCGGAAACCAGTTTGATTTTGCTGGATTATGTTATTTTAGATCTGCGTATAACAGAGAGGCATAGTCTTTTGCCTCTGAGTTGAGGAAGGGGAAGAGCCTGTAGTTGGCAGGGTTTACCCTGTCCCCGCCTTAGTATTTTGGGTTTATAGTAGAACCCTGCCAGCTTTCAGGCTTAGCTGAACTTTCTTGAATAGCGAGGCCAGTACCCCAGACCAGAATTCAATGTCTTCTTTGAAAATGGCCTGTGTTAGGCCATTTGGTCCTGAGGTTCCTTCTCGACGCCCCTTGTGGAGAATTTTACAAACTAGCATTGGGGTGTACATGGTTTCGTCTCCAGTTGGATTTGGAGTTTCGCTTGTGAAGTACAGTTTCAGTTGGTTACATGTGGAGGGTTCAGCATTAGGGAGTTGAGGGTTAATTGAGAATGTACTGAGGAGGTAAGACACCCATGATAATTTTGTGATATTTGAGTTGTTTATGTTTCCTCCTTTTGAGGTTATATATGGTTTCCCAAAATTGGCTTGGATTGCTCTGCCTATAGTTGTGTATAATTTTAACCCAAAAGGCATCCTTGGCTGCAATCTTATCTTCACATAGCTGCTTTTCGTAGGCTTTCTTGAGACCTTTCAATTGGGCCATAAGAGCGTCGTTTAAGGGGTGTGCTTTCAATTGCCTGGTAAGTTTATTTTGCTCTTTTTTCAGATTGGTGCTGTGCTTCGAGAGAGGGACTTTCGATCGTATCCTGTCTTGTGGACCTGAGAAGTTTTGTGGTGACGGTGCTGGAAATTGCATTAAGGATGTATTTCCAGCCCTGAACGTGAGACACCTACATGGGGTGCTGGATAGACAACACACGATTGGGAAGAGGTGGCCTTGTTGTCCCTGGATGACAAAATGGCCTTCGACACCATTGAACGGAATTACATGTTTGCGGTCCTAGAGAGAATGGGCTTCGGACCCAATTTCATAAAATGGATCAAGTTACTTTACACTAGCCTGATTGCTCAAGTGGTGGTGAACCGACACACATCCAGACAGTTTAGTTGGGTAGGGGAACTCGGCAAGGGTGCCCCCTGTCGCCCTTAATATTTGCTCTAGTGCTAGAACCCTTGGCTATATGGGTGAGGGGAGACCCTCTCATAAGGGGACTCAAATGGACCGAAAATCATGAAGACAGAATTTCGCTATATGCAGATGATATATTATTATATATGTCCTCTCCAACAATTACTCTTCATCGTATCATTTGCATTTTCCGTATATTTGGGGATCACTCAGGATATACAATAAATTGGTCTAAGTCACAATTATACCTACTGCGGGGCCCTCAGCCTCGTATACCTAGGGAGTATGACATCCCTGTGGCTTCAGAGGGTTTCCGCTAGCTAGGAATCTATACAATGTTTTACCCCCACTCGTTTTTATGAGGCAAATTTACTAGGACCCTTGAAGTGCTTCTGAGCGGATATAAAACATTGGCGTTCCCTCCTCTTACTCTCCTGGTATGACCAGCCCTTTTCAAAATGTTGGCGTTGCCTCGCTTTCTCTATGCGTTACAAAATACTCCATACAGGATCCCTGACGCATACTTTTCTAATATTGATAGTGCTGTGCGTACCCTGCTGTGGGATCGACGGACACCGCGTATATCGCTCCAGAAATTCTCGGCGGGATGGTATGACGGGGGAACTGCGTTGCCCGACATTAGGTCATACTACTGGGCATCTCAACTCATGGGGATCAATCACTGGGGCGCATGGGGATCGGGGTGATCCGAATTTCCGCACGGATTGGTGGCTTATGGGACAGGGTGGATATTACAAAGCACTGTACATGAACCGCAGGAAACTGGGCCTCACCAGCACGAAGGCACGCACAATTGAAATCTGGCATGCGGTCAATAAAAAATTGGGCTGGCATAATGAAATCATATGTGCAACTCCTCTCTGGGAACCCGAGCAGTTGGGTCGTCCGAGGGTTTGCCCCGGGTTTGATAAGTGGGACAAGATTGGGATTTCAACAGTAGGGGATATGTGGAATTCTAATGGCTTGGTCACTTTCGCTGATTTACAAAGAGAGTATGATCTTGCACCCACCAAAGTATTTAGGTACCTTCAGATTAGCCACACACTCACATCAGCAATACCGGGGGGTGGTCCACTTCCTGAGGCTTCCCCACTAGAAGATAGATTGAGAGTCGACTCCATGGTCAAGAAGGCCATATCCCTAACATATAAAAAACTGATCACCAACCGCCCGGATCTTTTAACATGCCTGCGGCAGCCTTGGCAGATCTATCTTGGAGCACTAGAGTAAGAGGACTGGTGAGACGCTCTGACCATCTCAAGGGAGGTAGCCATCACTATGAGACTGCGGCTTGTCCAACTACAAGTCCTGCACCGCATTTACCTGGCCCCGGGAGTTCTGGTTAAAATGTGCAGGAGAGCCGACTCTTATTGCCCCAGACAGTGTCGCCTGGAGGGAACTTTCTATCACAATATTTGGGAGTGCCCAGTTGCCCAAACCTAATGGAAAACAGTCACAGATCACCTGAAGAGTGCCGGGGGGAACCCCGAAACTATGCCTATTAAACATATGGGAAGCAACAGACCTTACCCAGACCAAGAAAACATGGGTTTCACTGGGATGGGCCCTTACAAAATGAAACATCGCACAAAAATGGGGAGTGGGTGACATCTCAACTGTCAGGGACTGGGTAGCTGACATGGATAGAACCATGATTGCTGAGAAGGATGTTTTTAAACATAGAGGATGCCCCAAAAAATGGGATCGTAAGTGGGCTGCTTGGAATATGTACAGGGCGGATATTTGCCTGTCTCCCACTGTGGAGCTACGACGCAGTGAAGAACGATTGCATGGCCCATTAAATATTGTGGGCGAGATGCTTGATTGATGAATCTCTTTTGTAACAATGTGCTGAGAATAACCTGGCCGTACATTACATCTGATTGTATGTCATTGATGATTTGCATTGCTCTGCAGTTATTATGTTGCTTAATAAAAAGTGTTTTAAAAAAAAAGAATGTATTTCCAAAGCATAGCTAAGCGTCCATACAACATTGAGTGCAGCTTATGCTGTTGATCATCATCTCTTTGGCCAGTGAAGTGAGGTCTGCTATGGTTTTAATTGACCATCGCAATTGCTTTATGTCCGTGGTGAAAGTCATGCTCACTTCTGCTTGGGCCCTCTGTGTGTTTTTACTAGGGGATATTCCTATCAACAAAAACTGGTAGGAGTGATCGATGCATGTACCTTTTTAATTGAGAAGTGCTTAATCAATGGTATCAAGAGAAGAGAGGTAATTGTATAGTCATTGATCAATTGTAAGTTAGGACCATGAGAAGTGCAATTTAGGGTTTGTCATCTGCAAATCTTTCATTTAGGATCCTCATTCTGAGAAATTCAAGTGTTGTAACTACCTTTTTGCTGTTTAGGTGTTGCCGCTTGACTTTTGCACTGGCCTGAGCTGGAACACTCCAAAATATATTGTCAGTGTTAAGTATGTCATCATCCTCTGTGCTGTGCATTTGGTTTGAATTGCAGTCGCCCATATTTATTATATCCCATGTAGACTGAGCTTGTTTGTAGATGGATATTGTGGATATTCATTTTCCTATGAAGGATTTCTTCCTGGAAACATTGGGGTGAATGTAGATGTTGAATAATAGGACAGGAGATCTATTATCCTGCATCCAATTACTGATTTTAATGATTTGTATACCCTGGTCTACAGGAGGTAGTTCTTTCGTGCCGATGTTTAGGCAAAGTGATATGTAGACTGCAAGACCTCCATTCGGTCTTCCATATTGTTTGGATTTAGTAGCCATGGTTTGGTAGGACATAAATCCTTGTACTGGAAGGCCCACCACTGACCTGGTTTCTTGGAGGGCTAATAGTTCTGAATTTGCCCAGGTCTTTGAGGGGCAACCATCCTGTAGTAACAGTTTTGCCCTGCCATGTTCCAAGATAGAAGACGTAGGACCACTGATTGCAATGGTATTGCGCTGGACTGAGAGGTTCATGTGGAACGTGGAGCATTTAGGGCTAAGGGGAGCCAATCCCTTGGGGGCTCTGCTTGGTCAATCCGAGGGATGTGTGGGCTTTGGTCTTCAAGGTGAGCGAGGGAGGTACTTCTTCTGCCCCTCAGTACCGATTGGACTGTCATATACTGATTGGTCTGAGATATATTCCCTCTGTTGAGCATGCCCTGATGAACTTGAGTATCGTATTCCGGTTGAAATAAAAGTTTGCTTTGTCTGCCCTCGGTTTTGGGCAATGATTCCTGAGAGAAGAGGGTATTTTGTGGTGCGTCTCGTAAGCGGTTTAACTTGTCTGGCCACATCTGAGATGTGGGGTGCGCCATTTTGGTGTCTTGTGGCATTGTCATTTTGTCTCAGATTCAGAGGGGCTGGTTTCCCTGTGGGTTGGACAGCTTTTAGGGGAGTTGGTTTGTGCCATACTCGCTTTGAGGGTTTTAAAGGGATGATTCGGTCATGACCATTGGCTACTATAGATATTAGATTCAGGTTTGAAGTGCATGTGTTTGATTTCTTGTGTAACCCTTGTTGTGTATTATTTCTTAATTGAAAGGGCAATATCGCCATGGCCCCTGGTTGAGTGGGGAGATGATTCGAACTAGAGTCCTTGTTTGGTATACTGTTTCACGACTGTCCGCCTTGTCTGGTGTTGTGTCCTCTGGATTCGAACCTTTGAATCACTTCCTCTACCAGAGCTGCGTTTATGTGGGCCTGTGTCTCGTGGTACCTTGCTCTCCTGCTGTATTGGACTGGGTATGGGATTGCAGTAGTTTGTTACTAGGATTTCCTCCTGCCAGTGTGAATGAGTTTTGATGTTCTCACCTCGTGGGACTGTTTTATTGGAGGAAATTTTTGTGTCTGTGTCTGAGATTCCTGTGCCATCTAGATAGCAGGCTGATGCAGTAGATGGATTTGTGAGGCACTTTTGTATCCACTGTGCTGTTTGGGCCAAATATGGGGTACATTTGTTTGGAGATTATTTCTTTTTATATTTTTTATATCTTACCTTCCTTGCGTGCATCCATTGCCTTTTGGTTAATTTTTAAGGGTAGAGACTTTTGTTGGCTGTGATGTTTGCAGCCACCTGATTTGTACACACTAAATTTGCCCACTTTTGGTCTGCTAGGTTGACGGTTTTTGGGCATTCTCGTGACCCTTCCAAGGGCCTGGGTCCACGCATTGTATTTCCTGTAGTTCTGGAGTGGTTGAATCATGTTTGGTGTTCCTGTCTGGGGTTAAAATGGTGACAAAAGTTCTAGAAGCGAAGAATTTTTGTCAATTATCAGATCACATAAACATTTTGTCGGTAGTGGTGAGTAGATGGTTTGGACTCTTGTGATTAGGGATGTTAAAGATTCCAGTTTTAAACTGATGCTGGAAATGTGCACAGACATCAGATTCATTAAGTTGGGAGGATTGAACAGAGGTCTACGGATCCTAGGATTCATTAAGTCACTCTGGACATCAAGTTTGTCTGACTGAAAATTCAAGAGTTCAATTGACATTTGGACTTGTTAGCAGGGGTTCCCGCAGGGCAGATTGTGATTGCTTGCCTGCGGTTGTTGGAGTCTCGCTTTCACTTGTTGATGAGATCATTAGAGGAGAGGGGGAGCTTTGCCTTCTGTTTAGGGGTGGTCATTCCTCTCCCTCATGACAACCTTGAGGTACGTTTTAGGTTGAACTTAGTTTTGGAAGAATCATAGGAAAAGTCTTCCGTGGGGGCTTCTGATCGTTTTTGTTTGTGGTATTATTGGTGATGGCCACATTTTTCCTTGTTAGTGGATAAGGCAGTGTGGCCACCCTGTCAATTGTTTCCATTACTTGTCTCTTTGTCCCAGGGGAAGTCAGCATGTCTGAGCCTGGAGGAGACCCTGAAGGATGATTATCTTCTAGACATATTGTTTTGACTTTCAGGGCCAGCATGAGATCTGTATTTTTTGAGGTTGAGAGTGAGCAGGACCATTAACCATCTGGTTGGTCAGCCTGCCCAGTGGTATTCAGATGAGGGTCAGGCTCTACGTTGCATTCGCTGTCTAGCATTGAGTCATTTACGGCAATTTGGAAGTATGTAGGGATCTGTGAACCTGAATGGTTACCTGTTGAATTTTGCAATTTGAATTAGGCATAAACGGGCTGAGAAGCCTCTGTCTGAAGAGTCAATTGCTGTGGCGAACTTACGTACAGTGCCATCATTTGAGCTAATTGGTTTGGCAGACAGGATGCATGGAAATCAGTGACTTTATCCGTTTTTTGTGGATTTCTGGGACAAAGCAAGCCCGGTACCCCCTCTCGGTTGGCATAGATTACAGCCATGGGATCTTTCAAAATGGAGAATTTTTTAGATCGTTTTATTTTCCCAAAATAGGACACTATAGACTCTGTGGTAGGTGCTGCTACCAAAATTTAATTAGAGAGTGTAATTTGTTTGCTAGGTGATTTTGAGGCCTTCGGCACTACTCACTTCTGAGACTTATAGATCGGTGGTTGGCAAGACTTTCCTGATCTCATTTTGTGGCGATTCTTGTGAGGTTTGACTTTAATGCGAGTTTACTGGTCATTGTTGGTGATTTAGTGTTTAGGAAGGCTAGGCGTTCCCACTGTTCGGTTTGAGTGCGGTCATCTCCATCTTTGATTTCTGGGATTGGAAGAGCTATCAGCGCCTTCTCACCAGTCCTTAGCGTGCATATTGAATGAGGTTATTCTTATTGAGCTGGGAGGGCCCAAGCATGGTTGGTTCTGCGCGACCCTGCTTCTGCAGAGCACCAGTGTTTATTGTAATGTGCTGAGCCGCTGTGTACAGACTCACTGTCTCATTGTCATCACTATCAGAGGCCGTTGTGATAGTTTTCTTTTAGAAGAGTTGATTGAAGTCTGGGCTCTGTGGCTGTGTCGAAGGTGAGCCAGCAAATGACTCTTCTCTCCGTTCTTTTTCTTGGGGCGCGGAAAAGAGGCTGCATGGAAGTAAAGTTGATGTATAACATGTGGAGTCACTCAAGGCGAGCTCACCCAGCCACAAGCTTCCGCAGGGATTGTGCTCAACCCACTCAGCACGGTTACCTTGTGCCAGCTGCACCCCTTAGTGACTCTCCATCTGTTCCAGTATCAGTGGCTGTGATATTAAGAAGTGTGTGGGGAAGCTCCATGCACTGCTGTGTTCTGATCCCTTGGATTGATTGCAAATGCCTTGCTCCTATCTCCTAAAGCTCATTTTACTTCATTAGTACACTGGGGCAGAGAGGCAGCGGTAAGAGGAGTACAATGTTCAGTCCAGCCTTTCGCCCAGTCCTTGTCCTTGTGCAAGGGTTGGTTTATGATGCTGTGAAAATCTGAGATTCTGAGGGTCCAGAGCTGACAGTCAATCAGCTGGATATGGTGGGGGTGTTGAGGGGAGGGCTATTCATGCAGCCCACTTGTAAGTGTGGGCAAGAAGCAGGAGTTGCCCCAGGTAAGTGAGGTCTGGGCTGGATATAGGCAGATGCTGCTGCCGAGGCCAGCTAGTACCTGCAAGCTCAGGCACTCAGTGGTCCTGCAGACAACATTGGCCCAGTGTCGGTGGGGAGCCTAGGGGTTGAGCCTTGTGGATGCCGTGCACTGGCCAACACCAGCACCAGCCCAGAAGCCAGGGGGGCCAATGGTTGCTCAAGTGCTCATTCACTCATACACGCTCACCACCAAGACAAGCAATGGCCTTAGTGGATGGATACATTGCCCCCATATATATTTGCTGTGGTGTTACACTTATTAATCAGCTTGCCTGTCTCTCTACTGCACGCACAGAAGCTGCAGGTGCACAAAATTCAATTCAATTAAATTGATACTTTAGTCCATACTTTATGAGTACTTTGATTTTGTTCAGGACATGCAATTCATTCCCTTTCATTAAGCCCCAAAACTCTGTAACACTCAAGTTCCTAGATAAAAGAGGACCCAAAAAACTGCAAATTACTCACAAAGCCTCCCCTTTTTTACCCATAGGGAAAATACACAACATTACTATCCATGACTTCAGGTCTATGTCCATTCCAGTGGCTTCACCAGTCTCTTAGAAAACATCTCAGTAATTTGGTTCTTTACTGATTTTCACAGACTTGCCCCTCTCGGGCCTGACTTATCCTATCACCGCCCGAACCAGGAGTAGGTTCGCTACCCACGCTTTCGCCAAATACCATATGCTCACAACTCTGTCCTGATGAAGATCATAAATTACTGAGATCAAAACGCCATCGACCTCTTGTACAACTAAAACTCCTTTATTCTTTTAAATTTCCACCAAGGAGTTTTGCTTATGTTATCAATGCGATGTATGTTTTTAAATATTTCCTTCACCCACCACATCACTTTCCTTTTCACTTTTTTTGTGAGCACTGGATCTAAAATGCTCTTGTTATGAAAATATTGATATTGATAAAGAAATGAACCTCTTTTGAATGTCCACTTGTGTCCCTTCCTACATTTAGCTAGTAAAGTGCCTTATGCCAGAGGCTAATTGATTAAAACTTTCTTGTGGTAATAAACCTTTTTAGGACCTATCAGCCTTGTATGAACCATCGTCTTTTTGCAATATCACCCTTCTACAACTAGGCAGCTTAGCTGACCATCTGTTGTGCAGGAGCCAGATGTTCGGACATCTGGCTCCTGGATATCGAAATCAAATGGCTACACTGAAAACAAATAAGCAATTTAAGGCAAGGACTGGGCATAGCTTACTGTCATACATGTAGAGCAGGGTTCTCCAAAGTCGGTCTTGGAGAGCCGGATCCATGCCAGATTTTTAACATATCCCCATTCAGATAAATGTAGCTATCTTAGAAATCTGGCATGGATCCGGCCCTCCAGGACTGACTTTGGAGAACCCCGATGCAGAGTATGGCTGAAAAGTGGCTTTTACTTAATTTCTATTTAAATCCTGTTCTTACTTGTAGACATTTTACACGAACATAACCTTGCTACTAGCAGGCACAATTTAGAAAAGGAGTTTGTTATCCTTCGTACTCGAGGAACTCGAAAATCTTACTTAAATCTATGTCATGATTCAGTTAGCTCAAAGTAGAGTTACTGAATGCAAAGAACCAAAAGCTAAGAATAATTCAATTTCCGATGCTATCTGCAATACATATGAACAACTAACAGTGCATATGACAGGACAGATTAATGACCTACAGTGATGCTGAAGCCCCAGTCCAGAGACATCTGAGAGCTGCAGCTCTCTGAGTAATGGACATAAAAATGCACCTTAAAATGGAGTGCACATTAATGTGACAGCCAGCCAGCTGAGCAACCAGGCGCAACTTTATCAACGGACGCATGCATTTTACTTAAAGTGAAGGAAGAGAAGCAAAAACTACGCACACCAGCTTTCCTTTGAAAAAGCATATTCATTTTCTGGTATGTCGACTCTTAATAGTTGAATTTTTATTGCAATATTTCATTTTATTAATTTTATTGCCATATTTCATTTTATGAATGGTAGCTCATTTTGACTGATGGTATGCTTGATTAAAACAAAGTGCACCCCTTTAATCCAACTTAGCTCCACTTGAAAAAATATCTTTTACTGTAACATTTGAAACGTCTTTGACTTCAGAATTTAGGTCACAACCAATTTAATTCATTTCATAAAAATGAATATTGAAATTTTGCTAAAAAGAGTCTGAGAGAAGGTGCTGTTCAGTCAGAACAGTTGAACAAACACGCAGAGGCATCTGGCAGGGAACAGGGTGGCAGGTGGGGGACAAAATATAAATTAAAAAATCCCACTTATCTACTTACGGCCGCCGTCTCTCCTCAGCTTTGCTTCCTGACGAATCCCGGAAGCAGGACGCACAGAGGCTCCCCTAAGCCAATCACAAAACTGCAATGCAGCATTGTGATTGGTCTGAGTGCCGTGGTTCGGTGCTCAGATGGGGACTGGAAGCCTGGACATGTTGCCTAACAGGCTGTGCATTACAGCCTGGTGTGGAACATGCAAAGTGCGTATGACTGTTTGGCCGGTCCAAGACGGCCGGCCAAACCTTCATGCGCATTTAAGAGAATGCCCACCACTCCTCACGTCTGTGACTCCAGCCCGCCCCTAACCCAGCCCCTTAGCTCCGAAAAATAAAATGATAATAGCAATGTTATTATCATTTAATTTTCCCTTTTTCCTGCTCGGAGAGCAGAGGGCGATGCTTCACCACCTTAGCGGAGTCGCCCCTGCAAACACGTGTCCCTTATCAAAAGCAGGGAGATGCAGAGACTGTTGAGCAAAAGAGTAGTGTGAAGGAGGCACCAGAAAGTTCATCGAACTGCTCAAAAAGTCAAGGTCTAGGGGGTCAGTGGACTAATGCTGTGGTTCTTAACCTTTTGACTTCTGTGGGCACCCATATAATCAATGCTGGAACCTGAAGACCCCCCAAAGAATCATTATTGGAATGCAGTGATCCCCACTGAGTCATTTCTGGAGGGCCAGGACCCCTACTTAAGCATTTTGTTATGATTTAAAGTGCAAAACAATACACAGAGTCCGCTCATCATCTATACTGTATTCTGTATGACCCAATTGCACTACTCCCATGAATCAATCTGAGGATACTAACTTAATATTTAGACCCAATTTTAAATTCCTTCACATTTACTGAATGTTTTTTTAAATTGTAATTTGTACATTTTGCTTCTTGATTTATATACCATTGATTAATTAGTTAATATTATTTAAGGCTCTAAGCAGTTGCGGGCCTCCTCGGTAGGCTTTCGGAGCCTCAGGGATCCACAGACTACAGATTAAGAACCACTAGACTAATGCTTTCACTGCAGGGTTCTGTGTGTGATCTCATGGTCACAGCTTCAGATTCTTGCAGGTCCACTCAATGTTTCATCCTTCTGAGGTCAATAATATGAGGGCTTCTTCAGAGTTGGGTAACAATTAACATGTGACTCCCACAATTTTTTTTTTTTTTTTTTACATTTCCCCCTGTATCTTTCCATATTTTTCCCCCACAAATTTGATCTGTTTTTATCCATATTTATTTAGTTTTTTGTGAAAAAATTAAGCTGAAGCTAGTATATTTCCACATTTATGTTATTGATGAATGTACACTTGAATGCCTGATAGATTTCAATTAAATGAGCACCCACAGATGAAAAAACCAATACACCTATATGAAAACATTCACAATTTAGTCTCAATCTGGTGTACCTGCTACTAAAACCTCATTACTAACATTTATTTCTTTTTTTAACTCCTCTTACCTGTCAATCAAAACTATTGGCCTGGCAGGCATGACTGACAGGATTTAGAATCAGTGAATTAACAACCGATTTCTGTTTTATCCACATTTAAAAAATAAATGCCGACAGCAAAATGCATGTTTTTCTGTCTGTATTTATCTGTAAAAATCAGTAAAAATGGAAAATAGGGAGCCTTAGTTATTTAGTACCAAATGACTCCGCTGCGTAGGCTCTATAGCTGTAGCAGCTGTTGAGTTAAGAATAGTAAATCTACACTTTACATACGTACCTTGATCAGTTAGTGGCACTCCGTATTGTGGAATCGATATTGTTACCCTCAATATTGTGACACACAACTATAAAAGACATGTAGGGCGATGTGTGGTTTTGTCCCATAACATCATTTCATGGCACTAGCAACATTTACAAACAATATTATGTTCTTGTTGCGGGTTATCATGCCACCAGAAACCCCAAAAGGCGATAATCCACCAAATTATTATTATTATTATTATGAATAATTATTAACAGATTTGTACAGCGCATAGCTGCCCCAGCAATGGGGCGTCCCAGCGCTACCCAAAAATACCTGTAAGTAGTGACAGCCCGGGAGGAGGAGAGAAAGTTACTCTGGGAAAAGCGAGGTCTTTATGGCTTTCCGAAAAGCTTGATGATCTTGGAGCCCTCTAATAGCAGTCGGAAGGGAGTTCCAGAGTTTAGCCGCCAAGATTTTAACCCGTTGTGTGCTCATGACGAGCCCAGCTCATCATGAGGCACAGTGGAGCTGTGCTCATGACGAGCTGGGCTCGTAATAACGGTGGCGCTCCGCCCACGCGCGATTGATTCCCCGCCTGTGCGGGAGAATCAATAAGTGGGCGGAGTCAGGCACAGCTCCACTGTGCCTCATGATGAGCTCAGCACCGCCGCCCCCCCGAGCTGCGGGGGAATTACCCCCGTGGCGAAGGGGTTAAAAGACAGACCACCAGCTCCGGTTCTTAAAACTCTGGGGGTGCATGCCAACCCTTAGTCAGCTGACCGCAGGAGACGGCTCGGGACTATATGACTAGTATATATTGTGTTTGAAAAAGGAGCACCATAACCCATGACTGCTTCCGGATCCTCTTTAAAAAACATAATAACACTAATGAACAATGTCTAAACTCAGACTATGGGAAAGAGTGCAGGAAGAAACATCAAGATGATCGTAGTATTGCTTTGTAGGGTCTCATAAAAGGAAAATATTTGCTTAAACATAAAAAGCCGTGTTTTTCCAAACGCGGTTCTCAGGGGATGATAGTTTCCATCACCTCTCCAGTGTGTCTGCACAGCTGTGCGCAGATGTGGCTTATTCAATATTATGCGAGGCTGGGAAAAGCCCCAAAGCCTGGATTATAAGGAGCTTTCAACATGAACTCATTTTTGTATGATTCCCTTTCAGATTAGTTGGAACGTTTTCAAACCTCAGACTGCCAGACAAGAGCCAAACAGCCTAGATTTGGCAACACTGTAAAATCATTAACGAGGAACCATTCATTTCGTTGTTTTTTCATGGAAACTACATTCCCACATTAAAGCAGGAATTTATAGTTTTCAAAAGTGGACAACAAAGGGTAGCTTTTGTTTCTGTGCTTAGCAACAAAACATGAATTTAGTTATGTACAGCACAGACACCGGCATGTGAAGTTGAGACAGTTAATACTAGTGAAAATACTCGTCTTTATGGGGCCTAACAACGGTCCAATGAAATGAAAGGGGCAAAGTGTGATTTTGTGAATAAAGAGGCTTTACAACAAACAAATGCATTTTTCACATGACAAGAATTGGCAAAGCTAATAGGTCTGGCTTCGGCTGCCAGCTTTTAAACCTTTGTCAATGCTTGCTTTGTTTTGTCATGCATTTCGTCAAAAAAATATTTTTGGATAACCTCCAGGCTCTTGTCAATATAAAAAGAAAAGGCCTAAAGCAAAACTTTTTTCCCGGTCTCCAACAGCACACATTTAAATAGCAGTCCTTGGCACTGAAGGGAACTACTTTGTGTGTGGGTAGCAGAATGCTGTCACTCTCAGTGCAGATAGCCAAGGGATGAAGTGGGTTGACCCACTGCCCCATGCAATATACTCTTGTGGGTAGAAGAAAAATGTCACCTCAATGGATGAAGAGGGCTAGCTGAAAGCCCCTATACCTCAGTATGATACATATATATATATATGTATATATATATATAAGCCAACAAAAGGTCCCTCCTCTAGGAACAACATCGGAGCACTCATGGGTTTAAGAATTCCTTTTATTGCACCAAGCATGACGCATTTCGTCTGCCAAGATCTTTTCAAATGCTATTTGGTGAAAGAAATGGAACCCGCGGCACCCAGGTGTTTAAATGCCGCAGGCTTGCCTTGCACAATGTTCAGCAAGAGAGGACTGCAATTGCAAGATGATCTCCTCTCTTCGTTTTTCGCCGCCATCTTTGAGTGTATTGAATTTATATCACAATCCCATAGTGGTGTCGTTATTTTCAAAATGTTCAAGCTTGTTTAGTACACCTCCTTTGAGTAATGGGAAATACCTCGCAGATCGCGCTGTTGATAAACTGCTGGGCAGTGTGTCTTTTTAAGGGCTCAATATTTAAAGTTGCAATGTCAAAAACCCTTGCGTCAGCCACTTAAATGCCATTTGAATTGTACCTGACAGTGTAGGTTTAAGTAATCCGCACTATTGCATGAAGTCATGTCCCAACATTTGGTTGGTAGATACTGTGATTCATTTGACCGCGGCGGGGGTCCCAAATCGCGTTTTCCCCATGCAATTTTCCATAGGGACCTTTAGTCCAAGGTACAGCCCGAACGGCTGAACAGAATTACTTGAAATTTGGCAGAGAGGTAGTCCTCAGGTCAGGGATGTGCCTTTTGCAGGTCTGGTGTCAATCTGTTCAGTAGTTCCTGAGAAAATCAAAAGTAAAATCATATATATATGTGGGCGGAGCCTAACCACACATCTCATCCTGAGATCTGATTGGCTGTCAGCATTTCATCCAAGAAGTGTTGGCAGCCATCTTGGGACCAATATACATGATAGCACCTCATTAAAAAGCATTGCAGTTAATAGAAGGTTTTAAGACTTTAGTTACATTATAAATCATTTGTTGATGGTACCATACTCATTTTAGGAATTGTGGTATGTTCTAAGGTGATTTCACCATGTGAAAAAGCCTTCTGCTGGGATATCATGATTGTGAGAAAAATATTTTCTCATGCTTTTCCCACAGAGGTTTGGAAGGTGATCTATAAGCTAAACTGAGAGCTTATTTTCTGTAAATTCACATTATCTTTCTCAGTCATGTGAGAATGAAGTCTGACATTCTCAGTAAAACATGTACATCCAACAAGGGCAGAGACTGTCAGTTGATTCCTTTGTGTTCTACTGCAGCTTCCCAGAGTGTTCCAAAGCACAACTAGAGCGCTAACAGTCCTACTTATGATAAACGTATGGCACACCTGAAGCCATCTTGCTTGGATTAAAGTGGTAACTCTTAAAACATTTAATTTAAAAAGGAACCAAATGAGGGGGTTCTTTTTTCCATAAAAAGTATGATTAGTGCTGCAGAAAAAAAAATTAGGACACATTTTGAGTGACTTCTCAAATCCTCTTCTATTTCATTAAAAAATTCTGACATGCAGACTGAAACATGCACTTTCAATACCAGCAGCAGTTTTCCCTGGTGAGCAGTAGCTTTACTACAGTGATCTAATGAGCAAAAAGAGTGCTAACATTCAGAATTTATGGCAAATGTGTGACACATCTGAATGCCTTTGGAATCAAAGTAAAAAACTGAAAGTATTTCCTACTGAGGAGACTGCAGTAAACGAGGAAATTAGGAAACTTCATAACAAATAAGTCTGCCAAGATGGCCACCAGAGACAAAAGAGCCCAAATGTAGCCCAAATATCACCCAGATGTAGCCCAAGTATAGCCCAATGACAGAATGTCCCAGAGTGTTCTTAAAAACAACTAGAGCGCTTACTGTCTTCATTATGACAAAAGTATGGCACACCTGAAGCCATCTTGATTGGAATAAACTGGTAACACTTAAAACATTTAATTTAAAAAGGAACACAATGAGGGGGTTCATTTTGCCATAGAAATTATGATTAATGCTGAAGAAAGAAAATGAGGGCACATTTTGAGTGACTTCTCAAATCCTCTTCTATTTCATTAAAAAATTCTGACATGCAGACTGAAACATGCACTTATAATACCAGGAGCAGACTTCCATGGTAAACAGTAGTTTTACTACAGTGATCTAATGAGCAACTAGAGTGCTAACATTCAGAATTTATGGCAAATGTGTGACATATCTGAATACCTTCATGATGGAATCAAAGTAAAAAACTGAAAGCATTTCCTACTGAGGAGACTGCAGTACATGAGGAAATTAGGAAACTTCATAACAAATAAATCTCCCAAGATGGCCACCGGAGACAAAAGAGCCCAAATGTAGCCCAAAATCACCCAGATGTAGCCCAAATATAGCCCAATGACAGAAGTGTGCAAAACACTTATTATTTTGTGTTTTTGCAGTGTTATATAGTGCAGACTTGTCAGGTATTGGAGTGCTTTACATGAGCATTGGTTACATCACACAAGAACAAATTCATTTTGGTTGTAGACATGGGGAGACTAAGTGATTTGACCAGAATCACAGAATGTCGAGCTGAAGCAGAAACTCCAACCTGGTTCCCCAGTTGCAAAGTCTGCAGTTCGGGAAGTAACACCACATCCTCTCTCCTAAGTGCAACATTTAATCAAGTGGTCAAACGGATAAAAAAACATAAAGGTAACAAATAATTTAAAAGTGCTTTCTCGCTATTTGAAAACTCAGAAAATATGTCCTTATTTTAGTCTTTTAGAGCACTAACCATTATTTTGATGCCAATAAGACCCTCTCATATATGTAATTTCTAAAGGAAATGCTCTAGGTATTACAGTTTTGATTACATCAAGATGACGTCAGGCGTTCCTCACTTTTGTAATAAATATAGAATGTTAGCAATCTAGTTGTTCATTAGGATACTGTTGAGAGGCAGAGGCCAGGGGCATGGACTCTGAAAATTGAAGGCAGGTAGGAGGGTGCAAAGGCAACAATTTAACCACACTGAGCAGGCAGGAAGGGCCGTGGCAGCACAACAGACTATGGAGGGCAGTGGAAAGGGGGGCAGGGGCAACAAACCAACAATACAGGACTTGCAAGAGAGGCTGTGGCAATGTAATAGACCATTGTGGGCAGAAGGAAGAGGCAATGGTAGTACAACCATACATGCCAACAGACCCGATTCAGCCAGGAAAAGTCCAATGTTTTTAAGCTCAAATGGGCTTTATTTTATCTGTCTCCTGTCTACAATCTCCTCTTTTTCAATGTAACTCAAAGGGGAAAATCAATACCCCAGTTTTTTTGCAAAATCTCCCTCTTACCAAGTTCAAAATGCAAAATGTTCGCAAGTATGGTACATTGGATCATGGAAGGAAATGGGGTAGGGACATGGACTTGGATAACAGAGGACAGGAGGGACATGGAGAGGTGCACCAAACTGACCCTGCAGGGCAGGCATCAGGGTTTGCAGCAGCACAATACACCACACAGGGCATGCGGGACGGGAGTGCAGCACAACAATCCATAGAAAGCAAGAGGGAGGGACAGGACCATGCACATGGACAACAGAGAACAGAGGGGCAAGAGGCAGGACCATAATGGACAGACAGGAGAGAAAGCTGCAGCATAACAGACCATAAAGGGCAGGAGGGATGGATCATGGGCATTACAATGGAACAGACAAGCCAGGAGGGAGGGAGTAGGGGTCTGCACATGTAAACAGAGGGCTGGGGGCAAGGGGGCAGAGCAGGAGCAGCAAGATAGACATGGAGGTCAGGCAGGATGGGCACTAGAAGCAAGACACACCATGAAGAGCAACAGTGAGACTGTGATGGCATACACACAGACCATGGAGGGAAGGTGGGAGGGGTTCAGGGGCAGCTAACTGACCACACAGGGAAGGTGGGAGGGGCCATGGCAGCACAGAAGACCATGCATGGCAAGTGGGAGGGTTAGTGGTAGCACAATGGCTATGATGGGCAAGAAGGAGGGTGCAGGGGCATGCACAAAGGACGATGGAGGATAGAAGGGAGGGTCAGGACCTGTGCACAGACAAGAAAGTTCAGGGGAAGGGGCCTCACAACAGACCGCATGGGGCAGGCAGGAGGAGCAGTTGCAGCACAACAGACCAGGGAGGGCAGAAGGGTGTGGCAGTACAATGGACCATGTAGGACAGGAGGAAGAGGATAGGGGCATCGCATGTGGACAGGCAGGGTGGAGGTGGCAGGGACAGGTTACAGTCATCTGACAATGCTAGGCAGGAGGGAGGGGAGTGGCAGCTCAACAGAACACTCAGAGTAGATAGGTGTGGCAGGTCCATGGAACATGGTGGGAAAAAGGATGGAGCAGGGGCATACACAAAGACATCGGAGGGCAGGGGGAAGGAGAATAGGGGCAGCAAGCTAAGCACAGAGTTTAAGCAGGATGTCAATGATGGGGCATAGAATTGGGCAATGAAGGGCAGGAGGAGTGGACTGGTACATCATACTAAATTGAGGGCGGTGGCAGCACATCGGACCATGCATGGCAGGAGGGAGGAGGCTAGTCCATGGATTCACACAACAGAGGATAGGGAGGAGGGGGATGGGGCAGCAAGCTAACTGTTCAAAGAAGGCGGGTATTAGGAACTTTATTGTTTTTAAAACGTGTGTCTGTGCGAACTACTTAAAATATGAACAAGTATGCAGCATAATCTCACTTTTATTCAGGAAGAAGAGGACGTTTGTGACTGTGACTCCGGGCTCACTTGGCAGAAACACCCCCTGACCCTCCACCCCCTATCGCAAAATGTAATGCCCGTGAAAAGGGTATGTGAACACAGTGTTATATAGAACATAGTCCTGAGAGCACGATTGAAAATGAAAACTAGATATAGTGTATGGTATAAACTATGCACCAAAAAGTGTGATATAAGATGAACCGGGCGTGAAATATAATATGCAATACATTGTGCGCAATGACAGATTCATTGGAGAGCGTGAGATAGTACAGGCACTAGCGCGTGCTATGCGATATGTGTCTTGGAGTGTAATATGCACAGGGCAGTGTTGTGTAACCTAACTAGTCTCTAAAGTTGTAATATAAAATATGTGCTGGGGAGTGTAACGTTGCATATGCACTGTGACAAAGATATGGATCCCAGATTGTGATATGTATGGCATAGCACTGTGCGTTATAACATAGGCATCGAGAAAGGCACGTTAGATGGGGCAATATAACCCGTGCGAAGACAAGTGTGGCATGACATATTCACGGGGTGGTGTTACAGTGCACCTGGGCTAGAGAGTGTCATAGCATACGCACTAGATGGTGGAATACAACACAGAGGTATGTGGCACTCAGCAGGCAATGGTGGGTGTAACACAGCATTGGGCTCTGCCAGGAGCGCGCTGTGACTCTCAAGTGATGTTCGTCCCCTTTCCAGAGAGTAAAATAAAAAGTATTACACATCCGGCAGTGGATGTGTGTTTTATTAACCGTGAGGGGGGTTTCTTGCATAGTTTTGGACGAATTTTTGTCGAATCCCCTTTGAATGGCTTGGTGTGCATGTGTATTAAATGTGCCCGTCAATAGCTACCCATGTTTGTATAAATAAACGACAAGGGTGTCTACCGGGATTAGGCACGGTAGGGCATCAGACATGTCAGAGCTTCACTAGTGGTGTAAATACATTCCACGTGGATTCATTGTATGCATAGTCGCCTTTTAATGAATATCACGCAAATCGTCATGGTGATAGGTGCGTACGGTTTGTCCAGCATGTCCTAGGTGTGTCTATAAATATATATTTTTTAAAAATAATAAAAAACAGTGGCTGGCCCTGGGGATTGGGGTCAAAAATATATAATTAGGAGACAGGCCCTGGGGGATGGGGTCATCAGGGCCAATAAATTAGAATAAGAAGGGGAACCACACAGCCCCCCTTCTTAAAAAATTAAAATAAATAAAAGACTGGCATCGTGCCGGAGGCCACGCCCCCTCCTTGCAGCACTCTGCAAACGCGCCCCCTGGCGAGTTGTAAGTTGGGGAATTAATTCTTAGAATTACTGAAGAGGTTGTTGTAACTGGTATATGTCCATTGTTTTGAAAAGTTTAGTCTCTAATTTTGAATGTGTGTATCAAAGGTTATATTAGGGTGAGAGGAGGTCTGCCACTCTATCACAAGGATGATATCATCAGTGATGTCATCAGTGATGTCATTTGAGATGTCATCAGTGATGTCATGAGTGATGTCACTGACCATGTCATGAGTGATGTAATATGTGACGTCATCAGCAGTGCATTGCGGGCGCGCGAGTTATAGTTAGCTGAACTAACTATAACAGGGGAATTTCAATGGTTTTGTACAAGTGAAAAGTCCAGCTAACTATAACACCCCTGAAACCTATGGTTTTTTTCAGTGAATATATATATATATATGTATATATATCAGTTACGTTTGCTTAGCAAAAATGAGAGCGCACTCGAACAGCAGCTGACCACAAAGAGTCTTTATTCTCCACAAACGGATATTCAGCACTCTGAATTATAATTAGCCTGACGCGTTTCGGAGTCCTTAATCTCCTTCCTCATAGGCTGAAATAGTTCAGGGTTCCCGCCATCACACAATCGATAATTAACTGCCTTCCAATAGGCTGCTCAAATGAGCTTTATCCCTCGTTGCATCATGGGATTTGTAGTGTGTGATTGGCGACCCCGATAATGTTACCCCAATGGGTTTTCTGGGCGCTGGTCCGTTCAAATCTCCAAGGACTGCTGTTCCATAAGTGAGGCTTGGCAGATTCCAAACCCATGGCCCCGTTCACATCCATCGGGTGGTGCGCTCTCCACGGCCCAAGCTGCCGAGAATACATCAGTTACGTTTGCTTAGCAAAAATGAGAGCGCACTCGAACAGCAGCTGACCACAAAGAGTCTTTATTCTCCACAAACGGATATTCAGCACTCTGAATTATAATTAGCCTGACGCACTCGAACAGCAGCTGACCACAAAGAGTCTTTATTCTCCACAAACGGATATTCAGCACTCTGAATTATAATTAGCCTGACGCGTTTCGGAGTCCTTAATCTCCTTCCTCATAGGCTGAAATAGTTCAGGGTTCCCGCCATCACACAATCGATAATTAACTGCCTTCCAATAGGCTGCTCAAATGAGCTTTATCCCTCGTTGCATCATGGGATTTGTAGTGTGTGATTGGCGACCCCGATAATGTTACCCCAATGGGTTTTCTGGGCGCTGGTCCGTTCAAATCTCCAAGGACTGCTGTTCCATAAGTGAGGCTTGGCAGATTCCAAACCCCATGGCCCCGTTCACATCTATCGGGTGGTGCGCTCTCCACGGCCCAAGCTGCCGAGAATACATCATTTACGTTTGCTTAGCAAAAATGAGAGCGCACTCGAACAGCAGCTGACCACAAAGAGTCTTTATTCTCCACAAACGGATATTCAGCACTCTGAATTATAATTAGCCTGACGCGTTTCGGAGTCCTTAATCTCCTTCATCCTAGGCTGAAATAGTTCAGGGTTCCCGCCATCACACAATCGATAATTAACTGCCTTCCAATAGGCTGCTCAAATGAGCTTTATCCCTCGTTGCATCATGGGATTTGTAGTGTGTGATTGGCGACCCCGATAATGTTACCCCAATGGGTTTTCTGGGCGCTGGTCTGTTCAAATCTCCAAGGACTGCTGTTCCATAAGTGAGGCTTGGCAGATTCCAAACCCCATGGCCCCGTTCACATCCATCGGGTGGTGCGCTCTCCACGGCCCAAGCTGCCGAGAATACATCAGTTACGTTTGCTTAGCAAAAATGAGAGCGCACTCGAACAGCAGCTGACCACAAAGAGTCTTTATTCTCCACAAACGGATATTCAGCACTCTGAATTATAATTAGCCTGACGCGTTTCGGAGTCCTTAATCTCCTTCCTCATAGGCTGAAATAGTTCAGGGTTCCCGCCATCACACAATCGATAATTAACTGCCTTCCAATAGGCTGCTCAAATGAGCTTTATCCCTCGTTGCATCATGGGATTTGTAGTGTGTGATTGGCGACCCCGATAATGTTACCCCAATGGGTTTTCTGGGCGCTGGTCCGTTCAAATCTCCAAGGACTGCTGTTCCATAAGTGAGGCTTGGCAGATTCCAAACCCCATGGCCCCGTTCACATCCATCGGGTGGTGCACTCTCCACGGCCCAAGCTGCCGAGAATACATCAGTTACGTTTGCTTAGCAAAAATGAGAGCGCACTCGAACAGCAGCTGACCACAAAGAGTCTTTATTCTCCACAAACGGATATTCAGCACTCTGAATTATAATTAGCCTGACGCGTTTCGGAGTCCTTAATCTCCTTCCTCATAGGCTGAAATAGTTCAGGGTTCCCGCCATCACACAATCGATAATTAACTGCCTTCCAATAGGCTGCTCAAATGAGCTTTATCCCTCGTTGCATCATGGGATTTGTAGTGTGTGATTGGCGACCCCGATAATGTTACCCCAATGGGTTTTCTGGGCGCTGGTCCGTTCAAATCTCCAAGGACTGCTGTTCCATAAGTGAGGCTTGGCAGATTCCAAACCCCATGGCCCCGTTCACATCCATCGGGTGGTGCGCTCTCCACGGCCCAAGCTGCCGAGAATACATCAGTTACGTTTGCTTAGCAAAAATGAGAGCGCACTCGAACAGCAGCTGACCACAAAGAGTCTTTATTCTCCACAAACGGATATTCAGCACTCTGAATTATAATTAGCCTGACGCGTTTCGGAGTCCTTAATCTCCTTCCTCATAGGCTGAAATAGTTCAGGGTTCCCACCATCACACAATCGATAATTAACTGCCTTCCAATAGGCTGCTCAAATGAGCTTTATCCCTCGTTGCATCATGGGATTTGTAGTGTGTGATTGGCGACCCCGATAATGTTACCCCAATGGGTTTTCTGGGCGCTGGTCCGTTCAAATCTCCAAGGACTGCTGTTCCATAAGTGAGGCTTGGCAGATTCCAAACCCCATGGCCCCGTTCACATCCATCGGGTGGTGCGCTCTCCACGGCCCAAGCTGCCGAGAATACATCATTTACGTTTGCTTAGCAAAAATGAGAGCGCACTCGAACAGCAGCTGACCACAAAGAGTCTTTATTCTCCACAAACGGATATTCAGCACTCTGAATTATAATTAGCCTGACGCGTTTCGGAGTCCTTAATCTCCTTCCTCATAGGCTGAAATAGTTCAGGGTTCCCGCCATCACACAATCGATAATTAACTGCCTTCCAATAGGCTGCTCAAATGAGCTTTATCCCTCGTTGCATCATGGGATTTGTAGTGTGTGATTGGCGACCCCGATAATGTTACCCCAATGGGTTTTCTGGGCGCTGGTCCGTTCAAATCTCCAAGGACTGCTGTTCCATAAGTGAGGCTTGGCAGATTCCAAACCCCATGGCCCCGTTCACATCCATCGGGTGGTGCGCTCTCCACGGCCCAAGCTGCCGAGAATACATCAGTTACGTTTGCTTAGCAAAAATGAGAGCGCACTCGAACAGCAGCTGACCACAAAGAGTCTTTATTCTCCACAAACGGATATTCAGCACTCTGAATTATAATTAGCCTGACGCGTTTCGGAGTCCTTAATCTCCTTCCTCATAGGCTGAAATAGTTCAGGGTTCCCGCCATCACACAATCGATAATTAACTGCCTTCCAATAGGCTGCTCAAATGAGCTTAATCCCTCGTTGCATCATGGGATTTGTAGTGTGTGATTGGCGACCCCGATAATGTTACCCCAATGGGTTTTCTGGGCGCTGGTCCGTTCAAATCTCCAAGGACTGCTGTTCCATAAGTGAGGCTTGGCAGATTCCAAACCCCATGGCCCCGTTCACATCCATCGGGTGGTGCGCTCTCCACGGCCCAAGCTGCCGAGAATACATCAGTTACGTTTGCTTAGCAAAAATGAGAGCGCACTCGAACAGCAGCTGACCACAAAGAGTCTTTATTCTCCACAAACGGATATTCAGCACTCTGAATTATAATTAGCCTGACGCGTTTCGGAGTCCTTAATCTCCTTCCTCATAGGCTGAAATAGTTCAGGGTTCCCGCCATCACACAATCGATAATTAACTGCCTTCCACTCATCCACCCATACAGTCCTGCACACATGCTGTCTTCAACACATACAAAGAGTGATTCACTCATTCATGCTCCTATGCACTACGTAATACCCCCCACCGAACCATGCAGACACTCAGACTGATACTCAAAAAACCAACTAATAACCTATATAGACACCCATGTAGCTACTCACCAACCCATGCAGCCACTTATACACAAAGTGAGAGACTGATACAGATATTTACATATTTAAACATTACTCACTAAGCCATGTATTCACTATGATACACTTAATCAGTCAGTTACACAATCAATTTTTCAAAAACAAATCATCCATTTAGACACTTATATACCCATTTATTCTTCCATCGACCTTGAGATATACATATATAAAACATATTTAATTTTCAGAAAAACACACATTCACTGGATGATGTCATCAGTGATGTCATTTGAGATGTCATCAGTGATGTCATGAGTGATGTCACTGACCATGTCATGAGTGATGTAATATGTGACGTCATCAGCAGTGCATTGCGGGCGCGCGAGTTATAGTTAGCTGAACTAACTATAACAGGGGAATTTCAATGGTTTTGTACAAGTGAAAAGTCCAGCTAACTATAACACCCCTGAAACCTATGGTTTTTTCAGTGAATATATATATATATATATGTATATATATATATATATATATATATATATATATATATATATATATATATATATATATATATATATATATATAATGTTATCCAAATTAGGAGGCCTTGGCTAACGCCAGACCGAACATTAAATTGAGCTCGACATACCAACTGTTGCATGAATTTATGTACATGCCCACAACAAGGCGCAAATGTGTGCCATGCAAACCCATAGCATTGACTTGTGACACATTTCAAAACCAATCACTTCTCAAAATGCCACAGAACCATGGGAAAAGTCTTCTGTAGACTGAGGGATAAAACCAGGAGTAACCATCATGCCAAAGTCTAGGAGCCCGGGAAGGAGTAGTCACCCTCTGCAGAATGAAAAATTGCTTTTTTTAAAATCACTTGTTCAATATGGCTGGAACACTGTTCTGTCTTCAGTACATATTGTGCAATGATACATGCATCCTGCTACGAGAACTTCAGACAATCAGTAGTTTTACAAGTGTAATGGTGCATTTATTTTGCAGAAGGTATATTATACTTACTGTTCACTCAAACGTTGGCGCAAAATTACTATTTTTTTCACACAATGTAGCACAGGAACCAATGTTTGTTACTGTGCAGCATTGTATGATAGGGAGAGCCATAGCCACAAAGATATAGTGTGGCAGCTCTGTTCCTAGACTCTGGCACACTTTCTGGCTATTCTGTGTCACTCACACACCTTTGCACTATAAGTGTGTGCGTAAGTCTAGTATAGGTTTTGTACTGGAAGGGTATCCTGCCATTACAAAACACAATGCTTAGACTAAACTTTACAAGTTTTCCCACTTTGTAAGTGTGCTGTGCAATGAAGCAAACAATCAAATTGGTAAAGGTTTAGAGAAAATAAAACGTTTCCCCTACTTTATCCTTGCCTGAAGGAGGTTGATAGAAATTTTTTTTTTATCAAGTTTGTTTTTGCAAAGAGCCCTGACGAAGGCCTCAGACCCGAACAGGCTTTAGAAGACGGCCGAAATATGTTGTCACTTTCATAAGGGTGGATGAGCCATTATTACTCATCTAACACCCTATACGATTCTCCTCTTAATCATGTCTAAAGTACTTAATAAATAATAAGGAAATGTCATTGAGTGTGCCCTGACATTTTTTATTTCTCTGGATCCCTGTTACAAATCCAATTGTGATTTTTTTGTAAGAACTTACAGACACGGTTGAGTCTGCATGGTGGAATTCACTTACTGTGATGTGGATAGATGCTTTTGATGAAGCATGCCACGATAAGTTGTGGGTGAGGCGTCTACTTCAAATTCACTTTGATTCTGCTCACGGGAACGACCACATCACCAATCAGACTTGGTTGTCTTTGTGTGATTAGTATTTTCAATGTATTACATTAAGTCCTCTTCACTTCACCTGTGTTTGGTGACAACAATGTTTGAACTAGTTGCGTTAAGTTGTGTATATGGTGTAACAATTGTGAACATTCTTTTTTCCTACAATTGATATCATTTCTGTGTTTGATACAATGCAATATCTATTTCACAATGGGAAATGTATTACTATAAGATTATACACAATGACCCTAATGCACCAGGACTTGACTTTTCAGTAATCAACCAAGAACTGAATGTAATTTTCATTCAACAGATGCACTGCAAACATGCAGCTCAAAGCGAACAATGTAATAGGAAAGTGAAACAAAAGGCAGGCTCTAAATAGACCATTCTGTGGAAAGTAAAAAGCTTGCCCTTTTACCCAATTGTACAGCATCCACAACCATTAGTAGTCACCACCAATAAGGGTTCTGGAACATCACTTTGTTTGACGTCTGGTTTGGTTGTAATCATGCACCTGACGGACCCTGTAAAGTCAAGAAATGCACTCAAAATTATTCAAAGCATTTTTATTGGAGTGGAGCCAAAACGTATGTATTTTGAACTTGTTATGTGGCAATCACAATTTATGGCTGTGCAGTATCTGCTTGAAGTAGACCTGTGCCTTATATTGAGATCACGATTTCCTGCCAAACAACTCACTAAGCACAGTACCATGATTCTTAAGATTTTATACTCTGCCAATCAATTCTACCAAAATCATCATTCAAAATCGATAGAAGTCTCTGAATTTTCTGATCCGTCTCAACTTGTTAATGTGATTTTTTTTAAATATATTTGTTGAATCTAATACTTTATAAATCTATTAATCTTTGACGAAGGGCATGTTACACACATGCTATCATACGAAATCCCAGCAAACTAATAGGTCACTTTAAAATTGAAAATGAATTCCTTTTAAGGAATGTTTGAAGTCTTACAGGTATGCCTGTGTTGTTTTAATTTTCAAGAACTGAGTTCAAATAATATGTATGATAGGAATACATAGTAATTGTCCTCTACTTTAAACATTATTTGGTTTGTAAGTAGTTGGAATGTTTATATTTAACAAAATCAACAAGAAGAGAAGTCAATTGAAGATTTTATTGCCAATTCACAAAGGTATTTTTGATTTTCCGAAGTATAACTACTGTACTCCTATGGACTCATAAATACCTTTCTGAATTTTCCCCATAGTTTAGAATTAAGACATATAAAAATGTTTTCCATATGTGCCAAATGAGTGATCATTACAAAGAAAGCCACCCAAATATGTTTTAGTGCTAGCTTCTAGATTATGGGGCCAATTTATGAGTATGTGAAGTGGTAATAGAGGGGTACGATTTAAGGTACTCATAAATGCCTTTGTGAATTCACTCCTACATATTTGGAACTTTATGGACCAGTGCAATCTTTGAGTTGTAAAGTAAGATGGTACTAATCGATTCTGTGGTTATGTGATCTTACCTATCTCACATTATGACTCATTTATAGATGAATGAAGTCAAGATGAGTTTCTCCCATTTTATGACATGTTCCATTAGGGGAGATGACTTGAATTAAATGCCTACATATATTGGTACAATTCAGATATGACCCCAACCAACCAACCAACCAACCAAAAGACTAGCAATATGTTTGTTCTACGTTATACTTGTTTTTTTAGTTGCACTGTTACATACCCATTTTGTAATCAGTTGATAATCTAGCATAGGTACTGTTAGACCTAATGAAAAGACATTCAAGAACTGTTATATCAGCCATTTTGTGATAAATGTTGGTATTATTTGATAAAATGCACTTAATAATTTGTTTTATCTTGTGATGGCAGTTGCAATCCGTGTGGTAAATATATAAGTATGAATAAAATAAAGTTTTCTCTTTCTACTAATAGACTGTGTGCATAGAGATGAAATGATCAGGTGACATATTTATGAAAGTGTGGAGATTTGATTGTTTGTTTATGCAGAATTATATATCTGATTGCATAGCCAACTTGCAAATTGGCAGGTTACAAGAAGGTAGACCCAGTGAGTATCTTCCGTCTTCCTGTAATCTTTCTTCTGCACAATGTTGAATGCAAAACACTGACAAAGAGATTGGACACAACCAGGAAAGGGAAGCAGGAATAAGGGTAGAAGAAAACCAGAACTGGAGTTCCTCATGTTGGAATAATATTGGATGTGTGAGCAAGCCTCTGTTCTCAGGATTCCTCTTGGCTTGAGAGCTCAGGAACTGACTAAAGGGATGAGAAGAGTAATTGTTAGGAAGATGGTCACAGCAGAGAAGCAAAGGGAAGGCTTACTCGTTTCTCAGTCTGATGGTGTAACAAAGAGCCCCTTACAGACCAGAATAACAGAATACTGTGCCCACCAGAGCATACAACAGGTAACTGATGAGAAGGAAGCACAATTAGAGGAGCAACAAATGCAAAGGACAATCAGAAGCCAAGAAATAGGTAGAATAAACCCTAACTGAGGGGGAGCCGTGGAGGGAGGAAAACAACACAGCTGCAGGTATGAAGATGGGTGATAACTATTGTGAAAGTAAAAAAAAAACCTCAGCAACAGTCCAACATGTTGCCAGGCATCTGCTTTCTGTAGAGATGAACTTAAATATTGGCACTACCGCTCTTATCCTGGAAGTGCGCACCATAACCAGGAAATGAGGGTCTCTAATGAAACTAAGTATGCTGATAAAACTAAGTATGTGGTCTTAATTTTATGGACACTCATTTCCAACTCCCTTTCCACCCTCTTCCTATCCTGTGGTGAACTCGCTGCACATATATCCTCTTAATCTTGGCACAAAACCATTTGCATACATAAAGTTAACTTAAAAGTATGTGTAGCTTGATATATCTGTGCTAGCGTTTCAAAAAGCTGCACTAGTAAATAGATTTACTCAGCATTTAACAGTATGTTAAAACGGGTGATATTAATCCTGTGTAAATCTGTTCCTAGGCGCGTGAAGTGGGTGTTACAGATCAGGAATTCCCTGCCAAGGTTGGGTACACTCAAAAACATGTGAGATTATATGAATTTACAAATGCTTCCATGAATAGTTACCCCTCTGGAAAAAGTTGGATATTTACTCCTGTCAAGGGCCTGAGTGAACTACTGCCCTGGGATTAGGGACAGGTATTCCTAATTTGGTGAGGGTGTAGCAGAAGGAGTTTTTCTGTAGCGAACATTTTTTTCCCTTAGGGAAAAATCTTTTGCATGTGTACATTATGAACAATAGCACATGTGGAAAGCCCTTCGCATATATGTAAGATGGAATTTACTAAATCTTTCCAAGCGAAGTCCTGGAAGTCTGCAACTGTTTTAGCTTTCCAGGAGTCCTCAAGGGAGCCTGTCAATTCCTAAAATTCATAACTGTACTATTGTGCAAGATAATAAACATGCAATTTTAGATTGAAGAATATTGTTAAGAATTTGGTTCTACATTTTTCTACACATATACAAATAAATGTAAGCGAAAATATGTTATTATTTTACTTATTCAATTTTGGTGGTGCCTGAAGAGGGGGAACACTTCCATTCATAAGTAGTACCTGTATATCTGGATTCTACCATTCTTAGTTGGTAACTTTTACTTATTCAGTGTTACAGAGAGTGGCTTTGCAAATCTGAGACACACACATGCACAAAAACATTGCTATACACACACAATCAAATCCCCACCCACACACACAAACACATCCATGCACACACACACACACATAAAAACTTTGTTATACACACACACCCACATACCCACCCATTCCCGCCCCCACACACACACTCATACACACACGTTCCCATTTATTTGTATTTGGTATATAGACGTGTCTCCTAAAACTTATCAAAGATACCGGTTTATTAATAATTGACACAGACTCTAGCAAAAATAACCTGTGGTACACAGAGGGATAAATGCTTACTGGCACAGATGCTGGAACACTGAATGCCATAATAATAAGTTATTGAACTAAGTAGTCCATACAGAGATGCCGGTATTTGCCAGCTCTAATAGTTTAAATCATGCTGCTTCAACTTAACATTTAGCAATTATGAGGTAGTGAAATGAAACCTTCTATGATGGTATAATGAGTACTATTTTTGGGGGAAATTCTAACACCTATTACTGACAATGATAGAAAAATAACAAGGTAGCAAATTAAATATCAAAGCACTCGATATTTTCAATGGATGGTTCTTTCCTGTCACCTTTAAAGGCTAATTAATCCCTGGCATAGAGTTTCGCTAATTACTTCCTTTCACATACAACAGCTAATTAATAGAAGCCACACAGACCAGCTAATTCATTCCTGGCACACGTGTTGCCTAATCAATAGCTGGCATTCCCACTGGTTAACTGTGTGTACACATTTGATGGAAAAGATGCCAATTGAATATTGCGTGGCACACAGATACTCACATTATTTCATGCCTCAAAGCAATTTCATGGCACAGGCAGAATAGACTTTCCATATCACAGGGTTAATTTAAAGAACCTCCGGGAAGGTGTTTTTGACATCTGGTTTATAGACAATCTTGTCAGATTTAATTGTTTAATGACTTGAGGTGAATACATTTTATTTTGAAGGCATTGATTCAGTGGGACTGCCTGTAATGTACATCCGCTGCATTAATAGCTATTTTGCGTTTATCTATTTTAGCTGTGTGTGTAAGTTACTTTATTAATTTTCAATTTACTTTGGCCTATTTGTCGAGTTTATTCACACTGCTGCTACCCATGCAGTAGCTAATCTGTGCGTAATGGAAGCAGGGCCGGACTGGCCATAGCAAGCATTGGCGTTTTCCTGGGAGGCTGGAAGGGTGTGGGTCGATTTTGCAGCGGGGGGGGGGGGCAGGTTTTCTTTCTGGTGACTGGTTTTGCAGCGGTGCTGCAATATCGTCCCCCTGTAACAAAAGCAGCAGTGTTTTACACTTGCAAACCCCTCAGCCCCCAGAGCTGTTCCGACAAAATTGCCAGGGCTGCTTTGGGTTTACAGTATGGCCCTGAATGGAAGCCTCCAATAATGAATGTGACTAAATTTGAAGCAGTGTGTAGGCACTGGGGGTTGTGCTTGAGCACTGGCGGTGGGTACTGCGGCTTCATGAGGTGTTCGAGGGCTGCACGCGATCTCTTGCAGCCAAGCTTGGGTATTGTGAGCTGAGCCTTGGTATGTCAGCCTCTGATAAGTGCCACTACATACTGGGCCTAGACATGTGGGGTTGCTCTGAGGCAAATGGTGACTGTTTGGTATATGATGGCTGCATGTAAATGTAAATGTAACTGTTGTATACTTGTAAAGCGCACAGCTGCCCCAGCAACGGGGCGTCCCGGCGCTGTATACTGCTGGGGAACCCATCCTGGCTTTCCCTGTGAGATGGTTCCTACTGGGCATCTCCAAGGTGAAGACAAGCATCCCCAGCGCTGATGGGGCCGTAAGTGGAGATTAAGCAAGCTATTGCCCAGAGTTGCTGAGTGGGATCCATGGTTAGAGTAGGCACTGAGACGAGAATTATCGAGTCCGCTGACCTTGGCCCAAGACCCTGCTGCGTCGGGTTTCGAACCCTGGTCCCGGGCCGACCTCTGCTTCCGGGCTTGCCGCCTCTAACCAGTGAGCCACACCACTCCACGAAGTGAGAAGGAAATAACTGCAACTAGGACAAGGCTTTAACCCTGGCATCTGATGACAGGACACACAGCACATCATGGCCACAATGTAGTTATTATATGGGTGCTAACTAAAATAGGCCACAATCTGGTTTTACAACCTTTAGTGCTCTTTCATAAATTTTGCAAGCATTGTTTAAACACTTGAACTTATTTAGTTTTTTTTTAAATTCATGTTATGTCACTTCCTGGTAATTTATGTTACGCCACTTCCTGTGATGACCAGGGACAGAGTTCACATTAAATCACTTCCAGTGATGGAATTGGGGGATCCACTAGAGCGTGATATCACTTTCCCCACACCAGTCAACATCCATGAAGAAAGAGTTGACGGAGAGTAACAAGACAAAACACAAATATGGCTCCTGACTAATATACATGATGTAAAAACATATCATGACCCATTGTCCGATCATAGGATAATAATGTCAATCCATCCGACTCCCTTTACAGGTTCATGCACTTCCTGTACAAAACCAAGGGCCATGGGAAGGCATATTCTTGGGCAAAAGGGGAAGGAGAGAGAAAGAGAGAGAGACTGGCTCCTGCAGGTGGTTGGTAGTAAAACCCGAGGTGGATCAGCATAAACAGGACCTGTGGTACTGGTGCCTCTAGTTGGAGAACATTTAAGTCCTGATCCTCACAATTCCCAGAAACTTGGATATAGACTTCTCCCTCTTACTCCCTTAGGTCACTTACCCAGTGCTGTCAGCCCATCTACCCAAGAAGGAAAAAGAGTCACTTGAAAGAATTAACTTAGTTTCAGCAACGAATAGCAGGTATACTCTAAGAAAAGGAAGAAGCATTAAAGCAGACCAGGCGAGTCAAACTGAGGAAAGAAGATCAAATGTGCTAGAACTGTTCAGCAGGTACACTCAAGCCTAATTTATCAACAATATGTAAAAATACCCTTTTATATTCACACATTGATTAAAAACCATAAATGGATATCCATTCAGAAATAATCATTGTTACAGATCATGTATGTGAATAAAACCAGCTTGTAAGATTTCATAGCTATGTTGTATTCCGTATGGCTCACGCTCTCAACAAAAAGGGGTAGAGGTAAATTAAAAGATATTACATTCGGTTGTTGGAAAAAATAAGATGACCTCTCTAGAAGATCTTATTATTTCACTAATAAAGGCATTTTCCGTCAGCTTCACCTGATATGAATGCACCCAAGGCTGAATATAAGGGAAAGAGACACTTCTTTAGTAGATACCTCATATCGTTTGCTGCAGTTAAAGAGCCTTCCTCCTGAATATGACTAAAGATAGTGGGGTACCTCCAGCTCAAGAGTTTAGTAATGGTTTCAACATATTGTACCGGTTCACATTCCCCTTTTGAATTTAAATACCAAGCATCCAAAGTTGAGAGGAAGGTCTTTTCACACAGCATCATCTTCTGCATCCCCCAACATCCCTCTTCAAGTATTCCCTGGTCTAGGGTCTGTAAGCTGTGATTTGTTAAACCAGGGACAATGTGTTTCTAGACCTCTAGGGAAGAAAATACATTTCCAAAACACAGTCATCCAACAACCTATGTTGGGATAAAGTCTGACCCTTATCTAGAAGAACAGTGGTTGAAGCCCTGTGAATTCCAGCTGTGCTTAAGAAGTTGCTGACTTCTTAATAGGATTGGTGGAAAATACCATACCAGAAGGATATAAGAAGATCAGCCCTCATCAGGGCGTCAGTATTTGTGAGCCGCCCATAACCATGCCCCATATGATACTGCCACCAGTGACTGTCTGACTGTATATCCGAGTAAGTATTACTTTGAATGCATGGGCATAAATTCTAAAAGGCCCGGCACATGCTGTACCCACTAGACTGGTGTCCAACCAAGTTGATATATTTGCCACAAAAAACAATCTTCGTAAGGACTTTACCCATATACATATGCATTCCAAACAGATACCTTTATCCTGAAAAGTATTTATTTCAAGTTTTTTTTTTGTAATACTGAATAAAGTACAGTTTCATAGCGTCAAATTGACACTATGAAACTGTACTTTATTCAGTATTACAAAAAAATAACTCGAAATATATACTTTTCAGGATAAAGGTATCTTGGAGGGCATTTATTTATTGGTAATTTCGTGATCACTGTAGCTCCCTATGAAAAACAGTTTTTTGTGCCAATGTAAATATTACGTCATGTCTTCAATAGCATTAATTCTCAAGAGACCTTCCGACCGCAAAGAAAGGCCTTGCCTCTGACTTCCTACTGACTTTAATTCAAGATAATATTTTGTAAAGCCACTATAAATGCCAACGGTTCCTGTAAAATATGCAAGTCGCATTGAAAATAGAATGTTCTATTAAAGATGCTGGGTGGCATTATACCACCCATAAAAGAGAGTTTAAACACATAGCAGGTGGACTGACCAGTAATCCTGTGCTACTGTAGGCTAAGCCGCAGCATTACAAAATCAGATTAAAACCATAAGTGTTATTCAGTGACCATGTTTATGAAAAACACTATTGTATAACATGTTTTAAGAATATTGTTGCTATTTTTATGACATTTCATTAAAAAGTGACCATGTAAATCACTTGGAGACTTAGATTTCTAGTAGGACAATCCAAACAATCAACAAAATGTTAATCATTTCTGCCTCATGGATCACACCAGTTCTTTCAGGCAGTCAGTTCCTGCAGTATATGTCATGAGATATCTTCCAGACCAGAGCTCTGCCCCCAAAGGAATGAAGTAGAACTGTCAAGACCTTCAGCTCGAACAAACTTTCCGCTCCTTATCAGCAGGAGCACCAAACTGGAGTTCTTGGGTAGTTGTGAGAGGAAGGAGGGAAGTTGGGCCACAAACAAGCAGGTATTTTATAACATTCACATCCCATTTAATTTAAAAAAGAACAACCTGGGACTGGATATTTTGAGCAGGACTTCCATTCAGCCACAGGAGACAAGAGGGAGAGGACACATTTGAGTAGGTTTTTCCATTAAGTAGGGGGGAGATAGTAGCATCTAATGATAATGGGAAGGGTTCAGGAGAATAGACAGATACATGGGTCTGAGATTCTCTTTCACCATTTTGGAAACCCTAAAAAACAGTGCTTCTTGAGATAGCTTGAGCCAGACATGAAAGGAAGTGCTGCAAGGTCTGGCAGACGGCAGTGTGGGAACTTTGCAAGCCTAACTTAGGACTCTCAACAGTGTAGTGGTGTAGCTTGCAACCAAGAAGACTAAAAGGAACTGTTGTTGGGTATCATTCCTGGTTACCTGGTAAAAGACTGAGTATTGTTCCTGCTCTACCCTGTACTTTGGATTCCGAACGGGGGACCAGGAAATTTACACAGGCAGAGTATATTAGCATGCCCATGAGCATAGAAGGACTGCTTTAGAAGACGTAACTGCTATTGACTGGCTCCCGTTAAGGCAGTGAGGAGGAGAAAATGCTCGGGACTGATTGCTCTCTGCAGCCTTGGAGAAACACCATGTTGGAATGGGGCTTTACCATAGGTTCTGAAAGGAGGGGTTTAGACGTGTGCCACCTCCTAAAACCTGTGGTATTTTTCCCCCAGAAAAGCTACTGAATGTTTGGGAGCAAATCAAACATCCTCGAATGATATATTCAATAGTTAACAAAATTGGGAATTTGAAAACTTTCAACTTCAAGAAGACAGGGACACAAAGCCAAGCCTACCCAAAATGGACTCATTCTTGGTGGCATCTTTTTTTCCAGTGTGTCCTACTACATGGCTTTGAGTTCCAAGGTCCAGGCTTCCATGACACACTGAAAGGCAGTATGCCACTCGTGTGAAACCAGGTGAAAGTGCAATCACTAACCTTGTTAGCGTAAGCCCTTGCACCAACTAAGTGAGTGTCCCATGCTACCACTCAGCTTGATGGAGCCAATTAATGATTAATTGATTCCAGAGTGTGAACTGGGCGGAGAGGTAGAGATGAGGGGAGTGCTTCTGACTTATCAACAGAATTGAGAAAAATGCTCTGAGGTATTGTTTGCAGATTTAACCACTATCCTGCCTGTAGCGTAAAGGATGAGATATAGTGAGCCAGCTTGATTCATATACCCAGATTGCAATAGATCAGTGTACATAAATATGGACAAATCTAATTTCAGAAGCTCCCCAAAAACCCACTAAGGATAAAGAGCTTATCACTCACGACACTATGGTTGATAGGAGGAAGAAACACAGACCCATAATAAGCATAATTGCAAGGTTAGAAGCAAAGGAAAACAAACATTGGAGTTTCCAACAGGATTGAAAACTGAAAGAGGTAGAATCTATATATTAAGTCTTGGAATCGTGTTCATGCATCCCCTCGTTATGGATGCAGACACTTAGAGCATCATAAACACACCTATATATGTTGAGTACTATGCTTTCTTGTTCAGGTTGCCAAGGCCTTATCCTCAGGCATAACACAGTTATGTCAAACTTACTATGATGACCAAAGCCCTAGCCTCAGGTTCAGTGTTAGACAAATCATACCTGACTCTTATTGTTGTTTGTACTCTGCATCAGCTTGACAACTAATTTGTCTTAACACCAGTCCTGTTTTTGCAGCTGCTTATGTTTATGTTTTCTATGAACCTGAATGTTCTCAGCATGAGCCAAAGTTCCAACTAACCTCTTCTTCATTAATTTTTCCTCAAGTGTATTTGTACTCAATGAAGAAGAGCCCAAACAGAAACGTCTGTCTGGAGCATGTCAGCAGCAGGACCATGTCTTGAGCGCTTGAGTTCCACTGAAGCAAAGCACAACTTCAAGGTTTGGCAGGGCCTAAATAATAGCTTTTGCCGAACATGGAGGCCATGTTCTTTCAGGAAGTCAAAATCCTATCCAAGTCAAACTCCCTGGAAATTAGATTTTACTGGTCACACTCCCACAAGAGGCTGCCTGCCTAATATTAGTCATTAGGAGACCCTGAGCATGGAAGCTGTGAAAAGTAGATGTGCAGAGTCCTCAAGAGAAAGTGGGTATGCATTTGTGAGGGGAACCAGAGTTAAATGGTCCATTCGTGACCTGACACCTTATCAGTCACTGTTTGACTACAGCATATCCACTCTTTCGCCACCGAAAAATGTGCACCAAAAGAGTTTGCAAATCTATAAACAATACTGTTGACTAGAATCTCTCACCCTTTCCCATTATTTACTACATAGCACGTCAGCCTAGGAAATGGACTTCCATAGAAATTTACCATGGTAAACCTCCAGCCTTTAGATTACCTCAGTCAATTACCAATTTTGTTTATTCACTTTTTCTTTTTGTTACTGAATTGGGATGATATTTCCACCTTTTTTATTTGCTAACTTTAATGATGTTTTGGTGCAGCTAAAATACTAATCAAAAGTTTTCTCTGAAGAGAGACACAACTAATCAGGAAAACCCAGGATTACTCACAGAGTCCTGGTTTTATTTTCTAGGCACTAAAATGCTTCACTTTTTGGGAGCTGATCATCAACTGTTCTTCTCCACAGTTGTCAATCCTGTTTCCTACATAAATGTATCCCTTACTCTGCGATTGAAAATGTAATTAGTTCCCTAGACATTTTGTTATTAAATCTTTGTCCATACAATTTAAGAAGGACACAAATATTAAACTTGGTTAGAGAAGACATGAGTCAATAAAAAAGTGAAGCACTGCATAAGTTAATTTATAAGGCGGAGTAAAAGCTGTGAAGTTTAAGGTTAAAACACTTTAGATATTTCTTAAAATGTCATCAAAATATATTCATACTGTTTGTGTTCGTGTTACCAGCAAAACATCTAAAATACAAACCTATAACTGTAATTTGCAAAATAGATTTGCAAATGCTGACATTTCCCACCAAAGTGCAAGGTTTAAACTGTAAGAAAAGTGTGGTAACATTTGAGTAAGCAACAGATGTATGTCACAGAATCAGAGTGGAATGTCAATCACTTTATTTAAAATGTATGAAAAAGTATTACAAGATGTGTCTTAGAAAAAGATGTAGAAACAGCTCTTTTGAGGATACATAGAAGTATACAAGAAACTTTTTAAGTCAATGATTGTTCATGAACTTGTCATTTACAAGAAAAAGAGCATTCTTGCCAATGATGTGGTGATGCATATGTCTGTTCTTTGTCTGTAATTCACACAGACATAAGTGTCCATTAAGATATGTCTCCATGAAGAGCAAGCAGATTTCCTTGCAAGATGTTCTTTCTCAATAACCAATATCCAACATACATCTTCACACTCAAGATGAGTATGGAAGGGCAGAAATAGCATGATCAAGATTTTCACAATCCTATACTTGTAGCTGGAAATCCATTACAACTCTTCATGATGCACCTATCTCAGCAATCTCTGTTTTTATTGGATATGGTTGAGGGAAAACAAGAGCAATACCAACGTGCCTTCCATAGAACATGCCAAAATGAAATGTGAGTTCCTTAGAAGATGCTAATATGAAATGTACTTACTTTCCTTAGAACATGCCAATATATGAAATTTGCCTTACTAGAACATGCAAACATGAAATTTGAGGTGATTAACAAAAATAACGTATAAGCAGTTTACACAATATAGCGGAAATACCTAAAAACATTGAATGTCCTTACTGGCGACGGGAGAGCCAATCAGTAATAGCGGCAAACTTATTGAGGTGCATTACAGCTTCCTTTTCAAGGTTTGAATGCTGACTATTCTCATGCTAACATCAAAGGGCGCCCTGAACATGCCTTTTAAGCATTTCAGGAGTCCTCAATAATTTCGTACAACTTCTATATATATATCTATACTAACCTTCAGTTTCAAAATTACAAAAACTAATAAATTCAAAAACTATTAAAAAATAGCAAGAGCATTACAATGTGCAATAGGCATTATGCTACACTCCTATTGAGAGAAAAGATGTTGTATTTTCCACTCATTACCTCACTTACTTCTTAATATACATTAGGCTCCACATGGATCTGGCATCACTTATTGGATGCACTGCATAGTGAGACATAATATGTTGTTAAACGATGATATAGTAAGGACAGCAGGCTATAATATGGCCGGGAGGGTGAGAACCCTGCTATGTGATATATTTACTTTAGGGGCCCTGCTCCCCTGATGCCCTTACCTCCCTACTGCTCTACATTCCATCCCTGGACCTGGCCTCATAGTATGAAATGTCTTTTATCCGTCCTCCGTTGGGTAATAGATTCCTCAATTTGGTTTCAGACTTAATGTTTTCAGACTAAATGACCACTGTTGTTTCCAGTGCCAGCATTATTTTATACTGTTTATAGTATAGTAAGAATGACACCTTTATGATTCTAAAACCTGCACCATTCTGCTCTACTTGGTTTGTCACTCTCCTACAGGACAACCCAGTGATCAAAATGCTGCACTTGTCATTAATGACCCCTAGGCAGGTAAGGTTGCTAATGCTTGTCAAATACTTGGCTATCACTGTGCTACAAGGCATGCAAACATCACTCAAAGTCAAGAAACACCTTACAACGCCCACATAGTAGAAAAACTATTACACAGGAACACAATAAACCCATGATATATATACATTCTATCTCTATGATTTATTTAAATGATCAAAAGTAAGTCAAAGTGGCCAAAGTATTCACTCAGTCAAGGCTATGAAGGGGTGGACATATGGTTGACTTTCCTTATGAAAGCATGTGCCCATTTCAAAGCCATTATCTGTCCTGACAAGATAACTGGTTTCCTTCTGAAAATAGTGGCACAAAAGCAAAAGAAAGTAAATAGTATAATAGTGTAAGAACATTTCGGCTTCTAGGCCTTTCGACTGTGACAGACGTCAGATATTTATATACTGAGCTAGTTATAAGGTTACAAGTGGATCTTTAACTGTGTAAGCTATGGATTCAGCAAAGGCCCAGTAACAAACTTGGCATGAAATTCCAGGTGGGGAATGTAATGTACTCCAGTAAACCTTCTTTTGTTGAGCACCAGAGAGCCAGGGAATGTTTAATGTGGCAGGCTCAGACTTGTACTTCTCTCTTGTAATGTTTTATATTCACATTTCGATAAAGTAAGCCAAGCTGCGTAAATGTGTTTGTTTTTAACAATGTTCGACTTATTACTAAAATATTGTTTGGTTGTACAATATTATTGAGTATTACAGTCACCAGAAGGACTACTGTGTATTACAAATAAGATTGCATTTCTGAGCATTTGGCACAGATTTGGATCACTGTCACCCCATTTCCTCCCTGCCCCTTTCAAGCCAAGGAGTATTTCCTAGAAGTGGACTCCATTTGTTAAACACATGTATTAGGTTCAAATTGGGCCTAGCTATAAGCTGCCCAGTCTTTGACTTCTAGGGTTGACATTGGAGCGAGTTTACCTGATAAGTAGGGCTTTTTCTTCTACTTGAACAAATCTTCAAGGTCTTCCAGCGCAGGTGCTCTGCTAAACGGCAACAATGTAAGTGTGCTGCTTGTTTGGGCCTGTTAGGAAATTAAAATGGCCTAGAGTAAGAAGCTTTTGCTCACTACCTCCAAAGCACCAGGTAAACAGCTACTTACTACTTAGAGGATAACTGTTATTGAGCTCCAAGGGATTAGCATACCTGGGTATAGCCCACCTACTGGGCTCTAAATGTTTATCACTCCTAGCTACAGGCAACCTTGTGGCATCTAGGAGCCTATCACCCTGGGTACAGTCCACCAATAGATGACACAGGCACTACACACCTCCATTTGCACAGGAAAAAGATAGTCCCTCCAAGATAGCAACTCATGATCCAGACAACAATGCCAGGCTCAACAAGATAAAGGACAGTAACACTCCTCTTTCTTGAGGTCGTTCTGGCCTCAATCTGATGTAATCTGTGTCACATTATGATAACATTTACCAGTTCATTACCTGAGCCCTCATCTTCAGCGCGGCAGACATATAATGTATGAATGGCCCTAGTGGAACATGGTTGATAACTGGAGTTCACAGATACAGGCCATGCCAGCTCACCTATCTAACCCCTCAGTACTAACCAGACAGGTCTGCAAAGACTGGAGAGATCTGCCACATATTGCTGGTCACCGGAGGACTCTGACTTAGACCATACTGCAAGAGTCCTAAATAGTCCCACAAACTGAACAGCAACATCCTATTATGACAAAAGGATGTTTATAACACAGTGCATCTTGGCAAATCGTATCTGATGTCTTGTTATGGAAATCACATAAGGGAGAACTATAATGCAGTATATTGGCCGGATCTCTGATTCCCACTCACTTCATCTCCAAGCCTGTTACCTCCCCCATAGCCATAAGATCACATAGTGTATGTATTGGAAATAGGAGTGTGAACATAGAGAAAACTTACCAACACTAAAAATAAGCAGGCAGAGCTCATAAGTGCCTCCAGCATACCTCTAAACTGTAAAACTGTGGATCTATCTCTCATACTTCCTCATTAATCACACGCCCAAGCATCCAGTCATGTAACACAATAACTGCACCTCGGTGAGCATCACGCAAGACATTAAAACACTTCTCACATAGGTCCAACGCAAAGACACCAACCTACTAACCACATACCTAGATGATGTAGCCTGTTAGCCAAGTGGATAAATGTTTTAGTGTCCCACATAAGGGTAGTAAGCCCTACATAAATGTTGCAATACAGTGCACTATCTTACATGCAAATAATGTTGCACCTTTCTATGGGTTTACATCCTCAGACTGCATGTTACTTCAAATAGTTTCCTCCCATTATGTTCCTAAAATCTTGCATGGAAAACTGCCCCTGACGTGAAACCATTGGTTCTTTGCCTCTCTTTTCTTTCTCTAGAAAGACCCTCTCCTTATCTTCCATCCACTGCATGCCTCCTCCCTATGAGTTTAGTCTACTTTAGTCAATGCCAGTCTGCCTTATTCTCTAATATTGTTTGTCTGCAAATTACCCGCACCTCATTTCATGGATCAAAGCTTCTCCTTCTTTGAAACCATATTTCTGCAATCTAACAATACTTAACCTCCTCGAGCCTATCTAGTCACCCCACCAACCTTCCTTGTGATCTCATGTACCCCCCACATTATCGATCACACCTATCTCCAGGGACATATTAAGGATTTCGGGGGCATGGGTAAAGCGTATTTTGGGGCCCCTGTTCTGAGCAGCTTTGCATTTATGATCCAATTTTAGCTCTTTCATGCCCTCTTTGGCCAGGTCACTGACATTGCACACAGGCACACTGGTCCAAGTCCTACATGTGTTTACATCTAATATTCAGGGACATGTGTTTTCAATATTATAATACAGAAGCAGCTCTCAAAAGTTATTATATATAATCGCTGTGACCCCTTCCCATTTCTCATGAGTGAAGGCCTGTTTTAATCTAAAAGAAGGCATCTTTTATAAGGGAGGAATTTGCAGAATTTGGCCTCTCGTTTACCTGAGCTTGTAACGGTATTGAGGAAAATTCATGTGATTAAGGTTTAACTTGCAAAATTAATCTAAAATGTCAGTTTGTTTTGCAATGAAGATATATAATTATTTTAACTATTACCTATGTATTAATTAATTTTTAGCTGGGTGGATGATAAATGTTGCACGATGAATTATTACACTTCCAGCATTTAGCGTTAAGATCAATTTCTTAATATTCCTGTGTACTGTATAAATTGTAAGAGAAGGTGCAAGGGCCGCTACGGGTCTTTTAAAATGCTGATTTTATTAATTCTCTTTTAAAGATGGAGTATTTTGTATGTGTATACTTTTATGATCGATTTTTATTAATAAGATCGAATAAAGTTGATTGGATTCGATTGCATCTAAAAGAAACTTTGTTACGGGTGTAGCTGTGTTGAAAAACATAAATATATATCTGCAAAGTGTGTGTAATAGACTCACATACATCACCCACATTAAAAATAAACTAAAGGAAAAGGTATTTAACCCCTTCGCCGCGGCAGGAATTCCGCCGCGGCGCTGGGGGGGGTTTGGGGGCAGCGCGGTGGCGCTGTGCTCGTGATGGAACCGCTCCGTCACGAGCCACGGTTGAGCTGTGCTCTTGACGGAGTGGTTCCGTCACGTCTCCGCCCACTGCGCTAATCGCCCGCACAGGCGGGGAATTAGCGCCGCATGGGCGGAGCGGCGGCCAACGGCCGCAGCATGACGGAACCACTCCGTCATGAGCACAGCGCAACCGTGGCTCATGACGGAGTGGTTCCGTCATGAGCAGGGAAGGGGTTAAAACAATCTAAGAATTATTCAAGGTCATTGGAGCAAGACTCTCTGTAGAACAGAGCTAGCTCTGTTAGGCGTGTCCTGAAAGGTTTGGGCCCTGGGTCAGAGCCCACTTTGCCCATACCTTAAAACATCTCTGCCTAGCTCATATTTATTTAATCTACCACAAAAAAACTGGAGTCATTGCATGAAATGGTTAATACGAATACAAATAACCCACTATAACTAACAATAATTACTGGATTAACTACTAACCTTGGGTTCAAGAGTAGTACACTGGTAGCCACACAGCATTTCAAAGTAGCATTGGAGTTAGTAAACACTGTATAAATGCAATCACAATACAACACGATCTCAGATATCTGTTTTACACTTTAAAATTGATCCCCAGTTGAAACATTAATAATTGTACTTGATTACAAAGCACACCAAATGGTGCAAATTACGTTTTTGTCGTAGTCTATGTTAGCAACAACCTCATGAAATGTGTGCTAACTGAAAAAAAGTATAATGTGTCCCTCTGTACTAACAAACGGCATGTGTACAAACTGATGATTAGGCACATACATCACAGAAATGTAGCTGCACATATGAAAAGAGAGGTGTAAACCAGTACTGTACCCAAGCTTTGATCAGGTGCATGTTGTTCCTAGTGCTGCCTCGAAAATTTACTTTAAAGTTATTTGATGCATTTTAACGGAATTTTAATTCAGTCCCTTTATTTTTGTGTTTTTAAAATTGTATATTATTTTATTTTATTATATATAGCGCCAACTCCACCGATCAGGTTTCAAGAGCACTGAACAATTTTACTTTACAAACATTTGTCAAGGGGCAGGGGAAGAGAATTAACAATTAAGGGGTATATCAGCAACAACCGGCGATAATTATCACTAAGCGCACTTAGCGCTAGGATAATTATCGCCGGCTAGCATGGATTTTTATCGCTGAGATAGCGTGCTATTAGCAACGCTTATCTCAAAAGCGATAAAAATCCTCGCGCTAACTGCCTAACGTGAGATTATCGCTGGAAACCCAGCAATAATCTCACGAAATGTGGCGTTAGCTTGTTGATAGGGCCTCACAAACTTAGCTATGATATCCACCTTCCATAGGATATCATGGCTAAGTCAGTCCTGAAGCAGGCGTAAGAAAAGTAGCGATAACAGGGGTTATCGCTACTTTTGTTGCCGCTATGCTTCATAGCGTGGGGCTTGATGATAGGAGAAATGTCGCTTAGCGACATTTCTCTTGTCATGTTAGGTCAGGAATGCCCACTTTGCATCTGATTAGAGATGCAAAGCTGAGCGTTAGGAATTAGTGTGCTAATGCAAGGTTTCACGCGCTAGCGTGACCTTGCTAATTAGGCGATAAAATTATCGCCGCCTTTCGGGCCGAAAACGACCTCAAAAGCTGCAATAATTCTATCGCCTCGCCTTGCTGATATGCCCCTAAATTAGGTTGACCAGGCGTCCCGGATTTACCGGTTCAGTCCTGGTCTTTTTCACGACTTGTTCTGGCACATTTCGGTAAATTTTTAACACGTCCCAGTTTTAGGCAGGGTCAGACTGCAAAGAGGGGAAGGCAAGGTTTTATGTTTCCCAAGATAGCAAGAGCTTGAAGCTCTTAAAAGAAAGCAATTTAATTAACACACACATAAGGCTAGATTTAAAAGTTGCCATTAATGTATGTAGTAGTCGCTTAGTTCCTCGCCTGTGTTTCTGTGTTGATGAGTTCTGTAATGTAAGTCATTCTGTGCTGATGTAAAATTGTAGTCCTTCTTCCATGTTTGGTAAAAGTGCTGTAACCTCTCGTACAGCTATAGCCTATTTTGCGCGCGCTAATATTGCACGTCTGCGTTCCATTTACTTGCAATGGGTATTCAAAGACTCATTGCTGGCCTGTTGCACGAAGGCTGTGAGCCTGCCAGCGCTTAAAAATCTGGCTCAGCGAGTCAGCAGTTTCCCGGAGCCAGCCCAGCCCCCACCCCGCCTCCCTCTCCCATCTCCCTCTCCCATCCTCCACCGTTTGCTGCAGAGAGAGCACAGCCAGCTGCCTGGCAACAGCACAGTCGATGATGTCGCAAGGACTGGGATGAGTACTAAAGGGGAATAAACAATAGTTCCTTCCTGGATTTGTCTCGAGCTGCAGCTGTGGGAAGCTCATCAGCCTGCAAGCATCTGCCAGAGATATTTTCGGAAACTGTGCTAACGCAAGCTCCTCCCATCCGACTGCAGTATTAATAACAATCTCTCTTCCTATATTTGCACATTTTAGAATACATGAGGGCGTCACCTCTTCAGCTAAAGCATTAATTATGAATACAGTACCCAATTCAAGGTCCGAATTTAGGTCAGAGGAGCAGGGTATACAAATTGTGGACCCTAGAGCGAGCTGGGACACATCCAGACTGGATCTCCCGCCATAAGCTTCTCCAGTGCTTCCCTGCCCACTTCTCTTTACTCACACGCCTTTACTTCTCTCCCGCCCGCTGCCCCGACTACTACCCCCACCCATTCCTCCGTTGCCCACTCACTACCCTCATCCCGGTGCAATATATTTACATTTTGCCAGGGGTCCAGCAGCTGTGATTTGCTGCTTTCACAAAGCGCTGAAAAATTGTTTTTATTAACCACTCTTTTGGGCTTGGCTCTTTCTGCAGGGTCATCCCCAAACATTTTCCTTCCCCCTCCTGTTTCCTGAACCTGTTTTTGTTGGCTTTTAGGACTCTGCACACTTTACCACTGCTAACCAGTGCTAAAACGCTTGTGCTCTCTCCTTTAAATATGGTAAAATTGGCTTACACTCAATTGGCACATTTAGTTTACTTGTAAGTCCATAATCGAGTGGTACTAAATCTACTCAGGGCCTTTAAATGAAATGCTACTAGTGGGCCTGCAGCACTGATTGTGCCACTGAATTAAGTAGCCTAATTCAACATGTTTAAGGGCTACCATTACAGGCTGTATGTGTGTGCCATTTCAACCTCACAAAATAAACTTTTTGCCAGGCCTCAACCTTCCAATATATTCAAATAGTTGAACATATACTTTTAACTTCTACGTGCCCTGGTAGTGAAAAAGTCTTAAATCTGTTTTTCACTGACTCAAGGCCTACCTCTCCCATAGAATAACATTGACTTCACTTATTGCATTTAAAAAATGATAACTTACAATTGGGAACATATGGGAATATCAAGTTTGGTGTCTAAACAATTGTAATTTAAAACCCTCTTTAATGATAAAGTCGGAATTTAATTCACAACTCTGAAAAAGCCACTTTTAGAAGGTTGGCATTGTCTTGCCCCAATCATGTGGTGCCTGCAGAATGTATCCTGAGCCACATGACTAGGTGTAGCTGGCAGTTGGTCTTTGTATATTGCTCCCAGACAGCGATACAAAGGGGGACTAGGTGTTGACAGGATGGGCCATCTCTGACTTGATAGGGGGGGGCAGAGCTGTCACTTATCACACTTGCACATCACAAAGCCTCTGCCTGAGCAAACTCACAAAGGGTCAGACACTAGTCTTTTGTATCCCCAAACAATCTGGGCCAAGGGCAGAGAGGCAGGAAATTCCAAACACCTCTGGGGGTGAAAACCAGAACAGTCTCCAACTTCAAAGCTGGAACCAAGTATAAATAATGGACCCTCAAACCCAACTCTTCAGTATACTTCTGGGACTTTGGATACTACAGAAGAAGGACTGCTGTGCTGCTGTGCTGCAGGAAGGACTGCCGCTCAGCTGCCTCCTTGCTGCACCCTTCATCCAAGGCTGAAGTGACTCCAAGGGTCAGCTGAATGACGTCCTGTTCTAAGCTTGAGGGACATAACAAGCTCCAGAGGCCTCCCTGCATCTATTCAGCTGCTCTGCTGTCTGGCCCTGCAGTCTGGATCTGCAACTGGGCCTGCCTGAGCCCTACTGGCCTCTGCTGGAGTGAGTTCCTCATCCCCAAGAGGTGCCTTTCTGGTCCTGGAGCCTTAGTGTGGCATCAGTGGAGCTCCTTCTCCAAGAAAAGAAAAAATCCTTAGGTTTTGGGCTCTCAAACAGGCCTGTTCACCCCAAGATCTTGAGCCGGTGGACCCGACTCTTCGCGCTACAGTGACTGCCAGCGACGGCCGGCAACACGAGACCTGCACTGGTGTTACACAGTGGTGGCTCCTCGAGGGAGTGTTGCGGGCGGTGGGGCGGGAGAGGGTCAGGGTGGGGGACTGTAAACTTCAGCTTATGGCCGAACGGAGTTAAGTAAATAAATAAATTAATTTAAAAATTACATTGGTCGCGCTGCAACATCAAATGGCGATGCAGCGCACGCAATGTAATTTGTTTTATTTACTTAATTCCGTTCGGCCGTATGCCGGAGTTTACTATCCCCCACTCTGCCCCTCCCCCGCCTCACCGCCCGCAGCACTCCCTCAAGGAGCCGCCACTGGTGCTACAGCATCAACAGCCTGCAGTGACCACCAACGCAAACCTCTAGCAATGACCGTCTGCCAAACCCCGCCTGCTCTTTGTGCTACAGCAACGACCAACCGTGACACTCTCCCTGCTCCTCACGGCCCACCTCCACCGCAAACTGAACTCTTCGAGTTTGACTTTTAACCTGGTCCCTATATCTGGCCCACGCTCCACAGTGGTCAGCCTGAACTCGTACATTTCCCCTGGTCTCCCATGACAAGATAACCCGTAGTGGTGCTTTGTGCTTTTAGGCGCTATACTAACATGAATTATTTAAAATTGCGTATGATCAGTTCTATTAATTGGATGTTTGTTATTTTGATCTCAAATAATTTATCACATTTTTCTCTATTGTTCTAAATTAGTGGAAGATTTTTCTGGTGTGGTGTTTTCACTTTATTACTGTTTGAAGTTCTGCCTAAATACCATACACATTGCCTCTAAATTAAGCCTGAATGCTTTTGTGCCAAGCTACCAGTGGTTTGCTTGTGTTTCTTTCTGGCAATAATTGTGGCTGCTTATTGAGTAGGGTTCCATCCCCGTCAACCAGTAACCCAATTGTCTACACAGTCCAAGTGGCATCCTCCATCTTGGGATGATAAATTCGAAAAATAAATAACATAGCACCCACATCATTTCATGTGTGATATGTGTAGTGATACATGTACGCGTGCACATCATCATACATGATTAAACATACAGAATTACTCTTACAGAATACCATATTCACTAGCAGTGCCTTGACACGTATGTGCGTATGTGTGCATTCAGGTCAGAGCGCCATTTTCCAGCAATGTGAATTTGTGAATTGAGAGAGAGTGACTTGCATACTCTTGACCTAGAGCTTTGTCTAGCTTGCCTGCAGTGGCCTTTGCCCTGGCACTGTCCTGAAGTGTGCCAAAAGCGGACTCCGACACTGTGATTTTCAAGCAGCAGGAGTGCGACACTGCTGAAATGTGCTTGAGCAGAATGAGCCCTGAACATGTCCTGTGCTGTGAAACTGCCCTAAAGTGTGCCTGAAGAGGACTGCACCATTATAACTCTGAAGTGGCAGGACCGCAGCACTGCCAAAGTGTGCATGAGCCGAGTATGCTGCTATGATGGTCAACATTGTTCTCCAAAGTGAACCAAGCATCTGTGTCTCCACATAGAGCGGAGTTGGAGCCATCCACCACCTGAGAAGATCACAAACCCGTCCAACTCAACTTGTGCCCAGAAGATGGCTTGAGACCATCAAGGACAATCAGTGGTGGCACAGCCTGCCGACCGCCAGGACCGGGTTGTGGCCCTGCAGGTGCTACATTCAAGACTGGAGCCGTGTGTGGTTCTCCCAGAAGAAGGAAGAGACCATACGCATGCAGTGGGGCTGACCGCTGCTGGCAGAGGATTAAAAGACTTACAATGGTGAGACTGATACTGGGACTAGAAACTATCAAACTGAGCACACTAAGTCTAAACTGGAGAGGGGTAGCACTGCGGCTGGGCCTAAAATCTGCCACATTACCCTTATGCGGAGTTAGGGGAAGGTGGAGAGGGAAGGGGATAAACTCTGAGTACAGTGACCCATGGCAGCGGATTGGTGCCTGCATATTATTGAGTGTAGTATTTTGTTTTTGAGTGTATTAAAGTACTTACTTTTCTTAAAAAAAGATAAGCACAGGATTGATCAATCAGTTATTGTGCTGCTGGATGATTGTTGAATACTGAGTTTGATGCATCCTCATAATACCTCCATGAGAAGCAAGTGACTGCTCACAGTGGCTATAACTGAGAGTCAAGTTCTGAATGGGTTGTACGTAAATAATGGGGCAGACCTCAGGAAATCAGAAGCAAACGACCCCAGCTCCCCCGGCTGTAGCCCAGTAACCCCTGCTTGCTCGGTGCTTCCCCACGTCCCCCCAAACATGGTCTGACAAATGTTTTTTTTTACTAATTAACCTTTCTTTTGGTATTACCTTATATTATATAAAGAAGATGAATATATGATATATAGTGCAAGCACTTTAGTTTTGACAAAACATTTCAAGAACACTAAGCACAAAATGGTTTGGGTCATGAATGTGGGTTTGGGTCACAATATAGACCACACAAATATTGCTATATTGAAAAATCATTGTGAAAACACCAATTACTAAAATAGCAACTTTCTTAAACCCCTATGATATATAATAATATAGTGTAAAAATATTTTAAAAAAACATAATAAATGTAAAGCAACTAAAACACTGACATTTAAATATCAACAACTAAAACATTGCTTTAAATAACAAAAATACAATAAATAAACATAAAATAATGTACTGAAATCCAAAATAAATAATACATCTCCAAACAATATCGTTTAAACAACCTAAAAGCATTAAAACAGTTTAATTAATATCCACTATATATCATATGTTCATCTTCTTTGACTCCAGTACAGCATGCCGCAGAGCAGCGCATGCGCTGCCCAGACTCGACCTAAAAAACGAGTTCTCTGAAACTGAGCAGTAGAAGAATATATATTAACCAATCAAAAGGATGGTAAAGTGATTTTGCTCCGGAGGAAGGACAAACACAAGAAGAGGAAAGAAGAGGAAGGGAAGAGTTTGAATAAGAAATAAGCAAATGAGAGTGACAATAAAACCAACCGATGGAAGCAGTGTGCTGGCTCTAACCCAATGTACATTCTTGGTATAGCCCACAATAGACACTTGCTCACAGACAGCTGAAGACTGCCTGGTAGGCAATACCTAATAAAGTTTACATACCCCAGTGCAAATTTGTGTTTCATGTATGCAACGGGGTAGGACATACAGATAGAGAGAATAGACAAAATGAAAGAAAACCATAGCAGGGGCTATGGAAGAGAGCGACGACTTACTAATGTAGTGTATAGAAAATAAATTAAAGCGAGAGGGATAAGGAAAAGATTGAGAGAAAGAGTGTGTGCATGAGAGAAGGCAGAGAATGCCATTGAAGGTAAACTGAAATAAAAGAGATAAGAAGCTGTTTTAAGGGTATAGTGGAGGAAAGAGAAAGAGGGGAATAAGGGAGTGGGTGCAAAAGAGAGGGCGAGAGAGAGAGAGAGAGAGAGAGAGAGAGAGAGAGGGCGAGAGAGAGATAAAGGAAGAGAGCAAGAGAACCAGAGAGAGTGAGAGAGACAGGAAACAAGTGTAGAAATAAGAGAGAGAGACTAGGAGAGAGGACAAACAGAGAGAGAGATCAAGTATGGGGTCTAGGGAAGAGAGAGAAAGCCAGTACAGGACGCTAGAAATAAGAGAGAGGTGGGATGCTGTTGGAGGGGAATTATAAGGGAGAACAAAGAACGAGAGAGGAAGCCAATATAAGGGATAGGAAAAAGAATGAGGGAGACAAAATAAGAGAGAGAGCCCGAGGAAGCCAGTGGGGGTGTAAGACAAGATAGAAGTTAGATGGGGGGGGGGGAGAGAGAGAGAGAGAGAGAGAACTGGAACAAAGGAGAGAAAGTGGTTTCAGTTGCAGAAAATGGAGTGAATGTGGGACCTTCATGGAAGTGAATGTGTGATGGTTGTAGAAGAGTGAGTAGAGCAGCTACAAACTGGCTAGAAAAGAGGGTCAAAGGACATTGGAATATTCAATGTCCAAGAGGCAGCAACTTCCCTGCAGAGGAGTGACTGCCCCACCATGGATGGTGTTAAGCAGAAACTCAGAACTAAATAGTTGACTTTCGCATAAAGGAAAACAGGGGTAAAGCTGGAAACCTGTAAGGGCCCAGACCTCCATATTGACTACCTTCACATAATCTCCCGTTGAAGAGCTGATATCACAAAAATGCAGAAAGGATGAGATGGAAACACCTTCACAGAGTGGGTTTCAAAGCTCTGCACAGTGGAGGTCCATTATTGGGTGTGAAGGGTCCCCAGGACATTGGCAATAGTCTTATTGTTGTTTCATTTTAGTGGCAGTGTTTATAAATAGGTTCTGGTGTGGAGCACCTGCAAACACCAGCACAAATTATGCACTGGTCTAAGGAGACCTTATTTCTTATACCAAGTGTCCCATAAAATACATCAACTTTAGCAACTCTATTCAGCCACATGTACCTTGGTCCATTTTGCCAAACTAGAAGAACTAAATGTAGGGCAGAACAGTGAACACCAGCACTGGGCGTGGTCTAAAAATCCTGATCCTGCTGTTCAGCATGGAAGTGGCGGCTGGAAGTGATTACTTATGGTGTCTTGTATTGCATTGCATCCTCATTCACATCAAAGCCCAAGTTGAGAACAGAGGACAGATTCTTCCAGCATGGTAAGTCTACCATTGACAGCTCCGTGTGCTGCAAGCCTTCTGTGCAGACCTGAGTGTGTAATCTGAAGGCCGCAGGCTTAAAGTATTGTTTGTGCCTTTATCCTTCTGAAGTCGATAACATGGGAATAATAACCAACCGATTATTAGCAACTGGGGGTAACATAGATTGTGGTAAACACAACGGGATGCAGAGCAGGCATGTCACAGTGAAGATGAGCATCCCTCTTTATGATGTTGTAAATATGTATTTTCCTATGCATTATATGTGTTTTTGGATAACACTTTGGGTTGTATTTACTGAATAATCAGGCAGTGCAGCAAGCCACCTTGCTGCGTTGCTTGATAGTGTAAGGGCAGGAATTCATCGTATTTAACAGTATATGGTGCATTCCTGTCATTTCCCAGCGCTGTCACACAATGTGCTGCCTAGCTCCAACGCTGGTACCTGCGTTGTAAACAGGATTGTTTTTGTGCAGGAAGGGACACCTTCCTGCACAAAAACAATTCCCTGATGTATTTTCCTCTTTTATGTGTGCTGAGAAATAATATTGCTCCTCGTTAAACCTCCCCTGTGGATGCATAGCATTTTGACGCATTCCCGGGTCTACCAGTATTGTAAATCTGGGAACACCCATGCTCCACCCATGAAATGCCTCCCTGGGGCAGAGTGGCTTGATAAATCTAACTTAAGAGTTGCATTGCTCTTGCGCCCTGCCGCTTTGCGCAAGGGCGATATAACTCCTTGATAAATTTGGCCCTGACTTTTAATGTAAATAAAACAATATGTTCTATTGCTCATTGACTGACAATGGAAGACCTAGAGTCTTTTCCTGGCAGCTAAAGTAAATAGCACATAGTGATGTCACAGTAAGGAAGATAGTTCAGTGGAATAATGCACCTGTTGTAGAAGAATATGTGCAAACATCATAATTACCAATAAACTGGATAAAAGTAACAACTGTTATTCACATGACTTTTATGCTGCAAGACAGTCATAATGACCAAGCAGCATAAAACAATAACTTGTACTATTATTATTATTATTATTATTATGATCTGAAAAATCCATGCAATTCTATAACTCTGGATACATGATGTCAGAACAGCAAAGGCCTCTCTGTGCATGCTAAAAGCATCACAGGGTTGTTTTCACAATTAAAATGAGTGTTTTGGAAAAAGAAAAGGTAAGCCTCATTATTAAAAATATCAGCAACAAATTAAAATATGAGGAAACTTGCTGTTGCTCAAGGGAACACAAATAATGTCCCTATTTGCGGAAGCAGGAAATTCTAGTTCCAATCTCAACATTCCCATCTAAAGAAAAATATCCTGTCCTCCTCTGCCTGAGTTGTCTTTGCTGCTAAAATTCCATCGATGTGTGTGACTGGAGAGGGTGTTGGGTTTCGGTAACATTTGTGCCGGTAGGAGGAAGGGGCTTCCGGCTCAGGGGACTTAAGACAGGCTTATAGATGCCGACGCCAAAAGAGAGTGGACTGTTACAATGATACTGAGGCACAGACCCATTAAAAAGTGATATAGGGCCTTATTACGATGTCGGTCGGAGTTGCCCCGACCGACACAGTCTCGGTGCGGGAACAGCCCGACCATAGGTCGGCGGTTCCGCACACTGAATAAGGATTCCACCCCACATGGTGTGGTTGCAAACTCCCATTTCTCTATGGGAGCTTTGTGGTGGGCGGAACCCGCCTGCAGCACAAGCTTCTAATGAGAAATGGGAGTTTATGAAAATCACTGCACCGTGTGTCAGGCACTTCACGGTGCCTGCCAAACAGTGCAGGGATTTTCAGGGGGGCACCATAGGTGCCCCCCAGGGCCTCAACCTGAGGGCCAGGGTGAAGGGGGCACTGCTATAGCAGGGGCCCCCAAAGTCGCTACCCAACAGCTTTTCAATTTCGGAAAGGCCAACATGGAAAGGCTGCCGGTAACCAACATCATAATCCCGATGAGCCCATTCCGACTGACCGAAGGGCTTCTTGAGCCCGTCGGAATCGAGTCGGGTTCCCTGGCTGGTTTACACTCTGACCACCATCATTGCAATACGGCAGTCGGAGTGTAAACCTACCATGTCAGTTGGAAAGCCTCCGTCCAATGGCAGGAGGCTTTCCGACCGACATCGTAATGAGGCCCTTAACGTTCTCCAGGCTAATGCCTTCATTCTATTCGAAACGAGAACAGCTTTTTTCAAGAATATTGCCAGTTTTCATTATATCACCTGAAGCTGTAGAACTATTGTAAGCAAAGTGGTCTCCTGCTATTATTAGACTCCTCACAAAGGACTTTGTGTTTTACTAAAAAAGTATCACTCATCCAATTTTTCTTAACTCAGTACATGCGTTCACCATAATATATTTTGCTTTTTCTGCAATCTTTTAAGAGTCATTTTACTATTTCTTGTTATATATTAAAGGAGCGCATGAGGGAGAGCAACATGGGGCGGGAGTAGAAACATGCGAAAGAAAGCTTGCAACATGATTGAGACAGCAATACGGTGCGCAATGCAGTAGGGTATTTGGGTGCGAGAAGCAAACAAGGGAGTTTCCACATGGGGGAAGAAAGGAGAAACACATAGAGGGGAAGCAGTATGGGAAACACACGAGGGAGAGCTTGCTGCACACAAGGGAGACAGCTACATAGAGCATAGGGGGAGAAGAACAAGAGGGAGAGAGCTAGAAAACACATGCACTCTCATGGAGTACCCTTAATGTGAGCAGGGGAGGGATAGAAGCCAGCCAATCCCAGAGATGGAAAAGAGGCTTTGCTCCAGAGGAGGGACAAACCCTGGACATACAAGCTGGGATATGAAAGGCAGCTAATAAAAAGCAACCAAATAAGAGTGACAACACCTACATGACTCCCTTGGCCAAAGGTTGTCAGATCACATGGACCGAACATAATTTCCTACACCAACTATATCCAGCTCATCCTCTCACAATCAGAAGACCACTCCAGTACGCTGAACAACTTCTTCAAATGCATGACGAACATCGCCGACTGGATAAGAGACAACTGCCTACAACTTAACTCAGACAAGACGGAATTGCTGATCTTCAGGAACAACACTTCCACAGGGAACAACACTTGGTGGTCCCTGAACTATGACCCTCACCTACCCCGACAGACCAACCCCGCAACCTCAGCATCATCCTGGACAGTAAGCTCACCATGAAAAGATAGATCAGCGCAGTCTCATCCACCTGCTTCCTCACCCTGCTCTGGTTCCACTTGGCCCAAAAGTTTTTGGGGGGGCCCTTGTTCGGAGCAGCTTTAAATTTATGGTCCAGTTCAGTTCTTTCACGTCCTCTTTGGCCAGGTAATTCACAGTGCACAGGCTCACTGGTCCAAATTCTAAATGCATTAACATCTAATATTCAGGGATAGTGATGTGTGTTTTCAATTTTGTAACACAGCAGCAGCTCACTAACATTACTGCAAATAATCTTTGCGACAACCTCTCATTTCTCATATGTGAGGGCCTGTTTTGATCTAAAAGGAACTTTTTATGGATGTTGCATGAAACATAAATACATTTGTCTGCAAAATGTCTGTAATAGACTCTCACACATTATCCACATTAAAAATGAATTTAGGAAAACGCCATTTACAACAATCTGTTAAAGTATTATTCCAGGTCATCAGGGCAAGACTCTCTGCAGAACAGGTCTGGTTCTATCAGGGGGACCCCTAAAGGGCTGGGGCCCATATTGCCCATGGCTTAAAATGTCTTTGTATTTTGCCAGGTCAAAATGGGAGTATAAGACTGCGCTACAGGATGCAGTTGCAGGCTTGAGGCCAGTTGTAAAGTGTTACTTTAGTGAGTGGCACAAAAAGTGCTGCAGCCCACCAGTAGTATTTACATTTTCAGGCACTGGGTACATACAGTATCGTTAACTGTGGGCTTATAAGCAATTTAAATGTACCAATTTTTGGGAAACCCATTTTACCATGTTTGAGGAGGAGAGCACAAACACTTTACCACTGGAGAGCAGCGGTATAGTGCACATGCCAGCAAAAATGATTTCAGCATAAACAGGGGAGTGAAGGTAAAAATCTGACAGACTATCACGCCAAAGAGTTCAGCTCTAACCAGTTTGATGTCATGGATTGGAAGTAGAGTGTAAATGACAGTCACACAGACCAATTGCAGAACAGAGTGGACCCAAAGGCCATCAATGTAACTGTATGGATGAATATTTAGTTATTTATGGATGTTTATTTATTTTTTATTGCAAGATTGTGGCAGATATCTAAGAAGAAATTCTAGCAAGAATTATTACAGTGCAAATCTTCTCCCCACAGGGTTTTGCTAGAGGCAGTTAACAACACAAAAGTCATTCCTTACAAAGGTAAATTGATTTTCATGGAACAAAATACCTATTTGTAAGGTTTAATACAGAGAAAAGCCAACCCACAGTTACATGCCTGTTGATTTTAACATATGCTTTTGACAATCAAAATGTCAAGCCTCATGTGTTTATTATAAGTGTTCATAGTAAACAGATAAGGCATATGGCAAGAGGAATATTTTTCCTATTGAACCAATCCGGTCTGGAGCTGTTATCAATGGCTTATCACCATAGCCAACTGAGGCCTCTCTGAGCTGAGCCTAAACTGTCCCACAAATCAACCATCAGGCATAACATTACATAGTATACAAAATAACAATGGACAAAGCAAAATACTCTCTCTTCTAAGAAAGCCTTCCAAGGATTCTGTCGGCATCACTCGGACTGCTGATCACAACTTTGGCGCACGCCCTCACATCTCCCGGCGACGGCAGCCTTGAAAAACAATGCTGCACTCCGCATCGCAGCCTCACATTTCCTCGGAACCCTTGCATCCCTCTGACTGCATGCCGTATCCTTGATGCCAGACTTCGCATCACAAGCCCTTGTCGATGCATCTTGGAATAGAGGTATCGCTTTGGCTGACCAACGCATCTATTTCGTGGATCCTTGCAACGCTCTGCAAACTAGATTTTAAGGATCTTTGTTCAGAGGGTCTAACTGGGTCCCTGCATTGGGCATGCACTCAATCGTGGCCGGCCAGAACTTATGACTTTGTCCCGGTCCGGCGCGACCAGACAGCCTCAGTTGGCGCTTTGTGCTTTTTTAGTGCTATTTTCACTAAAATCTTTAAAAATCCATAACTCCAGTTCTACTGATTGGATTTTTGTCGTTTTGGACTTGTTTTTATTTATTAAACAGTATTCTTTTTTTCTAATAGTGGTATGGCTTCTTTTTGTGGCATGTTGTCACTGTTTTACTGTTTGAAGTGTTGCACAAATTCTTTGCACATTGCCTCTGAGTTAAGCCTGACTGTTCTGTGCCAAGCTACCAAGGGGGTGAGCACAGGTTAATCGGTGGTTTGCTTGTCCCTTACCCTGACAAGCATTGTTGCTTGTGCTTTGACCAGGGCTAACACCCAGGTCGAACAATAACCCAATTTCTTACGCATGGCATGTCACAGGGGGGGTAACCAACACAAAATCCTTGCCTACAGAGGAAGTCTGTAGGCTTTAATTGAGTAATAACAATCATTCCTTCAATTCCCATTGGTTTTAACAAATGCTGTTCACAATAAATAGAGAAGAGAGAGAGAGACTGCCTAGTGCCCTTATCATAACATTTCAGGCCTATAGCCACGATCATTGACTCGCCTCTATAACCAACTCAGCCCTGCTGCATCAAGTATGAGGTTTGCCACACACCAAAAACTACAATATATGCAGTGTATTTAGTGGAAGCACACAAATTCAGCATATTTATTTTATGTGAAATAGTCACTGTGGCCTAGTGGGTAAGGTTTTAAACTTTCACTCTGAAGGTTAAGGGCTCAATTCCTGGTCTTTCAATGATTCTGTGTGCTCAGCTGAAAGTACAGATACTGCTAGTGCCTTTGAGAAAGGCTGGAAAATAATTTTTCTTTTTACCTTGTTTTAATATATCTCTTTTTAAGTATATCACACTAACCTATGCACTACATAGGCCTGGGTTTCGATTCAAATGTCATATACAAGTTTTGGATTCAGACCAGTAAAGAGTCTCTGTGGTCTAGTGGTTAAGGTCTTAGACTCTTACTCTGAAAGTTATTTGTTCAATTCCTGATGTTTTAATGGTTCTGTAATGAAATCCTGTGCTCAGGGGGACCAACATGTGAATTTAGCATAAGCCCCATATCGCATTAAAATTCTGAAAGTTCTATTTTGTTGGTGACATACGGTCAGGTGACTGTTGTATTTTGAAGCCAGACCTTAAAATTCCATGTAGGTTAATGACTGACCTCCTCCTATCTGTGCTGTTGCTAGTGGAAACACCTTGAATTATTTAGTTAACTATGACACTTTGATAGCATTACATCATATGTGAGCCCCTGAAAGGTCACAGTCAGGAAGCTGGAAAGATATACACCATAATCACAGCTGTGTGGAGGGCAAGCACTTCTTTGTGGAAGCAAACATTCAAAACATGTACTTGTGGTTCCCAACATGTGGACGGAGCCAAAGCCCCTCTACTGATGATTCTTGCATAATTGTCTGGCGACAGCTGAGCTGTCAAGCCAGACAATAAAAAGAAGGAACTGTTATTTAATGGATCTTATTCAACGTACAAAGAATGCCCTAAACATCTCAATATAGAATATTATCTAAGGCCCTTATTGCAAGTTCACCACTAAGTTCAGATCCATGCATGTGGTGGTAACTTACAGTCGTTACGGCATTATGTGTGAGTCATGCATCGCGCGACTGGCGCGCGATGCATCATTCACATGATGCGGTACTTGTGCATCCAATTGTTGTAGGATGTCTAATTGTATGTGTTTGAATATGGGGCTCACGCATGGGGCGTCCGTTGTCAGAGTCTCGAACGCTACGATTCAGTTGCTGTTTGAGTCTCGACTTAAAGGGATGCTCCGTGTGATGGGTGGAGTATTTCAATAAACTTCTTTTCTTAATTTACCTTCATTCGTCTGGATTCCTTACCACCTCAATGCGCAAATACTTGTGTGCATGGGGCGCGGAATTACGAATTGTGTGATAATGCTAAATTTGAAGTCTTAAATATCAATTCCACTTGTTATGTCTCATTTTCAAATTGAAAACTCAGCTTGGGAGGTATTTGTCACATGTGGTAAATACCCCAACTGGAGGTAATCGCATTCACCAGGGGCCTCATGTAGGAAGCCAAATACCGGTCGGTAACGGCCGAAATTCGGTAAATATCCCGTTACCGACCGGTATTTAGGCATTTGCGATGTAGGTGGCAGATTTTCTGGATTCGGTATTTACCGATTCGGAAATTAAGAAATCGGTAAAATACCGATTCGGTAAATACCGAATCCAGAAATGCTATGTAGGGGGCACTCAAGTGAGTGCATCACTGGTGTCTGGATTTGTTATTAACCACCAACTACTAGTTGATGGTAAATGACGAATACCTTCCAAAAAGCATTTTAGTGCTATTTGAAAAGTGCAATGTGGCAGACATGCGCCACATGTGCACACATGCACGAATCAGGGGTGCAACAGGGTGTCAATGTGACACCCTGCCACCCATGATAATGCCTCCCCTATTACCAATTCGGTATTTACCGAATCGGTAATGGTAACTGGCTTCCCATTCTTTCCTATGGGCCTCCGGGCCTTAGGAATGAATGGGAAGGGATGCATTATCACCGATTCGGTAAATACCGATTCTTAAATACCGATATTTACCGAATCGGTAATCATTACCGATTGGTTACCTACATTTCATTTACCGATTCATAAATACCGAATCGGTAAAATTCGGTATTTATGAATCGGTAAATGTGATGCTACCTACATATGGCCCCAGGTGTTGTAAATACCTAATTTTATTCCTCCTAACTTGTGATGAGGGCCAGAATATTATTTAGTTTTTTAAACATTCTCTGGGGTGCAGGTACACCCCCCATGACCTTTTGACTGCATGGATACCCAGCAGCTGCAAGTGGGAATGTTTTGGGATCTACTCTGCAAACACTTTGACTGCTCGGCCTGCTCATACTTGTTCTTTCCATTTCTTTCAACGAGTCTTCTGCAGCATCCTCCAAGCCTGCTAATTAGAATTTGAAGCTCCATTTCACACTTTATTAATGCATTGCTAATTTTCCCTGAGTATCTGTATTAGAACAGAATATCAAAAAATGTAAACAACTCTGTGTGCACATCAGTACCATTTAATGTCTTTCAAAGCCAGCTTTTCTTTGAAAGCCGTCTCCAAGGGGAACATATTGTATCCATGGCAACACCAAGTCCTACTTTTTTTGGGACCAATCTGCCTCAGGAACTGTCGGTGACTCATCCTGTTATTTACAGCGACTATCTGTGACTTGTCTATGAATAAAGGATGCGGATATTTTGTGAAAAATTAATTGGCGCCGCAAAATTTATTTTTTTCTGTCTCATCTATTTGCTTTTAAGAAGACATCATCTGGAAATGTGACCCCCTCATCTTTATCCACTCGGCAATTTACTCCGCAGCCCAAACAGGAAAATAATGTGGATATTTAAGAATCTGGGGAGACGTTGAGATGATTCCGAATCTTGTCACGACTGTGATCATGATGCGCATAGCAACTGCCACCGGGTTGCCAGGTTGGCCACGTCGCTGCACCGTGTTAAATATTAACAACTCCTGCTCTGAGGGCCATTGTTCGAGAGCCTGGATACAGCTCAGCCTATCACAGTGAAGCAGGTTGCCATGGAAGCAATGCCACTGATTCATTCAGAATGAAATTCACACTGTGGTTTTACAAAATTGATATCTAAAAATAAACCTTGTAAAATTTGAAGCAATGCAGTCCTTCATGTTCGTTCTACTGCACACTTTTCTTTTATAGACTTTTTTTCCCACATACCTTTTTGCTTCACAGCGTGAAGGGACGAATTGCCCCTTTAATTAAGAAAGGCATGAATGAGTGTATGTTCTGAATCGCTTTAGCACATCAATTGTACCTTCCTATAATAATCATGAAAAGGGCGCGTGCACTGCTTCTCCAAATGCATTATTTTAAGAGAAGATTTGGATAATATTGGGTTTGCCTTTATATAGCGCTTCCTACCACTGACGGGACGTTGAAGCGCTTCTGGTTTTAGGATTTTATACATAATGAGCAGCTTCTTCATTTTGGAAGCGGTGCACATGACACAGGAGGCACCCTGGCCACCAGTCCCTCTCATGTCCATTTTACACCTGAGGATATAACATTTACACAGGAGGCACCCTGGCCACCAGTCCCTCTCATGTCCATTTTACACCTGAGGATATAACATTTACACAGGAGGCACCCTGGCCACCAGTCCCTTTCATGTCCATGTTTATGGACTGGCTTGACAACGCAGCTATTACCAGACAATTAGGTGAGAATCACCAGGAGAGGGAGCCAGGAGAACATGTTTTGATTGGGTGGAAGTTGTGTGCTTCCATAAAAAAGTGCTTGCCCTCTTCCGGGCTGTGATAATTTGGTCTATTTGTCCAGCTGCCTGAGTTTTAACTTTGAAGGGCACACACATGACATTGCAATGCTATTAAAGTGTTTTTGATAAGGAGATAATTGTTGGTGCTTTCCTCTGGCAGCAGCACAGACGGGATGAGGGCAATCATAATCCTGCATGGATGTTGAGGTCTGGCGTTCAAGTGCAACTGTCACCTGACCTTATGTGCTCAACAAAAAAGAGCTTTCAGATCCCTACGGAGAAAGGGACTTAGGGTCCGCCCATATGCTGGTCCTCCTGAGTACAGGGTTTGATTGGGCAGGGTTTGTGTGCTTTACTAAAAAAGTCTGCATGTATTGCACTTTTTGGAATCAGCAAGGTTTATGCTCGATGCCGCAAGACTGAGTTGGGTACAGTGGCAAGCCAATGATCATGGCTATAGGTCTGAAATGTACATTATGAAATTAAGGCACTAGGCCTGACATATTTATTGTTATGCTGTGAAGATTTGTATGGTGCAGCTTATTTTCCATGCAGGCATTGGAACAGGAGCAAAGGCCCAGCGGTGCTCCTAGTTAAACAGCCAGGTATTCAATTTCTAGAGGAAGTTGAGGAGTAGTTTGGCAGTTCTGATGTGTAGGGGAAGTTTGTTTCATTTTTGGTGGTGATGAAGGAGAAAGCACGTCTCCTATCTTGCTTCTGTGGATGTAAGTGATTTGTACGAGGAGAATGAGTTGGAGCATAGCTGTCTGGAGGATTGGTAGAGATGGAGTAGGTCTTTGTGGTACACTGGTCCTGTACTGTCGAGGACTTTGTAGGCATGGATGAGCAGCTTGGATATGCAATGTTTCTGGATGGGCAGCCAGTGTAGTTGACTGAGGTAGGGAGTAATGTGGGCGTTTTGGGGAATATCTAGGATGAGTCTGGTGGCATTGTTTTAGATGGTCTGTAGTTCTTTGCGTGAGTTTGTTGGTGATGACAATGTAAAGTGCTTTGCTGTAGTTGAGTCTGCTGGTAATGAGGGCCTGGGTGACCATGCGATCTATGTGTGTTGGAAGCCATTTGCAAGATCTTGCAAACCATTCTAAGAATGTGGGAGCAGGATATGATCACTGCGTCAACCTGTTTGTTCATCGTGAGTTTGTTGTCAAGGATGACGCACGGTTCTTGGTGTGGTCTGTGCGGGTGGGCCCAAGGTCAGGTGGCCTCCAGGAGGAGTCCCAGGGGAGCCCTTACTACTGAAGATGAGGAACTCTGTTTTGTTCATGTTGAGATTGAGGAAGTTCTATTGTATCCAGTTAGCCACATTGGACAAGCAAGTGGTTAAATCGGTCCTGGTGGTGCTGTTCGTGTCGGTGAGGGAGAGGATGAGCCGAGTGTCATCGATGTATGAGACAATGTTGATGCCATGCGTTCTAATGACGTAGGCAAGAGGTGCCATGTATATATTGAACTGGGTTGGACTGAGGGAGGAGCCCTGGGGGACTCCGCAGACAAGCTTCTTGTGTTTGGAGGTGAAAGTGGAGAGTCTGCCTCATTGTGTCCTGTGGAGGAAAGAAGGCAATCAAGCTCAGGGATGGTCCTTGGATGCCTGAGTCCTGCAGTCGGGTGATGAGGGTTCCGTGAGAGACGGTGTTGAAAGCCGCTGAGACGTCGAGCAGGATGAGAGTGTCGGTTCCTTCTCTGTCCATGATTGACCAGATGTTGCCTTTTGCTGCCAGAAGGGCAGCTTCCATGCTGTGGCTGTTGCAGAACCCTGATTGGGTGGAGTCCAGGAGGTGGTGCTGTTTAAGATGGGCGGAGATCTGCTTGTTGATCTCTATCTCCAGGACTTTGACTGGTAAGGGCAGGAGTGAAATGGACCTGTAGTTGCTGAGATATTTCGGGTGGTCGAGGGTTTCTTTAGGAGGGCTGTGACCTCTGCGTGTTTCCAGCTGGCTGGGAAGATACCGCTCAGGCTGGATGAGTTGGTGGTGAGGCTGGTGCTGATCAGTGTGCTTCCCAGGTTGAACATATGGTGAGGATAAGGGTCTGTGGGGAATCCTGAGCGGATTATATGCATGATTCTGGTGCTGTCTTCTGTGGGGAAGGGGCTCCAGTCCGTTAGGGGATGGATGCTCTTGGTGGTGGTCAAAGATGTCCACTATGGTGAGTTGGGGTGCGAAGTTGGTGTAGATCTTGAGTATTTTGTTGTGGAAAAATTTGGAAAGTTTGTTGTAGAAGGTCTGAGATGGGATGATGATATTGGAGGCTGCTGTTGGGTTTGTGAATTCTTTGACAATGTGGAAGAGTTCTTTGCCAGAGTTGCAGCAGGATTTGAGTCTGAAACCGAGAGATGATTTCTTGGCTACTTTGATCTGTGTGTGGTAACGTCTGAGTGTGAATTTGTAGGCGTCTCTGGAGGTGTTGGTACGGCTTGGTTCTCCATCTTCTTTCCAGATGTTTGCAATAGCTTTTGGAATTTCTTAGGCCTTCTGTGTACCATCATACTTGAGCGCAGATTTTTATCTGTCTTATCGACTTCATGGTGGCCGGGGTGTTGGTGCAGTCTGCGATCCAATTCTTGAAGGTGGATAAGTTGTTCTGTGAGTCACCTGAGTGGGTAGGCTGTTTGGCTCTGAGGTTGTGAAAAGCATATGTTAAAGTCAGTAAATAGGAATTAGGTGTGGATTGTTATTACTCTATATTAAAGCCTACAGGTAGATATTTTGATACATGGAATCTCATAAATTACCGTAGTAGAAAAGGGTTTGACGATAGCCTTCCACTCTGACAAACCCTATAGGGTTTCACTGTGGTGATTCTTGTTTGGTCTTGTTTAGCGGGTTTTATATTGTTTTGCAAGATGAATATTTCTACATACTTGTAATTTTATAACTGTATTATTATTATTATTATGGGATTTTGTAAAGCGCATGGTTACGCACCCCGGCGTGTCCCCGCGCTGAGAGGAGAGATAAAGGCAATTCAAGCAGGAAGTCATAACAGTGCAGAGCGGTAGAGGTGAGTTTTTAGTGCTTTGCGAAATTTAGTCTCTGAGGGTTCGAGGCGCAGCTCTATCGGGAGTAAATTCCAGTTTTTGGCCGCAAGAAATCTAAAAGATCTCCCTCCCATTCGAGCTTTCCGAATTTTGGGGATGACAACTAGTCCAGTGCCCGAGGATCTGAGCGACCGCTCCGGTCTATAGGGGGTAATAAGATTCCAGAGAGGTGTAGGCGCCCTGCTCATCATGATGCGATGGCACAGGCAGAGTGCCTTGAAGATAATCCTCTCCCTAACGGGCAGCCAGTGTAGGGTCCTCAAGGTGGCTTTAGATGACGTACGTCTAGGGAGCCTCAATACCAATCGAGCTGTGGCGTTTTGAAGAACCTGGAGACGGTTAAGGCACTTTGCTGTCACGCCCAGATACAGAAGATTGGAATAATCGACTCTGGATGTAACCAAGGCATGAACAAGAGTCTTCCTAGCACTGACTGGAAGTAGATCGAGAGTCTTCCTTAGACTTTTAAGCATGCCAAAGCACGTTCCAACCACCCGATTAATCTGGGCAGTAAAGGAGAGATCAGTATCACACAGCACTCCCAGATTTTTTGCCTGCTGACAAGGCACAGGGGTGGGTCCCAGGCAGTCTGGCCACCATGCCGATGACCACACATTCGATGCACCTCCCACCACGAGCACTTCAGTTTTAGACCCATTCAGCTTCAGGCAGTTATTAGACATCCAGGAAGCAAGCTCCTGCATACAAGCACTGAAGCTGGATGCTGCAACATCAGGTGCTCGTGACAGCGAGATGATTAGCTGTGTGTCATCGGAGTACGACACTAGTTGGAGGTCGTGGGTTTCCGCCATGGTGGCAATCGGGGAGACATAAAGGTTAAACAGGGTGGGGCTCAGGGCAGAGCCCTGTGGAACCCCTTGATTAAGAGGGAACATAGGAGAGTAATGTTCTCCCTGTCTAACCTGAAAGCTCCTGTCAGTGAGAAAAGATTGAATCCACCTGAGTGCAGAGCCCGTGACTCCTCCTTTATTGAGACACTGTAGCAAGATGAAATGTGCTACAGTGTCGAAGGCTGCACTAAGGTCCAATAAAATGAGGGCCATAGTATGCCGCTCATCAACCCCTTTCCTAACGGTCTCAGTGGCCAAGAGTAGCGCAAGCTCCGTAGAGTGGTGGGCCCGGAAACCAAACTGAGTGGTATGAAGCAGATTGGCTTTCTCCACAAAGGCCATCAATTGAAGATTAGCTACCTTTTCTGTCACTTTAGCCATATAGGGGAGAAGTGAGATGGGTCGGAGATTATCCATCCTGTCCCAACTGAGGTTAGGCTTCTTTTGGAGCGGAAGTACTACAGCCTGTTTCCAGCTCTGAGGTACACAACCGGAACTAAAAGAGAGATCCAAAACATCTCTAATATAAGGTTCAAGAGTCTCTATACTCTCTGCTAGAAGCTTAGGAGATGCAGGGTCTCGTGGGGATCCTGACGTAATCGAACGGCAGATCCGCTGGAGCTCGTTCGAGGAAGGAACAAGGAAATTGGTCAAGCTGTTCGTACCTATATCTGCTGATTTGCTCTCATTGAAAGCAGTTCCCTTTTCCTTCCCTCCCGAGAACGTGGAGTAGATGGTATCCACTTTATCCGAGAAAAAGGCAGCGATACGATTGCAGGAATCTTCTGAGACCAAGGACGGGTCAGCCGAGGCACCACAAACGGCGATTTCCTTATAGATTTTAAAAAGCTCCTTGGTAGAATTATTGGCTTCATCTATCCTACCGGAAAAGTACTTAGTTTTGGCACGCCTACTCATAAATTTAGAGTTGGTCCTCTTATGATTATTACTAAGAGGGATGATTAATGTAAACGGCACAAGAAAGTGGTCAGACCAAGAAACAGGAACGGGGACCTTAATTTCAATATCTTCCCAATTCGCAAAGATAGGATCCAATAAGTGTCCCTTTTGATGGGTGGGGGCTTTGGATTTAATCTCTAGTTGGAGGGAATGAAATTGCTGACAGAGATCGGTAGCTCCTTTGTCCAGCAGGTCATCCCAATGGATGTTAAGATCGCCTAGGAGCATGAATTTATCTCTGCGTAGAGCGGTCTCAGTCAGGACATCAATGAGGCTATTGGAGAAATGAGTAAAAGGACCCGGGGCACGATAGATCAGAAAGCCCTTCAGTGTGTTTCCCTCATTGACCTTAATGGAGAAGGCACCCGTCTCACTATCAGCAATTGCAAGAGGTTTGAGCTGGCAGTATAGTGGCTGTTTGTAAGCTATAGCTATTCCACCACCTCTGCCCACAGTCCTATCTGAGCGTGCCAGTGCGTATCCAGTGGGGAGAGAGGCTATTATATCAGGCTCAGAGTCAGGGTCAAGCCAGGTCTCCGTAAGAAATAATAAGTCCAATTTCAAATCTATAAGCAACTCGTAAATGTCAAGACTATGCTTCCGCATTGACCTAGTATTGAGCAGTCCGCATAAGAGCCTGCTATTCTTGGCCTTATACGCGGGTTCAATGCGCCAGTTATATTGACATTCTTTACAATTAACAGTCTCTTCTGCCTTAAGACTGTGAAGACATGCTTTAGAGAGAGGCGGGCAAAAGGCTCGAAGTTGCCGAGCACTCCAGCGGATTGCTAGCCCTTTTTGGGCAGGAGTTGTGGCCCCTGTCCCTGGCCGGCCGCGGAAGGGCGCGGACGGGCGCAGACGGGCTTGCCTTAGGCGCGCCTTCGGCGCGCCAGCGGCGCGCCCGCTGCGCGGACGCGAAAGCATCGTCCTAAATAGGGGCCAACGAGGAAGCCTAGAGCGCTAACCTCAACGCTCCTAAGATGGCGGCTCCGTTTTAGACAGCTAAAATTATCGAACTGTGCAAAAAGGCTTAAACAGTACTCATGTGCAAATAGCAATGAACAGTTTCGTAGCAACAGGTAAAAAATACAGTTTTTAAACAATTCTGTGTCTCGCTCATACGTCGCGCGCTCTCGCTATGCACCCGGCTCAAGCCTCAGGTGTCCTTTTCGCGGTCGCGAAGGCAGCGTCCTAAATAGGGGCCAACGAGGAAGCCTAGAGCGCTAACCTCAAGGCTCCTAAGATGGCGGCTCCGTTTTAGACAGCTAAAATGATCGAACTGTGCAAAAAGGCTTAAACAGTACTCATGTGCAAATAGCAATGAACAGTTTCGTAGCAACAGGTAAAAAATACAGTTTTTAAACAATTCTGTGTCTCGCTCATACATCGCGCGCTCTCGCTATGCACCCGGCTCAAGCCTCAGTTGTCCTCTTCGCGGTCGCGAAGGCAGCGTCCTAAATAGGGGCCAACGAGGAAGCCTAGAGCGCTAACCTCAAGGCTCCTAAGATGGCGGCTCCGTTTTAGACAGCTAAAATTATCGAACTGTGCAAAAAGGCTTAAACAGTACTCATGTGCAAATAGCAATGAACAGTTTCGTAGCAACAGGTAAAAAATACAGTTTTTAAACAATTCTGTGTCTCGCTCATACGTCGCGCGCTCTCGCTATGCACCCGGCTCAAGCCTCAGGTGTCCTCTTCGCGGTCGCGAAGGCAGCGTCCTAAATAGGGGCCAACGAGGAAGCCTAGAGCGCTAACCTCAAGGCTCCTAAGATGGCGGCTCCGTTTTAGACAGCTAAAATTATCGAACTGTGCAAAAAGGCTTAATCAGTACTCATGTGCAAATAGCAATGAACAGTTTCGTAGCAACAGGTAAAAAATACAGTTTTTAAACAATTCTGTGTCTCGCTCATACGTCGCGCGCTCTCGCTATGCACCCGGCTCAAGCCTCAGGTGTCCTGTATGCATGGTGGTTGCCAGTTTATGTGCACTTGAATAGACCAGTGTTGGGTAAAGTGTAAAGCCAATTTTAAATGGGAAAGGCTTCATCAATTCACTGGGAAAAGCTTGCCAGATTTCATAGGTTTGATCTGTTTACGTTGTAACAAAGCCAGCATGCCTGACCTACATTTCGTGAAAAGCATGTGTTAAAGAAAAATAGGCTTCTAAGGATGGAATGTTATTACACTGTGCTAATGCCTACTGGCAGGTACTTTGTTATAATGAATTTCACAGATTACTGTAGTAGGCAAGGGTTTTGGTGTTGGTACTCTCCCCAAACAAACTGTAGGATAAAACATATGTGCTACAATAATCCCCTTAAAGTTCTCATAGGAGAGATAGTATTTTGCTTCGGCAAGTGTCATTGTATATATTATGTAATTTTAATTCAAATGTATTCACTTTTTGTACACATGTGGTTGGTACTGCTTTTGCCACCTCTGAGGCAAGGAGTTGCAAAAGCAGTGCTAAGGGGTCACAAGAGGCAAGCAAGGGATAGCAGCTGTGACCCCTGGCGACCCCTAAATGATGTCCATGCTGACAAACCATGATCATAGAAGATGTGCACTGCGAGAATACTAGTATGCCGTCTTAGAAGAAATACTATTTTGCTTTTGCTGACTCCATTTTTGTATACTATGTAATTTTAATTCAAATGTATTCACTTTTCTATACATGTGCGATTATATGACTGTATGCCTCATGTTTGCTTCATGGGAAAATGTACGCTCAGTACAGTAGGCCTTAGTTGGTCATGATGAGAAGCCAATAATAAGAGTTATAGGCTTGATTGAGGTGCAGGGAAATGTTATACCCGATGCCGTAGGCCTGGCCTGTTTATTATGAGAAGTTATTACAAAGGCAGTGGACCTTGCTAATGTATTTTGAAAAGCACATGGAAAAGCCAGTAGACATTTAACAGTGGATTGTTGCCACATTATGTTACAGTCAGTAGAATGGTTTTCAGTTGCATGTAATCCCCCAGATTACCATTGTAGGCAGGGGTAATGGTGTTGGTCACCCAGACTGACCTACCCTTGGAGTAGAATTTCACTGTGATGATTCTTGTTAGGCCCTACTGAGAAGGACTGTATATTGTTTTACCAATTGTAATTTTGTACATATTTGTAATTTTATAAATGTGTAATGGTTGCCAAGGCTGTATATAGTGCAAAGCCACTGGGAAATTGTAGAGGCCTTGTAGAGGCCTTATCAGTTCACTGGGAAAAGCTATGTCGCATTCCTTAGGAAAGATCTGTTTATGATAAAAAGTTATAACAAAGCAAGTAGGTCTTCCTTATCCATTGTGAAAAGTATGTGTTAAAGGCAAACAGCTTTTAAGGATGAATTGATATGACACGGTGCTAAAGACTGTAGGCAAGTAGTGCTGATGTGTTTATATGTGCTACAGATTGGCAGATGGTGGAAGGTAATTAATTGCTGATGTGCTGGGGATTAGGCAGAGTAAATGCATCCAAGTACCAGAAAAGCAGTGTAGCTTTGGGATATGCTTGGTAAAAAGTATGTGTTGGACTTTGCACAAGTCCAGTCATTCGGAGCCAGAAGTCATTTGGCAGGTGTGTGTCAGTGTGACAGTCCTCCATCTGCTGAAGTTTCATACACACTGGATGGCTGACAATTGGGAGACTTTTTCAACAATACCAAGGTGTACTGAAAGCTGGAAACCTCAGCTATCGCAATCATTTAATCCATCATTAAAATTAAATACTTAGACTTCTGCTCTTTTCCTTTACAGTTTATGTTCTTGCAGTTGTAATCCTCTGAATAGGCCTCTTGGATGTGCATTGCATGCCTGCCGCCCTCTAACTTTCATCTTTTTCTATGGGAAGGAGCTTGGGGGACCCGGGCACTCAAGGTATTTCACAATAGGGGCCCTTTTAACCTTCCCCCAGTTAGATGCCGCCTGGGGTGGGGCCAGGAGGGCTAAAGCCCGTTGTAGTTCTCAGCCTGACCACTTGTTGTGTGGTCACATTGCAACCCATCCATACATCTGAGGAGATGATCAATGCACATGCGTTTAATTAATCATTTTATTAATGTTGTGGGAGAGGGTTACTGTGCATGCTCTTTATGAGTCTTAATGTTCTTGTACATAAGTTTATGGTTTGCAGGCAGAGTCACAAGGCAAGCTCAGGGTTTTTCTACTCAAAGTCAATCAAAAAACCTTTCCAAGCTGAGGGTGTCTTCATGATAATACCTCTGCCATCCTTCAAAAGGTGCCCAATGGAGGGGGACTCATGACAATACCTCTGCTGTCATTTGGTAGGCCCGTGATAGCTTCAACGCCCCTGAATTCCCCAGGACAGTCGCAAGCCTGAGTACCGCTTGTGTTTCGCCCACCACCTTTGGTTTAAGAGGCACGTTCGACCCATTGAAAGCAACTTGAGTTTTGCATCAGATGGATGCTGCCTTGATGCTTTTAGTTAATCAGACTGGAAACCAGTTGAGATTGTATCCCCTAAGTTAACTGATTACCTTGTTTAATTAACCTGGGCATCATTTCTTCCATCAAAAACAGTGTCCTGCCTCTTACTTGGTCTGCATGCAATATATTCATTCATGCAATTGTGTAAATGAGCTTGAATTGGCTGCCTGGCTATGAGATATCAGTGCTAATGCTATATACACATGGTGGTGGTGGCAGATTTTAATGCCAGAGCGGGCAAATTGTTTGTCAGTCACTGATCTAGACCATATCTTTTCCTGAGAAAAAGTGCATAATATGTGGGGTCATTATGTACAATATCAAAGCACATCGGTATAGGCCAAACTACATACCTGCATTCTGCGACTGCGCAAAATCCAGGGAGTAGGGTGTGACTCTTCCACAAAGTATTTTTTTGGTATGGAGCTGTATATATTCTAATTGCAACTTCAATAAAATATAACGAAATCTTTTTAATATATATTCTGACAGTCGTTTCGGTGTGCACAGTGAGAATGTGCTAGAGTGAAGTGAAGGTAAGCATGACTTCTAACTATGAAGTCTATGATGGGACTGGTGACGTCATGGAATTTGTGTCTGAAATTTTGGGAATTTGGCTGTAGGTTTATAATGCAGTAGGTTAGTGGGTTTACTTCTGTTAGAATGTGTTTTGCCCTAGGGTTCAGAAGCCGTGCTCCTGCTATTGCATTGGCTAGAAATTGTTGTTTAAGTAGAGCGTTGTTATATTGTTACCAATTTTGCAATTTTGTTAAGAGTAGATGGGAAGAACAACTACAAGTGACAAAATGCTTATGACAGAGGTTATTCGAAGTCCGGCATCGACGACGCGTCACGTAGTCAGGGCAATGTGTCGCTTCCGAGGAGCTGCGAGGCTCGGATGCTGAATCCGTCATTGAGGCTGCCGTCAACGAGAGATGTGAGGGCCTGCACTGAGGATGCATAAATTTAATATGCCAATTGGGTATAAGTTAATCTTACCATGTATTAAGCAGTGGCAGCTGACATCTACGGGGAGGGGGGAGCGGTCGCTTGAATGTAAAATAATATTAAAAAATTAAATAAAACTTATGGAACTCAGTGATGTCTTTGCTCCAGACCTCTTCTTTTGTCAACACGGGAACCGGCTGCTGGAACTCCTTTGGCCTATCCTAGGGCTGCTCTCACCTCCATCAGAGCAGCGCTAGGATTGGTGGGGGCGGCCTTACTCGCCACTCCACAGCGCTCTGGAGGATTCGGTTTGCTCTAACCTTAGAGATTTTTAAATTGCGCATGTGTAGCTGTCCGTTGCAAGTTGGCTGGGCAAAAATACAGGCATACTTCAAACAGTGCAACACCAGCCCACCCTTCTCCCTGCTGCTGTAACTTAGCAGCAGGCCACGGCGCCTCTCCTGACGCTCGGCTCAGGACGGAGGATGGAAAATTAAATGTTAATTAATTATCATTTTTTTTTCCATATCTGGAGGTGTGGGGGGATTTGTAAGTGGGATGATGCTCCTCAGCTCAAATAGAGGAGCCGCCCCTGGTGTTAAGAAGGAAGGACAAGCACTTTAGCACTGGTTAGCAGTGGTAAAGTGCATGGAGACCTAAGGCCAGTCCGGATCACCGTCACGCCAGCGCTGCTGGCGTTGCTGCCCTGGTCACTCTTCGCTGTTTGTCTCCCCCGCCGCCGCCATCACCACACTTGCGGCCGAGAGCGGGGGGAGACTACAGCTCCCAAGCACCCCTGCGGCCGCTGACGCCGCCAACGCGCCCGGAGGCGCTTTAAAAACACGCGCCTTCCTCCGCGTCGCGGGACGCGCGCGGGCGTTCGCCGGGCTGAGCCCGGGCAGAGGGCGGGCCGTCTGTGGCCGTCCGGGGCAGGAGGAGGCAGGGCTGGGCCACCCCTCTATCATCTACATCACGCCTTGGTGAGTCTTAAAAACTATTCAAACATGGAGTCTGTCAATGTTGGTATTACACAGGACGATTTTCCGTTCCCCCCTGCTACATTTGAGTCCTTACTCGAAAATGCCCTGAACCTGGTATCTAGTGAAATAGCCGACACTGAGAGAAGAATGTCCATGAGCTGTTCCCACAATATTATCGATTCGTCACCACGGCCAAATAGCCCTGGAATTCCTCTATCACCAGTTGTTGTTATTACAAAGCCGGCATTAGTACCACCACCACCTGTATCCCTCTTGCCTGAAATTGTTCCTACTATTACAATTGCCTCCCAGGATGATGTCATTACTGTGGGACCTAATGACACCAGTAATAGACAGGGAGGGGAAAAACGCAAAAGGGGTACCTCCAAACTCAGCGCTAACAAAAGAAAAAGACCCCCAATGAGCAAGAATCAGCCGACGCCTCAGTGCTTGTGGAATAAACAAAAGCTCACAGAGGCTCAAATTGCTCATGCGATGGACAAAGACACCACGGTTGCGGATGAGGATATTCCCACTGCAACCACTGTGGACTCGAGTGGGCCTTTTAATACTATATGGACCCAAACTACATTAATGGGAGACAATTACCATCTCACGAAACAGAATGGGAACCTTATAGAAACCATAGTGGATACTATTTTTAACCGACTAGAAAAGTCAATGATCAATCAGTTTAATAATGTTTTTAAAAGACTGGACAGATTAGATAACCTGGTTAAGAATGAAGAAGCAAAAAGAAAGGGACATGTCATCCTGGATCAAATCAGAGCTGACCGTCTCGTAAAACAACTCGAATCTGTAAGCCATACTATGTCACTACAGAAACAGGAAGTGTCTAACATACCGGGTGGGGGCACGAATAACCCTGGAACATCAGCCCTTTCTCCTGTACTACCCACAACCAAGCCAAGAAATACTAATGGAGGGAAAAATCTGACAAAACCTAATTTATCTCCCAAATCCACCCCAACTCCTGCTCCTAGACTAATTGGCCCTTTTGCTAGCACTAATAAAAACGTCAACAATAATAATAGTGGTCCCATCTACCCTATAACAGCCACAAGACCAACTGCTGACAATAATAAAGGCACTGGGCATGTAGGGACAAATAAGCCTCTTAAACATCAGGGGCCCGCCCTACACCTACCACCGGACGCTTGTCCCTACGTTCTAGTTCTTGCAGGAGTACCAATGTTGAGAGAGGAACAGGGGGAATCATGGGCGCAATTACAAAATAAATGCATAGACTGGCTAATTAAGCATAAAGGTGTTGGATTTGATATCTCTAGAGAGATTTTATCAGCTCGTAGGGTGTCTTGGGTTGGCCCCTTAATTAAAGACAAAGAAGGTGACTGCATTGTTCTTAATTTTAAAAACCCTGGTACCGTAAGATTTTTGCTTAACAGAAATGGTAACGGTTTCGCCATTTCCACAGCTATATCTATGCTACCTTTGGGTTACTTTTACAGACAACCCATAATGCAACCACGGCCACCCTTAATGCAACACCAATTTCCACCAATGCATTTCCAGCCACCCTTCACACAACTCCAGTCAACCCTACCTCCGCTCAATATGTATAATAGATCTGCACCTTTGTCAGATTTAGACACGTTAGATTGACCTCCATTGACTAATTCGGCTGATCCTTCACTACTGGAATCAATTGCCGAAATTATGGAAGTCCAACAACCTCCTGCTTGGACTGTAGAGAAAGAAAAACCCCCTAACTATAGATTATTGTCCCATGATTCCGAACTATCCGTTGTAAGCTGGAATATAGCGGGACTTAATACCAAAATGAAAATTAAAGAATGGTTAGAATGGGTTAAAAATAATTGTGACATATTGATGCTACAAGAAACCTGGAGTACAATTACACCTACAATGGATGGTTTTTGTTGTTATAATCAAAAGGCTTCTGTTTCAACTATGGGACGCCCCAGTGGTGGATTATCTATCTGGACTAAAATAAAATCCGGGGTACAAACAAAATTGATTCCTACCCCAAGTAAATGTTTTATGGCTATGAAGTACATTAACAGGATGAAATTATGTTTAATTAATTTTTATAATAATGATTTTACTACTCACCCCAACAATAATTTTTTGTCATTGTTTAATTTTATTGATGAAGTAATGGAGGGGCAGAAGTATGGGTTTTTTGATGGCATTTGCATTGGAGGGGATTTTAATGCTCATATGTATCGTAATAGTCCCCCATGCAGAAACGGTGAAGAGCTGAAAAATCACCTAGCCTCCCGTGATTTAGTAAATGCAATGGACACTGCTGGATCTAGTGTAAATAATACATTAACACCTACATATATAGGTCAGGGTTGTGCGTCCACGATAGACTATATACTTATCTGTCCCTCACTGTGTGATATAATTTCTAAAGCTGAAGTTATCTGTTCCGCCTATAGTGATCACTATCCTCTTAGAATATGCCTAGATAATCCACAGACCTTGAAGGCTACATCGATAACAGTGCTGGGGGATCAACATCATTTGGATCTATCCACTGACAGACTAAGACTAATATGGAAAGGGGTGGATAATAAAGATATCCTAGCTAGAGTCATCAAAAAGCACCCTATGATAGTAGAGACCTGTCTGTCGTATACCAGTCCGGGCGAGGATGTGGTCATTGCCTTTGGTAATCTCTGCGGGGCTATTAAAAGAGAATGCTCTAAACCAGCCAGGCCTAATATAGATCATGGCCCTCGCTGGTTCGACTCCTCCTGCTCTAGGGCCAATAGGGACCTGAGGGCAGCCTTAAAAACCAATCCGAGGGATGATCAATTAGTGAGAGAACTAAGATCAAAATACAAATCTGCATTACGCCTTAGATCTGAGGTCCTAGTGATTAATCACTGGGAATCCCTCACACGCTTTGCCTCACTAAAGGACACGACTGGTTTTTGGAGAGAAGTCAAGTCCCTAAGATCTTTTGGTTCTAACATCAAACCAATTAACTGTAATATAACTAGTGAAGCGTGGGTAGAGCATTTTTCCAAAATCTACACTATATTACCCTCTTCCCTAGATATTGATCACTCATTTAATATTGTTGATCGACTCAACTTTTTATTATCTGAGGTGGAGGACGCCATACTCGAGAGCACCAGCAATAAAGCCCCAGGCCCGGACGGTCTTTCTATCGACCAGATTAAATCTGAAATTAATTTCTGGGCCCCCTTATTATGTAATCTATTTAATAACTTGGCTGACAGCTCAATTCCCGATTCCTGGTCGAATAGTATCATCGTACCAATATTTAAAAAAGGTGACAGGTCGGATCCTGCCTGTTATCGTCCGATTTCACTGATCGACAATACGTTAAAAGTTCTCGGAAGGGTAATTTTTAAAAGAATACGTAATTGGGCTGAGGATAATAATATTCTACACTGCAGCCAACTGGGATTTAGAAGCCATGTGGGTACAGTTGAACAATGCCTCAACTTGAATTTAATTATGGCCAAATACACTATTGTTAAAAAGTCCCCGCTTTATTTAGGTTTTATGGATCTGAGCTCAGCGTTTGATTTCGTTAATCGTTCTAGGTTGTGGTCACTTCTGCTGGATTATGGTTTAGATAGCTCATTGGTTTATTTTCTTTCCTATCTACACAGGGATCTAAAGGCGAGAGTACGCATCAACAATGATGGCGAATTATCAGATGATATTTTTATTAGCAGAGGAGTAAGACAGGGCTGTGTACTCGCCCCACTGCTTTTTATTTTGTACATTAACGGGTTGAGCCGCTCTTTGAGCACGAACACTAAGGACGTACCAATCATAAATGGTTCCCCCATTTCTACTCTTCTCTATGCGGACGACGCAGTACTAATGGGGCGTACTCCAAATGCTTTACGCATTTTAATAACTGGGTTTGTTGCTTTTATGTCCGATTTGGGCCTAAGTACCAATTTAAAAAAATCTTTCATCATGAACTGTGGGCCAAAAAAGTATAATATCACTTCGAAAAAATCGGGGGACAACGTATTAAAATGCACCAGCACCTTCCCTTATCTAGGGTTATTATTTTCTAATACAGGCTCATGGCAGCCACATGCTGCCTATGCGAGAAATAAAATTGGTAAATCGATTAATTCAATTTTATCTCTCCAACAACCCAAACTGGCCGATGTCATTTCCCCCCTGCTTAACATTTACCGTACCCAATGCCACCCAACTGGGACATATGGAGCAGAAGTGTGGGGTTATTGCAACAGCACCCCCCTCCAGCTGGAGGAAAATAGATTTTGTAGAAAGGTACTGGGGGGTGTTCCCTGTGCGCCCACATTCATCTGTCATAATGAACTAAGGATGCCATACATTTCCGATTTTATTAGGTCAAGGCCTGCACTTTTTTGGATAAAAATTTGGTCCAACCCAGCTGCACTTCTAACACGCAGCATAATATCTGATTGTCTATTACTTGAAAGCTCCCACCTTGTCCCCTGGTTAAATGCAGTTAACAACAGCCTGCTGAGTGTGGGCCAAGGTCTCCTGTTTAGCTCCCCTAATATCATTGCCCCTTCCCATAAGAACGGTGTAAAACGGGCACTATTTGATCTATATAAAGAGGAACGCAGGAGATCTGAATTGGTAAAGCCTGTTGTTATTAAATACCTGCCACTAACTGACCCAGACTATGTTAACCTAGCTAAACCCCGCAGATACCTGTCGATCCCAATTGGAAGATGGAACCGGAGTCTTTTATTTAGGTTCCGGGAAGGAAGTATCGTCAATTTACTAAGTTTCCCCCTTGGCTTTAATAAAAACCTAGAAGAGCTGGATTGCCCTTGCCCAGAAGGTGGAAAACAAAGTTTGTTGCACTTCCTTTTTTTCTGCGGCTATTATAAGTTGTATACCCGTCAATATCTAATGCCGATTCTTCGTAAACATAATATAAGAGACCCCACCTTGGCATTAAAATTTTTACAAATGTTGTCGACAGACGAGGTTATACACATGGTAAACTGCTTTATAAAAACCTGCATAAGATCTAGGGCTAGCATGGAACATACATAATTGGCTACTGAATGTATACTGCACTTTAGCATTATTTCATTATAAATAGTAAATTGAATTCATTATTTTATGCGTGTTTGGACATGTGTGATTTTTATAGAAATGGATAAGGTGGCATTTACAATCTCATATATTAATAGATCATGTTTGTCCCTACTGTGCACCTCGTATTTTATGTTTATTTGCTGCCAAACCCAATCGGAAATCTTGTTAGATTATGTATATCCTTTCTGTGTATTAAGCACTTTATGTTATATATATGCTGCTCTAACCCTATTGAAAAATTATTGTTTTTAAAATACTTTTATACATGTTTTTATGTGTGTTTTTAACCTGGATGTACTTTTATGGAAATACAAATTCCGAATAAAGATCATTTGACTTTTTGACTAAGGCCAGTCAAAACGAAGTTAGCAGAACAGGAGGTCTACAGGCAAAATGTTAGGGAGGAAAACCATGCCAAGAATGCCAGGTCTAACACACACCATGAAAGCAAATGCTGAGACAATAATGTGCTGCCCCTTGCAGATCTCCGTCTCTGCATTAACACTTGTACTCAATAAGGTGCACTCTACTACCTGCCACCTTGATATTAATCAGACCGGCCCATCTAAACCACTAAGCACATTATCTTTCCATCACACAATACACAGGGCCTGCTAGCGACACTACACTTTGCAAAGTTTGCACAGCGCTCCCACAACGCCTGCTAATCCATCTGCCCCATGATGATTACCCTCTACCATGATTAGTCAGTAGCTTTTGTGGGCAATGCTTCCAGAGTTTAATTATAGGCAGTGTTTAATTTGTAAAAAATAAGTGCCAGGGTTCTTGCCAGGAGGCCACTGCAGCCTGAACCACACATTGCCCGTGCCAACACTGCCAATGATAGTACCAACACAACTACTAACCAACACACTCCCACAAGTATGATAGTTCTGACTACTACAGCACTCCAAAGCTATAAGAATGGCTTGGGCTAGAGGTAATAGTCATTTTTAATGTATACTGAATGAATAATTGACTGTTGTTGTGGTCATCTCTAAATTAGCCAGCCAGGGGCAGACTGTCACAAGCGCAGGTGTTGACAATTAAGTGCCGGTGCTGAGCACCGGAAACCACCGGCTCAAATTAAGCACTGCATATATGGGAGTATTTCATTTAGTCTCTCCAAACTCTACCGTAATTGATAGAACATAAATCATTATTTAACATACATCGTTACTGCATGCATATAAACCCACCTGAGCTTCTGGCTCCAATTAAGAAAAAAACCTGTTTTTGCACTTCCAGTTATTTCTGTTCCTGTGAGTGGGTGTGTGACATTGCACAGTTAATTGTTTTTGTTGTTGTTGGTAGGAATATTATGCCCCCAAACACATTATAATATATGCAGGAACAGAGCTCCCGCTGAGTGGTTTGACATTTTTCCATTTTCATGACTACACATTCATTAGCACATTTATGAATAATAATAATAACCCGTTTTTGCGGCGGATTCTTTATTCTAGCTAGATAATTATTACATCAATTAGAACAGCAGTGAGAAATTTGACATTTGGCTTATATGATTCTCCACCGTAATATGGATTATTAATGTATAGTCCATGCCCAAAGCCCCCTCCTTCCAATGTGACTCCCAAATGAGGTGCCTTTCCTGCCTACATAGATGGACCCCCCACCCCACCTTTAAGAGTTAAACAGAAAGGTTTGCTTTCTTTCTCAGACCAAAAAATGAACAATACTGGTCATTTCACAAACATTCTTAGGATTCAACTAATTTTTTTGGGTTTGTGGTAAATTCTATCCCCGCCCGCCACCCCTTTTTCCCGTCAAATATCCGTGGATTATCTGATATTGGGGTACCTCAAGTTGCTGCCCTGAGGAAGAATAGATCCACATTAAAAGTAGATGTGTGGGAGGAATGTATGACGTTATCACTACACCATACCATGCAGTAGGTTACAACGTGGAGGTTACATCGTCTGCGTTGTTACCACGCATGGCTTTACATCGCAATTCGTTTCTACGACTTGCACTAGATGGCGCGCTGGACTTAGGAATAGTATAAATTACTATTACTACTCCAGTTAGCGCAACAGCAGGGAATGTGTTGGATTTAAAATCCAACACATTCCCTGGTGTTGCGCGCCATCTAGCGCAAGTCATAGAAACAACTTGCTATGTAATGCCATGCGTGGTAACAACGCGGATGATGTAAATCCTGCGTTGTAACCTATCAGCGTGGTATTGACAGCGTTGTAAACGCTGTTTCCTGTGTGGGAGCTGAGTGGCTAAAAAAAGTCTAGAAAAGAATATGAAGTCATCATTGACAATCAAAGATACGAACAATTGGCGTATCTAATTATAAATTAGATCAGGATTTATGGTATGGGGGTACAAATATTCACAATGCCTCTATTGGGATGGCATAGCATTTTGACCCATTCCCAGGTTTACTACCCTTAGTAAGTCTGAGAATGTGCCAAAATCCATGGCTGGATGTGTGGGAACGCCCACCCTCCACTCATGGACGCCTTCCCAACGCAGGGTAACACAAGGCAGAGATTTGCTCTGCCTTGCATTACAGTGGATTCAACAAGTTACGCTGGGCCACGCAAGGTGCGTATCTTGGAAATCTGAGTTAAGCCAGTGTGTTGTCTTGCGTTACTCTGTGTGATGCAACAGCAACGCAAGTGCTTAGAAAATCTGGGCCTATGAGTTGCACTGTGCATGTGTGCTTTACACACCTCCTGCATTTTGGTGGTAGTGCATGTAAATTTGAGATGTCATGTGCCCAATTCAATTTTAGTGTAACCCTTTGTGAAATAGAGATAAGGTGTCATGGCGACAGTGCACAACCACCTCCTACTGCAAATGTTTGCAAATTTTCAAAAGAGGAAATTATGTATTTCTCTGTTTGTATAAATGCATATTTTGCTAGTATGAGTCTTTGTGCTAGATCAAATTCTTTGTGAATATGTCAGCATGACACCTGATTACTTATAATGGTATAGTACAGTATTGTACTCTGACAACTAGGTGGGTTTTGTAACAATCGGTCATATGAGGCAGTCACAAACAACAGTGCAGAAACCACATCCTATTGTGAAAGTGAGTGTATAAGGGGAACAGTACAGAGTATTCTTAAACTTCCTAATTATTAACTCCAAAACCTAGGAGCATGAGTGCAAAGATTTCTTGGTGCTTGTAGATGTCATTAGTCTCTTGAATGCTAAACAGAATTCTACCCCCAACATCTTTCTACTTTCAATACTTCATCGTTCTCTAAAGGAGCGATCAGAAGATGAACAGTTATATGATTCTATCACTAAATGTGAAGTAATGAACAATAACTCCAATGGTGCAACAAGGGTACATGGACCCTAGACCTATAAATGAAAAAAGGCTCCCATGCCCAATCTCTGGGTTGTAGAATACCATCTTAATGTGTTGTAGGGGGCCCTGGTGTCATTGCACCTGCTGCACTGTTTACAGCTGTCAGAGTTAATTTGATCTTGACCTGAACACACAAGTCACTGTTATGGACAAGATCACAGAGGAGACATCTAGGGGGAGACTCAACATCATACTCAAGACAGAAAATGGAACCCCATGTGCAGATTAGCGCTCCCTGCCTCCAAGACCACTGGCATGCTGGGCCTTGCCCATCACCCGCTAGGGAAACAGTATTTGTTGGCACAGTCTTGAGAAACGTTTCGAGATGGCACTTCAGGCCACACAATTCTGACTTGTTATGCCCTATCAACAACTGCATAAGAAACTTGCAGACTGATCAAAGGCAAGGGCGTGGCCCATTTGAACCCCACTCTGAGAAATTGTTGCATCCAAGGGGATTGCTCTTATGTAGGACCGTCACAGTGACAGGGGAAACAGCCTTTACAGCGAGGTTTTTACCATGTTGTGCCTTTACCAGGCATTTTTTAACACACATGTTTTTACCACGTGCATGGCTTCACAACACATGCCTTTACAATGCATTAAAGGTAAGTTGGGGGGCCTTCCCCTCTCAAATGCATTGTTTTTATATATATAAACAATGTGTGGTAATGACATGCGTTGTCAAAGGATATGCGTTGTAATTAAATGCGGGGTAAAAAATGTGTTGTTAAGGCATGTGATGTATTTCCCTGCGCTGTTCCATCGTACAACCCAGTAGCAGCACACCATGTAGGTCTGCACCGATGGTTCATTAAAGCAGATTGCTGAGTTGGATTAACCTGCCAATGCTGTGCTCTGTTCTTTGACCAACTATCAGGTGATTACCTTCTTTGTGAGAGTTTGATAAACTAATGATTTGATCAGATGACTGGTCGCCTAGAATCCTGCTACAAGAATATCTGAAGCTCCGGGTACAGATACCCAATACAACCTGTGACCTTCAGTTTCGAGTGTAACAACTGACTGGCATGTAGCAGGTCAGTAGAGCATGGGAGGGAGTAATGTCTTTGCTGTGATTGAAGGGACTATATGGGCTGATTCGCCCCTCCCTCTTTGTCATCTTGGAAATATCTTATTCTTCAAAAAGCAACAAAGACCCCTCCCTTCTAACCCTTTAAAACTCAGCCGTCTATGATTCTCTGCTTGGATGCCCACCATGGGTTAGCATATAATTTATAATAGCTGAATGATGATGATGCTTATTTAACAGTTGATTTTTTATGTACTGTGATCTCTTTCCACAATTTCTGTGTCCTTCTCATAGCTCTTGGGGAGGCTGTCCATGCTCAAGAAAACTGGGATTCATTAATTTATATGGAAATATGGTATGCTTAACTGAGGCTTTGGAAAACACCTTTTTCAGACAGCGATGCCTACCTTGGCTCTTCCTTTGGAAACCTTTGACCGATGGCCATTGGATATTCGGTCATCTGACAATTGTACCCTGCTTAGGGCTGTCTGTCAAAGTACCTTGTTCAGTGCTACGATTCTCCTACGTCGGACCATCAAGTAAAGCCTTGTGTTCTAAACAGGAAATGAAAGAAATGGCCACCGCATATGGGGAGGAGACTCACAGCCTGTCAGGGACATTAACTTTAGATTACTTGATAGCAAACTCCCAATCCCACACTAGGAGTTTGTTTTTGAAGAACAAAAAACGTTGCAATAAATATGTGGGCCATTCTGCAAAGGTTTAGTCCTGCTGTGGTGGTGGCTAAGGGGAAGAGACAGAGATCTCCACATTGATCTCTAAGGGCCTGTGGGCACTCATGGTGGAGGGCCCACAGTCGTGTGGGAGTCTCCGCACTCGGGGCGAAATCCCCTCAATGAGAATTCTCACAGTCCACTTAAGATGGGAGAACCTGGTAAAAAAAACAGCACACACATAAAAAAATAATAAAGGCAATGGGGAAATATGACATTTCATTGCTCTAAGATAAAATGTCCAGCAGAAAAAGATGTAATTTAGCAGAAAAAACAGTTACGAAATGGAGGTAAGTGATGCCAAGAATGGATCGGTTAGAAGAGGTCTATGGTGAAAATGAGCAACAAAACTGTTAAGTCATGGAGAAAAAACGATGTGTTGTCAACAGGACATTTGAAATTGATGTAACCTCCCATTATTAATTCATACGAATACACAAGTCTGCAAATTGAGGTAAAGCAAGAATAAGAATGTAGGTTGTCGTTGTAATACATTAAACAGGACAAAACAGTACACACTGATTAAAGCACATGCATGGCCTAGGGTCATAACGAACACTTGCCTCTGTAGTAATGGAGGTGTTAAAGAATCCAGTCAGCCGTGGACATTTAATTGCAAACGTGTACAGATCAGTGAGGAAGCAGAGAATCACTTCAGGCTTTGTATTAGACAAATTGAACTTGTCCCAGGCAAAATGGCAGCCAGTCAAAGCTGCTTTTAAATTGTCCTGTATGGTTTGTTTAGCTAATTGATTGGTATAGGTGCTGTCAGTCAAGCTAGTCTGGAATCATGTAAATCCAGTTTTTTGAGCCACAAGGTTTTGGGAACTCCAGGTCCCAGAAGCGTTTGTACCCTAAGGTGCCATCAGCTCCATGGAGTAGGAGTGTCATCAGAAGCGCTGCAAAAGGAATTTGGGGGCCAGCCAACCACAGGGAGGTCTACCCCTGGGTATTTTGGGGAAGTGGAGAAGTCTGACAGCTGCACAAGGATTGGGTAATCTTTGGGCTACTATTGTAGCCCAAGGGGTATATAGTCAGGTATTTTGTAGGTGCCAGCTACCATTTTGTAGGTTACACGGTGGCTGGTACCTAGTCAGTGGTAGTTTTTGTGATTTGTTGCAGTATAGCGTGTTAGGTCAGGGTGTGGTTAGCCTTTGCAGTGAAGTATTAGCTGTGGTTAGCAACTTTGACCTCACTGCAATAGCAGTAACCAGAGATGAGATGGTGGCTCACGCCATGCGTCTGCTGGAGGCCACACGGTGCCTGGATCTCCTCTCAGAGGTGGCGCCGCTGCTTGGTGGCCGTCCCTTGTGAAACGCCATGGAGATGGTCGTGGCGGTGGTCATGGCCTGCCCTTCACCACACCAGCCTCCTGATCATACACGTGCACAGGTAGAAAAATGGGGCTGCTCCCGAGTCAGGAAGACTGCCCCTGGTGCAGGGAAGTCTGAGAGGCAGGTAGCGGGAGGTGCTGGCCGGAGTTGGTGGGCAATATGTAGCGGGGGAAGGAGGAGGCTCTTGGCATGAGTGCTAGCTCAGGTGGTGGGCGTGAGTTTGTAACCGTGAGGCCAAGCTCTGTTACAAGGGTCGGGCCGCCGCATATGCAGGCGCAGTCCAAAGGCATGGGGAGGTGGGATCGAACCGCAAGTGGCCCAGGGAGTCCATTTTCTTATGCGAGGGCACATGCTGGGAGAAGGAGGGGCTGGGCAGGACAGGTTAGTGGGGGTTGCAGCAGAGCAAGGGCAAGACAAGGAGGATGAGGGACAGGAAGTAGATTTTATGCATGTGTTTCAGAAGCTATTGTTAGAGGGTGGGGAGTTTCAAGAAATAGGCATGGGGTTGGAGGAGGAGGCGCCCAGGGTGGGGGCAGACACTGGCAACTGGACACCCATAAATTAGGGCAGCGAGGCCTGGCTTGACATGGCACCGGCGGAGGTTAGGGCACTATGGCACAGCAGAGAGCAGAGGTCAATTTGGCACAGGAGGTGGTGTGGATGAAGCCCCCTTTTTAAGGGGGAAGGAGGGAGCAAAAGGGAGGGAGCAGGCCCCCCTTAAGGGGGCCATATCTGCGGTGGCAGCTGCCAAGCTGAATTGGAGGATGATGGGGAGGACCAAGGATGAGGTACAGGGGATATATTTGAGTCACAGGCTTGTTGTTCTGTGGTGGGCAATGACGCTCAGCCCCTTTTGAGGGTATATGGCAGAACAGGCAAAGGAGGGGGACAGGGCAAGGAGGGACGAGAAGTGAGGTAGGAGACTTGGTATTTGGCAGGGAGGAGAGTAATGTGGGGTAGGGGTACAGGGAGGGGCAGGGCGCAAGTGAGGGCCGTGGTTGTCAGTTGTGGGAATGTACCAGCAGAATTGGACGGCAGCTTTCCTCATTTATGCTAGTGTATACTGCGAGAAGTACCCGGAGATGTCGGTTGCAATGGTTAAATATATGGCTGTGATCAGAAAGGCGCACATCAATTATGGAGGGTATGCCTGGGTACAGTATGAAGAGTAGTTCAGAGCCCAGATAGTTTTTGACACAGAGGCTCAATGGGGCAAAATTGACATGGACCTTTGGCAGCATAAAATGGGCCCGGCTAAGTTTGGGAAAACAATTTTCACAGCAAGTGGTTTGCCGATTTTCTATCAGCCCTTTCAGGGGAGCCCCACCCGAGAGGGGGTTGGAGGATCAGGGAGAGGTCAGGCCAATAGTTTCGGCACCTGCTGGGATTACAACAAAGGGAGCTGTGTGAGGGACTTTTGCAAATTGGCGCATGAGAGCTCAAAGTGTGCAGGCAAACACGCCTTGGTCAACTGCTTTGGTGCGGGGGTGTCAGGCCTCATCCATGCAGGGTCCGCAGCAGGGATACAGAAGAGACACAGAAGGGGGCAGCAAGGACAAGGAAGGAGGCTTCAGGTTGGGGAGGGGAGGACCAGGACCTATGGGGAAGGACCCGTACACCCATTAAATTGGATAGGCCGGGTTTTTGGCTTGGGGCATATGACAGACGGGTGAGGCTCAGCTTTTGTTGCAGGGGGTTACATGGGTTTCAAACTAAGATACCAGGGGCCAAGGGGGAGACGTTGGCAGATAACTTGAAATCAGCCAGTGAGCACAGGCAGGTAGTAAGGGTCGAGTTGGGGAAAGAAATCCAAGAAGATAGGATGGCAGAGCCTTTTGATGATTGGCCAATGGAGCACTTGATTGTGTCCCCTATTGGGGTGGTTCCTAAGAAGGAACCGGGCCAGTTTTGACTTATTCAACACTTGTCTTGGCCAGAGAGGAGCAGATGACTGTCACGTACTCATCGGTAGACGTGGCCTTATCCCTGGTGGATAAAGTAGGACATGGGCACTAATGGCGAATATCGACATTAAGTCGGCTTTCCGTTTGTTCCCGGTACACCCCGCTGACTTTCAGCTGTTGGGCATACAGTTTGAAGGGAACTGTTATGTGGATAAAGCACTGCCCATGGGATGATCCATATTGTGCGCCCTGTTTGAATGATTCAGCACCTTTTTTGCAATGGTTGTTTATCAAATGTACGGGCCATGTTAATGTGACACACTACCTTGGTGACTTATTTTTTGTGGGGAAACACGCTACCAGAGACTGCCAGCATGTGCTGTCACATTTTCAGGAATTGATGGGGGACCTGGGGGTGCTGTTGGCACCAGAGAAGATTGTGGGGCCCACTGTAGGGATATCATTCCTCAGAATCAAAATTGATTCCCAGGTAATGGAAGTCAGGTTGCCTGAAGATAAAGAAATTGTCCATGCACCAGTTGCTGGACGCAATGTTGGGGAAAAAAGTCACAGTGAAGGAAGTCTAGGTTTTGTTGGATTTTGCATGCAGAATGGTGAGAGTAGGAAGGACTTTTTGCAGGAGAGTGGGTTTGACTCTTACCTGGCTACCTTTTCTGTATCGTCATGTTCGATTCTCAGCTAGGGTCATGGAAGACCTGAGGATGTGGAGAGTTTTTCTGCATTCCTTTAATGGTATTCCCTTAGGGTCATGGGCAGAATTCGACTGGGGTGCTCAAATTTTCTCTGACGCATCGGGTGGCTTTGATTTCAGTCTATACTAGCAAGGGCACTGGTGCGCTGAGGAATGGCTGCAGGATTGGGAACAGTTGGGCAGCAGTATTGCCTTTTTGGAATTCTTCCCCTTGCTTGTAGCCATAGAGCTGTGGGGTGACTTATTCAAGCACAAAAAGGTTATGTTTAGGACAACATAGTAGTGGTGCAAGTTGTCAACAGGCAGTCAGCAAGAGACTCACAGGTGTTGATGTTGCTGAGGGCCTTTGTGTTGAAGTATCTACAGCTGGATATCATGTTTAGAGCACAACATGTCCCAGGGGTGGACAATGACATTGCAGATGCTTTGTCTCGTTCTTCACAGTGGGAGAGGTTCTATGGACTGGCCACAGAGGTGGACAGTGTCAGGACTAGAATGCTGCATCAGTTATGGACAGTAGCAGAAAAAGGATTGACCAAGGCAAGTGAAGTAAACATCTTACCACTAGGATACTTCTACAGAGATCTAAGACTGAGGACAAGAGGGGCAGGTGTGTGCTACCGCCTAAGCTTATCTTATCGCCACCCACTATTGATTCTCTCCCTTGTCAGGGTTGGGTGATAATGATTGACTTAACAATTCAAAATTAACCATCTTGCCTACCTCAACCTCAGCTAACAAATGCTCTATCAGTTACAATATGTCTTTAAGTGAGTCCACTGGCATTGAGATACCCGCTAATGATCTTGTTCTGGAAGGCCCTGGTGGTACTCACACTAGACCTATGCTGGCTCTTGCTAGCTCTGCCAATAAGGTTCAGCTGCAAAGTTGGAATATTGCTGGGTTGGCAGCCAAAGTTCAACTAAGGAACTTTGTTGAATCTATATCTGCTTTCGATATTGTTATTTTTCAGGAGACGAGGGCCATTAGGCATTTGTTTTGTGATGGCTGGCAGGTGTTTTTTTTATTTCCGCTACTCATTCAGCAATGGGTAGAGCCAGTGCTGGTCAAGCTGCTTAGTTTAAGATCACTCTTGATTTCTCCATCTCACCCATCACTACCAATAGCAGGCTGATGTAGGCGTTTACTATCAAGTTGACTACGTTTCCAAGCTTTGTTTTGGTGAACTTCTATACTACTAAAATAAACCTCAATTTGGTACCTCTTTTTTAATTTATTGAAGACCTGGTATCTTGCCCCCCTACTCCGACTTAGCACTAAATATAATTTTAGCAGGGGATTTAAATGCTAACCTTGCTATTGAGGTGGCTGGAGCAGCTGGACATGGTTTATCGTCTCTTAATTACCAACATCTAACAACCTCCGTCGGCTCAAAAGAATGTAGGGGCCTGATGCTGTTTCCTTAGTTGTACAAACATGACCTGCGTAACCTCCTTGAATGGGCTGTGCAAGGAAGCCTTGGACCCCCACTTTTGTTGGAGGGGCAGGTTTGTCCATCATTGACCATATTTTAGCCAGTAGGAACCCGTCAGACTATATTAAGGACTGGTGGTTTTACCTAGTCCTTTTAGTCACCACAACTTACTTTGTATTACACTGGAATGCCCTCAGAGTCGACGAAGGGCTATTGCTGTGGGAGGTTCCAATATACTCCTGAAAAAATTAGGGACTTAGGCTCGCCTGGAGTTCTGTAAATCTGAATGATAGTCAGCGCAGGCTCTGTAGTGATCATTTGATCTTAATTTTTGATTGTTTAAGGCCGTGTAGATTCTTTTGTTCTCCTAGAGCATACCATTAGATCCTACCTCTTGAAACCACTTGTACGTAATTGGAACCACTGTCTCTCATGGTTTGATAGGTATTGCAGGGAGGCCCAGAGGAGACTCCACAGTGCTTTAAGAGCCATTCCTGGGGATAGGGTGGCTATCGCCAAAAATAGGAGGCATTCCAAGTTGGCCATTACTAAGAGAAAGCTTGAACTGAAGGTCAAGGCTTGGACCTTCCTGGCTAGTTCATGTAGGGATAGAAATTCTGGCTCATTATGGAATATTGTCAATAATAGTAATATTTTTAAGACTAATAATAACCAGATGTGTTCTGATATTTCTGTGGAGTCCTGGCTGGCTCATTTCAGCCGAGTGTACCACTGAGCCATTTTTGATAGTTTGGCTTTGCTGAAGTTACAGTGGCTATTTGTGAGGCCCAAGTCTAAAGCCCCGGGTCTTGATGGGGTCCCTATGGATCTACATAAATTGGAGGTGGACCTTTGTTCGACTATTATTACCACTTTTGCCAATGTACCTGCAAAAAAGGTATTCCGGAATCGCAGCGTTCAGCCATCATCGTGCCTATATTTAAAAAAAGTCAATAGGGCATCTCCTTGCTGCTATAGGTTGATTTTTCTTATTGATTCTACAGTAAAAGTTATTGGAAGGGTGGTCCTTGACAAAATTATATCCTGGTCTATTGTGAACCATATCATCACCGATGTTCAATACGGTTTAAAGGCCGGACTGGGCACACAAGAGCAATGCCTTAACATACACCTCCTAATTAGTAAATATACCATTGCGAAAAGAGGCCATGTTTATCTTTTATGGAGCTGACCTGCGCCTTTGATAGCGTTGTCAGGTCAAAACTTTGGGAGGTACTCGAAGCTAAGGGACTGATCACGGCCTGGTATTTTTAAGAGTGCTTCAGAAAGATTTAAATGCTATCATGAGATACAGCGAATGTGAGAAGAAATTTGGCCTGGGTCGAGGTGTCCCATAAGGCAGCTTGTTAGTGCCAATTTTATTCTTATTATATATCAATGATTTGGATTTTAATTTAGTTACCAAGGGAAATGACATACCAGTAGTGGGTGGGCACAGTATGCCTGTCCTCATCTACCCAGTTGAGGCTATTTTAATGTCCAGACCCCCGACGACCTTCAGTTACTTTTAGATCTTTTTGTAAATTTTATGAACAACCTAGGCTTGACTACAAATTTTGCCAAGTACTATGTTATGGCCGTAAAAATATGAATTTGCAAACTCTTATGTTGCAGGGGGTTCTTATTTCGGGAGCCCACAAATTTGTGTACCTGGGGGTTACATTTGACTCCCACGGGACTTAGGGCCTGTGGCTGAAAGAGAGGAGATTCAAATTTTGTGCATCAGTTGGTTTTCTTTTTAGTATCACCTCTAAATTTGGCAATACGCCCATTGCACCTATGATGGAGATCTATAAACGGAAGTGTTTACCAGTCCTAACTTATGGAGCTGATCTGTGGGGCCAGAAGGAAACCAGGTTGATGCAGGGAGAATAGCACAAAGGGCTTATTTACAAGCCTCTTGCGCCGCCAGTATGTCACTTTTTCCCATACTAAAAATGACAATAAGCTCCAATGCGTGAAGACGAATACTTGGTATTCCACCCGATGCGTCAACACACTCTACATAAAGATCTTGGTTTACCCTTTGAAGTTGATGAGATCAGCCCAGCGCCACTGATGATATGGTGCTCAATCTGGAAAAACCCTTAAACCAGTCTGAATACAATGATTATACTAGATTTTCTATTGTGTGACAGGAGCCTCTTCATCCCAAGGTTTTCCATACATTAAAGGCACTTGTGTTAAGTTGGGCAGATCTCATGTATTCCACCAGCCTGGTCCAAACTACAACTGGGTTGGGATCGTGTTAGGAATGGATCCCAACATTTGCGGGATCGGACCCTGTTGACTAGATTCAGGCTGGGCCAGATAAGGCGTCAGCTCTCACTCCCCCCTGGGTCACTACAATCCCATTTCTATCTTGGTATGGCCCGCTGATGAGCACTCGTTGCAAACTCTGGCGCATTTTGTATTTTTCTGCAAATTGTATTGCTGATTTACCAAGAGTTTAATAATTCCACTTCTTAGGGGTGCCGCGATTCACAAGTATGCTGTGGCCTTCCTATTTTTACAAAGGCTTCTTTCTTTGAAAGACTGTTTAGGTGTGGCCACGTTTCTGAAGTGTGCCCTCTGGCATAGATTATCCTTGCCACTGCAGCTGCCTGGATTTTAAACTCTGTACTAGCTACATTGTTCTTGTTCACTTGATGTTCTTTATTACCATTTTATCTTGCCCTCTGCACTTTGTTTGACTACCTTGGAATTCAAAATCCGTTCTGGACAGTAGTAGTAGCAAGTTACTGGATGCTGGTATGTGATCTGGAATGTAGTTTTGTTTTATAATATTTTAGCATATGTTTATGTGTTTATGCTTTTATGATTCTGTATTTACGAATCGAATAAAGTATTAAAGAAATAATACATTAAATTGGACCTGGGGAGCCCAAAAATAGACTTGCTAAACATTAAAGCTGCGGCAAGGGGCCCACTCATAAATTTCATGCACTAAGATCAAGTTGCTACTTAACTTACCTAACACAGTGTACAGTCCTAAGGACTTAACTTCTGCATTGTTCTAAAAATGATAAATGCAGTGACGAATTGCATTTATCTAAGGTGCCTCCCTACTTTGTGGGGTTCTGGATGCTTGCAGTTCTGTCATATAGTTTCAGTTAATTGTTTCTTGTTGAGGTGTTGGTCATTCTAACAACTACTTTTAATCCACAGTGTTTTTAAAGTTAAAGTTTAGTGTTCAATCTAGAGTAGCTTTCCTTTAGAGTATGTCACAACCCCCTTTCGTAGTAAGAGCAGGTTTATTGAAACCGAGGTACCTATGTCCATACAAGAGCCCAAAAGGTGCAGAACCACCACACGGCTCCATTCTGCAACCTTTCTTCACATAGAATCAAATTTGATTTTTTTAAAACTTTTTCTTTACACTCCAAGCCCCAGAGAACCAACCCCAGGCTTCTAGTCACTGGGTGTTAGACTTGGCATCTTTTGGCGTGTTTCCCCTGAGTTTTTGCTTTCTGACCTCCCGGTTTTGACTCTGTTTTTGCTGGTGTAATGATTCTGCGCACTTTTCTCACTGCTGATCAGTGGTAAAGTGCAAGTGCTCCTGTAGTAAAATGTGGTTTGGATTGGTGTTTCCATGATTGGCCTATTTGATTAATGTGTCAGTCCCTAGTAAAGTGCACTGGGAGTGCCGGGGCCCATAAATCAAATGCTGTTGGTGGGCTGCAGCACTGGATTGTGCCACCCACGCAAACAGCCCGTAAAGTGTAACTCTGGCCTGCTATTGCAGAGCCTGTGTGCAGCCTGGGGCTGCCATGTCAACTTGGCAAGTGCAAACACTTGCCAGTCCTTAAACCTTTCCTTTTCTACATGTTAGTGACCCCTAAGGTAGGCCCAAGGTACCCCCACGGACAGGGTGCATTGTATGTGAAAGGTAGGACATGCCCTGGTGTGTGTGGCATGTCCTGATAGTAAATTACAGCCAATTTCGCTTTCCGCTATTGCAAGGCTACCTGTTCCCATAGGCCGGAATGGGGAGTTTGATTATAACATCGTATAATCCTAACTGACCCAGGGAACATGGTGGAAAAACGACTTTAGTATGCCTGAACTCAGAATGATAAAATACATCTTTTATTGAAGTTGTTTTTCACATTCTGTGTTTGAAAATACCACTTTTAGAAAGTAGGTATTTTCTTACCTAACCATCCAGCCTGCCTCTGCTAGCTTGTGTATTGTCTGTCTGGTTTGCGAGTGACAGGGGCTGGGGAGACCCCAGGAGACAGGGTGAGTCAGCACATGGCTGTATAGACCTATCTGCATGTAGAGTGGTGGGAGGAGTAGCACCTGGGCCGGAATAGGGCTGTGCCTGCCTTCCTCAATGCTGGCTCCACCTCCTGTGGTGCGTCCGATGACCCTGGCCCACTCTAACAAAGGAAGGAGGTGCACACTGGCAGAATGCACCCAGAACTGGTTTGAGCTAGGTACAGGACCCTCTGCCTTCAGAGGACAAAGGATTTGCTAGTATAAATATTGGGGCTTTCTGCAATCTACTTTTGTGAGTTTCTCCAAGGGCTTAAGGTAGAGCTTTCCCCCTGTTCAAGAAGTCTCAGGAACAGCAAAGATTTCAAGCTCGACGCCGTCTACGATGCCGCTGCCAACTCCGCGTCCTGAAGGCACCGCAGAGGGCACCGATGCAACGCCGCACCGTGACCCTGGTCTCACTGACGACACCTGCTGACCCCGCCACCGAGCCGCTGCTCGCACCGCGACCTGTGGGTACCACACTCAGCACCGCCTCGCTTCACAACGATGCCTTGGTATCCCTGAAGACATCACTCCCTGCCGGACTCGACGCTGCTGCTTGAACCGTGGTTTGAGGGCACCGCTCGTAAAGTTACACGATGCAATGCCCTCATCCCACACCGCAGCCTTGGCCTACCGATGCTGGTGCCATTGACTCCAGTTCGTCAGCCGACGACAGCGCTTCAGCAACGATGACGCCGCTGCTTACACCGTGACCTGGCAGCACCGTGATGAGCACCACCTTCATCTCACACCGCGAACCTGGTCTCACGGATGACGCCATCTGATGCCGCCACTGAACCGCTGCTTGCGACCTGAGGGCACTGCACACCGCACCGCTGCACTTCGCACCGCAGCATCCGACGCCTGCCGACGCCAGCGCTCCTGTTTTCAACAAAGATGAGTTCGACCTGCAATGCGTGTGACTTCGAGGGCACCGATAATTCCTGCCCCGACCTCCGGAACCGACGCCCGCGGACGCCGTGTTTTCTGAAGCTCAACGAGAGGTCATCGACGCCCTGCATTTCTGAAAGGTACTGCTTGCGGGTCTTTCCGACACTGTAGCTGGCCCGCGACGCCGTGGTCAGCCAGAACTGTTTGGATTTGTTTGCTCACGATGCTGTGATAGCCCAGGACAGAGCTATCGATATTAAGAAACTGTTTTTCAAGGTTATTTTGATAGCTGAAGATTTTTAAGTACCGTATTGTAGATTTTTTATTGTGTTTGGTCTTGTCTTTAGTATATAAAACTATTGGATATTTTTCTAAACTGGTGTGGTGTCCTTTTGTAGTGCTTACTCTGTATTACTGTGGGTTATGTGCAAATACTTTACACACTGCCTCTAAGATAAGCCTGACTGCTCGTGCCAATCTACCTAGAGACCAGCTTGAAAGGGGAGAGAGCTCGGATAGTGAGTGTGAGGGCTGGGACTTCAGGTGGTTCCTAGAGACTTTCCCCTAATTGTGCTTTCAATGCATGTTGAACTCTGAAGTGCTGATAGTGAACCAGAGGTGAAGTGGTATGTCCCTCGGCTAATATATTCTCCCATTTACGAAATTCACCATCTTTGAACAGGTCACCTACTTCTGTAATGTTTACCCTGTGCAGGGCCTTGGAAACTTCCATTTCTTGACCTGTTGGGAGCCTGGTGCACCATTAGAGGTATCGAAGGTGAGTACAATAACGCTCCTGCCTGTCTATCAAGTAGATTGCACCAGGCGTGTGTGGTGGGGTTAAGTGTATCCAGTATGCTGTGCTTTCTAGTGGGCATCTTATAAATCACTTGAGGAAGGACGTCTGGGTCAGCTTCAATTTTCTCTATGTGTATGTGCGGGAGAAACTCCGGGCCATGCATCCATGTGTGAGCATGTGAGCACTGGGCTGCTCTATAATATAATTCTAGGTCCAGGGCGTTAAGACCTCCCATGGAGAATGGCAAAGTAAGAGTTTCCCATTTGACCCGGAGTTGTTTACTCGCCCAGGCTAGTTTGATCAAGATCAATCTCATCTTAGAGAATATGTGAGCCGGGAGCAACAAGGGGATATTTTGAAAGAGAAATAACAGTCTTGGATGGACGACCATCTTCATTAATGAAATTTGTCCCATCAACTAGAGGGGTAATCTTATACATCTGGCCACGTCTTCCTCGATCCTACTCAGGGCTTTCCCATAGTTGTGAATAAAGACTACCTCTGAGTCAGTGTGTACTTGTATACCTAGATAACGGACTGAATCTGTGGTCCATTGCAATGGGAATTCGATGTGAATTGGTTGCGTAGACGGGATCAACGGGAAAATTTGAGATTTGGTCCAGTTAATCTTTAAGCAAGACAACCGTCCAAAGAGGACCACCTCAGTTAGCAGTGGAGTAAGGTGAGTAGCAGGTTCTCTGACATCTAAGAGCATGTGATCCGCATAGGCTAAAGCTATCAATTGGTAATCTGGGAAGCGCACCCCCCTATGACTATGGTATTCCCTAACAGCACACAGCAGAGGCTCAGCAACTAGAGCATATAATAAAGGGGACAGGGGACACCCTTGACAGTGCCTCTAGAAATGGACATATGAGTCGTTACTTTATTCCCCAATCTGACTCTGGCAACCGGTGCCTCATACAATACTTTTACAAGCTGGAGAAAGACCCCACTCCAACACGTCTCAGTACCGCTTCCATAAAGGGCCATTCCACTGAGTCGAATGATTTCTCAGTGTCGAGAAAGACCACTGCTGCTTTGACTTTCCTGTTTATATGCTGAATCGCAGCACAGACAGTTATAAGATTTGATGTTAAGTTGCACCCAGGAACGAAACCAGCCTGCTCCGCACCCACCAGGTTGGGGATCAGGGGTTCAATTCAATTGGCCAGTATTTTAGCGAAATGTTTTGTGTCCACATTTAGCAGAGACAGGGGTATGTAGGAAGAACATTCATTAGAGGGATTCCCTGGCTTGAGAAGGGTGACTATTATCGAGGGGGGCATCACTTTACTCTCTGCCATCTCCTCAAACAAAGAGACGTGGTATAAGCTGGTCTTGAAAGGCTTTGTAAAAAGCAACAGTCAGCCCATCCGATCCCGGGGCCGTCCCACCCTTCATTGATGTTAATGCTACCCTTACCTCCCTAGGGTCCAAAGGAGCCATGAGATACTCTCTGTGGGAGAATGTAAGCCAAGTCATCTGTATATGCGTTGAGTATTCCTCAGTTGCTTTATCGTTCTGTGTTATGCAAGATCTATACAGCTCCGCATAATATCTGTAGAATCTGCCAGCAATTCCTGTCGAATCGTGAATTATTCTGCCCTCCTCCCCGTAATCTCTACGATGGTTCCAGTGTTCCTTGGAGGACGCTGCAAGTTGGCAAGCAGGGCTCCAGGGCGCCCGTCCACTCCATACACTTGTGCTGTTGCATATTTGCCCAGATGTTTAACTTCGCTTTCTGCGGTGTCTTGATATTCTTCTAGGGTTTGTCTGATGTCATTTAAGCATTTATTGTCACAAGTCTTTTGGTGTTCCTGCTACAAACATGCTATTTCTGACTCTAGTCTTGTAAGCCTATTCTGAATTGAATGCAGTACAACTAATGAACACCTTGAAGGCTTCCCAAACTGTCGGGAAGGAGGAGACCGACCCAATATTTTCCCTAAAAAAGGTCTCAATAGCCATGGCCATTTCCGTGCGAAACACCTGGTCTAGCATGGAGTAAGCATGGAGTAAGGGGGGAATCTCCATGGGAATGGTGCAAAGCATTCTACAGGTATTTCCAATTCCAACTGAACCACAGAGTGATCTGAGTAGGTCCTAGGAAGGGGCTCACAATTTGTGACCTGGGGAAGACGACTTCTGGACACCAACCAGTAGTCAATCCTAGTGTTCCATCAGGTCCTTGATAGCGCTTGCTGCTGCCGCCAGCCGCCTGGACTGGCCCCTAGACCTGTCGCTGGTGGGGTCTAGTATACAATTTAAATCTCTCCCCCATATTTGCGGAGGTTCATCTGCCTTGAGCAAACGCACCACCATTGCATGGTAAAATTGCGGGTCATCATAGTTAGGAACATATATGTTCACCAATCTGGCTCCAAATCCCTCTGCACAGCACCTGGTAACTACGAACCTGCCATTAGGATCGATCTCCTCGTCCTGCAACGTAAGACCTGATTTGGGATTAACCCAAGTGAGTACGCCTGCTGGGTGGAATTGACCCCGCAATCTCCTCTGGGACAACATCTTATTTTGGGGAGTTGAATGTGTTTCCTCTATCAATGCGACATCAACCTGGTGCCGCTTGAGGGAGGCTTCTACCTTACGGAGTTTGCTATAATCATTTAATCCTTGGACATCTCATGTCCAGAGATTAATTTTCCTATTCACCTTCTTTGGAGTGGAAATACTAATCTCGGCAATACTGTGTCCTGCTAGCCTGATTTTCAAGAATCGTACCACTTGTAAGAGGATGAGACTCTTTACCCCTAACCCTTCCCCACCCATGCAATGCCTTCCCCATGTAAGCATAGATGACCCCATATCCACCTATCCCCCACAAACTTGCTTCATGACAGAAACATCAAAACAATTAGTAACAATAACAACCCCAAATTCGCCAAGTGGGTTACACAGTGGGGCAGATGTTGCCGGCATTCCGCCTAGTACTGAGCCTCCTGAGCCCACACCGCTAGTTCACTGAGTTGCTTCTCTCAATTTTAGCCTCTGGTGACCCTCCCCTAGCCTCATTATCCACAGGACCTTCCGCCCGCTTTGATCTGGTGCACTGTTGTAGTCACGGTGCATGTTCTGGAATGCAAAACATCTAAGGGGAGCAACCCCAATTAGGCAATCCACAAATGTACTTCTCCACCCCTATCACTGGAAGAGACCATGTTTATTTTGTGGCAAGCGGGAAAGGTAACGCCAGAAAACGGCCACCATCCGCCAGAGGAAAATCAGCTATGTCCCTTCTCCCAGACCCAATGAAAATTATTGAAATTCATAGTTCACTGTTCCTCAGAGTCTGGGGTGGCGTCGTCCTGCATCGGTCGAGCCTTTGGGGATTCCCATTGGGCCTGTCACCTACTCTTTTTTTCAAAAATTGCAGTGCTTGCTTAAGATCAGTAAAAATATGTGCTTTCCCATCTGCCTGCCCCCCCAACTTTGCTGGGACGATCATATTGTAGTCCAAATTAAGATCTTGCAGCTTGCGTTTTACTGGCAGGAACAATCGACGTGCTCCTGTACCTGCTGTGTGAAGTCTGGATAGATGGATATATCCATGCCCTCATACCTCAATTATTGTAGCTCCATGGCTTTTCTAAGTGCGGCATCTCTGTCCCTATAGTTAAGTACTCTCACAATGATGGGAAAAGGAATGGCGCCGGTCTGGGGCCAGGGAATGATGCGCGCGCTCAATTATGAACATATTTGAGACAGTTTCTCTGTCCAATAGCGTTACCAGTAATTTGTTTAATGAAGAGCTCCATGTTTTGTATATTTCTGAATTGCGCTATGCCAACTATGTGCACGTTATTTCTCCTTGAGCACGCTTCCAAATCCTCAGCCTTGGATTGAACGGAGAGTAACAGTTTGTCTAATTTCGTGGTTGTGCTCAAAGTGGTATTCAGCGTATCCTCAGTGTTTGAAACTCTTTTCTTTACAGTGTCCAGCCTCTCCAAATGTTAGTCCAGCCGCTTGGACATTCTATCCATCCTGAAGGTGAGGGCATCAATCTTCCCGTCAATTTTTGTCAAACTGCGCTGCATCACCGTCAGGATCTGCTTCAGGTCTGAGTCTGCTGTCGTGTCCCCTATCTCAGACCCCGAGGCAGTGTTCTCTAAGTCCTTCTGCCGGGGGTTTTGCGAGTTTCGAATTGTGGTTTAGACTGCGATTTTTCTGTGCGCCCCACGACTCCCTTATCGGCAGGATCCTGTGCCAGAGGCCGCCCCTCACCAGGCACAAGTGTGGGGGGGGCTCTCTGTTGGTATAGTACTGGTCTGCACACAGGTTTTAAAGACGACACCACTGTCACACTGCCGCTTCCTTCCCTCTGCAGTGACCGCCAGGCATAACCGATGGCTGTTACGCTGCTGCTATGTTATGCTGTTATGGGGGCCATGCTCGTGCTATCGGCAGGCTTCAATCAGGAGCTCACATGACGGCTCCAGGCTCGGGTCCGCTAGGCTGAGCGTTGCCCCCCCCCATGTGCCTATATGCCCCACCACGTCCCACTCTCACCGCTGCAGAGCCTGCGTCGTCTGAGTAGATCGTTGTGCACTGTACAGCAGGATGACATGGAAAGTATCTTTTCCTCACTGGCTCGGCTGCAGTTTCTGGCTGCCTTTTTCTCCTCTATCGTCTAGGGTCCATCACTCCCAGTATCTAGCTTAGGGAAGGCCTTCCGGGGGATCAGAAAATGCAGGCTCCCCTCCAGTCATGAAATTTAGCCTGAGTGCTCCACGGCAGTAGGATAATATGATAACTCTGGAAGCATCAGAGGGGGAGAAAAATCACCTACGCCTGTTAAGGAGTCACATTGTCCACCCCCGGTGGCGCATCAGGGCCCGGGCTAGCCGATTGGGACTTATCGCTGCATGCTGCTGTTCAGCGGCACTACCCGTCACCACACCTCCAGGGCGCAGGGAGGATGTCCACTTGCAGTCAATCCAGAGCGCCGCCCGATGACGCTCTCTAACACTGGTACCTGCAGCCGGGAACTAGCAGGCACCAGTGTCACACCTCTGGCAATGTCGTTTCTGTGGGGGGGTGAAACCTTCCGGGCAGCCGCCGCCTCGCGACCCGGGGCAGCCTCCCCTTGCCAGCACCCCAGTAGGATCAAGCGGGCGTGCGTGCTCCGCCGCCGTGTTTCGATGCAGGCCTTAGCACCAGGCTGGAACTCGTCACTCCCCGTGGGCCCCAGCAGAATCCTTTTTCCTCAGGGTTTCGGCCTCCGATTGTGCCAGGGGCACTATTGTAGCTCTTTAAGGGGTGAGGAAATGGATATTATTGTGGAGAGAAGCAGGATCGTTGAGGATAGAATTCGTGGCTCGTGGAGCTACCTTAGAGTGTGGCCATCTTTGGGCCAGGCAAGCTCTGCCCCCCATGGAGAGCAGATTTGTTAGTGAATGTGAGAAATTGGGTGTGCGCACTGGTCTAGTAACAGCCAAAATCCCTGGCAGGGCGAACCGTAAAAGTCACTAAATTAACCTTTGATGAACCCTTGGTAGCTTGCCACAGAAAGCACCCAGGCTTAACTTAGAGGCAATCGGTAAATTGTTTATGTAGCACTCAAACAGCAATGAAGTGAAAACTCACATAAGAAAAATCCCACACCAACTTAGAAAAATACAGCAGATTTTAATAAATTCTTTGCCATCAAAACAAAAGAAATCCAATTGTAGAACCAGAGTTAAGAATTTTTTAAGTTTTTGCTAAAAATTAGAGCCTAACGTATCAAAGCACCAATCGTGGACATCTATTCTCTCGAGACCGGGTTAAAGTTGGGTGCAGGTGACGAAGCAAGGCTCAAGCAGCTCAAACAGCAGGGCAGGCCTCTGAAGGCTTGTTATAGATCAATTCAGGCTCCAGGCACCAAAGCAGTCCTTACAGATTCAGCAAAACAGTCTTGTGGAGTACACAGCAAGCCCAGCATCGGCAGTTCTCTGAGAGTCCTTCCGAGGGTCCAGAAAGAGAACTGATGAGTGGGTCTGAGACTTCCCTTTTCATACCTGGTGCCTTCCCTGAAGTAGGAGAAGTTTATAGTAAAGTCCCTTTGAAGTGCTTGATGTTTTCTGACACCCCGGAATGGCTCCAAGCTAGCTGCAGTGTTTTTTCTTTTCTTTTTTTGTGTCCTCATATTTCCACAGAATTTGTCCCTCAAATCTCAGAACTTGGGAGCAGGTGTGAGCCCATCAACATCTCTGCCCCATCACATCCGACTCTTATGATCATCTATTTGAACATGGGCACTTGCCGACGCACAGTAAGTGATCCCAGGTATAATTTTCGGAACCCTTACTTTCTCTTGCACCAACAGCTCTCAAAACTTTGCCACAGTTTCACCCTATCCGGATTACCATGTGCCGTATCTAATTAATGAACATGCATCGCAGAGGCAGTCCATTCCAAAGTAAGTGGGGGTTCCCCTAGTGTCCATATTTTGAAAATCTCCCTTCTTGCTAGTAACATTAAATAAAACATCAATTTCTTTCCCTGCTGACTCCTTCCTTTCCCCTCTTCTTCCCTAATATCTAATCCGAAAATGACTAGCACAAGCCTTACCTGTGTCTCTCGTTTGAGGACTGCACTCAAAACCCCACCCACACCTCTTCAATCGGTCTCCACAGCCGAGCATTTAAAACACATATGGTCATCTTTAGCTGCCAACTCCCCAAATCTCTTGCAAGTGTCCACTGGCATGCCCTTAAGCTTCAACATCTTGCACAGACTCCAGTAGCATCTGTACAAAGTAAAGAGATGATTCCTCCTTAATGCAGCAGGTTTGACAACACCACAGAACAAACTCAAGATACTTTCCATAAATCTTCCAACTCCACGTCCGTCAAGCCTTTCTCCCAGCTCTCACATGATGGTTTTATCTTCCTGTCTGCTGCTGCAACCAGCTGCCAGTACCAAACTGAGACATCTTTTTTCCTTGGTCTCTTGTGCTGCAAGTCCAATTCCATCCGGCATGTTTCAGTCTGAGTCCACTCTTGATTCCTACCCACAGCTCCAGTTGTATATATTTGAACCTGAACATTGATCGTCCTGATTTTGGCATAGTTTTTCATCATACTTTTCAGCATGACCCCTATTGCGTCTTCCTCTGGACAATCAGCACCCTGCAGCTTTTAAGCTGGAATGCTCAACAATAATTCTGTAGGTCTGTCAGCACCAACCCTTCCTTAATTAATCTTCCTCTCAACTTTTTCCATGCAATCCTTGCTCTCTTGTTACCCCAAACAAAGCGTATTATTCCTTATGGATCCCTTCCAAAAGGTTAATGGTATGTTATCAAATAAGAAGGTGAACTCCAAATTCAGATGGTCATACAGGGACAGTTATAGGTTAATCCATTGTTTCATCAGGACGCTGCTCTCTTTAATGACTGTACTTAAATTCACCTCGGACATGACACTGAGATCACTCATCACTTGAACCCCAAGGTACTTTAGTCCTTCCTTTTCCCCCTTCCCAACCACAATTTCATGTCATTGCTTCAGTTTTTTCTTCATTCACCTGGTAACCTGAATAAGCCCCAAAAACTTCCCCTTCTTTCTCAACCACTGGTATTGTCTCTTTAACCTTGGCAGTGTAAATAATAAGATCATTCACATACAGGTATACCTTTTTCTTGAACCCACTATACATAAAAGGGACTAATTACTCGTTTAACCTCAGGCTTTGTGCAAACCTTTTGATGTATAGGTTAAACCAAAGTGGGGATAAGGGGCACCCTTGCCTGGTTCCTCTCATAATATTCACTCGGTCTGTACGTTTGCTGTTAACAAGGACCCTAGCCTTAGGTGTACTGTAAATTAGATGAATTACCTTACAAAATTTATCACCCAATCCCAGGTAGGTAAGTATTTTCAGCAGGCAAATCGAATTCACCTGATCATACCACTCCTAAGCTACTGTTTTCTGTTTTCTTTCCACTTGTTTTCACTAGCAATATTAAGCTCAGCTCCCACCTTAAAAAAGGATCTTCAGGACTGTGTAAACTCAGCTTGGGGACCACTTCTTATCTGCCTCTGTTCCTGGAGACGTCTCTCTTATTTACTATTTTATGAGGCCTTGTCCTTGTTCCTCCTGAATGTAGATAGCCTCCACCTTCTGACCTGCTCTACTGCACCAAGCCTGATTCTAGGACTTTTCCTCAGCTCAAACTGTACCTACTAGTCTGGGGAAGCCCAGATGCACATCCCATCTTCCTTCCCACCTCATCACTTACAGCTACTTCGAAACTGGACAGGCTCCTGCACTCACCCTCCCCCGCCTTGTCAGTGATTGCAGCACTTAATTAAATTCTTTCAGTGTCCCCATTACCGGACTTCCTGTCTCATGCGTTCTTTCTTAACACCAATCCCAGCAGCGTTCCACCTTTGTGCAGAGTCCTCCTCCCGCACACATCCAGGGCTGACGGCTCCTGCATCCTTTCTTCTGGGCTCCCTTCAGTTGTCCAGCAACTAATGCCTAGGCCGCCAAGCCTAGACCGTGGCGAGGCATGCTAAGTTGCCACCCGACCTCTCCTCAGCTCCCGTGCTGCAAAAAATGAAGTTACCACTCTCCACAGATCATTCCAGGTTAGTTAAAACACTGGTGCTGCTGCTCCACTCCTCACTCCTTCCTGAGCCGTTCAGTAGCTGCCCATGTCATATACACACATGCTCACTGTAGGCTGGCTCCCAACCCACTGACTCAGCAGGCTGCTATGTTCTCCTCTGTACCAGAAAATGCAGTCATGACAAGTTCTTTGTGTAAAGTCAGAGTACAGCCCATTTAGTTGGAAATGGGGTTGTGCCCAGTTCCGCACCCATCCTGCCAGTTGATGGCCCATTTAGGCACCCCTAATGCCTCTATTGTGTGGCTGCCTGCGAGGAATAAAAAAGTGAAACTACACCTAGTCATGTGACCCAGGAGATGCTGCAGGCACCAAATGGCTGAGGGCAGGAAAATGTCCACTTTCTAAAAGTATCATTTTCAAAACAGTAATTTAAATTTTGACTTTACCATTAAAGAGGATTTTTAATGACAAATGTGTTGATACCAAACATGAACTGCTTACCTGTTTCAAATTATAATTTATTACTTATTAAATGTAAAAAGGCAACCCAATCTTATCCTATGGAACAGGTAAGTATCACATTAGCTTACATTGCCAACCTCTTGAATACAATGCGCCCTGCCCTACGGGATACCTAGGGCCTATCTTAGTGTACATTAGTGACTTATATGCATTAAAAGGGTAGTTTAAGGCTTGGCAAGGTGGCTATATTGCCAAGTCGAATTGGCAGTTTAAATCTGCATTCAGTCTGCAATGGCAGACCTGGGACAAGTTTTAATGGGCTGTTTATGTGGTGGCACAATAAGTGCTGCAGGCATTTAATTTCTGGGCCCTGGGTACATGGTTTACCACGCTACAAGGGACTTATAAGTAAATTAAATTTGCAAATCAGGTAAAAACCAATTTTACATTGTTTAAGGAAGTGAGCACAAGCACTTTAACATTTGTTAGCTGTGGTAAAGTGCATGGAGCCAACAAAAACGAATTTCAGTAAACAGTGGAGAGTAAAGGCCAAACATTTGGGGGAAGATCACCCCTAAGGCTGGCTGACAGGTCTATCACTGAGTTTTGGCAGTGGCCCTAAGCTACCAAAAAAGAGAGAGAGGTTGGCCTGTCTCGTAAATGTATAGCTGGAGTCCACCAGATGAGCGCTATTAAAAATGGATGCTTTTGAGTATCCCAGCCTGAATAGTAACAGACTCTGCCCCTACCCTCCCCACACATATAATGGTAATATAATGGTAGTAATGCACATAGAATAATATTAACTGTGATACCCCCACTGTTCTTTTTGGGTTTCTTTATATACTTATCAGAAATTCAAATGTTTCCAATTTTTATGTTTTGGTATTGTTTCAATCATTACATTTTTCTTCCGTTTATTAAATGGATGAGTGAATGCTTTTGCTTTCCTCTGATTTAATGTTTTTTTGGTTCTGCTTGAATACTTAACACACATTTTTTGTAGTTAAGGCCTTGTTTTATTGATACCAGGGTTAATACCAGACTGTCTCACTGAACTTGTATTTTGGCTAGTCTAGATATCGGATTACACATTCAGTGGGGACCTTCTCCTTAATTAATATTCAGAATTTACTAAGTAGGTTTCCCACTTATGTTTCAGTAGTGTTAAATAAATATTTGCTTGTTTGACAAGAAATACAAGCGTAATTCTTCTACTGGGAACCCTGTAAGTTAACCGATACATATCAGGTCACTTGTTCTGCTAATCTATTGGGTAGCATGGGCCAGCAAGGCTTGAGGCACAATATTATGGGATAGTGAATGCTAATATTTGCCTCATTTCTCAATCCCCATTCAGACTAATACTGTGAAGAAAATGTATCTTTCAATAATTCAAGGTCAGCCATAACACCAGTCTTTGCTATGTATCATCCCACAAGAGAAAGCAAACATTTTATTCATATCTTCATTGTGAATTGCGGACTATTCCAACATACATTTTAATTCTATGACAATCATCACTTCAACATGACAAAGGATAAAGTGGGCGGGTGTAGGGGCTGTTGTGCAGGCGTAAAATAAAAGGTGTCCATCAAACCAATCAAGCTATGTGTCAGCATGTGAAGGAAATTAGGGTATTAGTTGTGTGGCCTGCACATGTAATAGGTCCACAATTTTCCCTTACTGGGAACCAAGCACCCCATTGTAGCGCATGACAGTCTCAGGGTAACGAGGCAGAGCAGTTCAAGGCCTACTTAGGGAAGGTGGTGTGGGCTAGTTATCATCGTTCCCTGGCACGCAATATAACACTCAATAAATGATTGTCCAGTCAGTGCTTTTTCTTTACGAAAAGGAAAAGTACATTTATTACACACACACTACCAAATACTATGTATTAATTTGCAACTATATACATTGGCAGATTGAAAATACCACAGATGACATTGCATGGTCAACTTTGACCACTTAAAGGGTCTTACAAACATATAAGATAAATCTGCTGGTTTAATCAAAGGTTCAAAAACAGCAACCCACATATAAAAGACATCTTTTTAAACATAAATGCAATCATTATTATTAATAATAATAATAATAATAATAATAATAATCATGTAAAATTGCACTTATTACTGTTAATAAAGCATATTCATTGTGATCCATAATCAGTAAGCATTATTATGTCAATGAAGCTTTTTAAAATGAACGAACCTTGTGTCCCTGTGCTTTTATAAACTTTCCTACCATGAAAATGCAATCATAAAAGCAGTCACTAGAGAATATCACATTTTTGTCACATAACATGCAGCCTAGAGGGCGCTTTGGTACGTGTATCTTCATTATACACCTTCAGGCGACAATAATGTCAACCATAAAACCAGTCCCTAGAGGGTGCAGCACTACCAGCTGTAGAGCCAAGCTCCAGACTTGGGAATGCTTTAAAACATTGTTTGTTTTAATATACAAATAAAGAAGTAAAACTAAAAATATGAAAACATTTTTCTATATTTGATTGTGAATTAAAGAAAATATTTAAATATTTGAGCATTTGCTTAGTGTATACTTGTTTCTTCAATTTTGTGCATTGTTTTGAGGTTCAAATCAACAAAATTGCTTCGGCTGGTGGTCCCCGGCTTCCAATGATGACTAAGTGGGGAGCCCCGATTTCCAGTAATGATTCACTGGGGGCCCAGGGAAGTGAAAAGGTTAAGGACAGGTTTAAAACATTAGTGAAAATTCCAGGGAGGCCTGGTTTTCTGATCTTCACGCACATAGGTCAGTATTTCTTCAAAACTCTTAAGGGGGGGTTTGATGTGGGCGGAGCTGAGGGAAAACATGGCGGCCGCGGGTTAGCGCAGGTCGCGCGTTTCCGAGCAGTACCTTTTCATGAATGACTTCTGATTTTGATTCTTCCCGACCCGTTTCCTCATTTCCCCGTTCTTATGGGGGGTTGGTGTGTCACGGTTGACGGGTGCTTTTCTTCTGTAGTTCGGCTCCCTCCGGTTTGCTCCGGCGTTCTCTGGATGTGTGTTGGGGGAAGATCACCTCTCTCCCCCTGTCTGCTGAGGTGGAGTTGGGCAGTCGTGGAGCTAAGACGTGGCCGCGCGGCGGCGGCTCGCGGTTTCCTGAGACAGAGCTTCGGCGGCCCCGCCGGAGGGCTACACGCTGTCAGACGTCGAAAGCACTGCATGGATGTGGCCGGGGAGGACTGCAAGCAAGTCGATTGCAATGAACCCGCAGAGTCATCGGCCCCAGTCAGTAAGGAAGTAAGTCGGAGCTCCGATAGGGACCTTGAAGCTACAGAAGGTAAGACTTTGTTACATACAAATGGTGCAGAGGAGGCTCAAAATACCCCTGATAAGTCTGTTAAAGGTAAACAAACCGATAAAGGGAAGAAAACATTTAAAGGGGACAGAAGCATATTTCGGAAGCAGTCTCTTAGTACAAAAGAGAAAGTCGCAATCTTGGCAAAGGTCAAGAGAGATAACGAACAACTTGAATTGGAAGATGTCAGAAGGTGTATCCCGATAGGCGAGGGGGTGCTAAAGAACAGAAGGGCAAGTCGAATTCAGGAGGGAGAGGATAAGGAAGTACAGAAGTACGTTAGAGGGAGAAATTCCTTACAGAAGGGGGAAAACAAACAACAGAGCAATATAGTTCGAACAACTCCCTCTCTGCACTCCTTCTTTAAGGTCCTACCTCAGGTTTTGGAGATCTGTGCTAGTAAGGACGCTTTGCCACCTTCTGTTGACCCTTCCCCTGACCCTATGTCTGACATCTCCGATATTAGGCCTGCTGCTTGCGGCGTACAAGCACCCATCCCCCAAGAAGTTAGTACCGGAGTGGTGGAGGCAAGCAGTGGGGGTGTGACAATGAAGGTTATGGAGCCCGGCTGCGATCCGAGCACACTGGGGGATCTTGCGCAAATATTAGCAGATATGAGGGAGGAGATCAGATCTGATTTCTCAACCTCTAAGCTTAATCAGGCGGAAATAAGAGCTACGTGCGAATCACTGGAAAAAAAAGTTGATGATCTTGGAGGGCGGATTGAGAATCTGGAGACCTCTGTTGAGGGCTTGAAATTGGGCATGGAGAAAGCCAAGGATAAAATTCACTCCTTACAGAGAGAGGGGGATGTCTTGAAAGAAAGGGTTGAGTCTCTCGAGAATTTTTCGCGTCGGAATAATCTTCGCCTCTTAAAAATTCCGGAGGGAAAGGAAGGAGGAGATATTAAGTCCTTTGTGATCAATTTACTAAAAGCCTCTTTGGTTTTTGATGAGGGAGCCGAGATCTTAGAGAAAGATATACAGCGGATCCATCTGGACCCATTTCGGCTAAAACCAGGAAGAGACAAACCAAGGAAAATTTTGATTAATTTTCAGACTTACGCCCTGAAGGAGAAGCTATTAAATTTGGAATTAAAAGAGAAGTCGGTTAAGGGTCCTGAGTTCTCCTTCGAGGTGCGATCGGACCTCTCCAAAACTACTCTGGATCGTCTGTGGGAGCTTGGCCAAAGAATGGAAAAATTCCGATCATTGGGAGCTACGGTACAGATGAGATTTCCTGCCTTTTTGCGGGTGATGTACAACAACAAAATGCTTAATTTTAGATCTCCCCAGGAAGCAGATGCATGGCTGAACGATACTCTAAGGAGCTCTCAAGGGCGAAGCTAAGAGCTTAAATTTTGAATCTAGAGCTGTCACAAATATGAAGGAGAAGTAAAAAAAAAAAAAAAAAAAAAAAAAAAGGGGAAAAAAAAAAAAGAGGTAAGGGTAAGGGGGAAAAAAAAGGAGAGAAAATTAACTATAGCGGAAAAAAAAAATAAAAGAAGAAACGAAATAATAAAAAATATAAACCAAAATATAAATAACTTATTCTTCATTATAAGGTCTTCCCCTGTGATGTCATCTTTTATGGGGAATCAGAAGGGTAGGGCTTGGATCATGTAGTAGTAAACGAGGGTACTGCTCAAGGACGCAAATCTGACAGTCCAACAGGTCAGAGAAAGTAAGGGAGGATTTTCCAGGGGGGGGTGGCGGGGAAGGGGGGTTGGTGATGGGATCAAATTAAAAAATTCTCATTTGTCACATCTCTTTAAGATCAAGATGTCCCCAAATTTGGCTGAAATCTCAAATAATCCTCAATTGTCAACTGCAAGCTGTATGGAAGGGATAGTTAGTGTGCTTGGGTGGTGGTGGGTAGCTACTTAAGGTCATGGCTGTTGTACGGTATTTATCCTGGAATGTTAATGGTCTGCGCGTGAGGAGCAGAAGAGATCGTATTTTCCAGTATTTGAGAGATTCCCCCGCGCAGATTATTGTCATTCAGGAATCACATCTTCTTAGGACTGAAGCCTCTGAAATTTTGGGGAAACAGAGATGGATCGATAAATTTATATCCACGGACCACAATGCAAACATACGAGGGATTATTATCATCTTTAAAAAGTCAGTGAAAGAGCAAATTTTGGGTCATAAAGAAGATCAAAGTGGTAGGTGGATTATAACTCGTATCTTGGTATATGGGCAGGTCTACATACTAGTAGGATATTATGGGCCCAATCAAGATGATCCTTATTATCTGGATTGTATAAGAAACCATCTGGTTACATACCAGGACCCTATAATATGGATGGGAGATTTCAATTTTGTTATCAATACCAAACTAGATAAATCAAGTAGCTCCAGAGCCCAAGTTCTATCTAATTCTAGACAAACATTGATTTCAATTATGACGCAGTTGGGGCTAGCAGATATTTGGAGAGAGAGATCGGGAAACAAATTGGGGGTTTCCTTTCGGAACTTTAAATATAAGCATAAGTCCAGAATAGATTATGCATTATTCAGTTTCTCACTTAATAGTTCGGTGATTTCAATATATTATCTCCCGTCTCACTTGTCTGATCATTCAGCTATCTCATTTTCTTTGAGAGGTGATCAGCAGCCTAGATATGCAACGTGGTCTTTTGATCGTACGATATTATTAGATGAAGATGAAATCAAGCATTTAGCAGATGAAAGTAAAATCTTTTTGGAGATAAATTTGGATTCTGCTGTAATAACTATGGTATGGGAGGCACTGAAAGCATTTCTCAGAGGCGTCATTACTAACAGAGCCTCTTATAGGCGGAAGATATATAGGGAAAAGCTCACAGCTTTAGAATCTGAGATGAAGGTAATAGAACAAAATCTTGGCCTCTCTATGGGTTCAGTTGTTGAGCAAGATAGGCTTTTGGATCTCAAGAATCAGATGGAATATATCCTTCAAGAGAGGGTTACAAGGAGGTGGGAGGTGAGTAAACTTGCCCAGTTTGAGCTAGGGGAAGTTGCAGGGAAGTTGTTGGCCTGGAAAGTGAAAGCAGATCAGGCTAAAAACTATATTAGAGAGATAAAAGTGGAAGGCGAGACAGACCTTAGATCCTCTAATTCAGACATAGGCAACGCTTTTCTGGAATTTTTTAGAGACATTTACAAAGAGGACATCGTTGAGGACCAAGATGCAAGAGATCTTTGGCTGGGGAAAATACCTCTGCCAACTTTCACTGAGATTCAAAGCAAATATTTGGAGAAGGAAATCTCAGAGGCTGAAGTCATCACAGCCATAGGCTCACTTAAAAAGGGGAAGGCAGCAGGTCCCGATGGCTTACCTGGTGTGATCTTCCGGGTGCTCTCACCAACTTTGGTTTCAACACTTACGGCCCTCTTTAACGAGATCTTAGTCAAGGGCAATACTCCTCCCAAGTCATGGAATGAGGCAATCATTGTGTTGATACTCAAGCCAGGTAAAAACCCGTGTGAGTGCGGTTCATATCGGCCAATCTCACTCCTCAATAGTGATTATAAATTCTTCGCAACCATTTTGTCAGCAAGATTAGGGAGTGTAATTGGGTCTATTATACACCAAGATCAGAAGGGATTTATAAAAGGGCGACAACTGGCTGAGTTGACAAGGGAGCTGATTGGCGCAATTGATATCGCCACTACTTTTTCCACTCCCTTAGCAACCCTTACGTTGGATGCTACCAAAGCGTTTGACGGGGTTAATTGGAGTTACCTGGACGCGGTTTTGAAGAAATTTAATTTTGGGAATTTTTTTTGCCGCACTATCTCTCTGCTGTACGGGGCACCATCAGCTAGACTATTAATCAATGGAGTCTTAACAGAGCCTTTTACTATTATGAGAGGTACCAGGCAGGGCTGCCCTCTCTCTCCCTTACTCTTCGATCTGTATATAGAACCTTTTGCGCAGCTTCTGAGAACTGACGTGAATATTCCACCATTTAGATTTGAGGGGTGGGAGAGGAGGGTCGCTCTGTATGCAGACGATATTCTTATTTTAACATCTGACCCGGGTCTAGCATTCCCAACGGTTATTAAAAGGGCTGAGGAATTTGGTCGTTTTTCCGGGTATGAAATCAACCCTGGAAAAACAGAAATTATGGCATGGAACATCGCCAGTGAACATCTGAAGACGACCTCCTCTATGAGATACCTTGGTATTTGGATAACACAGGACATCGAAAATATTGCACAAAGCAATATGGATCGAGTATTTAAGGATTGTCGGAATCTTTTAAAATCATGGGCCCATCTCCAACTTTCCATCATTGGGAGGGTAAACCTCATTAAAATGTCTATCCTGCCCAAATACATTTTTCTCTTTAATACTATCCCCTTGGTTTTCGACTCTAAAATCTTGAACAGATGTCAGAAAGAGATAAATTCCTTTATTTGGAACTATAGAACCACCAGGCTAGCATGGAAAAAGCTGAGGAGGAGAAGAGAGAAGGGGGGGCTGGCACTTCCAGATATAGAATATTACGCATGGGCTTTTATGCTTTCATATTCAAGGATGCTCTTGAAGTCTCCATCTAATATCTCACTGGGGCTAATGTATAATGCAATGCTAGTGGGGGCGGACCTACCATTAGACGGATTTTTGTTTAAATATGGAGACCAAACATTTTTCAAAAAGGTGAAATTAAAAATCTTAAAATCTTTGGCTAAGACCTGGGCATCGGTTAGGAAGAACCTGGGGCTCTCTTACTATTCCAACTATGCACCAATTTGGGACTCCCCAGGCCTACCGGCCTGGCTAAAAGACCGTCTGGCCATACCTTTGAGGGATGCAGGAATTGTAAGGTGGGGGGAACTTTTGTTAGAAGGCGACATTATATCTTGGGACGATTTGCTGGGCAAGGTTGGATTCGGATTGGCAAGATTTAAGTATATACAATTCGTAAGCTGGGTCAGGGCTCTTGGTGAAAAAGGGGTTCCTTTGGGGGCTATTAGCAACATAGAACAACTACTGGTAGAGCGGCAAAGGGGGGGTAAGGAGGTTGCCTTGTGGTATTGGAGTTTGCTCGAAGATATTGATGGCGATTTCACCCTTCCTGATGATCTTTGGGGAAAAGATCTGGACTATCATTGCAAAGAGGACTGGATTAAATCTTTCTCCATATTATACAAAATTGTGAAACCTGCATGGTTTAGACAGAACCATCTTTTCACAGTACATCGGGCCTATCTCTCCCCGTTAAGGCTTTCAAAGTACCAGCAAAACAAAAAGTGTAATAAATGTAATCTTCCCAATGCATCTGATATTCATATGTTTAAAGATTGCCCCTCTATCGCCCGGTTTTGGGATGAAGTAATAACATCGCTGAATTCCATTCTAGATGCCAGCCTGACTCTCACCTTGCCATTAATAGTTTTTGGTCTGGACTCTAACATTATGGGCCAGGCCAGACTCTTGTTATTCTATGCAATACTTCTGGCTAGAAGACAGATTTGTAAAGTCTGGGTTGACCCATCTGCGCCTCAGCATGCCGGCTGGCTGACGTCCCTGATCGAGACATCAAAGATGGACTTAGCCAGGCCAGGCAACAAAGGCAATCGAGCATTTTGGGACATTTTGATTCATCATAGATAGGGCGCCGGGGTTTTTTTTTTTTCCCCGGGTCCAATGATTATGCCTAAAAAACCCCCAAGGATCTTGGGTCTTCAATCTCCGGTTTTTACTCCATTTAGATCCTATAGCTGGTATTAAAATCCAGTCGGGATGTGTTTCCTCTTCTGGCTTACCATCATTCACCTATATACCATTGTGCTTAGGTTCGGTTGAGGAATTAATCATGTCTTCTACCGGTGGGCACGCTAGGTGGTTGGTGTACGCAGAAAATGAGGGATATGGCAAATGAGGACAAAAAGAAAAAAAAAAAAAAACTCTTAAGGGGTGAGCTTACTGCCCTCCTGCAGCCCCCCATACCTCCTTTATTTAGTTGTTTGTGTCCCCAGTCCAGTTGGGGCCACCACAACCAGAAAAATGCATAAATGTAAAAGCCCCACAGGACATTATGGGGGGCTGCAGTCGGAACATTGAATACTTTAACAGCGGATTTCCCCCTGTGTTTGTAGCCCATGCACATTTGTTTTCTATTCTTATATATATATATTTTTTTTTAATCCCATCCGGACCCCCCATATCTCCTCAAATGTTAGGGGCAGTGGAGGGAGCCCACCTGCCCACAGTCAGCCTGCACCTCTGTGTACGGCCACAGTACCTGGCAACTTCACTCTCCCTGCCTCCTGCAGGAAGGGATCTCTTATCTTCATGGTGGCTGCTTGTTCCTCCCAGACACAGGCACAGTGAGTGGGGCAGGCACACCACCACCTGGGGGGAACAATGGTGCTCCCCATGTTTTTGTGCCACTCAGGGTGGTCGGGCCTCCTTCTGTTAGGTAAGGCCAAGGGATGGGGTCCCCGATCCAAAGGAAAGTCAGGGGGTCGCCCCACTCACGCCGCACCCTGCCTGGTAAAATTGAAAGCATCAGCCTCCAGGGAGATGGGGCCCCCCCAGGAGTGAGAGTGAGTCAAGGGAGGCACCCCTCCCTTCCTGGGTGCAAATAAATAAATGATCCTTTCGCCAACCCCTGGGCCACCCCGGGGCAAGTTAAGAAATGGCGGCAGAGCCCCACTTGCGCCATCTGTAAACAGGTCAAAGGTTGCCAACCTTTAAAATGCAATACCTTGGGCCATTTTGGGCAGATTTTGACGATCTTGGGCTCATTTTACTCCTGGTGGCAAGCTCTAGCCACTCGGGGTCAGTCATTTCAGCAGACCTCCTCCTCTCTAAAGTGGTGTAACCCACAGAGAGCTCGTTCTCTTTGCTCCCTGCACCAACCTTAGTCCTGGCCTCTATACTGGTGCAGAAGTCACAGGGCATTCCCCCAACTAGTCCTCAGGGGGCGTAAGGAGACCAGCCTCTCTGGCTCTTAGTGAGACTCACTGGTCATCGGGCCAACTGGGCAGAATCCTTAGTCATTTCTGGGCATCAATCCAATTGTCAATGGCAACCCCAGGCTCCAGCAGCGAAGCACAGAAAAACACCATGCAAGAGACAGTCTCCCACGTGTGTAAGAGTTTTTAAAGGGGAATTGAATGTTCCAGAAGCCAGGCACCGCTAGCCAATCCTAGGGTGCCACATCACCTCTCCAACCCTATTCCAATCCTACTGCACAGCATGCTGGGACAGTTCAAAATGGCATCATCCAGGAGTCACTAGTCAAATCTATTCTGGGGGTTAGGGCCTTTCTTACCAAATTTCCCCTCCTGTGTTGGCTCAAGAGGTCTGGGCTCCCTTTTTTGTTCGATTGGCTTGGGCAGGCCCATCACTGGTACGGTGTGACTGCTGATTGATTGATGCAGATCCTTCAGTTCCACCCCTTTTCTCCTCAGGATCCGGGTGAAGCACTGTTAAATGCTCCCTTTGAGTGAGGAGGCCTTTGTTCCTGCTGCTGGAGAGAAATGTAATTAACCTGGCACAGCAGGGTGACCAAAGGCTGGGACTCTGGTCCTGAGCCGAGCCACAGAAATATGATTATTCTGGATAACCCATAAGTTGTACGGATATCGTTTTGAAACTTGCAGATTTGATTTTCTCACACAGGTTACACCCCATTTCGATACGTCACTGGTCTCTGTAGGCCCAAGGGAAGTGAAACTACAATCTAAGGCAGTTTTCTCCCTATGTGAATAATATAGTGACACTACAGACAAAACAGTAAATCACACTGACCTTCCCTATTATTGTACACTAACATAATAAGGGCTACCCTAGGTCAATATCAAATCCTGTAGAGATCCCGCTGCGCCAGACTATCTGTGTGCAGTTAATAGGCTGTGCATAACAGTATCTTTCCAAGCGCAGCCCCGCAGGTGCTCAGACGCAAATGTACATATGTTCATGTGTAACCAGCCAAATGCCCCTTCCCTTGCTGCATCGCTGCAGCCTTATCTTGAAATGGGCACTGGTGGTAAATACGCTCAGTCCATTTTACCATGTGTTTACCGTGGGTGAGACACGTGTAGTGAGACTCACCCACAGTCTAAAACTGACTGATCCAAAAAGCAAAAATATCTGGGTGTACTGAATGGGCAGAGCCAAACTTCCACACTATGTCACAGAGTTACAGAATTACATCAAAGCCACAAAGGTAGATTTTGATGATGTGTGACTTTATTATTTGAGCAGATGGAGAATCACACCTAAATATTTGGTTCTTTTTGATGCATATAGAAGTACTAGGATGAAAGCAACATGTTACCTACTCACAGAAAGTGTAATATGTGTGGGTTCTAACTTCTTGCTCTTTTCAAAAGGTGTCATGATCTGATCATGATCTAATTACTTGCAAAATTGATTGGCTGGGCTCCATACCACACACCAGCCCACCAGAGGAAAATGTGCATGCATAATCTCAAAGATCTACTATTTGGAAATGTTAAACCTTTATTTAAGGACAGTGTAAGAAATTGGGTTACTGGTTGAGGTAAAACCTTTCTCAGGCAATAACCATAATCCCTGTCAAGTCTCAAGTTGAACTACAAAAAAGTTACTAAATCAACCTTTGCTTAAACCTCTGTCAGCTTGAAACAAAAGCAGTCAACCTTAACTTAGAGGCAATGTGTAAATTATTTATACAGCACTCAAACAGTAATCAAGTGAAAACAGAACACAAGAAAAATCTCACACGAATCTAGAAATATATAGTAAATTCTAATAAATTATTTGACAACAAACAACAAAAAGCCAGTCAATAGAACCGGGGGAAAGCAATTTTAAAGACTTAAGTAAAAGAAGAGTCAAAAATCACAAATCGCAAATTGGGGTTATGTGGTCACGCTGGACCTTCATCGAATTGCATCAGTTTCTATAGGGGTGCAGATTGAGAGGTTTGAGGTGCTGCATCATGTTGCATCACGCTGTGTCAGTTCAAATATTTATACCTGGTGCCTGCAGTTGAAGTGGGGGAACTCCCTATACTATCCACACCTATGGTTCTGGAAAGTTCTTCCCTTCCCATATCAAGGATCCAAGTAGCCTGGGTGACAAAGACTAGTGTCAGGTTCCTTTGTGTGTGTGCTGGCTGTAGACCTTTGAAAGATAGGTGGGGCAAGCAGCAGCTCCGCCCCAACCATCCGACCAACTCCTAGTCTCCCTTTGTCTCACTGGCTGGGAGGAATACATAAATGCCAACAGCTAAACTAACCACATTGCATGGGACCCAGGACCCAGAATATTGGCAGAAGGGAAAAATGATTATTACAAAAAATGCCAACTTTCTAAAAGTACATTTTTCAGAATTGTCACTTAAATTTCAACTTTATCATTAAAGAGGATTTTAAATTGCACTGCATTTGACTGTAAACATTAGTTTCCCATCTCCAATACTCACGTTATCACTTAGTAAGTGCAATAAGGTAACCCAAAGTTATCCTTTAGGAAAAGTAGGCCTTGCAATGGTGAAGAATGACTTTAGGATTTTAGTTTTTCACTTAAACCCAGATGTCCTACTTTTTAAATATAATGCACCTTGCCCTATGAGCCTTTAGGGCCGACCTCAAGGGGTGACATTTATATTCAAAAGGAAGGTTTAGCCCTGGTAAATGGTTTATTTTGCCTAGTCACTACAGGGTGCAGTGGAAGACCTGAGAAATGTTTTAAAATATTAGTTCAGTGGATGACACAATGAGTGCTGCAGGCCCACTAGTAGCTTCAACTAACATGCTCTGAGTACCTGTAGTACTATTTAGCTAGGAACTTACACATAAATTTAATGTGGTAACTGCGTGTAGGCCAATTTTGCCACGCTTGAAGGAGAAAGCATAAGCACTTTAGCACTGGATAGCAGTGGAAACGTACACAGAGTCCTGAAACCAACAAAAATGAATTCAGCAAATCAGGAGGGGTGAAGGTAAAAAGTCTGGGGTTGATTCTTGCAGAAAGAGCCTGGTCCTACAGCCAGCCAGTGAAAACTCTGTGCAATTAGTGGATAAGTTAATAAACTTTTATCATAACAACCTGTAGTGTATTTACCAATGATCTAGCAAAACTGAAACATGTGTTAGCCAATTAAAAATGAACAGAAACTTGGGTGGTAATTAACACATGTTATCTGCAGCTTGAGGCAATATAAATCGAAAAATGAATTAAATAGGTGCTCTAATCATTATAACACAGGACTTTCCTAAAAGTTATACAGGGAGGAGTGACATGGTTTAAAATGTAAACAGCAGTGGCCACCACAGGTAAGCGCAGTGCGGCGGGGCGTGGCGGGGGGGGGAGCTGATAGACGACGGAATAGGTATTTATTTAATTATACCTAATCCGTCGTCTGTCAACTTACCGCCCTCCCACCCCGCCCTGCCCCCACCCCGCCCCACTGTGTTTACCTGTGCCGGCTGCTGCTGAATGTAAATTGCGTTCCATTGCATTTACAGGAAAATAATCAGAAGACATATCAAATAAAGTTGCTGCAAATTTGCCCGTGCCTTTGTAGCAGTAAAATAAAATACTTCTCTAACTGATTAATTTAAGGAGGTAATTGCACAAATTAACTATGACAAATTTTGAAGGCAATCAACTAGGTTAATATTTGCATCTTTACATTATTCTTGTTCATAGATGCTTCTCTATCAATCAATCAATCAAAGTAAGCTTTATTCGATTATTAAATGTACAATCATAAATGCACAAGACAACAAATATAAAACTTACTATGCAAATTAAGCCAGATACAATTTAAGAAAATCAGATATGCAATTTTTTAAAATCTAATAATCAGCACCCAATCAAGTAAGTTAAAAGACCATACTTTTTCTGGCAGCAATAGATTTAAGAATAAACGTGGCAGTAAAAAAGCATATGTCTATCTCTTTTAAAGAAAACAACAGGTTCAGAGCAGATTTCAAAGTACGAGACCCGTGTTTCTTAAAAAGTGGTTTCAGATAGGCAATGCGCGAATGCCTATACAAATCACATGTAAGGAGAAAATGTGTGGCACTCTGTTTAGTTACTCCATCACATGGACAAAGGACAGTAGGGTATTTTCTTATTGATGGAAAAGACACCAAATGGGGAACAATACCTAATCTCAATCGAGTCAATACGAATCGATGCGAAGATCTAGTAACTTGAGAAAGGTATGGTTGAAACCCTACGGTAGGCTCCTGTGAATAATAAAAAGCCACGGTTGCCAGTTGAACATTCTTAGAATGACGACGTTGGGCTTTCTCCCTTAAAAAGGTTGGTTTGAAATCAGACTTGGGGAGATCAGACGCATAATTTGGATTTTCTGGGATATTCACCTTGTAAAAATCCTTGAAAGCAGTAACCACATATTTTAACCATGGGATTTGCAAATATTTATCTAGAGAGAGGCAGTCCTTAATAATGCTTTTGGTAAATCCAGTCTCTTCCTTCATCCATATCGACCTCCATAACATTAGTGGTTTCAACTCTACCAAATCAGACAAATAATTCAGCCCCAACTCACTATGAATTAAAGAGGTAGAAGCGGACGAGGGGAGACATAATAACTTTTTTAGAAAAGCATTTTCCTCAATCTGAAGCTCTCCATGAGGGTAATGGCCCCAAACCCCAGCGCCATAGAGCGCTGCCGAAACACACTTATTGTTATAAATGTGTAACATATCAAATATGCGGCGATCCCCCAATTTAATTGCAAATTTAAAAACGCCATAAGCGCATCTGCCCATTTTTGCTTTAACATTTAAAATTTCTTCATGCCACATGCCGTTATTTGAAAACATGATGCCAAGGTAACAAAACTTGTTTACTAAAAGAATTTCCAGATTCTCAATATGGAAGGATCTCAGGTTCCTTATTTTACGGCCACATGGTAAAACAAACGTCTTGGAATTATTTAGTTTTAATTTCCTTTCCTTTATAAAATCAGAGAATTTATTCATTAGTTTTTGTAAACCGATGGGAGTTCTCGAAAGGAGGACAGTGTCGTCGGCATAAAGCAACACAGGTACCACCTGACCATCGATTTGCGGGGCATCACAATTAACCTTTTTTAAAACGGCTTCAATGGCGTTGATAAAGAGGGAAAAAAGGAGGGGTGCCAACACGCAGCCTTGCCTAATGCCAAGACTCACCGAAATTTGACTTGTACATTCGCCTTCTTGACCATATCGTATTTTAGCAGACAATTTAGCATAAAGTCGTGCCAAAAAGAAGATAATAGCCTGTGGGGCACCTAGGTACAAAAGGGTTGACCAGAGTAAACCATGGTCAACCAAATCGAATGCGCAACTAAGATCGGCAAAGCAGAGATAGAGGGATCCCTGCTTTGCACGTGTATATTTCCCAATAATAAGATCTAGGTTTACGCATTGTTCCAAGGTTCCCCTACCCTTCCTGAACCCATATTGTGATTGAGCCAAAATCCCCTTATCCTCTGCCTATTCCTCTAATCTAAATAGCAAAACCCGACTCATCGTTTTTAGTGAAGAGTCTAGGAGAGAAATAGGGCGGTAGTTTTTGGCTTCTGATCTGAGTCCCTTTTTATATATAGGGATTATTATGGATTCCCCCCAGGTCAACGGAATCGCTTCCTCTACAGCTGCATTAAAAATATTAGATAAGACCGGGCCCCATATAACTGTATCGGCTTTATAAAGGTCGATAGGCACTCCGCCTGGCCCTGGAGCTTTCCCACCTTTGCTACATCTTAAAGCAAGTACTACTTCAGAAGGAGTAATATTAAGAGGGGTAATAGGCCATTTGGCAGCAAGTTGACTAGGCATACGGGATGTATTACTATGGTTAAAAATGGATGAAAATGGAGGACCCAGCTTTCCTTACTAACTTGGGAGGTAATAATCGGGACATCGTCATTCCTTAAAAAAGGGCTATTGACGGTGTCCCAAAAGAGCTTGCTATTAGATAGCTCCACCGCAGCCGTCAATATGTCCCACACTTCAGCCTGGAGTTCGCATTTCCTGCGCTTTAATTGCTCCTTGTAGGCTATCCTGAGGTTAATGATAAAAGGCCTGTTCCGAGGTCTACACGAAAGAGCTTTCTTTAACTTCTGTAGAGCCTCGGTACAAGCCTTGTTAAACCACCCATGGTTCTGATTACGTCGCTTTACGTTGGAGGTGGTAAGAACTTTATTGATGATGTCATTAATTTTACTAAAGCATTGCAAAATACCTAGGTGACCAACCTTGGCTTCAAGACACAAACTTATCTCCGATAGACAGAGAGTGACAATTCTTTTCAAGTACGTGTCTGAGTTAGTGGCAGTCCACTTAATCCTATAGCCATTAGGCCTACTTAGGACAACATCATTAACAGTGGATTCAGGCCCCTGTTTCCTATAACCCCATAAGGACAAGCATAGGATAATACAGTTGTGATCGCTAACAGATAGATCCAAAGTCACCGGAGTTCCACAAAAGGGAGCAATATTCACTGAAATAACTAAATGATCAATAATAGTACCAACGCCCCTACCCGTAAAAGTAGGGACGAGGTTGCCTTGATCATCTGTAGCACTCTGTAATACTGCCAGATCATATTTAGCCATAACGGAGTTCAATATCTCTCCATAAGGTTTGTGTGGAAAATGGACCTCCGGAACAACACTGTCAGCAGCAGCGTACCCGCAGGCCACTGTTAAAGATAGGGGACAAAGAGGGGTATTAAAATCACCCACCCAAATAAAATCAAAATTAATGGGATTATCAGAACATAATTTATCAAGAGCACCCATTAATTCCATAACCGCAGATGTTCGCGCCTGATTAAATAAGTTATTATAATAGTTGATAATCAGAACATTGCGGCCATGGTCTTGCTGTAACCACAACACTTGAGAGTGATATCCAATCATTTCATAAGCCTTAACAACCAGCGGGAGTTTGATTGACAATAAAATTAGAAGACCACCCTTCGCACGACCTGACATGGATTCCTGGGCAGGGAGATTAAAGGAAACAAACCCATCAATGTTAATTTGATCTTTACACCAGGTTTCCTGCATACAAAGTAAGTCACAGCTGCCGACAAACTCCCTCCAGCCCAAAATATCCCATTTTCGATGCCACCCGGCTATATTCCAGGTGGCTAGATAATAGCCAGTGCCAGTAAGACCAGAACGGACAAGATGTGTCTGAGACAATGAACCTAAAGGCGTAGGTACGTTCTTAATAGGGGTGGAACCTGTTATCAAATCGGGGGCCATATCTTCACCTGCAACCGATGGAATGGCCTCCACTCCCCAAGCTGGTGTGTCAACATTAGTAGTCACCAGATCAGAGGGAGAACCCACTTTCTTCGTAACCAGTTTATCATCACGTCCTCCCAAAGGTTTAATATTATTCATATCAATTAACTCTCTCTGGGGAACGGTGGACCGTTAATCACAATCTTCCATGCCCGACAGACCTTCAAACCGGTTAAATAGAGGAATACCTACATCCAATCTATCAGCAAAAATACCGGGTATAGATGGACGCTGACAACTCCTGTTTTGACATAGGGGTGGGTAAAAGAATGTAAGAGGTAAAGAATTAATGTGGGACACTGAGCTATTAGTGGGCCAGGCGCAAATATGCTCCACGGCTCTTCTATCTCTAAAGTTTAAAACAACACAGTCTCCCTTTACCGATTTAACTTTAGGACCCACCCAATCTACCCGGCGTGCAAAAATAATTTCTGCTGAAACCGACACTGGGCCTATATTGGTTAAGCCAATGGATACATTTGTGTTTTAGGTCCAGATACTCCTCCCGTTTCCCGTTAGTCAATTTGGGGACACCCGTAAGAACAACAACATAAGGGGTCGATTCAGGCGGAAGATTTAAAAATTGCCTTCGATCTACTGGAACTGAATTTTGAAGGCCCCGGTGCCCTATTGATCCAGTAGTATTGACCTTACTTCCAGACACGATCCCGGTCCCATCCATCTCACCCGACAGGCTAGCCTGCACCCCATCGACAGGTTGGCCAGATGATATATTAGAAGATAGCTGGATAACCTGTGGTGGAGGGGCTAACCCTTCGTTTACAAGTGGACCCTCTTGGATACAAGGTGTTGATTTCGGAACACTTATGTTGGCTCTACCTCGCAAATCAGATCTAGTTTGAACGGAGGCAAGGGCCAATTCAAGGCAAGAGATCCTATTTTCGATACGATCTAATCTATCATAAATCGGTGAGACAGATTTATTTAACATTACATCTAGTCTATGCCAGAAATCATCATTCGGCTTATTTAGCACATTGTCAGCCGACGCCAGGGGGTTGGGCGGATCTCCGTTCAACGCCTCCCCTTGGTCTCGGCTAACAGGTGCAACAGGTTTACATTTTGGGGGATTGAGTTTGCGGTTTTTTGACGACATTCCCAAATCATTTACCTTCCCCCTTTTCTTTTTAGAGCAAACCCCCTTCGTGGTGGTAGCGAGGGATGACTTGGAAAGACCCTGCTTAGTAACAGAGGTCTATCTAGTTCGGACTGGAGATAGTGGGGTAGGAAGGACTGATGAATTTAGGCTATTAGGGCAACGTGAAGTCCTACTGCTAGGCATGACTTCCTCCTCAGAGATAGGATAACATCTTTGCGTGGTTTCTAATATTTTCTCAGTCGAGGATGAAAAACTCCTACTACCTATCATGGAATCAACTGAAATGCCATGTGTAATTGTAGGCGGGGGATTAAGGGAAATAGCATGTCTAATGGAACCCAATGAGGAGCGTTTTTCGGCAACAATATCCAACGACAGTCTCCTCTCCGTAAGTTCTATTTCATGAGCTAATAACGGACGCTCTTATTAGAAATGTATCTAATGTCCCGGAGACTGAACCCCTAAAGGGAGACTTAAGACCTGGACGTCCCGGGGAGGGGTTCATTATCCCACTACAGTGAAACTATTAAACCAATATAAGTAAACAGGAAATACAGTATCGCGCTGAAGACACCCCCCAATAACCTAAAACAAGCCCAACAATAGGGACAGGGCCCGGCCCGTCCTCTACCGTCCACGAACGGCCACAAACGGTCCCGCCCTTGTCCCGGGCTTCTCCTGGCGCGCGACCGCGCGCGACCGCGTAGCGGGATGCCTGTTTACACTTATACAATCATCAACAGGGGCGGGAAGAGGAGACAGCTGAGCTGAGTTACGGGGCTGCTGGTCCTCGCAGTCCCGTCCGGTAAGTCCTCCCATAGTCTGCGCACAGTGACAAGGTTCCGCACTCTGCTCCAAGACGTGTGCACAAAAGGAAATATCGGCAAAGTTCAAGGGCACACCAGGCTTCCTCTGACTACGAACGGCTCCCGCGAAGCGGGGGCCGTGAGTCGTTATGTAGGCTCGGACCTCAACAAGGACGGGAAGAGGAGACAGCTGAGCTGAGTTACGGGGCTGCTGGTCCTCGCAGTCCCGTCCGGTAAGTCCTCCCACAGTCTGCGCACAGTGACAAGGTTCCGCACTCTGCTCCAAGACGTGTGCACAAAAGGAAATATCGGCAAAGTTCAAGGGCACACCAGGCTTCCTCTGACTATGAACGATGCTTCTCTAACTGAAAAAACTGTTTGGAAACAAGTTTAATACCAATTAGTTGCATGCTGTCTCATGCAATGTAATACTATCTACTCTCACAGCAGATCCTAATGCAGGGGCTGTTCTGACATATTACTAGGTGTAGGAAGCTGGCTCTGTATATACTATAACAAAGTAAGGTATAGTGTGCAGAGTCCAGTGGAACCCCAAAGGTAGGCAGTAATACCTTACTCTCTATTTGTGGTAGTGTGGGCGAGCAGCAAGGCTTTAGCAGAGGGTAATGAAGCATTTATTGTACAAACTCAGGCAAGAAGTGATGTTGCACACTCAAAGACTAAACTCAGACCAATTTTGTTTGTATAAAAATATTATTTAGTTATTTTATTTCTAGAACCAAGCCAAGCCTGGTGCAGGTAAGTGAAATAATACTTTGCAAGTTTTTGTGTAATGAATCACAGTTGAATGCAGGTTCAAATGCAGTTGGTTGATTTACAATTAAGTCAACAGTTCGTAATTACTTTTCAGTTATTTTACACATTACTGTGCATGTTACTTCTTGGATTACTTTTTAAGTTACTTTTGCTAATCAGTGTGATATGCCTAGATATCACAATGGGACATCTCCTAGACAAAAGGTAAGTAATAACGTTTTTGTATATTTGCAGTGTTTCAAGTTTTCAAACAAACCAACTCCATGCAGAAGATTTTTCAAGGAAAAGCAGTCAATGCAATCCTATGGGAGGAAATGAAGTTATCGGTCTACCAGTAAGTACTTTGCTGTGGGAATTTGTATTCTGTGGTTAGCACTAGGGTTCCCCCAGGGTCAAGGATGCACTCTTCAAGCACCCTCAGTGGCACTATGGCGGCCGGGTGCAGAGTGCTGAGGCCCAATGTTATCCAATGGGGGATAGGGGACCTCCGGTTGGTGGCTGCTCACAGACAGGCCACAAGGTTGTGGTAGCAAAGCTCCTGGTGTTAGGCTCAGGGCAAAGGGGGATCCAATTTAGCACACATGGTGCACCCGCACCGGCACAAGGGCTGCTGGGTGCAGGGTGCTGTTTTGGCGTTGGGTGCCTGGTTGGTTTTAATGGGGATTCTCCGGTTGCAACAAAGACTGCAGGCTCGGGGATGAAAATCTTCTGGAGGTGACCACCGGCTGGAGAGGTAAGTTGGGTTGCCTGGGGATGCTGTGACACTCTCGGTTTGGTCACCCAAGGCCGTGGGACATCTGGTGCAGGGGTGTCTTTAGACGTCGGGTTTTCTTATCAGCTCTGGTCGCGGTCGGGTGGATCCTCCAGAAAGGAGCTGCAGGCGTCGATTGGAGATTTGAGGCAGGTCAGAGATCACCAGATCTCAGGTCCGGATCGCCGGGGAGACCTCCTCATGGTGTTGGGCCACTCGAACTCGGGCCGTGGACGTTGGGTGCAGAGTGGTGCAGACTCGTGGATTTGGCCAGAGCCAGAGTCTGTGCGTGAGCAAATCAGGTGCTCATGGGAGAAAAAGTGTTGATCTGGGAAGGTAGGGCAGGTCCTCTGGTTTCTTGGGGGCTGCTAGCTGCAGGGCACACTGGGATTTCGCTGGAGCAGGTTTGAGGTGAGGACAGGCCGGTAGGTCTGGGGCCAAGTCAATGGGTGTCCTTCTCTTCTTAGTTCAGCACGGCTTCTTCAGTCCTTCTTCTTCTCTCTTCTTGTTGGTTCTTGTCTGACAAGGCAAGGTTCGGGGTTGCCCTTAAATACTAGATTTAGGGGTGTTACAGGTAGCTAAAGGTCGGGCCAATGGGTCCCTTCCTTGGGGTAGGTCCAACCCCTATTTTGCCACCCTCTAGTGGGAGGGGGGCTAATGTGTCTCTCTGGTTGGCTGGATCCCCTCACCTGCAAGATGGTGGGAACTGATAGTTCTGCTTCAGCTTGCCTCCCCCACCTGAGGGGTGGGGTTGGCAAAGGTGGGCACACTTCCCTTCCTCACTTGATTTTACTGCCGATTCTCCTGCCCAAAGTGAGGATCAGAACCGGTGGGGGCCAGTTGCTGGAAGCAGAAAATGGCTGGGGTTGCTCACAAAGGTGGCAAGCCTTTGAAGCTTCCCCTTCGTGGACCCTGCCCATTCTGGGTAGGAGGCTTGGCACCTCGTCTCAGGGGTTCAGAAGCTTGTCTGGTGGTGGCAGCTGGCGAGAAGCCACTCTGGAAGGACACTAGAGTTAGGTCATTTTTCACAGGGCATCTCTTAAGATGACCTCTGAGTGCATTTTTCATTAAATCCCACACTGACATCAGTGTGGGTTTAATGTGCTGAGAAGTCTGATACCAAACTTCTCAGTTTTCAGTGTAGCCGTTAGGTGCCTTGGAGTTCATAATGACAAACTCTCAGCACCATCTACTCTTAATGGCATTACGGCACTTACAATGTCCAAGAAGTGGCTTAGACACTGTAGGGGTACAGGGCTCATGCACCTGTATCCTCACCACTGGTATAGTACACCCAGCTAGAGGTGTGGCTTACCTATGCCAGGGCATAGGCTTGTAGGCATGGCACACAGGAATGTGTGCCATGTTTAATCTTCACTTTGTTCTGCACCAAAACATGCAGCCTGCAAGGGCAGTGTGTGTGTGTAAAGGTACAGGGCCTCTAAGGGTGGCACAATAAGTACTACAGCCTTTAGATTCCTTCCCTGGCCACAGTGACCTTGGTACCTATGGTACCATTTACTAGGGACTTATATGTGGCCAAAGAGTGCCAATTGGGTTTTGTATCAATGCGTTTTAGGGAAAAACCAAAGGCCCTGGGTACCTGGTTGGCAGGAACCCAGGGCACACTCAGTCAGAGCACATCAACAGTTTGGCAAAAAGTGGGGGCAACCATGCAAAAAGAGGGCACTTTCTTACACTAGTTAACTAGGCTAACACTGGGAGGTACATCCTTAAGCGCATTATTCTAGTTTGCAGCTAAAGACTGTTGGCAAGACCTAATCTATCTATCTATCTATCTTGGATTTGATTGGCTTAATCGTGATCAGATGGCTTTAATATCTATGACCCTTCCCTGTACTTGATTCAATGGCTTTCCTCCTTAAATGCATTTGTCCTGCCCAGGAGGTTTTCATTCTCACAGTGTTCTGAATGGTTGACTTGTATCATTCCACTGCTAACCTTGCTTGCCTTCCCAGAACTTCTTTTTTCTTTTTCCATAAGCACTCCATGGGAGTGCACAATGCTGCTTTCCATTCAACTTCTCCATACCTTCACTGTCTGTATTACTTACCCTCCTCTACACATCCAGCTTTCTATTATTAATATAATGCCCCCACTACCCTTTCTTCTTTCTTAAACTATCCGGATCCCCAATGCTGGCAACCAGCCAGTGTGATTATCTATCCATCCATCCATCCATCCATCTGATTCAGCAGTTGCTGGACCACTGACAATCTGTTCCATGCTTCACACACATGTTAAATCTTTATTTTTAATACTTTAATTTACTTACCAAACATAGGTGGCCTCCATATTGGGTTTGTAAATTACAAATGACTGCCAGCATAGAAATCTTGGCAGCCATCTTGAAATGAATTGGAAAAAGCATTGTGACCTATTGGCCATCGATAAAACTATTTTCAAACAGGCAGGAATCTAATAGACTTCTTTCTGTGGATTCTGCTGGCACTTCCTACATATTTGAGCATGGTCATGGCTGTGGCATTGTAGCATGTTCACTCCTACTGCCTGCTGATAGATAATGTCTGTACTCTGACAGGTTGCTGCTCCCACCCATTAGGCTGTGAAGTTTGTCGGTTTTTCGATAAGGGCTGCTGAAAGGAGTTATCCTTTCCTCCAGTCTTCTGTTGACTCCCCTTACAATGGATAAGATTTCACTTGAACTCCTCCCTCCTTCCTGTTTGATAGTATATGTTGACCGGTGTAAATGACTTGATATTTGTAGGAAGTGGGAGGAGCTTTAGCCCTTTTGCAGTTCCTCACCTCAAAGTTTGAGAGAGGTGCTAAGAACAAAGGGGCTGGGGTTCAGCCTTATTGAAGTTAATACAATGCCTGCTAGGGAGGTGGATCCCCCAGGAATAGGCTGAGGATTTTGGCCCCACGAATTGTTATTACTAACAAAGACTAACAATTCTGAATATATTTGCTCTAGCATAATATTCTTCTAACCAGATTTGACTTCATTTTTGTTGGATTTATATCAACTCTCAGATAACTCCCTAGCACGAGGACTCTTGAGTTCCTTAGTTGTATTTTTCTTCTACTGTAGGAACATTAAATGTCTTACTTGTAATGCACATCTGCATTAGTAGATAACAATGTTTGTAGCTGCATTAAGCACAATGACATTGCTTAGGGTCAATAAGGACCTTTATAGCCCTCAGCAACAGGTTTCAATGCTATGATAAAATGAATGAGGCACTAAATAATTTATATTATAACTACATTCCTCTTCATGTTAAAGATGATGAGGGTATACAAATCTGATTGAGCTGTATTTTTATCTTTAAGCAATGAAAGCATTCTTGTCATATAAGCAATGAATTATTTAGTGGGTTTCTACTGTCAGGGCTGCACATAGAAGAGGTACGCTGAACTAATTGTCCTACTTATGACGCTCCTCTTAGGAGTCATAATGCGGATTAACATACATAATAGAAGGCTCGTGACCCTGAGAGACAGAAAAACCCAATATAACCTCAATATCCTGTCAAGTTTCATTATCAGCATGAATGAACAAGGGTTCCCACTTGTTCAGCCTTTATAAAGACAACAGATCATGTGCTGGTTGCATTGCTGTCATTAATTTACACTTAAGGAGTTTCAATTGGCCGGCAAGTCATATTTGCTGCCAAGTGGAAATGTGGGTTCCTGAACTACATTCAGGGCCAGACTGGCCTTATCGGGCATCGGGTGTGATAGAGCGCCATGTTTTTCTGAAAATTGTAGGGGTGCACCATAATCACTGCTAGTCCGCACCCACATATGTTAATGGAATTATTAACGTGTGATTTAGAAATGTATTACTAAAATCTGCTTATAATAGTGTGATTAGAAATGTAATCAAGTCATTTATGAAGCTTAATGTAGTGTTTAAACAAAAATGTATTTTAGTCAATGCATAATGATTGGTTGTCGTGTAATGTGATGCATTAGGTTTAAACATGCACCATATTAAAGTCTGCACGTGTAGTTTGCTTATTCATATATGAAGTGTAATAAAATCAATGCTTATAGTATGATTTTAGAAGTGTGTGTGTTTAAATTATGTAAAGGCCTGACCGCATATACGTTTAAGAGAAAGGCCTGTTCGTTCCTTATGTTAGCTAAATATTGTAGGCCGAAAATGATTTCCATTGGTAAGGCTTGGGGTTTCAGGATGTTAGAAAATCTCAGAGAAGTGGAATGTTTCCCGTTCCCATGTTTCTGTTGCAGGTGCAAGGACATCTAGCTCGTTAGAGAAACTAACTCTTTGTTTCAGGAGTCAGGATGGCCTGAGAAGCCAAGATGGGAGTATACTGGAATGTAGGGATGACACTTTCGGTGGAGACGGTGCCTGGGATCCAAGGACGAGTAAACCGTTGTTGGAAGGGAGACAAGTTTCACTGGAAAATCACTGGGAGAAGACCTGGCTGAAGAGGTGTGCCAGAGGGCGTGTTCTACGTTTTTGGGATTTTGAATTAGGGACAGTGCCCCGTGGATTGAGCAGTTGAAGTTTAGATGGGGAGCTAGAAGGAGCATCTTAGAACGAGCTCTGACTAAGTGAATGTACTTCTACGGAAGTCTTCACTTCGGACACCTTTTTACTCTCTTGCCTGAGAGGGAAAATGCTAAGTAGGGATGTCACCTTAGAGAGAGAGAGTAGTGATAGACTAACTGATTTGACTTTTAGGTTATTGACTTCTAATGTAGAGATTGAAGTGATTATCGCTTGTCTGATGTTACTAGAGCTGACTATTCTTATTATTCTGAGTCGGATGAGACTCCTGCGTAGGATATTTTTTGTATTAGTGCCCATTTGTTTTCTTAACCTCGTGCTGAGGTGCTTGTTTGTGCAGTTATTTTTGGCTTTGTAATAAACCCCTAAACATTTGAGTTTCGGAGTCAGTGGTCCTTTTAGAGTTTGAATTTAATTTGATTGATTAAGTGATGAAATTGTATTTCCTCTCCTCTAAACTATTTAGCAGATAAAAAGATCCTGGTGACCTGAGAGAATTCTTGGTGATGGTAAGGTTAAGAATCCCGCTTCATCAGTTGGTAGCAGAGTAGGATGGTTATCTCTGATAGTGAGGGGGGATCTAGATCAGGATAAGAGATTTTAGAGGCCCATAGAATTCGAGTGATGGAGACCCACTGGATGGTGAGCGGCAGACGACGACAGCTGATGGAGACTGACGGAGAGTAGCGGTGCGGTGGAAAGCAGCAGTTCGTGATAGAGTGGGTATGAATAGGGTGATGCGTTTTGTATATTGCGGTGTTGATTTGATTGTGTGATGTCTTGCGCAGTTGGAATGAGAGTTCAGTGATTGTGAGATCAGGCTGTGAGCGCACGCAGCCCGGGGATTCTTAGACTCGACGAGTAGTCTGAGAAGTTGTGGTGTAGAAGACGCCCAAGGTAGATTTTGTTGACCATTGAAAGGGGATCGTGAGACGCCATTGATTACCCAGACCGAGATAGGGGGAGCGAATGCGTGAGTGCGTGAGTAACCGACGCAGGTCGTGGGTTGTTGCATGTGGAACTTGGAGCATTTGAAACCTATCAGTTGAGGTGATTGTCCGGTCGTTTCGCGGACAGACAGTTGCCAGGTTGAGGTCGACAATTTCGAGAGACTGTCGGAGACTGTCAGAGAAGTGATTGTCCAGTCGTTTCGTGGACAGATAATTGCTTCAGAGTGTGAATGGGACGAATGCAAAAGTGAGAATAGAATTGTGAAGGAGGGGAACTGCTGCAAGTGGAGGAAGTGTGATGTCAGAAGGTGTCGCGCTGGGATAGGTCGGTTGGTGTGAGTCGCGCTGCTATTGGTGGATTGGCATCAGGAAGTGAACGAAAACATTGTGCGCAATCAAAAATTTGCTCATCATGAAATGTTTTAAGGATTTCCGAGAATTGTGTAGAGGTGACAAACATGTGGTTACTCGAGGGGAGAAGAAGCCCCTCCCGAGGATACTCCAACGCATTATATGGCAAAGAATGTGGGATTGCATACTATAATTTGGCTTGAAAATTGGCATAAAATGACTCATGGTGAGGGAGAACTGATTTTCCCACGATATGGTACTTTCAGGTTGGATGTGTTGTATCAGTTGAAGTCTGTGATGTCTTCTTTGCGACCTCTGCCTAGACCAACCCAGTTTGAGGCATTACATGCATGGATCAGAGCAGCGTATGACAGGAAAAGAGACAGAAATCAAGAAAGAGTAAAGAAGTCGATTAGGGCATTTCAAAATGCGAGGTGGGATGCACTAGAGAAGAGGTGGAGAGTGGAAATGATTGAGGGGGATAGATTGTACCCACTACTAGAGAAAACAGACAGTGCGAAGGCAAAGAGCGTAGATGAGGATGATAGTGATACGGATGACAGCTTGGTAGAGAGGTTGTTGCCGGAAAGACCGCCTCCAGTCAATCCAGATTCCTGTGAAGGAAAGTCGGCTCCAGCGGAAGGGACTAGTGGACTACAGACTCAGTCAGATGTGAGAGTAGTAGGGAAAATTTCGACAGGAATGGAAGACATGAGAATTCAGTCTGTAGCAAATACCAAAGCTGCGAGAGGTGTGAGGTTAGCGGATGCTTTAAAAGTACTGGTTACCATTGGACCCATTGTTTTAGTTTACAACCCAGACCAAGAGAGAGTTGGTAGTCTACCACAGTCAGCTGCTGGATCAAGGAGTGTCGTAGAGGGAAATGGGACAGTGAGTGAGATGAAACAGGCTCCGAGGCCTATAGAATGGAGTAAGCCATTGCCAGCCACCGCAGACTCCTCTAGGGGACAGAGGTGGATATGAGACCGATAAGACCAAGGTCTTTGGCTGAGTCAAGATCAGATCTGAGAATGTGGATACCGCCTACGAGAATCAGAGTGAGAGAACCGCAGGGAATGATGAGCAAGAAAATTCAGGAAACTGACCAGTCTTTAGGAACCTGACAGAAGAGAGTAGATCTCGAGATCAGAGCTGCGAGTACGACGAATGGAATGGTGCAGGTTGTCGAGAAATATTGAAAGGCGCCATGAAGGCGAGGATGTTGGATGTAGTGAGATGGAAAGCAGAAGTGGACGAAATAATAAATGGAAATTTGCCTCTTGAAAGGATAGATATTTATGAACAAGACAAGTTACTTTTTGTAGCGAAGGATGTGACTCGCAAGGCAAGAACCGCACATGAGAAACTGACAGAGTTGGCCAAGAAGTACGAAGTGGACTTGTCTAAAACAAAGGCATTGCAGGGAAACCATAGGTTGCAGTATGGTGACCAAGAACTGGAAGAGAAAAGGGTCATAGGGCTGAGAACACACATCAGAGATTTGATTATAGCGATGCGTGCATGGATCATGCTTGATAAAAGGAAAGATGGTCCAAGAAGAAGAATTCCAAAAAGACAGTAGGAGAGACGCCACCTCCAGGTGGAGGGACGATAGGCATAGGGAATTTCCCTTTACGAGAGGTACAGAATGGAGGGTACGTGCATGTGCCTTGGAGTAGGGGTGATTTGGCTGCATTTACAAACGATTTCCCTCGGCTGAGGGAGAAGACTATAGAATGGTACAAGCAGGTTGATCACTTTGTCAAGATCTCAAAAGTATTGTGGATTGATTTGAACACATTGTTTGACATTGTGGTTCCAGGGGACTTATGGTCTGCATGTAAGATTGCTGTTGAATGGCCGACTTCAGAGCCAGAAAGTGATGCTGTCACAAATGGTCTGTCACCCATAGCTATGAAAAAGTTTGAGCAGGTGATCTCAAGGTTAAAACCGAAAATCTCGCCTCAGGATATTGATTGGGTTAAGATAGATCGGACAGTCCAGGAACCAAAAGAGACGGTGCACGAGTACTATGAACGCCTGTTGCAGGCTTTCAAACAGTACAGTGGATTAGATGCCTTAGATTCAAAAGGCATGGGACAGTTTGTTTCGAAGTTTGTGTTGGGTTTGAGGCCAGAAGTTAGTCTCATGATAGAGCAACATCTGATCTGTTGGCAGAACAAGCCGGTGGGTGAGATCTTGCGGTATGCCAGATACTGCAGTGATGAGGTAGATTCGAAGCACAGGAAGTTGAAAGACAAATTGATGCTTGTTCAGATGCAAACGGCTCAAGTTCAGCCTAGCGGAGGAACGTTAGGAAGGAAACAGGGAAATAACCAAGAAGGAAACCAGAATGTCCAAGGTCAGGGAAGACCAAAGTCAGTTGATCCCAAGACGGGAGTGGATGTGGCGACATTGAAGAAGACCACTGCGTGTCATCTTTGTCACCAGATTGGACATTGGAAGTGCGAGTGTCCTTTGAATGCGATTAACCAAGTGCAACAGGATGTAGAGATAGTTCAGGTACCTGTACCTGAAGCAGGCCCTATGGTGACTAGACCAAGGTCGATGAAAGGGGGGACGTTCAGTCCGCAGGTGCAAGTTCCCCAGCCACCTAGGTTTCAACAGGTTCAGCAGGGAACTCGGACTTGTCAACAGATGGCCATGTTCGAAGGGTATGATGAGTTCAGCCCAGACCCGTTGGCATGACGGTGCCTGAGAGGGGAGGAAGACTGCACACTTGGAGCAGTCTTGGAGGTAGACCAGAGGGGACCATTTGTAGAAGCAGATGTTGATGGTCACCCTACCACCTTTTTGGTTGACACTGGTGCTATCCGTTCTACTGTAAGATCAGCAGTAGTCCCTAACCTACCCCTCTAGGGACAATCGATCCAAGTTGTTGGAGTAGCGAATAAGAAAATGACCAGTCCACTGACTGAGCCAATTCCTGTGAGAATAGGAACTTTCCGAGTCCAACAAAGTTTGTGGTGTGTGACTCGAGTCCAGTTTGCCTGTTAGGAAGAGATCTGTTGTGCAAATTAAATTGTACCATCTACTGCACACCTAAGGGAGTTGAAGTACAGACGAAGTATGATGATGCGACCTTTAAAGTTGCAAATCAGCACTTGTGCATAGAAATGTACCCAGCATTGACAGTGGAGGAACTTCCACTTGACTTGAGAGATTGTGTGTCACATGAGGTGTGGGATTTCACTGGAGAAGAGATTGGGTTGATCAAAGGTGTAGTGCCAGTGAAGATTCAGGTCAAGCCGAATGTAGAATTCCCTAGGACGCCCCAGTACCATCTATCATCTGAGACTATTGCAGGGATCAAACCTGTAATCGAGTCTATGATCAAGCAGGGTATTCTGAAGGAGATCATAGGTAGCCCATGTAATTCACCTATCATGGGATTACCGAAACCGAGTGGGAAATTCAGGATCGTGCAGGACCTGCGAAAGGTCAACACAATAGTTGTTCCATGCTGTCCAGTGGTACCGAATCCATCTGTGATTCTGTTTCATATTCCATGTGAAGCTGAGTGGTTCACAGTGATTGATCTGTGGCAAGCATTTTTCTCGATTCCACTCCATGAGGAAAGCCAATTTCTTTTTACTTTCTGGCTGGAAAATCGTGTGTTAACGTGGTGTCGTATCCCTCAGGGGTACACAGAGAGTCCATCGATCTTTAATCAGATATTGAAGAAGAATCTTGAGAGTCTTGCGTTGCCCCAGAAATCTGTTCCGGTGCAATACATCGATGACTTGCTCATTGCCTCAGAAACAGAAGACGCTTGCAGGATTGATACCATTGCTTTACTGAACCATTTGGCAGAGAATGGACACAAGGTGTCCCCAAACAAATTGCAGTACTGTCTGAGTGAAGTGCAGTATTTGGGTCACAGAATTGAGAAGGGCAAGAGGAAGGTGTCACCAGATCGCATTGAGGCAATTATGAATATGCCTGTGCCTAACACACAGAGAGGTCAGAATGTTCTTGGGGTGGTTGGCTATTGTCGCCAATGGATTCCCAACTTCTCGTTTGAGGCGAAGCGTTTACAGCGACTGATGCACAAGGATGTGAGTGGTCCGGTACCCTGGGACAACGACTGCTTAATGGCGTTTTTAAGGCTGAGAGAGGCTATGTGTCGCGCTCCAGCTTTCGGAATGCCTGATTGCAACATGGCTTTTTCGTTGTTCTGTTGCGAGAGAGAAGGTTGTGCATTGTCAGTTTTGACTCAGAATCATGGAGGTGTCAGTAGACCAGTTGCCTACTTTTCAGCTACTTTAGATCCAGTAGCTTCTGCGTTGCCCGGATGTCTGAAATCCGTTGCTACAACAGGTGTCAGTATTGAAAGGTGTGAGAATATTGTCAAGGGACATCCACTTACAGTTTATGTGCCACACTCTTTTGAACTGTTGATGACGAGGACCAAAACACAGCACCTCACAAATAACAGGCTAACACGCTATGAACAAGTCATACTTCCTGCAGAAAATGTGACTTTGAGGAGGTGTTCTGTTTTGAATCCCTCGACATTGATGCCCATTCCAAATGCAGATGATGAAGATTGTGAGGACCATGACTGTCTCGATGTGACTGAGCAGTGCACCAAACCAAAACCGGACATGGTTGATGAACCACTCCCTGATCCTGATGAAATTTTCTTTGTGGATGGTTCATGCTTAAGGGAAAATGTTGGTCGATTAAGAGCAGCGTTTGCTGCATGTACCATCACTGGAGTTGTTGAAGCTGCTTGTTTAGAGGGAGTACACTCCACACAGGTAGCTGAAATCATTGCTTTGACCCGTGCTTGTTTGGCTGCTGATCAGATTCGGATAAAAATCTACACTGACAGTCAGTACGGGTTTGGTGTGGTTCATGACTTCGGGCAGCTATGGTCACAGAGAGGTTTCATGACATCTTCAGGTTCGCCCATCAGAAATGGGGAATATGTGAGACAATTGTTGGAAGCATTACAGTGCCCCAAGGAAATTGCGGTTGTCAAATGTTCTGCTCATGGGAGAAGGACTGATTTTGTTTCATTGGGTAATAACTATGCAGATGAGGTTGCCCGTTTCTGTGCAGAACAAGGATGTATATTTACAGGAGGTTACACTGGAGAAAGCCAAGAAAGAACGAGCTCAGCATGATGTTAGCCATGGCAGACACTTGGGAGGAACTAAAGCGATTGCAGGATGAGGTTACCGACCAGAACGAGATGGTTGGATAAGGTCAGGATGTGAGAAGGGAGATATCGATGTGTGGGTCTCGAGTGATGGTCGAGCTGTATTACTGGAAAGTTTGTTGAGCCCAATGGCAAGTTTGATACATGGTGCAGTACATCTTGGCAGGGACGCAATGGTGCGAGTGTTTAGACAGATATCTGAAGTTTTGTGCGGTTGCTGAAGCTGTATGCCAGAGGTGTGTTACGTGTCAACAAATGAATGCAGGAAAGAAACCTGCTGTAACTTTGAGTCACATTGGAAGGTCAGGAGGGCCTTTCAATAGAATGCAGTTGGATTTCATTGAGATGCCAAAGTGTAATGGGCTGAGGTACATATTAGTTGTGGTATGTGTTTTCTCAAAGTGGGTGGAGGCTTACCCAACAAGTAGATGTTACACACTCACTGTAGCTAAGCTTCTGTTGAGGGAGCTTATCCTGAGGTTTGGTTTTCCGACCTCTTTGGAGTCGGATAGAGGGACACATTTCCACAGCGCAATCATGAAATTGCTCTGTGCTGCATTGAATGTGGATCAGAGACTACATTGTAGTTACAGACCAGAGGTGTCTGGGATTGTGGAGCAGGTTAATGGAACTTTGAAAGCACGGATGGCAAAAGTGTGCACTTCAACATCTTTGAAAGTGCCTGATGCACTGCCCTTGGTCCTTATGAGTCTAATTAGTGTTCCAGATAGGAGAATGGGGTTATCACCTCACGAGATCCTGATGGGGAGGGCAATGCGACTGCCAGCAATACCTGCTACTGCTCTAATTAGCATCACTGATGACTTAATTCTCGATTACTGCAAAGGACTGGCTGATGTGGTCCATTCTGTGTCTCAGCAGGTGCAAGCAGCAACTGTTCCAGCCTCAAGTTACCTGTGCCATGACCTGTGTCTGGGAGATTGGGTGCTTGTTCGCAAACACGTGAGGAAGAGTTGCCTGGATGTTCGTTGGCGTGGCCCATACCAGGCAATACTGGTCACGGGCACGGCAGTGAAGTGTGGAGGGTTGCTGAACTGGGTGCATGCCTCCCATACCCGTAGAGTCCCAGCACCCTTGGAAGAAACAGCCCCTCTCGTGAATGAAAATCCAGATGAGGTGACAGGGCCATCTGAGAGGGCAAGTCAAGCTGTGAGGGTTGCTGACGCAGTTGGTTGGGCACTGGATCGAGCTGAAAGGGGTTGTGTCAATCAGAGCCCCGAATTTGACTTGGACGGAGAAAGCATTGCTGTGGGTGGAGTAGAGTCAAATTCAGCCGAAGAAGGAAGTAGTGCACAGGGTACCCAGAGGGAGAGCAGAAGTGCCACGAGAGCAGAAGAGGTTTGGCCCGCGAATCAGAGGCGGCTGAACCTGAGGTTGGCACCTGAAAGAGATCTTGCCCCAGTTTCTGAAACGTCGGAATCTGAACAGAGTGACGAAGAACAAGCTCGAGGAGTCTGAGGAGATCCAGGAGAGCAAGAGTGCCGTGTCAGAGATAAGCCACCCCAGAGTGGACGTACGTTGTGACTGATGCCAGGAGTTCTGAGTTCGGGGAGGTTGAGGTTCGTGTGGTCAGCAAGACACCGAATGTGAAAATAGATGTGGGATTGGTGGTCCCAGGTCTCGAAATCGAAGGAGTGCTGACCCTGACCGTTCCGAATCCCCTACTTCTGAGTAAAGTCTGTGAACTGATACTGCAAAGATTTGTCTTTCCAACGTTTGGATTTGAGGCACCAACCCATGAGGTGAGATTCTGGGAGCTTATCTTATTTTGGACTGAAAAGGGAACTATTGTAAATAAAAGTCTATAAAGAAGATAACCTAGGCCCGAGTGGAAGAAGAATAAACTTAGGGTCTTTCCGCAGAAGAGACGTAAGAGGGCTAGGGAAGTCTTTTTGTGGACTGTGTAAATAAGGAACTGAAATTGCAAGAGGATTTCCAGCTTCTCGAAGTATTGTTCAACTGGTTAGCAAGCGACATCTGGAGGAGAAAATAGACTCTTAATTGTTTGCTTCTGAAACCAAGAACTTTTGAGAACTTTGCGAGATCATGGATGGTAGAAATACTCATCGTAGGTCCATATTAGTAGTAGGTACACTTGTAGGTGGAGTGATAGTCTCTATAATCATTGTGGTTGTAGCTTCATATATTGTTTCACATGAGCAGGAAGCGGAGGTACAGGGAACACCTACACTACCACTTCTAGCCAATACCATAGCAGCTGAAAGAACTTTACTAATCGAAGAGAGTCGTAGATTTCACAGAGATTTATCAAAAGGTGCTTTTAAGCTTAATGCGTACGCAAGGCTGCTATATGAATATGTGGATGCGATGAATTTGAAAGACAGCTATGTGTGCATGCAGTTACCTGCCTCAGTGGACGAAGGTATTAGATATCACCATCTTCCACTGACGTATGGAATTTCATGTAGTTTATTGCTTAGTATCTTTTACGAGAGAGGTCAGTTTGAGTATTTCATTTCCAATTACTATGCAGTGCTTCCTGAGGTTCCAGCTTACAAGCATTTGAATAAGTATGATTATTATAAGTCGGAGGACAGACTTCGGAAGTATTTCATACCGTCTTTGGATTTGGATACGGCTTATGCTCATCGGCATAACTTGACCTGTTCATTGTCATATGTAGAGAAGAAATTTGTAGATCAAGTAGAAGATGGATATAGAAAACGAACACAGACATGAAATACTGGAGAGAGTCCGGTAGATTGGACCGAAGAAGAAAGATCTCACAGAACCAGAGGAAGTTATGGTCCCATAGCATTGGACAAGGAGCAGAAAGGGAAGATGTGTGTGAGACGTTATCAGACCTACTATGAAAAGGTCCCGGTGGGTCAGAGTGCGTGTGATCATATTTTCACCATGGAAGATTCTGCTAAGAACTTTCTGCAAGGCTCTGTGCAAGTGATTCCAACTGTTTATTATGTGTGTGGAAAGAATGCCTATGTCAGGTTGCCTGCGAATTTGTATGGTACGTGCTATTTGGGAATCATTTTTCCGAAGATTTACCATGCAGAAGATTTGGAGCTTTTGGAGGATGGACAGCATTTGAGAGTGAAGAGAGCTGTGAGTGCAGGAGCAGTGATTGGATATATCTTTGGAGCGATGATACCGAGATTGGGTGTGGTGTTGAATGATGTAAAAATCAGATGATTGGCGACTGTGGTTGATGAGTTGTCAATGAATACAGCGAAGTCTCTGCTACTAGTGGATGGGGAGATGTTGTCGATAAGGACGATGGTTTTGCAGAACCGCCTTGCTTTAGATGTATTATTAGCAAAAGAGGGCGGAGTCTGTAAATTATTGAAAGTTCAGGAATGTTGTACGTATATCCCAGATAACAGCAAGGATCTGGAGAAATATATAAGCAACATTACCACGATCCATAATGAGGTAGAGGATCTGACTGAAGAGGGTGTGTGGGAAAAGATTGGTAAATGATTTGGTCGTGTGGGAAGTTCGTTTGCTAGCTTAGGAAAAGGGTTCCTTGGCTTTGTGCTAAAACCACTCATCATTGCTGGGGTTTGTGTGGTTTGTTTGTGGGGATTCATTAGAGCTTACAAGTGGTATAAAGGAAATAGAGTTGAGAGAGCTCTCAGAGCGAGTAAAATGCGAATGGCCAGACTGCAGGACAGTCAATATCAGAACCTTAAGAATATGGAGAGACTCCGACGGGGGAGGATGGCAACAAGTACAGTTTAGGTCGGTTCTTTCTCCAAGGGAATTGTGAAGTGGTGTGATAACACTAGTCATCAAAGGGAGGAACTGATATAGCGCCATGTTGTTCTGAAAATTGTAGGGGTGCACCATAATCACTGCTAGTCCACACCCACATATGTTAATGGAATTATTAACATGTGAATTAGAAATGTATTACTAAAATCTGCTTACAATAGTGTGATTAGAAATTTGTAATCAAGTCATTTATGAAGCTTAATGTAGTGTTTAAACGAAAATGTATTTTAGTCAATGCATAATGATTGGTTTTCGTGTAATGTGATGCATTAGGTTTAAACGTGCACCATATTAAAGTCTGCACGTGTAGTTTGCTTATTCATATATGAAGTGTAATGAAAACAATGCTTATAGTATGATTTTAGAAGTGTGTGTTTAAATTGTATAAAGGCCTGACCACATATACGTTTAGGAGAAAGGCCTATTGGTTCCTTATGTTAGCTAAATATTGTAGGCTGAAAATGATTTCCCTCGGTAAGGCTTGGGGTTTCAGGATGTTAGAAAATCTCAGAGAAGTGGAAAGTTTCTCGTTCCCATGTTTCTCTTGCAGGTGCAAGGACACCTAGCTCGTTTGAGAAACTAACTCTTTGTTTCAGGAGTCAGGATGGCCTGAGAAGCCAAGATGGGAGTATACTGGAATGTAGGGATGATTCTTTCGGCGGAGAAGGTGCCTGGGACCCAAGGACGAGTAAACCGTTGTTGGAAGGGAGACAAGTTTCACTGGAAAATCACTGGGAGAAAACCTGGCTGAAGAGGTGTGCCAGAGGGCGTGTTCTACATTTTTGGGATTTTGAATTAGGGACAGTGCCCCGTGGATTGAGCAGTTGAAGTTTAGATGGGGAGCTAGAAGGAGCATCTTAGAACGAGCTCTGACTAAGTGAGTGTACTTCTAAGGAAGTCTTCACTTCGGACACCTTTTTACTCTCTTGCCTGGGAGGGAAAATGCTAATGAGGGATGTCACCTTAGAGATAGAATCGTGATAGACTAACTGATTTTCCTTTTAGGTTAATGACTTCTAATGTAGAGATTGGAATGATTATCGCTTGTCTGATGTTACTAGAGCTGACTATTCTTCTTATTCTGAGTCGGATGACCTCGTGCTGAGGTGCTTGTTTGTGCAGTTATTTTTGGCTTTGTAATAAACCCCTAAAAATTTGAGATTCGGAGTCAGTGGTCCTTTTAGAGTTTGAATTTAATTTGATTCATTAAGTGTTGACATTTGATTTCCTCCCCTCTACACTATTTAGCAGATAAAAAGATCCTGGCGACCTTAGAGGATTCTTGGTGATGGTAAGGTAGATAAGAATCCGCCTTCGTCAGGTATTTCCTTGGGATGCTGAAAGGGTGGGGGCTGGTTCTGCAGCAGTGGGGGCCGGTTTTGCTAATGAGTGCCAGATTTGCGGCAGTGCTGCAATTTTGACCTCTGTAACAAAAGAAGCAAGCAAGCATTTCCAGCCTCCTGGGGCCTGGCAGTGCTTCCCATGAGGCTGGTCTGAGAAAATTGCCAGGGCTGCTTTGGGTTCCCAGTCCGGCCCTGACTATATTTGTCCATGAACTCCAGTTTACAAGTATGTCCTGCTTTCCTGCCCCCATAGATGAACTTTGGAGTGCACCAGCTGCATATGATAGACCAATGGATTGATTTAACATTGTTCTGTAGGCATAGCACAGTTCCACTAAGAATGCCTAAACAATTCTATGAGGCCATGGAGCATCTAACTAAGATAGAGGGGAGACCCACCTGGATTTTAGGGCTTGTGTTAGCCAAGACCTTTTCATTTTACTTAAATTATATATTATATAAAATTATATATAATATATTTCTTTATAGGTGCTTTCAGCCACTTCATTCATTGGCCGGTTGTTGTGTCATTCACACACCCTCTACATTATACAGTATGGGGGGCAATGTGTCAGCCCACTTCAGCCATTGGCTCTTTTTACTGTCATTGATGGTATTTTGCTTGTGCCCATGCGCTGCATTACATTTCTTGTTCCTGTGTCAATTAGCCGCAACGCATTGACAAACCGATCCATGAGTTCCTTCAAAGATTGCCTAATCATGTTGAGAGCCTCTTTTTGCTCATAGTGTAATAAAAGTGCCATACAAACTCAAACTCCAGTTTGTAGTTTCATTATATTGTGCATGGGCTAAGAAAACTATGTTTCATCGCAAGCCAAGAAAAAATTTACTTGGCTTAAAAAACTAAAAAGATACATAACCCAGAATAAAAACAATCAGAAAATGTAATTTCCTCATTGACATCTAAACCATAAAAAGTACACAATACATACTACAAATAGTATCTTATCTCATACATGGCTTATTCTTTTTGTGTCCGTCTGACAGCGCGTGCCTGCAGAAGCAGTGTCCGTGACGGGGAGCATCAAACAGTGACTAATCCAGTGCAGAAGAAGTGTCCTCACCTCCTCGCGTTTTCTGACTGCTGGTGTCAGGGACCTTATCTCGTGGTATAAAAGATAGGTTTTGTTGATAAGTGTGTTCTTGGACTACCTGCAGCATTTGAAAGTTGCTCTGCAGACTTGGTTTTAATCCTCTCTCTGACCTTGAGCTGGTGATGCAGTGTGATCATTGTATATTTGCGGTTAATGAAAAGTTAGCCTGTAACACCAATAACCATTACTCATCTGCACATGTTATTTTACACTTAGATTTAGTGAAACAAGTGATTTATATCTTTTGTTTTAGTACAGATCGGGTGTATGCATCTTACGTTGACACAAGTGGGCCTCCATCTTGGAAAGTGAATGTTGTGTTTCAACTTGTTGTGGATAATGTTGTTTTTTGCTCCAGGCACTGGGGTCAATGTGTTCTCATTTAAAATTGTTTTCTGTGAGCTTACTGTGTAAAGGTCATGTTTGCTCCAACTGACTAATTGGACAATGGCTCTCAGCACCTGCACATGATGGGAGGTGGAGGAGGTAAATATTCCTTTCTGTGATATTGTGAAGGTCTAGGTCATGGATCAGGTTGGCGTTGTGTTATCCGTGAGACTGAGGCTGACATCAAGAAGTGAGAGAACACAGTTTATGTAATGGTTTGTATTCGGCGGGAACCTGTAGAATGTATAACTTGATGATATTTCATGTTTTAACTGTGTGAAGCTTCTTAGTTAGTTAGAACACTTGGCCCTGTCCACCTTTGTAGGCGGACATCTTTTCCTTCTGTTGAGACCCAATGCTCCTTATTTTTTTGCTCGCAGGTTTACTCAAGCACATTCCTTCTCATTCTAATCAGCACCTTCATTTGGTTCTTCTTTCGATACTATATTTTCTCACACCTGCTACTTCTGAATTTCCCTGACCTGCCCACAACCTTGGTTTAATATTAGGGAGTTTTCAGATGTTGCCTTTAGCAACGTATACTTGAATTTGCTCAATTGAATTGCCTCGATCATATTCATAGATGCAGTATTCAGGTGACTCTTGATTTATGCATAATTAATTTGATTTGAGATTGTAACTTTACTACTTTGCTAAAAAACATTAATGGCTTGCAAAATTACTCCCTCCTCTCTGTCGTTACTGGTGGGCAAAATTTGCTTCACTTTCATTGATATAATTCTGAAATCAAGGTTTTAGCTTTAGTTTGAGATTATAATCCATCCGTCCTAGTGGACATTCTGCAGTTCCAATTGTGTGCCAAGTTTGTGCGGTGCAAACACCATCCTTATCTATCCCGCTATCAAGATGGTAGCAGATGTTAGTTCTCACTGATGGGTGGCAAGTTAGTATTTGCCCCAAAATCTGTCAGAATCTGTTCCAGCCCAGTCTGCATCCCCAAGGTTCCCATGGTCCAGTTTGGAGAATTGGCAGTGTTCTGGTGTTCCTGAGTAGTAGGAGTGTCCTAAGAGTGTGAGCATAGTAGGGTTATGTGCCTTTGATTGTATTGTTGAGCATTTTGGTCTTTGTGGGTTTTGATGAGTTAGCGTGCTATGCAGTATGATGTCTATTTTGAGTCTAAGAGGTCTTCTTGTTGCTGTGAGATCTGTGCTGTTGTCTAATGTATATCGCTTGTACTTATGAAGAGAAAGGCACTTCCTACAAGAGATGAAGTTTGGTTATCAGACTCATTGAAGTCTAAGATCCCGGGATAGATATTGAGGGGCTGATTTATATGCCGGCTGACGGGTCATCCATCTCAGTGATGGAGGTTTCTATCTGTCCTTAATGGTGACAGAGGTTCAGCCACCTGATTTAGATTGCAGTGGCGGGATAACCTCCGTCAACCTTGATGGAGCTTTATCCGTTTATCTGACAGCTGTCTGGCATTGCCGGGGTACATTCAGCTGCCATCTGATTCTACTCAGTCAGTGTCAGATGGGCGGTTCTCCGCCTTGCCCGATTTCTATATTTTGGGTCTGGCCTGCGGTGGTATAGGACTCTTGTGATGGAGTGATGGCACAGTGAATGTCTTTGCCATTGATGTTTCCTGCCTTTAGAATGAAGTATGTCTACGTCAAGCACACCTGAACTTCATATCCAGCAATCCTTTGCTTTTTTTCTGGTGAAGCAGCAGGAGTCACACACATGAGCGACTTTTTTTGCCCTTATTTCAGGCCTTTTTAAAAAAACAAAATCCCAAATTGTTAGTCCGCAGTTGTAGAGAAAGAATCCTAGATTTTCAAAAAACAAAATATCTAATGTAGAGGGGAGTCTTAGGGTAGAGCCACAATTATTTGGAGACAAAGTTATGATGACCAACATATCACAGGAATGTGAATGTAGGATAGAATTGTTAACAAAGTTTATGCTCTGTCTTATACCAGGCACTCACAGGAAGTCGTAACTCATGCCCATCAACCTCTTGCTCTTGGAAGAGAATGTCTTGGCAATTCTGCACACTGAAGGGTACGCAGGAATTGCTGGTTTTAACATCCTAATTCTAGTTCATCCGATATCCCTCTGTATTTTTTGATATTTTTTTTTTGGTACATAAATTAGTTGGTCTTCAGCACATTTGTATCTGACTGCTTAACTTTACACTCAATTTTCTCATAATATTGTGCATGTTTCTCTCTGTTCCTTTGCATGGGTGTACGGTTATACAAAAGCAAAGTTTAGATTTTCTTTGCATTTTCTCAGATTTTCTCATTGTGGTTGCCTCAACAATTATGCTGACAGTTTAGTTTTTTGTAGCATATCCACCTCAGGCAGGGATTTAGTCTCAGGGAGCAAGCATGCTTGATGGGCCTGTCAGCTGATCTTTGAATTTTCTGCCTCAGTGTCTATCAATGTTTCTTCTTTATTGACTTTATGATTAGGTTATGTATCTTGTTTCATACATATAAATGTGAGAAGTTTGTTTCTTAAGTCTTTTTTTGGTAATTTGTCAACTCTGCATTTTTTTAAGCCTTATTGGTGTGCTCTATGGGCCACATAATTAGTAACATGTTTTGGTGGACAAGGACTACATCTCTCAGAAACCACCATGGTGATGCTTGCGTTTTAAATTGTCCAATTTATTTCACCCTGCCTTATGTACAGAGACATTCTTGCATAGTTTTTTTCACCTTTGCAATTGACAAGGGTTTAGAAGGTAGCAGTGCCTTGTTTATTGTATAGTTGTTTAGCCAGTCACCAATGTCACTATGCAACCATTGTGTTCACAGTTTATGGTGGGGTGTATCTATAGAACATCTATATCTCTAGTGTTTATCAATTTTTTACAATCTCTACATCCTCAGATGCAGACTTGATGCTAACACACAAGGTAGTCATACTCATCAGGGGTTATGTATATGCTCCTTGACTTCCAGTCTTCCAGTCTTACCAGACTGAAGATCTTTTTGTTTTTTTAATCTTCATATTCAAGTGGCTCATTATTAAGGATAGTATGGTACTTTTTGCACTTGATCTTAAATGGCCCAGTTGACAAAGGTACCTCAAATGAGGTTCTACAGTTAAGTAATACTCCTTAAGGCAACTTCTTTTTATGCTATATGTTGTTGTATAAAGCACAAACACTTGACATGTTATACCATTGCACCAGTGCCACAAAGCTTCAATCTGATTTTGACCAATATAAAAGATATGTCCTAAAAATTGGTGGATTATGAAACAAGACATTTGTTGAAAACCATAAAGCGAGTGATGACCGGTAAAATATCTCAACATTCAAACTTTATATAGTTATCTGGGTTCTGACAAGCAGAGTTAACATTGTTTGGTGTAGGAAAGTGGGTGATTAGTAGGTGCAATGTGTATGCCCTTTGCTAGTCATAAAACCACAATCACTATTAGGTTCTGGTAAGTCTTAATAAATGTATTCTTTGCTCAACCCTTGTTAGCTTGGCACAGACCAGTCAGGCTTAAGTTTGGAGAGTTGTATGTGTAAATTATTTAATAGCAACAAAAAAGTAAATAATCCAAAAACACAACACAATATAATTCCAACATATTTTTTTTAAATGAGTCAATATTTATATCTTTAAGATAAGAACAAAAACACAAAACTCTTTTCAGGGGAATCGAAGATATGAATCTAAGAACATTTAGAATTTGAATACAAACACAAAGCACCAACCCTACCATACCGAGTTACCTTCGAACTTCGGGACTTATTTAGATTACGGCGGATGGGTTACTCGGTCACAAACGCGATTGATGTTCCTTCCATCACATTACAAGTGTAATTGAATATAATGCACTTGTAATACGGTGGATGGGGTATTTGTCATGTTTGTGATAGTGTAACCTGTCCACCGACATCTAACTCAGGCCCTTAGTTGTGTTCTTGGAGGAATTTTCTCATCAACAGTTAATATGGCCTGTGGGATTCGATAGAAGGCTCAATAACGGCAACCTATTCCTCGCCGTTGTTCTAGCCTAAATACTCCACAGTGGGACTTAGAAACCTTTCTGGATGTATTGCTTCCTCCAGTAGGACAAACCAGCTACCTGTTTCTGACCGACGATGCAACTTCGGTGAATGCGGGCTCAGGTTGGTACCAGTCTCCCCTCGGTTCTTTTGCAAAAAGTCCTTGAAATTTCTTCTAAGTGCCTGCATTCAGGTTCAGAGTCGGGAGTACACGCTGAACTCAGTACTAAGGGTCCTAGGACCACTAGTCCACCAAATGAGAATGACAGCTCACTTTCCGGGAAGGCACCAGCAGGGTCCCAGGCAAATTGATTTTCAACTGGGTACCTCTTGTAGTCTTAATACTGGACAGAAGATTAGCTCAGCATAGCCCTTTCAGTCCACTCCTTTTAGTCCAACAGCAGGCATCGCCCTTCTCTGATGGTGCATCAGGTGCAGTCCTTAAGAGTGAAGACCTTCCGAGTGCACTGCAGGGTCCAGCATAATCGGTCCTTCTTCAGTCTCCTTACTGGTCCAGCCACTGGTGTGCTTTCCTTTGCAGGGTTGCCAATTTTATCCTTGTTCACCAAGCCTGTGGGTGGAGGACTCACCATGCAATAGGGCAACAGTTCCCTACCCACCTACTTCCTGGTATGTGTGGCACCAAACTACCCCACAAAACTTCTCCCTAAAACAACATGTCAAACGTTTCTGTCTCCTGTGTATAGCTCTCTAGCCCAAATCAGAGGTATGAATAACTAGGGACTACACTTCCCCTGCAGGTTTTGACAGTCTGTTTGGCTTCATAGAAAATGAAATGGGAGTGGGCCTGCACCCTGTGACATCTGTGCATGCAGGGCTCCCTGCTATTTAAGTGCAATTAGCCTATCAGCCCTCACCCTCAGCCATTCTGCACCAGGAAAGGACATCTCCACCCCCCCATGCATTTATTTTTACCAGTTACTCTGAGCTAAATGACCACAGTAGGAAACTTTGAAAAGTAACTGTGTAAGGCTATTTTTCTAAAATTGTTAAATTAAATCTGATTTTGGCTTAAATTTTATGATAATGATTTAAAAACGGTCCAGGATCTTGAGACTCGTGAAATGTAGTAAGAGCTCGGCTGCCGGTTTGAATGAGAGGAGCGAGATGATTTTCTAACTGCTTTCGCATGGCTGAAATGAAAGGAAACAGTCAGGATTATTGCAGAAGAAATGCACGGCGACGCGCCCGCGAGATCTTACTACATTTCTCGAGTCTCAAGATCCTGGACCGTTTTTAAATCATTATCAAGAGCTTCCACACACCCATAAAATTTAAGCCTCGATTAATACTATGAATTGAAGAACATATAATGGACATCTGTCTGCAGCACAATTGAGAGCCCAAACAAAACCAAGTCCGAGTCCTGAAGAGAATCCCGGAATTGTTGGGCATTCGAAGCGCGTTGGCTGTTGAGTGTGGGGGAAGGTAGAACAGGGTGTGCCACAAGGGGACTGAATAGAAATTATTTCCCCCTTTTTCTAGGTTGTCAACACCCTTAAGTAGGATATGCACCCACCCTCCCACAGGCAGGACAGTAAACATGTGTCTTTGAATGAGCAATTGTCCGCCTTGTGTTTTCAGTGCAAATGCAGTACTGGTTTAATTTCAGGCTGGCACACATAATTTATCGATGTTTGTCTTGTGATCATTGGTTTGCTGTATATATTTTTGTCACTAATAACGTTTGGTATTATGTATGTGTTGTATATATTGTCTCACAAAAGAAATGGTTCTAAATCACGCATACAAATGTGTTGCAATTGTGTGATTTACTAATGTGGTGTTTCCTTTTAAAAGACGTGTCCAATTGATTTATGAATGTCTTTTTGAATTATCAAAACTAAGCAGAATAAATTCTCAAAAACCTCAGAATTAATGGTCTCAGGTTTATCGCGGATGAAACTTCTGCAGGGAACGGCTGGGCAATAGGTTTTCTGTCACAGGGAGGTGTGACCACCTCCCAGGCAGGCTTTAGTGTATTGGGGCTGGGAGGGTGCACTCCAAGAGTGCTTTGATGTCTGTACTGGGGACACATTTGGTGTCCCTGTGCATAGTCCAGCTCAAACCGGTTGCAGGGGCTATCTGCCCCTGCTCTGGCATGAAACTGGACAAAGGACATGGGTGTAGCCACCCCTCTGTCCTGACCCTCCCACAGGTGGGTCCCCAGAGTTTGTCCCACCCCTTCCTTGGGTATAAAGTAGAAACCCCTGGCTACAGGACCTTAGATTTACCTGGACGAAACTCTGCTACAGAATCCCAGAACTTCAACTATGTTGGATGACCGAAGAATCTCCCTTGGAGTAAAGGAGTTACTCCCCTGCAAGGCAGACACCAAAGATGCATGTGTCCAGTTTGCAACTACACAGCTCCTGAAGGACTCCAAAGATTCTGCAACACAGGAAGTGGGTTTCCAAGCTTCCCCAAGGCTGATCCATGCTCTCAGCAAACCTGAGATCCAAAGCCCTCGTGGGGACCGTGCAACCCAAACCCCTGGACACCGTGCACATTTGCAGCAGCATATGCTTTTTGGTGATCCCTGAGGCTGTGCTTTGGGCTACTTGTAGTCCAGACCCCGAGCAGTGATTCCACCGAAGATTACTGGCCTACACTCCTCGAGTGTCCCGTGGGCTGGTATTTAGTGATTCCTCTCGAGGTTCCTTTGCGATCCCTTGTCCGTCGACTTGTGGGTCTCTGATAAGGGTATTTTAACTTTCAGTGGGCTTACCTGGTTGCTCCAGATGTGCCCTGACTCTCCATTCCTTGGGGAGTCCACAGGACCTTGCTGGTCCACACCGAAGCCTTTTTACTTTCACCGCGTGGGTTGCCGTTGGCAAGGCTTGTTGGTCTCCAATCCGGACACCGACCCACCAGCACTCGACATCCTTCGTGGGACAGCTCGCCTGTGGACTTTGGTCATCGTCGGCATCTCCTGGTCCCCGTGGCAGTGGAGTCAAGCTTCACCTCTTCGCACCTGAAACAGCTGACATTGGTGGGCATTGGTCTACCGTGCCCCTGGTCACCCTGGAGTGAACCAGACTCTGTCCCCTCTGCTTTAAGGTTCTTCACATCTCCGATCCAGGCATGGATCACACCAGACACTTTTCCTCTTCACGACAGCAGCACTTGGCAGCATCTCTCCATAGAAAACGACGAAGATTCCCGACACCATTTGACACCTATGCACCCGGCTTCTCTGGGTTAGGTAACACGAGTACTCCGGTGCTCACATGGGTGCTGGCCTTTGAACCCTCTAAGTTTGAAAGGGTCTGCTCAAAGTCCTCTCCTAAGTGTCCTTAATCTTTAAAATTCCAACCGCGACTTTCGCATAGGATTGTATGGCGCTCGCGGCTGTGTTCTCACACTGCACGCATCCCCCGTGGGTCCCCTGTATCACTGCCTTGGGTGGTTCCTTGGGGTCCCAGCGATTCTACGTGCTCTAGGCACTGTGTCTAGTCAAGTCGTGGTTCTTATACGACTTTCTTAATACATGGTTTGGTCTCCCTCTGGGGCCCACTTTATATTGTGCTATTTACTGTCGTTCTAGTGCTTTAATATTGTGTATCTTGTGCTCTAATCTCATAAAGAGATTAGTAGAGAGTGTTTAGAAATAAGTACATATATTTTATAGATACCTTGTGTGGTTCTCCTTTCATTTGGTCATTCAAGAGGTTAAAGAATTAGCCTGAAGGCTGCTCTCCATAGCTACCACTAGGATAGCTTTCAATAAAGGTTATCTTTAACCTAATCATCAATAAGGGTTGTTTGGACTTGTACAAGGTACCCAATATAACTAGGGGACAGCATATACCAGGCCAACTTCTCACACTGAGAAACCCCAGTGCTTGTTGAGATGCCTTTACGAGGGATCGCCAAGTAGTATAACATTTCAAAACATCACAGTATCCGTAATTAATATTTGACAGCAGCATTGAGAAAGTTAGGGTTTAAAATTGTTAGAGACGTGATGTTATATCTAGCTCTTGTGGACTGTATGCAATGCAAGCAATACTTCTAAATCCAGAAATGACCCATGTGTGTAGCTAGTACAGCACTTCATTTAACACTACAGTTTTAGAAAAATTACACCACAAATGAACTACACATATAAACATGGTATGTAAACACCCACCAATTTAAAATATAGCAAGGCAGATGATACACACATTGCAGCAATCATCATTAGTAAATTCAGTGCATGTTTATCATTTTGTATGTATGTATGAGCCTTGAGACAATGGCCCTAATTACGATGCCGGTCGGAGCAGTCCCAACCACCAAATTAGGGTCCGACTGCCGCTGAGGTGGTCGGGAACATGCCTCTTTGCATTGAGACTTGTGCTTCAGCCCGGAAAGGGCCCGCAGCACAAGCCCCAGTGCCAAAAGGCATGTTTTTAAACATACCTCTACCCTGTGGCAGGCTCCTCACTGTGCCTACCACATGGGGCATGGATGTTTGTGGGGGCACCTGGGGTGCCCCACTGGTCTCATAGCGGAGGCCACGGAGAGACAGGAGCCCTGCTATGGTCCCCCAATGTCCGTTTCTGACAGCCTTTCAATGGCGGTCAGATCGCCACTGAAAGGCTGTCAGAAAGGGCCTTCGTAATCCCTACGGCAGTGCCTGAGTAGGCACCACCCTCATTGTAGGGATTACATTAAAAACGCTTGTCCATGGGCTCTTTGAACCCGTTGGAACCGCAGCGCTCTGTCCCTCACCCATGGGTCGGACTGACCGCATTGTAATGCAGTGGTCTGACCGCTGCTTCATATGTTGATGCGACCGACACCGAAGGCACGTTTGTGTCGGACCCACCGACATCATAATGAGCCCCAATATATGTGTCATGTATGAGCCATGAGACCATGTTGCATTTCTGTTTTTGTGTGCTGCATAGGAGACTGCATAAATCCAAGCTCAGTTCTTTTTTCACTAGGAGGGGTTTCAGAGAGCCTATGATGCTTCCCTTGTATTGAGTGATTAATATTCTTTCCTACATAATTCTGGGTCCTGCAGGAAAAGGCAAGATGATTCTTAAAGAATGTAGATTTGTTGTTTGTTTTTACAAATTGTAAGGATTCTGATATAATTCTCTAATGCTGTAACATTTGCTTTTAGATGTGTAAGTTAAGTATTTATGACTTTTTACTGTTGTCGATATTTTTATCATAAACTGTAATATATTGTGAGATTTGTGCTTGCAATAATGTGATCTAACCAAAAATCTGAAGATTCAACTATATCATTAAGATATCCTTTGGTTCCATGTGTTTAGAATTCATGGCATACAGTGATGCCATCCTGAATCTCCCCTGGAAAAACACATATTAACTGTATTTGTGTTAAATTAATGGACCTTACAAAATCGGATCTATGTGTAGTCCAGAAATTTGATTACATTGTGAAGATGTACGTTTACCATGAATATCTTGTCTTATACAATCTTGCATAAAATTATTGAATCTGCCTGATAAGCCATTGCTTAAAAGCTCCCATCAAGAAAGTAGCTAGTCAGCATCAACTTACTGCAATAAAAAGCATGAGACCATACATCAAGAATCAGCCCAATCCGCACCTACTTTTTAAGTAAGGTTACAAAGATCCAACTTTTAAGAAAATATCTAATCAAATATGGTTCCTTATAGAGACACAGTTGATATATAAACCTCTTGGGTTACCAAGGTACCAAATATCAGAGTTCCAAACACTTTAATATGTAAACTACAATCCATAGGAAAAGATCTAAGTCTGGCTATTTCGCATGCAAAAAACCTGTGGCCCATGTACCTACCCTATTTTGCGAGTTGCTAATTAAATAGCGACTCACAAAATAGGGTTAGCGACTCGCTTTAAGGAAGGGGCGTTCCGAGGGCGTCCCTTCCTAACAGCGAGTCTGAACCCTTTGTAGGAATGGTTTGCGACCGCAATTGCGGTCGCAAAACACTCGCAGTTTACCACCCTCTTCAAGAGGGTGGTAAACCATTCGCAAATGGGAAGAGGTTCCCCAGGAGACCCATTCCCCTTTGTGAATGGGTGCGCAAACATTTTCTCAGAGTAGGCAGTGGTCCCAGGGACCACTACTTGCACTTAAAAAATTAAACAAAAACGTTTCATCTTTTTTAAAAAATGCATCCCGTTTTCCTTTAATTTAAAAGCAGTCCCACTCATGGAGGTCTGCTGACCCCAGCAGACCACCATCCCTGAGAGTGCCATGGGGTCGCAAATTGGGACAGCCTCATTAATATATATATGCATGAGGCATGCAATTTGCGACCCCATTGGGAATCGCAAACAGTGTCTCAGGCACTGTTGTGCATCCCAATTAGAGAGTCGCTAATTGGTGAGTTGTACACCTGGCCCTATATCCCTCAGTCCTGTACTGTACAGCAGAGGTTGGAAATATAGGGCACCGGAAAACAGGGAAATAAAAAGGGTAGGGTAGACTAAGAAAAACATATCATCAAGAAGTTAGGGAAAATAGGTCAGGACCACCGCAGATCCTGTAAATTACGATGGTTATTAAGCCAAGGTTAACACTTACCACTATACAAAGCAATCAAAATCTATATACTGAAAATCATGAAGTCTGAGGGCAACTGGAACAAATACTGAGTACTAGCCTCTTACTGATAAAAATGCAAGAACAAAAAAGGGTTAAAGGCACAGGCAGCTACTCATGAATCTAAGGGAAGACATGAGAACACAGAAAACATTGCACATAGAGGTGCGGGCTGGGTAGGCAAACTAGTCAGCAGAGGAGAGAACCAATAACTATGGATGTTGGCCGACTCCCTTTCAACCCAGAATCAGAATCCATTTCAACAGGTAAGTAAGAGAATCCCAACCCTGAAGTCAATGACTGCCTTCATGGGTTGAGATATTGACCATTAGAGAAAACAGATGTCATAAAAAGTGGTGTTCATTTCGAATAAGTTAGGACAATGCACAAGGCAGAAAGCACAAAGTACACACAATCACCAATGCTGCCTTAGTAATAATCTCCACTCTGCCCCAAAGACTGGCAATTGGGAACCCATAGCACCTTGTGGTGCAGATGGCATAGTCCACTACAACCTTCGGCCAACCCCTCAGTCCCCAGGAACCACATGGTGAGTCCTAACAGCCTATGACAAAGCCCCCTGTCAGCCCACACTGTCCAGAAACTCAGTCCATCTGTACCCTTCACTAAAGACCAGGTGGGGACTGACTAAGAAACTGATATGCACATTTTCAAATGAGATGAGTGGTGATTGTGCCTGGTGAGCACATTTCTTCCCATGTCAGTGTTTGTGTTTTTCATATTGTGTTCATCCTTGATGGTCCCTCACCTGCACTTTCCTAACATGTTGTAAGCACAGGCCTATCATCAGCCAACAAGGGACAGTCTGAAGAAGTGTCCCTAAGCCACACTTGGATATCCAATCACTTGCAGTGGGGATGTCAGTCACCTGCCTGGCTTGAACAGTTTCTGGCTCTAGATGGTTCGAAAAGTGTCTGTGTTGCCCACTTGTGGGTATAGAGTCATTTACCAACTCTGTTGCCAGACCACCATCTAACCCTAGACCCAAAGAATACAAGACAAGAGGTGAACCCCAGCCTCACACCAAGGGCCAGATGTACAAAACATTCGATTTGCAATTACTAAATTGCACTGTTTAGTGAATCGGTATTTGGTAATCACTAATCGGCATTGTACAGACACAGACCACCTACAATTTGCGAATAGAAAACAAGCCACTTTCTTATCTTGGAAATCACTGTTAGCGTTGACCAAATAGGTTGCAAATTGCGAATGCGCCTGCATTGAAAAATTCTGCTTCCTGGTTAAGGGAGATGACCCCTGAAACAGGAAGTGCAGGATCCCAGAAGTCAGGAAGGGAGACGGAGAGAGGCTGGAGAGCTGCAGAGCACAGGCAGTGAACTGAGAGCCCCAACCAACAGTTTTCTCAACACCAGGACTGCCCACCCAGGAGCAAGCGATGGAGACAGGGGGAGAAATCAAAAAGTAAAGTTTGCAGAGCAGGAACTTGAGATACTGGCCAAGAAGTGCTGCAACAACCACAACCTCCTGTTTGGCTGGTCATTTATGACTGTGTCTGAGACACATAAGGGCAAGATATGGAGGGAGATACAGCTGAAGATAAAAGCTGTAGGTGTAGCACAGCGCTCTGCAGAAGCTATTCGCAAGAGGTGGTATGACCTCTGTTTTCGTACAAAGCAAAAGATCGTAACATGCTTGAGTGAGTTCTGTGCCACAGGAGGCGAACACTCAACTGCACCCCCACCCACTACACTGGATGCAAGGGTAGAGACCACCCTGGAGCCAGAGGCAGTCATTGGTTTTGCCAACCTGGACACATCTGCGCCTGTGACATCGCAAAGTAAGTGCAAAACTTTAGTAATGTAACATTCCTGACCTTGAAACTGGTGTCTACATGCATGTAAAAAAAACTTAAACAGACACATCAGTATTGGATTATTCCATGTAAAAAAAGTCCTCATGGTGCATTATGGAACTCGTAGTCAAAGACAAACACAGTGTTGTCAGTGTCAGGCATTTGCTAAATTAGATAATACAACCAAAGAGAATTGTGTTCCTTAAGTAACATATTTAATGGTATTTCCATTATCCAATTAAATGCACCTGAGGAAGACTCTGAAGGCCCAATTGATGAGGGTGAGAACTGGCAATAATGGTGCAAGAAGAAGTAGTGGTGGTAATGAGTCAGCCCAGAACACCTTATGGCCACTATAGCAGTGTGTCCTTCTCCCTACAGCCACCATTAGTGGATGATGACAATGCTATAAAATCACCCACCCCAACCCTGCAATCAGTCATGCATCAGGTCCTGATATCAGCGCACCACATTGTACCCACGTAGGGGTAACACTTTACAGGTTCCTGCTGAACAACAGAGTGTATGGTGGGCTTCATGCGTCAATGCTGCAGGTTCAGGGCCTGCAGCAGAAGCAAAGGAAAATGGTCAACAGGAAATCGCAGACCATGCAACAGTCCATTATTGTGGGGTTCAACACAGTGGCCAATCAGTTGGCAGACAATCAGACCAGTAGGAACACAAAAATGGACAATCTGACAAGTTGGCCAGACAACTGCTGCAGTGGAGGCAATCCAAACTGTGCAAACAGCTCATGGTGTAGGTGCAGAGGCTCCTGATAGTGAGGAGTTGTCCAGCGTCAGCAACATCTCTGCCACAGATGCATGTACGCTGTGACGCAGTAGCAGCCATGCTCCTGCACTTCAACATGGTGGCACATCACATACTGGACGCAGTCACAATAAGATTTGTGGGATGCCAATAAGGGAGTAGCTACATTTGTTTTTACGTTTGTTGTCTGCCCTGCAACCGATGCACATGTTAACTTCATGGTGTGAAAATTCATGAAAATGGCAGTTTGTCTATCAACTGTTTAGTAACACCTGACTTTAAAGGTATCTTAACTTTGAGCAATCAATCAAGTGTGGTGTCATTTTGTTACAGTATTGTGTCTTACCTTGAGAAGTAATGTGTAGTAATGTGGTCCATGCATCTTCTCCATTACCCTCCACTACTCTGCTCTTCTCTGTTGGCTACTGAACAGGTGGACCCCCTCTGAATCACATTCTGACACCACAATGTGTAGGCCTCTTCTTCAGGCAATATTGTGTAGGCACATGTTGCTAGAATCTTACAAGTGGTTTCTGCTAGGTGTTTTAATGCACCCCCACTCTTATGAAGGCAGCAAAATCATGATTTGAGTAGTCCAAATGTCTGCTCTATTACAGTCTTGGTACGACGATGTGTAGAGTTGTATCGCCTTTAATTTTGGGTGGTGGGACAAAGGTAAGATGTGAGGATCCAGGGACGTAGGGCATAGGCACTGTTACCTGAAACACATATATTAGCGAGAGATAACATACATATTGTGACGATTGGGCATTTACATCTCAGTATTTACAATCATTGCCAATACCTGTATATTCCACTGTGCCTAAACACGAAGGAGTCATGGGTGCTCCCTGGATATTTAACACAATGTCAGTTATTATGTTGTGGTAATAGAAAACCACTTGCATATTTTTCCTGTTCCTAAACAAATATTCAAGATAGGATGGAGGACATGTGGGCACATGTTTTCAATCTATACACCCCATGACCTGGGGAAAATGTGCAATCCTGTAAAATTACAATTTGGTAATGCGCATCTCCTCATCAGTCCTGAGCATGTGTCTGTGGCGTTGGATGTTGAGAAGCATGGCATCGAGGAATGAGCAGAAGAAAAACGTGAACGTACACTTTGCGACACCCTACCTGCAACAGCTACCGCATCCTGGTAATTGCCAGTGGTTAATAGGTGTAATGAAAACAACACCTGAACATGGGTGGGGATGGAATTGCTGCACAGAGTACTGCTGTCTAGATGTGGCTTTAAAAGGGTCATTAACTCAAAATTGACAGTGCTACTTAGCCTGTATGTGTCATATATTCTTCTGTTCAGAAACGGTCAGCCTGACTCTGAATATCCGATTTTGTCTTTGCCTCCTCCTCTGCTGTGCAGCCAGTATGCTTATTCTCCTTGCTATCATGTACAGGGCAGCCATTATGATCAGCCATGATGCATTCTGGACCTACTTTTAACTTTTGCACCCAGTTACCACTTGGTTTGTATTGGTAGTAATATGTGCAAATGTGTCAATTATCAACTAATCTCTATTTGCGACTGCCTTAAACATCCCATTTGCGAGTCACTATTTTGGATTTTCTATTTCTAAATCTCTATCTCCGTTTGTCAAAAATACCAACCCGCAAACTGGTTGCATCTCTATTTTTGTTTGGCAAAAGGCCATTTTTCCATTCACAAACCACATTGCGACCATTTTGCGAGTCGCTATTCTTTTTAACATTCGACTCCAAGTTATTTCATATGTCTAATAGTTCTACTGTCATGTGAGGGAGGGTCAGGTATCAGCTAGAATTATGCACTCTACTGGGTTCAGAAGAGTCTATTGAACGAAAAACACTAGTAAAAGCAATAGAAACACCGCAAAGAGTAGAATACAGAAAGCTTGAAGGCATATCAGTTGAGAAAGGACTGACATTGCAAAAAAATTAATAATAATATTGAATAACTGTTTACGAATCATGTACAGATGAAGAAATACCACTTTGGTTGTTCAAAATCCAATTTGAATTGAAGTACTCTGCTTTGACTTTCATGACTTTTCCTGAAGCAGTTTCTATTTAAAAGGGAACACAATGTGTTTGCTTCCTTCTGCATCTTTGATGTAATGAACAAATCAAGAAGCTGAAGAATTTAAAGAAGATTCACATATTTTCTAATTTTTATAATGCATTTTTAGTATATTTGATAAACATTATTTCATATAGAGTTATATTTTTATAGTACTGTCCAACGTATACTTCACCTAACCATTTGTTCAATATATATATATATATATATATATATATATTGTTTAACCTTTTATCAATCTATTACATACATTTTTTTAACACTTTTTATTAATGTTGTCCTGTCTATTGAATTCTTTAGGAAGATAGTCTTTTTTTCATTTAGTGATCAGGTTTTTTTACTGCTAACTGTGTCTTGAACTCTATTAGTGTAATTGTGTAATTGGTGTAATTTTGAGATGGATTTCTTTCATGTTGGTCACAGTTCCCATTTGCTGTCTGACAAATAAGGAAAGACTTTTTAAAGTTGTTATTTCGGGAATTAGGGGTGGGGGGTGTAGCTAGATCTAGTTAGTGTGGGTTATGTGTTAGTTTTATTTGGTGAGATTGTTTTTGATAGTTTGTGTTTTGTGGTATGTAGTATAATGTGGTAGGACTAACCATATTTTGGAAGTAGTAGTATTTTTTTGTACATATAGTCATATGTTGTACTAAGTGTGTAGAGTTGTAATGTTATGTTTGTGTTGCATTTGCGACATATGTACTGTGAGGGTGGGTATGTTATGTTTTTTTTAAAGATTAGGAGGTTGGAGTGAAATATTTGCAGGTATTTGTAATGCATTTAAAAAAAAAAAAGAAAATGAATGTGTTTTAATTTAAACCAACATTGTTTGTTAATTTCCTTTGATTTTTCAGATTTCCTGCAGTGGTTTTTAATTCCAATTTTGACATTCTTGTGAATCAGATTTTTGGCAGGTGGATCAAGAAAATCAGCTACGCAATCAGAAGTACAATATTTTTATTTATTTTTGAGTGGAAAATGTTCTATTTTAATATGTATATGTATTTTGCTTGAAAAGTTTTATATTGTATGTTATATCCTAATTCGTGAGATGCTTTGTATATATTTATATTACATCTTTTGGGGTTTCATATGACTATTTTTAATAAAATATTAGAATAAAGTATTTTTGTTTACCAGTATTATTTTTGTGTCTGGGCCAGAGGTAGAAAATGCAAAGTAAAGTACTATATGACCAAAGCAGAGCAAATTGACCCCAGCCGATCCACAGCTGCTGCCACTCATTAAACCGAGCTTGTGCCCTTCCGCGCACCATAAGTTGTCGATCAGAGCGGCCAGGTACACAACCTCATGTCCTTTCCTCCCTCCTTCTAATTTGCCCCTCTGGGGATCTGCAGATGAGAAAGTGCCTTCGATACACGAAGAACGCAGGGCGGCCGGTGGCTGACCGGACGGTGCTCACCTTATGCCACCCAAAAGAGCCTCAAATAACAAGGTCTTGCAATTCCTCACTGCTACCGTCACTAGGTAGAGAATGTGCCTGGGACCGGAGCGCCTGTTGGGACCCTGGTGCAGAGTAAATAGACCAAAGAGGCAGCGATGCAGCAGAGGTGAATGAGGGATGAAAGCGACCACCACCTAATCAAGGCATAATGACAATCTCTGAGCATACTCCTGATCTCCATCCTGACAGAGAAGTCCGACCACTATGTCAGACGCCCGGTGGAGCTGCTCTGTTCAGCTATTGAGGAGATCGGCCTTGGTTCATCCCCTGACCGTCACCTACCCAGCCGGACTTTGGGCACAGTTTTTCTTCCCGTCTCCCTGTCTCGCCCACCCCCCCCATCGTATTTCTGTTACTCTGCTTTTTCCTTGTCTCCTATCTATCTATCTGTTCCCATTCAGCCTTCTTTCGTTCTTTGTCTACTTCCTTTGCTCCTATCCCCTCTCACCTGAATCTTTTCCCTTGCCCGCTACACCGCCTAGCCCCCTGTCCTTTTGTGCCCTTTGACTACGCACTCCTTCTCCCCTTGTTGGGGAAAGATCCAAGATATATACGCTGGAGTCTCAGCGTACCCGCTGAGAGAGTCCACAGTGCCAAGGGAGCCACTCACAACTGTGGTATGGTATGGCACCCCTTGCCAAAGCACTCCCTCTCCCCTTTTTGGGGAAGGATCCAGTAAGTAGGCCTTGGAGTCTCAGAGACCACTCTGAGAGAGTCCACTGCGCATAGGGCGCCTCTCGCAACAGAGATGGGGAAATGATACCACTCCCCCTGGGATCGCAGCTTACTGGACTTTGGGCGCAGCTATGACTCGTCTACTGGTTTGTGTCCCCATCACCCTCCCCTCCTCTTGCCATGCTGTGTCTCTTACCCTCCCCTCCTCTTTCCCTCCTCCATTCTCTGTCTACTTCCCCTGCTCTTAACCCCCTCCCCGGAATCTCTCCCCTTGCCTGCTTTTTCCCTTACCTTTAAGTTTCTTTTTGTTTGTCTCAACCTTACTTGTCACTATGTTGCAATGCTCTAATAACTGTGTAACCTTTTTAAAGATGTAACCTGCAATTATTGACTGATACTCATGTAAAGTGCTCTGATACCTCCGGGTCTAGCCAGCGCTATATAAAACCTTTAAAATAAAAAAATAAATAAATAAAAACTACATTTTGTACTTTTTTAGACTGACATAAAAATAATTATTTTAATATTTATTTTAAAAGTTTATGTTGGATTCTTCCTACTGTGGCGTAGATGGCATTGTGCCATCCTATCAGAGCATTTTTGGTTTTGTCTTGCTGATCCATGGTGCTGTTGTAGACATTGGAATTTGGATTGGCATCTGTGTCCACAGTGCTGAACTCTGACAATCCAACTGTCTTCAAAGTAATCTAGTAATGGACTTTGTTTTGTTAATTCCTTTGGTAAAATGGGGATTAACATGTTGTGATGTTTATCTATGTCTGTTACATGCACACATGCCAGAGCTAGTATTTTTTTTATTTGAAAAACAAACTGGCTGATTGTTGTATCGTCTACACTTAGGGGCTGATTACGAGTACGGTGGTCCCAAGACTGACGTGCCATCAGTGGTAGTTCGTCCGCTGTCTCCTTGGCGGTCCAACCACCCGATTATGAGCATGGTGGCCGGATTGCCACGAGACCGCCGCCCCTGCCAGGATCTTGGATCCCATGGCGGTAGGGAAAATCGACGGGCCATGAAGGCGGTACCTATGCCTGCACTGCCATGCCGATTACGACCTTCCTTTACGATGACCTTTTCATGGCGGGGACCCCACGGTGTGAAGGTCAGCAGAAAGGAAGGGAAAGGGCCCCAAATAAGGCCCCCGTTCATTTTAGCCAATTGGGCATTGTATTTTGGGGCACATGTTGTGCCCCACCATGCCTGCACTGTTGTGAGCGCACTGTGTGCCATACATGGCAACAGTGCGCGCATGACAGTGCAGGCGCTGCAGTGCAGTAACATTGCCTTCAGGCGCTCTCTGTAAGTAAAGCATGCCGCCGCCCCAAGACCACCGCTGGAACACCACCAGTCAAATACAGCAGTCGGCATGAACGCATTTCTTTTTATCATTATTAAATCTAATAATGCCTATATACAGTTATTCATAATTTTCTGTTTTCATCAAAGGTCTCTCTAACTGCACAGGACTGGCATCCCCACCCTCAGTGAACTGGGGTACTCAGCTCAATTCAATCTAAGGGTGGACATACATAAAGGCCTTATTACGATGTCGGGCGGACACCATATCGGTTTGGGAACCACCCGACCATTGGTCAGGTGTGGTCGCAAACTCCCATTTCCCTATGGGAGCTTGTGCTGCGACAGTAAACCGGCCGTAGCACAAGCTCCCATAGAGAAATGGGAGTTTGTGTGAATCCCTGCGCCATGTAGCAGGCACCGTGTAACACGGTGCAGGGATTCACATGTGGGCACAATGGGAGTCCCCTCTGCCCCAAACCAGAGAACTAGGGAGAAGGGGGGCCTTGCTAGGGGCCCCCAAAGTCCCTTTCCAACAGGAATTCCATGTCGGTAAGCTCGGCATGGAAAGCTTGTCAGAAAACAACCTCGTAATCCCTACGGCAGAAACGCCATCCATCGGGATTACGTTCCGGTCTCCGACTGCCCGATGGGCTCCATGAGCCAGTCGGAATCCAGCCGGACTGCATCGTAATATGGAGGTTAAAACTAAAACCGTGATGAGGCTCGGAAAGCCTCCGACCTGAGGTCGGAGGCTTTCTGAGTATCACTGTAATTGAGCCCTAAGTGTCCATCTCTTTCTGCAACACTTCCACAACATGGTAGTTCAACATACCTGCCGTTCATACCTGTTGCATTCATCACGCATCATCCATAAAGAAACCCCTGCATGTGGCAAAGCCATTAGCTCAGATTCTAGGCATCATTCACTATATTATATATGCAAAGTAACATAGTTTTCGTAGGCCACGGCACTCACCACTAGTTCTGCTATGTGGGTCAATTTCTTATGTTTTCCAATGAATCCTGGTAAAACTTACAGAATCTTAGTCATGTGTAGTCCTAGAGAGATTAGATAAAGGAATGGCGTTTCTGTAAAAGAGGGATAGAGGGAGGAATTGGTACAGTTCTAACTTTTCATGCAACAGCCCCCGGGGAGGCCCATCATGTGTCCCTGGCCCTACCTTTCAAACCCAATGATCTTCAAAAGGATCGCTCCTTTAAATGCGGGGTAGTTCAATCACCCAGAATTTTGAATCCTTCCTGTTCCTTCAGTCAACAGAGGACGAGGCACTTTATGTCTAAAGGCCAATTATGCATAGAGGGGGGACATTACTTTAGATACCTCTACATATCTGCACAATGTATAACTTAGTTTTAAAGCCTTTCAACACTGATGGTGAGTGCTTCCTCTACATGGCTACCTGGAGTTGCAGCTTACTTCACTTTATATAAATCCTCATGGGTTTTTGAACCCTTAAGATTCTCATCATCTCACTCCCCTATGCAGAGAGATCACATAATCTTCAGTAGTCTTTATTGAGTAAACACTCAACCGAATTTGGTTGTGTGCCATATAATTATTTTGACATCCACACCAATCCTGCAATAGTGACGCCCCCTTATGTTATAGCGCACTACCGGGTGGCTCTGTTAGCCTTATGTCCACTGTCAAAGTACCCGTTATTGCAGTTAAGTATCCTCATGCTCTCACCTTTCAAGTTTCTAGATGAGTATGCTGTCCTCTCCTCAACGTGTTTCAAGAATCACCTAAGCTGTAACTCCTTCCTTCTCGAGTCGAAATCACGAGTCGTATCTCTATTGCAGGTGGGATCCAGTATTGGACGCCACCATCTTTAGCTTTCTCTTCCTCGTGGAGTTAAATGAAAGTAACCTAACTTCACAAGGATTTGATCCCCATAATGGATAGTGTCATTATACTAAAGACATCCTGTACACTCTTGTGTGAGTACACATCTCTCCTAGTTATATTGTAAAATATCAAATATCCCTCATCCTTTAAAATATTTCTAACACTGGAGCTAGTGCGCTGATCACGTGTTATATCTAAACTACGAGTGGTTTCAGAATACTGCTGACACCATCTTTGACCAATCCCTTTTAAATGCATAAGTTGATAATTGTGCCTATTTTACGGGCTTGTGTCAAAGAAAAAGACACCATAATCTCCAGTCCTACTCCCCTTAACAGGGATTGTAAAATGCATCCCAATCCTATTGGAGTATGTCCCTATTGTTTCTCTAGATTGATAAAATGTATAAGGGGGCACAAGGCAGTGAGGACCTATTGAAGTATATCCCCATTGTTACTCTAGACGGATAAGATTTAGGAGGCTGGTAGTGCTGAGCCAATATCACTCATTTCTCTATATCGTCCATAAAAGGGGCACAGACTGCTGAAAACCTGGGAGACTGCTGGTATATTTCTCATTTCTCTGTGTGGTTCAATTATAATCATTCCCTTCACCTAACCAATTTTCATATATTCAGTTCCAATATTGTTTTGGTCAGGGGGTTTCTACATTTGTATTCCATGATCCTGGACTAAGACCTCATTCTATGTGCCTTATTACTTGTATAGGCATTCGGTCCTAAAGGAGGCAGCTTCACATAAACTTCCCCAAACAGCTGGGCCATCTTGCTTTCTTAGGTAATATGATCTATATAATGAACTTTTCCCATTAGTCTCTAGAATTTAGGCCCTTCCTAACTGTATTCAACTTCGAGATGTACCATTGTTCTCTCAGTTTTCTCTTTTCATTCAAGCTACCACCTCTTCTGCTACCCATGAATTATTCCAAAATAAACAAATAAAAGTCCATATGGCCATGATTTTCTTTCAGAATATGTTTCACAAGTGGAGCATTGTGTTTGGGCATTCTAACTGCTGACTTTTGTTCTTGTAACTACATCCTTAATACTCTGCTTGTTTCCCCTACATATCCTAACTCACATAGGCATAGTAGGAGGTGTATAATGTTACTGTTGCGACAGTTGGTGAGGGTACTAGCTGCTAATTTTAGCCGATTGTGCTCCATTGTTTAGTAAACCACACTTGTAGTTGCCCGTAGCAATGTTTCTATCTAGAGTCATTTGTTGAATCAGCCTTTCTTCTCTGTATGTTTGTACTAAAAGGTTCTTCAGGTTCATATTACGCCCAAAGGCAAAGAGTGAAGTACCATGCTGTGGAAGTGTTGGAGAAAGAGATGGATATTTGAAGAACGTATGCCCTTGAAATGAATTGACCTGAGGACCCTGGTTCACTGAGGGTGGGGATGCCTGTCCAATGCAGGTGGGAAGACCTTTGATGAAAACAAGAAATTATGAATAACTGTATATAGGCACTATTTGATTAGATAATAATGAAAGAAAATGCATTTATGTGGTAATCTCTGATGGAAATAGGAATATCATGAATAACTGTATATAGGCATTATTAGATTTGATAATGATAAAAGGAAATGTGTTGAAGCGGTAACCTTGGGTTTGTTTTCATATAGAAACAACTGTTTTTTTAAATATATGTCTGTGGGAGAGAACTATTTGTCCTGAAGAAGGTGGTTCTAAATGCTGGGCACCCACCAAAACTGGTCAATGCACAAGTGGAATTAAATCTGACAGGCACTGAAACTTAATATAAATTGGGTACCTGGAAATACTATGTGTATTTAATAATGACAAAAACAGATTAGTATTTGTAAAGACAGATGTGTTTGTCATATATGTTCTCCCTAGGTGTTTGTTTATGATTGTACTTTCAAACAAGAGAATATTTTGCTTTTTTAATAGATGTATTTTGTATTGTTTTTCAAACTGCTGCTATATCTTTGTGATGCCTAGATGAACTCTTACAACTGTGTCTTACGTTGGATATGACTTTTTATCGAAAAGAGCATTAAAAATCTTTTTGTGTGGTATCGAACTTCAGTGGAATTGGGGTCGATCAAAGTGATGGATGAGGTTGAAAGGCGAGAGGTGTGAAAGTTTGGAGTTCTTAATAGTTTGCCTGTTAAAGTATATTATAATTGTGGATGGAGAGTAGTTGTAATTTATTTTGTTTTGATGGGGTTTATAAGTTCATAGTAAGTTGCGCTTTGTTAGGCAACTGTGCATAAATGAGTGGTATGTTAGTATTATGATATTCCCCATGTATGGGTGTACATCTGTGTGAATGGTGGAGGGCACATTTTAAATGTTTTGTCTATCATCCATGTCTCACATTGGCTTTGTCTTAGGAGGTTATATTCAGTTGCAAATATGATTATTCTTCTGTTGTTATTGCGGCTGTTGTGTAGGAGTAGAGGTATTATGTTATATGTAGTGGTTAGGTGTTTTGGAATCCGTATGTTTTTTAATCGTCTAGGAACAGCAGGGGTTTGACTTTTTTTTAGTACATGAAGTTATTGCAGGGATTCTCCTATTGGAACAGAACTATGCTTGGAACCATAGAACCTTAGTATGAAGGGTCTTAGTCACCATACCACCTCAGTATCTCTGGACCCGAGTCCGACTAGCTATAGTCCCTCACTTGCTCTCCTAGCCTTATTAGAGAAACAAGGGAATTGGCAACCAATCTCAGGGATCGCGGTAACAGGACACACCCTTTCGCTTCTCACTCGTTCTTGTCCACAATAAGATAACCAGGAGACACAAAGGAAATTTAGAATATTTATTTCAACTATCATGCTCTGAAATGCAGTAAACGTGCCACAGTTAGAAAACAAATGCATTCTAAAAATATTGTTAGCATGGTTAATAATCCATATATCATTAAATGTCCTGGCATTTTATAGGACAGAGTGACCTAACCCTCCTTTTCTGCTACTAAAGCTAAGTGATTATATATGAAAGATCTCTGGGTTTACTGGCAGACCCCGCACCTTAGCATTCACAGATGAATGTTCTACATCTCAGCGGATACAATGCCCTTGTTTCAGAATTCACGTTCCAAGTGTGTGTTTTTGGTTCCTGTGCTCATCTACATGATAGGACATGTATGCACATAAACAACAGCTGCATTCTTGTGCCATTTCTAGGTGCTAGTGCCTGGCCAGAGAGAATAACAAGGAACATTGGAGTCAATGGTCCCCCTGTACTTCTTACAATGCGACCGTCACAAAGTGTATATTTTCCATTGCGGTTTGTGTTGAGGCGCCTGCCACATGGTGCAGGGATGATTAGGCCCCATAGTGGAGAGCCAGGGGGGAAGGGGTCCCTGCTAGGAACCCACAAATTCACTTTATGTCTCCCTTTTCATGGATGGTGAACAGCCAAGAAAAGGAAGACAGAGAGGGACATTGTAATCGCTACGGTGGTGCCTGAGCAGGCACCCCCCTTATTGTTGGGATTACTGACCGTCCGATGGGCTTCTTGAGCTCGTCGGACATCGTCGGACTGTCCCTCCACCTGCTGCCTCTGACCGCACCCATTGTAATGCCTTGGTTGGACCACAGAGGCAGGTTGCGGTCAGACTGCATCCAATTATCCATCGAATGCGGTCCGACTGTCATCAGAATGACCCCCTATGTGTTTAAATAATTTTGATATTGTTAATATCTTTAAATAGGAGACACTATTTTATGTTTACATTTTTGTGTATTTGATATTGTTATATATATAATATATGATATTTTAAGCGGCTAGATTTTTTTATGCCATTGATATTTATATATTTTTTTGGGTTAAGTATAAGATGACTATTTTTTTGTAATCGAAAATATTTTGATGATATTTTGGTGAGTCAATGTTGCTTTCCATCATATTTTGTCATAGAACCTGCCTGGGCAGGGTAATTTTGGCCTACATCTAGTGGGGAGATGAAAAACAAAATGAGTAATGAGGATAAATCTCCTTTACAGTTCAGGGGAATGACAGGTTTGTTTAATAATTGAGGCTCGGTTGGTTGCTTGTCTCTGGGAAGGTGCTAATACTCATAGTGCTAGGTCTATAGGCAGATGCTTCAGTATTATGAAGCTTAATGACTGAGCCCGCCTTATCTTTGCATTTCCATATTCCATTGGCCACTGATGTTGTACAGGACAAGCACAGAAAGCTGAATAGTAATCAGACAAGAACTAAAACATTTTACAGCATTTATATAGATTTAATGCTAATCCCAAGTGTCTCAAGTGCAGGAATGTCATATATTACAGAAATCCTCTTTCTAGACCCAGCATTTTTATTTCACTGCACTTTCCCATAGGACTTTATAACAGGTTGAGCAGTTGAGTGTTTCATGTTCTTTTCTTTTCTAACAAAATTGAATCCTCAGTGGTTCACGTCAAGGAAGCTGGGCATCAAAACTCCACATATAGCACAGACATTTAATGGGGCTTATTTAGAGCGTATAAGAGTCAAGTCTAAGATGAAATAATTTTGCTCTACTGACCCCATCACATTTTATAGCATCCAGTGTGAGTTCTGTCATTTCAAAATTCACATTTCAATGCTGACCAGATATTCCGGCTTTAACACATACAGCAAGGAAGTGACGGGGAGAAGCTTTTTCACATATGTTCAAAATACTCTTACAAATGTCTAGCCTGCACTTGAATCACAAAATGTGTGCGGACGCAGTGCTCCCAACTCAGAACTCATGTTCCATGTGTGTGTTTTTGGTTCCTGTGCTCATCTATATGATAGGGTATGTATGCACATAAACAGCAGTTGCATTCTTGTGTTATATATAGTAATCTGTGTGAAGGAAAACAAGGCCTACAACATGCACAGTTAAACTAACATAGGAAAAACTATAATGGGCCATGCAGGAAACACACAACACCCTCCTTCTGGTCAGGACAGTAGCACTTAGAATAATACAATATATTATAAAGATAACCAGACAGTAAGCACACTCAAAGATTTGTTCCAGAGATGTGAATGTCTAAAGTTTTGGAACGAGAAGAAATGTTAATTTGAAAAATAATCAAATCAAGGTGATTCGGAGGAATCCATAATGTTACTCGCCATTCCATAGGCTAAAGACTCCATGAAGGAATCAGACTCTGCACATAACAATTGGTCCTCGGCCCAAGTCACGAGCCCTGAAGAACAAACATGCTCTCTGGACTCAGCTGATGCTGAGGCAATTGCCGGGCAACCTGCATTGGTGTTAACAGAGCCTATATCCTATAATCCATGTGCCGATGCACAGGGTTCCTCGTAGGCCAAAAGCTCACATCTCGCATGGTGTAGAAGTTGCAAGTCCAAAGGAAAATTCTGAATATGGGTCACTAAGGGACTCATCAACAGTCCAAATTCCAAGACAGTGGATGTCTGCAAAGCCAAGCATATATCTAGTGCCCATTCGAAGGGACAGAAGATGCTGTGGAGCACGGGTTTCACGCAGGTAAACTAGGCAGGCCGAAATGTCAAAGAACAATCGAATTCCAGGTCTTATAGTGGAGGCATTCCAAAGATAAGATTCTTGTGCTCATGGTAATGTTGGAGCGATGCCAGTTCCAGAGCGTCCACAAAGGAAGCATCCATTGCGGAGAAACAAGAACAGGATGAGACTGCAGTATATGAGGAATCCTCCGAACACACTAGATAAAATGGAATGGATAAAAGCTGGTATTACTCCGAAAATGGTCTCAAAAGAACTAACAATGCCGTAGCTTACAACCTTCAAAAAGTGGGAAAGACCGGCTGTACTAGAGGCATTAAAAATTTGATGCAGTAATTCTCCAAAATACAGTGTGAGGTTAGTATTTAACAATGACTGTATTTCACTAGAAGTTCTAGCCGCCTGCAATATGAAGGTCTCTCAAGCAGATAAAAGAGCTACTTATTGCTGAAATAATAATGCGTTGAGTCTGCTTAGTTTCTTGAAGTCTGCCTTCAAAGTTGGAATGGAAAGCCATAGAGAGCTATTTACGATCCCATGTGGAGAGGGAAACAAGACTTTGCTGCAACAAGTGATTAACTGGAAAACAGACAAAATATACGGGAATCCAGCTCGCATTCCGCAACAGTCTTGGTCATTAGGCATAAGATAGCTACCATTAGAGAGTACTGTAATAAAAGGAAGAATTGTGGGAACCGGAACTCCTGTTTAATGACACGCTAAATTTGGTGGTGAAGTGTTAAAAGCATGTGAATTTTTTACGTGTTTACAAACAAGTGAATGTCCAACCGTAGAGTCACATTTTTCACCGGTGTAAAAAACGTCCTTGTCACTATGTTCACAACGATAGGCAAAGGGTAGTGACCTTACTTCAGGTATCTAACTGCAACCTAGGGGTTTGTATCAACCTACAGGAAAATGTTTCATGCAAACTGTGAATAGAAATGTCGAAATAGGCAGTAAAATACCTCCGTGTATTAACCATAGCTATAGTGCATAGGAGTTGTTCAAATTTTTCTAAATGCATGCATTGTATAGATTGCGTCTTTCAAGCCCATCAATTGTTATTTACGTGTTAACTTAACAGGTGAAAAAAAATCAGTTAAATTCAATTAATGCCATGGAATGCACCTATTTTTAAGTGTTTGAAGCATCCATTCAAACTGCATAACAGATCTAAGTTTGCTCTGACCATGATACAGCGTTGATTTTTCACTTTGCACAATATCAATAACAGACAACACAATGATGTTTAAATTGTAAATTGGAGATGACAGGGTATAAATGGTATTATAGACAACAGATAGTACTTTATCCAAATTATCTTGGTCAATTTGTCCTAAAACGCGCAGCAGCTTCCATTTGGGATAACTTCCAAATTTCATTATATGTAGCATATATAAATCTTTTACAACATGGGGATTGGGGACCCAAAAGAAAATCTGATAAATTCATGTTAAGTTAATTACAATATTGTTTTTTTAATGTAGTGCTCCCATAACTGGAAGTTGCATGATACTTGCTACATTTCCAGTTCATGTTCTTGATGCTTGTGCTTTCCTGGATGTATGTGTAACCCATGTGCGAAAGCGATTGTTTGCCTTTCTGTGATGTGATATATGTGGCACTTTCTGCCATTTCATCTGAAAGTAGCATCATTTTATTACTAATTCTTTATTTAAACTTTTTCATTTTGTTTGCTAATATAATTTAAACATGCTTTTAAACGTTATACATTTTATATTAATATGTGTGCTGTTGCTTTAATTTGTACTTGATTTTCTCATGTTTTCTCTATTATGTCATTGAGATTTGGGTCAGGTGGGTTTTCATTTTCTGTTGTTGAGAAAGTGTTTGTTTTAGTTGCATGTAAAAATACAAGTTTGGTTAGTATATGTGTGCAAATACATGTGCTGTGGCTTTAAGTTGCACTTGATTTGGGTCAAATGTTTTTTCTCCTTTTCTGTTGGTGAGAAAATGTTTGTTTTAATTACACATTAAAAATACAAGTTTCTTTAGTTTTGATGGGTGGCGGGCTTTCAGTATTAAGTTTAAAGTATAGGTTTGTTTTGTTTTTGTAACTTTTTTTATCTCACTTTGAAATTGCCTTTGACTAGCTTTATGAGTTTTCAGTTGCATTTTTCAGTGTACAGTGCTTCTTTTTGCTGAAGGGCTTCTTTAGTATATGAGGACTAGTAATAATAAAAAATAGAGTTTGGTAATTCATTTATATATTTGTGTTTTTAAATGATATAAGGTTACATTGCAGTTCATTGTTTTATGCAGTTGTCAAGGGGCCTTGGTATTTTGTTTAAATCTTCCTTCTGGATTATCTTCATGCAGTCCAGCAGAGTGTCATTTGTTTGCAGTTGTTAAGTTTTTCTTGTGTTTCTGTTTAATTTTATGTATGTATACTTGTTGTATATTTAATATATTTTACCGGTTAAATTAATTAATTTATTTTTTATCATTTTTATTGAGCAGAGAAAAATAAGCATAACAAAAACAGTTGTCAACAAAATTATAGCTACTACTTTTCAATCAGAAAACCATATTCATTGTACCTATAAAACCAACATGGATCAAATACCAGAGCATAGAAAAAAGGCATATTGCAACAGTAATCTGGCCGCATCTTAAACTGTTTATAAGTGAGCAATTCTTACATATTAAAATGCAAACGTGCTAAAGTGCCAGTACCCAGACAAAATCACACTCAACTGTTCAAGGACCTTTACATTTTGCATAAAATCAGCATGCATAAAAGGATAGAAAAAGGCATGTTGCAGCTAAGATCCCGCTATATCCTTCCTTTTTGGAGCACTACTTGAAACATAATTGCAACCATTAAAAAATATGAACTTTAAAGTCAAAAGTGCTAAAGTGCTAAAGTGCTGTAATGCCTTTTAAGTGTGTATATCCAGCACACCAAAAGTGCAACATGCTAAAACACCAAAGTGCTGAAGTGCAAAATCTATAAAATTTCTATTCCCACCAAGGTTTCTAAATTCGCAAAATATTTCCAAACAGCAGTGAAGTACCCTTTTGACATATGCTTCTTCAAACATCATAGTTCGTTTCATTTTATTTATCCATTTTAAATGAGAGGGTGTGTCTTCAGACCTCCAATTCTGGAGGATTAAAGAGCGAGTAACAAGGGAGCAAATCACAATAAATGAATTTCTTTTAAATGTGTGTTATAACACAGATGTACTTGCAATATTATTTGATTTGTTAAAAAAAGTGCTTATTTTTAGTAATAAATGTATTGTGAATAGATATGGCACTACATGGGAATAATTTTATGTTTGTTGTTTTAATGTATTATTCATTGTGTGCAGTTTGTTTATTTATTGTTTTTTTTATAGTTATTTTAATTAAAAACTGTTTATGATTTAAAGCATTATTCTTTCCATATTTTGAGCAATATTATAGTAGTTGATATTACGTTTCAATAATTTTGATATTGTTCATATATTTAAATAGGAGATACTATTTTACGTTTCAATTTTTGTTGGATTGATATTGTTAAATTCAGATATTTTGGGTGGCTAGATTTTTGCCATTGATATTTGAGTTTTTTGGGGGGGATTAAGAATAGAACAACTATTTTTTGTAATCAGAGATATTTTGATGAGACTTTGGTGAGTCAATATTGCTTTCCATGATATTTTGTCATAGAAACAGCCTTGACAAAACAATTGTGGCCTACATCTAGTGAGGAGATGAAAAACAAAATGAGTAATGAGGAAAATACTTTTAGGGGAAGGGCAGGTTTTTTAATACTCCAGGCTCGGTTAGTTGCTTGTCTCTGCGAAGGCGCTCATCCTCACAGAGCTAGGTCTATAGGCAGATGCTTCCGTATTATGAAGCTTAATGACTGAGCCTGCCTTACCTTTATATTTACATATTCCACTGGCCAGTGTTGTACAGTACAAGCACAGAAAGCTGAAAAGAAATCAGTCAAGAAGTAAAACTTTCTACAGCATTTATATTGATTTAATGCTAATCCCAGTGTCTCAAGTGCAGGAATGTCACATAATATGGAAAGCCTCTGACTAGACCCAGCATTTTTGTTTCACTGCACTTTCCCATAGGACATTGTAACAGGTTGAGCAGCTGAGTGTTTCATATTCTTTTCTTTACAAAGAAAATTGATTCCTCAGAGGTTCATGTCAAGGAAGCTCGGCATCAAAACTCCACATATAGCACAGACATTTAATGGGGCTTATAAGAGCCAACTGTAGGATGAAATATTTTTGCTCTACTGACCACATCACATTTTATAGCATCTAGTGTGAGTTCTGTCATTTCAAATTCACATTTCAGTGCTGACCAGATATTCTGGCTTTCAAACATACAGCAAGGAGGTGACGGGGTGAAGCTTTTTCACATATGTTCAGAATACTCATACAAATGTCTAGTCTGTGCTTGACTCACAAAATGTGGAACAGGCTTGAAAGCATGCATAGTTTGTGTGCAATTTTGTGTATGCTAACCACATGCATTTCTTAACTTGGAGATGATTTATACACATTATGAAATGTATTTCCCACTATTGTATTAAATTCTAACTTACACCTGTAAGGGTAAATCCTTAATGCTACAGTAAGCAGAAGAAAGGGTATTCAAAAGAAAATATCTTGTAAAAAATAAAGAAAGAAAAGGCCAGTGTTTCATTTTTGCAGGTGATGGGCACCAACAATCATTTATGCGGATTGGTATTTATTTCAGCAGATTTAGACTGAGAGCTGGCGAGACAAAGGCCGAAAAAGCAGACAGAAGGATGCTGACAAAACTAAGAAAACAGTGACACACTTTTAAAGTATTATAATTTGTGAGGAGGGCCTTCACCCAAGAGTCTGGAGATACTTTAGTAGAAGGTGAATTCCTTATTGTTAAACCTTTAGGTTACAGCAACAGCAGACAGGTCCTGTTATGGCTCTGTCCCCCTCCATCTATCCTTAGCTACCCACCTTCACCCAGCACTTAGCCCCAACATCCCATGCATCATAGCATTCTCACAGCATCGACATTCAGCATTCTGTAGACTCAGTCCATGCATACACCTACACATTGCATGGAACAGTGGAACAGTGAGATGAAGAGACAGAAAGTGTAGGGTGATGAAAAAAATGAGGAATGAACTGAAATTATAAATATGCAGCTTTGATATTCGCCAATACCAAAGTTTGATGGGCTTTTTAAGAAATTGATGAGGCACTGCACTTGTGTTTTTTTATTATGCAGGTGAAGCAATGCAAAAAAGTTAATACAAATCATGTTATAATTTCTGATTAGCTCCATGCACTCCCCACACAATGCTGGACATGGGAATACAGGGACAGGACAACAAGTTGTAGTCTCGAGCAGGGCCGGACAGCTATGCTGCAAAAACGGTCCTATAACAAAAACGGCCCCCAGGGCCCAAAACAGGCCTCCACTCCCACAGCGCACCGGGGGATAGCCCGGTGCCCGCCACTGCCAGTCCGGCCCTGGTCTTGAGACCGCCCAACCTGTGGTTGCCGTCTGACCTCTGCGACCTTGGCAGTCCAACCGCCGTATTATGAGTGTGATGGTCGGATCGCAACCAGCCTGCTACAATACTGCCGGCACCGCCAGGATCCTGGATCCCGTGGTTCTGGCTGTGTTCAGAGTGGGGCGGAATGGAGGCAGTGCCGAGCCCATCACTGCCGTCCATACCACGACTTGCCCTTCTGAAAGCACCATGAAAAAGCTGACAGAAGGGCAAGAAGGGGGCCCCAAATAGGGCCCCGACGTTGTTGCCCATTTTGTAATGTGCCTAAGGACACATGTTGTGCCCCACTACTCCTGCACTGGCGTGCGTGCACTGTGTGGTATGCACAACATTGTGCATGCTAACAGTGCGCGCACAACCATGCAGAAGCTGCTGGGACCACCAAAGTCGTAATAAGTCCGTAAGTCAGCATTGTAAATTTCAATTACATATATGATTGCTTTCAAGTATGTGTAAAATACCGACGTATCAATAGGACAGGTTTGTTAGCTACCTAAACCCAAATACACTGCGGTGTAATTAGACATGCATTACGCATGGTATAAACTGCATGTCTTTTTCTTATTGAGGGCCCAAGCATATACATTTTTGCACACTCCAGGGTTAGCTTTAACTCCTTTTATGCAGTACTTTGCAGAACAGCGAGTTGAACCAGAAACAGTGAATATAACTTGATGTTTTCTGCTGATACTGCCGAAGACTTCACTAAAACTTAAAAGCTTGCATTTTATTCTTCTCAGAGTGTAGCCTAAATCCTCAGATTTAATTTTGAAGTAGGAAAATTGGCAGTAAATCTTTTTGGAGCAGCAGTTGGAGCATTTTATATCTGTCCCAGAAGGTAAGGATGTTTTATTAGGAGATTTACCTTGGTTCTAGGAAAGTCCAAGATAGTGTTTATTTTATCTCAGAAATAAATATGTTGCTTCACCTGAAACAGGACGATCATAGAGAAACAACAGAGCTCAGCAAATGGGACTCATCATGAATTGGCTGAAGTCTGGCCTAAAATTGACTGAAATGTGCATTACAAAATGTCTTTATTTTGTCAGGTAAGATTTTCACAATATTAAGAGCACACATGATTCAGACCTTTAAAAAAAATTGATTCTTTCTATAGATAGACAGATCAATTTCCTATCAAGCTGTGACAAAAAAATGAATAATTAAAACAACGAATTGATTCTTAAAGATAAAAATATGATCAAATAAATCACCGAATCAATGTACCCTCAACATACTCTGTCCTAAACATACCCATTTGCAATTCAAAAAAATAAAACCTGGTGAATCTATCCTTCGAAAAAAAAGAACACGCTCAATTTTCGATTCTTACACTCATTGGTGATTTGCTGTTCGTGCACAAGAAATATAATATTTGCTATTCTTAAAAGCAATTGCATAGTTTTCTCTTATTGTGTGGCACAACATTCTATTTCATAACATGTATAACAGCACTCCAAGAGGCCAGTGGCATAGCTAGACACTTTGCTGCCGCACAGCGGCTGCATTGAAGAGCGGGAAGAGCGGTGCTGGCGATTGACTGCCGGAGACAGCAGGTTAGAGCGGGGGGAGCCTGCCCCCTCCAAAACTCATGCCGCCTGGGGCGGACCACACACCTTGCTACGCCACTGCAAGGGGCATATTTACAAGGAAATAGCAGAGCATGGAGCTGCACCAAATTTGGCTGCACTGTGCTCCGCTATTTCCAAAATGCAGGGATGCAGCCAATTTACAACAATATGATGCACCCCTGTGTTATCCCTAGCACTGGCGCTAAAAAAAGGTGCCTAGTGCCAACGGGCAAAGGTGTCCCTAACTGCACATAAACAATCAATAATGGCGATTTGTTACTTCTATGTGTGCTGCATTGTGCAGCACAGATCGAAGTAGTAAATCATCAATATTTAATGATTGTTTATGTGCAGGAAGGGGCACCTTCCTGCACATAAACAATCATTAACCGCGTTTTGCTCTTTCTCTGTGTGCTGGAGAATGCAGCATACATAGAAAAAGCAGAAAACGAGGATAAAAAAGTATTTGTCCTTGCCACGGCATTCTAATGCCTGCTATCGGAGGGTGTGAGATTTTGGTGCTGCCTCAGCTTTACACATCCTTGTAAATCTGGGGCAGCGTCAATAAGCCATGGGTGGAACGTTCACAGCACCCATTGCATGCCCATTTCACACAAAGTGATGGGTGTAAAGGGGCCATATTTATAAAGGGGAGTTGAGTCACTCAAAGTGGCTAGGCGCCGCTTTGGAAATATGGAAACGGGTATAGTGCCACCAGAACATCCGTAAAAGTGATGTTCTTGTGGCGCTATCCTCTTGTAATTATACCCCCAAGTTTTCTACCTTAGCTCATGGACAGACCTAATTCTTGTTGTGGCTAATAATAAATGAGTAGGAAAGTACATTTGTATGTTGGAATTCATGAACCAGGGATACCCCAGTCACCAGCATTTAATAAAAGGAAACTTGACTTGAAGCAGCAGAAAATGCCTGTGGGCCGATTCACAAATCCATTTAAACTTGTATGTTCAACCTACATAAATAATTAGCTTTTTTACAAGTGTAAGGGCATTTCTGCAATTGCTTTCACAAACCTTCCACACACCTCTGTTCATCTGGACTCCTACTTGCACACATCTCACGCATACCGAATTTTAGATCCAGTGGTCGAGCCTTCTCCTACATTGCTCCTAAAGCATGGGAAGATCTGCTGCTACACATAAGAGCCCCCTCCTCACTTCTTGAATTCTACAAGAAGCTGAAGAGCAGGCTTTTTGAGTCATCCCACTAGGCTCATACCTGCTCGGTGACAGGATATCCCTCCCAGGGGATAGTGTGTGCAACAAATCTGCCTAACATAACATGATTGTTAACAGATTGTGCAAAATCCTAGCTCTCATCTAGGAAGGGATAACAAATCCTACAACAGCGTGGAATAAATCCCAAACACCAATATGCCCAGGAACTACATTACTGGGTACCCAGCCCCTGACAAAGAAGCAGAGAGGTGAGATAAGTAGTTTGAGGAGGATGTGAATTGATTCTTGACTATCCATTAATAATCCCTGATGCGTTGATCCTATGTCTGTATAAGTACCGGTCAACCCTTCCCCTAAACACCTGCGAAATACACAGAGCCCAGTTTGAAAACAATTGACAGAGAACATCAGTGTAACATGACAATGATAGGAATACTAGGTGGCTTATCCTATAAGAAGGAAGTGGACTTAGTGCTATGTACATCTTAGGGTTATGTTACCTACAGACTGATCAATTACTCTGTTCTACTTTGCCATTTCAGACTATATCATGGAACTCCTTGTGACTTGTCACATGTTTCCTTTTGAAAAACAACCAAACATAGGTCTGAATAATAAAGCGTAAGCTATCTTATGGGTGGTATTGTCTTGCCAAGATGACTCAAACCAAGAAGGTCCTAAACCAAAACAGATAAAACATCAATCAAAGGAAAAACGACTGTCTACAAAGGCTAAAGTATACAAAAAGTGATGTATGGAATGCTTGATTTAATCTCACCCATTGCCACCTCATCCCAGTCCATCATTAATTTGCACACCATGCCACCTAAGTTTTGTCCCAGCTTTATGCAAACCAATCTTGACCCTGCTCTGATGGGAACAGCCCAGCCCTAACTGCCAAGCCACGTCCTCCCTGAACCGGTACATAAGCAACCCAGGACACAGGCAACACTGGAGAGTTAAGTTAATCTACTCACTCTCTAGTAGCCAACAGACTACCAAGTTAGTTGATGGGGAGTGCTCTTTATTTTTGCTTGCAGGAGAATGTGAAGATGATGTGCCCAAGGGAAAAGCAGTCACAACGACATCTTGCTCAGCAGCAAACTCAATGTACTGCTCTTCTTCTACCTCTGGAAGATCAGGTGTAGCAACTGTGGTTGCGGTTAATTTTCTTATGAATAAGATATGATTTGCTGCAGAGGCAAATCGATTTCAGATTTACTGCTCTCATTCATGACTGCAGTCATTACAGTGCTGGGAGATATCTGCTTTGAATTTGTTGGTGGTGCTATTGTTGTTCTCTGAGTGCTCTTCCTTCTAGCCTCTTTTGGCCCAGAGGAGAATTCAGCAGTTATACTGTGCTGCTGGAAAAAGGATGATGGTATCCTGCCAGTGGTCACAACCAACTTTTTCTTCTCACTGGCAACTTTCTTGCCAGAAGCCTCCTTCTTTTGGCCCATCTTCTTTTCTGTGTGACGAATCACTCCAAAAGTTTCTAGACTGCAGCTAAAGTGAGTGGCAAACTTGTTTCGAAGATTACGTGAAGATTCATCAAATGGCACCAACTTTAATAGCAAAACAAAATATGCTTTTCCTAGAGAAACTAGTTCTTAACTAGCCAGTAGGTTATATTTATATCTATATATATATCTATTCACTTAAAAAACCATAGGTTTCACATACGTTATAGTTAGGAATTAGCATTTAAAAAACCTTGCAAATTCACTTAAAAAACCATAGGTTTCACACATGTTATAGTTAGCTGGACATTTCACTCATAAAAAACCATTGAAATTCCCCCGTTATAGTTAGTTTAGATAACTATAACTCGCGCGCCCGCAATCCACTGCTGATGACGTCACATATTACATCATTCATGACATGGTCAGTGACATCACTTATGACATCATTGATGACATCATCCTTGTGATAGAGTGGCGGTCGCGCGAGTTATAGTTATCTGAACTAACTATAACGGGGGAATTTCAATGGTTTTTTACGAGTGAAACGTCCAGCTAACTATAACATGTGTGAAACCTATGGTTTTTTAAGTGAATTTGCAAGGTTTTTTTAAATGCTAATTCCTAACTATAACGTATGTGAAACCTATGGTTTTTTAAGTGAATTTATAAGGTTTTTTAAATGCTAATTTATGTATGTATTATTATATTTTTTATATATTTATTTTACAATAAACTACCTATGTATATAGTTATAGATTGACTGTATCCTGTAATATGGAACGGCTCGTTTAAAATGTTTTTTTTTTTTTAAGGGTTTTTCACCGTGCGCGCACCCCGCGATTTTTTGAAAAAAAAAAAAAATGTTTTTCTCACCCTTCGGGGTCCTTCAGGGACCCCCTGACAAAGGCTAGGGGGTCAGGAACTCTCTACCCTGCCCCCTTTTCACGTTCTCCACCTTTCTTTTTCACTGTCACACACAAAATGGCGGCCGACACTTCCTGATTTCGACCGATTCGAATGTTGACTGACATGTAACCACCAATCAGAATTACGCTCGCGCACGTTATGGTGTGCGCACGGTGCGCGCACGGTGCGCTCTTATAGATATTTATGTACTTTTAACTGCAATTTTCTCAGGAACTACTGAACAGATTGACACCATATATGCAAAAGGCACATGCCTGACCTGAGGACTACCTCTTTGCCAAATTTCAAGTAATTCTGTTCAGCCGTTCGGGCTGTACCTTCGACTAAAGGTCCTATGGGAAAATGCATGGGGAAAACGCGTTTTGGGACCCCCCTTTTTTCTCAGCCCCCACTTGACGAATCACCCCGAGACTTTCAGGGTAGGAGCTGAGCGGATCGCCCCATTAGTCCAATGCTCACCCGCCTTCACAAATGAGCTCGACATATGCTGAGGTTCACAAAAGGATTTATTCCAATTAAACAGCACGAGTGATGCAGAAAGTCGGGAAACGCCAGGCAGACGCGTTTCAGCAGTTATGCTTTCTTCAGTGCCGGTTTCCTTAAGCTGGGTTTCTACTGGGGGTTGATTTAAAAGTCCTGTGACGTTTGTATAGCCGTTCTTGTGATTTTGCCCCGCTTCTGCTTGCAGCTGGCATTCATCTCGTGCTCCACTGAGATCAATTGCATGCTGGTTATTGAAGTTCGTCGTGGAGACCCATACAGTGAGGGGCCTCTCAAACACCAAGTGGTGCCCCAACTGTGTTGGCTCACCGAGCCCCGCATACTAGCAGCCTACGGTCCCAGTGGAAATCGATGTAAGTTACTGGAACCTGATGTGACCGCTGCAGTTAATACTGCATCCTCTCTCCCGATGCGGTCAATGTAAGTAGTGATGACTCGCAAAGGGGGGCAACGCGCTGTAGGACATACAAAAAACCAAAGGGTGCTGCTTGGCGCGTCGCACCAGACCGAGAGGGCATGCCGATAGCCAGTGTCAGCAAACTGGCCTAACATAAAGTCCAATGCTCACCCGCCTTCACAAATGAGCTCGACATATGCTGAGGTTCACAAAAGGATTTATTCCAATTAAACAGCACGAGTGATGCAGAAAGTTGGGAAACGCCAGGCAGACGCGTTTCAGCAGTTATGCTTTCTTCAGTGCCGGTTTCCTTAAGCTGGGTTTCTCACTGGGGGTTGATTTAAAAGTCCTGTGACGTTTGTATAGCCACTCCCGTTGTTGTGATGATGCCCCGCCTCTGCTTGCAGCTGGCATTCGTCTCGTGCTCCACTGAGATCAATTGCATGCTGGTTATTGAAGTTCGTCGTGGAGACCCATACAGTGAGGGGCCTCTCAAACACCAAGTGGTGCAAAAAAGTGCATACATTATGTTTTGGAGTGAAACAAAATTCAAAATTTAAAAACTTTACACAATTCTCTTCTGTTTTGATTAATCACAGACAAATTAATTTGCAATAGATTAGCAAAATTAGCAATTACCTTTTTAGTGTTGTTGACTTTTCCTACATATTGTTATGTTAACATTTTATTTTGGTTTGAATTTATTTTCATTTGTTATTTTTTCATCCTTTTTTTATTTTATTTGAATATAATTTCAGAAAAATAAAGTGCAAATGCAGCATAAGTCAGAATACATATAAGTATATTTTGAAAAACATCCACACAGTTTTCTTGAGATTGATCCCTGATTAATAAAATTCATCAATCATTGAAGGCAAGCGTACCCAGATTATAAGAATGTAAAGTTGACCAAATCAGAAGCAGGGAGCTAAAATCATTCCGAATACAATAATAAAGTAACAGCCCAGATCGGTGATAAGTTCAGAAAGATATATCATGGAATTAATCACCAAACTTCATTATATATATATATATAGAAAACCTAGTTGGTAACAGCCTGCAGATTCATTCAACCTAGGCATGTAGAGTTGTCCAGGTTACTAAAGGCCCCCAGATCCTATTCCCTTTAATCCTTCCATTTTTTCCTCTCTGATCATAATTATTTTGAATTCTAAGACACCACAATCCATATAAATTCATTACTTGAATGTCAATAATGCATGCATGCTTTAAATACATTCTAATACCAAAATTGTCTCATGCCACATTTATTTGTAGGTAAGGGATCACAATTATCACAAAAATCATGGTATAATACCCCCAGAAAGGCTTACAATTGCCTATTTGATCCACCCTCAGATTTTTATTAAAATATATGGCTCTTACACCTTATTGATGGTTACTCCACTGGCCTACTGGATCAAGCGTTAGTAGCTATATGTTATCATTATTAAACTACTTTGCATTTATAATCATCATAGTTACATATTGTGCTTTACAACTATTGATTAAATTAAAAAGAGAGCTAATCAAATCAAATCAAACATACTTTATTTGGTTTTCACATATAAAACCGTAAAAGTTTTCTAAAAAACCATACATGGTATAAAAGGACCTGGTGCAAAGTATTTATACAGATGTCACAAGAAAGTTAGTCTTCCCTAAAATCTCATACAATGCATAAAATGTGTTATAAAGTGCATGTGCCTTAAATCATTAGAGATAAAAAGGCAGTTAGAAGGATGAGTCCAGGACCTCATCTAAACTATATGTGTCATCAAGGTAACTAAAAGTGAAAGAATGCCCTTAAAGCCACTTTCATTTAATCATGGCTAGCTCTACATTTCACTGCAGATTTTAGGTAACTAAGAAGAGCTAAGCATTGCACAGAACATCCCCGTGCTCCAGTGCTCTTAATTGTAATCAGTGGTTAAATCAGGAAACGTCTGCATTCTCTGTTTTCAACGATTACCTGCAGTTGGAACATACAGATCGGTTAATACACAGTTAGCAAACGGTCTAAAATTCACCGATAGATTGACGGTGTCTTTTTCTTTAATATTGCCATGTTTCATCGTTCAACAACACAATTCTAACAGAATTTATGAAAGAGAAGATAAAAGATTCATGCAATATAGGACAGGGAGACTCTTTGTTTCTATAAATGTGAATGTAATTCCGCGTCATTATTCATCCCTCGCGGGAAGGTGGAGCCTGCTTATAAAATGAATCGAGATTCTAGTCTGCGCAGGGTGGAGAGGTGATCACCATCTCTTGGCTGTTTTTGTACTGAATCAAGGCCAAAATACTTGGCCTTGATTCAATCACAGTATATAACAAAGGAGGGAGAAAGATTCAGTCGAAAGAGATTCAATCAAAAAGAAGGGGGAGAGATAGAGAAAGGAATAATTCAGAGTAAAAGAATTTCCTATTTGGAAAAAGACCCATCACTCACCAACCTGGTTGGTGACATGCTTCATCATCTGGGTCCCACCCTGACCGCCGAATGCCGTCAGGGTGTGCTTCGACGCCTGGAATTCCAGCGGAGCGGGTTTTCGTGTATATGGGTGAGTGAAAACGTGAGTGAGTAAAAATAGAAGTGATATTTAAAAGTGTCAGCGGGGATCTTCCTAATAATTTAATATGAAGTCACTTGGCACAATTAAAAACTGTGAATAGATATCGTAACTGGTATTAATGGCCAGTGATATCAGTGTTGGTATGTGTGTGTGGTCAACATGTTTCAACCTTTCTAGTAATTCTTAGGTTTTCGTCAGGACCAGGAATTTATTTGAGGAACGAGGGGTCTGCACTCGCTAAGGTGCACCCACAACCTGAACCTCTATGTACTCCACCTTTATTAGAGAGTAGTTTGTTGTGCCTTCAAGCCGTTCTTGAAGATGATTCGGATCTGTAAAAGTAAAATCCGAAAAAGAGAAACTTTCTATTGGACTTATTCCTATTAACTCTCCATGCTCACTTATTATGGTATGCGATATGAAATGTGAGTCGTTGCATGCAATCTAATGCAGATTATTGAGGGTATTTATTGTATGCCTCAATCCATGTATAGGGCATGCATTGTAGATCTGGCGAAAAAAATAATCATTATTAATATTCTCGCGTCACGTGCATTAATTGTGCCTGTCTACTGGCAATACAAGAAAGGCATACGTGATGATTCACACTGCTATCAAACATTTCTAGTGCAGTGTGCGTATATTGGTAGAAGTACAGACAGAGACAAACAGACAAATAAGGAGAGCTCAAGGACTCACGTTGAAAAGGCTAAATATAAAGCCTCATGGTTCCCGTGGGGAGCGTGGGCTCTGAACCATTGCTGTGATAGAGAAGGAAAAGAGATTTTCAGCATGATTTGTCTTACCTTGATCTCGTAAGGCCCTTCTATAGTTGGGATAAGGATACACTTACGTTTTCTCACCGGTACGCCCAGTTACACACCTCCTTCAGGGTCCCACAGTTACCGAATGCTGGAGCTGTGGCTGTCACGGTCGGTATTTAAGAGAAAATGCTTCCGCCCTTGTGACTGGGGGTGTGGTTTCATTTTTGCTGGGTCATGGGGATCAAGGTAAAATTCTGTATTTCGTGAGGGTTCTAAGGGTTCTGCAATAAAGAGGTGTTTTTGCAGATATTTAGCTGAGTCATAGGGCTCAGCATAAAATTCAGTTTTTCGTGTAAATAATAAGGGTTCTGCAGTAAAGAGGTATATTGCAGAGAAATAAGTAACATTGGATTCTGATTGAAACCTTGGTGTGTGTTATAACAATGAACTGAGAAGAAGAGATAACAGGGATCAGATTCATCCACTGAGTACCGAATTCCATGGTATATTGTCGTTCAGCCCTGTTATGTGGGTTGATAGACGGTACACCCATCGTTGTTCCTTTTCAAAGAGTGTATTCTGGCTTTCCACAGATTCAATAACAGTCCAAGTCATGTCATTTGGAGTGTGGTTATTGCTGATAAAATGTTCACGCTTTCTTGCATCGGATAGTGCTGCGATGCTCTGTTATGCGTTGTTTAACTTTACGAGTGGTCATGCCTACATAACGCAGATTACAGGGGCATGTTATGAGGTGGACTACATTGCAACTGATACAATTGGTATGGTTTCTTTGTGTCCAGATCTTATTGTTTTCCAGTGTCAGTGTTTTGGTGTGTGTAGTGAGGTGACATACTGAGCAGTTCCCACAGGGATAGTGACCTGTAACTTTGGGTAGTCCCCAAATGCTCAGGACTGTGGCTGCATCAACTGCAGTGATTTTCTTCGGTCTAGTGTTAACCGGTGAGTCCTTTAGACTTCTCGCTCGTTTGTGTGAGAATAAAGGCTTCTCCCATTGCAGATTGCCAGTGTTTAGTATTGACCATCTTTTTCTGATGGTGTTCGTCACCTGATTTGACATAGTGTTATAGGTTGTCACACAGGTGAGGGGTGGTTTCTGTATCGGTCTACTGGTTTCTTCTAACAGGGCATCTCGGGGTTGGTTTCTCGCCCGTTTTTGGCCCTTGTCCAAAATACGCTGAGGGTAGCCTCTTTCTGAGAGCTTTCTAAAGAGAAAAGAGGCCTGTGTTTTGTAGTCTGTCAATTTACTACAGTTCCTTCTTAATCGAAGGAACTGGCCATAGGGTAGATTTTCTTTCAGTGCTCTCGGGTGAAAACTATCATATTGTAGTAAATTGATTTTGGATGTTGGCTTGGTATACGTTTTTGTTTCAAGTTTGTTATTTTCATTGCGGATTTCCACATCTAAAAATATCATAGTGGTTTTATCAATGCTGTGTGTGAATTTTGATTCAATCACTCCAGTGTGCTTCCTGGAAGTGTTTAGCGGTGCTGTAAGTGCGGTCACTTGTGATGGCCCTCCAGTGATCTAGAATTAAATTTGTTGCCAGAAACATGGTTGAACCAATGTACCACTTTCCGCATGGGCATGTAATGGCATATACCACAAATTCTGTGCTGCAGTTAATCGATTTAGGAATCCGCCATTTTTTTTGGTACGTTTCAGAATGACCTCCTGAATATTCTCACTGTGCTTGCAGGCTTTGCACATCCGCATTTATAAAAGCCCTTACTAGGTTTCAGGCAATTAGATTTGTTTGATATCAACAGACTATGAACCAACAGTCCTTTAAGCGACAAATTCTTTGGGTATGTGATGGAAGGTGTCCGTCCTACTTTATCCTTTAAGATGGGGTCTTGTTTAAAGATATCCCACCTTCGTTTCAGAAATTGTCTCAAGTCCTTAGCCTGACTGCTGGATTTGGTAATAAACCTGTTGGGATTGTTGTCACCCTCACTTTTCTTTTGTAGTGTGATGATTAAAAAGGTTCTCTACCCTATTCAGGTTACCAGTCCTTTGTTCAGCCTGCTTTAATGCTTTCAATGGGTAGTCTCTTCCTTTTAATCTCTAAATCATTGCCTGTTTGGTCTTGAGGTATGATTCCTCAGAGCTGCAATTTCTGTTTGCCCTGAGGAATTCACTAAATGGAATACTCCATTTGAGATTTGGGGGGTGGTAGCTAGTGGCATGCAAAATTGAATTCCCTGCAGTGCTTTTTCTATGTAACTCTGAGGTGAAAGTTCCATTCTCTACCGTAAGTCTCAAATCTAAAAATACTATCCTCATTTGACTTTGTTGCATGGTAAATTTGAGATTAAGATTATTTTTGTTCTGTTCTGAAAAGAATGAGATCAGTTCTCGTTCACTTCCTTCCCACACAAAAAATATATTATCGATATATCTTAATCACAAGTTCACTTTGTTGGTCCATTGTTCCATCTCACTACTACAGAGTACCTGCTTTTCCCACTAGACCACCACAAGATTGGCGTAACTGGAGGCAAAGCATATACCCATGTATGCCCCTTGTATTTGTTTGCAGTACTGGTTGTCAAACTTGAAAACATTTTCAGTCATACATATTACAATCATTTGGAGAATCATATGGGTGTGTTCCAGCTTGTGTATATTTCTGGCTTTCAGAAAGTGTTTACATGCCATGAGGCCGTCACTGTGTCTAATGCATTTATATAGACTTTCCACATTTTAGGTGACCATCAAAGATTCACTTCCCCAGTATAGATTTTCAATTTTTTGTAAACAATCTTTGGTATCTCAGATGTATGAATTGAGAGTTTGCACAAAGGGAAATAGAAAATAGTCAACAAAGATGAAAGTATTCTTGAATAGACTGTTTGTTGATGATACAATCTGAAGCCCTGATGGATCTATGGGGGTTCTTGTGTATTTTGGGTGACAGGTAAAATGTCATTTTAATGGGATTCTAAATTGTCAGGAATTGATGTCCATCCCAGGTCAGGAGCTGCTTGTCATACCACCCTTGTAATAGATTAGAGTATTTATTCTGTAAACATTTGAAATATATGTCTACTCTAGTGTAGCATGACCTTTCATTGAACTTGGGAGGGCTTCTCTCAATCCACGCTGTGCAGGAACCGCCTTAGGGCCTGATTATGACTTTGGTGGTCCTGGAACGGGCTGCCACACCAGGGCCCTGCTCCAGGACTGCCAAAGTCAACTGCCACCCTTCCACTAGATTAAGAGTATTTTCATGGTTAGGCGGGCAGTATGGCGACCCTGCTGTGGTGCAATATAAAGTCATATAAGTGAGCCTTAGAACTGCATCGCCGTGGGACCGCCAATGCACGTTCCTGCAAGGCATGGACTGAGTAGCCCATATCGTACAGGAATAGGGGTGCATGCACACAGGGGGGGGGCACAACATGTGCCCCCCTGTATGCACCCCCATGCTCAAGGGCAACAGCCTGCATTTTCCCCACCACCAGCCTATTCATGGAGGGCTCAACTCCATGAAAAGGCTAGCAATGGGGAAACTGGTAATATGCATGGCGGTGCTGCAGTGGCACCGACATGCATATTGCTTCCCCAGACTGCCATGCCCCTGACAGGGATTGCGTATGCCTGGCGATTGTGGTGGTCTGAAAGTGCTCCGACCGCCGTTCTCGTAATACGGCGGTCGGCCTGCTGGTACGATGGTATCCGACCACACTCCCACCACGAGTTTCAGGCTCTTAGGCACTCCCATTGCGGTGCCTTTTCAATAGGCACCGCAAAGGGAACACAGCACCATCCACCCGCCAGCCAAAGAGGAAACTCATAATCTGGCGGGCAGGTGGTGGTTGACTTTGGAGGTCTGGTAGTGGGGCACTGGCATTGTGGCTCGCTTCCAAACCGCCAAAGTCATAATCAGGCCCAGAGTCTTCTCCCTAAGCAAGTGCAAAAGCTCTGCCACACATTCTAAAAGATACTTTTTATGGCGTCATGTTGCCAGGATGCCTGTGTTGTAAGCAGGATTATTTTTGTGCTGGAGAGGACACCTTCCTGCACAACAACAATTGTGAGAGGCATTTTCCTCCTTATATGTGTACTAGAGAATGCAGCATATGTAGAAAGATGAAAAATCAAGGAGAAATAAAGACATTTTCCTCCTTACGCCTCACCTGTGGAGGCATAGCATTTTGATGCATTCCCAGGTCTACCACTAATGGTAAATCTGGGAATGTGCCGAAATCCATGGGGAGATGCGTGGGAACACCCATGCTCCACTTATGGAACACCTCCCTGTCGTAGAGTAACACAAGGCAGCTATTTGCACTGCCTACCAAAAAGGTGTCTATCATGGGAACATCTGGAAATGGAGAAGGTGCATGGGCCTTTCTGGGATGAGCATCTTACAGGAGAAGGCAAAGACCCACAAACTCATAAGGACACTGGTTTCCACCTTAATCTTGTCGGTCATTTGCCACCCTGGAAACGCACACAATGGGCTTCTGTTGAAGCAGGAGTAATTGCCTTTACACTCTCAAAAAGGGAGGAAACATCCAGAAATCTTGGAGGATCTTGGAGGTGTGGGGACAAAGGACTCCTCCAAAAGAAAGAAAAACAAAACAAAAAAGCGCTTTTCCACAAAATTGGAGGAATTTTCACATGCTCATTGCTCTTGTATGTGAGGCACAACAGAAATCAGCATCACGATTATTCTTTGTGAATTTCTTGAAATTTCAAAATTTGCTCCGATTATTAGAGGACTCCTACCTGCGCAAATTTATGACATTTTCACTAAGCTCACTAGTGGCATATGAGAAACATGAACCCCAACATTTCTCACTCAAAAAGGAGAAATCATTTCATTCATCGAAATAAACGACAAAATGTCTTGTACGTGCACTCTTTCCTGCATACCAATTTGTTTACATAACACCACTGCCTACTGGGTACATGGAAATGAGTTTCCTAGAAATACGACTTTTAATCGTGTCATATTCAAATATGGCATATTTTTCAATTTTCCAGATAGAAGGGTTTCATAATGTGAATCTGATTTAAGCTAAAGGGAGGACAGTTGGCAGGCTTTGCTGTTCAGCAGAATTAAGGGCACACATCTTTGCCAACGCGAAGCAAATGTGATTGCACAAAGCCATCGAGAAATCCACAATTAGATCATCGCCATGGCAACAACCTAATTAGGTTTGTAAAGAAGCATCTGAGCTGTGTGTGATTCTAGCTGTGTTGCCATGTAAGTATGCAGGAGGGTTTTCTTGCTGCACTGTTCCTAACTCAATACAAGTGCCTTTATATGTTGAAGCAAAAAATTATATATTTGAATGTTTATTACTGTAAAATTTGCCAAATGTAAACAGTTCAGTAAAATGGAAAACTGATGCATAACTGTTCTAACTCTGGAGTAATAGATTTTTAGATGTACTAACCTTGGCGTGTATCAATATATACATAAGTGATCAGTGGCAGCTCGCATAGGGCGTGCTGCGGGGTGGTGAGGCGGGGTGGGGGAGGGGCACTGTGGAGGGTAGTAAACTCGGACATACGACGGAACGGAGGAAAGTCCATTCCGTCGTATGTCCGAGTTTACTACCCCTACCCTGCCCCTCCCCCGCCCTGCAGCACGCCCTATGTGAGCCGCCACAGTAAGTGATACTACTGATTAATGTTGCAAAGAGCGTGGTAATATCCATATAACATACCTCCTACTCTTCCTGAGAACACACCTCTTGAGGAAATTACATGTAATAGACTCTCTTTCATACATTCGTGGGTAAACTTATGCAAGAACCTCTAGTGAGATGGCTTGTCCATGTACTAACCACCGGAAATGACCACATTGTCATCTCAAAGTGCTGTATAATCTTCGCATTACCATGGTCATAATGGGCAATGATGCTTAAATACCATGGATGGGGGGACGATTTTGTACACATCAAGCGCTAAGAGAACGGCATTAGATTACAAGCTATATAAGCTACAATTAACATAACATAACATAACATAGCATCTTGTAATGCTGACTTGGACACAAATGCAAATGTTTTCTTCTGAGTTGGCATTACTGTGCTAATACCAATTAGGGCCTAAGAGCTAAAAAAAATGAGTTTTTGACATTTTGGATGGATTTTGTTTTTCTTTCGTGACATACAGCCCTATTTAAAAATGCATTGCTTTACGTCTGAAATCTACACACCATTGTTTTCCTCCAGACGTTTTCAAAAGATTTCCAGTTTTTAGTGGATTTCTAAAAATCATAGGTTTTCACGTGTGCTTCACTTTTTTTATACTTATTTATTAGGATTGTCTGCTGGGTAAATAATCCTCAGGATTGCCTGCCTTGCTTTATCACAATCTTGGGATAACTTAGAACCCTAGTTTGCACCAACGGGACAACTGTAAGTTACATCATTCCTCTGTCCTGAAGAAACTTTGACACAGTACATTCTGGTCCTCTTTCTCTCCTTTAAATCTCTATTTTGTTTTCTGCATTTAAGAGGTCATAGTCTCTGGACAGACTCCATGTAGACTATCTTTAAAGAAACCACAACTGCAGCTACAGACCAGTCCTTTCCACAAGTCCTGGTGGTCACCTAATGGCTTTCTTGAGGGCAAATATAGAGGCAAAAGTGAGGTAGCATTCAGTGTCTTAAGAATATCATCTAACCTCTTGTTGATATAGGTGTTGATCATATGTCACAAATTTAGGCTGACATTGGGCTGTAGTAATTCCTTTTTCTTTGGCTTGTACAGCGCTCAGTCCACCTGGGTCATGGGCTTTTCCTGAAGTTCAAGAGAGTTTCTCGGTACTTAAACAGTCCATCTTCTTACAAGCAGATAACTGTTGCAGGGATCCTTCATTGTCATATCTTCCCCCAGGATTGGTGGTGAATAGCAACACAGGTTATGGTGGTCTTGCTATAGGATCCTCTAATCAACTGGTGCATCAGAGCTTTGGAGTAAAGTCAGAGTGATTGCACGGTAATGATCACAGAAAGCCATCACTTACGCAAAACTGGGGCCAAGAAGGCGAAGATCAATCACAATGTAAGCATACTAGTAATTCATATTACTCAGCCAACTAATATAAAGATGTCTTTCCAGGCTTCTTACAATAAAGGAACTCTGACTGACGTGTGGTCTGAGAGAGAGAGAGAGAGAGAGACAGAGGGGTTGGATGGATACTCCTGTGTCCTAAAGATACAGAACACTTTTCGGTCAAAAAGGGCCCTGGGGTCCTAAGTGGTTTTAGGAACTGGATACATTTGTCTTTGAAGACAACAGCTTTCTATACATGCAGGTAATAGAAGGCTCTTGTTTATTCTAATAAAGTATGTTCATGTTTTAAAATAACCAGCAATGCAGGAATGTTAGACCTAGCTGCCTTAGGGTAGTATTCTCCAAATATTTTGCCTACTAACCTCCAATTTTTGCTGAATTCATTTTGTTGGTATTAGGACTCTGTGCACTTTATCACAGCTAATCAGTGCTAACATGCTCGTGCCCACTCCCCTAAACAGGTTTGATTGGCATTTACCTGACTGGCATATTTAATTTACTCCCCTTATAGAGTCATATACCTTGTACCCAGGGCATGTAAATTAAATACTACCAGTAGGCCTGCAGCACTTATTGTGCCACCCACTTAAGTAGCACCTTAAATCATGTCCCAGGCCTGTCAATGCAGCCTGAATGCAGTTTTAAACTGCCATGTCGGCTTGGCATTTAAACCCTCTTGTCAAGCCTTAAACTCCCCTTTTATTACATATAAATCAACCCTAAGGTAGGCCCTACGTAGCATTTAGAGCAGGGTGCTGTGAAATTTAAAGGTTGGGCAAGTTTTGCATGCCCTGGCAGTGAAAAGCTCCCAAATTCGTTTTTCACTACTGTGAGGAAAACCTCTCCCAAAGGATAACATTGAAGATTCCTAATTACATTTAGTAAGCTGTAACTCCTAATTGGGAGCAGGTTGATATCTTATGTTTGGTATCTATGAAATTGTAATGATAAAACATCTTTAATTATAAAGTTTAAAATGGCACTTTTAGGAAAGTCGGTTCACTTAGGGCAGCATCAAATTCCTAGAGTGATGCTATGGAAATAAAATAAGAAACAAAGCATAAATTGAAGTAAGCCTAACACCGAAACACACACCAAAACACATACACCCGCAGGAAATTAAAACAAAAGTAATCCCTTTTAAAAATGAAGGCAAACACTCCAAAAATGTAATTAATTAATTACAAATTGTTCATTCTATGTCTCAGAAAAAGAAATGTTTAACAAACACAGTTAAATGCAACTCAAAGAAGACTGATATGGACTATACATAGTAATAAGCTGCCATTGTTTAAACAAAAACCCCCAAAACTGTTTAATCTGAAATCAAATCAAATTTCATTACAAAAACAAAAAGGAGGAAAAGAAATTCCAGCTTTCCATAATACATAACTAAAGGTCAACGTTTTAGGCTAAAGGTATACTTGACCAGGGCCATCATCAGGACACAATGTTACAGAGAAAATAAGTACAAAGATTTTTTAAAACCTGAACAAGAAAAAGAAAAAAAAGAGAATCACTAAAAAGCTATGTAATATGTCAAAAAGAAAAAATGTGGGCGAAAAAAAGAAGGTAAAAGTGCAAAAATACTCTTGCCTAGTATAGGTATCCAGGTTACCTAAAAAATGTTTTTGAATAAATTTGACGGACTGAATCGAAGAAAGATATGCAGGCCATGAAGAGGTCCAAGCAGCAGTGTGAATTTGAAAAGTCACAAGCCAAAGACCATAGAGTACCCGTGGTGTATAACAACCAGGGAGATTAAAACATGACTTACAAAGTAAGATCAAAATCGAATCTGAGATGAATATCGCAGCAAATAGTGAACCAAGGAATCAATCCTACTTGGGCACACTGGAATCAATATGAATGTATTAAGTTAGAACTCGCAAAACCAAGTGAGTACAACAATTGTTCATTGATATAGACTCTGCAACTTACTACAAAATGGACTTTAAAGGGTGAAAAGAGCCAACAAAGAGTTGCAGACAAATGTATCCATCGCTGTTACCCAGAACTCTTGACTTTGACCCGGTCCAGTGTGAACAAATATCCCAAGTTGGAGCTTTGTGCATTTTGATTCCTTTTTTCACTTTAATCTTTGAAAATTCATAACTCCAGTTCTACTGATTGGATGTTCATTGTTTTGGTGTCCAATAATTTGATAAAATGTGCTCTATCTTTCTAAATTGGTTTGGGATTTTTTTTGTGTTGTTTTTTCACTTTATTACTGTTTGAGTGCTGTATAAATATTTTACACAATGCCTCTAAGTTAAGCCTGACAGTTTTTTGTGCCAATCTACCTTGGGTTAAGCACAGGTCTTTTTAGTGACTTTTTGTGTTTCACCCTGCAAGGAATTGTGTCTGTTGCGTGACCAGGGCTCACACACCAGTAAATAAAAACAACAATTTCTCACAAGGAAGTACACTGCAATATACAGCATAAAGTATAATCAAACAGCAGTAAGTTTATCAAGCAACATGTTCATATAAAATCGGTTCTATTGCAGCAAAGTTTTGCTATTGACATGCATCACATAACAATGTTACTCCAAATTAAAAACCCAACAGTGAGTTAACAAATGATCCAGAGTAGCACCCACCTTTTGCTCATAAATGTAGTGAGGTGTTTGTGTCTTTATCTTGTGTTGCAAATTTGTTTCCATAAACTGCAAAAAATTGGTACTTACATATCAGACTGCCCCTGCACAATTCAACATGTGCAGACTAACCACCTCACCTAATCAACCCAATCTTTAAAAGTATTTTTGATGTATACATTCATTTATTCTGATTTACAAATTCCCAGATTGTCGCATTGCTTTTCATGGTGGCTATTGCTGAATAAATGTTTTCTTCTTGGAGATCTGTTTCTGTTCTATAGATACGACTGTCCAATACCTAACTGTCTATTTCACTTTCACCAAATTGGAATATAACTTAAATAGCACCCTTTGTGCCAGCGCGCCGTCCCGGTAGTTATAGCAGCATAGGATCTGCATAAAGAGATGTGTGATGGCGTACTCTGGTAACCGTTATGCCGCTCAAGTGCCTACCCTGCCTAAGATTGCACGCTAATGGCCCAACACCGATGGCAAAAAAATATGGAAGATAATGGGCACCCCTGTTGTGCTCCCTTGCTCACCAAATACCAATTCGATGTAACATTTTCAGGCCAGATCCATGCCGTAGAATTTGTATATAACAACTCTCTCCATTTTCTAAGCCCAATCCCCAGACTCATTGCAACCATGACCTGATGTAGGGAGCAATGTACCAATTAATAATAATGTATTTTGGTGATCGTCCATATGCTGATGAATTATCTGAATTAATGTCTGCTGCCATTATACAATCTAGGATAAACGCCCTATGTTCAGGTTGAATCAGTCTTTATATTTTGAGGAGAAATATCGCTGTGGGGGGGTGAGACAAAAAAGCATAGGTCTTAATTAATCAACTTCCATTGTCAGTCGATCTCTGTTTAGTGTGGTGAATGCATCTTTTATGGGCCATTTTGAGTGCTTTAGGCTAGAAGCATATTGGCAGTGTAATGTGGTCTCTTTAAGAGAAAAGTAGGAATGGGTTTTGAATCCCCATATCAAAACAGATTATCTAATAAAAATGCAGTGTTTACAGTCCCTACCCCCTGTTTGTTTCTTCTTAATCTGTATTCTTGCAGGCACATGCATCAAAGGAAAAACCGGTCGCAAACGGGCAGATTCTCAGAATCTGCCCCTTTGCGACCGGTATCTTTGCATTTGGGATGCATCATCCCAAATGCAAAAATCACAATTTAAGGAATCTCTAAATTGCGATTACTTAAATTGCCTACCTACTGGTACTCGCAAATTGCTCATGCATTCTCCAATTCATTCCTATGGGCCTGGAGGCCCATAGGAATGAATGGGACGGCATTCCTTAATTGCGACTCGCAATTTGTGAGTCGCAATTATGGAATGTGTAGGAATCGCTATTTTTATAGCGATTCCTACATGCATAGGCTTTTGCAATTCCTTAATTGCGATTCCTTAATAATCGCAATTAAGGAATCGCAAAAGTCTTCGTTGATGCATGTGCCTGTTGGTCTTTTGCATCAGATAACAGCAAGTAGGGTAGACCTTAAGTCCTTGCATTTGTACTAGGAGCTCTGCAAAGGACAGTAATAAACTTAACAGAGACTGCTGGGTTCAGAAAGAGAGGAACATTCCACATGCTTTCTATCAGCATGCTTTCATATGCTGCAGTGTCCTTTGTCTTGACCGTTTCAGTGTTTCTCCTTCACAGTGAGCCAAAGGGTTTCAATAAGTCACAGGAAGTATAGTGCACATAGTCCAGTATTGGGATTGAGGAATTCTGCGTGGCAAACAGAATGTCAGACTACAACTTCTTCATAGCCAAATGAACACGGCGAACCCCTGGAATGGAGCAGAAATCAACCTTGTAAATAGCCCTTTCCAAGATGATGGGCCATCTATTGGACAATGGACAATGTCTGAGTCTTCCAGGCCAAATTGTTGCAGACTTTTCTCCTGTGATGCCAGTAGCTGTTTAAAGTATATGTAAAAAAAAGATGCATCACCGCACATTTGGTTCCCTGTATTTCTCTTCATGGTCTATACCTCTTTGTTGATATTTCTGTACCCTGATCTATGCTTGTAGCAGGTGGAGCTGTTTTCCTTCTGAATTATTCTCCTGGCATAGCCTGACTCTTTTCTCCTTCCTAATATTAGGAGGAGTTTGGTGCCTTGCTGATTTCTCAAGCGTTATCTTAATCTCCAATCAAAAGATAAACAATTGTGAAAGGAAGTTTATCTTCCTAACTGCGACCTGCGAAAGGAAACACTTCTCATCTTTCAAGTATATTATTATGTGCAGTGTGGCCCTATGGCTACTGGGAGGAGTCACCATTACTTGGGCTTCCTGAAAGATACTCAACAGATCTTCTCAATATCCAGTCCTTGACATTAGCTGGAGGACATATAGCAAAGGAAACGTTTCTGAGGGGAGTAGTTTCATCAGCCAATGAAAGATTTAAGCAAGGTTCACAATGTGAATGCTGTGCTTGATTCCACTTGAAATCAGTACATTACTTTCAAGGCAAGAGGTAAGAGATTGTGTTTTCGTTCAGGTTTCAGGAAATCCTGATGACCTTATTCTGTTTAGATCCTCTGTGGCTTTTAGACCTCCATTTTGGTTGTTAGTAAGTAAAATATACTGAAGCCTAATATGTGGATGATTATAGATTTGATTAACTCCACATGGATGATGGATGGATTGGACCATTAGCGGAAACCATCCTTAGCTGATTTTGTTGGTATTTTTATTACATTGACCTCTGCACTTATTTAGGATCTGAAGTGCATCAGACAGTAGCAGCTGGTCTCGCAGCAGAGTGGCGGAGTGGTGGAGGTGTATGGGGTGAGGGGGAAGGACGGATGACAAAAAAATAAAAGAAAACAACTTACCTGTTCCTCGCAGCTCTTCCACTCTTCTCCTTCCTGCTGTGTAAGTGCTGAGGATCTCAGACTCCCCACAGCCAATACCAGCTCTTCTATCATGCTGGCCAGCATGAGAGGAGCACTAGGATTGGCCTGAGTGGGCTTGTTTTCTGCTCCAAAGGGCACTGGGAGCCTACGCCTGCTCTTCTCTCCACCCGGCAATGCAACTCAGGTTGGTGAGATGTCAATGCACATGGCGGTTTAGCCGCCCTAAGATAGATGGCCAAACCATCATGCACAGTGACAGCAGTCCCCACCACTCCCCTTACGTGCCTGTCATGGAATGGCCCCACCCTCAAAGACTCGGCTCCGTCCAGAGGAAAAGTAAAATGATAATAATACTGTTTTATTAGCATTTTATTTATATTTTCCCTCAGCTAGCCAGCAGGGGGACCTCACTCCTCTGCCATAGCGGATGAGCTGCTGCTGGTATCAGAATCGAGGCATGGCTTACATAAAAGAAAGGTCATTGTGGTGTTGGGTCCACACCTTAAGATACTTCCTCCATTTTTGACCTAGCCAAATTTAGATATTCTGTTGTACCTGAGTGGGTCACGGCTCAAACCCTTGTGTCTATGCTGAAAGTGCCTCTAGGTAGAAGCTGAGTACATTTGGAACTGATGCTGGAAAGAAATAGGTGAAGTCAGATGTACACCAGCATTTATGAAGTGGACAGACCAAGAATAGTGGGGGAAGAGTATAAAACAATAGTGAGGAAAAGAGACTGGCAGAGATAGTGTGACAGGTAGCTACCGTGGTTGTGAAAGCGAACAAAAGTATGATGGAAACAAGAGTAACCATGAGGGATTGAATGTAACCTGAGGTAAGATATTAATGAGAAGAAAAAGTGCTGTGGGATGGGGTGAATGCAATCTCAGCTCACACACTAAATCATGTGTTTTTGGATATAGTCACAAGGTAGCAGTAAAGGGAAAACAGACTTTTTAATTTCTTAGTATAGCGGTGGAATTCCACTTTAATGTGTTCACCTGCAATGGTGTGAATCATTTAATTATCTTCCTATTGGTTGCTCTTAAACTCCATTTTGCCTCCTCAATTAATGCAATATTTTACAGTGCCAAACACAGGCACCCTTGCACCATAGTGCAAGGGTGCCTCTGTTGCAATCAGGATTATTTTTGTGCAGGAAGGGGGTCCTTCCTGTGCAAAAACAATCCTGAGAGGCATATTCCTCTTTCTATGTGTGCTGCAGAATGCAGCACACATCGAAAGAGGAAGTAACAAGGAGAAATAAAAGGGTGACACATCCTATTCCTACTCAAATCTAAACCAACTCAGGGAAGGTGTTTGACACTAAATGGGTGACATTTACTATTCCCACTCCAAGGATAGAGGAGAGACATATTTAGTGTCTAATCTATGGTGAAAACAAATGGCTTTCTACCAGGACCTGTAAGTAACGTTATGAGCTTGAATCCAATTGAACACTATTAAATGAAAAGCAACGGCTAATAATAAATCTATCAGATTATAACTTGGGTTTAAGTGAGGCCATTGAGGAGCCACACTTCTCAGAAATATATTAGTTAGGGAAAATGTGGTAGCAGCTTTGAAATTCTTGTTGATTTGATGCCAAACCAGTTTCCAAAACTAGAGAATAGGAGGACATTTGAATAACATATGTTTTAAATCGGTACTTGAGCATGAACAAGACCAGCATGACGAGCTTGAAGTTGAAGAAAAGGATGTTAGGGTCATGGGGTAAATAATTGATGTGGTAGACGAGTAGAATTTGCGTAGTATTTGCAGCCTGAGTAGTTTATGAAGTTTAAGCTATATATTATCCCATAAGACAGTAGGCCAACATTCCACTAAATCCTTTTCCCAGGCTACCTCAGTGTTTGATTTGGTTCTGTCAGGAGTAATATGGAATGACCTGTAAATAACAAAGGGTCAATGTTTAATAATGGAAAAAGTGTAGCAGATGTGGAATAAAGGGGAGATGTATGAGGTAATGTGGAAATGAAATGACGGAGAGAGGTACACAAAAGTTCATATTGTGTTCTGGTGGCAGATGATAAGGAGAATTTAGTTTGGAGGTCAGAAAAGGATAGGAGTTGATTATCAGTATGAGTTGCGATAAACAACACAATCCTTTAAGTCTGCAAACTTTCCAGTATATAGATCGATTATTAACTCATAGCAATCTATTATGCCAAATAGGTTGTTGTTGAAAAGTAGCAGCCGAGGGAAAGATTGAGGGTAAATGAGGTGTCAACTTGGTACAGGAATGGGTTATAACCGGAGTATGTAACTGAGAGATATTTCTTGTGAATGCGAGAATTTCTTTTAACTTAAAAGGGGGAAAAAGTGATTTTTCTAATTAATATCCACAAAGGACGGTTTAATGGGAGGTCTGAGGACAGTCATCCAGAAAAACGTTCTAAAGAAAAAGCATGGTGATATTTTTTTAAATTTGGAAATTTAAGACCTCCAACGGATTTATCTTTTTTTAAGGTAGATAAAGATATACGAGGAGATTTGCCCTGCCAAAGAAATTTGGATAAAAGGGAGTCTATTTTTTTAAAATAGTAATCAGGAATGTCAACTGGAATCAGAAATAATATATAATATCAGAGGAGTACGCATCTTTTTGAAGTGAGTTGATCCTGCCTCACCAGGCGAGATAAAGTGGATGCTATCAGATAATATTGTCAATCAATGTCTTAGTAATATAATCAAAATTCAATTTTAGTGTATCTTTAATAGCCTGCAAAAATCAGAGTCTTGGATATTTAATTTTGGAGGGTTTCCAAATAAATACCGTAGGAGTAAAAAGTTGCCTATTACACAGGACATTTAAAAGTAATACCTTATATTTATTAGTACTAAGCCAATATCCTGATAGGTGGGAGTAAGTGGTGTCTTGTTGAAGGTAAGGGAAGTGGTATGGTTAGAACAATATAGAAGGAGTCATCAGCATAAACTGACATCTTAATCTGCTGTGATGCAATTTGAAAGCCTGAAATGAATTAATCTTGTCTGATTGTGGTTAGAAAGAGCTCAAGTGTGATAATAAACAAAAGAGGAGATAGAGGACAACCTTGGTGCAGCACTGTTAAAAATGAAAATAATCAGGGAGCATACCCTTAACAAATATTGCAGCTTTGGGGCCCGTGTATAACATGGAAATTAAAGCAATCAGCTTGGGTGGAAAACCAATCCATTTTAATGCATGAAACATAAAATCCCAACGGAACCTGTCAAAAGCTTTGTCTGCATCTAAAGCAATACAGCAATAGGGTGATCTAATGTAGAGGTTTTGTTTAGGATAATAAAAAAGACACAAGCATTATTTTTTTTTTTTAAAGCTTTATTTAAATTTGCAAAATCAAACGATACAGAAATGATAGCTGTGTGTTCACCAGTGACAAAGTATGGAGGTACACCACAACACCTCCAGCTCCCTGACAAAATGTGCAACTTATGGAAGGCATCCGATAGCAGAACCCCATCTATCAATCCACCATCAACATTTGTCCAACTTGAAACAGGAGAAACTGACATCAACAATCCACACCCAGGGCCCATAGCCACCCCATCCCTCCATGCACACCCTGTAACCCACTTGATGTCCGTGCCATCAACCCCCCCACAGCAAGCGCCCCGTGGATCATACCATCCCATCCATTCCATGACGACACCATTCACCCAACGCCCATGTCGTACCGCCTACCCCACTCCCGTTGGGACTATACCGGAATGTGTGGGTGACGAGGGGGAACCGGGAAGACCCGCGATGTATGTTTTATAAGGGCCCCAGATGTCCCTAGGACGCGCCATCGAGGGGAGGAGACTAGTGTAGAGTTTGCTATTCGTGCTGCAAAAAGCCATGGCAGTGAGCCACGATTTGACCGTAGGAGCCCGTTTATCCCCCCAGCGCCTGGCGATTTCATGTTTGGCCAGAAGTAGACCCATAGCGGCCAACCTACGAACATTCTTAGGGAAATTTGTTGTGTAGCCCAACAAAGCAACCTCAGGAGCGGGAACAAGTGTAAGCCCTAACATGTCTTCCAAGACCTTGTAAACCTGTGTCCAGAATGATTGCAGTCTCGGACAAGTCCAGGACAAGTGCGCGAAGTCAGCATGCGGTGCCGAGCACTTCCAACAGAGGTGTGGCCGTGCTGGGTCAATTGAATGGAGTCTGTCTGGGGTCATGTACCAACGGCGCAGGAATTTATAGTGAAGGAGTTTGTGACGACTGTTCAGTGACACCGTAGCTGTAACCTTACAGCAAGCCGTCCACTGTTCATCCGTAATAGGCCTACCCAAGTCCGTCTCCCACTCCGCCCGCGCCCGGTCATCCGCACAAGGGAGCAAAGCCGCACACGCCTTGTACAGCCTCGAGACTATATGGGCCCCCGTATCTTTGTCAATAATGATGGTAAGGGGTTCAAAGGAAGCAGGCTCAAGGGGGAAACCCTCAATTACCGTACTGGCCGCGCAATAGAGTCGGCGAAGAATGAACCTATCCATGAATGTAGCCTCGCTGAAACGCGCCTCTTCCGATGCCGAGAATATGTGCCCTCCAGGGTATAAATCCCCCATCTTGGTGAGGTTAAATTTACTTAACGTTCGCTGCACAATCGCCTCATCTGTGCCCGGCAGTAACCCCGGGTTGCGAATAGGGAGAGAAGAGGAATATAGGCGAGGGTGAGCTAAGTAGCTCAAAAGTTTCTTCCAGGCAAAAAGACACAAGCATTATCAGAGGCCAGGTGACTTTTTTCAAAACCAGAATGCTCTAGACCAATGAGATCAGGAAAAATAAGCTCAATGTGTAATGCCAAAAGTTTTGTGAAAATGTTGTAGTCAGTGTTAACTAAAGAAATGTTTTCCATTTTATTTTGCCCCCCGTAGTATTGTGTGATACTCTGTAATAAGTAAGAGGCGGAATTTGTGGTTAATCTGTTGCAAGTGAGTTTGGCGTCTACAGGGTTTTATAAGGACACCTCTTTTTTTGAGTGATAATAAGTATACTCCAATGTTTTAATTTTGTCAAGTAATTGATTTGAGTGGGCTTCCATTGAGTTTTTTCTTGTATGAGACAAAATGAGTTAAAATCTCTTGCTGCTGCCTTAAAAGAACCCAAATTATTACAAAAGAGGATTCGGGTGTATTATTAAAAGCAAAAACATTCAGAGGTAAAGACTTCAAATTGGGATGTACATTTAGCATCTAAAAAAAGTGAATTGTTAAAATCCATCTACCTGCATGCATAAGATCATGGTCTGTGTATACTAGTGCATGTTCTGATATCAAAATCGATCCTATATAAGAATGAAGGACATGTTGGGCTAAGGATTTACTAAGATAAAGAAAATGTATTTGGGACTGTGAGTGGTGTGGGCCTGAAAAGAAAGTAAATTCCCGGAAATCCGGGTGGCATAGTCTCCAGATGTCAATTAATCATTTACAATGGATGGTGGATTTGAATTGTGAATGCATTTTAGTGTATACAAACTTAACTGTTGAATTTCTATCCAATATGGGATCAGGAATTTGAATACAATCACCATCAAATTTAATATATTCATCATCACATTGGATCAATTTGTCAGAAATTGTGGTCCAGAAAGTATTGTCAACAGAAACTTGACCATAAACCTGGAAAAATGTTAAGGGTATGTTATCAAGAAAAAGTTTAACAATAATCCATCGACGATCAGAGTCATGTTCTTGGTTAACAACTGCAGCATTTAACGTTTAATGACAAATAATTAGTACTCCATTCTTCTTCCCCAAAGCAGGCGAGCAAACACATGTCCTACCCAGCATGTATTTAGTTTGGTGACCTCTAACTCAGAAAGATGTGATTCCTGAAGTAATGTTACAATTCCTTTTGGCTTTGCTGGATGGGCTAATAGTCTCTACCATATACTAGGGTTATCTAAACCCTTAATATTCCATGTTGTAACCCTGATTGTATTACTAGAATAGAAGCATGTACAATTAATATGTCTACAGAGATACAATTAGTAAAGAAATAAATCAAGTATTGGGGAGAATAGGAGTTATGCTTAGTGAGAGTTGAAAGGGAGAAAAGGATAGTAAGATGAGGTGCAAGGAAAAAGAGAGGTAAGAGTAGAATCACAGAAAGAAAGATATGTAAGGAAATAGTGAAACAGAGAAAATAAAGACAGTACAAAACATACAGATAATGACTGAAAAACATACCTAAGATACACGCAAGACGAACGGGACGGTGGCAACACTGGAAGACTCTTGACAACTCTTGAACTCCAGAGGACGGCAGGGCAGTCTTGACTTGTGTGAAGGGATCACATAAGAATGTGACCAAAAAGGAATGAGACTTCAAAACAGATACCTGTATCATAAAATAAAGACATTATGGAATGAACTTAGTTATAATAAGAGAAAAAACATCATAACAGTAAGTCATGAGAGAAACCAATAACACAGGGGCTCATTAGGATGGTGTAAAAATCGCCACCACCGGGCCGGCGGGGGCGATCGTTACGCCATCCTAATGTGAAATACCCCCGCCATGATGGCGGTGGATATCGCGGCGGAGGCAAAGTCTGTCCGCCACTTTTCCGCCAGTCGGCAACCGGGCAGAGCTGGGCCACTAAAATGGTGGCGTTGCCTAACAGGCACCACCAGCCATATTAGGATGTGGGTGGTTTAAAGGCCTTTCCTTGGCGGCAACGCCGCCATGGAAAGGCTGGCGGGATTGGCTTTGGGGTCCTGTTGCGGGCCCCCTTGGGGGTGCACTTGGCGGGTACCCATGGTACCCCCCTGCAGTTCCCTGCACCAAGTGGCAGGCACCGCGTGGCATCTGCCATGTGGTGCAGGAAAATGCTGTGCATGCCCTTTTAGCATTGCGGACGCTGCTGCAGCCAGCAGCACCGTCCACAATGGTAAAAGGCCAGGATGTGCCTGCCAGTATGGCGGGCGCATCCTAATTGGGCCGGTGGGACTGCCGCACGTCTGGCAGTTGGTCCCATCACCGTTATGATGGCGGGCGGACTGATGTCCGCCTGCCATCATAATGAGCTCTATAATTATTATAAAAAGAAAACAGCCGAGAAACATAGGCTAATGTTCAAGTAATTCTTGTAGTGTCCATATCTTCTCCTCCGTGTTGCTGAAGAAAACGCTAAAGAGCGTTAGGGTCCTCATAAGTGGTTGTCTTTGCTTTGTAAGTCACCTTAAACAAGCATGGGTGAATTAGACCAAATCTCAATTGAGGACGCATATTCAGGAAATGTTTCTGGTGATCTGCTGTGAATTTAGCTACATCGTAGGAGAAAAATAGTCTGTGACTGGCCCAGATAATTCGTTTTTTTGGCTTTGACAGCAGACATCACTTGGAAAAGGTCAGTATATTGCTAGAAAAACTGAATAACTCCTCATGGTTTTGAAGAAACTCTGGGACCGAGCCTATGTGCCCTCTGTATGTTTAGGGGAGTAGTCGTAGACATATCAATACGTTTTTGGAGAAAATATTGAAGGTAAACGGTCAGAGCGGATCCCTCAGTGTTTTCAGGACATCCATATATGTGGAGGTTATTCCTGCGATTCCATTTCAAGAACTTCAGTGTGCTTTTTAAGTAGAGAAATCTCCAACTCCAGATGGTAAATACACAAAGCTGCAAGTAGGAGACTATGGGGCTTATTTATGAGCCCTGGCAAAACGTTTGCGCTGCCAGTGCGTCCCTTTTTGTGATGCAACCGCAGTGTCAGGTATAATGTATGCAGGATGGGCGTTCCCCTGCATCAAAGGCTCGTAGAAGTGGCGCATTGAAATCTATAAGATTTCAGTGCGCCACTTCTAGGACGCCATTGCGTGAAAACTTTATGCCAGCCTCATTGGAGGCGCAAGGGTGACGCATGCCCTTTCACATGGGGCTTGCCCAATATGAAAGGACACATTGCTGGAGTTGAATCGGTTTTCAAACACACCCCACCAATGCACCACTTTTGCGCATACAGATGCATTTGTGATACCGACGTATCTGTAACGCCTTATGACATGATGTGCCACAATTTAAATACAGCGCATCTATGGTGTTGCAAGGAGAGCGCACTGAGAAGTGTTGCATCGCTGCTTTGTCTCAGCGATGCAACACTTCTCATAAATGAGGCCCTATCTGTTTTTTGCTCTACCATTAAAACTTGTGACTCCAAGGAAGACTATTTATCATCTAAATGTTGTAAAATCTTGGTAGTCTCTTCTATGAAAGGTTCCAATGCACAAATTTCCTCAAGGATCACATCCATAGAAGCCGGAGTGGATTTGACTGCCAAAGGGGTTCTGTTTTTGGTCTTTTATTTGACCCCATCGGCATTTTACCTAACGAAGACATTTTCAGGATGGTACCTGAGTGGGACTCAGGTTTCTGTGAAGTAGCGTCATCCATATTGTAGTAGTTAGAGTATGAGTCTGAAAGTATAACCTTATTGGAGGTACCAGAAAGTTTAAAGTTTCTTGTTTTCCCACACACGATAAAAGGGGCCAAAAAGGGGGAAGTTCCAGGAGACTATTGACTCCCTATGAGCATTTGAGGTAGGAAATTAGGTAGAGCACACTGGAAGCACTGATCATGTATTAAAAACCTTAGATATTGGTGCTGAGAAAATCTGGAATAAAAAAAGTTTTGAAAACAATATCAACTATCTCCCTGTGTAAAAAGGTGTCCTTGCATGAAAAAGAAGTAAGCAAACCCAGAAGTCTGAGGAACATGAAGCAAAAGGTCAGAAAAATATGCTGGGAATATGAGAACATTTGACAGTATCACATGTTGAAGATTATTAGTCATGAAGAGGTTCTAGAGGCCACCTGAACAAAGTAAGATGAAGCTCTGAGGAGAGATAACATTCTGGTGCACAGAGAAAAGCTTGCGAAGTTCTCGCCCTTTATTCTCAGGCATGTGCAAAGTGTCTGTGAGGAAATATAGCAGCACTAGAGACCAAGCACATATTTTCCATGAAATGCAGCAGTTTAATTTATTATTAGCACGGCAGCTCCAAACTGCAGTGTTGAGTGAGGAACACGCATACCGCTGTCAAAATGGTGGGCGCGACCTCGCGTTGTGAAGTTAAATTCCTCAGGGCTGGCTGCGAGCAAAGACGAGGAGCAGCGGAGCATGAAAGAGCTCTGACGACTCACCAGACATTCGGGAGGAGACGCATCATTGTACCCTCCATCAGTCGAGCACCGGAGCAGTCTCAAGTGGTAGGAATCTCTCCGTATCCACCGGAGCTCAGCAAAGCACCGCCATCTTGGTTGGTGCTAAACCACTGATGGCGCCCACTTTACCACTGTCAACCAGTCCTAAAGTGCTTGTGCTCTCTCCTTTAAACATAGTAAAATTGGCTTACACCCAATTGATACATTTAGTTTGCTTGCAAGTCTGTAAATTAAATGCTACTAGTGGGCTTGCAGCACTTATTGTGCAACCCACTTAAGTAGCCCTTTTAAACATGTCTCAGGCCTGCCATTTCAGCCTGTGTGTGCAGTTTTAAACTGCCATTTCAACCTGGCAAAAAAAAACTTCCTTTTAAATACATGTAGGTCCACCCTAGGGTAGACCCAAATACAGGTTGGACATGTACTTTTAAGTTTTACATTTCTTGGTAGTGACTGTTACATTTGTTTTTCACTACTGCTAGGCCTACCTCTTCCATTGGATAACATTAGGTTTCCTCATTATACGTAATAAGTGATTCTCGATTGGGAGCAGGTTGACAGGTCGAGTTTGCTATCTTAAGAATTGTAGTTAAAAACCCTCTGTAATGGTAAAGTCAGGTTTTAAGTCACAATTCCGAAACTTTTGGAAAGTTGGTAGTTTCTTGTCCTAATCATTTGGTCCCTAAAGCGTGTCCCTGGGTCACATGACTGGGTGCAGCTGGCAGTTGGTCTTTGTGTATTGTTCCCAAACAGTGAAACAAGGGAAGGGTAGATGCTGGCGGGATGGGCCACTTTGACTTAACTAGGGGTTAGCACTGACACCAACCGCACTTTCACATCGCAAAGGCTCTGCCAGAACACACTCACAAAGGGTTTGTCACCAGTCTTTTGTCTCCCCAAGGAATCTAAAGCCAGGGCAGGGAGGAAGGGGTTGCCTGACATTTTAGTGAGGTGGAAACCTCCATAACCTTCTCCAGGTACCAGGTCTGAATATTAGACCCTCAGACCCAGCTCTTTAGTATTCCTCTGGACTTGTGCTGCTCTACAAGAAGGTCTGCTACTCTGTTGTCCTGCTTCCTGAGTGAAGGACGGGACTTGCATCTTGAACCCATGACCATCACAGTGACTCCAAGGACCAGTTGGCTGGCCTCCTGATCAGAAGACTCAGGAACAGAGCAGGCTTCAAACATCTTGAACCCAGTACCTGGACTCAGTGTGCTGTGAGTCTTGTTCCCCAAGTGATGCCACCCCAGTCCTGGACCCTTGGAAGCGGACCTGAAGGTGCTCTGCCATCCCAGCAGAACTGATGCAGGGCAACACATTACCTCCCAAAACGGATGTAGAGTTTATTGAGGTAGTGCATTGCACTGCGGTTCCGATGCAATGCACTACCTCAATAAACTCTACATCCGAACGCCTGCACGATGCATCTCTAACGCTGGACCTCACAACGCTCCACAAGGAGGATTTCAGGTACTTTTGTTCAGTGGGCGTAACTTGGTCCTTGTATTCGGCCCCTACTTTATCATGTCGGCCTGAACCTGTGACTTTGTCCCGGTCCGGCACAACCTTATAACCACAGTTGGTGCTTTGTGCTTTTACTCATTATCTTCACCTACACTTTTAAAACAGCATATCTACTGGTCTACTGATTGGATTCGTGTTATTTTGATATCAACTAATTTACTAAATTATACTCCATTTTTCGAAATAGTTGTGGAATCTTCCTTGTGTTGTGTTTCCTCTAAGTCATTGTTTGAAGTGCTGCATACATACTTTACACATTGCCTCGAAGTTAAGCCTGATTGCTTTTGTGCCAAGCTGCCAGAGGGCTGAGAACAGGTTAATTTGGGCTTGCTTGTGTTTTACTCTGACAGAGACTGTGGTTCTTGCTCGCGCTGGGTGTCACACCTCTCAACCAGTGACCCATTTTCCAACAGCATTGCTACCCCGTTGAGGTAGTGTGACCGTATAAACGTCTGCATGATCACGGAAGTCCTTAGTGACTTTCTATATCCTATTTACATACACTTATGCATTATTACATACATATTCTCTGCAACACTCCAACACTATTCGGGCCATAAATCAATCATACTTTAAACATGTTTTATTCCTTAAGACAAGGCCAATATTAATTCAAACAAAGTTGGAAACTGAAGGAATAAGTGTCACCGACTTTAATATGAGAGTAGACAAGAAATTAAAAAAAAAATTAAACTCCAGAAAATTGTTAGTGTTACAAAAAGGTACTGGGTTTTAAAAGTATCCCTCCTGTTTCCAGTTGCAGCATGATTTCCCAGCACTTATGCATTAATAACATGCCTTTCTAATATGGTCACATTGATTTTTCTATTCTCTGCTGAGTGTCGAGTTTGAAAATAAAAGCGCTGGCCTCAAAGTCAAGGTCAAGTTTGTATTTGCTGAATAAACAAGACAGGCAAAGAGAACGGCAGAACAAGACCGTATCATGAAAAAAATCAAGTGACAATGCAGAGCATTTTCTATATTGAAAAAAGAGGCATGCAGGCAGGCGATCAAACAACTGGCTATTGTGATTCAGATGGAATAGCAGTCTAGCAACAGAATGGAGATAGCAAAACCCACAGAATTTAATTACCATCTTTCATGTATTGCTATAGAAACCTGAATCCTGTTGCTCCCTGTACTCGAAGGGGATTTTCTTCTGTTTGTGATAAATACTGTGTGGGGCTGTTTCTCAGAAAGGCTGGATGGTTCTTTGAAATGCAGAGAGATAGCAGGCAGGTTCATGTCTTATCCAATTATGTGATTTGTATGCATGCTGCATGGAAGATACATTTGTTTGCAGTGGGTATGTTCACGGTGAAAAACACTTTGGCAAATGGAAGTTGAATTATTAGGAGCTCCACAGCTATACCACCTATGTATAGGATGCCTGCCTCCCCAACCTTTCATCAGAAGCAGAGACTCGCAGTATCTTCTTGTACACCACAGCAGAATTGTTCTTCTTCTTTACTTACCCACTGTCTTTGCTGCTTTGCTCTTTTCCCTCTCAGCATGTTTAGTCTCAAGGTTTACCCCTCTTGCCTCATCTGCAACTGAGAGAGAAAATGATTGTGCAAATGGTCTTCTGGCATCAAAAGGCCTTGGTGGATCAGCATCTGTTGCACATGGAGGTGGTGGGGCAGTGTGTGCCTGTGTGCGTGGGGCAGTGTGTGTGTGGGGGGGCAGATAGTGCGTGCCTGAATTTGCAGCACACCCCATTAGTGTGTGTCTGCAAATAGATACTGACGAGGAGAAAGTGTCCAAATGCCTGTGCAGTTGTTCCACCCCTAACATGTTCCTTTGCATTGAAGATTCACCAGCACTTTCACTGTTGACTAGGTTTTTGGGGCATCTTATCCCATGAGACCTCACATACTGCAGATCTAATGATCCTTATGGACACACTACGTCTGCCTAAAAATTTAAGTGGTATTCCTGGGAGATATCCTCTTCTGTAAACAGTCTAATTATCGAGTTTTTCATTTCGACCTACAATAATATCGAGTTGGAAATATCCTAGGGACAGAATATCGAAATCAAGAATATCGAGGACCAGAATGGTAAGAAATATCGTTTTTGTCAATATCGAAGTTAGTAATATCGATAGCAAAAATATCGATGTTACTAATATCGATATGCATATTAGTGTTATGTATTTTATTATATATTTTATATGTTTTTGTTTATATTTTTTGTTAATTATTGTATTAGTTTTAGAATATATGTATACATATTTTAGAAGTTAGAATTTTTTTTTTTTAAGTAAATTATGCATTTTAGTACAGTAGCGGGTTGTGGGTTTATAGGGGAATAGGGTGGGAAGTAATTTAATTATATTCAATTCATTTAAACATTTTAGGAAATAGTAATTATTTTTAAGTAAATTGTGCGTTTTAGTTCTGTAGCGGGTTGTGGGTTTTAGGGGAATAGGGCGGGAAGTAATTTAATTGTAATTAAGTAATTATTTATTTTTATTTATTAGTATTGATGATTAATTTTGTGTTAAATAATTATTAATTGGTAATTATTTTGTATTAATTGGTAATTCGTTTTTTAATTGGTAATACATTTTTATTAATTGGAAATTACATTTTACTAATTAGTAATTAATTTTTATTAATTCATTAATTGGTAATTATATTAAATGTATTAAGGTAATATTGAAGTGTGTTGTGAGTTTATAGGGCTATAGGGCGGGAAGTAATTTAATTGTAATTAAGTAATTATTTATTTTATTGTTGAGTATTGATAATTAATATATTGTTAATTAATTATTAATTGTTAATAACTTTTAAATAATTAATATTTTTATGTTTTGGAAATTAGGTTATTGTTCATTAATTAATAATTGCCAATTAATTGTGACTAATTATTATTTATTGGTATTTTCAATAATTTATTGTTAATTGCTAAATATTTATAATAATTATTGTTTCGGGGTATTAAAATTAATAATATTTTCTTTAATTATTATTTGGTAATTAATTGTTAATAATAATTATTTAATTGTATTGATCATCAATTTAATTGTTAATCAATTATTAATTGGTAATTATTTTTTTAAGTAATTATTTATTGATATTGTTAATTAATGTATTGTTATTTAATAATTAAATTACTATTTATTTAAAATAAATTATTTTTATTTTTAGTAAGTTATCTTTATCCCTACACTATCCAACAGTTTCCCTACTGTTGCACTTTCTGGAGTTGGAATAGTAATTTTAACCTCTACGCTATCCAACACTTTCCCTACTGTTGCACTCTCTGGAGTTGGAATAGTAATTTTTACCTCTACGCTATACAACACTTTCCCTACTGTTGCACTCGCTGGAGTTTAAAAGGTAATTTTTACCCCTATGCTATCCAACACTCTCCCTCCTGTTGCACTCTGGAGTTGGAATAGTAAATTTAACCTCTATGCTATGCAACACTTTCCCTACTGTTGCACTCTCTGGAGTTGGAATAGTAATTTTAACCCCTACGCTATTCAACACTTTCCCTATTTTTGCACTCTCTGGAGTGGGAATAGTAATTTTTGCCCCTACGCTATCCAATGTTTACTGTTTTAGTTAATGTTGTGTATAATTTATTTAACATTTTTTTTTTTATTTGTTATATATATGTTTGATATTTTTTTTATATTGTTGTATGTTGTATGTATGTATTTATAATTTATAAAATGTTTTTTGACAATTTATAAGTTAATATCATAATTAATTGTAAATATTATTAAGTAAGTATATATATTATATTTTAATGTATGTGTTTCTTTATTTTTTACATTATGGGGCCGATTCCGATCCTGTATTTTTTTCCCCATCCAACTCGTATCAGTAAATTTTTCCATACAAATCGTACAAGTCCCGTCCGACCCGCGAAGTACGATTCGTACGGGAAAAATACAACTTTTCATGATCCGATTTGTACAAATCGGATGGGGAAAAGTTGTACGAGATGGACCCGGACACTTTTCCATACAAATTGTAAAAATGCAGTCCGACCGTGCTAGTACGATCCGGACCGGCTTTCCGATTTACGATTTGTACGGAAAACGTCCCGTACAGTGGGAATGCCATTACCCGCTACGAAGCGAACTTTGTACGACTCGCATCCCAGGAAAAGTTGTTCCCGGGGGGCGAGTCGTACAGGCATACACCCCCGTGCGTTGTGTATGTACGGTGCGTACCCCCAACATCGCGTACCCCAACTTCGCATACCCCAACATCCCGTATATACGGTGCGTACATACGCGATGTTGGGGTACGCGATGTTGGGGTATGCGATGTTGGGGTATGCGATGTTGGGGGTACGCACAGTACATACGTGATGTTGGGGTACGCGATGTTGGGGGTATGCACCATACATACACAATGCACGGGGGTGTATGCCTTTACGACTCGTACCCCTGGGGACTCTGCTTTTACAGCTGTTTTTGGCTCCTGTAAGAAAAGAGCCGTACGGAGTTCCGTAGGGACGAATCGTTGCTGGGCTGGAAACCGCTGCTTAAATATATACAGACGTCGCGTGCAAGCTGTTCCGGATCAGAATCGTTGGTTTATTTTAGCTGTATGGTCTTTTGTACGATTTGTATGGAAAGAGGCTTTCTGTACGAATCGTACTTCCTAGGTTGTAAGAAAAGTTTACCGGGTACGAGTTGTACGGGAAAAACGCTCCATACAACGATTTGTACAGCCTTTTTCCAGGATTGGAATCAGCCCCAAAATGTATTACTTATAATTTTAAACATATGTTTAACTAAGTTTATTTTAAATATATGTATTATTTACTTTATTTTACATTATTTTTTAACATTTAAAAAAAAAAACTATATTTTTAATAACGATATTTTTGACAACGATATTTCCCCCCGATATTTTTGTATTTACCATAATGTAGATAGAACTTTGATATTCTTGCCATCGATATTTTGGCTCCGATATTTTTGACATCGATATTTTTGACTTCGAAATTCTGTCAGTGATTCATCCTCTTCAACCCCTTTGCCCATATTCTGGCGGGTGGTAGCATTTAATTTTTTTGAGACCAGCCACTGAATCAACAAATAATGCCGACTGGCCATCCTGTCTAAATCCAGCTGCAGTATAGCACCTAGTACTGGTTTAGTCAGTGAGCTATGCAAGGCTTTCCATTCTTCTTCTACAACATCAACACAGATACACATACACAAAAACGTTTATCCCTGAACATAAGCTGAAGTCATATTATATACAGTTCTGGTACAACCACCATGAGTCTGCTCTACTAGAGATACACAATTACATATTTGTTGACCTCTTGAAAGTTTACAGTGCCCAGAAGATATAAAATTGCAGATATATATATAAAGTCAAGTTTAAATTCACTATATATTGCTATGATATATCAGTAGACATCTAATGCCAAGTTATCTGGCCAGGAGGTGTAAGGGTTAAGAAATCCAGCTGGATTGAATAACTTCTCCCCACCCCCCATTTAGGGGCCGATTCCGATCCGGGTCGGAAAGCACTCCGACCGAGTCGGATCTGGAGTGTTTTCCGACGGAGCCGGACCCCTACAGTCCGACCGAGCAAGTACGATGCGCACGTATGCTGTCGGACTCGGTTCGGTCGGACTCCCATAGAAGTCAATGGGAGCCGGTCGTACGACGCGTACATGGGCTCCCATTGACTGAATGGGTACGTCTCGAACAAGTGCGCCCCCTACAGTGGGTACGCGTCGGTGCCACCCGCACCGTACATGCCTGTGTTGGGGAGACCCATCGGTCTCCCCCGGTGTCCGAGTCATAGGGCTGCGGGTGTCAGGGGGTCCGACGCGGACCCCCAAAGTCCGACTCCGGGAGCTTTTGCGAGCCGGACACTCCGGCTCGCACAGGCTGTTCGACGCGTGCATCGTACTGGCTCGGTTGTAAATCGCATCCATTGCACGCCGCGGTTAGCTTCCGACCAGGATGTACGGAGCAGTTCGGACCCGGAAATGACTCGGAAAGTGAATTTCATGTAGCTCGCATCGTACTTGCTCGTACAGCTGTACGAGTCGGCTGGAAAACACGCGTACGGCTCGTAGTTTTTCCGGCCGAACGCGGATTCGGCCCCTCTATATTAAAATCTCACTCAGCTGTATTTAGTCTGTAGAAAGAGACTTGAGCGAATGCAAGAACACAGTCCAAAACTTTCATAAGAATTCTGTGAGTCAATATAACCCCACAAAATTATTTTCTTTGAAACAGGCTCATATTTGGCTCATGTCATTTAATGGCTTTGGAATTTGGTTGTAGATTGAAAAAACCCTTATTTCACCTATTGCTATTAAAGGGTCATTATTATATTATAAAACCATTTAAAATGTCCTCCTATATCCTTAAGAACACTACTAGAATTGTGCAACATATCCTTTCTAAGGCTTCATTGGAGAAGGATCAATTTGTTGGTTGTCCATTTGATACAACAAGCATAATATTACTATTAATTGAAGAGACATTTTTTGTAAGTTTCAGTACTCAAGGGGGTCTAGCATGGATTTCTCAAAATGAGACTATACTTATATTTTCTGAATTACAAAACCTTTATTATCTCCCATCCTATAAATTAAAATAGGAAAATGCAGCAGTTTTATTGAATGACTTATCATTTATTAGATCTGTTAATTGCATTTCTGTTGCTATTACTCATATTTATTTACTACAACAATATACAATTTTCAAAGCCTCAAACATATATGCAACATTGTCTTCTACTAAAATGAAAAAAGAAAAAGAAAAAAAAATAATGTGATTGGGAATATAACTTTAACATCATAGTGTTCTTGGAACTCTAGTTTGAGAAAATAGCATAGTGCATCATACTCTACTAGTACTGTGTTAGAAATTGGCAGAGGTATGCACCTGGTCCAAGCAGGAACCGCAATCCTAGTCATGGTAAGTCAGATATCCACTATAAATTAGCGTGTATTCACCCTCTAGTAGCTTGGCAAAGAGCAGTCAAGCTTAACTTGAGAGGTAATGTGTAAAGTATTTGAGCGACACTTCAAACAGTAACACAGTGAAAACACCACAAAAAGACTCCACTCCAGCTTAGAAAAGTAGATGATGATTTTATAAAGAAAACGTGACCAAAATGTCAAAAATCCAATAAGTACAGATGTGAATTTTTAAAGATTAAAAGTCAAAATAGCACTTAGAAGCAGTAAGCGACTATGGGGGGCTATCTGGTAACGCTGGTCTGTGGCAAAGTCAAGATTTCAGGTTGATCACGTTATAGCGTTGTCCAGAAACAGGAGCCACCCAAGGCCCCCTGAACAAAGTACCTTGTTCTGGTTGCAACAGCGCGATGTGGGGTGCAGCCGAGCGATGCGTCAGTTTTGATACCTGCAGTCGAGGGGATGCGTTGATTTTCCCCACGCAACCATGGCGATAGCTTGGTTCCAAAGATGAAGCACCAAAGCAGATGCACTGGGTTTCTCCATGCAGTCGAGGGGATGCGTAGATCTTTTCACACTGCAGCGGCAGTGGTTCCGATACGGCGGCTCTTGAGACGATGCGCTGGTTCCAAATGCAATGCACGGAGTCTGTTCCTACAACAGCAGTGATGCGTTGATTCTGCTTCATGCAGCAGAAGATGCGTCAGTTCCACTGGATCAAGCACCTGGATCCACTTCCAATGGACCAGGCATAGGAGCAGGAGCTGAGCCTTTGATATCCCTGAGTATCAAAACAGGAGGCAAGCCAGGATGCCCTTGGAGATTACTCTGGGTTCAAGCAAGAGACAAGTTCTTCCTCAGTGGGACAGAGGATAACAGGCAGCTGGGTAGCACAGCAAAGAATAGTTTTTCCAGGGCAGCAGTCCAGCAAAGTGGCAGTCCTTGTAGCAGTACAGCAGTCCTTCCTGGCAGAGTTTCTTTACAGGTCCAGAAGTGTATGATTTGGTGGGGTCAGAGACTCAGTATTTATACCCTGTTGTTCCTTTGAAGTGCTGGTAACTTCAAAGAGGGGCTTTGAAGAGCACAGAGGTCCTGCCTTCCCAGTCCTGACTAACTACAGGGGGCTAAGCAACACTTTGTGTGGTGACAGGACACTGCCCATTCAAGTTTAAGTGTCAGCTCCTCCTTGCCGTCCTGCCAAGGATGAGCCATCAGGATGTAGATGGGTGCCCAGTCACACCTAACCTTCCTTTGTGTGTGACTGTCTAGAGGGAATGCACAAAATCCAGCTATCACCCACCCCACACGTGTATTGGACACTGGCTGTTGGCACACAGAGCTTTAAGAGAAGAGAAATGCCATCTTTCTAAAGGTGCGAAAAGAACAATTGATGGACAGAATGCAGAACAATGTCATATATTCACCCCAGTACAGATATCTGGGCCTAAATCCATAGTTGTTTTGCTCATCATGCCATTCCAGTTTGAACCCAGCCATCTGCAAATCGGTCTTGACCCTGTGCTCAATAGGAACAGTCCAGCCCGAACTGCCAGGCCACGTCATCCCTGGACTGGAAACAAGCATCCTAGGATCAGTTTCGGGGTTTCACCCCTTATCAGCCAGGATAGCTTCACTCCAGTGGCATGGAGAGCACGGGACCCACGTCTGGGCATACCCGACCCACTCGGGGTGACAAATGCAAAAAGAACAATTGATCGACAGAATGCAGAACAATGTCATACATTCACCCCAGTACAGAGATCTGGGCCTAACTCCATTGTTTTTTTGCTCACCATGCCATTCCAGTTGAACCCAGCCATATGCAAATCAGTCTTGACCCTGTGCCAATGGTAAAAGTCCAGCCCGAACTGCCAGACCAGGTCCTCCCTGGACTGGAAACAAGCATCCTAGGACCGGTTTCGGGGTTTCACTCCTCATCAGCCAGGATAGCTTGACTCCAGTGGCATGAAGAGCACGGGACCCATGTCTGGGTATACCCGTCCCACTCTGGGTGACAAATGCAAAAAGAACAATTGATGGACTGGGGGTGAATGTTGGCATTATTCAGCATTCCATCCATCATTTGTTCCTTTTGCTTTTGTCACCCTACGTTGAAAGGGTATACCCAGGCGTGGGTCCCGTGCTCACTGCACCACTGGATTCAATCTTGCCTGACTGATGAGGGGTAATGCCCAGAAACCGGTCCCAGGATGGTTGTTTCCAGTTGAGGGAGGACCTGGCTTGGCAGTTTGGGATGGACTGTCCCCAGGAGGCACAGGGTCAAGACTGATTTGCATATGGCTGGGTCCAAACTGAGGTGGCGTGGTGAGCAAAAGAATGATGAATTAAACTCAGATCTTTGTGACTGGGGGTGAATGTTTGCATTGTTCAGCATTCCGTCCACCATTTGTTACTTTTGCATCTTTCTAAAAGTGGCATTATCAAAAAAGTTAAATCTAATTTTGCCAGCAAAGAGGATTTCTCATTATCATGCCAATTATATGAAACATGACAGAGCTACTCCTTCTCAATCAGGAATTACAGCTTCAACGTGTAATAAGGAATTCCCCATGTTAACCTATGGCACAGGTAGTACTTACAGTAGTGAAAAATGGATGTAGGTGTTGTTCACTACCAGGACATGCAAAACATAAAAGCACATGTTCTACCTTTTAGTTACACAGCACCCTGCCCTATAGGCTACCTAGGGCCGACTTTAGGAGTGACGAATTTGTAATAAAATGGGAGTTTAAGGCTTGGCAAAGGATTTTAAATGGCAAGTTGACACAGGAGTGTAAACCGCATACACAAGTTCTGCAGTGGCATGTCTGAGACATGTTTAAAGTGCTACTTGTGTGGGTGGCACAATCAGTGCTGCGGGCTCGTAGTAACATTTAATTTACATGCCCTGGGCCCAGGTAGTGTACTCTACTAGGTACTTACAGATAAATGAAATATTCCAATTGTGGATAAGTCAATGAAACCATGTTCAGGGGGAGAAGCACATACACTTTAGCTCTGGCCAGCAGTGCAAAGTCCTCAGAGTCTTAAAGCCAACAAAAAGATTACTGCAAAAAAGAAGCGGTAAGCAGGCAAAACGTTTGGGGAACACCACCCTAAAGCTGTCAGGACTAACACACTGCTAAAGCATTATATGTTTTCTCAAATAGAGCTTTTATTACTTTTCCATTGCGGACGATTTGCCACCTATCGTTGAGTTCCCAGCGGAGACTAACTTTGGGACCCACGAAATTATTTTGGCTATTAAAAGTATTGCCCCCGGTAAGGCGGCTGGGCCTGATGGCATACCAGGTGATCTTCTTCTACACGATCCAATTCCCTGGGCCTCTTTTATTGCTGTTGTCATGAACGCCATAGCTAAGGGTTCTATAGTACCTGAGTCCTGGAAAGCCAATTTTTAAAAAAGGCAATAAGGAGGACCCTGCTAACTATAGACCCATCAGTCTAATTGACGTAATACAGAAAGTGGTTGGCAGGGTTCTCCTAATGAGACTGAGATGCTGGATTGAGAACGGGGATGTTTTATCACACTTCTAAGCAGGTTTTAGACATAAGGTAGGCACTATGGATCAAGTTTTTAGATTTTTTATGATATATTGGAAAACAGTAGTTTTAGGCAAGGGAACCCTATATTTAGCTTTCGACTTAATTCCCCGCCAACGCTTGTGGCAGGTTTTATTTCAACTAGGTGTTCCCCATGAGATTCTTGCCTTTTTAAAGCTTTTACATGAAAATAATCATGCTAATATTAGATGGGGGGCCCAGGGCCAGCTTACAGGGAGTGTCGCGGTGAATAGGGGGGTACGCCAGGGCTGTGTGCTGGCTCCCACCCTGTTTTCTCTATACATTAACGGGGTGGTGGACTTCCTTAGAGAGGTCCCTGCTGATGCGCCAGTCCTGGCTGGCGAAAAGATCCACACCCTCCTGTTCGCCGACGACACTCTCCTGATTTCAAAATCCCCGGCTGGCCTACAAAGAAACCTAGACAGATTTGCCTCCTTCTGCAAATCTTATGGGCTCATTATTAATACTGAAAAAACTAAACTAATGGTTATAAACCCTCCGAGACGTTTTAGCTATACTTTTACTCTGGATGGCACTCCCCTAGATATTGTAGATTCCTTTGATTATCTAGGGATACGCATTGCAAAAGGGATGAAGTGGAGTTCACATCTGACTAAGATGCTTCTGTGCCACAAGAGGGTTTCCGGTGCCATTATAAGAGAACAATATCTCTCTACTAGTCGACCTGTGGCACCGGCTCTTGTGGTATATGAGGCCCAGGCACTGTCTAGCTCTATGTATGGGGCTGAAATCTGGGGCCATGAAAACATTCACGAATTGGTGGTCTCGGAGAACAAATTTATGAGGAACCCCATCTCTGTCCCAACATCATCCCCCCTAAAACCTTTGCTGTATGACCTCGGGAGACACTCTATTCAGGACATTGCACGTCTACGACCCTTATTATTCTGGGCAAGACTGCGGCGGACCCCTGAACTTGCTAAATATGCAGCAGGTTTAAATGATCTCATATCAGCAGACACTGGGCGGAGGTTAAAATGGATCACTCACATAAAGCAAACACTGAAATCCATTGGCTATGAAGACTCCTGGGTATCCCAGGTACCCCCTCCGAAACAGGATCTTAAGGAAGCCTATTGGAGTTGGGTAAATACAAGAGATCTGAACAATCCCAAATCGGGGAAGCTGAGTGAGGCTTTCTTCGAACATAAGCCCTTTTGTAAATTGGAGGCATACCTTGACTTCATCCAGTCTCCACTGGACAGATCCCTGTATGTACGTTTCAGATTAGGGTCCCTCCCCCTTAATTGTGTGACTGCTGGCTGGAAGGGATCCTTACCTTCATCTGCTGGTTGTCCGAGCTGCACAGCACCTTATGAGTCCATTCCTCACTTTTTATTTGCTTGCTACCATTATCGAAGGCCAAGAGCCAAATGGTTGCGTCCGATTTGTAGAATGTTCGGATGCCGTGACTATCGTACTGTGCTACGCATTCTGCAGACTGATACTTCGTCCCTTACTATTGTCTGCGGCATTGCCAAGTATTTGGGCTGTGCTTGGCTATTGCGTAAGAAAAAATTTCATCGCAACCGCATTGATCCACTTTTGTGATCGATCATTATCTGCACTTTAACAAACCCTAAGTCACTAAGCACTTTGTGTTTGCTTCTCATATGCTGTTCTTAACCTTTTGTACAACTTTTTTAGATGTATTCACGATCATTGTTGCTGCTTTTATTGTCTATCTTGATCCTTTTTATCATTGTATGTTGTGCTTTTATGATATTTTATATCGAATAAAGCTTTACCTACCTACCTACTTTTCCATTATTGTTCAAGTTAAAGCTCTTACCCTACAATTTATGATGCTCATGTAAAAATACTTCTGGTACATGTATTCATTTTCAGTTAAAATATGCTAGCTTGGGGAAAAAATAATTCTATTATACATACTACATTTTCCTTTTGTTCTGTGAATCATTTAATGTGACATATTTTAAAAGATTTAAATATTCTTCTAGCTAAAGGCAAAATACTAGTTCTATTTACTTCAATTGCTCTTAAACACATAGAATGGCACAAGAATTATATTTTGAAAATAACTTTTCTTGCATGGTGGAATGCTATTTGTTTTAACCACAAAATGGATAGATAAATGGGATCCCGTTGCCAAGGGAGAAATGATGTGTTCTCCATTTTCTTTCTCTTTACATTATAGAAAGGATATGGTACTCATCAGCGGATTGAATATATGGAAGTTTCTAAACTTTCTTTTAGTATTATTACATTTCCTTAGGAACTGCTTTTATTTTATAAGTATATTGATTCCATTACATCATAGCACCTTATGCTTATTCTCTCCTTCTTTCTTATTTTCTCTCCTACCTTTCTCATTTTAAAGTATTTCTTTCTAGATGTTCCTAGATTGCATCAGACTTACATCTATGACTGAATTTTCTTGTTTTATTTTAATGCTATATTTTGTTAGATTATATTTTTTTCTTAAACTTAAAAAAAACATTAGAAGAATTACAAGCATAGCCTTCAATGTAGTAACGGCAGACACAGTGAGTGCTTTGTGCCCCGAGAATAATATCAGGCCTCTAGTAGTAAAACTGCAAATTAGAATTTTGATTTAGATTTAATACCAATTCTGGCCTGTGTCTCCAACTCAATTACCAGCCATTAAGAGCTTCTGGGCTTGTCATTTTGGGAAAACTTTTTAAACCTGAATTTTCTCAAACCAGTTCTGCTTGTGGTACCAGATTCGGGGTCTATTTTTATCCACATTTGGGTTTATCTGGTTTGTTCCTGCAATTGTTAAAACTGAGAATCAAGCAGGGTGGTGTCCTGCGAGGGACATTGTTCCGCCCCACTCGACTGCCTTAATCTCCCTGCCTAACCAGCATATGTGAAATGTATTGCAGCCTTTTAAAGTAAATAAATAAAACACTATTTAGAAGTACACAGTGTTCTTGTCTCCCTCCTCTACTGATGTACAGGGCTCTATTGTTCCCCTACTGGGTTTCTCCTACTCAAATTCTGTAGGAAATGACAATCTTTTGTGTTATTCCTCCAAATTTTTATCCTATCTGTTTTGTAGGCATGAGAACTCTGTCACTTTACCCCTGCTAAGCAGGAGTAAAGTGCCTGTGCTCCCTCTTTAATTGGTTACACCTGATTGGTGCAATAAACATTCATATAAGAATACAGTGCAGAAACGCATCCCTGGCATGGAAAATTAAGCACCACCAAATGGTCTGCAGCACTTATTATTTCATTGACTGCAGTGACCGTGAAAACATGACTTCAGGCCAACCCTGTGTAACCTGTCAGCAGCAGCTCGAGCCCTACCTCACACATCTGTCACAAGCACCCTTTTGGGTAGTAGGAAAACCAGATTTTAAATAACAAATAAGTCAACCCTAAGTACACCTTGCTGCCAGGGTGAATAATTTTTAAGAGGAACCATGTGTGTCATTAGAAATGGCATGTACCCTTAGTGACTAGGCCTAAAATGATATTGCCACTGGCCGGTATGTAACTAGCATATAAGTCAAATCATAGACTATATACTTTATAATTATGACCTGTAGGAGCTACAGACATCACTCAAAGATTGAAATTGGAAATATATTTGAAACATAACTTATTGAAAGTTACCATTAGCTTGCCTGAAGCTGCTGGAGGCTAATTTACATTATCTCCCTATGTACTGCCCAGTCTGTAATTGGGCTGAATACGGTATGAAAGATGCTTGAAAACTGCTCCTAGAACAGAGACAAAAGTCTGAGTGTGAAGAGGTAGTCTATTCTCCTTGCAGAATGACCAGTTGGGGTGGACCCAGGAACTTCATTATTTTCAAAAGGGCCTGTGACAAGTAACTGTTAGATATTACTTGGAAAGGCCTAGCCCCATAGGTAGCCTGGCAGCACTAAACCCAGGAGAGGAAATCTACCCCCAGAACTGGTTTTGAGTGACCTGACCTGATCCTTACCCTGGCCACACCTTTGGGCAGGTGCACATGCTTGGCGCAGTGGAAGAAGAGTTCCTCATTTTGGATTTTGAGAGTGAGAGGCACTGTGGGATTGTTTGTAGTAGGACAAACAGAAACTACTAAAATAAAACAGGGAAGGTTGCCTCCAGGAACCTTTACTCCATTAGTTATGGAAGGCCCAGCAGTCACACCCACCCACGCCCTGGTGCCAGGCATAAATGTGGCATCCCAAGGCACCATTCTGAGAGCACTTACTAGACCAACTCCATCTTGTACCCAGGATAAAGAAGTGGACTTCAAAAGCCAGTTGGCTAACTTTCTGTGAATTTCAGGTACACAACAACCTGCAAGAGACATTTTCCTAAAGTGCCCAGGTGACCAGTGGCAACTGGACCTGCACTAGACTTTGCTGGTGGCCTCTGTATGACACCCCGAGGGTCTCTAATTGCCTTCCTAAGAGGTTTTGAGGGCCTTAGAAATGCACTCATGTTGTTGTTTTGGCACCAGAAACTGTCTGGAAGTTTTTAAAAAATGTTCTCCATAGCACCAATGGGACATGCAGGAAACAGTATCCAAGCAACAGTTCCACAGCGTCAGACTGAATTTTAGCTTTGCCCTACTCAAGGCACCTAGCGCCTATGAAAAAATGAATAAGTCACATTCTGCATTGGGACTTAGAAAATGTTGGCCTAGAAATTCTAAATCCCCTAGCTTTTTTGAAGGTTGCAACTTCAAAAAATCCAGCCTTCAGTTACACATCAGCGTCTATAATTTCAGCGGCAGCCTGCTTAAGAAGGATTTTTCTTCTCAAAAAGTGAAAAAGTCCCTTTCTGAAGTGGGACCTTGAAACCTAAAAAAAATAATTATTTCCAGACTTTTCAATGGGACCAATCAGCTTGGCGTATCCAAAGAGAGCTCTATTGCATTGGTCTCAAATATTACCTAGATCATGGTCTACCGCTTCATATACTAGCATTAGTGCTTTGTGCTTTCCGGTACTATTTCTACTTAAAACGTTAAAAATAAGTCTCTGGTTCCTTTTATTAGATTTCTCTCATTTTAATGTAATTTTGTATATTACATTTTGATTTCTAATTTAGGTTGGCATTTTTATTGCTTCCGAGCTTTTTCTTTATTACGGTTTTGTTAGAGCATAACTACTTGAGATGGGTAGTCACCCCCCATTAATAATCTGCTTTCTTACATATTTCTTTTTCTTTTAAACTTCTTTTTATTAGTTTCATCCGTAGTTACGCATACATTAGCAATCAGTATTATCGACAATCACATATTACATCATTACAATATCAAGGGGAAGAAAAGTCAAACTTACACAATATCTTCTTCTCTATCTCCACTTCTCATTTCAAGTTCCACCATCAGAGAGATACAGATATTCCCACGATATACGTTCCATTTGCCCCATTTCTTGTCCCACTTCTTCGGGCACCCCTGTGTTATAAATACTTCCTTTTCTGCAATCATACAGTTCTGTTTTTAAATTACATGTAAAGAGTTTAATTACATATTTACCGTTACCATAGGTTCAATACTACCTATAATCCTAGACCGTAATCAATTACATTTAATTTAAAAAAAAATGCATTATGTTCCTAATGCTAAACCTAACCACAGCCCTTATTTGATTCAAATTAAATTATTTGATTGGATTCAGACGATCCTTAATACTAACTCTAGCCTTAATAATTGAAACTAAATTATATTAAATGTATTACAATACATTATAATTATCCATACCTTAGTGCCAACCTTAACCCTTAATTAATACAAGCTAAATGTATTAATTCAATAATTATCTTTAATCTCACTCTTATCCTAACCCTACCTAAACTTTTTAGAGTAAATGTAATTAAATTAAGTAACTCATTCTTACCCATATCATATTACATTACACTTACCTTTAATTTAGTTTATTATTCCTAATTACATGTAACATACTTACTTAAATTAATGTAGTGCCATCTCTGCAGTAGTTACTTCAGCATAGTGGCCTTGATGTAGTGGTCCATCGATGAAGTTTTATGAATGTTGTGGTGGTATACTGTTATCCGTCACTTCACCTGCAATTGTGATTCAAGAAATGTATTAGGCTAAACAGTAGAAGATGATTAATACAGAGTCGTTTGCCAGTATTCAGGAAAAATTGGTGCAAATCTCCCCTGAAAAATCAGTACAATCCAAGAAAGCAATAGTTTGGACTATTTGTTATTTTGTTATCACATTTCTTTTATTAAATTAACTCAAAGCGATTCTGCAAATCACATATGCTGCAAAGATCTTCGATTAAGTGTGTGGTTACAGCTTCTTTGTCCTCTCAACTCTTTACCCTGCTACAAAAGTCCATTAGACAGGATAGCTCTAAGGGGCCTGACTCATGCCACATTTTCAAGAAAACCACCAATTATAGAAATAAGTTCCACTTAGATTAATTGTAGTACAAAAATCTTATATACATATCTTCGAAATTTGGGATAGATCTATCTCTTTTAGTAGCACAAATTTTATTTTGTGGTACCTTACAAGAAAGCCTTTTTTGTACTAAAGAGAATGTATTATACTGTGAAGAATTGATTAAATGGACAGCTACATCTTTTCATAAATGGCGCTCAGGGACCCCGTCGGACAGAACCGCAATCCCTGCAACGCTGTCGGGATTACGATGTTCCTTCTCGCTGGCCGTTTCATGGTGGTTTACCTGCCATGAAAAGGCAGTCGGAAAGGGACACTGGGGACCCGTAGCTTGCCCCCCTTCAGCTCCGACATGGGCCACTGGGGCACCTATAGTGCCCCCCAACATGTCCAAATACCAAGCGGAAGGCACCGCATGGTGCCTGCCACATAGTGTATGCAAAAGTGTGTATTTTCTGTACTGCTGCTTGTGCAATACAAAATATACACTTTGCGACTGCCTTGAAGGTTGTGCATTTTAATCAGCGTGGCAGGACCGCCGACAACTAGTCCGACGAAAGTCTGACCGACATCAAAATGAGTCCCTAAGTGACATAATGGATTCCTTTCAAATCAAGCAGAGTTTGAAACATTGTTTTATAAATATGTTTGCATTTTGTACCATGAGGACAATTTCAAATTGTTTACGTTTCAAACACATGTAATTACTGACCAGGGCACGTTAAATATGAGGAAACATGAAAGCCTTACATTTTAGAAACAAATCTGAGTTCAGGAAGGAGTTACATGTATATTTTTCCTGAAAAAATGTTTATCTATAATTTACATAAATATTTTTAAAAGTGAACGTTACTCAGAGGAGTGACAATGGTACTGGGAGGATCTTTTTCCCCCTCGTCCTTACCCTTGGAATTACTAGCTGAGAACCCAGGAAACAAAATAGGGCCACACAGCACAACTCATATGTCAAACACTGCATGCAGACTCCACTCCTACCAGGGCACCACCCCTACACTTTTATTTCCCCATGGTATGCATGAGCCTAAAACCAATGCCCAAAGAGACAGAGAAAGCTTTCACACTTCCCCCTTCATCTGTACACATGAGATTGATTAATTGAATGGGCGAGGAAGCCTGGAGACCAAACAGGAGGTTCCGGCCATGCATTTCCTCAAAAGAGCTAGATGAAAATGGCTTTTTAAACTAAAAGCTAGTGTCTAGCACATAGTATTTACAGAAGGAATGCGGTGGGGTCCACACAATAAGCCTGCTCATGATATCAATGGAATGCCATGGAGGCTGCACTGGTGCCATTATTATGCACACAGTTGAACTTAGAACAACTTGACTCAAACTCAATACAAGATGAAAAAATGAAGAGGAAAAGATGGTATCATATTTAAACCCTATTACATTTACCGAACCCAAGGAGCTAGGATGCTGTGTTGTCTAAATGCTGTGCTTGAAGTGATGAAACATACACATGAATATAGCTCTCATGATTCTTTGTGATAGCTACGCCATACAACTGGTTTAGGGTCACCAATTGCACCAAGAAACTTACAGAGACCTTGTGAACAGGGCCCTTTGACAGCATTAAATAGTATTGAGCAAACCTTCTATATAAAGGCCACAGCATGAGTGCACAATAGGCAAGACAAGACAATACAATAAACTAACAGTTTTTAAATGAGAAAGGATAATAGAATTACATGTACAAGAAGAGCTGTTCGATTGTTGAACAGAGTGTATAAAAGCAGTAAAATCATTGAAGTCACAGGAGAAATCCTTCCACACAGTACCAATGGGTTTATGGACCCCCACATACACTAACAAGCATTGGCAGAGACATTATATCTGCCTTTAATGTTCGAATGCATGCAAGCACAAGGATGCAAACATGGGGTTTGCACATTAGAGAATGACTAATCTTCAATATTATGAAAGAGATTCCAGCTTGACTAATGCACTGAAATTCAATCATAAATAAAACCAGTGAGCTTGTCCTCAACTCATGCTTCACAGAACATGCTATGTCATCTCTAATAAGAAACCACAGACCACTTTCAGGATGTCTTGCAGAATGCCAAGAACATAAATCTCAGAGACTCTACACTGTAACATTAAAGGGCGCGTGTTGGTTTGCATAAGGGATTGGGGAACTCACCGTTCTTTAGTTCATTCATAATCTCATCAGGGGCCATGACATTCTTTTCAGAGATAGGAAATTTATTGGTATATTCACTTATGTAAATAATATAATAAACATGAATGTGTAGTCCATTAATTTTTGATTTTTTTCTATGGGCTTAAGAAATATGCCTATGCTGATTTATGATTGTGATAGCCATTGACAAGGGTCTGAATGCTCTCTTGTGAAGTGTGCAGACACAATAGGCAGGGAGATTATAGTGGGTACTTGATTGGCGAAGAGCTCCATTTTTAAAGATGAGTAAGTATAATACAGATTTAAAGCCAATTGTTTCTGATTCTGAGGTGCACTACAAGTCCAAATATGAGGGGCAAGTAGTGGGAAAGGGTTTGGAAAATACTGAGGAGCAGTGTTTGAAACAGAAAACAAGTAGTATAGGTGCTCTAGCTGCAAGTTTGAATCTGTTTATGGCACACTAGTGTGTCATGCATCTTCTGAGCAAGACATTTTTAGGTCAGGCACTACTCACCACCCTGCACATTTATAGCTTTGATAGACCCAAATATGGCTGCTATTTTGACACAGCCTCCTTTAACTGCAACAACAAAGTGATGGATGGAATTCTTGAATTAATCTCAGCCACTGGCAATTTCTTGGGCGGCATCCCAATCTATTGTTTTTCACCCACCATGCCACCTCAGTTTTGACCCATCCATATGCAAATCAGTCTTGACCCTGATGCAATGGAACTGTCCAGCCCAAACTGCCATGCCATGTCCTCCTTGAACGGGAAGACAAGCAACCTAGGATCAGTTTCACTCTGATGAGGGATAAATCAACTAACTTGTTGACATTGGCACAGTGAGCATGGCACCCATGTCTGGGCATACCTATTTCATTTAGGGCATCTATTGCAACAACAACAAGGTGATGGATGGAATGCTTGAATTATCTCAGCCACTGGCAATTGCTCTGGCCACATCCCAATCCAGCCCACCTTACTACGTCAGTTTTGACCAGCCATATGCTACTCCATCTTGACCTTCTCCAATGGGAACAGTACAGCCCAAACTGCCAAGTCAGGTCCTTCCTTGAATGGAATACAATCAACTAGATGTAAGCAACTTAAACATCTGAAAAATCAAGTGCAGGTATAATAAATTGAAAAGGGGAAGTTGAATAACAAGGTTCACCCAGTGCTTAGTTTGTAAAGCAATAAGTGCTGGGGTCCTCATCAGGAGACCATGACATCTTCAGCCACCTAGTGCCCCTGTCAGCACTGCCAATGACAATACCTACACAACTACTAAAACACTGCTACAAATGTGACTTTTCAGACTGTTCGAACCCCCAAAGCTATAAGAATGGCTTGGGCGGCTGGTAATAATTGTTTTTTATTTGATAAACAACTGTTTTTATGCTCATTTTTGAATTGCACAAACAGATTCACCATGTGGCAGCTGTCATAAGTGCTTTTGTTGAAAATTAAGTGCTGGTGCAGAGCCTCAGAAACCACCGGCTCAAATCAAGGACTGGGCTCACCTCCGCAGACTAAAGGAAATTTGGTAAGGTTGCAAAATAAAAAATAAAATAAATTGTGTAGAAAAGTGTATCAGGAAAAAGCTTTTTTATTATTAGGGAATTCTGAAGGATTGCATAAATTTACTAATTGACACTGTGGGTATGTAACATTTGCCGTGCGGTCTTCACCACACAGGACTTAGGAATGCAAGTCTATACCACAAAGTAAGTACCACAAAGGCCTTTTCTCACGCTCTTTACAATGCAGGACTTTAAAATGCATAATATTTATATCATTTAAAATAGGTGGGGATATAAGGGTAAAGGTAAGGGGTATGTAGAAGTCAGGACACGTAGTGATAAAGATAAGAGGTTTCCCTGGTTCAGAGGTAGGAAGTGGTAAAGAGTGATATGGGGCTTTTAGGGTTCAGGGGTAGGTAGTGGTAAAAGGTAGTAAAGTTTTTTCTAGCGTTCAGGGACAGGTAGTTGCAAAGGAAAGTAAGGGGGTTTTAGGTGGTTATACAGAGAGATGGGAAGTTTTAAAGGTTCAGGGGTGAGAGTGGTAAAGGGAAGTGAGGGCTTTTTAGGGTCCAATGGTGGGTAGTGGTAAGTATGGAGGTAAAGGATTTTTAGGGTTCAAGAGTGGGTAGTGGTAAAGGAAGCTAGGGTTTGTTTAGGGTTTGGGGTTAGTGGTAAAGGTGAATAAGATTTATTTAGTTCAGAGGTGGGATGTTGAAAAGACAGGTAAGTAGGGTTTATGATTCTGGGGAGGGTAGAGGTAAAGGGAGGTAAAGCACTTAAAAAGAGGGGGGTTTTGAAACAGAAAAAGGGAAAAAATATTTTTTAAAAGGGTATTCGGGAGAAAATCCCCCAAAAAACAAAGGTTGAATCTCTGTTAAAAATACAGTTTTAAACTCAAACAATCACCAGTTTTAGTTAACTGAAGTAACTATAACTTGCACACTTGCACTTTGAACCCACTACAAGGGGGACAAGGGGATCAGGGTACCCCTGCCTTGCCTCCTTAGATGTTGTTTTATTTGAATTTTCAGGACACGGGGACCGAGTCATCAAATCCTAAAATGGAGGCCATAACATTTCTCTTCATGTTGTGCTTTGTTCAGCCAATCAAAACACTTGGTCTTGTGGGACTGGTCTCAGTCTCGCGGGACAAGCCAATCAGAAGGCTTAATTTTTAATTGTTTCTCTTGGTAGCACTTCGGTAATCCCTCGGTACTGTAAATCTGAAAAAAAGAAAGTTGGAGGGTCTTTGACCCGGGGATCCTTCTAGGATCCCTGCAAAAGGGTCAGGGAATCAGGGTGCCCCCTTAAATGTTGTTATATTTTAATGTTGATGACTCTGGGACTGAGGTCCTAAGTCCTAAAATGGGAGCCTAACAATTATCTTCATTTTGCAGCCAGCCAATCACAGTGCATGGTCTTGTGAAACTGGTCCCAGTCCCACTGGACCAGCCAATCTGGATGCTTTATTTGTCTTTTTTTCTGCCTGTAGGTCCTCAGTACTCCTTCTGTACTCCCTTGGTACTCCCTCGGAAGTACAGCATTGCTAGATAGCTATACATTTTGAAGATTGATTTCTCTCAATCAGCTGCATCGATTTAGACCAAATCTGGCTGAAAGCTAGATCTTGACCCAAGAAGCGTGCTTTTTGTGATTTGGTGTAAGCCTGTTCAGTAGTTTTTGATAAATTATGATTCCAAATATATGTATATCTGGATACTGTAGTTTGCTGGACTATTGTGAGCACTCTTCAAATAATAGAGCAATGTGATTGCCCGACGGGTCTTTTTGTTCCACGAGAAGACGTGCTGTGATTGGCTGGCCATAACATGAGGAAAATAAAAAGGTGTAAAGGGCCATAGTAGGGGTACCCTGACTTCCTAGTCATTGTAGGGGTGTCCTGGAAGGACCCCACCCTGGGGACACATTTAAAAAGAAATGTTTGGGGGGTTGCCATTTATCTGCAGGATTCTTGCTGGATCCAGCAGGACTACCCTGCTCCTGTGGGGGCCCCTCTGCAGTGCCAGTGACAAGCTACCTCTCATTAGAGTCCCAGAGGATCCGAAAACCACTGAAAAAGCATTACAAAAAGGGGGGAGTGAGTGTCTGTGGTGGCATTGCCACATATGGGAGGTTGACCATGCAGCTAACCCATGCCAAGGACCGCCAAAAGAAGTGTGCACTGGGGAGTTTGACTGTCTGCCTGTGGAAATATGGATTTTTCCGATCAGTTATGTCCCCTATCTTGGACCCCAACGGTTTCATGTATGAATCACAAGTACATGTATGTTCCCTCCAGTTCCAGTTATAAAGACGCAAACTCATGTGCGTCCACCGTCAACATGTCCTCTTTCAGATCCGCCATGAATAGGCTGGATATTCCATTCCTAAGTATGAAAGGCCACCGGCTTTATACAGTTCACTTATGCCATTTTACAGTCCAGGCAAGTAGGCCCTGATTCTGTCATCAAGCTTTTCTTGCTTTCTGTCTCTGAAGCTCCAGTCTGAGCCTGCATCTGTGACCATGAACTTTGTCCCATTCCCTGCGCGGCTCACGATGCCTGACATCAGCCTGTTGCCTGCCAAGAAACTGTATTTCACCGTCGAAATTATCTGCTCCGCTCCCTGCCCAATGCATTCCTGTCTAGTAGTTTAAGTAAACATTCTCCCAGCTACCGAGCAAAGGCCCGGCTTCTCTGTCTTTTTGCAAGTAATTCATAGCCCTGTTACTATGGAAGATTCCTGCCCTCGCATCTAGTGTAGACACTTAGACGCTTGTACACGCACTAACAGTCAGTATAGTCAGTATAGAATAAGATTCTACTCCAAGAAGGCCTCTCTTTTGGATAACATAGTTCTTTAAACATAGGATGTTAGATATGATTTGGGATTAGGTTGACTTGACCCTCCAGACATCTGTCGCCACATGTAGAGCTAAATGTCAAGTCCCCTTCACCCCCTAGCTGCACGTCAATCACACGTCATGCTGCTGTGCGCGCATTTCTGCCAAGTATTTCTGCTGACATTGCGAAATTCTTTCATGGAACCACCCTATTATGACATCACACCTGATGACGTTCTTTAGTCACACCCAGTTACACCTACTTTTGCTACACTATCAATTGTTACGCCTCTTGCATTTGCTTCACTGTAATGCCTATTGTATAAAAGTGATTAATTATCAATAATGTATGTACTTCACTTCCTGAACCTTCGTGGTGATGGAACTTGGAGGCCACGATTCGAATCGTTCATTGGAATAAAGCCCATTCTGAACCTCTTATACCACGGATTCTGCCTCTTATTCTACTGAGCTAGTTTATTAAGATTCTGTATCAAATTAAGTCCCGGTAATTAAATTATTTACCACATGAATGGCGCCCGAACAGGGACACTTTCTCATCTCACGCGCCGGCGGTGCGTTGCAGGCCCGGTCTCCTGCCACAGCTGGACGGACAACAACGCGTACCAGCAGGATTTCCTGTATCTCCCTCCGGTCAAGCGGGGGCGACTGAGGCTGCGATCAACACCCAGACGAGGCGGTGAGAAGTGCGAAGTATCCCGACCAGAGCCTAGCTGAGAGAGCAAGATCCGAGGTATACAGAGGCCCACCAAGTTTCCGAGGTCCCGAAGTGTCCGAAGTTTTCGAGTCGAGTCCAGTCCGGTCCAGTTCAGTTCAGTTCCGTTCCGAGGCCTTCCGTTCCGAGCTACCCGGTGAGTACCATTACTGGGGAGGCGTTCTGGCGTGCACATAAATTGTGCCGGTCCAGACGGGTTTGGGTACACAAATCCGGTCTGCACTGTTTTAGCAGTGTATCTGTACTGTTTAGCAGTATATCTAGTATATCAAGTATATAAATTCAGAATAATTCAGTTAATGCCGAGTATTATGTTTAGTGATCAAGTTTCCTTAGAATCGTCATCATCATTGTTGCTCATTTAAATGTTAAATGTTAAATGTGTTAATACGTCCTGCATATTGAGGTGTGAATGACTGTTCATTATCGTGGTTTATTGTATTAAGTTTGTTCAAGATCAAGTATCAGACCAGTTCTCAATATGCCGCTCTTTTCGAAACTAAGACAGATCACAACTAGAAAAGGGGTACTCGAAGAAGCTGTTCCCATTCCTCCTAGGGACACTCCAGGGTACTTCATGTATCATAAACACGGTTTAGACGCTATATTATTTCTTGATCTATGGGTAGACTACACTAAGGAATTACCAGAAAGTCAGAGGTGGCCCGCAGCTGGGACCTGGGATGCAGATTGCATCGTGAAAGTAGAGGAAGAGTTATGGAAAAGGAAAGCCAGACAGTCACAGAAGGACGCCGTTGAGTTATGGCGTAAAGAATCGTATAGACGTACAGAAAAAGCACGTAGACAGGAGGAGAAGAGTAAAGAGAATTCAAATAAAGTCCGAGAAAATCTATTAATTGAAGAAGGTACACGAGTGAAATCAGAACAAGTAGACAGACAAAGAAATGCCCTTATGAAGGGTATGTATCCCCTTCTGACCGAGGGATTACCTAAGGCTACTCCGGGGATACCAAAAGACTTGCCACCCCCATTATTTCCAATAAAAGTACATCCTAAGGGACATCCCAGAACCGCAGAAGATGTTTTTCTTTCCTCATATTTAGATGACGCAGCTCCCGAGTATGCTAACCCCGCCCCACATAGACTGTCGGCCGGGGAGGTTCAACGTCAAGATCCTGTATCTGTATCTCTACAACAACAAATCCTGACACAAATTCCGGCAAGCACGTCCGTTTCCACATCTGTTCCTACAGCTACTTCTATAGCTGTGTCCACACCTATAGTTGCTGTATCACGTTCTACGAATCCTTTCACGCCCGATACTCCAGACGGGGCTACTGGAGGTGCTACCAACATTTTTTCTACGCCACCCAGAGTAAATAAACTTACCTTTCAAGAGTCAGCACATCCACGTACCCCTAAACTCATAAATGCCCGCACGCTTAAGGAACTTCTTATAGATTGTAGATATGACCCTGTGCCCGGCAAAGAGGACGAAATGATCATGGCATCATTACGTATCAGACGAGCCGCGGTGTATTTAGGGAAGTTACCAGGAATGACTGTGCATCTAGATAATATATATCATTTTGTCCAAACAGGGCGAGATTCTGAAAGTATTAACAGAGCTATGGAATACCAGAAAGTGGAGATACAGGGGGAACTGTTACGTTTCCTCATAAATTGTGTGATCAGAAATCAAGACCGACCGGGGGTAGACCCGGAAACAATGGAAACTCTTACCAGATGGAGCCAGAATATATCAGAAGGGAGACATGATAGGCAAAAATGTATAATAGCCATGTGCAGAAAGATCCGTAAAGAAATAGAACGCCTACACGAAGAGAGATTAGCGGTAGACCAGTTTGAACAAAATGAGGAGGAGGAAGGATCAGGACTGTCCACAGGACAGTCAGAAACCATAGCCTATGTAGGTAGAGGAAGATCTTGTAATAGTACTAGATGTTTTACTGACCCGATACGTCCGATGTGTCCAGATAATAACAGGAATTTCCAAACACCTATAATAAATATAAGGTCCCCCGAGCATTCGTTCCAAGCCGCTGACAAATTACTGCGAGAACGAAGGGGTTATCATATACTCGATTCTATGGATGAACAAGAATTAGCCAGGTCAGCCGTTCATTGGGTTGACAGTCCCGGAAAATATGGTGATGATACAGTAGCACACACATTTTTGAACCTCACCCCAGATGAACAGCATTTAGCTGGGATTTATATGATTCAACAACTTCTTATACTATATAAAAGCCAACATTCAGATCCTGGTCCCTTACCTGATATATTGACTGAATTACTCACGAATAGATGGAGAGGTTCAGGTACTAAGTTAATTAAGGAAATACTAGAATCCAGAAAGCAGTACATTCTTTTTGTATGTCCAGAACATGTTTCACTGCCCATCAAGGAAAGACCGATGTATTACATGGACAGACAGAATCCCTTACGAGAAGTACACCCAATAAAGGGCGAGGACAATCAGTTTAAACGTGTATTTGTATAGACGCCCATATCAAAAATAGAATTGTTAGAAATGAAGAAAGTGGTACCCAGTCATGATAAAGACCCAGCGGGTTTCCACCGAGAAATTAAAGACATGTTACTCATGGGAGAGTATACCTATCCCGACATTATGACAATATTAAAGGTATTAATGCCTGCTGGCATTTATGAAAAACTCAAGGAAAAAGAGTGGGAGGTAGGAGACCAAAAGATAGATTGGACAGCATTAGAAAATGAAGAAAAGGCCCGAGGTCCAGGTTCGGGGCTTGGGGACAAAACTAAAGCACTACCAGGTTTACTAGTACAGGTACTGCCACGTTTATTAACAACAAAAAAGGAAGACTGGGGTGCAATCTCAGCCTGTAAACAAAAGCAAGATGAAGACACTAGTGATTTCTATGCCCGATTCGAAAAATGTTTTGGTATAAATAGTGGTATAAAAGCAAGTAGCGAGTCATACCCACATCTGTTTGTGACAAAATTAGTTGAAAATTCCTTGCCCCAAGTAAAGAATAGAGTATTAAAATTCGAGAGTACCTGGCAAGGTAATACCCCATCACAAATGTTACAAATGTTACAGTACCATTACAATAGAATTAGGGAGGAACAAGAACATGAACAAAGACGCATGAAAGACACGAAAATGAAAATGCTAGTCTCTCAGACAGTTCCAGCTGAAGGACATAAAAAGGGTACGACACATTCCGGTGAGTCAGCCGGACCTGTAAAAGGGACATGCAACTATTGTAAACAGCCAGGACATTACATACACGACTGCCCAGTCCTGAAGCGTAATATCGCCACAGGTAAAACACAGGAAAGACCACGGCCACCTAGACAGGATCAGAATGAACAAGGAGCCCCGCAGCATACACAGTCCATGCCAGCTCCACAACAGTCTATACAGTTTGTGCCAGCTGCACCAGCGCTGCCGGTTGCTGCCACACAAACCACGACACGACAGCTGTACCAGACCGCACAGTATGACTATCCTGATTATCAACGATATGCATGAACCAGCCTAGAGAGGGAAGTTGACTTACCCCTTATCGAGGTCCCTGTAGACCAAGAAGGACCTTATGTACATAGTGAATTATTAGGCCAAGATAGAAAATTTTTACTTGATACAGGGGCAAGTCGAACAACTATAAAACGTAGTGAAGTTCCAGGGGCACCCCTCTCAGGCTCACAGAATATTTCCCTTGGTTTTTCAGGAAAACCTATTGTTAATGAAGTATCACAGCCCCTTCCACTTACGATAGGACCTTTGACCCGAACTACAGATTTATTGCTTACTGAATCATGTCCAGAAAACTTGTTAGGTATAAAAACTTTGAAAGCTCTAGGAGCTATAATATGTTGTTCTCCGGAAGGAGTAAGATTGTTTTTACGTGATTTCAAAGGTCACTATGTGTCTCGAGACATGGATCCCCGACTACAGACTTTACCCACACATTTATGGGCACAAGGCCCTACAGATGTTGGTTGCATGAACATTACACCATATCGAGTCACACTAAAGGCAGGAGTGGTACTACCACGAATGCGACAATACAAGTTACCCCCAGATGCTGTAATGGCTTTACTGCAAATCATTGACGAGCTTATTGGCCAAGGAGTGGTTGTGGAGACCGACTCCAATGTATGTAACTCACCGATAATTCCGATTCTTAAACGAACTGATCCAAAGGCTCCACCAGTATATCGATTGGTTATTGATCTGCGCGAAATAAATAAATGTATTGTACCACAATACCCCGTAGTTCCAGACATCTCTTCATTACTGACAGCTATTGATTCCGAAGCAACATTCTTTACTGTAATTGATCTCAAGAATGCCTTTTTCAGCGTCCCTATAGATCCGGAAAGCCAATACTTGTTCGGATTTAGTTTAAATGGACGTAGCTTTAAATTCACACGCGCACCTCAAGGATTTACAGAAAGCCCCAGCATCTATAGCCAAGCACTGAAACGAGAACTCGACAGTATCCACATGCCAGTAAACACTGCCCTGCTTCAATATGTCGATGATCTGCTGATCACCGCTAGAAGCGAACCTGAATGTGAGAAAGCATCACTGACAGTTTTACAATTTCTAGCCGAAAAAGGGCACAAGGTGTCCCCTTCTAAGCTGCAATTCTGTGTCCAGCGAGTTGTTTATCTTGGAATCTCGCTGTCCAAGGAGGGAAGGCAGCTTACACCCGACCGCATTCAGTTAATAGCTAACATGCCAATACCCAAGACACAAAAGGAGGTGCGGGCTTTTATAGGCCTCACGTCATATTGTAGGCAGTGGATCCCTCAGAATGCATTTCTAGCAAAACCACTCATTCAATTGACAACACTGGAGGCAGCCACATCGACTGTTCTCCCTTGGACTCAGGAACATGCACACGCTTTTGAAAGCCTAAAGAAAGCCTTATGCCAAGCACCGGTTTTAGCAACACCATGTTATAATAAACAGTTTACACTCTTTGTTACAGAACGCGAAGGTACTGCCTTGTCAGTACTCACACAGGAACAGGCAGGATCCCACAAACCATGTGCTTATTTTTCTAGTACATTAGATCCCGTAGCTCAGGCTTTGCCTGCATGCCTGAAATCAGTGGCAGCAACAGCTTTAGCAATCAGACAAAGCGATGCCATAGTGTTAGGACACCCATTGACAGTTCAAGTACCACATGCAGTAGAGGTTCTTGTGAATCGAACGCAAACACAACATTTGACTATAGCGCGACTTACAGGGTATGAATTAACATTGTTTCAGCCACATATAGAAATCAGACGTTGTAACACATTGAATCCTGCCACACTTTTACCTGTAATCGGAACAGACCCACTAGCTCATGACTGTATTGAAGTTATTACAATCACGACGAAACCCAGACAAGACTTGACAGATGTCCCATTGTCAGACCCAGACCTAACGTTGTATGTAGATGGTTCATGTATGAGAACAAGTACAGGAGAGTTAGTGGCCGCTTACGCAGTCACAACAGACACTGAAATCATTGAAACAAATTGCATAAATACCTTGTCCGCTCAAGCAGCAGAGCTCGTCGCTCTGACACAAGCCTGTATTCAAGCCACAAATAAAAGAGTTAACATATACACTGATTCACGTTATGCATTCGGAGTTGTACATGACTTCGGCGTGCTGTGGCGAGAGAGAGGTTATTTAACTTCTCACGGTGCCCACATTCAGCACGGACCCCTCATTCATGCCTTATTAGATGCAATACATCTACCCACTGCAATATCAATTATGAAATATAAAGCTCATACGAAAGTTACTGATATCATTTCTCAAGGCAATGATCTAGCTGACAGAACAGCTAAACAGACTGCTCAAACTCAAACATCCGACATGACAAAGACAAAAGTCCCGACGCCAACACACTGCATGATGGTTAAGGATCCCACTCTTGATGTAATTGACATACAGACACATGCTACTCCAGACGAAATAAAGAAATGGACTGAATTAGGAGGGATCCAAACGGATCAAGGATGGATGACGAAGGAAAAATCTGTGTGGTTCCTTCCTGATTCGATGGTCCAAGTCATTATTAACACTGTCCATAGTCCAGCACATCTAGGAGAAAAAGCTATGCTAGACAGCATTCAACACATTTGGTTCAACAAACATTTACGAGCAGCAGCCAAACAAAAAGTTCGTACCTGTATGATCTGTTGTCAGTTCAACCCAGGAAAAAGCATTCCCGTAGAACAGGGTGGATTTCAGCCTCCTGATCACCCTTTTGAAATCCTCCAGATGGATTATATCCAGATGGAACGATGTCGAGGATTCAAATATGTTCTCGTAGTTGTCTGTGCTCTTTCCCGTTGGACAGAGGCATACCCGGTTTCAGATTACACTGCCCCGACTACTGCCAAACAGTTAGTTCGAGAATTCTTCCCACGATACGGTTTACCACGTGCTGTCTACTCAGATAACGGCCAGCCGTTCTCATCCGAACTAATGAAACACGTTTCACTTTTGTTAGGCTATCAGTGGAAATTCCACTGTGTCCGACACCCCGAGGCAGCAGGTCTCGTGGAAAGACATAATCAGACCCTGAAAATTAGATTGTCCAAAATATGCAGGGAGAAAGGTGTCGACTGGGTAGTAGCATTACCAGTTGCACTCTTTTACATGAGAATGGTAGCACACTCTCGAACAGGGCTATCCCCGTATGAGGTGATCTTTGGCAGACCACCAAATATGTGGGGGACGCCTATACCACGTAAAATAACTGATATTGACTGTAATATGCTGACAGATTATTTGGCTTCCTTGATGTCTGCACTACAATCTTGTCGTTCACAGGTATCTGCAGCTTTTCCTGACAACACTGAGGTGAAACCCCATGACGTAGTTCCGGGGGACCTGGTCTTGGTGAGGAACTTTGATCGAAAGACTCAGCTGGATCCTAGGTGGAGGTCGCCGCAACTGGTCTTGCTCACCACAAGGACAGCCGTGAAGATCGAAGGCAGGAAAGGCTGGGTACATTCAAGTCATATCAAGAAATTTTATGGACTACCATCGGATGTAAAAACCACACCTCGTGTGTCTTCACCCATTGACTCAAAACTTCCTTTGGTTGAATCAAGTAGTCACGAACAATATAAACTAAAACTCAGATCTAACCAGTCGGGCAATTTGATTGTTTAAGTCCTCTCCAAGGTGAAGCGGTTGAATTTGTCTCTGACATGTATCCCTTAGACCTGAATAGAGAAAAAAACCCGAAAAATGTTGAAACGACATGCATACTGTAAATCACTGCGTAGTCATTGCACAGTGACGTTATTAATTTTGTTTTTCTTAAGTCTTTTAATAATTATTGCAAGTATATTGTTGCACATATATTATCCTATTTCTAGACATGTTTATAATGTTACTGCTGAACATTCTTTTAGTGAATTACCTCCGCATGAGTTGTCTTATAGATTTGCGCTGCGCAATAATACGTTTATTAGTATGTTACATCATTCCCATCAGGTTAGCAATGCTACAAATTGTTGGATATGTGGCCGACTCCCTCCCTATCAGAATTATAAAGGAATTCTACCTCTTTTTCCATACCCGTTCACACACAACGGCTCCTGTGGAGCATGGTTTAGTTTAATTAATTCCTTAGATTCAAATTCTGCAGTTTATCAAGACAACTGGGTATGGGGAAATTTAAACTTAGTTTTACTTAAAGTCTGCTACCCTAACAAGGAGGGACTTCCCAAGAGAACAGGAACTGATCTGGAAAATGAAGTTTATGGATTAGGTAATTTTACGCCTAATCTTATGATCCTAAATATCGAATCCGAAGCTACTCCAATTTTGCCCGCCATGTCAGTATTTCCAGTAAAAGGTGAATTATGTGTAAGAAAGAATGGTTCCATACATATGGGCCATAGTAGATGCACCACTGTAATAGAATTCAGTGATCAAGGCAAGTCGACATTTAGAGCTTCCCGCCATTCCTATTTTATATGTGGTCAGACGGCATATGTACGTTTGCCTCTAGATTGGGATGGTACCTGCTACATTGGATTCCTTTTGCCACCTGTTTTCCTAGCTCCTCCCGATTATCACAGAAATACTCATTTAGTACACAATAGAGAAAGGAGAGATCTCCCAATAGTCGATTACACTGAAACAGCATGGGAAAAATACACAGATTTCAATAAAGGTCTCTTTCCCTATATAGGTACCGTTACTAATAGTAAGCTGATACGTAGATTAACTAGAACCCTTGAAGCAGTAGTGAACGAAACTATTTCCGCCTTAGGCAATTTAACAGAAGAACAGTCTGCTATGCGGATTGTTGTGCTTCAGAATCGTCTTGTCCTTGACGTCATCCTGGCCGATAGGGGCGGAGCTTGTAGGGTAATCGGATCAAGCTGTTGCATTTTCATACCAGAAAATTCGCCATCTGTATATAAAGCCATAACCCGCCTTCATAAGATTGTAAGCCAGATACACCAGAATCCAGGCACCTGGACTTGGTCCGGTTGGTTTTGGAGTGTATTATCTACCTTTGGATGGAAGGTCCTATCCTTCCTAGGTATTGGCTTTCTCATACTATTCAGTTGCTGTCTATGCCTACAATGTGGACCAGCGATTTGTGGTCTGTGTGCCACATCGTGTATTCCATGTCCAAGATTTCATTCGTCCCAGAAGAAAAAAGAAGAACAAATGATGCTATATGAACAGATCAATGGATTGATGAAGATTGATATCTCATGACGGGCAAGTAGGGGACAAGGAGGGAATGTGGAAATATGGATTTTTCCGATCAGTTATGTCCCCTATCTTGGACCCCAACGGTTTCATGTATGAATCACAAGTACATGTATGTTCCCTCCAGTTCCAGTTATAAAGACGCAAACTCATGTGCGTCCACCGTCAACATGTCCTCTTTCAGATCCGCCATGAATAGGCTGGATATTCCATTCCTAAGTATGAAAGGCCACCGGCTTTATACAGTTCACTTATGCCATTTTACAGTCCAGGCAAGTAGGCCCTGATTCTGTCATCAAGCTTTTCTTGCTTTCTGTCTCTGAAGCTCCAGTCTGAGCCTGCATCTGTGACCATGAACTTTGTCCCATTCCCTGCGCGGCTCACGATGCCTGACATCAGCCTGTTGCCTGCCAAGAAACTGTATTTCACCTTCGAAATTATCTGCTCCGCTCCCTGCCCAATGCATTCCTGTCTAGTAGTTTAAGTAAACATTCTCCCAGCTACCGAGCAAAGGCCCGGCTTCTCTGTCTTTTTGCAAGTAATTCATAGCCCTGTTACTATGGAAGATTCCTGCCCTCGCATCTAGTGTAGACACTTAGACGCTTGTACACGCACTAACAGTCAGTATAGTCAGTATAGAATAAGATTCTACTCCAAGAAGGCCTCTCTTTTGGATAACATAGTTCTTTAAACATAGGATGTTAGATATGATTTGGGATTAGGTTGACTTGACCCTCCAGACATCTGTCGCCACATGTAGAGCTAAATGTCAAGTCCCCTTCACCCCCTAGCTGCACGTCAATCACACGTCATGCTGCTGTGCGCGCATTTCTGCCAAGTATTTCTGCTGACATTGCGAAATTCTTTCATGGAACCACCCTATTATGACATCACACCTGATGACGTTCTTTAGTCACACCCAGTTACACCTACTTTTGCTACACTATCAATTGTTACGCCTCTTGCATTTGCTTCACTGTAATGCCTATTGTATAAAAGTGATTAATTATCAATAATGTATGTACTTCACTTCCTGAACCTTCGTGGTGATGGAACTTGGAGGCCACGATTCGAATCGTTCATTGGAATAAAGCCCATTCTGAACCTCTTATACCACGGATTCTGCCTCTTATTCTACTGAGCTATTTTATTAAGATTCTGTATCAAATTAAGTCCCGGTAATTAAATTATTTACCACATGCCCACTGGGGGTTGGTCCAGGCCCTGCAGCCACCCAGGCTTGGCCGCCCACTGGGGTTGACTGCTGCACATGGACGAAGGCCTCACGCAGGGGGGTGTTGGCATAATTACATCAGGTAATAAGATATTACTTTACATCAAAAAAGAACTCAGATATTCACTGGAAAAAATAAAAGTTAAAGTGGTGTTTTAGTTAAGGGATACTGTCAGCCTGAACATAATTCAAAAACCTCTGAAATTCTCTAGTTCAATCATTCAATCAATTTCTGGGATTTGTAAAGTGCTCTGCAGCTTCAATGAAGCATCCCAGAAGTTAAAGCAGATACTGAGTACAGGACCGGGCATTCAAATCTAGTTTTGATCGAAGAGCCAAGCTTTTAAATCTTTCCTGAAGAGGTGCTCAGACTAGGCCATGTGGAGTTTGGTAGGCGGGGAGCTCCAGAGTTTCGCAATCAATACTGCAAAGGATCTACCTCCCCATCTACTTTGGAGAACCTTGGGACGTGCATGAGTTGGAGATGGTTAGATCTCTCCTGCTGGTACAGGCCGATCTGTTTCTCAGATAACATGGGTCCTTGTCTGCCAAGGCTCTGAACACAAGACCGTAGATTACTATTTTTTGGATCTCAACTGGAAGAAGAGGTATCAGCTTCCTGACTGATCGGAGCTTCAGGAAGCAGATCGATGAGAGTTGTCAAATCTGGGAGGCAAAAGAAAGATCAGAATCAAACAGGATCCCCAGGTTTTCTGGTCAATGAGACTGAAACCTAGGTTCATTTTGGCCGGCCACTAGAGGCTAGCAGGGGACAGGCCTTCTGGTTGAACAAAATGACCACGGTTTTATCTGTATTCAGTTTAAGAAAGTTAGAATTCATCCATTTGACAATGTCTTTTAGACAATCTTTAAATTTGAGAAAGGCCGCTATTGAATGCTCTCAGAACGACAACAGTTGTTGTGTATCGTCCGTATCGGAAACTACCTTGACTCCCCAGCATTCAACAAGAGTGGCCGAGGGAGCAAGGTAGAGATTAAAGAGTAGCAGGACAACTATAATTCACTTCCTTGTCATGCACTGTTTATGACCTCATGCATTACATTATTCATAATATATTCAGTAACATCAATACAGCATCGGAAATGAAATATTTGATTCGTGAGAAGAGTTGGCTGCCTGGGTGGCTTGAGTGCATGACCATGTCCGCCACAGCCCAGTGTTGTTATAGTTAGGTATGATAGTAAGATATTACTTTGTGTTAAAAACCATTGAAATTCACTGAAGAAAAGTTTAAAATGACGTTATAATTAGGTGTGGTATTGTCCTACTTTATGTTAAAAAAACGTAGAAGTTCACTGTAAAAAAGGAAGGTTAAGTTGTAGTTAGAGGAAATAGCAGTTAAAAATACAATTTTTAACTAAAATACAAAATTTACAGCTTACTGAGCTAACAATAACTTGCACCCTGGCCATGCACTGCTCATGACCTCACATATTACATCACTCATAATATGTTCAATGACATCATTGTTGACATCAATGATGGCACCTCAAATTGCATAATTGATGGCATCACTGTGTGAGGATCCTTGTAGAAGTCTGCTGATGAGGATAACGAAATCTGAGGTGAAGGGGACACAGCTAATCAATTAGGTTCAGCCTGTCAGGAAGGAGCAAATCTAGTAAAGTGCGGGACCTCGGATGCCAGCTTGGTGCAGTCGCTGGATAAGGATGGCATGGGCAACAGTGTCGAAAGACCTCTGGATGTTAGTTGAGATGGGCATGAGACATGAGAGGGTGCAAGGGTCCAGTTGGGGCTCAAACTTGTCATAGATGCTGGTGATATTGTTGCTGAATAATAGGGAAAGTTGGGAGCAGAGGTCCTGAGAGGGGATTACCATGTTTGAGGTTGCTGCCAGAGAGGTAACATCTTTCACCATGGTGGTGATTTCCTTGCCACTGTTGGTGCTGCTTTTGATGTGGCCGGCGAGCTCAGGGCATTTGGTGGCTCTGATTTTCTGACGGTAGCATCCGAGGGTGGTGAAAGGATGATGAAGGGGTTTCTGGCACATATGCACGAAGACGGACCTTGACTAGGTAGTTATAGTTAGGTCAGTGTTTCCATAGGAAATGCTTTTTGTGTTGCATTGTGTCAAAAATGTGCTAGTTTTTGACTAGTTTCTACATGGAAAGCTTCTGGGTGATCCGTCAAGTGGGGACCGAGAAATTAGGGGCATTCCAAAACACAAAATGCCCATGCATTTTCCATAGAGTCCTTTAAGCATCAGTACTGCAAAAACTGCTGAATGAAATTACATGAAATTGGCAGATTGTGCTTTCTGTGATTTGGTGTAAAGTGTTTTTTTGAGATATTAAGTCTTAAAAATATTTGTATATCTGGATGGTTGGGTTCGAGGGGCTCCCACAGGAGTAGCTGAAACCAAATTTAAAAAAATTGAGCATTCGGATTGACCTAGGGAGATTTGTTTCCATGGGCCAATTTGCTCCTGCTGGAGTATGACTTAGGCTGGAGCAAGAGCTCTGATTGACTGCCAGCAACATGAGAAAAATGTTGCTGACAGCCATTATAGGTCTTGGGGACTTACTCCCCTGTGCTGAAGGATAGAAACAAAATAAATAAGGTCTCAGGAGGGAACCCAGAGGGACACCCCAGGGGCCAAAATAAAAAAAAAGAATTGGCCGCCCAAAAATGGGGGCCCAGGGTCACATGGTCTAATTAAGGGGAGGAGGGTGCACAGAGCATCTCCTAGAGATGTTTTTGGCCCCAGGTACCCCATCCCTTGGGGTCCAATTTAATTAAAATGGGGAGGCTGTGCACTTCCCTCCCTCTTGAACCATATTTGGCCCCAGGGAGCCCATCCCCAAAGGCCTAATTTATTTAATTTGGGGATGGGGTGCATGACTCCCCTACCCAGCCATGTTCAGTCCTGGGGACCACATCACCAGGGCCCAATTTGATTAATATGGGGAGAGGTGCCCATAACCCTCATCCTCGAGCCATATTTGCTCCCTAGCCCAATCACGGGGCCCTAAGTATTAATTAAATGAAGGGGGACACTTGGCCCCCCCCTCCTTGAGCTTTTAATAGCCAAAGGACCCCATCCCACATGGTAAACACACTACCTGTGTACAGAGTGGCCCACTTCCATGACACAGCACTTTCCCTGCTCCCACTGACACAGCACTGGCGTAACGGAAAGTGAGGGGGCCTCCCTGCATGGTAAGGAGAGGGGCCCCCTCGGGGCTCAATCTGGAGCTCTCCGGCCAGAGTGCAGTGCCAAGGGGGTTCCTTGGAGCTTGGGGCCCCCCTGCACCGCGGGGGCTTCGGGGGCCTGTGTTACACCCCTGTGACACAGGTAGGGAAACTTGTGTTTGTTCCCATCTGGCTGGAAGATTTTTATATCTCCCGCCAGACGGGAGCAAACACAATGTCTGCTCCAAGTGGGCGGTAGCTTTAAAAATCCTCCTGCCAGCTGGGAGCAGAATGCACAAGATATTGCTCGGACCTGGAGGGAGCAGCATAAACGGCATCTCCTTCCGGGTTGGAGCAATGCCTGCTCCTGTACCATGCAGGGTGCCAGCTGGGGCAGCGGGGGCCCAGAGGCTCCCCCGTGGCCCCCAGCATGTTGTTTGTGGGTGCCCCAGGTCATCACCAGTGCAACCACCTTTATTACCCATAAAACGTAAAAAAATAAAAAACAGCCCTGGGGGATGTGGACACTACGGTCTAAAGAAGCTAAGGGAGGGGGAAACAGAGTCCCACTCCCCTTAAAAATATGTATGGCTCTGGGGGAGGGGGTCCCCAGGGCCATAATAGGCTTGGGATGGGGGCTGTGCAGACACTTCCCCTTTGATAAAATATAGGCCCTGGGGAAGGATGGGTTCACCAGGGCTTAATGAGGCTCGTGGAGGAGGGCCACATGGCCCCCACTCTTTTTTATTGGCATCGCCCCGGTGGATGGGATCCCAAGGGTCTAATAAAGCTTGAGGAAGAGGGCCATCCAGCCCCCTCCCCTTTTCTGGAGTATGTGGGCCCCAGATGGGGTCCCAGGGGCTCAAAGGACAACCTTATGCTGTGCACGGAGGGGGTTTTGCTTTGCATATGGCTTTACATAAGGTAATACAAATTTATTTTATGTAAAGGATGTAAGGATGGTTGGCCTTCACTATGTATAAACTTCACGTTACCCCAAATAGGTCCTTGGATTCACAGTAATAAATCCTTAGCTCAGTTTTGGTAGTGTGGCACAGAACAGCCAGGCTTACTAGAGGAACATGTGTTATGCATTTCAGAGTACCAACATGTATGATAAGTAATTGACAAAACTCAAAAGAAATCCAACACCAATTTATAAAAATAAAGCAGATTTTTTTAGTATTTTAGCCACCATAACAAACAGAATCTATGAGTATAAGCGAAGTTATATATTTTTAAAGGAAACATAAATCAGTGTATTTCACTCCTGCAAAACGTTAACATTGCGGTCAATTTCGAAATGGACTAGTGACAAACGGTCACTTGCAGGTTGAGTTCTGTAGAAACCACTGACTGGTAAGATGTAGTGAGTCCCAAGACCAGGCCCGGACAGTTAGTTGAATTGTACATGGCTCGTAGGGCCTGGGTGAAAAGTAGTCTCGGCTGTCCCTGATGCAGAAAAACGAGAGCCGCAGGTGCTAAATTTGTCTCTTAGATGGTGCTTATAAGGAAGGGGGTGTAAACAAAGGAAGGTGTTGGGTTGAAGATGCTGCAGGGTTCCCTTGAGACTCAGCGTTGAATAAAGGTAGTGGTAGCATGTCTGGCCTCCAACAAGCCTTGGTGACAGCAATGTCTGCCTTCGGTCACTTCGATGACCTGGAGACTGGAGGAAAACAGTAGCTACCTGAAACTTACTGGAGGTGAGGGCTACATTTCCCACAATGTGCTAGACCATTATTTTTTGGGCGATCACCTTGGTGGGCCTAATGGCCAGTGATTTTTTGGATCCGGTGTGGTTCTTGCCTGCAGGGGACTAATACCTCTAGACCAAGGGAGTTCTGGAGTTGCCTTTAGTTTGCAGAGCCTTTAGAACCAGTCTCTGGTCCAGGATGAGTCGCAGTCGTGCAGCTGCAGGGTTGTTGCCACAGGTACAGTCTTTGGCACCTTTTCTTTGTGAAGGTCCTGAAGTCGCAGACTCAGGTCTCTTCTTTGTCCTTTGGTAGCTAGTCCAACATATCTGAGGTTCTGGTGCCAGGGGAGCCCTTTAAATCCTAGTGTTAGGGGTGTGGGAGCTAGGAGCCAATGGTCTACTAGCCCCAGAGGGTAATTCGCCCCAGAGGTGACAACATAGGTGGGGTGTGGCAACTTTTCTACCCAGAAGCCTCTATTCTGCCATTTTTAAAAGTGGTAGAACATTTCCTCGCCTGTACAGACCAGGTAGCCCACCCTAGGGATGTGGCTAGATTTCTGAGGGGGTTACGCCTCCTGACTACCTAATTTTCCCAACTGCTTGGGTTGCAAATGTACCTGGGGTAGGAGGTTGGCTGTTCCTTCTCTAGGAGTAAGCCTACTTGCATATCAGAAGTGGCAAGAGCTTTGAAACTCATCGCTCTGATGCACCACTTCACTAGCCATCCTGTCAGGAGAGGAGGTGACACCTCCCTCCCAGGCAGGCCTTTGTTTCTGACTCCTTGGAGTGTTAACACCTCCTGGCAGGGGTTCAGATTCCTGTTTTGGTGTCTGCAGCTGCAGTCTGTCAGCCAGGATACAGGAAAGGCTGGGGCAACCTGGTGGGCAACCTCTAAGGTAGCTACCTGGGTGCATGCCACATCAAATCCAACTTTGGGGAAAAGTCGCATTTGATGAGATAAGTTGTTTGATACAAAACATGATACTTTTCCATGGGGCCATAAAGGAGCTGGCAAGCTTAGAATGTCCAGGTGCCAGCCCATGGTATCCTATGCCCCTCGAGCACTTATAGTCGCTCCTAATGGAAGGAGGCTACTGCAGATATGCTTTATTTGCCCACACCTTTAGTATAATGCACCCTTCCTCCTTGGCTCAAGAGGCCTACCTTAAAAATAGTGCTGTGACCTTGCCACTAATTGTTAGGGCAAATTCAAGTTTGAGCAGTTTGCACTGCTCATGAAGTCTGCAATATAGGACTGCTGTCATCTTTTTACTTGGGTCACTCAGGGTGGCACAATCAGTGCTTCAGGCCCTGGGTGCCACTGGTACCACTTAACAGGGACGTATAAGAGGTTTAAAGCTGCACATTCATCATATTTTAGGGAGCGAGCACTAGCACTGAGGCCTGGTTAGCAGGCTCAAAGTCATAAAACAGCATTGGAAAAAAAGCGTTGGGGTGACCATACAAAATGTGCACTTTTCCTACAAAAAAAGCAAAGGTCAAAGCAACGTTATATTTAGGTGTGATAAAAAAAATCTGTTTGGCATTAATGAGACCTCATATTTTTCTGAGCTATTTTGTACTTACTTTCAGAGCTCTAATGCTATAGCCGTTTATAGTACAATGTGTACAAAAGAAGCTTGGATGATGTCCTCAGTGATGTCATCAATTATATTATTTGAGATGTCATCAGTGATGTTATAAATGATGTCATAGAATATTTCATGATTGATGTAATCTGTGAGGTCATAAGTAGTGCATGACGAGGCCCAAGGTATGATTAGCTCTACTAACTGGAATAGGTGAATTTCTGTTTGCTTTTTTTTTAGATCAAAACGTTTATGTTGTCACTGACAAATTCACCTACCTATACCGTTACTTTAACCTTTGTATTTTTTCGGTGAGCAAAAATTATAGATAGATAGACCTTTTTTTCAAGACTTTCCGTTTCATGATATTATTGACATTATGCTTTGATATTATTTGGTAGTCTGCATATAAATTAATTCACGTATTTACGAAGGTTAACGCATTATCAATATCTAGGGGCATCATATTCGCCTCTCCAAAATGCCCATACTGTTCTTACCATGATGGAGTTTGTAAGTAGGCAGGCATTAATGGTTATACACTTCATAATATGGCTTTAAAGTGTGTTCATTTACTTTATCACCTTCTGCTAAACATGGGCCAATTAAAAATAATTTCAGCCGCTACATTTCAATTTCCTAGTTACGCTGTTAACCCTTTCCCTTAATGGTATCATAGTATCTCTTTGTATTTACATACAACAATCACTCGAAATACACAATGACTCACAGACCTGCTTCTTTGGTTCTTATGTTTTCAAGAATAGAACAAACCAAAGAGAAAAGGACGAAAATAATATTTCTGAGTTTGATAGCTGAAGGTAGATAGCCACGGTCAAGGGCTGTCACTCATTCTTAACCCCTTCCCTGCAGGGGTAATTCCCCAGCGGTGCGGGGGGGGAGGGGCCACGGCGCCGCTGTGCTCGTGACGAGCTCAGCTTGTCATGACTCACAGTGGAGCTGTGCTCATGACGAGCTGAGCTCGTCACGACCCCGCCCACTGATTAATTCTCCTGCACAGGCAGGGAATTAAGCGTGCGTGGGCGGCTGTGGCCGTTATGACGAGCTCAGCTCATCATGAGCACATCTCCACTGTGACTCATGACGAGCTGAGCTCGTCATGAGCACTCAACGAGTTAAAAGAAGAAGATCAATTTGTTAGAGAACTGCTTTTTTCGTTTAGATTTAAGAATGAAAAGGGTAACACTGCAAAGACTCAATGAAAGAGCACAGCTAACATAATTACCAATAGTCTTTCGATCAGTTTCTGTTTCTATAAAGAATAGGGGGCATATTATCAATGGCCAGCGATAATAATATTATCGCAGGCTATCTCTGGATTTTATCGCTCTGGTTGTGCGTTATTAACAACGCGTTTCTCCAGTGCGATAAAAATTCCTGAGATAGCGAGGTTATCGCCCTTTTTCAGGCAACATTGCTGGTTTTCCAGCGATGTTCCCTGCAAAACGGCTATATCCTTGCTGATACGACCCACAGGGTCGTATCAGCATAATCCACCCCCTATGTTAGGGATGGCTATGTCAGGATTTTAGCAGACGTTATATTTTGGCGAAAACGGCCCTAACGTCTGCTAAAATCATGTGGGCTGCCTTGTAAATATCGCAATGTGAACATCAGTGATATTTGCAAGGTTGTCCATTTGGGGTACGCCCAGTAACGCCCACTTTGCATCTCATTGGAGATGCAAAGGGAGGCGTTGGGAAAAGGGGTGCTAACATGCGATTATGCATATTAGCACCCTCCTGTAAATAGGGCGCTGGTTTTATCTCCGCTTTTTTGGCTTTGTAAGAAAAAAAACTGAGATAAAGCCCTTGTAAATATGCCCCTAAATTCTGCAAGCAGTCGCACAGCAGGTTGGAAGGTGTAATGTTTCGCACATAGCACTTTGAGAACAGTGATCCCTAGAGAAATATCCAAGTGACCTTTCTCATTTTTTTCTTTGCAAAACACAGACTTATCACATATATAGGATAGGTTTTTTTAACTGACCAGGTAGTGGGTTATTTCACTGTCCTAGGTCGTCTGATATGTAAGTGGTTGCATGATGGAGTTTTTCAGAAAGGCTTTGAACTAGAGGGTGATGTAGTGATACTTGTCAGCACCTGTGCAGATAAGCATGCAAGATCTGCAGTAGAGGGCACATGAGATGGTGACAATACAGACATCCTAAAATGAACAGTAAAGTGATTGGGAAAGGCCTAGAGTGGTAAGGTGCATGTGTGGGGTGGAACCACTCAGAACACTTGACTTTGGATGTGTGCATGCATGTTGGTGGGGGAATGAGAAGGAACCAAGTTGCGGGGCAGTTGTCTAGGAGAGGCAAGTATGTTCTACGTGTTGCATTTGGAGTCATATTTTAGCAGTGATGAAAGGAGGTAGTGATTTAGTACAAGCAAGATATATAATAACTCTAGGTAAGGGCTCGCCCTATAGTGAATGGTATATTGTAACTGGATTTGCTATGATTATAAATAGTGCGTGTCTTAAGTGGCTTAGACAAATCTCTTCTTTGAGTTACTATAGAGATATGTTTACTGAAAAAACAAAGTTAAATAGAAGTTATATTAGCTTTGGTTATAACACCTGAAAATTAATTTAAAAAAACTGTTAAAATACAGCCATGGCTGTAAATTAAAACCGAAAAAACACTTCTATTTGAAAGTCATGGTTAGCTCCACAATCCATAACTCTCACAAAATCTATGCGAACCATAACTTGCAAACTAAATGCAATTCCCAAGATCACTCCATTGAAGTGATAGATACAATTTCAAATGTTGCACATTATCTTCCTGATTACATATCATATTACGTATAACACTATGAAAGAGATGACTAGGAATGTATTATCGTTAGTGTTTAATTTTGTGTTGTTATCTAATTAAATAGTGAGTTTAGGTATACCCATTGCAAGGTCAGAAGCAGAGCATTTGATGTGCGAGTTCTGATTTGCATGGCCCTGTGCGCAACCATCCTTAACATCTAACCACTTCAGCCAGGCCCTGCTCCCAACCGAGCAGTGGCAGTTTATGCCCTTGAGGCATTTCTTTGGCCATGTGCATTGGAGGTTGGCTGCAGGCCCAGTACCCAAACCTAAGTGAGTGGCCAACCCCTATGGCACATGGCCTTCGGCTTTGTGCTACAGGGATTGGTCACAGGGCCAGTCCTCCATGCAACCATTAGGGGCCTGGCTGGATGACCAGGTGTTGCACCCAACTCATTGTGGCAGGCATCCTCTGCTGTACTCCACATTTGGCCGGTAAAGTGCAAGCTGGTTTCCTTTTTTTAGAGGGATTTTTGGGGCCTTGTTGGAGCCTCCTGCAGGCCTACAGACCCAAAATGGGTCCTCAATGTCTAAACAAGATCCAGTAAAGACCCATAAACCTATGTGGGTTCATGGACCTTGAAGTAAGATTAATGAACTTTTGGAGATGTACTTATGTCCATGAACCCTGCCCTGGAGTCCGCAAACCCGGTGACAGAATTGAGTCAGTCAGGAAAGGCTTTTGCTCCACCTGCCCCTTTATGGCCTCTTTATTTTTATTTTTCAAGACTTGATGGCTTGGCTTCCAAGTTCTATAGGAGTCTCCGCTGAAGATGTATTTCTGTTGTGACCAGCCAATCACAAAGCTTTGGAGGGACTCCCATTGACCTTCGTATAATCCTTTCCTATTGTGGGCACTGGGCCCAGCCACACAAGTGGGGCAGCATTTTTATCAGGACAAGTGGGGGAATTTTGTGGATTACTTCTTATTCTGGAACTGTAGGTCACAGAAATGCAATATAAATGTGTAATTTTAGGCAAATTGTGAGGTTTGCAGGGCATTGTGGGGAAGAATCTTTGTTGGGTCCATGTGAGGCACACCGCCCTGCCTGACCCTGAATGTCTCGTTTTCAGGAATGCCTGGGTTTGGTAGGTTTTCCTTTGTGGCCGCTGAACCTGGGTCTAAGAACTTCATCTGCCTGTTTAGTAGATGTTGCCACATGCGCCTTAGACCTCCTCCTTTCGCGAGGGCTAGACATACCCACACAAGTGAGGTACCATTTTTATCAGAAGACATGTGGAACGTTGGGTGGTAGGTCATTTGTGGCTTCCTATAGATTCTAGTATTCTTACTCACAAAAAATATGAAGAAAATGTGTGTTTTTAGCCTATTTTTGAGGTTTGCAAGGGCTTCTGGGTAAGAAAACCATGTGGGATCTATGCGAAACACACCACCCTGGTGTCCCCCGGTGACTAATTTACAACAGTATGTGGGGTTGGTAGGTTTCCTACAGACGATGTATACCCTGGCAGTGAAAAACAGAAAATATTATTGCACATCCAACTACTTCTCAAATACACACACATACTGGTTGGATTTGGCATGAGTGTAAAAGAAAAGTCCAACATTTTAATTTTTTTAGCAAAAGATTTGGCAAAAATCATAATGTAGCAATTACTGTTAATAATCTAATTTAAAATATCGAATACTGAACCAGTGAACCATAGCTCGTGAGCTGTAAAGCCACAACAAGGCCGTTCACATACCTTTCATGCATCACATACACCAAACCATTCACAGCACCGACCGTAGTCTAAACACACTACAACTCTCACACCCACAAATTGCACCATTCAAGGGACAATTGAGTGCAGTTACTGCATCCAATAAAGCATGTAATTCGCCCACAGGACAGACAAAGCAATCACACCACCTGTCGGCTTGTGGAGTGTGCAGACTGGCGTTTGGCTGTCAGTGTGTGTGTAGTGACACCAGCAGCAAGACACTGCATACACACACTGCCAGCCAGCCGCCAGTTCATACACACTGCCAGACAGTCTACACAAACTGCCAGCCAAATGCCAGCCACACACGCTGCCAGCCAAATGCCAATCCACACACGCCACCAGCCAAATGCCAATTAACACACAACACCAGCCAAACACCAGCCACACACTGCCAGCCAAACAAACTGCCAGCCACACACACTGCCACCCACACATCAGTCCGCAAACACTGCCAATCAAACACCAGTTTACACACACTGCCAGCCAAGAGGCCTCTGCTCCAACATAAATAAATTAAAATTCCTTGATGTCTAGTGGTTTTCCACTTCCCACCTCCCAAGGGCAGATAGTCCCAAAAAATGTCCAATCTGCTCCCCGGGGGTGGGGGGGGGGGGAGGCGGGGAGACAGGAAACAAAGGACATGCCATTTTGAAAATGGGGTGCGAACATTTCCTACGGGGTTGCTACCCAACATAATTAAATTATCTCCCTGATAACTAGGGCTTTTTCACCCACCTTGGGGGCACATTGGCCTAGAAATGGAGACTCTGCCCCCAATGGAGAGGGGAGGGGGGTGGCACACAGACAAAACACGTACCAATATATATATACCCTTCTTCAGTATTTTAACAATGGTACATGAACAACACTTTATGACAAGATCATATTAAGCTTATATTAGGCATGACTTTCTTGCTGTTTCTTTTTTTTATATATAGCAGCCAGTTAAACGCAGAGACAAAATATCAAATACATTAAATTGCAATACCCAGCGTCCTTCTGGGAAGAACTATGGTTCACCTGGTGACCAATGCCACAGGTTTCCTAGTGGTCCTTTACACAAAGTCCCTTCAGCAGGTTTGAGTACACCAACTTTTCCAAGTGCCTCCAATGTAAAACGTTCACAATATACCGTTGGGAGATGATTTACTCATGCTCAAAATAATGCCATATTCGCATAGTTTTAAATAAGAAAACAACCGATTCAAGGGAGCATATTCAAGTTTTATGAATTAATAACATGAATTTGAATTTGTAAATGATGTTTTTTGTTTTCCAAAACTTTTGCAAAATCTTCCCACTGGATTTAGGTGTAACATGGAACCACAGCTTGATAACAAAGCATGTGTTATGGTATTGGTAAGCGCACAGTTCACAGCCTGCCAATGGCATTGCCTCATAAAAACATCAGCAACCTGGTTCTTTTCTAACTGGTTCTGAAAAACCAATGCACAACATAGTCAGCTTTGCCTTATTTATATTATTGGAGAATGAGGGTAGCTGAAGAAAACACGTTAGCCCATCACTGCTGGGAGAAGGTCGAAAAACAATCAAGGCAGAACAAGTCAATATTTCGCATTTTAAAACAAGCTCTTTCAGCATTAAAGCTAGAGGAAGCCTGGCACACATCATTGCCACACTGCATTTAAACAAATCAGCAATAAAGCAATTAAACAACAATCGCTGCAAATAGATAAAGCCTTATAAACAGCTGAAACCACAACCATATTTACAAGATCATTTCACAGACTATAGTAAGCGGAATCTGACCCTATTGAGACTGGGGTCCTTTCTGATAAAAGATCTCATTCCAAAATGGCAATGGACCTGGTTGACTACGGATTGCTGCCTTTGTGGCAATGGAGAAGAGTCACTAGTGCACCTACTATGCATCTGTACGGTTCTACAAATCATGAGGAAGATCCTTTTATGGCCAATTATGAGAAAAGAACAAACAAGGACTTGCAGAGCAGCAGTCATAAAATGTCTCGGTGATTCCTCCGTTCAATTGTATTGTAAGACAATAAAAGTTCTGAACTTAACAGCGAAAGAACTTGAAAAGAAGGACAGATGATAAATAACCCATCATGCAGTCTTGTGGAGTTCCCCCCAGTATTTTGTTCCCATCAGCATAAGCACTTTACCCCAAACAGAGGAACAGACACGCTTATGAACAATCCCAAAGAACACTGGTTGAAGTGTCCTATCACAAAAATGTTGGTCCTTTGAATCAATTACATCATGTGTGGTTCACTATTTAGATAAAAAATATTTATTGTAATTTTAACCCAGACTAATTGCGTTATATTTTACATACCATGGTGGCTTTTTCCACCCTTTTATAATTTTGAATAAAATAAAATAAAAGTATTTGCTACCATCTAGTCAGCTTTACCTTGTGATGATGCGCTACAGGTATTTTGTTTGTCGTGCTATTCTTGGTGAGGTGGCTACGCATTATTGATTACTAACCACAATGCCGTGTAAGAAGCAACTAATATTTATTGGTGGAAACAAAAAATTAAACCTGTTGACACTCAGAGCACTAAGCCATTGAGGCACATTGAAGAGGGAGTCCTCAAATGGACAACCACACAACATTTTTTTAAACTAATTGTTATTGCAATGATACACGAAACACTTGTACAAACAAGTATGTAAATAAGAAAATTGCGAACAAGAAAAACAAATACATTCAATAAAAGAAAATCTTCCATTTTATACAAAAGAATAATAGGAAGAAGAAGTGGGATGAGGGAGGGGAGAGGAAAAGAGGGAGTGAGAAGAAGAGTGTGGGGAAAATATTAAGATGATGAATGCAAGGATAAAAAAGTGGCAGAAGGTAACCAATTCAAATTGGATTTAATTTTTATATTTAAAGTTACGTAGGAAACAGTATATAATCTATGCTCATCATATATCAAACACCACCACCATGTAAGTATAGAAACGCAACAGGGCTTTGTGATTTATGTAAGGGAGGATTGCAAGATCTAACTCATGTTTTAGTGCTCTGCCCAAATCCTACTCTAGTAGAAGGAAGGTGGAGGTATATCAGGCCTATTAGAATTCAATACAATGTTACTTCTGCACAAAGCTTAATTACTCTCTTTAAATTAACACCGGACGAATTAGTTTGTTGCCAACTGTATACATTTTTAAAACTTTTCTTAAAGCTGTTTTAAAGTTGATGATGCTAATGTTTTTAAACTCCTAAACATCAAAAGCCGATTTTATGACCAATTCATAACAGACCCAATTTTATTTTTTCTCAAGGTCTACGTAAATTTAGAAAAATAACCACTAGACGAACACAAATATTTTATATGTTTTAAAGTGGCATAAACTCTTAAACAGACTTGAGCTAAAATCGTTTTAAAAAGCTATGTTGAATAGATTCTGCATCATAAATGCTTAAAGTTGATGATATGAGTTTTCTGCTATATATTTTAAAATCGTGTTTGTATGTTTGTTGACCTCAGACGAGGTCTATATCAAATAAAATAAACTTGAAACTTGTAAGTATAGATAATTTAGGAACATCTATCCAACAGGAAAGTTTAACTTTAAAAGCAAGCGCAATAAAAAAGATACAATAGTAAAGGTTAGGAGAGAAGTGGTAAAAAAACATTTTTTAAAGTAAGCGGTGCATTACAATGAAAATTCTTTAAGCACTTAGTGCCTTATTTATGAGAGCTCAGCGTCAGTTTTGCAAATGAAGTGTTAGATGCGTGACACAGGGATCTGTATCATATTTATGAATCTTCCAGTTGTCTCATTCATTATGAGTAAGGCAACACAGGGCATATCGCTGCATTGCCTTACTCTGCACCTGGGAGGCTTTCGATGATCATTGCAGTGGGTTTTCCCATGCAACACCCATGGAATTTGATGCTGTTTCATATTTACAAAATCATGTAAACCTGGGAAAGCGCCAAATCCTTTTCCTCCCAAGGTGAGGTGTACTGAAGAGAAATATGTTTATTTCACCAAATCTTTCCTCTTTCTATGTGTGCTACATTCTGCAGCACACATAGAAAGAGGAAAACACCTCTTATGATTATTTTTTGTGCAGGAAGGTGCCCCTACAAAAACAATTCTGCATGCAAAGGAGACAACCTTGCATCATGGTGTAAGGGTGCCTACATTGGAGCTAGGCTGCCAATAAGGCACCAGCGCAGGGAGAAAGGACAGGAATGCACAATATTGCATAAAAACCTTGCATTCCTGCCCTTTCACTTTGGTGTAGGGCAGCACAGCAAGGAGCCTTGCTGTGCTCCCCTATGCCATAATCCCATCAATGAGGCCCTTAAATCATACAAAATGTCACTTTTTTTTAACATGACAACAAGCATAAAGAATCAAATTCAACAATAGATATTGGTGTTATAACAGCTCTATTGGTAAGAAAGAAGAGGGACTGTTTGATGCGAGCAGCTGTGGAAGTAGCAAAAATCTTGCGCCATATGTTATCCCAAAATTGTGGGGAGAAGAAAATGGATATATCATCCTCCCAAATGAGCTTTAGAGGACTTTTAGTTCTAATGGAATCAGGGGATTGGAGTGTCTTTTTAATGATGGCCGCTTTGGGCATAGTGTGTTATAAAATCTTATTCTAAAGAGGTACATTTGTTGCTGGTTAAGAATTGCTTTGGTGTTTGGAAGAAAAACCTAAAAATGAAGAAGAAATTACATTCATAGTCCTTCAAAAAGGAGCCAGGTAAATGATTATGAAGTTGTAAATATTGCTAGATACAATAGAATTATCTTTCAGGAATTGGTGAGCAAAAAAGGTCTTTCTCGTTCCAATGTTTAAAGTAGAAAGTTCAATTATGCAATTTAAGAAATGCATTATACTAAACAGATGAGTACAGAAAGCATTGATGTAAAGAAAAATTATTACAAATATTTTATGAACTAAATAATGTGAAAATATTTCAAACTGGGATTTTTAGACATGAAGGTACAATTTGATATATAAATAACCTCTTTAAAGGAAAAATCTTTCGAAAAAGCATGTTCAAATTTATTCCAACCTTCAGAAGGTCTCTATTAATGCAGCAACACCACATCAAAATGGCCAATGACCTACTAAGTCTAAGAGGTTGAAAAATGATCCTCCATCAGCCATCATGTGTTCTAACAACCCCGTTTTTGACTCCATCCTTGATGAGGTAAGGCGCTTGCAACCTTTTTTGTGTGCAACCAAGGGGCAACTTCAACAGATTGAGGATTAATGGATCATCGAGGACGGGAAAATGGTTGAAATGGAGCAACGTGTGAGTTCTCTTCAAGATCTGGCCTCTAAAATTAATTTGCTTGAGTAGGAGATCCCAAAACTTAAACTTCACACAGTAGATTTGGAAAACAGAAATCGCTGTAATAATTTCCACCTTTATGGTCTGCCAGAACCACATGAAGGCTCTAATCTTCTTGTCTTCCTGAAAATAATTCTTCCTAAAGCAACTCGGTCTTCCTACTGCTCTGCCTCTCGACATACCACAAGCTCATCATCTGGGCCAACTTAACCCTCATCCTACTAAGCCTAAAGGAATAATTATGCTGTTTCTTGAATTTCCAGACTTTTAACGCGTCTTTGAAAATGCTAAAGATAACTGTGGTCTGGTTTAGTCTGGCCATAACATCTCTCAAGACATCTCCAATGTGGCCAACGCTAGGCGTTAGGAGTTCCTTGCTCTGAGACCTCAAATGAGACAATCAAATATACGTTACGGTATTCTGCATCCCAGCCTATGCTAGATAACTTACTTATGGCTCTTCTACATCCTTTTAGGATCCTTCAAAATTAAGAATGTTTTTTCAGACTGTTTGATCCCACGTTATGGATATCACTGCTCAGAAATCTTTAAAGTTTCTCATGCATATGTTTTTTCTCCTTTCCTAATAATCACTTATTTTGTTTTTGGTGTTCTTAGTTTTTTATCTGCAGTTATTCTTTACATGGTGCCGACATGCCTCGTACCACCTCTAAGTATTTTTCCTTTCATATCTGGATCTCATCCTTGATCTGCTCCTTTCTTAGTTTCTTCATGTCTTTTCTTTCCTTTGATCTTCGTTCTTATTCATTATATTTGAGCTCTTCTGTAGTACTTTTTTTGCCTACCTGTTCTCATCCCATGTCACATTTAATAGATGTTGTCATTTTGTCCCTTCTCCCTTTTTTGGAGCTTGTCAAACATATTCCTGTACTCTCACACCCATGTTTTCAATATGTCTAAGGTTGTCTTGTGTAAATTTTGAGGACTTGGGCACCTGGTCAAGTAGCAAAAGGTACTTTCACATCTATCACAGTTTGATTCTCAAATTGCATTCTTACAAGCAACTCATTTTAATACTGTTGAATCTGTTAAACTGAAAAGACAATGGGTTGAACACGTTTTCTTCTCTCCTGCTATTAATTGTCAAGGTGGAGCCTCTATTCTTTGTCATAAAGCACTAAGACAACCACACAACATAATCTCAAAAAATGAAGTACACCAGACAGGTGGTTGGAGGGCGTTGTGGCTTTCTCTTGCTAAACTCAAAATTGGTGTCTAATCCTGCCTTGAGAGAATTTGGTATTTTTTGCTGTGCATCAGTTTTTATTTTTAAATATTTTGTAAGTGGGATTGAAGCTTTACTGAATTTCTAGGTGCGCGAAGATACATCTAGGAAAAACTATCTGAAAGTAATTCCAACCTTTGCAGTTTTATCAGTATTTAAGCAGGCACTTTTTAAAACCCATTGTTATTGTATTTGAAATTAGGAACTACAAAGCTGCTACGCGCCTTTTGTGCACAAAGAAGTTCCCTACCATATGTTTCATTGTTACGTCTTTTCTCTCTTAAGCTATTTGCAATAGGAAAAGAATGTTTCAATAATTTTTGCCACTGTATTGTTAGTTTATTATTGATCCTTGAAACACATATTTTAATGTTTTAACTTGTCTTATGAAGCATTGCATTATATTGTATATAACGTGCTTTAATGAACTATGGTAACAGTGCCAAATAAAGATGTTTTGATTTGACTAATCCAAACCATTTTATGTTTTTGCTCCTAAATAAGGTAAACTACACTAAAGACAACCAGCCCTGCATGCCTTTCAGAATGAGCTATTTTCAATTTTCATTTGTGAGAGACAGGAAATGACATGCCTTCCAGCTGAATGTTGTTCACGTGCCAGTAATCAGATAGGTGGTCCCTTGAGGTCTTGCCCAGTTTTGGAGGGTTTATACTCAGGAAGTGGCTCTGTGTAAAGCATTATGTACTTTCTCCACAGAAAGATTTCTTTGATAATGCGCCTTTGTAGTTTCCATTTTTCTAGTAGATGTATTACCATGTCTGTACATGCTTGCCATTTGTCTGCTCTTCTACTAAAAGAACAGACTTTTGCTAAGTAATATTTTGCTGCTAAAATTGCTAGGAAAAGAATAATAGCAGGTGGAATGCATATGATCGCATGAACTCATTTTAGAATTAAAGCTTTATGAATTACTGTGTGTAGGAATCTGGCTCTTTATATAATATACCAAAATTAAGTATATTGTGTAGAGAGTCCAGGTATTCCTTGTGAGTGGACAGGTACTTGCTTTAACAATCTCAAGGTGCACTTTTTATAGTAGCGTGGTCGAGCAGCCTTAGGCGTATCAAGGAGGAGTGTTAGACATTTGTTTCACACACACTCAATAAGGAGATCCACACCAATTTAGAAAAATAGCACATGTTTTTATATATCTTTAGAACCAAGAACTTTTTGTTTAGGGTAACTACTTCTTAAAATAGAAGTTTTAAAGAAAACAGGTAAATACACTTGTATTGTCTCTAATGCGGTAATGTTATCCTACGGAGAAAAACACATATACTGCATATGGGTACTTTGCAGTGACTTACAGGACCAATCATCTGGAGTTAAGATAAGTATGGGACAAGGTCCAAGGCAGCACCAACAGGTGACCTTGGTAGGCTCTGGGGCATCTGAGTGCAGAGGTGCTTTACGGCGTGGGATGCCCGTTGGTTTCAATGGGAAACGCTCCTGGGAAAAAGAGGCTGCAAGCTGGGACTGGGGGGCCAGTGCAGTGGGAGCCACAGTGGAGCTTGGACCTTGAGATGCTCTGGCACATAGGGGCACCATCATTCCACTTTTCCTTGGTCTGTAGGGCTCAGGTGCAGAGGTGTTTTTAGGTGGTGGGTCTGTGCCGCAGAAGGCACTCAAGGTTGAGGGGGCCTGAACAAAGAGGCTGCAGGTGGAAACTGGAAGTCCAGTCTGGGCAAATGCAGGGTGGGGTTCGACTCTGGAGGTTCTCAAGACCTCATTGGCACTGTTGGTACACTTAGACTCTGGCTGGGAGGCACGGGTACAGTGATGTTTTCCGGTGTTGAGTTTTGATGTCTGGAGTCATTACTGTTCTTCTTAGGTGCCTAAAGTGTGCAGGGAAGTAGCTCTGCTACTCCATAGGAGATGCTGGTTGCTCATTGAAGTGCTGCCAGCCCACCCAGGCTTTTGGAGGGAGAGCATCCTCATGATGAGTCATCTTCGGTGCAATTGTTGGGGAAAGCAGGCAGAACGGCAGTGTTGGTGTCAAGTCAGTAGATGCTCCTCAGTGCTTGCTCTTCGTGGCTCGTCGGTGTCCTTCTTCTTCTCAGGTTCACAGAATCTACTTTCCTGATGTCAAGGGCTCCCCTAAATGCTAAATGTTGGGACATTAAGTGGGGTGAAGGGAGGTAGCCAATGGGCTACTTACCTTTGAGGTCATTACACCCCTTGTAGGACCATTTCCTGTGGGAAGTGGGCATAACCCTGTTCCAAAGTTCCTAATTCTGCCATCAGGAAGGTGGTCACATTTTCTTATAAGGGGGCACAGCAGGCAATTCCCCTTAGGGGTGTGACTGGCCTGGTAGTGCACCACGCCTCCCTGCATATCTAATTTACCAGCTGTCCTGGTGCCAAATAGGCCACAGGGCCGGGCTTTGTCATTTCCCCTGTCTGGGGAAGCAGTGGTCACATTTCAAAGGTGGCAGAGGCCTTTGAAACATCTTGCCTTGATATGCTGATTACTTAGCGATCCTGCTTGGAGGAAGTGACCACGCCTAAGTCCAGAGCAGGCATTGTTTTTGCCCTCAGAGAGAGTAGGTTCTCACCTGCAAGGGGTCAGAAACCTGTGTGTGGTGGCAAGCTGGTTTACACCAGTCTGCCAGCACACTAGAGTCTGGTAGGTTTTCAGGGGGCACCTCTAAGGTGCCCACTGGGTGCATGTATTATTAACTCCACCACTGGAATCAGGGTGGGTTTATTAATACAAAGTGTTTGATCTCAAACCCCATAGATTTCAGTGAAGCCATCGTGTAGCTGGGAAACTCGTTTTTACCAGTGTCCAGCACACATACTTAAAATGGTTTCCCTGTTCACTTGTGATATCTAAGAATTGAATTAGACATAGGGGCATATCTGTTCATGCAGATATAGCCTCACATGTGGTATAGTGCACCCTGCCTTAGGGCCATGAGGCCTGCTGTAGGGGGGGCTTACATATAATGTATGCGGTGTCTGCAAGCATAGCACACAGGGATGTCTGTCATGTAATGTTTTCACTTTCATCTGCACCTAGACACGCAGCCTGCAATGGCAGTCTGCATGGGTTTGGTGAAGGGTCCCTTAGGATGGCACAATGCATGCTATAGCCCTAGGTACCAGGGGCACCAATTCCTCGGGACTTACAGGGGATGCTAAAGGTATTGCCAATTGGGGCAACAATTGTTCAGTTTAGGGAATGAGACTTGGCAGCGGCGTCACTATGGGGGTGCGGGGGGTGCGGACCGCACCGGGTGACACCCTCACATGGGGTAACACCAACAGGGCCGGTGTGTGCAGAGCAACCTAACCTTTTAGGACGAGGAGGTGCCTGTGCGCATTGCGCACTGTCTCCTCTCCTTTCTTTTATTTGCTTCCCTGTGAAATAGATCCAAAAAAGAAAATCACTTTTGCTGGAAATCAATGTCGTATTTTTCTGACATTTATTTCCAAAATGCAGCATCGGGAATAAAAGATTAAAAATATGAAAAATAAATAACTAAATAAAGTAAGGCAGAGTGGTAGCAAACTGTCCAGATTGATTTTATTCATACCCAAACACATTAGCACCACTTTTACAGAGTTTGCCAGTGAAGCGCTATTTTTGTTGTCTTGGCTTTGTTTTCCCTGGGCTTGGAACTAGTGCACCAATCCTGGAGGTACTGCAATGTGAGGATTGAAAAACTAAATTTGTACTGCTGCTCTGTATCTAGGGATGTTGTCTTTTTTTTACCATACTGCTTACGTTTTGCAAGGATATAAGCAATGGCCATTGAAATGGGTCCATTCAGGGCCCTGTTGTCATGTCCTTAACTTGGCAAAAGCACTCACTGATTTCTGAACAGTGAGTGTAAAAGTGTTAAGGTAACCATGTTGTTCCTGCTTACATTTCACATGGTTTGCAAAATTTTGCATTCGCTATGATGGTTTGCTTTTTCCAGGATGCTGTCACTTTTTTTTTGTAGGCCACATATTGCTCTTGCCCAGTGCGTAATTTAAATTGAGCCGCATCCAGGTGTTTATAGCTGGCAACAATTGGGTTGTAGTTGAAGGCAGACTGAGTTTTTCTCAGTGGGGCAGTATGGTGTTCAGTGGGGGAGAGGATGTGGCACTATGGCCAGAGCTGCTGAATTTGGAACTGGCGAACCAGGTTTAGCCTTAATAACCCGTCCGCCAGACAACTCTCCTGAGAGAGCACTATCTCATGCTAGACCTTAGAAGGCTTCGCAAGACATTAGAAGCCCCGGTGTCGTAGCACCAGCAGGTGGACCCTAGCATTACAAGTGTAGGTTAACCTTCAAGGCTTGTCCATCACTATTCATACTGAAGTTCACCTCCAGTCTTGCGGGCAGGCCTATGAAGCAGTACACCCTAGAACAGTGACCCTGTCACTGAGATCACAGGACCCTTGAGAAGGGCCAGCTCTAGGGCGGTGCAACCGGTGTGACCGCACCAGGTGCTCCCTTTAGGTGGTTTTAAAAGCGCTTGCTGCCTCCTTCCTGGCCTACAGTAATTTTCGGTAACAATAAAAATGTCATGATGACTCTGGTGATTAATGTTCTTCCTAGAGAGAGATCGGAATTTTGTCTAATGGAAGATTTGACTCATGGAAAGGTAGCTCAGAGGGTTAATGTACCTGCTGCAAAGAACATGTACCATGCAGATCACAAATTGCACATAATGTAAATAGGCCAGTGGGCTACTGCTTTTGCCAGAGAGATCCTTTTGTTACTTGCAGTTTATAAGTTAAAATCCTAACATAGAACAGTGAGCTATTAACTGTCATCTACGCCGCAGCAACACAAGTCACATTTTTTATTAACTTTTGATACGTTTGAGCTACAAACAATTTATTAGTTTAAATGGTCAGATCATGTTGCAGATCTTGCATTATGAGGCAAATATGGCAGAGCCATTATTATTTAGAAAACATTTGCAAACTAGGATTTTTAGCCATTCATGTTTGAACTGCTGTTTTGGAAAAGGGAGAAGTGCTGATGACAAACTCCATGGCTCGGAGACAAATGGCTTGTGCTTCCACATTTTATCGTATTTGGGATCATTCTGTGATTAGAAGCATATCCCACTTTGTGAACACATTTTACTGTCATTAGATCATTATAACCTTAAATAATCATGTGTATCTATTGGTTGATAAAACTGGGCAGTGAAACCAAACAAATACAAAAAATTGGGATGTTTGCGCATTCTGGCCACGCCTCTGGCTCTGCCCACTGATCCAATCCTTGGGTTATTCCCGCCCTCTGATTCTCCGCCCACAGTTCCCCTACTTTTTTTCCCCCTCTTCGACCACTGATATATCGTGTTGCTGGATAGTGGGAACACCACACCAGTAAAAAGTACCATACCTATGATATTATAAATTCCAATAAACTGTTGACTAGCAGGTAGCCCACTGTACAACCTGATTAATGAGTCATTATCACACTGTTGTTAACAGGCACATTTTGTAAATATAGGACGTACATTTACAAACGTTACTAAGGATTCTGTATGGTCCCCTTATTTACCAACTGTGTCCACTGGCGGACTCGAAGCGGAGGAGGTCCATGCGGTAGGTCGTGAGGGGGTGACACCATGAGTTACCCGCACCGGGTGACACCAACCCTAGTGACGCCACTGAGACTTGGCACTAGGGACCTGGATAGCTGGAACCCAGTGCACTTCTGTCAAAATACCAGGCAAAATGTCGGGGTGACCATGTTAAAAAGGGGCACTTTCCTACACTGTGGGCTTTATCATTTCCTGAAAGCTTAGTAATATTTGGTATTCATTTTAAGTATAGTTCTTGTAGTTGCAGTCATGTCTTTCTGTGTAAGATCTCCCCCTCAGCAGGCTCGTTGTCATATAACAATTTAAAAAGAACATGTGTTACTGCCTGGCATTAAATTGTCAGTTTGCAAAGCAGACGTCTTCATTGCAACTTCTAAACAAATCATATTTACAACATTGGCACCACAAATCTAAGTGCATCAATTTAATTAGATTTACATTTTCTAGCACAAGGCTACAACATTGAAAATGACTCATTCTGTAAAAATGAGTAAAGGGCATCAACTGGCAGGGCAACCACTTTCCTCAAGAGATTTCAGTAAGCATCGACGGCAGGCAGAGTTTAATGGTTACACTATTTCAACATTCTTCTCCCACCACACAGCTGCCTTCCATTTGAAGAATCAACAGCAATATCAAGAAATGTTCTCTTCCTCTTCCGCACTAGTGACATCAAACACTCAAGGATGCATCCAATCCCACTCTTTCACATATAAAGCACAGCTTCTTAATTCTGAGTTGTGACATTACAGCTGTCAAGCAGGCCTATTGCTGACAATATAGAGAGGGCTTTGGGTCCTCCCCTTTCAACCATTGGCTTGTTTTCAACCCGCCTCTTTCAGCCATTGCTAGAGACATCTTGGCTCACCTCAAGGAGTATTCATCTCTCTCTCCTAAGGCTATTGGCTGTTTGGGTGTATGCTTGGGCCTCCATTTAAGTGCTTGCATTCAGCCGCGGCTCCTGCAGGTGAAAGCAGTGGGGCGGTGGGCCGGCTGGGGGGGATTACGAGAGACGACCACATGGGAAAATTAATTATTTATTGAATTTTCCCTTGTGGTCGTCTCTCGAAATCTCCCCCCCAGCCCGCCCCACCGCTCTTACCTGCAGCAGCTGCTTGCATTAAACTAAATGAGGAACCTTGCAGTTAGACTTTCCTTAATCTCGCTCTTGCTGAACCCATGTTTATGGCTCTACTACATGCGTTACCACATTAAAACCAGATCTATTGGCTTTGTCAATGATTGTTTCTCGTTGACTTTGATGCTGCGCAGCATCAGCCGAGTCTCATCTTCTCAGTTCTGTCAGCTGAGCTTAATCTTACAGGCTTTTATCAGCTGTCTCAGCCGCTGTACATCTTTGTTCAGCAAGCCAGGAAAAGGTTTCAAGTAAATTGGGCTATTTTCCAACTCTCCATGTCTTCTATATCACTACTTTTTCCAGTAAAATAACTGCGGAAAGATGCCGCCTCAGGGGGCTGATCCAGAGCTGAGAGGATAAAGGCTGTGTTGGCTCATTGCCATTACTCAGGCGTGTTCTTAATAAATAATTCTGTATTGGTGGCATGATATAGTTTGGTTGTCCAGGGAAGTTTTACAGTTTGATTTCTCAGAAATGATTAAGGCTAATTTCTTGGAGAGATATGGATGTTTTAATCAACCACAGACCCTCGAGAGGGAATATTTTTCAAAAAGGCTATCTGAACATTACATTTGGCAGCAAATGATAGTAAACATTGGCTGTATTAGAGTCATACTAGGAAAACTAAGTTTGTAAAACCTTTGGATGAGTGTGTAGGTAGGACTATTGCTCTCTGTAGGGCAGGACTTCTAGGGGCTTTATAATGCACTGGGAATCCTATACCCACAAAGGTCTTGGTAAATACTATGATTTGTAGCCCAGACTTTTCACATATTTGTTTTCCTGTCTTGAAAAACTGTTCCCCACCTTGTAATATCTAAAGATGATGTGTCATTTTTTAATCGTTGTTTTTCAAGTATAGGAGCTATTTTCCCTGCAAGTAGTTTTAGTAGTTAGAGGAACTAAGGGTTTATGTTTAATACCATTTTCATTGTTCATCAGTATCCATTGATTAACCCTTTGATTTGATTTCCATAGTGATCATTGAGACCTTCTAGGTGTCGGGAAACATCATTTACCCTGCATGCATTACAACGTGGTCATTACAACAACCGCATTGTTACATCGTATGCCATTACAATGCAAGCCGTTACAACGACTTGCTGTAGGGAGCAGAAGGTGTTGGATTTGAAATCCAACACCTTCCCTACTGTTGCACAGACTGGAGTTTGAATAGTAAAATATACTATTCCAACATTCAGCGCCCCCTACAGCAAGTCGTTGTAATGCTAAGCGATGTAACAATGCAGTCCTTGTAATGACCCCGTTGTAAGGCATGCATTCTAAATGCATGCATTATAACTTGGCCTATTCCTAGGTGTCTCCTATATAATCCAGTCCTGATGATGACCCTTATCGAAACAATTTTGTATTGTGGGTCGAAACGGATTTCAACACTCCTACACGGAGTGCTCTCTGTTACATCCTAACATCCTTATCTGTCACATGTATATACTTGTATTATGTATATCACTTGTGTGTTATTTACTCACTGCATCACTCTCACTGCACCATCACACAAATAGGAGCACCTTGTTTAAGATCGACACTTAGAATTACTACATCAAGTTCTTGTTTGTATCAAGATAATTTTTTTATGAGTAACAAAATAAACTTATGAATCGCATATTAAACCTTACGAATGAAGGTTTTGTTGTAACTATTGCTGTGGAATTCAAGAACTACACTTCCGCCACAGGGACTATCTGTGTCTTTAATAATTGTCCTACCCACTTTCCCTGGTTACTGGATGGCCCCTTATTCTATAGTAGAATAGTCCCGGATTGGCATGTAGTTGGCATGATGGCTCTGAGCTTCAGTCTGGGTAGCTGAGCTCCAGCTGGATCGTGCTGCAAGCAAGCAGACTTAAAAGCCCTGCAACAGTAGTAGTTATTTGCATTCAGTGTGCCTTGTGCTGTCTGTGACTGGGGATGTGTGAAATTTTGCAATGGCCATGAAATTCCCAACATTTGCAGATTTCATTTTACACAAAGTTCCATTCATTTTGCAGGTATGAATTTTCATACACCTTTTGAGGGGGACTAACTCAAACAGAACATTTCATGTGGGAAACAGCTTGAAGCAGAAATGGTCTCACAGGAGACATTTCTCCATGAGCGAGTTCCTTAGTCGGAATCTCAGGTCACATTTGAAACTGAGGCATGCTCTCATATTACATTTACATGTGTGATACCATGAACTTAATGTCTCTGCACTGATAAACATTTGTCCAAGTTGTCATTTAAAATGGCCATCACCCATTTTAAAATGTAAATTAAATATGACCGCCATATGTTATGACTCTTGCACATGCATGTGTCATGCCGCAGGCACATTAATGCAAGAAGACACTCACCTTTGCATGCAGCACAACGCATGTGTATGCATTGGCAGCCATCTTGGAATGAGCTGGAATGGCAATCAAAAAAGCATTTTAAAAGCCAATAGCTCAGCATTGAAGAGCCAGGGCCTGCCAGCTAGGCCAATGCATGTTTAAGAATGAAATCAGAGTATTAGAGTAAAACACTGGTGGCCAGTAAATCAAATATGCAATACCACTGTAATGGTGCTGAAGAATTCCTTTTTTTGCATTTTGATCTGCTCTGGCAGCATGAGTGCATTTCAGTGACCTATTATTAGATTTGTCAGGCAATCACTTCCTTTCTTCTAGCTACACTCACGAACTTCTGGAAACACAGATTTAAAAACAAAAAAAAAAAAAAAACATGAGTGATACATTATGGGGTTGGGGAAGAATGCCAGGAACCTTTGGTGCAGTAAGAACAAAGTCAACATTTTATTTGAATACTTCAGTAGATAGTACTAAGAGGATCAAATAACTAAGTTCTTGTGCAATTAATCTCTTTCATTTGGATTTAATAAGTGGAAGATCTGTATCTATTATTTAAATTAATTTAAAATTTCTCTAAATTATGTGTTACATTTTAGTTGTTCATCTAGAGAGTGCAAATTGAACACTGAATAATAATGTCCTGCTTTTCCGTGAGCTTCTATGATGTCAGTGCAAACTATATCCAAGGTTCTTCTCATTGGACTTTCTTCTCCAATAAATCACATCTGAATCCCTTTGTTTGTGGAACATGGAGTGTGTATGTCAGACATCACACCTAGAAACAATTGGACCTTGTAATTACAGTTATTGCCAATTAATTCACCAGTTGAATACTGAAATGTTTCCAAAATGAAAATGCTTAACATTTCTTTTTTTAAGCTAATGTCAGAGCCAATTTCCCTCTCTTCTTAGTAATCTTGCATACACTCTTAGATAGTGGCTTGGCTTTTTTTTCGTATGTGCCAGTTCAAGTCTATGCTCCAAAGCATGCTTTTCACAGAACGTGATTAAAATGTTGAATTAAAAAGCGAATAGTGCTTTGCTCCAATATATATGAAACATATAGGCTTAGATTTACTAAAGCTTTGTGCTGTTGCAAAACTACATAAAGTCTAACTATCAAGCCCAAACGGTGTTTTGTACTAGAAAGGGGCCTTTTTGCAGGGCAGCATTCTGTACAAATGTCAGACCACAGCCACCCCAGCACCAGAATATTTTACATAAATGTGTCCCTGCTGTCGTTCTATCTATGTGCAAACCATCTCTGGTGCACCTGTAATGTCAGGTAATGCTGTATCCATTTCAATGTCAGATTCCCTGATGCAATTCATGGCAATTTCGTTCTCAGATAGCCAGGAATTGCACCACAACTGCACACTTGTCAGTCTACCATCTCACCTCTATCTTTTACCAGACAGTGCTTTCAGCAGCATCAGGACCCTTGAAGCCATCTTCTTCATCTCTAGCATCTAAACACTTTCTCCCATTCTGGAATCATTCAAAAAGGTCAACAGACAAGTGCAGGTTGGTGTGCCGGACAGAAAGCCATTTTGACAACCCTAGCTGGTCATGGCCTCTCAGTAGTAGGGAACATCCACTGTATCATAGGTGTATCATAGGTGTATTTTATGCCATGTCATCTGTAATAGGGCTAACCATACATCATTTACAATAATGAGCATGGAAACTGAAGCAATAAAGACTAGTGGCCTGTTTGGTACAACTGTCGGGAAACGACCTTTACAACGCAGTCATTACAATGCACTACCTTTACAATGCAGTCATTACATCGCAACATCCTTTACATCGCATGCCATTACAACCCAGCAATTACAACACATGTCACTACAACGCATGCCATTACAACGCATAGCATTACAACGCATAGTTATTACCCCTTGTCAGGACTTGAAAGGATCTAGACCTCTCTGTCTGTTCAACATGTCTACGTTCAGCAATTTCATGTTTACCAAAGGTAAAGGCTATTACCTGGAAAGAAGCTTGGAGATTAAACTACTCCAAGATGGCCGACCATGCAGGGAGAGTGCAGTTCTAGTTTTCCTCTGCAAGCTGAGTTACGTGAGGCGCTCGCAATAGAACGTTGATGCACTTCACCTGAACTCTTGACGGAAGCACACGCACCTCAAGTATCTCGTGTTTAGTTAGTTAGTTTAGTCAGGTTATCGCCGAGTCCGTCGGGCTTTCGGTGGTGAGTTCTACAGTTATTCCTAGTGAGAAACGACTACGAGTTCAAAGCAGTTATTTCTCTTTCGTGTGAACGCTTGCTACAGAACTCATGCGCACCTCGCTACTGAGGAGAACGCTACTTCTTGAATCCTGCGCTATTGAAGAAAGACACTACCTCGTCGAGGGTATAGTGTTTGAGGCGGCGGAACACTCACAAGACTTCTTCATCCATTCAGTTCGACGGAATTGAATGCTGAAACACATCAGGCAGAGTACAGTCTCTGGTACCAGAATTCGTAATGGAAAACTAGAAACCAACTGCAGCCAGAGCTAAGTACCCATATAATGTTTGAGCATTCTGAAGAATAGTTTTATGATTTAATCATTCAAGTAAAGTCTACAATGAGTTAATTCTTATCAACTGATTCCACTTGATGTACACCAGTGAAGATAGAAAATGAGAGAAAGGTCATAATAGGAATAAGGGTCAGTACACCTCATAACCCAAAATTATAGACAAACAGAGTAGGTGGAAATAAAGATTAACTCAGTGTATGTTTCTTGATTATAACAGAAGTTCATCACACAATAAGAAATGTCTATTTAACGGTAGCAGAACTTATGAAGACATTTGAAGAGAAGCAAGACCTAAGGTTATCTTGGTACGTGGGTTGGATTTAGAAGGGAATTAGAGTTAATATAAGACTTGTGTTAAATAACTGTTTTGGGTTAGAGAGAAAACGGCCGAGCTGAGAACATTAGACGAAGAAGAAACAGAAGGCAGGAAGCAGATAACCGCAGGCAGTCTCTTTGTCTTCTTATTTATTTTATCCACTCCCCCTTCCCCCCTTGGGAGGTTCTGCTTGGTATTACTAAAACATTACCTGGAGACCTCCTTGGAGGGGCATCGGGAAAAGGCATCTCTGTTCCTGCGCAAGTTCTGGAAGCACCTGACAGAGTGAAGTGCCCAAGTATTGAAATGGCTGAGGGCTTAAATTTAAAAGATTTGGGAGAAGTCCTTGGTTTAATTAAAAAAGAATTAACAACAGTCAGAGAAGAGAATAGAGGGTTGAGGCAGGAAATGGTGGATGCGAGAAGAGAAACGGTAGAGTTAGCAACTAGATTAGCTAACATGGCTCAAACTTCTAGTCAGAGATTTTCAGACTCGGGAGGAGGAACCTTGGGTTCCACGTCTAGGTTAGCGACGCATGTAGTGCATTCCCTTTCCCCAGTGATTCCGTTAGCACCACCAGAACGATTTAGTGGGGATCCACAAAAGGCCCAGACATTCTTGACTCAATGTTCTTTGCATTTTATGTGTCGACCTGCGATTTTTCCGGATGCACAGACCCGCGTTGCCTTCATGTTGTCCTACCTCGGTGGTGATGCCGCCAACTGGTCAATGCCTATAGTTTCAAGAGATGATACCTTGTTATATAATTTTGAAGACTTTAAAAAAGAATTTCTTCGGATCTTTGATCGACGGAAGATATCACAGGCCACAGACAACGAGTTACTAGAATTAAAACAAGGTAATAAGGACCTGGTTGCATACTTGGCCCAGTTTAATAAGCTGGTGGTAGAAACAGACTGGCCAGAAAGCAAAAGAGCCGCTGTTTTTTATCGAGGTCTTAAAGATGAGTTGAAAGACATTTTAGCCCAAATTCCCAATCGTCCCACAGATATATCGGCCTTAATAGATTTGGTGTTAGAGATCGATTTTAGGCAGACTGAGAGGAAAGGAGAAAGAAGAAAGGAATTCAGGTTCAACACTCCAAGATTCGACAGAGCTAAGACAGATCCAACGAGAGCAACTGGAACAACCGAGGGTCAACCAGGGGTGGAGCCAATGCAAATTGGAGCAATTCGTGGTCCGCTAACTAAAGAAGAAAAAGAAAAAAGGCGACAAAATAATTTATGCATGTACTGCGGAGGTAATGGACACTTTGTAAAGATGTGTCCAAAGAAGCCCAAGATGTTTTCAAAGGAGAAGGAAAACTTCAAGCACCACCAGTAAACGGAGTTGGACTGGTGGTCGCAGAGAATAAATCAACTCCAGAAGAGCATCTTTTGGCAAATACCTTACAGTCATCTTCACCTCATTTAGTAATACCCATGACATTGAAATTCAGAAATAATACCTTGACTGGAGTTTCGGCCATGCTAGACTCCGGTGCGACTGGAAACTTTTGCGATCTAAGGTACGCCAGGAAGATTGGGTTGAGAGCTATTCAAAAGGCTACAAGTGAACCAGTGAGAGCGGTGGATGGAACAAACCTTTCTTCCGGGCCCATCACCAGTCATACGGAACAAATCAAGATGATCCTAAAAGAAGGCCATCAAGAAATCATACAATTTAACCTCATAGATGCCCCGCAATTTCAGATTATACTAGGAATACCATGGCTCTCAGAACACAACCCAAGTATTGATTGGGAGAAAAGAACAGTAGAGATGAATTCCAGCTTCTGTAAAGAAAATTGTTTTGATTCCCCAACAAGATCAAGAGAACCTGGACCCGCTTCACTTTTGTGTAAGCAAGCTGAGTCTGTCTGTGTGATTCACACAACAGAAATTCCGTAGGAATACAAGGAGTTTGAAGACGTTTTTGATGAAATTGAGGCTGAAAAACTGCCACCTCACCGATCCTTTGATTGTCAAATAGAATTGGAGCCAGGAGCAAATCTACCATGTAGTAGAGTCTACGCTCTTATGGAAAAGGAAAATGAACATCTGAAACAATACATTGAAAGATATTTGTCCAATGGGTTCATCCGCCCCTCCCAGTCCCCAGTCTCCTCGCCATTATTTTTCATCCCCAAGAAAGGAGGCGAGCTCAGAACTTGTATCGACTATCGAGCAATTAATAAGGTCACAATTAAGAACAGGTACCCTTTACCGCTCATATCTGTGTTATTGGACCAGGTGAAAGAGGCACAGATATATACAAAATTGGATCTTCGAGGTGCTTACCACTTGGTTAGGGTAAAAGAAGGGGACGAGTGGAAGACAGCCTTCAGGACTAATTTTGGATTGTATGAATACCAAGTGATGCCTTACGGATTATGTAATGCTCCAGCTGCCTTTCAGCACTTTATAAACCAAGTTTTGAGAGAATACATAGACCAATCCGTTATTGTATATATAGATGACATCTTAATTTACTCAAAATCTGAAGAAGATCATCCAAATCAAGTGAAAAAGGTATTACAAAAACTAAGGGAAAACCATCTGTATGTAAACTGGAAAAATGTGTATTCCATACCAAGGAAGTTGAGTTTCTGGGATTTGTCCTCACACCATCTGGAATAACGATGGATTCTAAGAAGGTGATGGCTGTCTTGAACTGGAAATCCCCAGCGAATGTAAAAGAGCTACAAAGCTTCATTGGGTTTGCCAATTTCTATAGAAGATTCGTTAATGAATTTTCACATAAGCTCATACCCCTTACTCGGCTCCTTCGGAAAGGTGTTCCATTTAATTGGACAGAAGATGCTGAAAAGGCTTTTCGACAACTGAAACAAGAGTTCACTACCGCGCCTGTTTTGTTACATGCTGACCCTGCAGAACCTTTTTACCTGAAAACAGATGCTTCAGATTTGGCGATTGGTAGAGTTCTCTCCCAAAGAAATAAGAGAACAGGACAACTTCATCCGGTGGCGTATAGATCTAGAAAACTAACCCCAGCAGAAATCAACTATACGATTACGGAGAAAGAATTATTAGCCATCAAGGATGCATTTAAGGAGTGGAGGCACTACCTGATGAGAGCCAGACATACAGTGACAGTGTTCACGGACCATAGAAACCTGAAATTTTTTAAATCAGCTAAGACTCTTACTCCACGTCAACTTAGGTGGTCATTATATTTCGCGGACTACGATTTTGTGATCACCTATCGAGCAGGAACCCAGAATGGGAAGGCTGATGCTTTGTCTAGATTGGATGTGGAAAAGATGGAAAAACTTCTAGAACAACAAACGATCATTCCTGATGATAAGATCGTGGCAACTGTAAATCAAGAAACCATTGAGGAAAAAATAATAAAAGCCATGTCACTTGAAGAGATGGTAGAGTGTCAATGCACACTAACCCCAGATTCGCTGGGGGAGGGAACTAGAGGCTGATTAGGGTAATAGGAGACGGCCTGCCTCCAACACAACTTGATATACACAAATGGGGCCGCTCCTATCCGAATGACCTAGAGAACAGCTGAGTAGTGTTATGTGACTGTGGACATCTCACTAAAAATTACGGACTGGCCTCACACACCACCTGGTGTCATGCTTCATCATCGGCCAGTCCTCGCCCTCTAAAAACTTGGTTTGATAGAGGGCGGGCATACACCTGACGACAGGGATGCACTTCTAACTAAGTGGGGCCCAAAGTGAATAAGTGAGATTAAAAGCCATTATAGTAACCTCATTCTCTATTTAATGGTTACGGAAACTATATGGTCTATAAAAACAGGTGTACGGCGCAATTGGGAGAAATTATTATTCCCTCGCCGTGTGGTCATTGGTCTGAAAGTGGGTCGACATGTTTCTGCCTAATGTCAACAGAGGTACTCGGCATTCATCAGGACCTAAATATATTACCAAGAAACGGGCTCCACTCTTACCAAATTATTGGTTAAATGGAATCATCGGTGGAGAGACCATGGTTACTCTCCACTGTGTGTATATGGGTCAGAAAAGTACCCTGTAGAAAAAAAGGAAATATAAAATAACACAAACTCAGCAACCAATAGGTTATGGGGTCATTCTCAAAGAATCAGAACAGGCGCAACTGTATCTTATCTAATGTGCGCATAGTGCAAGTGTAAAACACGTGACTGGCATATGTGAATACACAAGTGAGAAAACACACGGGGAACACAAGTACTCCCCATTTCTTACCTACAACCTAAACTCCATGTACTCCATGGGAGGGGGAGTAAAGGAGAACCCCTATAGTCAAACTCTGAAATGGCAAAAAAGAGAAACTAATTTAGGCAGTATATTGAAGCCAAACAATGATAAAAACTGGAGAGGGGGCATGATATTGTACACCATACCCTACTCGACATGCATCCCACTCTCATTCATCCAGAAAGCTGCGTCTTACTTCATCAAGGTGCGTTCTCCTCGGGATCACCTAGCTGTGTACCACACTCCTCCCCGGTGACAAGTAAGTGGGGGAAGAGCTCTCTGTTAAATAGCCGTCTTAATTGGTAAATTAATGGGAGGTACTCGATAGTAATGTAATTACGAGACCCAATGATGAGATCCGGTGTCCCATTCATTCTCAGTGTTGGAACTGCCTGGCTCGGCCTGTCTTCCGGGGGAAAGAGCGTCATAACATGTGACGCTACGGAGCAATATATCAAGATAACCTGAAGAAACATTGCCCAAAACATCCAAGTAGTCCCAAAGGAGGTGTCTAATTACTGGGATCAGAAAAAGCTCGATGCGCGTTTAAAGGAGGGAACGGCAACACCGCTTCGTGTGTGCTAAGAGACACTAACGTTACCACTGGGGGAGGGGCAAAAACCGGAAGACTACGTCCCGAGTGCTGGAGGGAGCGGAAGTCAGGCACAGTGCCGAGAGTAAGCCTCGTTAAAACATTGTTTGCTCAACTGTCAGGGGCTTCTCGAGTAAACATTACATACAGAGAGGCCATGTATATCAAATATTAAAGTGCACATAGAGTGATGTAAGACAGTTATTTCAATATCAACATATAAATTGCTTGCATTAGCGGCGGAGATATTCTATATTCAAAAGAGGCTACTACTATCTTAATGTAAAGGAGCCATCCTGACATTTACGATCATGATATACTTGTCAGGTAAACATTACATATGGAAAAACCATGTGTACCATAAATAAAAGTACACATAGAATGGTGTGAGAGAGTAATCTCAGTGTCTACGTGTGGACTGCTTGTATTAGCTGGGGAGACACTATGTTCAAAAGAGGCTAATATGATTTCAATGTAGAGGGGCCACCCTGACATATGTGATCTTGATATAAAGGCGCCACCTCAGACAGAAAGGGGGTATGTAAACCATACAACCGCAAAAGGGAGGAAACCACTGCGGAGTATCTGGTATATGTTGTGTAGGGAATATGGAATGAATGTTCTAGTTGTTATTTATTCCCATCCTGATATGTCAGGTAATTACCTTCCCACTTGAAGCCAAGGAATTGCGTCATTCAAGCCTACGTCCCATGTACGTAAGCGGAACACCCAGCGTTGTTCCCTTTGAAAGAGGGCTTGGGTTATGACAGTCTTTCTTTTTTGCATAACCTCTAAAACCACCCATCTGATATCAGTGTCTTTGTGGTTTGCCTCATGGAAATGTTTAGTTAATTTAGTATTGGATCTGCCGCATCGAATATTACTGCGGTGTTCGTTGACTCTAGTTTTTATTTTTCTAGTAGTCATACCCACGTATCTAAGGTTACATGGGCATGTCAGCAGATAGACCACCCCCTCGGTGTTACAGTTGCTAAAGTTCTTTAGCCTCCAAGGGTTCCCAGTCCCAATGTCCACTTCTTTTGTCATGTATGTCTGTGAACACGCTACACAATTCCCACACGGGAAATGACCATAGGGTTTCGGTTGGCTCCAGAGTGTCCCTTGAGCCGTAGTTATATTCTGATGTACCTGTGCCTGGACCAGGTCATCCCGTAAGCTCTTGCTGCGTTTAAATGCAAAAAGTGGGGTTTCCCACTTTTGATCAGAACTGTTCAGAATAGACCATTTTCTCTTGATAATATTTTGAATCCGATTTGATGCAGGAGTGTAGGTGGTTACACAAACAATCCTGTTACTTTTCTCTTTATTAGTAGTTTCCAGGAGACTCTCTCGATGGTTATTCCAAGCCCTCTTTTTTGCTCTCTTAACCATAGTTGTAGGATAGTTCCGGTCCAACAGTTTCCTCTCTAGTTGATTGGCTTGTTCATTGTAAGTACTCATATCAGAACAGTTCCTACGTATCCGGAGGAATTGTCCGACAGGTAGGTTCTGTCGCAGTGCTTTAGGGTGGAAGCTTTCATAGAGCAGTAAGCTATTTTTGTCAGTTGGTTTATTATGTACTTTGGTGTGAATCCCATCTGAGCTCATAGAAATCACCAGATCAAGAAAGATAGCTTGCTTATTGTCAATGGAGTATGTAAATTTCAGATGTTCATCTTTGGAATTTACCCATTGTGTGAAAAGGATAGCTTCTTCCATAGTGCCACGCCAGATGATAAGAATGTCATCTATGTAGCGTTTCCAGGTTTTGAGTTGTGCTGCATAGGGGTTATTCTGATTAAAGATGTAATCCTCTTCGAATTGGTGTACATATAAACATGCCATGCTTGGCGCGAAAGTACTCCCCATGGAGGTACCGGAGATCTGGTGGTAGATTGTACCTTCAAAATCAAAGAAATTCTCAGTAAGGGCAATTTCTGCACATTCTAAGATAAAAGGTATCGGAGTGATGTACGACCATTCCATATTCAACAGAATATGTTCGATTACAGCCAGGGTACGTCTCTGCGGAATGCTGGTATACAGCGCCTCAATATCCATGGTAATGAATATATCTTCAGTGTCGTTTATCTCAAGATCCCGTAGATGGCACAGGACATCTTTTGTATCACGTAGATATGATTGTGATTTCTGGACAATAGGTTTCAAGAACCAATCGCAGAATTGTGAAAGGGGTTCAAGCAGTGAACCTATCCCGGACACGATGGGTCTACCAGGAGGTGGAGTTTTGCCCTTGTGAATTTTGGGCAAGATATAAAATCTGGGAGTTCGAGGATTATCATTAATCAAAAATTCAGCTTCCTGTTTCGTTATCCAATTGTTAGTGACTGCCTCATGTACCATGATCCCAATCTGATTCTTGAGGCGGTTGGTAGGGTCACTGACATGGATCTCATAACTATTGGAGTCACTCAGTAGTCTATTGCATTCATTCCGGTACATATCCAGGTTCATGGTTACAATAGCACCACCTTTGTCAGCTGGTTTAATTACCAGTTCTTTGTTGTTTTTCAAGGCTAGAAGTGCGTTCCTTTCATCTTTTGTCAAGTTTTGATAGCCTTTGGTTTTCTGGAAGTCAATCTTGTCCACCTCGTTCAGCACTGCCTGTTCAAATGCCTGGATGTTACATGATATTTCTTGTGAAGGTGGCGAGAAACTGGATTTTTTCCTCAATCCTGTATTAGTTTTAGAATCGTGGTCATCTTGATGATCACCGAAGAAATCCCTAAGTTTTATTTTTCTGAAGAACTGGGCCAGTTCTGTGTGAAGGCGGAAGGGGTCATTAGTGGGCGTTGGTACAAATCCTAAACCCTTTGATAAAACCGATTCCTCATCCTGTGTAATTATATGGTCACTCAGATTTACAATGTTACTCAGTCTTTGCTCGTTGAGGGGCCGTTGCCCTTGCCCATGCTCCGGGTCACCGCCCCTGTCACATTCGGTGTTTGGTCGTCCCATTGGACTCTTGTGTTTCTTCTTTGTTTTTGTCTTCCTCTGCCCCTGCCACGGCCTCGATATAAAAAAGGCTGTGGTCCTGGAGGAAATCCAAATCCTTGGGGGTAGAAGGGTTGTTGCCAGAAACCGAAAGGGGGCATCGGTGGTGCATACATAGGGTGGTGTCGATTCTGGTATTGTTTTCCAAATTGTCTACCCGTATTCTCATCTCCGCTACTTTCCGAACTACTCCTATCTTCGCCTGAGCTGAATGTCCAGTTCTGTGGGGTTGGTCTGGGTCGTTGTTTTCTTGTTATTTTTGATTGTTGTAATTGTTGTGGCTGATCATAATATTCATCTGTCGTGTAAGGATAAACTGTGTCTCTATTGAATTTTTGTACATCCTTTTGCAATTTAGTGATTTTACATTGAGTTAAATATTCACGGTATTCTGATTGATCATTATTAATTTCCTCCAGTTTTTTCTTGTAGACAGTAATCTGAACAAGTGTTTTAAGTCGGCTTTCACTTTGTTGTATCTCTACTAGTAGGGCATCTGCCAGTTGTCTAGCTGTGTTAATTATAAGGACTAGCCAGTCCTTCGTGCATTTCCATGCAATACCGGACCAGTTGATGCGAAACTCTTTATTATCTAAAAAGAGTCTTGGTTCATTGGTCACCACTAAACCTCTAGGAGCTGTATTCTTCCTTAGATATTCAGTCATAAAAGCTCCATGAAGGGCTGTCCTAACTTGATGTTTTTTCTTAGCTGTCAGAGCTTCCCAGTCGTCTGAATTCTTCAGTGTTTGGGTTACTACAGTCTCCGCCAGAAGGGAAGGAGTTCTCAAAATCTCAGCATAATTTTCTTCTCCAAAAGCCAGTTCAGATTCCATGTTTGATATAGGGTGTCAGTAGGTAAAAGAAACACTTGTGTGAGGAACACTAAATGTAGTGAGTCCTAGGTTATCAACTAGACTTGCTTAGTGTAACCTTTATGTATTATTATTAATGTGAATACAAAAAACCAAAAAATACCCTAAAATATGTTCCCACAGCCGTTGGCTGTACCACTGTCAATGCACACTAACCCCAGATTCGCTGGGGGAGGGAACTAGAGGCTGATTAGGGTAATAGGAGACGGCCTGCCTCCAACACAACTTGATATACACAAATGGGGCCGCTCCTATCCGAATGACCTAGAGAACAGCTGAGTAGTGTTATGTGACTGTGGACATCTCACTAAAAATTACGGACTGGCCTCACACACCACCTGGTGTCATGCTTCATCATCGGCCAGTCCTCGCCCTCTAAAAACTTGGTTTGTCTAGATTGGATGTGGAAAAGATGGAAAAACTTCCAGAACAACAAACGATCATTCCTGATGATAAGATCGTGGCAACTGTAAATCAAGAAACCATTGAGGAAAAAATAATAAAAGCCATGTCACTTGAAGAGATGGTAGAGTGGTCAAAACAAGAAGTTGAGAGAGAAATAAGACACGGATTACCTTTTCGCGCAGGGAAACTGTATCTGCCTAATCGAGAGTTGCAACAATTGATCTTAGAGGAGAAACATGACAACAAGTTGGCTGGTCACAAAGGAACTTTGAAAACTGAAGAATTGATTAAAAGGAATTTTTGGTGGCCACAAATGTCTAAAGACATAGATTTTTACGTGAGGACATGTGAGGCCTGTGCTCGGGGAAAATCGGAGAGACAATCTCCCAAGGGACTCCTTCAACCCATGCCCACTCCCCCACATCCATGGCATACAATCACAATGGATCTAATAGTGGACTTACCTTCAGACCAAGGCTACAACACTATATCAGTATTCGTTGATGCCTTTACCAAAATGGACCATTTCATTGCCTTAAAGAAAACCCCAACAGCCCAAGAATTAGCTATTCTTTTCAACACACACATAGTGCGGGCTCATGGTGTACCCAGGGTAATAGTCTCAGACAGGGATTCCCAATTTCTATCCGATTTTTGGAAAGCATTCATGGAGGGGCTGGGTGTAGAAACCAGGTACTCCACTAGCTTTCATCCAGAGGCAGATGGGAAAACAGAGAGAGTGAATCAGGAGTTAGAACAATATTTACGGTTGTTCCTACTTGATCAGGAAGGGGATTGGCCAGACTATATTTGGGCAGCCGAGTTTGCGTATAATAATGCAAAAAATGTCTCCACAGGATACTCGCCATTCTATTTAAATTATGGGAGACACCCAAATTCCTCTGCGAATGAGAGTGAAATCTCCGTTCCTGCAGTAAAAGATCTGATTGAAAATCTGGCTCATGTCCATCAGACTGCTATCGAAAACTTGCGTAGAGCTAAGGACACATATAAGAAATATGCAGATAAAAAGAGAAGAGTGGGCCCAGTCTTACAAATTGGAGACAAGGTATGGTTGAATTCAAGAAACCTTAGATTAAAAGGGGTTCGCAAATTTCAGCCTAGGTTTGTAGGCCCCTACCAAATTGAAAAGATAATTAACCCAGTAACTTATCGTTTGAAGTTACCCAAAAGAATGAGGGTTCACCCAGTTTTTCATGTTTCCTTGTTAAAGAAAACTTCACCAGGTTTGAGATTAACACTTCCTCCTAGAGCTGTACAATTAGAGTCTGGAGAAGAATTTGAAGTTAAAAGAATACTAGATTCTACGAAACGTAAGGGAAAAATCTATCATTTTATTGACTGGAAAGGGTATGGCCCAGAGGAACGATCCTGGGAACTACATACAGATGTAAATGCTCCTCGTTTGGTGAGGGCCTTCCATAATAAATTTCCAAGAAAACCCAGACCGGAAGAGCCTCCCTTGCGAGGGGGTACTGTCAGGACTTCAAAGGATCTAGACCTTTCTGTCTGTTCAACATGTCTACAATTAGCAATTTCATGTTTACCAAAGGTAAAGGCTATTACCTGGAAAGAAGCTTGGAGATTAAACTACTCCAAGATGGCCGACCATGCACGGAGAGTGCAGTTCTAGTCTTCCTCTGCAAGCTGAGTTACGTGAGGTGCTCGCAATAGAACGTTGATGCACTTCACCTGAACTCTTGACGGAAGGACACGCACCTCAAGTATCTCGTGTTTAGTTAGTTAGTTTAGTCAGGTTATCGCTGAGTCCGTCGGGCTTTCGATGGTGAGTTCTACAGTTATTCCTAGTGAGAAACGATTACGAGTTCAAAGCAGTTATTTCTCTTTCGTGTGAACGCTTGCTACAGAACTCATGCGCACCTCGCTACTGAGGAGAACGCTACTTCTTGAATCCTGCGCTATTGAAGAAAGACACTACCTCGTCGAGGGTATAGTGTTTGAGGCGGCGGAAAACTCACAAGACTTCTTCATCCATTCAGTTCGACGGAATTGAATGCTGAAACACATCAGGCAGAGTACAGTCTCTGGTACCAGAATTCGTAATGGAAAACTAGAAACCAACTGCAGCCAGAGCTAAGTACCCATATAATGTTTGAGCATTCTGAAGAATAGTTTTATGATTTAATCATTCAAGTAAAGTCTACAATGAGTTAATTCTTATCAACTGATTCCACTTGATGTACACCAGTGAAGATAGAAAATGAGAGAAAGGTCATAATAGGAATAAGGGTCAGTACACCTCATAACCCAAAATTATAGACAAACAGAGTAGGTGGAAATAAAGATTAACTCAGTGTATGTTTCTTGATTATAACAGAAGTTCATCACACAATAAGAAATGTCTATTTAACGGTAGCAGAACTTATGAAGACATTTGAAGAGAAGCAAGACCTAAGGTTATCTTGGTACGTGGGTTGGATTTAGAAGGGAATTAGAGTTAATATAAGACTTGTGTTAAATAACTGTTTTGGGTTAGAGAGAAAACGGCCGAGCTGAGAACATTAGACGAAGAAGAAACAGAAGGCAGGAAGCAGATAACCGCAGGCAGTCTCTTTGTCTTCTTATTTATTTTATCCACTCCCCCTTCCCCCTTGGGAGGTTCTGCTTGGTATTACTAAAACATTACCTGGAGACCTCCTTGGAGGGGCATCGGGAAAAGGCATCTCTGTTCCTGCGCAAGTTCTGGAAGCACCTGACACCCCTACACTATCCAACACTTACCCTACTGTTGCACTCTCTGGAGTGGGAATAGTAATTTTTACGCCTACATTAGCCAACACTTACCCTACTGTTACCCCCAAAAATTATGCGATGTAATGGTATGCGTTGTAATGGCATGCGTTGTAAAAACATGCATTGTAATGGATGTTGAGATGGAAAAACTGTGTTGTAAAGGCATGCGTTGTAACGTCATACATTCCAACTGTCCCTTATAACTGCAACAACCCGATGTATATTTGTTGTTTAGGCAGGTATGTGTCTGCTGAAACCAGTCCTTTTGTAGTAAACAGAAATCAGGTTGTATCCTTTTACACAAATCATATACAAAACACATCATCATACAACTTGCGCAAATCTTACACCTTCAAAAATTCTTCATGTACATTAAACATGTGTCAAACTTAACTGCTCACAACTTCCCATCAACCTACGGATAGGCCATCGCAAGTATGTGGTCCATTAGGGGCATCAGGGTGCTGCGCACGTGCTTCCCACATTGGGAGGACTTACCAAGGTGGACTTCGGATGACCTCTTGGTCCGGTGTTGTATGCCCTCCCACCACTTCTGACAATGAATGCTGACCCGTTTGTACACCCCCAGGGTCCGTACCTTCTTGGCAATGGCCTTTCAATATCTGATGGGCGTTGAATTTTATGGATGCAAATTTTTGTCTGTATTGATGCAACACAATTTTACTTCAGCAATCAAAAGCATTAGTAAAAGAGTTACTACAAAATATATATATTTTTTCATCCTGCCAAAACTAAACAATAAATAATACTTTTGTCTCAGCCTGTTGACTACCCTTATACCTTGTCATTTCCAAGATTAGTAATCCAGGCTAGTGGCATCATCTAGGCCAGGGGGCTCCAACATTTTCTGTATTGAGCTACTTCTTATCTGTGAATATCATTGTGAAAAACTGAAGGCTAAACAACATGTGCATTGTAACTAGGCCTGGGAGGTGAACTCTGCTCCGTTTGCAAAGTTTGCAGAGTTTTCTGCACTCCTTGCTCCGTAGAGCTTACGAGTGCAGAAAACTCCGCTTCGCGCAGTGCAGTGGAGTTTTTTCCCTGCTCGCGATCGTGAACGGTAAGTTTTTGTGCGCGAGCTGCCGCTTTGGTAGAATTTATAACCAAGCAGCAGGAAGACCAGCGCTAACGTCAGTTCGCACTGCACTCCGCCACTTGCGGAACTCCACTGACTTTTTTTGTAACTTCGTGAAGTTCCGCGTATGTGAACTACACCAAGGCCTGATTATAACCACACACCACCATTCCCAGCTACATTGAGTTGAAGCCTAATGTTCATATAGCCAGATACTATGGTTTGAACTAAATACTATGACTATGGGCAGAATGAAAGGGCTGCCATGTGTCAGTGAGAACGTGATCTTTGGGGATGTATAAAATATGTGCATATGATGGGGATATATGTACATGGGTGACTGAGAGCCTGTGAAATGTACACTGCTTATATAATTAATAACTCTCCATTTCATTTTTCTTTCATTTAAAAACCTTCCAATTTTGAGTTGAGAAGGAATGTTTAGCTACTGGTAGCTCTCAATCGACTGGTTGGAGACACACCTGATCTAGGCTGAGTGATTTGTATGATTATACACATAGCAAACATAATTTTAATTTGGCATGTAAAAAGTTATATATATATATATATATATATATATATATATATATATATATATATATGCAAAAAAGAAGCAGAGAACTCTGGGTAGTTCTCAAGTTTAGGTGGAAAGCAGCTCCTGTATGGAACACTCTCAACACCAGTGACACTCTAGATCTGCTCACCTCAAATGTCTGTTTTTCTATCAAAATCTTTAAGCATAGGATTAGCACAGTGCCATCCACGCCGAGATAGAAAAGGACAAAGTCTTTTCCCTTTTGTACAGCGAGGTCTTTAAGCATAGAACTAGCACAGTGGTGTCCTTGCCGAGCTGTAAAATGACAAAAGCCAATTACCACTCCAGGCACCGTATTACAGCTTTGAATTGGTAAAATACCAATCAAACCAACCTGAAATGAGTAAAAGCAACCCCTGACACAGTGTTTCGCTCTAATTAGAGCTCTTCAGAGAGGTATAGCTTTGTCCAGACACAAGGGAGCACCCAGTATGAGTCAAAGAAATACCCTTTCAGGCATAGAGTGACGAATAAAATATGCAAAAAAGAAGCAGAGAACTCTGGGTAGTTCTCAAGTTTAGGTGGAAAGCCGCTCCTGTATGGAACACTCTCAACACCAGCGACACTCTAGATCTGCTCACCTCAAACGTCTGTTTTTCTATCAAAATCTTTAAGCATAGGATTAGCACAGTGCCATCCACGCCGAGATAGAAAAGGACAAAGTCTTTTGCCTTTTGTACAGCAAAGTCTTTAAGCATAGAACTAGCACAGTGCTGTCCTTGCCGAGCTGTAAAATGACAAAAGCCAATTACCACTCCAGGCACAGTATTACAGCTTTGAATTGGTAAAATACCAATCAAGCCAACCTGAAATGAGTAAAAGCAATCCCTGACACAGTGTTTCGCTCTAATTAGAGCTCTTCAGAGAGGTATAGCTTTGTCCAGACACAAGGGAGCACCCAGTATAAGTCAAAGAAATACCCTTTCAGGCATAGAGTGACGAATAGCATTTGCGATCTCAATGTGCCTTTCTACATATGGCCCAAAGTGCTTAAAAAATTCACACCATCATTGTTTTATGTAATGTAAAAAATTAATGACACTTCACTTCAATCATTGCACTTCACTCAATAACTCAAAGGGACATTCTAGATTGTGTACTAAAAAAAAGTCAGTTAGCCAGATTTACAAATACATTTTGAACATGTATCTGTTTCTCTGGTGAGCCATAGAGCTGGCTGTATAGGGACAAAACCGCACTTACCAACAACTCCAGCTCCTCTGGCGAGAAGGGTGGGGCCTGTCACCTGCTCTTCCTGGCCGTGTGGCTCCCAGAAGTTGGAAATTGCAGCAAAAGTTGAGGAGGTCTTATTGGCTGCAGTTTTAGGAGGCAAACGAGGTTTTTAAAAATTGCTGTTTCATGTACACAGAGTACGCAATAGTCCACGGCGAAGTACACATCCATTGACTATCATACGTTGCTTTCACACACGTTATCCTATGGTGGGTGGTGTTTGCACCGCTGTTGATGGTATTTATGCAGACAAAAAGAAATAAGATTGTGGGGGGGGCGTGGGTTGCCAGCCAACATGGCGGACATGGTACTGCCCTGAGTGTCACCGGGTGGTAGTGGCGCTACACCTGACGGGGCCCACCCTTGCATGAGATAGAGGCGGCACGGATTGGCGGGCCCTTCCTGACTGTCAACCCGAGCGCAGAGTCCCTCTGAAGAAGATGGCCGCCTGTGCTTAACTGCCGCGACTGGAGGCAGCAGTGAGAAGTCTGACCCAGTGCAGTCCTGTGCAGCTCTAAGTGAGTGGTGGGGTGGGGTCGCTCCAGTCGGCGGTGCGCATCGGGCCGCGTGGCCCCCCCTCTTTTGTACTGGCGGTGTAACCGGGGGAGAGACAAACCCCTGCAATATCCCAGGTGCACACGGGCAGCGGAGACTCTAAGCCCGGCGGGGTCCTACCTACCTGCGCGGGCCCCGTTGTGGTGGCGTGGCTCCTGCTGCGGGTGGCGGACGACTGGAGCGGGGACCGCCCAGACTGGGGTGCATGGCACCGATGAGACTCGGTGCTGGGGGCCATTGAGGCAGCACACGTGGAGCCCCTTCAAGCCTTGACGGAGCCATCCCCGGTGGGTTGCACCTGTGGTGAGGGTGCGACCCTGGTGTGGCAGAATTGCAGGAGTTGGGCGCACTCTCTGGCACCCCTGGAGTGGCCACGGAAATGGTAGGATGCCCCGCACCGGTCTGTGGCATCAACGGTGGCGGCCTCTTGTGAGAACGGTGGTGAGCTGTGCCTACTGATTGCTGCCTGGGGGCCCTGCTGGGACTGCCCCGCTGTGTCTTGACACCTGTCATCTTCGGTGGTCACTCCTGTCTTGGCGGGGGCCTGGCCGGGTGGCGCCCTGACACCATGCCCGTGAAAAGAACATAGGCACTGGGGGCGGCCCCTGCGGAACACCTTTGGAGAGGATAGCGGCCGGGTTAGGGGTGCGCCAACGTTTGCAACGACCTGTTGACCGCGCGCCCCAGCCTGGCGGCCGTCACGATCGGCTGCCCCCCTCTCGCTGGACGCCTGCAGTCGGAGTCCACCCCGGGCCCTCGTGGGGCATCATCTGCGCACTGACCGCAACCAGCTGGACGCATCCGCTGCACTTTGCCTCGCCGGAATATGCTCACGTGCACCTGCCACGGGAGCGGCTCACTCTGTCGATCACCCCTCACCGGCATACTGCCCCGGCTGGTGCCCAACTGCGAATGCCCACGGCGCAACAGCTCGTGATGGGTCGAATAAGAGCCAAAATGCAACAGGGGCCCCTGCGTGGGAATACGCTGGACCCTATAGCTCTGAGTACTGGTGGAGCAACGGAACGCACGACCACGGCCCTAGCAGCGAAAATAGACTCTGTCCTTGCAGCAGTGGAAAAGATAGGTGCTGCCTTGGAACACACCAGAACCTCCCTGGAAACCCGGATCGACAAGGTCACCTCGGAATTCGCCCTCCTACACGCTGACCATCGTAGGCTGGTTGACAAAGATACCGTGCAAGGCCAAACAATCAAGGAACTTCAACCAATCACGCAGTTATGCCGCAGCGCTGCAAGACCTAATGGCCTGGGTTAATGACCTGGAAGACAAAGCTGACGACACAGAGGGTCGCTCCCGCCGCAATAACGTTCGCGTGGTGGGCTTGCCGGAGGGCGAGGAAGGTAGACACCCGGAACAATTCACGGAACGGTGGCTTCGCGATCTCATGCCTCCAGGACTATTGTCCCAGCAGTTAGTGGTTGAGAGTGCCCATCGCATCCCGGCACAGAAACCTCAACTGGGGGCCAGGCCATGGCCATTCCTCTTAAAGCTTCTCAATTATAGAGACCGCGATGTGGTCCTCCGTGAAATACGCAAGTTGGACGATCTCAAAATAGGCGGTAGTTTAGTTATCTTCTTCCCTGATTATACAGCCCGTGTGCAAAGACGTAGGAGCAACTACACAGCGGTGAAGCAACAACTCCGTGCCCTAGAGCTACCATATTCATTGCTGTTTCCAGCCCGCCTACGTGTTGTGACTAAGGGGAAGACTCACTTCTTTGACTCCCCAGAGGAGGCATGGGACTGGCTTGAGGAGTCGGGACTGTGGTCGGGAGTGAGGCCTGCGAATTCGGATGGTGATGCTGCGTCGGGTAGGCAAACCCGGCATCGTCGTCGACGCGGGACCATGAGGAACATCCAGCCTGGGTCCAACCCCCTGAATCCAGAAAGCATGCAAAGGGAGAGAATGGAAGCCCTTGAGGCGGTCACCACCCTCGGCTCCCCACACGCCCAGGAACGTTTGGACTACCGCATGCAGCCCGCATTGGTCCCCAGCGGCTCCTCTTTGCCATCCACCATTGTCTCGGATGATCTCGCACTCCCTGTGGTGACTCCGCAAACTGCAGAGGATATCATCTGAACTGAATTTTTTATGTTGGTAACCATACTGGGCGGCTCACATAAGTAGATCATTGGCTGTTCATTCTGTGTTGCACCAATGGTTGGGGGCGGGGGGGGGGGCGTATTCCATCAGCGTCACTGCTTGGCCTTGAAGGTGTCAGTGAGGTGGTGTCCGGCCAGTCGGGTCATGTACACTATTTCACGAGGGTTGGGGGGGCTGAGCACATGAGGCGGCGCATTTCCCTAGCTCGGCAGTCTGACTGGCACCCCGTTGGTCCCATACGGTGACACTGGTGTTTACATTGCTGGCACACATTATATGCAGGAGCAGAGGGACGGCTACAACGCGGCATATCTGGCGCGCACACCCTCACAAGCACTCCACTGACTTAGTCTACGCCACTTCATAGCTCTAGAAGTTTGGACGGACACCACGCAATGTCTGCCCTCGATGTTACACCGTTTTTGGTTCGTCAGTTGTGGTTATTGTTGCAGCACACTGACATGACACTGCCTGTCCCCATGGCCCCGGCGCCTCCATTGCGTTGGCTTGCCCGAGATGGCACGCACTGATATAATTACGTGGAACATCCGTGGCATGTACACAACCACACGTCGCTACTCCATCTTTGCGTACCTTTGGAGATACTCTGCTGCCATCGCCCTCCTACAGGAAACACACATGACACAGTTGGAACTTGACAGATTACGCAAACGTTGGAGAGGCCAAGTATACGGCACCACATACTCGGCGCATGCACGGGGCACACTGATCAGGGTGCGAGCGGGTACCCTGTTCATCTGTACCAGCACAGAGATAGACCCTGCAGGCAGGTACACGTTGGCTCATGGCATGCTAAATGGTCAGCAAATACTGTTGGGCTCCATTTATGCTCCAAACATTGACCAGCCCTCATTACTGGCGCAACTGTCTACGGCGTTGGCCCCTCACGCTGGACTCCCATGGCTGTTGGGCGGGGACTTCAACTCGGTACTGGACACACACCTAGATAGGTCCTTCCCACCCCTCCGTACCACACCGGCTGTTTCAAACGCGCAGGCCCTCGCGGGTTGGCTTTCGCACTGGGCGCTGCTAAACGTGTGGCGCAGCCTACATCCAGATGCCCGTATCTACTCTTACTACTCCGCTGTCCACGACCTCCATGAGTGATTAGACAGGGTGGTGGGCTCCCACACACTGATCCCGCTGGTTGAAAATGCTTGGTGCAACGTGGAACATACGTAAAAATCTGGCACTGTCGCTCACCCGCATCGAATCGCAATTACTCAAATATGAACGGGACGGCGATGGCGGAGGCCGCCACTCTGCTCATCTGGCTCGCCTCCGGGCACAACATGCAGATCTCATGGAGCGCCTGAGTTGTCACAATTACGCGGCCCACACGGCATGCCAAGGTCGATAGGGCGGGTCGCTTGTTGGCTTGGCTGCACAAGCAGGAAAATGCTCACGCCCCGATCGGAGCCATACACACACCCGAGGGGTCACTAATATACACGCAACGCGAGATACATCAGGTGATGTCAGACCATTATGCACAATTGTACCGCTCTGGGGGACACTGCTCCGGGCCAGAGCTGGACAGGTTCCTGGAAGCCGCCCGCCTGCCCAAGGCTCCCATGGAATATCTAGAGTCGCTCGACGGCCCCCTTCATCCTGGAGGAAATTGTAGAGGCGATCGGCTCCATGGCAACTGGGAGGGCGCCGGGGCCGGATGGCCTCCCTGCTGAATATTATAAGGCATATCGGGAGTCCCTAGTGCTGAAATTGCACGCCCTTTACTCCGCAGCTCTTGAGGAGCACATCTTACGCCCTTCAATGGCGAGGCCTACCTGGTGTCCCTGCTCAAGCCAAACAGGGATCCCCTGAGCCTGGGATCATACCGGCCCCAGGCTCTGCTTGACGTGGATTATAAAATATTCGTCAAGGTGCTGGCGGAGCACCTGGCGCCGGTAGTACCTAAGCCGGTACACAGCAACCAGAACGGCTTTGTGCCCAAGCGCAGTATCTCACTGAGCCTGCGGCGGTTCTTTCGGGTGGCATCGGACGGTGTACAAAGGTGGCCCAGGGCAGGGTGTCTTGTACTGGACCTTGAAAAAGCCTTTGATTGTCTGGAGTGGGGATATCTCGCGGCAGAGCTGACACGCTACGAGCTGGGTCTGGGATTTCTACAGATGGTTGCACTCTTGTACAGGAGCCCCACAGTGAGGGTGAAAACTGGGCCCTACATCTCTGCAGCAATACCAATTTGTAGGGGTACCAGGCAGGGGTGCCCACTTTCACCTCTCATGTTCGCACTGGCAATCGAGCCCCTAGCAGCGACATTGCGTGCGACACTCGGAGACGGTATCCCCTTAGGGGACGCGACACATCAGGTGTCGCTATACGCAGATGATCTCATGGTGTACGTCAGAGATGTGGGTAATATCCCAGCCACTCTAGAGCGCGTGCTGCTCGACTTCGCCGCTCTCTCAGGCCTCAGGGTGAATGCCACCAAGTCCTGCCTTTATGTGTTCGGCGGGGATACCCCGGACCTGGGCTATATTCTGGATGGCGTGCGTGTACAGTGGAAAGCAGACACTTTCCGATATTTAGGAATTCAGATATATCGTCAGCCGGCAGATCTCATTGAGGGCAACCTAGGCAGGGCAGTAGGAACGATAAAGTCCCAGATGCGTTTTTGGAGCACATTACCACTCACGGTTACAGGCAGGGTAGCCCTATCCAAGATGGTGATCCTCCCCCGTCTCCTGTACTACTTTGCCAATCTGCCAATATATGTCCCGGCGGCCTTCTTTATCACACTAACGCAGTCGCTTTGTGACTTCATCTGGGGTAGTGCGCATCATAGGATGGCTCTGCCCATGCTGTACTTGCCCACCTACCAGGGAGGTCTGGCTGCGCCGTGCTTCGAGCATTATTATTTGGCAGCACAGCTACAATGGATAGCCCGCTGGCTGGCACGCAGAGGCCTTGACGACACTGCAATCACGGCACCTCCCCTTTCTCTAGCTGGGATCACCAAACTATTTCATCCCGCAGCGAGGGCCTCAATGCTGACATCACTTCTCATGGTAGTGGCCTACAAATGCTACCGCCGCAGTCTCTACCTTACTAGAACCCTGGTACCCTATACTCCGGCCATACCACTGGAGGGCTCCCCCAGTGGGCTGGGGGCGCTCACCGCTCCTGCACTGGTGGAGTGGCACGAAGTGGACATACGGACCCTGGGCAACCTCTATAGGGATGGCACCCTCATGCGTTTGAGTCCCTGGTCGAAGAGGTGGGCCTGCCATCTGGGCAATTCCTCAGACATCGCTCCCTGATCGCGACATTGACCGCTAGATGGTGGGACATGAAGGAGGAACCGAGCCAACACCTCACCCTGCAATATCTCCATGTTATGGGAAGGGGCAGACATTTGATTCGGTGGTTTGCGACCTCCCTAGGCACGCATGCAGCGATCAGCCTGGAACCGCTCCACCGCAAATGGGAGGCGGACCTAGTGAGGCCACTGGATGATAAGGAATGGGGCAAGATGCTACAGAGTTCAATACGCATACCTCGAAACATGCGGTTCCGCCAAATACAGTTGTTTATACTTCATAGGGCATACCTCACGCCCGAACTGATTAATAGATACTTTCACCGTACTGACGCGGTTTGTACTTGCTGTGCGGAGCTAGGAGCCGGGCTTCTACACATGCTGTGGAGTTGCTGCAGGCTAGGCCCATACTGGGAGTCGATACATGGGACGCTACATGCATGCACAGGCCGTACCATACCACTTGAGTGGCCCGTTTACCTACTGCATCTCTTCCGCAGAACGCCATCTACGAAAGTCACCTCCCGCTTCCTCGACTTGGGGCTGGTGGTGGCTAAGCGGTTCCTCACTAAACGCTGGAAGGTGCCGGACCCACCGCATGCACGGGCATGGTGGTACTCGCTCCAGGCATGGGCCAAGGCGGAAGGCATAGCTCTCCTGAGAGAGGAAACATTGGGACTCCGGAAGACACCTATCACAACACAATGGGAAGGTCTCTTACAGGCCTTGACACAGATTGGGGGGGCACTGCGGTAGGGACATTCCATTCAGGAGGGTGGGACCTTCCTGTAGATCGCTGAGTAGGCTAATGTGGATCGTTTGCCCACCACACAGTTGGCTGTGCACTACCTGATACTTGGAGTGGGCGACGTCGGGCTGTTGATGTGGTGATGCCCGGCCGGGAGGTGTCAGGGGTAGGGGGCGTTGGGGAAATGTGGCGGGATGGAAATTTGCATGTCGGACTTTGCTGCTGTTCTTGGTTTTTGGGGGCTCCTGAAGTTCTGCCCTTTCATGTTCTGTTTTTTACTATCTGTATAAGTACGTATCCTGAAGACACTGCGTAGACTCTATGCATCATACCACTGGACCTATACTAACAAAGCATGATGCCGGGTACGGTATCATAGTTTGTATTGTCACCACATTGTCACTGACCGCTCTATATACCGGGTGGGGGGCTTCCGTGATTCACGGTACTGCTCATTTGTTTTGTCTAATGCTTTGTGGTGTGGTCGATGTTCATCGATGAATACTGCCTGTTTGTAAACTGTAAACTCTGCAAAACAATAAAAACAGATTTAACATAAAAATATAAAAATAAAATTTAAAAAAATAAAAATAAGATTGTGTAAATTTTACATTAACAATGTATTATTTACACTATAAAAAATTATTAATTTGCACATGTAATAAATGTTAATGCGCAGTGATTGAAGGGAAGTTTTAATAATTGCATTAGACTTGTTTTCTGTTGAATGTTGGCACTAAGCCAATATGTGCTGCTTGAATTGCTCTAACAACATGTGGTTGTCGACCCAAAGCATACTAATTTCCCTTCACCCTGGCAAAATGCTAATTTTGTGTTAAGTGTATGAAGCTGTTGGTATGTCTCATCAATGTACAAAGAACTTCTCGTAGCACACCACTTAAAGTTGGTTGAGTCTTTCCCCCAGATACTGCAACAGTGTGTTGGAATTATCTAGTGGCCACAGAATTGAGTACTGCCTTGATTTATAACTATTGGGGTTATTGTTGGGGCAGATATGGCTCCAGCTCATGCCATAATTAAATAATATTTTGTCTATTGAATCTGATTGTTTTGATTGTATCCCCTTCTTCCATGGTGACAAAATGCAGAACTGTAAATGTAAAAATGCCACTGCGTATTTGTGTTATGTATGGTGCTATGTTTTTGATGTCGGTCACGTGGGGCCTCTGCTCCCCCATCTCTTCCACCTCTCCTCTCCCCTCTTCTCTGGTCCCCTTCTTCTATTCCCGGCCAGGACCCCCCTTCCCTCCCGCTGCCCTCTCCATTGGCTCTTCCTCTCCAGGTGGCCCAACACACCCATTTAATTGCCTACGGGATGCCTACTGCTATGCTCCACCGATAAGAGTGTGTTGGCCTGTGCCTACATATAGAGTTCGACCTTTACTTTTTCTTTTAATGTTAATTCACTTTGTTGCCACTATGTGACTTAATGTTAAGACCTGATCTGTGTAATAATGATGCATTTTCCTTTTGCTATCATGACTCTTGTTACTAATGGTTGATGTATCATGCCATGGAACTGTACGATGTCATGTGTGGCAGAGTGAACTTTATTTCTCACTGAACTGGATTCTCCTGGCCTCCTGTCTGAGCTACTTTACTTATTGTCAATATAATGTCATTGCTGGATGATGTCATGCAGATGTTAATGATCTCATTATGTCAAAAATTAATAAAAATCATATTTAAAAAAATGTATGGTGCTATGTTTAAGAAAATCTGACAGACCAATCTATTTCACATTTAATAAAATGCTAGATGATGAGTTTTTGGTATTTGTGTTTTGTTGTCATGGTAGAAAATTGTGAGAAACAGTACCTACCTGAAATTCATTCATAAATAAACAATCATTTAATTGGTTACATTTTAAAATGTATGATAAAAGGAAACAAGTGAATGAATATGAAAAAAACCTAGAGCGTCAGTCTTTGACTTTGTTATTTTTGCTTTTATTAAACAAAGTAAAATATACTAAAACAGGATGAAAACCAAAAATGAAAAAGTCAGTCATGGTAAATGATACCAGTACTGAAGAGCAAAAAGTGTTTGAAGTCCAGTGTCCAAAATACAACTGTCATCAGAAAGGTAAATGTGTCCAGAAAATAGTCCACAGAGTGAATAGTATTCACACACTGGAAGAAATTATGTTCTGGGTCTCTTGGTGGTAGTCTTGCCATGCTCTCCTGGTGGTACAGATGAATGTGTGCCCCTGGCGGGGGCTGGTGAATCCAAAGTTGCAGGGACTGAGGTGGGTGCAGGTGTTGTCTTTCGTGGCAGGGCCTCCATTTCTGTGGCTGAGGCAGATGTAGTTGGCTCAGATGTTGTTGGACCACAGAAGGGGGAATATGGTGCTGGTAAGGCCCTGTACATATGGATGTAAATGTCAGGCAGCAATCCACTCTGGGAGCCCAATTTGAAGTTCAGATTCTCCATCTGTACACTGTGCTCCCTCTGCAACTGCTTCATCTCTACTCCCAAGACTTGGTTGATGGTGGGCTGGGTGACAGTAAACCCAGTGGCCTCATTATGCTGGCACACAAATTCCCTCACATGACCCCCTACCCCTGCTACCTGTGCCCTTGACCCACTGTGCCCCATAGTAGCACCCTGAATTGGAAGTGGTGGTGGTGGTGCTATCTCAACAGCAACCAGGAGTGAGGGGGAAGGGGCGTAAGATCAGTTGATGTTGGTTTGGATCCAGGAAGTGGAGGTAGCCATAAGCCAAGGTGTTTTGACAGCTGGGGTGTGAGGTGTAGGTGTGGGCTGAGGGAAACTCACTGGAGACATCTGCCCAGGCAGACTAGATGGACCAGCCCACTACTCTTCATCAGGACTTTCAGGAGTGGAGTCCTCCCTGGAGGGATTGATCAAGGGCTGGAGTGGGGTTTTTTCTCAGTGACAGATGTTTGGTCATGTGCTCTGGCAGTTGGGGCTATTTTGAATGTGAAAAAATGAATACATTGCAAAAGTTTGGATTATACATCCAATTAGTTTCAAGCAAAAAATGTAGCAACCTAACAGGGAAAAGGAACATAATATCATGATTATACCTTTCAGTGGCATTGTAATTAATTAATTAATTACACAAACAGTTTGAATTTCAGACAAAACTATTTCAAATAAACAGGTAAGAAGATGTCCTGAAATGAAAAAAATATACATGAAATGTATCAACCATTCAACACCACACAGTAGAGATGAGAAGTGTCAAATTAACCATTCCAAGGAATAGCAGACCGAAAAACAGACATTTACACAACTTAGGGCCACATTATCAAGGACATTATCGCCGCTTTAGCGGCAGGAAACTGGCGCTAAAGCGGCGATAATGGGCTTGATAATATGCCCTTGAGAATCAGAACCTGGGCTTCTCTGGGAATTCACAAGGGCATATTATCAAGCCCCATATCGCCGCTTTAGCGGCAGTTTTCTGCCGCTAAAGCGGCGATAATGTTATCGCCGATCCTTGATAATATGGAGAATAGAAGGATAAACAGTGCAGAGTCAACTTTTCACACATTAAAGTTATATTCTGCATACAAATTTACATATCTTACATTTTTTGGGACAACAAACTGATGACATCCATTTAATTACATTACAAGAAAAGGGCAAGATATAACATTCAACGCAAACAATTTTCAAAGAGATCATCACATAGAGATTAATCAATAAATTACACTTTACTGCATATGAAAATATGATAGAAAAGATAGAATGAGCAAAATTACATTGCAGTATTATTATTATTATTTTCACAAAACAGATGTAAGGCCTCATGGTAGTTGTAGTTATTTCTCTGAAGCATTCACAACACTTGCAACATTGTAACTTGAACATAGCTAGTGAACATCTGCAGTAAACAGAGAACAGACATTTACTATATGGAACACATATATCTTATTTGTTATTTGGTGTACAAACACTTACAAGCACCGTCACATCATGTGAAATGTAATGGCGATTGAAACCTGTTATCTTAAATACAACACAATACATTCAAACAAAGAAGCTAAACAAGATCTTACTGTTGAATTTAGGTTTCTATGTAAAAAAAGTGTTGTACACATTAGCAACAGCTAACTTCAAAGAACACAGAGGGCCTCATTTATGAAAAGTGATGCATCGATGCGGGAAAACAGCGATGAGTAACTTTTCAATGCACCCTCCTTGCAACATGATGGATGTGTCATATTTACTGTATGACGCATAATGTCGCAAGGAATGACAGGTATGTCAGATTTACTGCGTAACTGTCGACGCAAAAATGATGCATTGCTGGAGTTGTGTCGGAAGTGTGATGCAGCTCCAGCAATGCAGAGGGGAGTGCTATGGATAGATTTTGACGCATTTGCGTCCTAGAAGTGACACAGTGAAATCTCATAGATTTTACTGTGTCTCTTCTACGAGGCTTTCCTGCGAGGGAGTGCCCCCTGCATACATTATACCTGATGCAGCTATAATGTAGCGCAGGGGTTTACCAAGTGAAGCATCTGCTTAGATGCATCATTTTGTAAACAAGGCGCAACAGGGGGCATGTTTTACGCTGCTGATGAATCACAAAAAGTGACGCACCTGTAGCATAAAAGTGACACAAGACCTCATAAATAAGGCCCAGGACATTTAGGTTTAGTGACACGTTGAAAAGTAAAACTTACCAGTCTCCACTCCACCAGGGATTCCTGTCAAGCCTTCAAGATGTAGGATCTGCAAAAATGTCTTCTCCCAGGGAAAGAGTTGTAATGTGGGTCTGAGAGAACCACCACCAGTCCTCTGGGCTTCCAGGTGATGCTTGGAAGCTAGGGAATGCACTCTCCCCCGCAGGTTGTTCCACCTCTTCTTCGTCTCTATTTTTTTTTCTTTAAAGAGAAAAAGGGGTCAGAAGATAACCAGGGGAGTTACTCCAGTTACAAATACATGATTACAAATTAATTATTGAGCCTGCCGTACATAGATGGACAACAAAGTAAATGAAATACAGAATATAAGACCAGTATATCAAGGATACAAGAAGAACATAAGTAAATTGAACAATAGAAACAGCTCCATTCCACAGCATATGGACTATAGGGTCATAAGAAATAGCTTAAACATTGAACTGAGGATCCAAAATAAATACAACTCAAGTTCCATTGAATAATTTGTGCGAACGAAGACCTCTAGCTTTGGCCAATGGCAATTTGACTTGTATATTTTCAGAATGACGGCCCACCACTCAGCTGTTCTCGGCGGAGATGAAGAGACCCATGGCCTGGTGACAGAGAGCTTACCAGAAACAATTATTGAGAGCAGCCATCTTAACCCAAGATCAAATTTCATTTATATCCCATCATGATCCCCTTAGGGGTAAACTGCACTTCAAATCCAAGACAAGATTTTGTTAGTTGTGCCACCCCTTCACAATATACCTGGAGGGTAATGCAGGTAACAAAAATATGTAGAATATCTGCTACAGAGCAACCACAAGTAGGGTAACTAGTCTTATCAGCGGCGTGGTTCCCATCCAATTTAAAAATGCTCTCCAGCATGTAATACAGCAAACAAATGGTCCTTAGTTGTTGCAATGCACCAAAATACCCACGGTATCAAGAGTACAATGAATTTCTGAGGGCAAGATCTTGGAATAAAGCATGCTGCTCCACTTGGCCGCAAGTAGTGGTCAATCGTCAATCCTATGCTAACAGAACCCTTGATAGTTTGTGCTAATTAAAGGTTTCCTGCGTGCCTTATTTAAGCAAGACATTCTATGAGAACCTGCCAAATCAATTGGATACTTGCAACCTGATACAAAATAATCCCTTAACTGTAATTATAGGTGATGAGGGAGATCATAGGAGGCCTGATGCCCAGCGAATGAATGGAATCCATAAAGATTGCAAAGCTGCCCAACTGTCTCCAATCCTAATCTTATCCAATTCTTGCCCATTGTATCGTGAAATACTTCCGGGAATGCTGTATTATCCCAGTGTGGTTTGTCACTGTGCATCAAAGCTAAAGAATGTTTGGCGCATATTTCCCACCAGATACGTATACTGTCCTTAAAGAATTTGAACTTTATACGTTTTTAGAAGTTGTGATCCTCTAATCTATGGAGAAATAGCCTAAATTCAGGCCCTAATGCAAGTCAATCACCAAGTAGTCTGGTTCTGCCTATATTAGCAGATTGCAAAAACGACCCGCACATGCTGCACAGAAATATAACTTAAAATTGGGTAACGGCAACCCCCCCCGCTTGTAAGGAAATTTTAGAAAACATATAGCACATCTATAGCCCCATATAAAACTGCCTATAATGCCTTCCAGACATCTGCAAAAGGAGTTTGGGCCCAAGAGTGGGACTGCCCAAAATAAATAAAGCAATTTTGGCAGAACATTCATTGTTGAAATGTCACAACAGCCTCTAATGCTAATAGGGAGCCTGTTCTAGAACCCTAGTTTAGAAATGACATAGAGTAATAGCGGCTCATAATCCAATTTGCTAATTGTATCGACATGAGTACTTGACACCCAGATATATAGCTGTTGAAGTTGCCCATGCAATTGGGTCATCTGGTTTAAAGTTTAGTAACACTTGGGTTTTAGCTACATTTAGTTTATAGCCTGAGACTTTTCTGAATCTGTTAGCTGCGTCTGTTATGCAATCCAACGCAACTGAAGGGTTATATGAAAAGATAGCAACATCATCTGTGTATGCAGTGATTTTAAGTTCGCAGTCACCAGAGGTTAATGGCTGAATTCCATTATTCAACTAGAGATTGCAAATACAGCTACATATAAAGAGCAAATAAAAAAGGAGATAATAGACACCTCTGCCGGATGCCCTGATGGATTTTAAACAGCAGTGAAAATTTCTCATCATAGGCTAGCTCAGCACAAGCGGTCCTATATAATGACTGTACCCATTTACAGAACCGATCCTCCACACTCAAAGCTCCCACTGTCACCCATAAACAATACCAAACAACGTGGTCAAAAGCCTTCTTGGCAACTAATAAAACCATGTCCACTAGAAACAGGGGTACCCCAATTAGGATAATAAGGTAGAGCGAAGGGGAAAATAAGCTCATCAACAACTCAAGAAAAATATGCTCTACCTAAACATATATCAATGGATCAGGAAGATCTCTCTGATTAAATAAACAAATTTGCCACCATAAAGAGAGGAACACACACTCATAGAAGGCATCAGGCAGTTGATAAAGAAGATTTATGATATTTTTATTATTGTTTTTTTTATATAAATCATATAAGATAACGAATTCAATCAGTGAGTTAACACATAGCTCCTAAACAGAAAATGAATGCACATATGATAATTGATAATACACAATACACATAGTAATCAAAAAGTGGGCCCCCTTCGGGGGTAGAAAAGAGTGAATGTATAATTAAATAACAATCAAATGATCAGGCATACAATACATTCATACACAATCAACCTTAAATGGTAAAAACATACATTGACTCTTAATTAAAAGTAGAGGGACAAAAACAGTGAGCAGAGGGGAAATCTCCTCGTGGTGAAAGGGTGTCTAGGATCAGGCACCGCTAGCTCATAGGGGGGGGGATGCGTCAGGACAAATGCAGTGGGACACGCCAATAAAACCATACCTATTCTTTTGTCAGATCTAACTGCAACATCAAAATCAGTGATTGCCGCATTGATGTGGCTAGTGGTGTACCTGCCTGGTATGAAGCCGTGCTGCTAGTGTGAGACTTGGACTGACAAGAGAGGAGCAAGTCTGGTGGTAAGGATCTTTGCAAATACCTTTGTGTCAGTGTTGATCAAAGATATGGGTTGATAAGAGCCGCTGTCATCAGGCTACTTACCTTACTTCAGAAACACTATGATATTAGTCATGTTACAGCAATCAATTCTCCACCTTTATCAATATGTTGAATTACACTTTGTAAAACTCAAGTGGGATAAAATCCTCACCTGCCGCCTTGCACGGTGGCAGGGCTGCAAGCGCCGAATCAGTTTTCCCGACAGAGATGTCTTTCTGAAGTGTGGATGCCTGAGGAACCCCTGAACACGGTAGTCTGCAGCTCTGGATATATTCCATAGACCCAGACAAACTAATCATTTGGGGCTCGTTGTATAGAGCCTGATAGAAAGATGGAAATTGCTCTGCAATAGCCTAGGGAGGAGTATGAACTATTCTACTGCTGCCTTTAATACACTGGATTGTGCACCTTGATTTTCTATCAGAAATTTGATGGGCCATAACCCGCCTGACCCTATCCCCATATTCATATTGGAGAGAACTAGTTTACAGATAGCTAGCAGCCACCTCTGGACTTCCGGTAGCTATTGCCTGAGTGTGCAATATTTCCAACTGTAAGATTGACTGGCAGAGCAGTCTAGCACTGTCTTGCATGTATGCCTTCATCACACACCACCAGCGGTGAGGCGGTACCTGTATTAACCCACAAAATTCCATGAGTGAGCCAGAGATATACTTGCAGTAATCAGGATTTTGGGAGAAGGTGGTGAGGGAATGAAAACTGACACTGATCCTCTCTAAACTTTCTAAGATTAAGTGATAGTAAAAATGGAGTTATGATCTGAAGTGATCTTGGGACAAACTTCCATTTCTGAATCTTTTATCAATCGCCCACTAGAAAAGACAGTAGCTATCCTGAAGTCATGTTTATGTTGAGATGAAAATAAAGTATAGCCTAGCTTATTAGGGTGTACAGCCTTCTATACATCGGACAGCCTAACTAGACGAGTGAGTTCCAAGATAGATGCCCTCGTTTTAAACATGCCGGGAGAGGCAGAGTGATTGGTCGAATCAATGCTATAATCCATAACACTGTTAAAATAGTCCATTGTAAGTATTTCCCCCAAACAACTGAGCAATTCAAAACAAAGCATATCCAGTATCCCAGGCTCTTCTATATTTAGCCTGTACATCGTGCAAACAACATACTTCTGACCATGCATCACCAGCTGGGCAATCGCCCATCTACCTCTTGGGTCTCATGCAGTTTTCACTTTAAGCACTAGGTTCTCAGCAGACATAATAGCAATCCCCCATATGGAAACAGATTGTGATGTACTTGTAATAATATTATAGCCAAGTTGCCTAATGCAAGAGACGGTGCTTATAAGCAAGATGAGACTTAGTTAGAAACAGTAGCTGTGGGTTGTACATTTTGTATCTATTCCCATACTAACTGTTGTTTACTGGCCGAACTGAGGCCGGAAACATTCCAACCACATACATTTGAACCTAATCATTGCAATAAACCATCTTCCATATAACCATCCGGTACCGCAGACACGGGCCCAAGTATCCCACATAAAAGCAATTCAAATAGCAAAATTGAACAGACTTATTTCACCCCTCAGCCCATCTAACCCATCCGTTGCAAGATGTCTCTTTATGGACCTACGCTGTATGACCGCCTTGCTGCAAGACCCACACCTTTGTCTATAGCAAGCAATCATCCCCACTCTAAGGCTGTTGGTGGACATGAGAACCCTGAGAGACTTCCCACAAGCCTTCTGACAATCCACCAACCACACATACTGTTGCCCATAAAAGAGTAAAGGGAGTGCACAAACCCAAGAAAAAAGAAACCCAATATACTCTAACTGAGCTAACCAAATAGTAGGAAGTTTATAAGTGCAGGATAAGAAGAAAAAAAGGAGATTACAACCCATGAAAAATAACATCGATAGGACCATAGCACAGAGAGAACCTGCTGAAACTAACTATGCATTCATCTAAATTGAAACAGCAAAAGACAGATCTGCAATGCAGATCGCTGCAGGTTGCTAAGGACTTGTACAGTGTCTTGCTCCATATAGCATATCTGTGTACATCCCGACTTTAAAGAAGTTAAGCCTAGCTGGTTCCTGTAAGAAAACTTGAGCATCAACAGTCTTCAATGGGTCAATTAGTTGGCAAAGCTTCCAGCATCCATCCGTAGTAGATTTACACAAGTCTGAACACACTGATATCGACATAGTATCAACCGCAACATGTGAAATTAGGTGTGCCTTTAGAAAAATTGCCTGCCTTAACAGAAAGTTGCCACCATATATTAAGATTGGCCCAGGTTGCATTGACTTGACATTAGCAGATACTGTATTGCTATTTTGATTTATTGGGAGACAATACAAACGCTGAATTCATAAATCACTCTCCCAGTCCTTAAAATCAAGAAATGTTTTCCCAAACAACTGTATAATACACTGTCGGGGGTCATGACCCTCTTTCCCTTCCAGTATACCAAACACCCTGAGGTTGTTTTTCTTCTGGCAATTCTCCAAGTCTTCGATTTCAGACTAGACTTATGCCAATTAACGGTCATGAGCCCCAACAGACTTCACTGTAGCCGTTCATACTTCCTCAGCATCAGCAACTCACTGCTGTAGTTCATCCATTTCCATAGTGAGAGCTGTTTTCTTTGGTCAGAGACTGCTAAATTGCCACAGTGTCTGCTCTTACTTGAGCATAATGCTGTTGTACCTCTGACCACTGAGCCTGTAACAGCTGTAGTATCACCAACATTGAAGATTCCTGCGTTCCATCTGTCAAAGAGGTTTCCTTAGATACCACTGGTAAAAAGCAATCAGAGGGGACACCGCAAGATGAATCAAAACTGTTATCAGGAGATGAAATGGCTTCAGGGCTGAGAGATGTTATGGGGTGTGACTCAGCAGCAAGTTGCTTATCCACCCTTATCATTGGTTGACCCGTTGAGGGAGCCAAGGACAATCAGGAGATTAGGGCTTTCACCTACACTTAAAACATAACCCAATTCCTCAGCAAGCTACCTTTAGTACTACTGCTTGTGGCCCTATTCATAAGACGTGAAGCCGCTGACTTGCCAGGCTGAGAAGCTTTTAAGGTTAAATTAACTTTCTTGATATTGCCTTGGCTGTTTTGAAGAGACTGCTTGTCTCTTCTAATTCAGATGCCTCCATTTACAAAACTGCTGTGCCCACAGTTATGTCCAGGGTATTATCATTGAAAGTGCCACTAGAAGCATAGGTGCGTGCAGAGGCCAAAGCAACAGGGGACAGAAATAACATGCCAGGGTCTAGAGCTTGCTGGAAAGTATGTGGCAAACAACATTGGGAGGTTAGCTGTATTCCAACATTCAGCAACCTCCGATTTGCCCCCAGCCACAGTGCAATATCTCCCACCGAGGCCCCACTTAGTACTCACTATATTGACGGAAAGTCATGAGTCAGGATTTTCTGCTGGCTAACATTCTACAAAGTCTCTAACAGCCGGCTGAGCAGGAACTTCAGGCTTTCTGAGAGGTAGGGAACTAATAATTTGTTGCAAACAAACAGATTCTGTGGTCTTTGCAGGATTGTTGACTCCCTGTGTCGCGCAAACAGATGTAGCCATTAGAACTTCTGCGAGGGAAGGCTCTTCTCCTGGGACAGACTTCTTGTTGCCGCATGCCTTGAAAAGACTAGCTGCTGTGCTGGATCTGAGCAGTTTTAAGATTGGGCGACCAACCGAAATGATTGTCAACCAGCCTCATCCTCCATAGTTACATCAGGGTCCAAATTCTCTATGCTGGCATTAGCTGGGTTGCGGGCCCCTGCCAGCCATAGAGCGCATATGACTGCAGCAGCACCATGCTGCCACGAGTGATGACCCAAGTACAGACAGGAGACCGTATGAGTGCCAACTGTTGAACTCGTCATAGTAGCGCTGGAAGACCCGGCAGCCCGAACACGCAAAACTGCCGAATAGGTGTGTCCTGAAACTTCTGTAGTGATGCAGTGGCAGCCAGCAACAACCAGGATGCTGATGGGGGAGCTGGGCAGTGTAGTAGCGAACCAGTATTGCTAGCCAGCAGAAAGGTCCACCGGGTTGGCAGCGGCGAACCCTTTATGAGAAGGGAAACACCCTGTCAAAACGGATGGCTATTCAGCCAGCACACATCTAAATATGGCGGGCAGGATTCTGCAGGCTTGATGGAGGATTTGTAAACTCTGCCACGGATGTACGACAGTAGTCAAGATCTAAACGAGTCTCTAAGTCTAAATTTAAGTCTGTTCCTGACTTTTCCTGACTATTCCGTGTGTGACCAATAATACTGCATTTGGTCCATCTCCAGAATCAGAGAAACCCTCGATATTGATTTGAAAAACACAAACTTCATCTTTGTTAACCCTTTTAAGCATCAGTTTTTTTTACCAGTTTTGAGAGAAAACGTCCTGCAAATGAAGAGCATTTTATGTTTGCTTTGCAGCATTCTCTGCATTGGGGGTTTCTTCGTGAAAGTAAGAGAGAATGCTGACTGGGTTGCTGCATCATGGTGGCCTGTTCGGTATTCACCAGTAATTAAACTGCAATCACCATTCCAGCGGATGCACTTTCATTACAGAGATACGCGCCATGCAGGAGGGGTCACTATATGCGGGATTGGTTCTACACATATGGAAGGAGGCCTGTACCTCTGCTAACCTTGAGAGCAACACGTTGAGGTCTAAAAGACCTCTAAAAATCCATCATAAAATGAGACCAACATTTCAGTGCAACATTTGAGTATTTGGCCAGTTGAAGGCACACTGATGATATCTAGACATATTGACCAAGACGAAAACCTTTTAACCTTCCTTTTGTTTGCTTCATCTTTCCCCTCACACACACCTATTCACTGACTAGAATAAAATTGTTGCCAGGGAAAAACCCTTTACATGGTGATGAATGTGCACAACTGCCCTGAGTGCCCAAACTGTAATGATGTCTGGATCTATGACGCTGATTTTTGTCATCATGGACGAACATGTATCATGCACAGTGGTGGCACATACGGTGTATTGATCAGTAGGAGTGAACAGGTCCTTTTTTTACCTACATCATGGGAGTGAGGCCTAAGGTCTCCATTATTTAAAGTTCCACTGCTGTGTGCTTAACTCAACCTTGGACTACATTAGGTTGATGTACATTTCTGGCAGTTCAAAGCTTACAGAAAAGGGTAGTGATGGGAAACTGATCGCACTTCTTTCGTCATGTGCAAATTAAGTAAACATTCAATTCATTTGTATTTTTCAGGATGCAGTTAGGTACATTTGGATCTTACTACCCAAAATGCAAAACCCACTCGAGTAATGGCCCTCGTGTTACACAGAAAAACTAGAGATCAACGCACTCCTGCAGACAATCTTACAACAGTCAAATATACATATTTGTGATACAGTCCTTATAGGACAAAGAAATGTTTCACACTGCAAATTCCAATGTTGTTCAGATGATGTTTATGTATGTCTCTTAGATGGTACAAGCAACAGCCGACACGTGTTTCGTCACGACGGTGACTTTTTTCAAAGCTAGATGGTCACAGTAACGGTCGCTGGTCTGAAAGGCGATTCCCAAAGGTATCCCCAAGTCAAATGGGAGATGCGGTGTTGAGAAATTCCAACACAGTCTGTGTGTTATTTCCACTATACGCAGTTCAAGCGGTAGAACTCAAAAAGGTTCATAAAAAACTAGGCAAGAGCATATGTAATTTGTCTTCTGCGGTGGAGCAGTAAATTATTCTCTATATGTAAGTGGTGTCCTCCTGCTATCCACCCATGGATAAAATTTGAAGTAGAGCTTTGATAAGCCCCTCTATTAAAGTACTGCCACATCCTCCAAAAGTCCCACGTATAAGAAAAGTCCTGGCAGTGCGTGTGTGTTTTACCTATGCTAAGTGTACACCATAGGTAACTTTGCATAATTTGCAGTATAACACAGGAAAACAAAAATGTGCTTGGTGGAATGGTGAAATTAATCTGTGCCACTGGTAATTGTTTGGGGCTGGATTCCATGCCTCATTTCTTTGTCCCATGCCACCTTGGACAGTAGTCAGTCATTTACAAATCATCCTCATTCCTGCTTTATCAGGAACATCTGATGCTGAACTTCCAGCCCAGTTCCTACTGCACAAGGACACATGCCAACCCAGGCCAGTTACGGGCTGTTTGGGCATTGTCAGTAGTGTGCAGCTTAAGTCCAATAACAAAGTAAACCCTATTGGATTTCTCAATGCTTGTTTAATTTAGTAATATGTATAATTTCCAAAACCAAATCAGATCTGTGCAGCAACTGCATTAACAAAAGAGGCTATCATACTGCAGAGGTGATGTGCTGCATCCCTTTGAGAACACCATGACGTCACCAGTTGCCGTGCCAGTGTGTCATGGGTCCTATTGCAATGAAGGAAACTGGTCCCTTGGGTGCTGTCTGAATTATAAAATACTGCAAAAATAAGGGTTCAGAGGATCCCTTAGGCCTCTGGGCACTTGTGCCACTGCATCTGCTGGACCAACGGAACTCATATAAGGGATAAATACATTTGCGGAAGTCACGATTCTGTCACCTACTTAAAGAATGTTTTGTCCAGGCATACTTATTACAATTAAAGTAACTTCACCTTTTACATTCATCATACATACTTAATGTCTTTAAAAAAAATCTTGATAACTGTAATGTAATTTGCAATGTGTATAATGTCACTGAGAAATGATACAGTTGCCTGCTTGTAATCAATTGATGTGTTTTGGTCGAACTGTTCAATAAAAGGAAATATATAAAAAAAAAAATCTTATTGAAATACTCAAATTAATGACTTGCTGTACAGTGTCTCATCAACTAGTTTCAGTACTGCAGCAAATTCATGTAAATAAAGATATACGGCAAAGATGTAGCAACCGTGCTCTCCTGAAATGATTGCTTATGCACGGTTCTATGAATAACATCCAAAACAAAGATTATCAATAACTCAGTTTTTCAGGATCTTTACAAAAGGGATTATACTGTAAATGTCAACTGTATTTCATTTCCTTTCCATAAAGGTTAAGATACTGAAACAGAACAGATGATCCAGGTAGGTAAAAAAGGAAGGGCTGATGACGCAAGTACCTTTAAGAACAATATTATTTTTGTTTTTCAAAAGCAGCAGCTGAGGACAGCTGTGGATTACCACACCTACTCAGGAAAAAAGGCAATCTCTTGTGAGATGTTCTTTGATATTTAATTAGTGATGTGGGTTCCCGGAGGGCAGCTGCACTGTCTAAAACCAACAAATGGAGATTTTAGTTTGCACATTCCAAGACATTTTATTTATGTGTAATAAAAAAGAATATTTGGATGTTGGTTATTTTCCAGTCAATAAAGACGAAAAAGTATTGGCAAAGGCAATAGGTCAGGTTTTGGATGACACCCGTTTGACTTTGTCAATGCTTGTTTTGTCATGGTTTTTGCAAACTTTATTGTTGGGAAAACTGCCAGGCCCTTGCCAATCTAAAAAAAAAGGTTAAATCAGGAAAAAAACTACTTTGTCTGTGGATATGCTCCTTGTCAAATACCACAATTCGATCACCCACTGTGAAGTTAGTCAATGGAGGAAGGGGAATGACTCTTGCGTCATGCCGTATGCTGTAGTGGGTGGAAGGAAAAATGTGACTGACACAGTAATACCGCAATGGGTGTATAATACATGGGATTCTGCAAACCCAATTGCAAAGGGAAAACTTCACACATTACTTAATCCGTGCCTGAGTTGGACTGCCGATATGTCCCTCATTTCCTCTGCATGGATTCCATAAATTCTGCGCAACACCAAAACTGCTATTTCAAAATCCAAAATAGAGGAAATGGGAAGACAAATTCTGTATCCACCATGTGGGACCAGTATATACACGGCCATTGCACGTCTTTGGGACTCTCGCATTAGGCAAAATCTATGGATTTTAGTAAAATAATTTTTTATTATGATATGGGATACCCTTGCCATACATTACAAGGATATTGCAAGTCAAAGAGGAGTTTCATACCCATATAGAGGAAATGAAAGTTTAGAAAGGTCCCATTGAAATCAACGTCATGTAGCATGTTTCCCCACTAGTAATAAGCATCCAATATGTGCCCGCCATTTAATCACCCACATGCCATCGCCCAGAAGTCCCCCCTAACCAACAATGTAGAGTACATGCCGTTGATTGTAATGGGACCTTTCTAAACATTCATATTGTAGTTACCCCTGATGAAGAGATTCTGCTTGAAATGCATTGGGTTTATATGGAAGGATTTTGAAGTGTCATTAACATAGGAATCAATTACAGTGGATTTTACGCCTTGTGATTCTCAAATTGTCAATAAAACACACACGACTTAGATATCTATGTCTCAATTTGTTTAAATTGGACCAAAATGACAAAACGGATACAATATTGATGACATATGTTAAATAGTGTACTAGTAGTTACATGGGCACAAGTGCCTGTCTAATACGGCTGTGCATCTTGGGATGGTTGAAGCACGTACCAGGAGCTGCAGAGTGTAGGTTAAAAAATAGTTGTAAAAGGGGTGTGCATTCTTCTATGTATACTGCCAAATTTCTAAATGTGTCATTTCTTAATAGTAGTATAAAATCTGACTTGGCCATTAAGTTGGATTTTAAAATACTATTAATATGAGTCCTTGAAATATTTTTCCACTGATTACCAATCTGAATTCTGCTCATAATAAGTGTATAATAATGTATATTAAGTGTTAATAAGTGTTTAATAATGTAAACCAGTGTTAACCTAGGGAGAGCCGGCCTTGTCACAGTGAAAAACCACTTTGAAAGTGTTTCACTTCCAGGGCATGTAAAACATTAATATACATGCCCTATCTTTTATATATTATGTACCCTGCTCTCTGGCCACTTAGAACCCATGTTGGGGTGGCTTATAAATATTAATAAGGAATATTTAGAACTGGATAAATGTTTATTTTGACAGGTCAAAATGGCAGTATAAAGCAGCATGCCCAGGCTGCAGTAGCTGACCTAGAGACATTCTACAGTCTTGGATAGCACAGTGCCGCAGCTCTCTAGTAGCATTTAATTTACAGGCCCTTGACACATGCAGTGCAGTATACTAGGAGCTTACATGTAGGGTTCAAATAGGGTTGCAATAAAAGGCAAAATAACCTGCTTGACCCTGCAGGAAGGGTACATGTTCAACAATCAACCACATGGCATGGAGTCAAATGATCTATTTATTTATTTGCTTATCATCCATCTGTAGGCCCTATTATGTTTTCTCACTAAATGTCATATACAAATATTGTCAATTAGAAGTACATCTTACCCAGGCAAAAGTACATCCAACATCCATAATAAAAGTGTTATGGGAGTGCTGCCCTTTATTATTCGAAGCACCTCAGCCCTACTCCCTAGTAAAAGTTGCCCAGACAGGCATGCTCCTTATAAATTATGCCCCCACAGTTCTGATCCTTATTCTCCTTATCTGGGTTTCCCCCACCCTGCTGCATCTTGTTGCTCATGCCACACAGTGCTGCTCCTTACTGATCATATTCCCTACTGCTGGACTAAGTCATGGATTGTCCCCACAAAACAGCTGTTCATCAATCACACTCATACTATTTTTCTTCCTATGTATAATGTGATAATGTTAAATTGTTTGCCATTGGATTTCTGTTAAGAAAGGTATTTAAGCTTTGATTGATTTTCCTTTCCTCTCCAACAATCTCACTATGAGAGGAAGATGGACTCTTTCTCCTAGGTGTGAGTTCAGCTGAATGGACGGCTGGTGCAGGTAAGAGAGGTGGGTGGAGTGGGGGGGAGTCATAAGACGACGATGAGGGAAAATAAAATTTTAAAAAAGAAAACCACTTACCGTGCGCCCGCCATTTTGCTGACTCAGTGATGAGGCGAGCGCAAGGTTAGTGGTTTACTTTTTTTACATTTTATTTTCCCTCGTCGTCGTCTGTCTGTTGACTACCCCCCACTCTGCCCAACTGCTCTTACCTGCACCACCCGCCACTGGTCAGATTGCCATCAGCATTACATCTGTGCACACATATAGTGCCCTCTGTCAAGTGGGACCGGCCTTCACACAGACCACCAGTGCTTTTGCTGCTCATTCTATACGTGTTATGTGTCTGAGGGAATCTTGCACTTCTGCTGCCCATGGTGTACCAGTTCTTTGAATGGCGGCTTGCATTGCTGTTATCCTTGCGGTGCCTTCGGTGTGCTTGGAATGCTTATGCTTGTGTTGTATCTGCTCTGTGAGTGAAATACTGGTGTATCTGCAGTGCTTAAATTATAAAAGGATAAGTGCTGATGCCCAAATATTTGCTCAGTAGCCAGCAGCTGATGCTATTAAATGTGTGCATGTTGAATATTAAGGCTGTGTAGTCTTGGTTCATATCCCAGCGGGTCCACTCAGCCTTTCCTCCTTCTGAGGTCAATAAAATGAGTACCATTGAGTTGGGTAACAACAAACGAGTTATTCGATGCCAAGATGCCCTTGAGTGAATGTGCCCTTTGCAAATACACGTTACATCATGTTATATTGATTCCACCTTGTGCTTTTTAATCCACCCCCAGACACTGCCTGGTCTGTTAGCTCACTCAATTTCCTTTCCATCCCATCTTTCTCACTTTGTCACAGATTTTCCATCTTTATCTTTCTCCTTATTTCCCCCTTCAGGGTTTTTCCTCTCTTGCTCCATGTCAAAGCCCGATGAGAAGAAATAAGTGCCAGTCCCCAAAAATGAGTGCCAGTGGGCTCCACCTGTAACCACAGGCTCAAATTCAGCACTGTACATCTGTGGTCACTGCTGTACTTTTCTCTGTCGGAGAGTGAAGCTTGCCCTGCTGAGGCGCTGGCCGAGTTAGTAGGAAGGTTTTCCATTATTCATGTGAAAAGTTCACCAAGTTGGCAGATTGAGACCGGGGAACGAGGACTGTGCTATGGCTCTGTGTTTGTGTTTGGATATGACTAGGGTGGCAGTGGCCTCAAAATGGCCCTTATTTTATAAGGATGGTCCCCCAGGGTAGTTCCACCTTTTCTTATAACATATCAGTTGCTAACCGCTTTGACGTCCTTCCTACACTTGAGGACATTGACCGAGAGATCAGGAGCTACCATGTGCACAAATGGGGAGAGGTTTAGTACCAGCCTTAACCGGTGCATTTGGTATCTCTAATGATGATTTAACAAGTTCAATCACAGGATTAGGGCCCTTCGTAACAAATGGGCATTCTTCATCAACTCCTGAGGGAACAGGCCGGCCAATACATGAGATTGACACTATATGTAATATAAAGGCAGCGATTCAGAGGGTTCATGCAGAAATAGATTTGCCTGAATGTAATATATTATTTTGGAACGTGGCTGGGTTGCGCCAGAAAGTAAGAGATCTACAATGGGTTACTTTTGTCAAAGATTTCTCAATATTGTGCCTGCAAGAGACCTGGTTGAAGAACGAGTTGTACATAAATGGATATAAAACCTACCACACACTGGCGGTTAGCTCGGTTTGTGGTAGAAATAAGGGGGGTTATGTACTTATGTTTCTAACTGTATTACTGTTAATAAAGTTTCAAATAGATTTTATCATATTGTGTTATTGTATATGGATAAGAAGCACTCCTTGGCCCTTGCAAATTTTTCTAATAATATCCCCAAAGAGCAGCTACGTTGTGTACTGAGCGAATTACAGAAAAATATCTCCTATATACAGGATAGCTTGATGAAAGATTTGTGCATTATTTGGGGCGGGGACTTTAACCATGTTGTATGAAATATGCTATGAGAGGGATTTGTGGTCTAAGCGTGGATAGAGGTGTCGAACACGCTCACTTTCCACATTCAACAACAGGAGATGTGTTTAATACTATTGTTTATCAATTTGACCTAGGGTTCGCTAACGAACTTTGATCCCCAATAGTCCCATTCAAGAGTACATTTAATGGCAGAGGATCTGGTTCTATAATTGATTTTATTTTAGTTACAAAGATCCACTCAAGCAGGGTGTGTAACTTTGAAACTCACTCAAATGCAACGAGTGACCATTTTCCAATAAGTTTATCTATCCTTTTAGTAAGTGCTGTACCAAGTAAGGAGCCCCCAATGGAACAATACCCTTTTGAAATTTCTCCTAATAGATTAAATGGGTACTCTCTGAGTTGGGCGAAAATTGATCCGACCACGTTATTTAACCGACTAATAATTAAGTGCAACAAGGCTGTGGCAGTCTGCCTTGGTGAGTCTGCCGCCGATATCGAGGTTTTAATATCATTTTGTATTATTATGAAGGAGACTAAGAAGTTACTAACAGTGAATATCAAGGAAAGACAGCAGAAGAAACATGGATGGTTCAACTCGGGCTGTACTGAAGCACTAGCAAATTTAAAGAGAGTGCTACACAGGCAGGACAGTTGTTAAAGTGATAGAAGACTGGCAAAGAGCGCCTATAAAATGGCGCTAACAGAACGCAAGAAGATACTAAGAGCCCAGGCATGGCAGGCTCTGCAGGACGCTTGTGTGCTTAGAGATAATAATAGTTTTTGGAAGGTGGTTAATGCGCCCCTACTAGCTCCAAGAGACCTACCTTCAATAGAAATAGCCATTAGTGAAGCAACATGGGTAGAAAACTTCACTAATTTATATAACGATGAGAAGCAACTCAGGGCCCATGTAGAACAGGATCCCTCTTTGCTGCCTGAACCCATTTGTATGTTCCCCCTGGATTTACGTTTTTCCTTGAATGAGATTATAAGTGCTATAAATGATAGCGCTGCAGGCAAAGCCCCCTGTCCGGACGCAGTCCCTGTAGACGTGTATAAATCTAATCTCCCGTTCTTGGGTCCACTCCTTTTCAAAATAACCAGGCGTATCATTTTAAATAGGTTACAGACCTGGGCGGAAGAGAAAGGTGTTCTCTCTAAACTGCAATATGGCTTCCGTCAGGGTCTGGGGACCACAGAACAGGGGTTAAAAGTAAGCCTTGTGATTGGCAAATACACCCAAGCCAAGCAAGGAAAATTATTCTTAGCTTTTGTGGATCTGAGCTCCGCTTTTGATTGTGTGAGGCATGACAGATTGTGGAGCATATTAAAGGAAATGGGTGTGGATTCTCCTCTCATACTTTTTATGAGACAGTTGTATAGAGACGCTGGTGCAAGGGTCTGGTTTGGAAAGCGGGGCGAGTGTACACCCAAATTTCTTGTCAGTAAAGGTGTCAGGCAAGGCTGTGTGCTCGCCCCATTTCTTTTTACTTTATATATTAACGACTTAGGACAATTCTTAACTAAACAATGCCAGGATCTCCCTTTTATAAATTCTCAACCTGTACCCGCACTGCTTTATGCAGACGATGCGGTTTTAATGGCTCGTACCCAATTAGGATTGCAAAGAGTTTTAACCAGTTTTACTGTGTTCATGGGTTCAAGGGGTCTGAAAGTGAATATATCAAAGACTTACAAAATGAAATGTGGCAAAAACAGTGCTAGATGTCGTGATATTTTCATTGATAATACCAAAGTGGAATGTATTACTAGTTTCCCATATTTAGGTATCCAATTTGACTATCGTGGGACTTGGGTACCAGCTGTGCGTGCGAGAAAACTGATGTTTATTATGACAATCGGTGCACTGTCCAACTTTGCTGGAAGACTGGGCAGAAGACTGGTGCCAGAGTTAATACTAATATATGAAGCTAAGTGCCGATCCACAGCAATATACGGAGCGGGCATTTGATACAATTAATAGAAAATGCATTTACCAAATACTTATTGGCTGTCCCTAATAGCACGGCCAATTTTATCTGTCATTCGGAACTAGGCCTGTCGTATATTGCAGAGCTGATTAAAATTGAACCGATGTTATTGTGGCACAAGGTGTGGGCCCCTGTGGATACTAATTTTAATCGCGATGTTGTTAGAGACTGTTTAGGGATGTCTCAGGTGACAGCTATCCCGTGGTTAAATTATATAAAAAAGTTCACAAGTGATATTGGTCACCCTGAATATTTTGAAAGTCCGGACATAATTGTTGCAATTTCAAGAAAGGAATTAAAAGCAATTTGTCTAGCACATTTACATGCTATTAGACTTACTCTGGAGATTGTTAAACCTACAGTACTGGACAATCAATTAATTGTTAAGCCATCCAGCCATATTTAGTTTGTGTACCGGGGAGCTATGATAGGATGCTCTTAACTCGATTTCGTTTGGGGTCCTTTCACAGACTTATAAGCTTCCCAACAACTAATGATTGGTCCAAACATTTGGGTGTTTGCCCGTGTGATGCCATATCGCAACAATCTACACTGCATATTACCTTGGTTTGTAAGTTTTATCTGTACCCAAGAAAAATATTTTTTTTTAAATCGATTTAAAAAAAGAGGGGTTTGAGACAATATCGCACAGCGTTTCTAGGGTTACAAATTTTAGATGGGGAGTTGACTATGTTATCTGTTGCTTCTTATTTGAGTCACAAAGTGTCACAAAAAATAGAATGAGCGACTAACAGATCAAAGGGTTTTGTAAGAAATCTAACTGTTCCCATAGGAACTATTGGCAAAATGGAGTTTCAGTGTGTCAATTAGGAAATGCAAAAATACTGAAACCCTGCAAAAACAGTTCAAGGGCCCAAAGGTGTAGCGTGGTTAGCCAGCGCTTGGGGAAGGCAAGTCCCTTGCACTTTTCGTGTAAAATTTTGCACCCCTTTTGCACCCCTAAGAAATTTTGCATCCAGGGCAGCAGCCCCGTGGCCCCGCCCACGCTACACCACTACAAGGGCCTTTTCTGGGACTTAGCGCTCAGGTTACACAGAACCATGCAGTGCATGATTTTACTGGTGGTACCCTGTGGTCTCCAGAGAGAGACTGGGACTCTTGCCATTGACTTCCTCGGGTTTCAGTCTTTTACCCAATTTGAGCCGGAGGCAGCAACCAGTAATAGTTCACAGTGGAGCTTCTTCTGTAAACAAAAGTCCAGGAGGAATGATGCATCAGGCAGAAGGTGAACTTCATGTGCTAGTCACCTACCTGACCAATGCACCATCAGGAGCTGTGTGGCCTGACCCAAGAAAGAACTGAACAGCAGAGATAGACACTCCTTTTTCAGCCGCTGCCAAACTGACATATCCCCAGTACTTAATTTCAGGAGCGGCCCGTGCAGGTAAGATCAGTGGGGTCAGTGGGAGGGGGATTTGACAGACGAGGAAGAGGGAAAATGTATTATTTATTTGATTTTCCCTGGTTGTCATTTGTCAAATCCGCCAACCCCCCACCCTGCTCCACTGCCCTTACCTTCACAGGCTGCTCCTGCTTAAATTAGGCTGGGGGTTGCAGCTGGGGCCCACTGACACTCATTTTTCGGGATCAGCACTTGTATTTCCTCATCATACTTTCACCCCAAGCAAGAGAGAGAAGCACAAAAGGGGGGAAGAAAGAGGAAGAGAAAGGTAGGAAAACAGTTACAAAGGGAGAAAGCAGGGATGAAAGGAGCATTCAAGAAAGGGAAAAAGAGACAGGGAGTGTCTGGTGGTGGAGGAAAGAGGTGTGAGGTGGAATCAAGGCAACGCAGCATTTATATTTGGCAACACTGATATTCGTACTGCTGGCCGTGCTCGTCTGAGCAAAATTTTGGAACCTGGCATTCATTATTTTGCTGGCATCTCATATTGCCAATTTTAGCTGCTTTGAGCGCAGCTGGGGCAGAGCAGGTCATCCCAGCTCAGGTGTGGCATGTGCAACATCTCCTTTCTCTTGCTGCCTGCCCAAACCTGCCTTGGCCACAGTGCTCTCCATTACAACACAGTACCACCCACATACTCTGTGCATTAGTGCTGCCACAAACCTGCCTTGGCTGCCTGAGCCCAGGACCCAGCACTATTCTCTATTTGGGGATTGTGTCAGAGCTGCACTAGATGTGTGGCAGGCTGGCAGGCCCGCTGGCTGGCTCCACCTGCATCCAGAAATGTGTGGGCGGCAGACCAAAGACTGACTGTACTAAAGGCTCAAAGGCAGTTGCTTAACTGACTGCAGTGGTACTGTTCACACCCACAGACCGGTCTGGTTGGTGGCCTGCCCAGACCGCAGACCTTGCTCTAGCTAAGGAAGTCTTTTGCAAGGCTGCGACTTGTGTTTAAAATTGACCCTCCTATTAGTACTGACCTCAGCTTACCCCCTGAACTGGCTACACGCTGAAGGTACTCATGAATGTCCCAACCTTTGCCTCCTCTGAAGTCACAAAGGAAGTGCCAGGTGTAGCAGGGAGCAAGCTAGTGGTCACAGATGCAACCTCTGACTACCCTCAAATGACGTCCATGAAGGTACTAATTCAAAGTGTTCTCTGTTTTCTATTTCATCCAAATGCTGGTTCGCCATTGCAAAATATATTGATAGACTGTGTTGTTCACAAGATTCCCACTGCTTAGATTATGCAGTTTGCAAATGCCTTGAAAGTGCTTCACCTACAAGTTACAGACTCCAGTCACAGTGATGTCGCTCGGTAGGTTGAGTGGCTCCTGCGCTGATCTATAACTAACTTGCAGGTGACAGGTACGAATGCATCATAGCTTGGTTTGTTAGTCCACCTACTTCACAAGTGTGCATGTGCAGTGTCCTGGTTTGGAAACTTAGCTTTTGATGAGTAGGGTGACCACATGTCCGTTATTTACATGGATTAGCCGGTTGATTCTTTGGGGTAGATGTCCTTTAACGGACAGATGGCCAGACAAATCCATTTGGAGAGTCTCAAATTGCAATTTTTTTGCGACTCTCAATTTGTGACTTGCAAATTGAAATGTACAATAGTGTCTGAGACACTTTTTGCAATTCTCATATGGATCGCAAAGGACCTGCCTCATTAATATTCATGAGGCAGGTCGCAATTTCTGACCCATTAGGAATGGCCGGCACTCACAGAGATGGTGGCATGCTGGGGTCAGCAGACCACCATACCTGTGACTAAAAAAGCAGTTAAAAAAAAAAATGGGATGCGTTTCCAAAGGAAAAATGAAAAGTTTCAGTTTTAATTATTAAGAGCAGGCTGTGGTCACATTCGCAAGCTTTCAAATGGCGGTAAAATAAGAATGTTTTGCGACCGCATGTCGGTCACAAAACATTTGTACATGGCAGTGCGAGTCGCTATTAGGAAGGGACTCCCTTGGCATGCCCTGTCCTAATAGCAAGTCACAGACACTATTTTGCGAGTCAGTAATAGGTTACCGACTCGCAAATTAGGGCTAGTACATGTCACAGAGCTATTTAGCGGTCGCAAACTGCCCGATTAGCCGTTTGCAACCACTAAAAATGGTCGTACATGTGGCCCAGACTTTGTTAGTAATTTCTCTTCTTGTCCTCCACAGCATCAATCTACTCAGCAGTCAAGGTAAGCAGTAAATTGACTCAGGCCTGACATTGGCCAGACGCCCCAGCTGGCCAGCCCCAGGGGTCATCCCTCAGGGTTTGAAGTGCATTAAAGAATTATGGGAACTTTGATCCTCAGTGCAATTGAGGTCAGTGAGTGTGAGGGCGGGGTCAGAAAAGTGGCTGAAAAGAACAAAATATCCTCTAACTGTTTTGATGGCCTTTCATCTTCAGGTAACTGAAAATAAAATAAACAGACACCCTAAATGAAAAATAAATGCAACCTAATCTAATCAGTATAAAAGGCACTCTTTTATGTTATAAAAGCTACCTTGGATAATACGAACATTGAAATTGTCTTTGTGTGTAACCGGAGGGTAACAGAATAGAATCCTGGTTGGAACAGTGGGGAATAGGCACTTATATCTATAGTGCTTCGAAGTCCTAGAGTACAATGTAAAGCACTGAATTCACTTGTCATTGTTTTAAAATGGTATAACACACAGTATGAAATAAGTTGCTGCAAAATGTGCAAAAGGATTCAGAGTTTAAGATTAAAAAGGTGTATCAAAACATATACCTTAGGTAATCCACAATCAGACTATACCTAGTGCAAACTTTTTTTTACATGTTTCTTTTAGAAGGAAGCACTCTATGTCAGCTGGTAACACATTAAAAACAATATGAGTCTGATCTATAAAAAACATGAGTGAATGTTCCATGTCTAAAATGCACAGCTACCCAATCTCTGGATGTCCCGGTGCTAGGAGCAATGGAGCAGATACTTAGGAGTTTCTATCAATAAAGAGTTTCCATAGTCGAGCCTAGAAGTCATCGGGCATGTACCACAGTTTTATGTTTCGTGATAGCCATACATTTGAGGTTTTCTCAAGGGCTTTGAGCGGAGGGGAGCTGGTGGCAGTTACAGCTGTGATCTGCAATGCAATGGTTAGATTTCAATCTATCTTAATCAAGGGCTTCTAGGTGATAAAGTAGTGGCAGAAGGTTTGGGGGCCCCATGTTGTTGGCCCCTAAGCCAGGGAGCAGATAGTGTTCAAATGGTCAATGGGAAGGATTGCTGTCTTTTCAAAATTAAATTGGAGGCAACTGTAGGTCATCCAGTTGACTCAGTTGAGACTCAAGCTTTAGAATTGCTCCTCAAATCTGACTCAGAAGGCGATGAGCTGAGTCTCGACAGCACAGGACAAAATGTTGAAGCAGCAGGATTGTACTCGTTTGGCTGTAGGAACGGTGCATACGTTGAACAGTGTGCGGCTTAGGGCGGAGCCCAGAGGAACACCATGTAGTACTTCTGTGGTGGGGGACTGAAAAGGAAACATGAACACTCTGGACAGGAAGAAATGGATTCAATTTAGGGCAGGACCACAGATCCTTAGATCGGAAAAGCAGTCTAAAACTATGTCATGTGAGACTGTGGAAAAGATGACTCTTTAGTCTAAGAACATAAGATCGGCAGAGGTACCCTGATCTAATTGTTCCTGGATGGATTCCTTTGCCTCTAAAAGTGGATTCAATTCTATAGCCTTTATGGAAGCCTGACTGACTATCATATAACAAGGAGTAAGATTCAAGATATTTCAAAAGCTGCCTGTTCAGTGCCTTCTAGAATTTTAATAGGCAAAGGTAGCAACAAGATTGCCTAAAATTTGCCTGGATGCAAGGGTCAGCTAAAAGTTTTTTTAAATTGGATCCCATAGGCAATTTTCCAGGTTGAGAGAAGAGGTGAGGGTGAATTTGGGAGTTGTATAAATGGGGCTAATGGTTTCCTTGTCCATTGCAAGAATAGATGTGGAATAGGGGTCAACTGAGGCACCCGATTTACAAGTCTGGGGAAGGACTGACATGTCTTCATCATATAGAAATCTAAAATTGTCCAGAGAAGATTAATAAAGGCTGATAAAGGGTATCTTCTAAATCTTAAGTGTTTGGGAATCAAATTGCTTCTGAAAGTCTTTATATTTAGCAAAAACGTTTGTACTGAAAGAATTTGTCCAAGTTATCTTACAATGCTTGAGAGGAGAATATGTTCTGCCTACAAGTGGAGTGCTGGAGGAAGGAACTAATTGCTGAAAAGATTTCTTTGGGCGATTTATGTGAGGAGGTGATGGAATTCAAAAACTCTACACAAGTTTTCCACACTAGTTTTTGAAATTCTGTGAGCATATTTTTATATGTGTCCTTTGCTTGGTAAATAAGATTGGGGTGCGAGAACTTCAGATTTCCCAACAATCAAGAATGGCATGAGTAGAGCTTAAGGAGTAGTGCTTATTGTTACGCACAATATTTTTCAAACTAGTCAAAAATTTTTAATCTTCAAAACTGATGTGAGAGCGTGTGTGTGGAAGTGTGTATGCAGTGGTGGCTGGTACTGAACAAGGGTGGCGGGGCAGTTTGGAAAAATTAATCTTGCTTACCTTTGTAAGGCTGCCACCTCTCCTCCGTCATGTCTTTCGTCTACTTCTTTTCAAGTCTAGAGTCAGGAAGCACACAGGACTCCCCTATGGCATTTACAAAGCTGCAATAGCGCATTGTGATTGGTCTGAGCACCGTGGGTTTATGCTTAGACAGGAGTGGGAGCCTGGGCATGTTCTCCACCCAGGCTGTGTATTAGAGCCCGGTGGAGAACATGCTAAGTGCGCATGAAGATGGCCGGCCAAACCATCATGCGCACTTAAGTGCACATATTTCCTCCTCCCCTTGCTGGCTGTGATGACAGCCAAGCCCCTCCCCAAAACCTGCTTCAGCACGGAAAAACAAAATGATAACAACATTGTGTTATCATTTTATTTTTCCTTCTGTTCACTGCTAAAAAGCAATGGGGCGATGCTCCTCCACCTTAGATGAGGAGCCGCCACTGGAATTATAGATAGCATACTTCCAGTTAGGAGATTCCACGTAGTTAGTAATTGGAAAATAAAAGGAAAGGAAATAGCTGAAAGTACCCTCTCAAGTCAACACACTGTGAGTACACTGTAATGCAAATTGCGTATTTTACTTACAAACATGCACAGTGCAAAACAGTGCAATAAAACATATGTATATGTTTATATGTGAGTATATATATATATATATAGTCTGGCATGTCATTTCGTTGCCATCACTCATTAACATAGCAGGCTGTTGTGCCTTCATTCGCACATATACTCATTTGTTATCTCTCTGCAACGGGGTAACTCTTTCGCCAGTGTCTCGCATTATTTAAGGAGATCCTCATGTGTGAACAGTGCTGCTTAAGGATATTTAACTACAGAAGTTAATAGTCTGTCCTCTATGTTTTTCCATGCCTATCAATGTCACAGATATGTTACTTTCCTCCATGTGGTAAAACAACACGCATGCAAAATGCAGTAAAATGCGGTAAAATGCCTTTTCATTGTAGTTGACATAGTAACAAGACTACTACACTCACCTGTATATATTTCACCTATGACTTCACAGCGCACTATGTGATCAAGGCTGCATGTCTGGCAGCCGAAACGCGTCATTTGGACCTTGATGCTTGAATAAACTTCTAACTACTTTCATACCAGCTTTTGGAGTCTATGCCCTGGTGTAGCTCCGCAGTGGATGTTGATGCTTTGGGATTTTGCAGGAATATATGTATGTATGTAAACATATATATATATATATATATATATATATATATATATATATATATATATATATATATATATATATATATATATTTATATATATATATATATATATTTATCTTAGCATTAAATTACACGCACACTCGAAGTATAATGCTTATAAAGAAGCTAGTTTATTGCTCGCTACGCGTTTCGACAAATAAATGTCTTGATCACACGAACTGTAAAGCAAACAATGACGTGCATAAATAAACATAAGAGATGGAAGAAGGACTACCTTGAGTTCATCGTATGTCCTGTCATTGAAAAATGTCGGCCATCTTACAGTGGTTAGATACATTTCTTAACATTAGTAAATGAATAGACATTATGACATCCTTGTATTTCCATCGAAACCAAAATAATGTAGTAAAGTACTAAATGCATATTTACATCTCGCACTAGTGGCTGAAATATTGATTAGGAAAGAAAAAGAAAAGACAATGCCCCATAATTCATACGTAATTCAAGATGTTATGTTCGCTTTCAGTATACAAAATTTTTTGTCAACAAAATGTATTTACAAAAGAACACCATTGTAATTGACTGATATTGCACATCCTGTAGAAAATGGGACTAATTTTCATCGCACTAGTGGCATTAAGATCGTTATATATTTAGAGCATAGCTAATACAAATGGTACAATTGCTATCAGAATGTCATGCTAGTTATCATATATATCTTCTGATATCTCGGTAAATACCTTGTGAGATAAAAAATTCCTAATGTTCTAAATTCCATGTCAAGTTAGATTCTTATACTTGGTAGTCAAATAACCAGGCCTTGCACATATATCAATATTGGTGACAAGACTAATGAAAAGAGGCAAATGCCTACTTGAGTAGAAATATATCCAAATTCCTCCCAAAAATTACTGATATAAGACCGTGAAAAGTGATAAAGTAGAAATATTCAAACTTTCAAAATATTTGTAAATAAGAAAATGGTTAAAAAGTCTCTTATCTTGTTTCACATACTTCGAGTGTGCGTGTAATTTAATGCTAAGATAAATAATTATTACCGGTGAGGGCATACCGGCAAACGCACCACCTGACGTCGGGCTCAATCCCGGAATGACCCGTTTTGCGAAGGAATATATATATATATATATATATATATATATATTACCTACTGGTGGTCGCCAGTAGGTAGTTATAGTTAGGACCTATTATCCATAAGAAAATCATAACATTCTATTCCCAATAACGTTGGCGCCGGTTGACGAATCTTCGCAAAAGTTTCAAAACTAATGGCCCGTTCCGGTCAGCTCCTATTCTGAAAGTTTGGGGATGATTCATCAAGCGGGGGCCGAGAAAAAAGGGGGGTCCCTAAACACGTTTTCCCCATGTTATTTCTCATAGGAAATTTTAGACACGGCTACAGCCCGAACTGCTGAACAGAATTACACCAAATTTAGCAAAAAGGTAGCCCTTGGTTCAGAAAGCGCCCTTTCTTTAAATGGTGTAAATCTGTTCAGTAGTTCCTAGAGATATTAAAGAAATAGAGGTCAAAAAATCAATTTCCCATAGGAAACTTTAGATACAGTTATAGCAAAAACTGCTGAACGGAATTACACCAACTTTGTCAAAAAGGTACTGCTTGGCTCAGAAAGCGACCTTTTTAAAAATGGTGTAAATCTGTTCAGTAGTTTTTGAGAAATTAAGAAATAAAGATAGTGATATCTAGAGGCACGGAGGATCCGCGCGCCCTCCCGATCACAAGCTTCATGCTAATTGGCTGTCAACACTTCAAACCAGGAAGTGTTGGCAGCCATCTTGTGCCTCGGTAAAACCGAGGCACAAGAAAAGCGAAAAACAAACACGCAAAACACGAAAAGGGGGCAGGGTAGAAACACCCTGACCCCCTAGGCCTGCTCAGGGGGTCCCACAAGGACCCCCAGGGTCAAAAAAAGCAATAAAAAAAAAAACGTGGGATGCGCGGAGTATCCGCGGATTTGGAAGCGAAAATGAAAAAAAGGAAGCGCGCTTCGTTTTTAATTAGCCCCCGGGTGGGCCAAGTCCCGGGGGCAATGGTTAGATTATAATGGGGGGCCCGAAGGGCCCCCCCAGCCCCGGGGACTGCCACCCCCGGGGCTTTTCAAAAGTATTTGCGAGGGGGGCTCACGGCCCCCTGCAGCCCCGGGGACCACCACACTCCAGGGCTTCAATAGTAAATGGGTTGGGGGCTCAAAGGCCCACCAAGCCCCGGGGACCACCACCCCCCCGGGGCTTTTATAAAATATTGGTGGGGGGCACATGGCCCCCCTCAGCCCTGGCTACCACCATCCCCCCGGGCCTGTTTTTTAAAAAAAAATTAACTACCTGTGTGGGGGGCTAGAACCACCCCACACGCCCGGGGGACAGCCACCTCCCCGGGGCTCAAATTATTACAATTGGAGGTCCGTAATGGACCCCCGAGCCCCGGGGACTACCACCTCCCCGGGGATTTGCACATGTTGGGAGGGGGGCCGCGTGGCCCCCTCCTGGAGCCCTGTGATGGCCCTGGGGACCGCCAACCCCCAGGGCCGGCTCCTCCAGTGTCCCGCCCTGCCATAGCAAACTGCTTTGGCTTTTGGAAGAGAGAGTAGTTTACGCCGTGCCCCTTTTTACACCTCTCTGCAACGCAGCTCTGTGGCGCTTACTGGAGGTACCTAATGGGCTAGTTGGACCCCAGGGACCCTAAGGATTCAAGGGGACTTTATCCCCCAACTTAAAACGCCCACAGGGCGTGTTTGCACACATGTCACCTCAGGTTCCCCCCTCCCTTCACCAATGTGCAAACGCATCCTGTGGCACGTTTTAAGAGGTAGTTTTAATCCCCCTGCCCTATTATGTACTAGGGGCTTACAGAGGAGGTCATGCTAATCACAGGGCTACCCCAAAGCATAGTGTTCCCTTCTGTATGTAGGTGTTTTCACTGTATTCTAAGTGTCTTTTAGCATACCACTTTCTTTAGGCCTGGTTAGTCAGAGTCAGTTAACACCAGTACCCGTCTGAAAAAATGTGGGCACAGGATGATTTTGTAACAAGGCCTCTTTCTGCTCCTCTGTTGGTTGTTTCTGCACATGTCTTGCTTTTTCCTGCACTTTTCTTCATCTTTGAGGACTTCTGTTGCTTCTTTCTGCATTTATTTTGCTTCTTTCTGTGCGTTTTTTCTTCTTTCTTCACATGTTCTACTTCTGTAGGCATAGTTAGAAACTAGCATTTAAAAAACCTTAGAAATTCACTTAAAAAACCATAGGTTTCAGGCACGTTATAGTTAGAAATTAGCATTTAAAAAACCTTTGAAATTCATTGAAAATAACATAGGTTTCAGGCATGTTATAGTTAGAAATTAGCATTTAAAAAACCTTAGAAATGTACTGAAAAAACCATAGGCTTCAGACTGCATGCATAGTGCTTAGTGGTTTGAAGCAGTCCATGTGCTAAGGCCTGGCTCAGTGTATGAATACTTAGGCACTGACTGAATGATTAGAGTACTGCAAAGATAGTATCTTGGTGAATTTATAAGTGTTTGGGTTTTAGCACAGTGAATGGATTAGTACATGGTGCTGAATGGGTCACTAGAGGACTGCAAAAGGAGTGACAGGGTATTTCCTGGAAGTGTATGGATACTGACTAGGGAATTGAAGGTGAGAAAGACAATTGTGTAGGTGGTTAGAGGACTGCATGCATAGTGGACAAGGGTTTGAAGCAGTCCATATTCTAAGGCCTGGGTCACTGGATGAGTACTTGGGTACTGACTGAATGATTAGAGTACTGCAAGGAGAGTGCCTGAGTGAATTTATTAGGGTTTGGCGCAGTGAATGGATTAGTACATGATGCTGAATGGGTCACTAGAGGAGTGCAAATGGAGTGACAGGGTGTTTGCTGGAAGTGAACGGATACTGACTGGGGAATTGAAGGTGTGAAATACAAGTGTGTAGGTGCTTAGAGGACTGCATGCATAGTGGATAGGGGTTTGAAGAAGTCCGTGTGCTAAGATCTGGCTCAGTGCTTGAATACTTAGGCAGTGACTGAATCATTAGAGTACTGGAAAGAGAGTGTCTTGGTGAATTTATAAGTGTTTGGGTTTTGGCACAGTGAAAGGATTAGTACATGCTGTTGAATGGGTCTCTAGAGGACTGCAAAGGAAGTGACAGGATGTTTCCTGGAAGTGTATGGATACTGACTAGGGAATTGAAGGTGTAAAAGACAAGTGTATAGTATGTTAGAACACTACATGCATACTGCATAGACATTTGAAGCAGTCTATTTGGTACTTAGAAACTGACTAAATAATCAGACTACTTCTAGGACAGTGCTTAGGTAAAACTTTTAAATTTTCAGTTCTGCCACAGTGAACAGAATAGTACATGGTACTGCACCTTAGTGTCAAACCCTGACTCATTTTATCAATGCATAAGCAAAGACTAGCTTCTAATGCTACTAAAACTTGACAACATGAGAAGTTTTAAATTAGTTATCTCTCAGAAAATACACGATCTTACCAAATGCTTCTCTCACAGTGGTTCTCAAATGCACACAGACTCACAGTGTAATTCTAGACAACAACCACTATACCTAGGTGTTTACCAAAACTCATTCACTACTGTGGAAGTGGTAAGCGAACTGCACACAATCTTCATATTTCAGGACTGCACTTTTATGTCAAAGCCTGACTCATATAATCAAAGCATAAGCAAAGACTGGCTTCTAATGCTACTAAAACTTCACAACATGACCGGTTTTAAAACAGGTATATGTCAGCAAATACACGATGTTACCATATGCTTCTCTCACAATCCTTACCCAAATGCACACAGACTCACAGTGTGATTTTAGACAAGCAACACTATCCTAGGAGTTTACCAAAACTCATTCACTACTCTGGAAGAGTTAATGGTACTGCACACAATCTACATATTTAAGTACACCACATCAGTGTCAAAGCATGACTCATTTAATCAACGCATAAGCAAAGACTGGATTCTATTCCTACTAAAACTTCACAACATGACAGGTTTTAAAACAGTTATCTGTCAGCAAATACATGATGTTACCAAATGCTTCTCTCACAGTGATCCCAAATACACACTAACTCACAGTGTGATTCTAGACAAGCACCACTATCCCTATGAGTTTACCAAAACTCATTCACTACAGTGCAAGTGGTAAGGGAACTGCACACAATATACATATTTCACAACTGCAATTTACTGTCAATCCCTGACTCATATAATGAAAGCATAAGCCATAACTGTCTTCTAATGCTACTAAAACTTGACAACATGACATGTTTTACAACACTTATCTGTCAGCAAATACACGATGTTACCGAACACTTCTCTCACAGTGGTTCCAAATGCACACAGACTCACAGTGTGATTCTAGACAAACAACACTATCCCTAGGAGTTTACCAAAACTCATTCACTACAGTGGAAGTGGTAAAGGAAATGCACACAATATACATATTTCACGACTACACTTTAATGTCAATGCCTGACTAATTTAATCAAAGCATAAGCAAAGACTGGCTTCTAATGCTACTAAAATTTGACAACATGACAGGTTTTAAAACAGTTATCTGTCAGTAAATACACAATGTTACCAAATGCTTCTCTCACAATCCTTATCCAAATGCACACAGACTCACAGTGTGATTTTAGACAATCAACACTATCCTAGGACTTTACCAAAACTACTGTGGAAGGGGTAAGGGGACTGCACACAATCTACATATTTAAGTACAGCACATCAGTGTCAAAGCATGACTCATTTAATCGACATATAAGCAAAGACTGGATCCTAATGCTACTAAAACTTCACAACATGACAGATTTTAAAACAGTTATCTGTCAGCAAATACATGATGTTACCAAATGATTCTCTCACACTGATCCCAAATACACACTAACTCACAGTGTGATTCTAGACAAGCACCACTATCCCTATGAGCTTACCAAAACTCATTCACTACAGTGCAAGTGGTAAGGAAACTGCACACAATCTACATATTTCACGACTGCAATTTACTGTCAATGCCTGACTCATTTAATGAAAGCATAAGCCATAACTGTCTTCTAATGCTACTACAACTTGACAACCTGACTGGTTTTAAAACAGTTATCTGTCAGCAAATACACGATGTTAACAAATGCTTCTCTCACAATCCTTACCCAAATGCACACAGACTCACAGTGTGATTTTAGACAATCAGCACTATCATAGGAGTTTACCAAAACTCATTCACTAGTCTGGAAGAGTTAATGGTACTGAACACAATCTACATATTTAAGTATAGCACATCAGTGTCAAAGCATGACTCATTTAATCAACGCATAAGCAAAGACTGGATTCTAATGCTACTAAAACTTCAGAACATGACAGGTTTTAAAAAAGTTATCTGTAAGCAAATACATGATATCACCAAATGCTTCTCTCACACTGATCCCAAATACACACTAACTCACACTGTGATTCTAGACATGCAACACTATCCCTAGGAGTTTACCAAAACTCATTCACTACAGTGCAACTGGTAAGGGAACTGCACAGTCTACATATTTCAGAACTGCACTTTTCTGTCAAAGCCTGACTCATTTAATCGAATCATAAGCCATAACTGTCTTCTAATGCTACTAAAACTTCACAACATGACAAGTTAAAACAGTTATCTGTCAGCAAATACACGATGTTACCAAATGCTTCTCTCACAGTGGTTCCCAAATGCACACAGACTCACTGTGTGATTCTAGACAAACAACACTATCCCTTGCACTATACCAAAACACATTTCTTCATCTAGAGGTAGTACTACATTTTAGTATAGAAACATAACTTAACTCATTTCACAAATTCATAAACAATGACTGGTTTCTAATTCTACCAAAATATAAAAACTGCACAGTTATCTGTTTACAAACACATGAAAAACACAAATGCTTATCACAGAATGGTTTCTACATGCACACACATTGTAGAGAAAAAAGTACTCCCTACACTTTAGCAGGAAAAATACATTAGTCTGATTAAAATCAAAATAGTCTACATACATCCCCTCACAATTAAATAACTCATCTTTCAAGTTCTTTTGTAGATTAAGAAGTATATCAATCACTCACCATATTTTCTTTTACAGAATCTCTGCACTGTGCACCTCTCAGCAAAAGCAAAGAATGAAAAAGTTTCCCTTTCATTTTCCACACATATACATGTAAACATCAAATCACAATCCTTCGCACATAAACTCAAAAGCAAACACACATTTCTATTGGTTAAACATTTCAACCCTTTCCAACTGAAATACATTTCAACCCTTCCCCCAATCTGCCTTCTGCCTGTCACCATAGAAACAGGTCATGAAACACTGCACTGAGCTCACAGGTCACAAGTTCAGCCCACAATGTTCCTACACAAGACAGGAAGTGTGCTTGACTTTTCAACATATCAGCTTATCATATATAATGTTCCTTACAATCTGTTTTTGTTAACCAATAACAATCATACCTTTAAAAAACAGAAATACACACCCTACCTTTCAGTGTAGAAAGTTGTCATACAACCAATGATTTCTTGTCATTTTTCAAAAAACGTTGCCGTGGATCCGTGCATCCAACGCGATAGGATGCGCGTACCGTGCGCGCATTTCCCCGTGTTTTTTTTTTTTAAAAGGGGGCCCCAGGGGGTCCTTCTGGGACCCCCTAATCACCTCTAGAGGGTCAGAGTATTTCCACTCTGCCCCCTTTATATGTTTTACACACTTATTCCCCTTCCATCTTCTGCCTCGCTTCTACCGAGGCAGAAAATGGCCGTCAACAGTTCCTGGTTTCGAATGTAGAGGGACACTCGACAGCCAATTAGCATACAGCACGCAATCGGGAAGGTGCGCGCTCGGTTCGGGGAGGGTGCGCTTACGGTGCGGGTAGGGTCCGCGGATCCTCCTTGGCCATAGATATGACTAACTTTTTTACCCTAATTTTCTCAGGAACTACTGAACAGATTCACACCATATATGCAAAAGGCACGAGTCCGAACTGAGGACTACCTCCTTGCCAAATTTGGTGTCATTCCGTTCAGCGGTTCGGGCTGTAGCTGCGACAACAGATCCTATGGAAAATTGCATGGGAAAAACGCGTTTTGGGGCCCCCCTTTTTTCTCGGCCCCCGCTTGACGGATCACCGCAAAACTTTCAGGGTAGGAGCGGAGCGGAGCTGGCCAAAAGTTTGGAAATTTTTGCGAAGATTCATCAACCGGCGCAAAAAGATATTCCCAATAGAATGTTGCGGATTTCCTATGGAAAATAGGTCCTAACTATAACTATCTAATGGCGACCGCCAGTAGTTAATATATATATATCCAAAATAAAACTGCTGGTCCAAGCAAGCCTACGTGTGTGCCTGGTTCTTTCGTTGGAGAGACCTTGGTTGTTATATTCGGTGCGTGGCTACTTTGCACCTTTGGCACCCCACCCTAACAGTAGCGCAGCAGGACAAGTGGCAACTTTGGTGTTTTTTCGTGTGGAAAACTGCTGCGCCGCCGCTTCATCTAACATCAAACAACACTTGTTGGGGCCAGTATTGGTCCGATACTCCATGCCGGGATTTCCCGCTGAGGTGAGAGCGGCTGGGTGAAGGCTTGTGGGATCAGCAGGAGTGATGCCCAGGACAGAGGTGTAACTGACAGGAATGAAAGCACTTTCCACATGGGGGATGGTACTTACCGTATGTGTTTGAATCCTTGCCACGCCCACCGGATGTTCTTCGCCTATCAGAGCGATGCAGGCATTACTTTAAAACTGGACACCGACAGCACTGCCTGTTAGCGGAATGGCGTCTGACGAAGGAACTATCCGAAATGCATTACGCCGTCCAAAATAAAACTGCTGGTCCAAGCAAGCCTACGTGTGTGGCTGGTTCTTTCGTTGGAGAGACCTTGGTTGTTATATTCGGTGCGTGGCTACTTTGCACCTTTGGCACCCCACCCTAACAGTAGCGCAGTAGGACAAGTGGCAACTTTGGTGTTTTTTCGTGTGGAAAACTGCTGCACCGCCGCTTCATCTAACATCAAACAACACTTGTTGGGGCCAGTATTGGTCCGATACTCCATGCCGGGATTTCCCGCTGAGGTGAGAGCGGCTGGGTGAAGGCTTGTGGGATCAGCAGGAGTGATGCCCAGGACAGAGGTGTAACTGACAGGAATGAAAGCACTTTCCACATGGGGGATGGTACTTACCGTATGTGTTTGAATCCTTGCCACGCCCACCGGATGTTCTTCGCCTATCAGAGCGATGCAGGCATTACTTTAAAACTGGACACCGACAGCACTGCCTGTTAGCGGAATGGCGTCTGACGAAGGAACTATCCGAAATGCATTACGCCGTCCAAAATAAGACTGCTGGTCCAAGCAAGCCTACGTGTGTGCCTGGTTCTTTCGTTGGAGAGACCTTGGTTGTTATATTCGGTGCGTGGCTACTTTGCACCTTTGGCACCCCACCCTAACAGTAGCGCAGCAGGACAAGTGGCAACTTTGGTGTTTTTTCATGTGGAAAACTGCTGCGCCGCCGCTTCATCTAACATCAAACAACACTTGTTGGGGCCAGTATTGGTCCGATACTCCATACCGGGATTTCCCGCTGAGGTGAGAGCGGCTGGGTGAAGGCTTGTGGGATCAGCAGGAGTGATGCCCAGGACAGAGGTGTAACTGACAGGAATTAAAGCACTTTCCACATGGGGGATGGTACTTACCGTATGTGTTTGAATCCTTGCCACACCCACCGGATGTTCTTCGCCTATCTGAGCGATGCAGGCATTACTTTAAAACTGGACACCGACAGCACTGCCTGTTAGCGGAATGGCGTCTGACGAAGGAACTATCCGAAATGCATTACGCCGTCCAAAATAAAACTGCTGGTCCAAGCAAGCCTACGTGTGTGCCTGGTTCTTTTGTTGGAGAGACCTTGGTTGTTATATTCGGTGCGTGGCTACTTTGCACCTTTGGCACCCCACCCTAACAGTAGCGCAGCAGGACAAGTGGCAACTTTGGTGTTTTTTCGTGTGGAAAACTGCTGCGCCGCCGCTTCATCTAACATCAAACAACACTTGTTGGGGCCAGTATTGGTGCGATACTCCATGCCGGGATTTCCCGCTGAGGTGAGAGCGGCTGGGTGAAGGCTTGTGGGATCAGCAGGAGTGATGCCCAGGACAGAGGTGTAACTGACAGGAATGAAAGCACTTTCCACATGGGGGATGGTACTTACCGTATGTGTTTGAATCCTTGCCACGCCCACCGGATGTTCTTCGCCTATCAGAGCGATGCAGGCATTACTTTAAAACTGGACACCGACAGCACTGCCTGTTAGCGGAATGGCGTCTGACGAAGGAACTATCCGAAATGCATTACGCCGTCCAAAATAAAACTGCTGGTCCAAGCAAGCCTACGTGTGTGCCTGGTTCTTTCGTTGGAGAGACCTTGGTTGTTATATTCGGTGCGTGGCTACTTTGCGCCTTTGGCACCCCACCCTAACAGTAGCGCAGCAGGACAAGTGGCAACTTTGGTGTTTTTTCGTGTGGAAAACTGCTGCGCCGCCGCTTCATCTAACATCAAACAACACTTGTTGGGGCCAGTATTGGTCCGATACTCCATGCTGGGATTTCCCGCTGAGGTTAGAGCGGCTGGGTGAAGGCTTGTGGGATCAGCAGGAGTGATGCCCAGGACAGAGGTGTAACTGACAGGAATGAAAGCACTTTCCACATGGGGGATGGTACTTACTGTATGTGTTTGAATCCTTGCCACGCCCACCGGATGTTCTGCGCCTATCAGAGCGATGCAGGCATTACTTTAAAACTGGACACCGACAGCACTGCCTGTTAGCGGAATGGCGTCTGACGAAGGAACTATCCGAAATGCATTACGCCGTCCAAAATAAAACTGCTGGTCCAAGCAAGCCTACGTGTGTGCCTGGTTCTTTCGTTGGAGAGACCTTGGTTGTTATATATATATATATATATATATATCCTTAACCTCTTGTAGCTCTCCTCGCAAGCGTGGCGCTCTTCACAGCTGTGTGTTGCCTCGCGGTTGAGCAAAACCGCTTTACATAATCCAACACTTTCCCAAAAGAAAGGAAACAGTTCGCAATCCGGTAGCCATTTCAAAAATCTTAGTGTATTTATTTCACAACACTCCCCATTTTGGCAAGCAAAACCAACGCGTTTCGATCTCCTCTGAGATCTTGTTCACGGTAACGCCCCCTTCATTTGTTTCACAAACTTAAAGTGCACAAATGCTTACATCATTTCCTGTGTCAAATGTTAAGCGGCATTATGGGATTTGTAGTGACTATGTTCTCATTTATACATTTGCATGTGAATAAAACAACAATTCGTGAAAATTAAATTAAACCAATTTCTGCTTCAATTTTTAAAAATCTTCAAGTATGATTATCTATAAGAAACAACACATTTAATAACAATATATTGTATTAATGCCTCCAGTAGCCATTGTTAATGGTTGTTCATTAAAATACTTTCATTGTTCTTATATTATCTAGCTGAAATTTACCACAATAAATTGCCTAAACAATCAAAAAAAAGGGAAGAGAAAAAAGTGAAAAGGTGCAAATGAATAAAATAAAATAAAAATACTGTGATTTCAGTGTCCTATGTACACACAACAGGCTAGAGAATTGTTCTTCTCTAGTTTATCAATTTCCATATATCATACTCATTGAATTTCTCATGAAAACTGCTGCTGCCACGTTTTTCCTGCATTGTGTTATTTACAAATGTGTATAAAGTTCCACACTTTGGTTCAATCCATATGGTGTTAAAGAGCGTAAATTCAAAATATATTTTGACTCTTTTTGTCCCAAGGGTGGGGCCGGGAGGGACTGGGTGGGACCCCCCCCCCCCCCCCCCCCCCGAGGTGGAAAAGATCAGTTATCATCCCAATCTATACAAAAAGTGCCCTGTTCCGAGGAATTGCAGGCCAATTTTCCTCCTGGATGCTACTGTTAAGTCCAAACTTAATGTGCCACGATGAGCTCGGCATTCCATACATGGTGGATAAAATTAAGTTGGCCCCACTTTTGCTCTGGCGATCGATTTGGATCAGGGATTCTGTCCCACTTAACTGTCTCATCCTTCAGGATTGTCTAACACTCCATGTTAAAACAGCCCTGGAGCAGATTGGCCTATTAGATCTATTCACCTTCCTCTACGCTTGTGGGGTTTGCACAAAGACTACACTGACAAAAGGGTTTTTGGCCCAGGTTAAGTCAAATAGAGGAGCTGTTGATAGACATATGTCTATCATGTCCTTTTAATAAGTTGGTTTCCACACAGGAACGCACTCAGTTTAAATTATCTTCCCTTCAGAACCAACAGCATCCTTTTCTATTAACAAAATGTTGTTTTAATTACCTTCCCTTAATGGAAGAACATCCCTCAAACTGCTATTCGATATCTGAGCTTGCCCCTTGTCCCTATGACAGGGAATCCATCCAATCAAGTTTGCATATTGTGTTCTGTAATTTTTATAAAGCTCCATGGAAAAATAGTGATTTTACAACTTTTTAAATTATTAAAATGTCCTCAGTGCAGGCCACCGCTACTGTTTCTTTAGCAGGTGCATTGTCCTCAGGTGTGTTATTCAAGGGCTTCCTTTACATGGCAGATTCTGAATCTAAGAAGGAATGCAGTTTGCAACTAGGCTATGGGTCGGTTTTGCACCGGTTTATGCATTTTATCAGAGTTTTATTGGTTTTAACTTTTTTTGAGCTGGCAGTCGAACAGACAGAAGGAAGTGGGGCAATCTTAGTTGTATTTGCACTGTTTGATTTTATATTTAGTCCTTTGGATTAAATCCTTTTTACTATGATACTATGAGCCAGCAAAGATATTGAATGTATTTTTTATGTGTTCACATTATGATTTCATAGTGGTTGTGATGCTCATGAAATGTATTTTATTCTCTTGTTTTTACTTTGACCTTTTATAGAAAAATGACAATATGGCTGTTTTGCAATATTCCTATGAGCTCATCCCTTCTGTGTCAGTCAGAAGCAATGATTCTGGAAACGTGAATCCTCACAGTCTGGAAGATGAGAAGAGGGGGCTGCAAGTTAAGGGGTTTCATCCTCATATTACAGAAGCAATTCTTCATTCCAGGAAGCTTTCAGCTTTAAAATCATATGCTACGCACTGGGGATCTATCCAGAAGTGGTGAAGTTATTATATGTCTCCTAGAATGTCGACTGCCTGTAATTTAGTGGTTTCTTTGGGATGGAGCTAGCAGTTTTCCCTTAGAAGGCACAATGGGCATCAATGAAACCAGTCCCAGGATGCTTGTTTCCGGTCCAGGAAAGACATGGCTTGGCAGTTCGTGCTGGACTGTTCCCATAAGGCACAGGGTCAAGACAGATTTGCATATAGCTGTGTCTGAACTGGGATGGCAAAGTGAGCTAAAGAATGATGATGGATTTAACCCAGATCTGTGACTGGCGGTGAGTGTCTGAAAAGTTTCAGCGCTCCGTCCATCATCTCCTTGTGTTTGCTTTGTTCGCCCTCAGTTGGCAGGGTGTGCCCAGACGTGGGTCCTTTACTCACTTTGCCACTGGATTCAAGCTAGCCTGGCTGATGAGGACTGTTAGCCCGGAACTGGTCCCAGGATGCTTGTTTCCAGTACAGGGAAGACATGGTTTGGCAGTTCAGGCTGGACTGTTCCCATGAGGCACAGGGTCAAGACTGATTTGCATATAGCTGGGTCTGAACTGGGTTGGCGATTTGAGCTAAAGAACGATGAAGGATTCAACCCAGATCTTTGACTGGGGGTGAGTGTCTGAAAAGTTTCAGCACTCCGTCCATCATCTCCTTGTGTTTCCAAAATCTAAAAAAGAAGGCACACATTTTGTTGGGAGACCATTAAGGAGTGTTTCCTTAGCTTGTCCTATTTCCACATCCCATAGCCCCAGTATGGGAGTTAGCGTTGGTCCTTAAAACACTGCAATCACTTTAATTTTAATAATTAGTGGTCAATCTAACGTTTTTGGCTATCAAGGTTGCCTTTTCAGTGGCAGTTACCTTAGCTCGCAGGTTAGGAGAACTGGGTGCCCTGTTATGCTGTTTCCCAATTTTTCCTGTTTGTGAGAAAGGTGTGAACCTTCCAACAGAACCTGCTTTTCTGTCAACAGTAGCAGCAGTGGTGAATACATGTGACAAGCTTTTCTTACCCGTGTCTTTTACTTTACATTCTTCAGCAGAAGAGATTTGCATGTGTTGAATATCAAAAAGCTCTTCTAATATTTTTGAAATTCAGATTTTTTATGTTTGCCATTTGGTTTGAGAAGCTAAGGTCATAACACATATACATTTACTTTAAGTAGATGGATATAATCAGCCATAACCTTGGCCTATTCATAAACAGAAATTAATCTGTTAGAGGGCACTCAGGGAGGATCCCCATGGGGCATGGATACATCCTGAGCAGAGGACCAGGGAGTTCCTTGTGAGAGATATGTATGGCAACCACATAGCATTCAGCAAATCGGTGTATTCATCATTATAGGTGGAAAGGGTAGAATTTAGACATTATGCACTTTTCTGCAGGAGTTCTAAGTCCAGTGTTGTCTTAATTGTATTACAAAAATAAATCTCCAGTGTGTAAGCATGAAGTGGTTTGTTATGAATTTGTTTTGAATTTACTGCAGTCGAAGGCCAATTATTGCTTTGGCATTCTTCGTTTGTAATGATGAGTATCAGAAAAAGGGATATAGAGACAATGCCTTGGTTATACATTGCTAATCTTCATTACTCTTCATCCTTGTTGTGCTAATATCAGTCATTACACTCTGCCCTATCACCAAGATCACCCTTGGCCTTTAATATGAGGTTTGGCATTCCAAGAGGATGCTGGGATTCCAGACCATTCTTGTAGACCTCAGATACAATAGGCAGAGCTGTTATTAGCAACTGGGGCAACTGTGTTTTTCCTGTCTTGAGGAGAGGAGGTTACTTCATTTGTAATGACTGGACCAAGATCAAGTAGGACTAAGAGTTATGACGTTTATTGGTGGGTAATTGGGACATTAGTGCATGAGTTACAAATTTTCTTCAAAAACACATGCATTGCCACCTTTTACACCCATGATACAGCCGGAGCTGTACACACCAGGTGCAGGAGCTCTATTGACTCTGGTAAAATACCATTGCTGCTGTGTAATGTAATTGCCCATTTTGTTCTCCAATGTTGTTTACTGTGGAAGTTGGTTACAAACTTTTCTTTTTATACCTCATAAAAATCTCTCGTAAGGCCACTTAACAGGGCTCCTTTTAAATAGGAACCAATTTCACCAAGTGTTGCAATTGGGTTCTACTCATTCAGTACACCTGTATTTTTTTCTTTTTGGATCACCCGGTTTTGGACTTTTTACTGTGGGTGAGTCTCACTACATGTGTCTCACTCACAGTAACCACGTTGCACATGGACTGCACATGTTACCACCAATGTCTGCCTATCGTGCACAGCCTGGCAACTGCACACATGTAACCTGGCGCAATGGGGATTCTGCAGGATTAGATATACGTCTGTGGTAGGCCTTATTATTTTAGGTTCCACTGATAGGGAAAGTCAGTGTGATTTACTGTTTTGTCTAAAGTGACACTCTCTTATACACTTAGGGAGGGAACTGCCTTAGAGTGCAGTTTTGCTTCCATTTAGCCTACAGAGACCATTGACACCTTGAATTGGAGTGTAACCTGTGCTGGAAAACCAATTTTGTAACTTCCAAAATGATATCTGTACACTTTATGGTTCATCCAGAGTTGTCATATTTCTGTGGTTCAGCTCAGGAGGATCAGAGCACAGGTCTTTTGTCACCCTGCTGTACCCAGCTAATTAAGTTTCTCTCCAGCAGCAGGAATGAAGGCCACCCCACACAAAAGTAGCAATTAACAGTACTTCAACCAGCTCCTGAGGAGGAATGGGGTTGGACATCAATCACTCAGCTAACACACTGTACGAGGGATGGATCCAACCCAGGAGGGGGGCTTCATTAGAACTTTTAGTTTGCAAGGCCATGGCAGTGATGTCAGCGAGGGGAGGAGCTGAGACCCCAGGAGCAGAACTGACCAGTGACTCCTGGATAATGCCATTTTGGACTGTCCCAGCATGCGGTGCAGGAGGTTGGGACAGGAAGGAGAGGTTGTGTGGCACCCTAGGATTGGCCAGGGGTGCCTGACTTCTGCAACCTTCCTCTCCCCTTTAGAAACTCTTGGATCCTGGGAACACCATGGAGACCTGAAAGTAGGAACACCCCACTCAGGACCAAGGACTCTGCCCAGTTGACCCCAGGACCAGTGGGTCTCCTCAAGGGCCAGTGAGCTGGCCCCCTTACACCACCTGAAGACCAGTTGGTGGATAGCCATAGACTTTTCTGCATCCAGAAGCCAAGATCAGGAGGAGAGATAGCGCAGGGAGCCAGGAGAACCAGTTCCTGGGGAACGGTACCACTGTGAAGGTGAGAAGGTTTGGTGCCATTGCCCCTGTTGGCTATATCTCACCACCAGGAGTAAAACTAGCCCAGGATCGTCCATTTCACCCCAATTTGGCCCAAGTTATGGCATTTCAAAGTTTTGGTGAACCTTGACTTTTTTCTGCCTTGGACCATGTGTGGTTCCACTGTCCAGCCAGTAAAATTCCCCTGGGGTGGGCCAGGGCCTGAAGGAAGGCGCAAGGAGGAAGACTACATATCCTGCAGGCAGGAGGCATGCATGGGGCTCCATCCCACGCTTCAGCCCTTAGCATGGGGATACCATACCGAGACATGTTTTCATGTTGGGTGGCCGGAACCCCAACACTTGACCCCCAATGATATAGAGAGTGTGGGGAGTAATGCCACTGCACTCCCCAACGTGGCCTTCCTGCCCTGCTTCCTGTGCCCATGACGTGAGGGAATAGATGGCCAGCCACAGACAGACATACTTGCCCACTGGAGTAGGAAGACCAGAAGAATGCTGCCAGCTCCCACTGAAGCACGCTGGAGTACCGCCCATGCAGGAAGCCCACGGGGACAGCCGAGGGTGGGCTCCCCGAGCCGTCCACCAACAGTGGACTTTGAACGCAGGGTGCCTGGGTGGGACAAGGCATGCAGAGGAAACAAAAGAAATGTGGCGTGAGGCGTGAGGCCACAGCGCAACAAACAAAAAAACTAAAGAAAAAGCATTACAGCTTTCCAGGCTAAGCGGGAGTGCCAATACTAAAATATTCTCTGCTCCCAGAGGAGCGCTCCATAATTCCCTTTGGGGCCTGGTGATTTTTGTCATAATTTCAGTCATCTCTACCCTTGTGGTGGCCCCAGAATGACGGGGTCACCACCAATCGTATGAGGAAGGCACAGCCTTTCCCCACTACAGATTTTAGGAGTCTCCATCATAAGTTTGGGGGACTCCAAAACATGCACCAATCCAGGATTTCCCTCACATTTGTAAGCAGTTCCAAGACTGGAGCTTTTGCTCTATAGCTGGGAGTGCTGCGCCCTCTAGGGGCTATGTGTATGGTTGCATTCACTATGGCCTGAAGACACAAAGGTGGTTAAAGGCAGGATATGTATTGAAGTGCCTTCTAGGGGCCAAGTGCATGGTATCATTACACTGTGATGCCTTCTAAGGGCTGCTTTTATAAGTGCCGTTTGATGGTTAAAAATGTATCAAAAGACCACACACAGGTGCTACTCATTCTAAATGCTTTATTGGTTCACATAATAATGTCAATGATTTCTGCTCACAGTATATATGTTTCATCACTATTAATAAGGAAGGGCATTCATGCTGGAACATTATTTCTGATAATTGCATTTAAGTACACAATGATGATTTTCATATGTGGTTTGCTGCTCTTAAACCTGGGCAAAACCAATAGACTCACTTGATATGTTTGTGTGACCCCTTTAGGGGGTCACAGGGGATTATACAATCTCTTATATGGCATTTTCCATCTACCAGTGTACATATTTGCAAATTATTGCATAGTATTGAGTGTTATTATTGCATGCCAGTGAATGCTGATTATTATCTCACACCACCTCCGCTGAGTAGGCCTTGGATTGCTCTGCCTCACTACCCTGGGACAGTCAAGCACTACAAGGACAATTGTGGATCTATTACTTGTTCAGGCAACATAACTAATAACCCATTATTTTACACCAAGTGATAAAAGATGATGAACTTCATCCTGAATACAGATATCCTGTAAGGTGTATCTTAAGGCTCTTACACCTGCTTTGTTCACTCTGTTTCTAGATTCCCTGAGCATGATTCTTGACAATGCAGGTGTGTCATTTCACCTTTATGCCAATGACACACAATATGTATCAACAAAATATAAACAGTTGAGAACATTGCCACTTTAAACCACATTTCTGGATTGACTTCAAAATTGGATGAAGAAATGCATGCTTATCCGAAACAAGCATTTGCAATGCAATAGGTCTCGCATTTTAGAAACTTTGACCTATTTGTATTGTAAATGACAATGCCTTTTTTTCTTTGCCGGTGTTTTTTAAACACATAAATAAATAGCATTGTCATTTACAATGCCAATAGGTCAAAATTTAGGAATTGCGAGACCTATTGCATTGCAAATGCTTGTTTACCTATGGGAACACATGTGCAGTCTTCTCTTCAGAGGTACTTCTAGTCTGTGTAACAGACTCATGGAATAACAAATGAAATAAATGAAAACACTAGAGTCCTGATTCGATGAGGAGTATATAAGGCGGACACACTTAACTTTTGGTAAGGTGTAAAGGGTATACCTGATCGAGTGTAAGAAGAGGCAGGTGAGAGCACAAACCTGGAGAACGATGTGAGAGCAGGAGCCTGGAGAGAGAGTTCTCCTTTTTTACAAGAAGCCAGGTAGATTACAGAAGTACTCCGGGATACAGAAGGAAAATGAGCAATTGTAACAGAACACTTTGCGTGGATTTGAGAGGTGAAAGTCCCCTGCTCTGGGGAGGGAAAATACGTGACACCAAGAAAGGGGGAAAGTTTACCTTAACATTTGGAAGCATTGGATATATATCCTAAACCAGTTTTTTGAAAGGCTAGGTTAAACAGTATGCTGAAACTGGACACTGAAAAGGGTGCATAATTCTAACATAAGGATTCTACGGAATGGTTGCATTTTTATAGTGGTCTCTACTACACACATTTTATAGCGCTTCTTGACGAGGTGCCAAAGGCTTCCAGGAGGTCTAGTAAGGGGCTAATCTGTTTGTTGCCTATGGGTAATAAAGTAAATAGATTTCAGAGTGGCCTATGCAGTAACTGCATTATTTCTTCCCTGGAAGGGGGGCACCTGAATGTGTGTTGGGCTATTCTCCGGGGTGACCAGAGGCTATCAGTCTAGCTGATTCAATCCTCCCGGCTGCTTCCCTCGCACACAAAGGTGTTTCAATGTCGACAATTAGATTTGTGTGAAAGAAGCCAAAAAACACCTCATAAAGCGCTAGAGAGTAATATCAACAGTTGAAAGCGTTACACAAATCACTATATAAAGTGCTTGGCTCCACGCGAATATCTCATAGTGTTATATGACTGCCAATAATATAGAAGCTGTTATACACAAAAACATAGTGGGTGGTTTACTAACAACTCGAGTGCTATGCACTGATCGCTGCTACAAATATGTTTCCAAAATTACCCACACACTCTCATATATCCCATGCAGGTGACTTGAAAACGTTTGGGCTTGCAAAGAGATCCGAATAACCAAACAAAATATTGCGCACTAAAACAAACTCCACATTTTTTTTTAAAGCTGTGTATGAACAAAGGGGACGTCCCGTGCCTCCCACGGCTCAGATATTAAAATGCAATAAGGAAAGATCGTTAGGGCATGCAAATGAGCTCCATGTCGCAGGGGGTGAGGCCGCGGCACCAGGATAAAGGATGTTTGTGTAAGGCGCTCATATGACAGCCCGGGAACAAAAAAGAAAACGACACCTTACATAAGCGTGGGCCTTCACTGCACTGCCAGCAGTCTGAGGAGGCGTGCGGGGAAGTGCGAAAGACGGGGGCTGCGCAGTATGCAGACTGGGGGGTCAAGCAACCCAAGAGAGATACTAACCAGTGCACTGCTCCAACCTTGGCATTCTACTGACCCCGTCCCCCAAAAGCCTGCAGTGAGACTCAAGAAGCCGGTGGCATTACCGCCTCGCATGCTTGTGAGGTGCTTCAAGGCTCCCCTTTCATTTGTTTCACAGACAATCATCACAGTTCACGTGCCAGTCCTGCAGTTTCACTGACAAGAGCTCTGAAAGCACACATTAGAGACTTGAAAGAGCCGTAGTGGGCCTTGGGTGCCCCAGTAGCAAACAACTGAACAAAATGTACCTGTGTGGATCCCAAAGAGCAGCGTGACAACGCATAGCTTTTAAAAAGTTTGGAGAAATGAATCTGTAACGCTCCTTTCCATAATAAGAGGGCACGTGGATGTGGCTGTATCCACTTCCAAGAGGCAACGCCGAGAGTGCAGTCGCAGCTCATCCCCATACAACGCCTACAGTCACTGCATATTCAACCTATTCGAGCAACCTTACTCAGAATGAACTTCTTCATGCAATCACAAAGTAATAAGTGGGTACGCACCCACTCACCAGACTGCGCATACATGCATGCAATCTCCACACTGTCGACTTGATCGTAAAATCTCAGAGCCCACCATGGGTTAAGGTCACCGACCCCGTGCAACCCAACCTCTTAATAAAAAAATCCTGAAGCAGATCATCTTTCTTCAGAGAACAACGTCGGGAAGTTTTGGGACACTCAGTTCAGCCTGAACGGGCGCTGTGTTCAATAAAGAAAACAGGGCGCGCGCCTGCTGCTGTGGGCTGAGATGGCACAGTGTGCAGCGGCAGAAAGCATCGATTAAAACAAAAAAAGTAATACATAACATACCTAAAGTTGCAGCGCAATGAAACTGTAGTTGGTCGGTGCTGCTTCCGATACAAACTGAGGTGACGAATCGGAGCAGCAACAAAAAGGGAGGCCGGAGGCGTTAATAACCCAATTTCAAGAAGCAAGCAAGCAAGCAGCAGGCGGGATTACTCTCGCTATACAGATTACTGGATGTCTCGGAGAGACAGTGCATCCGCGCTGCCTAGGCGAGACCTAAAAACACTGAGGTGCTCCTCTTTTCACATTCTGGAAGGTACAAACTTGACCTCACAACGCTGGGCTAATTGAAATTAGATCTGTTCTCTTACTCAGTTAACTCTTTTGGCTTTACTCTAGACTTTAGCCTAACTTTCACTCCCTCAAAAAAGTCAAGCACTTTATCTCTCACATACCTCTGAAAATAGTTGTGTATGATCTCTTTGGTTCTGCATTAGATTTTGGTTAACCTAAAAGGTGTCTGAAATCCGGCTTCTGTACCTTTAGTGGTGATATTCGACCCAGCAGCCAGACCGATCACTAGATCAGGAAAATGATAACCTATCAGCCGCTGCCCGTGATGGTCATTGTCTGTAGAAACCCCCCCCACATTCGTCCCCACCGCTCTAACCCGCATGGGCCATGGCTGTAACCTATCAATGCCATACTTCATTCTTCTAAGTCCATGGAACAAATTTAAATTATGCTAGCCTAATATTTCTCACCTACTGACAGACTTTAGGAATTGAAACTCACCAAAACCTACTGCAAGCTCACTGCAATTTGGGGTATCAGATTGAGAACCTTCCTCCTTCAATTGGGGTGCGCCTCCTGCCTAGAACTGATTATCTCTCAGTATTACAATAGGCTACTGTTTTTGCTTTCAGGAGGTATCTAAAACCCCATCTACTCTACTTATATCTGAATGAATGAATTCACCTCATCCATAAAATCTGCACATTATTCAGATCAAGTGATTTTTTCTTTTACTCTTCTACACTCCTCTTATCTTATACAAAATCTTCCAATTGTCCAGAAATTGTTCCCAGGAGGTGGGGTTCCTCTGATAGAGCTGCCCTACTACAATCGATCAGTTGTCAAAAAGAGCTTGTTTCTCTTGTTTTATTAGACAATGTGAAGTGTATTCTATGAAAAGTACCCGAAATACCTTCGGGTTCGGCGGTGCACTGTAAGCTTGTTATCTAAAATAACATTTCTTCTGCACTTTTACTCTTTTGTCCCTCCAATTATGACCCAACAGAAATATGGCGCCTTTGTTCTTTGAACCAGGGGTTGCTTAGTAGATTTAATAAATTACAAATCATTTCTTACTTTCTGACATCATAATCTATAAACAGTGGCTAAAGGCTCTTCTTCAATTTTCTGCTTCAATGTTTGTTAAACCAAATCTAGGTCAATGACACGTGAACAAATTAAAATAAAAACAAATGCAAAAACTTTAGAATGAAAATACACAAACCATGACACGCACAAAAACGAAAACAAAGCATTAAACATCAACCCAGTCCAATAATGCAAGACTCTAAACATCAAAATACTTATTATTTAAAAAAATATATATTTTTATCTATTTAAAGAATTACTATCCTTCTTTCCTGGATTATATTGACACATAAAAAAAACACACGTACGTACTCATTATGTGTTATCTGCAAAAGTTATTGTAATTTGTAAAATGCATAAATACCCGAAGCCTAGTCTGCTCCAATTTTTTCTTTTATTATTAATTAATTAATTAATTAAATATTTGCGGCCAAATGAGAGACATAAACTGGTATACACTTTACTGTAATGCCCGAGATGATTGGAGGATAGCTAAGGAATGCGTACAGAGTTAGCAGATTCAGCAGAAACGTTTCAGTCCTCTTGGCACTTTTTCAAATGCTCTCTATCCTTTCACAGAGAGTAAACTTAATCCTTGAGATCAGCGAGCAAACGTGGATTCGGTTATAGAAGAGTCAGCCTGGAAAAAAACACATGCAATCCTTGTTCAAAGGAATTTATTTGTTATTTTTAATCAAAAAGTTTTAATTTGGCTCTGTCTCAAAAATGTGCTCAGAAGAGGTATTGTTTCTATTCATCAAGGGTTTTTTCTTTGCTGTCCAGATGTCGGCGTGCTTGGCTTTGTGGCACCGACATTCGCCCAATTTGACAGCGATATCACTCACAGTTCATTCACTGTACTTCTACTTCTTTACAGGGAAAGTCATTCACCCTGGATGTCTACGAGCCAGCAATCCCAGTGACAGAATTAAGTCTAAAAAGTGTGGCGATGAGGAAGCTGAATTCAACACTCTCAAATATGTTGATAATTGTGTAATGATGTGAACCAAATAATTCATATAATTCTATTTTAAATTATTTTGCAACACACTTATAACAAACCTGGCAGCTTCAGAAAAGGACCTTATCAACATGAAGGGCCAGATGTACTACCATTTACTTTTGCGAGTCGCAAATTGCGTCGAATTGCGGTTCGCAATTTCCGACTTTGCAAAAGTGAATGTACAACAGTGTCTCAGACACTGTTTGCGATTTCCAATGAGGTCGCAAATTGCATACCTCATTAATATTCATGGGGCAAGCACAATTTGCCACCCCATTTTGAATGGCCAGAATTCCCAGGGATGTTGGCCTGCTGGGGTCAGCAGACTACCATGTCTGTGACTGCTTTTTAAAAAAAAAAATGCAGCCCGTTTTCCTTAATGGAAAACGGGATGTATTTAAAAAAGAAAAATGAAACTACTCAGTTTCATTCTGCAAGGGCAGGCAGTGGTCTCTGGGACAACTGCCTGCTCTTGAAAAACTTTTTTTTTGCACACACTCAGAAAGGGGAAGGGATTCCCTGCGGACCCCTTCCCGTTTGCAAGTGGTTTATCACCTTCTTGAAGTAGGTGGTAAACTGCGAGTGTTTTGCGGCCACACATGCAGTTGCAAGACAATAGTACATTGCATTGAGACTCGCTATAAGAAAGGAACACCCATTCCTAATAGCGAGAGTCGCAAATGCTAATTTGCGCGTCAGTGATTCGCAAAACCCTTTTTTGCAAAACAAACGGGCTGAACTCCCGTTTGCGACAGCAAAAAACGATCGTATATCCGTCCCGAAGCGCTTTAAAGTATAGATCAGGAGAGACAGCCTTCAGTACTTGATTACAAAGGGACCAGTTCACATAAGCCTTTATATAACTAAGAGACGCTTCCGTGAAACACAAATCGTAAATTTGTGCACACAAATGGATGCTTTGGCAACAAATGAAGGATAGAATGGTAAATAAATCAATAATTCACCCCCAGTCAAGAGATCTTGGTTAAATCCATCGTTCTTTTGCTCACTACAGTGGCAGCCGGTTCAGGTAAATGCATGGGGTGCGGTGGGGTGCTGGAGGGGAAATCGACAGACGACGGAAAAGGGAAAATAAAATAAATAAATAAATCCTAAAACATCGTCTGTCAACTTCCCCCTCTCGCCCCGCCCCACCACACTTACTGGCAGCGGCCACAACGGCAACCGAAGTGACAAGCTGGGTCCTCCCCTGGATTGTTTGCGCAGTAATTTTCACAAATGGATTTAAGTACACTTAAGATGATGCCAGAGTTGCAGAACATTCTGTGTGGCTGAATCTGGGTGTGTTGTCAGCGTTCCAGAACAGAGTTGCCTGCAAAATTAGGAGAACACCCATGATAATACAGGTCTCCTGTGTGCATCTATTGAGAAGGAAAAACTTGCAAAACTGGTGTGTGCAGTAGGGAAAGAAGATTTATCTAGATTCAATAGGGAAATCGATTTCCTTTTGAAGAAGTTAAAAGTTGAAGTGATATTATACTTTTGCATTCCATTTACACATATCAGAATATAAACTGGCTGCATTACTTTGTCCAGAAATGTTTATGATATGTTTTCACCATAGAGGTCATTTAGGGGTCGCCAGGGGTGGTAGCTGCGACCCCTGGCTTGCCCTTTGCTACCCCTAGCACTGCCTTTGCGACCCCTGCCCTCAGAGGTGACAAATTCAGTGCCAGGAACCGTGGGGCAGCTGGGCTCCACTCTTTATTTGATGTCAATTGTTTTATTACACTAATAGTGAATCAATAAAATATATTATTCACTAATAGTGTAATAAAAAATGGAGTACAATAAGCTAGAATATGCCCTTCCATGTCAGCTGAGGTAACTAAAAAAGGCTTGTAAATGTATGTTGTGTGCGTGCTTGCGGGTGAGAGTGTGTTTATGTGTGAGAGAGTGTATATGTGTGAATTTGTGTGTGAGTATGTGTGTGTGAGCAAAAGTGGAGGTCAAAGGGCATGTGATGTCACTTCCGCTACCCCAGGCATTTTGGTGAATTGGCCTCCATGGCCTACACCTGTCTAACATTCCCTGGCACACTCCTGGAATTGTTTGAGAATTCCATGTAGGTCGGAAATGATGTAAATCCCTTGTGTAATCCTACATATGCGAATTGAGAGTTCTTCTACCAGATGTTTTCTGAACCTGGCCAAAAATGATTCAATATCCGACAAACCACTGCTTAACTGCTTTGCTCTTCTATCCTAAATTGTAATTGTTCATATTTTGTGTGAAATAGTGATAAAATATTATGCACAAGTGTGAGAAAGATTGAGAAAACGTCACAAAGGGAGAAAGCAGGATCTGCAAAAGTGTCTGGTAGTTGATCATGGAGGCAAGAGAAGGATTTCAGACTACGTTGCCTTAGTATTCAGCTCACTGACATTTAATGCCAAAGGCTGCTGGCTGCTGAGCAGAGCTTTGGGCAACGGCACTCATTCTTTTACAAACTAAGCTCTGTGGACAAGACAATTTTTTATATAACATATTGATTCCTAAAGTAGTTGTTATTGCATACATTTTTTCGTGGACAATCAAAAGAATCTTTATACATGTGCCACTAAAACATATCTACCATAGAGATATCATTGGTTAAAAAATAAAAACTACATCCCTAAGAATTGTCTATAGGTATGAGTAAACTTGTGACCCTTTAGTTACACACACCTAATCAAATAATGGTAAATCTCTGCAAATTTCATGAACTTTTATGTAAATCTGAAAACTTATATTTAGAAAAAAATAGATTTTGCAGGAGAAAAGGTTGCCTGCAAATTGGTTTTTGGTGGTTGGTTTTAGCTAAACAGATTAAACATATTTTTAATGTTGACATTTATTTTGCTCAAAAATAAAATCCTTGCAAATTAATATTTGGCTTCTGAATTTTGTCTCTAAAATATTTCTGCAGGGACATTTCACAAATTGAGTAATTTGTAAATATTTGTAAACATCGTTTGAGATTTCACCAAAAAATTACTAGGCATATTTACCAGCCCATGTCGCTAAAGGGACACCTTCCTGCACATAAACAATCTTCCCCTACAATGGGTGCAAGGGTGCCTGCGTTAGCACTAGGCATATAAAATTACCGCCAGGGCAATGGGAAATGGAGGGGTGCGCCGTATCCTTGAAAATACGGTGCAGCCCTGAGGCTTGGAAGTGGTGGAGTGTGGCATTAAGCCAAGGTGGCTAACGCCACGCGCTGCCACTTCCTTGTAAATATGCCCCTATGTTTCTATCACACAAATGTACCGAAGTTTACAGTTTGAATAATTCGATGTAAATGCAGTCTGCTAATACATATAAGGCTAGTACTTTTATCACCATGAGAGTAGTGAAGAAGGGGAGATATTAAAACCAGAACTGTTTGCAAAGTAGTTTGTATGTGCCAAGAGACAAAGTAGCACTATTTAAAATTAAGTCAGTGAATTTCGGAATCAAAGCGGCATTAATAACTCCCCAATAATAAAATTGTGAACCAAGAGTGTGTGATTACTGTGGATATCAGTTCATGCAGACCATTAGCTAGACAAATGCTCTAAACAACAATCCCAGGTTGTGGCCCTCTTAAACTTGTCATTTCCATAAAATGATGTCATGTTTTTTTAAAACATATTTGTCACCTAAGATTTTGATTTGCAGACCGTTTTATTCTGAATAGAAATCTTTGTATGCCTTTGAAAGGGTATATGTCACATGTGCCAATGCATCCATCCTCTGGTTTTAGGAATCAAGTTGCATTTTAGGGCCCGATTACGATGTAGGACGGTCCAGAGTCCGTCCGACATCGTTTGGGAACTGGAACCGAATGACCTCCTATTGTCGGTTCCAGCCCAACAAGTAGGATGCGACTGAACACTGCTCGATCACAATCCTATTCTTTACAATGGGAGCATGCATTCCGAATAGAATGCATGCTTACATTGTAAAGATCAGAGGTGCCGTTTATCCCTGTACCCCAAGGTGCCTGCCACCGGGTGTAGAGATCAACAGGGGGGCACCATGGATGCCCCCTAGACCACCATCCGGGGGCCTTGCACCCATGGGGGCCCTGATGGGAGCCCCCAAAGTCAGATTCCCACAGCCTTTCTGTGTTGGAAAGGCGGGAGCATTAAGGCTGTGGGAATCTTCCATCGTAATCTCTCGGCCGGAAAGACCAGCCTGAGGGATTGATGGAGGATATCCTAATGGCATCCGGGGTCTCCGAGCCCATCGGCGGCCATTCGGAAATCCGTTTCGGATTCCTTTACGACCGACCCCATCAAAATGGGGACATTTCAATGTGGTCGTAACTGCTTCGACCGATGGTCAGAGCCGTTTCCGACCGCATCGAAATTGGCCCCTAAGAGGTGAAATTTCTATCAGAATATGTTTTTCCAGAAACATTATGAACGTAGAAAAGCCAAGAAATGATTTCAAACTGTTCACATCTTTTTTCAAGTATGATTTTCACCTGGATTTAAAATTAGCTGCTGTTCCTGTGAGCTGAAGTCCTCATGTTGCACTGACTGTATGATGTATGAAGCAGACAATGTTGCATTGTTCGAGTTGGCAGTGTAATTTAGCATTCCCTGGCTTGTAAAGTGCATAACATTCTGCTCATGTAATTCATAAAGATCCGTTGGTAGGATAATTATGGGAGTACTCAAAATTGCATATAAAGCTATATGAGATAAAAATATAATAGATGCAATGTGCTACCGGGCTACATTTATTCCATTTAAAGCATTTACAAAGGAACAATAATTGAATGCATGATATATCAAAGGGAATTCCCCATTGGGCGCCAAATTTGAGGCACAATTTTTAGCTTGTGCCAAAAGTGTGAAGTATGCCAATGTAAAGGTTCCAGAAGTTGCTGAAAACTTCATGAAGCGAAATTCATTTTTCTACCTCCATTTTAGAACACTTCATATATTCTGTATACTGTTCATTCTTGGCTTGAATTTCATTGTTATCATCACAGTTAGGATGAATGTTATACAAATTAAATATGCCTTTGCTTGTGATGTATAATTATTCTTACATCCCAAGCAAAGGCATCCCATACTATTACAGCTGTTCTTGATGTTTATAACTTGAATTACCTTGTATATTTAGTGTTATTTGTAATAATGTGCATGGGTATATGGTGTCTTTCCTTTCTCACTTGTACAAAGCGAAAAAGCAGACAGCACTTAGCACTAAGACGTGTTCATCTAATGTGCTCATCCATATCATGGCATATTATACATAAAAGGTCCAGGTTTGTCTACCTATCTAGCAACTTCTCCAACCAATTGGGCTGGCATTGGACAGCAACCCAATGGCAAAGACTGGTAAAGCTCTAGCAAAATCATTTGTGCATTGTATAATCATATTTAGAACATTGGAACGTTGGGAGCTTCATTGAAGACAATGCAGTTCTCCGGGCTTCTAACCGCCGGTAAAAGCCTGGGGCGCCAACATTCCAATGCTTGACTTTGTTCACAGCTGTTGCTGTTAACAAAGGCCTCTTGGAGCCCAAGGGGATTAAAACCACCTCGGGCTTCGAGAGGCCTTTGTTTTTTACAAATGAAAACATTCTGCCCTGAGGCGGAAGGTTCTAATTGCCTTAGAGCCCTCCGTGCGGGCTCTAGCACCTATTAGAGGCCTGCACCCTTGTTAAAGGCTCGAGTCAGCTAGAGAGGGCCTTTAATGGCCAGTAGAGCCCACTACGTTGGGCTCTAAGGCTATATTGTCTCTCCATAAGTGTCAAAACCTGTTACATCAAATTCAATAAATTAATCTAACTCCTTGTTTTGAATGTATCTGTAGAAAAGTATAATGTCTGAAGGTATATGTCTATTCTGTTCTTATGTACTGAATACATCCTTTAATTGTTTGGATTGTTTGTAATATTTTTAAACTCATAGTAACACAGTCTCACGTGTCATTTCACTATGGGTCTGATTCACAAAGGTAACTGACACTTTTGAGTAAATTTACACTTTGGAAAATGTTCACTACTCTTGGTAGTCACAAACTGCAAATGTAAACTTACCACAAAAGTGTAAATTTTACATCTTCACCCACTGAGCATTTCAATAGAATTACTCTTGTGTGGGTGGGTGATGTCCCTTCCTAAACCCTTCCATAACCATCACTACAACCCTCCTATTCTCCTGAATCCCAAACCCTTTTGTAGTAAGTCTGTCTGTCTGATTTCTAGTTAGTCTGTTAAAGCCATTCCCCTTTTTACATTGTCTACTAAAACCGATATTCACATGTGCAGACACATAAGTATAGGTAATGCAGAGGCACAAAACTTTGCAAGTAGTTTGTGAATTGCAATTTGTAGTACGTTTTGCCATACTAAAAAATGTACTAAAAAGTGTCGTTTGTAAATACAGTCTTATGTGTCTCACTATCTTTGAACCAGGAGATCTCTATAATATTGGTTTTTGCCATGTGGATTAAAGGCATGATACTATACACTGATGCCATTTGAGTAAACTTAACCCTTTGTATACCTTTGCAGCTTAAGTGATCCATCAGTCACTGGTGTCCTCACAATGTCCCACAGATTGGACATCAACGAACATCCTGCAAGCAGAACCTCATCTGTCTGCCATCTGCTCGGTTAGGTTAGTCTGTATAAGTCTGTTGCATTTATACATGTACACCAAATTACAGTCCTTTCTAATTTATTTTTACGATTTATCATTTCTAACAAATATCTGTCCACTGACAAAGTTCTCTCTCCTAATAGACAATTGCATATGTTTTTAGAAGTTTGAATAGCCATGGGAACATAAGTGCAACATATCTTAATTATCTTCAGAAAAAATCCCACTTTTCTTCAGCAGTTGTTGGATCTAGGGACTTATGTCAGCTACCTGCTTTCCAGCAACCAGATGCAACAACTGATATCTAAAGGTCCATCTACAAAGGAAGCATCTGTGGCAAGATCAAGTAAGATATACATTTAGATCTTGTCTTTGACCATATAATAATCCTGAACATTAAATTATATTTGAATGCATGATTTATATATGCAAAAGTGTCATCTATTGTTCTCAACTAATGTATACTTCGTTGGATTTAGGAAAATGCAAACTGTCCAATTCAAATACTTCTAATGACATTTCCCTTTTGTGTTAGCTTCTGGGGACAAAGAGCATGAGAATGATGCTTTATCATCCCCAAATGTAGGATGATGTGCAATCTAAAAAGAAAATCCTATCATCCTCCAAGCTATCATGCCTGTGGACCCCAGAGATCAAGAGAAGTAGGGGTAGGAGAAGGAGATAGTTGGTATCACCCAGGATGCCATCTGCAAGAAAGACCCCAAGGCTGACCAGGCAACTCAAATGACCACACAGCAGTTGTACGACTGCAAAAATAAAAAATATCTCCCCCAAAATATTGATAACAATAATATTGACATCCTTTAAACAATAAAACAAAAATATCAACAACAAAGAATATTTCCATAAATAATATCGACAATCCCTAATATCGACCACAAAAATGAAGGAATGCAAAATATTGTGATCATTTTAAACATATAGAACACTACACAAGTATTAAAACCAATAATACTGACTGCTAAAAGTATAGTTAAAATAAATAACAAAACTATATTTAAATTCCCCAAAAATTACACATTTAGAAATTACAACTAAAACTAAAATAAAATTAACCCTAGAAATATACATAACTATTTTTTCAACTATTTAATACTAACAAATATTTATTTTTAAACAGGCAAAAGCCAGGCACCCATCCCAAAACCTTCCCAAAAGAAAACCTCACAAAACATGTCTCCAAAATAAAATAACATCAGATCAGTAAGTATAAAATATAAAAATCATGTTTTATATGTTAAATACTTAAAGATGAACACTACTTAAAAAATATAGCTATTATATACATGTAATTAATATAGAAGTCTAAAATGCACAAGTGTAATGGTGGAAACTTATATCACATCAGAAGAAGGAAAACTGTTGTCTCACATCAGATATTCTCACAGTAAAGTGAGAACAAGAACAGAAAATATGCACTAGAAATGCACAAAGTATTACTTGTATGCATGTTATGCGAGGTCTATAACTAGGAATGATACAGTTCTGAACATTAGAGACAAGGCAAGTGTCTAACCAGCTGGATTAGGATACCTGGCGCCTCCAACAGGCTTAAATAGCCAGTCGGGCGGTGGTCATTTCATACTGTGGCTTGTGCTGCAGGCCTTTTCTGGGCTGCAGCACAAGCCAGAAAAGTAAAGGGCATGTTTCCGACAGCCTACACTGCGGTCTTATCATAATATGGCAGGTGGAACCGCTGACTACTTGTCAGCCGGTCTCCATCCAGCTGCGATGGCCATCAGTTGCTCATCCGACTGCCATCGTAATGAGGGCCATAGTGAGGAACCTTTCTTTTTGCATCACAACACTAACAATGACAGAAGAATAATAACTTATTCAACAGAAAGTTACAAGTGGATAATGGGCACAATGTTTAAATTGTGCCCTCAACCATTAAGACATTGAGACAAATTCTAAAATATTAATGGTGAATACCACAACACACTTATCTTCAGTGTATGCACCTTCAAGTAACAAACAAAGTGCTACATACTACAAACTACTAACTCAAAATAGAAAACTAGCAACTACTATACCCCAAAAAACATAATTGACTTTATACAAGCAATGATTAGTTCCATATTGACAAATATACTCACATGCAGTTGCACAGGGCTTTCACAACTAGAGTATTTGTTGACACCTCAAAATTCTGAATTAAATGTGGAGGTTTTTGACAAATGCCCAATTTGGCTGTAAGATAAAATAATTACTAGCCCTAGCATATGTCCCAGTTACAGAAGTAGCAAACCAGTACAACCTCCTTACAGCATCACCTTACTACCAAACACATGAACACAGGCTAAGTTCCATAATGGACCCTTTGGGAGATACTTGTGTTGACAGAGTGCACAGTTTGTGTCACAGATGACAACCAATGTATCAAATGCCGTAGTGGAACGTATATGAAAGCACCAAGGCTCAATAAGCCAAAATAAACAACATTGTGGATGGTGATACAAAGCCTACCAAAGCACAAGAGGCCAAAGCCACCCTACAATCCTATCAATTCCAAGAAATATTTTTAAAAGAACAGAGTTACCAACAACTTAGAACAGAACAATCGATCACCCAACTAAAACCTAAAGTAGTCAAAACAAACTTAAGAAATGTATGAAATACTATATTGCAAAGTACAAACATTTGTTAACAAACAAACTGTACCATACCTAAAATCCATAACAAAATCACTGCTTTAAAATAAATCTAAATATTTCAACTAAAATACAACTGTCAGTAGGAAAGACATACCAAACTAATTTATTTATATATTTGTAAAAAATAATTTTAACTATTCAGTCAAAATATAGGTTTTATAAATAATTATTCAGCCATACTTAAAAATTAAAATAAAATGTAATAAATGAACTAGTACACATTCAAAAAATATATAACATCTCTTAAAAATGCAACACCTACGAGCCACTAGCAATAAATCAATACAATACCTAACCCTTAAGAAACCATTACAATAACAGAAACAAATGGATAGCAATTAAACATTTCCCACCCATTAATAATAAAATGAGATATAACTTAGTTTTGTCGCTAATGTCCACAATGTCAAATTAATACACGAGGGGCAGATTTATTAAGAAATCCCACAGCGTAGCAAGTCTCCTTGCTGCCCTGCACTGCATTATAGGAAAGGGCAGGAATGCACAGCGCTTAACATTATACGGCACATTCCTGTCTTTTACCTGTGATGTCGCACAATGTGCTGCCTAGTGCCAATGCATGCACCCTTGAACCATGGCGCAAGGGTGTCTGCGTTGTAAGCAACATTGTTTTTGTGGAGAAAGGGACACCTTCCTGCACAAAAACAATCCTCAGAGGCATTTCCTCTTAATGGTAAATCTGACAATGTGCCAAAATCGATGGGTGGGTGTGTGGGAACACCCACTCTCCACCTGTGGAACGCCTTTCTGGGGCAGGGTAACGCAATGCAATGATTTGCACTGCGTTGCGTTACTCTGGATTTATCAAGTCATACAGAGACATGCAAGGTGGCCCTCTGTGGCTTGAGAAGTTCGACTTAGGCTTTGTGTCACCCTTTCACCAACTAGCGAGGTGCTATGGCACCGCAAAACCTTCATAACTATGTCCCAAAAAGTAGATCAACAAATTATAGATAAAAGAAACTCCCCATCCCAAAAAAGCAAGAATCCAGTAAATTTGAAAAATATCAACAGGCAAAAATCCCTCCAGGAAAATAAAGGAATGTAAAAATAATGTTAGTTAACATATAACCAATGTTATTTCCTTCCTAATAGGAAAACACAGCCAAAAATAGGGAAAGTTCTCGAGTCCAATGAAAAACCTGCAAAACTTTTTTAAATACCCACCTACACAACACAAACAACCCAATTAACATTGAAAATAACATTACATTAATCATAAAATACACATGTATAATACATAGTAGAACACAGAGGGGCCGATTAGAAAGCCTGCAAACACTAGTCTGAAGCTTTCCGACCACTGTCGGAGAAATACCGACCAACCGGTTGGTTTGCAGTCTAACTGCCAGATTACGATATCGGCAGTCGGACTAAATTCCGACCGGATGTCGGAGTCTTCCATCTGGTCGGAACCGCACTGTAATCCCCAATGGACAGTGTTTCTGCCGTCGGGATTACGATGTCGGTTTCCCACAGCCTTTCTGTGCTGGCCTTTCCAACATGGAGAGGCTGTCGGAAAGCAACTTGCCCCTTAACCCTATGACCTATGGTTGGTGGTTTAGGGGGTACCTCCCTGTAAAACCCTGTACTGTGTGGCAGGCCCCATGAGGATTTTGCACACACACCCATTTCTCTATGGGAGCCTTTATTATGTCTGGTTTATGGCTGTGACACAAACTCCCATAGAGAAAAGTGAGTATGGGACCGAACAGTGTTCGGTCACATCATAATCAGGCGGTCAGAACCGCTGACCTCAGGTCGGCCGGTCCCGAGTCTGAGACTGTGTCTGTCAGAGGCAACTCCAAACAACATCGTAATAAGGCCCATTGTATGAATCCATGCATAGTGTAGTAAGGCCTACCGCACTAGACAATCAAAACTCAAACTACAACCTAAACGACTAAACAAAACTAACTTATACTAGCTATACTAACACTAAGCACAACCACATCCCCAAATACCAAATCCCCAAAAAGTAACTTAAAAGTATTCTAACCTGGTCTCTACAGCAGCAGGAGGGGAACTGCGACCGCAAGGAAGCTGGAACGACCCAAAATGAGGTAAATAGACTAAAACAAGATAGTAGTGGTAGAAAAAATGGCTGCTAAAAGAACATAAAAAAGACTACTTATTCATAGAAAACAACGGGAATTAAATGATCAGTTTAACAATATTTATATGTTCACGAAATTGTTTCATAAATGTTTTAAGATGTTATAAAAATGTAATAAAAGGTATGTATGCTAAAGAATACTAACATATGCATGTTTATAGCTCATAGGACTTACTGATATATAATAACTGTACATGTGTTAGCACGAAAGTTTCCAAAATGTTGCTGTAAAAAATTTACTTTGTTCAAAAAACAGTTGTAAATTTGAAATAAATTACAATATAGTGACATGTAAAATATATATGTGGAATTTTTGGGTAAAAAAGTCAAATTAGAGACATATAACGAAATTATAAAAACAAATGTAAAAATATTTATTCCTTGCAATGTATGTTGAAAAGTGTTATCAAAACTAATACACAGTACAAAATTGTAAAACTGTGTACAAATCTACTAATTGTGTAAAGATTTAACTGATATTAAAAAAACAGCGTTTAACAAATATTTGTGATAAAAAAAACAATACTGCACTATAACCAACTTGGGGAAAACTATACACTTTAAAAAGGGTGTATTTACTATTGTCGCTCCAATCTAAGCTACAATGGATGAGGTATTGGACTTTAATAGGGATAGATTTACTAATACCACACAAGACAAAGCTACATCGGATAAAGCGTGGGACATTGAAAGGGTTAAATGCACTTTTCCCACTCCAATCTAAGCTACATTGGAGAAGGTGTTGGACCTTCACTGGGGTAGATTTAGTACTCTCACTTCAATCTAAAATGGATTGGGGAAACTGTGAGAAGTGAAAGGGATAGATTTACTAGTCCTACTCTAATCTAAGATACAATGAGAAAATTGACATATTTAATAATCATTATTTTGAACACATTTCTTAGAAATTTGCTTAAATGTTTGATTAAAACATTTTATGTTAAAAACTTTTTTTATTTAATTACAATTAAAAATGTTATATTAACCACTATAATTAAAAAAATTCTAATAATTTCAACACTGCTCCTCCCCCTTTCCCCTATAAAACCTAACTCATGTAAAAAAAATCCAAACTTTAGAAATTGCATCAACTCACTCAAATTATAAATAAACAAATCAAATGAATATAGATATATAAAAAATATATATTAAACCCAAGAAAACAATTATTTGCATATTAAATAAAAAAATAAAAATTAAATTAAATGTTTCAACAAACTACCCACTCAATTCCCTTGCTAAGCATGATCACACTTGCAGAATATAGATACAGAGTGCATAGAAGTACCGGTGATTAGCTGTGTGTGGTGTGTGACTTACTCCAATTTTTGCCTGGAGCAGATTTTTGCCATTTTGTCAGTATCACTACTGAGTAGATCTAGGTGTAACTTTGGTGAATAGCCATTGTATTTCAATATTTTATTGCGCTAACCCCTAAGCCGCAATTAATTTTGCCTTAACTCTACTAATTTATTAGAAAATGTTTCCCATTTTCCCAACACTCCCACTTGGTCCTCTGACATATACTACTACTCTGCATGTGGAAGCATGGAAGCAGAGATCTCTGGCTGGTGATCTGAACATAAAATAATACTACTTGAGTACTACTATACATAGTCAAAATGGTTTGGGACTACTTTAATTGTCTTGTGAGCTGTGCTCCAGTGTCAAAAACACAAAAGGTGGTAGGAGGCATGCTCCAGTGTCTCCCTTTCTTCCAATCTCTCCCTTCTAGTTCTTTGTACAAAGAAAATATGCACCTAGAGGTGAACTCACAGCTGCTATTGGTGTGTGTTATTTGAATACCTGTGTGCATTTAATTTCTTTTTAATGATGCTGTGTGCTGTGCTCTAATCGCTCCCTGCTGCAGTATTGTTCAAAAAAGTTAAGAGGCACTATGCCCTTATCTTCGCGTTGCTGGGTGTCGGTTTTAATTTATTGGTACTTGGACGACTCTCTTCTAAAGCGTTGTGGAAATAACATGCAACCTACCTTTATCATGGTATATTATTGGTGTGTGTGGAATATATGTGACTATTCATGCATCAGTATTAGAGTGTGTAGGGAAACATGTTGCAAGAAAGATCCATGGATACTAATGATGAAAAGCAGTTTGTCAAAGACGAATAGAGGTGTTAAATCATACTGTGTGTTTTTCACCACAAGACATTTTCTCATCAAACAAATCACAGACTATACATATGATGTGTATGAAGCCAATTATTTTGGACATAGGTGTAGTTGAATAAGTGAAGGTAATGTGTTATCTTTGCATTACAGATACAGAGAATATGTTCATATTCATGTGTGTATCAGTCTTCAGGCCTGATTTGCAATTTCTCAAGTATACTTCAGCGAGAATCCAACTTAATTATGAATATTTTGCTAGTAGGAAAATAGTTTGATTCTGCCAGTTAGCTCCTTCCATAGCAACTTTGACAGAAGGCAGACCATGTACCAGTCAATGCCGGCTACTGACCACAGAGTGTCGGATCAGCAAGTGACTGATTTGGTGACATGTCTGTGACATGGTTGACAATGCTTAGCAGGGTTTATAGGGCAGTGGTAATCTCTGCCGGAGTGTTTAAATGACCATGGGTTCCCAGTTAGTGGTGTTGAATGACTAAGCATTATCCGTGTTTTTGATGGCTGACGGTCATGCCATTGGATAGAGGGGTTATGCAGAATAATCTATGGAGGAAGGACAAGAACAGTAGCCAGAACCAGCAAGGGCAGGGACAAGGGAACATCAGTTTACTAGACTGGGCCCTATAAATGACACTGAATGTGAGAATGCAAGATTGTGCCCTAGAAAAGATCCTGCATTATATTTAATATACAAAAACCACTGTTGAACTTCAGTATGATTAACAATGAGTTTACAGTAGTAGTGATGGGTACATTCTTTCATACAATATGGGAATGTCCCCAATATTCTGGCTAAAGGAGGGGGAATACCAGCCCATTCCCTCTGCAACCCAAATAAGATTTGAACCTAAGATAATTATTTTGGGAATTTGAAATCATGATTCACCTAAAATATCAGAAGATTATATGTGATATAGACTGGTGATTACGATAAATCATACAGTTAGGGGCTTTTACTACCAAACGTTTGGAAGTGTTTCTCAAACATGGAATGATGCATGGCTACCAACTGGCTCATATACAACTGATGTGGATTCCCTCAGAGGTCCATGGGGTGGTGGGCTGAATCTTATGGATTTACGTGCCTCCAATATGCCTATGATATGTCTCCGTTGTCTCAGTTGAATTAATTGTAAAACCATTATTCACTTTATCAAGACATCAGAGTTTTCTACATGCACGTCACCAGAAATATGATCCCTTAGAAATTATTCTTGTACGGCTTTGGAATTCATACTAGGCACTAGGCAGTCTCTCATGCAGTGTATTTTCACACCACCGACACAGTGGCGGCTTCTCTGCTAAGGTGGAGGAGTGTTCCCCCACTGCTCTCAGAGCAGTGTAAAAGGAAAAATAAAATTGTAATAACAGAAGTTATTATCATTTTATTTTAATATCTTCCAGCCAGGTTAGGGGGGGTGGGACTGGGCTCCTGTGATGCCAGAGGGAGGAGGAGTGGTTGGTGCATCTTAAGTGCGCATGACGGTTTGGCCGGTCGTCTTGGGCTGGCCAAACCAGCATGCTCACTTAGCATGTTCTCCACCGGCTGTAATGCACAGACTGGGTAGACAACATGCACAGGCTGTCAGTCCCTGTCTGAGTGCCGAACCAGGGCACTCAGACCAACCACAACGCTGCTGTCACGGTGACAGCAGCGTTGTGATTGGTTTAGGGGAGCCTGGGTGGTGCCGGGAGCCAGGAGAACAGCAAGGAAAAAGAAGAGGCTGTGGCAGCTGACCTGCGACAAGCGGGTAAGCATTCTTTTTTCTTAACCTTTCTTTCCCAGCCCCTGCCCCCTGCCACCGTTCCCTACCAGCCGCCACTGCACCCAAACCTATCCAAACAGTGCATACATCTGTAGGATATCATGCCAATTAATGTATATCAAAAGAGACTGAAGTTGGTTCAGACATGCTGTTCCACAGGTAAATCTACGGTTGCGCATGTGGCAAACATGCTCTCCATGTGCTACCATGTCCTGACACAGGTGTGTTTACCATTCTCTGATTAGAGTCAATCTCTCAGGGCTGGCTCTCTTCACTTAGGGATTTGAGAAGTTGTGAAACAATTTAGCTCTTTTGTTTATAACTTTACCAATTGCCTGGTGTCCTGACTCCTATTTTGTGTACTTTCCACTCTACGCCAATATTAGAACTGGGGTCACCAATTCTGACGTGGTAGCTGGGCGCGAGGTAGGAAGGCACCCGAAGGCAATGTGTAATGCAGTTGTGCAGCACTCACTCACACGGGTTCAGCCATGCGCACACAATGAAGGACACGACACCAAGTGGTTTGATAAAACAAGATGCTTTACCAAGTTCAAGTAGCGGTGACTCAATTCATTTCAGGAAGAATGCAGGTAAAATCAAAGCCACCCTAAGTTCATTCAAGAAGCTAAAAGGATATTCGTAAGGCAACCACTAGGTTATTCAGTCAAGTGAAACAGTGCATTTCAGGGCAACCAGTAATTCATGCAGTCAAAGGTGGTAGTGCCTTTCAGTGTAACAATCAACGCATTACCGTAAGTAAACCAGGACATTTTTAAGTAACAACCAATTCATTCCAGGGGATAAAGCAGGGCATTTCAATATGACAATCAATTCCTTCCCATCAATGGATTCTCAGGGTTCAGAGTAGCAATTAATTTCCCTCAGTGACCAAATCCCTTGTGGCCCAAAACAGGCAGCACCCCTTTACTAGAACTTCAGGCCCCGGACAATAGGTTTCTTTGAAGTGGGGCATTAGGGGCATCGTTCGTGAATCAGGGCCAACTCACAGGTATAGTCACCGGCCCAGCCGTTCTTCTTTAAGAGTTCCAAGGGGCCTACCAGGCCAGGTGAAGGGAATTCCTCAGCAGCTCCCACGTTCCCCGCAGTTACTTTGCCCTCCCCCCAGGGGGTGTTACGTCTTAGTGGAGGGGTTCCCACCCAGGCGGGAGCCCGCGCAGGCCGAGCGGGCTCCCCGCGACTCTGGTTCCAGGTGGGGCGAGGCCGGGGCTTCTGAGCCGGTCTCAGCCCTGCAGCGTCTCTTCGTCCCGGGATTGCCCCGGCGCAGGTCTCCCAGGCCGCACCTGCAGCGGCCAATCCCCATGCGGCTCGCTGGGGGGTGCGGTGACTCAGCCCAAAGGCTGCGCGGCCCTGGCAGGGGCGTGGCGGGTGATGCGGCCGGCACCCCGTCACATGATACAGGCCACGCGTGCTTCAATGGCCTACCACAAGCTTCTTCCGTGTCGCGGCGGACCTCTCCTGGCATCGGGGGCTGCTGCAAGGATGGCGCAGCCGGTGTCTGCGATGGCGGCGATTCCCTGGGCCACGGCGGTGACAGCGGCACAGCGTCTCTTCCAACGCGGAACAGGGGGCCGCGGCGGTGTCTTAGGCAGCTAGCGCTTCCAGGCACCTAGCGCTAGACGGTAGGTTCCGGGGCAGTGGCGGTGGTTCCCGCAAGGAGCGCTCGCATCATCTTGGCGCTGGGGCGTCGGTACCAGGGCAGCGGCGGTGTGTGGAGGGCTTGCAGCACTCAGAGGGCACAGCGCTAGGAAGGGACAGCACTTGACAGGGGAAGCACTTGACGGAGACAGCACTTGGCAGATACAGCGCTTGCTGGGCACAGCACTAGATAGGTACAGTGCTTGGCAGTTACAGCTTCTTCTGCAGGGGCCCAGTTCTGGCAGCACAGCGCTCGGGGGACACCGCGCTTTACCTGCAGTACTTGTGGGAGCCACAGCGACAGTCCAGGTTCCCAGGGCAGCACTTGCCTCGGGGGGGAGAAGAAGATGGCAGGTCTCCTTGGCAGGCTTAGAAGGGGGAGAAGGGGGTGGATTTGGCCGGCATCAGAGGCAGGGTGGGTCCCTGCAGCACACTGGAGATGGTCCCCTGGGTTACCCCCTCACCAGGCAAGATCAGCAGGCAGGCAGAGTCCCTCATCTAATTTGGGTACAGCAGGGCCTAGACTCAGTCAGTCCCAGTAGTGTAGGTTTCTCCCCTAGGCCCAACCGCCTGCGCTCTGGCAGAGGTTCCCCCAGGTCCAGTGGTGCCCCAACTGACTAGTTCAGTTTCCCTCCTTTCCTCTTATACCCCAGGTCAGGCAACCCTCCTGCAAAGGCGGCAAAGCATGATCCCTCCCAGGTCTCTAAGGTTCCAGGAGTTTCCACATAGCTGTCTATGGGACAAAAAGGCGGGATAGAAAAGATACTGTATCAAAATGTCCCAGCCTGCTCCTAACCACTAGTGTGTGAATGTAATGGCCACTCCGCAGTAGCAGGAGCCTATGGCAGCCATGTTGTTAGGAGGGAGCACCTGCACCTCAGCACTGTTTGGCAGTGGTAAGGCGCCCAGAGACCTAGGGCCAATAAAAAGATGGCGGCAAAAATGAGGTGACAAGGGCAAAAAAAACGGGGTAGACCACCCTAGGGGTGACAGGTCTAACAGCCAAATTCCAAAGGCGAGAGTTATACTAGTGTTTGAATCAAAAGTAAAGGCTTCCAGGCAGCAGCTACTTTGTTTGTCATTGCCACGTAGGGCTATGGGCTAAGTGACAGGGGGGCCACGTGAGAGCAGGAAAAGATTTCCATGCAGCCTGATGTTCCACAGTTTGTGGGTAGGACTTCGGCTGCACGTTATAAGGGTTAGTTGAAGCCATGCTTCACCTCAGTCACTCTTGGGAAAAGTCCAGCTTTGCGAAGGTTCCAATATGTTCTTGACTTTGTGGGCAAAGTTATAACATCACCCACGTGTATTTGCAATTTAAGCAACCCATGCAATGCTCACTGTTTATGAATGTTAAAATCATGAAAAAATGCACAATGGTATAACAAAATAACATGTTATCAAAAGCAAGAAGTAACAATTGAAACATTGCACTAATCAGTAAGTATCTAGGGAAACAAAAGCTAAATGTACACGGTGGAGGCCAAATAAACAGTACCTTGTTTATCAGTATGACACTGTATTCAAATAAAATTTAAAGATGGAGCAAGGCAAAGGCTATTGATTTCTTACATTAACATGCCAATCACTAACTCCACTGTGTATGTCCCTAGCTGTAAGTCGCCATATGGTTTATATTGCCTACAGAGACCTACTGATTAGGCTGTACGGATGGCTTAGAATGGTTACCACAGCAGCAGACACTCTGAGGCAGTGCAGGCATCCTTCATCCTCCTGTGTGGTCTAGAAATGTTTTCCATATTCCATATCAAGAGCCCATAGTTAAGCTTTTGAATAATCTGTCTTTTGTCTTTCAACAAGAAAATACAAAAAAATTACGTTCACTTATGTTTTTTGTTCCTCTTTCTATGTAGTTTCCATTGCATCTGTACAGAATGATTGTATTGGTAGTGATTAAGTATGTATGAGCATTCGGAAGATGTTTTTTCTTAAGGATGCCCCACTATCAAACTTCTAATAACTTCATTGTGGAACACATCCATTTTACTGGGAAAAATTACTGTATTTTAGCAAATGTCCTTTTATACTGCAACCTTAAACTAAGCTAACAAATAAATATGGCCAGATTCAATAACTTAATGTTGTAAAACTATTTCAAATCACCCATAACAATTTGTGTAGCTGAATAGTTGGGGGATGTGTTAAGTCTTCAAGAAAAGCACATATTCAAAGAACATATTGTAGTTGGGTACAACATAAGTATTAAGATCTCGCAAAGACAGTTGGGTGTTCAATATGAATAGTTGTGCAGAGGGAGAACAGCTTTTGCTCTGCTGATGTTAGAGTGTTTGATACTGACAAACAGTCTCTTTTGTGTTGTAGGCTGGTAGTATGGTGTGGTAGTGATGTGATATAGTGTGGCAGTGGGCGGAGGCAATGTGGTGGTAGTGGTGGCTGGCAACATTAAAATATGATGCAATGCCCAAAAACCTAACCATATATGTTGCACGAAGCCACGTCCGGTGTCTCTCACCTCAGCGGTGACTCCAGCAGGCAACAGGAAAGGGAAGGACTTCTGCCCTAACCCAGTGCTCATTTTGTGGCGGGGGGCCTGTGGCTGCAATCCCTCAACTGTTTTTCAGCCCTGAAATTGTGAAGTCTGAAGTGTGCATGTTAGATTGGCCGGCTATAGGCAGCCAGCCAATTTGTCATGTGCACTGGCAGGGGCTGCAGAAATAGTGGAATTGCACTAATCAGCCTTGTCTCCTGCCCTTGCGCAGTAACAGCGCAAGCTTGCGACCTAAATAAAATGGTATTAATTACCATTTGATTAATGTGTGTGCCTTCTGCGCTCGCAGCAGGCGTGGCGACTCTCCTCCACCATAACTGAGGAGCCTCCGTTGGTGAAGTGTTGGCTTGGTATAGCAGTAATATGGGCTGGGAGAATGATAGTGAGAGATGGTAACAAAGTGGGAGGTGGTGAGTCAATGTAGCATTGGTGATCGTAGTGCAGTGGAGGAATGGGGAACACAGCTGGAAAAGACAGTACAGACAGAGGAACACATAGTATAGTTCTGGGGCTCAGAGTGTGGTGTCAAAGATAGGTATGCAGTGCTAACTGTTCTTGTGCTGTGCTAAAATGCTGGTGCAGTGTTGGCAGTGGGTGTTGCAGTACTTGAGCATTTAGTACTGTGAGCTATTGGGAATTGCAGGGGTTAATGATGCATGTGCTGGGGTGGCAATACACAACTGGGAGGTGGAGATGCAGTGATGAGTTGTAGGGATTTGCCAGCCATATTGGGGCCAGTCAGAAGGGTTATTCAAAAATGTCTACAGTAATTGCTTTGAGTCCCTATTCCCAATCCTAACATTGGCCAGCACATTCAAAACATACTCCTTCTGTGCAGTGGATACATTTTTTGGCTCAGCACTGAATGCCACCAAATTGAAGGCCACAGTGTAAATGAACAACGAAAAGTCCAATATTCTTTACTGAGCAGTAGAGTGCTTCTAAAATTCCCAAATATGCACTAGCTCTGTGAAAGCTCATATGCTTGCTGCATTGCTGTGGGATACAAGAGGTTGGGTCTAGTTTAAACATATGAAACAAAGGGCCTGATTCACACTTTTGAGTAATTTAGATTTTTAAGTAAGTCTACCTCTTTTTCGCTAGTCACAAAATACAGGTGTGTATTTACTCCAAAATTGTAACTTACCAAATCAAAGGCCCTAGGGGCTTTTCACAAACTGCATTTTGTACTATGTTTGAAGTTTGTTTCAACAATAGTAATACAAATGTGCAATAGAATACTAATCACAAACTGCATTTTGTAGTACTACAGTGCTACAACAAAGCGAACTACAAATTCAGTTTGTGAATAGCATCTGGAACTCTTTATCTGAATTAAAAGGTCTCATTCCTCTGAGAAGTCTGAGTTCAAATTTCACATCCTTAATTATTGTGCTAATGTGTGTTTGTAGTTTGAGATTATTGTCAGTAGAAGCCAATATCTTTGGCAGACTCCACAACTGAAGGGTTGCAAGTTGACATCAATAAATGAAGCCATGTTGCATTGGGATAGGGCAGATAGGAAGGGATAACTTAAGGAACATGATTTTAGTGGGTTAAGCATCAGGCAGTGATGTGGTATCCAAGTTGGAAGGTCCTCGAGGACTTTGTCTATATCTTCAATACATTTCACACAAGTAAGTTTCAGATAAAGCAGAGTGTCATCTATGTGAAGGTAAGAGTAAGCGATATTAAATCTATTATGACTGGTGGCTAGAGGCTCATGTAAAGATTGAAAAGGTGAGGGACGGAACAGAACCCAGAGGAAAACACAAATGGACCAGTTTTGAGAGACAATTAGCCACTTTTAGGACTATCTTGATAGCTCAGCTGTCAGCCAGATCTATTCTTACAAATTATCCAAAATATACATATAAAGTGATCTTTGGATTTACCTAAAGGAGTATTTCTCTGTGACCTCATGCGACTGTCTATTTGACTCTTTGTCCTATTGAGTGCTATGGAGTGTTAGCATGGGGATACATGAGGGGCTATATTGCATCTTAAAAAGCATGCAGAGGCATCACACATTAAATTATTTATCTTGTAGTCGCCTTTTATGCTAAAAGCAATTGTTTTTATTTGTTCACTGCAGCGGCCTTTTAATATTATTTAGGTCTGGACTTGTTGTGCATTGACATCCATTTTCCAAGAATGTAGAGAAGCATTTGAGGACAGCCCACTCATTACCATTCTCATTTCCAGGGTTCTCATCAGCATCATATGGTTTCCCTCAAATGCTGTTGATATGTCACTGAGGATCAATACTCTTTGTCTCGGTGACTACAGCATCTGGAGGTATCTTCCAAGTTTTTTCTGCATCTGGTTGTCCAGGTCCTTTTAGTCGTAGTCTGACAGAGGTATGGGCGACCCCTTCTGGTAGCCACTCCTGACTTGTTTGTGAATAAATTGAAAGTATGCAGACCAAATCAGGGGCCTGAAAGGAATCTGTATCTTCCCAGGACCACTCACTGGGTGGATAACCCTTCTAACAAATCAGATATTGCAGTTTCTTTCTGAAAAAGTGGGAGTCAAGAATTTCCTGTACCTCAAATTTAGGAACTTTGTCAACTAACATAGGAGGGGGAAGAGAAAAAAGATGTCGGAAGTGATCCACGCAATAGGGCTTCAACTGAGAAGAATGAAAGTCCAGGTCCAGGACCACTGAAATTGAATGGTCACAGGAGTCCTTAGAAACTTTGGAGCATCCAAACTGCACCTTTTCTGAAAATGATTGTACTACTCCAATGATCTTTTGCTGAGGAAGGAGTGTCTGATTATAGGTTGGTGAAGATTCTGGGTATACAAAGCAAACACAAGGAGATGATGGACGGAGAGCTGGAACTTTCCAGACCCCAGCCACAGATCTGAGTTGAATCCATCATCATTTTTTAGCTTACTTCGCCACCCCAGTTCAGACCCAGCCATATTCAAATCAGTCTTGACCCTATTCCTCATGGGAATAGTCCAGCCCGAACTACCAAGTGAGGTCTTCAACATTCTGTGATGCTGGGATGTAAGTAATAAAGAAGCCATATTGATTAAAGAAGTTTGCCTTCCAGTACTGCTTGTTGTTTTTACATAGCATGTTCCTAAGACACTGTAGGTTTCTATGGGCAGTTCAGATCTCAAATAGTTATTTGGCCTCATCAAGAGACGTCTCCATTTCAAACATGCTAATTTCATAGCCATGAGTTCCCACTCGAGAATGGAGTAGTTCCTCTCAGAGTTTGACAAGATGAGGGAACGATAGAAGATGGAATGTTCTAACCCATCATCTTGTCGGAGTTGTATCAGAACAGAACCAGTGGCTCTATCAGAAGTGTCCACCTCGACTATGAACTTCTGAGTTGGGTCAGGGTACAGAAGGATCGGAGCATGATTAAAGGCTTGTTTTAGTTCTATAAAGGCTTCATCAGCTAGGCAATCCCATCAAAAACCTTGATGTAGCATTTCTTTCTTCACAACTCATGTGATGCTACTAGGAAGGAGAGAAAAATGATCAATAAATTGGTGATAAAAGTTGTCAAAACAAAAGAATCGCTGAGTCTTTGACATTGGATGGTGTGGGCCATTCCAGAATCACTGCTACTTTCAGAGGATCCATAGATATTCCTAGGTTGTTCAACCTACATCCTAGATCCTCAACTCTGGAGAGACTAAATTCACGTTTTTCTATTTTACAGAAGATTTGGGTTTAGAGGAGCCTGTCCAGTACCCAGTAGACATGTGAATGATGTTTAATAGGCTCATTAAAGTAAACTAGAATGTCATCTAAGTAAATTACAACACAAATTATTCAATATGTCAGCAAAGATTTGATGCATGAATCGTTGGGGGATCGCCGGGGCATTTCTCAAGGCATAGGGCATGCATTGGTATTCAATCAATCAATTAAAACTTTATTCGGATACAAATTTTGTGTCCATAAAAGCATACAAAAATTTAAAAACAAATCTTTAAAATCAAGAGAATTCATGTAGATCATGAAAAGGTTCTTATACGCGGATTGTACCAACAAGTAGTATATAACACATTATTTCTTTCAGTCTTAATCACAATTACAATCTAGCGATTTAAGAAGGGTCATGGTTTGCACGATATTTAACACAAGCTTTTAAAAAACTGGCTGTTGGTAAGATGCTGTACTCAGTGTCCAAACATTGTAAAGCAAGGAGGGCCGGGCGACACTGGCGTAGGCCTATGAATTTTAATAGAGGTAAAATCCATTTTTGGCGTGGAAATTCATAGTAACTACAGAAGAGGACTACGTGCAATAGCGATTGTTCTGATTGCCCATCACATGGACAAGGAGTTAGTTTACTAGACCAATCTTTTGTCTTCGGGAAAGTTAACAACCGATGAAAAGTATTAAACCTGAATTGTCTTAAAAGATATTTTTCATAATGATTAGCACTAGATAGTAAATATGGCTGAATCCCAAATGAGACTTGTACCGTGGCAAGATGGAAATTTGTAGGCTTTAGAATCTCAGATGTTAAGCGAAGCTCACGTAAATGGGATAGGCACGCGGTTTTCAGCTTTTTGCGTGAAATATCTGCTAAGGACTCAGGGAGCATGAAAAGAGATTCCAGGTTTACATCTCTCAGGAATTTATAGACATACAGCAGCCATGGGATGTTTTTCCAACCTTCCAGTGTGAGACAGTCAGAAATAAGCAAACGAGTCAGTTTACACTCTAAAGTAACCCATAGTCGATGCCATAAAAGGATTGGTTGGATTGCAATAAGATCAGAGATATAATCCTCCCCCAACTCCATATGGCAACCATAAGTTGGCGAACTATTAGGAGCGGCCAAAAGGTACCGCAAAAAAGCATTTTCTATTTTTTGGATAATTTCCGAATTAACGTGACCCCAAACCCCGGCCCCATACATTGCCACTGGGCGGCACTTGGCCCTGTAGATCTGAATCAACTCCCGGGAGGGGCGCTGGCCTAGTTTTTGCGCAAATGTGACCAAAGCTGTTGTAGTTCTGAGGAGCCCCAGCTTTCTGGCCAGGAGGGTAGAACCCCATCTAGAGGTATTATCTATCTGAATACCTAAATAGGGGTATGAAGTTGCGGTCTCCAGAGTGGTATTATTTATCTGGATACTGCCAGAATGTCTAAAGCGTTTCCCCAGATGCATGGCAAACGTTTTCTTTATGTTTACTTTTAGATCAAGGGCTGCCATGAAGTCACAATATCTATCGAGGAGAAGTTGGAGTTGGCGTGGGGTCCTGGCCATGATCACCGCGTCATCCGCGTAAAGCAACGCGGGTATTGGACGGTGATCAATCATGGGCAGGTCCTGACTACCAACCAACATCGCAGCCTCTAAGCCATTGGTGTATAAATTAAAAAGAAAGGGTGCCAGTACGCATCCCTGTCTGACACCCTTAAGTACTGGGAATGATGTTGTAAGTTCCCCCCCCGAACCATACCGTACTTTTGCTGAGGCCCCTGTATAAAGATTCCGAATAAAGCTCACCAAGGGAGGATCAACCCCCATAGCCAAAAGTAGTTTCCATAATTTACTATGGGAGACGCAATCAAAAGCCGCCGATAAATCGACGTAGGCTAAGTGCAACCTCCCCTTTTTGGCCCCTACGTATTTACCTATCAATAAAGAAAGGTTTAATGCCTGCTCCACCGTCCCAAGTCCCTCTCGGAAGCCATACTGAAGGTCAGAAACCACTTGATTACTTTCAGCCCAATCCTGAAGTCTTTTAAGAAGTAACCGACCCATCACCTTCCCAGTAGAGTCCAAGAGGGAGATGGGACGGTAACAGGCAGGACTATCACGGTCACCCTTCTTAAAAATAGGAAGAAGAATGGAAGTTGTCCAGGACTCTGGTGGGCCGATTTTAGTGGCTGCTTCGAAGACCTTAGTGAGAATAGGGGACCATAATTCTAAGTTATTTTTAAATATGTCCACGGGAACCCCATCAGGGCCTGGGGCTTTACCACATTTAGAAGCCTGCAGTGCCATAAGTACCTCATCATGATCAAAATAAAGGTTAAAATTAGGGGAGAGGGGTGGTCTACTATAGTTTTGGGTAGTTGACATCCCTATACTATCTGAAGGGGGCTCTGACATAGAATCCTCCGAAATACCAAAAATCCTTGAAAAATGACCAACCCAAGCTGCCTCACCCACTGCTACCTCGATCCTAGGGATCTCTTGTTGGTCAGTTAGAAAAGGTGTTCTTACTATTTTCCAGAAGGAGGCCGAATCCTTAAGAGAACAACTCTGATGTAACGTGGCCCATAATTCCTTCTTAATGTCTATCTTACAAGATTTGAGTGCTTGCTTATAGCATTTTCTTAACCTTATCACTTCCACTTTATCCCTTACGGTGTTAGTCATTGGTATTCAAAGTGACCTAGCGGTGTCCTCCATTCATCACTTTCTTAATGCACATGTGATGGTATGCACCATGTAAGCCAGCTTAGTAAAACTCTTTGAACCTCTTATAGATTCCAGAATATCCTTAGTTAAAGGAAGAGAATAATGATCCTTGATAGTGATCTTATTCAGCCATTTATCGTCAATACAGGGTCTCAACTAGTTTGACTTCTTTGGCACAAAAGACATTGAGGCTCCTAATAAAATGGAAGATCATCTTATGAGACCATTACATGGATTATCTTCTAAACGTTTTCGAAGGACCTCGTTCTCAAACTTGGATAGAGAATAAATCCCACCAAATGGGAGTTTTTCCAGGTTCGAGAGGGATCAAATTCTCTATGAGGAGTTAGGGCCAGTCCATTAGAATTCTCACAAAGACGGATGATATTGAACTGAAACTCCTTGAATTTATCACCCCAATGTCAGAAACAAGACTTGAATTGAACTCTATATGGTCCAATATCCCCCAGAGAGATAGCAGTGGTTATGACAAAACTAAGCTAGGGAGATAGCTCAAGTCACCAAGTTTATATACAGTTATATCATGTTAACCAAGTGACACCCAGTATGATGGTATGGTCAGTGTAATCTTAAGGCTTGCTGGGGCCACGGGCAACTAATATATTTGGGGGGCATCTGTCGGAACAACTTTGAATGTTATTACCTATTTAGTAAAAAATTAAGCCTGCACAATGCCACACAGCATTGTACTTAAACTTCTACTCAAAAGCATCTGAAATATGCAGCACGGCCACAAAATCATCAGAAAGACACTGGGTACAGAAAGTCGGAGGTAGATAAGGACAAGAGAAGTTCTGATTGAAAAATAAATAAAAGTGCAATAAAGTGATCAAAACTGAGACTGGTCATTTAACAAGGGCGCCCCTTAAATCGTGGGGCCCTGAGCAATTGCTCATTTTGCCCATGCCTTACAACTTTTCTGGGTATGGTTAGGGGAGGCAATATGATCAAAGGAGACTATTTGATGAGAACCAAAGATCAATCTTAGGTGTACAGGCAACTCTGTCTCTGGTCCTGAAACTAGAGGAGTACCATCTACAGTCTGGATTTACTCTGGGATTCTTTAGTGGTACATAGTAGACTGACTTCTAGCCCAAGTTTCATCTGGGTATAATCCACTATCACCACAATTACGGAGTGTAGGAACTTTAACTAAGGTACCCTTATACAACCCAATATGGACTGGTAAAATGAAGAGTGAGGGCCAGAAATCCCCAGAAAGTTCAATAAACAGGACTTTACATAACCATGTACTATACCCTCTCACAAGGGATGGGGTCTGGCATTTTCCAAAGACCTTTGAAGGCAAAGGAGACAGGTATGAATCAGATGATTTGGAGACTCATAGTACATGCAGAGCCTATTCTTTCTATGATGTACACGTTCTGCTTCCGTGAGAGATGCATGGGCAGACTTAATCTGCATCAGCTCTTCTCCTGCATAGGTCAAAGGTGTTTCAGAGGCAGGTCTGTTTTAATAGGCACAGGCCAACAACTTCCCCAGGCAGGGGGGAATCCAACCATTCTTTTCTCTGATTGACTAATCCCTCAACCGATGTTCAAACATTAGGTCTTGATCCATAAGTTCAGCAAAAGGAATGGACTGGGCAGTGTGGACTAGTTCATCCTTTATTTCTCCTTATAAGCCCCTTTGAAACCGTGTCATTAAAGTCTGTTTAGCCCAGGAGGCTTCAGCAGCTAGCTGGCAGAAACAGGTGATGTAGAGCAGGACGTCCTGCTTTCCTGGACTGATATAAAAAAAAGTGCCTCTTCACCAGAACATTTGAAGTCAGGTTCTTGAAAAAATATTTTAAAGGTGGCTACAAAGGTGGCACAATTAGAAAGATTACAAGAGGGATTGCACAGGCAAGTGGAGGTCCAGGCAAGGCACTGATCCTACTTTGGCCCGATCTTGTGTGAGCTGAGCAGGATGAAAGGCACAGAAAACAGTTAAGGAACCCTGGAACTCTTTCAATTTATTTGGGTCTCCAGAGAAACGTGGAATTGTTGGAGAGATCATTGGAACATCGGAAGCTCTAGAGTTTAGGGCCTCTCGCAGGGCAAGATTCTCAGTGAGTAATTGCTGCAACTCTTGGGTTTGCTCCTGAACTGTTAGCATTCAAGATTAGGTTTGGTCTGTGGGTACCATCTTAGCTAAAGCCTGAGCTTGATCCATCTGAACTAACTTGATCCATCTCTTCAGTTCTTAGTTTGGATTCTGGGTGTCACAAACTGTCATGTCTACGGCATCTGGAGGTATCTTTCAAGTAGTTTCTGCATCTGGTGGCCCAGGTCGTTTGTAGCCTTAGTCTGTCAGAGATATGGGTGACCCCTTACACTTGGAGGCGCCAAACAGGAATATGCCCCCAGCAGGAGTCACAAAGGGGAGAAAACCCGAAGGCAAAAAACCTCCAAGAGGATGGTGAGGCACCCTGGAGAGGTTCTCTAAGGTACCCGAAGCCAGTTGTTGACTAAGAAGGCTGAGGCACTGCAGATGTCTAGAAACAGCAACAGGATATGAAGGAAAGGCTGGGCATGCAGTGGAAGGAACAAACAGCTACAAGGCAAGCGAGGACCAGAAGCAAGGAAACACCATAAAATACACTCGAAGCATTGTAATGTGTGTTTGAAAATGTTCCATTTAAATAGTCCTGGGGCAAAAAGAGGAAGTAGAATCAGGCGAATCCTTTATAATCGGTTGGGAAAGACTCAGTGATCTAAAATGGCATCAGACCTTTTGGATTGGGAAGCTATTTATCCTTCACAGAATCCTCCTAGAGATATTCTGAGAAGGAGAAAGGAGAACAACATGGCCATGACATAGCAATCGACAAGTGCACTGGTGGACCGGCCGCAAGCAGGCAAGTGTGTGGTGAGAATGTGGTGGATCATCAGCACCACCTGCGCTGCCAGGAAGCTCCCAATGCCCATGCTGTAGTTAAGGCAGAGCGCCCTGCTATCCTGCGGCCAGCGGGTGGGTAAAAGCAGCATGATACTAGGATGCAAGAGAATAATTGACTATTTTAAGGTTCTAAAAATGCTACTCCAGCAGCATGCAAAAGTGCAACAGCTACAATTCTTATTATCGTTGACATTGTTTTGTTTGTATTATCGAACTGCAACGGAATTAGACTTTCAGTGTACTTACAAATACCAGGTATGAGTCAAGCTCAAAACTGCAGACACTATTTTTCTTGATGTGTACTATCCTTTGCCAAGTGGATGCATGTTGGCTATGATTTTGAAATTAGTAAAAATCTTATCAGCCTTCTCTAATGCTCTAAGAATATATACTCACAAGTACCTCAGTTATTGCTGGGGCTCACAACGTGTCTAGGGATGAACTTGTGTTAGCTCAAAGTAGAACATGAATGTAAAACATTTAACATAATAAACACAATTCATAGAAAAAATTTAATTTTCCACCTGTCATTTTAGATCTCCATTTAGGTGTAGATATAATTTCACAAGAGTAAGCAGTCACACACATGGAATTGTACTTGCTTAACAAAAATGGAGGAACAAATAGCAACTTTTTTCTTTTTGTCCATGAGGAACATCTTCTAGCCCCTGGAGATTCCTCTTCTCATATACACCCAAGGGTTCCCATCCCATTTCACACCTCACATATGGCTTTACTGCTGCACTTCATAGGAGTTAATCTCTGGTCATTTCATGAATGAGAATGGGATATTGAAAGGTATGTGGATACCCACCTACCTAAGTGCTTGTTTGTGTTTACTTAATTTCCATGGCCATCCTACATTGGAGCACTGATTGCCAGCATCTTTGAGAAGATTTAATCACATATAAAGTTGCATCAAAGTGCTGTAATACTAGGTGTGAATACATCAGATTATGACTGGACATTCATGCTTTGTGAAATGCAAACGTCAATTTGCATTTGTAAATAAAGGCATCAGCATTCGTAAGTTGAACTTAGGTGCACAAATAGATTTTTATATCAGCGTGTAATGACACCATTTTTTTTAGCTAGCACACCTTACTTGACTTTGTTCCTACAGGTATAATTATGGGAAAACAATTGAAAATAAATTGCAAATCGGAGGTCTCAACTTTTCCCTGCAGTCCAGAGGCTGGATGGGTATTACGTTGATCTGATTAATGCTCTGTTGGTTTTTTGCATCAAAGCTTGCACTGGTGCCTACCTGCTGATTTAGGGCTGTATCAGTGCATTGCGGTCACTTCCATCTTTTGTGTATTAGTGTACAGACTGACTACCTCAGTGGAAAGATAATCCACTAATATCTTATTAGGATTAAATGACCATGTATTGCTAAAGCTCAGGGATGTGTGATGGACAACGGTGCCGCATCACTTGTCTTCCACAGTCTCCCATTTCAACAATTGATGGACATCAGTAGACGCGTCTACACATAGCATGTTATCAAGATGGATGTTGAATAGGTAGAATAATAAGACTGTGTGAAACATCAACAAAGGACATCTGCTGCCTGAGATACAAATGCTGTCCCAAGGATGTATGGGATGACAAGACTCTCATTTACGCTCCAACAAAGGGCAGCTGCTTCCTGTGATATCAGTGCTGCAACACAGCTCATAGATTTGTCAGATTTAGAATCCCAAGTGCAGTGCCGCCAAGGCTCCTGGCTGCACAATGTTCAGTACTGTGTAAATATGTAAAGAGACCATCACATAATACCCAGGATAAACAGAACTATGAATTTATAGGAAAACCATTTATGCCTTACACTGCAAAAAGACAAAAAGATTTTAATCTCTGCCCAGGACCAGTATCATTCATAGTGGCCCATGTGATATTGATATGGTGTTTATTTTTGAACTAGTCTACAGCTGCATCCAGCTTTCCTGACATAATCAAGTATTGCGTACAATGTTTTATTCTTCATATACATTTGCAATAAGCCTACTGTGATTTACAAACCATTTAATGCCTTGTCTGGTAAGTCAAGCCAACATGAGGACATTATTGTGACCATGATTACTGCATTAGGCGAATCGATTGATTTTTCACAGTATGCATATGTTATTAGTTTTACATATATGCAATATTTACTGAATAAGACAATTTCATGGCTAGGCTTCATATATGTTTACATTGGAAGCATTTGTTTACCTCAATTAGACAGTTAACTATGCAGAATTTAAAGACATCTTTATATCTTCATATTCTACAGAGTTGAATTGCCTGTACATCAGCTAAGATATAACTTTTGTGACTCGTAATATGAATGCACATTAGAACTGTCATCTATCAGTTTATAGCATAGCTTTGATCTTTGTACTTCATTTTCTGTATTGATGGTTATTGTATGAGAATCACCACAGATACTCTGTTTAAGTGATAATGGTTTATAATATATTTGTTTTTGATTTTTCCAGGTCAATATCCCCTTATGAAGGGCACCTGCCTGAAATGCATTGGGATGTTTAAAAACAAATTGATGTATTTAAGGAACAATGAATATCCATAAAGAATAAACTTCTTGAACTTCTTGGATGAAACTAAGTTGCAATCTCAATTTACCTTCAATTTACCTGGATTAACTTGACATACCTATCCCACTTTGGGATACATTGTAGTGTGTTTAAGGGATGCTGTTCCCAAGATGGAGGAGAGCTTAGTTTGTTATTGACTGACACCTAGGATCGTAAGGTAATGACAACACATAGAATTTGGGCTCCTTTTTCCTTGCCTCCTGCGATGGAAGGGTATAGGTGTCTGACTAATAAAAGGAGTCTGTATCAACTACAATTTACCAATCTCATTGTAACCCATTTAGCCACACAGTAAAGCTCAGAGTCAGTTGATGGGGTTAAGTAAGGATTTATTACAAATCCAAAGCCAAGGTGATACGCATCAGTCGCAAAAACAGAATAACCAAGGGATATCCAAAACGACACACAAAATGTATCCTCAATAACAGAAAGTAAATGAGGAATTCTGCTATACAGAGAATGAGAAAAAAAAGTCTGGTGAGTCGATTGGAAGTTTCGATCTTCCTGCCTATACATGAGGTTGTCTAAACAGATCTACTAAACCCCATGCTAAACTAGAAACCTGTAAAACCCCATTCAGTTAGGGAAGCACAGAAATGTGTCAGCATAGCAGAACCTCTGTAAAAGTTCTCTAAAGGCAAAGGATATTGTGTTTCATAAAGCCACACAACAGAGGTGTCACAAAGAGGTCTGTACCTCTCAGAGTCTAAAGGGAATCTGAACAAAGCTGAATTATTCCTTCAATTATACCTACAACAGAAACTTCGAGAATACCAGTCACAGGTCTAATTTTTTCCATCTTCTAACAACAAAACTTGGCAACTACACTCAAGATTTCGTTCCTTTGGTCCACACATTAGGTCATCTTTGATTTCCTCCCGTCTCCCTATTCCGCAAGAACAGTAGTCCTCCCTTCGTTTGTCAAAACTTGTTGTCCTTGCCAAAAGATACTCCTTTCGAGCCTCGCCATGTCTTTCACACAATGTGCCTTCCTTTAACCATGAGCTCACACAACTGCACCTACAGAGGAGAGAAAAATATTACATCGAAAGCAAACATTCATGTTAAAGGTAAAACTTCAAGAAATCCCACTGATTAAGGCCTTTGGTCAACTTAGTTTAGCAAACATCTCAATACACGTTTAAATGTATGATCGCAGATATATATACAGTTATAATATAAATGTAGACTACTATTCAAATGGATACATTTTCAATAATTAAAAAGATGCAGAGTAATATTGAAATTGATATGCAAATATATACAACAATTGTAATATTATTCAAACTACACATACAGATATAAGTGAGAACTGCAATTCGTTGTTACTGGAAAGAAGACACTATTGTGCACAATCATATAAAGGCTGAGACTCCACAGTGGATGCATTTTCTGTAACTGTTCACTACATTACATTAATAATATAACATCACACAGGTACATGAGGCCATACATACACATAAATGTGGCCTAATTAAGCGTGAAAGAATGGAGCCAAAATTATACTGCTCCAGTGATACCCTTTCATGCACAATTAAACTTTAAGCAATCGATTATCTATTGAAATATCGAAGAGGTGCATTGCCATATCGCCATAATTAGGGTGGGTTTGACAGGTGCACCTCTCTAAACAAACCTCACTCATGGCAGACATCTGCCTCTGAGAAGACATGCTCAGGCATCTGGAATGCAATGTGTTTAAGTTCGATATTGTTTAGTTAGAAGCAGTCTCTGTGGTCTGGCTAACTCCTGTGTCACTGACCTCTGCATTGGCCCCTACCCCCCACAGTGTTACTGATGAATTGAAAATCCAGGTAATCCACATCAGTGCTTGGTAGTTTTCTCAGAAATGCCTTTCCCCAATTCCTGTGGTCAGGGTCTAGGCAAGATTTTTGATAATATCTTTCTTTGTGGGCTCCTCTCTAACTACAAAGATAATTCTGATTACATTTTTAAGACGTCTTTCTGAATTATTCTCCGTAGGCGAGGCCCTTCTCCTGACAATCCAATCAGCCACTCTTTCAATATACCTGCTATTTGTTATCTGTAAATCAACAATGTGAAACAACAATCAATCAGAATGTGCTCTATAGAAATTAGATTGTATAATTGTGCATATGTATGTTTTCTCGTAGATCCCTTTGATACAACAACTCAGTGACCTTAATGCAGATTCTATCAACATTTCCCCATGCTGATAGGTGATTATTTTATAGTCTTCCAAATATGGCTTTGGTGTACTAATCAAGTTCCTAGAACAGTTTATCTAAAGTGCTTAAAAGCTGTTCTATTTAATTACTTGCTCCAGGGTAGTATGACATCAGCAATTTGTAAAGACAATCTACCCACAAGAATGCTCTAACTTTATGTGATTAATTGTACAGCTAGCTAAAGAGCCATTATCTGATCAATGACATTCACCCTCCCACACCACATTGCTGTCTCTGACGTTTACTCTTATGAAGCTTAGATTTTGACAAACGCTGTTTGTCATGCAACTTCTCACCACTTTGTTGTTCCTGAATAGTTGTTGAGCTTCACTGTCAGGAGATGAAACATCTGTGTCTTTATTCCTTATAGTTTGGACATTTTCCTGAAAGCTAGTCTTTCCTCTCTTTCTCTTTTCTGGAACTCAAACTCAGAGTGGACCCGAAAGTCAGCTTTTTTCCTTCTCTTCCAGCGATAACCTCCTCTACCACATCTATGGGTTGATACACTGCAGGTTTTATGAGTAGAGGGTCTTGGAAGAGGCTGTACTTTTAGTTTTAGACTGATGCTTGATCTGATGATAAAGAAACAATTGGAAAGTGTCTAATCTTCCATCCTCAATACAGTGAGAGCATAAACAGCTGCCAGTATTGTTTGTGATTCATGTGAGAATAGTTAAAGCGAATAGAAAAAATCTTGACTCACAAATGGTGAATACCAAACATGAACGGTGAGACAAATGTTGGATAGCAAAAAATGGGAGTGTTACACCTAGGTGTGGAGGTATATATACACATGCACATTTACCTTTGTTATTCTCTGCCCAATATGGCTAGCAAATGGAAGCCAGAGTAAAACTATCCTAATTATGGCTTTTTAAATAAGCATAAGCAAAGCTAAGATGTCTCACCTTTCAATGGCGTTAGTCAACCTTTTGGCCATGCCAATGATGCCTGCTGATCCTCTTTTGCAACAGGAAAAAGAAAAAAATGCTTATTTGCCGATGTGAAACAGCATCTACAAAAAAAACAGCATGATGCGGTATGCATGTGCATGAGTAGTTACGCATATGCTCCTATGTGTCATGCCACATCAAGCACAGCATTACCATGCATGCACGAGCATGCATCTTGATGCAGAGGCCATTTTGTTTTCTGATTTCAATTGCCATCCCAAAATGGCAAATGCCCACATGTTGGAGAGTTAGTTAAAAAAGTATTAGAAGTACACATTAGTGCATTTTTTTAAATAAAGGAGCAGCCCAACCGCGAATTGCACCTATCGCACCCTCTAAAAAATTATTATTAATATTTTTTTAAATAAAGGAGATTGAGCATTGCAATGGTGGAGTGGGCGGGGGTGGTCATGTTAATGGTGTGGGCGGGAGCAGAGGAAGCAACAGTGGAACTGGTTGGGGGGTGTAAACATTTAAAAATAGAACATTCAGAACTCTGGGGGGATGGGGAAGCAATGGAAGAGCTGTCAGATAGGAAATCGAGGGTCCACAACAGGCATTTCAGTTACAAAATAGCACGTAAGGGAGAATGTAATAGAACACATCCTCTTGTATTGACTTAGAAGATAAAATCCATAGTTCCCAGAATGTAAGCAGTAGAAGGATACAAGCTGTCTAATTAAGAGGATAGTAAAGAAGTTATGACCCAGGGAAGAAACAAACACAAGACGATGAAGGACAGATATAGAAGAAGAAGCAAGCAAATGAGATTGTTAAGAAAGCCTACCGATGGAAGACACAAGGCTGTCAAAAAGCCCACTGTAAGCATTGCTACTGTCCACAACAGTTATTCCACAGCAGACTGGTAAAACTGTCTCTAGGTGAGTCCTAAAAAGCTTCTTTCCCAAAACAAGCACTAATAGCGTGGTTCACAATGTACAAGATTGTGGATAACTTTGGTTTAATATTACGGGAAAATATTCAAGAAGCATAAACCTATCTTCTAACCGCCAAAAGTAAAATCACAAAGTATGACAGTTTATTGGCATTTGGAAGCATATTTTATTTTCTGTCTGAAAATAGACACACTTAATTTACTGGTAATGACAGGGATTCTTCCAGGTAGCCCAGTAGTTACTGATGACATCTGGCCTCTGTCACTAGAAATTAAGATCTCTGGCTTGTCACTATTTGAGAACAGCCAGTTTGTCTTGCATCCAACTGCTAATGTCCTTGGGATGGTTATCTGCAGTCTTTCAAGCCAAACCATAATCACTTCATCATTGGTGCAGTATATGAAGCCAAATGATGCCATCAGCCCCTGCAGGGGACAGGTAAACACATCAAGTAGGATCTTATTTTTTTTAATATTTATTAATGTGAAAAACATGCATGTCACAAATAAGCCTATGGAAATTATTATATTAGATAAATACCTAAACAATTATTTGACATGATTCTACTTATAATGTAATGCTTATACCATTATTAACAGATTATTTATTTTACTATTTTTTAAATTAGTTCACTGAAAACAAGGAGCCTAACCCAAATAATTTGAGTGATACCATGATAATTCACTAAGCAATTTCTATTCTATAAGCAATTTTATGAAATAAAGGTCCCTCAACAGATTTTGATAGTATATTGCTTTTCTTCATCACATCAAAATGTGTTGGTTTATTCAAAGGCCTGCATATGGCAGGTTTTGTCTTTGCACTAGACATTTCTTGTTTTTTATTACAGATTTATCTAAGAATGATTCGCAAGCAGTGGGCTTTGCTAGGGGTACATCTGACTAGATGGATGCAGTAGAAGATACTTGACTCATCCATAGGTAGAGTCTGGTTCCATTATGAATTAATGTCTAGTCATCTACTGGTAAGTTAATGGGGTGCTCCTGACAATACTCATAGAGTATGCAGTGAAAACACAGGAGGGCACTGCAACACTGGAGAGAATGTTGTCTGTTCTGCCGCAGTGCTGAGGGTGGGTGGGTGTAGTAATGGGGTAAATAGAATGTTAGCAATAGTAGAATTAGAATGTATTAGGCATTCTATATTCTATGTACTTAAGCTAGGGTTGAGAATGTTGGTGTGAGATAATGCTTCACTAGACTTTTGTGTGAACAAGTCCTACAGGCTGTACGAGGTTGCTCCAATAAAGAATACTTCAACTTGTATCATGCGGTGGAGTTACTACAGATTTTAGCGACGAGTTGAGCAACCTCACGGACCCATGGATTTAAATTGTCAAGTTTTGATTACTTCGGAGTGTCTCACAGATGACTAAGAATTTGTATGCTACGCAGCTGGAGAAGAAGTATAGTGGAATTCGCTACCATTTGGGACCGATTTACATGCTGATAATACGATTCGTAGTGAGTGGAGAAATAGTCTGAGGCATTTTTAGGATTGATGTGGCTGCTGGTGGTAGCACATATAATCGTCAGCTGGGAGCGCACCTAACCATCAGAAATTTTAGTTACAGGCCTAGCATGAGGTAGTTGATGATGGCACGTGAAGTCTTCAGCATGAGCGTGTCTTGCTGTTTAACGAACCGAAGCAGTGCTTCCCTTGTGAACGCGAGACAAATCTATGTCAGGACCGGAGGCTCCGATTATGCTTCTCATTTTCTTTACTGAAAATCTCAGCAGCCAATCAGAAAGTAAAAAACACAAATATGTAGTACAATACCCATAAACCTAGTGGGTATCACGTGACAACCATAGAGTAGACCCCTATATATGGAGCATAAGAGAATACTACATCCTCTTTCTTTGCTGCTCCGCAGCCAGTTAAGTGTCTTTTCACCTTTCCTAGTGTATGCATGCTTCGTTTTTCCTAGCTTGCTTAATGTTATTTACTTACACTTTGTTTGATTGTAGGGCTGTTGTGTGCGCTGCTCGCACTGCCGTCTTTTCCCTGTGCGCGCTTTCGGCGCTGCCGCTCGTATCGGCCCCGTGTTTTATCGCGCATTGTGGTTTCATGGTATCGGAGCTTGCTGCTTTGTTGCTCTACAGGTGCCGCTCCGTTTCCAGGGCACCGCTTGCGTGGGAGCGCATATCGCCTCCCGGTTATGGGCGCTTTAAGCCCGCATAGCCTCTTAGTGGAGTGGGAGACGGGGAGTGAAGATGCGCGCACTCAGGGAGTGCTGTCCTCTTTCTGGCTTGTTTCGGCCGTCCGCGCATGCACGGCGGCCATATTTGCATACTGGCATTTCTCCACAGATTTCACCGGTAATTTTGAACGCAGCGTTTTTTCTTGGCTCTATACCCACAAGCTTGCCAGACTCCCCAGTAACGTCCAAGTCTACAGTAGGGCTTGGGCTGTATAATTAGCATAGGCTCTGCCTAGAGTGGCATTATTAGGCAAGCCCTCCCTCCACATTTAAATATTTGCATATTTATACACTTGGAATTACTACATTCCTGTGTTGTTTGGCTTGCCTGGGGTTTGGCCACTCCCCTTATTTATCACTGTCATTCCCCTTCAAGTTGTTACACCTCTGACAGTGCATATTAACTCCATTAATTTTCCTCCTGTGAGCATATATTGTCACTTCTAAGTGCCTACAATGTCTGAATTTTATTATGATGAAGCAGACTATTTTGAGGAGGAACCCTCTGGGTCTTTAGAGTATGAGCTTGTTGAAGCTCTAGATGTGGGAGTTCAGCACTCCGTTAACAAAGCTATGGTCAGGGCTATTGAACCCTTGAAGCCCCATTTATGTAATTATGCCTTACAGCAAGGCTGGCTTCCAGCATCAACGTTCCGCGCTTCATCTGGTGTTAAACGTTCCAAAAACCCACACTCTTCAGATTTTGTGAAACTCGCAAAAACCATGGCGTCGGACCATTCTTATGGATCTACGTCCAAGGATACTCCTTCTGGCTCTCCTCCCGGAGATGATGGTAATACCTCCTCTGGTACGTCGTCGGAGTCGGAGCCTTCTCCTCCTCCCGCAAAGAAATCACGTAAAGAGCGGTTTGTGGACGCCCCCTCACATCCCACTTTATTGACCTTTGAGCCTTCTACAATTGTCCATCCTAATTCTTCCTCATGGCTCCCCTCAACTGAAGTTGCGACCTATGTCCATTCCCACTTACGTCAGCCTTTTGATAAGGATGTTAGAGCGCGTTTGCATTCTGAATGCCCACGTCCAGACCTCACGGACAAGGTGGCGGATACTCCTGATGTGGATCCTTCCATGTTCACATATCTTAAAAAATATACCAAGGATCCTAAGAAGGGTCTAGATCGTGCATGGAGATCCTGCCAGGATAAGTTGCTTGATTTGTCCGGCCCCCTAACAAAGATTTTGGATTTGGGTTACATATCCAAAGCCTCAGGACAGATTATCAATCCAGATGATTTAATTGGTTGGGCTCAATGTGCAATATGTTTATTAGGCAATGCAAACTGTGCCATGTCCAGTGAGCGCCGCCGCTCTATTCTTTTAAAACTCGATCCAAAGTTAGCTGAGTTGTCTTCTTCGGAGTATGGCTCTTTGGCTCAGGGTCTCCTCTTTGGTCAACCTTTTTTAAAGGAATTAACTAAGTTTGTCGCAACCTTCAGTGGCCTGGATAAAGCACAGGGTTCCTTAAAGCGGGCTTTTCGCCCGGTTTTTGGACGGGCCGGACGATATAGTGGGCGGTCGTTCAGCCGTGGTTACCAAAGAGGCACCCAGCGAGGTTATGATTCCCAACGTGACAAATATCAGGAGTCCACTTCTTCCGCCAATTTCTACCCCACACGTGGATCCCGTAATTACAACAAAAAGGGACGCTATGGAGGCAACCAAGGAGGTCAACGCGATGCCACTCCTTCAGGTGAGCTTAATTCCCTTTTCAGAGGTTCAACTGGGGGGCCGTCTCCACTTTTTTCTCCACAAATGGCAAGAGATCTCACAGGATGCGTGGATCCTGGATACGGTACAGGGTTACAGGATAGAGTTTCTTCATTCTCCCTCTCAGAGTCTTTTCTCGCGACCGATGGTTTGTTCCCATCTGGATCAGGTTTTTATTTCCAGCTAGATAGATTCGCTTCTCCAAAAAGGGGCCATAGAGCGGACGGTTCGTCATCCTCACGGCTTTGTCAGCAACGTCTTCCTAGTTCAGAAGAAGGGGGGTTGATCCAGGCTTGTTTTAAATGTCAAGGATTTCAATGGATGGGTCGTATATCGTCACTTCAAGATGGAGGGGATCCATCTTCTTCGCGATCTTCTTCAGGAAGGGGACTGGATGGTCCACCTAGATCTGAAAGATGCTTATCTGTCGGTACCCATTTACGGACCTCATCGTCGTTTTCTTCAATTCCAATGGCAGGGAATGTGGTACGAGTACAAAGTCCTTCCTTTCGGCTTCTCGTCAGCACCTTGGTGCTTCACGAAGCTTCTGAAGCCTGTGGTCGAGTTTCTTCGTGCCAGGGGCGTTCGCCTCATCATTTATCTGGACAACATTCTCATCATGGGTCAGTGTCCTCGTCTTGTTTTGCAACATCTTGCCTGGACCACGGATCTCTTCCAGAATCTAGGATTCTTGATCAACCCTCAAAAATCAGTGTTGATTCCAGCTCAGTCGGTGGAGTTTCTGGGCTTTCTAGTCAACTCCCTCACTTGTCAACTCCTCTTACCCCAGCAGAAGATCAGATCGATCAAGAGAGAGTTGAGGTTGATTTTGAACAAGCAGACTGTGTCTTTGAGGTCTGTAGCCCGGGTCGTAGGGTTGTTAGCTTCTTCTATACAAGCGATCTTTCCGGGTCCCCTTCATTACCGAGCGCTTCAACGCCTCAAAATCCGCCATCTCCAGAAAGGCCTCAGGTATTCCGATCAGATCCCTCTTTCAGAGGAGGCGAGGTGGGAGATGTTGTGGTGGCTGGAACATATGGAATCGTGGAACGGTCGAGCCCTATTTGGTAGTGATCGAATCCGAAGCCAGTCGGTGGGGTTGGGGAGCCCGATGTGGTCAAGTGTCCACTGGCGGCCGTTGGTCTCCAGAGGAGTTGAATCTTCACATCCATTGCCTGGAGCTTCTGGCGGGCTCCTTTGCGATTCGTTGCCTCTCGCCCCGCCAGACAAATTGTTGCATCCTTCTCTGCATGGACAACGTGTCAGCGGTTTGGTATGTCAACAAGTTGGGTGGGACTCGGTCCCGTCTTCTAGCATAGATTGCCAAAGACTTTTGGCACTTTTGCCTTCAGAACAGTCTCTTTGTAGTGGCCGAGTATCTTCCAGGGTGCAGCAACCAAGTTGCGGATTGGAATTCCAGATATGTCTGAGATTTCAGCGATTGGCGGCTTCATCCTCGAATGTTCCGATTGTTGAAAAAGATGTGGGGTCCTTGTCGGATCAATCTGTTTGCTTCCCGACTCAACAAACAAATTCCGGAGTTCTTCAGCTGGCGTCCAGATCCGGAGGCTCTAGCAAATATGGCCTCCAGTGCTTTGGTATGCCTTCCCTCCATTTGTAATGATTCCAAGGGTCCTAGCCCGAACCAAATGTTATCGCTCGGAATTGATTCTGATCACTCCTCTTTGGAGGGCTCAAGCGTGGTTCCCAGTACGTCTAGAAATGTTATGTGCGGTTCCGGTTCTTCTTCCCCTTCGGTGGAATCTGTTCTTAGACCCTCTCCAATCTCCACATCCGTTGATAACATCAGGTCAACTATGGCTGGTCGCTTGGCAAATTTTGGGGATCGTTGGAAAGTCCCAGGCCTTTCGACAGACGCTACCAGATTTATCAATGAGGCTTGGTCGCCCAACACACACAAATGTTATGCTACAGCATGGAAACGATGCTGTGATTGGTGCTCTTTATGGGATGTGGATCCCGCTGCAGCAGATGTCTCCTTGGCGGTTAACTTTTTAGCATCCTTAGCCGCTTCAGGTCTTGCTTATCGCAGGGTCAATAATTTTCGATCAGCCATCTCGGCAGGTCACGTGGCTATTGAGGGCAAACCACTTGGTGACCATCCTTTAGTGTGTAAATTACTTAAGGGTATCCGGTTGGTAAAACCTCCGTGTCCTAAATATTCCGAGCTCTGGGATGTCTCCATTATCTTACGTTTCTTGGATTCATGGCCTTGAAATCAAGGTTTGTCTCGCAAACAGCTTTCTGCCAAGCTAGCTATGCTACTTTGTTTAGTATCATGTAAACGCGTATCTGATATCCGCGCCCTCGATCTAGCGGGTCGTAGATTCTCTCCTGAGGGTGTTACTTTTTTGGTCACTAGACGCACTAAAAGTAACACCACGTCTGTCACTTATCCTGCATTTCCTGACAATCCCAAACTGTGTGTGGTACAATGTATCCGGGGTTATGAGGTAAGTACTGCAGGTTTTCGTCAAGATATGGCAGGTGAATTGTTGATTGCTCTACAGAAACCTTTTCGCCCAGTGACCCCAGCTACACTGGCACGATTGGTGCGTTGGCTCATGAGCGAAATTGGTATTGATGTTTCCAAATTTGGTGCTCATTCTGCTCGTGGTGCTATGGCATCCAAGGCCTTTTCTATGGGAGTCAGTTTATTGGACATTATGAATGCAGCTGATTGGTCCTCTGACTCTACATTTAAAACTTTTTATTATAAGCCTATTGTAAATGTTGCATTTGTTGTGGTGGCGCAGCTTAGAACAAGCATAATCGGAGCCTCCGGTCCTGACATAGAATTAAAAATTTGCAAACATTTGTGACAAGAATTTTCAATTCTATTAAGGACACGGAGGCGAGGATTATCCCACCCATAATCAGTACTGCATTGTCTGATTTGAAATGCTTTATAATGCAATGTATATTTATGCTGATGTTTTTCCCTCCCCCTTTTGCTATATCTCTTCCTGGGAGTGTGGTATTACAGCTTTATATTTCTATTTCAGGTTCTGATCTCAAGTGAAGTTTGCTGCCTTTTCACCTTTAAAGAAGGTTCTTTCAACGTCTTCCAGGACATGCTGTTACATTGAAGCTGACTTCAAGTTTTCTCGTTGCTGCCATTGGCCTTTGGATTCCTTCGGTTGAATGGATTCTTTCCAGTTGTTTCTCGGATTCCGGACTGTGACTATATTTTGACTTACCTGTTTTTCACACAAAGAAAGAGGATGTAGTATTCTCTTATGCTCCATATAGAGGGGTCTACTCTATGGTTGTCACGTGATACCCACTAGGCTTATCTGTACATATTTGTGTTTTTTACTTTCTGATTGGCTGCTGAGATTTTCATTAAAGAAAATGAGAAGCTTAATCCTCGCCTCCGTGTCCTTAATAGAATTGAAAATTCTTGTCACGAATGTTTGCAAATTTTTAATCCTTCGCAAGACCTGTAGCAACAAGGGCCACAGCTTAAAAACAAGCCCTACTTCTTTTGGAAAAAGACAGCAGCATCCTGTGACATTGCGTTCCACATAAAGACGACGACTCATGTCAGGCAAGTTCTTCCTACAGTAACAGACGCTACCTTCGCACCAAACAGTGCTCGGTGATGGGCACACGTGGAGAAAGAAGCCTACTACATTTATTTTTCCATTTATTTATCTGTACCAGGTATTTGGTGCTCGGTGATGAGCACACCATTTGACACAAAGTGTTTGTACTGTGCAATAAGTGGGGAATTCCGATGGTCTCATTCTCCTGTTTGTTGTCACTGAATTATATCGAGAAATTCTTGCATATTTTGTTCTCTTCTCTTTCCAGTATTACAATTTAAGTTTTTATTAAGCATGTCTACTTCTGAATCTCCTCCTGCAGCGAGTACTGGCTTACAATTAATCTCTCTAAAGGAATTTTTACATCACCAGGGGAACAAGCCATTCAGTGGAATGAATGGAAAGAGTATTTCCTTAACTATATAGCCAATTTGGAAGATAGTGGTGGTCCTGTTTCGCCAGAAAGGAATAAACATATCCTAATGTATTGTTTTGGTCCTGAAGAGTTACGAATATATAATCAAATACAAAAATGTGATGGCAGTTCTGGTGAGGTGGACACCTTCAGTCTTGCTCTCTTAGGAACTGGATGAGCATTTTTCGTCTACAGTATGTGTCGCAGTGATGAGACATGCGTTTTTTCAGAGGAAACAAGAGAACCATGAGTTGATTAAGGACACTGTATCGGCGCTTAAAAAACTGGCTATCACGTGCAGTTTTGGTGGATTACATGATGAATTTGTATGCTAAAAACAAGTCCATTCAAGGCAGATTATGGGTGGAGGGGAGTGCAGTTTGAAAGACGTTATGGCAATAGTAAAAAATGTGGAATTGTCTGAGAGATGTGCAAAAGTTACGCTTGCGCAGGATAGGAAGGAAGATAGGAATACTGTTAGTAAAGTATCTGAAGGGAAAAATAAATTTGCACAGAACACTGGTCAGGGTAGTATGAGGAAGGATAATGAAACAAAGAAAGTTGACAAATTTGTAAGTTTCAAGAATACAAACTATGCTTGCTATTGTTGTGGAAGTAGTACCCATTCTGCTCGAAGTGATAGGTGCCCAGAAAAGTCAGCCACGTGTATGGAATGTGGCTTTATAGGACACTTTGCTAGGGTGTGCAGACGTAAGGAAAGAAAAGGAAAAAAATATATTAAAGTAGCATGTGTTAAAGAAAATAAGGAAGAGGAAGCCACGTCAGATGATAGTGATCAAGATAGTAGTTCTAGGTGTGAATACAAAAAGGAGAGTAGTCTGGAAAATCTCCGAAGAAGGAGATAACAAGCCTTTGTGTTGGGTTTCTTTAGGTGGGGTTACTATACAAGTGGCTGCGGATTCTGGATCTCCGTAAACGATTATTGCAGAAAGCTTGTGGCAGAATAATTTTGTGAGAACAATTGGGGAACACTTAGAGACAGCAGATATCAATCCAGAGAGATGTACTGCAGAGAAAATTAAGATGCTAGGTATGAGACAGTTAATTTTCAGATGATAGAACAGACATGCTACTTGTAATTTGAATGTAGCTAAGGACGGACTTTCTGTGCTGGGATGAAAGGATCAAAGGAAACTGATTATTATTTTGGATCCTAACAGTCCTGAGCAAGTGCTGGTTGTGTGTGATGGGGAGAACAATAAAAAGTGGGTGCTAGAGGAACGTCCTACTGTGTTTTGTGGTGAAATAGGCAAATTGAAAGGTTTTGCACATAGAATAAGATTGAAAAAAGGTGCTATTCCAAGAATACATAAAGCACGCAATACACCATTTATTGTGAGGGAGGAAGTTAAATTGGAGCTGGATAAACATATTGAAGATCTTATTAATGAACCTGTAGCGGCATCTGAGTGGATTTTTCCATTTGTGGTAGCAGGACGGGCGAACGATAAAGTTTGTTTGTGCGTGGACTTGAGGAATCTAAACAACAACATACTGGTGGACCAATTCCCATTGCCACAAATTGATGAAACGTTATCACTTACTAGAAATGCTAAATTGTTTTCAACTTTGGATCTTTCCACTGCCTATCATCAGGTGTTTCTGGCCACTAGCAGTAAGCACCTAACAGCATTTTGCATTCCATTTGGATGCTTCCAATTCCGATGCATGCCGTTTGGTTTTGCGTGGGCAGTTTTCCAAATGTTCATGACACAATTGTTTGGTCACATGCGGGAGGTAACATTATTTCAGGATGACATACTCATCATGGGAAAAAGTAAAAAAAAACATGAAGACATCCTGAGGAAAGTTTGAAACATTTTAAAGGAAAAAGGTCTTACTGCATAAATACAAAAATGCAAACCTGCGGACCAAAGTGTCACTTACTTGCGGCATGAAATTGGTGATAAGGGCATTAATCCCAAAGAGAAATTGGTAGAGGCCTTTACTAAAGCCCCTTCACCTAAGAGTAAAGATGAACTTTGCTCATTTTTGGGATTAGCTGAATTCTATTCCAAATTTGTAAAAAAAAAAAAAAAAATTGGGAGAAGGCGCACGGAAAGTGCAATTTGCTTAAGAACAAAAATAAGGTTGATTGGTCTGTTCAGTGTCAAGAGTCATTTTTGGATATTAAGCAGGCGATTAGCAGTCCACCTACGTTACAGGGTTTTGACGCTGATGTGAAAACTTTTGTGACCACAGATACAAGTATGAAAGGTTTAGGCAGTGTGCTCGCACAGAAGATTATTAATGAGGGGGAAGATGTAATTGCATTTGCATCGAGATCTTTGACACCTACAGAGGAGAAGTGCTCTGTTGTTGTTGATTGGAGACATTAGCGTGCATTTGGGCACTGGAATATTTTCGGAACATCTTATGGAAAGGACATTAATTGTCTGCACTGACCATAAGCCTTTAACAAAATTTCTGACTACTGATGGTTTATCAAGGGCATCAGCACATCTTGCAAGGCTTTCCATGAGATTTCAAGATTTTATTTATGAGGTACAATACATGCCTTGCAAAAAAAATGTAACAGATGATTTTCTAAGTAGGTTGCCCTTGCCTCTTAAGGAAGTGGATTGTAATCCTTGGAATTATGTATGTGTAGCAAGTATTTTCAATGCAGTGCCATAAAGATGTGTGTGTGACCTGTTGTCGCATTGTTATCAACATTGCCCCCCTTTCGCGTTATTCCATGTGGCAATTCTTTCAGGTGTGAGGTACCAGTAATGGGCTATCTTTAAGAGCATTTCCTTACTGGTAGTATTAAGCGTGGCGGTTCGTGCCTGGTGTCAAATGTCATTCCCTTCTTTGTCTGTAAAGGGACGTTCACATCCTCAATCCCACCTAACCGGTGCAGGCGAGTCGAGTGGGCGTTGTTGTTTTACCAGGAAGGCATAGATGTCGTTAAGTAGTTCCCAATTAGTGGCGTTTGTGGGGAGATGGGTGTGGAAAGGCCATGTCTTAGTTGTATCCTGTCCCAAACCCCAAGTTTAGATAGATATGATGACTGGGGAGACATATACTCCAGAGGATCGGTGTATATTAGGTAGCCAAGTCACTTTCCATATATGTGGGGCAGCGATAGCCTGATCTATGAAGCACTAGTATTTTCTGTGAGTATATGGGACCATTCCACCATGTAACGCAGTTGGGCCGTTTGGTAGTAATGGTACAGGTGTCTTCCATTTAGAGAGGTCTGTCCATGTCAACGTTAGTAGGTTCCCATAGTTATAGGCCAAGGTGCACAAGAATGTTGCTTGTATCTGTATTCCTAAGTAAGGGATCCTGTTTCTGCCCACTGAAACAAACGGGAATTGAGTGCTAAGACGGACACACTCCGAGTCAGGGAGATGTAAGTCAAGAATCAGGGACTTCTGCGAGTTGACCTTAAAAGCAGAAGCCTCTCTAAATATGGTTAGTTCTGCCATAACGGCTTTCAGGGAATTGCTCGGATCAGTGAGGGTTAGGAGGATGTCATCAGCGTATAACAGTATCTTATGTTCCCCCCCCCCCCAATCAAGATACCAGTCACTTGTGGATTCACTCTTATCCATTCTTCAAATGATTCCATGTATAATGCAAAGAGTAGAGGTGAGAGTGGACAGCACTGCCTGGTCCCTCGTTCTATGGGGAGGGTGGCCGACTTCACTCCGTTAATGCCTGGGGGCAGCATAGCAGGATTGTATCCATCTGCAGAATCGTGGCCCAAGGCCCACACACTCTAGCACCTGATACAGATAAGGCCAGTGCGCCCAATCAAATGCTTTCAAAGCATCAATCGTCAGTAAAAGGGCTGGCACCCGGGAGCGCTGTGCTTTGTCCAATAGGTGGCAAAGTCTCTTTGTATTTGATCACTGCATCCACGCTCCGGCAAAAAAACAGCTTGGTCAGGGTCAACTAGTCACTGTACATATGGAGCCAGTCTCTGTGCTAGGACACTTGTGAAGAGTTTTGCTCCCACATTCAACAGTGAGATCGGGTGATATGATGCACAACACTTAGTGGCCTTCCCCTGCTTAGGGATCACCGTAATGGTGGCCAGTCACATCGAATCGGTTAGGGTGTCCACGTATCAAATTAATTGAATAATCCTGTCAGGATCGGCGCCAATTGGGGGGGCGAAACTTTTATAAAGTTCCGTGCTATAGCCATCCAGGCACGGGCCTTGTTAGGTTGTAATTTAGTTATTACATTAAGAGCCTCCTGAGTCGTAATGTTCCCTCCCAAGTCCACAAAAGTTGGAGCTACCGCCTCAGGGGTGAACACCCGGGCCAGGTAGGTCCCTACATCTGAGTCAGTGGGTCAGCAGAATAGAGGGCCTTATAAAAGGTCCCAAACGTATTCACAATATCCTCATCTGAATGACATATGCTGCTGTCTGTCCCCTTCACCTCTGATATACTGTGATCCACTATCTGTGCCCAGAGACAATGCGTGAGCATACGTCCCGCATTGTTGCCCCCAGCATAATACTTCTGATGTAGCTTTAACTATGCATATTCTTGCGAGGTGTGGTGCAGCAGCCAGGGCAGCTGACTTCAGTGCCAGGGTTCACCATTCGATCCCCGGCTCTGACGGCAGCTCAGCTCAGCACCATGTGACTCTGGGCAATAGCTCACTTAATTTCCATGACGGCCCCCAGCGCCTTGAGACCCGTAGGGGTGAGTAGTTTGCGCTTTACAAATATGGATTTATTTATTTATAGTCTGCCCTTCCCATGGAATTGTTTACGGGTGACTGTCAGTTGGCAACGGTTCACTACTGAGCTCGACCGAGCATGGGAGACTTCCAATTCTTTAATCTGTATTTCCGGTCTGCAGCATTTGTCCCGCCGCTCCCTATTGCATCCCGATGTGATCCTAATGAAGTGTACTCTGAGGACAGCTAAGTGGAGATATTGGTGTTGGGTGTGTAGTTGAGCTCTAAAAATGAGGTTATGGCTGTCAGTGTCTTTGCATGGATATTGTAGTAAGTGAGAAGTCTAGCGTTATGTCGCCAGCAGAGAGGTGCGGTTGCCCGTCAGCTGAGAAAAAACCCCACATTTAAATGGAAGAGTGGTCCGAAAGGATGGCCGCTCCAATATCCGCTGAGAGCACGTTGCGTGTTATTCCTGTGGGTGTGAGGAAGGTGCTGATGCGTGCGAATGTCTGATGGACTGCTGAGAAAAAGATGTAATCTACTTCCATAGGATGGGTATGTCTCCAGATGTCCGTCAACCCTGCGTCCGTCAGCCAGTGTTTGGTGCCCGAGGATAGTCCCCCATCTTGTCCCATTTGCATAATCGATCTGTCTTTCTCCGTCTCTATGGAGATGTTGAAGTCAAAATCAACCACTAATTCCTTGTCCGGTGAGGTCAACAGGTGTCCCAGTGTGTCCTTAAAGAAGGCCTCCCGTTTCTCGTTTGGCGACTATGGACAGAGGCTATTGTGTATGGAACCTCTTGTGTATAGACGTGTAGTGCTAAGAGTTGACCTGGGATATCTAAAAAGACCTTTTCCAGTATTCCTGCGAAGTGAGAGGCAAGGAGTATTGCCACTGCTGTCTTCTTGGTAAACCCCAATGAAAAGTACTGCCGGTCATACAAGCAAAAGTGCATTCTGCGCCAGTCACTCTGAGTAAGTGTGTTTCTTGAAACGTGCATATGTCACACTTTGAATCTTTAATTAAGGAGAGACTGCCAATTGCTTAGCGGGGGCATTAAGACCTCCGATATTAAGACCAAGTAAAAGCCACTTCCATTGATACCAATTGCTGTTTATTCCCCCCTCCCATTCACAGTGTGTGCCCACTCACCCTCCCAGGAAGGGGATAAAACTGTGGAACCAACATAGAAAGAAGGGTAGGGAAGTCGGAGAAAGAGTTATAGAAAAAAAAGTAAGTAGATATTGAAATAAGTAAGTGTTTTTTAAGGGGAATTGATGTGTAGTAATGAGGTGAGTAGAATGTTAGCAATAGTAGATTTAATGGGGGTTTTCACGGAGTTTGGTGGGGAGCATTGGGAAAAATAATAATATATATATATATTAAATTCATGTGACATTACAACTTCCAGTAGCTACTGCGGAGGGTGGAGCATGTTTTATGATGGGGGATAGGTTTGCCCGTGATGGGAATCAATATCTTGAGTGTCTTAGTTGGAACGTTAATAGCTTGAGAGTTAAAAGAAGACAACACCTGATTCTTCAATACTTAAGAAATAGTTCAGCTAGATTGCTCTTGATCCAGGAGACCCATCTTTTGCAAGCAGAGTGCAAGGCACTATTTGGCAAACAAAAATGGGTGGATAAAATTATTGCTTCGGATCAGCAATGCTGTTCTAAAGGGGTTGCGATAATAATAAAAATGAACTCGGGAGTCGAGTTTACTAAGTCTCAGGTAGACAATAGAGGATGTTGGGCTATCGTCGAAATCAAATTTAAAGGGGTTAAATATACTCTAATAAGTTACTATGGGCCTAACGAAGATGGTATTTTCCCTTTGAATAATCTTTGCTTGGCCCTTGCAGACTTTGATGCCCCTTTCATCCTGGCTGGCGATTTCACCGTACTCTTAGACAATAAGCTTGATAGGTCTTCTCCCCGAACTCAGATAGCAGCCCCTCGTGTTAAAGCTCATCTGTTGAATATTTTGAACATTTTTAATTTATGTGATGTGTGGAGGAAAAAACATAGTGAGGTTAGGGAGCATTACCAAAGAAAATAATGTCCCTATCGTTTTAATATCATAGGGGGAATTATCTCACCATGGACCAAGTGTCTGATTTTCTATTTAGTCTAAAAAGTGTCATAACATTATTTTGAGTAAGAGCAAAGTCAGCAATGAACTAATAATATGTAAAAGTATCACAATACAATTTATTAATAATAAACTTATATTAAAAATATACAATCTAAGCTACTTCTAGCTTTGATGAATACCATAGCATTCCTCCTATTTCAGGTTACAGTCTATATTTCATTTCACAAAATTAAAAGCATTTGTTAAAAAACAGTCAATACAGTTGTTAAAAAACAGTCGACGCAGCGTTTCGGTGACTTCTTGATGCTTTCACCTTCTTCAGGACTAACAAAGTTTTTTTTTTAAATCTTATGATATATGGTCGTTCTGATGCCAGAATCTATGGGTTTTTATATTTTTTCAAAGGCCACCGGTATCTCGGCCTTTCAACACCAGTTATACATTCTTTTATCCGTTAGAACCACTGTGTCATCTTGTTATGAGGATAATAAATTTTCCTTCTCTAAAACAGAGTGTGATCCTTTTATATAGATTGCAACATTTGTACTTGGCTTATATAGCAACGCTTTTCAATTGGCGCCTTAGTGCTCTCGGTCTGGGGTGTTTGACATATATCCAGTCGATTAGTTGTTTCGCAGCCTCCCTGTTTTAACGGATTTCCGGGTTTGTGCGGACCCGGAAAACACCCCAGACCGAGAGCACTAGAAAAAATCAATTTTTATGATTATCCTCATAACAAGATGACACGGTGGTTCTAACGGATAAAAGAATGTATAACTGGTGTTGAAAGGCCGAGATACCGGTGGCCTTTGGAAAAATATAAAAACCCATAGATTTTTTTTTTTAACTTTGTTAGTCCTGAAGAAGGTGAAAGCTTCAAGAAGTCACCGAAACGCTGCGTCGACTGTTTTTTAATAATTGTATTGACTGTTTTTTAACAAATGTTTTCAATTTTGTGAAATGATATGTAGACTGTAACCTGAAATAGGAGGAATGCTATGGTATTCATCAAAGCTAGAAGTAGCTTAGATTATATATTTTTAATATATGTTTATTAATAATAAATTGTATTGTGATACTTTTACATATTATTAGTTCATTGCTTACTTTGCTCTTACTCAAAATAATGTTATGACACTTTTTAGACTAAATAGAAAATCAGACACTTGGTCCATGGTGAGATAATTCCCCTTTTGATATTAAAACGATAGGGACATTATTTTCTTTGGTAGTGTTGCTTTTACCCCGTCCATTTGCCTTGCATTGGGGTAACTCCCTTTTCTTTGAAAGAGATTAGGGAGTACTCCTTTTATAGTAAAAAGAACTTCCACTATTCCAGGATTGACTATGTATTTATGGATTACGCAGAATCCCATAAGGTGAGCTTAATCAAATATCTGCCCATTCATTTATCGGATCATGGAGCTATGGTTTTTAACTCGATTTTCCTCCGGACTATTCTTTAAGGAGATGGACATTAAGGGGTCGATTCCGATCCTGGAGAAATATTCCCCGTATGAATCGTATCCGGATTTTTTTACGTACGAATCGTACAAGTCCCGTACAAACTGGCAAGTACGATTCGTATGTAAAAAACACCATACGAATCGCATTGGGAATATACCCCGACACGTCCTCAGGTCGGAAAAAGTGTCCGACACATCCCCGGACGTTTTTACGTACGACTCGGTAGGTAAACCGACGTCCGAACGCGCAAGTACGATCCGTCCCGTCCCTCCGAATCCACAACCGTATGGTAAAAACACCGCACGGAGCGAACCTCCACAGCAACCATGGAAACGTCCAAACATGTGCCCGCATACGCGCTGAACACCCCCCCATGTCCGCGCCGTAACCCCATCCCCCCGGCTTGTCCGCGACTTCTCCCCAGCCCCCCCGTATGTCCGCGACGTCCCCCCAGCCCCCCGTATGTATGGTGTAGACCCTCACCCCACCCCTGTATGTATGGTGCGGACCCCCACCCCACCCCCGTATGTACGGTGCGGACCCCCACCCCCGTATGTACGGTGCGGACCCCCACCCCCCGTATGTACGGTGCGGACCCTCACCCCACCCCCGTATGTACGGTGCAGACACCCACCCCACCCCTGTATGTATGGTGCGGACCCCCAACCCTGTATGTATGGTGCGGACCCCCACCCCCCGTATGTACGGTGCGGACCCCCACCCCCCGTATGTACGGTGCGGACCCCCACCCCCGTATGTACGGTGCGCTGGGGGTCCGCACCGTACATACGGGGGTGGGGTGGGGGTCCGCACCGTACACACGGGGGTGGGGGTCCGCACCGTACATACGGGGGTGGTGTGGGGGTCCGCACCGTACATACAGGGGTGGGGGTCCGCACCGTACATACAGGGGGTGGGGTGGGGGTCCGCACCGTACATACGGGGGTGGGGTGGGGGTATGTCCGCGACGTCCCCCCAGCCCCCCGTATGTATGGTGTAGACCCTCACCCCACCCCTGTATGTATGGTGCGGACCCCCACCCCACCCCCGTATGTACGGTGCGGACCCCCACCCCCGTATGTACGGTGCGGACCCCCACCCCCCGTATGTACGGTGCGGACCCTCACCCCACCCCCGTATGTACGGTGCAGACACCCACCCCACCCCTGTATGTACGGTGCGGACCCCCACCCCTGTATGTATGGTGCGGACCCCCACCCCCCGTATGTACGGTGCGGACCCCCACCCCCCGTATGTACGGTGCGGACCCCCACCCCCGTATGTACGGTGCGCTGGGGGTCCGCACCGTACATACGGGGGTGGGGTGGGGGTCCGCACCGTACACACGGGGGTGGGGGTCCGCACCGTACATACGGGGGTGGTGTGGGGGTCCGCACCGTACATACAGGGGTGGGGGTCCGCACCGTACATACAGGGGGTGGGGTGGGGGTCCGCACCGTACATACGGGGGTGGGGTGGGGGTATGTCCGCGACGTCCCCCCAGCCCCCCGTATGTATGGTGTAGACCCTCACCCCACCCCTGTATGTATGGTGCGGACCCCCACCCCACCCCCGTATGTACGGTGCGGACCCCCACCCCCGTATGTACGGTGCGGACCCCCACCCCCCGTATGTACGGTGCGGACCCTCACCCCACCCCCGTATGTACGGTGCAGACACCCACCCCACCCCTGTATGTACGGTGCGGACCCCCACCCCTGTATGTATGGTGCGGACCCCCACCCCCCGTATGTACGGTGCGGACCCCCACCCCCCGTATGTACGGTGCGGACCCCCACCCCCGTATGTACGGTGCGCTGGGGGTCCGCACCGTACATACGGGGGTGGGGTGGGGGTCCGCACCGTACACACGGGGGTGGGGGTCCGCACCGTACATACGGGGGTGGTGTGGGGGTCCGCACCGTACATACAGGGGTGGGGGTCCGCACCGTACATACAGGGGGTGGGGTGGGGGTCCGCACCGTACATACGGGGGTGGGGTGGGGGTACGGCGCGGACATATGGGGGGCTGGGGGGGTGTTCGGCGCGTACCGGGCCCCCTTTTCCTCACGCTTCGCGGCGTACTTAGCTTTACCGGCACTTTTTGTGTGCCGTAAAAATATTGCCGTCCGGAATGCTGTCGGTACGAATCGTACTTGCTGGTACGTAAAAAGCTGCCTAACTCCGTCAGCATGTCGCGTATGCGCCGTCCAGGATCACTTTTGTATGTGTTTTTGTGTCGGTCGGTGTTTTGTACGAATCGTACGGAAATGGGGTTTCCGTACGAATCGTACTTGCATGTTTGTATGGTGTTTTTACCGGGTACGAGTCGGACGGAGAAAACGCTCCGACCGACGGTTCGTACCCGGTTTCTCCAGGATCGGAATCGACCCCTAAATCGGAGGTTTCTCCTGCTATCTTCTTCTCCAGGCCTTTTGAAGTTTGAAACTGACACCTTTTTCCATAATAACTTAGGGTCTGCCTCCCTATATATCGTCTGGGATGCCTTCAAGGCGTGGCTGAGGGGGATATTAAAAGGGGCGGTAACTGGGTGGGTCAGGTCAGAGAGGGAAGAATTGGTTAATTTAGAACAACAGATAGCGGTGGCTGAAGCTGACCTGAAAGCGAGACCTCATGATGATCCAGAGAAAGAACGTTGGGTAAAGAGAGTGGAGGAGTGTCAGCTAAAATTTAAACTTAAGACAGAAGACATTTTACATCAAAAGTGGGAGATAAGTAAAATGCAGGAATTTGACCAAGGGGAGAACTGTGGTAAGCTCCTCGCCATCAAGTCAAGGATCGATAGAGGTAATATGTATGTTAGCAAGATTAAAGTGGGCACACAATTTAATGAGGAGAAAGATAAAATAGAAGAGGCCTTTACAGGGTTCTTTCAAGATCTTTATCATGAAGATCTCCAGGGAGCGGAGAAGTTTATTGATAGTTGGCTGGAACAAAAACAGCTTCCGAGGTTAACCAAGGCCATTCAACAATTTCTTTCTTTAGAAATATCAGGGACTGAGATATTGGAAGTGTTAGACTCGGAAAAAAAGGGGAAAGCTGCAGGCCCAGATGCAATCCCAATTGAGGTGTACTCTATGCTGAAGGATGAAATCATCCCGGTCTGGTTAAAACTGTTTAACAAAATACTAAAGGGTATAGCTCCTCTGCCGGATTCATGGTCTGATGCAGTTATTACCCTGATCTCAAAGCCCGGTAAGGATCCCTTTCAGTGTCAATCATACCGTCCCATCTCCTTATTAAATGTTGACTATAAGGTCTTTGCAGGTATATTGAATAAACGGCTTTGTAAAATCGCAGCCCAAATAATCCATGAAGACCAAAAGGGTTTCCTTCCGGGTAGACAAATATCAGACTTGGTATATACTTTAGTTGGTACAGTGGATATGGCATCATCTAGGGGTCTTCCTCTGTCAATTATCATGGTCGACGCGACTAAAGCCTTCGATCGTGTAAACTGGCATTTTTTAGATAGGACCTTGAATGTTATGGGTTTTATTCCCGGCTTTAGAGATGTTATTAAAAAAATGTATAGTTCTCTTCGGGCCCGGATTATAGTTAATGGAAATCTTTCTCCCATTGTTAACATAGAACGTGGTACTAGGCAAGGTTGCCCTTTGTCCTCTATCTTATTCGATATTTACATGGAGCCTTTGGCTCAGAGCTTAAGATCAAATAAAAAAATTGTTCCTTTCGAATTCGGTGGGTATGTTAGGAAAATAGCTTTATATGCGGATGATTTAGTTGTGTTTTCATCCAATGTGGACATCAAATTACACAAACTTATACTTGAAACTCAAACTTTTGGGAAATTCTCGGGTTACGAAATAAATAAAGATAAGACTGAGGTTATGGCATGGAATATTGTTAATCAGGTTGAACCATTTGCGACAGAACTTAGATACCTCGGAATTACAATAACTCAAGATCCCAGGAAAATCCCAAAGGTTAATTTAGACAGAGTTTCAAAGGAAGTTGAGCTCCTTTCAAAAAGATGGCAGAATATTCCTTTATCTCACTACGGACGGGTCAACCTGATTAAAATGTGTGTCCTCCCGAAATACACTTATCTTTTTAATAACATACCATTAGAATTCCCAAGAGCTGAGATTCTTAAAATTCAGGGCATGATTTCTTCTTTTATTTGGGCAGGAAAAGGAATTAGGTTGTCCCTGAAAAAACTTAGGTGCAAACTAACACAGGGTGGTATGGGTTTACCAGACTTTCAGCTCTACTGTTGGGCTTATCAGCTGAAAAATGCCAGGATGCTATTGCATACTCCGGATAACTCATTAACTGGTAATATGTTCAAAGCCATGCTGGAGGGAGTAGAGGAGCACGGTTTTATGTATAAATTTGGCTCTTCGAAATTTTATAAAAAGGTTCGTCTGAAGACGCTGGGTATGGCGGCCAAGCTTTGGTAGACTGTCGAAACTGCGTGGGGCTCTCCTATTATAGTGAATGGGCGCCGCTGTGGGATTCGCCTGGAACCCCAGAGTGCCTTTTGGACGCCCTAGCTCAGCCACTGATAGCGGCAGGAGTTCTACATTGGGGGGACTTGTAGTGGACAGTATATGTCATCCTTGGGAATTCTGGAATCATATTACAAATGGAACCTTGTCCAAATGTAAACATTATCAGCTCTCCTCATGGTGTAAATCTCAAAGTTGGTCATGTTGTGAAGATAATTTCATGAAAAGTGACTTGCAAAATCAGGCCCCAAGGAAGAAAGAAGTTGCTTTATGGTACAATTATCTTCTGGCTGCAGTAGAACGAGGGATGGAAAAGCCTCATCAGGTCTGGGAGAACTACTTGCCCAGCGAGGAACGGAAAGAGTTAAGGCAAGTATCTAATGACCTGCTTTATTCTGTGGTTAAATCTGCTGCACTCAGAAGAAACTATTTTTTCACACTCCATAGGATATACTGGACCCCTCTTAAAGTTTCTAAATTGAAGGGTGGAGGAGAAGCCAAATGCTGGAGGTGTGGATTCCAGAATGCGGATGATGTCCACATATTTGCGTCTTGCCCCAAGATACACAAATTTTGGTCGGATGTTGGTAAGACTTTCTCCAGGGTCATGGGTGCAGAGGTGGAGTTAAGCCCAACTCTTATCTTATTTTGTTTTGTGCCTAGTCCGGGTGGGATACGAGATCACTTTGGACCCCAATACAAATTGGTATTCTATCTGATTTTGTTGGCCAGGAGAGAGATTTGTATGTTGTGGCGTCAGGAAATCTCTCCAAGTTGGAATGTCTGGTGGAATTCTGTCAAGTATTATCGAGCTGTAGATCAGAGGGTAAATGTTTTCAGGGAAAGGCCTGACATTGGGTTGTTTTGGAACTGGTTGGAGGACCCTTCTTGAGAAGTTTTGAGTCACCTTATGTTAAATCTGGATATAGGAAAACTTCCAATGATTAAAACCTCTGGGTCAGCTCAAGCTGAGTATAAACGGGTATCCCCCGTTTGGAACACATCAGCTGAGACTTAGCACCACCAAAATGTTATCTACGCCAATGGTGGGACAGGTCGAGAGGCGGCAGTAGCTACGGAGGTCATATGAGAAAACAAAATAGTAGATTTAGAATGTATCAGGCATTCTATATTCTATGTACTTAAGCTAGGGTTGAGAATGTTGGTGTGAAATAATGCTTCACTAGACTTGTGTGAACAAGTCCTCTAGGCTGTACGAGGTTGCTCAAATAAAGAATACATCAACTCGTATCATGTGGTGGAGTTACTACAGTGGGGTTGGTCAGTACCTCTGCCCACAACCACTGCATCTACTTTTACCAGGTGCGGACCCATTCCCAGTGAAATAAGGCCATGTGTTTTATGACCTGGGATTATCTCACCCGGTGTTTCCAGACACAGTATTCATGTGTCTAGAAACACCAGACAACACCGAATTGCCTAGAACAGTATCCACAAGAGGAAACCAGTGCAGGCCCTTGATGTGCTACAGCTGAGCTCCCCCCAAAACAAAACCAGCTAGTCACAAATAATATTTAGCCAAAGGTTCTCGGAGTTATTATTAGCTCTACATTTTATAGCTTGGTTAGCCTCTTGATTTAGGGCATGGTTTAGGGTTTGGTGGATGGGTAACTCTGTCACAAAATGTAGCGGATATCCACTCCACATTATTACAAGTGCTATAGAATATGATGGACATCTAATGAGGCGAATGACACACCCATCACATTTGTGATTGAATGACCGTTCTACTAAACTCTAAGGGCCCGATTACGAGTTTGACGGTGCGGCAGTGAGACCGCCCCGCTGCCACACTGCCAACCCAGCATGAGGACTGCCCATCCTACAACGAATTGTTTAGTAATTGGCGGGCATTCCCTTTGCCGTTCCCATGGCGGTGTCTAATAAATAGGTACCGCAATGGGAACGTCAAAGGAAGTTCCAGCACAGCATGGACTGAAAAGTTCATGCCATGCTGGAATTTCTGTGCATGCACACAGGGGGGCACCTGTTGTGCCCCCTGTGCATCCATAATGCATGAGGCACAAGGGGGCATAAGACCTCCATGAAATCAGTAGCAGTGATGAAAGTCGGGATATGCTTGGCAGGACCACGGTAGACCCACCATGCATTTAGATGCCTCGTGGCTGCTGTGTCACCGGCAGCAAACAACGGTTCCCTGGCAGAGTCAGCAGTCCGAGGGCGGCACGACCACTAGAGTTGTAATGTGGTGGTCACAAGGCCGCCAACGCCGCCCCACCATGAGTCTGGTGGTCCTCGAACCACCAGACTCGTAACAGGGCTCTAAGTCATGCACTTAGTACCACAAGAGATAGTTGGAGGGGTAGGCAACAGCACCTTCAATGTAGGGCAGTTCCCAGTTTTATTTGATGCATCCGGTCTTATGAGTTGTGTTAAACCCTTCCTTTGTTTCTTGTTTACTCTCTAAGAACGTTCTTTGGTTTACTGAACGTATTTATTTGTCACCATTGTTATTATGAAAAGTGCACTACCACCCACTATTTGAATTGGGTTAAATCCAGTGAAAATACAGATTTTAAATATCCTAGTGTTTGTTGCACTGGTCTTAATGTGTATTTGAATGCATCTAATAAGTCTTACTTGCCGCATTTCTCTGTTAAACCAACCCTGTTGTATTTATAGCATTAAAGATTGTTTCTAAGCTCGTCTATAAAGTCTTCAGGTTGTCTCTTGGGTTATTTGTGTTGCACAATGTGTAACTCGCGCTGCAGAATTTTCATTTGTTGACTCTAATATTATGTCCTGCTCCTTGTGATGGTGGACATATTGCAATATAGCTATATAGCTAATTCCGTCTTGAAGTTAAAAAAATTGTTGAGTTGTTGATAAAGTGCCATACACTCTTTGTGAATGTGACACTTATAAAGAAGATTGCAGTGTGAGAATTGTTATTTTTTTGGCACGCTCATGTTTGTATCTTTCTAACATGTCCTTTGCAATGCTAAAGCCAGTTCTGCAACGGAATATATATTTTTCCTTTAGCACTTAACAATCACTATCTTTAATCCTGGTTGCTCCTTGAAATGCTCCGTATCTAATTTCATACCTTTACTCACTGGTTTTACTACTCCTTTGGCAAATCCAAAACATGTTGTTTGTTCATTGTAAAAGAATAATTCTCTGGTCTGATATATGGGAATTTGGCAACAAATTTGGATTTGCTGTCCCCCATTGACATGGCGCAGTACTCCCAATGACAGTGAGGAAACATTATCCTTGTTGCATTGGATTTATGTAGATATTAATATGCATATTGATTATAGCAATACACATTTTTACAATTGTTTACTGTGAGCTGAAGATCTGCATCATGCATACTCTAGATCTGAAAGCAATTTCTTTATAGTATTCCTTGCCCAGTTACTGATGAATGGCCCTTGTGATAAAATGTTATCTAAGCTCAAGTGAGAGGTGGCCCTTGAACAGTCTCTGGTGGACCTGGTATCTGATTCTTCAAGTCCCCTAGTGCAAACCATCTTGAAGTGAGAAGGCTATCAAGGTAACTTGAGACTCATTCAATTATCTACTAATGATTCTCTGCAATCCTTCATGTGTGGTCAAAATGTTTTCTGCTAGATAAGGATCCTCAATTTCTGGGACGTGCACCATTCTTACTAAGAACACACTATTATTAGCCAAATCAGAAATGGAATTAGCACCAATACTTTCCAGATATATTTCCAGGGGGGTGTTGTGTATATTTCCATAGCATGCCCAAATACTACCCATCTACTTTAAAATTATAATTATTTTTTTATTATATACATTGTTAACAACTCCTTAACCCTTTCGCTGTGGCGGGAATTCCACCGCAGCGCTGGGGGGGGTTTGGGGGCAGCGCGGTGGCGCGGTGCTCATGACGGAACCACTCCGTCATGAGCCGCGGTTGAGCTGTGCTCATGACGGAGTGGTTCCGTCATGACTCCGCCCACTGCGCTAATCGCCCGCACAGGCGGGGAATTAGCGCCGCGTGGGCGGCGCAGCCGCCAACGGCCGCAGCATGACGGAACCACTCCGTCATGAGCACACGGCGACCGTGGCTCATGACGGAGTGGTTCCGTCATGAGCAGGGGAGGGGTTAATGCTTGGAGTTGGTTTTCAGTACCCTCTATACTTAATGCCAATGGTGGTGTTGATGGTATTGCTATTGACTTTTTTTATCTGTCCTGTCTTCAATGTTTCTTTTTTGTGGATGTCAGTGGTGTTTCTCACTGTTTTCCAAATCTTTCAAATCAGTGTTTATCAGTGTTTATTTGGCTGCCTAGCCCCAAAATAGACAAAAACAGTGTTATTTCAGTGTTTACAAAACAAGCAGTTTTTTTGCAGTGATATAATGTACTTATTTAATTTAAAGAAAGAAGTAATGCAGGGTATGTAGTGTCTTCTCATTGGCAGTGAGGCTAGTTGGTTTATGTTAGACTGCTTCCAGCATAGAAAGTCTGTGTATTATATTCTTACTCACAGATTTCATTACCTCTCACGCTCCCTCTGTCAAGACGCTGTCTGGTTTACAGGACTATTGATGGAATAAAAAGTAAGAATGCTATATTCAAATGTTTTAATAAACAAATTCCTGCACTCAGTTTGGGTTCAATCACCTACTCCTTCCTAAATATTAGGACATTGTAGGGGTGGTTAACCATGCCAACAACATAGTTCAGTGTGAAACCTTAGACATTTTGAATTACACCAGATTCATTTGTTGTGCTGGATTCATAGGCACCTGAACTTGATGCTTTAAGCATGCTTGCAACTGGTTTTATGCACTCTGCCTGTCTATGTTACTGTGGTGCCGCTATTGTGTGGACATTCATAGCTGCAAAGTGTCCCCATGGCAAATATCTCACTTTCAGTCAGTGCCGACCTTTTAACAGACATCACATTGTATTCTGGGTCATGAAATTGTGCTGCTGCCATTGTGCTAATATGCTCAAAACTCCAGCACTAAAGTGCAGTTGGGTAAAAAGCCAGGATTAGCTGAAAGTATCACACAACACAACGGGACATCTTGCAGCTATGTACTTTGTTGGTATGTGGAAAGTCTTGTATCATGCTTTCACCACTTTCCCATATTGACAGCACTTTTTTCAGAGGTACCTGTTATTGCACCTTGCATTGAATGTTTAAAGCGTGGCGTGTTTGGCAGATGACCTGCTATCAATCCTGACTTGGTAGAAAAGGGAGATGATGTATCAAAGGGTTTTATCAATTCAACCAATCAATATGGGAATTGCAAGCGCGCTACTCACCCGTGAGGATCTCAAGGCATTGAGGGGGGGGGGGGCGCAAATCTGCTTAGCCGAAGAGCTAGGTCTTGAGGGTCTTCCTGAAGGTGTTCAGGGAGGGGTTGTGTCTGATGTCTGCCGGTAGCTCGTTCCATGTCTTGGCTGCAATGTGAGAGAAGGATCTTCTGCCTGCTGTGGCTCTATGGATGCGTGGGGTTGCAGCCAGTGCGAGGTTGGAAAATCGGAGGTTTCTTTTGGGTACGTGAAAGTTGATTCTGTCATTGAGGTATTTGGGTCCGTTGTTGTTGTGAAGGCATTTGTAGGCGTGAGTGAGGATTTTGAAAGTGACTCCAGTGGAGACTTCGTAAGTGTTGGCTGAAGTTTGTGTCGGGGAATGCCGAGGACGAGTCTGGCGCCAGTGTTCTGTATTGTCTGGAGTTTGCGGAGTAGAGACTTGTTGATGCCGGCGTAGAGTGCATTTCCATAGTCCAGTCTGCTGGTGATAAGTGCGTGGGTGACTGTCTTCCTTGACTCAGGGGGGATCCACTTGAAGGTCTTGCGGAGAATGCGGAGGGTGTTGAAGCAGCTGGAGATGATGGTGTTGACCTGTCGGTTCATGGTGAGTGATGAGTCGAGTATAATGCCGAGGTTCTTGGTGTGGTCTGAGGGAGTAGGTGGGGTTCTGAGGGCGGTCGGCCACCAGGTGCTGTCCCATGCAGAACGGGTGGTACCGAGGACGAGAACTTCTGGCTTCTCATCATTGAGCTTCAGGCAGCTGTTGGTCATCCAGACTACGACGTCTTGCATTCCTTTCTGGAAGTTGAGTTTGGCAGTGGTGTGGTCTTTGGTGAGGGAGAGGATGAGCTGGGTGTTGTCGGCATAGGATACGATGTTGAGGCCGTGTTGTCGGACGATAGCTGCGAGGGGGGCCATGTATATGTTGAAGAGGGTGGGGCTTAGTAATGAACCCTGTGGGACTCCGCAGGGGATTTTTGTGGGGTCAGAGAGGAAGGGTGGGAGTCTGATCCTTTGGCTTCTTCCGGTAAGGAATGATCATATCCAGTCAAGGGCTGTTCCTCGTAGGCCTGCGTCGTGTAGTCTGGCGACCAGTGTGCAGTGGGAGACGGTGTTGAAGTCCGTTGATAGGTTGAGTAGGATGAGGGCTGCGGAGTGGCCTTGGTCCAGGAGGGTGTGGATGTCGTCTGTGGCGGTGAGTAGGGTGGTCTCTGTGCTGTGGTTGCTTCGGAATCCGGATTGGGATGGGTCGAGGACAGCGTTCTCTTCAATGAATCGTGTCACTTTCCTGTTGTTTTCTCTGCAACTTTGGCTGCGAAGGGGAGGAGCGAGATGGGCCGATTGTTCTTGAGGTTGACGGGGTCAGATGTGGGCTTCTTGAGCAGGGGTCTGACTTCTGCACGCTTCCAGTCGTCTGGGAAGGTGCCTGTTTTAAAGGTGGTGTTGATTATGCGTTGTAGTTCGGGTGCGATAGCAGCAGCGGCTCTGTGGTAGATGTGAGGGGGCAGGGGTCGGTGGGGGCCCGAGTGGATGCTTTTCATGGTCGAGGCGGTGTCTTCGGCCATGATCGGTGTCCAGTTGGAGATAGTGGGCTGGCTGATGTTTCTGTGGGTGCGGGGGGCTGTCTGTGGCACCTGGTGAATGTTTGATGAAGTTGTCATAGAGGTTTTTGATCTTGAGGTGGACATAGGTTCCAAACTTGTCGCAGAGGTCTTGGGATGGGGTGATGTCTGTGGCTTTACTGCGTGGGTTGGTGAGTTCTTGAATGACACTGAAAAGTTCCTTGGAGTTGGTGGAGTTGGCCAGGATTTTGTTGTGGGTAATTGTGATAGTAGATATTTCTCTAATAGTCTTATGAGCCAGGTAGTTCACCAATCAGTGAAAACACACTGCCAAAAGATCAAATGTGATTCGATATACCCAGATTTCCACAGTGTATAAAATAATCAGATCAGACTCAAACACGTTTCTAAACCCTGCAAATGTAATCCAAGCAAACAAAAATGGATGGAACAAAAAGAAAAAGAAACAATGTTTTAATATAATTCTTAAACAACAAAACTCAAGCAGAATAATCTTAGACCAATCTTTCTTGCTGTTACTTTGTATAATAAAAGTAAATTGTATTGGCAGCATCAGAAAGAATTAAAAATGACTCATTCCCTCTCACTTTTCCTTCTTTGACTGTCCTTGGTGTTTGTGGTTGTGTAGGTGTTTAAACCAATTAGGGTAATTTCCCTTTCATTGGGGTTGCATCAGTTATTATAGATTCAAACCTAAAACAGTATAGCCTAAGCATTTACAGTCAATCCAGTGCTCACTGCTTGAATTTCTTTGTTTGGACTTGCTTGCTCTTCAGTTTGAGTTGACTCTGACTAGAGCACATTCTGCTCCATTGGCAGCACAGTTTGCTACAGGTTTGGAAGCAGCACTGGCCTGCTTTACATGATCAGGCACATGATAAACTTTCACTACTGAATCAATGGATAGTTGGTGCCTCTTTTTTCCCATGTTGAAATCATAAGATCACTGTCCTTGTTCCTCATGTTGCTGGCACTGACACAGGCTGCTGATATGTGGGTTTAAACTTTACCTGCATTCCCAATCTCTCTTCAATGAGTTGGTTCACCTTCATTTACTAGCCAATCACATCAGATGTGGCAAGGAGGCTGTAGGTGCCTTGCTCTGGATTTCCTTTTAAACTTTAAATCTTGTAATAGATCATGAAATGATTTATCGTAACGAGTCTCCTCTTCTGGAACATCTGGTACACACATTCAGAATCCAAACAACATTTCATAAGGTGTATGGTTCACCGAATCATCTCTTGGCACTTTATGTAAAGTTCTCTGTTCACTATATAGGTTTTTTAGACAGTGTGTGCCATTCCTTAATACATTCACTGTCAAGTGATGCTTGAGAGTACTATAGGTGAACCCATTTGAACTGAGCCTAAAGCGGTATGAGACTCTGAGACTGTCTGTCACTTCAGTGAGCACTTGCCCTAATACCCCATTGGTAAAAGCCAGCTGTTGATCTGAGTGAAAGGTACAAATTCCAAACATTGCTACTACTGTTATAGCAAGTCTATTGTGACTGCATGAGTTGTGATCTGCAGATTTGGCCTCAGCCACATATAACTTATACAAGAATCTACCACTAACAATATACAATATACATTTATATTTATATATTACCGAACAGCATGCCCTTCCACAGCAACACCACATATAGATATTGGTGCATTAACATGAATAAAATCAGATGACAAACATATTAGAATTGCACACGTATTACAAAAGTTAAACAAGTACACATCGCACACTCCAAACCCTTACTTTCCATCAACGAAATAGAAAGTGAGGTCACCACAGCTCTCCACATCGGCAGCGGCGGCTGGCATATACAGAAGTTGGCGAGCCGGGTGCCACCAATAAATAAATGAAATACACTTACCTTCCTGTGCGACACAACGTCCTCCTCCTTCAGTCTTCTTTCAAGGCGGGAGTCAACGCAGGACCAAGCCAACTCCCCTAACCAATACTGGTGCTGCTCTCAAGGTCAAGAAAGCTTTATTCGATTGTTTGCACAGACAATCATAAAAGCACATAGAAAATACAGTACAATTAGTCATACAGGAAAAAAAAACAGATATTAGTTAATTTATACTACATTTTAAAAGTTAAAAACAGTATTAAACTGAAACAAACTCTTGACAAAATGTATCAGATCATGGACAGTTGCTTCCTATAGGACAAGACTTTTTCAAAAAGTTCAATATCCTAAACACCGTGTGCTCATTATCTAAAAGTTGTAGAGCCAAAAAGGCTGGTCGGCATTGGCGCAACCCAAATTGTTTAAGAATAGGCAACAAGTACAGGGACCTTGCAGTAGTGTAAAATTTACAAAATGGATCATGGACTGTGGGGCCAAATTATCACAGGGGCAGGTTTGGAGTTTTTGAGACCAGTCATTTTGTGTGGGGAAAGTGACTAGTCGATAAAAAATTCCCAGCCTAAAACGGGTCAATAAAAACCTATCATAGGCATCTTGTCCATAAGTCAGGTAAGGTTGAATGTTAAAAGTGTATTGCTGATGCATCCTCAACTGGTCACTTCCACAGCTGAGGCTTCTCTCACACAAGCCATCTGAACATTCAAAATGAACTCCCTTGAGGGTTCTAAAGGACAAACCAATACCCCAACCCTGGGGGAGAGCATACATACGGTAAGCACCATAACGACTAATGCCATAACAATCCTATCTCTAGAAACAAGAAGATAATGCAATCATAGATTATAGCAGTTTGGTTAACATTTTCTGTCTCAAGGAATAATGGGATAAGTGGAGGTGAGGTTTCCAATCAGATAACATGGGATAGGCAGAAATTAGTTGTTTCATGAGACGGGATGGGATAGTGTACCAAAATGCTCCTTTTTGCCCCTTTTTGTCCCTTTTATGTGTGGTTCCCTCTCCCCCCATTTTTTGCTAGATTTTATTGCTGGTTTTTAAGACTCTGCATACGGGGATACTGCTTCCCAGTGCCCAGTGTATGTGCACTGACCCTTAAAAATATGTGGAAATTGATAAACAACTAATTATTATATCTAACGTACCTGTTAGTCTCTAGTATATGGCACATGATATATCGTATATGGTATGGTTTATGATTAGTCTCTACTATATGGTACAAAGTGCACTCAGGGCCTGTAAGCTAAATGTCACTAGTGGACTGCAGCACATGTAGTGCTGGCACTAGAGTGACCATGAAAAACTGCTGTAGCCTGGCTGTGCAGTTTTAAAACTGCACATTCGACCTGTTGAAATAACCCCTTTTAGCAGGTTTAAACACTCCTTTTAACTATTAATACATCATCCATGCCCTTACAGTGACAAGGCCTCAAAAGCTATTTTCAGTATAATAGGCACAGCTGTCCCACAGGAAAGCATTGGCATGTAATATTAAAATAATAATACTAAAGCAAAATAACTTTATTTCACCATCACTCATCTGCACAGGAAGTGACATCACTGTACTTTCCATCCCCCATTTGCACAGGAAGTAACATTAGTGGATTTCTCATCACCCATCTGCACAGGAAGTGACATCAGTGGATTTCTCATCACCTTTCGGCACAGGAAGTGGCATCAGCAGTTTCCTGCCCACGACACACGGCTCTCCTCCTTCCTCCCAGGACCTACTTGTTGGGGGCTACAGTGCAGTCATCCAGCAGACATATGCAGTGGGCCCGCCGCTGGAAGGTCAAAGATGCACCAAAGGTATGCCCGTCTGCACCCATCCATGACTGGACCTCACTCAGCACCAGGAAACCCTGATGAGCTCCATTATGCTCTCAACCCTGTCGGCCACTCGCTGCTCTGCTGCCACACTGCATCACACCACACCACATGTCACATGCAGCTCCTGAAAGTTTTCATGCACTCTCCCAAACACTACACCCACCACTTCCGCACCAACAGCACCTCATTCCTTTGCCCTTACACAAACCAATCAGCTGCTCATGCTCACACAGTTCAATCACCACCCACACAACATGCCATACTCACATGTATGCTTGAAAATACCTGCTCGCTCACCAAACACACCACGGCAATATGGTACCTACTACACAACCATGCTCTGGACCTGCTCTTCCACACAAAAACAAGTCTAAACTCGGCACCTGCACTGGACATCACAGGGCAACACAGTTTATCATCATGGCTGAAGAACGAACCCTGACTTTATGGTCCGCCATTACCAGTGTCAAAATCGCTTCTACCATGAAGACCATCCACCCAGGGCCCCATGTGTCCATTGGAATATATGACATTACAACGCATGCAATTACAACATATGCTTTTACAATGCAGTCTTTAAATCGAACTACCATTCCATTGCATGATCTTACAACGAATACCATTACAACGCATTTTCAAAAACTACCATTACAATGCATACCATTACAGCGCATACCCTTACAACGCATATTACTTTTAGGGCAACAGTAGGGTACGCATTGGGTTAGTGTAGGGGTAAAAATTAGTATTCCCACTCCAGTGAGTGCAACAGTAGGGTAAGTGTTGGATAGTGTAGAGGTAAAAATTACTCAGTGTTGGATAGTGTAGGGGTAAAAATTACTATTCTCACTACATTGAGTGCAACAATATGGAAAGTGTTGTATAGTGTAGGGGTAAAAATTACTATTCCCATGTACTCCAAAACCCATACCCACCCTAATACTAAACAAATCTCCATTACTTACCTTATAATGTTTTGTAATGGCATGCGTTGTAATGGTATGCGTTGTAAAGGCATACTTTGTAGTGACATGCGTTGTAATGGCATGCATTGTAATGGCATGCGTTGTAAAGGTAGTTGCGTTGTAACAGTTGCTTTGTAAAGGTAGGTTGTTGTAATGACTGCATTGTAATGGATGTTTTTCACGTCCATTGACCACCCCCATGTCTTACACCAAAGGATTCCTTCCAATCCAACACAACTTAGGACCTACCTAATTGAACAGTCACATCTCCTTATACCAACTACCCAGAAACCTCCTCTCCGCAGGACTCCTACTTGCAAACATCCCAAGCATTTACAGAACCAGATCAGGAGGATGGGCATTATCTTATATCGGTCATAAAGCATTGAATAGCCCCCCCCCACACCCCATCAGAGCCACCTTCGCTCTTTTTGAATTCCACAAGGAACTGACGACATGGCTTTTCAATTAACCAACCTACCATAGGCATGGCTTGGCACAAAAACCTGCTCATTGCTAGTATAACCTCACATGGGATAGTTTGCTGTACAAATGCACATAACATCTTCACCTAGGAACTAGTTAAAAAGTTAATTTATTTATTTAGTTAGTTATTTATTTATTACAGGCCCAATACATTGAGAAAGTCGGACTTGTACTAGATATTTTACAAATGGCACTTACAAGCAGTCATTTATTACCTGCCTAAAGCCTCCATATGCCTATCTGTTTAATAGCTCTTTAATGAGGTGTGAACATCCTCCCAGAGCTGATACAAAGACTTTGAGTGTGGGCAGATATTCTGTTCCTATGAAAAGATGACCATCTGGGCAGTGTCCAGGAACTTAATTAACTTCAAAGAGGCCTACCCTGTCACAGGCAGATGTAGGTAAATCTGGTCCAGTCCCCTCCATTGTCCATTTAGCTAGCCACTAATCCCAGTGGAAAAGGGTCTGCCTCTAGAGCAAGCTTTGAGTAACTGCAAGGGGGGCATTTTTTTAATTAAACTTTATAGGGTGGGCAAAGGAGCTCTGTTATGGTGGATGTAGGTAGCAAGGGGTATTGGGAAATGTTTTGCAGTAAGGCCTATAGGAACTACTGCAAAAGTTGGTAGGGTTACCCTTGGGAACTCTCTCCCTACTGGTTAGGAAGGGGCCAGGAGTCACCCCCAACCCACATGCAAGTGCCAGACATAAATGTGGCATTACAGGCACCCTCTTCATAACACTACTAGACATGTGGAAGACAGAAAACAAGTACATTTGTTTTTGAGACATGCCTGGGCTGGGCCTGCCCCCACTTGTATCCAGGACTAAAACGTTGACTCCAAGGGTCAGTTAGCTGACCTCTGTTAAGCTACAGGAACCCAAAAGCAGCAAAAATCCCGCTTTCATAGAAGATCCCAGCTGACCAGTTTCCACTGGGCCTGACATGGACTCAGCTTGTGGCTTATATTAGAGAGTATCCTGAGCCCTAAATGTTGTTCCTGAGGTCCTGGACCCTAAGCTGGTGTTAGAGTTTACTCCTTCTAATTAACACTAAAAGCAGGAACCTCAAAACAGTTTGCAAAATATCTGCCTGGATAACCATAGTGGAATAGGACCCAGCTTAATCCCTGAGGGTGCATGGCTGGTGAGCCTGACTTTGTCTCAGCTCCCATTACATTCTCCTCTGCAGAAGAAAATCCGATTCAGCTGGCCAGACGCCGACAGGAATCCAACGATGTCCAACCCTTTTTGACTACAGCCTGTCCCCTGGCTCCACTGAGGAAATCTGACTTCCAGAAAAGCGTCTATGTCTGAAGGAAGAAACCTTTACCGGGCCCAAGACCAAGCAGCCTTATCGGGCTTCCTGGGTGCAAACTCTGGACTTTTCCCCCTTAGAGCCATTCCTATCTTTGTCGACAGCTTTACTGAGACCTCGTCCTTCATCAACCCATTGCAGATGAGCCTTTCTTCACATCCAGCCTGCAGGCTTGTCCTGCTGAGGACTCTAACTTCTTGAAAATTAGTATCACTGTAACTTTTCGATCGGGGCGAATCCAACCCATGTATCTGACTCGCTTTCCATCACGATTAACCTTAAACCTTACCCTTGTCCTGGTCTAGTGTGTCCAGTTGCACGTGGTTGGCGCTTTTCAGGTTTTTTTTAACTGATATCTCCTTTTACCTTTATTGAATTTTATTTGTCCCATTCTTCTAAATCATACCATTGGGTGTGTTCTATCCTTAGTAACACAATGGGTACATTCTCCCACCATCCAAAACATAAGGGTATACCTTGCTGACACTGTCAGCTATAGGTACAATCAGATATTTGATTTGGTACTGAAACATAAGACCTGAAATGAATGGTCTTATTTAATGCTGTGGCGAGGTTAGGTTCTCTGCTGCAAATGTATTCACTAGAATATGATACGTTATATGTCCATAGACTGTAGACAATACAAATAATGCACTGAATATATGGTTAAAAAAAATGTATCCCGCATTTGCACGTGCATGCCAAAATTTTTAGGGTAAGGCTCTTGCCCAAGCACCTGCTGCACAAGATTGACAATTACAAGTGGGTCAGAATTTTCGCACCTGGCCGTCACTGGGAGCAATTTAAACTTTAATCCCCCGAATATGTCTTTACAGGTCAATCTTGCTAGCATTTAATGGAGTAAAATACCCTGGTTCATGAGTATTTTGTACAGTGAGCTGTAAAATCATTATGTTATGCCCCATTCAGAAGTACAAAAATTTGAATAAATGACATTTATTGCACCTGTAAATAATACAGGGAGCTCAGCTTTTAAAAGTGTGAGAACGATCACACTACCCTCCGGGGCATTAGTGTAACACCTACTGCATAGAAAATGTAGTTTTGAGCTGTGATATACACTACAGTCACAAAATATCAATGCCCAGCCTTTTTACAGGAGGACACTTCCACTCTTTCGACTGAGGAGCACAGTGGCGACGTCTGGGCTGATTTTAAATAGGGTTAAAAGGGTAAAAATATGTTTTACTATTTATGTCTATAATTTCTCCAGCCGCTGTATTTTCCACCAGAGAGGCTGATATCTCCAAGAAATATTGATTGATCACAGGGTCCTTCCAGCTGACCCTCTCTGACCTCCCATATATTCAGAGTTGCCATGAGTTAACCCACGCACAGGCCTCGAATTCTATCTTTAACCCAGTGGAACATTTATGAGTTATGACTAGGACATGTCCCACACATCACATCTGAAGCAAGGAAATGAAACTCGGAGGCTGAAAAGGGAAACAGCTCGAAGCAGGCACATTAACGAGAAGCTTTGCACAAGGTGCTAGCTATATTTAGCACAGACATTTCCAGCATTTTAAAAATATGGAGCAGGTTCTTTTAACTCTAAAATCTAATATGCACCTCGAGTAGGTACTTGCCCACTGGGATGGTACCGATGATGTATGGCTCTGAGTGTCTGTCAATGTCCCCATCTGTACAGTTTTTGACATTTGCATATAGCAAATGTATCTGGTCGATTCGTTTATTTTGATTTATGGAGCACTCGTAGAAATCCTATGAATCCTAATTAGAAATCGTTCCAAATATCATCTTAAAATATACCCAGGTTGATCATATATCTGGAGATAATTGGCACTTGTGCAAACAACAGTCCATGCTTGCCTCAAGCAATAGCACATTAAAGCAGTGCCTTTATTCAGCCAAAAAGTGTACTTCAGCCTCCTGGAATAAATATTGAGTGAACAAATTTCCCTATGTCATCAGCCTGTTTTCGGTCCTTGGCTTTCTTGTGACACTCTAATGCATTTTGGGTATTGTAGTCTTGGTTTGCTTCCATTGAACTGAATAGTCTAAACAGCTGATAATGATTTGTAGGGAGGCCATTTAGGAATGAAAAGAGTGTCTTTCATGACATGCAGTGAGGAGGCCACCCTTGATGAACATGTTTCAATGTGTGACCCGAATAGTCAAGATGTGACTTCCAGTCACTTTCAGAGACAGAATTTTAAATGTGTTCATTGCCACTACAGATAGCAAGTCAAAAAGTGGCAGCGTGGACAGCCGATATCCAAATGATAAAGTGTAAGTACGGTGCACAGCAAAGTCCCAACGATGACAGCAAGAAACCACCCCCCCACAAACACGCCCTTTAAAATATCACCGAACAGCATGCCCTTCCACAGCAACACCGCATTGGTGCATTAACATGAATAAAATTCGATGACAAACATATTTAGAATTGCACACGAATTAAAAAAGGTAAACACATCGCACACACCAAACCCTTGCTTTCCAGCATCTACAAAGAAGGGGAGAGGAGTTGGCCTAACGGCTAGGGCGCTCGACCTCGGACCTGGGGAACTGGGTTCGAGTCTCGGTAATGGCGCTGAACATCCAGTGATTCTGGGCAAATCACTTAATCTCCCCGTGCCTAACAAAAAATGAATGTGTCCTCATGTAACGTAACTGGTGCTATGTAAAGTGTTCTGATACCTGATTGAGTAAAACTCTGACTAACAAAAAAAAGTGAGGTCACCGCATTGGCAGCTGGCATGTACAGATGGTGGTGAGCAGGTGCCAATAACTGGACTTAGGAATAGTATTATTTTATTTACTATTCCTACCACAGTTTGAGAAACAGCAGGTGTTGGATTTCAAATCCAACACATTTCCTGGTATTGCACGCACCCTACGTTGTTACAACTTCGTGCATTTACAACGTGGTTTCCCTCTTCCTTCAGTCTTCTCTCAAGGGACCCAGCCAACTCCACTAACCAATCCTGGTGCTACTCACAGCACGAGAGCAAAAGACACACAATGAGAAACCGGCCCTAGGTTGCTTGTTTCCCTGGCATAACTGTTCCCATTGGGCACAGGGTCAAGACTGATTTGCATATGGCTGGGTTCAAACTGGAATGGTGAGCAAAAATACAATGGAGTTAGGCCCAGTACAGGGTGAATGTATGACATTGTTCTGCATTCTGTCCATCAATTGTTCTTTTTGCATTTCTCACCAACATGAGAGCAGTGCCAAGATTGGAGAGAGCGGCCTCACGCAGTGCTTGCAAGGGCACTGGAGGCCTGCGCTTTCACTAACCCAGCTGTCTAAGACAGCTAAGTTATAGAAGTTTAACATGTGCATGTCTGCCTGGCCGTCGCAAGACATGCACATTTTAAACATTAAGGCACAGCTCCCAGCTTCTGCTCAGCAGCATTGACCCCACCCCTTCCTGCCCCTCAGTTCGGGACGGGTTGGTTGCTAAAAAATAAAATGGTAACAAATAAACTTTATTACCATTTTATGTTTCAGCTCTGGCCTGAGGCCTTATGATTGTGGGACGACACTCCTCCGCTCAATCCGAGGAGCCTCCCATGCACATTGGAATAACACAGCACTCATTTGCAACCTCCCTCCCCTACCCTGTACACTGAGGATAAGCACATGCCAACCAATGCACCTGAATGGGATGGAAGCTGTGTGACACATACCAGCTATAAGACAGCAGTGAAGATCAATATTACAATCATATATATATTTCAGGATGGACAGAAGTGGGGCATTAAGGTGGTGGTGTGACAATCATTATCTAGGACCCCATTAAGGTAAACACACCTTCTATTTCAATGGTCTAGAGCATGATGCTACAGTTCTACCCCACACAAAAGAATACCTACACCTTTTTATGACTTACTAACCCCTTCATATGATGTTGGAGTTCCAGCTGGATGTTGTAAATCTGGACATTCCTTTAGTTGTTTCTACCTCGCAACTGATTATTGGGAATTTAAATTACTGGGCAGGGGTGCCTTCACGCAAATTACCCTGGGACCTCTTCAGCTGCTAAAAGCTGCTGAAATTTCCAGGTAGAAGTGCAGTCCAAAATGAGCAATTACCAGGTTGAATCAGGCCTGGAATTAATGATGCCCTTGTAATTCCTAATTTCTCAGTGGATCCAGAAATCCCAAATCATAATGGACCGGATTTTCCATACCCTGGAATTACCACTGTTGGTAACTCCGTGGAAGGGGAAAATCCGGGCCATTTGCCTGATTACTCATATTCAGGTCCAGAGTGGCATGGCATTCGATATTTTGGACGGTCAATATTTTTGTCCTAGATATTCTCACTTACAAGCAAAGCATCATCAACATGTGTCAACTAGATCGCTACTGCCACCTGCAGCTAGTAAGTAGCAGGCCATGAGTGGTTTACAATATGCTTTACCAACATGTAATACTATTTTCTTGGGAGCCTTAAACACCTAGTAGGACACAGTTCCTGTTTCAGTGTTCTTGCATCTATATGAAGACTGCTGGCATCCAGCATGGCAAGGTCATGCCACCACTGAGGAAAGCCTATTATTAGGTGTGATGTAAGTATGTACAATCATGCGCTAGACCTCCTTCCGCCGAGAATTCTCATCGCGGGCGGCAGGTCGCGACTGCTCGCCTTAAGAAATCTGGCATTCGCGTTGAGGAATCTGCTGTTCGGGTAGAATAGTGTGATGCGTATCGTCATTTGTGCTGATTTTATAGCACGGGACAAACTCCTGGTGCTAAAAATCAGTGCTCTGCAGAGTTTTTCTGGCACTTCATGGAGTTCCGTTGAGTAGAACTCCTCAAACTTCAACCAGGCGTATGTGGAATGTGAAAGAAAATCTCGGAGGCTTCATTAAAATCAGATTTGCGAAGTTAATGTCCCCCCATGTCACCAGTGAAACCACTTATGTCAGAGAAGTCTTTGAAAGATCCTCTGATGCGCAGATAGCTTGTGTAGGGATTTCCCTTCTGGGTCCACTATGGTTCTCTCCTAGTTTAGCGTATTAGAAGTATAGTCTGCCTCTGCTCTGGACAGTTACACATAACACATTTGTTTTTGTGCCATTATTTTAGGAATATGATGTAAACGTAGTTTGTTGTTCAGTGAGTCTTCTCGGAATTCAGTCTGCACATTTTATCCGAGGTTGCCTAGAATACATGGTGTACTGTTTTTTCTCGAGTCAGCAACAGCTCCAAATATTTTAGACATAACACAGTAGCCCAGCTGCAGCTTTCCAACCCGGTAGTTTTATCATGTTAGCTGTGTTGCGTCCCCATGGAGTCAGAGAAGAGAATTCCAGTAGCTAGACTTGCCCGGGAACGAACGCACTCAAAACCTGACATGCAGCCTGTCGTAAACTGAGTTTACACTCATGATGCTGATCCCCTAACTACATACATTAGGTATGTTGTTTGTTGCCAGTCCCAGACATCGGTTATATATCTACACGCTCACACAGTAGGGATAGGCCTAGACAGATAGATAATTTGCCATGGTTGGGATGCTTATTTTATACAGCCTGATAGTAATGCTAATTACTTTGTTTAGTTTCATCTGTCTAGTGATTGCAGCATATATGCTTCATAATAGACTATGATAGTTTCAATAAATGCATTGTAAACTTTCCTCTTGTCTTTCTTATGTTTAATATGGGCATGCATGAATGAGTGACGAAAGGTGAGTATCTGTTTCCACGATTCCCTTGGAGACTAGAGGGTCATGTTGTAGGTTGTTAAAAGCACCTGCTTCCATGGGAAGGTTTGGAATTCAGGTAAGGCACTGTGAGCTATCCAGGATTTGGGTCAACAGATACTGATGTTGTAGAGAGACTCAGTCCCTACGGGAAACATCCATTTCAACGCAGTCATTACAACGCACTACCTTTACAACGCAGTTGTTACAATGCAACTGCCTTTACATTGCATGCCATTACAATACAGCCATTACAATGCATGTCACTACAACGCATGCCATTACAATGCATGTCACTACAATGCATGCCATTACAACGCATTATAAGGTAAGTAATGGGGCTATTTTAAGTTTTAGGGTGGGTATGGGTTTTGGGGTACATGGGAATAGTTACCCCTACACTATCCAACACTTACCCTTCTGTTGCCCTAAAAGTATTATGCATTGTAATGGTATGCGTTGTGAAAATATGCGTTGTAATGGATACTGCGATGTAAAAACCGCATTGTAAAAGCATGCATTGTATATGTTTGCATTGTAATGTAATACATTCGTCCCTATAATCTGACGTCATATCATCCCAAGGCACAGTTCTGATTACGAGCAGAATCCCTGTAGCACTGGTATAGTGTAGCATTACAAATGCAGTTTGAATTTGTCTGTGCTTGCTACACTATATTGCAGGAAGATTGTTATGAAAAGTAACTAGCTCGCTGTATTCTAATTGGCATTTTTATACAGTAGCAGGAGGACCACACAAAAATGAATTTCTCTATTAGTGCTTGGTGTATATGACAACTGCTCCAAATTATATCACCCTCATGTATCCATCAATCTCATGGTCCTCAAAACAGGAGAGATATGTGCTTCCATCCACAAAAACCTTAAAAATGAGTCCAAAGAGGCATGTCATACATACTTTACTATATGCCAAGACTCGTGATTAAAAACATTATAACATGTTTAGACCAAAATTCTGCAAATGACCAACAAGCTTCATTGCTAAGCAAAATTAACAGGCAGATTCATCAGGGCATGAGGACCCATTTGTCACCCAACTATGCACAGTACCATATGACCACCAGGTTAAAGCCTACCAGTGGACCATAGGAGTAACTTCTGGGAGGAAAATGATGAGCCGCCTCCGGTGCTGGCAAACCGTGAGATCAGCCATGCGAAGGACGATTGTTATGAAAAGTGGGGGTGGGCGCAACTCGTGGAGTTTCACTCCACAGAATTCTATGGAGTTATATATAAACTCTCGGAGATTCCATGGAGTTCTTCCAGTGGGCAGAAAATATGCATGATGCACTGTTCACGCTGCAATCGCGAAAAACACCATGCGGTGTTCAAGTGCATGCGGCCATTCGAGTTAGCTTTGCTGCTGCTCGAGTAGAAAATCTGCTCAAGTGTCAGCAAATCTACTCGAGAAACAGCATTCGGACAGTAAGCACTCGCGACTGTCTGCGGCTGCCCGCGTTAGAAAATGGCGCTACGGGATGCGAACGCTCACAAACATTTCTGGAGCCTCGCATGAAAAAAATCTGTCACGTGGCGATTGGTGGAATTTGGCTGGAATTCTGCATTACAAGAGAAACATGGAGTCGCTAAATTCCACCAATCCCGTGGGCGGAATGAAACATTCCGTCCACCCTTACTTAAAAACAGAATCTGTCCATGATTACTGTTTGGAAGGTGCCTGCAACACAGTTGCAGGTCAGGTTCTTCATAGCATGTAGCCACAGTGTCATAGAGCTTTGCTAAAGGGCGCAGTTTAAATTGGGCCTAACTCTGTTTCATGCATGCCAATAGACCCAATTCAGGTGGGATACTCTCGATTTTTTTAAGCCAAAAGTGGCTTTTATTTTAACTGTCTCCTGTCTAAAATTGATTGTCCTTCAATATAGGGCAATGTGGAAAACGAATTTCCCCAATTTATTTTTTTCAAAACCTCCCACTTCCCGGTTTGAAAATGTTGGCATTAATGTTTGACTCTCTTAGAAGACCTGAATGAGCTGAGTAATATTAACCTGTAAGAGGTGTGGGAACAAGTGCGAATTACAGTACATTACTATTATCACAGTTGCTATAAAGTCTAAATGTTACACAACACTAATAATAATATATGGATTATATTAATATATTTACAGTACGAAAAGTAACCAGAAGATATAAGGTACTCTAGAAAACAATTCATATAAAACTGTAATCTCACCATGAAGCAAGACTTAATTTGAGCCAGTGGTTTCACGTGGGGTCCACAGACACACATTTTTGAGCCTAGGCTCTTACTTTTCCTCATCAGACCCAGTGCAAGTGAGAAAAAAAACGCAAAAGGGCAAAGAAGGAGGAAGAGAAAAACAGTGACAAAGAGAGAAAGAAGGGACGAAAAAGAACCTGCAAAAGTGAGATTCGGGGGAGAAAGTGACTGGCAGCATAACGTGAAATCACGACTAAACAGCCTTGGTATTGAGGTATTCAAGTCATTATGGTATGATTAGCGTAGTATATCTAATGATGGTATGATTATCTATGGTGTATTCAAAGGATCCAAATCCCCGTCATGTTTAGCATGATAAAAAGGGCCGAGAACTGAATCGCCTCCATCTTGGATTGCGGCTCTTTCGCTTGGGAGTCACGTGGCCTCTCCGCACACCATCTGCTTTCCCCTTTTACATGCATTTATTAGGAGACAGGCTGAGTTGCTGAGAAGCAAGGTCACATCTGCTAAAAGGGAGTATCAAGCAAATTCCTCTAGACCTGGGACGAGAAGGGAGTCACCCTTTCGACCTTCTCTGTAAAGATAGTAACCCTTTGTATGTGTAACCGAAACTAGAAATAGGCATGAGCTCATTAGGGGCGCCAGGACTAACTGGTACTTTTCCACTTATAAGGTTTTGTATGCTGTACTGATAATGTATAAAAGTGTGTTACTGTCAAGGAGCCAGCAGTCTTCCTCGGCACACCTGATGGGTGAGGATCGACGAGGCTCCTCTATATAGAGATCTATGGTGGCTAATAAACGTTTGAACCTTCCACGTTGCCAACTGCTCCTTATTCTACTTAGTATTGCGGGCCAATGGTAAGTGTGGCCCTTGGAATAATTATTTGGACACAACAGTATTCGGTACCCCTGAAATTCACCGCTGGCTGCAGGCTTCTGAGAAAAACTATAGGCCGCGTTGTCTACTATTTTACAAATGAAGCCCAGCCAAGAAGAATGTAACTTATGTGGAAACAGATATTCTAATGAAGCAGATGAATAAATTAGGGTTCTGGGCCAAAATTTAGATCATTGACAAAGCTTTAACATTTTCAAGGGTAAAATCTTCACAAAGCTCTAAAAAAAAAAACTTAAGGAGAAAGTAAAAAACAAATGCAGTGCAGTAGATACACAAACACAAGGTCAAATAACTAATGCTTGCAGAGCTTTAAAATTATACCATAATTAAAATGAGGATTACAATATTTCCACCAAAAATGTGCTACATTATGTATGATTAAGGAAAATGTTTATGGCAATTCTCACATACTAAGCAAAGCAATTGTAACAGCACCACACTTTTTTATGATACTCGTGTAGGTTTATGTATGTGCACTTTATAGAGGTATGTTGATAGGTGTCAAGATGGACATATGCCATAAGTCCAGCAGTACTCAGAGTTCACTTTAAACCTTTCTTTTGATCCAGCTATTAACGAATCTATGAAAATGGTAAAATAAGGAAAGCTGATGCTGGGAATGACTGTGCTCTCCACCCAACTCAGTTGTTCATGTAGCAGTGAGTGTGTCCTGAAGTTAGCCTTCATCGCTGATGAAGGTTCAAGAGCTCACAGCATCCTTATGATCCACATCTGTCATTGTGGTTGACAATTCGGTAGCCTGCATTAGGGGATGCACAGTCCTAATGCACTGAGGTGGGTCTCAGGTCCTTGGACCCAATGGGAGCTTTCTCAGGGGCAAATCAGAAAAGGATAAAGATTCAACAGTACCTTCAGTCTTAATCCAAGTCTGGAGGAAGTGGACAACCTGCAACTCCATGCTCTGGATACACCGAAGGAGCTGGTTCCATGAAGGTCCAAAAGATGTTCCACCTGCCACAAAGCAGCTCTAGATTATATTCCAAAAACGGACCCTTGGGCAGCCGCCCACTATTTTTCACCATCCAGTGCATTGCACAGTTTCCAAGTGTGAGCTACTCAGGCTTAGGAAGATTTTCCTTAGTCAGGGAAGCCTCTGGGGTAGAATCCTTCCATGAGTCATTCAAACAGAAGCTGAAGGGAAGAAGAAGCTGGTAATGGGTAGTGTCTGGGAGAAGCACTCATCCTCCATCTTGAATCCTCCATTCATACATAAAAAAAATGTTTGCAAACAGTTAGGGTAATCCTCACAGATTAAGCTTTTCCTGGTAAATCAATCTTACTAATGTTTACAAAATTTACACTTGTGACTAATGTGCAAAATGTTCACCAACAGTACAATTATTTTTTTAAAGTAAACACAGTTAGGTGGATATGTTACTTAGTACTTCATTATATACGGAAGGCCAGTAGGCTACTTCCCTGGTTATCACCAGACATCTCTTACTGTATGACCAGGTGCCACCAGCCAGGATTTGCTTAGTGTGGTTCAGGGGATGTTTCCCTCCTTAGACAATGGGGTGCAGAAACCAACGGTGAGTCACCTTTCTTAGGGTTCACCAAATCTCACCAGATCAGAGCTATCCTTAGGAATTAGGGACCCCACAGACCTTAGCCAAAAAATAAAAATAAGGGAGAAACATCAGGGAGGAATCGAGCAGGTATTCGCACAGCTTTTAGGTCTGGCTGTTTATTTTAATAAGTTGAAAGAATTCCTCACTGATTCATGAGCTTGTGTGTGTGCATTGTGTGGATGGGTGAGCGGAGACATGTTGTCAATGGCTCAATGGTGGGATGGGTGAATGTGTGTTTTTGTGCATGGATAAATAATAGTTGGATGAATTCCTGGATGAAAGGATGAATAAGAGAGTTGATGGAAGGATACATGAAAAAATAGTGAGTGCATGAACTGATGAACGGGTGAATGATTGTGTAAACGTATACCAGACAGGCTACATAACTCTTATAGATTGAAGTCTCAGCTAGCAGCAAATACAATAATTTTACAAAACTATAATTATTAATATTATGCCAGTCCAAGCATTACACTAGGTTTAAAACCATTGATCCAAGAATACAATAACCACCAGTATGCCAGTAGGTACCTTCTCACAAGTGCCTGTAATTTGGCATGAATTAGGAACTTTATTCCAGTACAAGCCTTAAATAGCAACGGACACTATTGTGGCAAGAATACCCATAATATGCAAAGAATGAGCACAATATGAATGTTTATATTTGGTCCATCACTCAGTAATCCTTAGTACATATAAAGAAAATCTGCATCATCACTCAGTTATCGTAAGTGAGTGCTTAGATATGCACTATTACCTACAAGTCCACATTACCTACCAGGATTTGCACCTTTGCTTTGTAACAATGTGTCCCTGCTGATGCTTCCACGAACTTTTAAAAATCTTCCATGTGTGCCAAGATCTGCCCCATTATGGTGGGCACGTGGGGGCAGAGAGCGAATTGTGACGTAACAAGAGAGATCAATATCCACGTCTTCTAAGGAGACACACAAATGGCTAAAAGAAAATGCCTGGGAAAACACTAGAATACTAAAAATACATCACCATTGATGTATGGATTGTGAGGGGAGACCTCTCTTAAAAATGACGGCCACATCATGAATGTGGTGGCCCTGTTACCTCAGATATTTCCACTCAAAATTGGAGGGGTTTCATCAGCTGGATCATTTATATGAGCAGTCCTCTTTTTCACTGCCTCTGCCTTGCTTTGGTGCAAGTCCCACCTCTGCCAGTCTGCTACTCAGCAGCTCCTACACAGCAGCATAGAGGACTAGTAGTAGGAGTACTCTGTCCGCCTCCCACGCACATCTATTGCAAAACCACCACCATCATCAGCTGTGATAATGTGGGTTCCTTTGCTAATTTCTACTTTCAAATTTACTCATGTGCAATACTCCTGAGGGCTGATCCAAAATATGAATTATACAGTGGCGAGAGAAGGCTGGTTCTTAGCCCTACTCATGGTATTGTAATGTAATTAACTTAATGCCATTATTTAATGTACTATGACTCTCAGAGATGATTTAACACCCATTCCCTTTGAGTTTGATGTGTTATTTCATGATGTGTAATATGTTGTTTATAAAACCCTTTATCAGGAAGCATCTCTGCAGAGGTTGTTGGTGCTTTTACTAATAGATGGTTGTCTATTTCTGAAGTCTCTTTGGCCTGTGACCTCTCCTTTGAATGATATCATGCAAGTGTAATAGGGTGGCCAGTGGAGAAGCATATCTGTGACTTGCAGCTGTATAAGTCTTTATATCAGTTTCAAGTGGGTGTTGCACCACTGCTTAAGCCTTTAACAAAGCAATTGTAGTTTTGGGCTTATTTACAAGCCCCTTGAACCACTGGTGCGTCACTTTTTTTTGACGCACCGGCAGCTTAGTGTGCTGGCCCATATTTACAAGGCCAAACAAAGCCACTCTGTGTGGCTTTTCATGGCCTTGTAAATCCTTTTCATACATCACTTTTCATGAATGGGTCATGCCATGGGTGTTGTTGTGGGTGTTTCCATGCAACACCCATGAATTTTGCCGCATTCCGAGATTTACAACATTCGTAAACCTGGGATCATATGCCTCCCCAGGGGAGGCATAAGGAGGCTCAACAAAGAGAAATAATTTTAGTTCTCCTTGTATTTTCCTCTTTCTATGCATGCTTTATTCTGCAGCACACATAGAAAGACAAAAAAGCCTCTTGTGGTTGTTTTTTTGCAGGAATGTGTCCCTTCCTGCACAAAATCAATCATCCCGCAAAGCAGGCGCCCTTGCACCTTGGTACATGGGTGCCTGCGATGGCGCATGGCAGCCAATTGTGTGCCAGGCAGGGGAAAGCTCAGGGATGTGTCATATTGTTGTAAATATGATGCACCCCAGTGCTTTCAAAATGACGCAGCTCGGCCCAAGAAAAAGACTTGCGTCGCCGCACTGTGCCATTTTGTTCTAAATAAGGCATTTGTTTCGAAGTGTACAAGTCTCTGTATTATTATGTCACATTTGTCAAATAGCAAGTGTTTTATTTCGGAAATTGTGTTTTTTTGGATGACATTGATCAATAATTCACAAAAACTTTTCTTCCTTTTTTGCCATTTCATTTGCAACACATAAAGTTTTACTTCCGAAATGGTCAGCGGGGAGTTTTTTTTTCCCTTGGTTCTTTGTTTCTGTGTGGGGCTACTGGTGTACATGTTGCTAGCATCATTCAGTTGCTGCCACTGCTGAAGTCTAGTGGGAATGCATTACAGATGTTAGTGCACCATTTAATTTTTTTCCTTGATTGCAGCATTTGCAGAGAATAATCATGCAAATGTGATAACAATCGCTAAGTTTAGCCATTTTGATTAGCGACTGTTTTGACACCTTTTCACAAAGGCGTTTTGGAGTAAATACATGAAAGTACATGAAGTACTGCTCTTGTAGAGCTCTTTTACAAACTCATAGATAGATTTGTGAATAGGTCCCAAAATGTCTAAAACTGAAATAAAATGGGAATATTCAGGGACTAGTCATATACAAGTAGTACAAATAGAAAGGACGGTGCCCTCTTTGCATTTTTACTGAAAGAGAGTTGTACGTTTGTGGTCGATTTACAAAGGCATGTAGGAGTACGCGAAAGAGTGATGTTGTAATACTACTCCCTGTGATAATAAATGCTTGAGTAAATCCGCCTACACTGTCCGCCTCTGCCCTCAAAGGGTGCTCAGCGTGATGGTGGCTTTCCATCATCTATGCATCTATGATCTATGTACCACATTTTCTGTACCATGCCCTGCACAGGGCCTCCTTTGAAGCATTTTGGGGCATATCATCAAGGCCATGCGATAATTATCGCTCAGCGCTCTTAGCACGAGGATAATTATCGTCGGGCAACTCTGAATTTTATCGCGAAGATAGCGTGCTATCAGCAACGCTTATCTCCAAAGCGATAAAATTCAGAGCGCAAGCTGCCAATTGTGCGATTATTGCTGGAAATACAGAGATAATCGCACAAGGTATGGCGAAAGCTTGCTGATAGGGCAAGGCATACTTAGACATGATATCAACCTTACATAGGATATCATGGCTAAGTCAGTATTGAAGCAGGTGCAAGGAAAGTAGCGATAACAGAGGTTATCGCTACTTTGCTTGTCGCTCTGCAGGTTAGCGTGCCCATTGATAATTGGAGAAATGTCACTAAGAGGCATTTCTCCAGTTATGTCAGGGCAGGAACGCCCACTTTGCATCTCATTAGAGATGCAAAGATGGGCATTGGGGGAAAGGGTGATAATGCAAGGATTCACGCGATAGCATGACCTTGCTGATTAGGCGATACAATTATCGCCTCTTTCCGTCCGAAAACGGACGCTAAAGCAGCGATCATTTTATCTCCGGGGCTTGATGACATGCCCCTTTGTTTTTTATTACAGCTTTGCCTTCGGGACTCATGAGCATCTTCATGGACAGAGAAACACATGGATTATTTTTAAAGCTGGGCACAAGCTCATGATAGTTCAGTGAATAATACTAACTCATGGGTGACAAGTTTTGCTCTCTACAAATCTACGTTACATTACATTATATTACATTTATTTTAACATTTTTCCTTCATCTGTCCTATACCAATCACATCTAACATACATAAAGCAGAGGAGGGATACGCCCAGGGCATTATGCCGTATAAAATGCCATCAGAGATTTGTGCTTAATCTAATGTGATATAAATTGAGAAGGGAATTTGCATGCATGTCTAATTGATTGCCTCTCCTCCAGATGTTCATTAGTTCTTGTCGGTCTACACCATGCATAATACATCAGAACCCACTGATGTAAATAAATCGCTGACTAGAATCAGAGTTAGAAAAGAAACTTTTGATTGAATAGTTTTGTTCTTTCCCCTGTACAGAAATTCTGACAACATCCTGGAACATCTCTACATGGACCTCACAATATTTTTTCAGCCTTCCAATATTCACACGCCCGTGCACCATTTGAACTGCTTCATCTACAGAGAATCACCATAACAGTAAATGGCGGAGTGGTAGCAGTAGTAATTCTCAAACTGTTGATCTAGAGAAGATGCTCTTTTTATTGTAATGCTTCGAAAACATTAGCAAGGCAGAATTTTACAATCATCAGGGCTACTAGGAATATGCGACTTCGGCTTTGTGGTTCATAATGCCACCAGCACTCTTTGACGGCAATATTGGACCATATTACACAGTACCCATTATGTAACTGGTATATTAATGGTAATAATTATAACAAAAATAAAAATAATAATAATGATAATCATGATAACAGCAATAATAATCATAATAACAATCACAATAATAATGCAAATTATCATGCTTATGATGATAATGATTATTATTATTATTATTCATATTGTTATTGTTATTATTGTTGTTATTCTTATATTGACTTGAAAAACAACAGTTAAAGTGATGTTATAGTTAGGTGAAAATGTCAGTTAAAAAGTAGAAAATACTGAAATTCAACATTTATGATTAAGCCAAGGAGCTATGCACAGTGCTGCCATCAGTGATGTCATTTTAGATGTCATCAGTGATGTTATCAACAATGTGATAGAACAGATCATGAGTGATATAATAGATGACATCATAAGCAGTAATTGATGAGGGTGTAAGTTAGAGTTCTCGACTTAACTATAGCTGGTAAATTTCAGTGAGTGTTAGAGCTTCCAAAGTAATATTTTAACTTACATTTTAACCTAAATTTAATGTCACTTCAACCTTTGTTATTGCTGTGAATTTCTAGTTTTTTTTAACATAAAGTCACATTTTATTACCATTCCAAAGTAGGCCGTGCACAGCCTTCAGCCGTACCCTGCATTGGGTTGGCTGTGGGACCTGCACTCAACCTCTGCTGATGTACATATGTTATTGTTGTATTGCTCCCAAGTCAAGGAACAGTTCTAGCACTCATATGCCATAAAACATTTATTCAAGTTACAAAGTGGCACCAATTGAATACCCTAAAACAACCTGATGCGTTTCTGCCAAATCTGACCCTGTTCATGGGATATTTCACTAAAGTCCTTTCACTCTGTTTATTAGGCATATACAGGGAAAACGTCATAACCTTTCCCAACCCCTCTGATTCATGGGAAATGTATTCCACAACTTCCCCAAAGTTGCAAAACGTGAAAAGCTGTTCTGTGCATTGTAAAAATCTGTGTCTACCATTTCATCAGCAATTGACCTATTTGTATTTTAATTTTTATTTAAATGTGCTACCACGTCAGTCAAAAGAGCTGTTCGTTTAATTTATTTGCAGTGCAAAAATATTGTGGATATAGAGTTCGGGGTGATTTCCATAGTCTGCTACTATTTACAACAGGAAAATGTTGGTCATGTGCAATTTAAAACACTGCGATATTTTCATCACATCTCATGAAAATAATTGCTTGTTGCTATGCCATTTTGGCCCACATCCTGCCCTCTTGTGGGAATATTGAATACTCACTACCATGATTGTCCACCTGCTGGGATGTCATTCGTTATGTGTATGGATAGCGGACAGAAAACATGTGATTCCAATTTCATTTTGGTTTCTTAATTCTATCAATTTTACTTATTAGTCCATCTTTCATTATTACTGTTAATGTCACTGTGCCTGTCCTTCGTTCTGGTGCCCATACTTGACCTTATAATACATTGTTCTGTAAGGTAATTGTGCCAACAAGGCCTATGCATATAGTCCTATGTAGTATAAAAGCAAATCCGCGTGCCACAGACTTGCAGGTCATGCCAAGTGTACAATTTTTTCTTCATCCTGATTAATTCCTTCTGGTGTCATACTTTTCATCTCAGTGATGTATCTGGATTCTAGTTTGCATAATGTTGATGCCTGATTGCCTCATCTCTCAGATTTTCGCACACGGACAATGGCAAAAAAACTCAAATTATTTCAGTCGCTGTTACGTGAGATTTTCCTGTGCTCTGCAATTGCATAGATCCTATCCCTGTTTGTTATACACAACATTGCACAGATGTGCTCCAAGATCAGTTTCTTGTGAGGGCTGACGGTGCCATCTATGTACTTTAGCACTGCAATGAAAGAGTACCTCTTGGACCATGGATCGTTTATAAGTTTAGTTACGAAGTTCTACGCTCTTTACCTTCGTGTCTGTTCTAATATGAACTGGAATTATTTCAATGGACACTTAAAGAGGGGGTGGGCATGCAAAACCTTTCTCAACATATGCAAAGAAGTTCATGCACAAAATATCTTGTATTTTCATCAATATATAATTTACTTAATTTTTTCACTTAAGCTTTTTTGAAATCACACAAACATATTAACATGTTCAAATCATCTTTTACATACTTGTGCTTGATTGTGATACATGGAAACTTTATATACAGTGCAAAATTCCAAAGATATCAAAAATACCAAATTATGAAGTCAGAAATTAGTGACAGATATTTACATATATAACCTTATTACAAATCTGTTATGTCCTACTTCTTTAAATACATGTACCAGGATGATTGGGACCTAACTATCCTCGGAACTTATCAATTGTCGGTCCACGTGGTGAAAAGGTCAGAGTGTTTTGTATACAGGAGGAAAAAACGTCTTTCTTTGGCTAGACCTCAGTTTATATAACCTCGATTTCAGTTTGGTTTCAAATAGGGGTGAAGATGCTCTTGGCCTCAGTGAGGGGATGGTGGGTGTGCCGACGTGTTTCGACCTTCATGCGGGGACCGTGAGGTTTCAGAGAAGGTCTTCCTCAGGGCTGGGGACTTAAAAGTGTAGGACGCTATGATTGAAAAAGAAGGAAAGCATATTACTGTCTCATTCTATATTCTAACCGGGATGTAGGGTTTATAAACACCAAATAAGTTTGACATACCTAATAAGGAGCAATTGTTCTCTTGAGCTGGATGAACAGTCACATTTTTGTAATATGGCTCACTGTTCGCTCTTTTAGAGCTAATGTTCACTGTGGAAGAATATGGAAAGGATTTTGTCAGATTGGTGGGTACTTGTTTATGTTGGACAGACGCATGCAAGACCTGATTATGAGGGATCTGTGGGTACTTCTAAAAGAGTGAGAGTTGGCTTTCTATACACATGTCTATCAACCTCTCTGTGACATAGCTTGTGCCTTTTAATCCGTGCTGACAGTCTGATAATTTGACGGGACTTGTGCTCTTTAGTGGAGTATCGTGCTCAATCTTGAACCTCATGCAGCCCTCCGTGACACGGCTTGTGTTAAAACAAGGGTGTTTATGATGTTGTTACCTTAGTCTTTTAATGCAATACGGCTTCTTCTGAGCGGGACTCATGCTTTATTTCAAATGGCCGGCTCTATTGGCATCCAAGTCGCGTATTCCTTATTTCCGTGGTAGTCATGTGATCGGAGTTTTGGATGTTTACATGGTCCGTGACTGGCTACCCTCCCCTCCCAGCTTTCCACACCACCTTGAAGGATAGACATAAGCAAATTATCTTTGGAAGGCGGGGGGTCAGGGACCCCCCGGCCGTATTTATTATACAAAACAATAAAATGATGAATATTAACATAACATCGATTATGTAAGAATAAGCAAAATTCATGACATTAGATTTACAGTATTGTAGACAAAGATTGAAGGCTAACCTTAACAAACGTCTAATACAGCGTGTATCCTATCCGAATCTAACATCCTGCCTGAATTTTGCATTCTAACATTTCTGGCCGGACGGCAAGGTCGCTAACCGGTGTCAAGTCCTACTAACCACGCCCTTACCCACAGGTGCGCATGCGCGACAGGGGACCGCCTACCCCGTCGGCATCGTGAACTTCATTTAACCAACAAGGAGGGCCCTTACACTCGGCGTCATATGCTGACGTCATGGTGTATGTGCGGGGTGGCTACCTGCCTAAGGAAAGCGTGACTCCCTCCCCCGCATTTTTAGCAGCTAGCGGATATTCCTGCCCCTGAAGTTCTAGGAGGGACCAGTGGCCCCTCCCCCTGGGCCGCCCCCTCCGTGGATGGTGACGCCCCCCCTTAGGACCTTAAATTGCTGCTCACCGATCATGACCTTACCGCCCGACCAACCCTAATAAATACGACGATGAACCTAGGGAAAAAGAACTAGCTAAAGGACAGCTACACTAAACTAAAACCAGATCATATAAATACAAAGCATGCTGTGCTAATGGGAAAAAGGCCTAAGTACACACAATATTACCTTTATCAAAACAACTTAATCGCAGCTATATAACGGGAAAAAGGCCTAGGTACACCCAATATTGCCCCTAAAATAACATAATCTCAGCTGTATAACGGGAAAAAGGCCTAAGTACAGACAACATTCCTAACTAACCACAACCAAACCTACCTGTCAACGGGAAAAAAGGCCTATGACAAATTTAACTAGAACCCCCGACTAGCATGTTCAGTACCTTGTTTTGGGCTGGTGGGTGGGGAAAATTAGCAAGCCCCAAGCGTGGGGCAGACGAGAGGCGCGGGGAACAAGCCAAGGCAAGAGGGTGTCCAGCTCGCCCTCCGCGCCTTAAGTAGCGAATTTACTCGCCGTTCTCGGGGCCCGCCCCCCGGCCGTCCCGCCCCCCTGCCCCGGAAGCTGAACAGCTGCTTCCGGGTCACGGGGGAGGCGTCAACCAATCGGTGTTGAGGGCGCGCCGCGCGCGTCATCGCCCCGCGACACACCCCCAACACCGAAAGGCCGGGGGAGGGGGGGGCGCCGCACTGCCATGAGGACGTGAGGGCCGAGTGGCCCCCACTTTACACATGGTCCGTGACTGGCTACCCTCCCCTCCCAGCTTTCCACACCACCTTGAAGGATAGACATAAGCAAATTATCTTTGGAAGGCGGGGGGTCAGGGACCCCCCGGCCGTATTTATTATACAAAACAATAAAATGATGAATATTAACATAACATCGATTATGTAAGAATAAGCAAAATTCATGACATTAGATTTACAGTATTGTAGACAAAGATTGAAGGCTAACCTTAACAAACGTCTAATACAGCGTGTATCCTATCCGAATCTAACATCCTGCCTGAATTTTGCATTCTAACATTTCTGGCCGGACGGCAAGGTCGCTAACCGGTGTCAAGTCCTACTAACCACGCCCTTACCCACAGGTGCGCATGCGCGACAGGGGACCGCCTACCCCGTCGGCATCGTGAACTTCATTTAACCAACAAGGAGGGCCCTTACACTCGGCGTCATATGCTGACGTCATGGTGTATGTGCGGGGTGGCTACCTGCCTAAGGAAAGCGTGACTCCCTCCCCCGCATTTTTAGCAGCTAGCGGATATTCCTGCCCCTGAAGTTCTAGGAGGGACCAGTGGCCCCTCCCCCTGGGCCGCCCCCTCCGTGGATGGTGACGCCCCCCCTTAGGACCTTAAATTGCTGCTCACCGATCATGACCTTACCGCCACAGGCCAGCATTGTTTACCGACGATCTGGCCCCCCACAACTCCTGCCTAAAGGTCATCCCTACCTCAGAGAGCCCTTCAACCAAGCTAAGAGATTATCACACCATAGTCTATTCCCTGCCTCCGTCAAATGGACCCCATCCTGTAAGTACAAATCCTCCCCCCAAATAGTCCCATGTGGGATGGTCTGTAAGTGCGTGGATCGGAAAAGTTTTTCTACCTTGGTATTGATCCTCTTTACCGAGTGATTCAATGCCCTGACCGAATCACCCCCACGCCACTGCAGCCGCGGTATCAGCTGGGACCAGACTACAGTGCAGTCAGGGCATACCCTCCTTACCCAACCCGCTGCTGAAATGGTCTCTTCTAGGAGGACCCTCCTACCCAGTCTAGCAAGGTCATTCTCCCCCAGATGAAGAATCACCACCGTTGGTGGGGCTGTATGACGGGCGACTAACTCCGCAAAGAATCCCCTAAACTGACTGAGGCAGAGACCCCCCCTCCCAAAGAAGGAGATGGACCAACCTTCCTGTTCTAGCTCCTTACTACCCTTGCCTGCAAAAAAGACATTCCTAGCACGATTGACATAAGAATGACCAACAATCCAAACCCTGCCTGACCGCGTCCTGTGTTCTTGACTGTGCACACCACGATGAGTCGCCGATGAATCCTGATGATGACCCGAAGCCAGCTCTCCGCCTGCGTCACAGAGCGAAGGAACTGCAAAACCAGAAAAGAACAACCCAATGTCAGTAATACCCTAGGTACTTTACAACATGTGTACCCGCACATACCGTTTGTAGCAATTGGAATTGGGTGACCATCTCCCAATTCTTCTAACACTGTTCACATGCAGACCCCTTGTGATTGCCTCAGTGGCTGCCCCTATCCTAAAGGAGTGTGTGCCAAATTCCTTCGGGTCCAGGCCCACCCTGGCAATCGTCAACTCCAGGACTCTTCTGAACTGATATTTAGTTAACGGGGTGCCGTCCGCATGTAATAAAAGCGGCCCACCCCACAGTGCACCCCGCTGCTTGATGAAGGTCTCCACGTGGTGTACCGGGCAGCAAGGATTGGCCCTTGCCCTGTGCAATACCACAGTCTCACCCCGCGACTCCTGATCAGTTTTTGATCTCAGAATCGTCACCCACAATGTGTCTCCCTGTAATGTTGTGTTCAGGAATTGGATACCCCCCTGACTATCTGCCTTAGAGGCAGCCACCAACTCGCTCAGCCTCAATGCCCCATAAAAGGCTAGTGTAAACGCTGCCTTAAACAATTGTATCTCCCAGCCCGAGCTACAGACATCCTGCAATGCAGGCAGTAATGCAGACAGCCTCTTCAAGCCTATTGGTTTCCTAGTGTCAGCCGTGCTGCCCTGTAAGCGGCGCCAACCCCTCAGACCCTTCCGCACCGCAAAGCTGTTAGTCGGGTCTTTTACCCCCTTTGCTTGCGCGTAGAAGGAGACAGCTGCCCTATGCCTGTTAGCTGTGGCCACTGAGCGACCCTCCTGATGCAGTCTACCCAGGTAATCTGTAAAGCTATTTTCTAAAGCCCATTTGGATTCCCAGTCACGCCCCAAAAAAGTGCAATAAGAACCAAACGCCCCTTCATATGCTGTCCTTGTCTTGGGGGCTAAGCTAGCAGCCACGAGGTCCGGTAATTTGGGGCACCAATCTGCCAGAGTGCTGACGGGAAGTGAGTCGGTGTAGGCTCTGCTGATGGAAGATGTTCCCTGAATACCTGCATTTTCTGGCGAGAGAGTGCATCAGCTGCATTATTAAGGACACCCGGTACATGTTTGGCCCTAAATATCACATTCAATAGCAAGCATCTCAACACAATCTCCTTCAAGAGGCGGAGTATGAACTTACAGCGTGCCGCCTGCTGATTGATGCACTCCACCACCGTCATGTTGTCCGACCAGAATATTACTGATTTGTTACGCAGAAGATCTGGCCAGACCATTAATGCAACCCAAATAGGGAAGAGCTCCAGAAAACCAATGTTGGTTGTCAACTCACTGTGCACCCATTCGTCCGGCCACCTGCGGGTGACCCACTTGTTACCCAGGATGGCACCAAACCCAACACTCCCAGCAGCGTCAGTCCATAAACCTAACTCTGCTGAAGTAGTGGGGGCGCCGGACCACACAACCCTGCCGTTGAAGTCCTCCAGGAATGCCATCCATATCTGCATGTCCTGGCGTACCTCAAGCGACAGTCTAGTGTGGTGGTGTTTTTCTCGCAGGCCCTTCATAGCCTGCGCAATGGAGCGAGAAAAGGGGCGAGCCATTGGTATCACCCTCAAGGCGAAATTCAACTGTCCCACTGTCTCCTGGAGCTGTTGTAACGAGACCTTTTCTTTGGCCAGACACGCGCGTAGTGCCGCCTTGAATTTCAACACCTTCTCCTTTGGGAGCCTGAAACAACCCTCCACTGAGTCTATTTCAATACCAAGAAATTCTAAGCAAGTAGCAGGCCCCACTGTCTTCCCCGGCGCCAACGGGACCCCAAAAGCCCGCATGAGCGCGCAAAATTCCTGCAATGCCCGTGCACAATTCTGGGACCCAGCCGCGCCCAGGAAGAGAAAGTCATCCAGGTAATGCATGACCAACTGATGCCCGGTCGCCTGCCTCATCACCCATTCTAAGAAAGAGCTGAACGTCTCGAAATAAGCACACGAGATCGAACAACCCATGGGCATGCATTTGTCCATGTAATACTTCCCATCAAACTTGAACCCCAAAAGGTGTTGATCCCCTTGATGCACCGGGAGAAGGCGAAATGCAGACTCTATGTCAGACTTGGCCATCAATGCCCCTGGACCCAGGCGCCTAAGCAACACCACTGCTTGGTCAAAAGAGGCATATTTTACACTGCAGACATTCTCATCTAACGCATCGTTCAATGATGCCCCCTTTGGGGCCGAGAGATTATGAATGAGCCTAAATTCGCCTTTCTCTTTTTTTGGGACCACACCAAGTGGGGAACATACAAAGTTGGGCACCGGCACCTCGTCAAAAGGGCCTGCTAACCTACCCAGGCGTAATTCTTTTCCAATTTTTGCTGCCACCACCCCTGGGTTATGCTTTACAGACAGTTGGTTCCTGCACTCAGTCCTGCCCGTGTACCCTCCTGCCGGTATCCGGAAACCCCAAGAAAATCCCTCTTGAAGTAATTTTGCAGCTGCGTGATCAGGGTATCTGTTCAGCCAGGGAATCATTGCCATGACATCAATTGGAGTGTGTGATATTAAACCCTCTAGTCTATTCAGGTTTCCTTCTCCCCCTGGCTCCCTGATTGCCACCCTTAAATCTGCAGGAGGTCTCGGGGTGTGAGGGGTGGCCACACAAGGAACAGGCGTGTTTGAACTTACATGTGCCCACTGCCCTAGTGCAGGACCGTTTGTTGAAATCCCAACAGACGCCCTTTTTCTCCCCCCAACTCTTGCCCTTTCCTGGTACCTCACTCCCTTGTGCCTGCCGAAAGGGCAATTGCGGTTTGGCCGGGTATATTTTTTGTGAACCTGTTGCCCCCATCGCTGCTGCCCCCCCAGATATTTGGCTGTACCATGACAATGAATCCACCATATCCCATGCCAGGGAGGGATTGAATTCCTTAGCTTTCCTAAATGAAATGTCATACTCCTTCCACCCATTCCCCACCTGTGTCTCGCTCCACATGGCAATCCTGCTCTGATAGCAAGCCATTTCAGCTTGCAAATTGGGCGACCTCTCAGCTGTAATGGCACTAAAAACTGAAAAGGCCCTCATCCAATTAACAAATGTCTCCTCTACTCTGAACTTCACCAACTCTGTTCTCCATTCACTCGGCAACATCCATTCTTTTTGCGATTTTGCATATTCAAGTTCCCTATTATCGATCAGCAAGGAGAAAATGTTGACATATTTGCCCGCCCAGATCATTTCTTTGACAGCCTGAGCCACATGTTGCCCCAAATTCTCCTTCCTTGAGGGCATAGCACCATCTTTAAGTAAAGGCAAAGCCACCTCCTTACCACTGTCACTGCCTTGCGACGTCGCCCCCTCCTTCCTTGCCGTCTGCCCGCTGGCGGAACCTGTTGAAGGAGTAATCGGTGCCAATGGTGCCCCTTCCCCCGCCCTGGCCACCTTAATCATCTCAACCAGTTTCAATGCTTCTGCTGAATGATCCTGAGAGGTTGGCAATACCCCCCCCAACTGTAACCAAGGCAACACAGCGGCTATCTGGGATGCCAGTTCCACTGGGACAGCATTATTCGGGGGGATTGGGACCCCGACGGGGGCAATGCTCACGGGGGTGGCAGGGGGAATGACCCCGCCCGGGGCGACTGGCACTGCTGGAATAAGAGGAGCTGGCCCCACAGGAGCCAATGGGGGCATACTGGGAGCATCCTTAGGCTCTCCCCCTGGCAAACCCTCCCTCTCAGCTCTATTCTTGGGCGTTGCGCGTGCATTTTTCTTCGACTTGCCCCTCTTAGGAGGGGTGACAAAATCCCCTCTAGGCTGTGGCGGGTTGACTCTCCTTTTTGGCCTGCCTTGTGGACCCGGAGGCCCGTCCAGCCTCTGATTAATCTCTGCCACACTCCTACCCAACTCATCCACTTTACCCAAGCGCCTATCCATCGCCGTCATCCTGCGCATCATAGCCTGCATCATTAGCTCCATGCGGGAACTCCTATTAACTCGCGCCCCCGGCATATTCCCACAAAGTAAAGCAAACTAATCCTAGCCAAACACCGGCGATTGTACCTTTTAGATGGAGGATGTGAAGATGGCCGTAAGCACCATGCGACTGTGACCGCAAAACACACCAAGCTAGTCTTAGCGTGTGGGCGAGCGCCAACCCCTTTTAGGAAGGTCTCAAGCCCCGCGGCCCCCCAGAAGCAATGAAATGCAGGCCCGCCTCACTCCCCTTACCACCGATGACCTGCGCGTCCTCGGCCCGTTGCTGTGCTCTGCGCCCGTGATCTGCTGCCCGCCACCGGAAAGGAACACCCGAGTCAAGCTTCCTACGGGCAAACAAATGTTAATAGCCTGGACAACACTTTGTGAAATCAATCCCAGTGCCTGATTACACTTGCTGCGACCAAAACAAAAACCCCTGACCAGACCCACAATTTACACAAATCTCATTAAATTATTTTAAATAAAAAGAAACTGTTAAAAACAAGCCCTTTCTATTTGGTCTCCCCTCCAGTAGCTGCCCTGCTGACTCCTGCTTCGCCCCCACCCTGGCGAAATCCAATGAGTACTGATAAGGAGAAATCAACCCCGTGCCTAGATTAAACCTGGAGGACCAGAAACCCTTATCCAGTCCCCAATTACCACCACTGCGAGAGAATAGCTGTAAACCGGCAGTTATACAATTTAAAACGAGCATTAACTATTTTTTGTCTCCCTTCCAGTGGCTGCCCTGCTGAATCCTGCTTCGCCCACCACCAGCACCAGCCACCTTACCGGTACGTTTTAGAGCACTCCCGTCCCCTGCACAAAACGATGCGCGCTCTCCCGGTCACACACACGAGGCGAGGAGCCAACTTATGGCAGGGACACACGCTGCCCACACGCTGCCGTGATCACCGCTCCAGGAACCAGGATCGCCTTCAATTGCCGACGCTGCCTCTGCTACCACCAGCACACGACACCCAGTACCTGACGTGAAAGAAAGAAGAAAATTAGCAAGCCCCAAGCGTGGGGCAGACGAGAGGCGCGGGGAACAAGCCAAGGCAAGAGGGTGTCCACCTCGCCCTCCGCGCCTTAAGTAGCGAATTTACTCGCCGTTCTCGGGGCCCGCCCCCCGGCCGTCCCGCCCCCCTGCCCCGGAAGCTGAACAGCTGCTTCCGGGTCACGGGGGAGGCGTCAACCAATCGGTGTTGAGGGCGCGCCGCGCGCGTCATCGCCCCGCGACACACCCCCAACACCGAAAGGCCGGGGGAGGGGGGGGCGCCGCACTGCCATGAGGACGTGAGGGCCGAGTGGCCCCCACTTTACATGCTGCGTCGAAGCGAACCCACGTGGTGACGTCGAGACGTTTAAGGACTTGGAAAACTGCCTGACTTCCTATTCTTGTTGCTAGGGGAATGGGAACGCTTGTTATCGCTACCTTTGGATGGCAGGCTGGTTCACGGCATTTCGCCGTCGGCACATGTACCAGAGTTAAAAATTCTTCACAGTTTCATGAGATCGTTTGATCTTTTGATATAGCAGTGTTTCGATACTGTACGAGTCTCATACAAGCACGGACCTCAATTAAAAACAGTGCATTATTTCTGAAAGTTCGTTAAGACCATTTCTGTTGTGACAAGTTTTAAAATGTATTTAGCTTCGAAGTTGGCCAGTAAGGTGTCTATATTTTGGTCCTTCACATGCTTTAGCACTGTCCACTTTATTTCTTGGGGCCCATGATTCTTGTCTATACAGTGTTTTACCATTGGTGCTGTCAAAACTTTACATTTAGGTGCCGATTCCGATCCTGTAAAACCCGGGTACAAATGGTCGTACAGAGCGTTTTCTCCGTACGACTCATACCCGGGAATTCCACCGTACAAACCAGCAAGTACGAATCGTACAGAAATACCATTTCCGTACGATTCGTAGAAAACACCGTACGGCTAAAAAAGACATACAAATCTGATCCTGGACAGCGTGTACGTGACATCCGCACGGAGTCAGGCAGCGTTTTACGGACCAGCAAGTACGATTCATACCCACAGCACTCCGCACGGCTATATTTTTACGGGAGCCAAAAAGTGCCGGAAAAGTTAAGTACGCCGCGATGCACGAGGAAAAGGGGGCCCGGTACGCGCCATACCCCCAGCCCCGTATGTACGCGCCGTACCCCCAGCCCCCGTATGTACGCGCCGTACCACCAGCCCCCCCGTATGTACGTGCCGTACCCCCAGCCCCGTATGTATGCGCCGTACCCCCATCCCCCCGTATGTACGCGCCGTACCCCCAGCACCCCGTATGTACGCGCCGTACCCCCAGCCCCGTATGTATGCGCCGTACCCCCAGCCCCCCACGTATGTACGCGCCGTACCCCCAGCCCCGTATGTACGCGCCGTTGGTGGTACCGTGCGTACATCCGGGGCTGGGGGTACGGCGCATACATACGGGGCTGGGGGTACGGCGCGTACATACAGGGGGTGGGGGGTATGCGCCGTTCATACGGGGGGTGGGAGGTACGGTGCGGAAGTACGCGGGAGGGGTGGGAGGCTGGGGGGGGCCGTTTTGACTCATACCCTGGGCACAAGCGTACCCGGAGTAGGGGTCGTGCAAAGTTCGCTCCGTACGGGACATTTTCCATACGCTTGTGTATTCGGGACGCCGGTACGGATCGGACTTGTGCGCTCGCACTTCAGTTTTACGACTCGTACGTAAAACTGTCTGGGGACATCTCGTAGACTTTTCCCGAGGCCATTCGTATGTATTTTTCACGTACGAATCGTACTTCGCCGTTTGTATGGGACTTGTACGATTTGTACGTAAAAAAATACGGATACGAGTCGGACGGTAAATTTTTTTAACGGATCGGAATCGGCACCTTAATGTGTGACCTATGTTGGGTCACTCGTGTTGTAATTTGTTGTGTGGTTTTGCCAACACATGCCAGTTTGCATGGGCATAACACACAGTATACCACAATTGACGTATTACAATTAGTAAATTCTTCATGGTTGATGCTCTTATTGCTCTTATTGCCATAGGTGAAGTCACTTCCTTCAATTGTGCAACCACACGAGTTACAATTGCCACATCGATGGTGTCCTTTTACAGGGGGCAGAGCTAGCATAGTTCGTAGTGTCGGTTGAGTTCTTTTCAGTTTCGTGTTAGCCCGCACCAGATATTCCTTAATGCTACTATTCTTTTTTAGGGCAAATATCGTCAGTTCTTTAAAAATTTCAAGGCCTTTGACGCTGTGCCAGTTTCTATTCACGAACTTTTTTATTTCATTGGTGGATCCAGAGAAAGTGGTCACACAGACCAGGGGCATCTCTTTTGATTTCTCTTTTGGTGTTAAAAGGGACTCCCTTGGTGTTTACAAAGCTCTTCATCGCTCGTTTTGTCAGTTTTCGGGGGTAGTTGCGCTCGACCAACTTCTCCAACAGTATTTTTGCATTTTTCGAAGTAGTCTTCTTTCCTTGAGCAGTTACGCCTTATTCGCAAAAATTGGCTGAATAGAAGGTTGTTCTTCAAGTTCCTTTGATGGAAGCTGGAGAAGTGTAATAGCGTGTTTCTATCTGTTTTTTTGGTGAACAGGGAGGTAAATATAATTCCTCCTTCATGTTTCACCATCAGATCCAGGAAGTTGATTTCCCTATTGCTTGAATTCAAAGTAAACTGAATATTTGGATTTCTCTGGTTTAACCAATTGTGAAATACTTTTAGGCTTTGGATCGAGCCCCTCCAGAGCATAAAGATGTCATCTATATATCTCTGCCATCTTTTTATGTGCCCATTGTAAGGATTGTTGTTATAAATCCAGCGTTCTTCATAGAGTGCCTTTAACATTATGGCCACTTCTGGGGCAAAGGGACATCCCATCGCGGTGCCTTTAGGTTGTAGGTACTGTTCATCGTTGAACTGGAAAAAATTGTACTTAAGACATATTTCACCCATCTCCACCAAGTATGATGTTGAAATATTGTGTGGTCTTGTTCTTTTGTCCAAGTAATAGTGCATGGCTTCCAATCCTTCTTCTTGGGGTATATTTGTATAGAGACTAACAATGTCCAGAATAACTAAGAGTTCTTTTTCAGGGTCGAAGGTTTGACCTTCCAGCATTGTGATGGCCTACATTGTGTCTTTTATGTAATTTGTAGTGGAGCTTACTAGTGGTTTCAAGAAAGTATCAATGTATTTAGCCGGCCTCTCTAATATTGAATTACCTCCCGAGATTATCGGTCTGCCGGGAGGGTTGGTGCTATCTTTATGGATATTTGGGAGCACGTACATTAGTAGCGTCCTTGGATTTTGATGAATAAGAAATTTGGCTTTCTGGGCCCGATTCACAGAACTAACTTAAGACAAAATCCTAAACTTACTACCATTTTGATATTCACAGAAAGCACTTACTCATTTTGGTATTCACAGAAGGCACTTACTCATTTCGGTATTCACAGAAGTTAGGAGTCCTAAGTCTAGGACTCCTAAATGCCTTCTGTGAATACCGAAAGTCTTAAAATTAGGATTTTTCTCAGTTTAGTAGTAGTAAAGTTAGGAGTCCTAACTTTAGGACTCCTAAACTGAGAAATATCTTAATTTTAAGACTTTCGGTATTCACAGAAGGCATTTAGGAGTCCTAAAGTTAGGACTCCTAACTTCTGTGAATACCGAAATGAGTAAGTGCCTTCTGTGAATACCAAAATGAGTAAGTGCCTTCTGTGAATACCAAAATGAGTAAGTGCCTTCTGTGAATACCAAAATGGTAGTAAGTTTAGGATTTTGTCTTAAGTTAATTCTGTGAATCGGGCCCTCTGTTTTCACAACCACCCATTGTTTTCTCCAAGTTGGATCAATGAGATCAATTTATTCTCCACTATTTTAGAAAGATCTTGATCAGTTTTTCGGCAGTGGTCTGCGTGTGCAAGTTGGCGGTATACTTCAGATTCGTAGTTTTCTCTCTCCATGAGCACGATGGCTCCGCCTTTGTCGACTGGCTTTATTATAATCTCTTGATTATTTTTCTATTTTTCCAAAGCCTCTATCTCAGTTTTTGTCATATTCCATCTCGTGTATTTACGTTTGTTATCTAGGGCGTCAAGGTCTCTTAGGAATTTTCTTTCAAAGGCCAGTAATTCCAAAGGGACATCCCCTGAGGGTGGGAAGAAAGTTGATTGATCTTTTAAGCCTGAGTAACTCCTATCAGGATTGTAGGGCTTATTTGCAAAAAATACTTTGAGCCTCATTTTTTGGAAGACTTTAGGTCACATGGACAGATCAGTACATAGATCACAAATATCATTTTATATGTTATATGGTGTCTAATCTCTGTCCTGTACCCGTGGAATAATTAGTTGTATCCATTGCAATTTTTGAATGCCTTATAATTAGTGCAGTTCCAAAAAGCCCTTTCAGCTCAGCCAATCTTATTGTGTATTCAATTTTACAAACTGGCTGTGTGTTAAAATATCCTTGAGACTGGTAGCTTTTCTATATGTAATCATTGGATGGTCATCTATAATCTCTGAAACCACTGGATCCATTGTCAGAGTCTTCCAATTTTTTAATAATATATTTTTTACTTGATAATCTTTTGTTGAGAAATTTGTGATCATCCTGATGTGTGGTTTTACCACACATTTGTTTTTGTTTGTGAGTAAAGGTTTTTCTCTGCTTTGGTTTTCTACTTCCAGAGGCTGTTTTCTACTATTTTTGTTGGATAGTACCCATTCACAGATTTCCTCAATGTGTCTTTTGAATCCTTTTTGCCAGAGCAATTCCTTTTCATATTAAGGAATTCTCCATAAAGTATACTCCATTTTAATGCGTTAGATGAAAATGTGCACATGTTTGACCGAGTTAGTAGGAGTTTGTTTTCTGTGTTTCATTGTTCAAACTTTTTCCTTACTGATAAATACTTCTGCATCCAAAAATATCCCTCTCTCCAAGGTGATTTTGTATGTGAATCTTAAATTGAAATTATTCAGATATTATCAGAATCTGGAATTTTTTCTCAAATTCCTGTGGGGAACCATCCCAGATGAGGAACAAGTCGTCCATAAATCTCAACCATATGATTGTTTTATTCACAAACTTGTCACTTGTTCCTTCTACCAACCCATTATGAGTAACGAAGGTGGGTGAAAATGAAAAACCCATTGCAGTTCTGCATCGTTGTTTAAATAGTTGTTTATCAAAGATAAAGATGTTATTGGTGAGGCACATACTAATAATTTCTACTAACATCATGTTGTGATCATGGTATTGTATATTATCTGTGGATAGAAACAATTTGCATGCATTAATCCCCGTCAGATATTCAATGCTTGTGTACAACGCAATATGTCTATTGTACTGAGGTTATACGTATCTTTCCACAGTACATGTACCATTTCCCCAGTGTCTTCTAACCAAGGGTGCAAGAAAATGATCAATGTGGCTAGCCACCATTTCAAGAAAGGATCCCTTTGCAAAGATAATCAACCTCCCTGGCAATCTCATTTCATTCTTAGGAACTTTGGAGAGAAAATTTATTTTGGGCAGGATGGTGCATTATACTGAACGGAATCTTATTTCCTCATTGTTTATTGGCTGATGGTGTTTCCCTTATATTTCTCTCATTACTAAACTCTTTCCTTCCTTTTTCTCTGCAATATTTTTGCCAGCTTGATTCTCTGAATGGACTTGCAGAAGCCAATTCAGTTTGGGTATAATTTAATGATATTGTAGAGCAAATCCTAAACCTTTTTTTGAGAACAGATAATTCCATTTCCGTCATTACTCTATCTAAGAGGTTGATTATCATTATTTAATCCCCTGTTACGCTAAGGTTGTTTTGTTTCTTCTTGTACTCATGGTCATTATGGACTTTTCCTTTGCCCCTTTTGCCCTTCCTTGTTTTCCTTTTTCTGGGGCTATAAGGCAATGCAACCAATGTCCCAACTGAACTTCTGGAGTTCTCCCACAGTTCCCTCTAACAATGCTAGGCAACATGGAATCTCATGCACAAGAGAACACTCGTATTGAGATTCCATGTTAAAGGTAACTTGCACAATAAAAACTACTGCGATACTACAGCAGCCTCTCCCTTTGCGTCTTCAGGAAGAATCTCCAATAATTCTGCTGAGGATTTTAAAATGAATGCTGCCCTTTCTTGTCATAGTTCTGGGCTTGTTTCTCTTTTGCTTGGCATTAGCATGATTCTCAGTCTACTTGGAACTTGCTGTACGTCAAAATATTTCCTTAAAGTTGAGACTTACCACCATTTTTTGATTTCTTTACAGGAAAGCCTTTTCCCTTGACGTAACTTCATTTTATCATGTTTTTCTTGGATTTTTCATCCCTTTCTGTTACAGAGTCGTCTATTTTAACCTTCTGTTCAAATGCTGACAGGATTGCAGCTTGGCATTTCACCTCCATGGTATCCATTTGCGTGCCACACAATCCAGCTTTTAGACAATTACTGTGTATGTGTTACATATTAAACAGCGGCAGACATCACTGTGTAGTTATAGTTAGGTAAGGGTTTCCACAGTTAGAATATTTTTTGTTTCACTAATCCCTTTTGACTAATCCTCACAAAACTTTCTAGAACAAAAGTTCAGTCACCTGAGCTCATTCCTAGAACGTTTCATGGTGATCCATCAAGCTAGAGTTAAGACAAGGGCGGGAGGGTGCCCAGAAAAATTTCCAATGTTAATTTCCACAGTAAATTTTCACAAGCTGAATTTAATTACACAAAATCTGGCAGAAAGTGAGCTCTTTACTTAGAACTTTGGTGTTAATCCATTGAGCTGATTTTGAATTTTCATGTTTAAAGAGGTACTCAGAGTGGTAATGAATGAGTTAAAACAATATGTGTTTCTGAATGGCAGGTCTCGCAGGAGTCCAACTGAACTCCTGCGGAACTGTACAATTAAAAGATATGGGTTTCTCATTGACAGAGAGAGATTTTTTTTCTGTCGGCTGTTTCAGTCCCTTCGAACCGAGTAATCTGAATTGCTGGCCACAGATTAAAGAAAAATTATGTGGCTGCCTTTACAGGACTCAGATACTCAATTACCATGCCTCAAGCAAGTTAACAAAATAAATAAGATTAAGCAGGCAGGGTAGGGACTCCCTGACACACTGGCACACAAGGGGAGGACCAACATGGACTCCACCAGGGGCCCAAAACAATTTGTAGAGTGGGAACTAGCTTAGCCCTTCCACGAGGTGCTGCAGTACTCCTGCAGGAGTTGCACCATGGGAAGGTGTACGCATCACTGGGTGAGCTTGCACCATCCTGCAGTATCATAAGGTGACCCTTGCTTGTGGTACTGTAGGAGTACCGCGGTACAATGAAAACAAATTATAAACTACAATAAATGTACTTGTGGGGTGGGGGTCCATCAGATGATTGGTACTCACAGGGTGGTCGGGTGCAGAACTTGGCTAGAGGCCAGGGTCTGCAGTCAACCCAAGCCACACATGGGGCTTGGAGTTGGGTGCCTGCAGGGGTTGGGTGCAGGCCCTGCAACTAAGTCCACGTCACAAATTGCTCAAGACGGTGCACAGCAGGATGTTGGGTACCAAGCATGGATGGTCTTGCATGGCAGGGTTTGGGTACCCACAGGGGGTTAGGCACAGAGCCCAGCCAGAGGGCATGCCCTACGGCCAACCCATCACTGCACAAACCAAAAGCAGTGCTTAGAGGGGGAGATGTGTGAAAATTATTATTTTTTAAACATAATTTCACCGACAAAAACAATGGTTAAAGTGACATCAAAGTTAGGTATGATAATACGATCTTGCTTTATGTTAAAAAAAACCCTAGAAATTCACTGAAAAAACTAAGGTTAAAGTGATGTTATTGTTAGGTATGGTGATACGATCTTACCTTACATTACAAAATAAATTTTAAAAGTGACATTAGTTAATTAAGGTGATAAGATTTCTGCTTATGATTAAAAATCTCTAGGAATTTACTTGAATAAAAGTGATGTTATAGTTACTTGTTGAAATAAACAAAAACAAACATTTAAAAATTACTGAAATTCACCAGGTTTAGTTTACTGAGCTATCTATAACTTGTGCCCTGCCATGCACTGCTTATTATCTGACATATTACATCACCCATCACATTTTAAAATCATAATTTTCAAATTTCAGTGATTTTTACTTTTTAATTCACAACTGTAACTCTACAGTGTCTTTTTATCAAATTTCTAAATTTTCTAATTAGGTTAATGTGTTATTTCCAAAGCTAAACGTAACAATTTAAAATAGTATTTTCAAATGATTTTTTTTTACCATATATCACATGGAACAGTTCCCTGTGCCCAATCAGCACTGAGCCGCCAGCCTCCACTACAATTGTCTTTGGCAGTGCATAGTCTGTGTGGGCCACAATTCTTGAGCTTCAGCCAGAACTGGCGGCTGACCGTCTGCAGGAGACCAACCGCCTCTGCACATTAAATTTGGGCATGAACAGAAGGAGTTTGCCTCATCTGGCAACACCTTGTGCCCATCCTGCAGTATGTCTGTAATCCCTGCTGCACAAGATCTTTGGCTGTGTGCAGCAGGCATTGGCCGCAGGACCTCATGCTGTGCGGATAGCTAAAACCCAATGGAAACAGCCTTTAGCCATGCAAAGTGCAGTTGGTGGGAAGGATTAGACGTTGCTGCCAACCTGCTACATCAGGTTAACCCATTCATGTGGCCACTGGCCAGTTGCAGTCATAGTGCACTGAATTCCATTTTTTTTTAAAATAACATTCAGGATTTGCCACTCTTTTGCCAGATTTACAAATTGAAAGGCCATGGGAGGGTCAAGGATTGTGAATCCAGCACAGAATTCATGAATTCCAGGAAAGCATTTTTTGGCATTTTTATTTTATTTCTGGGGGTCGCTTTTGGGCACCTCTTGCGTAGACCTAGGTTCAGGACAGCTCCACCCTTCCTACTTTTGCCCTTATTTTTGCATAGTGCTTTGCATTGGGTGACGGTGGTTTCAAAGGAATTTTTTCTGCTTTGGCTATCCAATCAGAGTATCGCAGATTCTTGAATCCACAGCCAAATTCGCTAATCCTGAAAAGCGTTCTACCTTATTCTTCCTGCGCTTCACCTGTAGCCCTATTTGCCACCAACTTTCTTCTGCAGCATCCTGCTTGCTCTGGTCCTGTGGCTACATACTTCCCATATAATTTTGAACCCTTCCTTCATCTTGTTGCTCCATCCTCCTGTAGCTACATGCCCCAGCTGAAATTCTGTTCCACCTGCATCAGTTCACTCTCCTATAGCACCCTAGCAGACACCCTCTTGCGCACTCTACCTGTACGGGCACCACCACTTTCAACATATTATATTCCACAGCACCAGCTCATCACCCTGTACCCACATCTCTAATGCAGTCATGTTCCTCTTTTTGCTTATGCATGTTCCACCCAGCAAGTCCATCTTCCTGGAGCATGCTGCCTTAATCTTACAGTTCCATTACTCTTTCATCCTCTGAATGCTCCTTGCCTTTCAGCATCCCCAAGCACCTTCCAAAACACTCCCAGTTTGAATCATTTGTATGCTCATTTCTAGGCCTGGGCGTCGAACTCCGCTCTGAGTTTGCGGAATTTGGCACCTCCGCATTCTGTGTTACTGATAAATTCCGCACTCTACAATTGAATGGAGTTTTGCGGTTAGTGCGCTCTTAAAAGTGATTTGTGCACACAGGCTGCGACAAGAGACTTGAGAGGCGATTGTGAGCGCCCACAAGATTTCTAGCCATCTGCAAGCTCCCACGAGATTTTGCAGCTGCTAGCGTGGCTTTAGGCTGCCCCAGCGACTTCTGGCACTTCTATTGTGTCGTAGGCGAGCGGGATTAAGCTGGAGAAGATTTTCTCCTGGGGAAGCAGCTAAATCTACTCAAAAAGACAATTTGGAGTTAAAAAATGTCTCAAATGGACCATTCACGTTGGTTTTTTTGTGCGAGGATCCCTTTATTATTTGACTTTTTTTCAACAAAGAGGAAGTGCCCCAGAGACTGCAACTTCCTGTTCTTGTCCATCAGGCTCCTCCCAGTGCTTTCTCCACCTCCTGGTCATTTCTCATTTGGATTTGCACTCTGCTTGTCTGAAGAATATATGCCATTGGAATTTGTGTACTCTGTTTTTGTGCTATCACAAGTAAGTTAAAAAAAACTGTTGTATATGGGTGTTGTTTTTTAAAATAAATTTACAATTTTCATTTAGTTCACTATGCAGCCTAGTTTGTCAAGCCAGCCAGTAGGCCCAGTGATAGTCATGGGTGCATGAAAAACTGTTTCTGTGGTGTCTGCTGAAATGAAAAATCATTTAGGCCGTGGATGGCATTGGATTCAATTACAAAATGTTTTTTGGGGGTTGTTTCAAGTTTTTTCCAGCAAACAGTGTATAGGTGGGGTAAAATGTTTGAAGTGTTTTGTAAAATGTTTTAGCCCATTTCATTTTCGTTTTTGGCATTGCTGAATTAATGCTGTTTTCTCCTGTGTTACCTTACCATGCCTCATTGTCTGTCAAGTGTGTGAGTGTGTTTGCCGTATACCACCATTTGTCTTTGTTCCCCATGCCTTGTGGCCAGGAGGCATTTTTTTGTATAGTCAATGTCCATAGGCCTGTATGTGTTCTTTGTTTCCATACCTCCTGCTTGTTGTTTGACCATATTGCTAGTGGCCATTTTCTGTAGCCAGCCAGCGTGTTTTTGCCATAGCCTGCATGTGTTATTTGTTGTTGCCATGCCTCCTTGCTGGTTTTTGTTTGACCATGTGGCTGGTGGCCATTTTGTGTAGCCAGCCATTGTGGTTTTACAATAGGCCTGTATGTACTCTTTGCTGTGGCCTTGCCTCCTTGCTGGTTACTGTTGTTGTTTGGCCATGTGGCTGGTGTCCCTTTTGTGTAGGCAGCCAGTGTGCTTTTGCCATAGGACTACATGTGTTCTTTGTTGTGGCCATGCCTCCTGCTTGTTGTTTGACCATGTGACTAGCGGCCATTTTGTGTGTGTTATGCTTGAGGCCTAGTAGCTAAATGCTCATACTAAATGTGCTGTGTGAACAGTGTTTTACATATTATATACTTTTTATGCATTTCTCACCTGCACCACTCCTTGCCTCCTGAATCCCAGTGGGTTTCTCATGGTAGCCCCTTCCCCCAAGTACATCAGCAATAGTTTTGATAATTTTTTATAAACATTTTTTATTTAATTAAATTTTTTCAAAATTTGTTACATTTTTTAATTCATTTTTTAAAATTGCTTGTTTACATTTTTGTGAATTTAAAAAAAATATTTTTAAGACATTGTAATTGTCATAGAAAACATTTTAATGTATTTTTTTAAATTTTATTTTCCCCATTTTCCTAACACCCATCAACCCCATATCCGCCGTAGGTGCACAGTCGCAAAACAGCATTCATTTTCTAAAGATTATTCCATTGTCACATGCACCTCCCTGAGTGCCTCATCTCTTACTTGATGCACATACAGCAAACAGTTACATCTGTTTGTTGCTGTCCTTTCTTATCCTTCCTAAGTGTACATGAATATTTATGCTGGTGTAGTTTTACGAATGGATACACTGTATTGTTGTTAATTACATATAACTTAAGTAACTACACTAAATTATATTGTTTCTACTAATTGAACTACAAAAATGCAACATTTCACTGATGTTCTTGCTTATTTGCTTTTAGGTGCACAAGAGAAGAGACATCACCCACAATACTGCCAGACAAGAGGCCTGTGCGTGACGTGTCGCGTGACTACACAACACTGATATCTCTTCAGCTTGTGAATCTAAGTGCCACTGCCAACTGACAGCTTCAAGATGACCCCAGCGAAAGGTGCTACCAAGAAAGTGGCCAGTGATAAGAAGGAGCTTACCACCACTGGTATGTCACCCCAGACCTTTTTCAGGCAAAGATATGTGCCTGCAGTACTAGCCTCTAGGGAGCAAGTTGGGAGATGCACACCCGCATCAGCAGCCCCACCCCAACCTAGGCCAAAGCCCATGTCTGTCACAGAGTTACCCACTCTAATCACGGCAATAACGATGAGCAGTGACGTTGAATTGGACTAATCTCTTTCGTAAAGTAGTGCCCAATTATTGCTGGAAACTCAGCTAAGTGAACAACAACAGCCGCAGCCAGCAATAGTATTTTTTCTGCAGTAGGAGCACTTCAGCACATTGAGCTCCATGCTGATGAAGTAGAAGAAGCCCCTCTTTCAGAAGATCCATTGTCTTCCAGATCTCCAGCAAGAAAAATGCAAGGTACTCCACTATCTCCTGCTCCAAGCCCCCCTTCTAATGATCAAGACTCCACTTGAATGTCACCTCAGTCTGAGACACTCCAGTTGAGGCTAGTGAAAAGAAAGGTTCCTGAAAGCCTTAGAGTTATGGATGAAGATGAGGAGGATGACGATGACTTAGTCCTCATGGATGATAGCCCACCCCCAGTGGAGACCGACATTACTCCATCTCAACCTGCGCTGAGGGATGTGGCACAGATACCACCACCACCAGCATCCATATTTTCAAGGCCCCAGCTGTGACCTACATCCACAACCACCTCAGTAGAAGTAGGCACTGTAGAGAGGCACACATCAAAACACCCACTTACCGCCACTTCTTCTGACATTGGCAGTGGCATCAGTGTCAGGGATAAGGAGCCGAACATTGTTGTATGCTCCATTTGCAAAGCAAGTCTTAGTCGGGGTAAACTTGGTACAAACTATGGCAATGGAGGCTAAAAAACTCATTTGCAAAAACACCATGCAATTCACTGGGAGGTACACCTTAGGAATAAACTGCAAGTGGTGTTGGTGATGGTGGTGAAAACAGGGAATCTGATCCGATCACAGTGCCAGGTGAAGGTGAAGAAGAAGGTGGTGTTTTTGTTACGCAATTCAGACCTACCCCAGTAGTGCAGTAGTATCATCCACATCAGCAACATCGCAATCGCACAAGACTCAGAGTCAGGTCGAGACAACAAGGCAAGAGTATAAAGGTGACTGCCCTGTTGACGCACACATTGAGCCTACAACCTCCTGCTCTCAAGAAGTCACCTGCATCAGTGGCACCAGAAAAGAAAAAAAAATGCAGGCTACTATTCCTGGCATGTTTAGGCAGGAGAGGCAGTATGAACACAACAAACAAATGGCACGTTTGTACAACGGGAAGCTGACTAAAATGTTAGAGCTGGAAATCCTCCCTTTTTGTTTTGTGGAATAAGTGGATTTTCTAGAATTTGTAGAGGCCATCTGCCTGAAATGGAAAGTTCCCAACCGGACCTATTTTACCAGAGTTGCTATTCCAGCGCTACATCACGATGTGCTAGAATTGGTTAGACAAGCTTTGCAGCAGAGCACTGTTCACCCTATCCACCTGATGACAGTCATGGAAGACCAGTTGACAAGCCACTGACTACATGAGCATTAACTGCTGAAATTTTTAATGGTGCTTGTAAACATGCAACAGTAGCCGTATTTGCCATGGGGAAATCCCATACAGCTGCACACATCTTGGATGACTTTAACAACAAGGTCTCTAAAGGGCTGTGGCCTAGAGGGTTTAAGATTGGATTTGTTGCCTCGGACAATGGCAGTAAGATAGTTAAGGTCATATCAGATGGTGGCTATTTCAGGGTCATGTGTTTGGCGCACTGCATCAACATCATTGTACAGGACTTTCACAAAAAAGAAAACGGAGCCAGCAACTTACTTGTTAGAATCTGCACTAATTTCAGCCATTCTTTTAAAGCCCGGAAGTAGTTGAGGATCATTCAGTGTGATAATAGCATGGAACTTGACTTATTACATGTTGCAATGTCTGTTTGACCAGTATAGACCAATCAATGAATATGTCATGCAAAGAGGGGATGCAATTGTGAAAGGCATGATCATTGAGCTGAGCCAATGGGGCCTAGTCAAATGCCTGACAGAGATGCTGCCTCCTTTTCAGGTTTTTTCACGGGAAGTCAGCAAGGAAGATAGTACCATCGGCCAAGCTATCCCATTGTTGCATATGCTACAGGAACAGCTAAAGGAGGTGTCTGAAATGTACGCAGGTATTCATGAAGAAAACAAATGTGTATTAGTTGGCGGAGAGCTTGATCCTTCGCTTATCTATTAATACAAGGCTGCAAAAAGACATTGTGTCATCCCAAATTTTAATCTGTGCCAGAATTCTTGATCAACAATAAAACAAAATTACTGGCCCCTTACATTCCTTTTTCAAAAGGGGATTTTTCAAACTACAAGACTTAGATGGCTGAGCAAGCCAGTGACCTAGAAAAAGAACAGCTGGGAATTAGAGTTCCACCCTAGGGCACAAGTTCTGTGGTGCAGCCTTCAACTTCCATAGAGCCTGAGGGCAGTGCTGCTGGCTCAAAGAAGTCAAAATCAACAACAACAACACCAGCTACAATAACAGGAACAGGAGCATCGGCCCAAAAATCTGCATTTGATTGGTTTCTAAATGCAGGGCTTACGTCCAGTGCAGAGGTGAAGGCAAAATAGGTTGAGCAAAGTGGAGCACCAATGACTATTGTGAGGATGGTCCAGGCCTATCTGAATGACCCAGTCAAAACCATTGGTGTATTGGTGTGGGAAGAGGCGCCAATGGCCAGTGCTCAGCAAGCTGGCAATAAAGTGTCTGGCTTGCCCGGTAGCCAGTGTGTCTGCTGAGCGTGTGTTCAGTGCAGCTGGTGCAGTGAGGAGGATCAGTCTTTCTCCCCAAAATGTGGAGAGATTAACCATGATCAACATAAATCAGCACTTTACACACCAAATTACACTATATACACCAAATTACACTATACCTGAAGTACGACAGGAGGAGGATGAGGGTGATTGGTCAGACTCAGCTCATGAAAGTGTGTTAGCTGACCAACTTCTGGGTGAACTACCTGAGTTTGAGGACAAACTCTACTTCTCTGATTACTGAGTAGGCCTGGGCCACCATAAAACTTTCTATCGCCGAACTGCTTTCACAAAAAAAAGATATAGCTAGAGGAACATTATATTATTTTGTTTGTTTGTTTCTCCCTGACTAATGCAGAGCCAATATTTTAGGTTTACATGTATGGCCAGATTGGACTTGGACCAGTGTGCTGTGAAGAAGCCTCCTCCCCATTCCCTTCAAGGACATCGGAGAGACAATGCCTATCTCCATCCTGTGACTATTCTTGCTTTAATCCCCTAGCAGGACTGCCCTAGAACATTTGATTTATAAGACTGGCCAATGTGAGGACATACTTCACAAGAGTGACGTTATGCAAAATAGGGAAAGCCACTGACCAGCGCTGCATGTGTCAATGCAACGACATAGGCACCTTCTACAACATTTTGTGGGACTGCCCAGTTATTAAACTATACTGAACAGCAGTAATGAACACTATCACAGAGGTCAGCGCCAACCCAGTCCCACCTGAATCCAAACATTGTCTTTTGAGTATATGGGAACCAACGGACCTGAACCACGATGGCCAAAATTTGGCAAAGACAGGGATGATAATAGCTAAACAAAATATAGACCAGAAATGGGGGGCGGTACAAGCCCTAGTTCTCGAAGATTGGTGCAGGCATATGGATATGATTATGGTGGCAGAAAAAGCCACGTAAATCCACAGAGGGTGCCCCAAGAAATGGGAGAGGGTGTACGGTAAATGGAATATCTATGGAGGGAATATATGTACCCCCCAGCAATAGACCGGGAATCAGAAGAGGAGGTATAAAAGTCACAATGTGCATATAGCTGTAATATATTGCACACATTATCGATCAATGTGAGACCGTCATTGTAATATTCTGTCAATTGTAAAAATGTAAATGCAGATCTTCTATTTAATACTTAATAAAAAACTGTTTATAAAAAAAAAGGCTGGACAATGTGTGTTTCGTGAATCAAAGAGGACCACAGGGCTTGAATTGGAACAGGTGAGGAATGCACCAATGAGTAATATATGAGTGATTGTCGTTTGTGAGTGTTGAGATGATTCATGTGGTGACAGACAGTGAGAGTGGGTGTTTAATGCTTGATTGTGTTTTCTGGTGATTTACAATGTTGGTGGCATAATGGGTGATAATTTTTTTCCCTCCCCTTTGACACTTAGCGAGATCTGTTTGCTGGGTCCACATTGCTTTGTTTTCTGGTTCACATTCTTCCAAGAGCTGAGCAGTCCATGTAGCTGACAAACACAAATCTAGTCTACTTTACACAAAAAAATTGTCAATGTTTCTCTTATTTTTCATCAACAGCATTGCACTGCAGGTCGATCTCTTTTATTTGGCTCAGGACTGGAGACAGTACGGAGTTGAACATATTCATTACTTTTAGTCAGGAGGATGATGGAAGGACTCAGGGTGTGACTACTCTAAAAACTGCCAGAAGAAGGAGGCTATCAACTTCACGGAAACCAACATAGTGATGACTAAGCCTGGGCGGTGAACTTCGCTCTGTTCGTGGAGTTTTTGGCACTCCGCGGAGTGTTGTAGGTAACTGGAAATAGACACGGGAAGATGTCACATTATGCACGTGTTAGGCTAAAATGTCAGGATGATGTTCATGACAGTTGCTAGTTTGATCAGCCCGACCCATGCAGCCACTTGTCTGTGATTGTTGCTTGTTGTAATTGGTCTCACTTAATTGATCGCACATCAGTTATAAAATGAATGATTGCAAATTACTGTGCTCTTGCTCAGTCTTCTTGGTACACTCCTCATGCAGCTTACCTTCTGTCCTTCTCCTTTATTCTACAATATCATATCTGTTTTACAATCTGCAGGACTTCTCTTCTCCTGCACAAAAGGTAAAAGCACCATAACACTCATGCTTACCTTACTGCACCACTTCAGCCAGGCAGACACCCAATATTAACAGATAATCTGAGAAGAATGCAGATGCAAAGCCCAATTAGGCTATACAGTATGGTTTTTCTTTTACTAATCATTTTTTGGAACTGTGTGTGTTAGCTTCACTATTATATAATTTGTATTTACTATTTTAAACCTAGGTTACAGAACATTTATATATATAATAATATAATCCCTTGAGTCTCTCTGGGGCTGACAGACTGTTTACAATGCATTAAAGTTAACTGTGTCATACTCCTCCTTCGTTTCCTCCCACAACAGATTGATGATGGGTAGCTGCTCATTGCACAGATCAATATTATCTTTGTGTAGTGTTTGTCTTTGTCACACCTTTACCCAAATCCCCTTTCCCATCCATTCATCGAACCCCTAATGCCCTTCCCTTAATGCCCTTCCCCCAAGCTGCGTGATTGATGATGGTTGGCTGCTTATTGCCTAGATCAATATTATCTTTGTTTAGTGATTGTCTTTGTCACACCTTTACCCAAATCCACTTTCCCATCCATTCGTCAAAACTCTAATGCCCTTCCCCCAGGCTGCGTGATTTATTGAGGTGTGACTTAAACTTGGTGGGGTGGATGTGGTGAAAGCAACATCAATTCAGTGGAGGATCTTCAGTTCTGTTACTTAAACAAGAGCCCACACTGCCTCAATTATCCACCCACACATAACAAGTGATTGATATTTTAGATATGGAAGAACGTCATTCGTCAGCATCATCTTTCAGGCATTGGGTTGCATAAACGCTTAACCTTGTCCACTCCAGACTTTGAGTCCACGATTCGAGTATTTCGTAACTTTAATTTTAATTAAAATACTAGCTCACCATTGCTCTGAATAATTTCGTATTGCTTGTTATATTTTTCCTATCAGGTATTCTTTGTTGTGTAGTAGTTTGGTCTCAATTGTTTGCAAAGCTATGATGTAATACTGTATAACCCAGTAACTCACTTTTTATTTCAATTCAGTTGCCTGTGATGAATAATCCTTCTGATCAATACTACAGTTGGAGTTCACCTAGGTGGGAGTGGGACCTCGCTCCTGATAACTTTACTGTTAGTGCACTAGCCTGCTACTACTACCACCACCATGGCACCTTGGGAAACCATGCAGCCCTCGCTTCATCTATTCAGGTAAGAGAACTATGGAGCATTATTTTACTTGTAGGCATTATAGGCAATGGCAACCCCCCTCTTAGTGGTCAATATAGTTGCAGACTGCAGAGACTAGGATTGTGGTAGGACAAGGGTACTGCATAACTAATTTTTATACACTATCAGCAGATTTTAAAAACAAGCTGTGCTAAAAGGCAGCAGTGCACAATAAAACCTCCCCAAAAAGATTTTAGGCATTAATGACATTAAATAAACATGTATTACCCTGACAATATAATAAAGCCCACATCTTCCATCCACAATTGGCCCATCCCTTTCCCCAAACAAATCTTCCTGTCCCCAACCAATGTCCATTGTCCAACAAGTCCAAACTGTCCCAGTCCCAGCTTCCAGCTTCCACATTTCCACCCTCTTCACCCATAACAAGTCCCACCTAACAATACAAACGGTTAAAAAGGGACAGAAGAGGGCACAGAACACAGCAGGCCTGGAGCTTTCTGAGGAGCACCTCCATCTGTGCCTGCTTGGCTTCAATGCGCACTAGCCTCAGCAGGAGGTGGGCAGCAGTGATGGAATGACGGCAAGTGGCTGCCAGCTGACTGTGTCACTGGTGTTGCTGAGAGGCTCGAAGAGCTGACGGCAGGCTGGGGCCCTCTGCATCTTTCTCCTCCTCCTCCAGGGCCACCAGTCACTGTTACTCTGCCCGTATAGCCTCCAGCTTTTGCTGCCGCAGCTGGGCTGCCACGTCCTGCCTAGATGTGCCAGGAGGAGGAGCTATATCTAGAAAGAAAAAAAAGACAGATTGTAAACATTGCTCTGTGCAAAACACTTAACATTGTATAGTGGCTCAGTAGCAGTAAATATCTGGTTCCCTAGACCCATTCAAATTTAATGTGATTAGAGTCACAGCCATTACCTACACATGCCTTACATAAAACTAAAGACAAATGAAAAATGCACTAACTGTCTGAAAAGAATTAAGGCAGAAAAAACACAGCACACCAGTTAAAACATGTTTTTTGTTCTTTTGAAGGATTTCCTAGTGAAAACTAAACAGACACTTTGTGTGGAAAAATACAAATAAATGATCTCTTATTAATGAGTAAGGCATTATGCAGTACAGAGTACAAGTTTTCTCTCCCTTGTGCTAAATTAATGGAGGCATGCTAGTTCAGCTGGTGCCCTAGTCGTACTCATTTGTTCTATTTTGCTACTCTCTGTAGTCTGCAGTTAAGGCAACTGTATTAGACAATTATGTTATTCTAATGGCCCTGCTGTTCTCCAAAATGCCTTTCAATTTTACCCTGACTGCAAGGCAGATGAATAATATCAATGATACACGTCACGTATAAAATCAATCATGCAGACATCCTGTCTGCTGTAAGTATACAGTGGGAAAAGTGTTGCCCTGAAGTACAGGGAAAGGATTAAGGAACAGGCTATAGATTGTATTTGGCATGTTTTTCACAGACTATCCCATCCGTAAAGGGCAAGGCACTTACTTAGTCCCACTTACTCCCGGGCCATACTTTGTTATTACTTTTTCCAACAAATACATTTGCTTGGTGGTAAGGGAAGGAAATGTAATTTACTCTACTGTAGGGTAAGGTAGAAGGATTAAGCCGGATAATTAGACGTTTTACTGATCATCATTATGTGCATAAGCTTTGGCTAGTGAGTCAATGTGGTTGACAAATGTTGAAAGGGAAAGATTTTAACAGGTGTAAATCAGTTATGGAAGCCATGAAGAAATCTATCACTTGGCCAGACAAATGTGGCACATGCAAAGAATGGCTTTTAAAAATGTAGGGAAGGCTGAAACAGCATGTATGAAAGAGTAAAGGAGTGAAGTATTAGGAAGTAACTGAGTGGACACTGGGTGGGAAGGGTGACAGTGACACACCTTGTTTTCACATTGCCATGCATTGAAAACTTTGCAAATGCCACATTAACTCAAGCAGACGCACATTGCACAGCCAACACTGCAGTGCTGAAATGAACCATGCAGCAGTTACGTCATCATGTGTGCCACTGGTGAACTGCATGGGTAGGGACTAGGGAGGGAGGTGATGATTGATGATAGTTGGGATACATAATATCTGCCTCGCTAAAAAAATACTGAGAGTCAAGGGAGTAGACAGAAATACCACCCCAACTCTTTGAATCAAAGCTTTGATAAAAACCATTCCAAGCAAGTGAAGTGGGTGAGCACACCCCTATCTAGGAGAGCTCCATTGTTCCGTCATCCATGCAATTATCCATTCATCATTGCATAGCTCTTCTAGTATTCTTAATCTTCACCCGTGGCTTTGATGCGCACCATTTAAGATTCACATTCTCTCAGCCAGCCTTTCACCATTGAAAACCATCCATCCATATATATCCATCCACATGGCTCTCAATGAACCTTTCACTAACATTACCCACCCATGCATCCTTTTACCCATTCACCTATCCTGATTGTATTTAATCCACTGAGCATTCCTTTCACCCACCCAGGCAGGCATCATTTCACCCATACCTTTTCACCCACCCAGGCAGACATCCTTTCACCTGTATACCCTTTGATCCATCCTTCAAACACCCATGCATCCTATCATCCACCTATATGCATCCTTTCACTCACGCATCCTTTCACTCTTATTACATTCACCCATCCTTTCTCCTTCAATCCTTTTTTTCCCTTTTCCATAAAACCATCATTGTCAAAGTTTATTATGAACCTGTGTCCACTGAGTTGCAGATAGAAGAGGCCATTAACTACTCAACTCACACTGTATCTGCAAAAGTGAGATGTTCATGAGTCAATACCCTTGCAGTGAGTATATTAATAATTGTCAATAAGCATGCAATGTGACTTGCCACGGCCCGTCCCTGCCACCGCTGGGACTGCCCATTAGATCACTGGCACGTCCCCTCCGCTGTGCACACTGCTGGCCCCGGCACTGGTGGTCTGTGAGGCTAGAAAAAACATTACACACTTTAGATGCCAGATACTCCCCCAATTATGTTTTTTTTTTTAGCAAAATACAACCACAATACATCACTACAGTTCGGTTACAGTATCTTCTATCAAAACATTACGTTGGGCATTTTGTTGATTGGCAGTGTTTGAAAAGCCAGGTAGTCAAGCCAACCAAAAACATTTTGTAATTGAGGGGCAGAGCTAATATGAATTTGGGTTATTCAAGTGCAATGAAGGAGTGCAATAGTTGGTCAATGAAGGATATAATGGTCTTGGTTGTCAAATGCAATGGGTCCGTCCTCCTCATACTTCCAGCAAGCCATCAACTACTGGTATACTATGATAATAATACAGACACAACATTGGGGGGTTCACCATGACCATGGCCACTCTCTTGTTTTACTGTTGGAGCATGAGCTAGAAAAAGAAATCCTTCTCAACAAACATGCATAGAATACCTTACTTGGACATGCAATCTTCACAGTAGAGTACCTGACCCTAAAATGAGTTCTCTGAGTCTTACAGTACCACCAGCACACAAGATATGTAAGGGGAGAGGGAAAACTTACTGACAAAGCAGAAGAAATTAAGCTACAGGCAGACTAGTACAGACAGTTTGAAATCAAGTACAGAAACTTGAAATATAGAAAATAAGTAAATAGGATAATGCGGGGATAAGAAGAATTTAGGAAACAGATAGAATGAAGACGAGTTTGAAATAAATTAAGAGATAGGCACAGTAAAAATGAAAAATCATTCTAAATGTGGAGAGCTAAAAGTTAGGGAAATAATAATAATATTAACAACAGGAGGACTTACTGAGGCCTGGAGAGACATCTGCTGCCGAACCTTTGGAGGCACAGCCAGCTCCCTCACACGCGTCGATGGTTCCAGGCCCAGCCCTCTTCTTGCCCCTTCATGCTGATGTAAGAAATAAAGAAAATAAAATTAAAAAAGATTAATAGTACAGTTAATAATCTACCCAAAAATATTTTGACAGGGAAAGGCAAACACAGTAACTCTGAACTTTTCTAAATCAGATCACCTACGGTACTAATATCACGGACCTATTCCTAAATCCCTAAACCTAACCCTATTCCAAATTCCCTAAACAACATTTTTGAACTACAAACAAATTGCAACAAATTATCTTTGCTTCTCATCTCATTCTCAATTTTCAACACCCTTTGACGGGCCAACTCATTCTGCATTTATTTCCAATGCATTGATGCATGCATACTACACATCACTGGGAGATTGATTGGGACTGTAAGAACTACAAAAAGGAAAACCACAGAGAAGTGTTATTCCAGTCTACACAGCACAGAGTGCCTTCAACTCAATGTACCAGTTTCTGTATGCACAGCGCAGAGTGTCTTCAAATCAAAGTGCCTGTTCCAGTCTGCACTGCACAGAGTGTCTTCTAATCAAAGTGCCAGTTCCACTCTATACAACACAGGGTGCGATGATGTGATCTTACCCTCTACGTGCTCATCTCAAGTTCAATCTTCAAGAAGGGAAGATATTCAAAAGCTTCATCAATCCTCAAACTTCAAAGACTCTGGCACCGCATCCAACTTCAAAGACTCTGGTACCACATCCAACTTTCAAGCATTTACTCCTCAACCTCTGCACTACAACGGAAACACCTCAACAAGCAAGTCATCCACTAACTTTCAAGCGCCATTCAATATTCAACGTTTCATCTAACCCGCAGTCTTCTACTTAGCTTACAAAAAATGAGCTGATTTCTTGTTTTCAAGTGTTGCATACTGAGTTTGTCATCCTTCTATGAAGCATCACTCCAGAGGAGACATCGAGTTGCTGAGATGTTAGCATTTTTATTTCTTTTACCGACTGTCCTGTTAATTTTGGCGCTAACAGTAATGTTTGTTTTGGTGAGGCACGCTCGTTTTATTCAACTGTTCGAAGAGGTCCTGCCTATTTAACCTCAACTATTTTCACGCCTTGTCGAGTGTCATCTGGAGGACTCTGCACCACTTGTGCGTCTATCTTTTTCCTCAAGTGTCGACTTGTCGTGTGTTGTGCAACATCGTTTTAAACTGGAGTCAGTTACCGTGGGAGTGACTTTTTCTGGGGAACAACCTTTACAACGCAACTTTTACAACGCACTACCATTACAACGCATTTTTTACAACGCATAATCCATTACAACGCATGATATTACAACGCAGGACACTACAACGCATTTTTAAAAACTACCTTTACAACGCATTCCATTACAACGCATACTACCATTACAACGCATACCATTACAACGCATAATATTACATTATACTATCCAACACTTACCCTACTGATGCACCCCCTGGAGTTAGAATAGTAATTTTTACCCCTATACTATCCAACACTTACACTACTGATGCACCCCCTGGAGTTAGAATAGTAATTTTTACCCCTATACTATCCAACACTTACACTACTGATGCACCCCCTGGAGTTAGAATAGTAATTTTTACCCCTATACTATCCAACATTTACACTACTGATGCACCCCCTGGAGTTAGAATAGTAATTTTTACCCCTATACTATCCAACACTTACCCTACTGATGCACCCCCTGGAGTTAGAATAGTAATTTTTACCCCTATACTATCCAACACTTACCCTACTGATGCACCCCCTGGAGTTAGAATAGTAATTTTTACCCCTATACTATCCAACACTTACCCTACTGATGCACCCCCTGGAGTTAGAATAGTAATTTTTACCCCTATACTATCCAACACTTTCCCTACTGTTGCACCCCCTGGAGTTAGAATAGTAATTTTTACCCCTACACTATCCAACACTTACCCTACTGTTGCACCCCCTGGAGTTAGAATAGTAATTTTTACCCCTACACTATCCAACACTTACCCTACTGTTGCACCCCCTGGAGTTAGAATAGTAATTTTTACCCCTACACTATCCAACACTTACCCTACTGTTGCACCCCCTGGAGTTAGAATAGTAATTTTTACCCCTATACTATCTAATACTTACCTTAAATGTAATTTAATATTATGCGTTGTAATGGTATGCGTTGTAAAGGTAGTATGCGTTGTAATGGTAGTGCGTTGTAAAGGTATTTTTTAAAAATGCGTTGTAGTGTCATGCGTTGTAATGTCATGCATTGTAATGGATTATGCGTTGTAAAAAATGCGTTGTAAGTGCATGCGTTGTAATAGTGTGCGTTGTAACGTCATACATCCACTTTTTCTACATGTTTTAAAAGAAGCAGTGACTTTTGGATGCTATTTGGGGTTCGGTCTGTGACATGGCAGTTTAACTGCTGCCATTTGAACATTACTGTACTAGCGTCGCGCGAGCCCCAGCACACGCATTATCTTAACACGCGCTCTTACCTTTTTACTTCAAGCCTCAGTTGCGACAATTCTTGCTTCAATGACATACCTTCGCTCCGTCTTCGATGCTGCCTCCGTGTCAGTGGAGTAACAGTTTTGGTGCCATTTTCTGCCTGTAGCCATCCTCCACGGCGTGCTGTACGTGCCGCCATCTTGTCTCATCATCATTGTGAGCATCGAGTCTACACTCACCAACTTTTGTCACAGTTTTAGTTCGTCTGAACAGTCTTCTCTCTGTGTGTTCGTAAGAAGGTTGTGTGATTCTGTGAAGCTGTCAATTTCCATGGCAAATTCTTCTCAACGTCTGCAGGTCGTTTCATCTTTATATTTTGCACACTAGAGTACTAAGTCATGTACCGGCATGGCATCAGCTGTTTTATCGGAGCACCTGTGAGTTTGGAATAATGTAGTGACTCGTTTTTAAAGACGTTGCATTGGAGGTGTCAATTTTCTTTTCCAGTTCTGTCAACATTGCATAATTTCAAACATTACGAGCTTTATTCACTGCTATGCTCCCATCTAGTGTTTATTTCAAACATTACGAGCTCTATTCACTGCTATGCTCCCATTTGGTGTTTATTTAAAAAAATATTCATTGCTTGTATGCCATTTTTAAAGTATAATTTATTGCAGTTTACAGTGAGTTATTCCAGTTACAGTTTACAACGTTTCAACCTCCTGTTTTAACGCTACGTTTTCTAAAATTGCTCAGTAACTTTTAAATTAGTGCGACGATTCAAGCTTCATTACCAGTTAGGTTGTTTATTTTATTTTTGCTCAAGGTTTTCCAGTTTGTACGTTCTCGAGTGCATATTTCAATGTATTTCAATTTGGGAACGTTTGTCAAGTTATTTCTGCTCAAGGTTTTCCAGTTTGTACGTTCTTAAAAGTCAATTTCAATTTTGTTGTATTCTTTGTTTTTATTTTATTTTTTGTTTGCCTTCTGATGTCTTCTTTTCCTGTCTCTTGTGGATTTTGAGCTTTCCTCTTGTTGTTCCTCGCAGCTTGCATTTTTGTGTTCTGTTAAATCTTTATTTTCACCCTCCATTCTTTCCTGTATTGGCCAGTGGGCGTGTTTGGGCAATTTTTTTTGTTTGTTTTTTTTAGGCCGTTGTTGTTGTTTTTCTTCTTTTCAAATGTGTAAGAAGGGAGGATGGTTTCTATGTTGTTTTTCTCTCTCCTTTTATGTTGTTTTCTTTCTGCTTTTGTTGTTTTTCTTTCGATTGTTTTGAGGTTCTGCTTCTCTGTGTTTTCTTTTTCTTGTTTCTTCTTTTTTCTCATTTTTGTCTTTTGTTTATGTGGAAGAAAGGGGGATATGTTATATCCTGACTTCATTGCTATGCATGTCCTGCCTGTAGAATCTTACAGCGATGACATGGTTTAGAATGTTGTTAGTCAAAGGAGTCACTGTTGACTGGGCTGAGCTGCCTGCTGGCTGCTCCTGGTGGGGTCTTGATTTGATCCACTTATTGTCTCTCTGTGATCTTTTACCATCTTGTATTAAACCTCTTTGAACTAACTGAACTGAGTGGACTTGATCACTACAAGAAGTGAGAGAACACTAACTCACTAATACTAATAGCTATCACTATCTTAGTGACAGGACAGAGTCCCTGCATGACTTCTCAAATAATCAGCACAAGCAAGTGTCAACAAGTAGTATTAGGTAGCGCCGAGCAGCTGTCTACATGATGATATCACACTATTTGCACATAAACTTAACTTAGTGTGAACAGTGTGCTTGCTATTTGGGAAGACAATATTAGAATAGAACACAACAAATAAATAATTATTACTTACCGAGCCCCGCAATCTCCACACCCAGCAGGTCAAGCAGGTCCAGTTCCCTATCCAGGATGTCAGCCCACCAAAGCGTAAGCTGTCATTAAGTGCATCGGACCCCAGAGCTGTTGCGCACAGCCCGGCACACCCTCTCCCAGAGCTGCAGACACTACTGGAGGCCGCACCCACTTCCAGGCCTGCTGCCAGGGTGGAGGGGAGGTGGTGCTGCACATAAAAAATAGCGCAGTCATCTTCCCCTCTGAAAAAATGGTGCGGGCTGCACCCCTTTGTAGCGCCAACAACGGCAAGGTAGGCGGCTAATGCTACGGTAGGCTCGCGGGGACCTGGTGCCGCTGCTCCCTTGCTCTGCCATGGTGTTTGGGAGGGAGGAAGAGAAGAATAGGAACAGGAAAAGGAAGGAAGGAAATAAAATGAGAAAGTAAAACGAAAAAAGTACAAAAGTTACAGAAAAACACAAAAAAAAACACAAAAAACATAAACTACACAAAAACAAAGACACACAGTAATATAATAAATAAAAATGAAGGGGAGATAAGTTTGATTGGGGGAGGATTAAAGAAGGAATTATAAGTAGGCCACGGCACCATAAACAGAGCAAAAACAAGATGGCCGCACCCATGTGAACCCCATGCTGCGGTTTATGCGCGATTTCTAGGGTGAGAACGCACATCGTGTTGCGTATGACAAAAAAATCACGCAAACGGTCGCAGCGAGCAGCTCTACCTGCTCGTGGAACTACGCGAACTCTGCCCAGGCCTACATTTTCTTCTCCATCCCATTCCTTCCGAAGCATCCTATCTCATTCCCTTAAAAATATTCTGCCTCTAGCCCTCTGGCATTGACCTTTCCTCCAGCATACATCCCTACTTCATCTCCTGGCAGACCCATGGATTTTTCATCCCGAAGGCACCTTATTTTCATCTCTCCCATGTATCATTAATCTTCTGCGTGTGTTCTCTTGCCTGCTGCTTCACACCTGCTGACTCACCTTCTGTCTTCAACCTCGGCAGCACTGTGCTTCCTGATGATAGGTGTCTCTCTTTTCTACAGATTCCTTCTTCAGAAGCATATGCCAGTATCACGGCATACAAATTTACTGCTCATAACTTGAAGAAATGCATAAAATAGAAATAAGAAATAATGTATTCATTAAGATGTGGAGAGAGCAGAAGTCACTGATTTTTATTAGGTGTCTATAGTAGTTGGGGCTCTTCAGCTTCTGGACTTTTTTTCTTCCTGAAGAATGTGTTAAGGTATCAGATATTTGAGAAATTAAGAGTAAATTGGCTACTATTTAAAGAGGTTTTTATCGACCCGTAACCCTGATAAAGGAAAAAAGTCAAGAAAAATCCACTAGAAAGGTATTTAAAAGATTTTACATCACCTTAAAAATGATGCTTCTCATTAGGTCAATTGAGGTGCACACAAAGAGGCTGATTTTGACTTTTGCAGATGTGGTTACTCCTTTGGGATGGTGGAGGACATTTTTCTCGCCATCCCGAGGGTCATCCACCAGCCAGATCTAGAGTTGTCTGCCACCCATCACAGCGATTCCTGTCAATATCACAAGGATTCCTGTCAATATTGCAAAAGTTTGACGGACAGCTCCATCAGACAGGACAGCCTTCATTAGACAGGACAGCCTCCGTCAAACTTTTACAAAGTTTTAATTTTCACAAATAAAGCATCTGATTTGGAGTTTTGACTCAAGGTCCACCTGTCCGATTTAGAGGTGGGCACCATAACTATGTCAAAGTAGGTTCCGTCACCAGCATACTGCTGATGGAGTACAGACCATCAGAGGTTAGCCATCAGATCGCCATCCCAATTTAGAGTGGACGATGGAATTGCATTTTTGCTGTCTGTCACCACCAGGTAAAAGCTAGCGGTGAAAGACAGTAAGAAAAAAATAATGACCTCCCCTCACCATGGGTGAAAGATCTCATGGAGTGGGAGCTCATTAGTTTTCTATTTTTTCAAAAACAAAATTCCACGTTGTGGGTGTGTTTTTGAAAAATTAGAAACTTTTTAGAAGTTTGACGGATGGCCACCCTGTTTGATGGAGCCGTCCGTCAAACTGTTACACCATTGACAGGAACCGCCTTGACAATGTTAAGAGTTGTCTGCAGGATTGGCAGACAAACTCCAGATTTGGTTGGCAGAGGTCTATTGGGGCGGAAGGGGCAATGTCCTCTCTCATCCCAACAGAGTACCCTTCGTTCCCCAAAGTTAAAATCAGCCCCAAAACAAGAATTTTGTTTTTGAAAAATTACATACTTCAGGTCTGCCCAACTCTAAATTGAGTTATACTCTCCACCAAACTCAAAATCAGCCACTAAGTTGTATACTTGCCCGGCGCCCTGCATCTATTGATTTTCTGCTGCAGGATATTGTTGCTGTACCTAAACCATGCCCATTCAGGTACAAGTTTTGGGGAGCAGACAGACATGTAACATAACTGGAAGACTGTTGCTAGTGTCAATATGGGGAGCACCTGCTGAGATTTTGCTGAGTCAGGCAGTGGACTGTCTAGAGTGGTGAAGCTCAGGATCTTATTGGATTTTTGGAACAGGATATAAGAACAGCTCCTGAGCAGCTGCGGCCTAGGCTCTTGCCTGAATGGCAACAGTTTCCCTCTGCAGCAAAAGATCCACTAAAGCTATTTTCTCATTAAAAAAATGCAAAGTTGTAGGTTGGCTGACTTTGCAACTTCATCACACACCCCTAGTCAATTGTAATTGAAAAGGAAATCAACAAATCTGTACTTGGAGTGCAGGTATCTAAAATTGCTGGGTAATAGACAGCAATAAGCTGCCGCAAACTTTAGTGCTGTAATCCAAAGAACGATTATCCTGCACATGTCAACTGGCTAAGGCCTACACATCATTTGAGGCGAAAAGAAATATTAAAATTAGTAATGTGAGTGGAAAAATAATGCAATGTGTGCATGTGCATGGTGATTATTGTAGTTTAAACCATTGTAATATCAAAGTATTGTGACCCAATGAATGTTTTTTAACAATTGGATTGTTACATAATATATCAATTGTTTTTATTTTGACTATTATTCTGTAGATGGTTGAAAAAGCTCACTGCAAAATGAAATAAAACTGGGAAATTAAAAATAAATATACCCAAGTCCTCCTCCTGTTTCTTATTTCACTCAGGCACTCAACCACAAAAACCTATAATGGAGTCACTAAAGCATACAGAAGAAAAATGCTGCACCTGTATGAGTAATTCCTAAATGTGGATTTGAAATTTGGGATCTGTAGATTTTGTGGGTGTCTGTACACTTATGACTGCATACAATCTGGTTTATATGAGGTAGCAAATGTTGGGCATGGTAGAGGAAATATAATGTGCCTTGGCTCTTGGTAATGCAAAGAGGGTGAACACTCATAAATGCCCGGAATAATCTTGATTCGTCCAGTAGCATCTAGTAGCAATAAATACTATCCGAATAACAAGTGGGAACACTTCACCAATGATATTTTTACCTGTGTGCATTTTTGTGAGGGAAAACCTGACACAATGTGGTGATAAAGACCAGGTATGAGAGAAAACCTGAGTGACATGGTGTGGAGACAGTAATTAACAATTATTTTCTATTCACTATTACAAAACTCATAATGGCACTGCATTTACAATACAAATTCATGAAGGGAGTTTACTGATGCAATAAAGCTGCATTATTACTAAGAGGGACAAAGTTGTAACTTTGTGGTTATTCACAAACATTTGACATCATTTTTCCACATTAACTTTACTTAATACTTACCGTAAGAAATGGGGTTGTTGGATGACTGAGAAACCTGGTTAAGCAGTAACCATACCCCTTCTCAGAGTGAAGTCCCAAGCAAACCCTCAGTTAACATGCGCTCAGTCCTCGTGTAGCTTGGCACAGAGGAGGCAGGCTTAACTCAGAGGAAATGTGTAAAGTATTTGTGCAACAACTAAGCACACCACACAAGCAGCCCTCAGCATGATTAGAAAACTAGAGACATTTCTAATAAATATAACAAGACAAAAATGAGAAACATCCAATTATTAAAACCAGAGATATTCAGTTTTAAAGATTTCAGTAAGACTAGCACCAAAAAGCATAAAGTTGCAACTGTGAGTATCTAGACCAGGACAAAATCACAAGTTTAGGCCAATCACGATAGAGCATGGGCCAGCTACAGGGGCCAAGTTAAGCCCACTGAACAAAGTACCTTACTCCTGGTTTGTGGAGCGTTGCGATGATCTGTGTTTGAGATGCGTTGCGCAGCCGAAGCGTTGTATCGATTCTGAGATGCGTAAGGCTGCAGTGCGAGGTCCTGTGTCATTGCCGTGGATCCCGCCGATGAGGGCTTGCGATCCAAAGTCCGGCGTCAGGGTGTGCCATGCAGTCAGGGCGATGCATTGGTTCTGAAGCTATGAGGCTGCAATGCAAGTCCGGTGTTATTGTTGAGGCTGCTGCGGACAGGGGATGCGAGGTACTCTGACGGGGATGCATCACGCAGCATGTTTCGAAGAAGCTGCTGGTTGCGATGCGATGTGGATCACCAAGTCTGTTCTTATCCACCCAGAAGTGGCGATGTGATGGTTCTGCTTAGATTTGCGCCGTGCAGCAGAGGGGATGCATAGGTTCTGCTGGATCCACAGAGGCTGGCAAGTGCTTTAGGACCACTTCCAAGACTGGGATGGCACCACCTGCCAGGGTAGGCTCATGGATGGCAGAATCCAGGTGCATGTGCACGGTTGCTAGAAGCCTGTTGTGTCCCTGAGGCTTCAGTTCAGGAGACCAGCCAGCAAGTCCTGGGAGTCACTCTGTGGCCTGGGTTCAAGAGATGCAGGTCCAGTCCTTCTTACCTGGGCAAGAGGGCAGCAGGTCGTAGGTAAGCACAGTAGGGCAGCAGCTCCTTCAGACCAGCAGTCCAGCAGAGTGGCAGTCCTTTCAGCAGCCCGGCTGTCCATCTTTCTGGCAGAGTATCCACAGGTCTAAAAGTGTACTGCCGAGTTGGTGTCTGAGCTCCAATATTTTTACCCAGTTCTGCCTTTGAAGTCGGAGAGAAGCTTCCAAAGGCTTCCATTGGAAGTCCCCAGGCACCCTGACTCCCCTGTCCTGACTCTGGACTAATGACAGTGGGTATGCAGTCCATTGTGTGGAGGCAGGATGCAGCCTATTTAAGTGTGAGTGGGGTTGTTCCAGCTCTTTACTCCCATCCTGCCAGTGATAGACCATCAAGGAACACCTACGCTCCTTATTGTATGTGGCTGTCTAGGAGGAATACACAAAGCTCAACTGTCAGCTACACCCAGTCATGTGACCCAGGTTCAGGCTACAGGTACTAAATGGCTAAGACAGGAAAATGCCAACTTTCTAATAGTGCTATTTTCGAAATTGTAGTGAACAATCTCACCATATTATTATTTTTCATCCCAGTTCCAAAACACCAAACATGAAGAGGTTACCTCTTGGAAATTAAATCTTATTGAATGTAATAAGACAGCTCCAATGTTATCCAATGGGAGAGGTAGGCCTTGCAGTAGTGAAAAACAAATTTAAGAATTTTTCATTACCAGAAAATGTAAAACTTAAACGTACATGTCCTGCTTTTTAAATACACCGTACCCTGCCCTCTGAGCTGTCCAGGGCCTACCCCATTGTGACTTATTAAAAAGGCAGGTTTGGGCCTGGCACATGGTTTGTCTTGCCATGTCGAATAGGCAGTTTTAGAACTGCACACACAGGCTGCAATGGCCTGTGTGACATATTTAAAAGGGCTACATAAGTAGGTGGCACAACGAGTGCTGCAGACCCAATAGCAGCAATTAATTTTCAGGCCCTGGGCACACATGGTGCCACTTTACTAGAGACTTACAGGTAAATTAAATATGCCAATTGGGTACGAGCCAATGTTACTATGCTTTAAGAAGTGAGCACATGCACTTTAGCACTGGCTAGCAGTGGTAAAGTGTGCAGAGTCCTAAGGCCAGCAAAAACGAGATCTGCCAAAAATGGAGGAGGAAGGCAAAATGTTTGGGGGAAGACCACCCGAAGGTTGACAGGTCTACAACTTACATGCACACGCGGTAGGCAGAAGTGCTGCGGGTAGGGCTACAAAGAGCCCTAAATGCCTCGTTTGTCATCAAATCGCAAATTTTTCAACATCAAACTCGACCCTAAGTTGGAACAGAATTAGTTTAATCAAGAATTACAACTGTGATTTCCACCCTTAAACCGTCTTGATTTTCCACAAAAAAGCCACTTTTAGAAATTACTATTGCATAAAATATGCTAGCGTTATTGCATGGCCAAATTTTGTTAAAGAAATGTTAAATGTATTCCATTTAGCACTGGTACAACATTTGTAGTTTCCATGTAATTTAGATGAGCCTGTGGTCAAAATGTACGCACACCTACTCTCTGTGCTACTTTCGTTAATTACACGATAAACTATTTCCTGCATTCTGGTGAGAAATTCAAAAAGACTGGCTATTTAAATGCCATTGTTCCATCACTGTCGCTGACAGTTTTAAGTATGACTCACTGTGCGCATATGAAGGATTAAGTGTGCACTTTACTGTCATTCCAACACTTCGAAAATGACAGAATTAGCCTGCAGGAGTGGGTAACAAAGTGTTCTTATCCAACTAATTAATGTGGGTGTAATGTTCTCTTGAAAAGGAGGGCCTACCTAGAATTCTTTTTAGCAAAGTTTGTAAAAAACTATAGTTACACAATCACGTATTATTCTCAGCGGTTCCATCAAAGGTGTTAAAATGATGGCAGAGTTTGAAAGGCTTTTTGTTCCAGGAAGGTTTTCAGATTTGGAAAAGCGAAGCTGAGTAATATTTCTAAATTTACCTTATTTATTTATCTATGGGGCATATTATCAAGGTCCGGCGTCAAAATTATCGCCGCTTTATCGGCAGAAAGCTGCAGCTAAAGCGGCGATTATGGGCTTGATTATATGCCCTTGAGAATTCCAATCGAAGCTCATGTTCTCACCAGAACCTGGGCTTCTATGGGAATTCTCTGCGGCATATTATCAAGCCCATTATCGCCGCTTCAGCGGCAATTTTCTGCCGATAAATCGGCGATAATTTTAACACCGGACTTTTTTTTTTTTTTTTGCATTTTTATATAGCGCGAACTCGACCCGAATGTATTGGAGCGCTGTACATGAGCACTGTATTTACATTACACATTCAGGCACGGGGAGATTAAGTGATTTGCCCAGAATCACAGGATGTGGACGCGACAGGTGCCACAAGTAAAAAAAGAAGAAGAAAAAAAATATGGCACTGGTAGCCAGTATACGTTTAAAGCAGTGGAACTCCAATCGTTGCCTGATAAAATAACCGAAGCATGGAAACCACCACCCAATTTCCCCTCTAGGATGGTTCAGGGGTGTTCTCTCTTCCAGAAAATCTATTTTTAAAACATGTGGTTAAATATGTAAAAATGGCAAATGTTTTGGCTGAAACGCCACATCTTTCATTTTTAAAATCTTTTTATTAGTTTCATAGCAAACAAAAAACACGAGACGTCTTTTGAAGGCATTTCTGAAAGGAAACTGGTGAAATATTCGAGTAATTCTAGTGTGAGTGAAGCAGCTCTCCATGCATTCTCTGGAGTGTTAGTGGGGCGGGCAGGAAGATGTTTCAGCAGACTTTCCCTAAAATGGCAAGGGACTTTCAACCAGTTCAGATTTTTTCTGTTTGAAATGAACTCCTGCCATTTTTAGGTCTGTTTACAGACATTTCTACCTCTATGTCATAGAGCATGGCATCAGTATTAATAAATACACAGAGAGAAGTGGGTCTGCTCATTTCAGCCAGTTCCTATTTGCTGTATCTTTCACATTTTAGTGTCTTGATGCAGTGATCATCTAAGCAGCATAGCTGAAATTTCGGAACAAAACAGCAACTCTTTCTGTTAGTATGACTTTGATTCTACTAATTATGGGCCTGATTATGATGGCGGTCAGACTTTCGTCCGACCGCCATCCTGTTGGAAATGGGACCTCCCGACTAGATCATGGCGGTCCCGCCATAGAGTTTGCGAAGCGACCGCATTCAAGGCAGTCGCAATGTATACGTTTTGCATTGCGGCATGAGCTGCGAGCTGCAAGCACACGTCGCAGGGCATAAAATACACATTTTGAATATCCTTGCACTATGTGGCAGGGATATGTAGGGGGGCACAGAACCCAAGTGTTAGACTTGGCATCTTTTGGCGTGTTCCCCCTGAGTTATTGCTTTCTGACCTCCCGGTTTTTGCTGGCCTAACGTTTCTGCGCACTTTTCGCACTGCTGATCAGTGGTAAAGTGCAGGTGCTCCTGTGGTAAAATGTGTATGGATTGATGGTTTCATGATTGTATATTTGATTTACGTGTCAGTCCTTAGTAAAGTGCACTACAGGTGCCGGGGCCGGTGAATCAAATGCTACTCGTGGGCCTGCAGCACGGATTGTGCTGAGACCGGCCCCCGCAAATTTTTGCATGTGGGGCACATGAAGGGGGACCCCAGGTGCTCAAAGGGGGCACAGCCACCCACCGCTGGGCAGCCCAAGGTGTTGGCTAGTGTAGCGCTTGGGGAGGAGGAGGAGTACCCACAGGAGGGTGGGGACCCCGCAGAAATGACCCTCTTCTCACTAGGGGATAGTGAGATGGTCCCAGGAAACCAGGTGCCCCCTAACACAAAGAAATACAGCAATGGGAGAAGGGTAGAGGCTCTCAGGGATACTGGAGCCAGTGTGACCTCAGTCCGATGTCACCTGGTCTCTGAGGAGTAGGTAGTTCCCGGGGCATTCCACCAAGTAATTGCAGTCAACAATTCAGAGCGCCAGTGTCTGGTGGCGCAGGTTCCCTTTGAGTGGGGGGGGTCTCAGGTCCCTTGAGGGTGGTTGTGGGCCTTCCATGCCTGTCGATTGTCTGCTCGGTAAGAACCTGGACCAGTCCTTGTGGAAGGATGTGGAGCTCAGGTCCCACTTGGAGATGCTTGGGTTGCCAGAGTGGGCATGCGTGTCCACTCGGTCCATGGTGGCCACAGAGGGTGATTAGAAGGAACCCGGAGCCTGAAAAAGTGGCCCAGGTCCCCGCCAAGAGAAAGGGCAAGGGGCGCAGGAACCCTGCCCCTGAAGTTCCCACAGCCTGGGAGGAGGCGGACCTTGAGGGGGATGCCCCGGTGCCTACAGGGGAACAGGTAGCCGAACTGCAGGGAGCAGAAAGAGTGCCCTTCTCTGGAGGGTCTGCAGTGGCAGGCTGCAGCCCAGGTGACTGGTGATCAGTCCGGATCACATTGGATCTACTGGGAGAATGATCTCCTGTATAGCGAGCCTAAGGTCGCGGAACCTGTGTCAGCCCGTGTGCTGGTGGTACCCCAGCGCTTCCGGACCTTCCTACTGGGTCTGGCTCATGACGTGCCTTTGGCAGGACATTTGGGGCAGGACAAGACCTTTGACAGGCTTGTCACCCACTTCTTCTGGACCCAAATGCGAATGCAGTCGGATGTGCATTGTAGGTCTTGCCAAACTTACCACGCAAGTGGTAAGAGTGGGAGGAAGGTCAAAGCTCCTCCCCAACCATTCCCCGTGTGGGGACACCCTTTGAAAGGGTAGGGATGGACATTATAGGGCCACTGGATCCCAAGACGGCCATGGGCAACAGGTACATCCTGGTCTTGGTGGACCATGCCACCCGGTACCCGGAGGCAATCCCTGTCAACGACAGCACCAGTTGTGGGCCAGGCGTTAATGGGGATCTTTTCCCGCATAGGGTTGCCCAGAGAGGTGGTTTCTGACAGGGAGACCAATTTCATATCGAAGTATATGACATCCCTGTGGAAGGAGTGTGGTGTCACTTACAAGTGCACCACCCCTTACCACCTCCAAGGTAACGGTCTGGTAGAAAGGTTCAACCAGACCTTGAAGGGCATGATCAAGGGTCTCACCGAACCCATGAGGCATAAGTGGGACGTCCTCTTACCGTGCCTTCGCTTTGCCTAACGGGAGGTACCTCAGAAGTCTCTCGGGTTCAGTCCCTTTGAGCTTCTGTACAGTCACCCGGTGCGGGGACCTCTAAGCTTGGTGAAGGAAGGCTGGAAGGTTGCTCCCAGGAAGACACCCCAGGATGTATTTAGCTACATGCTGGCCTTCCGGAACCAAACTGCCCGCTTCAGGAAACTCGCTCAGGCGAACCTCGAGGCCAGCCAGGAAGAAATGAAGAAGTGGTATGACCAGAATGCCACTCTGGTCGAGTTTCAACCTGGACAGAAAGTGTCGGTCATAGCCCCAGTGGAACCTTGTGCCTTGCAGGACAAGTGGACTGGGCCCTTTGAGGTGGTGGAGTGCAAAAGTGAGGTCACCTAGCTGGTGGATTTGCAGGCTCCCTGGAACCCTTTACGGGTCCTCCACGTGAACCGCCACAAGCCCCACTTCGAGAGGTCCGAAGTGAGCATGCTCTTGGCGACGGACGACGGGGAGGAAGTGGAGAGTGAGCCTCTCCCGGACCTCCTGTCTGCCCAAGAGGGGGTTGGGTCGGTGAATGGTGTGATCCTCTCCCCGACCCTAACTGCCGAGCAATAGAGCGATTGTCGCCAGTTGCTGGGCCAGTTTGCCCCACTGTTTTCCCTGAACCCAGGTGTTACTCACTGGTGTACCCACGACGTGGACACCAGTGACAGCCCACCTGTGAAACATAAGGTTTACCGGTTTGCTGACCGGGTCAAGGCCAGCATCAAAGAGGAGGTCTCGAAGATGTTGGTGTTAGGGGGGTTGAGCAATCCAGCAGTCCGTGGGCCAGCCCCATGGTCCTGTGGTTCTGTGTGGACTACCGGGGGCTCAATGACGCCACTCGGACTGACACACACCCCATCCCCCGAGCTGATGAGCTCATCGATCAGTTGGGAGCTGCCAAATTCCTTAGTACGTTTGATTTAGCATCAGGGTACTGGCAGATTGCTCTAACCGAGGGGGCCAAGGAGAGTTCCGCATTCTCAACCCCGGGAAGGACATTACCAGTTCTGTGTGATGCCCTTTGGGTTAAAGAATGCCCATGCCACCTTTCAGAGGTTGGTCGACCAGGTGTTGTACAGGCTGGAGGAATTCAGTGTGCATACCTGGACCAGATCGCAGTGTTCAGTTCCAGTTGGGATGAACACCTGCAGCACCTCGGGGAAGTGTTGAAGGCGCTGCAGAAGGCAAGCCTCACGATTAAGGCCAGCAAGTACCAAATTGGGCAGGGTTCGGTGGTGTACTTGGGACACCAGGTAGGGAGCGGCCAGGTGGCGCCCCCACAGCCCAAGATTGATACCATTCTGGCTTGGGAGCCCTCCAAGACCCAGACAGAGGTGAGAGCCTTCTTAGGACTCACCGGGTACTACCGGAGGTTTGTTAAGGGATATGGCACCATTGTTGCCCCCTTAACCGAGCTGACTTCCAAGAAGCAGCCAAAAAAATTGATCTGGACTGAGTCCTGCCAGAAGGCATTTGATGCCCTGAAGGCCGCCATGTGCACAACACCCGTGCTCAAGGCCCTCGACCTCTCCAAGGAATTTGTCATGCAGACCGATGCCCCAGAGCATGGAGTGGGAGCGGTGCTCTCACAACTGAATGAAGAGGGCCTAGACCATCCGGTAGTCTTCCTTAGCCGGAGACTATTCCCCAGGGAACAGAGGTGGAGTGCCATAGAAAGGGAGGCTTTCGCTGTGGTCTGGGTGCTAAAGAAGCTGAGAACGTACCTGTTTGGGACTCACTTTCGGGTTCAGACTGATCACAGGCCCCTCAGATGGTTAATGCAGATGAGGGGGGGAGAATCCAAAACTGCTGAGGTGGTCCTTTTCCCTACAGGGAATGGACTTTACGGTGGAACACCGCCCTGGCAAAGAACACGCCAACGTAGATGGCCTGTCCAGGTTCTTCTGCCTTAGTGAAGAGAACTCCCAGGTGAGTGGGTAGTTCTCCCTACTTTCAGCTGGAGGGGACATGTGTTAGACTTGGCATCTTTTGGCGTGTTTCCCCTGAGTTTTTGCTTTCTGAACTCCCGGTTTTGACTCTGTTTTTGCTGGCGTAAAGTTTCTGCGCACTTTTCGCACTGCTGATCAGTGGTGCAGGTGCTCCTGTGGTAAAATGTGTATAGATTGATGTTTTCACGATTGGATATTTGATTTACGTGTCAGTCCCTAGTAAACTGCACTACAGGTTCTGGGGCCGGTGAATCAAATGCTACTCGTGGGCCTGCACCACGGATTTTGCCACCCCCGTATGTAGCCCGGAAAAAGGTATAAGGAGATTAAGTTCGGTGTGCTTGAACTTAGAATCTAAAGATGCAGCTTTTACCGAAGGTGCTTTTTCCATTCTGAGTTTGTAAAGGCCACTTTTAGAAAGTCGGTATTATTTTACTCAGTCATCCCGTGTTCCTCTGCTGGAATGTGGATTGCCTGTCTGGGTTTTGGATGACAGAAGGCTGGGAGCCTGAGTGGCTCCAGATAGTCTAGGTAGGTCAGGAAAGGGCTGAATGGACCTGGGCTGCGAAGGGTGAAGAGGGAGGAGATTTCCTTGCACCTTGAAGGGCCTGGTCTGTCTCTGACAATGCCGTCTCCACCTCCTGCCAGGAAATCACGCCAGAGAAGGCCGAACTGGTTCTGGCCGGGCACAGACACCCTCTGCCTGAAAGATCAAAGGATTTTTGTGTACAAATACTGGGGCCCAGACCCCTTAACTTTAGAACTCATTTGGTAGCCTTAAGGGACTTGGGGAAGGTACTGACAGCCCTCCCTACAGGAAAGCTGGTGTTGGGGGGAGATTTCAACTCGGTAATTTCAGGCAGTTTAGACCGTTACCGCCCCCCCCCCCTCCAGAATGATCAACATGTCATAGGCCGGTATCTCCCATTTTCTGGATGCCATGAAGCTAGTAGATTGTTGGAGGATACATCATCCTAATGAAGTGAATTTTACCTTCTATTCAGGGGCCCACAATAGCTTCTCTCGCATTGACTACATCCTCACCCCTTCTGACCAGATCCAATATATTCATCAGATCAAACACCTGGCGAGGGGTATATCGGATCATTCCCCCGCTATGGGCATAATTAGCGAAAGGGCACAGTAGCACTACCCGTGTAGCGCCTATAAACCTGTGGCACCTGCGCAATCCAGTAATCAAACAAAAGGTTACTCAAGAAATTGATTATTACTTTAAAGAGAATGAGGGAACAGTAGAGACAGCAGGGATTCTTTGGGAGGCCTTCAAGACAGTAATACGGGGCAGGCAGTGGCACAAATAGCAGGAGCTAGGAAGGAAAGGAACGCAAGACTGCTCAGCTTAGAACAGGAGATATCGCAGCTGGAGAGAGAGGTCGTCAATGGAGGAAGAAAAGAAACCACACATACTCTTAAACTTAAACAAATCGAATACAGGGATGAAGCGAGAGGACTTGCACAAACATTAGAAAGTCACAAACTTGGGCGCATCTACGAATTAGGAGATAAAGCTGGTAAATTATTGGCATGGCTCGATAAGATGGAAACGGCAAGCTGGCTGGTGGTGGAGTTGGAGGGCAGTGTGGGTGGCACTCTTAGAGACCCGCAGGAAATCACTAATGAGTTTGCGGAATACTTTGAGTAGCTCTATACGTCCAAAGCGGCCAGACAAGATAGCGAGGCGACAGACCTGTTGTCAGAAATGCAACTACCACACTTGATAGAGGATGACATAGACTCCCTGGATAGTGACATCACTCAGGAGTAAATAGCCCAAGCCATCCAAACTCTCCAGTCGGGAAAGGCAATGGGTCCTAACGGGTGTCCCATTGAACTCTACAAATTGAAACCCGACAGGATAGCCCCATACCTTAAATCAATGTATGAAGAGAGTCTGGAAAAGGGACGTCTCCCACAGGATCAGAGAATAGCCACTATTATGGTCATTCATAAAGAAGGGAAACCTAGAAGCAAATTCTCTTCATATAGGCCTATCTCCTTGCTAAATGCAGAAGTTAAAATACTGGCGAAACTGTAGGCAATCAGATTGGTACGTGTGATTTCCAGACTGGTCCATCCGGACGAATCTGGATTTATGCCAGCTAGGAACATATCACTGAGTCTCCGACGTCTACATAGGGTCATGGGTAGGGTTGGCACACTGAGAGAAGATGCGGTGGTGGTGTTGTAGTGTTGTTCCTATTTCCCTTATAGGCTCTGTGCATTGGAATAATATACACTATAGTTGTGGCATAGGACTGAGTTCAGTATGCCTCTATCGAGTACATTAAACTTAATTACTTTGTATGCCAGATAACTCAGAGGCCACTAGAAACTCCTTGAATAAACAAGAAGGGATTCGTTTCTGGCAACCGCATAAACATGAAAACTCTGTTTCCCTTAGAATCGGAACATGTCTCAGAATCATGGAAACAACAGATAACAGTTTCACCCCAGTCAATCGTGCATGCTTAGTTTCTTCAGAGCTACACAGTAATAGATAGACGGGCGTTTCAATAAAAGGATTTATTGAACAGTCTTTTTTCTCATGTAAGAGATATGAGCTGTTACAATCGCAAGACAGTATGCAATATATAATCTCTACAGCGTAAGCAGTAATAAGAAATAATACTGCAACAGCATTGTCTTCTAGCTATGACATATATTCATATACACATACATAAATAACATAGGCGAAAAAGTGGATACTCATTTGATACTTCTAAATTGTTCTACCCCAGTGTACCTAACCTAAGTGTAGTACAAGGTAAGAAGTAAGTGCTGTATTCTATAATATGGTGTGCTATAGTTTTGCATATGCCAAGTTTGTATGCCAAGAGTCCCTCTAGGTTCTAGTCAGCTCCATACCTTAGAATGAGAGAGGTGGGAATCTCTTTCCAGGTCTCAAACTATAACACCCCGCGAAGGGAGTCAGATCACTGGAAGCTGGATTCTCTGCGAGCAGGGATGACAGCGTCTGGTCTGTGCGTCAGGCGGGGACTTGCCGTGGCGAGCCGTATCGAGCTGTGCAGCCGAGCCGTAGTTTGCCATGGTAAGGGAAAGTATATTTATACCTGGAAGGTGCTTAGGAATGTTAGCATTGACGTAAAGTCGGGCAGAGGAAGACGTCATGAATGAACCCCCAAGGAAAGTTCATGCATAATAGATGAGTTCTTGGAGAAATCAATAATCCTAGCTAGGGAAAGTCCCAAAGGCTTAAGGGTCTGGTTTCTAAGAACTCGTTGTGACGTTGGGATGGATGGATGTAGGTGACCATGCCTGTATTTGGATAGCATGGCTAATGCATAAATAAGGACTGGGATTCTATGCCTAAATAAGGGCAATGCGAATTGTGCCTATATAAGGACATGATTCAGGAAAACCTATGTACGGACATCTAAATCGAAACACAACACCCACTCCACTTTCGAATGAACGATAATACTAAATGCTAAACATGAAATGCTAAACATTTAAAACTGAGTACCGCATGTTTGCTAAAAACATTTGTAAATGCATACTAAAAAGTCTTTGTTTAAAAAACTTCTGCTAGACATGAAATGCAAAGGTGCCGTACATATTAAGGCAATGTTTCATTCTAAGCATATGTCTACAGTAAATGCTAAATGAATGAACATAAATATATACATATGATGAAATGGCTCACGATTACAGAAGAAAAGGTCAAAGCCATTTCATGTCACGGTACATAAATGAAATTGTGGTGAATTGTGTGTCCCTGGAAGTATTCAAAGAAGTCTGTTCTCTATGAATAGTTCTACTGTAAGCAGTTTACTTTGCCATAAAAAAGAAAAATTACAATTTAGAAGAAAAAATAAATTGTGTGAAAAAGTTCCAAGGTTTTGTCTTTGTTTTAAAAAATGAAGGCCAAATTCATAGCTTTCCCGGTACACTGTGAGCCGAATCAAAATTCAGTGTAAGGGGCTGGAGAAAACATGAAATCCTCTATTCCTGTGGACAAAAGATCGTCTACCGTTGTCGGTGATAGTTGCAATACCTCGTTTAGAAGATTAACTGCACATAGATGTGAAGCATCGCCAGTAGCAATGTTCGATTCTGATGTTACCTGTGTGCCTGTTGATCCTTCTTGTATCTCAGCAGTAGCATGTTATGTCTGTGAGATCTCAACAAATGCCATCATCAGGATTGGGAACCCTTGGGGACAACCCAAGGCAAGACGTTTGTTGGACAGTGTCATTCAAAAACATTATTTGCTGTGGGATGATGCAGGCTCTAAACAAAGCGTCTATCCCCTGCACTTGCCAATCTTTTGTACCCCAGACAGATTTTGTGTCAATTGTGTCTTTCCAAAAGTCGAAACCCTGTCTAGACAGTTGGGCAGTAAAGGATGCAGAATAAATCTGTTTTGTATTAGTTAACATATTTTTCGTTCCTGTTTTGTTCACATTTTTAAAGTAAAACGTTTCTGGATTGGATGTATTGTACCCCTAAAAATATGGAAACTTCATTGCAAACGTTTTTGAGCTACCGCTTGGTGGTGTAGGACAATGTTCTCATTGGTTGTTCATAAATACATTTCTAGGTGTTGCAGATCTATGCAAGAAATGATGACCACCGCGGTTGTAACAATAAATCTGTTCATAGTCTGTTGAACCCTCTAAGTATTCATGGTTAGAGAATGCAGCAGACCTTTCTAGATCAGTCATCATGTTATTAACAGTCTCAAAGACTCAATCATCAGAATAGGTACTGGAGTAAATAAAGTCACTTAATGAAATCTTAAATAAGTGTGGAATCTTCAAAAGTTCAGACGGGCCGAATATATCATAATCTGTTTTGTCCCAAACTATACCAACTTGTATTTGGAACGGCTGTGATGTTCACTGCTGACACGTCTCTTGCTTCACGATGGGATGATTTGTGTGGCTTCAAAAGTAAGTTCACATTTTTACTTTCTGTGTCCAAGTGAATATATCTTCCATTTATCAGCATGCTCAGAGTCATTACTAAAGCTAGCCAAAGCAGAAAGAAAAGTATTCCAGAAATAATCCATAGTTCAATCCATGGTGAAACGAGATAAGTCTTTTTCAGGAGATGAAAAAAGTCTTGTGCTCGTTCTTTGAAAGTTCTTTTTGGCTGGCATTGTTTCCGGTTCGCTTGGATCCTCAGAAAACGTATCAAAGTTAATGAAATAGCCAGAGGCAGTTCTGTCAATGGTTGAAATTGCATCATGATTCGTTGAAATTGCTGGCACCAGCTGATCACGTGTTACGTTGGTGTACACAGGTGTATCACGACGAACTGTTATTTGGGTTTCAAGAAGAATGAGTTTCATAGCATTGTTGCTTAGTCCTTCATTTCTTACTACTGACTCCTCAATGGTGATGAGTCTTTCAGTTTGAACCTCTTGAATGGTAGCTAGAGGAGTGCATCTGCTACTTGGTCAGAGTCCACAAGGCCTACTGCTTAGTATTGGCCACATAGTGTGGTTTGATGAGGTCGATGGACACAAATCTTTTCTCCTTTTTTCGAGCAAGGGGCGGCCGAAGTACTGCTCTTGTTCTGTGGATAGCTAGGACAGGTACTGGTTGTCTGTTAGAAGGCCCAAATTCCTTCTTGTCTGCAATCTTCTCCCTGACCAGATCCCCAAGCTCTGGGATCCAGAAAGGCCTTGCTGGGACGGCTGGAATTTCCCCAGTGGTGGTTGGCTTCAGGAACACGTTGCTTTGTTTTGATCTTAGTTCATTTAAGTCCTGTAAAACAGCCAAACGATCTTTGATATCAAATGGTTTATTTTCCACCACTGTGCCTTTACATTCGAGATCTGGAACCCACATTCTTGTCCCAAATAGGACCTCATATGGAGTGACCCCCCTAGAGAACTTCTTGGCAAATAGTTTAATGAGCATTGGACCTCATAAAGATGTTTGACCAACACATCACCCAAACCTAATACCCTAGCTGTTATAGACTGCTTTATGTCCCAGTTTTTCCTTTCCACAACAGAATTTCCCTCAGGATGAAATGGAGTGGAGTACCGCACTGCAACGCCCAAACTGGCCATGGCTTCTTTGTAAGCTCGAGAGCTAAATGCCGGGCCCTGGTCAGAATGTAGTGTGCCAATTGCGTATGTGCCGATAAAGACTCGCAAATCTTTTATAACAGTTCGAGCGTCAGCCGAGCGCTGAGGCCACATCCATAGGAACCTTGAACACGAATCCACTGCGACCATGATATATTTATAGTTACCATTCCTTTGCAAGGGAACGCAGTGATCCAGGTAAACACAAGCTAATGGTTTAACAGGGGTGTCTGCGCAGGACGTTTCACTGTAGAGACTTTCATCTGTTGGCATATTTCACATTCCAAAACATAGTTTTTGGTCTGTTTCCTAATGCCGGGCCACCAATATCTCTGTTTTAATAATGATACTGTGGCAGAAACACCTGCATGGGCAGAGGTTATCCCTTCATGTGCTGCTAGGATTAGTCCTAATCTACGTTCCATGCTTTGAATTACCCTATCCCCCACTCCAGGGATTCGAGCAAACGGAACGTTGTTCGCATCAATTATATACGAGTATTTGAGTGGAAATTTTTTAGGTAACGCTGCACCACTGCCTTTGCTTGAAGAAGTGACAGCCAATAATATCTCACTGTCTATTCTTGTTTTTGAACGAGTGATCGCAGCTACGGAAGCCGTTTGCACAGCCCCCTTCATGGCTTCGTCAGTCAATGAATTCCCTGCAACGTGAACGCCATCACGTTGATGCCTCAGCGTGTGTATCACGTGAGTGTTTTGTAGTCCGTTTCACAACTGAACTACTTGTTCCCAAAGTGTTTTATGCTTGATTGTGCCACCTTTTGAATTTTTGAAACCATTTTGAAGCCAATTCTGTAAATATTCATTATATGATTGAACACAGTAAAAAGAATCACACACTATAAGTGTGGGGAATTCGTATTTTCAAGTGCCAATTTGAATGCTTGCAGTTCAGCTCGCTGAGCTGTACAATTTCCAAGAGATTGTGTTTTAGTGATCATTGGTCGGAATTTACCATCGTGCATGCGACCTTTAACGATTGCGCACGCTGCACTGTAAGCTTGCTTACTTTCCATAGCGGGTTGTGCTGATCCGTCAGTATAAATTATAAATTCGTACTGATCCAGAGGGAGAATCTCAATAGGCAGAGGACATTCATGTTCGTATTGCGGGAATACTTGTGTTTTTAAATATGGATCAAAAACACATTCAACATCTGTTGCGGCAAGCGAATTAACCAATTGTATCCATCTTGGATGTAAAGCTTTTGCATTTGGAATGCTCGCTTTTGTAACTGCCTCTAAGGCTGGTACCGGAGTAACGACAATAATGCGTTTCCCCTGATCTAGAGCTCTTTATTTTGCTACAGCGGTTTGAATTGCTGTCAGAATTTTTTCTGTCGAAGTGAAGCGCATTTCCGCTTGTGTATACAAATGTGATTTGTATGCAATTGGTATTTTTTCACCTTCATTAAAAGTTATGTAGGTGAATCCGCATTGACCCGAAATTATTCGGATCACTAAATTGCGTGTATTTACGCATGTTTGTAAGTGATTTGTTGCTAACATGTCAGCTTGAAGTGAACACAGGATATCTGTGTGTTCCTGTGTCCAATTTTTGATTTTGAAATCAGATTTGAATAATTCGTAGAGAGGTTTAATCCTTTCTGCGTAATTTAGAATGTAAGTTCTTCCAAAATTCAGGAAACCTAGAATTGACTGTACGTTTTTCAGCGTTTTTGGGGGATGGAGCAGCGCGCACTTTTCTAAAAAAGTTAGCTGCCAGGCTTTTGCCTTCACTTGAAAGCTCATATCCTAGGAAAAGGACATTGAGATGGGCAATTCTGGATTTTTTAAAGTTGAATTTATAGCGCTCAGAGGCGAAGCCCAGTATAATGGTATTCACCCTGTTCAAGTGCCTATCCAGGTCATCGTCTGTCAGATATATTTCATCGACATATGACTATGCCTTGTCATCATAAATTTGTAGTAACTCTGTTACACTTGCTGAGAATAACCCCGGGCTATTCTTGAACCCTTGAGGGAGCCGGCAAAAGTGACGCTGGGTCCCCATTATTGAGAAAGCTGCCAAGTACCTACTTTCAGGTGCTATATTTTGACCAAAAAAACCTATTTGAAATGTCTAATGTGGTTTTATATTTTTTACGCACAATGTTATTCATTAATGCTGTACTGTGTGCATTTTGCACTGTAAATGTCTTCGAACAAGTGTTCAGGTGTCTGTAAACCAAAACTAGATGATATGTATTGTCTGGTTTGAAGACAGGAAACAAAGGATTGTTCATTGATGAGGTGCATGTTTCAATCACCCCTTGGTATTCAAGTTGATCTAAGATCTCCCTGACCTGTTTTTTAGCTTCTTACTTAATTGGGTACTGCCTTTGTACAGTAGGTTGATTTTGTAATTGTATTTTGTGGTGAGGTAAGTCCTCATCCCATCCTACATGATTTTTGTATAATGCTGGGGCCTGGGCAACTGCCCATTTCCTGGCATATGTATATTTTAGGTGTATTGGAACATGGTTGGAGAAGGCTGGCATAATGATGTCTTCGCAATGTGGGCACTCCCTGACAAATTCTGGTGGCCATCCGGAGTCTTATTTCATATAACCATTGTGGAGTACTAACCCTTGTGTCTACAGTCTCAACTGTGATCTACTCATTCAAATCCACTATCTCCAGAAGTTCCTTTAGGTTCTGGCGAGCTATTGTTACTTCTGCTGCACTGTCCAGCATTGTCTGAGCCCATTCTCCGTTCTTGAGTTGTGTTCTCAGAATTCTCGGCATGTCTGATCTTCAGACCTGCTACCTTCTTCTTTGTGAATTGAGGTTTTGGTTTGTTTTTCTGAACGTGTTGATCATCTTTGGACTTCACGCGTTCTTCTTTGTGATCTGACCGTCCTCTTCTTTCGAATGTCTGTGACGATATCTGAAAGGTACGAGAGGAACGTGTATCAGTATCTTGATACTTGTCAGGTTTTCTCAAATTATCCCTATTCCTGAGATTATACCTCCTTTCAGAGGGCTCCTTTTGAGGAGACCTACCTCGGGATTGAGAACATTTCTCTTTTGAATGTTGTTTTTTATTTTCCCACTTCTTTTTAGAAGATGTAGGATTGTGTTTAATAGAGTCCTTCTCAGGATCGTCAGACAGTTGAGGTTTAACTGGTTTTCCACCCAATCTATCTCTGCCTAATTCTTCATAGGATTTTTCTATTATTCTGGCTAGTGCTTGTTGATGTTCTGTTACATCAAATTCCCTTAAGCGTTGGCGGATTACCACTTATGCTGCCTCCCCTTTAATATTAGATAATATTATTGTTGAGACCTGGTCAAAGTTTTTTAGTAATTTCATACCTAAATTCAGAGCAGGCTCTGCCCCGTATTCATCTTGAATTTGTTTCAGGACATCAGGTATTACCGCAATAGACGGAACGCCAAGTGTTTTAGTATAGATGGCAGCAAAGACTGTTCTCCAAGTGGTGCAGTCTTCTAGATGTGGTGTGATCCCCATTGGTAAACAGATTGTTAGGATTCTGTGTTTCTCATAAGGGCTAGTATTAGGAAATACTGCTTTGATTTGAGTAATTTTTTGAGCTATCCAGAATGGAATTTGTTCACGTTTTGTGGGCATTTTACCCATGACTGCGTGTAAAGTCTGTGGAGTAATTTTTTGTGTATTCCCCTGGTGAGGGGTTTGATTTGGAATGGTTAATGGTGGTTGGACTGTGAAAGTCAGCATGACATATTGGACTAACTGTCTGTAAATTTTTATTAACACTTTATGTTGAGTGAGTAATTCATCGTCTGACATCTCTTCGATGTCAGGATGAGGTGTGTAGCCGGCTAAAATCGTCCATGTTGCTCCTGGTCTACCTAGTGGACCGAGCCTGGTAATGTGATTGTAATGTTTTAGGGCGCCTTTAAACCAGAGATTATGCTCCTGCTATGTGAGTGGAATTTTAACATCCTCGAAAGGAATATATTCCTCAGGTGGTTCATCTTCTTTATAGAAGTGAAACACTTTTGTTACTGGATTTGATTCTGGGAATACTATCCATGAATAGAATACCTCTGTCTGAAAGGATCCATGTGCCTCTATCACAAAAACTGCTCTACCACCTCTTGGTGTTAGGCCGTGTTTTGTAAGGTATAGAGTGATGGCTCTCCTTAAATTTGAATGGATGTTTATAACACCCTCATCGGTTTCATTTAAAACTGTAATATTAAAAGCTGTTACGACTTGGTCAGCCGCAGCTCCACCGGTCACGGTATTGTTATCCCCGTTTTGGGACATTGTTTTTGAAAAATGTCGAACAAGTTTTAAGGAAACAAAGATAAGGTGCATAATATTTTGGAACACTGTATCCTTCAACGTTGAACAAACCAAACAGCTAATACATAGGATTTTCGTCCTACTCAGCTATGGCGGATATTAACCCTACCCACTCCAGACGTCTTATGGAGTATTATGAGTAGGGGTCTCTGAGAAAAGCACGACTGAGTTACTTCAGTGTCTAGCGTTAAATTAGTGCCTTACCAAACCAGTTGGGCGCCATGTAGTGTAGTTCCTATTTTCCTTATAGGCTCTGCGCATTGGAATATTATACACTATAGTTGTGGCATAGGACTGAGGTCAGTATGCCTCTATTGAGTACATTAAACTTAATTACTTTGTGTGCCAGCTAACTCAGAGGCCACTAGAAACTCCTTGAATAAACAAGAAGGGAGTAGTTTCTGGCAACCGCATAAACATGACAACTTTGTTTCCCTTAGAATCGGAAAATGTCTCAGAATCATGGAAACAACAGATAACAGTTTCACTCAGTTAATCGTGCATGTTTAATTTCTTCAGAGTTACACAGAAATAGATAGACAGGTGTTTCAATAAAAGAATTTATTGAACAGTCTTGTTTCTCGCGTAAGAGATATGAGCTGTTACAATCGCAAGCCAGTATGCGAGATACAGTACGTACAGCGTAAGCAGTAAGAAGAAATAATACTGCAACAGCATTGTCTTCTAGCTATGACATATATTCATAGACACATACATAAATAACATAGGCTAAAAAGTGGATACTCATTTGATACTTCTAAATCGTTCTACCCCAGTGTACCTAACCTAAGTGTAGTACAAGGTAAGAAGTAGGTGCTGTACTCTATAGTATGGTATGCTATAGTTTTGGACTCTCTGCGAGCAAGGCTGACAGCGTCTGGTCAGTGCATCAGGCAGGGACTCGAATTCTTCTGAACTTGCCGTGGCGAGCCGTATTGAGCTGTGAAGCCGAGCTGTAGTTTGCCATGGTAAGGGAAAGTATATTTATACCTGAAAGGTGCTTAGGAATGTTAGCATTGACGTAAAGTCGGGCAGAGGAAGACATCATGAATGAACCCCCAAGGAATGGTAGTTCATGCATAATAGATGAGTTCTTGGAGAAATCAATATTCCTAGCTAGGTAAAGCCCCAAAGGCTTAAGGGTCTAGTTTCTAAGAACTCGTTGTGACGTTGGGATGGACGGATGTAGGTGACCATGCCTGTATTTGGATAGCATGGCTAATGCCTAAAGAAGAACTGGGAGTCTATGCCTAAATAAGGGCCATGCGAATTGTGCCTATATAAGGACATGATTCAGGAAAACCTATGTACGGACATCTAAATCGAAACACAACAGTGTCACTTGACGCCACCATGGTGTTTGACACTATAGAATGGCCATATTTGTTTGCAGTTCTGAAGAGGATAGGCTTTGGTCCTAGATTCATGGGCTGGGTACAGCTCCTATACACAGAACCGCTTGCCCAAGTAGTGGTTAATAATAGAAAATCTTCTGTTTTCCAACTTCATAGAGGGACGCGTCAAGGGTATCCCCTATCACCGTTGTTATTTGCATTAACGCTGGAGCCTTTGGCCTGTTGGATACGCAAGGACTCCATAATTCGAGGGCTCCAGTGGGCAGGGGCATGGGAGGACCGCATTTCTCTCTATGTGGACGATATTTTGCTGTACTTAGCTTCACCAACAAGGTCGCTGCACCAGGACCTCAATATCTTTACAAACCTTGGCACCTATTCAGGGTGTGCTATAAACTAGACTAAGTCGGTGATATTTGTACTGTATGGAGACCCTCCCTCCCTCCCTCCCCAGGGATTGTCCAGTGCCAATTGCCGAGGACAGATTGAAATATTTGGGGTTGTATATTACCAGGGATCCCAAGCGGTTCTACAATGCCAACCTACTGCCGCCGTTGAAGAGGCTGAGACGAGATGTAGAGCACTGGAAGTCATTGCTGCTCTCCCTGTTGGGTAGGGCGGCATAATTCAAAATGATGTCACTACCTCATTTCCTGTATTTCTTACATAATGCACCAAAAACGGTTTCAGCGGCCTACTTCAAGGCTGTAGAGAACGCGCAGAGAACATTGCTCTGGGGTAACAGCCCGCCCTGAATTGCAATTTCAAAATTGGTACAAAGCTGGTACGACGGGGATATTGGGCTACCTAATATTAAGAAATATTACTGGGTGTCTCAGTTAGCCTCCATTAATCATTGGACTTATAAACCTCATGGGGATCCCGGATATGCAATGGACAGGTGGCTATTAGCAGGTAATAATTACACAAGGGCATTATATTCCTACCTGAATAAGATGGAGTTGACAGGACCTACTTCCCACGCAGTCCAGATAAGGCACATATTGCACAAATGTATGGGATGGGCAAAGACTGTCACTCTGGCCACTTTGCAATGGGACGCTGAGCAGCTTGGGTCCCTTTGGGAAACAAAAGGTTTAGCTGAATGGGACACTATTGGTACATCGCGGGTTGGAGATCTGTGGAAAAGAGGAGAGAAGGTAACCTGTGAGAGGTTGCAACAACAGTATGAGCTAGCAGAGAGTGAGAGATTTAGATTCTTAGCAGTGGTGCTAGGCATTGAAAACAGCGGTGCCTCAAGAGGAACCGTTTCCAGAGGCCTCTCCCCTTGAAGATCGCCTGTTAGATAGATATATGCCGCGCAAGGCGATCTTGCTAACATATTCCAAATTGATTAACAACTCCCCGGATCCACTCTTGCAGCTCCGGGCAAAATGGGAAAGAGAATTAGACGAAGAGGAATGGCGGGAGGCTCTAGCGTCGCCTAGAGAAGTGGTGATTACATCGAAGCTGAAATTAGTGCAATTGAAAGTACCCCATAGAATGTACTTTACAGAGCACACATTAGTTAAGATGGGCTATAAGGAAGACGCTAGTTGTAGGCGAAACTGCAGTCAAGAGGGTACGTTCCTCCCCATATTATGGGAATGCCCACGGATAGTGACGTATTGGGAGGCCGTTTTCATGTGCATGGGGGAAGCATTGGGAACCCACTTAGAACCAAATCCAAAAATGTACCTGTTGAATATCTGGGAGCCAACTGACATAGGAACCAAGGAGAAACTATGGGTGACACTAGGGGGAATGGTAGCGAAGAGAAATATTGCAAAAAAGTGGGGAGCGCAGGAGATACCAACGGTAAGGAAATGGATTGAGGATATGGATTGGTGTATATTCAGGGAGAAAACAGTGTATGTCTCCAGGGGATGCCCCAAAAAGTGGATACAGATATGGGGTAAGTGGAACTCCTATAGAGGAGATATTTGTACTCTGCCCAAATTGCCAGATTATACATACCGGAAGACTTGGAAACATAGAGGGGGGATTTTACTTTAATGGTGTGGACTCATTCATTGTAAAGACAGTAATGGTGTTCACTGAAGCCCACAGAAATGTGACTACGATACTGCCTGTGAATCTTTATATTTTATTGTTTGTTCACAATGAAAAGAATAATTTTAAAAAAAAATGTATACCCTAGGGTAGGTGAACCAGACCTACATGTTTCTTTAATTAACCTAACACAGGCCTTCATTTAGATTATGGTGGGTTGGCTTCTGCCCGTCAGGGTGTTAGAAGTCATATCCTTCGCTGCCCTGGCTGGACTACCACTCACCATATTTTGAGATCCCCTCTGGCCCTGTGGAGATCTCTATGCCTCAAGAGAAGAATCTGTCAATATTATTTCCCCCAGGTTAAGCCTGTGGCATTAGTCTTTTCAATATGTAGCTCCAAACAGTGTAGACTGAGATCTCTGTCTATGCCGGGTAGAACTACATTCAGCAGACACACCCTTACAAATGACCTTAAGTTATTACAACCAACTTTACGGTGATATTTTGAGTTGTATGCTACCCCACACTGCCACCTGGCTCAGAGTTGCAGAATTGCAGCATTGCAGTTAGGAGGAGATTTAAGCCTAGATGTATGCGTAAATGTACCTGTCCAGAAATTGCAGCCAGCGATTTAATTTTGTGAATGGGGCCCAAGGGATTTTAAAGGTCTCATTTATGAGGCCCTTACGCCGCCGCTCCTTCATTTTTTGTAGGATAAAAAATGTGCCGCACCTAGGCAGATGCCTCACTTTGTAAATCCCTGTGCTACATTATACCTGCAAGAGGTATAATGTATGCAGGGTGGACGTTCTGATGCAGAAAACCTGCGTCACTTCTACGGTGTTGCTGCGTTAAATCCTTACGCCTGCCTGAAGCATGCATCAGGGTGATGCAGGCTTTTTCACATGGAGCTTGCCCCATGTGAAATGACACATTGCTGGAGTTGTGTCTGTTTCCGGACACATTCCAGCAATGCGCCTTTTTTTGCGCCAACAGATATATCTGTAAATCTTTGCATCATGGTGTGCCGCACAGTAAATACTGTGCATCCATGGTGTCGCAAGGATGGCGCACTTAAGAGTGTTGCATCAAATGTGGAGGAGGTACTAAAAAGAAGTGCATGAATAAGTACATGTAAACTATATATAATATGTATACTGCTAACAAATAGAAGTAGTGGTAATAAAAAACACAAACTCAACTTGCAAATTTGGAAATGTTCCTGTTGTGAACAAAACGTTTACAATTAAATAATATTCTTGGTAGTGCTCTAATAAACCACTACATCTCGACAACATACTGCGAGTATAAGATGGTTTCAATTTAACGATGCTATCCTTCTACAAAACATTGACTCCCCCAAAATCTAGAAAATACCTATCACCACTTAGTCCTCTAAATAAATCATTTCAATGACTGTATAGATGCCAAATGTTACTGAAAAGATGACTCAGGTTTCATCAATATGAAAATGGAATGATAAACAAGAAAATATTATCTAGTACATATACTGATACAGAGAGGAAACAACAAGAGTGGAACTATAATATTCCCTAAACAACATAAGCCATGAAAACCTTTTTTTTTTACCAACTTCCTTAACAAAATGAATCGTTTCACATATGATTACATAGTTTACTATATGTTTATTTTAATTTCAGTATATTATGAGTATAGCTTAGGGTTAAGCCATTCATGTGGTGATGGGAGATAAGAACGACAGTGTTCGTTAAAGGTTGTCCATATCTGTTTAGGTTGCAACTGCAACAACAGCACCCCGATATTTCCACACCCCATGCTAGCCACATGCCAGTTGGAACAGTACAAGTACATTTAGAGCAGGGGGCGTAACGCATACCCCTGCAGCCCCTGCGGCACATGGAGGCCCCACCCCTTGAGTCCCCCTCCCCCAGCCTTCAGAGGGCCCCATTCAGCCTAAGGAAATTGAATATCTGTGACATATGTGGCCCTCAGTGGCCCTTCTTCATAGTCTGCAAGGGGTGGAATTATTTTACTTTACTCCACTGGTTTAGAGCCTTTCTTATCAAAGGAAATAAGATTAGTAAAATACATGCTATAAATAGGTTTTATAATTCGAACAAAGTGGTGTGTGTTCTTTTGTTAGATAGATATCCCACCGCCGACTGTTCCAAAATAGCTCGAGGAGGGATGCACAGCAAACCGTTACCAATGTTTACAGCGGCATGGAACTTGGAACGGGCCTGTGGAGAAGCTCGTTTCCATGGTTACAGAGAGGACTTTCTAGATACGCAGCAGTGCCAACGGCGTCTGGTCGTTTATGTCACATGGATATCCGTTATTAAAAAACCCTGTGACGCACTGCTCGCAAATTGAAAGCCCACGATACTTAATTAGCCTGTTTTATCTGGCTTTTGGAATAACCTTTGCTGCTTAAGATAATCAAATAGTTTATGTTTGCATAAACACAGGCGTAAAGCAAAATGTCTCTGTTGCGTAATTGGTTTTCCTTTAACATCAGCTTTCTAAAATGTCTCACCCTTCAAGGGAAGAGCCAGTTTGTGAATTAGTGTAAAAAGGAGACAGATGGTTTGTTTATGTTTGGGTTTAGATTGGTTTTCTGTGTTAATGTAGTTTGAGAGAGATTAGGCTGAGGAAACAGGGGGGAGGATTTACCCTAACGGCCTTGAATCTGGGGAACTGGGTTCGAGTCTCGGCAATGACGCTGAACATCCTGTGATTCTGGTCAAATCACTTAATCTCCCCATGCCTAACAAAAATGAATGTGTGCCCTAATGTAACGTAACTGGTGCTATGTAAAGCGCTCTGATACCCGTTTCGGGTCAAGTTCATGCTATATAAAACTCTGCAAAAAAAAAAACAGTTTGTTATACCAGTGCTTCATTTGAGCTGGTGCTTTCTGGTGTTCCGCACAATTTAATTGCAAACACAGGATCTTGTGAAAGTTGATGGCACTGTCTGGAGATGACCACAACAACAGGTAATTATTAATTCAATATACATAAAAAATTACTATTACCTGCCACCCACGCCATTCTTACATCTTGGGGGGCCTCAAATAGTCAGAATTTTCACACTTGTAGGAGTGTGATGGTTAGTAGTTGTGTTGTTACTATTATGGGTGGTGAAAGCTGCAGTGGCCTTCGGACAAGAGCCCGGGCACTTATTTTGTTTGAGAACTTAAGCACTGTTATATGGACAGGGGAAAGGAACGATAGATACCAGTGCAGAGGAGTACAGGGTCGTACTGGCCATTTATTCCATCACGGGTTTCAGGGGAGGAGCTGAAGCCATTAGGGGCAGGTTTTTAAAGGTCATCTTCCCTGTTTCCAGCTACCCAGGTTTATGGCAGCAGCCACTGCACAGGGTAAAAACTGAGAGAAAGAGAGAGGGAGATAAGGTGAGATATAGATGGCGAGAAGGATGGAAAGAGAAAGAAAATGAAAGAGAAAGAAGGGTTTGAGCATTTTTGCAGGGGCTGTTTTTGGTTCCCGCTACTGCCCTACATAGACGTTCTGTGCCTAGGATTTTTAAAGCATGCATGGATGGGAGAGGCGCACAACTGAAGGAGCTGGTGCCCAGAAACAGTTTGCCATTTTCAAATGACCATGGGTAGGGTGACCAGATTTTGAAAATCGAAAACTGGGACATGCCACAAACACAGAGGTAGAACTGCAATTTTGTATCGACCAAGGGGCACAGAATGACTTAACTGAGAGCACTAACCAACATAGAAAAGCTCCAAAGAAGTTGCACTAAGAGGAATTAAATGCAACCTTTAAACCCAGTATCATCTGTGTTACCTCTGTTGATTTCTGCTAGAAGCTGCTAATTAATTCTGCACTAGAACTCATGGAATTGTGCCTCCCTCTGAGTTCCATGAGGCCTATCTGAAAACCGGGAAAAGTGCTAAATTTACTAAAATTTGTCAGGATGGTTGGCGAAAAACACGGATTCTCCTGGCAAATCTGGGACACCCGGTCATGTTACAGAAATTTGACTGGTTGGGTGGTGAAGAACAAGGGCTGTTCTGGCAAACCTCGGATACCTGGTCATGCTACCATGGGTTGGCATGCCATAGAAGTATTCCCAATTTTTTAGCGACTCCCCTTTTTAAATTTACTAGTGAGAGGTATACCTATGTGTGAAAAGGTCTCTGACACCATCACAAACATCTCTGAAGAGAATAGATAGTAGAGGTGGAGTGTCAGGATTAGTAAGAAAAGAGGCCTGGAAACCCAGAAACCCAGCTTGGAAGACAGCTGGAGAATTGGGCGATAGTGAAGACGCAAAAACCATTAAGCATAAAAGTTCAAATAAATATCTGCAAATGTGAAGCGATGGGGAATGGTTTGGTGGAAACTGGGTGTAAGAGTTAGACCGTTGACCTCAGATTGTAGGCACTTTCAGGCTAGATCCACCATTTGCAGGGCTTCTTAGGCAAAGGAATATTTAAGCTCAAAGTTGCCATGTAGTAGCTGCCTGGCAACTTTTCAGATAGTTTTATCGCTTTTGTTTCAAGTGTTCATCACTGCTTTTGTTCCATACACAGATGTTGTTTTGTTCCATTTCCGTTCCCTTGTTTAGTGCTCTTAGGTAGAATGGCTGCCGTCATTGTCTTGTACTCTAACTCCTCAGTTTTTTTGATTCAATGATGTCCAGGTGTTTAGCACCTGTATTCAGGTCAGTGTTTGACTCAGTACAGCACCTTTAGCCATGGAGTCTGGTAAAAAACATTCCATGTTCTTCACCACACTGCATGTATCTTGATGTTTAAGTCGGGTCTGGTGGCTCAGTGCCCAATGCTACACTGCAGAGGCCTGTGTTCGACCTCATGGTCACAGGTTCAAATCCCAGCAGGTCCACTCAGCCTTTCATCCATCTGAAGTCGATAAAATGAGTACCATTGAGTTGGGTACCAATAAACATCTGTTATTCAGAGCCTTGAGACCCACAGGTGGTAAGCGCTCTTTCCAAATACATGTGTTATTTAAGTTCCATGTCACTCATGACAAAGCAAGTAACATTAGCTTAAAATATGTGATTAGCTTGTAAATATATTAACAAGAGGAATAACCAAAGAAAAGGAATACAATGGAAAATGTGTCTTTCAATTAAACACGCAAATGAATGTTTAGCCTGATTTGTTTTGTTTTGTAGTAAGCCTCCATTTCTTTCCTATTTACATTGTCAAGCTAAACTAGGCCTAATTTATTTCTCTATTTTCTGCATTTGCCTTTATTTGAACTTTTCTTAAATAAATACACATTTTAGCAAGATGCTGCACTGTGCAATATTGAATAAATAATTCACGTTAACTTCATTAAATATGTCATGTTTGTAGAATATGCTGACTTATAAATGTTTTCTTTCCTTCCTCACCTACAAGTTCTCCTTGTATTTGGTTAGATTTTAGCTGACATTTATTCACAATAATGAATACCAACAGTATAATAAAACTATAGTGTATGCAGGAAAATGCAAAGCGCATGATATAATTCCATAGAAGTTACAACTAGAATGTTTCTGCTTGAAACTAGCTTATTGTCATACAGTGGAGTTCTGAATAACTAAGGGAGTAAGCTGTAGAGTTCTCATGGGAACTCAATTTGAAACTAATGTATATGAACAATTGCAGCTTAGTAGACTTCTTGGAGATCATGTTTTGCCATCTTCGTATGTTACCATAGGAACGAAGAAGGATGTAGCAGACCATTGAACAATCCTTTTACCATTGGACTAAAATGACCTAACACCGAAGAAGGTGGATTCATATGCTTTTGTATTTTATATACTTGTTCCTAGTTAGGAGACTTTAGAGCTTTTCCACTGCCTTTTCTTTAGAGCACTCACTGAGAGCTTTATGCTGTTCAGACTGACCCAGACTAATTGTTTTATGACTATCCTTTTCTTGGCTTTTGCATTTTACTCTGTGAGAGACTGCTGTTGATGTTTTCTAAATACCTTTAAGAATACAGCTACTGCTGTGACTAACTTCTAATTGAGAGAGGAGACTCGGACGAGTTTCTAGAACTGATCTTAATGAGGAGTCCAACTAAAATCTAAATTCTATTCTAAATGCTCCTTAAAATTCTTGCTCTTTTCTGAAAAAGACTCTTTATGGGTTCTGGTAGGTTAGGATCAATTAGAGTAGTGTAGGGACTTAGGTAACAGTACTTTAAGGAACACTCTGCAATATTTTCAGATTGTTGCTTACCATTATTTTACTTGATATTTTTTTGTAAATGGATTTATATAATTTTCCAATCAGAATAAAGGGATTACACAATAAATTACTAAACTTAAAATGATAAATAAAGGTTTTAAAATTCATCTAAACTCTCATTATTGACTGAACATAATGAGTGGTGTTAAAATTTGATATTGACTTATGCTCCATTCTAATACTGTGGTAAAGATCCAGTTGAACTGAAGAAGAACAAGGCGCAGAGTTGGAGACCACCTTTGTAAGTCAAGGGTTGAACTGATTTAAAGAAAAGATACGCGCAACACCCACATATTTGTCATTTCCAAGCACCCTTCAACTCAATAACATCTGCTGCCTCGTTATTGAAGGTTAGAAGCAGACGAATACCACCTGTATCTTTCTGTCTTTCTCCCTCCCTCTCCTCTTCCCCATTTCCCCTCTGACTCTAATCAAGTTCTGCGTTTCCTCATTTCGATCACCAGAAAGGGAGAGAGGAGAAGCTGTATTCTTACCAGAACCACACCCCATGCTGCAAAGCATATGTCTCTACCTAGGTTTGTGACTAGCATCTTGTAGCGTGTGAGTAGTAATACAGCTTGTAAAAAGGCCCCTATATTTGTTTTAATCTAGGATCATTTTACTACTGTCAGGTGGCTCTACAAAAGCACATATTTAATGCTAAGCCTTCCACGTAAAAACCAAAATCAATATTGCAAATACTTTCCCTAAAACACAGTGTGACATTGACAAGCTCACTACTAATATTTTGCTTGCTTTTGCAGTTGATAATCACTATGTCAAAAGGGAAATAATTGAGCAGTCATGTGACAAGAGGGTTAATCGATTGAGATTGCTCTCTACCATAACCATCTAAAGCACAGCCATACGCCCACTGTCAGCACGTATTCTGGGAATGAGCCGGTACAATTCAAAAAGTTAATCTATGCTTCAGTGGTCTAGAAAGTACCTTCACATGTCATAGGCAGAGAACATGCTAAGTGACCCCCCCCCCACCCTCCCCACACCCCCCTGATGCAAGAAAAAAAATCCTGTGCGTCGGTCGTTTCCATTTTGTTTAGGGAAACTAAGGCCCTTATGCATTAATCCATTTTTCCATTGACACAGACTAGGAAAGACTCTTTTTATACTTTAGGTCCTAAACTCCCACTTTGGGAGTTTGTTGACTCAGAACAAAGCAGTTTTCTAAATGAGTTCTCTAACCATGGCACTGTTAGTCAGACTTAGGGTGGTCTTCCCCCAAAACTTTTGTCTTCCTCCTCCATTTTTGCAATCTCGTTTTTGCTATCCTTAGGACTCTGCACACTTTACCACTGCTAACAAGAACTAACGTGCGTTTGCTCACTCCTTAACACATGGTAACATTGGCTTATACCCAATTCGCATAATTGATTTACTTGTAAGTTCTGAGTAAAGTGGCACTACATGTGCCCAGGGCCTGTAAATTAAATGCTACTAGTGGGCCGCAGCACTGATTGTGCCACCCACGTAAGTAGCCCTTCAAACATGCCTCAGGCCTGCCATTGCAGACTGTTTGTACAATTTTAAAACTACCATTTTGATCTGGCAATGCAAACCTTTTGCCAGGTCCAAACCTTCCATTTCATTACATGTAAGTCACAGCTAGGGTAGGCCCAGGACACCCCAGAGGGGAGGCTGTAGTTTATTTAAAATGTTGGAGATGTACTTTTAAGTTTTATATGTCCTGGTAGTAAAAAAATATTATATTCCTTTTTCACTACTACAAAGCATACCTCTCCCACGGCATAACATTGGAGTTGCCTTATTATATTTAATAAGCTGTAATTTCAAAATGGGAACAGGTCTCCAGTTCATGTTTGTTGTCTTTAGAATTGGTATGAAAACTCCTAACTTATGGTGAAGTCAGATTTTTCATTACAATTTTGAAAATGCCACTTTTAGAAAGTTGCAAAAACAACAATTGATGGACAGAATGCAGAACAATGTCATACATTCACCCCAGTACAAAGATCTGGGCCTAAATCCATCGTTTTTTTGCTCACCATGCCATTCCAGTTTGGACCCAGCCATATGCAAATCAGTCTTGACCCTGCGACCAATGGGAACAGTCCTGCCCGAACTGCCAGGCCAGGTCCTCCCTGGACTGGAAACAAGCATCCTAGGACCGGTTTCGGGCTTTCAGCCCTCATCAGCCAGGATAGCTTGACTCCAGTGGAATGGAGAGCACAGGACCCACGTCTGGGCATACCCATCCCACTCGGGCTGACAAATGCAAAAACAACAATTGATGGACAGAATGTAGAACAATGTCATACATTCACCCCATTAGAAAGATCATGGCCTAAATCCATAGTTTTTTTGCTCACCATGCCATTCCAGTTTCCATCCATCAATTGTGTGTCTTTTGCTTTCTCACCCTAAGTGCACCAGGTATGCCCAGACGTGGGTTCTAGGCTCACAGTGCCACTGGAATCAAGCTATCCTGGCTGAAGAGGGGTGAAACCCCGAAACCGGTCCTAGAATGCTTGTTTCCAGTCCAGCGAGGACCTGGCTTGGCAGTTCGGGCTTGACTGGTCCCATGAGGCACAGGGTCAAGACTGATTTGCATATGGCCAGGTCTAAACTGGGGTGGCATGGTGAGCAACAGAATGATGGATTCAACCCAGATCTCTTGACTGGTGGTGAATGTTTTGATTTATTCTGCATTCCGTCCATCAATTGTGTGTCTTTTACTTTTAGAAAGTTGGCATTTTCCTGCTTTAGCCATTTAGTGCCTGTACCCTGTACCTGAGACACATGACAGGGTGTAGTTGACAGTTTAGCTTTGTTCCTCATAGATAGCCACACACAATAGTGAGCTGAGATGTAACCGAATGGGCCATCACTGGCAGAATGGGAGGGAGGAGCTGGGCATAGTCCCACTTACACTTGAATAGGGTGTATCCTGCTACCACACAAATGGCTACAAACCCCCCGTAGATAGTCTGGAGCGAGGACAGGGGAGGCAGGATGTCTGGGGACTTCAAAGGGAAACCTCTAGAAATGTCACCCCCACTTCAAAGCACAACTGGATATAAATACTGGAATTCAGACACCAACTCATCAGTACACTTCTGGACTTGTGCATACTCTGCCAGGATGGACTGCTGTGCTGCTGAAATGACTGCCACTCTGCTGGACTGATGCTATGAAGGAACTGCTGCCCTGCTGTGCTGACCTGCTGCTGGATGCGCTCCCGCCTGGTTGAGAAGTACTGGACCTGTAACTCTTGTACCCAGACCCCAGAGTGACTCAAAAGGCTAGCTGACTGGTCTCCTGAGCTGAGGCCTCGGGGACAAACAGGCTTCCAGCAACCTTTCACCTGCACCTGGACCTTGGAAGTGGGCTTAAGGTGCTTTACCAGCCTCTGTGGATCAGCGGAACTGAGGAATCTACTCTGCTGCACGGCTCAACCCCGAGCAGAACCGATGCATCAGCGCTATTGCGTGTATTGAAACCGATGTGGAAAATCGCATTGAATCGCAACCCGTAGTATCTACGGAATTGCCACTGCATGACACATCCCTGGTGCAGGTCATCACAACCCGTATCGGCGGCAGCCTTGACGATGACACCGGACTCCACTGCATCACCTCCTAGCAGCTCTTCAGAATCAACTCATCCCGCTGACTGTGCAGCGCATCCCTGATGCCACACTTCTAATCACAAGCCCTCATCAACATGATGCTCAAGGATACGAGACCTTGTATCGCAGCCTAATCGCATCTCAGAACTAACGGATTGCTTCAGCTGCACGAAGCATATTTGACAGGGATCCTCGCAACACTCCACAAACCAGGATCTAAGCTACTTTGTTCAGCAGGTTTAACTGGGTCCCTGTAGCCGGTCTATGCTGCATCGCGGTCGGGCTGAACTTGTGACTTTGTACGAGTCCGGCGTGTCCAGATGTCCACAGTTGGCACTTTTTGCTTTTTGATGCTATTTTTGCCTGAAATCTTTAAACGTTTATATCTACGGTTCGACTAATTGGATTTTTGTTGATTTGGATATTTTTTAATGAATTAAAAATTACTCTGTTTTTCTAAATTTGTGTGGCTCCTTTTGTGGTGTGTTTTCACTATGTTACTTTTAAGGTGTTGCACAAATACTTCACACATTGCATCTGAGTTAAACTTGACTGCTCTGAGTCAATCTATTTAGGGTTTGCTTGTGAGTTCACCCTGAGAAGAATTGTGGTTGCTGCATGAGAAGAGTTTCACCCCCTCAACCAGTAACCACATTTCTTACAGGTGCCCACTCAGAAAACTTCACTGCTGGTCATGTGGCTGTAGATGTTTTTAATTACACCTCTGTCCAAGGATGTCCTTTTTATTTCACCATTAAAGATTGAAAGACTAATTATATACCAGTGAATTATTAATCAGTGTGATAATTTGATATAAACATGCAAAAATCTGTTCAGGCTTGAAATGTGTTTGTAAAACAGCTACCTGACTATTGTAACATTGTTTTCTTGTGTGTTCCACTAATTGGTCACTATTATTTTTATATCACATTAAACCCTCAACAAAGAATGCAGTTACCCACCTTATAACAATGTTGTTTAGAATTACCTTGAGGTCTGGCATATATTAAACGTTCCCTAACTCTATATGTACTCCCACACTACAATACTCAAGGGTACTTTGTGAAAATGCATAATTGGGCCAGCTTCACTAGATGTAGGAAAACCACAATTTACAATATATGTATACAAACCCATGTTCATTGGTGAAATATGGGTAAACTCATTTCTGTGATATATCGTCCTTGTTAATGTGGTCAGCTGTGATATATTTTACAACCTGCATTTCATTATCTAACATTATGTTTTAATGTTCATCTGAAAAAATCCTGAATTCATGATTACGAAAGACAGGCACAGAGGCAATGCTATCATCTGTTCAAAGTGTAACATAAAGACATGATAAAATCACCTTTTAATAGACAGCACCAGTAACCACGGAGGCCTTTTTGGCACACTTTATATAATAGGTGTTATTGTAATTCCATGAATTGCACACATTTTATTGGCCTCAGTAGGAGGAAGTGCTGAGTCAGCCCATCTGTATTACACCCCCAATTGATTTGAAACGGCCTCCAAAGACCCCATTGCTAAAGAAATGCTAATATCAGTTTTGATACAACATTCTATAAAACCAAATGCAAAAGGTTACACTGAGCAGAAAGTTTCAACTCCAAAACGAAAAAAAAAGTGTTTTATGTTTCAAAAACTAAAACATTAGGGATGTCATCAATAATGTCATTTTAGATACTGCCATCAATGATGCAGTAAATTATGTAATAAAAACATGCCATAAGTGATGTAATATGTGAGGTCATAAGCAGTGATGGCGGGGGAAAAAGTTATAGTCAGCTCTACTAACTATCACTGATGAACTTCTGTGTTTTTTTAGCTTAAAACATTATATTGACACTGAAATTTTCACCTAACTATAACGTCACTTTAACCTTTGTTTTTAAAAACAAAATCAGATCTTATTATCATACCTAACTATAAGGTCACTTTAACCTTTGTTTTTGTGTGAATTTCTAGGTTTTTTTTTAACAGAAAGTAATATTATATTACCAAACATAAAGCTAACTCCTTGCCGACAAGCAAATGCCCCACCAGACAGCCAACCCCAGCCATGCACAGCCTTCGGTTGCATGGTGTGTGGTGGCCGCAGGCCCTGCATCAAACCCCCTAGGCACCTCATCCTCTTTGCTATACAGTAATTATAGGGGCGGGGGCACGTGGTCCACCTCCCAGAGACTTAAAAGGCCCTGGGGACCCAATTGCCTGGGTGCAAACATATTTATATTAGTTTTCCCGAGCCCAAATGGGCCCCATGGACCTCATCCTCTAGGGACATACATTAATTATAGGGGAGAGGGGCACATGGCCCCCTTGCTGAGTCAAATTGTGTCCAGTGACCCTATTCCCCAGGGCCATTCATTAATTATAGAGGAGGGGGCTCATGCCCCCCATTCCAGTGCCTGAAGAGGCTTAAGGACTACATGTCCCTGGGCCAAACATATTTATATTAGGGGAGGGGGTACATGGCTCCCCTCCTGAACCCAAATGGGTCCCAGGGACCCCATTCCCAGGACAAATAATAATAATAGGGAGTTGAGCTCGTGGGCCCACTCCCTGAGCCTTAATAGACCCTGGAGACCCAATCCCCTGGGGCATTATACCATAAAAAAGGGAAGGGGGCCACCTGGCCCCTTCCTGAGCCTTTGTTGGCCCTAGAACCTCATCCACCGGGGCCCAATGTTATAAAAAGGGGAGGGCAACCACGCGGTCCACCTCTCTGAGCCTTAATAGCCCCAGGGAACTCCATTCCCCAAGGTTGAATTCACTTATAAAGGGAAGTGGGCATGCAGCCCCTCCCTGAGCCTCCTTGAGCCCTGAGGCCCCTATCCTCAGGGGCAAGAGGTGGATGCCCCCATCCACAAACCACTAGTTGGCGCATGGTGTGGGATCCGGCATTGTTCCCTCCTCAAGGGTGCTGGCTCCCTACGGGCGGGAGCAATGTATGTTTCCCTGCCTGCTGGGGTGTGGTCAGGGAACCAGAAGTTGGTTCCCACTCAGTGGGAGCATTTTTAAATCTCTCATAGGGTGGGAGCAGATATGCCTTCCCACCCGTGCTCCTGCATTCAGGGAAGGCATGTTTGCTCCCATCTGGAGCAAGATTTTAAAATGCTCCAGCCACACGAGAGCAAGCATATATTTCCCTGCCTGCACTGATGCGACCAGGGAGCCTACTCTGTCCCAACAGTGGGCTCTATGGGGCAGCCCCCTCCCTTTAAAGTTAAGATCGGTCCTGATGGATGGGGTCCCTGTGGCCTGTAGCGGGCCAGGGAGAGAGGCAGCCTGTCCCCTTTTCCTTTAAAGTTAAGTTTGGTCCCAGGTGATGAGATCCACTGGGCCTTTTAAGTCTTGGGGAGTGGGGCGTCATGCGGCCACCTCCATTTTTAATTAAATTTGGCTCTGGGGGATGTGGTCCCCGGAGCCACACAGTCCCCCCACCCCTTCATTACATTTTGGGCACGGAGAGGTAGACCGCACATCCCCTCCCCTGAAATTACCTACCCGGCCACGGGGATGGGTTCCCCGGGGCCTTTAAAGACTCAGGGATGGGATCCCTATTCATCCACCCCAGCCCAAATATTTACAAAAAAGGCAGGCTGCCATTGTCTTGCTTTTTTTACAATCCTGCAGGAGTCCATAGGATTGCTTAAAATGGCTGATTTGTTTTTATTTTGGCCCAGGGGTGGACCCTCTGGGACACCCCACAAGACCTGGGGGTGCTGGGTATCCTTACTCTGCCCACTTATACTTCTATTAAAAACACAATACAGGTCAGGGACTAAATCCCCAAGTCCTCTAATGGCTGCCAGCAAAGTTTTCTTCCTGTTTCTGGCAGCCAATCAGAGCGCTCGCTCCCACTGGAGTGTGTCTCCGACAGCTGCAGCCCGTGCAGGTAAGAGCGGTGGAGCGGTGGGGCCAAGTGGGGGGGATTTCGACAGATAACGACGAGGGAAACTAATTATTTATTTACTTTTCTCTCGTCATAGTCTGTCGAAATCCTTCCCACCCGGCCCTACCGCTCTTACCTGGAAGGGCCGAGGCTGGTCTCCGAATTTGCCAATAGAATAAATGCCCTCTGGGCCAATCTAATCACTCTTTGTTATAAAATCCCAAGAGTCCCTCGAACCCAACCATCTAGATATACAAATATATATTTGCACTTTAATTTATCAAAAACTACTGAAAGGATGTACACCACATCACAAAGAGCACACTTTCTGGACCAAGATCGAGCATCCTGCCAAAATTGGTGTAATTACCTTCAGTATATCTGTTCAGTCTATGTAAAATGCATGGGGATTTTGTGTTTTGGGACCCCCTCTTTTCTCGGCCCCCACTTGATGGATCACGCCAAGCTTTACCTGCACATACTAGGCAAAAAAGAGAAACGTTTTGGAAAGCTTTGTGGAGATTAGTCAAAAGGTGCCAATGTTATCAGCAAAACAAATAAGGCATTTCCCATGGAAGCCCTGACCTAACTATAACTATGCAGAGGCGACTGCCACTGAATAATATATATATATATATATATATATATATATATATATATATATATATATATATATATATATATATATATATATATATATATATATATATATATTAAAGGTACATAGATGTGGTGTTAAGAGTAGTAAATCATTCCTTCTCTCTGTGCTCTTATCTTTTGATATGTGTCCCTCAATAGTGTGTTAATGATATTCTATCCTGTTCATATTTGAGATTTGATATCCCCATTAAAATTTGAATTCTGACGGACCTGGTAACTCTTTAGATTAGATTAATTTAGTATTACCAGATTAAATAAATCATTGCAAAACAAGATCAGCCAATCATACAGCATACAAGTGTTAAAACCAAATCTTGCTATCCTACTGCAATCAATGACCTGTGTTGTACTGAAACACAGTAAAAGCCATCTGTGTCATAACAGGTAATAAAATACATTCTACAGATTTTGTTTTATAAAAACAAGTATGTGCGCCTCTCATGATAATCCTTCTTATTGTACTGTACATGTTAATCAAATAATTATTTAAAAGAGAGTTTAAAAGGTTGCTGTGACCAAATATTGAATGAGTTAATTTGTGCAGACTAATTAAAAAGTGCTAAAAAGTCATAGAACACTGCAGTATGGACAACTTGTGTAGTATTGTAAAGAAACATATGCACAAAAGGGGGTCGTAAAGTGCTACAGTACGAACACTTCAAGTGCCCTCATGATAAAATAAGAGTGTATGTGTTCAAAATTGAGTGAGACGGTGTCCAATATAAAAACATTGCTAAGGAAACCCAGTTAACACTGTAAGCTTACTGCTTGACATCACAGATTTTGCTTTGTCCTGGAATTGTATTTTATGGGTCATTCCTGAATATGCACTCTGTCTGCCACACCAGGTTCATTTATAGAAGTGAGGGTGTCAAGGCCAGGCATTTATCCACTGTGTCCATAAATTTTATGAACATCGCCATGGCAAATGGTGGGCTAACTTGCACAAAGGTATAACATTACAACGCAAACATTTACAACGCATGCCTTTAAAATGCAGTTTTTACATTGCAGCATCCATTACAATGCATTATTTTACATCGCATGCCATCACAATGCATTTTTTGAAACTACACTTACAGCGTATTCCATGACATCGCATTATACCATTACAACGCATGCCATTACATTGCATTTAAGGTAAGTGTTGGATAGTGTTGGGGTAAACATTACTATTTCCACTCCAGTGAGTGCAACAGTAGAGTAAGTGTTGGATAGTGTAAGGGTAAAAACTGTGAGTTGTAATGGTATGCGTTGTAATGGTATGCGTTGTAGTGACATGCTTTGTAATGACATGCGTTGTAGTGACATGCGATGTAATGGCTGCGTTGTAATAGCATGTGATGTAAAGGATGTTGCGTTGTAATGACTGTGTTGTAAAGGTAGTGTAATGTAATGACTGCATTGTAAAGGTTGTTTCCCCCTTGCACCAGTGCTTAGTTTGTAAAATAATAAGTGCCAGGTCCCTGACCAGGAGGCCACTGCAGTTTGCACCACCCACGGCCCTGTCATCACTGCCAATTATGGTACCAGAATGACTACTAACCATCTCTCTCGCCTGCAAGTGTGACAGTTCAGATTATTCCAGGTCCCCAAAGCTAAAGGAATGGCTAGGGAGGCAAATATTAGTATTTTTTTAAATTATTCTGCTCATCTCTAAATTAGATGAGCAGTGCCACCATGTGACAGAGTGTCATAAGAATGGTGATGACAATTAAGTGCCGTGCGGAGCACCGGAAACCATTTAAGTGCCAGTACCGAGCACCGGAAACCACCAGCTCAAATTAAGCACTGCCTTGCACACTGAAAGTTAGCGTATGTCAGCATGCTCTGACACCATTAATTGAGAGAAGAGCTGCACATGCATAAAATGTGTACTAGCGATTCTTTTTGGTTGTTACAGAGACGGCACAGCTTTGTCGAAGGTTGCGGCAACCACTTTGGCAATGATGGAGTGTCAATACATTGGCAAAGCTAAATTACAGCAGCCGGGTCTTATAATAGCATTTGAAGTTCTCTGTCAAATATGCTTGTGGCACCAGGTGGTTGTTGGTGTTAATGGTCATTAATGCTTCTGTGTCGAAATGACTCCTTATCAGTAACGAACAAGATGCGGCTTACTTGCTTAGAGAGATAATGTTTATGAAGATGCGGCTTACTTGCTTATAGAGATAATGTTTATGAAGCTTTTTATTAGAGGTTGGTCCCATAATGAATCAGCTTTGACTGTTGAAAGTGTGTCTTTTAGTACAGTTGCCCCGAGCATTCTGGGATGGATTTGCATGTATTTTCCTAAATTAGGATCTTTAGGGTCTCGGTGTCAGTTCGACACAGTATTACAGGAGCCCTGATTTATGGGCCAGATCTTGTTCAGTTACACCAAATTCAAGCCTTATTTGTGTCTCTGAGCCATCTCCTTTTCCAGTGGGACATTTAAAAACGATGTTAATTTATTTGGAAAAGCTTTGGCTCCATAGGTCAAGGTTGGAAGGTTTGGGAGTTTTTTCCAAAGTAAGGACCTATTGACATGGTCGAATGCCTTTGAGAAGTCGATACAGCAGGCGTAAAGCACCTGGCTTTTGCTCATTGTTCTTCCCACGAGCACTTGAAGTGCTGCCATATTATTCAGAGGGCTTGAGTCAGGCTTAAAGCCAGTCTAGTTAAAAGAAATTTGCTTCTCGGAACCTATCCATGATTCTAAATCTTCCAAAAAGAGCCTTGCGGAGCATTTAGCCTCTGCGTCCAGCAAGACAATCAATCCATAGCTCTCTGGGTTTGCATGAGAATCCTTTTTGTAAATTGGGTGCAGCACAGAGCCAAGCCAGGAAGTGGGAACTGAGTTTAATTCAAGGCAATAATGAACCAATTTTTTAAAAGCTGCTATCCATAATGTTATATCTTGTAAAAAATATTCGCTGGCAGGCCAGGGACGCTGTCACTTCTGCTTTTACTGAATACATTCTCGACGTCTTTTTCCTGGTTCTCCATGGGTGGCCAGGATGAGTGAAGAGAGGTCAACTGAGAGCCTGGTGTGTCCCTGGAATACAAGGACTGGATGTACGAAATCCAGGACTGGAGCTCCACAACATTCCCTTCAATTCTTGGGATTGGATTTTTGAATCACTTGATCAGGCTCCAAAAGACTAAATGGCTTTTACTGGAGCTTGCCCTGTGGAATTCTGTCCAGATCTCATTTTCATTATTTTTCTTTACTACCCAGCGTGGATTTTTATAGGCTTTCCTTAGTATTTAGATTTTTTTTCTGACTATTAAGTCCCTTGAGGATTTTTAATGGCCTTGGCTTGCTTGTCCAGATATTTCTTTTTGTTTCTCAGTGTTTTTGTGTTGTGTTTTTGTGTACCAATTCTTAATTTGCTGCTTTCTTGGGATGTATTGAGTGGTTGTATGAACTCTGAGATAATGCTTGAGCTCTGTTTTGGCCCTTTCCCAAATTTAAAGGGGGTTTCCATCAGTCCAAAGCATGATGTCTTTGGCCTCTTGACATTCTTTATATCGACCATGCAGTTTAGGGCACATGAACTCTTAAATGTGTGTCGACTTGCGAGGCAATGTGTTGTGTGGAGTTGTGAATGCTCATCCGGTCTTGAAGTAATATGTTTTGCGGGTGATGGTTGCTTTCACATCTGGGGATTATTTTGAAAGGGGCTGACCTTGCAAAACAAGGGAACGGATGCAAAAGTGTAATTGAGTGTAATTGAGTGTTGAGCTGTGTGGCTTACCTTATGAGGTCAGGCCATTAGGCTGTCGGGGGCTATGCAGCCTTTGAGAGCCCGGAGGCCAATGCCCTCTAGGAAGCTAAGGAATGAATGATCAGATTTTGGAGGACAAACATTGTTGATGATATCCACCACTCCCTCGATAAGGGGGAGGCCTTCCTTCTCATTCTTCTTGACCTCTCGGCTGCTTTCGATACTGTAAACCACTCTGCCTTACTTAACACCCTAAAAGATCGATTTGGCGTCAATGGTCTTGTTCTTGAATGGTTCACCTCCTTCTTTCAATACAGAACCCAACAAATTAAAATCAGCAATTGCCTTTCGAAACCTATGCAGGTCTCCTTGGGTGTTCCCCAGGGCTCTATTCTCTCTCCTTCTCTATTTAACCTCTTTATGGAACCCCTCACCCTCATTCTAAAGCAAGCAGCAATCAACTATCCCCTCTATGTGGATGATACCCAGCTTTACTATAAAATCAATTCCCATGCAGACATTCTTCACCTCAATGATGCCCTGACTAAGATTCAACAATGGTTCCATCACAATCAACTTAAACTCAATCCTAAAAAAACAGAAGTAATTCTCTTTGCTCCTAAAAATAACTGACTCCCCATTCAACATTGGATCTCTGATCTTAAAGCCCTCAAATGCTCCTTGTCTACCTCTAGCTCAGTAAAATCCCTCGGAACAAGTATTGATCAAAACATCAGCCTTTCTCCCCACAAAAAAATGCAGCTAAAAGCGCTCTCTTTTCTCTACATCACCTCAAGAAAATTAAACCCTTCATTCCTGTTGATGACTTTAAATCTGTTGTTCAATCATTAGTACTCTCTAGATTGGACTATGGTAACGCCACTCTCTCTGGAACACCTAAAGTCCACTTAGTCCCAATCAAGTCAGTCCTTAACCTTGTGGTAAGGCTTATTTCTGATTGTAAGAGGTTTGATCACATCTCTCCCATCCTCAAAGATCTCAAATGGCTTCCTATCGAAGGCAGATCCACCTACAAGAATGCGTGCATTACGCATAAAGCCTTGCATCTTCAAACCCCACTGTATCTCTCACAAAAACTTCACAAAGCGGGCTGTGCCAGAGAAATGAGGAGCACAAATACCCTCATTCTGGTACCTCCCTTGGTAAACAAGAAATCAACCCAGTCACGATCTTTCTCCGGAAACGCGCCTACTATCTGGAACTCACTCCCCAAAGACCTACGTTGCGAACCCCTCCTACCTCAGCCTCAAAAAAGATCTCAACCAACATCTTCTCTACAAATACTGGGGTCCTCTCCTCCCCGCCTCTCTCCCTCACATATACTTCCACCCTCCTTCTACTAGTCCTCATATTATCACCACCTACTCCTACATGCTATCTCCTCTCCTTTCACCTTCCTCGGTTCCACCCTACCTACATACTTTTCCCCCATCATCTCTGGCTACCCACGCTTGCACAAGTATCCAAATCATGGTTATGGATTATATGTACTTCTGATCTTCTTGTCCATGTAGTTATTGTTCATTGCATTTTGTTCATATTTTTTTTCACCCTTTTCCTTTTTGTATGAATGTAATATTACAATCTATTTCTACTTCTAATTCCTGTAAAGTGCTCTGATACCTTTGGATCTAACCAGCGCTATAAAAAACAGTTTAAATAAAATTAAAATAAATACAAATAAATATGAAGGGCAAGATTTGTTGTCGGATTTCCCATTTGGCGTGTACTTTGTTCAAGATTCGATCCCTCAAATCCTACTTGGCAAGTTTAAGTTAAAGTCTCTTGCTAACATCCATGGGATGGGACGTGGACTGATAATAGTTGTTCCAACAAGCCCTCTATTAACGTTATTGAGTGATGCTTTTCAGGAACTCTTGGATGTTCAGTACTAGAAGTGGGCCTCTGGCTGATACGAACTTCCAGTTGTTAATTTTAAAGCCCATCATGCACGAAGTGTTTAGGTTCAGTTCTGATATGCTTAGGGCACTATTGATTGCTACATAAACAGAAAGCCCTCCCTTCAGTAGACCTCCGTTCAGCAGGTGAATTAAACCCTTTAAAACCCTTTGGGGGAAAATCCTTATCCGACAAAGATTCTTGCAGGCATATTATTTCATTGGATGATAGAAAATCTTCCAGATCCGGGTCAAACAATATAATTTCTATCCCTGATATATTCCAGGAGATCACTGATATAACACTTTAGTTGTTGTTACTTTGAATTTTTCCTCGGCCATAAATTCATGCCAAGTCCTTGAGGTTCAAGGAAAATGGGATTCACCGCCAATCATCTTGCGACACGTTAGAATCCTTGGGTCCTTGGGTTTTTGACCAAGTAATCATTAGGTTTGCTGCTGATGAAAGAATCCTTAGTGACTGTGGCCCTTCTTCTTGATGACAGTGTATTCAGGCCGTGTCTTTCTTTTGTGGCAATGAGGGCTTCACAGTTTTGCTGGTGGATGTTGAATATTGATTTGATGTATCTTGGATTCTAGCAGCCAATTGTATGTTTGAGTTAAGTGCTCCTATATTGGTTCTCTTCTCCTGTTTTTCAGTTTCTTGTTCCTGTGCAAGTGTGGAATTAGAGATCGTGTGTGGCGCAGCGAAGATGGGATAACATTTGGCAGTTGTCTGTTTTAATCGTAAGGCTTTTGCTGCATTTTCCTTTCTTTTATGTTGTTCCCTCCTTCTCTTTATTTTGCCCTTTGTCAAATCTGGAATTATTGTCTCTGCTTGTGCTGAGGACAGGACCACTACCTCAAGTTTGCTTTGCAAATGTGGTTCTGTATTAGTATTTGAAACATTTTGGGGGTTATTATCCCAATTAGGACTCTCTGTTGTCAGCTGTTCATTGGGCAGATGGGCTTTTTCTTGTTTTTCCAGGGTAGTAAGAGACAAGTTGCAAATTGATGTTGTTTGAGGGATTCAGCCTGGGTTGTTGCATTCGTGTTTTTAACCTCACTTTCCAAACTAGCCAAAACAGATGGTAAATATGTTACGTAGACTACTTGCTAGCCACTCCACCCAGAAGCTGTGCACAAATGACCTACACAACTATGATGATCTACAAGGACATGCAACTTTTACTGCATCTCATCAAACAGATACAAAGATTTGGGGTGGAGCCAAGAAGGGAAGCACATTTTCGCAAGCACGGATGGAGTTGTCATCATCCCACATGAAAAGGAGCAGAAGGAATCTTTGATTCAGTCAGCCCACCTCCAAGCACAGGGCATCCCTTCTTGTGAAAAGAAGGGATGGGGACTGAATGGATAAAATATATTCACAGAGAGAAAATGTTAGGGAGAACCTAGTTGGAGATAGGCTTCACAATCAATTACCGAACAAGCTATAGCTAGGAATTATACAAATATATAAACTTTAACTATAAAGTCGTCGTCAGCATAGTTTTTTAACTTCTGAGTCCTAATGCGAGGACTTAATATTACCACCCATTTCCTTTTCTGTTTTTCTGGAGTACCCGTGCTGTTTAAATTATTTTCACTCATTAATTCATTTATCCTGCACTCTAATCAGAGCTCAGCAGCATATTGAAATGGTATGATCCACAAAGTTAACTCAAACTACTATAAGGTGCACAATTCAAGTGACTTCTGGCAGACAGGGTGTGAGAAATATGCATACCTACTGAGCTACTAATCCTAACATAGGTGCCCACCTGGGGTGTAACAATTAAATACTCATGAAGCAAGGATAATGAGTGTGAGAAATTGTGTTACTGGTTGAGGGGGCTGAAACCCTTACTCAATCAGAAACCACAATCCTTGTCAGAGAGAGGCACAAGCAAACCCCAAATTAACCTTTGCTCAACACTCTGGTAGCTTGGGACAGAGCAGTCAGACTTAACTTAAAGGCAATTTGTAAAGTATTTATGCAACACTTCAAACAGTATTAAAGTGAAAACAAAACACAAGAAAAACCCCACACCAATTTAGAAAAATAGATTACATTAAAAAATAAAATCAAGACTGAAGAGTTGTTATTTGAGGGACAATATTTATACCTGTGCCTTCTTTTGAAGTAGGGGAAGCTTCTAGAGGTGTCCCTTTGAAGTCCCCAGGCATCCTGCCTTCCCTGTCCTGGCTCCAGACTAACTACAGGAGGTATGCAGCACTTTGTGTGGAGGTAGGACATGGCCTATTCAAGTGTAAGTAGGGCTGTGCCCAGCTCCGCCCTCCGATCCTGCCAGTGATAGTTCGATCATGCACACCTAAGGTTCATATTGTGTGTGACTGTCTAAGAGGAATACTCAAAGCCCAACTGTCAACTACACCCAGTCAGGTGACCCAGAGACAGGCTGCAGGCCCTAAGTGGCTAAGGCAGGAAAATGCATCTTTGTAAAAGTTCCTTTTGCTTTTGTTGCCATAAGTGGGAAGGGTATGCCCAGACGTGGGTCCCCTGCTCACTGCACAACTGGATTCAAACTAGCCTAGCTGATGAAGGGTGATGCCCCGGAATCGGTCCCAGGATGATTGTTTCCGGTCCAGGGAAGACCTGGCTTGGCAGTTCGGGGTGGACTGTTCCCATGAGGAACAGGGTCAAGACTGATGTGGCTGTGTCCAAACTAGGTTGGTGTGGTAAGCAAAAGACTGATGGATTAAACCCAGTTCCTTGTGATTGGGGGTGAATGTTTGCATTGTTCAGCATTCCAGCCATCATTTGTTCCTTTTGCATCTTTCTAAAAGTGGCATAATTAAAATGGAATTGAAAATCCAACTTCACCGTGAGAGAGGGTTTTTCATTAAAACTCCAAAGAAACCAAACATGAACTGGATACCTGCTCCCATTTGGAAATTATCACTTATTAACTGTAACAAGGTACCTTCAATGTTATCTTATGGGAGATCTAGGCCCTGCTGTAGCAAATTTAGTACCATGACTAAGCTTTAATGTTAAAAATTACATGTCCAACATTTTAAATACACTGCATTCTGCCCTCTGGGCTGTCCAGGGCCTACCCTAGGAAAGACATACATGTATTAAAAAGGAGGATTTGGAACTGGCAAATGGTTTATTTTTCCAGATCAACATGGCAGTTTAAAAAGTGCACACACAGGCTGCAATGGCACACCTGAGACATGTTGAAAGTGCTACTTAATTGGGTGGCACAAACAGTGCGGCAGGACCACTAGCAGCATTTAATTTACAGGCCCTGAGCACAGGTAAAGCCACTTTACTTGGGACTTACAAGTAAAGTAAATATGGCAATTGTGAATTAGCCAATTGTACCATGTTTTAAGGTTATGGCACAAGCACTTTAGCACTAGTTAGAATGGTAAAGTGCACAGAGTCCTAAGAGCCAACAGAAACGGGTTCAGTAAACAGGAGGATGAAGGCGAAAAGCTTGGGAATGACCCTGCAGAAAGAGCCAAGTCAAACAATGAGGATTAGAACATTAAAACACATAGTCATCATATAATACTTACTAAGGTAAGAGGCATGGGATTAACAAAAGGAAGTGCTTGTTCATAGCACATGTTCTGCATTCTCTAAAGCTCCTTCTTGCAGGAGTTGTGTGGAGCAAGATCAGTAGGACAATTTAAACAAAGATTCATGAACAGAACATACAGTAACAACAGGGTGACCTATAGCATATAGCTGAATACTAAGAGCCTCATTTGGAGTGCACCTGTTAAACCTAGTTTGAACGGTAACTAAAATCTCACTTAGAGACTTGGGCTGCTGAAAGCAATGCCTTAACAACAAATATGGTAAATTGCGTGGCGAAGCATGTTATGTCAATGGAGTCTAAGGATGTGTGATATTAAATATGCTGCCCTGGAGATTTGGTGAATCAAAGTCATTGACAGTATCTTTGGTCAAGGGAAGAGGTAGTCAGGCATGGAAGACTATGGCATGATTAATAGAACCTTGAACAGTGGCCTCTGCTGGATACTCAGTCAGCTGCAGAATATGATAACCACAGATATAGTCTAGAATGCAAAGTGACCATCACCTTGACGGAGTACAGAACAGGACAGCCTTACATCGGACATCTTTGTCTGCATGTGGCCTAACTGAGACCGCTGCATAGCCATGGTGCTTATTTATTGTTCATTCCATTAATTACTCTAATTTATTTGGCTGTTCCATGGTTTTCTGTCAAAGAGACCATCCCCCTCACCCTGTCTATCAAGTTTATCTATGTGCCGCACCCTAACACCATGTGGATACCATTTTAAAACACTAGAAAACTATAGCATGAATAATGTATACTTACACATGGTCACAGCACGAGTGCTTATATAAGGCCACCCATCTGCATCTGTAAATTATATATGTTGTAGTTTATACATGTCAGTGCTTTATATTTACATACATTGCTGCTTATGCCTTTTTTCCCAACTGTACATATGGGGACGGATTCACAGAACTAACTTAAGACAAAATCCTAAACTTACTACTTTTGGTATTCACAGAAGTTAGGATTTCGTCTTAAGTTTGTCTTAAGACAAACTTAAGACAGACTTAAGACAGACTTAAGACAGACTTAAGACAAACTTAAGACAAAATCCTAACTTAAGTCTGTCTTAAGTGTTTCTTAAGTCTGTCTTAAGTCTGTCTTAAGTTTGTCTTAAGTTTGTCTTAAGACAAACTTAAGACAAAATCCTAACTTTTGTGAATACCAAAAGTAGTAAGTTTAGGATTTTGACTTAAGTTAGTTCTGTGAATCGGGCCTATGTATATTATATACAATGTATAAAGTGTGCATAAATTTGGTTATACAAGTCCTGAATTTTTAATTTTTAATTTAATGGCACGCTGTATTCATTGCAAGGTTAAATCCCATGTCCAGTCCCATTAAACAGCTATGGAAACGGCCATTGTTTTAATCTCTAAACTGAGGTTCAAAGTTAAGGGAAGGTTGCCACAAAATCTCTTCCCAAATATGACATCCTTCCCTTTTGCACTCTTCACCTTACGAAAAAGTGGAATGTGGTGTTCTGGACGACAAAGCCACTGCCAGCTCTGCCATTAGGAAGATGGATCTGTTGGACATGATGCTGATGCAATGACACCTGACACTATTTCCAATGATGTTGCCCTTATTCACCAAGTGAACCACTAATGTCCAGCATGGGAAAACGTCTAGCCTTAAAATGTCCATGCAGTACATTACAAAAGCTCCAAGCATGTCATGGACATTTTTAAGTGGGTATGGGAAATCTTCCCCTTCAGTCTAGGGGTGCGGTTCCAGCAGCCACCTGCCATCACGACACACCCACTATGTAGCAGAGATAGAGTGGAACTGCTGCCACAGATATTTCTTCCTGAAGAGGCTCCATACATGCAGACAGGAACCATTTGTGCGACAAAGCCCCTTCTTCTCTGATGTAATCCTAAACTCAGGTGAGGAGAGTTTCCTCTGTCACATTAGCAGACTGTCAGGTAGGCCGCCAAAGCCCAAATCAAAGACTTAAGGGCTGATTACGATAGCGGTGAACCCACCACCAACAGGCTGTCAGTGGTGGGTTTACAGACATTGTGAGGTCATTTCCCGCCCGCCATATCATAATGGCGGGCGGGTATGTGGCGGTCGGAAACTCCGACCACCAAGTATCCAATGGGCTCCTTGAGCCCACCGGTGCTGTGGAGGTCCACATAGTCCCATATATGGCGGCGGTGCCTACCAGGCACCGCCGTTGTGATTACAATGCTTCATCCCTGCCAGCCTTTCCATGGCGGTTCACCCGCCATGGAAAGGCTGGCAGGAATGGACTTTGGGTGCCCGTAGCGGGCCCTCCTTTAACCAGGGCACTTCAGTTTTGGGTTTTGAGACACCATAGTTTCCCTGCACCATGTGGCAGGCACTGCATGGTGCCTGCCACGTAGTGCAGGGAAATCTAAAAAGTGAATTTTTAACATTGCGGCGGGTGCTGTAGTTTTCGTCAGAGCGGTGGCACAGCAGTCCAAACTGCCGCACTACCCCTCCACCAAAGCTTGCGCGGCCCGTGTAGTGCTAGAGGCACTCTTGTGGTTTGACACCCAGTTATGACCTTTGACTACCATTATTTTAACTGACTTTAGTGTGTTATTTTATCCTAGCCTGGATGTTCGACGGTCCTGCGTATGACATACTTCTCTTCTTTCTTGTAATCTTGCTGTCTTTCAGTGTGCGCTGTCACGGAGTAGAACAACCTTGACAAGAGCAGAGCGTGTGGGTTGTGCATTTGAAAGCATGAGAGGGAGAGAGAGTTGTGGAATGTACCTTTTGGTCTCAAAGTGCAGTGTTTTAGGCAGTGATGCACACATGTGCTCAGTGTTGTACATTGAGAGATGCAGTTGTGTACAGTTGTGCATTGTGTTGTACATTGGCTTTGACATGGCCTCATGTCATCATGACTTTGCCTTGCTTCAGCTTTTCTGCGTGCACAGCAGCGCTTGCAAGTTGCTTAGGTTATTCACGTTGAAGGTCTTTGTTTTTGTGAGGGATTGTTTATGTATTCTGAAAGGCTTTTGAGAGCTTCGTCAAGATAGAGGCTGGAACATGCGAGATTTGGAGAAGGGGACGTGAGAGCTCCTTCCTGACATTGGAATGTTTGCTTGGAGCCTGGCCAGTTCTAGTAAGATTCCTCTGGCCCGGGGGAGAGGTCTTTCTCTAACCTTCTAATGTGTTTAAAGCTGAGGGTTGTGGACTTAGAAACCGGGAGATTTGGAATCCGAGTGAGGACGGACGCGTCTATCTCGGAGCGTGGACCCTGGTTGCTGAGGCTCTCAAACCACGGCTTTTTAGCTTCCCCAGTCTGAGATGCAGTGTTTGCACTGGGTGATGTATTGAGTTTTGATTATTGGCATTGTGATGTTTGGCCAGTGGCTTTGATCATTTGAGGTGTTTTCTTTGTGAGGTAGGTGGGAGTTTAGGTGCACATCCAAAGTAATCATCTGATGTATATATATACAGGAGATCATGTGAGAAAACTACGCACACTGGAATCTAAATACATTATCAAGCTGCAAACAAAAATGCAGAGAGGACTTAACAATGAAGAAGAAATGTGGGTCCATAGAGGCTAAAACCTGATCCCAGTTGGGTGCAATACTGTCCAATATGTTCTTAAGTAAGAGCTATGAGGTGGTAAAGATCAGTTATGGCTACTTAGTAACAAAAGCTATTGAGAAAACCAAGGCAAACTGTAAAGAAATGTTAAGTGGAAGGATGACTCTTTTCGTGTATAAAATATATATGTATATGGATATATACGTAAAGGGTTGTTAACTAAAACTAATCTGTGTTCACCATCGGCAATGCCCAGAAAATGATAACAGGCAGATAAGCTAGACTGCGAGGTTGGCCCATACAGGGCGTAATGATGGTACGGCGGCTTGGAATAAGTTTAAAAACTTTGGAGATTCAAATAGCGGAATATGAATTAAATTTCCGCTTATGACGGCGTCATGCAGATTGATTATTGTAGCTGAAATTTTTTTGGGGCTTAAGTGACCGTTACAAATTGTTTTTTTCTGTATCACAATATAAATAATTTGAGAACAATGATAGAGCATTGGATTACAGAAGTAGAATGTTGTATCAATATCAATTTGGTCTAATCTCCTTTAAGTAAACCCTTACAAGATGGCCGCCACAATAATGTAACTTCTCTCTGTTTATTTTTATTTTCATTTTTTTGAGATTCACAAGTCACTTTCTATATCTATGAATTGTATAGCACACCTTTATTTAAACCCACAATGTAAACCTGTCAAGTTGACACTGACGAAGGCGGCAACGCCGAAACGCGTTTGTTAACTTTGATGCAGAAACGACCTAAATAAATTGTATATTTTGCTTGGAGATCGTAGATGGCTCAGAAGTGCTCTCTGTTGGAGAGGATCTATGTATAAGAGAACCCATTTTGTGGAATAATACGCGCATTCCCCCGTGCACTGAGCAAGCACCCGCGGCGCTGAGGTGCAACGGCTGGTGGACTTGTGTTTTGGAAAAAAAAAAAATATATATATATATATATTATCTACTGGCGGTCGTCAGTAGATAGTTATAGTTAGGACCGAGTTTCCATAGGAAATCTGAAAATTCTATTTTGAAAAACTTTGGCGCCGGTTGACGAATCCTCGCGAACGTTTCAAAACTAATGGGGCGCTCCGCTCAGCTCCTACCCTGAAAGTCTCGAGGTGATTCGTCAAGCGCGGGCTGAGAAAAAAGGGGGGTCCCAAAACGCGTTTTCCCCATGCATTTTCCCATAGGACCTTTAGTCGAAGGTACAGCCCGAACGGCTGAACAGAATTACTTGAAATTTGGCAAAGAGGTAGTCCTCAGGTCAGGGATGTGCCTTTTGCATATATGGAGTCAATCTGTTCAGTAGTTCCTGAGAAAATTGCAGTTAAAAGTACATAAATATCTATAGGCGCGCACCGTGCGCGCACCGTGCCCGCACCGTGCGCGCACTTTAACGTGCGCGAGCGTAATTCTGATTGGTGGTTACATGTCAGTCAACGTTCGAATCGGTCGAAATCAGGAAGTGTCGGCCGCCATTTTGTGTGTTTTGTGTCTGACAGTGAAAAAGAAAGGTGGAGAACGTGAAAAGGGGGCAGGGTAGAGAGTTCCTGACCCCCTAGTCTTTGTCAGGGGGTCCCTGAAGGACCCCGAAAGGTGAAAAAAACATTTTTTTTTTCAAAAAATCGCGGTGTGCGCGCACGGTGAAAAACCTTTAAAAAATATATATATATAAAAAATATAATAACACAAACATAACTTAGCATTTAAAAAACCTTACAAATTCACTTAAAAAACCATAGGTTTCACACACGTTATAGTTAGGAATTAGCATTTAAAAAACCTTGTAAATTCACTTAAAAAACCATAGGTTTCACACATGTTATAGTTAGCTGGACATTTCACTCGTAAAAAACCATTGAAATTCCCCCGTTATAGTTAGTTCAGATAACTATAACTCGCGCGACCACCACTCTATCACAAGGATGATGTCATCAGTGATGTCATCAGTGATGCCACTGACCATGTCATGAGTGATGTAATATGTGACGTTATGAGCAGTGGATTGCGGGCGCGCGAGTTATAGTTATGTGAACTAACTATAACGGGGGAATTTCAATGGTTTTTTACGAGTGAAATGTCCAGCTAACTGTAACAAGTGTGAAACCTATGGTTTTTTAAGTGAATATATATATATATATAGCTATATATATATATCTATATATATATATATATATATTATATCTTTCTGATCTCTTGCAGGACGTCCAGTATATTTGCTTGAGTCTTATCTCATATTATTTGCTGCTTGTTTATTAATCAGTATTATTCATGCAGTTAGGTTAATATTGCTTGCATATAAACATGTATATCTCTTTGTATATTTGAATCTTGTTGCATTTGACATCTGGGAGAGCCTTTCTGTTAGAGAGCATTGTGTAAAATAAAACCCCAAGCCTTATTCTAAAGAGAGAGAGTCCTTGCATTTTGTGAAATATAACCCTTTTCTAAAGGTGTTTGTTTTGTGTTAAAGTCTTTGGCTGCGCCGGGTGTTGGGCTACCGTATGGAAGATTCTGTATTATCTGAGAGGCGAAATCAAGACAGCCCACCAGATTATGACTTTAGTAGTCTGGCAGGCAGTCCGTGTGGCGGTCCCATGTCAGTGCCTCTTTTAAAGGCAGTGGTGCCATTAAAAAAGGCACTGCAATGGGACCGCACTACAAGGTTCCTGCACCGCGTGGACTCGAAAGTACATGCCGTGCAGGAACCTATGTGCATGCACACAGGGGGGCACATGTTATCCCCCACTGTGTGCATGCACATATGTTTGAGGCACAGGGGATTTGACTCCGCCAGTGTTTTCATGGTGGTGGAACTGCCATGAAAAGCCTGGCTGAGAGGAAACTCGTAAAATGCTTGGCAGGACCGTGGCGGTCTCGCCAAGCATTTTGCGGCCTCTGACCGCCACCCCTAAACCAGGGAACAGCGGTTCCCTGGTGGAGCCGGCGGTCCCAGGGCGGTCCAATTGCCCAAGTTGTAATCAGGCGGTTGCACCGCCGGTGCGGCAGTGGCTGGATCCGCCACCCCCGCACCACCACGAGTCTGGCGGTCCTCAGTCCACCAGACTTGTAATAGGGCCCCCAGTGTGTGAAGTTTTCTCGTGAGTGGCTACACTGCACATGTTTATACTGCATGCATTTAAGGATGAAAAGGGCATGCTTACATTGCAACTTTTTCACAGTTCAAAATAGTGCCTGGAAAACACTTTGGAGCTCATTCACAAAGGTAAAGTCAGTCATAAATGCACGTTTCTGATCAAATTTCTCTTTTTTTATGACTTTAAGGAATTCACATAGTTAGAAATCTCCAACACAAGTGTTCCACACTCATAAATCCAATGCGAGGTGTCGTAAAATTTGCTTTCACAGGTGTGGTTTGCCTTGGAAGTTTTGGAACACCTACAAACGTACAATTGTGAGCATTCACAAACTCCTTTCAATCCCCTTGCCACCCTAAAAATAGCAGGATGAGAACAGCATGATTTTTACTCCACCGAAGGACTGGTGTATATCCCTTCTCAAGGTGGGAAGGGGATTGCACCACAATACTGTTCCCCCGCCCCCCAGGGTTCTCCACAGAGATCAGTATTTTCCCTGTGGATAAATGATAAGCATATACAAAGGGCATCCTATTCCGACTGTGCAGACCTCTCTGCTATGGGTAACTCTATACAGGGAGAATCAGACTCCGCTTGGAAAGTCACATGATCCTCCAAAGAGCCGACCTAGAAATCAGCACTGAGCACAGGTTTCCACCCCTACTTTTGGGAATGATTATAAATAAGAAATTAAGGTGCAGGTGGCAGCAGAGATCTCCACCAGTACTTTTCCATTTTTTTTTGCAAATAGGTAACTTTATGAAAATAAAATACATTTGAGCTGACATTCAGGGTGCCCAAACTGGATAGGGAAGACATATTTCCTTAGTGAGAAACAATTTCCGTCATTTGTTGTTGAATCTTTACCTCTTTGTCTGAAATTCATAATAGCATGAAAGTGCAGGCACAGACGAGATATGTTCTTAATTTTAGCATTGAGCCAAACAAAGTACACTACCAAATGTTTTGATTATGTTGGTAATTTAGACTGTGAATTTTTTCCAGCCTTCTTTGAGCTTGTTTTAAATTGCCGAATTACAGAAGAAATAGCATCAGCAACTGTAGTTTTCTTTGACATTTCCAAAGCAGATTCACATAAGCATATGGTGCATCTTTCAACAGCTGCTGAGATCAGAGATTATTATGACACAAATAATGTTTTTCATTAGGAGGATTTGGTGATAAAGAAGAAATAATAATTTCATTGTAGGACTCTCATATTCATAAAACATTGCTATTATAAAGATGGTCACACACTCTATGTGACAAGCATGCACAGGATATGCTGATTGGGTAGGAATTGCAAGGCCATTCTTTAGGAGGAAATTATTGTCCTTTTTCCCACATTTCAAATCCTGCATCCCTCTCTTGCTGTTATTGGTGGCTTTACCGCATGTCCTTTAGACCCTGGTTTCTTGTGTTGAGGCGGTCGGTCGGGAGCGAGGGTTTATAGTCCAATCCCTGCACACACTCCCGTTTATATATTGACCATAAATCCATGATTTGTGGTAAACACTGCACTCTTGCATTTGTTTTATAATAAGTTTCAACATTTCAAACCTGATGAAATTCACTTGGGTAGAATCATGAAGTAACTTCCAATATAGTCCCAATTTGGTGTGGAAAACACAAATTTCGCATCCAATTCCTAATTTGACACAGGAAAGCTCTGAATGGGCAGTAATTATTGCGCTGTCATGAATTTTCTTTTTGCAAATAAAAAGACATTTACCTGAAAAGTGCAATAGCCTATATTAAATAACACACATATGGTTGCAATTTGTGGTAGGTAATCATACTTAGACATTTTAAGCATACATAAGAAATAATTATGTGCTGTTTTAAGTTAGCTTAATTGTTGAGGACACATTAATTGAAAATAATATATTATCATTGAAAGGCCTGTTTCTCATGTTGAGCTGTTGTTTTGCATGTGCTATTTTTCTCTTTTGCTGCAGATGCTGTAACTTTCCAGAGGTCTGCTGTTAGTAGGTGAATAGACTTTTGTTTTGTATTAGACAACTGATGGTTCTCACCAGGAGGAGAGGAGACAACAGGAAAGATGATTCATGGGAAGAACGGTCTGACCCGCAAAATGTGGACAAAGTATCTTTTCAAGGACTTGTGTCTGTGGCCCATTGTGAAGCTGTGAGAAACTGGGGAGTTTATCTACTCCCAGGGGTCTACTCAAATCCTATTGGATGTTGTGAACAAAGAATGTCATATTTTGTTTCCATCTATAATATTGTGTTTTTATATTAATCAGTGCTCCTAAAGACTAAAAAGGCTTCTCTCACTTACATTTGCAGGAGACCCATTTCTGGGTTTCTTGAGACCTATCTCACTTCATAGGAGATTGCTTTTGAGCCTATTTCTTGTTTGTTAGTTGTCTGCCGATTTATAGTTAAGAATACTTTCCAGCCTAATTCCTTCCTGTAAATGATGTGCAAAGGCGTTATGCTTATGCATTTATTCTCTCACCAGAACTTTATTGGGTTTCTGAACTGACACATCATTCTATGCCAATCTAATTTAATTTAGATTAGGCAAATTATTTAATTGGACATGTTTGCTATATTATTACAACATTAACACTTATTCTTACCATCATTGTACTGTTCCTTATATTAAAATATCGATTACTTGATTACATTCATTTCTGATGTTGATGCTTAAAAGACTAATACTTATTGAATAACGAATTAAATCTTAGGAAAAGTGATAAATAAAACTCTTTGACTCACACAAATTCTCTTTTTTGACTGTACTAAAGTCTTTAATGATTTTTTTTATTATATATGGTTTCTCCTTTTAACCTCTCCTTGTCAGCGAACAAAGGCCCATATGACCAATAGTGGAGATATTTTATGATTGCACCTCAATATTAAGGTATAGAAAACCCCGCTTCCTCAACTGCAACAAGTAAAAACTACACTCTCCGGTATTTGTTATGACAAATACTTCACCCTTTACTGGCGCCTTGTAATCAGGACCTTCTTCAAGCATATTTCCTTGATGAAGATGAGGAAAGCTGCGGAAACAAGGTGATCGGTATGCCACATCCCTAAGCTTAGGAGGAGAATGGGAGGGCTGTAACAACTGGGCCCAAGCCGGTACAGTAGCAGAAGTATAGGTGAAAGAGGATCTAGGACTGCTGAATTTGGGAGAGCCATGTGGCCCCACTCAAAGCCCCATAAGAGCCAACTAATAGGAATCTTGGAAACAGGCTGCCGATGGCATTTCTGTGTAAGCCAAGAGCGGCTTGATGATGATGGTGGGCCCCAGAACTGCATCACAACAGAGAAGTGCCTGAGTGTGAGAAGGTTGAAACTCGTGGATAGAGAAGATAATATGGCAAGATTCACCCTTGCTTCGTTTGTCCTTGATTCACTTTAATGTATTAGCAATGCGTAGATGCAGTTGTGTGTTTTTCAAACTTTTATCAATCTTCCATCTTTACATCCTCATCACTACCTCGATTACAGACACGGCTCAATTGTGCTCAATATTTTGCCGATGCAAAATCCCTAGTATTCTGATTTCCTAGCATTAGACAAACAGAGGAGGTACAGTGTGCACAAGCAAATTAATTTCCTTTCAGCTTCTTATGTTAACACTGACAAATACATCTCACCTGTCCAAACATCTTAGATTTATTCAGCTGCATATGTTGCTTTTGCAAAGAGTTGCCTTTTCAAGAAAATTGCTGATGCGGGTTATTTCAAGAAATGGTATATATGAATTTGAAGGGACTGAAGTCGTTTTGGGATATTGCTTTTTAATGTGTTTTGTTAGTTTGTGTTATTTTTTATTTTATTGATCGGTTGTCGAGTGGACAAAAGCCAATTAAAGGTAGCTTTATGCATGCTTCCTGCCATGAGAATGCATTCCATCCCTATATAAACCTACACTCTTAGTTTTTTCTACACTGATGTATCAGCAAGGAGTAGGTTTTCTCGAAGGTACAAGTTTAAATAACGGATTTATCCGTATGAACATTTATGTCAGGCTCTTTCAAATTGTAAGTTTCTTATCATAGTTCACTAAAAGGTGTTAGAAGTTAAACCTAGTGAATGCAGTTAGGTTTCACTTTTTGTCTGTCTGCAATTGTTCCTTAAACAAGCATGTTACAGAATTCTTCGCATACTTCAGTCCTCTGTTTGACCTAGTGTCATCAACGAACAAAACATGTATCCAAATATGTGAGTGAAAGTGCCTCTAATGTTTTGGAACAGCTGACACTGCAGACATTTATTATTAGAAGTGTCAGTCATGACATATGGCATTTTTCCCTTTTTTTACTAAGTATAAGTATAAGTATAAGTATAAGTATAAGTATAAGTATAAAAAAGGCTTATAAAGCGCTCGAATACCATATGGTGTCTTGGCGCTGTGGTGTATGTGACTTGCAGGAGAAAAAAATTACAGCTGGACCTGGAATAGCTGATGCTTGAGCAATTTTCTGAAGAGGACATAGCTAGGTTGGAGTCGCAACTCGACAGGCAGTTGGTTCCATAATCTCGCTGCACAGATGGCGAAGGAACGCCCACCCCATCTGGCAAGATTGAATCTGGAGATACACATAAGGCCATGATTGGCCAATCGCAGAGCACGGAGCGGAGTGTAGGGTATAAACCTGTCAGTCCCATCATTCGCACCCCCGCCAAAACGAGCCCGATGCACCAAACAAAGTGCCTTGAACTCGATTCTTTGTTAGACCGGGAGCCAGTGGAGGGAGTTCCTTCCCGCAGAGGTGGAGCAGCCCCTGGGTAAGTTAAGGATAACCCGGACTGCGGCGTTCTACTGTGGCTTCAAATGTCAATGGTGCATTATGTTTACTTACATGTTGGCTTCAGTGGTAATGCATGGTTAGTTATTCCTTGAAATGGAAGATTATTCTCACCATTGTGAGGCAAACACAGTGTATGAGGAGAACAAATGACAGCAGTAGTGTCCTCTCAGGCAGCGGTCAACCCAGGGCAAGCACTGGAGGCTTGTGATGCCACTCCAGCCTCTGAATGCCACTGCGTACCATGGAGAGCCGCGCGTCAGAAGGGCAGAGGCAGCACCCAGGGAGGCCATTCCAGCTGCCCAGCAGCATGTTTTAAAGGAGCAAGGGTCCCTATAACCAACAATCACACATTCAATAAAAAGAAAACGTGAACACCAGACTATGTCTATGAAAGCAAAAATAATCATATTTCTTGACACATAAGCCAAATGGTGGGTGCGAGAAGAAAAAAAAAAAAAATCATATAGAGACTCAGGCAATTATCTGTGATCCAAATCAGACTAATATTCTTCATCACAAATGAACATATAGCAGCAATTCTGCCCTATTTTACATTATATATACAAAGAACAGGGTCAGCGCCCACGAGTCGATTATGTTTCGATCCTATAGTGATATACGGATCATCATCAGGACACTACATAATGAAGCCTAAGAATATTACTCATTAGTAATAGAGGAATAAATAGGAGAAAGAAAACGGAGAAATGAAAAGAAAAAGAAAATTAGTTGCCAACCTAATGATACAGTTACATGAGTAAATATTGGTTTAAATCCAGCAATCCGGGGAGGAGCCTAGCGCGCAACCAAGATGGCCGCGTAGGTGCGAGGCTACCGAGGACCTCCGCAACCTCCTACGTTTATCCTGTCTTCATCCTGAATCGGTTGAGGGGACTGTGTCGGTGAGCCTGAGCCGAGGTGGTACCCGTTTTCCGTTTTTGAATCGGACTCCGGGTGCCGGGGTGAGCACCGACTGAAGTTTGCGGCCTACTTCTCTCCTGACCCCGGATTCGAGTTTGGGGGCGACCCAGTGGCGAAGTGAACAACAACGGCGGGCTGAGCCTGGCGTGTCGCGTACCCCACACTTTCACTTTCGCTTTTGAGTCCCCTTGCCATCATCGCGAGTGGGACTATGGCGCTTCTTTGTGTTGGGGTGGCCTCGCTGGGAGACCCTGCCTGCCTGCCTGCGGGGACCCGCTCTGCCTTCCTGAGGTGACCCCCGGGGCTCTCGGCCTTGATTGCTTGCTCTCCACTGCGTGGCTGGTGAGGGTGCGAGATACACGACGATGGCTACGAAGCAGGATGGAGATCGGGTGAAGGCCAAGTCGACCCGGCGTGGCACCGCACATCAGGTCAACATCATGGATCGCTACACCCTCCCGAAGGGGTCTCCCGGCGGATCGCACAAGTCTTCCGAGTGCCCCCCGGATGCCCCGGATTTGCCTACGGATTTGACTTTGCAGGACGTCATGGGCGCCATTGCTGAGATGAAGACCTCAGTGGGCCAACAATTCGACACCTTGGCGCACAAACTCGACGCGGTCCTCATCGATGTCAACCTTGTTAGAGCAGATCTCTCTAAGACAAATGACCGGGTCGACTCCTTGGCCCATACCGCGTCGGGCCTCACGACTGAGGTAGCGGCCCTTCAGACGGAGGTGCACCGGCTCCGGCAGGCAAGTGCGATCACGGATCGGCGCCTGGAGGACTCCGAGAGCAGGGCCCGGAGGAATAACATTCACATTATCGGAGTGCCCGAGGGACGGGAGGAGTCGGCGGCGGATCTCTTTGTGGAGGACCTGATATCTACCCATCTCCAGCCTCGAGGACTGAGTAAATTCTTTGCGGTGGAGAGGGCCCATAGAGTTCCTGGTGGCAGGCCGAAGGTCGGAGCCCCTCCGCGGCCTCTTATTGCCCGTATTTTCAACTTTCGGGACAGGGATGCAATTTTGCAAGCTTCCAGATTGCAAGGGCCGCTTAAGCTGGAGAACATGGAGGTAAACTTTTATCCTGATTTCACGCAGGCGGTCCAGAAGCAGAGACTGAGTTTCCTGGGCGTCAAGCGGCGGCTTCGAGACATGAACTTCAAATACGCCATGCTTTTCCCGGCCAGGCTGCGTGTGGAGGCGGATGGTCGCACCCACTTTTTTGACCGTCCTGAGACGGCCGGGGACTGGTTGGACACTTTGTCTGGGGGACATGGTCGGGATGGGAGGGGGGCGACGGGAGGAGAGTGCCCACCGGACCGAGTCTGAGGTACTGACACGGGGGCTCACTCCGGATGATGCCACTCTCGGCCAAGCTTAGGGTCTCTTGACTGTTGTGTTTTGTTTCCCCTCCATTGGAGGGTGTGCGGTGTCTCGAGGGGGTTCTCCTTCCTCCTCTAGGGGGTCTTAGTAGTTTAGTTTACACAGGGGCGACAGGCACACTGCAAGTTGGGGGGGCTGTTTGGGCTCATGCAGGGGTGCAGGGAGGGGGGAGTTTTGTTTGGGATGTTGGGTTGGGGTTGGGTATTGTTTATTTGTACCACCAGGCAGAAGTATTGTTGTGCTATTTCTAAAGTGCTCTCTGGGGGGAGATTGATCGATTTCGGCTATGATGGGGGGTAGGGGACTGAGCCTTTTGTCCTGGAATGTTAATGGACTGGGGGACAGGATAAAACGGGGGGTGGTCCTGCAGTTCTTAAAACGAATTTCACCCGATATAGTATTTCTGCAGGAAACGCACCTCATTGGAAACTCCTTTCGTGCCATGAACAGACGGGGCTATCGCCTTGTAGCCCACTCGGGCTTCACGTCTGGTTCGAGGGGTGTGGGCATTATGGTTAAAACCTCGCTCCCGTTGGAAGTTGATGAGGTGCTCCATGATGATAGGGGACGATATACGGCTCTGGTGGGTAGACTGGAGGGTCGAGTGATTGTTTTGGTCTCTGTTTATGTCCCGCCAGGGTTGCAAACAACTACTTTTGCTGATCTGGGGCACCTCCTTCTTGGCCTGCCGGAGGGGATTCTAGTGGTTGGGGGGGATTTTAACGCTGTAGTTTCCGGGACTGAGGATCGTCACCCTCCCAGGGATCTCCCCCGTGCCCAAGCGTGGTTATCCGCCCTCTTGGATACCCTGGGGCTGGTGGATTGTTGGCGGCTGAAACACCCTACGCAGATACAATACACCTTTCATTCCGGGGCTCATGGCAGTCTTTCAAGGCTTGATTATGTTCTGATGCCAGCGGCACAGGCGGGGAGGGTTGGGGAGGTACGACATTTGGCGCGGGGTATTTCAGATCACTCCCCGCTCCTGTTGCACTTCGACATTGTCCCGAGGGGGGAGGGGAGGGTGGTCCCGATTAATCCCTGGTATCTGCGTGACCCCACAATTCGCGCAGATTTGGTTAAATCTCTTGAGCGATATTTTGAAGACAATGTAGGGTCTGTGTCGTCTGCGGTTTCTTTGTGGGAGACGTTTAAGACGGTACTCCGGGGGGAGGCCCTATCCCTCATTTCCCATTCCCGGAGGCGCGAGCGGGAGGAGGTAACCCGTATCGAAACCGAGATAACTGAGTTGGAGGGTGATCTGGAGTGTGGGGTGACGGATGACAAATTGCATGCTCTCCGACTCAAACAGGCGGACTACAAGGCCCTCGTCACGGAGGCAGCCAGGGGCCTCAGTAGAGAGCAACAGGGGCGTCTGTATGATGTGGGTGATAAGGCTGGTAAACTGATTGCGTGGCTGGATAAAAAGGAGAGAGCGAGTCGAGTTGTCCCGTCGATTGAGAGACTGGATGGTGTGTGTGTCACTGAACCGGGAGAAATTGTTGATTGTTTCGCAGAGTATTTTCGTGGGGTGTATTCCCCGGTATCTTCCCGCTCGGAAGAGGATTCCCATGACCTGCTTAAAGACATTGCGCTGCCTTCCCTTTCGGAGGAGGATAAATTGTTGTTGGACGCGGCCCCGACATCTGAGGAGATTGCCCTCGCCATACGTTCGGTCGCCTCTGGCAAGGCCATGGGTCCTAATGGCCTTCCCATCGAATTGTACAAATTACGACCGGATACGCTGGCTCCGCATCTCCGTGCTATGTTCCTCGCGGCCCGCTCGGCGGGTTCCCTCCCGCTGGACCAGCGTCTGGCCACTATTGTGGTTATTCATAAGGAGGGGAGGCCGCGGGATCGGGTCACGTCTTACAGGCCCATTTCGCTGTTGAATGCGGAGCCAAAAATTCTCGCCAAGGTGCTGGCTAATCGGCTGGTTGGCGTGGTGTGCGATCTGATTCACCAGGACCAGTCCGGCTTTATCCCTCATCGCAACACCGCGCTCAACCTGCGTCGTTTGCATGGGGTGCTCGCGCGGGTCCCGTTCATACGAGAGCCAGCCATTTTGGCGTCCTTGGACGCCACTATGGCGTTCGACACGCTTGAGTGGCCATATATTTGGGCGACGCTGGCTAAGTTTGGGTTTGGCCCGGGATTCATTGGCTGGGTGAAACTGTTATATTCCGGACCGCTGGCGCAGGTGGCGGTGAACGGTAGAGTATCGGCTCCGTTTGAACTGGGCAGGGGCACGCGGCAGGGCTGCCCGCTGTCGCCGCTCCTCTTTGCGCTTGCCTTGGAGCCCCTGGCGGAGTGGCTGCGGTGGCACCCTTCTATTCGTGGTCTCCGATGGACCCCCGAGTATGAGGATCGCGTATCCCTTTACGCGGACGATATTATTTTATACCTTGCTTCCCCGCGTAAATCGCTGATTGTACTAGTGGATGTGTTGCATTCATTTGGCCGCAACTCCGGCTTAGTCATCAACTGGGCTAAATCCTGTGTGTATGTCCTCTCGGGGGAGGCTCCTATCCTTCTGCGGGGTTGTCCTATCCAGGTCGCTCCGCAGGGATTTAAGTACCTGGGTATCTTTATTACCCTGGACGCTGAGGCCCGACATAAACGGAACTTACTCTCCCCCCTCCAGCGCCTGAAGGAGGACGTGGCGCGTTGGAGGCGCTTGCCGCTCTCACCGCTCGGCCGTGCGGCACTGTTTAAGATGATGTCGTTGCCACTTTTCCTATACGCTTTACAGAACACGATGGACGTCGTCCCGGCGCGCTACTTTCGTGAGGTAGAGGGTCTGCAGCGACACCTGTTCTGGGAGGGGAGGCCGCGTATCGCCCTCGTGAAGCTGACGCTCCCGTGGTATGACGGGGGGGTCGCCCTCCCAGACATCAAACGGTATTACTGGGCCTCCCAGCTGGCTGCGATAAACCACTGTCTTTATGGGCACGCCCTTAACCCGGCCTTTGAAATGGACAAACTGTTACTGCCGGGTGGCGACTATAATCGTGCGCTTTATTCTAGATCGCTCGACGCACGTTTGACGGGCCCTACGCGGGTCGCGGTACGGGTGTGGCACGCGGCAAACTTGGCGATGGGGTGGAGGGATCAGTTGACCCGGGCGACGCCACTGTATGCATCTGAGCGACTGGGCTGCCTGTGGACCTCGAAAGGCTTTGAGAAATGGGACATGATAGGCATCAGCAGGGTGGGAGATCTCTGGACGAGGGGGGGATTCAAAACGTTCGATGTGCTGCAGACGGAATTCCAGTTGCAGGACAGGGAGTACTTTCGATATGTACAGGTCCGTCACGCGCTGTGCTCCGTATTCCCGGATGTTGCCTCCATCCCGGAGTACTCCCCTCTGGAAGATAGAGTGCTAGATGGGCATGTACCGGATGGCACGATTTCATTTATTTACAAAAAGCTCATCAACGATCGCTCCGGACTGCTGACTAGCCTTCGTGAGGCATGGGTCGCCGATGGATTGGAGCTGGATGACGAGGACTGGGTGTCTGCGGTGGCCTCCCCGAAAGAGGTGGCCATACCGGCCCGCCTTCGCTTCGTCCAGCTCAAAATACTCCATAGGGTCTATGTTACGGGGCCGGGCCTGATACGTATGGGATATGCCGTGGATGGGCTGTGTAAGCGTGGGTGTGGTTCTTTAGGGACCTTCTTCCATACTTTGTGGGAATGCCCGGAGGTGGCGCGATTCTGGCATGGTGTACATGCGGTGTTGCAGGCGGTCACGCATGTGACGCTGCTTCCCGAGGCGAGGAGATGTCTGCTAAATGTGTGGGAGCCGACTGACTACTCGGTGCCGCAGACGTGGTGGGTGACTCTGGGATATATGGTGGCCAAGCGTGACATAGCGCAATTGTGGGGCTCCCAGAGGTCACCAACGGTCTCGGCGTGGAAGGACAATATGGATTGGTGTATGTTTCGGGAGAAGGTAGTGTATGTGGCGAGAGGTAAGCCTGGGAAATGGGTGAAAGTGTGGGGCCCCTGGAACTCCTACCGTGGCGGGATTTGTACCCCGCCGCTGACGCCTGACTTGGCAGTGGCCCCGTCTCCCTAGTCTGCTTGTCACCTTGGTTCTGGGTATTGTGTCCACTTTGTTTCTGTCCCGGCCTATCCCCCCCCGCTATTCCTGTGGATCGGTAGGGTCCTCCCCAGGGGAGCTCATACTGCTGCTTTGACTTTTGCTGCCTTGTGGATTTGTTTGCAGTTTCTTATATAAAAATGGAACCGCCATTTGGGGGGTCCGGACGGTGTGGCCGCCAACGCTTCCTTCAACTCCTGTGACCTCTATCACGCTGCAGCGGGTGTTTAATAACTGTATTTTATGCTCTTACTGTTTGCTAGCGGCCGGCTTGAAGGTTGTAGGCCCATCTTTGTATATCTTTTGCATTCTGTAATAAAGGTTTAAAAAAAAAAAAAAATCCAGCAATCCAGTTATTACTCACACCCAGGACCATGTGAGCGGTGTGCATGAATTAAATGTCTAGACCCTTAAAGTCAGGTGAAGACCCAAAACTATATTTTTGAAGGGGGCTCAAGGACCGTGAAGGAATAGACCAGTGTTTGTGCTCAGGGGGTGGTTTTAATGGACCAACCCGCCTGGAAATGAGAAGAACATAGAAACCCAAATAGATGTTATCACAAAATAGTTGCCTGCTCACCATGGGGAATACCAGGAAACCTAAGCAAGGGACAGTGCCCTGTAGAGGACAACTGTAATCCCCAGCATGATTGCGGCACCAGGAGTCTTAAAATCCAAAATCAAGGGCATATGAAGTTAATTACAATACGGAACAGTCACAATTAATTCCAGCAATTTTTCAACATGGGAAAGTTGCTTTTACAGTAGAACTATGAAGTGGGCAATATGGATCGTGCTCCCAGTCAAGAGCCGGGTGTGAGAGGTGCGACTACAATGCGACCACGATTCAAGACAGAAAGTATAGAGAAATGGTCCAAATCCAATCTGCACCAATCTGCAATGAATGGTATGTACAGGTCGGACAAGGTAAAAAAAAGTAGCAATCGCACCCAAAAGGGGAGAGTTGCTTTATGTGTAATCTGCGTGCCAAAGCCCAACAATGCAGAACGTGTTCTCAGAACAGGACCGGTTGCATGGAGAGAGAGATTGTGTAGCAACAGCTACTCATGGCGGGAAACTGAGAATGCGCCGGTGCTGTCCATGACTTCAAGTGCTTCGGACTCATGCAAACACTGGTGTGCTAATAAGCCAGGTGCAGGTGAGTGCCATTGCCAATTCTTGTTAAATATGTCTCAGGTCTGCCATTGCAGCCTGTGTGCAGTTTTAAGCTGACATTTTGACATGGCAAAATAAACCTTTTTCCAGGCCTAAATCTTACTTTTTAAGACATATACGTCACCCCAAGTGTAGGCCCCAAACAACCCATGGGGCAGGTGCTTTGTAGTTAAAAAGTTGGGCATGTACTTTTGAAGTTTTAAATGTCGTGATAGTTAAAACTCACAAATTTGTTTATCACTATTGCAAGACCTACCTCTGCCGTAGAATAACATTGGGTTGCCTTGTTACATTTAATACATGATAACTTTTGTTTGGGAGCAGGTAGGAATGTTTGGTGTCTGACAAATTGTAATTTAAAACACTCTTTAATGGTAAAGTTGGGTTAAGTCACAGTTCTGAAAATGTTGCTTTTTGAAAGTTGGCATTTTCTTCTCCTAACCATTTGGTGCCTGCAGCCTGTTTCTGGGTCACATAACTAGGTGTAGTTGGCAGTTGGCCTTTGGGTATTCCTCTCAGACAGCATTGCAATAGAAAGGATGGGCGTTGACAGGATGGGTCGTCCAGGCTCGATGGGGGTTTGGGGCGGAGCTGTCACCTACCATACTTGCACACAAAGGGGCTTGCCTAGCTTACAGACTAAGGATTTCCCACTAGCCTATTGTGTCTCCCTCTCCCCTGCAAACTGGAACCAGGGCAGAGAGGCTGGGAATTCCAGACACTTCTGTGGGGGAAATAACTCCAGAAGCTTCTCTCACCTCAAAGGGTGCACCAGTAATAAAAATGGAACCTTCAGATGCACTCTTTAGTACACTGCTGGACCTCTGGATACTACAAAGGATGGCTGCCCTGCTTCCTGAGGCCTGAGCTACTGTCTGAGAAGGATGACTGGACCTGAACCCTTCATCCCAGGCTGAAGTGGCTCCAAGGTTCAGCTGACTGACCTCTCATTTTGAGTAAAGGAACACAACAAGCTCCAAAGGCTGCTCTGCAACTGCCCAGCTGACCTGCTTAAACTGAACTTGCCTAGAGCTGCAACTGGACCTGTGCATGAGTGAGTTCCTGATCCCCAAGAGGTGTCTCCCCGGTTGTTGACCCTTGGTGGGGCATCAGTTGAGCTCCTACTTGAAGAAAAAGAGAAATCCAGCAGTTTTGGACTCTTTGCAACCGCTCGTCGCTAACATGAAGCTCTAGTGTACCTAACTCTTCGCGCTACGGCGACCAGTAGCAGCAACTGGCAACGCGAGATCTGCACTTCACATTACAGCATCAACAGCCCTTGGTAACTGCCAATGCAAATCTCCAGCAAGGACTGTCCACGAGACCCAATAGGACCTTTGCGCTACAGTGACGCTCGGCCTGCTCTTCACACTACAGCATAAATACTTCCACATTGCCTCTAAGTTAAGACTGACTGCTTTTGTGCCAAGCTACCTGAGGGTAAAGCAAAGGTTAATTTAGGGACTTTTTTTGATTCACCCTGACATGGATTGTGGATGTCGGTAATAGTGTGTGGCAGCCATATGCCATCTTGCCCTTGCTTAATATTAGGGGTCACTGTTAGTGTTATTGTTGGGTGAGGACATTTTTACCGAAAGGGCAATACCTTTTACTGACCACATAGATAAAATCCTGGAAGAAAGTAGATTCCAAATGAAAAGTAGAATATGAGAGTACCTAAATGCCATAAGAGAAGGAAATGCAGCTTGAGACTCAGTGCATGCACAGACAATGAGATTACTCCTCCCAGAGAAATGAGTAGGCTTAGCAGCCTCCAGCTGCATTTAGAGCCCAACTTGTCCCAGTACTGGGGTAGTTGAGTATCAATTGCCATCTCTGTTCATTCAACCTGTCACAAGCCATTCACCATGATAAAACCACTGGAACACCTCAGAAAATCTGATACATTCAGAGGAAAAAAGATGAACTCTTTCATATGTGTGCGACAAACAACTCCCGTCACATAAACGCAGAGTACATCATTGTCTGTGCTGTGCTATAGTATTGGCTGCAGTTTACTACTGAATTTGTTTCAGCTTGGGGAGTGCTAACCAAATTGTGATAGGTACTTTTAACCACACATGTCTGTCAGCCTTGGCCTCCTGTGTATTTGAAGTTATTTAATTAGGAAATTGTCCATTCATTGTAATGTTTGCCTTTTGTGGTGTTTTAGCACTTATACAATGTTAATAGCCAAAGGCTGGTAACATGGAAGCTATTACCACTAGTGTTTGTGATATTCTCCATGTTTGCACGGCTGTGAAGCTAGTGGCATAGCAAGACACTTTGCCGCCCATGGTGGTCCCTGTCTTTGCCGCCTGCGGAAGCCGCATGTAAGAGCGGGGGGATTGTGAGGCCGCTGCCCCCAAAGTTCATGCTGCCCCCCTTGCTACGCCACTGTGTGAACCAAGACACTTCTGTTTCATGCAGTAAGACATCAATGGGCTTTCTGGAGCAATGCCATTACCACACCACAGAAATACCCCACTGTAACCTACATGAGAATGTGTGAGTAATCCTTTCTGCCTACTGGTATTCCAAAGATTTTTGATTCACTCTACTTTCATTTTCTATCTTCCCTGAAGATTCAAGTCCTTATCTTTCTCCTCAACTTCAGTTGCAAAACAACACATTGAACTTATTCCAATTCACAGCATCATTTATAAAAATGTGAAATCTATCATTGGTCAGGTTTTCCAGTACGCTAATGTTCACTGGTAAACTGGTTGTGTGTGTGTGCGTGTGCGTGTGTGTGTGTGTGTGTGTGTGTGTGCAGATGCACACTGTCACTCTGTGGCTTTTAAAGTGGTCCCGGAGGAGGGAAAACTGCTCCCCAGACTCTGAACTTAGCTGCAGCCGTGCTGTGCTCTGCCACATGCCCACTGACATGAGCAGACAATGCAACACGCCGAGGCTGGGTGATGTGGTGAACCTGCTGCCTGGTGGGACTGTGAAGGTGGAGAGCTAAAAAAAAAATAACACATTAGTGTTACTACCTTTACAATGCAATTAATTGTGCAGATCCAAATTGTTTCATCTTCCTCTAAGAATTTGTTAATAGTCTCAGGTCATGGCTGAGATAAATAAGTAAAAGAAACAATTACTGAGCAATAATTACTTCTAAACCCCCAAGCTAATTCACCTTTGCTGCAGCTGCAAGAGCAGGCACAAGCACCTCTTGCAAAAAAGGTTTGTAATTAGAATAAATAAAATGAAGAGGGGGCGCACACAATGTTTTGGTTCATGAGCCAGGATTATAAACTGCTCTGTGAGGACTGTGAGATATATGTGCGTTTCATTATTTAAATCAAAGGGCCATAGATCTTTTACATGTGTGTGCCTGACAGACGAAGTGTCCACCAAGCTAGGAAACTGTGTCAGATGGGATGAAAAAAATGAATTTTGTTGCCACTTAACAGATTTTGGAAATACAAAATTGTCAGGTTCATGGAATGTAGCTGGAAAAGTCCACAAAATAGCAGGTGATCAGTGACACCTCCACAACAGAGTTCCAGTGAATAAGGATGAAAACCACACCCGCAATCACACAAGAGGAATGTATTATTGAACATTGTGGCTTTCCACCTAACAACAATGTGCATGCTCACAGGCTATGACACTGCATGTTTCAAATTCTGAAACAACAACAATGCTCCAACTCACATCCAAAGTGGCACAAATACAATAAGGATTACCACACCCAAGACACTCTTCTTGGCCATGGATAACAACTGTGGACACGTCATCAAATATAACCAAGAAAGCTCCTTGCCACACCAACAATACCACAATGACTATGATGGTTTACTCACAGATTAATCAAGAAGCTACAATTAAAGAAGAAAGCTGGGCACACTGGAAAATTAGCATAGTGTGCATACTTTATCTTCAGAGAAAATTAAAAGCAGTATCAGCACAACACACTCTATTGATTGCCCCACAACTTGGTGAATTTTGGAAAATGTCTAATCTGTAAACTGGAGAGACATTTCAGCAGTTTTCCAGAACTTGGTGGGCTTTATCACCTTGCATCAGGTGACCTGATGAAAGATAATCTAGGACCAGATGTACAATGTTTCTTTACATTTGCAAAGGGCCTAATTCACAGATTCTGACTATTTGGATACTAAATAATGCATTTTTCAGTGTACAAAGGCTCAATTGTTATTTGGTAACCTGTTACCGAATTGTAATTTGTGTTTGAGATTCGTTATTAGGAAGGGCATATTTAGGGCATCCCTTCCTAATAACAAATTGCAGTGCCATGTATGAATGTTTTGCGACAGAAACACAAAGCATTTGCAATTTACCAACAACTTCAAGGTGGTAGTAATCCATTCACCAATGAAGAGGGGCCCCGAAGGGACCCCCTTTTCCTTTGTGAGTGTTTGAAAAAACATTTTTGGAGAGCAGGTAGTGGTCCCACAGACCACTGCCTACTCTTAAAAAAGGAAAAGAAGACTTTTCATTTCTCTTTTTGAAACTCATCCCATTTTCCTTCAAGGAAAACGACAAGCACTTAAAAAGAATTGCTTTATTGAGAAGCAATCACAGACATGGTGGTCTGCATGACCCATGCAGACCAACATCCCGGTGATTTTTGCGACTCCCAATAGGTCACAAACCGAAATTTACTTCCTCAATATTCATGAGGTAGGTCTATTTACGAACCGCTGGGAATTGCAAAATGTGTAATACACACATTTGTACATGGGTGTTTAAGATTACCAAATAACGAATTGCAAAAAATCACTATTTGGTAATCGCAAACGATTATCTACGAACATTTGGTCCCTAGTGAACAAGAAATGTGTCAGCTATCAAAAGGGAACAATATCTCATCCCCTGAAGATGTAAGGCCACTGAAGGTGCTTCTTTTCAGTGACCAGTCTGATTTGACTATCTGTGTGCTACATTCAAGCAACTGAGGAATATGAGCACCAACACAACAGAAGAGTGTCCTCATCTACACTGGACATTCCCCTAAGTCTTAAACTTTTTTATGAGATATCCTTCTATCAATATGTTTGCCGAAAATTAAACTCCCAGCCTCAATTATTTATTTTGAGAATTATATTGACCTTACACTTTGGTACTATGAGAGAGGCCACAATGTTTGCCTTTATAGTTGCATCTTGCCAAATAAGCTGTGGTGCAGATGCAAAGGATTTCCACCTCCAAAGCCTATATCTGCACACAATCCTTCCTTCACTCAGCAGAGAAATAATTTTGGAAGAAAGACTCTTGAAGGGGTCTTCCAATAACAGGATATATATGTATATCTTGTCAAGGTACATATATGTGGAGTTAGATATGGAAAATCTATACTTACTTATCTTTCTATATTTATTTTGGTTCGTCATTAATCTTACACCAAAATATTTCATCTTCGATATTCAGGGGGCACATCATCTCATAGGTGGGTTAGGACTACCATCTCTATCCATTACATTCAGACTCAGATTCCTTTATCAGCCACTTCACTACATTCTTCCATGAGGATCATAGTGGCCACTGATCTGAGGCCAAGTGATATTCATGATTATTGTTTTGCTGTTTCTGGTCCTTCTTTTGGCTTATGGATTAATCATTACTCGGTTGTGGTTGTTGGCTCTGGGTCTTTTTTTATATGCTGTGCTTGAGTCTGTGGCTGAATTAATTATGGGGTACCCTTCAGAAGGCTGTTGATTCAAATAATTCACATGTGCAGCAACAATATTTTTGGGTATGTGTTTGACTCAACCCTTTCCTTGCTGTTGGTCTGTCCTCATCAAGAAGGACCTTGAGAAGCAAGACAGAAGAAGTATTAATGATGGTATGATTTACTGGTTGCTTTATTTTATATTGAGTTAGTCTTTTGTTCCTCAGTTCTGCTGCACGCCCTTTTCCTGGGTGATGGAGGAATTGTTGTGTGTCCTTTTTGCTTCCTGGTGGCATGTCCAAACATCGATGACACAAATATTTGACATAAATAGTGTGGCCTATATATATTGCTTACAAAAATATGACTCAATTGGATATTGTTTTTCTATTATTAACTCCAATTGATATATTTGTAGACAATATTTAGGATACAATGTTTTTGTCGGACGTTTTTGAGGCCGACATTTTCTGGTACAATAACTGCTTACTAGAATTCAGGTCACAAAAAGAGAAAGCAAATTTAGAATTTTCCACTTGGGGGGCGGCAATTAAAACAATGGAAACTGTTTCTTACATAGTCTGTTCGTCAACAACGGATATTATGCAAAGATTTGTGCATAGGTCAGAGAATTTACAATTTGGCGATACCTGGACAACAAACGTGGTCCAATCCGATTTTTTTTCACAGATGTTGCTTTTTGCATTTGATGCTAGCATTTTCCTTCCTCCTTTCTGGTGACTTGCTGATCAATAAAACGATGTATTAAAAAAACTCACTAGCAATCAAATGATATTAAACATTCTACCTGCTGGTAAATCAGGATCAGGAACTCAAGTTACTCTAAACCAAGGAAAAGGGAATTTGAGTCAATCCACGTCCAAACAAACCCATTTTATCAATGTGTAAGCTGAGCTTTTAGATTGCAATTAAGAGCCAGGAAAGAAGACATGCATACGTCCAAGAGTAGCTATTTCCAGGTCATAGTGACGTAGACAGAACACTGCCTTGCACCTTTAATTTTTCGGGCCATATGTGAAAACATGAGAAACAAGAACATTAGATAGACAGGACTCCCATCAGTTTGAATATCAGGAAAGTGATCTTAGCCTCCATCCTTTACAGGGCCAGAAAGTAAGTAATAATAAATTAGGTGATAGCAATGTCTTTTAAGTACAACATTTGTGGATGGCAAATCTGTACAAAGAAGGGCTATATGAGGAACACATTATTTTAGTATATACAATTAAAGGTCATGCTTACAAATGAACCTTTACTAGTGACCATTGAAAGAATTTCATCGCCTAAATTAGATGGGTCTGTTTTATAAATCCACATCCCAGATGGGCCACGGCAGTCTGGTCTAATTATAGTTCATGAATCAGGTCAACTGGTAAACCAGTATACAAAGCAATCTAGTACTTTAGATCCAATTTATAGCCAAGCCTCAGGCTGACTCTGCATGCACCAGGAAAAGAAGTGTGATGTTTGCGTGAAGTTTCTCAAAAATTCTGCGAAATCACATGCATAGGATAAAATGTGATTTGATCATATCTCACATCATTTTTGTATGCAAGGGTATACCACTTCTTACGACTATTGTATGCATGCTGTATCTCAAAGATACCATTCTGTGAGGGATTGTCTGCTAAAACAAGTCTACTTGAAGGTGATAATATCAAAATGCTTGTAAAGTGTTTTGAGAGATTTCGTGTAATGCAAAATTTGTGATTTTCCGACTTTGCCCATCAAGCTTAGAGAAGAAGAGATTTTAAAAAGAATACTAATTTGCAGGTATTTGTACAGCACTGTTTTCTGAGTAAAAGTCAATTTCTTTATTGTTTCAGTGGTCAAATGTAATTATCAAAATAGAAGAAGGGTTTTAATATCCTTAATATCTCAAAGTAACCATTGACACTTAAAAAATAGCCCTGTATTTAAATCCTGGACTTAACTGAATTAGTACAGTAAATAAGCAAGATAGTAAATTTAAAATGTCTTAGGTTTTGATGTAACCTTTATATAAATTTGGTTATCATCAACATATTACTTACATTCGCCAAACTCCTACTTACCCAGAAACGAAAAAATTGCCACACAATACCAATTGAACAATACAGGACATATGTGTAAGCGTTGCAAAACACCAAAGCTTAACGGATCTCTATCACACAGCTCCTGAAACAAATTCAAGACTACACTTAGAGGTGTGCATTAGCGCGGCATCTAACTAGAAAATATGGGATGTCCCAACCACCCATCCCACTGAACCGATGCACCATTTATGGAACAGGAGTTTGTGGCCTTCCAATATCAGAGCCACCACTAGTTTCTCCATCAGCCACACATATTCAGACATCCTGAGGCTGATAGAAATTATGTTGGCGTGGCCACACAATAAAGCCACCCCCACTGGTAGTCCTTCAGTATGGAACTGCCATTGAAACCTTGAAAGGCCTGGGGGGAAAAAGGAACTCTAAAAGCCCAGCATGTGAAAATACCCAGCACCTGAGAAGCATTAGTTATGTGTGACCTGGAGTTGCAACTCTGCTTTGAGGTCTTTCTTCAAGACATGCATATGTAACAGAAGTTCCACCATGCCGTCATGGCATTATGAAACATCCAGCCAGCTCTTTCCACCTCAAAATAGCTCTTGCAGTGCAGGTCAGGATTCATTCTGTGGGATAAATATTCATCATAGACGTTTACATCTCTAAGTGAGCCTCTAGGCTTCTTAGACAACAAAAAAGTCTTAAACTATTTAGGGGATGCTAACCTTGCATTTCCCCCTTGGCCATCGACAGTAAAATCTGTTGGTTTATGTTATCTAATGATGTACCTAAGCCCTGAAGAATTAATATGAAATGTTTGGGACAGAGCATTCTGGGTGGCAGCTGAGAAGCTCTGGAACTCCTTCTGCGGTGTCTACATTTTGAACCCCACTTTGAGGTTTTTTAGCTTTGAGGTGCTGGGTATTCCCATTGGCACTCAATTGTTATTGTGTTTGGCTTACATCTCTTTGCTCAAGAAACTTCTGTGGTCATGTGATTTACAAATTGTATAAACAGAACATAAAAAGTGAATAGCTGTAGGGAAATCCTGAATGAAAGAAGATGGCTAGACATTTGGCATTCTGTCTCATTGTGATTATTTTTCCAAAGAAAAAACAATTCCTTCTTAATTTAATTACTTAAAGAGAACAGCTAGTGGTGAGCAATATGTAGGATTGATGGTGCTGGAACTGAATGGGACTGACTACAAGCCTCTTTTGTGATACATTTCTAAACGCGTGTCTTGGTTTGTGCACCAGCAGATTTATATTTACCCTGTGCAGCATTATATACAGGCCTGGCTTCCAGGTATTGAGAATTGTGGCATTACCTTTCAGCTTTTTTTGTCTCTCCGAGAGGAAGTTCCCCAGGTGATGCTATAGGACTGCAACATTGATATATGTGAGTTGGGAGGATCGAACCCACCATACCAGTCTTCGCTGAGGTGTGGTTTCAAAAGCCTCATTGCAACTAATATAGCTGTCAAGTGACCCCCATGTCATTTGTTATTCCTTCATCCAGACCTGGGATTTTAGCCACTGGAACTTTGTATTCAGAGGTAATAGGGTTGAATCACAAGAGCATTTATGAATATGGGAAGTAGTACTACAGGGGTCCTCTTTTACGTACTCTTACATGCCCTGTGAATTGGACCAGAAAAGTCCAAGGGCCAGATGTACGACCATTTGCTTTTGCGACTCGCAAATTGCAAAAAAGTGTGAGTCGCAATAACAAATGTACAATAGACACTGTTAGGGATTCCCAATAGGGTCGCAAAATGCGAGGCTCATGAATTCTAATGAGCCACTCGCAATTTGCGACCCCATTGGGAATGGCTGGCCCTCCCAGGGATGGTGGCCTGCTGGGTTCAGCAGACCTTCTTGTCTGAGACTGCTTTTAAATAAAGCAGTTTTTTTTTTAAATGCAGCCCGTTATCCTTAAAGGAAAACGGGATGCATTTAAAAAAAAGAAAATGAAAAGTTTTCGTTTAATTTTTTAAGGGCAGGCAGTGCTCCCTGGGACCACTGCCTACCCTTAAAAAATATTTTCCCATGCATTCCCAGAGGGGAAAGGGTCCCCTGGGGACCCCTTCCCATTTGTGAATGCTTTATCACCTACTTGAAGTAGGTGGTAAATTGCGACTGTTTTGTAAAACTGTCATATATTGGGCTCAGACTCGCTATTAGGAAGGGACGCCCTTGAAACGCCCCTTCCTAATAGCGACTTGCAAATCAGAATTAGTGAGTTGCAAATAAATTCTGACTCGCTAATTAGGGTTTGTACATGGCCCTCAGGTATTTTTGCATGCGCAAACGGGTCGCAAACCTGTTTGCGCCTGCAAAAATACATCGTACATCTGGCCCCAAGTCTCTATGAGTAAAAGTACATAAAGGTCACAGTCTATTGTATGTGTGCTAAATGTACATGAATAATTCTTGAATAGTCACATTGTATTCCCATTTTAGGTGTTGTGGGGCCAACTCACAAAGGCTTGTAAGGACTGCCGCAGGAACATTACATTACGTACTCCAAAAGGCCTTTGTGAATAGGCACAATAATTATTTAGATTTTTCTACTGTAAGTAGGGGCCTGAAAAATTCCTGTCTGCCAAGTACTGTTTATTAACCCCTTGCGTGCGCATGACGGAATCACGCCGTCATGAGCCACTGGCGGCGTGTGCTCATGACGGCGTGGTTCCGTCATGCTGCGGCCTCTCCGCCCACGCGGCACTAATTCCCCGCCTGTGCGGGCGAAATGAAGAGTGGGCGGAGTCGTGACGGAATCACGCCGTCATGAGCACAGCTCGCCCGTGACTCATGACGGCGTGGTTCCGTCACGAGCATGGCGGCGCCGTGCTCACCCCACACACCCCCAGCGCCACGGCTGAATTTGCGCCGCGGCAAAGGGGTTAAAAAAAAAAGCCTGTAGTGCCTAAAGGTTTCACACATGGCATAGTCTACTTGGCACCTATGGCACAGGGTGTCATAATTGTGGGCAAGATCACATTCTTGTAAGGGGAGACTCAAATTAGCTGGGGGAAGGTCTCTTCCAGTCCTAAGAGCAAAGTTGGCCTATTAATGATCATAACAAATGTTGGATGGATAACACTTGCAAAGGGAATTAAACTATTGTTACATTGCATCCATTGTATTTATTTTAGCATCAGTGAGTTCTTGAACCAACTGAACAAAGTATATTCCTGCATGGAGCCTGTGCCTGGGTTCTGTCATCTATTCAAGGATTGGAGTAACACATTTACTAAATAGAGAAGTAAGCAGGAGTTTTAATAATAGAAAGGACATGGAGAGACGACAGACTAGGGTAAAACATAACTATTTAAGGCAAACTGCTTTTGGTGGAGTCGAAGGGACGAGTTGGAAGATTACACAATGGCAGCCTATCAAGTGGTTATACCATATATGTTTATATAATTCATTCTCTGTCATTAGTTCCCACAAACAGTTGTGCTACAACAGCTGCACTTAATAAAAAACAGCTGAGCTGCAAAAATGGAGCCAACTGCACTTCAAAGGAGTGCAGAACTAATGCTCAGTTTTCCATCCCCCCCTGCACTGGGATAAACACCAGAATGGATATAAATATTTATCACATGATGTATTCTTAGAAACTCCGAACCCACACTGAATGCAAAATGATTTTCTTTTCTATGGGAGGCTGTGAATCACAAACAACAGGTTTCTGTGCCTGGCAGATAAGTGAGAAATAGACCCATGTTATCATTTAACTGGTGTGTTTTTTAAGTATAGCTATATTTGTGGTGATGATTAGGTTTCTGTCACTGCAGTAAAATTATGTTCAGGCATGTGTTCTGCCCCACCTGAGAGACAAAGGTTTTATTTTTAGGACAAATTGTCTATAAACGTTACAGAATTCTGAAATGTCCTTCCATATATAAATATCACATGCACACTGAGGTCAGAACAGAGCAGAAAATAGGCCCGACCACCACAAGAAAGGGGTCCACATTTATGAACTGGGCAGTAAAAAAAAGTGTCCGACATTTGAAAATCAAGGAACTCTAGACTTTTTTAGACATGCTATCTCTGTGGTCTCTGAGGGGTAGGGCACCACATTTATTTGTCCTTGATGCGGTCAATGTGTGTGGTAATGTTTTAGAAATACACCATTGAATTCACTATGCTCCTTTCCTACCAAAAAGATAAAAGCATTGACACACCCCTCTCCTTTATCCACAAAGTGCGACTGGTTCATCTGCCCTGCATGCAATGATATACCAGCATTACCAGCCGGCTACTGCTGCAGAGTGGTCTTTATTTAAATATGTTTACAACATGAGCCCACACACACACAGCCACAAAACCGACTCATCAAAATACAAAACTAGCCGCACACAGCGACACAACCAGCCCACAGCTCTCAGACTTGCCCATCTGGCCCTGCTAGATTGCCCTATATGCCACCCGGACTCTGTTTATACCTCACCCACGAAGGTTCGACATGTACAAAATTGACGTTCAATTGTGGGGATGTACTTTCTGTGCATATACATACACAGCCATCATTTGCACTGGTCTTCACCCTCAATGAGTGCCCAATTATCCATTAGATGCGCTCTCTTCAGTGCGCGCCCATTCTCTAGGAGCTATCACTCATACCTATGGAAGCCCCACAGAGAAACATAAAGGGCCTTATTATGATGTCGGGCAGATGACACCGTTGCGGAAAGGAACTGCCCGACCTTAGGTTGGCTGTAACGACCACACTATTACGATGCTACCGTCCATAGTGCGGTTGTAATTGTCAATTTCACAATGGAAGCTTGTTTGGCAGGCGGAAAAGGCCCGCAGGACAAGCTCCCATTGAAAGATTGATGTTTTGAAACATCCCTGCACCGTGTGGCAGGCATCTCACGGGGCCTGACATACAGTGCAGGGATGTTTAGGGTGCCCACAGGCACAGATGCGGAGGGCCAGGGGAGAAAGGGGCCCTGCTAGGGCCTCAAGGTCGCTTTCCGACAGCCTTTCCATGTCATAAATGCCAACATGGAATGGCTGTTGGAAACCGACATCATAATCTGGGCAGCATAGCCGCCATCATTAAGGGATTATGTAGACTTTCTGAGGGACCGATGAGCTCCTTGAATCCATTGGAATCACGCCGGAATCCCCCCAGAGGTTTAGACTCCGACCGCCATCATGCTATCCGTCATCCAGCGGTCGGACTTTAAGCCTACCATGTTAGGTGCAATGCCTCCGACTGCTGATCGGAGGATTTCTACACAACATCGTAATCAGACTCGAAGGATTAGTTCAAACAGATGCACAATCTTTCTTTCCACAATATCTACCCACTGGCATTATACTGTCCTCACATCTCCCCTCTCACATGCAGACAAACATCCATACGTCACTCACACACAGCTAATGCCCCTTTATACCTTGAACATGTTATATTAATCTTGATGCCTTGCGAATTTCCTTTCTACAGTCCTCATGTCTGGTTTCTTACTGGCATCACCTGGTACAGCAGCCGACCCTAGAACCAGGACCATCATTTTTATGCTAACCTAGCACCGAATCAGGTATGCCTCACTGCTATCAATGTCCCAACCATCCTTCATAGTTGTAGGCCAACAATGGCCATAGAAGTATCTTGTCTTCATAAGCTGAGATAAAGTACTCATAACATCATTGCATTGCTTATTATATGTGAGTAGGGTTCAGTCCGCTCATTCATGTCATGAAATGTTCTTTTTTCCAGCTCCTTTGTTGTGGGCCCCACAGCCACCTGCCACAACCTCCTCTGGTGATGCTCTGACTGCACTGCCATGTGAACTGGCCTCAGACAGATGGCAGAGTCGGGTTATGTTGGGCTCTATATCAACTATACATCTCTCCCTTTTTGTAAGGATGAGGATAGTGGAAATGTATTTTCTAACACATTATGGACCCCATGTTCAGCAAGCCTCACCAACCTCTGCAATGGGTGAACTTACAGGTCTGATGTCTATTTCTTGGATGTTTAGTCGCTGCCTATCACTAAGACGTCATAGTACTCTCAGAGTCAAATAATTAGACAACTCTTTGAGCACCTCCCGCTCTGGCACAGCCATTGCAGAGTGCAGGCAAGCCCTGACTCCAACTGAGGAGTCCCACGTACTGGGGTAGTTTGGGGGCAGCGGGTGAACATTCACAGGAGCTCACAAAGACAGCATATGGGTAGTGGTGGGTTTGGGAATGGAGGGAGAAGGCTGCAATACAGACTGACCGGGGAAGCCGATGCAGAATACTAGACAGGATTAAACTCTTGTAGGGATCTGACTGCTCCCTGGTACACTGATCTATTTGGGCAGATTATGGAGGAGGAGTTGTAATGGGGTACAGCTGCAGGCCCAAGTGTTTGTAGGGAAGGTGCTGGTCACTGGTGAAGATGGTGGCTTCAGGCCAGTGCTTAATTTGTTAAAAAATAAGTGCCAGGGCTGTCCTCAGGAGGCCACTGCAGCTTGCATCACACATTGCCGCTGCCATGCTGCCAATGATAGTAACTACACAACTACTAATCATCCCACTCCTACCAGTGTATATATTTGGACTATTTCAGGCCCCCAAACCTATAAGAATGGCCTAGGCGGCAGGTAATAGTCATTTTTAATTAATATTAAATTAATATTTAACAGTTGATTTAGTCATCTCTAAATAAGCCAGACAGTGCCACCTTGTGGCAGACTGTCACAAGTGCTGGTGTTGACCCTTAATTAGCTGTGCTTAGCACCGCAAACCACCGGTTCAAATTAAGCACTGCTTCAGGCCTTGATTAATGAGGGGCCTGTTCCTGGGACAAGAGAGTTGCTTGTTGTTCCTGGCCAGGAGAAGAACCCTATTCTTAAACTCCTCCTGGCATGTGTGTCCAAATCTCCCATCTCATCAGTAGTGTCTTCAGCTGAGCACACTTTTCTGCTCCCACAAAGCGACTGAGGCTCTTGTCTGTCTTCACCCCAGTTCCTGTAATCCTGCACTCCATTCTTGACTGACTAGTAAAAAGGAATGGTGAGAGAACAAAGGACTCATGAGTGCAGATGCCGAGTACATCATGTACATTACAATGCATTAGGTCATTATTACAGTAATCCCTGTGGCATAGAGCAACATTGTCATCTACTTCACTCACTATTCTAAGCAATGTTGCCATTCCTATATGCCACTTTTGGGTGATTATGGGCACAAAAGGTGCAGCTGTGGCACATGGTGCTTCCCCATCCATCTTTAAACTTTATCAGACATCGATATAAACAGACATCCCCTTTGCACAAATGATGCTTTGACTTATTCAAGCAATGTCACCCACATATCCCCTTGTGTTTGTAATCAGGAATGTTCGGATGATTCAGAGGGCAACAGACATTGATTCATGGATGATGTACACATGGCTGTTAGCTGGGCATGTGATGTGGATACATTAAAGCGTACAGTGCCTGCGCAAAATTTAGAATTGAATATGAGTGTTGCAATATCACAATGATAAAGATAAACATTTGTAGTGCTAGGACGTCCCTTTGCTTTGGCAGCGACGCACTGTATACATCTTTTAACATAACATACTGCTTATGGACCGTGTCTGGCATGAGGACAGTGGGCAGAGGCATAAGTGCCATGTTGAGTTAGCAATACAAAATGCCAATATCATAACATTAACATATATGACCAGAGTGACATGGACAGCGATTTGAAAATTGCCCCCTGCTTTAACACAATAAAATTCTCAGTGTGCCAACATGATGTGCTGTCCCTGCATTTAGTACATTTTAGATATATTTGACAACTGGAGACAGTAGTTACATTTACTACTTTCTCTTAATTATGCTTTATTTATAACACATAGCATACAGACATGTGGACATGGGAAAATGCTTTAAACAAGAGATGTGACACAACAACAGCTAAAATTCTCAGAAGCAAGTACATTTTGTATTTGCATTGACATACAACAGGGCTGCTACTCCTGAGCCTCTAGAAGAGCCAAGCTATTCCCAGGACTCTCATCCACGGTAAGCTGAGCGGACAATGACATGTATGGAGCTTGGAGGATACAGCCAGCACATCCTATGCCTTGAGGCATGTCCAGCACAAGATTTCCTCTCAGCATTCCTTGGCTAAACTGACTTCATCCCCATTGCACTACAACTCGAGGTGGTACCTGCCCAGGGATCCATGCAAACTGCTTCACTCAACTGGATGTCTCGGTCCCCAAAATCCTAGGAATGCCTTTTTAGAATTGCATGTTTGTGTGTGTGGCATCATGGTGATGGAACAATGGTATCTCAGGATGGTAGGAGTGCATTGTAACAGGGCCTACCTTTTAACACTGACATGACACTGTACAGACACTGTGAGAGAACAACCAAACTAGCAGCCCAGATGAAATGTGAGAGGACTAATGAGTCAGGCGCCTGCAGACCCTGAATCTCAAGGGAATCAGATGGGGACGTAGTTCAGATTCTGTGATCTTACATACTCCATTTGGGGAGTACTGAAGAAACCCCTCAATGATCAAGACATCTGAAGCACAACATGAGGGTGCGAAAAAGCACTCAGTAACGGCTTGTGTATGTATGTATGTATGTATGTATGTGTGCCATGTTATACATCTGTTGAGGCAGGGTGGTTGGATGTAGGAGGGTGTGAGGAGATAGGGATTGTCAGTGCACTTTACAATATCACTCAGAATGTTACCACAAAGAGGATGTAGGAGAGGTTTTTAGCAGCTGGAATGCCACCATTCTGTAATTATTGAGGGGGGGGGGACATAACTCTCTGTACAGACCACCAAGGATTAAGAAAAATTAATTAAGTAGGTGTTGCTGTACCAGTAAGAGTTTTAAGTTCTTGAAAGATGCAAACAAAGTGTTAGTGCATATATTTGGAGGGATCAAGTTCCAAATGTTAGGTGTACTTCCAGAGAAGGATTTGGAGATGGATCTTTGTTTCTTTGCTTCTTGAACCTGGGTGTAGAAAGAATAATTCAGCAACAGAAAAAGAATGGCTGCTCCCAGATACGTGATTTTGGGCAGGTATTTTGGGATGCCTCAATGCAAAACTTTGTGTGTAATGAAGGCCAGTTTGAATATTTAGGTACATTCGAGAGCCAGGTGAGAGTGAAGAACACTGGAGTAAAGTGATCAGAGCACTTCACTGCTGAGATCAGTCTAGCGGCAGCACAGAAGGTTGCCTTCACTGGACATAGAAAAATTTGGGGGATTTCAGTGAATCGCACATCGTTATAGTCAAATCAGGAAATGACTGGGGATTGTACCACATTTTTAAAATCAAATTCTGGAATGAAAGGTTTGTTATTTCTGAAAAGTCTGAAATTATGTTGTTCACTCAATGTTGTGCCATCCGTGTATGTCTGGAGATTCAGACACTTGTCAAGGGTGACATCAAGAGATATGGTGCATTCAATGATTTTTGGGTTTGTAGTTCAGAACATTTAGTGAGTTATGCTCGTATTATACCAGGGTTGAACTTTGAAGGTCAGTGATGAGGAGGAATTCTGTCTCAGCAGGTTTAGCTTTAGGTGTTTGAAAGAAAGAAAGGATTGTAAGAATTTGATCTACAAAGTGTATATCTTATTATGATGGCACTTTTGGATATAGCTGGTTACTGTCCGCATAGAGAGGGTATGAGAGGTTTGAGTGTTTCACAGGAAGGATGAAAAGAGTGAGGGGTAGTATCAATCCTGCTAGAGCCCCTTGAATAATAGGCACCAGACTTGAAGAGAACCAACGTAGGACTGTGAGTAAGCTTTTGTTATCGACGGGTAGATAGTTACATATAGATTGATGAGCATGTCTATTTCTGTATTACATCCAGCTCTGAAACTTTAAGGAAGATTGTTTAGAATGCTATTGTCTTAAATTTATTGTTTGAGTTGCAATCTAGCTTTCCACACTTTCCACTAGTAACAAGAGGATAGAGACTCAGCAGAAATCGTTCAGGTCTTTTGGGTCAGCACCGGTGTTTTTCCAAGAGTGGGTTGCCTCTGTCTGGCCTGTTGGCAGCGATGAGCTGATCAACTGTGTTCACTAAGGGGAGATATCGATGTGAAATTTGATCTCTATAATCAAGGTGGAGGTTATCAGATTTGTGAAGTGACAGGCTGGTCTTATATGAGCTCTTGTTTTGCTAAGCTCACTTTCATTGACTTATTTGAGCTCACTCCAGATTCCATAGTTTTTTGGAGGATGAGCAGAGGGTTGGGTCATCTAATGAATTAATTAGGAACCATAGTTTTTAGATTTTATGTATCTTCTGAGCAAAGTATTCAAACAGTTCCTCACACCATTCTTTTGAGTTGTTAATGTCAACTTAGTTGGTAAACCAGTGTGATGTTTAATAATATCAAATAGTTTTCTTGGACAATTTCTCTCCTTGTCTAATTGTGATCTGAAGAAACAAGCTATGGCCTCAAAGATATCAATGTCATGCATCTCCTTTCAGTGCAAAGTTTATTCAGATTTATGGCTGAAGGATTTTTGTCTCTACCTTCATTCAACTAATATATTTTGTCCTCTTTCTTCATTTAGTTCCTTATTGCACCTTTGGGAGAAGATATTTGTTTACCTCTTAAGTGTCTGTAGTGTCATTTAAACCCTTATGTTGGCCATGGTTTCATTGTAATGATTGGTCATGTCATCCGATATATGCTCCTCATTTGGCGTGCAGTTGGCATTAAGGTGGACTCAGTGGCTCTCGACTACAGTCACGGCTACTGAAATACAAAACGCTTTTGCAACACTAGACCAGACGTCAATCTCTGTCAACCTTCAGCTACAGCAGGTCAGGACAGTTTGCATGCTTTACCACATGCCTGAGTGCATTTCTAAATGGATAGTGTCTGGAAAATCAAAGCGGTTATACTGCCCTAAATGCCACATCTTGGAGGCAGATATAGTTCCTATGTTCCGTGATTGCCGTCTGCTTAAAAAATTTTGGGACAGCATGTCCCAGCTGGTCTCGGTTCAGCTAGATTCTGACATTTCCTTTAATAGCAAAGAAATTCTATTGGGTCATAAGACAGGGTCAGAAAATAATAGCCTTAGCTTTAAGAGTTTCAGTTATAATAGTTTGGACCCGATTATGCATTGCTCTGGCTTGGATCAATCCATTGCCACCTAGAATAACAGAATTTTGGGCCTTGCTTCAGCAAATTTATGAAGATGAAATTGCGGTTGCTAAAGCTAGGGGATATCGATAATTTAAAAAGCAAAAAAGATCTGGTCCCACCTACATTGGTCCTGAAATGTTTTTAACAGGAAACATGTGGGTGACATTGCTTGAATAAGTCAAAGCATCATTTGTGCAAAGGGGATGTCTGTTTATATGGTTTATATCGATGTCTGATAAAGTTTAAAGATGGATGGGGAAGCATAAGATGTAACCCAGGTCTGTTATAAACAATTGTAAAGCTGCTTGTCGTATACTTTTCTCTCCTATAATTTTGGATTGTCTTATGTTTTCGCTTCCTGTGTGTTCTATCTTCATGATGATGTTTCTTAATGTATGGCAACACCGTAGATTTATTAAGGGTGGCTCCAAACCCCTGAGGAGGGAGGGGGAAAAACCTTATAAAAAGATTTGGAAAAAAAAGTATCTTGCAGGAATTTGATTTGGATCACGGAACACAACTCTCAAAATTTGAGCAGGTAGCTCTAGACTCACTTGATTTAAATTGAGTTTTTTTGTATTATTGTGACCCTGTTCGAACATGACCTTCATGATCTAGACGTCTGATCACATAGTTGGAAGGAAACAGTAAGTAAATCAGTGGTGGGGATGATTAATTTAGCCAAGTCTCTGAGGAATAGGATATCGATATTATAGGTTTGGATAATATCAGCAATCAGTGTGAATTGTTTTGCTGCAGATCTGTGTTTATGTTATATTCACTTCACATTTGTTAGTATAGATTTTATTGTTTGTGAAGGGATGATCAGAGCAAAACTAGATTGTTGGGATGTGGCCTTATTTGAGATTGATTAGATGATCCCTTCCTATTGCCCTGTACATTCTGAATTTTGTGCATAATTAGGAATGGGTGTATAAAGTAGGCTGGCCTGTAATATTCAAGCAGTAGATCAATGTTCTCTTTTGAGAAGTATTTGTGAGATCTCCTTGGGCAGTATTCTTTGTTGTTGCTGGTGTAGGTTGACCAGGGCAGGCTGTGGACTCATGCCCTGTGACTGAGTGATGTGGGGTAGGAGAGAATCTATCTAGTTTGGGCAAGATGCGATAGATAGCTGACTGAAAGTATAAGGATCATGAGATGAAGCATTTTATCTTGGAGGGGACTGGGAGGACATTTTAGACAGGGTGTAGTATTTCCGCTGTGTTAGAGTTGTAGACCTGTATCTGTGATAGATTAGTTATTTGACATAGTTACTCAAGTGCAATTGAGTGCAAGGCTGAAAGGAGGGACTGTAAATGAATTGGACAGGAATAGGGTGATTGGCTGACATAAGCACAGATATTTTTAGGACCGGAGCATGAACATAAGTTTGAGTATTAGGAAGGAATGTGTTATGGGAAGAAGTTAACCCTTTCGCTGCTCATGACGGAATGGTTCCGTCATGAGCACCGGTGCTCCGGTGCTCATGACGGAACCATTCTGGGTGCTCCTGTGCTCATGACGGAACCATTCCGTCATGAGGACAGGGGCACGAAATCCCTCTGCTGTAAACAGCAGAGGGAATTCCATTTTTTTGGGGCCTCAGGAGGTGGGGAAGGCCCCTCACTCGTTTTCAATCAAATGACGATCACGCCATGGCGCGCTGTCGTCATTAGATTTTAAACGAAACTGCAACTTAGTTTCAGTTTTAGTGTTTCAGTGCTCGTGAGGCTATCTCAGCCCCGAGCACCGAAACACTTGGGAGAGGTATTGTTGGAAAGGGGAGATTCTCCCCTTTCCAATGGTACCCCCTCTCTAGTGGATCCCTGCTTGGGGATCCTCCCAGAGGGGCGATCCCAAGCAGGGATCCACCCACTAGATACCAGGGAGGGGGTGCAAGGGCCTTTGTTCCCCCCATATTATTGGGGCTAAATTCAGTCTTTCTGCCCCTCTGCGCCCCATGGGGGCAGATGGGGGCTGCAGCCCCCAATCTGCCCCTCCAGGGGGCAGAAAGCCCACTAGAACCAGGGAATCATTTTTACTATGAAAATGAGGGATGGGGGCTGCCCAATATAGGCACGCCAATGCCCCCACACCCCTGCACAATTAGAGTCTTTGTGCCCCCACTGGGGGGCAGATGGGGCAGTAGCCCCCAATCTGCCCGTCCGGGGGGGCAGAAAGCAAACTAGGCATCAGGTTTTTTTAAGCATTTAATTTAGGGGTGGGATTTGCCCAAGATGGGCATGCCAGTTCCCCCACCCTCCCCCCACAAAATTCCAGTCTTTCTGCCCTCGTGGCGGGCATATGGGGCAGTAGACCCCAATCTGCCCCCCCCCCAGTAGAAACCAGGGATTAATTTTATTATGTAAATTAGGGGTGGGGGCTGCCCAATATGGGCATGCCAATGCCCCCAACCCCCTGCACAATAACAGTCTTTCTGCCCCCCCTGGGTGCAGATGGGGGTGGTAGCTCCCATCTGCCCCCCCCCCCGGGGGAAAAAATCGCACTAGAAGCCAGTTTTTTTCTTTAATGATTAATTTAGGAGTGGGGCTGCCAAAGATGGGCATCACAATGTCCCCACCCACCCGAACAAAATAGCCAGTCTTTATGCCCCTCTTGGGGGCATATCGGGGCTATAGCCCCCAATTTCCCCCCTCCCCAGGGGGGCAGAAAGCCCACTAGGCACAGACTTTTTTGCGAAATGTGCCTACTTCTGGATTTTGGGTCCTAGCGCAGCTAGCACCCAAGGAACCCTACAAAAACCACACATTTCTGAAAACTAGACAGCTGGGGGATTCCAGGGAGGCATGGCTTGTGTGGATCCCCCAATGTTTTCTTACCCAGAATCCCCTGCAAACTTCATATTTAGCCAAACAAAATCACTTTTTCCACACACGTTTGTGTGGAAAGTTGTGGTATCACCGGGCTGACACAAATTTCCTTCACCCAGCATTCCCCCAGGTCACCCGATAAAAATTGTGCCACACTCGTGTGGGAGGCCCAAGTACCCGTGACAGGCAAGGATCCAAAACGTATTGAGGCGACATCAAAACTGCCTATCACAAAACGACCTGGTTTTGCAACCGGAGTCACCTGGGTTTTTGGCCCCGTGCTTGGTAGCCAGCTAGGGAAACCTACCAAGCCCACACATTTCTGAAAACTAGACCCCTGTGGAATTATAGGGAGTTATGGCTTGTGTGGATACCCCAACTTTTTCTTGTCCAGAATCGCCTGAAAACCTCAGATTTAGCCGAAAAATCACTTTTTCCACACATTTTTGTGTGGGAAAGTTGTGGCATCATGGGCTGACACAAATTTCCTACCACCCAGCATTCCCCCAGGTCTCCCGATAAAAATGGCGCCTCTCTCGTGTGGGAGGCCCAAGTACCCGTGACAGGCAATGGCCGAAAACGTATTGAGGCAACATAAAAATTGCCTATCACAAAAAGACCTGGTTTTGCAAGGGGGTCACCTAGGTTTTTGGCCCCGTGCTTGGCGGCCAGCTAGGGAAACCTACCAAACCACACATTTCTGAAAACTAGACACCCGGGGGATTCAAAGGAGGTATGGCTTGTGTCGATACCCCAACGTTTTCTTACCCAGACCAGAATCCCTTGTAAACCTCAAATTTAGCTGAAAAAATCACTTTTCCACACATTTGTGTGTGGGAAAGTTGTGGCATCACCGGGCTGACACAAATTTCCTGCCACCCAGCGTTCTCCGAGGTCTCCCGATAAAAATGGGTCCTCACTCATGCGGGAGGCCCAAGTACCCGAGACAGGCAAGGGCCCAAAACGTATTGAGGCAACATCAAAATTGCCTATCACAAAAAGACCTGGTTTTGCAAGGGGGTCACCTAGGTTTTTGGCCCCGTGCTTGGCGGCCAGCTAGGGAAACCTACCAAACCACTCATTTCTGAAAACTAGACACCCGGAGGATTCAAGGGAGGTATGGCGTGCGTGGGGCCCCCAACTTTTTCTTACCCAGAATCCCCTGCAAACCTCAAATTTAGCTGAAAAATCACGTTTTCCACACATTTTTGTGTGGAAACTTGTGGCATCACTGGGCTGACACAAATTTCCTACCACCCCATGTTCCCCCAGGTGTCCCAATAAGAATGGTGCCTCACTTGTGCGGGAGGCCCAAGTACCCGCGACAGGTAAGGGCCCTAAACGTATTGAAGCGACATCAATATTGTCTATCACAAAATGACCTGGTTTTGCAAGGGGGGTCATCTGGGTTTTTGGCCCTGTGCTCGGCGGCCTGCTAGGGAAACCTACCAAACCCACACATTTCACGGGCCAAAATCTACAGCTAGGCGACCTACAAAAAAAGGGTCAGTTATTACTGTAAAAATAAAGTGTATCCAAGTTGCGTTTTGAGTGGTTTCCTTTCGCGGGCATTAGGCCAACCCACACAAGTGAGGTACCATTTTTATCGGGAGACTTAGGCTAACAGAATTGTAGAGCAACTGTTATTACCTATTGACTTTTGATGCATTTCTGCCTTTCAAATGAAAGACAATGTGTAAAAAAGAAGTCATTTTGAAAAATGACCTATAATTCTCATGCTAGTATGGGTACTCACAGCAAATGTGCAAACATCTACTGTTTCTAAACTCTATATTTTGTTCCAATTCCAGAAATACATAGGTGTCTTTCATACCGATTTTTCCATTTATATATTTTCCCAAATGAATTGCTATATACCCGGTACATAATAAAAAAACATTGCAAGACGCTGCTCAGTTATTGGCTCTGGGTTCGTTAGGTTCTTGGTAAACCTTGAAGTCCTATATATACCCACAACCAGAAAGGTTCAGCGGATGTAACGGTATATTGCTTTCAAACAGCTGTCATAATTAGAAGAAGTTACAGGTGAAAACGTTGACACAAATGGTTGTTTTTTTCAACTAATTTTCAATTTTTCCTATATTCAACGTTTAGTTTTGATAAAGAAACCTTGAAGGATCTACACAAATGACCCCTTCATAAATTTAGAATTTTGTCTACTTTTCTAAAATGTATAGCTTTCCAGGATCCATTATTGCTTTTATACCCATTTCTACCATTAACTGGAAAGAGGTTGAAAGCACAAAAAATAGCAAAAATAGGCTATGTCCCAGAAAAATGCCAAAACTGTGTAAAATATTTTGGTTTTCTGACAAAAGTCTGCTTGTCCCTGAAAGCTGGGAAGATGGTGATTTCAGCACCACAGCCCCTTTTTTGATACCATTTGCAGGGGAAAAAACAGACGCTTTCATTTTTTTCCCATTTTTCCCGAAAAAGAAAATGTTGCTTTATTTTGGCTAATTACTGGGTACCTTCCAGGGGAATCCACAAACCCTTGGTACCTTTAAAATCCCCATGATGTTGGAAAAAAATGACACAAATTTGGCGTGGATAGCTCATGTGGTCAAAAAGTTACAGGGGCCTAAGAGCAAACTACCCCAAATAGCCACAAAAAGGCTTAGCACGGGGGGGGGGGAGGCCTAGCAGCAAATGGGTTAAGTCCCTGGAGAATGTATTCATCAGGGTAAGATAACAATCACTCCAATTATCTGGGATGATGAACTGGGTGGTACGGGGGGAATCCTTTGAGGGATTCAGCTGGGTGAAAAGTCTTATTGCTAGGTCTTTGGGCTTGCCTGGAGTTCCATATATTTATAGGGGACTGAATTGGTGATCAAACATTCTCAAATTGTTTACCAAGGCGTGAATCATAATATTGTCATTGTTGCAAAGAGAGATCCCTATTTCCACTTTGAGGGCAGTGAAAGAAGGTATTGAGAGAGTGAGACAATGTGAGATTATGATGGGGAGTGTCCCATGTATGTGGTTAATGAAGATGTCTCTCTTTCCAACAGGATGAATTGTGAAAGAAGGAAATCAGATTAATCTTCAAGCTTTCCTTGTACAAACATATTGGTCAGTGATAAAGGCCTCTGAAAATTCTTTAAGTAGTCAGTGGTTGTGGTAGTTCATGGCATTTTATTTACAAGATAAGGGGAGCAGATGATGTTTGAGGAGTTTGGGTCAGCTTTTAAAACTCTGAAAGGTAAGATGGGCTTCTTTGTGGTAGCTATCTTTTTGGATAGAGGGCATAGATGGATAATTGAGCAGATCGTGGTGGGAGTGCCCTGGAGAATTACAGGGGTCTGTAATGGCCAGAACGTGGAGCCAGAAATTCCATACATGAATGCAATCATTCTTACTAGTGTGGGTTTATTGGGTAGGGGTGGCGTTAAGAGTAAATATAATTGGGAAGCCATTCCACAGTTATAAATGCAGTCCAAGTGTGAGTCAGGTAAACATCCGTAGTAGCCATATGCCACCCAAATCCCCAGCAACCAACGGACAGGTAATAGGCAACTGCTGGAAAATGTGTCTTTTGTGTATACACCTAAGAAAGACAGCGTTCAAATTAGTGAAGAAGTACCTTAGCATGGCAATGAGACAGCATTATGAAGGACAGCCAATTTTGGGGCATATCAGCAACAACCGGTGATAATTATCGCTATGCGCACTTAGCGCTAGGATAATTATCGCCGGCTATCGCCGAATTTTATCGCTGAGATAGCGTGCTATTAGCAACGCTTATCTCAAAAGCTAGGCGCAAACTGCCAATTGTGCAATTATCGTTGGAAATACAGCGATAATCGCAGAACGTTTGGCGATAGCTTGCTGATAGGGCAGGGCAGACTCAGCCATGATATCCACCTTCCATTGGATATCATGGCTAAGTCAAACTAAAAGCAGGCATAAGGAAAGTACCGATAACCAAGGTTGCTTGTTAGCATGCCCATTGACAATTGGAGAAATGTCGGTTAGCGACATTTCTCCAGTTATTTTGAGCTGGAACGCCCATGTTGCATCTCATTAGAGATGCCAAGGTGGGCGTTACAGGAAAGGGCGCTAAGGCAAGTATTCACGCGATAGCGTGACCTTGCTGATATAGCAATAAAATTATCGCCGCTTTTCGGCCGAAAATGGCCGCAAAAGCGGCGCTAACTTTTTAGCGCCGTATTGTTGATATGCTCCTTTGTCTTTTGTGGAAATGGTGTTCCCTTTGGTGGATGATTGAAATACTATATGAGTGCAATTAATTACACCTAAAGCCTCAGGGGAATAGGAAGTATCACATCATTTCCTTGCTCCACCTTTCTCTTTCCACCAGCTACTGTGGTATGGTCATATACTGTGCATTCACCCTGTGCTGCATCTGAGTATCTGATACTAGCACTGTGGTGAGATTGCCTGTGAGATGCGCTCTGATTTCTCACTGTATGGCACTGAAATATTAAAACTGAAATATTGTCATACAGAAAGATCATGTCATAAATACTGTTTTTGAGAAATTGGGTTAATGGTAGAGTGGAGGTGTGAGTCCTGGTCAAGCAGCAACCACAATTCTTGCCGGTGGAGGCACAAGTCAACCCTAAATTAACCTGTTCTCAACCCTCTGGTAGCTTGCAGGCTTAACTTAAAAGCAATGTGTAAAGTATCTGTGCAATACTTCAAAAAATAATAAAGTGAAAATATCACCCAAAAGGATCCCACACCAAGTTGGAAAAATTGAAATTTCTTTAATAAATAAAACAAAATCAAAACAACAAAAATCCAATTGGTAGAACCGGAGATATTTAAGTGTAAACGTTTAATTGAAAATAGCGCTAAAAAGCACAAAGCGCCAACTGTAGATATCTGGTCGCACCGGACCAGGACACAGTCACAAGTTAAGGCTGACTGCAAGAGAGTGCACACCAGCTATAGGGGCACAGTTAGGCCCACTGAATAAAGTATCTTAAATCCTGGTTTGCTGAGGATTGTATGGATCTGCATCAAAAATGCTTTGCGCAGCTGAAGCAACGCATTAGTTCCAAGATATGGTGAGGTTGCAAAGCAAGGGCCTGTGTCATCATCAAGCATCCCATGATGAGGCTCGTGATGCGAAGTCTGACGTCGAAAATGCAGCACGCAGCTGGGGCGGTACGTCAGTTCCGAAGTGCTAAGAGGCTGTGATGCAGAGTCCGGTGTCCTCATCAAGTCTGCCATCGATGAGGCAAGTGCGACCCTGCACCAAAGATGCGTTTTGCAGTCGTGACATTGCAGTGGTTCTGAAGAGCTGCAATGTGGGTCCAGTCCATGCAGCAGCGATGCTTCGGATCTGCTTGGGCTTGCACTGTGCAGCAGCAGAGAAGCGTTGGTTCCGCTGGATCCGCAGAGGGTGGCAAAGCACCTTAAGCCCACTTCCAAGGGCCCAGGACTGGAAGCCACTGCTTAACAGGGTAGACTCACATATGCAGCATCCAGATGCAGTCATAAGGTTGTTAGAAGCCTGTTATGTCCCTGAGACTTCAGATCAGGCGGCCATCCAACTAGCCCTTGGAGTCACTCTAGGTTCTGAGTTGAAGAGATACATGTCCAATCCTTCTCACCCAGGAAGGAGGGCAGTAGGCCAAAACAGCAGGGCAGCAATTCCTTTAGAGCTGCAGTCCAGCACAGTGGCAGTCCTTGTAGCAGCAGAGTAAACCTTCTTCCTGGCAGAGTATCCTCAGGTCCAGAATGGTATTGAAGATCTGCTGTTTGAGATCCAATATTTATACACAGGGGTGACTTTGAAGTTGGGAGAAGCTTCTAGAGGCATGCCCTTGAAGTGCACAGATGCCCTGCCTTCCTGGCCTCAGCTGCAAACTAACTACAGGGGGTAACCATCCCTTGGTGTGGAGATAGGGCACCACCTATTAAAGTGTAGGTGGGGCTGGGCCCAGTTCCTCCCTTCCATCCTGCCAGTGATGGTCCATCCATTCACATCTGAGCTCCCCATTGTGTGTGGCTGTCTAGAAGGAAGACACAAAGCCTAACTGTCACCTACACCCAGTCATGTGACCCAGAGACAGGCTGCAGGCACCAAATGAATAAAACAAGAAAATGTCAACTTTCTAAAAGTTCACACTACCCAGGGGATGGGCCCTAAAAAACTTCAGTAAGGCTAGGCCACCTTACATATATTCCCAACACAACTTGCCAGTACTGAACAATTCTTTACCACACTTGTTTTTTTTCTGAACACTCTTTTTAATATCAGTGATCAGTAAATATATTTTTTTCATTTTTAAGACATTGTTTGAAAAATAGTCAGATACAGAGACATGATGAGGACAAACATAAATTCACAATTTTTACAACAAACTGTTGTTATGGTACCCACCCAACATTCATACAAACAAACTATACAGACCAACATATAAACATGTTTGACAATCAATTTTTTTAAACATATAAAGAATCAAAACCTTGACAATTCTGCCTTTTCATGCCCAACAAGAAAGACAATATAATGTATCCTTTCACCATTTGTAAAATTTCCTCCGTAACTGAGCTACACAACCATGTAAAGCTAATGATCCTATGTGAATATTTTTCAAACAATGTCTTAAAAATGAAAAAATTATATTTACTGATTACTGATATTCATTCATTCATTCAGAAATCTTTATTTCGATCACAGATCATAAAAGATACATAGCAAAATAAGGACAATTAAAAAAGTATTAAACATGATGTGATCCAATGAATTAAGACATTAAAATGCATTAAGGGAAAAAAAGAAGTATGGTATACTGTGCTAAAATCTAACAATGAGTCAATTTATACAAGTCTTTTCAGGACGCTGCTACGGGTAAACCACATAGAAGTTAAGAATTTCGCAACTGCAAAAACGACAATGGGAGAAAGGTCTGACTTTAAAACCCTATAGGCTGGTTGGAAGGATCTGAAGCCCAAATTCCTAAGTAGCGGGACTAACCAGCGTTTCCTGCTCCTCTTGTAGCCCTTACAGAAAAAAACGGCGTGAACTTCGTCTTCTTTCGGATGAGCACAAACAGGGCAGGTTGCTGTGGTGGAGCATGGAGACCAAGACGCTGTGAAAAAAGCTAGAGGAAGGCATCCATATCTCCATTGAAAGAATAATTTCCTCGTTAGCAGAGGGGAGATCGCATCTAGAGTGCTTTCAAGGCAGTAGGAGTCTTTTGCTTTCAGGAATAAGTGGGTCAAGGATCCTTCACGGCTCTCGTTGATGGCTCTTGTGAGCATCAAATTGTAGTATGCTCTTGCGAGTGCCTTCTTTGAAATCTTTACACAGGATTTGGAAGGATCGGTCCATAGTTCCGGATAGCCCAGATCCTCAAACCTACCCTTGACATAGGTCAGCCACGGAATCCTCAAGGCGTTCCGCAGCTGTAAGAATTCCTGAAGTTCCTCTCTGTAAATTAAGAGATCGGAGCTACACCACAAACGCCTCCAAAAGGTTAGGGGTTTAAGACCTAGCTCCTCTGATATTGGTCTTACTCCCAGGTCTAATCTAAGGGGGAGTAATGGAGTGCTTTGAGGAAGGGCAGTTACCTGTCTCAGGAATTTGTTTTCGGTGGACTGTAACTTTGGGACATGAGTGTGACCCCAGATTTCACCCCCATATGTAACACCCGCCCTTGCTTGGGTTTTATATATATGAATAATTGGGGTCAGTGGACGGTAGAAAGATTTGTTCGCCAAGCGCAAAGTGCCACCCGCCAACTGTGCCAGTTTGATGGTCGCTTTGGCCTGATGAGACGTCCACGATAGATGTTCGTTTAACGTGATCCCCAAATATTCAATATTGTGCACACGTTCCAATTGTGTTGTGCCGAGCCTGGGTGGGGCACGATTCTGGGGCTTGGGGTTCAGAATCATGAACTTAGTTTTTTGAGGGTTGATTTCCAGTCCCCGATCGTTACAAAAATCTAGAAAACCATCCAAGATGCGCTGGATCCCCATAGGGGATTTAGACAGCAGCAGGGTGTCATCTGCAAACATAATTGCAGGCACCCTGCTGCCGGTTAATTTTGGAGCATCCGAGTTGTGAATCCTGTTTAGGTGGGCAACTACCCCGTTCACAAAGATGCAGAACAGGGTCGGTGCAAGCACACAACCCTGTCTCACCCCTCTGCGAACGGGGAACCTTTCGGTTAGTTTGCCACCTTTGCCACACCTTACGCGAGCGTAGTTATTGTGGTGAAGTCTCATCAGGATTGTCAGGATGTCAGTAGGTACGTCCAACTCTTCCATAACTCTCCATAGCCTCGCTCTGGGAACCAAATCAAAGGCGGCACGTAAGTCTACAAAGATGGTGTATAGACTGCCGCCCTCGATTATGGCTGTTCTCCAGTAGAGGAGATTTAACCTGAAGATTTGGTCTATGGTTGACACGCCCTCCCTGAATCCTGCCTAGTAAGGGGACAAGATTTCCATTTCTTCGATCCAGGCCTGCAATCGATTCAAAATCAGTCTACCGAACAATTTTTGGGATATATCGATTAAACTGATAGGACGATAGTTGGAGGGGAGCAAGGGGGATCCCTTTTTGAAGATTGGGACCACCTCTGCTCCCCTCCAAGTATCAGGCACCTCCAGTCCCCCGGCAATGGCATTAAAAATTAGTGTGAGATAGGGTGCCCATATCCCGGGTTCCTGCTTAAACAGGTCACCGGGCACCCCATCGAGACCAGGGGCTTTTCCAGCAGCTAACCCTTTAATGGCTTCCCTCACCTCTTTTTCAGTGAAAGCAACCCCGATCGGGCAGAATGAAATTGTGGGACCATCTCTGTTCTGTTCACCCCCACCCTCTGCGTACAGGGCTTCAAAATGGGTCTGCCATACCGTGGGGGCTATATTGGGCTCTATTGCGGAAGATAAATCCTCCGTGCCATTCGCCACTACACGCCAGAATTTACGGGAATCTCTGGTTGTTAATGCATTAGTGAGATTTTCCCAGTAATCGTGGTCCCATTCTGCCCTTGCATTCTCCAGGAGGATTTTATAGGATCTTCTCCTGGCGCGAATTTCATCTTTGTTGTGATGTTCCTTTATGGCAAGTAGCAAGTTGGCCTTGGCTTCCCTGCAAGCAGCATTGTACCAAGATGTCTTTGGTTTAAGGCCATTCCTTTGCCTTGAAGATGAAAAAAGATCCTGCTCTAGGGTAGTGAGGATGCCTGCATGTATTTGTGCAAGCTCTCCTCACATAACGTCGTCTAAAACCCTAGATCCTAGCTGGAAGGCATCCTCCAGTAATGGAATTATCCTTTCATATAGGCAGGATATTCGTTCTGGGTTGCTGGCCAGTTTCTCCCACTTGACCTTCCTACGGTTATTTTCAAGTAGGAGGCCCGTTTTATCTTTAACCAACCCATTAATTCTTGGGTCTCTCCCAGGTAGACAGTAGGTCAATTCCAGGGAGTTGTGGTCACTGTCTAGCCTTGGGGTAACTTTAAAGTCCACTATTGCTGACCACATGAACAGTTTAACCATTATGTAATCCAATCTGGATTCGCTGCCGGGTTTATTAAAAGTATGGATACTTGGCGTGTCTGATTTAGTGCGACCGTTGCATGCCCTTAGACCAAGATTGAGGGTGAGGGCAGTTATCTGTAGGGCTAGTGGAGTCCAAGCCCGTGGGGAAGGTGCCACCGTTTCAGGTATGAGCCAATATGAGTCTTCTTCCAGAGAAGGACCATCACGTAGCCCCGGCAGTGGTTCATATTGAGCATTAAAATCGCCTCCTATCAGGCAAGCCAGTTCACTTGGGATACCTTCTAGGAGCTTGGCTAGCTCATCCACTGTGCCAGATTCTTTATGCATTGGAACCGGCCTTGAATAGATGTTAATTACTATCAACTTCGATGAGTCTGGCCACTCGAGTGAGACAGCCAGTAAATCATCAGAAGCGGTCTCTAGATAAGTAGCTTGGCATCCTAAATCCGTGGCTACCCATGTAGTTAGTCCCCCAGATGGCCTGCCCCTACCCCCCCATTTAGCTGCTTTGAAGAAGGAGGCAAAACCCGGAAATGCTATTTCTTCACGCGCCCAAGTTTCTTGTAATAGAATTATATCCTTCGAACTGATATATGTACCCCATTCTGTGCAATCTATCTTGCTAGCAAGGCCAGCCACATTCCATGAAATCACTATTATTTCTAGTGGTTGGGTGGAGGCCGTGCCCATATGAGCCAAAGTGGTGGTGGTGCACTCGTGGGGCCGCCGAAGGTTTGTGGGGACGAAGGACGTGCCCTTGGGGTTATTATCATGGAGGGGAGGGGAGGGCACGGCACTTGGGACATGTGCAGGATCAGCTGTGCCAAATGCTGAAGGATGAATATCAGCAACCAGGTCAAATTTGAGCCCATTTATGTGAGATATTTGAATTGCGCTCCCCTCATCAACCGCATGTCAGTCTACCATCTCAAGGCTACTTAAGCGGTTATGGGTAGATAGATGGGCGGGGTAGTGTATTCTGTGTGGCCCTGGAATTCCCCTCCTCTGTCCACCGCCTCCCCCCTCCTTCTTGCAACAGTTTCCCAGCCGGCCTCACCCCCATAAGTAGGGAACTGCTCTGTTGGTCTTTCCCTATATGACGGATAGTTGTTGTTCTTCCTCCGTCTATTTTCCCAACCCTCCAACAGCTCCTGGTGATGCCTCCACCTGTGATCCTCCAGGTTGTAGAAATTTGAGGGGTAAAAGAATGAGAGGGGTAATGGTTGGATGGTGCTCGCAAAATCCCCATCAGCAGCACGGGTGCAAATAAATGCGGCTGCATTCGGATCTCTGAAGGTGACCAGAATGCAGTCGCCACCGATGGATTTCTTAGTGTAGCCCACCCACGTTGCCCTCCTAGCCATGGTTATATCACTAGTAGTACCTCTCGGTAGCGGTCTGTTTACGGAGAGCCAATTGATTACTTTATTTATTAGTGAGATGGTGGATTCAGATGTAGTAGAATTTAATTCAGGGACCCCCACCAGAACCAGAGTGTAAGGTGCTACTTCTGGGGGGAGGTTTATGAATTTAGGTTTAGAAGTAATGTCAGGTTTCTCTCCAGTAGTAGGAGGGTCACTCTTAGCTTTGGCCGGAGGCTGGGTATTATTGTCTATCGGCGGGAGGGTTGATTTTGGGATAGCAGTAGCCGATTGTTGAATGGGAGTGGGGGCCATATTTACAACCACTGGTGCCGAAGCGTTAATTGGTACAGGTTGTGGGGGTTTGGGATTAATTTGCGGGGATTTATTAGTGGTTGGTGTGGGAGGGAAGTTGCCTTTGGTAAGTTTTGAACCTGATCCCTCGCTAAATATTTTGGTCCCACTGTTGACAGTTTTCCTTGAGTCTACGAGTTGCACGGTAGCCTTTTCAATACTAACTAGTCTGGCTTCCATCTTAATCAGTCTTGCCTCAAGAGGGCTCAACAGAGACCTAACTAAGGTGCCTATATCTTCTAAAGTAATGTCATCTGAAATAGTGTCTGATGGTGCGTTGCTAATAGGTTGTGGTAGTGAAGTTAACTTACTCGTTCTAAGGGGAGATGGCGGTCCTAATGTATTCCCAGTGTGCTCGGAGGAAGCACCTATCTCCCTTTTGCCTCTGGCTTGCTTAGATTTCGAAGTTTTAGTCCTATGATCTACTTTATTTTGGAGGCCCTGCTTCTTTTTAGGAACAGCCCCTTCCCTGGTACCCCTGTTGCTGTCTAGGTTAGTTCCTGCAACTTTAGCTGTCTCAGTGTTCTCTATAGATGTAAGCTGGGGGATTTGCGTGGTGGGTAGGGCCATAAGGCTCATGTCCTCAAGGTAACTCTGGGACTCAGTAGTAAACTCGGGATTGGTGAAATTAATGGCTGGGATAGGACATGTTGCCGGGTCTATACTATGGTTATTTGGAAGACCAGATCTATTTTCTGGGGTTCTAACATGGGCCATGGGGCCCAATGAGGACCTTCTTACCCAGTCTATTTCTTGTGAGATTCTGCGCTCGAGAACCTCTATTTCCTCAAACAAAAGGGAGCCAGCTTTGGCAAAGTAAGTGTCAATAGGTCCTTTAACGGCCCCAGATGCAATTTGTGAGGAAGTTTTGCTCCTGGTTTCCCGTGTGCACATTTTACTGACAGTTCAAATACCTTTGGATCCAGACGAAGAGGGGGGGCCCGGAGCGGACTCTCACGTACTCGAACGGCCTCAAACGGCCCGCTCTTTGCCCGGTCTTCGCCCCGGACGCTCCCGCGCGCTCCCGCGCAGCGTCACTCTCCAGTATTTATATCCCAAGGACCAATGAGGTGTGTTGTGACAAGGTGTGGGCGGGGCGTTCAGGGAGAGCGGGGCCAGGTGACTCAGCCTCCGGGTCCGGGACTCCTGGGAAGATGAGTCCCGGTTCACGCTCGCAGCCCTGTAGCCTCACAAGCCCCCACGAAGCAGCCAGACAGGCAGGAGACCAGCAGCGGCAAGTGGAGGTGAGGAGGTTCCGCAGCGGGACCCGCGAAGCGGGTTCCGCAAGTCGTGAGTGTGAACAGCCCTCACACCGATGCAGCGCCAGCCAGAAGCATCAAGCAGCGTCCCACGAAGAGAAGGTCCAGGTGCAGTTTAAATTAGCAAGGTGTGGGCGGGGCGTTCAGGGAGAGCGGGGCCAGGTGACTCAGCCTCCGGGTCCGGGACTCCTGGGAAGATGAGTCCCGGTTCACGCTCGCAGCCCTGTAGCCTCACAAGCCCCCACGAAGCAGCCAGACAGGCAGGAGACCAGCAGCGGCAAGTGGAGGTGAGGGGGTTCCGGAGCGGGACCCGCGAAGCGGGTTCCGCAAGTCGTGAGTGTGAACAGCCCTCACACCGATGCAGCGCCAGCCAGAAGCATCAAGCAGCGTCCCACGAAGAGAAGGTCCAGGTGCAGTTTAAATTAGCAAGGTGTGGGCGGGGCGTTCAGGGAGAGCGGGGCCAGGTGACTCAGCCTCCGGGTCCGGGACTCCTGGGAAGATGAGTCCCGGTTCACGCTCGCAGCCCTGTAGCCTCACAAGCCCCCACGAAGCAGCCAGACAGGCAGGAGACCAGCAGCGGCAAGTGGAGGTGAGGGGGTTCTGCAGCGGGACCCGCGAAGCGGGTTCCGCAAGTCGTGAGTGTGAACAGCCCTCACACCGATGCAGCGCCAGCCAGAAGCATCAAGCAGCGTCCCACCTGATATTAAAAAGGGTGCTCAGAAAAAAAACAAGTGTAAAGAATTTTTCAGCACTGGCAACTTTCTAAAAGTGGCATTTTCAGAATTGCAATTTAGAATCTGACTTTCCCATAAGTTAGGGTTTTAAATGGTCATTCCAGAGAGACCAAACATGAAGGGATTACCTGTTCCCATTTGGAAATTACGCTTATAAAATGTGATTAGGTGATTCTAATGTTATCCTTTGGGAGAGGTAGTCCTTGCAGTATCAACAAAGGAATTTAAGAGTTTTTTTCACTACCAGGACCTGTAAAACCTAAAAGTAGAAGTCCAACTTTTTAATACTTTAAATTTTTAAATAGTTTGCACCCTTCCCTCTGGGCTGTCCAGGTTCTACCCTAGGAGTGATTTATATGCACTAAAAAGGAAAGTTTGGGCCTTGCAAAAGGTGTAATTTGCCAGATCTGTATGGCAGTTTAAAACTGCATACATAGGCTCTGCCATGGCAGGCCTAAGACATGTTGAATGGGCTACTTGGGTGGGTGGCACAATCAGTGCTTCAGGCCCACTAGTAGTATTTAATTTACAGGCTCTGAGCACAGATAGTGGCACTGTACTAGGGACTTACACATAAACTAAATATGCCAATTGGATATAAGGCAATGTTACCATGTTTTAGGGAAAGAACACAAGCACTTAAGAACTGTTTAGCGGGGGTAAAGTTTGCACTGTCCTTAGGCCAGCAAAAACCAAGTTAGCAAAAACAGAAAGTATGAAGGCAAAAGGTTAGGGGAAAACCACGCCAAGGATGACAGGTCTAACGCTGTTTAATAAGTTATTGTCTCATTGAATTTAATAATGCAAAATCTACATCCAAAGGAACAATATTTTTGTAACTAATACTTAGGACATCATATTTCTATCAGACAATATTGTTCTGAAACACAGCTTTCCCCAGTGGTCCTCTAGATAATCCAGTGGCCAGGAAAGTGTAGCACAGCCAGCTTTAGACATGTTCAGGGATGGCCTGGGAGTGGGATGTAGAAGTGAGCTCCTCCTACCAGCCTGCAGCCATGTTAAGGATCAAAACAGGAGAAACCGCTATCTTGAAGCTACTGCTGCCCTGGACATGCCAAAGATATTGAACCTTAGCTTGTATACTCCTCACGTGATTGTTGCAGGTTGAACGAGCACACGTTTTGTGCCACTGGCATCATAACAGGGCATTTCCTTGTATGCATTGGGTACTGCCATATGCAAAAAAGGAAACTTTTTCTGCTGTGCCTGTGCCATATTACATGAGAAGACCATCAGAAGGTGTACTGGCTGTGCACCAGATAGAGGTGGCACAGTCAGTGTGCCTGCCAATAATACCCTTTGGAAGAGTTCTAAGAGAGGTCCCTGGATACCCCTGACATCCTTAAGCAGGCAGATGTATTCTCTCACTCTACCTGCCTCGAGAGGGGGGGTTTCTGCTCTCTTTTAAGACCCTGGCTGGGTTGGCCCTGTACAGTGAAAGGTGAACTGGCAGCTTCTAACAGTCGGTATGCCTTTCAATAATGCACTGTCCCCAGAACACTGTCCCCAGGACAGATGTGAACTTGTGAATGTGCTAGGGACAGTGCATTTATTATAAGGGGAACAAAATATCGGTCCGCATGCCCTCATGGTAATACAACCCCAGAAGTTTCTTCTCTACCCAACCCCTAAATGTGTACTCTTAATAAGATCTAAAGCTCCACTAAGGAACTTATTGAAAGCTACAATCTTTCAACATTTGATTCCGGTGTTAAACTCAATCAAGTTGCTGAAGTTGGGTTCTCACCTATAGTCACAGGTCTCATGGATGTCATCTAGGGGTTGCCAGGGGTCGCAGCTGTGACCCCTGGCTTACCTCCTGCAACCCCTAGCACTGTCACTGCAACACCCTGACCTCGGAGGTCAGTACCTAACTTGGATAAGAATAATTTATTTTTGCAAGTGGTGTGGATCGTCTCTTTGCCTCTCCCTGCCCCTGAGCTTGTGGAGGTAGTAGGAAAGAAATACAGGGAGAGAAGGAGAGATAAAGTGAGCGAGGAGGTAAAGGTAAAAGTCTTTAAGGTGAAATAAGGGTAAAGTAATGAAAGGAAGAAGACACTACAGACAGAATGGTGAGAGCTCAAGAGACAAAGACAAGAGGTTGTATGTTTGAGGGAGACAGAGAGGGATGAAAGAGACACCAATAATACTGTTACATAGACAGGTGAGAAAGGACAGATAAGGGAGAAGGAGAGGTAGGAGAAAGGTGAAATAGAGTGGAAAAAGAGACAGAGCAGGTGAAAGTCAGTTGAGAGAGGGAAACACGTATTATAAGAAGAGTAGTGAGAAAGACACAGTTAAGATAGATGGGAGGGGTGAACAAGAGTCAGCAACAGGTGAGAAAGAGGTGACAGATAAAAGATCACAAACAGCTGAGGGGACAGTGACCGCATGTCAAAAATCATATGACACCACTTCCTCTAATGTCTTTGGGGTCAAAACATGTGATGTCACTTCCTCGACCCCTAGCATTTTGGTGAATCGACACCCATGACAGGTCTTGGCAATGGAGTAGAGGCCCAATGCCAGTGAGATTAGATGCATCTTTATACTCAATATGCGGTTTATATACGCAACCACTCAGGTTGAAATATATTATTCCTCCTCAGAGAGCATGCAGAGTATAGAACCTCTGTGGGTAAAGGTCGGTCATTGTTCTTAATTCTAGAAGCATCCATCCTCCATCCTGCAATTACAATTTTCAGAAAAGGAGGTTCCTGACTAGCTACTCATAACTGCTCTAAAGCAGTGCAACCACAGTCCCACAGTAATCACTAATAATGTCATTCATTAAAAGCATAAACAACAAATCAGGCACTAGATTTAATTTACATGTGGAGGCTAGACCACATTCTTGGGTGCAGTTACTGCACCCTAAAGATATATATGTGATACCACGAGCCATCATCCAGGGTAAAGGATCAGCTACTTCCTGGAGACTATTGGTTGGTTGTACCGGTGGAGATTCTTGCCTTGTCTCACCTATTGCGGCGTACACTAAGGATATCCTTGGGGAGACCCTGGATGAGCAAATGAGGGAAATGCAGTGAAAAAGAGAAACAGTGGCTGGGATGTGGTAGTGGCTACAATGCGGTGAGAAATGTTTACCCTACTGTGTCAGAAAGAGGAAGATACCTATTAACATATATTTTCTCTTGTTGACAGGTACAAAACTATTGGAAAGAGATCATAGAATTGTTTTCATAAAAAAGAAGCTCCAGTGCAGCTCAATATCCCTAATCTTTGATAGTAGGATGAATTACAAGATAAAAGACTTCTATATCAAATTATCAACTGAGAAAGTATTTGCTACAGGGAACTATACTTTTGTGGAAATTAAAGAAATTTTAAAAAGAAGTTAAAAGGAGATCAATGAATTTTTTAAGTGTGTACCCTTGAAAAACTGGAACATGTGAGGGGTAAGGAGGGGAATTTTAGAAGCAAGGCATCTGGGCAGAATTGTGAATGCTGTGTGATTGTACAAGAACCTCTCAACTTGTTTGTAGCTATTATTTTGGTCCGATTTGATCCTGTACATATTTTCTGAACTTTGAAATCTGGCGGGTTCTTTGTGACTTCGGTGAGGCTATTTCTAGAATACTGTGTTGTTTAGACTGTCCGTTTTAGCATTACTCACACTGTTTTTAAAGCAGTGATTCTGGTCAGTGGTCTAGTTTTCTGGGGGGGGGGCTATACTGAGCATGTGCAAGGGCTTCATTTATGGATATTTAAATAGCTCTGGAGAGAATGAGTACAGAGGGCGGTGGCAGCGGCAGTGCAGTAGCGGTGGCCAATTGGTCAGACATGCATGACTAACTTTAGTAAAGAGCAGTGGTGTAACAAAACCTCTGAGGGGGGGCAGCAAGGTAAGGTGAGGGGGCACCCCATTACCCATTCACTAACTGCCTAGCTGCTTCAGAGTGTTTCATTTGTTTGCAGCTGGCTAGCTCAAGGGGTCCCTTTTGAGGTGAACGGTGTGGGGGGGGGGGGCCTTCACCTGAGGAGCTGCAGGGGTCTCCGTTACGCCCCTAGTGAGTTAAAAGGATATTACTAGTATGCAGTCATTGTCATTTCCATAGCCACGCTGATCTGGCTGCTTGTTTCCAGCTAATTCGATAGGGCTCTATCGCAGACCATTAAAATTTCAAAGTAGTCTGATTTACCGCACACCCTCTACATTTCACCTGGATATTGTAACTTCTGGACACAATTTGCTATTCTTTTAACTCCACCTCATATCCCGAAGTTACTTTTACCCTAGTACTGATTCTTCCGAGAGGTGGGGGCAGGCTTGATGAAACCATAGAGTGATATCATGGAAACCATTGGCTATGAGCTCAATGTGGGAGCATGTTGCAGTTTGTGCTGACAATGAATAAGCAGTGGACTGCTTTTGAAAGAAAAAACAAGTAGGACTGTTGTAGTATTTTATGTGTTCAGCGTAATAGCTGCTTACCCTAACCCAGGGTTCTCCAAGGTCGGTCCTAGAGGGCCGAATCAATGCCAGATTTTCACGATAACTAAATGTATTTAAATGTGGATATGCTTAAACCTAGTCCTAACCTATTATTAGTTCTTCAGTACCTCATGTGTTGATATAGAACAAATTTTCAGGAACAAATTTGTGCTGTTGCAATTAAACATAAGTTTATGAGCTGAGGGAGCAGCTTTATGTAAGTGATCCAAAGTAATACCAGTACTTTACATGATGAGAGAGTTTAACAATGATTATTTCCTTCCTTCTTTCAAAATGTGCATTCTCTGCAGAAATGTTTGTATGCATCAAATAAACAGGGAAACATCTAACTCGCCAAAGACCAGGGGGAACACAATGACTTGGTGTTGTGTTTCCAAGATATTCTAGTGGGAAATAAGTTTTTCGGAAAAACAAAATTAAGGTTTAATTGCGCAGATGTTTCAAATAAAATGCAAACAGATCTGTTACAACAAGGTCTCAGAAATCTTACTCACAAAATAGGCTTGCACGTAAGTTATATTTTTAATTTGGAAGCTCAAATGCATCAATATTTCAGTGAGAGGTCCTGAGGGCAAGGAAAGACATTCTGTTTATGTGATCTGATAAAATCATCAGAGGCAGAGGAGGGAGGTTGAACAGTTCATGAAGCAAATATTGCACATGGAATTCAAGCCAACAGCCTCCCTGTAATTGTTCCACAGTCTTGATTCCAAGGTGGAAATAGAAAACACGTGTTCCAGAAGCACTTTGACTTAAGAAATGTCCATGTGCATCTTCACTTGTGTAATCGTACCCAGGGGCAGTCTAAAGGATTTGTTTCCTAGTGCGATAGGAATATCACATGAAACCCCTTGCATTCTGGGATACATAATGTCGTATTAAATAGCACCAGGCATATTTTTCAGCTTTTGAAGAAAGATTGACTCCTGCCGATTATGTGTCATCTGTGTCTCCTTTTAAACCCACATCCAGTGTCTATTGTTGTGCTGGACTAATATTTTTAAGCTGTTAGTATCATGACTTAGCAATAAACAAGCAAAGACCAATATTAAAATAAATGTGTGTATTGCTGTTTCTCATAGCAAAAAATGATAACTGTAACAGGATCAAGCTACACGAGTGAAACTCGGATGCCCACACAAGTCAATCAATCAATCAGGGTTGGTAAAGCGCTACTCACCCATGAGGGTCTCAAGGCACTGGGGGGGGGGGGAGAGGGGGAGGCTCCATTGAGTGCTGGAGTCATCCCAAGAGCCAGGTCTTGAGGTCCTCCTATCTCCCCAGGGCTGTAGTACCTCAGTCCTTGTCAGGTGATCTTCTGCTTTCTTTGCAGACACAATCAGACTTGCACCGCCATGTCGAGGGTACGCGGTTGACGAGTCATGCTCCAGCATGACACGCCAGTGGTGCGCACAAGGAAGAGCTTGCGCAGTCACTCCACTTGTTTGGACACAGGACTAAAGCAAGCTTGAGCCAATATACAGCTTGTTTATCTACTGCCTCAATGACCAACTATTGGTGGGTGCAGGGACTTCAATCTCAGAAGATGCCCATTCAGATATTCCTGACTTTTATGTTTATTGTCCAGAAGTGCTGATGTTCTTGTTTCGCTGGATCCTTCTTGCCAAACTGTGGTGATCAAACTTGAACACTTCTATGAAGTAGTAAATAGTTTACTGGACAGCACACATTAACAAAGTGGTTCCTCACCCAACAGCAGCAATTACCAAACAGAGAGCCCACAGTGTCAAGTACCCACAGGACAAGGCAAAGATGATGTGGTACTTTACCTAATGATGCTATATCTACTGATAAAAAGTGCCACAGTCCAGCTCATGTTTTTTTTTTTTTATATTAGTTTCAGCATAAGAGAGTAGGGTTTTTCTGTAGTTTTCTTTTTTCATTGATTTCACATTTCTATTTTGATTATTTGTTTATTGTTTCAGCTTCCTTGGATTTTGTAAAATTAGTTTTGCTCTTTAATATGTATTTAACTCATACTTGCAGTGAGAAGACTTGAGGATGGGAAACCAAGGTGGCCATGTCTCCTCAAACAGTGCTGGTTCCTATTCATACGCTTACTCTCATATACTCCTCTAACCATATTGGGCCCTCTACAATTAGGCAGCCTGAAGCATTTCCACTACCAAGGAAGCCATGATCCTCTGATGAATCTTTCTCCGCTGAAAAGAGGGGTAGACATTAGTGTGACTAAAACTCCACTTTAGCTGTTGAATGAGGACCATTAATTGACAGCCAACTCACGGGTTCGAAATCAAATTTAAGTACCCCACTCTTAAGACCATACTCTAAAAATAAAGAATAGCAACTGGAAGATCGAACCTCCTGAAGAAATTGAGTAGAGTGAGGATTATGCAAACTATTAGCTCTGCAATTGCAACACAGAAGAAAAGAAGTAAAACCTGATGCTCTGGTAAGGCTTGCTGATTCTCCTTACAACACATTAAAACATCAGTACAGATCCACAGTTGAATGGAAGAACCAACAGGACCAAACAAAAGACTCAGACAAGATTTAAATTAATTTGGTTATTGTATTCAAGAATCAAAATTCATTAAATTGAGCAATTTCTTAAGGACTTCGGTCAAGAATATTGCAGCTTTCATTTAAACACCACACATTTAGGCAAATCTGTATAGAATGGTTATTGATTCCATTTGCAGAGCTACAGAATCCCACTAACCTTTAAGGCAGAAGGATAGTTCAAATTTCTAACACCTCTGGTCCTACGGAAAAAGGGGAAAAGCTCAGACTTAAAGTCCATTAGGGGTGAGTCCATTACCTCAGAGCTAAAGATATAATGGAAAATTGAAAAAATAGAAATGGTTCGGCAAAGAAGGTCTCAGTCCGTCAGCTACCGATTGTAGCATCGACAAATAGTCCAAAAGCAAAGATCAATCAGCATATCATCCGGGTCTCAAGTAGGAAAAATCAGAAAGGCGGTTTCTAGCAAAATGCAATGACATGGCTTCACACCACCATCAAAAGCCTATCACATGTTGATGTTCAAATCATGTCACTAAAGACAGTTGAAACATCAAACTGGTTTCCCATGCTAGACACTAAAAGCAAAAGTTTGTGAGTCCACACAGGCCTAACAAAAGTAGGAAAGAAATACAAAGTTGCGACTTACAGCCATAGCTGAAATTCTATTCCCACAAGTATATTTTACTGTAATCGTCAAAAAACACATTCAATAATGCCAGGGGAAAACATGTACGGAACAAAATAAGTAACATTTTATTTGTAAACAATGATCCATTGTATTCGTTCAGGTGAAAGGTCAGCACTAGTGAAAACGGATCTCAAGAAGGCCTCTAAGCTAGCATTGCACTTTTAAATGTAATGATCTCCAAACCTAATATGATGAAACTAAATTGATTCTGCATTCTGTCCGTCAATTGTGACGTGGTCCTGGGCTCACTGTGCCACTGGAATCAAGCAATCCTGGCTGAAGAGAGGTGAAACCCCGAAACTGGTCCTAGGATGCTTGTTTCTGGTCCAGGGAGGACCTGGCTTGGCAGTTCGGGCTGGACTGTTCCCATGAGGCACAGGGTCAAGACTGATTTGCATATGGCCAGGTCTAAACTGGGGTGGCATGGTGAGAAAAAGAATGATGGATTTAACCCATGTCTTTTGACTGGTGGTGAATGTTTTGATTTGATCTGCATTCTGTCCATCAATTGTGTGTCTTTTGCATCACTGTAAAGATAGCTGTGCAATTTCAATTGCACTCTCTCTTATTCTTGTACTCTAATGGTCATTGCATAGCTGCTACTCAAAACGTGTTCATATATCAATGTGGGTGCCAGTAAGCATACTCTTAATTTAATTTTCCTTTTGTAATCTACGTTAGTTTGCTGCTTGCTCCTTCTACATGTGCTTGCACCATGATTTTCATATGCTCTGCTATCTTTTTGTTGATTTTTCTCATTTTCCTTGCTTCCATATTCAGTTATAGAAACCCTGTTTGACTTTTTTTCTTTGCCATGCGTTAACTTCTTGATGCTACAGAGAGCATGTCCAAGCAGCAGGTATTCTCTTTGTTTGCATGCAGTAAACCCCTCAAATATTAGCCAAAGGAAAGGCCATCAGTGTCCATAGGCAAGTGATCTGTAGACAAGATGAGAAATGTTGATAATGTCAGGAAATCATATAGGTTAAATATAAGGCTATATTTGCAAAACAACCTATGCTATTGACCTTTTTCAGTACATGGATATAGGGCCTCCATGAAAAGCAACATAGAGAAGAGGACAGAGTTCCCAGCCACCTGAGGGACTATGCTCAAAAATAGTTGCTCAAAGGTTTGCTATTTTCATTAAAAATCTTACATTTGGTGGATTTTATCTTGGCTATTTTAGCAATTACAGAAACTGGGTTTGTGTCTCTGCACTGCCACTGCACAAATCGTTTCAAGTAGATAATGGCGTAGGGCTGTGGCTTTTGGGAAAATGTTTAGGTTCTCCATGTTACAGGCTCCAGAAATTGTGATTGACTGGTAATCTCTTATTGCATAGAACTGTGACCTTTGTGGTTCTTTATCAACTTCCAGGCCATAAGGCTGACTTCCTTTTACAGCTTTGCATGAATCCTCTTCTGCATAAAAGGAAGATGTGTCAGGTCTGAAAACAATAGCCCTTTAGCAAATGTTGATAAGCGCAACTCATTAGAGGAATGAACATACATTCCAGTGTTTTCTCATTTGCTGGTTGGTTGCTAAGCAATCCAAACCTAAAAGGGCCAGATCATATAGCAAGGAGCATTTTAACCCATTGCGTGCTCATGACGGAACCACTCCGTCATGAGCCACGGGCGCCGTGTGCTCATGACGGAGTGGTTCCTTCATGCTGCGGCCGTTGCGGCCGCTCCGCCCATGCGGCACTGATTCCCCACCTGTGGCGGCGAATAATGCGAGTGGGCGGAGTTGTGACGGAACCACTCCGTCATGAGCACAGCGCGCCCGTGGCTCATGACGGAGTGGTTCCGTCACGAGCATGGCGGCGCCGCGCTGACCCCGAACCCCCCCAGCGCCGCGGCGGAATTCGTGCCGCGGCGAAGGAGTTAATTCCAATTAATCTGAATGTTCTTAAAATTGAGTTTATTCGGTATATATACCATACTGGTTAGGTTTGCACATATATACTGTGCCCGGATTCATTAGCCGGATTCATTTTTCAACTTCCTAACATTTAGACCATGGAAGCTATTGACTCGGTCATTTATAGTCATAGTCTTCTTTGTTGCAGTCCTGAGCTTTGAGTACTTTAAGGTAGGGCACAGCATTCACCCATAGAAAAAAAATCCCCACCCAAAATGGTCATCTGTCAGGAAGTTCCTGTCACCTGACCTATAAGGGTGGGTTTAACCCAAACAATATCCTGCAATATCCAGTAAATCTAAACAAACCAACTAACCACTTGATATCATAGTTCCGATATGAGTCCATTTACATCCTCAAATTATTCATTGTATTACTTTTATTTTGGTCCCTCAACTCCCATGGGCAGAAAAGAGGGAGGGAAACAGGACTGTGATAAGGAAGACTATAACTCAGAGTAAGGAAAATTACTGGTAAGTAACTGAGTCATTACCTTACTCCTTCATCTTCCTCATCACAATCCTGAGTGTATAACAAATCTATTGACAAAAGAAAAAAGACAACTACCCTTCAATGAAGATGCAAAGAAAACTTTGTCAGGGACATAAATGAATCAGTGAACTGCAGCAAGAACTGCTGAACCCAAATGTGCAGAAAATACCTCTCTCATCCTCAACTTTTGATGTGAGATAAATGTATGAGAAAAAGACCATGTAGTTGCTGCACAAATGTCCCTCAACAAGGCACCCTTAATTGATGGCCAGGATGAAGCAACTCAAATAGTTGGGTGACCCTGAACCACAGGAGGAAGAAAAACCCCTGAGTGAAGATAAGCAATGCAAATGTCAGACCTTACCCAATGAGAAAGAGTCACAGTGGTAGGACAATGACTTTAATATGCCACCCAAAAAGGAACAAAAATAAAATCCACCTGAAGTTCTCTCTAGATAAATAACAATAGCCCTTGTTAGATCCAGAGAATGCAACAGCATTTCCTCCTCTATAGAAGGGGAAGGAAAAAAGCAGGAAGAACAATATCCTGAGTCAAATGAAAAGTAGAAGGAACCCTAGGAAGGAAAGCAGGGTCAGGGGGAAGCATCACCTTGTTTTGAAAGAACCTTAAATGAGGCGGGTGAGAAAGCAAAGGCCCTATCTCCCCCAGACGCCTCCCTGAAGTAATCACCAATAGGAAACAAACCTTAAAGGTCAAATATTCCAGAGATACCATAGAAAGGGATTCAAAAGGGGACCTCGGTAAGGTATTAAGGACAAGTGGAAGATCCCACGGGAGAACAGGGGAAAGAAATAGTGGTCTCTTCAGGTAGAAACTCTGAAGAAGGTGAGAGGCCAAGGATTCAAAGAGAAGGAGAGACTCACCCCTGATGACCTTAATTGCTGCCCACTGGCTACCCAGAGTAGAAACTGACAGCCCCAACAAGAATTCATCCTGTATGAACTCTAAAACAGAAACACCCTCACAGAACTCTGGGAGAAGCTCCCTTGACGAACACCAGACACAAATTGTTTTCCAAAACCTATTATAAACACAAAGAGTGCTGACTTTCCAAGAGTTCTGAATTGAAAGGGAAACCTCTGAGGAACAGCTTAAACTTACTACTCTCCACCTTTCAATTTCCAAACCCCCAACTCCAGCTGTCCGAGAGAGCTGTGGGACAGAGGAGAGAACTTGAGAGGAGAAGGGGAACCTGGAAACCTCCAAGTAGGAATGCTGGCCAAAGTGTGCAGCAGGGGGTACCATGGTTGCCGACATCAACATGGGATTACCAACAGGACCACCACTCTCTCCCTCCCGATGTTTGCCTAAACTCAGCTTAGAAGGGGAAAGAGGTGAAAGGCAAAAAGAAGACCCTGAGGCCAGTGAAAACTCATCACATCCACCATCCAATCCTCCTGACAAGGGTGAAGAGAGCAGAACATTGGCTGAAGTGCATCCTGAGGGGAAGCGAAGAGTTCCAAACCTCTTCATAATATCCTGGAATATCAGAGGTGACAAGGACATTGACACTGAGAAAGGGAGTTGGTGACTCAGCTGATTCACACGCCCATTCTCCCTCCCCTGAAGCTAAATCGCCATCAGACCTGACATGTTGTCTTCCGCCCAGGCACCTATCTGATCTGCCAGGAGTGCCAGAATAGGAGAACATGTCCCCCCTAAATGATTTAGATAGGCCCCTGCCACCTGATTGTCCTGATTTGAACAAACGTGTCTTTGGAAAGTTGGACAAAGTGCAGGAGAGCTTTGAAGACTGCCGCCAGTTCTTTCCAGTTTGAAGTCATCCAGCTTTTCAAGGGTGACCAAAATCCTTGAGCAGAGAGGTTCTCCAGAGTAGCTTCCCACTCCCAAGGGCTTGCATCGGTTGTGAGGGACAAAGGCACTAAATCCAAGAGCATGGCTTTTGCAAGGTTTTTTGGCTACAACTACCATTGAAGATGCAGAGTAATCCGTGCTGACACCGGAACCAAGGTGTCGTCGTAATCCTGGGATTTTGGGCTCTAGTGTGCCAGCAGGTGAAAAACCAGATGGAAGAGATGCCTGTGTGCCCAAGGAACCAGAAAGAGGGATGCAGACATGTCCACCTGAACCCTCAACCAGTCCCTTGCTGGACCTGACTGAGTCTGAAAGAGATTCCGAAGTTGGGAAACAGGCGGAAGAAAGACCCTGCCCATCTTTGTGTCAAAGAGCGCCCCTATGAACAAGAGTTCCTGAGTAGGGTGAAGATGGGACTTGTTGAGATTTACAATGAAACCATGGTCCTCCAAGCAACCGAGAACCATCTGTACTGCTTCGTGGGCCTTAAGGAAAGAATGAGGAAGAAATTAACCAATAATACAGGTAAGATAAGGAAAGAAACCCCAAAAATGTAAAAGTCCCACGAGAAGGACCAGGGATTTAGTGAACATCATAGGGGCTGAAGCAAGGCCAAAGGGAAGCACACACAATTGGAAATGCTGTCCTAGGCCAAATAACCTCAAAAACCTCTGTGCAAGTGGATGAATGAGGATATGGAAATAGCCATCCAAAAGGTCCAAAGAAGCCAGAAATTACCCAGGAGAAATAAGAGAAAGATGAAATGTTCTGCAAACTCACCATCTTGAACTTCTGGTAGGGAACATAGAAATTCACTGGTTTTAGATCCAGATCCGGGCGATAACCCCCGTTGCTTTCTGAACAAGGAACATCAGTGAATAACAGCTCTGACCGATCAATTAGTCTTGAAAGGGAATGATGGCTCCCTTCTGGAGAAGTTTGAAGAATCCTGGTTGAGGACACTGGAGGTTCTGGGGATTCTGAGGAGCTGGGGTTGGAATTTAAAGATCGGGAGGCCGGGAAGAAAACTCAGTAGAATATCCTTCTTTCACTAATCGGAGAACCCATGTATAGGAAACATCTTTTGTCCAAATGGATGAGAACTCTCTAATTTGGCCTCCCACGATTTAATATTCATGCTTTTGGAGTGGAACTTGCAGGGCTGGTTGCTGGCTGCTGTCGGGACTTATCAGAAGAGGGAGTGCCACACCCTCGGCCCTTTTCTTTTAATGGCTGAGTCTGCCCCTTCCCAGCCATAGAGAAATTCCCAAAAGCACGCCTGAGGGAAAACCCCCAACCTCCAACTGCATATTTCAGAGGCATCAGAGAATGACTGGTTTAGCATTTCCTAAATAGCGATTTCCTAAAAGCGATTCCTATTAGGCAATCTCTATTTTTGTACATTCCAATTTGCATTTCCTAAATAGCGATTTCTTGGGATTAGTTATTTAGGAAATGCAATATGGAAATGTCGTATATATGGCCCTAAGTCTCTAAGAGGATTGAATTGGAGACCTTGGGAGAGGTTCTGGTTCACTGTACATTAGTTGTTGCCATGAATTAATGAATAGTGTTACTTGTATAGTGCTAACAGCTACTCACAAGAGTGTCCCGGCGCTAACAACATGAAAATGTGGGGGGTAGATAAAAAAATTACTGGCTAAAGAGATACGCCTACAAGGATTTGCGAAAGACAGATTCACTTTCTAGGCTCCTAAGCTGTACTGGAAGGAGATTCCATATTTTGGCTGAGCGTACCAGCTAAGCGACATTTCTCCTATCATCAAGCCCCACGCTATGAAGCATAGCGGCAAGAAAAGTAGCGATAACCCCTGTTATCGCTACTTTCCTTACGCCTGCTTCAGGACTGACTTCGCCATGATATCCTATGGAAGGTGGATATCATGGCTAAGTTTGTGGGGCCCTATCAACAAGCTAACGCCACATTTCGGGAGATTATCGCTGGGTTTCCAGCGATAATCTCATGTTAGGCAGTTAGCGCTAGGATTTTTATCGCTTTTGAGATAAGCGTTGCTAATAGCACGCTATCTCAGATCTCAGCGATAAAAATCCACGTTAGCCGGCGATAATTATACTAGCGCTAAGTGCGCTTGGTGATAATTATCGCCGGTTGTTGCTGATATGCCCCCTAATCACTTAATGTAGAAGCGACGTAAGGAAGTCAAATAAGGAGACAACCACATGGCCGCTAGAGCAGGCCACGACATCTTGCTCGCATATGAACATGAACACGCTGTATACTAGACATGAAACTGTCGCTCCTCGCCGCTTATCGTGATAGATGACGGCACAGGTGAAAACAGAATAATCAGATGCTATACGAGTCCGAAAGTAACCAATGTACAAAAACAATACAGCTAACTTATTTACATGGGTACTTACATCAAGGCAGAGAAGGAAAAACAGTGTGCTGTTTGAGTTAACCCCCATCCCCCCCCCCCCCCCCCCCCCTCCCTATAGGTCAATTCACAGGAACTTCCTGTCAGGTCACCATTTTGGGTGGGGATTTTTTTCTATGTGTGAATGCTGTGCCCGGATCATAAAGTGCTCAAAGGGCAGGACTGACGAGGAAGATGAGGAGAAAGCAAATGATGTGCTAGCCCCACTCCAACTCACATCAAGGATAGTTTAGCAGAGACTGACACCGGCTTAATTAAACTTTAGCCCATCTCAAACTGAAATTAAATCTCATGACATAAATAGAGAGTCTTCAATGGCAATTTAGTGTTAACTAAACATGAGTTGTAGAACCAAAATATTGCAGCCTGAATATTGTTGCTTCTTAAATATTGTTTACAAAAATATTCCAAATTTAAAAAAAAAACACGACCAGTGGAGCAATTTATTTGTATAGATAATGCTTAGGGCATCATATTAATGTTATTTGATATTTTTATATTCACTATCCTGACATTTGTCCTTGAAATGAGCTCTCCAACACTATGTAAGAACCTCCTTTTTGCTTCATCAAATCTTTAACCACTCATCAAACACTGTAGATCCTACAAAAAGATGGAATAATCCTTTAGTCTTCTTTTGGAGAATTCTTAAGCCCTTTCTGGTACTTTGCATCATGTTATTTTGTCATCTATTTTCTTTGTTAAAATTTGCAACAGTTTGACTATAATTTTCCATGAGTGACTCTGAATTTCAAAGAGAGATGCATATGTGGGTTTCTTCCCCCTGGACTGCCTGCTGAATGTGAGGAAGGATATGAAAATTGCTATTGGAGTTCATCAGGCTCCCTAGTAGATTGCAAAGTGTCACGAGAGGGCATCATAGTTTGCTAAAATAAGGTAACGTTTCCTTACCTGACCGTATAAAATCCCTCTGACCTGCGGTAGCGCTGTTATCAGATGAGCCTCTTACATCTGCATAACATGAGAGCAGATTTGTAGTCAGATGCCTGGTTCTGTAGCATATTAGGCAGCTAAGGTGCAGCTTTACTGTCCAAAGCCTGGAGCTGTAAAATCACTATAGCCTGATAGACAGGTGTTCTGCCTGTGCACTCACAGTTAGGTTTGCTGCTGTCCCAAATCTGGACTTATTTGATTTGTGAAAGTCTTTAATTCAAGGCAATTTACAACTATCAAGAGGAATGAGCATCTAAGGCAGGTAGGTGTTTCTGAGGCTAGGCTTTGCCTGAGTCCTTCGGAAATCTAAGAACACATCAGGACAAAAGTGCATGTCTGCCTCCGGAGAGTGACATGAAACCACAATGATGGAGGAGTAACTGGAATCTCCTACATGTATTGGAGCACCGAAGAAGAAACTCATAAAAAAGACCAAGGCACTTATTACGAGTATGGCGGTCCTAGGACTGCTGTACTCGTGGTGGCGGTCTGATCACCGCCCCCACTGCGGGTCCACATGGTGTATTGCGAGTTTGACAGTTGGACCGCCACTGGATCGCCGGTATCCAGGATCCCGTGGAGGTGGTGCAGCGGTAAGAGGCAGGAATATGCTGACGCTGCCCCTGCGGCACTGCCAAGCATATTCTTTGTTGCGTTTCCACCGCCTGGTGAGCCGCCATGAAAAGGGTGGTAGAGAAGCATCTAAGGGGGCCGTAACAGAGTCCCCTGCCACTTCTGGTTCTGGGGGTGCATGTGAGAAGGTGGAACACATGTTGTGCCCCCCCTGGAATTGCACCCCCATATCTGCACAGTGTGGCATACACAACATGGTGCACGCCTCACCGTGCAGGAATGTGCTGCAAGCCCAGTCACAGCGGCAGTCTGCTGTTATTACTCTTCTATGAGCCTAACATAGCCACCGCTGTGAGACCGCCGCAGCACCGCCCGCCTGCCCTGGATTTAACTCATAATCCTGAGAGCGCGCGCGCGCACCACGGGCTTGGTGGTCCTAATGCCAGTGCAGCAGTGGCGGTGCTGCAGGAGGATCGCCACACTCGTAATAAGGCCCGAAATGAGCGCCCAGAACGGAACCTAGGAGTTCATCTTCCTCCCCTACAAAAAAAATGCTTCAAGAGCTTTTAATACCTGCTACTTATTAAACATGTTCTGCATTGAAATATTCTCTACACACTTTTCTGCATCCAGAGGCGTGTATAGGGTTAATTTATATTTCAACAAAGATCCATAAAACCTACATGGTAGTTATCTCGATCACATTCTGGTTTTGTTATTTCCGCTTATTTTGAATAATAGCTCTTAGTACATGCTTATGACGTCTTTGGAACTTTTTCTGTCTAGACATTTTGCGGCCTACTCACAAAGGCATTTTGGAGTAAATAAAATACCGCTGTTGTACTACAAAACAACCTTGCAAATAGTGAAAGTGGTATGGCTGAGCATTTTTTAGAGTTGCACATAATTTTAAGAATCTAATCATATTTGTTTGATTTGTGCATTTTTTCTTTCAATTGAAATGTCGTCTGTGGCGCATACAATTAATGGTCTCTTTCTTTTCTTGTTCAGTTTAGTAATTACCACAAAAACATCTGGAAAATATGCTTAATAGATTTCCGATGTATTGCTTTTTGTTCACGTTGTCCTTCCAGCCTGGATGGTTCAGTGAGGCGCTCTTCCATTCTGGTACTTATTTTATCAATTGGTGACATTTAACTTAAATGTTTTTCATCTGAGTCATAATGGTTATGCAATCGTTTTTATTCAAATTTTAGTTGAAGTATGGGTACAGAAGATTTTAATCAACATACTAATTGGCTTCAACAGGGGATTATTTAGAAAACCTGAACTGTCCTTTGTTAAATTTACTGCTTCAGGAATGGATTAAAAATTTCTGCATTTGATTTTCAAGTGCCCTAACTTATGACTGAGGCTTTCTTCATCTATATCTTCCCCTTAAATTTCATCTCATAACATGATTGGTAAAACAGCTGTGCAATGTATAATTTACTTCCTTGGAGAATTAATTAGTGTACGAGCTATTAAGCTGCTAAACCTTAATTTCTTTCAAAAGTATTCATAAGTGAAATTTTGCAAATCTGTTGGCAGATTTCTATAGCTTTACAGTATTCTTGTCTTATGCAGTTAGATTGGTTTGAGAGCTCGGCTCGCCCTTTCTTATTGCAGTTTTACAGCTCGAGAGACAAATGTTATATGTCTTTCAATGAAATGAAAAGGTATTTCTTTCCGGAATGTACTGTAATGTGTTTGTCTCTATGCACCTCCGAACGCAGATGAATAATGGTAGTTTCAGAAACTAAGGGGCTGATTAGGATGGCAGTCGGACTTATGTCCGATTGCCATCCCTCTGGAAACGGACCTGCCCAACTTGGTGGTCTACCCAGCTGAATTAGGATGCGACCACCACCATGGCGGTCGCAGTGCCTATTTTTTGTATTGCGGCGGGTGCTGCGGTCTGCAACACACAGAGCAGTATAAAAAATGGACATGACACAGATCCCTGCACTACGTTGCAGGCACCATGTGTAGGGGGCACGAAAACCCACAGTTGAGGGCCAGGGGGGCCAGCTACGGGCCCCCAATGTCCCTTTCTGCCTGCCTTTTCATTGCAAGTTTACCGCCATGAATTGGAGGACGGAATGGGACATTGTAATCCCTACGGTAGTCCTGGGCAGGCACCGCCACTGTTGTAGGGAATACCAATCCCTCTGATGGTCCGACAGGCTCCTTGAGCCCTTTGGATCCGTGGCAGTCGGTCTCTCCGACTGCCACCCTCCGACTGCCACCCATCCACCCGCCATCCTAATGTGGCGGGCATAAATTGTCAGTAAGATAAAGGTGGGACCGCCACCAATCGACTGTCGGTGGTGGTCCCACCGTCATTGTGATCAGGCCCTAAGCTACAAGCAGTGGCGTAACAAAACTTGAGGGGGGCCCTGAAAAGTACATGGAGCCCCCTCCCCCTTCGGAATCAGTCAGGAGCTCTCAGGCCAAGGCCCTAAGCTGCAAGCAATGGCGTAACAAAACTTGAGGGGGGGCCCTGTAAAATACATGGAGCCCCCCTCCGGAGTCTGTCAGGAGCTCTCAGGCCAAAGTACTGTACTGAGGGGGCCCCCTAGAGCTCGGGGACCCCCCACACCGCAGGGGCTGGGGGGGTCTATGTTACGCTACGGGCTACAAGGCATGCCTGTTTGATATCGTGCTCCTCGCAGAGTCCCTCTACTAGTTTCGACGATCGCTACTCAATCTACTGAACATCCTTGAATCCAGTACTGGCAGTGCTGCTGCCACATGCACAGGTAAATATTGAATATTAATAGAAAAAAACGTCCTTTCCCCAGACCAGGACTGTGCCAATTTACGTCCGCCTCGACATTGAGCCTCAGGACCATCATTAGGGATCAAAGTCTTCCCCAGACACTAGGGCCATTTACCAGTGATTAGGCTTGTTCCTGGTAGAGGAAATGATGGTGATGGAATCTGCATGGGCTGATAAGAATCTCACACTGCACCTTGCCCAGACAAATGTGCTACAGAATCCTCTGGGGGTGGCACATTTACAACTTTTGATATTTTATTTGGTGCCCCAAAGAAGGCAGGGGCACCATCAATGGACTACTGTGTGTTCTGGGTTCTGCCAGAAGTGCAGCAACCACCAAAGGAATTCTGTGAAGTTGGCACTCTAAATGTCTCAAAGGATCAAATTGGAGACCCTGGGAGAGGTTATGGCTCAGTGTACATCAGTTATTGATGTGCTTTTAAATATCGTATAAGCTTGTAAACTATTGCATATTCCATTTCGAAGTCTTTATTTTTCATTAATGAACTGAACTCACTTCAGTTCTCAACATTTCGAAGGCCGCCTTGATTCTACTTGATCTATCGGCGGCCTTCGATACAGTCAGCCATGAGATCCTGATAACACGCCTGAAAACAGCACAATTACATGACTCAGCTTGTGCCCTCATTGCTTCCTATTTAGAGAACAGAACCTTCTCAGTAGAAACGGGAGAGGCAAAATCCAACAAATTCAACCTACCATGTGGAGTCCCGCAGGGCTCCTCGATGAGCCCCACTCTTTTTAATCTGTACGTAACTCCCCTTGCACAAATAATAAGGAACTGTGGCTTCACCTCAATATCCTACGCCGACGATACCCAAATCGTGGTCTCAATAAATAAAGACGTAGAGAACACAGCAGAAAAATTTCAAATCTGCATGGTACAAATCAGCCAATGGATGAGAACAAACTGCCTAAAACTAAACGGGGATAAAAGTGAGGTCATGATACTAGGAGGGGACACAAAAATATGGTCCCATTCTTGGTGGCCAAAAGAACTAGGAGGATGTCCCGAACCATCAGAAAAGGTAAAAAACCTGGGAATCACTCTAGATACCAATCTTTCCTTTGATGCCCAAGCCAGTAAGTTGGCATCATCACTTTGGTACATTCTAAAAATGATCAAGAAAATCCTACCTTACCTACCACATGACTCACGCAAGACAGTGGTGACAACATTAGCCTTGTCCAGATTGGACTACGGGAACGGCCTATACGCCGGAGCCAGGAAGAAAATCCTACTCAAACTCCAACGCCTGCAGAATACAGCAGCCAGGCTGATACTAGGGATACCAAAATTTGAAACAATCAGCCACAAACTAAAAAATCTGCACTGGCTGCCAATTGTAAAAAGGATACAATTCAAATCACTATGCCTAGCATATAAAGCAATTAATGGAACTGGATCACAATTTCTAAAATCCCATTTAAAAATGTATGAGCCAAATAGACTTCTTAGATCCAGCCAAAAGAAAATAATCAGGGTCCCAAGATTTAAGAGAGCTAACTGGGGCGGAAGAAGTTTCCTGGTGCACACGGCAAGAATTTGGAACCAACTACCGCTAGACATAAAAATCAGCCCATCTTTGAAATCCTTCAGAAAGGAAGTTAAAACGTGGCTTTTCTCCACATAGTCCTAATCAACATCTTCAAGAGCCAGCGGTATCTCACAGCGCCAAGACGCCCTTGGGCATTCGCGCGCTCTACAAATAGACAAATCATAATCATAATCATAAATCATCCATCCAATCTTTCACTTATCCACCCATCACCCGCCATTTAATCCAATCATCCACCCTCTTTCACCCATCCATTGAGGCTTTCACTCATCCTTCCATCTATTCATCCATCCATCCATACATCCACCCTTGCTCACTCATCCATCCATCCATCCATCCATCCATCCATCCACTCACTCACCCACCAACCCTCCCTTTCACGTTATTTATGAATCTTTGTTGCCGAGCAGACCTGTACAAAGTGCCACCCATTTTCTTTAAAATACCTCCTGAGCGTGTCTTGATTCTCTCACTTTTTTTCTTTAAAAAAACAGGCATACAAATGCAGGCAAACACACAAACATAGCAGACACACAAAAGACTCGGGTATGATAAAAGCCATCTTCACCTACCATGGCTTTTTTAATGTCCAGCAAGTCCAGACTGGCCGTAGCCTGATTGCCACTGCCAGGGGACTGACATGATTCCTGTGTTTGCACAAACACAGGATAGTGTGAATGTGATTGACAGCACAGGGCCTGAATGGACCCTGATCTGTCAAGCCCAGCGTGATGGTGATCACCCGGACATTATTCAAATGAGCCTTGCTGAATAGCTCAGCTGGGGGCTCAGATCGGGGCTGCAGAAGCGGCGCCATGGCTGCCAGAGACACGTTCCATCCCTGCTCACAGGCAGAGCCAATGAGCCTACCTTGAGTACCGGTACTTTCCTCGGCAGTAGAGAAGTGCCGGTACTCAGAGTGAAAAATCTAAGAAGTGCCAGTACTCAGTACTGGTTAGTGCCAGCCCATTTAAAGCACAGCCACCCAGGCTGTACAACACAGCCGGTGGAGAACATGCACAGTGCACATGACGATTTGGCAGGCCCAAGACTGCTGCCTAACTGTCATGCGCACTTATGGTGCAGCTGCCACTCCTCCCTCTGCTGGCGTCATGTGAGCCCAGCCCTGCCCCGCCCTAACATGGAGCTTAAAGGCAGACTAAATATACAATGATAATAACATTCTGTTATTAGCATTTTATTTTTACTTTGCTCTGCTCTTAGAGCAGTGGGGCGACGCTCCTCCGCCTTAGCGGCTTAACGGAGGAGCCTCTGTTCCACCTAGACAGCCAAACTCTGGGACTTGATTCCTGCAAGAATTAGAACAACTGACAATCACCTGGAATTCGAGAGAATACTACAAACCTTGCTCATACCATCCAGATAATTGCATGAGGCAGAATACTGACTGTGTGATAATAATTAAAAACTATGAAACAAGAAGAAGAGATGGAAAGTAGGAATGCAGAATGATTTCACTCTGCAGTACCCCGTGCTTATGCTTGGGCGCAGTGACCCATCATGCACCATACTTGAAGCATGTCCACCTCAACCAACACTTGCTGCAGAGGACAAACTACATCTAACATGCTGCCAGCCACAAACTCCGAATTGCAGCCCAGAACCCAATGACAATTAGAGCGCCTTGTAGCCTTTTCAGGAGTGTGAAGCTCTATATAAATTCCGCAATACAAAGCCATAAACAAAATCTATCTTTTTGTTCTGTTCACCAAATCATTGTGAGGCACACATGCAGAAGATAATGTCTAATGCACGGCTCAGTTTAATTGCCATTTTTTCCCACTTGTGCAATGTCTATGTTTACAGAATAGCCTCTGGCTAAATCATGTTTTCCCGCCTTGCAGCTGCTAATTAATTTCTTAGAACAGCCTGTTCAGCAGAGCAGCCTAAATGGAACAAAGCTTCATAAGTATGAGAATCACTACACTTCTATTTTGCTTCCTGTTATTATCTCGACTGCTGCAAATCAACCTAGATTTCATTAAAAACAAAAAAAAAAACAGCTTCAGAGTTCCATTAGCAGATCTCGTCTGAGGTTTCATAAATCAGACAGCAGAGGCAAACAGATAATCAGAAACATAAAGTGACGTGGGACTGTCATCAAATGGCAGCTGGTTTATTAGCCCCGGGTTATGAAATGCTCGCTAAGCTAGTTTGCAGAAGTCTACAGCCTTGGAATAAATCAAAACATGAAGGGATTCATTTAAAAAGAGAAGGAATTGAGTTTCACAGTGGTGGGGATAGGGCCAGTGTAGTTGAGTTTAGGTCAGCCTTTTTGTTTTCCTAATAATGTAAAACACACAAGATGATGGACGGAATGTTGCACATTGGCAAAACATTCACCCCCAGTCACAGATCTGGGTTTAATCCATCATTATTTTGCTCACCACGCCACCCCAGTTCAGACATGGCCATATGCAAATCAGTCTGACCCTGTGCCTCATGGGAAGAGTCCAGCTCGAACTGCCAAGCTATGTCTTCCCTGGACCGGAATCAAGCAGCCTAGGACCGATTTCAGGGTTTCACCCCTCTTCAGCCAGGATAGCTTGACTCCAGTGGCGTAGTGAGCACGGGACCCATGTCTGGCATACCCTTCCCACACAGGGCGAACAGCAAAACACACAAGATGATGGACGGAATGTTGCACAATGGCAAAACATTCACCCCCAGTCACAGATCTGGGTTTAATCCATCGTTATTTTGCTCTCCACGCCACCCCAGTTCAGACATGGCCATATGCAAATCAGTCTAAGGCTGTGCCTCATGGGAAAAGTCCAGCCCGAACTGACAAGCCATGTCTTCCCTGGACCGGAATCAAGCATCCTAGGACCGATTTCGGGGTTTCACCCCTCTTCAGCCAGGATAGCTTGACTCCAGTGGCGTAGTGAGCACGGGACTCATGTCTGGCATTCCCTTCCCACACAGGGCGAACAGCAAAACACACAAGATGATGGACGGAATGTTGCACATTGGCAAAACATTCACCCTCAGTCACAGATCTGGGTTTAATGTCCTAATAATGTAGGCATCATTTGACGAATCTGCAATGAACCTTCCCCCAAAAATATTCATCCACATTGACTTTTTCATGAAACATTTTGTGCCGAACAGTGAAGTGGAGGCAGAGAGTAAAGGGGGAGTCCCAAAGTGCGGTTTCCCATTTTAATTCCCACTGGATTACTTACTGTCAGAAGTAGAAAAAGTGCTTGAATAGAATTGTAATAGAGAATTAGTTTTTTGCACCTTATCGAAAAAAGACATTAGTCTTTTTTTAAGATAACTCACACCCACCAAACAGTAGAGGCATGTTTATCATCAAGTCCTCGCCTGGAATGTAAATCCATCTGGGCGATATCAACATTTTGAATCAAGGTAGCACAAGATGGGGGGGGGGAGGCCTTAAAATAAAATTGCTTTAAGGAATTCCCCAGTGAATGGGTGCAAATAGGGGTGGGCGGAATTTGCGAAAGTGACTTTCGCAAATTATCGCGAAAATGTTAAAAATCTCCGCAAACACGCAGAAATATCGTGAAGATGCGGAATTTTTTTTTCCCGCCCGTTCGCGGTATTTTCTGCGTGGTTGCGGCTCGCCAACTTACCCATGCGGTTGCTCGCGGCCATCTTGTTTTCACTCTTCTCGCGGTGCATGATCGTGAGAAGAAAGACGTGATCGCGCGACCAATGACATTACTGCGGGCGCGAACTGTCGCGAGACAGCGCAAATGGCTACCAACAATCTAACATCTCGTGGAGAACGCGACCGGATCGGGAAATCTTGTCGGCGAACGCGGGGATTCAGGTAAGGCGATCGCGCGTGCGCAAGAATGTAGTATTTTACAGCGCGAGCAAGAAACAAATTATCGCTAAGCTGCGGAATGCGGAAATTTTGACATTTTTGCGCTCTCCGCTGAACGCGAAAATGTCAAATTATCGCAATTTCCGCGAGCGGAATGGAAATTTAGCCCAGGCCTAGGTGCAAATGTATTTACTAGGACCCCTGGCAAGGGTAAAAACAAATTAGACGCCAATGGAGGCTATTAGTTACTCCTGCATTTATGGTTGAGGTCTCCATGTTTCAGTCAATTCATCCATCCCCAAGAAGGTCATCTGGCCTTCATCAGTCCTGGAAAAAAATCCCTACTATTTAAGTTTTCAAAGGTATATACACGATTTGTGTCTTTCACACAAGGTGGCACGTTCACATTCATAGATGTAAAACACTGTGCTTAATTTGAACCGGTGGTTTCCGGTGCTCAGCACCGGCACGTAATTATCAACAGTGGTGCTTGTGACAATCTGCAACGATGTGGTGCTGTCTGGCTAATTTAGAGATGACCACATCAAATGTTAAATATTAATTCAATATACATTAAAAATGACTTACCTGCCGCCTAAGCCATTCTTATAGCTTTGGGGGCCTGAAATAGTCCAAATATTCACACTTGTAGGAGTGTAATGATAGTTGTGTTGTTACTATCATTGGAAGCATAGCAGGGGCAATGTGTGGTGCAAGCTGCAGTGGCCTCCTGAGGACAGCCCTGGCACTTATTTTTAACAAATTAAGCACTGGATACAATATCTGCAATTGTCAGGTTGCTTTCTGTTTGTACAAAAAGATCATTCTTTATCCTTGGTATTTCTTTCTTTGTTTTTTTAACATTACATGCCCCGTTTCACTCTGTGATGCACTGCACGCCTCTTATTCATGGTGTTTTTTCATCACTGAATAGTTTGAACTGCTATGTCGCAATGAAAGTATAGGTAAGTATGATAGGTGACTAGTTAATATGTTTAGGCAGATGATGTAAAGGTAAAAATAAAATACTTACCATGTGTGTGTAGTGGTAGGTGGTGTAGGCTGGGAATATCAAATCCCGAATATCGATGGGACAGAATATCGTTACAACAATACTGAGGGCCGAAATATTGAAAGGTCAGTTTCTATATATTTTCAATACCTAATTTCAGATATACATACCTGGCTGATATGTAGATCTTCAAGGTATGAGGTTAAGGAGTTGAGAATATTAATTCCTTACCTCACTCTCTGCACTTACCTTTCTATAATTTGTCCCTCGATATTGTTGTACCAATATTCTTTCCTGTCTATATTTCCTGTCACAATCGTGGAAGGTGATGTACTGATTAGGAAATTATTGTATGTTGCTATTATTTATCTTGAGATAAAACCATCTATGCAGGCTGGTCACATGCCACATTTTCAGGATAGGAAGTGTCCTGAAGCACACCCTGTTTATTATGTACTTTTAGTTCAAATTAACTTCCTTTTCAAGTTTGGCGTGCAGCACCCGTATATACATATCTTTTATTATTCATAGATACTCCTGAGGAAGGTTTCTTTTAAACCGAAATGCATTGAGTATGATGTGTATCGAATCTGGTGGATGTTTGGAAATTCGCAAAAATATTCCTGTATAGGCCTGGATGGGCAATACATCGAATTATTAAGAGGCAAAAATTTATGAATTTCACATCTTTTGACGTGATGGTTAAAAAACGTATGAACTATGAGAAAGAAAGAGAAAATAAAATGATTTAAATTGGATTACCACGGTGGATGTGTATTATTTGGAATACCAACTCGCATACAGCTGTGCAACCCTTGCTTGACCTGCTAAACTGGCGGGTCACCACCTCATGGTACATTTTCAGGATATCCAGATGGAACAAAATGGAATCTCAATGTATCCAAATGAGAGTCTATTATATAGTAGGCCTGGGTGAAGTTTTAATTATGCTGAGGTAATCGGATAAGTTTAGAGTTACTGTTTTGATGCAAAATTACCGGAAATTACGCAATTACGCAGGTATGCGTAATTAGGAGTAACTTGGCACAAAAATCCAACAGCAGGAGCAGAGGAACAACAAACATAACAAGTGTGTGCAGCTGCTGGCTGCTGCTGTTTGTGTTCTGTTGCATCTAGCACTATTTACTTAGGGCAAAACGTATCCTCTTTTACATTTTGGATGCAAGTGTGGATTTTGCACTAAGACAACAGTGCAAAATATTTGGTTATACTCCTCCCGTAATTCCATATTATTTTATGTAATTTTGCTGTCATTTTGTGTAATTAGGTTACTGCAAATTGCACAAGTTATGCCCACTCCTATTAAATAGTTAATGACTTGGGCTGATATGCCATTCGTGGACCAATGCTGGTTCTTCAAAGATAATGTACTCAGTAGTTGGGGCTTGTGTTGTCAAGCTACCTCGCCTTGAACACAGGGGCAGATTTACAAGCCCCCTGCGCCGCCGGTGCGTCACGTTGCGTGACGCACCGGCGGCGCAACCTGCTGAGTGATATTTACAAGCACAGGTAAAGCCACCCTGTGTGACTTTAACCATGCTTGTAAATATCCCCCCTTTTCACGCAACACTTTGCGTGTTAGGGGTGTGACATGGGTGTTGCTGTGGGTGTTCCCACGCAACACCCATGTCCACTGATGCATTTCCAGATTTACGAGGAATAGTAAATCTGGTAATGCGTCAGAATACTACGCCACCATAGGGGTGGCGTGCAATGAGGAGAAATTTTTTCATTTCTCCTCGTTTTTTTCCTCTTTCAATGCATGCTGCATTCTACAGCACACATTGGAAGAGGAAATCACATCAAATTATTGTGTTTATGTAGGAAGGGTGCCTGCGCCGGCGCATGGCAGCAGTTTGTGCACCAGTGCAGAGGGAAGCACAGAGATGCGACATATTGTTGTAAATATGTTGCATCCCTGTGCCTCGAAACTAACGCAGCACGGCACAGCAAAATTACTTGCAGCACCGCGCTGCGTTAGTTTCTTGTAAATCTGCCCCAAAGTTGGCACAGCAGAAGAAAGCAGTGATTCCAGATTACTTCTCACCTATAGGAAGAAGTCTCCAAACATTGGTTCACAGAAAGTACCATCTCCAAAGGCACAGGTACTACACATGACCCATCTTTGATGCATGCTGCTTGTGTATATAAGCTACTGGCCTACCCAATTAATACATGAGTGATTTAGAGTTTGGTAGACAGTATACTTCAGTGCAGATGTGTAGCCTGTCATAAAACCTCATTAGAGTTGGGCAAATCCCCAGCTTTCCATTGATGAAGAATTTTTTTGGGCTATTGGAGGAGGGGCATTACATTGGTTGCTGCTTGCCCTATTTATGGCAGATGGTGTGATGTTCTTTTTCTGTCCATTACTGCCAGGTAAAATCTGGTGATGAGGGACAGAAAAAAACAAATAATGTCCCTCAGACTGGGAAAAAAATCTTTGGGTGAGGGGGGAATAAGCTTTTTATTTTTTCATACCAAATTCCCACTTGGCAGTTTATTTTGAAGTGCAAAAAGTTGATTAGAATTTGTGTGGACAGCCATCGTAAGCGTCAGAGGGTGTCCACCAAACCTTTTTTACCTTGAAAAGGAATGGTAAGATGCAGTTCTTGTCAACCTACAGGGATCACTGCTGAAGAAATCAAAAACTCCTTCTCCGTGTTAAACTAACAAAAAGAAGTTGGCACAGAAACTGAAATATAAAAGAATATCTTTATTAAACTCAAAATGAGTGTGACTACGTCACCCAGAAGCCGCAGCAACTGAACGAGGCAGTCCAAAGAGAGCAGAACACTGGGGCCTTATATATGTGAGTGTTACATACTCCGCATAAAAGAAAGGGGCAGTCCTAGCTCATGCAAGCATGCAAAATGCCAATATGGACATGCAACATCTGCCAAATATTAGCCAATAGGAAAACATTCAAAACAAGGCATCATGTAACCAGAACGTCCCCCTTGAGTCGTGTTTTTGCCCAACCCCATAAGTCAATCAATGATAGCACCTATAGGTCAATCAGTAACGGCAGGACATGTTTGTGTGCTTCAAAGGACTTGCAAAATAGGATAATGCGGAGAAAGAATACTGAAGGCCAACAAATAGTTGGGACAAGGATTAGTCAGTATAGGCAGGGATTTAGTCAGTCTGGCTAGTTCCTGGAATTGGCTTCACAGCAAGGAAGGGAAGGTTATTTGACACGTGGCAGTACAAAGGGCAAAAACACTTGGTTTACCAAGCTGCCTGAGTGAGGGCAACAAAATGGCGACAGAATACAGAATGGAATTAAAACTGAATTACCTCAGACCCTCCTTTTGCCATTACTCAGGCAAATCCCAATTCATTGCTAGGTGAGCATTTTCCATTCTACACATTTCATTTAGGCAGGTATATGGGATACAAAGAGAACAAAGCATTGAGTCATAATTAACATTCAGATAGCAGAAGAAAGTAATGACCATTATTACAAATAGGATTATCATTTTTCCACAACCCTAGGCAAAAGCAAATCCTAAAATTATTTAGCGAACCTTTTCAGGGCTCTTATGCATTTCAGTGACTATTGTATACTCAGGTGAAACAGTGGCGATCCTTATCAATGCTCTCAGGTGAAATGGGGATACTCTTCAACAGAGGATAGACCTCATTCTGCTTTTACTAAACAGAATACTACTCTAAAACAATGCCAGCAAAACAATAAGAATCAGTCTCCTAACACCCATTCTATGCAATTGCACGGGAACCGCTTGTGCAACCATAACTATGCCAAAGTCCGTTCTAAGCCTCTCTGGTAGGCTTCTATCGTCCATCAAATCTGCTTCTGTTGTTTTCTTCCGCATTGGGCCTCTTCATTCAGGCCTTCCATGAAAATAGTGCTTCTCAGTATCCGTTGGAGTGCCCTCCTGGCAAACACTCACAGCTTACTCGAAAGTCTCAATGTCTCAAGGCAGTGCACCAATATATTTCCTCTGTGGCAGGCACTACAGATATTGTGCTCTTCGTTGGTCATGGGCACAGATCATCTTGTGCAGACCCATGTACTATTAATCGGAAAGAGCAACAGACTTTCACGCTCAGCAACACTTTCAGGCTCCAACACTCGCTATTCAGTGTCAGAGGATGTTTGGGCTGCTCTTTCATTTAATTTTCCTTTCATCATGTAGTGCCTTAGATCCTCCGATGCACTGCCCTTCCGTTGGAGCAAAGAAAAGAGGGGGGGTGGCCAAAACTCAGGCCAAGGGGCTCAAGGGACTGCACACTGTCAGAGGTTACCAGCACATGACAGGTAGAAAACTGTAGCCTCAAACCAGCTCTGCCATCAACAACAGGGATCCTTCTCTTTCGCTCTTTTACACTGAAACTCTGGTTTTGTGATGTCCAACGCCGTCTGATGGAGCAAGTACGATGCTTTGGAGATACCATTGATGGCGCGCTGGCGATCGCTGTCCAGCCTTGCTACTTTCTGGGTGCTGGGACTGTAGGGCCAAGACGTCCGTCTTTCATCTGCAGCTGTCACTGATGGAAATTAGGCTTAAATCAGTGTTCTGCAGGTTATTATGACTTAATTCCCGCAGAATCTAGTGACGTAGGAAATGTGACACAGTTGTTAGTTTCCCTCAGTTTAGTATAAAAACAGTTCATTGTATTTAACAATGGGACTGCAAGCAGGTGGCCTACAATCTGCAAGGGAGTGACCATACGCCATAGGATAACTCTGGTCTAGAATACACTGTCATTCTCAAAGGCAGTACTTCTAGTCTCTTCAATTTGGGTACCCTTCATTATCTTCTGCCATCTGAGGGTAGATAATTACATGGGAATTCTATCACATGGTGGCATTGCCTAATGGGGTAAACATTTTTTTTTTTCAATGATTACGTCTAGGTGTTCCTAAATTCCTTATCTAGAACACCTCAAAAGAGAAATCACATGATACAGATTATCAGGGACATGTAGATACCTCCCTTTAATAACTGTGCATCAGGTGCACTATGCAATACACAGGCTAATAATCAAATGTGGAAACAAAAGACAAGAGCTAGAGAGTCCTGGTATTTCCATGATTTAGAACACATCTGATCCCACCGAAAATTAAAGAAGCAGGAACAAAAGGGTAAAAAACCAAATTAAAATAGTCATTGAAAATGTGTCATGTTCAAAAAAATAACTGTAAGGTATCTCCTATTGAGGTGGAAAACTTGTCTTACTATAGTATTGAGTCAGTTAACCAGTCCATCACTACCCTGACAGTCAGACTGGAAAACATCGAAGTAGGCCTAAAGAAAATTCTTAAAAACCAGTCTGGTCATACAAAAAGGTAATTATACATAATATGGGGGTCCCTGGTACATTACTACAGTCTGGAAATGTGAACCTGAACAATACACCAATAATAATAAAAGGGCTGACTGGTGAAAGGAATTCGAAAAAGAGAAATGGGACTAGGACATAGCTAAAATCCCCAATAACTAGGCACAATGCAACATCAATCAGGGGAGAAGCGGCAAAAGAAAAATCTATAGGAAGAACGAAAAATTACTCGGGTGATAGTCAAGTTTGTGACACAATATCAAGAGTATGGGTGATACACAAAAGTCAAAATAGTACACAAATTTTAACTCTTCCGCTGGCCCCTACACCATATACGGTAATCTCAGCTAATGTTCCAGTTCCTCACAACACCATGTCATGTACTTTATGCACTATGAACCTGCAGCCCAAAACCCAATATTCGGGCCTGCTTAATTTGTCAGGCTTAAAATGAAAATTACACTTTTTTACTTTCCTAACCCTCCGTTTGACAGCTGGTCACCTGTTAGTGGTGACCGGCTGTCAAATATACCTTACTGTGTCGCTTCTGACACACAGGACCAGCAGGAACAATCCATATAAGGACAAAATGCAAAAACATGGACAACACACAAACATTTTGTTTTGTTTTCAAAGAAGTCATACAAAAAAAAATCATCTTGTTTCAACCTACTGCTGATACTTCACATAACACACAAAATATAAATTGTAACCAACCATCTTAAATTAAGGCAACTACATGAACAGTATTTTCAAAAGCAAAAATATGAATGTATCACCCCCTTTGAGGCCCTGCTTTGAGCGAGGCCGTGCAGGAATGCACTTCTCGACCTTGCACAGTCCTCCAAGAGCTAAGAATAACACCTCAGCAGAACTTTCTGGGCTGCTATCCAGCCTCTGCCAGCATTCCTGGTCCCCGCCACTTTTCAAGGTTCCTATAGTGTGCAAGCATTATTGTCTTCTTGTCAGAGAAGCTTTTCCAAGCAATGGTTTCTCCATCTGTTTACACTCACTCCTAACTCCCACCTTACTGACCTCAAGGTCAAAATCTGCCTCGCGTTCTGCGCTCCTCAGCCCTGTCTCTCTCCTCACCCTGAAGCTTGTCACAGACAAAAAAACCTTCCTAACTCTTCCTAACCTGCAACAATTAACCCTTTTTAAAAACACGTTATATATATTACTTCTTTTAGGGGCTACAATTTAATTCTATTCTTAAATTATTAAAACATTTACTGTGAATAACTCACAGAACATAATAACATAACATACTAGCTTTAGAACAAATGTTTGTTACTACCCTATGCAACGGTACTTAGTTCATCAAACTTAAAAGGATGAACGTCTCAGTAATAGCTAGAGTTAGAACCTTCAATCTTGATATTAAACCCAAACCTCTGCACTGGGCACATTGGCTCACTGAGACATTAAAAGCAACCCCAAATGGGAACAACCTGCAAATTTGTATTATACCTAAATATATGCATTTACTGTAGCCTAAGGCACTTTAAAGCTATTGTAAAGGGCAAGAATGCTGTTAAATAGTCTATTTTACCCAATTTCGACTTTGATATTTGAGGCACTTATAAATAAATATCCTATAATTGTGCTACATATTAATCATCCTCAGAATGTTCTTTACAGATTGCAGATATTGGACATTTGACATATCTCTTGCAAATCCTTTAGAAAAATGAGTTTTTTTCTTCGCCACTTTTTTTTAACAGAACAATTATTTTAACATTAGAACCAAAAATATTCTTATAAAAATGCTTAAAGAGAGGAAACCCTTAATTGAAATGTCTTCCTGTAATACAAAATAATGAACCTTAGTTTTGGAACCTTTTTAAAACAACATTTTGAAATGCAAAGTTTCACCCGTGTTCAACTGAGGGCGAAGTCCTGGCTGAGTAAACATTCCTGTCTATTAGAGCTGCTTGCTTAGCGACAATAAAAGCTTGTCTCTCAGTGTTGTAACATGAGCACGGTGGCAGTCTTTTCCAAACTAAGACATATCAATGCGTGTTGCGTTTGAGTTCCGCAAAAATTTACTTCAGCTGAAGTGTTTGCCTGTTAATATCTAATACAATGTATGTAAGTAAAAAAATACTATAAGTTTATTTTTCTACAAAACACACAATTTCGTTTTTGAGGCCATTGTATTCCTAGTGAATGTAAATTTTAATTCTATTTTTTTAAGCATTTAACAGTTTGTACATGTGCATAATTGCTTACTCTATAAATTATATAGCAACATATAGCTATTTAGCATATCACATGGTTCATTTCTGGATTTTTATTTAATTTCTACTTAATATTAATTAACTGACATTTTGCTTAACAGACTGAACACAACAAGATAAACCACAAACACACATTGAGCTCATTTCAGACATAAACAGAAAGGGGTCAAACACTCAGGACACATATATTTAACCCACAGAAACACACATTTAACCCACAGATCAACACTTAGGACAGAAACAAAGGACAGCCCACAGACTGTACTTAAACCAAACCATTTGTAAATACTAGTTGCAAGTCATATTTACAAGAAACGCTTCTTAATAGTGTTCCAAAAGACTGCAAAAAAACCAGCCCAACAGACTGCTATATGTCCAAGAAGCCAACATACACTCCATTCATAAGATTGCGCAGAACAAAGGATCCTTGTATGTATTATGTCCATATTTTAATTCCCTGGGGATACAGAATCACCAAGGAAGAAATATGTTTTTATACCTAAACCTATTTAGGTATTCCCTCATGGGAGCCGGCTAATTTAATTCACATCTCACTAGGTACCTTCAAAGAAAAAGCAACACATTCTTCGATGTGAGCTTGAAACAAGCATGCCAAAAAAATACTGCAGAATATGCAAGTATTTATAATCAAAGTAGTGCTTAAGGTACTCTCCGTACGTTGCACCGTTCAAATTTTATACAAAGTAGAGAAAAATCTCCTCATGACCTGCCTACACAAATTGCAATTTGCATATCAATCCAATACAAATCCAAAGTTGGCCAACACAAATTCATAACGACTCTTACCAATTAAAAGGTTGTCCAAATTCTAGCTGCCAAGTTCCGAATGACCTAACGGTCTTTTTTAGAATACTCACGCCAAAAAAAAAGTTCTCAGTCAGGAGTGATATCATGTGGAGGATCAAAATCAGGAAGATCAGAAATATACTGGGCGGCAGAGACAAAGAATCCCCAGAATCTCCGTGCACAGAGTACCTCCTTAGTAGAGTCCTGTCCTGTCCTCCTCAGTAGATTTCAGTCTCCTGACAAGATCGCTCCCTCAGATAGCCACTTCCTGATGATCCTCAGAGAGGGCACCAATTGAAGAAATCAAAAACTCCTTCTCTGTGTTAAACTAACAAAAAGAAGTTGGCACAGAGACTGAAATATAAAAGAATATCTTTATTAAACTCAAAATGAGTGTGACTACGTCACCCAGAAGCCGCAGCAACTGAATGAGGCAGTCCAAAGAGAGCAGAACACTGGGGCCTTATATATGTGAGGGTTACATACTCAGTATAAAAGAAAGGGGCAGTCCTAGCTCATGCAAGCATGCAAAATGCCAATATGGACATGCAAGATCTGCCAAATATTAGCCAATAGGAAAACATTCAAAACAAGGCATCATGTAACCAGAACGTCCCCCTTGAGTCATGTTTTTGCCCAACCCCATAAGTCAATCAATGACAGCACCTATAGGTCAATCAGTAACGGCAGGACATGTTTGTGTGCTTCAAAGGATAACTTGCAAAATAGGATAATATGGAGAAAGAATACTGAAGGCCAACAAATATTTGGGACAAGGATTAGTCAGTATAGGCAGGGATTTAGTCAGTCTGGCTAGTTCCTGGAATTGGCTTCACAACAAGGAAGGGAAGGTTATTTGACAAGTGGCAGTACAAAGGGCAAAAACACTCGGTTTACCAAGCTGCCTGAGTGAGGGCAACAAAATGGCGACAGAATACAGAATGGAGTTAAAACTGAATTACCTCACTGCCGGGCCAGCAGTGATCTCCAAATTTGGCAGATGTATTGTCCTTCATGACCCTGACAGATGGAGTACTGTCCATCAACATATAAATCTATATCTATGACTACTACAATTAATTACATGCATTTATTGATTGTTTTTAATCAATTATCCAACTTTGCATGTTCTAATCATATGTTATGCAACACAAACAGGAGTGTTTACTAAACATTGAGGTACAATTTCACTTTACTAACACCAAGGGCATCAAGGATGTTTCTGAGCACACAGAACAACTAATGAATGTGGATCAAAGCAAAACCAGTGACACATTATGCCTCGGATCAGGACATCAACATGCATGTATATGGGACATGCAGGGAGTGGTATCTAAAGAAAATTCACTGCAAAGAAATGCTGCGGCTAACACAATGTTTCCAACTGAGTACTGCTCTATTTCCTTCAGTATACCATTCCACTCATTACTAAGAATCCCTTTAGTATATGGTATATGGAGCCCCCATCAATTTACAGTGACCTAATCATAGAGTGACAGTCAATGCAAAATAATCTCCTAGGTACAGCGACCCCACATATAAGGGGTTTCAAACAACAGTGGTCTTGTCCTCTGTGGTCCTATAATATAGAGCACATTTTGGTGTACAGAAGTCCGCTTGGTAATGCTCTTACAGTCTACGGTGCACCTGTGTATAAATGTAGGGCAGTATTCGCATGCATTTAGCACACATGCCTTTTGAATGCTGTCATTAGTATGAACGCATGTTTAGCACGCATTCATTCAGCACGCACGTCATTACCACAACTTGCCTTGGGTGGCGCTGGATTTTGGAATAGGTTTATTTACTATTCCAACTCCAGTCTGTGCAATGGTAGGGAAGGTGTTGGACTTTAAATCCAATACTATTCCACCAATGCGCCCCCAAAAGGCAAGATGTTGTGATGACTTGCCTGCTGAACGAATGTATGTTAAAGGTGCGTTTGTTCTATTGCGAGCGCTGTGAAAGCACAGAGTGATTCCGGCTTCGTCCTAAAGGATGTTTCCTCCTGTGTAATGTACGATGGTATTCTGCATGCATTTGGCCCGCATGCCTTTTGAATGCCATCATTAGTACGAACACGTCTTTAGCATGCATTCATGCAACACGCAGATAGTCATAACAACTTGCCTTAGTAGGGCGCTGGATTTTGGAATAGTTTTATTTACTGCACAACAGTAGGGAAGGTGTTGGACCTTAAATTCAACACCATTCCACTAATGCGCCCCTGTAAAGCATGAAGTTATACGGTACCTCCATAGGTTTCATTAATATCCCTGACCGTCAGAAGAGTGCTCTGAAGTGTACAGTGTCCATTTAAAGAGTGAGTTGGCCTTCAGTGTATAGTACCATGTAGTTCTCATCAAAATACGCAACCTGTACAAGTACCCTACCTCCTCAATCAGTACACAATATCACCCTCCTGCCACAGAGCAAATGCTTCAGTGCACACTGCTTAGTGTACATTGCCACCAGTATGTGCCTGGAAGCACACGAAGAAGGAATGCTGATCTCCATCTGTGCCCTATGGCTGGCTCTGAAGGTGGAAATCTCTGGTATTTTGGGTGGCATCTCTACAGGCAGAGGGTCTGCTCAAGCAGTTATAGGTGGCAGGCCACCCCCTGTGCAGTGCACATACAGAACAGATGGCTACCCACTGCCATAGGCTCAAGGCACAGCTCTTTAGAGGACATATATGTGATGCTCCCCTGGAGTAAACAGTACCAATAGTGCCCCAAGAGTTCCTGCTCTGTCCGATGATAGTAGCCAGCACCTCATAAGCTCCTCTAGCTGTGGCATTGTACCTTTTAAAGAACTCCTGTTATCAGGGGTGTTGAGAGTAAATTTTCTCCCAAGGTGAAGTATTTTGACAGGATCACATCACATGGCCTTTCACCACAAGACCTCACAGGATCTGACAACCAGGAGGCAAAGTATATCAAATGGATAAGCTTCACATCCTACTCTTACCGCCACCGCTTTTCCCTTACTATCCCCCTTTATCCTGTTTGTATCTCTTCTTTCTCTCTCATCTCCCTGTTTCTCAAGGCATCCTTTCTCAGCACAGCCACTTTTGGGAGCTAAACGTCCTGCAGAAAATTCCCAGTTTATTAACCATTTGAAAGGACAGATGCCTTCCCCGCACAATCCATATCTGCATGTTCTAAAAGAGTTGTTACAGTTTTAAATGCTAGTAACATCCATCTAAGACACAGTCACCTGCCCTCTCTCAGAAAAACAAATGATATGTGTTAACTTACTCATGAGACATTAGTGTACAAATACATGCATGTGTACACTGTGAACATGAGTGTCTCTTCCTGTTGGAACTAACTAGTACCTCTCCAGGTACAAAGCAGTCACTACAACAGAACTTTTTTTAAATTTATTTATAACTGTTGGCAATTGACATAAATGTGCAAACATAAATTTCAAATAGCTTGGCAGCCCCAACAACGACATAGCAGAACTTGGCAGCATGAAGAGCAAAATCAAAAAGAGTTTGTGTTGAGGTGTGATTTTCCCTTTCTCTCAGCTTACCCTCATTCCCTTCCGTCCCTCCCAGCACCCCGGCCAGTGATGTAGTGCATCTGGTCCTCAACAAGTTGTTCTGGAAGGCAGGTAGCTAGAGGGTTACGTGTATAATTGAGCCGGCAGTGGGGTGTGCAGCAGTGTCGCAGTCCAGCACATTGGACATTATGGGGTCAAGAAGAAGGTCCTTCCTGGCGAATATAGCTGACAAAGGGCTCCCATATGTCATGAGGGCGAGACTTCAGGGGCATTAGGTTCCAGGTTTAATAACTGTTTGTGACAATAGGTTATGTTTTTGATCCAGTCTAGAGTTTTTGGTGTCCGCGTGCCTCCCCAGCATATCGCAACTCTGCGTTTAGCGGGAAGGATTATTAGTGCAGCGAGTTTTCGGGAGCCGCTGGCCACCTCTGCTACGTAGCCCAGCAGACTGATCTGAGGTCAAGGGAGCAGCGGTGTGTTTATTACTTTCTCAATTACAGCAAATACCTCCTCCCAGTATGCGGCTATGGTGGGACACTGCCAAGTAAGGTGAAAGGTGAATAAAGTCTGCGGTGGTAGCGTGCAATCGTAAGCAGTGAGAATCTGTGGATAAACCCGTTCGGTGTATCGACACCGGAGTTCGATAAGTGCGGTGCAAAAAATGTAAATGTATGAGCCTTAGCCTGTAGTTTGGGGATAAAAGTTGACGTTGACCGCAGCAAAATGACCATTGTGCATCAGTGAGGGGAGGCTGAGATCTTCCTCCCAGGACTCTTGGGCAGGTGTGAGCGCTGGGGGTGCAGTTGTGTCCTGCGAGACACGTTCTAGTGTCTCGAAAGGCACAGAGTTAGTAGCCACTCCCCTATGGGAGTGGGCACACACACACCCCACACCCATCCATCACCGGCGTCACGAGTGACGTGACCCGGCTAATAAAGGGGCCCGAGTGCACGTGCTCGTGGCCAGTTAACTAACTACGTACAGCGAGTCAGTGTCGTGATTCCTTTACTATGTGGGCCCCGGGCCCACAACACCACATTGGCGACAAGGGGGTCCGGCCCTGCGCACACCTGGGGTGCTGACTCTCTGGTCCGGAGGGGGGAAGAGTGCCATGAGAGAAGGCACCCGCGCACCTAGTGAGAGCAAGTGGGCGAGATCATGCTCAGTGCCTTCAGCAGCCTGCTACGCTGACCGGCCCTGAGGGGGGAGAGATGAATCCAATCGTGCCCCACAGCTCGGGAGTCCCGTTGCTACCCGCCTGGTGAGTCGCGGCATGCATAAGTGTGATGCAAGGCAGCGGGTGGATGAGCCCACGAACACCCCAGCGGTACGGGAGGCCATAAGACTAGCTTTGCTCCACGCCTGTCGCACCGCAAGCTGCCCCTGCCTGCCACCATTCACCTCCGCAAATCAGAAGTGCGATGAAGCTAAGGTAGGGCAGCGCGAGCCGGCAAGTGCAAGGAGGTCGCATCTGGTCTGATTTACCGCCTCTCACACAGCATGCCCCATGCCGGTCATCTGCAGCGGACGACGAGAGGGTGAACAGCCTTCAGCGCTGTGACGACTGCGATGGCCCCGTAGGTGCAGAAAGGCACCCAATAGCCGCGCCGCTGCCCCAGGGAGAGAACTGTCCCACGCTCCTCGCATGCGAACAAGGCTCCTGCACCTCCTTCCCCCACCTACAGAGTGCTGGCACAGCTAACAGGACGGACAGCAGCGAGGAAAAGCAAGTGGCACCGGCCGTCTCGTGAGCGGAGACACTGCACCCAGGAGAAATGGCAGTGCTCTCTACAATCTTCTAACAGCGCCGCCATCGTCAGGCACACGTTGCCATCCGGGCAGAAGATGTATGTGTGCTGAGAAAGAACGTGTGGTAAAGGAAGCCGCCACCACTTACCAGAGTCCCTCCATGCGGCCGCCCCGACCGGGGCTAAGGTAATGAGCTCCCCAGCGCTGCATGCCCTCACCCGCATGGACAGCTTTAGCTGAAGTGCAGCTTCGGGGAAAAGAGCAGTAGCGCCACCTGGCGGCCAGTGGAGGAACCGCATCTGCTACGAGAAGCACGGAAGAGATCTGGTGAAAGACCAGCAGCGCCACCTGGTGGTCAATAGTCCACATCACACGCAAGCACCCGACATGAATGGAAGCCAGCAGTGTCCAGGGGCCATGACACCTATTATGCAAACCCCTCAAATTTACAAGCTGCAAACTGGGGCACATCTACATTTACCATCCTCAAAGGAGATGGAGGCTGTGAAGCACAGCCACAGCAAACACTGAGTGCACCCTGTGACTCACCCAGCCTGAGACTCTGCCTCCAACAGCATCCCTGGTCGCCAGTACAATACCCAAGTTAAACTAGAGGCAAGGGGTGGACGCAAGGATTAGCTGAAAGAGAATCATATGGCTCTCAGTAGTAGTCAGACACCGCAGCAAGAGAGACAATGTCACAGGATGGCCGGCAGTCACACAAAGAAAAATGACCATGCCCAATGTCAGGCGCCATCAGCACTTCGCAAAAAAAAAAAAAGGCAAGTCGAGCAAACAGGTAGAATTGCATGCATGCTGGACAGCAACATAAGAGGCAGCACGTGGGCCAGCATCATCCCGGGGAAGGAAGACAGCGCAGGCATGCCAGACATCAGTGGGAAGCACTAGTTTACCCGGGCGTGACTTCACCAAGTGTGCAGAGACAATGCCAGAGCACCAATAGAGCCCGAAGTGACATTAGCCCAGACAAGCGTCAAGTTGATAAGGACACGCATGCACAAGGCGGTACTGACTGCTACCTCTCGGCAAACATACGGGAAGAGATCGACAAACCCGTAGGGAGGCGCTAGACACTTGGAGCTAAACACAAGCAGCAACATCAATGAGAGCCATCATCATCAGCAAGGTTAGATGACCGAGCAACGACTCAAGGGAGTTTTCCCCGCCAAAAGTGCAAGAAAAGACTAGTGCAGAGAGCGCACCCCCAGTGGCTGCCCAACGCCACAGCGATTGAGAAGAGAGCGCCAGGCGCCCTGGCGGTGAGTGATCACCACCACAAAGAGGACGAACAGGCACTCCCGGTGCCAGGAGAGAACACCCAAGAAAGGGACGAAGTGCACAAGGTGCGCGCTGCATGCACCCAGAAGCGCGCCAGCACAGATGCATGCCCAGGAGGAAAAGACATCTCTCCAAAGACAAAAAGAAGCACTGCTGGAATCAGCTGGGAGATCCCATACGCCCCCACAGCAGCAATGAAGCAAACAAAGGGCGCAGTCAGAATCTCGCCGAAGCGATGCAAACAGAGGGAGCACAGAGAAGTGGTTGCGCAGACGCACCGAAGCACAAATACCCAGAAGAGATTAGAAGAGTGCCAAGTCCGAGGTGCGCGACAAAGGCACCCAGAAGTTTGATTGTACAGGCAGTCGCCCAGGAGAGCAATACCTCCTTGAAGAAAAGGGGAAATGCCGAAGGCATCAAAAAGAATCTTCATCACCTCAACGAAGCCCGGAAGGGGCCCAACGCAGAACAGTGTCCTCCCTCACACTGCCTCACGCAGGAGTCATCAGTGACCCAAGGCTGACGAGACGAGAGTCGTACACCACAAGTGGACAGCCTCCACCACGAGCTCACTACTGCCCGCGGAAGCCATTCCCTGGAGAGGGAACACCCAGAGTAGGAGCGTCAAGACGCTATAGCTCACCCCTGCCCGTGGAAGTCATTCCCTGGAGAGTGAACGCCCGGAGTAGGGGCGTCAAGAAGCTGCCTGAAGAAGGAGCACCCAAGATGAGCAGCTGCTCGCCATACATCTGAGAAGAGCGACTGAAGTCTCGCCGGGATGGTCCGGAAACCATTGAAGTTAATAGGCCCGTTGGCCTTGTTAAAACACGGTGCATGTCACTGCACCCGGAGGAGAAGCAGAAGAATAGTGGAGATCGAGTCACCCCGAAGAGCCGGACAAACGCAGGTATGTCGGACCAAGAGAGGAGAAGCACGAGGACTCTAAGTACCACAAGCCAAGAACATCTCCAGAGACACCAGACAGCCACCAAGGCGGACAGACGGCCCTGGCGACAGCACCAAGGGAGAACCACACATAAGCCGCAGCAAGCGCCACACGTAAGCCGCAGCCAGCGCAAACCGCATTGCTCCCATCGCTTCACAGTGAGACCGTCCAGCCCAGAGTGTCGGCAGTTGGAGTTGAACAGCATCCCTGCTCCTGACCGCACATGCCCGAGGTGCAAGAGAAGGTTCAGAAGAGGCAGTCAAGTGGCTACGACGTTCATCCAGAAATCTCCTCTCCTGGTTAATCATCGCCACCTGTAGTCCTGGCCCCATGGCAGCTACGTCATCAATGCCATGTGCATGACACAGCACTCAGGAAGACACGTGGTAGTGTGACCGGAGGGTCCACACCAAGAATCGGACAACCAATTGAGGTCAGAAGGGGAAGTCGTGATTGGCAGGGCTGTACGATGAAGAAACCGAAGCTACAACAGGAGTGAGTCCTGATACAGCGACAACAAGGGAAGAGGGGGACAACCTGACAAGGAACTGGCAACCGCACCACGGGAGGCTGAGGGTAAGCCGCACAGCCTGCGTGAACCAAGCCTCATGCCTCATGTTTCACAACGTGTTCATCACCCTCCGTCATCGAGGTCCCGACAGCCCAAGAAGCCCAAGTACACACATGCAAGTGCTTCCCAGAGAACGTGGAGGCACCTGGCCGCCCCTGCCTCAGGTGATCGACTTCAGACTGAAAGCCTGCAATCATCAAAGCACGTCATCACCAGCCATCGTCCAGATTCACCACACGACTGGCCATGCCATCACGCCAGTCCTCAATCAAGTGCGTCACACGAAACCATCTTGAATACACATGGAGTGGAGTCCTACACCAGCACCAACTTAGACAGCAAGAAGACTCAGAGGTTGTCTGCTAACCTGGTCTGCACCTGAAGACAGCAGCGAGAGCATGTCCTGACCAAGATCCATACACCCTTGAGGTTTGTGCGAGAGACTGGCTACTGGCTCCCCGGTGGTTTGCCGCTGCTCCCAGCCGGCACATACGCAGCCCCAATCGCAGCCTAGCAGCGGTCCCGTGGCAAGCCCGGAAAAGGGCATCCCCAGGCGGGAGAGCTGGAAAAGACATTGTTCCCCCCAACAGGTCACCGGACACAGCAAGATAGCCTCATAGAGACTTATGGCTATACAGAAATAATCCTGTGAACTTTCCCCATGGACTCCAACCATGATCTTGACGCACCCAGTTAATGAACAATTGTTCATCACCACATACCATCCTAAAGGTCAGCGAAAGGAAGCCAGCTGGGGCCAAAGGGCATGATTCCACAGACACGGTACTCAAGTGCCGCGGACATCTTCAAGCAAGCATTCGTGTACTGAATCACACAGGTTAAATGATGAAGGCCCTCCGAGATCGTCCTGCTACCATTGGAGTAACCAGTCCTGGTCTGCTGGATGCCTGACACGATAAACGGATGGACCCTGTGGTGTATATTTCATTGTTATCTTTCCCTACAGGTTGGACTAGGGAACTTTTGTTTTATTAAAATTTGGGAGGAATGTTGTGTCCTGCGAGACACGTTCTAGTGTCTCGACAGGCACAGAGTTAGTAGCCACTCCCCTATGGGAGTGGGCACACACACACCCCACACCCATCCATCACCGGCGTCACGAGTGACGTGACCCGGCTAATAAAGGGGCCCGAGTGCACGTGCTCGTGGCCAGTTAACTAACTACGTACAGCGAGTCAGTGTCGTGATTCCTTTACTATGTGGGCCCCGGGCCCACAACACCACAGGTGCGGTGAGCTGTGTATGTTTGTATAGGGTCATGATTAGTTTACGGTAAGAGGTGGTGGTGTATATATATTCTAAAGTTGTGAGTGTAGTCGGTGGAGCTGGGAACGTGTTGAATAGTGCCCGGCACATCGCCCGCTGTAGGTAATATAGGAGGTTGTCAAGGGGCATGCCGGAGTCGTCCTGCGGGGTCGGAGGGGGGATGAAATTTGTCACCCATAAAGAGGTCTGCAAATGTATGTGTGTTGAACCAGCTTGCACGGCCACAAGTGCCCGTGTCCTGTAAGGGGGCAGCAGGAGGTGACTCGCCACCGGGATTGATGGGGCATAAAGAAGTGGGACCATCGCACAACGGGCCAATCTGGGCCATGCACACCGCAAGCATTGCGGAGTGTCTACTTCGGTCGTTGGGTGTTTATATGGGAGGAACAGAGCAGCCATGGGGATACTGAATCTATTTCCACTGCGACATGCGGTTGGACAGGAGTAGGCTGCGTCCAGTAATGTAGAAATTGTGCCTGGGCGCAAAGCGCATAAAGATGTAGGTCTGGCGCGTCCAACCCTCCCTGAGCTTGCAGCAAAGTTAGCAATTCGTATTTAGCCAGTGGTTGCCGGCCCACCCAGACCAAGGTGATGAGATTGGAATGTAGTCTTTTGAAGAAGGCTCGTGTGATCGGGATGGGAAGGTTTACAAATAGAAAAATGAACTTTGACAGTACGACCATTGTTGCTATAGCGATCCGGCCCACCAGGGACAACAGGAGTTTGGACCATGGTGGGATACGGTCCTTGAACCATGTCATTGCTCTGCCATAATTGGACTTCAGAGTTCAGCAATATCTCTGCTTACGTAAATCCCTAGATATATTTGACGGGGCTGGCTGCCCACTGAAACGGATTTTCTGTGGGGAATGGGACCGTGGCTTCCTTAGGGGAAGGAAAACGGATTTAGCCCAGTTAATTTGAACTCCGGATAGGCCCCCAAAGTGTATTATTTCCCAAACTAGTGAGGAGAGGTTAAGTTCTGGCTTACTCACATAGAGAGTAATGTCGTCCACATAGAGAGACACTGTGAGGCCGCAGGTTGTAAGCCTGGCCCCCGGATTCTCATGTCTTTGCCGAATATGTGCGGCCAGGGGCTCCATCGCGATAGCGAAGAGCAATGGGGAAAAGCAGGCACCCCTGGCGCATGCCCCTGCTGACCGGTAATGGTTTCGATATCCGCCCATTAAGGTGTACCCTGGCAGTGGGCAGGGTGTAAAGAAGGCGGATTTGTGAGATAAAAGTGGAATGAGGCACATTCTGCTTAACACAGCGGGAAGAGAAATCCTCATTCCAGTGTGTCAAAGGCTTTGGTCGTATTGAGCAGGGCCGCCAGTGCCGTGGATTGGGGATGTAAATAATGCATAACTGCGAACATAGTCCGAAGATTATGTGTAGTTGAGGGACCTGGTATGAACCCGAATTGATCAGGCCTGATCATCACAGGCAACAAGACTCACAGTCTGTTTGCCAGTACTTTTGCGAATATTTATTGTCTATATTGGGATAGGGGTCAGTAGGAGTCTCATTGGTCAGCTGGCTTGTCAGGCTTGAGGAGTGTAAAGAGTACGGCTTCCCATATCGACGGGGGGAGCGAACCCACCTCCAACACATTGTGGTAGACATCCAGCAATTTGGGAATTCGAAAATTGGAGTATTCTTTATAAAATGCGGCTGTCAGTCCATCCCGACCAGGAGCTTTGTCCGGAGAGAGACTGGCGACTCCATTCTAGCCGTGGGTCCCACGGGCACCTCCAATCCAGCGGCGGCAGCGTTTGTTTTCTCTGCCAGGTTTGGCACGGCTCTGCAGTCCACATGTCTTCCAGCTGCCCGTGGGTCCAGGCAGGCCTCCCCCGCTTCCCGTCTGTCCAGCCAGCACCTTGGGCCGGCCTCAATTTAGGGATTTCGCCACCTCCAGCTTGCCGCCGGTGCCTATAGGTTATAGCGCCCGGGAAGGAGGCGCCAGATAGGCCCTAAAGCGCTTCAGGGATGGCGGCTGGGTGGCAATAATAGGCAGGGAGTTTTTCGGCCGTATTGCCGCAGCATACAGTAAAAGGAAGCAGCGGGGGAGTGGAGGGCGCACCCGGAGCAGCCCGCCATTCTTGTTCTGTGGGTCGCACTCACTGCTTGTCAGATGTAGAATCATTCGGTGGAGCAGCCACCGCCACGGGTCTTGTGGGCCCACCCAGTGCAGTGCCTGCGGCACCTACGTTCTCCAGCAGTTTTCTCGGCGAGGCGCAACCCCACTGGCCACGAGTCTCTCAACCCGCCGGAGGGTCTAGGTAGGCCCCAGTCACTCCTCGGCCATCCCGCCAGCACCATCACGAGCCACAGTTCTGGGGTTTCGCCGCCTCCGCCTTGTTGCCGGCACTTGTAGGATGCAGCGCCCGGGAGGAGAGTGTCAGATGGGCCCTATAGCAAGTGGAGCTTGGAGGATTTCAGGCTCAGCCGGCAGAGCTCGCTTACAATGCAGCCATCTTGCGCCACGGCGAAGCCACGCCCCCCCCAACTACAACAGAACTTGTTCACAGAGCACAGCACTCTGGTTCTCAGAATCACATGAAGTGTAGTGTTTTCATGATATCTAAAATACATGTTTCAAGTAGATCACCTGCAAGGGTATCCTGACGCTGAGCTGGAGTGTGTGTCTAGCCTTGCCTAGGGCAGGGTGGTAACTGAATAACCGGGTCTCCAGCTTCTTGTGGAATTCAAGAATAGAGAGGATGAGGCTCTCATGTGAAGTTGAAGGTCGTTCCATGCTTCAGGAGCAATGTAAGAAAAGGCCCGCCTTTGCATCCAGTGATGTGTAGGTGTGGAATGTGTGCGTGTTGGAGTCCTGCGGGGCAAACGTGTATGGGCAGTTGATGGAAGGAGATGTGGTGGTTCAGGTAGCTGGTCCCTACTTTATATATGCCTTGAACTTGTGAGTACGGAGTCTGAACTGAGCACATTTATGTAGAGGGGTCCCCTGAGGTTGAGGATGGGTATGGCTGCCACGTCTTAGAAGGTTTGTAGTCTTCTGGTGAGTTGCTTGGTAATACCACTGTAGAGAGTGTTCCCGTAGTCCAATTTGCTGATGACGAGGCTGTGGGTGAAGGTTTTTCTTGTGTTGGTTGGGAGTCATTTAAGCTGTTCACTAGAAATAAGCCTTGAAGCTTTGCTCTTTTCATCACAATCACTCCATTTCTTACCCTCAACACCTCATAGAAAACACAACCTGCTCTTAAACTTGAAGATATTGTTAGCTGGGGCTTGAATTGTGCTAGGCAATCAACTATTTGCCCCGTAACCCCCATATCCCCAATGAGTTGCCACTGGCAACACTTGTGAATATGCAAAATCAGAGCATCACAAAAAATGACAATTTTTATGCAAAAACCCAATTCACGTAGAACCTTCATCTGTTTTTTTGTACTTATTGCAGAAAATGTGGAAAGATATTGAGAAAAGACGTTTTCACTTGGTACATGCCAGTTAGTGCATGCACCAATATGAAGGCAAAAACGGCGGCGTTCACTAAAATTTCGTTGTATCAGCTCCTGGGGTATTAAAATATTTTTGTGCAGTGTTAAGCACAGCTGGAGTGAAATTGGTTAAAGCGGTAGACATCCCGGACTTTCACAACATTTAGAGTAGGTACTGGCCTCAGTACCCGCCCATGTAGTGACCCGATTGTGTCTCCAATTAGCTGTTAATAGGTTCACTGATATCTTCAACAACCTTTTAAACGCAAATTTTAAGCTTAACTTTTTTTCCAATTAATGCAAGGAATAATCAGAACTCTTCCTAGGTAGCGCCACTCACCTTTGTCAGACATCAAGGACATCACAAGGGACTGGGGTGGGGGGGTGGCAGCATAGGGGCTATATGCTCCAGGCCCTATGCTTTTCCCAGGCCCTGCATTCAGGATTCAAAATTTATCCATGAATTAAAAAAAAAACCCTGTTGTCTTTTAATTGTTATTTATTGTTAAGCGTTAAGCAAATAAGAGGCAAACGTCACTACATAGGGGCCAAATATGATGTCGGGCTCAAGGAGCCCGTCGGGGCAGCGGGTGGAAAGTAATCCCCTATAATGGGGCGGTTCCTGCTCAGGCATCGCCGTAGGGATTCTGATGCATGTTTCAGTCAGCCTTCAAATGGCGGTCCGACCGCCATTAAAAGGCTGTTGGAAACTGACTTTGGTGGCCCCTAGCAGGGCCCCTGTCCCTCTGCATCCTCCGCTAAGAGCCCTGGAGGGCACCTGTGGTGCCCCCCAAACATCGATACCCTGCATGCCAGGCACCGCATGGTGCTTGGCTCACAGTACATGGATGTTTGTGGACATATATGTTTCTATTGCAGGCTGTACAGTGGCCCTTTTCCTCCCGCTGCACAAACCGCATTAGGAAATTGGATGTTCATGATGCCTCATGGGCGGTCGCATCCAAATTGGTCAAATATAACTGCCGACTACTAGGTAGTCGGTTTCCATTCCGACACGATGCTGGTCGGGATGCTCATCCAACTGGCATCACAATTAGGGCCATAGTCTCAGATGCTGTGTAAAACAAGCATTTGCAATGCAATCGGTCTCGCCTTTGAGACCTTATATGTATTTAGCTATGCAGCACATTAGCCTGGGTGTTGAAACATCTACTGCTCTTTAACATGGAGGGAATGTAAGCACCAAACTGCATGACACACCAGGTATGGGAACACATGAAGAGAAATATTGTATTTCAGCGGGAAATGAGTCCAAAGCTCTGTTTTTAACATAAAATCAGGGCCTTTGGTGGTTATATCACTGAAAATACAAGATTTAAAAAATATATAATTGTCTACGGGTGCTCCTGGAAGACAATTTCTATGGACTGGAATCTAGAGAATGCTAAAGTCATTCTGGTATTTTACTTCCTCTACTGGTCGTTTTCTATCAAGACAGTTAAATAGAGGCATTTGAACGGAAAAAAAGTCCCTAAGCGGAAGCAGACAAGTCCTAGGGCTGATCTCCAGAGCCCACAAAGTACATACACATATAAGTATATAGTAAAGTATATACAAGTGGTCTCGAATGCTCGACCTAAAAACTAGGACAACTTATCTTTCCATGATGGAAACCTTTTTTTCTTACTTCGAATCATGTGCTTTCCCCACCTTGAACAAATGGAAGAAGTGGAGCCCCACCAGTAGTTTATTACCTAGGACCCCCCAAAAATGGCTGACCAGCCTAATTGACATCCTCATAGTTTACAATGATCCTTCTGTGGCTCACTGACCTTGCTGGTTTAATATAAATTTTATCAAGCTAAAACTGAGAGCCCAAACTAACTTGTCTGGGTTTGCAGCCAAAAGGTTGCAGAAATTGAAAAACATGAACAAAGTTATTAATACGTACTTTTAATTGGACATTTAAATTTTTCAGTGCATGCATAGTATAGAGATTGGTGGCTAAAACATCCCTAAGGCAATGCACAAACATAACTCCTCTACAGATACCCAAGTCGTTACCATTCAGAAATGCAGCATTTTAGAGCTGTGATGACAATGGCAGGATCCCTGCACTTAATCAATAAATCACAAGGGCAGACGCCCTGCTGACACCCTTGGCAGATTCAGGCCAAGCTCCAGATCCCACAAATGAGGCATGGGCAGGTATTGATTGCAGAGTTAGTGCTGATTTACTGCTCTGTTCTGCCAGAAAATGCCAAAAGAATGACAGTGAAACTGCAACATGTTCCCTTCCAGGAAACTAATGTGTTTCTGGTCCAGTGCTTCCAGCTTCCAGTTACTGATCTGCTGAGAAACAAGAGCATGCAAAAATCAAAAAGAAGAAAAAATCTAAAAGATATTGTAGCATTGCATTACTTGGCAAAAACACTCCTACATTAGACCTCTCAAAACATATATTACAATGGGAACAAAACAATTCGCAGTAAACTAAAGCTAAGTGAAAGAGGTTAACACTAATGAAAGAGAATTAGCCCACTCTTGCTCCCTGCCTGGTGGTTTCAGCAACAGATAACTGGATTTTATAATGATTAGTGATTCAATAAGGTGACGCCCGTTGCAGCAGGGAGAGCTAATAATATTCGATTGCTTGCTATGTAAAGAAACTGCAGGATATATTTAATTTACATTTTAAGTTAATCACTTCCTGTCTGTTATGTATGTCGAGCAATTACAGACAAATGCATCAGATAGCAGAAATTCATTTTCATTTTAGTTAAACATGAAAGAAGAACGCTGTGTTTCTATTAGATTCCGAGAAATTTAGGGGCATAGTTACAAGCCCCAATCGCCACTGGAACATCACTTTTATTGATGGGGTTTCGCCTAATTTTCAAGGATGCGTTAAGCCACTTAACATGGCTCAATGCCGCCTTGTGAATAAGGCCCCCTTTCACGCTATACTTAGCCTTAAAGGGGTGGGCAATGGGTGTTGCGCTGGGCGTTCAGCCGCAACACCCTTTGATTTTGCTGCTGCCTTCTATTTACAAAGGATAGGAGGCAGCGCCATCATTTAGACCAGAGAAAACCTAGTCTTAACATTGCGAAAAGAGGAGACATGCTTTATTTATATGCAGCGCACATAGAAACAGCAAATTGCCATGAATGATTGTTTATGTGCAAGAAGGTGTCATTTCCTGTACATAAACAATCATTAAAAAATGACGATTTGCAACTTCACAATGCAGCACAAATAGAAGTTGCAAATCGCCATCCACTAAGGTGCAAGGGACTACGTTGGCACCAGGTAGCTAAATGTAGCGCCAGCGCTAGAGGAAAAGCAGTCGTGTGCTGCATTCTTGTAAATACGGCGCACCCCTGCGCTTTCAGAATGGCGGAGCATGGCATTAGCATTTTGTGCTTAACGCCAGGCTCCGCCATTCCATTTTAAATATGCGCCTTACTTTCATACGTATTATGCAGAAAGCACTGTAACTAAACCTACCACTATATGTCCTTGTTACTTCTGCCTTCTTATATGTGTTTCACGCACCTGGGGCAACCACGACCCCGGATTCCAAGTTCTTCTGTCTACAGCATATGATCTAACTTGTGGACTTAGTAGGTTTGTGCATGTGCCACAGAAAAAAATTATTTCTTCAGCGCCTGATTTAGTCCATGAGCTCCTTATTTTAGTGAGATATATAAATATGATCTACATTTCACATCATGATGCTTAATTCTTATATTAAGAAATACTATTTAATTGTAAAAGCACTCATTTCCAAAATTCCAAGAATTTCAGCCCGAGTCACTAAATTTCTTGCTTACATGCATGCAGTTTTGGTTGAGTAAAGCTTTTAAATTTAGAAGATTCTTAGGCGACAACTAATTAGCATATCGGATGACCTAAAAGGAAGTGACATTTTATGGCCTTTGTCATCAATGACAATGCAAGAAGTCAGATCAGTGAAATGAAGAAAAATAATAAAAAGTAGTTGAAGCAGCACTCAGAGGCATCCAAAGAGACTTCTCCCATCAAGCTTCGCCAAGCCCAGCCTTTATCAGAGAGGGTCATTTTTGAGTTTACTAGGTCTAGAGATGAGCTGAGGTGCTGATTCTGGCAGGCCAACAAACCCCTACCCCATGGCCACATTAGTTTGTTTACCTTTATAGGACTTTCCACCCATGATCCTTCATCTACGTGTCCTGAGCAAGATGAAGGATCAGCATGAGGGAGTTCTATAAAATAGGGCCTTGTGTGTTCAGGAATCTCCTTTTAAAACTTTATCATATTGGGAGGATCTAAAGACCTTTCTAGTAGGCTGGACTTTGGATTCTGCCCAGGTGTTATTAATGCACTAGCTTTAAGTTGTAGTCAAGGTTCTGGCCATAAAGTGCTTGTTATATGATACATAAGATTTTAATAAACTCATTTCTCTATTTGACCATTATCCAAAAGACTTATTTTACGGAAGACAAAAAGTCAGATCACTGTAGTTGATGAATGAGACGTATGGCATAGTTTTGCAGGTTTGGCATCCTATGTAATTTCCTCATGATTTTCCTGCGATGCTTCAATATATAGTACTACAACTATTAATCTAGGATGCCGTAGTGTGTGCTGAGCATAAACATTTGTGTGGCCCTGACTTATTTTCACCTGTCATTTGTGGTGTTCTAGAAAAGAGATGAGCCCCAAAATTGGGTAATTCTACATTGTGATAGAGAATGTGTTGGTCTACAGTGTCCACGGCTGAGGAGTGTCAGTGCCTTAGAGTGGCACATGTTTCTGGCTTTGAGATGTTCCTGAATTACCTTCTTCTTGTCACCATTCTTTTTGGGTTGGAAGCCTAAATCAACGTTGTTTAGATTACAGCATGGAAGGTACACAGATAATTGCATTGCAACTCTACCACTGTTTCGCGGATTTTTGTGATACAAGATTGCCACATTGTTTGGGTCCACTGTGCCTTTTTATGTGGGGGTTTATGATGATTTGATTTAAATTGAGAGGTGTCACTGATCACCAGCAGTGCATTATTAAGCCATGCGATAAGTGTCGGGAAGGCTGGCGGGCAGAGTTCTATGATTTTCAAATTGCAGAAGTCTGTGTAAGTTGCAGGCAGATTTTAGATTGTACTATTTTGATGATTGTGAACTTGTATGCTGGACCATGCTCACAGAAAATCAGTTGGTCCAGCTGGAGGTTGCTAAGGTCTTCACAGTAAACTTTGAAAGTGGTAGGGCGAGATAACAAATGATGGGTTCACCTGCATGCATGCAGCGTGCAAGCAGAATTGTTCTGGAGTGTTTGGGGGGCTACCCCCCTGAGAATTATTTTAAAAAAGGATAACATGGTGCATTTCCCGGCATAAATTTGTATATTAAATTGATGGGAAGAAAACTAGTTTTACATGCATTTCTGTAGCAACACTCAAAATATTTGAGCTTTCCTGGTTTGCCTAGAAAGCCTGACCACCCATGGGCTAACCAATGGTGCTTGGGGGGGGGTCAAGATTTACCCTGTGAAACGTTTGCGAGTGATTGTGTGTACTACAGAAACAAAAGATCCTACTGTATATGTTAGTTTTCATAGTTCAATGTGCATGTATGTCGAGCTGAAAGGAGAGTAAAATTTAGTATAATGGTCACATATAAAGACTTGACAAGTTGTTGTGTGGGTGCTCTGACCACAGCTGCAGTCAGAGCCAAGCATTGGTACATTTCCTTCACTTCTGCTTTGCTGCCGAAGAATTGAAGACTCACAAGTCACTGCAACTTACGAGCCTCATTGGGCGGGCTCTCGCTTCCTTAAATGTGTTGCATTGTGGTTGTTGTTTCCTGAATCCTTTAGGGCCCGCCTTTTCCAAGCTTAAGCCTTGAGTTCGGCCAAGCTAAATAGGCGGAAAGAGAGAAGCAATGGTGCCTTTGAGACCACTTGCTTTTCCCCTGTTTGTGATACCTCTATCTGGCTAGGATGGACATTTAGGTCTAGCCAGGGCCAGGGCTGCACCAAGGCACCAGTACAAGAGGAAGTCAGATTCTATCAAAATGGCACAAAAGGTCTTTGTGGTTAGGTATAATGTAGCACCAGAGAAGCAAGATGCCATTTTGCTTGGGTTTGCTCAAGTGCAGAAACACCTCAAGGTTGCGATACAAATTGTAGCATTATTGAGCTATATATCCTTCTTTCCAAACAGTCAGAGCTACGTTGCATAAGATATTAAATATAACAGAATGTCATTTTATGCAAATAAATTGTTCAACTGACAGTTTGTCCTGAGCTAAATATATCACTATAAAGATTGAAAGATTTTTCTTCATAGCCACGCTTCGGCATAAGCTCAGTTTCTAGGATGAAACACTGCAACTACTTTCTGAGGCAGCCGCAGTGCTTAATTTGAGCTGGTGGTTTCGGTTCTCTGCACAGGATCTTAATTGTCAACACCGGCACTTGTGAGAGTCTGCCACAAGTTGGCTCTGTCTGGAGATGACCACTACAACAGGTAATTAATAATTCATTATACATTAAAAATGACTATTACCTGCCACCCACGATATTATTTCATCTTTGGGGGCCTCAAATAGTCAGAACTGTCACACTTGTAGGAGTGTGATGGTTAGTAGTTGTGCTGTTACTATCATTGGTAGCATAGCAGGGGCAATCTGTGGTGCAAGCTGCAGTGGCCTCCAGACGAGAGCCCGGGCACTTATTTATTTTACAAATTAAGCACTGGGTGATTCCTAAAGGAGTTGAGTGTGTTTCCTTGTGAGTGAAGAAACCCTGCGGTGCAACTTCCACGCCAGATGGCAAGGTTACCACACTCTAGTGCCTCGTGCAGTCCCCAGAAGCTGCTACACGAATCCACTTTCGCAACAATTCTGTTAACACCAATGGGACTGTAATGGATAGGAATACGGAGAGGAAAATGTGAGGAGAGCACGAGGGGACAGTGGACAAAGACAGTGAGGGATACCAGAGGGGAGAGTCACAGTTCTTGAAGAGTAGAGAGAAAGCAGTGAAGGGTTCTCACTTTGGAAGCTCGTGGGCAGAACCCAGGGAGGCATCACTTTCACTCTGAGTCATGTTTGGAAGAGATGGCTCCATACCAAGGTATTGCATCTCCATCATCTGTGGAGTGCTTTTATAGCTGCAGTAATGCAGAGAGCATGAAGATTGTGCTTGAAACCTCACAGCACCAGCTCATGAAACACCCTCCAGGCTGAGTCCACCGCCACATAGCTCTCCGTTGTATGTAGCATTTGATTACACTTGTGGGTGGACTACAACAGTTGATATATCAATCCAACTCAGTGGCATTGATTTCATCCCTCGTGGGAGGAAGAACATCTGAATTACTCTTGGAGTAGTTCAAATTATGACCTGTTGGTTTCATTCAGAGGACTTCAGCTGACTCTTCAACCCACTGAGCTAGCCTACAAGAAAAGCAAAGAACACATAGTACGTTGGTGAGGTCTCCTGTCACCACTTTTATTAGATCTTGTTTGTGGCACAACTACAATTGCTGGTTGAGTATAAAGCCATATATGCTGATAATGCCTTATTGAAGATGAAGCTGGTGTGCCTGCAGCACTACATACGCCTGTCCTTAGCATTCAATCATGCCAGATTACATGGGACCACCTACATCACTTCTTGCAGCACACACCAGGAGTGGAAAAAAATATGCTGTAAGATTTGGTGAGGAGAGGTGTGCCACAGCGGCCAGACCGGCTGACTCTGGATCGCTGGGTTCAGGGTTCGATCGCCAGTGGCAGCTCAGTCCAGCATCATGTGACTTTGGGCAATAGCTCACTTAATCTCCCTGACGGGCCCCATGCGCCTTGAAACACTTAAGGGGGTGATATGTTCATGCTTTACCAATAAGAATTATTATTATTATAAACTCCTCTCAGATCAGTGACTCCCGAATCACTCCAGTCCATGGAAGAGGAGCTATTTCGAGCACAGGGTCTGGCTTAAAAGATGAAGAGGGAAGTTCTCCAAGCCAGAGATCCGGATGATGGGAAATGGGACAAAAGAAATATCAGTGAAGCCTAAATTCACACGTATGGCTTCCAGGCAACACCCTGAAAGGCACAGATGGGCAAGACGCTCACAAAGTATGTGCCTGGGAGGGAGTGGGAGTTAAGCATTGACCTGTCCTGAAACCTGACAATGCAGCAAAATGACTCTCGAAGCTGGGACTTTTGAGGCCTGAACCCATGTGCTGGCTATGTGTACTTACAAAATGAACAAGCATTGGTAATGCATCCGTTTCGCCTATGTAATTCATAAAGAGCTGTTTTCATCAATCATCGCCCCTGAGAAGGAAAGAGCTCCCTGACAGATAACACGGGAGTGGAGAGGATGTGACGTAGTGGTCCTGCGCTGCTGACTCTAGAGCCGGGGATCCCGGGTTTGAGCCTCGGCGCTGCGCAGCATCCAGTGCTTCTATGCAAATCACTTAATCTCTGCGGGCGATAAATTGTTATATAAATATATAGAAAGAGTAAAAGGCAAAAGTTTATGAAAATATAGTTCCACCAAAGCGGATGTTAACAGTACTTAGGTGGTGGGAAATGATAAGAGAAGCAGAGGAGGAACAAGCATTGGTAAATGCAGTAAAAATATGCTACAGCCAATAGAAATGGAGGAAAGGTAAGTGGCACGCACAGGAGCTAATGAGAAGCCAGGAAAGAGAGGAGGCGGGATGTGAGTCCCTTTTAAGTTTATATTAAAAACAAAAGATTTTGCAAGCGCTATGCAGGCAAAACCTAAAAACTAGGCAATCCTAAATGTTTCTACATTATAATCACTATGAAGCAATAAAAGGCAATGAACCCTTGATGTGCGAGTGTCATATTGAGAGCTGTGCACATCTGAAGTTCTCCACAGGTCTAAAGCCCAGTACATTTTATACACTGCCAACTTAACAAGTTCAGGGCATGAAAAGCACTTTGTGATTCTGGAGCCAAAGGGTAAGGCATGCCAAACAACATTGAGCCTCACAAATTAACAATGTTTATTCTTCTTTTAGTCTCACCTTTGATTTGCTCTCATAGAAGTAACTTCCCTTCTCCATACCGGCCAACTTACAAATTAATAACACCGCATGAGGAGGGGGTGGGGCCTTGAAGTGGGCGGAGATGCATGCCAAGAGCTACCTAAGAGGCACTCTGCCCCACACCAAGGCCCCCACGCCCCTCCCCAAAATATAAAAACAAAGGGTCATTGAGGCTGTCGCTGATGTCCTGGGGTGTTTTCACATCTCTTAATGAACATCGGCTGGTTACTGCCTCTAAAAATGAGGTGAAAATGCACTGTTTAGTGTGGTTTTCAGCTTGTTTTCCCTGCCACCGTGTAATTTCGGCTCCTCACCGGGTGACCATGTGAAGGGAGCCGAAACCGTGTGAGTTGGCAGGTCTGCTTCTCGCAGAGCAGACTGTAGGCTGTGTGGGAGAAGAGTTGAGCATGTTGTGGAGCGTGCACACTGCTGAATGAGGCACACCCTACCTCATAGCAGCACTCCGCCAATCCTCTGCACTTTATTAATATAAGTACACTGCAGACAGGGCCTGGACCATTCACGGCCCACAGCATCATATTAAAGCTCCTATTGCCCATTTCGGCAATGGCAGCCTCCTGTGAACTCCACCACTTTTACAACTTTTCACAGGTAGTGGTGTGTTCTCACCATACAATGTGACGGGCTGGGAAAGGGGGGAGTGCCTTGGCACCTTCGCTGATAGACACACAAACTCGGGCAGCACAGGGAAGAAATCTGAAGCAACCAGGTTGTATTCAGTTAGCAAGGGTGCCTGACTTCCTGACCTTCGCAAAGAGCAAGGGCCAGTGACCACGCGGTGTGATCTGTTGTCTATAAGTAACTTAAAAGCTAAATTAGGTGCTAGAAAAATTGGTGGGGGGCAGCCCAGAATCATATCTTAAGGAGCTTGCGCTGGTCCTTATAAGGTGTTGTGACATGAGGGAGGCCTACTTTGAGGGACATGCTTCTAATGCAGAACTAAGTCATCAGATCCTCACCTAACCTAACTTTTCTGAAGGTGCTTCTTTGTGCATTTCATGGCCACTTTCAATCAATCAATCAATCAATCAGAATTTATAAAGCACGACTAATCACTTGATAGGGTATCCAGGCGCTTCCAGGCCCCGGAGGTTTATTCGAACAGGCAGGTCTTGAGGGCCAGTCGGAATTCCGGAAGTGAGGTGATGGTCCAGAGGTGTGTGGGGAGGCTGTTCCTGGTCTTTGTGGACACAGTTGTGAATGCAGAAAACCAAACAAGGCTAAGGCAAGCACAACCTTTTGCAATGACGTTCAAACGTTGAGACTGGTACCAGACCTTAGTAAAGAACCACTTCTTGTTTAAGGATTTCTAAGATTTTCCATTATGCGGTAGGCGGCTACGATTTCATCAAAGTGATAGTTATGAATTGGTACTTGGAAGATAACATCTCATCTTATCCTGCATCAGTGGTGAGACAGTGATTAGGCAGACCTGGACATTGTCCATTTGCCTGATGTTACAATTTAGTACCCAAGAAACTTGGATATTTTACTCAGATGTGGCTGAATTTGATGATACCTCTCTTGTCATAGCAAAGTGAATGACATTGTGGTCAGACCAAGAGAGAGTTCGGTGTAACCCAGAGGTGGGTAGCCAAGACATAGAGGACTGTTCCTGGGCTGAAAAAGATCAGTTATACACCAGAACACATTTGTCTTTACATGCTCACCTGTGTGTCCTCAGCTTGTCGCGTAACCCTTCGGCTCCACATTATGCAATGATATGGCCTTGTTCAGTGTTCTTGCTCTTCATTTTGAACCGACACGTTTATTGTTCAATATATTTTTATATCTTTCTAAAGATCTTCCTGCAAACGCGGCTAGATTAATTTAGCGATGGATATTCCAGATGGAGTTATAAACCTAACATCAGTTCATTGTGAGCTGACCATCTCATTCCTTGTCATCACCAACACTTTTTCCAGTCTTGGATATTTCACCTACAAATGAATGCTGTCAGGTGTGCTGTTAATCTAATTAGGCAAAACCAAAGGGGATGATGGACGGAGTGTTGAACATTGCAAGCACTCACACCCAGTCAACTGATCTGGGTTTAATCCTTCATCATTCTTTAGCTCACTCCGAAACCCCAGTTCAGCCATGGCCATTTGCAAATCAGACTGACCCTGTGCCTCATGGGAACAGTCCAGCCCAAACTGCCATGCCATAGCTGGGTCCAAACTGGGGTGGCGTAGTGAGCAGAAGAGCGATGGATTTAACCCAGATCTTTTGACTGGGGGTGAATGTGTGATTTATTCAGCATTTGGTCCATCATTCTCTTCTAAAATGCCTACCTGCAAAGAAGGCCACTTTGTCTTGAAGAGATATGATTTAAGCATTTAAAGTCTGCTTGCTTCCTCTATGTCAATAGCAGCACCTTTCTGCACAGTTCTATTCACCTGAACCTGCTTCTTAAGATGTGAGTTTGAAATACATGATAAACAGAGTCATTTCCTCTGCCTGGATACGCCCTCCACTTCCCTGGTAGAGAATCGTCAGCCATATTAAGAGTTTCACCGCTGCCTAGCAGGGCAGTCTTTCTTTGTCAAACAGGTGCCATGTTACTTTGCCCAGCTCTGAAAAGTTCATTGTTCTTCAAAAATAAACTCCCAAAAGGGAAAAATAAACATGTTTCTACTCGTTACACATCCCCATTCCCAGTTTTACTAGAATAACAAAAAAAATTAATGGCCCTTTTAGACAGGAAGCTTTCTCCCCACGTGTTGGGATCATTTGTTAATTTCTATGCCCAGAACCGCCATGCCTCACACAGTACTCCTGAAATAGGGGAATCTACCGACCGTTACCCTTATCTAAACTAGACATGTGAGTTGGAAGCCGCCAGGTCCAAGGGTTGTACTGGTGGAGCACCCCGGGTCGTACCCATCCGAACCGCCACTTTATGGAGGTTCATCTGCCTCGCCAAACTCTAAATATCCCCAGGGGCGGCGAGCAACTTTGAAAATTGGTGAGTGTGGCGCGCCATAAAACTCACCAATATGTTGCCTTTCTACTCTCCCGACAACGACAAATCAGCATTGATAATGACATAATTACAGACGGAGAGCAATTATCATTAGATTACATAAAACAATACATGGAGACAGAAATATAACAATCAAACTCAATTCGTTACTGGGGCCCATAATGCAAACCCAAATTCCTTTTTTCTTCTGCCTTTAAGTTTATACAGAGCAATTTCCAAATTATACAGGGATAGTAGTTTAGCCTTCCACGTAGAAAAAGACGGTGAATTCGGACTTAGCAATTGGGAGGTGATACATAAACGAAAAATAGCCATACATAAAAACAAAAACCCCTTCTCGGGGGTTGAGCGTTTTCTGGTGTTTACCCCAAACTCATATCCAAATAGCACTAATTGAGGTGTAATATCAACAGAGACTCCAAGGCCTGAATTCAGAAATAATTGTATCTCTTTGAGCAAGGGGGTAAGTACAGGACAGTCATAGAGCATATGCACCAGATCAGCTGCCCTCAGGGTGCATCTAGGACATAGATCCCCACGATTTGTTCCCCATTTAGCTATCTTCGCTCGGGAATAGTATAAATCAAAAATAGCCATATAACATTGACTTTTGAAGCTGCCTGAAAAAATAACAGCATCAGCTAGATTCAGTACTAATTGTAGATCAACATCTACTATCCCTAGCCTCCTATCCCAACGACGCTCAAAATAAACAAGGTCATCCTGCTGGGTTGCAGTTATGATTTTGTAGAGTTGAGAGATCTTATATCTCCCTTTTATGCATTCCAATATCAAATTCTTTTCCAAACTAATCTGCCCTCTTGAGTCAAGTTTATCTAAGAAACTTCGGATTTGGAGATGTTTAAAGAAATCAGTGCGTTGCAGCCCGAACTTCTCTTGAAGTTCCAAAAAAGACATCAATTGGTTATTTAGGAAGAGATCCCCAATAGTTCTGCTCCCCTGGGTATTTCATCTCCGCATAGTTAAATCACAAAAAATTGTGGGGAGCTTCCCTATTATTCCTAAGGGCATATATATCGGTTGTATTCCTTTAAAATAAGAAGTTTACAGACTTTAGACCAGACTGTGGCCGCAGCCACCAAGATCTTAAAGTGAGTTCTTTTGTAATAGCTGGGCTCGAAGAACTTGGAAAATAAATATCTGGCTTCCGGCCCCCTTTAATAGGCTCGTATATAGATGGAGAGGAAGCAGGATCTATATACGACTGAGTGCCAAAAAACAAAATCCCCATATGTTGGAGCATCGCCGCCCAATAATAATACTGGAATTGAGGGACGTTCAGTCCCCCCCTCGCCCTTGGAAAGTTGAGTTTTTTAAAGGCTCTCCTTGTCCTCTTATACACCCATATGAAACGAGAGCACATTCTTTCTATCCTTGTAAAAATTGTGTTGGGTAGCAAAAGTGGGATCGTACGGAATAAATAGAGAAATTTCGGAAAAACCACCATCTTGATAACATTGCACCTACCGTATAAGGATAGGTGTAAATAATCGAGATTTTCTAACATTTTATTGGATGAAGTTAATATTGGGTCAAAGTTTAGATTAACAATGGTTTGTACATTCGAGGCGATTTTGACACCCAGATACACAGCCTCTGTGACTGTATTAACACCTGAGAGAGCGTCGGTGCCAGTAAAAAGAACTTGTGTCTTATGTAAATTCAATTTGTAGCCAGACACAGCACCGAATTCCGACGTCAGAATTTCAATACGTCTCATCGTATTAACCACATCCGTTGTAGCGACAGCCATATCATCTGCGTAGGCTAAAACTTTGATGGGTTCTCGCATAGGCTTAACTGGTATAATCTCTAGATCGTGTTCAATCTTGATCAACAAAGGCTCGATATAGAGAGCAAAAAGAAGAGGAGAGCAGGGGCAACCCTGCCGGGTGCCCCTGTATATCTTAAACTCCTCAGAATATTTCCCAGAGATACGAATTGAAGCAACAGGGCAGATGTATAGGGCCTGCACTGCTTTGATAAAAGAGGGTGGGAAACCTTTCCAATAGAGAACTGCCCATAGAAATTCCCAGGAGACCCTGTCGAATACCTTCTCGGCATCCAACAGGGCCACCCCTATTGGAACTTCAGAAACCTGGGCCCAGTCCAAAAGGGATATTATTCGGCGAACGTGGTCAGTGGTACCTCTACCTGCTACGAATCCGTGCTGACGATGTGAGACTAATGGTGCTACAACCTTACCTAATCTTCTAGCGAGGAGCTTAGAAAAGATCTTGCTATCTGAGTTGATTAATGTAATTGGGCGATATGAAGCTGGCTCAAGCGCATCCTTCCCTTTCTTTTTGAAGACTATTATGGTTGTTTTAGACCATGAGTCCGGTACTATACCGCTAAATGCTTGCTGAAATAGAGAAATTAGAAGATCCCGCAATTCGGCCTTAAAAAAAATGTTAAACTCCAAGGGGATCATATCTGGCCCCATTGCTTTACCCCGAGGTAGAGATACCATTGCCTGTTCAATTTCCTCCCAAGTTATGGAGTTAGACAAAGTATCCCTCTGAGCCAAACCTAAGCCTGCAGAGAGGGTTTCCCCCAAGTAATCCCCCGGATCGAGGGTTTTCTCATTCTCGTATAGCTTTTGGTAAAAATGTTTAAATACCTCGCGAACACCAGACTCCGACTCCTTTAGTGACCCATCTGTATCTTTAATTTTATCAATCTTGATTTGCATTTGTTTTTGCCGTAGTCTATTGGCCAACACCTTCCCCACCTGTTCCCCATATCCAAAACATTCCCTTCGGAAAGTCTGGTATTTAGCAGCTGTCTCATCGGCATATTGCTGAAAAATTATAGACCTCTGTTTAGCTAAATTATTTTGTACTACAGAGACGTCAGACCGATCTTTAATCTTCTGGGCCAACTCACACTCCAAAAAGCTTAGCTCTAGCATACCTTGTTCGAGTTTATGTCTCATAGTGTTGCGCTTCCGTATCACAAATCTTAGGGTTTCCCCCCTTACACCAGCCTTAAAAGTATCCCAAACAACTGTATCTGGAGCCGAGCCTTTATTAACTGAAAAAAAACCTGGAACCCAAGATTTAATATGGTCCCGATATTCCTCATCTGATAATAGCTTCCTGTCGAAATTGGATCTTAGGGATGGTGCAGCAGACATCTCAGATTTTAACACAAGGGGGTTGTGATCCAAGATTAATCTCGGCAATATAGTAATAGTAGCTTTCTCCAAGATGGGAGATGAAGCCAGTATGTAGTCAAGCCGAAACAGTTTATTGTGGGGAGCAGAATAAAAAGTGCTGCCCTGCTGTGTTTTATTGAGTCGACTCCAGGCATCGTAAAGACCCTGCTTCCTTGCTAAATTACATAAAGATTTAAAAACTCTTGGTTTTCGTCCCACATATATTGAGCCTAAACTTATATTGACTAACTCATCTATATGTATATTAAGATCCCCACAAAGTATAAAAGGTTGGGGCCACAGGGCAAGTTCCAAATGAAGAAAATTATACATTTCAGGTTCATCCAAGTTAGGCCCATAAATAGTACATATAGTTACTACCTCCATATTACCAAACAGTGCCTCAACAATCACCCACCTACCGTTTTTATCCTCCTTATATTTCTTGCAGGACAAAACCCCCAATTTGCAGAGAATTGCCACACCTCTGGTATTTAAAGATTGCTTTGAGCAAGCAATCAGCTCCATCCCCATTCTTTTAAGCCATGCCCTGTTGGCCCAGGTAATATGCGTCTCCTGGAGGCAAAGGATGTCCCAGGAGAAACCTCTGGCTATCTTTGCCAAAACCTGCCTCTTTTTAAAGTCATTCAGCCCACATATATTTAGGGTACATAATAATAGTGTTTTCATTTTGTGCCTTGGGGATTTAACTTTAAACCATTTAATCTTGCTACAAATATGAACCCGGCCACATAACGGATAAACATCATTTTGATTGTTTCACAAGAAGTAGCCTTTTGTTTCAAACAAAATAACAGTAACACAGACATCAATGCTGATTTTTCTTTACACCCCCCATCACCACCCCCCAACACCACCCCAGCCCCCACCCCATCCTGCTGCCCTCCTCCCAACCCACCCTTACCCTTCCCATGAAGCACAGGGACAATAGTCCCAATAGATGATGAGTCGAGCTGCCACCTCGCCCCCCCCACGACCCCTATACCACATCAGAAATGTAACCAATCCGTACCTAACTTATCCTAACTGGTCATAGATCAGTCAATAATAGAAAAAGGCATTTTAGATCCCTGCCTATCAGGTTCAGTATCTCTGAAAATTTTTTTTTGATAAAACAGGAAAATAAATTCGGTAAATCCCATAAATCATATAAGTCCCGAGCTCAGAGACCACAGAGAAAAAGACAAAAAAAGCCAGAAAGACAGAAAAAATCGGCTATAGCTTATGCAAAAAATTCCTTGGCAGTACGTTCTTCAGTAAACACTGATGACCGTCCCTTAACAATGATTTTGAGCTTAGCCGGATTTTGTAGGAAAACCTGTGCTCCTTTTTCCTGGAACTTCGGGATTAGCTGTCGGAGTCTCCACCTAAGGTCCACCGTTGCCTGGCAAAAATCCGGGCGCACAAAAAATTCACAGCCCATAGCATGGGCTTTTTTAGTAGGGCGGGCCAAATCAAAAGGAGCTTCTTGGGCCAAAAAATGATTTAGTGAGATTAAAATAGCTCTGGGGAAAAGGCTTTCTTGAGCCGACGGTTTCCTCTGGAAAAATGGAAATCGGTGGGCCCTCTGGACCTCTACCTTCCAGTCCCAACTAGTAACTTCGGGAAAAGCCTCAGAAAGAAGTTCCGCAACAAATTTCTGGGGGTCTGCCCCTTCCTTTCCCTCCGGAACCCCAAGAATTCTAAGGTTGTTGCGTCTTAGCCTATTTTCCATCTCCGTCATTTTCCATAGATGATCGTCCCTATGAGCGTTCAATGCCATAATTTCTTTTATCTGAGACACCACATCATCCTCTTATGTGGATATCCGAGTTTCGGCTTCCCCAATTCTAATAGCAGTATCAGCACATGATTTGGCAACCCTGCGTAGAGAATTCTGTAGCTTTTTTAGCGCGTTCTGAGTGTGAAGGCTTTCCGCTTGCGCCTCCGCCCTATGCGCCATGATGACATCATAAATAGTATCAAGCGTAATTTTCCGGTGCTCGCGTCCAGAAGGATCAAGGGTACCAGCTACTTGTGGCGCTGTAGGAGGTTGGATATTGATTTGAGGGTTTGGCGAGTCTAGGTACGCCCAGCCACCCTTTCACCAAACTTTCAGCTGAGGAGCGATCAGACAGAGAGAAAAAGTCATCTCCAATTGAAGGTTTGTCCTGAGCTTCTGTGCTGTAGCCCTCAAATTGCGCAGCACCCTGTGGTGATACAAAATCCCCCGCAGGTCCCCCACGCTCTTCATTATTCAATCCATCAGTAATATTCATACCTGTAGGGGTCAGCTGTGCACCTCTGGAAACGCCTTCACTTTGCACAATTTTTGGGGTCGTCAGTGCTTGCAGTGGGACTACAGCTCCCATAATGCCGTTTTCAGGTAATTCAGCGTGTGGTACCGCATTCTGACAATGAGCCTCCGCCCCCGGTATCCTATCTTCCGAAACAGAGAGCGGGACCAAAGATTGCGGGGTACTGGTATGTGTCTCGGGTAATACAGCATTCTGTGAATAGTTCTTGTCCCCCCGAGCTTTGAGGAAAGGGGAAGGAACTTTAAGCTGAGCGTCCCCAGGGAGGGGGTTGTGCCCTTCCCTTGTGCTTCTACCGAGATCTGTGTGGGCTGTAGCTGTAGCCCCCCCCCTGCATCGCTGCAGGTGCTTTTCGAGCTGGAGCAGCTCCGGTGGCAGGGCGCGCTTTCGCCGGCGGAATAAGCGGCTTGGAACAGGAAGCCCGGTGCAGTCCCTTGGAAGGCATGGAATCCTGTTACCGGGGCTTCAACTCAGAAAGAGATGCAGGTTTCCCAGCCAAACGGGGTGATCGGCGGTATAGAGAAAGCTCTTTATAAGAGAACAGCAGTCGCCAAAGCATCACGGGGATCAAGGCAGTATCGTTTTGTCAGGTACTCATTCAAAGACAGGGAGTCCGGGAGGGAGAGCAGCTCGCTCAAACGGCCAAACGCTTAGCCGCCATCTTGCTTCTCTACCGGAAGGTGTTTTACTTCCTGCATGTGAATCCAACCAATTCTGGAGCTGCTCTTATGCTGCTAGTGTAGTGAGGAAATGGGGTTAACTACCGACATTGCTTAGTTAACATAAGTAGTACATGCTTGGCTGCCATTCTGCCGCTTTTGCACACAACACTACATGGCTCTGTTCTCGTGAAATACTTTGCTGGTGCTGCTTCACGTGAGAACTGTCTACCTTTCACATATCCAGAGGGGCACCGCGATCTCTGTCTGTACAGCCTGTTCAAGGTCGAATAACAATGTATGCTGTTGATTTAGTTTGGTCAGTCCCACGCACATAGACTTAACATGAAGCACAGCGGCCCAACTGAAACTCGGGTGCTTTTTAAAATGGCATTACATGCATGAGAAGGCACTTGGAGACAACCTTTCCAACATAGAAAAGCTGTCTCTGTTTACTCACGTTGTGGACAAGTATGAGTGTGAACGAAAGAGTCGCATGTCCTAGGTTGACTAATCATTGGTAGCTTCGCTGTAGTACGGAGAACGAATGAGACACTAATGCTAGTCGGATTGGGGTTCTGGGCACTGAGGTGGCTCTTTTGGTACACAACAATACACCGAGGTCCTGGTTTTCTGCGCATAGTTCTGTGCATGAGCAGAATCCCTGCAAACTAGCAGCTCCAGAATTGTTTGGAGCAGGCTAACCCAGCGCTCATTTTGAGGCTGGGGGCCTGTGCCTGCAGCCCCTCAGCTGTTTTACAGCACTGGGATTGCAGGCTCTGATTGGCCGGCAGGAGACAGCCACCCAATCTGTCATGCGCACTGAGCACTTTAAGCCATCGTCCTTCAATACGTAGGAATCTGTCTTCTCAGCCCCCACCTAGCAAGGCTGGGGTCACACAAAATATTAAAATGGTAATGACCATTTTATTATTCTGTGTGTATCTGCTGCACTCGCAGCAGGCAGGGCGACACTTCTCCGCCTTAACAGAGGAGCCGCCGCTGAATGTCCCTCTTAAACATTTAGTTAGGACATCACTCCATTACTCAGACTATAGCTTGAAAAAAGTGCAGTTTTTCCCTGACTAACAATGACGGAACACATCTGTTTTCAGAAAACAACCTTATGATCTGTTAAGAAGGGCAGCAACAAAAAATGCAGGATTTGAGCTGAATTTCTGAAGCTTACAATAGAAATATGAAATTCCTAAAGATTGTCTTAAGTAATTGAAGACTGCAGGGCAATAACTCATATCTTATTAATGTGAGCAGAGCAATTTTCATTATGGCAGCGCTCTGACAAACAGCTTCCCGCTCGCTTTGTCAAGCTGAGCGTCACTAATGCGAGCCGAATACTGATGTTCAGTGTGAAGGTGGTGAGTACTTAATTCAGGTCAGTTCAAAGATGAACTGATACGGTTCTTGGTAAAAATCGTTTATACTTGTCGCACAATTACGTACTGACAGCTTTCTTTAGGTCTGTGTTCAACCATTTATTGAATGACACATTAACTGCATGAGGTCATTTTGTTATTGTCTTCCCTAATATTTTATAATATTTTTCTTCCAAGCGAAAATGTTATGTACTGGGCTGCCTTACAGAGTACACTGGTGGCAGGCAATTCTGTGCTGCCCTTTGCCCTAGTTGATTGTGGCAGAATTGAATATAGTACCCAATGACCAGTGAAAAGTGTGCACTGGCTGGTTTGTGTAAATGTTATTTTGTACTCGGTTGTGTAACCGAGTGCTCAAAATCCCTGGCTGCAGGGTATCTATGTAACCTGTCCCACAGAATATAATAGAGCATGGCTTAATTCCTTACATTCTTGATATATATGCTTTATCTAACCCTTGGTTAGGTCATTTTGCTTTTGGGTTCCACCATGATTTGTTCCCATGTGCCACACAAATATTCTAATATCCTGTCTTTCTACTGCCTCGATCTCATTCTGTGTCTCTGTAGGTACTTTTCCGTGTTGATGTAACTGTGTCATACTAATAGCTAGATTATGAGCGAGTGAATCTGTGTGACTGTATTTTTACTTTTTGAATATTCTATACCTTCTTCTATATGACCACATCACACTTTATTTGACGCTTTGACTTATGAGCTTTTGCTCGGTTTACCTACCATTTAAATTGCACTAGGTGGGCATCGCCCACATATTACGACGTGAGGTGGTCGTTGTATGGTTAACCTGGAGCAGTGGCTTTTAGCAGGATATTTATTGCAATCACGATTACCCCCTCCCTGCGCAGATTTTCCCTACCACTGTTCTTTCTGTTGTTTAAACTATTTGGGACTGCAGCGGGTAGTGTGCCACTAAGCCGTGAAATATAGTAAATATGTGTTCTAGGAGTGAGAGAAGTAAAATAGCAGAGGAGCTCTTTAGAATGTACACGCTGGAATATCAGTGAATAGAGCAGTGACGCAAGGTAATGTTAGGCCTAATGAAGGCCTTAAGGCTAAATTTTCCAGATTAGAGAGACTCTAATAATAGAAATAGGGAAATGGTGGGATGGGGCAAAAATTAAAGTATACATCAAACTAGAGAGGATCCCACGGGGCCTTCGCTCCAATATTTTTCCTACATACGATGACCTGGAGGAGGACTTGCTCCACCGTTGGGAAAAAGAACTTACGGGGAACTCTATGCGCCTCATGAATATTCTAATAGAGAATGCAGAAAGAAAGGTACTCAAGGCCACAGAAGAAGCAGAAGGAGATTATTGACATTAATCTACCCAAGGCAACTAAAAAGAGCTATGCTATTTTGGAAGGAGTATTGAACAAATTTGAGGACGAAACTAAAGAAAAGAAAGCCCAAAAATTAAAACGGGACGAGATAGATTACCGCAAAGCCAGGGTATTTACTTTTGCTAAGAAATTCCATAATCTAGTTAAACAGGATTAACAACTGGATAAACTTGAAACCAGTATGAATCACCGCAAACGTTTTCCCTATGTTGATAACTTATCACCTAAAGAAAGATTAGCACTCAAAAAACTAATGTCAGACGAGACCATCATTATAAGGGAGGCAGACAAAGGAGGCAACATTGTTGTTATGTCTAGAGAGTACTATGAAAATGAGATCATGAGTCAACTTAATAATGTATTGTGGTACAAAAAACTGCCCAGTAATCCAGTGTTTGAAATCATGAAAACGATTAATGAACAACTAAAAAAGTGGAATACAGTGGGTTTACTTAATGATGATGAATACCGGTACCTTCTTATTGATAGACCAAGATATCCTTGCCTCTATTCTGTACCAAAAATTCACAAGGATGTTATTGCCCCCCCAGGGAGGCCAATAGTGTCAGGTATCGGAGGACCGACAGAACGAATCTCTGAATTTGTGGACACCTTCTTACAGCCACATGTGAACAATTTACCATCCACAATTAGAGACACAAAGCATATTTTAAATAACATCACTGACATAACCTGGGACGAGTCTATGATTTTAGTAACTCTTGATGTGGTGTCTTTATACACCAACATCTTACATGAACAAGGGCTGTCAGCACTTCGCCACTTTCTTTATAAGAGACCAGCTGAATTTCTGGAACATTACGAAATGATTATAACACTGTCACAAATGATTCTCGAACACAATGTGTTTTTGTTTGGAGGAGAGTGGTACCAACAGACGTGCGGTACTGCAATGGGTTCCAGATTTGCGCCGTCTTTTGCCTGCCTCTTTATGGGGTGGTTCGAGGCGGCGCATATCTGGGGCCCATTCGGAGCTGATTGGCAGAATTACATCATGTTTTTGGGCCGGTATGTTGATGATTGCCTTCTCATTTGGACTGGAAATGTGGACGAACTACATAGTTTTTTTGATCATCTCAACACTAATTTGTTCAACATGAAATTTACAATGTCTTCTAGTGTTGAAAAAATTGTTTTTTTGGATGTAGTGCTGTTCATCGAAAACAACAGTATTAATTGTAGAATGTACAGAAAGGAGACAGCCTGCAATTCCGTATTACTTGCGGCAAGTGCCCACCCAAAGTCACAGATAAACTCAATCCCCTATGGGGAATTCCATAGAGCACGTAGGAACTGTAGCAAAGACTCTGACTTCTACCAATGTGCCTCAGATATGGAACGGAGGTTTTCAGATCGGGGCTATGATGTGAAAGTAATCGATTAAGCTAAAAGAAGAGCATATGCACTCACTAGAAATTAGATACTTAAACCGCGCTCTACCAACACATTGAGAACACAAGAACCAGTGAGAATGATCACAAACTACCACCCTTGGTCACATGAAGTTTTTAATATTCTTAAACACCACTGGAATTTGCTTACAACAGACTCAGACTTGAACAAACATTTAACTAGGTACCCTAGTATGACATATAGCAATGGAGTAACTATTCACAATATGGTTAGCCCTAGTTATCCTAAGAAGAATAAGGATAACCTGACGTGGCTTCACAAATGCAACTTGGGTTTCCATAAGTGTGGGGATTACAGTATGTGCAAACATGCTCTTTCTGGAATCAGAGACTTCCAGTATAATGGGTCTAAGAAATTTTACATCAACAAACATATAAACTGCAACACCAAGTTTGTGATTTATGCCATCGTATGTAAATGTACTATGATCTATGTGGGAAGTACGATCAGCAATCTCAAGGCACAAATCTCGGAACATTTTAGAGCTTTATAAAACATGGATGAGAGATATCCCATTGTACACCATGAGTTGGAATGCTCTGAACAAAGTAAGCATTTGTCTTTTAAATTTCATGCCCTTAAAACTGTGCCAACTGATATTAGGGGGGGCAATCGAGAATTGAAATTACGGCAGGCAGAAGCACGCTGGATCTTGAAATTGCATGCGGTAGATAAGGGAATTAATATTGATAACGAATTGCAATATTTCCTGGGCACGTGATTCAGATTTTTGATTCGGCTGTTCACCCCTTCTCATGGGCATTGTCTATATACATCCACCGTTGATTTACACTTGTTACAAGACCTATTGTTTTAGTGTTGTGAATGTAGTGATAGGGTAACATATTTGTATTACTGTCTCAATCAGAGTATGAAATTAGAACAGTATAACAGGATTTTTTCCCTGAACTGAAGACTGCAAATATGAATAGATACGAAGAACTGTGAATAATGACTTGGCACTCTATTTCTATGTACTTATTCTACCTGTCTTCCTTTACTTTATTCTATTTTATTTTATTTTGTTCATTTTTTTGTTATCAATCTTTCTTTGCACTTCATAATTATAACAACTATTCCGATTACAATCGGCCCGATTGACAGACTTAAGATGGCGCTAATTTATTTTTATTATTCGACTCATTCTATGTGGTCCGTCGTCCATTACCACGTTTCCGATTAAAATCAGCCAACTTGACAGACTTAAGATGGCGCTACATTATTCTCATGATTTGACTCACTCTATGTGGTCCGTCGTTCATTTCAGTTATTCTAGCTATTTAATCCCACTTTAAGATGGCACGCGTCCTACACGCCGATAGTCTTGCAAGAGGTTCTTATTGCGGATCTCTGGTATTCAGTTTCAGGTAAACGCTAGCTAATTGATAAGCAGTTACTCGATACAACTTTAGAGGGATGTTTAGAGGGTAATGTAAGTTTTTGCTCTCCCTGACTTGTGCAACGTTCCGGCCTTTTTAGACCTTACGATATTAGCCATATCATATTGACTTTTAGTCTGGCATATAGCCTGCCGGTTCCGGTAATAGCATGGACTATACACATGCTAGCTAACGCTTATGTTTAAGTCCTGAACGATTTACCGGTTATTTGTTTTATATAGGCGCCCCTTTCTCATGCTACTCAGGCCGTGTTCCGGTCTTAATATTATCTTTAATATAGAATTCCTCGCCAGTACGTATTTGGCCTCACTTAAAGGTGACTATTTATTAACATATAGTCATGTGATCCGTAGCGCACCTAGTGCCTACTTTACTGTCCTCTATGATAGTTTAGACTAGTTGTTTACTAGCCTTCTGATCTTTTCTTTTTTCTCTGTTTTCCCTCGGTTTTTCTCTGGTTTATTTATTAAGACCTTTCCTCCTTTCTCTTTGACCTTAGGATATGTGGCTGTCACCTATGAGCTTACACTCGCGTGATTGAGGTTTGGATTTTACGATTTGATTATACAGATGGAAGCAACGTGTATTATAACTTTAGGTATGCTTTTTTGCCTTTTAGATAGAACCTTATTAAGCAATAATATTTGCGTAATATTTTAAGTAAGATTTTTCATACTTTTATTTGATTAGCAATTAGGATGTACCCAGATATGGGTCTCATAGTTTTGTAATTATCAATGTGTTTTATTTATGACACATGATTGTCCCTACGTTGGGTTAGGGTTGTTTGTATAACGCCCTGCATTAATATTGCTTGACCTCCTGCCAGTTAATTTATCGTTACACTACAGAGGATAGGTCTACTAACTTTATATATAAGCGTGTTGATGAATATTGTCGCCCACTTGGAGGATTAGTAAGCTGTATTTTGACCCTTTAGGATTACAGGGGAATTTTCTTGAGCTTTATTCCGAATTTGATATTGTAGAATTTCGGTACGTGCAAATCACTAGACTTACTGTTCCCTCTCTTGTTGACGCACGGGTATCTTTTTCGTGTTTTTGTTTTCTTTCGTTTTCATCACTATCATACAGTTCTGATCACCCGTTGGGGTTTTTTTATGGCACTTTCTATTACCTTTTGTTTTCCCTTAATAAAATGTTATGTTGCTTCATACTTCTTTTTTTTTTTTTTCTTTTTTCACTTGGGGCACACAGTGCACATCGTTGGTCATTTCTTTTTCTAATTTTCTTGGTGTAAGATCATTTGTTAAACTCAGTGCTTTAGTGATATATACAATTTAAGCATGTTACCTTTTTCCCCTCTTTTTGTATCGACAATGTGGCTCTTTCCACAATGCACATCATTAAGTTAATAGAGTGCAAGTATGGGATCAGGGTAGAGTAAAGCTCACCACACGAATCCCATGTGTGACATTGGAGATGTGTAATACAATTGAGTTATTTTTCTTGTCTTTAGCCCTGATGAAGTCCATGGCTAATAGCCTTTTGGACGAAACACGTGTTGGCTTGGCTTGAAGGCATTTGTTTGAAGAAACTGTACAGAAACAAGAAAAATATCAGGCAAGCATGAAATAAAAGAAGAAGAAAAAACGCAGGACTGATATTTGGACTTTATTTGATGCTTTGACTTATGAGCTTTTGCTCGGTTTACCTAACATTTAAATTGCACTAGGTGGGCATCGCCCACATATTACGACGTGAGGTGGTCGTTGTATGGTTAACCTGAAGCAGTGGCTTTTAGAAGGATATTTATTGCAATCACGATTACCACTTCCCTGCACAGTTTTTCCCTACCACTGTTCTTTCTGTTGTTCACATCACACAAGTACCTGATGCGCTGCACTGGATACCCACCGGCAGACACACCTTCTTTATGACACTCTGCATTGCCCACAGGGGTAGCTGCGGTACAGGTACAACATTGATTCAAGTAAAACTTCACATACACCAAACAGGACCTTTTGCTCTAGTTTGTACCCCCTCCCAACCACCGCATCCTAAAAGAATGCACTTATTGTGGAAAGATTCCTCCTGGCAAACACAAGAAAAAGCCTGGACCACCCAGAATTCGGAAATCCATTTAAGATCGGGCTCTTCTTGAATAGCTCACCAAACTTCACACGGTCTAGAGTCAGAAACAGATCCCCAGTCTAAGAGGTTTTGGTCAACCATGTCTCATGACTAGAGGGGGCGTGGATAAGATGACAACGTGAGTGGACGCACATTTGGTTCACTCCGTCAAGACCACCAAGTATCCTGAATTTTAGCCACCATAAATCGCCCAGCACTCCTCAAAACTACCACCGGGCGCATCCTGTGCATCCCATGATCCAGAGGCGCCCTTCGTTGATGGCTGTGATTGGGAAGCACTGCGAGAGCGAAGCGGAGACATGAGCGCGGCTTGCGGCCCCTCCCCCACCGGCTCTCCGCTGTGGGTTCACCCGGCCAGGGACGTCTGAGTTGCTGAGGATGGCCCTCCCTAACACTGCACCATGCCTGCGGACCAGCGACCATGGATGGAAAGTAACTCGAGGTGGTGCGGTCCATTAGAGTGGCCTGCCGTGCCTCCGATGCCGCGGAGGCTCCAGTGCGACACAACGGGGATGAGCCTGTTTGCAGACAGAGGTAGGCCGCAGGGTGCTGGCGCCCTCTGGAAATACCCCTGAGCCTGCCCCTCCATTTGCAAAGACACCTGGAGGTAGGAATTACACCAGTGGGCACCCCCCCATACCAACGGGACTTGCGTATCCCATTTATGAGGCTTGATCACGTCAGAGGACTCACCGGGCCGGTAGCAGAGGGCAGAAACTCACGGCCTCTGCGCTTAACTGGCGTGAATGCACATTTAGCTGCTTCTAAACTGGTGAGGCTCCTTCAGGCTCGTGGGCAATATCGCACTAGCAGACACGGGACCGCAGCAGGGGGTTGGTGTAGTGGGGTACAGCCCACCAGGCCTGCTACTGTGAAGATTTTGGGACGCCACGCCAGGGTCGTGCCCGGCTCTGGACATGAGTGGGTCGCTCGTGCCTAGTATCCCTTGGGAACACCGTTAAACCTGGCCTCTCACTGGCAAGGATGCCTGGAGGGTTCATCTGCACCAAGGGGCACCCACTCCCTCATAACAAAGGGCCCATGAGACTGTTCCGCTGTGGACTGGGACGGCGCCAATTGAACTACACACATTGCTGGCTCATTGAGGCCTACAAGGCATGACCACGCATTGTCGCTCACTGGAACTGCCGCACAGTGGCGAGTGGTGAGGACCCGCATCGCTCCAGTGCCACGCTAATGCGGCTGAATCCCTGGCTGCCTCTATAGTCGTGGGGCCCTTTCCAGCTCGAGGGACATATTATACTGTGGCACTGATGATACCCTGCGGAGGGCTAGTACGTCATGGCCTCTCACTGCAGTAGAGCTACTCATTTACATCATTAGGCCGGTGAGGCCTCCCTTCACCTAACACTGCATCAGTAAAATAGAGGGGGGAAATCCGCACAGTAACTACTCAACTGGTGGGCTGTGTCATCCCAATGCAAGGCGAATATTGTTAGTGCCTACATAAGCGACGCCTGGCTTCAAGAATTTGGATGAGGCAAAGCACCTCTTCACCGCCCTGTAATTGGCCTTTCCTATGAGCAATCATGGCCTGGGAACTGATGCTCTTCCCGCCTTGCTCTACCACACATTACAGCCGCTACCACTAATCAACGCCTTGGTCTGGATGCTACGCCCACTTAGGGGACAGGGTCTGGAAACTTCTCCTCCTTAACCGGGGTCCACCTGGTGGCAAGTCGCGAGCATCTGAGCCACTACGCCTTTCTCCTCCTCACCTCTTCGGTACCAACAAAGTGCCACCATCAGCAGATTGGGCAAGACAAGAACCGACAAGCAACAACTGCCGACCACTGATCCGCAGGGCCCAGCATCTGGCACTGCGAGTACTGACCACTCAACAATGGGACAACCTATGCTACAGGCTGACCTTTCACGCCGCCTCAATGAGCTAATGGCGGTGGTGATGGACATTAAATCCACCCTGGTTCCCATAATAGATACGTTGTGCGCAGAGATTGGTTTTCTGCAAGAAGACCATAAAAAGTTACAAGGTAGAGTTGATAACGTGGAGTCCGCAATTGTGACTATGAAACCCTCAGTGACCGCAATGGTGACCCAAATTAAGGTATTACAAGAGGAGGTGAACTACCTTAAAGATCGTGTTGAAGACCAAGAAGGAAGGTCGTGTCGGAATAATGTGCGCTGGGTGGGTCTGCTGGAACGCATTGAGGGACAGTGTATGGAGTTATATCTGGAGACCTGGTTCTCGGATGCCATTTTGCAAGGCAAACATTCTCAGTTCTTCTCCATGGAACATGCGTATAGAGTCCCAGGAGGCCCTCCTCGACCGGGTGCTCCTCCTAGGCCGGTGGTTGCACACCTTTTTAACTACCGGGATAGGGCCCATATCTTCCAAGTCACAAGAGCCAGCGGTCCATGGTTGATCGAGAACGCAAAGGTACATATATATCCGGACTACACGTTGTCAGTACAGTGCCGCAGAGCTACATTTATGGATGTTAAACGCTGCCTCTGGGTGCATGAGATAAAATATTAGCTACAATATCCAGCCTCGTTGCGAATACAACACAGGGGAACCACGGTCTTCTGCCATTCTCCTGATGACGCCTAGAACTGGGTGGAGCGGAATGGAGTGGCATCTGCACCGAGACCCACGGGGAACTCAAGTCAGCACTAGAAAAAGGCCACACACCAAGGAATCAGCGGCCCATCCTGCGGTCAGGCGCAGGTAGCACAGGAAAGGAAACAAGCTCTCAAACAGGCCGCACAACATGGAACTACCTCTTCCCCTCTCCGCTCAGACTCTGAAACGGAGGCCTCCCCAGACCAGGTGTATTCACTGATGGACTCGCAGCAGCAACTGATGCTGGATGACAGCCCCACCATGACACCGCAAACCTCAGATGAACTGGGATAACCATTTGTGACACAGATTCATCAGAACTGTGTAATTCACCCTCATGAAATACCACATTTAAACATTCACTGAACGCCGAATCCAGAGCAAAAGAGGCGGTAGAGGACTCCTCGAGTCTTTCACGCTGATTCATCCTGCCAAGTCCTCTAAAGCTTCAAGGCTTCAAAGCCTGAGGCCCCCCCGTGGACCCCGCGGCACCCACTGATACTTGTTTGGCGGCACCACCGGACGGAACCACCAAGCTGCCTGTGTTGCCTGTGCGTGGAGCAGGTGTACGGTGCACCGTTGGGAGCGCGGCTGAGCCGACAGGCCCCCACCAACGTTCTCTCACCCAAGGGAGGCTCACCCCCTTGCGTGGAGTCCAGTGAAGAGCAGGGAATGGTTAACTCAGTCTGTATGCAACGTGACTCGGTTAGGAACAATGGATTACCTAGGGACTAATCCCCTTCCCTACTCACAGACAAGGGGCACAACTCTTCAATGGGCAAGAACAATGCAATAGCCCTGACCGAAGAGGATCCAGTTACTGTAACAAGGGCGCAAATTCACCAGTCCAGTGACCACGGCTCAGATCTTCAGAAGGTGGAGAGCACTGCGCCCTCATTAAGGCCAACAAATCCATGGGATCATCCAACTGATCTGCGCCCAGAGTCCCCAGTGGCAGGGGAGCTCACAGCTCCGTTCCTCCAAAATCTAGGACAAAAGATCAAAATAACCTTAGAACTAACCCCTAATCTGTTAGTGCTGGGGCTACCAGTGCTTCCACGGATCTCCAACACAAAACCTGACCATCATATCCTTAATGACAGCTTTGAAGCTGATTTGCAGAAATCACCCACAACTGCAAAAAACAGCGCTACCAATAGAGCCCTATTGTGGCAGTAATCTAAGATGGAAATCCAAATAGATCTGCTGCAATCGATTGCTGGCCGCCTAATCAACATAAGCTCCAGGGTGGAAGACCTGGAAAACAGGATTACCCAATACCTGGTCTTCAACCCGGGGAAATGTTCCTGTTCCTGCTCAATCCTCATGGAAAAATGGGCGTCTCTGTCTGAGGTGCTAGCGGGCATAGTAGAGATAGTCAAAGGAAGCAGGGAGACGCTGATGCCGATGATAGAAGGGGCGACGGTGAACAGCCATCCTAAGTCGGTGAGACAGATAGAAGGAGCACTATCTGACCCGAAGACAATGGAATCGGCCGGACCAGTCCAAATAGCGGAACACAGGATCGAGAATTCTGCCCTTAGATCCAAAGAAGTCCAAGGCACACAAAGCCCTAACAGTGGGGGAAGCAGGGGCAGCGGCGTCCTGGCAAGTGACCCGCCAGAACATACTCCCAACAAAACAGCCATTACAGAAACCACTTTATCAAGGAGAGCAAAAAAGAAGCTGAAGGAACAACTGAAAAAAACAAAGTTAAGTGGAAGACAATCGCAGCTATGGAAGATCGATGACCTCCCCCCACAAGGGGACGCAAAAGCTAGTCAGCTCTATCCAATCTTCATAGCTAAAAATTGGGGCAAGAAGGACCTTCCCACTGCCCCACCTCCCGGAGAACAGCAAAAACAGCTAACCTTATCAGACAATACCACCACGAAGGGCCAAAAGCCATCGGCAAGCTCAGGCCAGCAAAGTCAGTGAAACAAAAGTAGAAATAAGTGCAGCACCTTTCGTCGTAAAAACTTTCCAGCCAGGGACGGCTACAACGCCGCCACAGCCGGGTGGCTCTAATGCACTCTGACTAAGCCCTGTGCGTCATCCCGGAAAAAGGAGCATTCAATACAGGAAAAACAGTTCTCAAGCGGGACCTGTCACAAGCATGCCAGGAAGTACAAGCCCTAGATCAACCACTGTAGAGTACGCCCTAGGAAGGGGATAGGCTGCCCAAACTTCGGGTTGCCCAACAATTGTTCATAAGGTGGTACTAACCCCGAGATTTTACAGCACGGACCAGCACAATATCCTAAACCGGAGTAATATTCTCTGCCTTTTCAAACACCTCGCTACCCTCTACCAGATTCAAACTGAGGATCTAGAATGGGTGAAATTCTTGAGCATCAAGGGGGATATGCAGGGCGACTCAACAGTGGTGGGCCTGAAATAAAAGGAAATACAACTAGCCGTCCTAAATAATTCTACACAACTTGCCAAGGGCCCCTGGTCGGTCTTGCAGGGAACAGACAGCTATGGATCTGTTGGCAGAAGACGGATGGGCTCCAAGGACCCAATTGGCATCAGGATCTCATGCCAAAACAACCAGCGAGTCATCTGCGAAACTCCCCTTGAACAAGACATGCGTGGAATCTAAAGAAGAGGGCAGCAGCATTCCTAACAGCTGCGACATCAGGCCTGGCAGGGGAGGAACACCTTCCAAGCAGCAATTAACCATAATCTCATGGAATATTGCAGGGATCAGTAAAATCCGTGAAAATGAAAATTTAAAGCAGATCCTGGAAACTGGAGACATACTCTCCTCACAAGAGACTTGGGCACTGGCTAGCACCTTGTTGGTGGGGTACCATGAGCATTACGTGCCAGCAACAAAAAGGAATCTCTTCGGCCGTCCGTCTGGCGGTCTCTCAGTTTTTATAAAACATGCAAGTGCCCTCGCTGTAACAAACATTAACCTGAACTCACCAGGGTTGCAAGCCCTACAGATCAGTGGCCTGAACCTCAACGCATATCCACTGCGCCTTCTGATAATAAATTGCTACATCAACCCGGCGCAGACCAACATGAAAGACCAGATGAAAGCACTGTCATGGAAACTAGATGACCTTTTAAATAAATACAAATCATAGCTGGAAACTTCAATCTGAAGGATCTTGACAAAGCCGAATCCCCCCTTCGGGGCCCGGGCAGGGCCGCTCCCCTTTATGACCTTCTTGCCAATCACAAGCTGACCACAACTCATGCATGAAAAGAAGCACGCTTGAAGACCTGGTGTCCCCAACAGACCTTCCGGGACATCTCCAGAATCGATTACATCATGGTCAGTGAAGCAATGGCGGCTAGTTTGAAAGACTTTGTTGTCGTGGATAGGACTGAAAGCAACCACAAGCCATTAAGCGCGGTGTTTCAGCTGGATACACCCTTAGCCACCATCCTCCAAGTCATCGGAGAGTCAAGAGGGGACGAAAAGTATAGTGTCCTGAGGAGGATCAAATGGTTGGATAAGATGGGCAAGAAGCTCCAAACCTGGTTGGATCAGAACCAGGAAATGAGCTCACCAAAGTCGATCTCACCCATAAAGAACTTGGAGAATATAGTAGAAAATCTACAAGAGAAGATCGGTCAACATCAAGCCCCCAGGCCCAAAAGTCCAACCAAAGGGTGGAAGCATTTGTGTAACCAAAGATGTACGTGAAAGTAAACGGCTCCTGAGCAAGGCACTCGTAGTAAAGAAAAAAGGGAAGGACAAACGGAGGGGCCATCGGTCACATCACTGAGGGCAGCCCTACGGAAGAAACTGTGGGAACACAAAAAAGCCCACATAGAGAGGGAATGGCTTAAAGTCTTCTCCCTGCTTAAGCAGAAGAACCCAGCAGGATTATGGTGACACATAAATCAGCTGACCAGTAGAGGAGTCCAAAGAGAAACGGAGTAGCAGAGCAAAACTGGCTGACCCACGTGAAGCAATTATATTCAATAGCCCCTTCACATAGAGCCAGTTCTGAAGAGACCACCATCGGAGCAGGACAATCTCAACACTCCAGTGCAAAGCCAGGAGTAACGACTCCGAGCCCTGACACCACCCCCACGGGCCGGGAAGTTCAGGCCGAGGTGCATGGCACACCGCCAGCCCAGATAAACCCTCAAATGATCATTAAGATCCTTAAGAAGATGAAGAACGACGGCTCCCCCAGGTCCAATGGGCTACCAGCACCATTCTTCAAAAAAGCTCCCGACTTTTGGGCCACAACATTAACCCTTTCTCTACAGCTACAGTTTCTCGACTGCCAAAACTCCTTATTCGTGGAGGGGCTCTATATTGGTCCCTATTTTTAAATACGGAGATCGTCTGAAGCCATCGAATTGTAGGCTCATTGCCCTGCTTGATCTGGAAGCCACGGCCTATGCCCGCCTCCTACTGAAGGATCTTGAGACTTGGGTGGAGGATAAACACATCATCCCCTTCCACCAGACTGGCTTCAGGTCACAATCATCGACCATGGATAATGTACTGGCGCTAGCGCACCTATCAGCCCAGTAAGCAAGGAAGAAAAAGCCCCCACTTTTCAGCTGCTTCATCGACTACAGCACAGCCTTCGACAAAGTAGTACGCAGAAGACTATGGTGGAAACTAGAAAAATGGGGATTCCCACCAATCCTCTTGAAGGCAATTAGATTGCTATACGAGGACACTTGGGTGCGGGTCAAAACAAGTGCCAGTACAGTGTCCCCCAAAATAACAACGGCCAATGGGCTGAAACAAGGAATGTTGGCCCCCATCCTTTTTAACTTGTATATTGCGGACTTGGGGGATGCCTTGAAAGGAGCCAGCCTGGTAGCGCCAAGGCTAGGAAGCGTGAGGCTGCCGGTTCTACAATATGCAGATAATACCACCATTATTGATCACACGAAGGTGGGCCTCCAAAGAGCACTAACCGCACTGAACAGTTATAATAACGACAACAACCTGACAGTTAGCCAGGGGAAGACAAAGGTTGTCATCTTCGTGAGTTATCATCTGAAAAAGAAAACACAGTGGCAAATGGGAAATCTGCTAATCAACACAGCGGCGTCATATAATTACCTAGGGGTTTTGCTTACGGAGCAAGTCAAGGTGAACGCCCACCTGAAACAACAGCTATCTAAGGCCAAAAAGATCACACACCTGCTAAAGCAACTGAGCCTACACCTGGCAAGCCCTTCGGCCGGACCAATATTATCCGTTTTAAAGGCGAAATTGCTGCCAGCTATTAGCTATGGCCACCTGGCTTTCCCTGGCTCACTGGAAGCCCTCCTTAACACAGCCCAAGCCAAAACATACTAATCCATGCTCCTCATTCCGAGGTCAGCGAGGATCTCAAGGCTAAGATTGGAGCTAGGCTTGGCAGGGGGAGATCATAAAGCTATATCTAAGGGTTTTAAGGCCCCTAGCAAATTCTCTAAGACAACAATTGAGATCCATCTTCGAAGGGCCTTTTTCGGCCTGGCACACCAGCCTTAGCAAAGCTCTCACCATGCTGAAGATCAAGGAAGAGAGCATCCCGCAGCTGGAAATTCCATTGAACGCTTGGAAAAAAGCCTTCTGATTTTGACTACAAATCTCTCTGCTCGAGCACTCTTTTAGACCCACTGAACATCTCCTACACAGTAGGCAAAGCACAACCCCACCTAATTGAGGCCCTCACACCACAAGCCCGAAGTAAGATTCTTTTTATGTGACTAAGCACTTTAGGAATTGCCGATTTTAACCCCACATGGGCCCGCAGGTGGGAAACTACAAATTGCAGACTGTCCGCCTACAGGAGGGAATCTTAGTTGCACCTCCTATGCTGCTGTCCCGAACGTAACAACAAACGCCGGCGACTTCTGTGCCCAATTTGTATCACCAACAGCAGAAAGTCTTGCAGTGAAGCATCAGCCTTGTGCTTTTCCTCAGCAACCACGACAACAGTAGCAAGACTGGGGAAATTTACGCACCAAATTAGGATCGCCCTAAAGACTGCCAATGAACACAATCAAACCCTGGAACCAATCACATAAAATCCAGGGCAAGAAGGCAGCCAGGCCCCCAAAAGGCATTGAGGCGACTACCCTCTTCATCTGCTCAAGCAAGACTGCACTATTGTATTTACTTTAACTGAAGTGCCTCGGCGAACGGCTGATAGACTTGATTAGCAAACTGTTTTTAGCAATTACTGAGGGCCGCCGGGAGGGGTGGGGGGGCGTCACATTGCCCAAATACAATCTGAAGTTTTTTACTATTTTAGTGTTGTTGACTGTTTTCATACTGTAAAGATTTTAATAAATTGTACAGTTAATAAATAAATACAAGACTGCTGGATTTAACAGTTCTTTTCATCCTCTGATCGGCTCACCTAAGAACACTTTACTATGGTGGTCAGGAGGTCAAGAGATGAGTGAACAAGAAGCTAGTGCCCCCACACACGATAAGTGTCTGTTATAGGCTTTCCTTTTGAGTTCTGTGATTTATTGCGTTTATTTTTTGTGTTAATTCTTAATTCATTATGTTTGCATATAAGTGCACATGGCCTCTTGCCTGTGGGCAATTAGGCCTGGGAGGAGGAGGGGGGTTGGTTTATAATGTACCACAAACTGCCGGTCCACAACATATGCCCGCAAATTATGCTGGAGTGCGGAGATGTCCTATACATATATATGCAATTTACCACTTTGCTGAATGTGTGGAATGTATTATCACTTTCTCTCTCGGTTATTGGAATAAATGCATGCAAATAATAATTTGTTGCTGACCTTGAATGTGCGCGGTCTGGGGGGGTGTGTTAAGCGGCACAAAGTTTACCAAAACTTATGCAGGCATAAAATCGCCATAGCTTTACATCAGGAGACACATTTAACACAACAAACACTGCAGTCACTCAGTAAACGATGGAGGGGCACGGTAATAGGCACAACTTATTCAGGCTATGCTAGAGGGGCTCTGATCTGGGTGGCAACAGACATTCCATTACAAATAGCACACATGCGAGTCGACCCACAGGGCAGCTACGCAATACTAGGAAGCTCCCTAGATGGTCGTCCACTATTAGTGAGTGGGTGGGTCAGAGATTATGTGGATGATGTCAGCGATGTCATCAGTGATGTAATTTGAGATGTCATCAGTAATGTCATGAGTGATGTCACTGACAATGTCATGAGTGATGTAATATGTGACATCATCAGCAGTGCATTGCTGGGGCAGAAGTTATAGTTAGCTCAGCTAACTATAACAGCGGAATTTCACAGGTTTTGTACAAGTGAAATGTCAGCCTGACTATAACATTCCTGTAATCATTGTTTTTTCGATAAATTTCTAAGGTTTTTGAAATGCTAATTTTTAACTATAACGTCCCAGAAACCTGTGGTTTTTTCAGTGAATTTCTAAAGTTTTTTAAATGCTCATTACTAACTATAATGTTCCTGTAACCTTTGTTTTTTCAGTGAATTTCTATACTTTTTTAACTAGCAGTGGTGACTGAAGAGTGGTGGAGCAAGAGGGCTTGGCGTCCAACCAGCTTGCAGGAATTCCACTGCTTAGGACTTACAGGAGGTACCAGGAGGCCTCTTGGCCCCCAAAGTCCTTCTGGAGCCAAGGGGACTTTATCCTCAACTAGTAGTGCACCGGGAGGCACATTTGCAGATTGGTGGAGAAAGGGGGCATGGCCTCTGACAACTTCTCATCAATCCTGCTGTGTAGGACCTACTGGAGGTAACAGGAGGGGTACTTGGCCCCCAAGGACAACCTTGGGGGCCAACTACTCCTCATATTACCTCCAGTAAGTCCCATACAGCAGGATTGCTGAGTTCTGATAGCAGGCCATGTCCCCTTTTCCCACCACTCTGCAAAAGTGCCTCTGGTGCGTCCTTGGTTGGGAGATGAAGTCCCCTTCGCTGCTGAGGGTCCTTAGGGGCCAACTAGCCCACCTGTTAACTCCAGTAAGCCCCGCACTGTGGGATTGCTGAGAGGTGGTCACAGGCAACGCCCCTTTCCCCATCACTCTGCAAATGAGCCTCCTGGCGCACTACTATTTGGGGAATGAGGTCCCTTTGCCTCTTGAGGGTCTCTGGGGTCCAATTAGCCCTCCTCTTACCTCCAGTAAGTCCCACACAGCTGGATTTCTGAGAGGTGGTCAAAGGCCACGCCCCCTTTCTCCACCACTCTCCAAACGAGCCTCCTGGCGCATTGCTGCTTGAGGCATGAAGTCCACTTTCATCCTGAGACCCTCAGGACGCAAGGGGACCTCATCGCCCCACCAGCAGTGCACTAGAGGCACTTATTATTGCCCGCGGGACCTGACCCACCCTGGGGCCTAAAGTAAATGAAGCACAGGAGCCCGTGCTTTTTTTGGGGCAGGATTCATGGAACCACAGTGACTTCCACTAAAACTATTTGTAAACATTCTTGTTTTTGCTCTGGGGGGTCCCTGTGGGACCCCCTGAGCAGGCCTAGGGGGTCAGTGTGTTTTTACCCTGACCCCTTTCCTTGTTTTTGCTATTTTTTAACCTTTTTTCTTGTGACTCAGTTTAACCAAGCAACAAGATGGCTGCCAACACTTCCTGGTTTAAAGTGTTGGCAACCGATCAGATTGCAGGCTCGAGATTCGCAGATCCTCCACGTCCCCAGTTGTATATCTGAGAAATGTGTACATTTCTCAGGAACTAATGTTCGGATTTACACCATTTAACAAAAAGAGTGGTTTCTGAACCAAGAACTACCTTTTTGCCAAATTTGGTGCAATTCCCATCAGCAGATCATTTCAGGCTGTAGCCGTGTCTAAACGTTCCTTTGGAAACATGGAAACTAGATCCTAACTATAACTACCTACCAGAAGATAATTTTATATATATATATATATATATATATATATATATATATATATATATATATATATATATATATATATATATATATATATATATATATATATATATATATATATATATATATATATATATCATTCCAATTGCACGTAAACAAAGCACACTCAGAGTCACGGGTATTCCAAAGTGGCAGTAGTTTATTCTTCGCTACGCGTTTCGACACACAGAGTGTCTTGATCACACGAATCTACGAACATTTTGAATAGATTTAAATAAAGTTCATTGAAGTGATTTCACCCAAAGCATGGTAATAGAAGTGGGACTATCCCTTCAGTTAGTCTTATCGGATGTTCTAGTGCGGCAGACATATTGGAAAGTCCAAAATCAACGTTTTTAAAATTACAAATTATAGTCATACTTCATTTGTTTAGCAAATAGCTCAATAGACACCATAATTGTTGTGATTGATGGGAATACACATTCGATATGCATATAATTACATATTTACAGTATTAACATTAGCGAATACATTGCCGTATATTATTTATTTTCAATTTCGTTCATGTCATATTTCAAGGCTGAATAGCCATTGTTGATCTAGTAATTATTCTGTTTGACAATATGCAATCGACACATTTTGGTACAAGTGTTAATTTGCCCCAGTGTGTCTTTGACACGCATTTGTATCCAATCGCTCTAGTGGCAAAACAAAGTAAATGAAGGGTCTATTGTTCATACATTCTGTCGGTCTAGTGCCGAAGGGAGACTATATATCTAAGCATAGCATTGATTTGGCATTAATCAAATACTATTTGCAACATCATACGAGACTAAAAAACAGTTTGCAGGTTAATGTCCCAACTCAATCCATGACACCGTCCAATATGCAAAATAAACAAAAGAAACCGAAAACAAAACAACATAACCAATTCTATTTCCAAAATAGATAGAAATTTATAAAATTCTCTTATCTGTGTACAGTGCAGTCCCGAGCCCGGGGAAGAAAAGGTTAGGGAACCCGTGAGAAGTCAGACACGTAGTGGGCCCCTTCCTTTCCTCCTGTAAAAAACACAAATAAGAGATATATAGCCATTAAATTCTTGAAGAGAAAAAAGGGGACAAAAGTATCCAAAAAAGAAACAGCACATTCATTAGATTTCTCATAATGCAGTCGTAATATTAGATAGTTGTTTAAACTATATGAAGATGTGAGGCTAGTTCCTCGTCCAGATTATGACCTCCCGGGAATCTAGTTTCCAACTCAAGTATCCATTTGGACTCCTGTTGTCTCAATCTGAGATCTCTATTACCACCTCGTGGATTAGAAACTATTTGTTCGATGGCAAAGTACCGTAACAAGGAGTTATTGGATTGATGAAAATCCAAAAAGTGCCTAGCAATTGGGTATTGTACATTTACGTTGGTAATTGCACGGAGATGTTCCATCACACGTTTCTTTACCATGCAAATTGTACTCCCCACATACCTGCGTTTGCAGGGACATTCAAGTACATATACAATACAATTACTGCTACATGTTAGAAACTGGTTAATTTTCCACTTTTTGTTTCTCCCCGGGATGTCAAATTCTTTCACAGAGTGACTGAATTTGCAGGCTCTGCAGTGCCCACAGGGGAAGAACCCTTTAAGATCATGGAAATGATGGCTTTTGTGTTCAGTGATATCCCCTCTTACCAATATATCCTTCAGACTTTTGCCCCTCTTATAGGTGATCAGGGGTCTTTTTCCTATTTCTTTCCCTATAATGGCATCAGTCTGGAGAATCTTCCAATTCTCGGTAAGCAATTTACACACTTTTCCTGATCTGTTGTTGTATGTAGTCACAAGTCTGATGTTGCTATCTGTGTTTTCAGGGTCATTAGTTTTTTGTTCTAGTGCTTTAGTTCTACTTACACTTTCAATTTTGTGTACTGCATTATTGAGGACCCATTCAGGGTATCCTCTCTGACGAAATCTTTCAAGCATGTTATTTTTTTCTTCTGAAAATTTGTGGTCTGTGCTGCAGTTTCTCCTTTCCCTGAGTAGTTCCCCATATGGAATACTCCACTTCAAAGGTTCTGGGTGGCCACTCAGGGCATGGAGCAGGCTATTCCCAGCTGTGTCTTTCCTATATAAACTTGTAACAAGTTTCCCATCAATGACCTCAATATGGGTGTCTAGGAACTCCACCTCCCTTTTACTGATGGTAGATGTCAGTCTAATATTGTATGGATTTGTGTTGAGTTCATTAATGAACTCGACAGCTTCTTGTTTTTCCCCACTCCAAACAATAAATAAATCGTCGATATACCTGAGCCATACTGCCACTGACTCAAAATATTTCGTTAGGGATGGATTTGATCGAATTTCTTCTTCCCATTTTCCTAGGAAAAGATTTGCAAATCCAGGTGCGAAGCACGTTCCCATAGCCGTGCCTCGCACCTGCCTGTAAAGTACCCCATCAAACATGAAGATGTTATTTTTTAAACATATCATCATCATGTCAGCCAACATGCGTGTATGTTCAAGATAAGTGATGGCTCTAGTGCCTAAAAAGTGCATACAGGCTTCGACCCCCTGGACGTGATCTATTATAGTATATAGTGAGTTCACGTCCAGGGTAATCAGGTGGTAGTTCTCGTTCCATATGAGACCATCTAGTTTGTTCAGGAAATCTTTAGTGTCTTTGACAAATGATGGTAGATTCATGACATACTCCTTTAAAAACTGATCCACATATTTGGATACATTTTCGTTAACACTGCCCATAGAGGACACAATTGGTCTCCCTGGTGGAATAGTGGGGTGTTTATGGAGTTTAGGGAGAAGATACAAAATGGGTAATTTCGGAAAATCACGTTTCAGAAAACAGTATTCTTGCCATGAGATGATGCCCAATTCTTGCCATTCCGATAATCTTTGCCATGTTGTAACTATACTAGCATTGTATGCTGCAGTATCACATATACAATAATATTCATTGTTACTGAGTTGTTCTTTTGCTTCATTGATATACAAATCTCTGCCCCAGAGGACAATGTTCCCGCCTTTATCTGATGGTCGTACGACCAAATTTTTGTCCTTCGATAGTGACAGAATAAATTCGCACTGTTTGTAGGACAGATTTTGTGTACCCCTGGGATTATAGTTTTTATGTTTCTGTTTCTTGAGTTCTTTAGTCACAACATCGTGGAATGTATCGATAGCATCGTGGGGTAGGTTGGGATAGAATACTGAACGGGGTTTAAATTGGGTACAAGCTGCTTTGTTTGTTAATACATCCTCTGCATCCGCAGAGTAGGGTGCTCCTAGATCAATTATCGCATCCAATGTGTCAGCATCTCCCACCGTCAATCCTGGGTGTGTGGAAATATCAAATATTGGGGCCATATTCTGTTGTCCTTCACTGTTATTCAAAATATGCCATTTCTTTAATTTTACTTTTCTAATGAATTTAAAAATGTCAATACGCGTATTAGTATAATTAAAAAGTTCTGTAGGGCAAAAGGTTATCCCAAGATATAGAGTGGTTTTTTCGAAATGGGACAAAGTACGTGCAGAGAGATTGACTATGGTTTTGTTTACCATTTGGGCATCCATTACAGCGTTGATTTTGAGCCTCTCTTTCTTGTTCCCATGGGCTCCATTCTTCTTTCTATGTTTCCGCTTGAGGCGTCTTTGCTTGCTGCGCCCCTGCCTCTGCCTCTTCCTCTACCTCTGCCTCTCCCCCGTCCCCTCTGTGGTGGAGTGGGCGTTGTCATTGTCTTCCCTGATTGTCGACTCCTCTTCATTACCCGGAACTCGTCTAAAAAAGTAGCCTGGTGTATTATGACATCTACATCAGACAGAGAGCTTGCTGTGTGTATTGACGCATCTGTATCCGAGTCTGTTAATTCTGGATGAATTTCCACATTTGTTTCTGTAGTAACTGGTTCTTTAGTTATCGTGTTTTGATTATATAGGTGGTCATACTTGTGACTATAAGTCAGGATTCGTCCTGTTTCGTAGTCAACACAGTCTCTGTGTAGTTTTCTTTGTTTGCGTTGTTTTATGTCATCCTCATACTTAGTTAGTCTTCCTTTGAGTTCCTTTTTAAATTCATGAATGAATGTTTGATCTGTATGTTTTTTGAAATTTTCTTCAATTTCCGCTATTTCTTTGATAATATTCTCTTGCTCTTCCCAAGCATACTTGATGAGTATCGTCACCATATTTTTAGAGCTTTCTGCAGAATTATTTGCCCAGTCATCGAGCATTCGGACTATCCCTTCAGTTAGTCTTATCGGAAACATCCGATAAGACTAACTGAAGGGATAGTCCCACTTCTATTACCATGCTTTGGGTGAAATCACTTCAATGAACTTTATTTAAATCTATTCAAAATGTTCGTAGATTCGTGTGATCAAGACACTCTGTGTGTCGAAACGCGTAGCGAAGAATAAACTACTGCCACTTTGGAATACCCGTGACTCTCAGTGTGCTTTGTTTACGTGCAATTGGAATGATATTGATTTGCCGGTTTTCTGGTTTACCGGCATCTGTGCACCAACTGACAACGGGCTCGGATCCTAAACAAACCCGTCTGGAGAAAGTAATTACAAGTGAGGAACCGTGAGCCGGCCACTACCGATCAATCGGGATTACAGAGGAGTAACAGGAACTGCCGTGATTCTCCAGTTTAGAGGTAAGCTCGGCCCCGAGACTGTAGCGAAGGGGGGAACACCGCTGTTTCTTAGGCGGGGGGTTCTCTCGCTAGCGGCGGTACTTGGGGGGAGGACTTGCTTCTATGAAAAGGAGAGGAGAAGGGGGAATCAAACAGTATTCACAGCCGATATTACTGAAATTGGAAAACGAGAGACTGTCTCGAATTTAAAGACTGTGCAACACCGTATGAATACATGTTTCCCAATACCTCCACGGCAACGTGAGAAATTGTATAGTGGCATCAGGAACCGCCCATAGTTGGCGGGGAGTCCGGGTAGAACGTGGCAGTAGTTTAGGACGAACTATATTAATAAACTGATCAAAGAGAAAGAATACCAACCGACAGCCATCGTTACAGGTGTTAGCCAACCTGTGTATTATTGGGTGACTGTGAACCAACTATTCAATCCCCGAGGGACCTCTAAGTTCCAATTAGGAACGATTTTTCTGAAAGAAACATGGACGAAGAAAGAGACAGACGTGCTGCTGCACAATCTCTTTTTGCTCGTGCACCAGGCAAAGGAAAGTCTATAGGAATACCAGATACTAATACCAAGAAGGACAATGAGTTGAATGTCACATTACGCAAGTATGAAAAATTAAAAAAACAAGAAAGTTCAAAATGGTGGGAGGCAACGTCCCTGGAGGATTACATAGAGAAAAAAATGATACCCAGAGGATTAAGAATATACATCACTCCCTCACATGAATCTCCGAACCCGCGAATGCTCGATGACTGGGCAAATAATTCTGCAGAAAGCTCTAAAAATATGATGACGATACTCATCAAGTATGCTTGGGAAGAGCGAGAGAATATTATCAAAGAAATAGCGGAAATTGAAGAAAATTTCAAAAAACATACAGATCAAACATTCATTCATGAATTTAAAAAGGAACTCAAAGGAAGACTAACTAAGTATGAGGATGACATAAAACAACGCAAACAAAGAAAACTACACAGAGACTGTGTTGACTACGAAACAGGACGAATCCTGACTTATAGTCACAAGTATGACCACCTATATAATCAAAACACGATAACTAAAGAACCAGTTACTACAGAAACAAATGTGGAAATTCATCCAGAATTAACAGACTCGGATACAGATGCGTCAATACACACAGCAAGTTCTCTGTCTGATGTAGATGTCATAACACACCAGGCTACTTTTTTAGACGAGTTCCGGGTAATGAAGAGGAGTCGACAATCAGGGAAGACAATGACAACGCCCACTCCACCACAGAGGGGACGGGGGAGAGGCAGAGGAAGAGGAAGAGACAGAGGCAGGGGCGCAGCAAGCAAAGACGCCTCAAGCGGAAACATAGAAAGAAGAATGGAGCCCATGGGAACAAGAAAGAGAGGCTCAAAATCAACGCTGTAATGGATGCCCAAATGGTAAACAAAACCATAGTCAATCTCTCTGCACGTACTTTGTCCCATTTCGAAAAAACCACTCTATGTCTTGGGCTAACCTTTTGCCCTACAGAACTTTTTAATTATACTAATACGCGTATTGACATTTTTAAATTCATTAGAAAAGTAAAATTAAAGAAATGGCATATTTTGAATAACAGTGAAGGACAACAGAATATGGCCCCAATATTTGATATTTCCACACACCCAGGATTGACGGTGGGAGATGCTGACACATTGGATGCGATAATTGATCTAGGAGCACCCTACTCTGCGGATGCAGAGGATGTATTAACAAACAAAGCAGCTTGTACCCAATTTAAACCCCGTTCAGTATTCTATCCCAACCTACCCCACGATGCTATCGATACATTCCACGATGTTGTGACTAAAGAACTCAAGAAACAGAAACATAAAAACTATAATCCCAGGGGTACACAAAATCTGTCCTACAAACAGTGCAAATTTATTCTGTCACTATCGAAGGACAAAAATTTGGTCGTACGACCATCAGATAAAGGCGGGAACATTGTCCTCTGGGGCAGAGATTTGTATATCAATGAAGCAAAAGAACAACTCAGTAACAATGAATATTATTGTATATGTGATACTGCAGCATACAATGCTAGTATAGTTACAACATGGCAAAGATTATCGGAATGGCAAGAATTGGGCATCATCTCATGGCAAGAATACTGTTTTCTGAAACGTGATTTTCCGAAATTACCCATTTTGTATCTTCTCCCTAAACTCCATAAACACCCCACTATTCCACCAGGGAGACCAATTGTGTCCTCTATGGGCAGTGTTAACGAAAATGTATCCAAATATGTGGATCAGTTTTTAAAGGAGTATGTCATGAATCTACCATCATTTGTCAAAGACACTAAAGATTTCCTGAACAAACTAGATGGTCTCATATGGAACGAGAACTACCACCTGATTACCCTGGACGTGAACTCACTATATACTATAATAGATCACGTCCAGGGGGTCGAAGCCTGTATGCACTTTTTAGGCACTAGAGCCATCACTTATCTTGAACATACACGCATGTTGGCTGACATGATGATGATATGTTTAAAAAATAACATCTTCATGTTTGATGGGGTACTTTACAGGCAGGTGCGAGGCACGGCTATGGGAACGTGCTTCGCACCTGGATTTGCAAATCTTTTCCTAGGAAAATGGGAAGAAGAAATTCGATCAAATCCATCCCTAACGAAATATTTTGAGTCAGTGGCAGTATGGCTCAGGTATATCGACGATTTATTTATTGTTTGGAGTGGGGAAAAACAAGAAGCTGTCGAGTTCATTAATGAACTCAACACAAATCCATACAATATTAGACTGACATCTACCATCAGTAAAAGGGAGGTGGAGTTCCTAGACACCCATATTGAGGTCATTGATGGGAAACTTGTTACAAGTTTATATAGGAAAGACACAGCTGGGAATAGCCTGCTCCATGCCCTGAGTGGCCACCCAGAACCTTTGAAGTGGAGTATTCCATATGGGGAACTACTCAGGGCAAGGAGAAACTGCAGCACAGACCACAAATTTTCAGAAGAAAAAAATAACATGCTTGAAAGATTTCGTCAGAGAGGATACCCTGAATGGGTCCTCAATAATGCAGTACACAAAATTGAAAGTGTAAGTAGAACTAAAGCACTAGAACAAAAAACTAATGACCCTGAAAACACAGATAGCAACATCAGACTTGTGACTACATACAACAACAGATCAGGAAAAGTGTGTAAATTGCTTACCGAGAATTGGAAGATTCTCCAGACTGATGCCATTATAGGGAAAGAAATAGGAAAAAGACCCCTGATCACCTATAAGAGGGGCAAAAGTCTGAAGGATATATTGGTAAGAGGGGATATCACTGAACACAAAAGCCATCATTTCCATGATCTTAAAGGGTTCTTCCCCTGTGGGCACTGCAGAGCCTGCAAATTCAGTCACTGTGAAAGAATTTGACATCCCGGGGAGAAACATAAAGTGGAAAATTAACCAGTTTCTAACATGTAGCAGTAATTGTATTGTATATGTACTTGAATGTCCCTGCAAACGCAGGTATGTGGGGAGTACAATTTGCATGGTAAAGAAACGTGTGATGGAACATCTCCGTGCAATTACCAACGTAAATGTACAATACCCAATTGCTAGGCACTTTTTGGATTTTCATCAATCCAATAACTCCTTGTTACGGTACTTTGCCATCGAACAAATAGTTTCTAATCCACGAGGTGGTAATAGAGATCTCAGATTGAGACAACAGGAGTCCAAATGGATACTTGAGTTGGAAACTAGATTCCCGGGAGGTCATAATCTGGACGAGGAACTAGCCTCACATCTTCATATAGTTTAAACAACTATCTAATATTACGACTGCATTATGAGAAATCTAATGAATGTGCTGTTTCTTTTTTGGATACTTTTGTCCCCTTTTTTCTCTTCAAGAATTTAATGGCTATATATTTCTTATTTGTGTTTTTTACAGGAGGAAAGGAAGGGGCCCACTACGTGTCTGACTTCTCACGGGTTCCCTAACCTTTTCTTCCCCGGGCTCGGGACTGCACTGTACACAGATAAGAGAATTTTATAAATTTCTATCTATTTTGGAAATAGAATTGGTTATGTTGTTTTGTTTTCGGTTTCTTTTGTTTATTTTGCATATTGGACGGTGTCATGGATTGAGTTGGGACATTAACCTGCAAACTGTTTTTTAGTCTCGTATGATGTTGCAAATAGTATTTGATTAATGCCAAATCAATGCTATGCTTAGATATATAGTCTCCCTTCGGCACTAGACTGACAGAATGTATGAACAATAGACCCTTCATTTACTTTGTTTTGCCACTAGAGCGATTGGATACAAATGCGTGTCAAAGACACACTGGGGCAAATTAACACTTGTACCAAAATGTGTCGATTGCATATTGTCAAACAGAATAATTACTAGATCAACAATGGCTATTCAGCCTTGAAATATGACATGAACGAAATTGAAAATATATAATATACGGCAATGTATTCGCTAATGTTAATACTGTAAATATGTAATTATATGCATATCGAATGTGTATTCCCATCAATCACAACAATTATGGTGTCTATTGAGCTATTTGCTAAACAAATGAAGTATGACTATAATTTGTAATTTTAAAAACGTTGATTTTGGACTTTCCAATATGTCTGCCGCACTAGAACATCCGATAAGACTAACTGAAGGGATAGTCCCACTTCTATTACCATGCTTTGGGTGAAATCACTTCAATGAACTTTATTTAAATCTATTCAAAATGTTCGTAGATTCGTGTGATCAAGACACTCTGTGTGTCGAAATGCGTAGCGAAGAATAAACTACTGCCACTTTGGAATACCCGTGACTCTGAGTGTGCTTTGTTTACGTGCAATTGGAATGATATTGATTTGCCGGTTTTCTGGTTTACCGGCATCTGTGCACCAACTGACAACGGGCTCGGATCCTAAACAAACCCGTCTGGAGAAAGTAATATATATATATATTCACTGAAAAAACCATAGGTTTCACACATGTTATAGTTAGCGGAAATTTTACTGATAAAAAACCAGTGAAATTCCCCCGTTATAGTTAGTGCAGGCAACTATAACTCACGCGACCGCAATCCTCTGCTGATGCTAATACTGTATTTAGACACTTATTTGCCCATGTCTTCTTCCATACATTTTTATCTATACATATATTACAAATATTTTTTTTTCATAAAGACACATATGTCATGAGCAGAAGATTGCGGTCGCGTGAGTTATAGTTGCCTGCACTAACTATAACGGGGGAATTTCACTGGTTTTTTATCAGTAAAATTTCCGCTAACTATAACATGTGTGAAACCTATGGTTTTTTCAGTGAATTTGCAAGGTTTTTTAAATGCTAATTCCTAACTATAACGTGTGTGAAACCTATGGTTTTTTCAGTGAATTTGTACGGTTTTTTAAATGCTAAGTTACTTTACGCCATTCGTGGCGTGCGCGCCCACTTAACGCAGTTCGTTCCGTGCGCGCACGGTGCGCTTCGCGCACCGTGCGTGCACAGTAAGCACGCGGTGCGCTTCGCGCACCGCGTGCCCACGTTACGCTAGATGGGCCATGTACGCACGATGCGCTTCGCGCACCGTGCGCACATGGAGGACATATGATGCACTTCGTTTTGAAAGGTAATATTTTAATTTTTCGTAATTTTTATAAGCCATGCACAAATGGTGCCCTTCGGGCACCATTTGCAAACGGGGTGGAGAGAGTGTGGATAATTTTTTCTTTTATTATTTTTGTTTAAAATATTATAGTTTATCACACCTCTTAAAAGCCATGCACAATTGGTGGGCTGCGGCCACCAATTGCACACGGGGTGGGGAGAGTGTGGATAGTTTTTTTTTTTTTATAATTTTTTACCGTACGCGTACGGTAAGCGTAATCGGCGAAATTAGCGAAAAAATAAAAATTGCATTTTTGGCCTTGGGGGATCTTTGGGGACTCCCTCAACATGGGTATGTGTGTGGGAGCTGTCTAAACAGCCCCTTTACATGTTTTTTGGCTTTATTTTAAAACCTAACTCTCAGTGCGAGAGAGAAAATGGCGGCCGCTGCTTCCTGGTTTTGGCCGATTCGAATGTTTACTAAGATCTAAGAGCCAATCAGAATCGCGCTCGCGCACGCCACCGTACGCGTACGGTAAGCGTACCGTAAGCGCACCGTAAGCTGGCTCAGATATATAAATTGATTTAAAGGCTATTTTCTCAGAATCTACTGAACAGATTTACACCAAACCTACAAAAGGCACTTCCTTGACCTGAGGACTACCTATCTGCCAAATTTCTAGTAATTCTGTTCAGCCGTTCGGGCTGTAGCCCTGTCTAAAGGTCCTATGGAAAAATGCATGGGAAAAACGCGTTTTGGGACCCCCTTTTATCTCAGCCCCCGCTTGACGAATCCCCCCGAGACTTTCAGGGTAGGAGCGGAGCGTAGCGCCCCACCTATTTTGAAAAATTCGCGAGGATTCGTCGACCGGCGCCAAAGTTAATCAAAATAGAATGTTGAGGATTTCCTATGGAAACGTGGTCCTAACTATAACTACCTACTGGCGACCGCCAGTAGGTAATATATATATATATATATATATATATATATATATATATATATATATATATATATATATATATATTACCTACTGGCGGTCGCCAGTAGGTAGTTATAGTTAGGACCACGTTTCCATAGGAAAACCTCAACATTCTATTTTGAATAACTTTGGCGCCGGTCGACGAATCCTCGCGAATTTCTCAAAATAGGTGGGGCGCTACGCTCCGCTCCTACCCTGAAAGTCTCGGGGGGATCCGTCAAGCGGGGGCTGAGATAAAAGGGGGGTCCCAAAACGCGTTTTTCCCATGCATTTTTCCATAGGACCTTTAGAACGAGCTACAGCCCGAACGGCTGAACAGAATTACTCAAAATTTTGCAGAGAGGTAGTCCCTAGGTCAAGGAAGTGCCTTTTGTAGGTTTGGTGTAAATCTGTTCAGTAGATTCTGAGAAAATAGCCTTTAAATCAATATATATATCTGAGCCCGCTTACGGTACGCTTACCGTACGCTTACGGTAAGCGTACGGTGGCGTGCGCGAGCGCGATTCTGATTGGCTCTTAGATCTTAGTAAACATTCAAATCGGCCGAAACCAGGAAGCGGCGGCCGCCATTTTGTGTATTTCACTCTGAAAAAAAAGAGTGAAAACAAGGAAAGGGGGCAATGAGGAGAGTTACAGACCCCCTAACAATTGTAAGGGGGTCAAAGAAGGACAGAAAAGTACAAAAAAAACATTTATTGATTTTAAAAAAAATCACGGGGTACGCGTACGGTAAGCTTACGGTAAGCGTACGGTAAAAAAAATAAAAATAAATAAATGAAAAGCAGATTTAAGAGTTTAGAAATTAGGGAGCTCTAAAAAGAGCTGTTGTGTTTATGAAGTCATTTTTTTAGTGGTACCTACAAGTAAGTACCGATGCAGAGTCTAAGGTTCAAGAGGAAGACTCTGTTCCCTTCATCATTGAAGTGCACACCATCTCCTCTATTAATGTCTTGCATGTCATAACGCAAGTTGTTGTGGTAAATGGCACCCATACCATAGTCACGGAGGAAAGCAGAAACAGATTTGTTGACGTGCTTTCTTGCTTTGTCAATCTGTGGACAGAAATGATTGGACCAGTTCCATTTTTGCCTTTGGCATATGTTGGAAAACACAAAGGCAGTTTTAGGGAAAAGTGTAAACAGTTGTGCAAAGGTGTCCTTCATAAGCATTTCCAGACCTACCCCAGTCAAAGTGCCTAGGTCATTGCCACCACAGTGCACTATTATGAGGTCAGGGTGTTGGATTTGAATGAAGGATTTCACCAATGGCATCAATTGGTGCCACTTTAACCCTCTCTGACCAATCCATTTAATGTCTACATTTGGCAAAGCAAGGTCTCTCACCATATCTGTTTTCTCTGCAAACTTTTCACTCCAGAAGACATAGCTGTGCCCTACAATCCACACTGTGAACATCTTCAAAGGAGAACTGGATGCACTCAGGAGGTGTCTTTCAGTAGAATGGCAATATGAAAAGAAAGACAGTTTGGAAATGGAGGCATACATATTTTTTTAAAACAAAAAGAACTGATTGGCTGTTTCATACCATTCCAGAATAAAAACTAGGCTGTATGTGAAAATTAATAGAAGCATGTTTTGTATTGGTACAAAACAATGTGTAACCAAAGAACAGTACTATGGATTTGCTGTTAGGTTTGAAAAGTCAAGCACTCTTGCTCTGTGGAATTGAAACATTGTGTGTCGAACTTCTGACCTAACTGAACACAGCAGTGTTCCATGAGCTGTTGCTATGGTAGCAGGCAGAAGTCAAGTTGGGGTAAGGGTACTAGGCAGAAGTCAAGTTGGGGGAAGGGTACTTTTGGAAAAGGGTTCGTTTTCAACCAATAGAAATGTGTGAATACATGTGAAAAAAAGGGGGAAGCACTGAGATTTGAAACTTACATGTATATGTGTGGAAAAATAGAGGGAAAGTTTGCCATTATCTGGTTCTGCTGAGAGGAGAGAGGTGAACACAACAGAGATCCTGGCTCTGATAATCTGCTGTTTGAGTGTCACATTTCTTTCACAACTAACTAATTTTAAAGGTGAGTTTACAGTTTGAGAGGGGATGTATGTGGTAACTTAAGAAATGAATAATAGAAATGGGAATTGTTTTTGTTGTAGTTACACATGGTGGTTTCATAATGTGTCAGTGTGTAAAAGTGATTTACACTTGCCCCGAAAAAAAAAAAGAGCAGTAAGTGTGCTTTCAAATTGGCAAAGAAATTTCGTTTTGGGACTAATGTGAAAACATGACTCTGTGTGCATAGAAGAATTATAGGCAGAGATTTATTGCGTCTTGCTCTGGTGATTTTACAGTTGGATTAGATGGAAAGGGGGAGCGAATTATTGGGGGAAGAAGCAGAGGCTTAGCACACACCCATGTCCTTGCCGTGTATAGTCATGCACAGTATTTACAAGCCAGTGGGGTTTTCAGGTTTAAGTCTGTAATGCAAATACATTCAGCATCACTAAGGCTGGTTGCCCTTGCTGGAGTGTAGGCAGTCACAGAGAATGCACATGGTGGTGGTCTGAAAAAAAAACAGCTTGGACACGTGCAATTAAATAAATCAAAAATAGTGGTTTCATAATGTGTCAGTCTGTAAGAGTGATTTCAAATTGTAAAAAGAGATTTTCACTTGGCCCGAAAAAAAAAGAGCAGTAAGTGTGCATTCAAATTGGCAAAGAAATTTCGTTTTGGCACTAATGTGAAAACATGACTCTGTGTGCATAGAAGAATTATAGGCAGAGATTTATTGCGTCTTGCTCTGGTGATTTCACAGTTGCATTAGATGGAAAGGGGGAGCGAATTATTGGGGGAAGAAGCAGAGGCTTAGCACACACCCATGTCCTTGCCGTGTATAGTCATGCACAGTATTTACAAGCCAGTGGGGTTTTCAGGTTTAAGTCTGTAATGCAAATACATTCAGCATCACTAAGGCTGGTTGCCCTTGGTGGAGTGTAGGCAGTCACAGAGAATGCACATGGTGGTGGTCTGAAAAAAAAACAGCTTGGACACGTGCAATTAAATAAATCAAAAATAGTGGTTTCATAATGTGTCAGTCTGTAAAAGTGATTTCAAATTGTAAAAAGAGATTTTCACTTGGCCCGAAAAAAAAAAGAGCAGTAAGTGTGCTTTCAAATTGGCAAAGAAATTTCGTTTTGGGACTAATGTGAAAACATGACTCTGTGTGCATAGAAGAATTATAGGCAGAGATTTATTGCGTCTTGCTCTGGTGATTTCACAGTTGCATTAGATGGAAAGGGGGAGCGAATTTTTGGGGGAAGAAGCAGAGGCTTAGCACACACCCATGTCCTTGCCGTGTATAGTCATGCACAGTATTTACAAGCCAGTGGGGTTTTCAGGTTTAAGTCTGTAATGCAAATACATTCAGCATCACTAAGGCTGGTTGCCCTTGGTGGAGTGTAGGCAGTCACAGAGAATGCACATGGTGGTGGTCTGAAAAAAAAACAGCTTGGACACGTGCAATTAAATAAATCAAAAATAGTGGTTTCATAATGTGTCAGTCTGTAAAAGTGATTTCAAATTGTAAAAAGAGATTTTCACTTGGCCCGAAAAAAAAAGAGCAGTAAGTGTGCTTTGAAATTGGCAAAGAAATTTCGTTTTGGCACTAATGTGAAAACATGACTCTGTGTGCATAGAAGAATTATAGGCAGAGATTTATTGCGTCTTGCTCTGGTGATTTCACAGTTGCATTAGATGGAAAGGGGGAGCGAATTTTTGGGGGAAGAAGCAGAGGCTTAGCACACACCCATGTCCTTGCCGTGTATAGTCATGCACAGTATTTACAAGCCAGTGGGGTTTTCAGGTTTAAGTCTGTAATGCAAATACATTCAGCATCACTAAGGCTGGTTGCCCTTGCTGGAGTGTAGGCAGTCACAGAGAATGCACATGGTGGTGGTCTGAAAAAAAAACAGCTTGGACACGTGCAATTAAATAAATCAAAAATAGTGGTTTCATAATGTGTCAGTCTGTAAAAGTGATTTCAAATTGTAAAAAGAGATTTTCACTTGGCCCGAAAAAAAAAGAGCAGTAAGTGTGCTTTGAAATTGGCAAAGAAATTTCGTTTTGGCACTAATGTGAAAACATGACTCTGTGTGCATAGAAGAATTATAGGCAGAGATTTATTGCGTCTTGCTCTGGTGATTTCACAGTTGCATTAGATGGAAAGGGGGAGCGAATTATTGGGGGAAGAAGCAGAGGCTTAGCACACACCCATGTCCTTGCCGTGTATAGTCATGCACAGTATTTACAAGCCAGTGGGGTTTTCAGGTTTAAGTCTGTAATGCAAATACATTCAGCATCACTAAGGCTGGTTGCCCTTGCTGGAGTGTAGGCAGTCACAGAGAATGCACATGGTGGTGGTCTGAAAAAAAAACAGCTTAGACACGTGCAATTAAATAAATCAAAAATAGTGGTTTCATAATGTGTCAGTCTGTAAAAGTGATTTCAAATTGTAAAAAGAGATTTTCACTTGGCCCGAAAAAAAAAGAGCAGTAAGTGTGCTTTGAAATTGGCAAAGAAATTTCGTTTTGGCACTAATGTGAAAACATGACTCTGTGTGCATAGAAGAATTATAGGCAGAGATTTATTGCGTCTTGCTCTGGTGATTTCACAGTTGCATTAGATGGAAAGGGGGAGCGAATTATTGGGGGAAGAAGCAGAGGCTTAGCACACACCCATGTCCTTGCCGTGTATAGTCATGCACAGTATTTACAAGCCAGTGGGGTTTTCAGGTTTAAGTCTGTAATGCAAATACATTCAGCATCACTAAGGCTGGTTGCCCTTGCTGGAGTGTAGGCAGTCACAGAGAATGCACATGGTGGTGGTCTGAAAAAAAAACAGCTTGGACACGTGCAATTAAATAAATCAAAAATAGTGGTTTCATAATGTGTCAGTCTGTAAAAGTGATTTCAAATTGTAAAAAGAGATTTTCACTTGGCCCGAAAAAAAAAAAAACAGTAAGTGTGCTTTGAAATTGGCAAAGAAATTTCGTTTTGGCACTAATGTGAAAACATGACTCTGTGTGCATAGAAGAATTATAGGCAGAGATTTATTGCGTCTTGCTCTGGTGATTTCACAGTTGCATTAGATGGAAAGGGGGAGCGAATTATTGGGGGAAGAAGCAGAGGCTTAGCACACACCCATGTCCTTGCCGTGTATAGTCATGCACAGTATTTACAAGCCAGTGGGGTTTTCTGGTTTAAGTCTGTAATGCAAATACATTCAGCATCACTAAGGCTGGTTGCCCTTGGTGGAGTGTAGCACTGTGGACATGGGCTTTTTATAAAATCTGAAAAGTGGTTTCATAATGTGACAGTTTGTAAAAGAGATTTTCACTTGCCCAAAAAAAAGAGCAGTTTGTGTGCATTCAAATTGGCAAAGAAATTTCGTTTTGTGACTATTGTGAAAAGAAATGTAGTAATATATTTAAATACAATAACAGATTTTTTTTTTAGTTTTTTTCAGGTATTGCTGAAGAACAGTGAACAAAATTTAAGATGCCTACAAAATCTCGAGTTCAAAAAACGCTAAAAAAAAAAATATATTTGAAGACAACTGGAGGACCAAAGTTAGTAGAAGATGCTGATGTTGGGAAAAAGAAAAAATCTTCTGGTAAGCAAAAAAAACAATTTCTAAACAAAATATTCAAAACAAAGAAAAATGTACAAAATGTCTGTTCTCGGAAAAATGTAACAAAACATAGAGAACAGCAAAAAATAGAGAATTTTATTAATGCAAATATACCTTCTGCAATTGAAAAGTTTAACATAAACAGAAAAACAGCATTTAAAGAGATACGTAGAAAAATGTTTCAGAGAAGAGTTATGTCCAATTTGATAAAGGATATAAAGAAATATAAGCAAAAGGCTAAATATTACAAGAGAAAAAAAGAAATTGAAGCCATTGCAGCAAAAGCATTAGAATTAAAAAGGAAACTATTCATATTAATTTTGAATAGGATGCGTACATTAGATAAAATGGTTAATGTACTGAAATCACAAAGCAAAAGCAAAAGAGTAGTGAACAGAACAAACTTTTGTAAAGTGTTTTTAGGAAAGTGGATGCATAGTTCAAGTAGTGAACCTTTTTTTAATGAAGAGAGCTATTTTCAAAGTAATAGTTTGCTGCATGCAGTTGACACCAGAGGTCGTTCATACGAAGTAAAAAATGGTTGCATAATGGAGAAGGAGATAATGGTTCCAAGAGATGAGGTACAAGTGATGGCAGATGAGGCAATGGGGAGACGTCCTAAAGCCCCAGTGTACACTTGGAATTGTAGTAGTATTTGCACTGTGCGTCAGGAATCTATTGACAGATTTCGAGAGTTTCTAAGAGAATATAGTAAAAAAAGTGTAAAACAAAAGATTAAGGTGCTTCAAAGTCTGGATCCATGCAGAGTGAGAGAGAATACTGGTTTGCAGGGTCATTCTCTTGCTTGTCTATCTAGAAAAGTGTGCAATAGTGTTTTCCATCATTTTAGGATGCTGGCTGTTCATCATACTGGAATGAGAAAGTTTGTGAGACGGTTGTATTTTGCCAAAAGTCCAGCAATAAAGTTAAATGAATTGAATAGGGCTCTGTTCCGAGGAACGGTATCAGATGTAGAGAAGGTTGTTGATGAAATTCAGTTTTGTTACTTTGGTCCTGAACAAAACAGTGCAGAGAAGGACACAGTAAATGAGGCAGAAGTGGAAGACAATGTAGAACCCTCTGTAAGTAACACATTTAATGATCACATAACAAAATTTGCAATAGTCTCTAATGAAAGACCAAATTTTACTTGTATTTGTTGCCGCAGAACTCATTATAGAAAACAAACTAGGAATGTTGATCTCTACAGAAAGAGTGAAAATGAAGATAATTATAAGTGGAAGGATTTTGCCACATATATATTTCTAGAAAATTGTTTTGAATTGGGTGAAGATCAGCGTATTTGTAAATACTGTTATAACAAGTTAGAGGAAAATAGAATGCCGACCAGAGCTGTACATAATAATTTAGAATTGGATGCTATTCCTGCTGAACTTTCTGAATTAAATACATATGAGTCTATACTCATTCAATGTGTTCATCCGTTCCAGACCATAGTACGTATGGAGCCCAAAACTGGTAAATTACCTCCTTCAGATTTACTGAGAGGTTTAAAAGGTAGAGTGGTGTATTTGCCCTTGGATTTGAAAAAAAATATGGAAACTATTGATGCGGATACTTTGGAAACTGAACCATTAATTATTCTGGTTAATGGTGTACCTACAAAGAATAAGAAGATTTGGCAGGAGCTGGTAGATGTGCGGAAAGTACAAAGAGCAAATTTGTATTTGAAAAAAAATAACAAATGGTATGAATCAATTTATATAGAAGAAGAAGAAGAAGAAGAAGATTTACAAGGAGACACAGAAACACCAACTGGACAAATTGAAAAAGTGGACAAGTCAAAGGAAGAAGAAATTTATGAACATTTTAGCATACATCCTCTCCATTCGAAAGAAGTTATGGGAGACAATTTTGATCTCTTTCAGATGAAGAAAGCAAAAGGAAATCCCGTGAGTGTATGGGAGGAGAGCTTGGAAGCTCGATGTTTTCCCCAGCTGTTTCCTAAAGGAAAAGGAGGACGATACGATGAACGTCCAGAACAGATTCCAGCTTCAGAGTATCGAACTACAAGACTATATGCTGAAGATCCCAGATTTCGACAAAGTATTCCTTATTTGTTCCATCTTTTATTTGAAAGCGACTTGTCTGCACTGTCTTATGCAGTAAATCACATTTTAAAAAGTGGAGTACATTTACAAAATGTGTCTGCTAAGGATTTTATGGAGAAAGTGCAGCACCGAGATGATCATTTGGAAACACAACTGATCAATCTGATGGCTTGTCAGCGTGGGACAAATGAATATTGGTACCGACGCCATGGTGAACTAAAATGCATGTTACGCAATTTAGGAACACCAACATGGTTCCTTACCCTAAGCTGTGCCGAGTACGCTTGGGATGATTTACTGGATTTTCTACGAGAGGCCAATTCAAACATTAAAAACATCGAATACAAGACAGCAGGAGAACTGTGCTCATTGGATCCGGTTAATGTTTGCAGATATTTCAATCATAGATTTGAGGCTATGATATCCTTCATCTGCAATAAAAAAAATCCACCCCTTGGAGAAGTAGTGGATTTCTTTTGGAGAAAAGAGTACCAGGCAAGAGGTGCTCCTCATATTCATATGCTGCTGTGGATCAAGGATGCCCCAAAGTTTGGAACAGATACTGATGAAGCAGTGTTATCTTACATTGAAGAATATGCAACATGTGCTATACCTAAAAGCACAGAAGAGAACAAGTTAAAGGAGCAAGTTCTACGTTTCCAAAGTCATCGGTGTGGAAAATACTGTCGACGGAAATACAAGAGCAAAGAAAAATACTACACTAAATGTCGATTTGGATTTCCTAGACCTGTTCTTTCAAATGGAAGAGTCAACAGTTTTATGTCAGCTGTGAGACATAGTTTCACAAGAAAATCACCTAAGAATACCTACAACCTTAAAAGAAAAGAAGAATCAAAAAATATAAATGACTACAACCCAGTCATTTTATCCATGTGGAACGCTAACATGGATATACAGTATGTTGCTGACAATTCCATTGCTGTTGCTCGATATGTAACGTCTTACATTACGAAATCAGAAAAAACAGAATTGAAGGAAATGTGGGAAGAGATTTCTCACGAGAAGACTGTCAGTAAGAAGCTGTACAGTTTCAGTTTGAAGATGTTATCGCATCGAGAAATTGGATCCTACGAATGTTCAGATAGGTTATCTTCTGCAAGTCTCTACTCGAAGTCAAGAAGAATAATTTGGGCAAGTTTAGGCCTTGCAGCAATGAGAAATCGGGTACTGAAATCTGTTGGAGAAATTGAATATTTGGCTGAGAATGACCCAGAAAGTACAGATATATTGAAAACAAACATGTTGGACACATATTATCCCAAGAGAAGTCATCATCTGGAGAACATGTGTCTGTATGAAGTGTTACAGAACTACATTTATTCACGGAAAGCTGCAGAAGACATCAACAGTGGAAAATATAAAGTTGTTGGTGAAGAAGGATGTTTGGTGAAGCAAACCAAAGGAAGTTTGATAAATCACCGGAAGCTGAGTTGCGACACTACCGACAAGAAAGAATTTTACTACTTGGCTCTTTTACAGTTGTTTAAACCATGGCGTACAGAGGATGAACTACTGGGAGAATTCCAGAGCTATGAAGATTCTTTTAATGCTTGCAAAGACAGCATACAATGCAGTACATTCTCAACTTATCTGCAAATGTTAAATGAAGAAATTGAACAGGAAACTACAATTGCAGCAGAAATAGCTAGAGACAGTTCTCAGGACAGCCAAAGTTCAGGAACATACAGTCAAGATCCCCTAGGACAACCAATCGTTGAAAATGAAGCATCAATAGCCATGAATGAAGTGGAAACGGCTATGAATCAAGGTCAAGAAGAATTTATAGACTTAGAAAATTTGGAAAGACAACTGAATCAAGAGCAGCAACAAATTTATGAAGAGATCAAAAACAAAATTGATCACGGATTTCTACATATCAAAAAAGAGTGCTCATGCACATCATTTCATCCAATCAGGATGTATGTAAGCGGACAAGCTGGCACTGGAAAAAGTTTCCTAATTAAAGTCATCAGAAGCTACCTAAAGCAAAAAACGGATTCTACTTTGTCTTGTGTGGTTACTGCTCCAACTGGGTTAGCAGCATATAACATAAAAGGAATCACCTTACATCGTTTGCTAATGTTACCAGTGGAGCATGAGAACAAAATACAATTCAACAAGCTAACTGGAGAAGCATCCTTGGAAGTTTCAAGAGTATTGAAGAAGATGCAAGTTCTCATTATTGATGAGGTGAGCATGGTATCAAACTTAATGCTTGCCTTTGTGCATTTAAGAATGCAGCAAATTTTGAAGACAGACTATGACGTGTTATTTGGTGGAAAACACGTCATAGTTTTTGGGGATCTTTTGCAACTTACTCCAGTTAAAGGACAACCAGTGTTTAATACTGTGACACATGAAGACACGAAGAAGTCATTGGGAAGCATTGGAAATACAAATATTTGGTCCTTCTTTGAGTACAAGGAACTTACAACTAATATGAGGCAAGCAAACGATGAAGAATATGGAAGTATTCTGAAAGATATCAGGATTGGACTACTCACAGAAGTTGGGAAAAAAGCATTACAGAGTCGGCTGCTACATAATTTATTTCCAAAGGAAGAAATAGTTGCAGAGAAAATATACAAGAATATTGCAGAAAACAAAAGTGTCATCTGCTTAATGCCAACTCTACGTGAATGCTCAATATTTAATGAGGAGCTTTTGAAATTGGAAAAGGAAGACATCAGGAAATTGGAAGCAGTGGACAAAATTGAGGATGGAAGAATTACTGTCACAGTAACAGGCAAACTGAAAAATAAATTGGACTCACTAGAGAAGAACATCTCCAAAACAGCAGGATTAGAAAAAAATCTATATGTTTGCATGAACTGTAGAGTGTTTTTAAGGAGAAATTTGGATGTTGAGAAAGGCTTAGTGAATGGAGCGATGGGAAGAGTTGTGGGTTTTATTAATTATCAGAAAAAAGAAGGAATTGAATGTTTACAGATAAAATTTGATCAGATAGATGAAGTTAAAGATATTTGTCGTTGTACAGTTCGTTTTATGCTTGTGAAAGACTTATATGTACGTAGGAAGCAGTTTCCGTTTTCACTAGCATATGCTGTAACTATCCACAAGTCTCAAGGATTGACTGTAGATTGTGCATTTGTGAACATTGGTTCAACTGTGTTCAAAGAAGGTATGGCATATGTAGCTTTGTCACGAGTCAAAACATTATCAGGTTTATTCATGATAGACTTTGATGACTCAAAAGTTAGTGCTGATACAAACTGTGTAAAGGAGTATAATAGATTAAGAAGAAGCTATGCTCCTCATTTAGGTCAGTATCCTGTGTTGGAGAAACGTGTAGTTTCTCGTAAAAGGAGAAATGAGAATATCTGTAATGAAGATATAGAGAAGAGGAAAAAAAAGAGGAGTGATGTAATTGCAAGCAAAAAGAAAAAGGAAAATGAAGAACAGGTTGTAGGATGTCATTTTGAAAATAGCTCTGGTGTCAACTGCTACGCAAATGTAGTGCTGAATGTTGCATTTTATCTGGAAAGTTTGCAAGAGCAGATAATAGTAAATCAGGGAAAAAGATTCTGTTCAGAGCTGAGTCTCCTTTTTCAAAAGCTGAGTAAAGATAAAACTCAAATAGAAAGTGCTACTGACATTAGAAAACTTTTAGATGTATGTTCAGGACGAACACAGTTTTCACAAAATGAACAGCAAGATGCACACGAATTTTTGATGTATTTTCTTCAGGTAGTGGAAGAAGAAGGAGTTCCCATTGACATTTTTTTTGGTCTCTCTTATAAATGGGAACATAGTTGTGATAATTGTTATAATATATGTGGCTCTATTGTTGATAATGAAAGGTTTATTTATTTGACATTGCCAGAGAGTAAAACAGTCACTTTTGCAAAATTAGTTAAAGATGCTAATCATAGCATGAAATGTGGTGAGTGTAATTCTGACATGTTTTCAACATTAATTTTAAGGGAATACGGACAGTATGTAATTTTAATGATGCAACGATGTAGAGCTGATGGTTCAAAATTGGATACTTTAATAAAGAAGTTTACAGGACAGCAATTATCAATTTCAGGAAAAACTTTTGTAACTGTTGCAATAATTTTCCATGATGGACCTACTGTTACTTCTGGACATTACACAGTTTATCTAAAATGTGAAAAAGGCTGGACACTGTGTAATGATTCCCAATTGATTTTCAAACAACGTTTGCCTTTTGATTTAGCAAATTCCTATCTAATCTTCCTGAAACCTAAATTTTAGAGAGACTTGGCAAGATCTGGACAAAATAATTTTACCATTTTACTGGATTACCATTGCAATTTTGTAGAAAAAATATTTTTAAAATTATCATTTGGCCTAAAGGAAAGATAACCAATTGTAATGTGGACTTTTTTAATTTTTAATGCAATTTTGAAAAACCAATAATTTATAGATAATCGGTAACTTCTGCACATTTTAAATTTTGGAATGCTATTGGACTGCCATTGGAAATTTTTTCAAAAATGATTTAAAAAATTACTATTTGGCCATGTGGAAAAGTAAGCAATTCTATTGTGGACTAAATAAATTATTCAAAAAAATTTCGTGAACCAAAATGTTACAGAGAATCGGTGAGATCTGGACAGATTAAACTTTAGAATTTTAATGGATTTCCCTTGGAAATTTAGTCCAGGAAAAAAAAAAAAATACTATTTGGCCTAAAGGAAATAAAATCAGATGTATTTTGGAGTTATTTGAGATGTAATATTGTGATTATACTTCTGAAACAAACATATCAGACGGTATTTTAAAGAAATAAGTATTGTTTTTAGATGATATTTTTTTAGAATAATATGCATTTCTGTAATGATAAGTTTAAGTGAGAAGAGATTCTGGGCTTTTTTAATACAATCTTTGAGATTGTTATTTTTTTTTGCCCGCTGTAAAATGATGAATGCAATTGCTTTCACAATTTATAGTGAAATGCAATATATTCTGAAAACAGCAAAAATAAGGCAAAAATATTTTTTTGAAAAAAATGTAAATATGTATACTGTATTATAAATTGTTAAAAAAATATTAATACTTTTTTTTTTTTTTCAGATCGATATAGAAAATTTTCGAAAACTACAACCATTTTTAAAACTATTTTTTAAAAAAACAAATGAATAAATATTTTTTTGAGTGAGTATGGTAAGTCAATAATAATAATTGTAGTCTCTCAAGGACCTTGTAATGTGATAATTGATTTTTAGTGTTTTTTTTAAAAAATAAAAAAAAGGTACGCGCACCGTACGCGTACGGTAAAAAAAAAAAAAAAAAGGTTTTAAAAAACATATGTAAAAAAAAGATGAAAGATAAGGTTGCTCTTAAAAGAACCGTTGTGTTCATGCAGGGACAGAGGAAAGGAAGCATGGGAAAATCATTCAAAGCTACAAATGTGCTGATCTATTTTGTTGTTCACTAGGGAAACACTGGTCTCCCTATGACAAATTAGACCTTTACAAAATGTGCAATGAATATCAACCTTCCGAAATCGAAGGTTCATTTCCAGAGGGCCAGCAAAAGGAGATTCTCCCCCCACAGATGAAGGGCTCACCTGACCTGCAGAAGAAGGAGTCAGCCCTGCAGATGATGGTCCAGGCTGAGCTGCTGTGGATGTACTGGCTCGTCTTTCTGAAGAGTTACCTCCAAAAAGATGACCATGTGTCCTTCCGTGTACATCCTGGAGGTGCCTCTTCATGGTGTGATTCCCAAAGGAATACTTCCTGTTAGGATTACCTCTAGAAAGTACACGCTTACACAGACAGCAAGTAACTAAGGGTGCATTCACCTTTTGCTGGCCTTCTGGAAAAGTAAAATAATCCCAAACATAAGAAGGCTTTTGTTTCCTCGATCTCTGCCTCAAGACAGTGCTGCTGGTGCTAGGCTCACTCTCAGAAGAGCTCTGCTGTTCTGCCATCGTATCCCAAAGACAAACCAGCTCCTTCTCCCAAGGGATCACAAGCAGAAATGAGGGGAATGGGTGTGGTGTAGGAGAGTTCTAGAACTGAAAGTAGTTTCAACCAATCAAAAGTTGTGTTTCAAGATCACATGACCTACCGTACGCTTACGGTACGCTTACGGTACGCTTACGGCAAAAAGTACGCGTGCGCGTAAAAAAGACACGCGCTTCCGCGCATGCGCATAACAGTCACTCCCCGGCACTTCCGCGTAACGTGCGCGTGTGGCGTAAGCGCGCACGCGTCCCACGCGCAGTACGCGCGGCTACGCAAATTGCGTAACTATACGCAAGCAGCGTAGATAGATTACGGACGTTGCGTAAACCGTACGCTTACCGTGAGCTTACGGTACGCGTACTAAAAAAAAAAAAAAAAAAAAAAAAAAAATCTGGTAATAAATTTTACGTTTATTTTAAAAAATATATTAAAAAAAAATATTTAAGGATTTTAAAAATTTAAGCATAGTCTTTATAAAATGAAAGAAAATTAAATTAAAAATATGTTTGAAAAAAATGAAGAATAAAAAAAAAATTAGCATTTAAAAAACCTTGCAAATTCACTGAAAAAACCATGGGTTACACACACGTTATAGTTAGGAATTAGCATTTAAAAAACCTTGCAAATTCACTGAAAAAACCATGGGTTTCACACACGTTATAGTTAGGAATTAGCATTTAAAAAACCTTAGAAATTCACTGAAAAAACCATAGGTTTCACACACGTTATAGTTAGGAATTAGCATTTAAAAAACCTTAGAAATTCAGTGAAAAAACCATAGGTTTCACACATGTTATAGTTAGCTGGACATTTTACTCGTAAAAAACCAATGAAATTGCCCCGTTATAGTTAGTTCAGCTAACTATAACTCACGCGCCCGCAATGCACTGCTGATGACGTCACATATTACATCACTCATGACATGGTCAGTGACATCACTCATGACATCACTGATGACATCTCAAATGACATCACTGATGACCTCACTGATGACATCATCCAGTGAATGTGTGTTTTTCTGAAAATTAAATATGTTTTATATATGTATATCTCAAGGTCGATGGAAGAATAAATGGGTATATAAGTGTCTAAATGGATGATTTGTTTTTAAAAAATTGATTGTGTAACTGACTGATTAAGTGTATCTCTCACTTTGTGTATAAGTGGCTGCATGGGTTGGTGAGTAGCTACATGGGTGTCTATATAGGTTAGTAGTTGTTTTTTTGAGTATCAGTCTGAGTGTCTGTATGGTTCGGTGGGGGGTATTACGTAGTGCATAGGTGCATGAATGAGTGACTCACTGTTTGTATGTGTTGAAGACAGCATGTGTGCAGGACTGTATGGGTGGATGAGTGTGTGTATGGGTGTGTTAGTGAGTGAATGACTGTCCCAATAGTGTCTTCAGGAGTAACTACATATGTTTTAAACTAGTATATGTGACTATTGGTGTATATATGTGAGTATATGTGAGAGGGACAGATTGAAAGAGTTCCTGTATGAATAAGTATGTGTTTCTATAAGTGATTGTTTAAAAGACTAAGTATGTGTAAGTTTCCGTAGAAGTAAGTGTGGTGGTGTGTGTATAACTGTATATGCAGGTGAATGTATGTTTGATTCTTTATTAGCATGAGTGACTATGTGTGTGAGTAACTCTATGGATGAGTGGCATTATGTAACAGGATGTATAGGTGTATGAGTACATATGATGAGTGAGTACATGTATGAGTGACTGTATAGGACTGTTGGTGAATGAGTGGATGTGTATGTGGATCTTAGAATTACTGAAGAGGTTGTTGTAACTGGTATTGGTATGTCCATTGTTTTGAAAATTTTAGTCTCTATTTTTGAATGTGTGTATCAAAGCTTATATTAAGGTGAGAGGAGGTCTGCCACTCTATCACAAGGATGATGTCATCAGTGAGGTCATCAGTGATGTCATTTGAGATGTCATCAGTGATGTCATGAGTGATGTCACTGACCATGTCATGAGTGATGTAATATGTGACGTCATCAGCAGTGCATTGCGGGCGCGTGAGTTATAGTTAGCTGAACTAACTATAACGGGGCAATTTCATTGGTTTTTTACGAGTAAAATGTCCAGCTAACTATAACATGTGTGAAACCTATGGTTTTTTCACTGAATTTCTAAGGTTTTTTAAATGCTAATTCCTAACTATAACGTGTGAGAAACCTATGGTTTTTTCAGTGAATTTCTAAGGTTTTTTAAATGCTAATTCCTAACTATAACGTGTGTGAAACCCATGGTTTTTTCAGTGAATATATATATATATATATATATATATATATATGCATGTATATTATCTACTGGCGGTCGCCAGTAGATAGTTATAGTTAGGACCGTGTTTCCATAGGAAATCCGCAACATTCTATTTGGAATAACTTTGCCGCCGATTGACGAATCCTCGCGAAATTCTCAAAATAGGTGGGGCGCTCCGCTCTGCTCCTACCCTGAAAGTCTCGGGGGGATTCATCAAGCGGGGGCTGAGAAAAAGGGGGGGTTGAACAGAATTACTTGAAATTTGGCAGAGAGGTAGCCCTCAGGTCAGGGATGTGCCTTTTGAAGGTCTCGTGTAAATCTGTTCAGTATTTCCTGAGAAAATAGCATTTAAATCAATATATTTATCTATGGGCGCGCTCCGAGCGCGTACCGTAAGCTTACCGTACGCGCACGCCACCGTGCACGAGCGCGATTCTGATTGGTTGTTAGATCTCAGTAAACATTCGAATCGGTCGAAATCAGGAAGTGTCGGCCGCCATTTTGTCTCCCGCAGTCTGAGGGGGTGAAAAACAAAGGTGGAGAATGTGAAAAGGGGGCAGGGTGGACAGTTCCTGACCCCCTAGCCTTTGTCAGGGGGTCCCAGAAGGACCCCCAAAGGCAAAAATTAATTTGAATTTTTTTTTCAAAAAATCGCCGAATGCGCGCAGCGTACGCGCATGGCGTAAACGGAGAAATTCCGCGAGGAGAAGTTCCGCAAACTTCGCGTAACTATTCCGCGATTACGCGTACTGTACGCGCACGGCTAAAAAAAAATTTAAAAAAGGAAAGCTTAAAAAAAAATACAAAAAATTGTAAGGTAATGTTGGCTCTTAAAAGAGCCGTTGGGTTAATACAGGGATGGAGGAAAGAAAGAATGGGAATATTATGAGCATCTACAAACGTGCTGGTCTATCTTATTGTTAATAAGGGAAACACTGGTCTCCCCAAAAACGATAAGACCACAACACGTTGTACACCTCATTGAAACCCTCCGAAATCGAGGGTTAATGTCCAGAGGAGCAGAAGAAGGTGATGCTCCCACCTCAGAGGAAGGGCTCAGCTGAGCTGCCGATGATGTACTCGGCTGAGCTTCTGAGGTTGGGCTCTGGTGACTTACTGAAGAGTTTTCTCCAGTATGTCGAGCAAAGGTCCTGGGATGTTTATCCCTAAGGTGTCTCATCATAGAGTGATTTCCAAAGGAATACTTCTTCCTTGGATTTCCTCTAGATAAAACACGGTCACAAAGTGTGCAAGTGACCAATGGAGCATTGACCTTTTTCTGCCCCTCTGGAAAAGTAAAATACTCCCACACAAAAGAATCCTTTTGTTTCTTCCTTCTCTGTCTGATGATGGTGCTGCTAGGCTCACTCTCAGAAGAGGTCTGTTGCTCTGCCATTGTATCTCAATGTCAATTCAGCTCCTTCTCCTAGGGGATCTCAAGCAGTAATGAGGGGAATGGGTGTGGTGTGGGAAGTTTCTGGAACTGAAAGTAGTTTCAACCAATGAAAAGTGTTCTTTGTGGATCACATGACCTACCGTGCGCGCTCCGGAAGCTTACGGTACGCGCTTGTAAACAAGTACGCAAGTACGCATGCGCAAATGTGACGCTTACGGAGCGCTTACGGAGTGCGTACGTAAGACGCACTCGCGCATGCGCATTACACGCCCCTGCGTAACCGCAACATTGCTTCCGCGCAACGCGCATGCGTGTACGCGTACGTCACGTACGTATCACGTAAGCGCACTGTACTTATGATGTACGGAGCGCGTAGCGTCAGCTTACCGTACGCGCATCGTATCACGTAAGCGCACCGTACTTATGATGTACGGAGCGCGTAGCGTCAGCTTACCGTACGCGCACGGAAAAAAATGCATTAAAAAAAAAATTAACCATTCCATAATGCAGGATATAGTACATATATTATTTTATACAGAGGTTTACCAAAAATCTCAAAAAAAATTTGCATTTAAAAAACCGTACAAATTCACGGAAAAAAACATAGGTTTCACACACGTTATAGTTAGGAATTAGCATTTAAAAAACCTTGCAAATTCACTGAAAAAACCATAGGTTTCACACATGTTATAGTTAGCTGGACATTTCACTCGTAAAAAACCAATGAAATTCCCCCGTTATAGTTAGTGCAGGCAACTATAACTCACGCGACCGCAATCCTCTGCTGATGATGTCAGATATTACATCACTGATGACATATGTGTCTTTGTGAAACATAAATATTTGTAATATATGTATAGCTAAAGATACAGTATTAGCATCAACAGAGGATTGAGTTATAGTTGCCTGCACTAACTATAACAGGGGAATTTCATTGGTTTTTTACGAGTGAAATGTCCAGCTAACTATAACATGTGTGAAACCTATGGTTTTTTCAGTGAATATATATACATATATATATATTCAACGACAATCGCTATTCCAAACCTCCTGGCCGGCGAGAGGAAAGCACACAAACCCACAGATATGTTGGCAGAGATGTTTTATTCTTCCAAAGACCTCATTCGTGACGCGTTTCGAGCAACAATTGCCCTTGATCTCACAATAACACATATATATATATATATATATATACGACCATGCAATACAAATGTATGTGCAGTGTTCTGATACACAGGTCAGAACTGTTTATATGGCAGTTGTTTGGTCTGATTGTCAAAAGACATGGACCTGCCAAATACCAGAGGTCTAACTTGGCATTAATGCACCTCATGATGCATTTCTATGCCTATAAAGTAAGAGCTCTTTTGAATGTGGGTCTAAGATTAACAATGTCTGAAATAATCCATATGCCATAGTCTAAAGTTTTTCACCTCACAAGATGGAGACATTCTCCTACAGCATCATCATAAAACGATAATTGAATAACCATAAAAGGTCAATGCTGATAGTGAGCCCCTCTCAAACCATAAAGCAATCTCTTGCCTCCCATTCAGAGATGAATTACTTATACCTTCAAAAGGTGAGAAACAATGAGTTATCTACCCACCTTCAGCACCACAACACATTAAGGGTCTTCCTGCTATGGAACAGAGACCACCCTTATGAGTGTTAAGGAACTGTGAGGAGATGATTACCCTAATGATTACCTGGAAAAACACTCATCTCAATGGACCAGGCCAAGAGTGCTTTCCAGCAGAAGGATCCAGTAAATACTGATAGTAAAGTTTGGATCACTTGGTGGCCTGAGTGATTCCCTTGATGTTGCTTTGATGCTGTGAATTGTGGCTGTGCCTATTTGCTGCTCATTTTTTAACTGTAATCTACTTGTGCAGTACAAACACTGACTGAGGTTAATATAGATTCGACTAGGATCTGAGGAGGTACTGTTCCAATTGTTAAGGCTACAAATTATGTCATTATCTTGCCATTGGCAGAAGAGGGTATCCTCTACTTTCCAATGCCTTTCTTATGTTCTCCTCTCACCAAGACAAGAGGCAAAGTCTGTCATCTCTCAGGTCTATGGTAATAGGTTTTGTGATGTCAGTTCCTTTACAATATGCAGGATAAACGGTAAGAACTTGATTCCTAATATATCTTGGACTGCAATTCTTTTGTGTGTTAAAACTGCAAGTTTGTTCCTATTAATCAAGCTGAAGAACAGCCAATGCACTTGGAAAGAATGACCAGGCCTTGTTACCTAGCAACCCCATCAGTGCTGGGATAGAGTGGCCGATCCAGCTACTCTGGCCAGACATGTAAGCCAGCAGGTCCAGTGAAAAATGGCGTTGACCGCTAGGCGATGGGCGTAGGTATCCCACCCAGGTAGTGAAAATCATATTTTGGAAACATTTACTTCTTGTTCCCACCCCAGAAGCAATGAACTGTTTAATTTCAAATATGGCACAGTCCTGTTTCCAACCAAAATCGGTTTGCCCCTGTTTTTTGGACTAAGGTTTGGGCTGGGTGCCCTTTTCAGCTGCCCCTTGCTCAGTGAACTGGTTATGTGAAAGTAGCTTGGTTTGATCACGTAAAAATACATATCACAAAAGTGGGTTCAATGATGTTACAAAAGCCCCCGCAACCCCTGCGGTGCGGGGGTCTGAACTCTGTCCCTCTCCTGGACTGGCAGGACCCTGGCGTGAGAGCTCCAGACTGGGTCCAGAGCATGGGGGCCCCCTGCATGTAGTTTGCAGGCCCCCCCCTCAAGTTTTGTTACGCCACTGAGTGGGTTAATGTTCCCATAGAGCAAAATTAATCAGAGCGAGGCATAACCTGCCTTTGTACAGGTACTGTATGCCAAGGAGCTGTTAATCCAGCTTAATAATACATCCAGGAGCTCCATTAAAAAATTGAACATGAAACTAATGCTAAATAGTGAACCATGTCACACCAGGTTTATGCTGGTGATGCATTCATCAGGTACAAAAATTAAGTTCAATGATCTTCTTCTCAATGTTGGAAAGATGAGATTGAAATACCAGAAGAAAATCAGCAGGATATTCGACCGGAATATTTACACCACAATATTGTCTGACCATAATATAGTGGTCAAAACATTGCAACTACAAATATATTGTAGACATACATATCAAGGTAAACTGATTGTTTAGTTTGTTAGAATAAAATCTAAGTTAGAAACGTGTTGCTGTAATGTGTTTTTTTAATTATAATATTGTGGTTTCTTGTGTTATGTTCTTTTGGCTTTGCTATTAATTATTATTTAATAACCCAGTAGCAACATTTCATTTATTTACGGATTGGGTACGTTTATTGGTGGAATGGGTGGTTGATGTTTTTGAAGAACATATGAAGAATCAATCAATCAATCAATCAGGGGAACTTGTAAAGCGCGCTACTTACCCGTGAGGGTCTCAAGGCCCTGGGGGTGGGGGGGGGGTGCCTCTACCGCTCGAAGAGCCAGGTCTTGAGGAGTCTTCTGAAGACGAGTAGGTCTTGGGTCTGTCGTAGGTGGGTTGGGAGGGTGTTCCAGGTTTTGGCGTCGAGGTAGGAGAAGGATCTGCCGCCGGCGGTCGTTCGTTGGATGCGGGGGACGTCTTCGAGGGCGAGGCTGGTGGAGTGGAGCTGGCGGGTGGGGGTGTAGAAGCTGAGTCTGCTGTTCAGGTAGGCTGGTCCGGCATTGTGGAGTGCTTTGTGTGCATGGGTGAGGAGCTTGAAGGTGATCCTCTTGTCGTTGGGGAGCCAGTGCAGGTCTCTCAGGAGGGGGGTGATGTGGCTGTGGCGGGGGGCGTTGACGATCAGTCGGGCGGAGGCGTTTTGGATGCGTTGTAGCCGCAGTTGGTGTTTGGCTGGGATCCCTGCATAGAGTGCGTTGCCGTAGTCCAGTCTGCTGCTGACGAGGGCCTGTGTCACTGTTCTTCTTGTTTCAGTCGGGATCCATTTGTAGATCCGGCGGAGCATGCGTAGGGTGTTGTAGCAGGAGGAGGAGACGGCGTTGACTTGTTTGGACATGGAGAGGGAGGAGTCGAGGATGAATCCTAGGTTGCGTGCGTGGTCGGTTGGTGTCGGTGCTGTCCCCAGAGCGGTCGGCCACCAGGAGTCGTCCCAGGCTGAGGGGGTGGGCCTGAGTATGAGGACCTTCATCTTGTCCGAGTTTAGTTTCAGGCGGCTGCTCCTCATCCAGTCGGCGATGGCCTTCATGCCCTCGTGAATGTTGGTTTTGGCGGTGTGAGGGTCCTTGGCGAGGGAGAGGATGAGCTGGGTGTCGTCGGCGTAGGAGATGATGTTGAGGTTGTGGTGGCGGGCCACTTGTGCGAGGGGGGCCATGTAGATGTTGAACAGTGTCGGGCTGAGGGATGAGCCCTGGGGGACTCCGCAGATGATGTCGGTGGCTTCTGACCGGAAAGGAGGGAGGCGGACGCTCTGGGTTCTGCCGGAGAGGAAGGACGTGGTCCAGTCAAGGGCCTTCTCTTGGATTCCGGCTTCTTGGAGGCGTGTCTTTAGGGTGCGGTGGCAGACCGTGTCGAATGCGGCTGACAGGTCCAGGAGGATGAGGGCTGATGTCTTGCCGTTGTCCAGTTGGCGTCTGATGTCGTCTGTGGCGGCGATGAGGGCTGTCTCGGTGCTGTGGTTTCGTCTGAATCCGGATTGGGACGGGTCCAGGATGCTGTTGTCTTCGAGGTGGCGGGTCAGTTGAATGTTGACGATTTTCTTGATGACCTTTGCCGGGAACGGGAGCAGGGAGATGGGTCGGAAGTTCTTGAAGTCCTTGGGGTCCGCCTTGGGCTTTTTGAGGAGGGCGTTGATTTCGGCGTGCTTCCAGCTTTCCGGAAATGTTGCTTTTTCGAAGGAGATGTTGATGGCCTTCCGTAGTTGGGGTGCGATGGCCGCGTCTGCTTTGTTGAATACGTGGTGTGGGCATATTAATTAATGCTAATTGAGTAATATATTCATTCTATAATCTTTTAAATTGCTAATTTTTTTATTACATGGATAATTGTTTTTTAATTCATTTTATTTTCCGGTTTTGGAGTTTATTGGGGATTTGTGTAGGTAATATTGTAATGAAAATACATATAATAATTAAATTATATTACTTATTTTAATGTTAAATTGCTAAATTAGGTACTTACATGTTTAATTATTTTAAGTTATTTAATTCATTTTTGTTTTGGGTTTTGGAATATATGTGGGATTTCAGTGTATAGTTTTATTTTATTGATATATTTTTTAAATCGTTTTAAATGCTCTATTTACACCTTGGGGGTATTATTTAATGTATTCATTTATTGATAATATTTATTTTAATTAATAAAACATATGTAAAAGGTATATAATCCATTCATTGATTTATGATAATTCTAATGTATTCAATTGAAATATAATTTATTTTTCTAGATGTTATGTGAATTTTTCAAAAATTTTGAATTAATATTTTTATTTTGTTGTATTGTTTCTCTACATATTAAATATGGCATATTAAATTGGATACACATGAAGGATTTTTTGAACATTTATACCTTTTCAATTAAAATTAATACAACAATTACATAATAAACAGAAATGTAACTATTCAGTAAACATGTATAATTTTAAAGCAATATATCAAATATTACTTTACGGGTTCTTAATTTATATATTTTGGGGTTTTTTGTATAGTTTTATTGGCTTTTTCAAATATACAGGAACAGTATTGGACCAAATAGCATATTACAACTTCAATTGCAAGCAGATCATGCAAGAAAAACCAACTCCCTCTCGCTCCACGCCCTCTCAGGCTTAAAGCACATACATGTAACTCACCTCGGTTATAGATCTTGTTTGTTAGGATATTTGAGTGTTTTTATTGTCAATATTTTCCTTACAAAATTATAGCTCGGATCTCTCAATCCCCCAAATATAAGCACTTCATCAATGTTATTTAGACTGAAGTTAAAATAGCAACCCCCCCAAACATATGCACTTTTCCCAAAGTTTGTTCTAACAGAGTTGAAATAGTAATCTGACCAGCCTATATATACACACTTCCCCCAATGTTATGTGTTCTGGAGTTAGAACAGTAAATTTACTCCTGTAAAAATATGCATGTTCCATAATGTTAGTTGGACTGGAGTTAGAATAGTAAATCTGACACCCCACACTCCAACATATATGATCTCCTCCCTCAAACTGTACATTACGAGTTTTTAATTTACAGATATCATTTGTTAGGATATCACAGTGTTTTAAGGGTTGATACTTTCATACATATTTGTGGATTAGCAGTTTGAATATTGAGTCTCGCCCCCTAAATGTATGCATCTGGCACAATATTTGTTGTACTGCAGTTAATAAGCTGCTCCCCCACTAATTAAATGGACTTTCCTCAATGTTTGTTGGACCTGAGTTTAAATAATTCACAAGTCCTTCCAAAAGTACATGCACTTTCTCCAATGTTAGTTGGAGTAGAGATTGAATGGTAAATCAGACCAAAATTTAGATAGTTGATTTTGCAAACAAAAATATTGGATCCCTCCAGCTCCCCTTTCTGCTAATGAATTCTGGAACAAAAGAGATATTCCCACACTTGACTGAAAAGAAGTACCACTGATCCTCTATGTCGACCTTTCTTGAAAAGGTATGGCTTCCTTACAAATGGGAAGGCATCAAGTTTAGCGGACATCCTGATGCTTTCCTTATACTTCGGAATTTTGTGTGGAAATGTCTCATCAGTCTTCTCTCACAGACTAGAAATTGTGACCATCTACTATTTCTAGTGAAAGGAAGTCTGACTGGGGTTCAAGAGTAAGTGGCCTTTATTTTGATCTGAGCCCAAGAGTGATCCTCAGTATTTTTCTTTCTCTTCGATTACAGTCTATTTATATACTTCTAATGATGTCTCACGCATGTTTTCTCTTGGGTTGTATTTCTTTCACCATTTGCACTCTAAATTAAATATATTTTGCTTAAGTGTCTTTGTATATTAAGAGTACCATGTTCGGAATGAATGTTATGGATTCTGGGCCATAAATACAGACTTGAATAAATTGCTGCACCTGTCCGGTTTCTCATCATCATCATAATCTTTATTTGGGTTGTAAAACCATAAAAGATACATACCTATTCTTCCTTGGCAGTGGAGCCCATGATACAGTTAACTCAAGTAAAAGTAGATATTTAATACAACAGGTTCAAATGGACAAGTATCACGTACTGAGAATTGTAAACACCGAGGAAATCACTAAGATGAAACATTTCTATGTGTGTACTCAATTAAAAATCAAGTAAAAAGATAAAACAGGAATAAAGTGCGAGTGCAATAATGACTAACAATGTCCACAATTTAAAAAGATTTTGATACAAACTTTGAGAAGGAAGTTAAAAACAGGATCCTGGGGATTAAAGTCCGGTTTATCATTAACTCTATTAACCCCTTGAGTGCCCATGACGAGATGGTCTCGTCATGGGCCGCGGTTGCGCTGTGCCCATGACGAGACTATCTCGTCATGAACCCCGCCCGCTAATTCAACGCCCGGCACAGGGCGGGGAAAGGGCAGGGCACACAAGGGGTTAAGCAGGAACATGGATTATAAAGATTGAAAGTGCATTGTTATGTATGCGGTGTTCACTGTTCTGTGCCCCTCTTTTCACAATAGCAAGCTAAGTGAGAGCCTGAGAACTGACCATACTACCCTAGCAATACCCAAATATTCCCTGGTGAAACAATAGTGTAAATGTAACATTTTCAATGTGCTACAATAAGTGTGATGATAGTGTGGTAGCCTGGTAGAATGAGCATGCGTGGGATGGCATGCTGAATGGATGGAATGTTGAATGGGCAAACCATTAGAATGCTCGTATGTAGGGGCAGTTGTTGGAGAGACCAGCGGAGATTCCAGCCCCATATTCGCTCCATCCTAATCATATCAATAAAGTTTTTTTGGTACAAACTAACAGTGTAGCGAGCATTACTTCAGATAGGATATTCAATGGAATAGCTAAAAGGACGAAGTACATGGATTGTACTTAAAAACATTTGATTTGTGGATATAAGAAACAATCATATTTAAAAATACGTACACTAATATCTTGTCTAAGTTCTTGGCAGACAGGCATAGCCATGCTGTCTATATTCAGGCATATCAAGATCACAAATGTTCATAATCAACATAAGCATATTCAAACATTATTTGGAATTTGTTACTTTCATTAATATAAAAGAAATGCTGGTGGAAGGGCAAGGAGAGTGGAGGTGGCCACAGATGCAGAAAAAAACAGAAGGGGCATAACATGTTTGCACACTTTCCTTATTTTTATATGCAATTGGCACAGAACCTTTACCTGCAGCTATAGCTTGAAAGTGTAAGCAATGTATAGTTTAGACCACAAACTTGGGTGAGAAAGAACTAGTGTTAGGAGAACATTTTCTTATCGGGACATGTGAGTTAATTTGCTCTATTATAAAGTTATGCAATCAAGATGGAAATGAGAAACTGATTCTCCTGTCATAAACTATGTTTCATGAAAAGGAGTTGATGAATGCCCATATTAGACGCCTAGGAATCCACTGTTTTACCTGAAGCTAAGCCCTGTACAAAACTGACAGTGGACACCTAAAAAAAGCATTTGTTCATAAGGACAAAGACTAAAATCTCCCTACGTGTTCCTCTTTATCTGTTCCTAAAACTTACTTTGATGAACTGTAAATGTTGGCTGTGAAATTGTTATAAATGGGTTCCTGGTTGGCTAAGGTATGCACCCAGGCAGGCAGGACCACCACTCTTGTCAGGATAAGTTATATATGTAATAGGATATAACCTGTGCTCTCCCTCTGGTAGTTTGCCACAGAGCAGTCAGGCTTATCTACAAAGGGATTGTGTAAAGAATTTGTGCAAAACACACACACACACACACACACACACAGTAAAACAATGAATACACCACAAAAAGACTTCACACAGGTTTGGAAAAATAGAGTATATTTATGTGAGCAAAATGAGACCAAAACAACAAAACTCCAATCAGTAGAAATCGAGATAAGAATTTTTAAAGATTAAATAAAAAATAGTGCTTAGAAGTCACTAGCGGTCAAGTTGATCAGTGGTAGTATGGTACAAAAAGATTCATAAAAGAAAAAATCATAAATTACATAAACATTCCCAATTAACTTGATTATTTAGTTGTATCAAGAATAGATGATGGACTGAATGCTGACCAAATCAGACTTTTATCCCCAGTCACAGATCTGAGTTAAATCAATTTTATTTTGCTACCCATGCCATTCCAGTTTGTACCCAGCCATATCCAAACCCCTCTTGACCCTTCTCCCCATGGGAACTGCCAGGCCAGGTTCTCCCTTTCCCCCGAAAAACAAGTATCCTGGGACCTGTTTCGGGGTATCACCACTCATCAGCCAGGCTAACTTGAATCCGGTGGTATAGCGAGCACGGGGCCTACATCTGGGCATACCCTACCCAATTAGGTGGACAAATGCAAAAAGAACAGATGATGGAAGGAATGCTGAACAAATCAAACATTCACCCCCAGTCATAGATCGGAGTTAAATCCATCTTTTTTTGCTCGCCACACCATTCCAGTTTGGGCCCAGCCATATGCAAATCAGTCTTGACCCTGCTCCACATGGCAACAGTCCTGCCTGTACTGCCATGCTAGGTCCTCCTTGGACCGAAAAACAAGCATCCTGGGACTGGTTTTGGGGTATCACCCCCTCATCAGTCAGGCTAGCTAGAAACCGGTAGCATAGCGAGCACAGGTCCCATGTCTGGACATATACTTCACACGTAGGGCAACAAATTATTAATATTTTTTTCAACCTAGAAGCTTTTTCGATTTCGAAAAACTTGGAGGCCCCCCAGAAGTACAGATGTAATAAGAGAATTTGTAGTAATAGCATTAAGTGAAGAGGATGTGGCCTAACGGCTAGAGCGGTCGATCTCGGAGCTGGGGGTTCAAGTCTCGGCTGTGATTCCGAGCAAATCAATTAATCTCCATGTGTGCCTAACAAAAATGAACGTGTCACGTAACTGGTGCTCATGTGAAGCGCGCTGATACCTTTGGGTTAAAACTCCCCCCCCCCCCCCCCCCCCCCCCAAAAAAAAAAGAAGATTGCTAGAGGTCCAATGAATAATGTACAGAGTTTAGGCCAAAAGGTTGTTCCCCGTCTAGTTCCTTACGTAATATTCTAAAATTATTAGTTTTAGATAATGCAAATGTAGCCAAAGGGGTTTCCAGCGCTTTGCATGTGCACCAGATTACATAACACAGCATTTATTTAGGCACGAGCAGATTAAGGGATTGGCCCGGATGTTGAGCGGAGGGCGAGTTCCCTAGTTCCAAAATACAAGTTGCTGGTCTTTCGGCCACCTCCTCCCTTATTTTGCGTTTAGGAGTACAAACTGCTCGCAGGGTAACTAAACTGCTTTTATATGTGTAGCTACTTCAGAAGGCATATTACCCCTCTTCTGATTATAAAACTGCTTCTTATATCAGATAAACTGCGCGTCATTATTGCTTCTTCATGTCTGGTGCTGGCTATCCAGGATTAAGCACTTTATCGCCAGCACGACTGGCTGAAGGAAGTGAATAATGACAGGTAAACAATCATAAAAAGGGTACTTCAAGCCTGCCAGCCAAATATCTGCATGTTTTCTGAAACGGTCTTCCTTTCTTGAAATCTCTGTTATCTCACTTTTGGGGTAGCAGCAATATATTTATTATTGGCAGCAATGCACGCTCGCCATGTGTTCTAGCTACAGTAAAGGTGTCACCGTGCAGCTGTTTTTCATTATTTGCCCTAGACTGCCCTCTAGAGGAAGGCAATGGCCATGACATAGACAGTTTTAGAAACCTTTAAAAAACAAAAAGAGAACCTCATCCTCTCTTTTTTTTTTAATTTCAATAGAATTTTATTGATATTTTGTCATATACAAAAACCATACAAACAAATACAAATAACATAAAACATAAAACATGCACTTTGTATGGCATGATGTTACAGGGCAGCTCACGTTGGTTGTGCTAGTTGAGGTACAGTTTTTTGTTTCCTTTTTTGGCTGCCCCCCACCCTCTGTTCACGTAAAGGTCACAGGAAGTACAGATAGGGACAGGGAAGAAGGGACCACAGCGGAGAGGGTATCTGAAAATTCACCAAGGAAATAAAAGAAATAGTGACTTTGAACTTGGGGGCATTTCTGTTTATTTAGTAAATATATTGAGAGAAGAAGAGACTTCTCCCATGAGGCAGCAACGAGAGGCACAGGAAGCTGCAATAGCATTATGACTGCACCTGTGTAGCGCTTCATTACCCTGATAAGGCACAGAAGCACATCAGAAGATTGGCACACGGTATCTAAGGGAAGCGTTTAGTTAGAAGACTGCTAGATTGTACTTTGCAGTATATGGAAAGCCTTTTGGTGTCGTGGCTGATTGACAAGACAGGGGCTCCTATCCTGACACGTGGCGCTATGTCTAGGCGTTTAATGAAGTGGAGAGTAGTGAGGGACAGAGCACAGGTTCTATATATTGATTTATTGGTGTGCTACTTTGATGAACGTGTGTTATGAAAGTAGCATAAGTGAGAAGTGCCAGGAGTGATGCGTAGTGGAAGGTACTCTGAAGGCCACTGTGATTGTGTAGCTACTTTGCCTGGAGTTGAATGAAGTACAGTGGAAGATGAATGCACATGTTGTTGTGCCTGCTATCATCAAGAGGTAACATGTTCCACTAAGGATGTGGGTTCGAGTGGCAGAAAACTAACTAGAGAAATGTACTGCTACTGGATGCGAGGTTAAATAGTCTCTACTGGATGCTAGGTTAAATAGCCCATACTGGATGCCAGGTTAAATAGTCTCTACTGGATGCCAGGTTAAATAGTCTACACTGGATGCCAGGTTAAATAGTCTCTACTGGATGCCAGGTTAAATAGTCTCTACTGGATGTCAGGTTAAATAGTCTCTACTGGATGCCAGGTTAAATAGTCTACACTGGATGCCAGGTTAAATAGTCTCTACTGGATGCCAGGTTAAATAGTTCATACAGGATGCCAGGTTAAATAGTCCATACTGGATGCCAGGTTAAATAGTCTATACTGGATGCCAGGTTAAATAGTCTCTACTGGATGCCAGGTTAAATAGTTCATACTGGATTCCAGTTTAAATAGTCCATACTGGATGCCAGGTTAAATAGTCCATACTTGATGCCAGCTTAAATAGTTCATACTGGATGCCAGGTTAAATAGTCTCTACTGGATGCCAGCTTAAATAGTTCATACCGGATGCCAGGTTTAATAGTCTATACTGTATGCCAGGTTAAATAGTCTCTACTGGATGCCAAGTTAAATAGATCATACTGGATGCCAGGTTAAATAGTCTATACTGGATTCCAGGTTAAATAGTCCATACTGGATGCCAGGTTAAATAGTCTCTACTGGATGCCAGGTTAAATAGTTCATACTGGATGCCAGGTTCAATAGTCCATACTGGATGCCAGGTTAAATAGCCCATACTGGATGCCAGGTTAAATAGCCCATACTGGATGCTAGGTTAAATAGCCCATACTGGATGCCAGGTTAAATAGTCTCTACTGGATGCCAGGTTAAATAGTCTACACTGGATGCCAGGTTAAATAGTCTCTACTGGATGCCAGGTTAAATAGTCTCTACTGGATGTCAGGTTAAATAGTCTCTACTGGATGCCAGGTTAAATAGTCTACACTGGATGCCAGGTTAAATAGTCTCTACTGGATGCCAGGTTAAATAGTTCATACAGGATGCCAGGTTAAATAGTCCATACTGGATGCCAGGTTAAATAGTCTATACTGGATGCCAGGTTAAATAGTCTCTACTGGATGCCAGGTTAAATAGTTCATACTGGATTCCAGTTTAAATAGTCCATACTGGATGCCAGGTTAAATAGTCCATACTTGATGCCAGCTTAAATAGTTCATACTGGATGCCAGGTTAAATAGTCTCTACTGGATGCCAGCTTAAATAGTTCATACCGGATGCCAGGTTTAATAGTCTATACTGTATGCCAGGTTAAATAGTCTCTACTGGATGCCAAGTTAAATAGATCATACTGGATGCCAGGTTAAATAGTCTATACTGGATTCCAGGTTAAATAGTCCATACTGGATGCCAGGTTAAATAGTCTCTACTGGATGCCAGGTTAAATAGTTCATACTGGATGCCAGGTTCAATAGTCCATACTGGATGCCAGGTTAAATAGCCCATACTGGATGCCAGGTTAAATAGCCCATACTGGATGCCAGGTTAAATTGCCCATACTGGATGCCAGGTTAAATAGTCTATACCAGATACCAGGTTAAATAGATCATACTGGATGCCAGGTTAAATAGTTTCTACTGATCCCAGGTTAAATAGTCCATACTGGATGCCAGGTTAAATAGTTCATACTGGATGCCAGGTTAAATCGTCTCTACTGGATGTCAGGTTAAATAGTTCATACTGGATGCCAGGTTAAATAGTTCATACTGGATGCCAGGTTAAATAGTTCATACTGGATGCCAGGTTAAATAGCCCATACTGGATACCAGCTTAAATAGTCCATACTGGATGCCAGGTTAAGTAGTCGATACTGGATGCCATGTTAAATAGCCCATACTGGATGCCTGGTTGAATAGTCCATACTGGATGCCAGGTTAAATAGTCCATACTTGAGGCCAGCTTAAATAGTTCATACTGGATGCCAGGTTACATAGTCCATACTGGATGCCAGGTTAAATAGTTCATACTGGATGCCAGGTTTAATAGTCTATATTGGATGCCAGGTTAAATAGCTCATACTGGATGCCAGGGTAAATAGTCCATACTGGATGTCACGATTAAAAAGTCTGTACTGGATGCCAGGTTAAATAGTCTCTACTGAATGCCAGGTTAAATAGTCCATACTAGAAGCCAAGTTAAGTAGTTCATACTGGATGCCAGGTTAAATAGTTCATACTGGATGCCAGGTAAATAGTCTATACTGGATGCCAGGTTAAATAGTCTATACTGGATGCCAGGTTAAATAGTCTCTACTGGATGCCAGGTTAAATAGTTCATACTGGATTCCAGTTTAAATAGTCCATACTGGATGCCAGGTTAAATAGTCCATACTTGATGCCAGCTTAAATAGTTCATACTGGATGCCAGGTTAAATAGTCTCTACTGGATGCCAGCTTAAATAGTTCATACCGGATGCCAGGTTTAATAGTCTATACTGTATGCCAGGTTAAATAGTCTCTACTGGATGCCAAGTTAAATAGATCATACTGGATGCCAGGTTAAATAGTCTATACTGGATTCCAGGTTAAATAGTCCATACTGGATGCCAGGTTAAATAGTCTCTACTGGATGCCAGGTTAAATAGTTCATACTGGATGCCAGGTTCAATAGTCCATACTGGATGCCAGGTTAAATAGCCCATACTGGATGCCAGGTTAAATAGCCCATACTGGATGCTAGGTTAAATAGCCCATACTGGATGCCAGGTTAAATAGTCTCTACTGGATGCCAGGTTAAATAGTCTACACTGGATGCCAGGTTAAATAGTCTCTACTGGATGCCAGGTTAAATAGTCTCTACTGGATGTCAGGTTAAATAGTCTCTACTGGATGCCAGGTTAAATAGTCTACACTGGATGCCAGGTTAAATAGTCTCTACTGGATGCCAGGTTAAATAGTTCATACAGGATGCCAGGTTAAATAGTCCATACTGGATGCCAGGTTAAATAGTCTATACTGGATGCCAGGTTAAATAGTCTCTACTGGATGCCAGGTTAAATAGTTCATACTGGATTCCAGTTTAAATAGTCCATACTGGATGCCAGGTTAAATAGTCCATACTTGATGCCAGCTTAAATAGTTCATACTGGATGCCAGGTTAAATAGTCTCTACTGGATGCCAGCTTAAATAGTTCATACCGGATGCCAGGTTTAATAGTCTATACTGTATGCCAGGTTAAATAGTCTCTACTGGATGCCAAGTTAAATAGATCATACTGGATGCCAGGTTAAATAGTCTATACTGGATTCCAGGTTAAATAGTCCATACTGGATGCCAGGTTAAATAGTCTCTACTGGATGCCAGGTTAAATAGTTCATACTGGATGCCAGGTTCAATAGTCCATACTGGATGCCAGGTTAAATAGCCCATACTGGATGCCAGGTTAAATAGCCCATACTGGATGCCAGGTTAAATTGCCCATACTGGATGCCAGGTTAAATAGTCTATACCAGATACCAGGTTAAATAGATCATACTGGATGCCAGGTTAAATAGTTTCTACTGATCCCAGGTTAAATAGTCCATACTGGATGCCAGGTTAAATAGTTCATACTGGATGCCAGGTTAAATCGTCTCTACTGGATGTCAGGTTAAATAGTTCATACTGGATGCCAGGTTAAATAGTTCATACTGGATGCCAGGTTAAATAGTTCATACTGGATGCCAGGTTAAATAGCCCATACTGGATACCAGCTTAAATAGTCCATACTGGATGCCAGGTTAAATAGTCGATACTGGATGCCATGTTAAATAGCCCATACTGGATGCCTGGTTGAATAGTCCATACTGGATGCCAGGTTAAATAGTCCATACTTGAGGCCAGCTTAAATAGTTCATACTGGATGCCAGGTTACATAGTCCATACTGGATGCCAGGTTAAATAGTTCATACTGGATGCCAGGTTTAATAGTCTATATTGGATGCCAGGTTAAATAGCTCATACTGGATGCCAGGGTAAATAGTCCATACTGGATGTCACGATTAAAAAGTCTGTACTGGATGCCAGGTTAAATAGTCTCTACTGAATGCCAGGTTAAATAGTCCATACTAGAAGCCAAGTTAAGTAGTTCATACTGGATGCCAGGTTAAATAGTTCATACTGGATGCCAGGTAAATAGTCTATACTGGAAGCCAGGTTAAATAGTCTATACTGGAAGCCAGGTTAAATAGTCTCTACTGAATGCCAGGTTAAATAGGCCATACTAGATGCCAGGTTAAGTAGTTCATACTGGATGCCAGGTTAAATAGTTCATACTGTATGCCAGGTAAATAGTCTATACTGGAAGCCAGGTTAAATAGTCTCTACTGGATGCCAGGTTAAATAGTCCATACTTGATGCCAGGTTAAATAGTTCATACTGGATGTCAGGTTAAATAGTCTATGCTGGATGCCAGGTTAAATAGTTCATCCTGGATGCCAGGTAAATAGTCTATACTGGATGCCAGGTTAAATAGTCTCTACTGGATGCCAGGTTAAATAGTTCATACTGGATGCCAGGTTAAATAGTCCATACTGGATGCCAGGTTGAATAGTTCATACTGGATGCCAGGTTAAATAGTCTATACTGGATGCCAGGTTAAATAGTCTGTACTGGATGCCAGGTTAAATAGTCCATACTTGATGCCAGGTTAAATAGTTCATATTGGATGTCAGGTTAAATAGTCCATACTTGATGCCAGGTTAAATAGTTGATGCTGGATGTCAGGTTAAATAGTCTATGCTGGATGCTAAATTAAATAGTCTCTACTGGATGCCAGGTTAAATAGTTCATACTGGACGTCAGGTAAATAGTCTATACTGGATGCCAGGTTAAATAGTTCATACTGGATGCCAGGTTATATAATCTCTACTGGATGCCAGGTTAAATAGTTCATACTGGATGCCAGGTTAAATAGTTCATACTGGATGCCAGGTTAAATAGTCCATACTGGATGCCAGGTTAAATAGGCTGTACTGTATGCCAGGTTAAATAGTCTATGTCAACATCACAAGTGACTCAACACTCAAATTATCAGAAGGAATATTAGAACATGACCACGAATCTTGTCACATATGTAAAAGGAACACAATGCCACTACACCTCTGAATAGTTTAAAATATTTCTTTATTCATAATCTTCTTAAAAGCTTCTTTAGATCACAGCCAACACATTTTGTCCTCATGGGCCTTCTTCAGGGCTGATCCTGAGTTCTTTAGCCACAGATTGAGGTAAAATATTCTCCTTTGCATTAAACATCTAGAGTGTTCAGTCATGTGAATATCCTATCCTGTGTACTAATAGACCATTTACGGACTTGTGAATTTGTATGGTTCACATTTAGCATCAGACGCAGTATCCACAAAAACGTGAAACGTAAATGGTCTATTTAGATATGTGCAAGAATTGTTGCTTCAGCCATCTCTATATAAATAAATAGTTTAAGTCATCCATCAAGGAGCAGCATAGGAATGGGCCTTTTGAATGCACTGGTTACTGGCAGCCTAACACCTTGCTTGCTCCTAACAGACACAGTCAGGCATTAACCCCCAACAATTACAGTGTGAAAGAGATTTAAGTGTTTGCTCACTAGGGTAAACACGCCCAAACCTACAGAGGAAAAAAGAACACCCAACAGTATGTACTGGAGACGGGCAGCCATAGTAACTGTGTGTGTGTGTTGCAGGTTTTGAGAATATTTCCAACAATTCAGAGGTTTTAGAACACAGGAGGCACAATTAAAAATGTAATAATTATTGTTAATTCCACAATTTAAGGAACTACAGGGAAAGCAGATAATTATCAATAAGGTGACATTACTGTCAAATATACCACGGTATAACACATAGTAGTGTCTGTTTAACGCTGAATTAATATATAAAAAATTGATTAAAACATCACTGAGCACGTTGACATTGATCTTTTTAAAAACAAATTGAGGATCATTTTCCTTTTATACTATTTACTTAAGAATGGGGAGTTTCTTACTGAGCAGGGGGTAATTTTCCTTAGCATTTTTCATGTATTACCAATTGTAAAGTAGGTTGAAAATGTAAAATTATGCTGATTTACCAAAATGAGAATTGTATGGATTTTGCTAATGGATTCAGAGTTGTGAATTGTGCATCACATCTTAGATTCACTAATCAATTCCTTTTTGTAAGATGATGGTTCATTATCTGAAGAAGCCATTTTTATCACAAAATGTTATTTTTCTTCCTTCAGGATTTTATTCACTTTTGATCACAAATTGAGTACCTTTTTACAAGATTCAATAACTGAATTTGTGGGGTTTTTGCAAAATTTTGGCTGTAGTAAGGATGGATAATGAGTCACAATTAATCACAAAGTGAATAATATGCCAAAACCACCCTGTACTCATTGGAAAAATTGGAATTAGCCAGAGCAATTCTTGGCAAACCACAATGTTTCCACCTCAGCCTCTGACAAATGCGTATACTGACAACTCATTTTGCCCAGACACCATAAACAAAAAATGATGTTAATAACTGCCTATGTTATGCCTTGCTATAACTGACAATCTGCATTGTGAATACCAGATTCTAAATTCAGTTTTTTCAATGGTGAGATGTCACAAGGTGGAAGGACTATCTTATTTTTGCCTTCCACACCTCTCATAGGTGTACAGAGACCAGAGTGAAGTGGTGGACTGTGAGATATTGGTCTCACCTATATTCTCCGCCAACTCTTGGGACCCCAGAGGACCAGTGAGCATAGGCGTACACAATGGAACTTTGCCTCAGAAAACCACTGTCTCTCCTGTCAGTCGCTGAACTCTGCAGACCTGCTCTGTGAAGGAATACAACTTTGTTCCTACCTGGCTGTAGTGCATAAGTAAACTGCTCATGCCTGGAGCAACGGAACGGAGCCAGCTTTCGCCCGGCACCCAGGATGCCCATGTGGGAGCAAAGAACTGGAGCCAACTCCAGCTGGCACCCTGGATGGGCACTGGCTGGGGAGCTGACAGGGTGCCATGGGGCTTCCTCAGTGGCCACCAACTGTTCCTATGTTGTGGGTACCCCAAGTGGGCATTAGGGTACCTACTTTCATATAATGGTCAGCTCTTGCCTGAACCCAATATGGGTGATGGCTGGGTCCGCGGTGCCTACAGCTTCTCTGGTGGCCTTGAACTATTCCCATTTTGTGGTTGCCCCAGGCTGGCATCAGTGCACTAACTTTCAGATAATGTCCATCTCCTGCGGACAGCCACTATGAGTGCTCGGCAGGATTCTGGCAGGGGGTGCAGGGGTCTTGGGGCACCCCTTCCCCCCCACTGCCCTCAAAATAATATAAACTTTGGATGTGCCGGCTAGAACACCCCAAAAAATAAAATCAATAATAAATTAGCTGCTCCATTTATTATTCCCTGCTCTGTTCAGGGAGCTATATTATATTTGTTCTAGAAGGGACAGTGGCACCACCAACCATTCCCTAAGATTGTGGAGGGTTGCAGGGACTGCAGCAGCATCCCAGCAACATTAACACTAAAACCCAGTTACTCTCCTGGGTCACTGAATCCATGACCCCAGGAGAGCTCACCAAAGCTTTTCAAAGCACTCCTAGGTGGAGCTGCATGCCATTCAGCTAGAGTACATAGACCCATTGTGGTTGTCTCTATGGCTCCATGTTATAACCTGAATTGTTTTATAAGAAAAATGCAAAGACATGTTAATAGCTCGTATTAAACATTGCAATATGTGAATAAATGAACTATACATTTGATCATTGTTATTGGTGACGTTTTGACAACGGCAACAGGTCTGCTTTACATATGTGAATGTTGTGATCCCTTGATAAAACCAATTTGATCTTGACTTTTTATATTTAGAAATTTTGAGCCTTTGACAAAGCCAGTAGGTCTGCCTTACTTAAAATGACACCCTTTATATTGTTACATGACATAGTCAGCCATGTACCTCCAAGAGGGCTGGATGTCCATGGGGAGTTGAGCAGAGGGTCAGGCCGCAGGGGTTTGGGCACCACCAGGGGGTTGGATACAGGCCCTCTGCTTAACCCCCACTCAGCATACAGTAACAGACATCTTACTTCACCTTAAAAAAAATAAAAAGGATAGAAACAAAAGTCATAGTGATGTTATAGTATAGTAAATGTGATAATATATTACTTTACATCACTGAAAATACACAAAGTTTAAAGGAACGTTATAGTCAGGTGAAAATGTCACTTAAGACAAACCATTTTAAACTACTGAAACCACTGAAATTTACTGGTTACTTTTAGCTCAAGTAACTGTAACTCATGACCTAAAGTAACTATAACCCGTGCCCCTGTCATGCAGTGTTGTATCAATCAGGTGTGCGAATGATAGCAGTGCATGGGGAGGGTGTGTAAGAAATTGGGTTGTGGGTTGACTGGGGTGGCAGCAACCACAATCCTTGTCAGGGTAAGGCACAAGCAAAACTCTAATTAACCAGCGCTCAATCCCCTTGTAGCTTGGTACAGAGCAGTCAGGCTTAACTTAGAGGCAATGTGTCAATTATTTGTGTAGCACTTAAAATAGTAAAACTGTGAAAACACCACACAAATAGGATTCCACATCAAGTTAGAAGAATAAAACGTAATTTTATAAATAAAACAAGACCAATTAGCAGAACCAGAGATATTGAATTTGAAAATGTTTAGAGAAATGTGTGCTAAAAGGCGTAAAGAGCTAACTGTAGATACCTGGTCATGCCAGACCAGGACAAAGTCACAAGTTCCAGCCGACTGTGATGGAGCACAGGCCAGCTACAGTTAAGCCCACTGTGCCTTAAATCCTGGTTTGTTGAGCGTTGCATGAATCTGCATCAAAGATGCATAGTGCAACTGAAGCGGTGCATTGGTTGCGAGATGTGGTGAAGCTGTGGTGCTAGGTCCTGTTGCATCAACGTCAAGGATCCCGTCGACAAGGGCTTGTGATGCAAAGTTCAGAGTTGGGGATGTGTCGCCAGTCAGTTCAGAAGAGAATTGCTGCTTGAATGAGGAGCGCGGCATTGTTGAGACTGCTGTTGACGAGAGAGGCAAGGTCCTGTGCCCAGGGTGCACCACACAGCGGTGGGTCCGGAAGTGATGCAGGTTGCTGCGGTGATGCAAGTCTTTGTGATAGACTCAATCCACACAGTAGCTGTGATGCGTTAGTTCTGTACAGGTTTGCACCACGCAGCAAAGAAGAAGTGACGGTTCTGCTGGATCCACAGGCTGGTAGATCACCTTAGGCCTACTTCCAAGAGTCAGAGTGGCACCACTTAGTAGGGCAGAGTCACAGATGGCACAGCCCAGGTGCAGATGCAAGGTTGTTGGAAGCCTGTTATGTTCCTGTGGCTTCAGATCAGGAGACAAAGCAACTAGCCCTTGGACTCACTCTGGAGTCTGGGTTCAAGAGATGCAGGCCCAGTTCTTCTCAACCAGACACGAGAGCAGGCAGGCAGTAGATCAGCATAGCAAAGCAGGAGTCCAGCAGAGTGCAGTCCAGCAGAGTGGTAGTCTTTCAGCAGCAGAGTAGTCCTTCCTCCTGGCAGAGTATCCACAGGTGCAAAAGTGTACTGAAGTGGTGGTGCCTGAGGTCCATCTTTTATACCCTGATGCCCTTGTTCTGAAAGGTGAGAGAAGCTTATGGACAGTGGCTTTGAAGTGCAAGGCATTCCCTGCCTCCCCTGCCCTGGTTTCAAGCTAGCTGTAGTGACAATGCAGGGTTGTAAAGCCATTTGTGTGGAGATAGGATACAGCCTATTAAAGTATAAGTATGGTTATGTCCAGCTCCACCTTTCCATCCGGTCAGTAATGGCCCATCCAGTCACCTCTAAGCTCCCATTGTGTGTGGTTGCCTAGGAGGAATACACAAAGCCCAACTGCAAACCACACACACTCATGTGACCAGAGACAGGCTGTAGGCACCAAATCACTAAGGCAAGGGATTTTGAAATCAGACTTCATCATAAGTTAGGATAAAATTCGGATTCAGTAGACACAAAATGTAAATTGGTTATCTCTTCCCATTTGGAAATTACTCTTATAAATTCTAATAAAGCAACTCCAATGGTATCCTATGGGAGCGATATACCTTGCAGTAGTAAAAAACGAATTTAAGAGGTTTCGCTACTAGGACATGTAAAAATTAAAGGACATGCCCTACTTTTTAAATACATTGTACCCTGCCCTCTGGGCTGTCCAGGGCCTAGGATTGACATATGTATTAAAAAGGAAGGTTTGGGCTTGGCAAAAGGTTCATTTTGCCAGGTCAAAATGGCAGTTTAAAACTGCATACACAGGCTCGGCAAAGGCAGGCCTGAGACATGGTTAAAGGGCTACTTAAGTGGGTGGTACAATTAGTGCTGCAGACCCACTAGCAGAATTTATTTACAGGCCCTGTGCACAGTTAGTGCCACTTTTCTGGGGACTTATTTGTAAATTAAATATGCCGATTGGGCATAATCCAATATTACCATGTTGAGAGGAGAGAGCACAAGCACTTTAGCATTGGTTAGCAGTGGTAAAGTGCACAAAGTTCTAATACCAGCACAAATTAGGTCAGAAAAAGTGGAGGAGAAATGCAAAAATTGGTGAGAAGACCACCCTAAGGCTGACAGTCTAACATGTGAGTTACTTTAGAGATCTAGCTATAGTTACTTGGGATAACTACATTACAGTGTTTTCATTTTGTTTAAATTGGTCCATTTAACCTTTGTCTTTTTCAGGGAACTTATATATATCACAGAGTGCCACTAGCCACTCTGTAGTTATAGTTAGGATTTCCAGAGATAGGACCTTACTCAGATTTTTGCTTGCCAATAACTTTGGGGTGATTTATATATAGGCAGACAGCCAGCGGTTCCGCCCAGGGGACAGAGAAAATTACTCTATCACCATGACAGAGGGACTGCCTGCATAGTTTATAAATGACCACCAAGCAGGCGGTCATTTATAAAAGCCTGGGCAGGAACCACTTTCACAGCAGTTCCTGTCAATGCATTTTATTCTTTTCTATGCAGCCCTGTGCTAAACAGTATTCTTTTTTATTTACAAAAAGAAAACTCTAAAACTGGATTTTCTTTTTGTAAATTAAAAAAGTAATGCTCCTCTTCCCATGGGAGTCGTGGGGTAGCATTATTTGCATTTTACTGTCCCTCAGCACCACTGTTTGCCTGTAAAGACAACACAAAATGGCTGTATGCAAGCCCTTCCTAATTGGGCAGATGGATATATATAGCCATTTCCCGACAGCCCTTACTCAGCAAGGTCATTGGAAAAGATTGGCCACAGCGGGGACAGGGTAGTCTCCACAGTGGCCAAACTTAAAGTCCGCCTGCATATTGATCAGGCGGGTGGACCAATATGTTAGCGGGGAGGGTACTCATCGCCGCTGCAACAGAGTTCTCTTCCTGCCAACATATAGGCACTTTGTCACCATTTGATGAATCTTCACAAAACTTTGCAGACCTAGGATATGATACACAAAGGGCCTCCCCAGTCATGGGGGAGTCTCCACCCTGTGTGCAGAAAGTCCCCCATGAGTGCGGTGCCTCCACCACAAGCACAGAGGCTGTTTGTGAATGAGGATCCTTTTCTTTTTTTCTAAATCGGCTGATGATGCATAGGTTCGGGTTGATTAGTTAAGGGATGCAAAGAAAAAAGGGGCCTCAAACAGGTTTTACCACCAATGAATTCTCCATAGACTTTTTAGACACACTTAGTGACAAAATAGCTGAACTGATTTACATGAAAATTGGCAGTAATATAGATTATGTTGTGGAAATGGTCCTTTTTAGCGTTTGATCTGAATTTGTTTACTTGTATTTAAGTAATAATGGACAAAATAGTGATATATTGGATGGTATACCACGGTACATGGCGATGATGAAACACAATATTATTGGTTAACCTAAGCCCTTGCAAAATAAAAAGGCAGCAATATTGTTTAGACCACACTTTGTCTTTGTTCTGTTTCAATGTGAAATCTACATTTTTTACTGTATGAGGCAGTTTAGCAAACTCTGTAGAGTTAGGGGAAAGTATTTTTTTTATTTATTTATATGTTTAAAAACAAAATTAGGATGTACCATGGTACTGTCTCAAAATTATCAAGACATTACAGCATTACAATCAAAATGCACACAAAATGTTTATATATGGAAGAATGAATACCCAAATAAACAATTATATGATTAGAAGCCAATTAAAAACAATCAGAAATTCTATGTAAAATGTTTAAAATAAGTTCTAGTTAGGAAAACTTAATTTATTGTTGATATAGAAAACCAACTTACACTACCTTAAAAATTCAAAACTTACAGTATTAACTTACAATGATCATTGTTCCCCAGCCTAAAATTACCTTTAACTCATGCACCTCTGTACACAGTGTTGTCATCTTGCTAGCCAGACTAAATTAACTATAACCGGCACCTTCCCTTTTCACTGCTTATACCCTCTCATAATACATCACTTATAGCATATTAAATTATACCTTTTATAGTAACACTTATGCCATCTGAAATTACATCATTTATGACAAGAGTGTTAATGGTAAAGGGGTGGGTTATATTTAATGTAGTCTTGCTAGCAAATGACAAAACACCACATCACTCTAATCTATGCCATTGCAATCTACAGCACTGCACTCTCCACCACTGTACTCTGCTCCACCCTGCTCTTCTCTGCACCACACTACTGTATTTGACTTCCACTCTACCTTTCTTTGCACAACTGCACTCTATGCCATTGCATTCTGTCACTCTAATCTACTCTGCACCACTCTACTCTATGCCACTGCACTTCAAGCCACTCTACTTTGCAACCCTCCATGCCTCTTTACTCTACTCCAGTACACTTAATGCTACTGCATCTTACTCTGTACCACACTACTCTATGCTAGTGCAATCTATGCCACTGTACTCTGTGCCACTGTACTCTTTGCACTCTACTCTGCACCACTCAACTCTATGCCACTGCACTCTAATCTACTCTACACCACTGCACATTACACTGCCCTAATGTACTCTGCACCACTCTACCCAATGCCACTGCACTCCAAGCCACCCTACTCTGCACCACTCTACTTTATACACTCCACTGTACACAACTGTACTCTTTGCCACTGCACTCTATTCTGCACTACTCTATGCCTCTGCACTCTATGCCACTGTCCTCCACTGTGCACAACTTTACTATCCACAACTGCACTCTACACCACTCTACTCTGCACCACTCTACTGTATGTCACAGCACTCTATGCCACTACCCTCTACCCCATTGCATTCTATCCTCTGCACACTATACAATCCTTCTATACACCACTCAACTCTATGCAACTGCATGCTATTCCACAGCACTGTAGATATCTGCACTCTAATCTACACCACTACACTCTATACCAGTCTACTCTGCACTACTGCACTCTATGCCATAGCACTCTATGTCAAATCTACGCTACTGCACTCTGCCAATCTGCTCTACTCTGCACCCATTTTCTCTATACTACTGCACTCTACGACACTGCACTCTGCATCACTCTACTCTACAAAATTGCACTCTATGCCACTGCACCCCATGCCATTGCACTCTGCGCTACATGACATCACTCTATGCCACTCTACTCTGCTTTGTACCACTCTATGCTATGCCCCTGCACTCTATGCCACTGTACTATTCACCACTGCCACTCTATTCTAGTCTGCACCACTCTACTCCCCTGCACTCTATCCCAGTGCACTCTACACCACTGTACTCTACTCTGCACTGCTCTAAGCCACTGTTCTCTATGCCACTGCACTATATGCCACTTTACTCTACTCTACATCACTCTGCTCTATGCTACCACACTTTATGCCACTCTACTCTACTCTGCACCACTCTACTTTATGTGCTGCACTCTGTGCCACTTCACTGTACATGACTCTACTCTATTCCACTGCACTCTATATCCCTCTACTCTAATCTGCACCACTCTCCGCCACTGCACTTTACCCCAGTGCACTATACACCACTGCATTCTACTCTGCACCACCCTACTCTATGCCACTGCCCTCTACGCCACTGTACTTTGCACAAATCTACTCTGGACCACTGAACTCTATGCCACTGCACTCTATGTCACTGTACTCTTATCTGCACCACTACACTCATGCCAATCTACTCTCCACCACTGCACTCAATGCCACAGCACTCTACGCTACTCTCCTCTACTTTGCAAAACTCAACTCTACGCTACTGTACTCTATGTCAATCTGCTCTACTCTCCAGCACTCTACTGCATGCTAATGCCCTTTACGCCACTGCACTCTGCGTCACTCTACTCTGCACCACTTTACTCTACACCAATGCACTCTATGTCACTGCACCCTATACCATTGCACTCTGCTCTATGCCACTGCACTCTATGCCAGTCTACTCTACTTTGTATCACTCTGCTCTACACCACTTCACTCTACTCTGTCAGTGATGTCATATGAGATGTCATCAGTGATGTCATGAGTAATGTCACTGACCATGTCATGAGTGATGTAATATGTGAGGCCATAGCAGTGCATTGTGGGGGCACGAGTTATAGATAACTCAGCTAACTATAAATGCTGAATTTCTCTGGTTTTGTATGAGTGAAATGTCAGCCTAACTACGATGTCCTTGCATCCTTGGGTTTTTTCACTGAATTTCTGAAGTTTTTTGAAAATTCTGTTTCCTAGCTACAATGCCCCTGTATCCTTTGTTTTTTTCAGTGAATTTCTAAGGTTTTTTAAAGACTAAATCCTCACTATAACATCCATATCACCTATGATTTGTTTGTTGACTTTATAAGTTTTTTAAATTGTATTTTCTATCTAAAATGCCTCGATAAGGGGTATTTTTATATGCTTGTATTTTATTCAGTGGATTAATAAGCGGTTTTTTTTCTTTACATTTTTTGTATTTGTGACGATGTCAACGGGGTGTTTCTAAGAAACCTGAAACTTTGCATCCAGTCTTATGTTAAGCAACCATATACACACAACCAACGCAACGGCTCTTGTCAGAGCCACCCTAGTACCCAAAATATTGTGAATTTTGTTTCTAAAGGTTTTTTTCCCTTTTAGGTTTTTGAGATCCTCGCAATGACAGCGAGATCCCTGCGGACACGTTGTGAAAATGGAAACAAAAGCAGACATTCAATGACCACCAACACATCCAAAAATGATCTGTAAAAAACATCCATTCTGAACATTGCACTACACTGATTACTATATACATACTTCTTTCAAAGCATGTTTAAACACGTTTTTGGACTCAGTTTCTTTAAAATCCATCTTTAAGAACGATTTTCCATTCCTGGGGTTATTCAGGACGTCACAATGGTGTCATTAACTGCGACTATCACGCCTTTTCCATAAAGTGGAAGCACATATATGCACACATATTACAGTATTTTACACACTAGGGGTTTATTACGGTACACTTCACACTCATATTTTTCTAGTGTACCTCTAGAACAACCATCTCTAAAACCTTTTTTTACGTTTTTGCATCGAGGCCGGATATCATGATGAGGTTGGTTATCGTGATCCCCACGCTTACGTCGTGAAAGCAGAAAGCGAAGCAGAAAGCAAAAGCATGAATTCAATAGCCACCACCACATTAAAAAATGATAACTATATATTTAATTCTAACCATCACAGTAGATAACTCATATATATAAAAACATTTATCAAAATCTCAATTTCTCTATAACAATTCACATTAATGATTCACTGTTTTTTTTATATTTCCAGCAATATTCGCAACAACGTTGATAGTAGTGATGTCCCAGCAATGATACACAGGGTCGCGTCTTTATCACGAATATTGCGTGCGATTAAAAAAAAACTATTTGAACACATAACTTGTATCACTAACACCCCCATTTCTCAGCCATGGGGTCGAAGTATCTCCACCCAGAACCCTTATGTGGGCTTTCACCCAAATTTTCAGCCCCGGTAACAATTCCCTATAGATAAAATGGCGGCTGCATGTTTCTGTTCAGGTTGCATACAGCAAATCAGAGCATTCCCGTTTTGTCACTTGCATTCACGATTCATCGCAAAACCACCACTAAATACCCACAGGCAGAGATATCACTATAATTTTTAACTTAAATTTCTCAACAACTACTGAATGGATTCATGCCAAATAGGCAAAAGACACTTCCTTGAACCAACATCTACCTCGCTGCCAAAATTGGTGTGAGTCTGTTCAGCAGTTCGGGCTGTAGGTGTGGGTAAAGGTTCCTAAAGGATTTAACATTACAAACGCAAACTTATTTCGCGCCCCAAATTCTTAGTCCCCACTGCGCAGATCAGCCCTAAACTTTCCATAACAATAGAACCCACTGTGTAACTTTTAGGGGAAAATTTCATGCAGATTGGTCAAACGACGCCAAAGGTATAGCTAAGTCAAAAAATGCTTTTTCTATTGAAACTAGGTCCTAACTATAACGACCTACTGGCTACTGGCAGTATGTTATATATGTGTGTGTGTGTGTGTGTGTGTGTGTGTGTGTGTGTGTATGTGTGTTTTTAAATCCTGGTCTGTAATATTTTCTATTGGCATGTGTTGCAGTACCTCTGAGATGCTGGTCAACGGCCTACTTTTTGTGGGGGCTGTTTGTATTAGAAAGCATGTCCCTCCCTTGCTATATTTCCCCAAACCCCTCTCATTTTTTGTGTCATTATTCCCTTTTTCCCCATTGCACTGCTACTCCTGTGGTCCCTCTCATATGTACACCTAAATTCTATACTTAAGTGAGCAGAGATCTCTGCAAAGTTGCATGAATTCTCCACTTAGAAAAGATAGTTTTATGAATAGCATTTTGTACTACGTGAATAGAACTACCGCAGTACTATTTTATTTACTATAGATTAGGGAAGAATGAGAGGCTGGCTAGATATTCCAAAATTCGAAAATGTTGTCTTCTGGTTACCGACATATATCTCTGCACCTTGTTAATTTTTCCATTTCTTTGGGGTATTTTACCAGCATTTTTAATTTAACAAGCTAGAAATCCACCACCAACATACACATCCTTGTTGGAGGTACACATGTCATGAAGCAGAACATGTTATGTTACATTAGGAAATATTTGCATAGAGCTGTACTTCAGGTACCTCCAGCTGACATCTTTGTAGGAGATCAGTCAGATATTGCGCCAGTAGCTCTTTCGCTTCTTTTCTGACCTTGGTTCAAGCGATTAGCCAGATGGGCCAGCTCGAGAAAAAAAAACTGAAAAGAGAACAATATATGATGATGGCCTTTCCCTGGTGCAGATTAAAATGTAAATTGCTTTTTAAATCAAGCTCCGGAACACAAGTGCGTTGCCTGACACATTATATTTGCTTTCCATCTTTTATATAACACTGGCTCACCAAGCATCTCAGTGAAATTGTTTGTTCATAGGCCCATCCTGGGCAGCTGCAGCATTCCCCGTGGCAACGCGCTGGACGTTCTAGGAAATCTCTTAATAGGGACATTGTGTCGCGATTCTATGAATCGTAAGAAACAGAAAACACTCTTTTTAGGTAAAAGCAGCTTCTATTCCCTGGCTGAATAGCTGCAGCGACATCAGATGAAAAATAGCATTTCTAAAATGCACAGGGTATATTTATCATGTCAGTTGAGGGGTAATTGCCTGTCATGGGTGCGTTTCCACTTCGTCAAAAAGCAATAACAGAGGAGTAGCTATCACTGGTGCAGCAGGTGCAGTGGCACCGAGGCCAGGCGTGTAAGGGACAAACTGGTTAGACTCTTGCTCTACCACTGTGCAGAAGTTGACTTTTTGTTATGTTTTCTTTCGTAGTTGGACAATAAATGAGTGACTTTACTCTTGCTGCAAATAGTTTTCACTACAATAAACTAAGGGGCAGATTTACAAGAAGATGCGGCAGCATGGCACCGCTCGCCCTTTGGCTGTGTCACGCTACGGCACTTTCAGAGCACAGGAAAGCGACATATTTACAATGATATGTCGCATTCCTGTGCTCTCCTCTGCGCTGGTGCACAAACTGCTGCCATGCGCCGGCGCAGGCAACCTTGCACAATGGTGCAAGGATGCCTGCGTCATGGGGAGATTGTTTTTATGCAGAAAGGGGCACCTTCCCGCACAAAAACAATCACTACAGGCATTTTCTTCTTTCAATGCGTGCTGTAGAATGCAGCAAACATTGAAAGAGGAAACAAGCATTTGCAATGCAATAGGTCTCGCATTTACGAGAGTTTAAGCTATTGTCATTTACAATGGCAATAGTTCAAACTCTTGTAAATTCGAGAGCTATTTCACTTCAAAGAATTGGCCGCCATTGTCTGGGAATGCTTGAAAGTGAAAGCGCGCATGGCAAGGAAAACACGTCATGCCTGCAGTAGGAGAAACCCATTAAAAATAAGAGTGATAAAAGGGCCAGTCGCCATGGGAGGTTACAAATGCAGACAAGGCGGTACCAAGGAGAGACTAACAAGCCTAATAACTACTCACAAGCCAGCGTTCCAGACGGACAATGACACAAACCAGTGACAAATATGGGCTGAGAGTGGGTGGGGCTTCAAAGCCATACTCCAATACTGCATGCCTCGCGCTGCCCAGCCTCGACCTAAAAAGGACTGGCGGAACCATTTTATTACTCCCAATGAACTGTATAAAAGTCTTTGTTAGATTGATTGTAAATTGAGACAGTCCTCACACCCTGTAACTGTTCACTTGGCCGCACTGTTTAATTAAAGAAACACTTACTGTTTTGCCAAACGCCTCTTGTTTTTCCAAGGTATTGCATGTTCAAACAGTGTGTGCCTTCCCATTGACTTCGTGAAAAGACTCTTAAGCCACCCATGAGGATCTGGAGAGCATCAACAGCAGGTCTGTCTCAGCTAAGAGCACCGATTCCAAAAATGTTCATGTTATCAGATGAAAGCAGCATCGCGAGCCATGTCCACAGATGGGATTCGACATGGGGGAGGTGTCCACGCGGGTGGCCTGCTAGACAAAGGCAAAGAACAGAAACACCTCAGAAAATAGAGTCAACCAGCGATCTTTTAACAGGGTAAAGCTTTCGGAGCCACCATAGCTGTTTACTGCTCCAGATTTCAGTCAGGGACGTAACACAAGGCCCTGCAGCCCTGAGCCACAGGGTGGTCGCAAACTCTTCTCGGGGCTCCTTCTTGAATTCTGTAGGGGGCCCCTGATTTTGCCTAACGCCACTGGTTTCAGTGCACTACACCACCAAGTGCAGCATTTCAGCTACATGAAATGTGCAATAAAAGTAATGCCCGGCCCCCGATAGAGTTTCGCGTTCACATTTTAAATGCTTTCTGCTGGTTCCTGCTGCTGGCATAAAACAGCGAAGCACAGCTGTCCAGCCCTAAACTGATTGTTAGTGTCGATTCTTTGTAGTTTGTGGTTTTATTCAACCTGCAGATTTCAAATCTTTACTCGACTGTCTTTCTTCCGTCTGCATCTTTGAACTGCCCTGGGTATTGCTGTCAAATGTTTCAAGTTTTTACGTTTGTGATTTCATTTAACCAGTAGAGCATGACTGCTTTGTCGCATTCACCATCAAGCACATTGCACACAAAACAAGTATTTGAGGAGTATTGTCAATTTATTTAAGCCTGGTATCATTTGCAGAGGCATGGAGAGGACTCCTTGCTGTTTTATGCTTGCACTTAAAACAAGCAAACTGTGGGCAGAACGGGGTAGGCAGACACCAGGTTCCAAGAATGGACCTGCTCCTGCACGTAAGACAGCGATGCATGCAGCGTATGTTCATTTGATGGAAAACGCTGACTAATATGCAACATGTAAAGCGCCTTGACACCCTCTTGTCTGCGCTATATAACACTACTACATGGAAATAAATAAAAGGCGAGCATGTCCAGCAGGCAAAATGCTTCTTACTGAACAAAAACAAATGGATAAAAACACAAATAATCTATAAAGGCGCCATCATAACTACAACAAATGGGGGTGTAAAGCAGAATGTATCATGTGCTGTGAGCGGCTTCATACAACAGAGCGCTGCTAGAATAGCGCCTTGAGGCTATTTAGTGCACAGTGCACTTTTATGAGCGTATGTAGCGCGGCCATTGTGGTTTAAGCCACTGGCCCGTGGCCTCTCTGAATGCCTTTCCTCCACCACAAGGAGATGGAATGGGGCAATTAAAGGCTATTAAAGGGCTGGAAGTAAAAGCTTGAAAACAGAACACAGCAAAGCTGTGAAAAGCATTCCAGTCTGAGCACTGCAGGTCACCGCGCCGGCGGCTGGCGAAGGCCTGATTTTATCCGAGCAGGATTATAGCAACGCGCGCCTGAGCCAAGGGGCCCTGAGCCCACGGAACTCGGGGGCAGGAGGGGTCTCGGCAAAGCAGGTAGCAGGGCTGGGGAGGCAGAGAAACCAGTACGACTGACTGCGCCCCAGCCCTACAAGCTCTAATCAGTGACTTCATTTCCCCACCTGGCCACTCTGCCGCTTCTTAAACCCCCCCCCCCGCAGAAGATGCCCACCCACCGTTAACCATCAGCAGGGCACGGAAACCGTTTTTATTTATAAAGAAGAAAAGCTTCTCAGAAATGTAAGGTTGTATGGATAACGTGCCTGCGCCAAAAAGGTGCTCTGAGGACTGCCTAGGCTCCAAGCGCCAAATAACAAATAGCGTGCATGGTCGCTCCTGTTTAACACGGAACTCGGGGGCAGGAGGGGTCTTGCTGAAAGTTTGACAGCTTTACGCTCGCGGTGGAAATTGTTTGGGAATCTTGAAAGCCTGAAGTGGTGACAAGTAACATCCGGCTCTTATTCCGTCAGTGTGATGTGCAGGAAGGCGAGGATCCGCGATATACCTTATAATTACACGTCAGGCACCCGACCCTGGGCTGTAGATTCTGAACTGTGTACACAAATGATGTACAAAAAAAACCGAAAAATGTTAAATTGCATTGTACACAGGTTGCACAAAAGCGGATTATGAGATAAACACGATTTACATGAAACCGCGAAGTTTTTTTAAATCACGCTTTCCTGTGCAGGCTCTGAAATTAAATATTATTAATCACACAAAGAAGGAGGGCACGGGGGAAATCAGAAAGATGTAATGCAGGCAGTTAAAAGTGACATGACCTTCTGTAATGTCACTTGTCACCGACTGATCCCACAGACTGGAAGAAGGTCTCGAAAGAAACGAATGCCTGGCGCGACTCCTCGCGCGCAATACTAATACAGATGACATTTGAAACAAGACAAGCAGGAAGTGGGATAAGGGAGGGGGTGGCAAATGGTGTGTACATTTTGCGGGCGCTGCGGACATCAAAGCGCCCGCGAAATGTACACGCAGGCTGCCAATGCACTGTGTGAAAGTTATCGCGATCGCGATCAAAACGGCCGCGAAAGTGAAAGCAAACGAGTGCTTTCAGGCTGCCAAATGGTGCGCGCGCCCGGCGCACATGCACTGTATTTGGAGGCCTGAAAGCACTCGTTTGCACTTCCAGATCCCCCATTTACAAAAGCTCTCGCGAGAGCAGCGCTAAAGCGCTGTCTCAGACGAGACCTAAAAAACGAGGACAAATGAAAACATTTCTCATCGTTGCGCTTCGCTACACCACCCCTAGGGTGGCGTAGCATACTGATGCATTTCCAGGTTTACGAATCCTCGTAAATCTGGAATTGTGTCTGGTTCCATGGGTGTTGCATGGGCACACCCACAGCAACACCCATGGAACACCCCTTTCACGCAAAGTGCTGAAATTTGTAGCAGAGAAATGCGCTGCCAGTGTGTCACGAAAAGTGACATACTGGCAGTGCAAGGGACTTGGAAATCGGCCTCTAAGTAATGATGACCATGTGTGAAGCACACTAGATAAAGGGGTGCACTTATAAACTTTGCGCTGGCACTAATCACGCAGCACAGTTTAGCGCCACAACATATGGGCCATTAACAGTGCAAGTAAACAGACACAATTTTTTAAGCTTATTTGCTATTGCATAATGACTCGCACTCAAACTGCAGCAGACGGGCCTTGTTGGTGCTGTGAGACTACAGGCAAGTTATGGGTTGCTCACATCCTGACATTAAGTGTGAGGCAGTCGCCCGCACCATCTGCTCTGTCTCACTAATTCTGTTAGGTTTAACATCCACTGAAGAGTGAGGTGAGCAGGAATTTTTTGTTCAACTCGTCTACACTAGCAGAAGGAGAAAAAGTAACTTACCAAAATGTTTCCCAACCTGTTTGCTATTGGTTTTACAATGTTTAGAAACATAACGAAAAATGTGCTGTTGCTTTCTCCTCACGACAGATTGGGTAGATTTGGGTAGGGGGGTGCCATTGACACCTTGCTGAAGAGCAGAAATGTACTATTGAACAAGGGCATAATGTACTACCTTAATATAACATACCTAAAGGCAATCACATACAGAACATAGAGGCACATACATCAAGGAAACGGGCGGATTCGCAAAATATGCGATTACCTATTTTGCGAATGCAGTTAGGGAATCACAATTTGCCACACCCTAAATGCAAATCAAGAAGCAATCTCAGATTGCAACTTTGCATTAAGGAATCAAAAAATTACGATTAACTTCAAGTTGATGGTAATTTGCAATTCCTTAGATAAGTGCAAAAAATTGCATTTTTCTAAGTGTCATGTGTGTGCCATATGTGCACACAAGCCAATTTTTGGGGTGCATCAGAGTGGCCTTTTGGCCCAGAGCACCCTTGAAATTGCATTTGCAATTTGCGATTACCGATTTGGTAATCACAAATTGGGAATGGTTTCCCATTCATACCTACAGGCCTTTAGGCCCATAGGAATGAATAGGAAAGCATTCCCTATTAGAGAATCACAATTTGCGATTCGCTAATGGGAAATGTGTAGGAATCGCTATTTTTTGTGTGAAACCTACATGCATGGGCAATTGTAATTCTTAAATAGCTATTCCTTAATCATCGCTATTAAGGAATCACAAATGCTTACCTTGATGCATGTGCCCCACAGTGAATCTCTTCTTGATAGAAAGCCAGTGGTGCTGTCTAAGAAGGAGCAAACACTGTCAAATTTCCTCTTACCAAAAATCAGTCTTGCTGCTTCATACTGTATACGTCATTTCCTTTCAATCAGATACTCAGGAAGTCCAACGTATGAGAGATTGCAGTAGTCCAGTCTGCTTAACTACAGAGTTTACACCAACAGTTGCCTGGATCTTGAGGAATAAGCTGAATGCACTTCCTAAGTTGTCACAAGAGTAGAAAGCAAGAAGACATCAGCTTAGTGATCTGCGGTTCAAAAGAGATCCTGCTATGAAATAAAATTGCTAAATTCCTAGCCAGGGTAGCTGGTACCGGACAAGCACCCAAAGAAGGAGGCTACCACATAGGGGACAAAATAGAAGGACTGCCAAAAGTAAAAACTTACATCTTGTCTGGGTTAAGGAGCAGAGAGTTATCAGGTGCATCAAAAAAGGTATGAGGCTCACCATACATAAGAGAAAACAATGAGTCACAAGGAAAACAGTTTCCTAAATTTTAGGAAAGTGCTCAGCACTTGTACACAATTTTACAGAACAGGATTTCTGTTAGACTGAGTGGGAAAGCCATTTTTTATGGAAGAGGATGCCTCACACACATAATAGTGTCATGCTTCATCATCGGCATCCTCTACCCACCCTGGTAAGATGGTACCACTAGGGCAGACTCAACCTCCTAAAAGATTTGGCGGTGGGAGGGAGTCCTTGAATAAAGCTACTGGACAAAAGCGAGATCCAGAAAATCAAAAAATTCCTTAGAGTTCCTCGGTTATCACTTTTATTAGTGAGAACTCTAGGTCTATCTAAAAACACCATACCTGGTGGTAAACAGAGAACAATGGCTCAAACCTGTCTCTTACTAGCCAACATGTTTCTGCCCGCAGTAAGTAGCCTATCTGGTCTGGGGCTCTAGGATCCCTAAATCTAAAACATAGGCTCAATCTGTCTTATGCGGTAATACCTCAACAGTACCACGGTAAACACAAAACATACCCAAAAAGTGCCCGCTTCTTGCCGTTGGTGAGAGTTATCATTCATCCATTTGGCCACCTTAACCAAGCAGTCCCTACGTTACTCTTGAAATTTCATGGTGTCATCTTCCATATGTATGAATATTTGAGTATTGTTAGCATATCCATAGAATTGAAATCCAAAGGAAGCAATCGGGCCTACCAGTGAGGCCACATATACCTTTATGTGGTAAAAAGTGTAGGACTACGGGCCGACCCTTGTGGGACACCACAAGTGATGACCTTCGAGACTGAAACAAAAGATCCCATCTGCACTGCCTGCATTCTACTTTACAAAAAGGATTCACAACAAGCGAATGGCTTATCTCTCAGACCAATAGAGGGGAGTCTTTTTAGTAGAATAGTGAGTGAGATCGTGTCGAATGCAGACAACTGGTCAAGAAGTATGAGAGTCGCAGAACTACCGGCATCCAAAATCATCCTAATATAATTAGTTACAGTCTTTATCACGTTTTCTGTGCTAAAGCAGGAATGAAAACCTGATTGAGGCTTATTAAATTCATAATTGTCCTCACAATATGTGACTAGCAGCGTATTTACTCAATTTTCCAAGATTTTAGCAGTAAAAGGAAGGTAAGAGATAGGACGATAGTTAGAAGGGGCATTAGAGTCAACTGTTTCCTTTTTTAATAGTGGTGTAAGCAGTGCCTTTTCTAGAAGGTCATGAAAGTCCCCTTTCCAGAGAGTTTTAATACAGCAGGGTAATACAAAAAGAGATAAAAGATGCCATAATCATAAAAACTATACTAGGACAAGGGCCAGGAGGAGAACCAGATTTAATTGAAGCAACTCTAGATGTGACCTCCTCCTCCGTAATCAGACAAAACTCAGACCAATCCGGGTCTGAGTCTTCCACTATTTTCCCTGTGGGTGTAAATGTGGCAAAAATAGAAACAATCTTTATTTGGCAAAACAACAGCTAGATCCAAGCAAAGCCTTTGAGTAGGTAAAGCTTTAGGGAGATTGTGAGCACTTTTGACTAAGGATGTATAAAATCTAGTTGAGTTATTGGCAGATATAATTTTCTTATGATAGTAATTTTCTGTACAGGTTTTTGGGAGACCTTTGAACTGTTGCAGTTCTGTTTTATAAGCCTCTTTTCTGGTATTCGGTTTGCCAAATCTTTTACAGCTCCATATGGCGTGTGCTAATTCTTGGGTATACCTGGAAGCTGCCAGTGTTCTACGATGTGAAATCTTGCTTTTAAGTAGCAGTACTTAAACAAGCGCTTGCCCAATCCAAGAATTAAACTGAACCATAGACACATCCATATGGACATCCAACTGGATATTGGTTTTAGATTTCTCTAATAGATGGCAACTTTGGGGGAAAAGTGTCCAAATCTAGGCGGAAGGCGATCAACTTGACCACAGCAGCTCTTCCACAGTCTCCACTGTAATCAATCCTTCTCTGGAATAGATATGGTCCAGTATATGCCTGCACTGAGAGCAGGTTGATGAACCTGTTGAGTCAACTCCAGAGCTAAACAAATATTGATAATCTCAGAAGTAGAATCATTGGTGTCCTTGTCAAAGTGAATACTCAGGTCCTCCAGCATAACTAGAGACTCCATCTCTAGTGAAAAGCAGAAACTATTTCTTGGATGAGCTAATCAAGTTCATTACTGACCCTGGAGGTCGGTACATTGATAAAAAACGTTATTGTACATTTAGAGTTTATAATTAAAGACATGGCAAGTAATTCCATATTACACAGAAGTGCAGATAAATGACTGTTTACAAATTAACACAACTCCCCCAGCCTCATGTTGCCTATTGACAGTGTAAAAGTGTAAATAGCATATCCTGATGGTATAGCAATAGCCACCCTAGGGTCAAAATGTTCCTTAATCCATGTTTCAGTAAAGGACTGACAATTAAAATTGGGATCTTCAAGTGGCATGCAAATCTTTAGAGCATGTTTTATCAATGATATTGCGTTGATAAGGCAACATTTAATCTAATATAAATGCTTGCACTTATCTCATCTCCTTACATCTTTACAGGCCACCCCATGGGGCATATTATCAAGAAACGGCGTTAAAATTATCGCCGCTTTAGCGGCAGAAAACTGCCGCTAAAGCGGCGATAATGGGCTTGATAATATGCCTGTGAGAATTCCCATAGAAGCCCATGTTCTGGTGACAACATGGGCTTCTATTGGAATTCTCTGCGGCATATTATCAAGCCCATTATCGATAATTTTAATGCCGTGCTTGATAATATGCCCCCACCTTCCTCTCTCAACGATAGCTCTCCCTCTGGAACAAACCCCATAAGCATTTTATTATCACCTTTCTCAGTCACCACTCGTATATAACTCTTTATGGTGGGGGTAAGATTAACAAGGGTCATTTAACAGGGTAGAGAAGTGTAATTAGCACAGGTGTGAACTTAAAATGTACTGCAGAAAAGCGCAATCAGCTCTGTTGTTAAGTATCATGTACATAGAAGTGTAGTGGTGGGTATACCTGGGCGAATTCCGGCTGGGTTCCAGTTAGTTAACTGTGAGGAGGGAGGGTATAGGGGGATATGTTAAGTTTAATAGATATTAACATTGCAAATGCAACTTGCAGATTGGTGCATGAGGAAGGAAGCACAAGTTGCACGACAGACTAAGAGTATGGGAATGGAAGCACCAATATGTAAGATGTGGCTAAAATTGTAAATACATAACCAGTATGCTTGTGCTATAGTACGTAATTGTAGAATTATATATTTGCGAGGTCTTAATATAAGTGTATGCATCTATGTGTTAAAAATGCAATAAAGTTTGTGTTAAAAAAAAAATACCATGGGCCACCAGACAGATCGAATTGGGAGGAGAGAACCCCAGGGACAGGAGACGCTTGTCAGCTCACCAACACCTCATGGTGACTCCCAAGTGTCTTAAAGCCCGCTGTGGCGGCCGCTCCTTCCAGGTGCTGGTGGCTAGATTTTGGAATAGGCTCCCTCTCCCGCTTAGGCAAATCACAAACATACTGGCTTTTAGGAAGAAACTGAAAACCTGGCTGTTCCAACAAGCAGGCGAAGCTCTCCACACTCGGGCCGGATGTCTCCCCCCCCATCTGGCATCCGTAACTTTCTGTCTCCGCGCCGGGACACTCTGTTGAGTAGCTGCGCGCTCTATAAGTCCTTTTTCCAACATAGAACATAACATAACTTGAATAATGCTTGCCTCCTCTTTCTGATGAGAAATGGGCAGCAGAAGTTCTTGCCTTTGGCTTCTAAAAACTACAATGAACAGTAAAATGCAAAAGATCGTTTGGTTTAAGAAAAGGTAAAACAATGCAGATTACTTGGCTGTTTGGTTTACATAAAGTTTGCTGCTTGATGTCATCAACCTACATTTGGTGTGTATATTGGCCTTTCTATTGGAATTGTGTCTGTTGGGAGCTCTGAACATGCTATAAGTGGAACCTCAGAGATGGAATCAAATCTGATGTTGATATTCAAGGTTGTATGTTAGAATATCAAATACAGAAACATCATCTGACATAAACATCATGCCCTAAATATTGTTAGCAATATTGTCCTATTGGGCATGGAACTTCAAATATTAACAACACTCACGCGGTATGATTGTCAGGCTTTTATTATAAATAATTGGGGCTCTGAATTAGTTAATATTGAATGCTAGAATTCTTAGACAGTGGGGTGCAGTTACTCCAAGATGACCAATTACCGCACTGTTACAAAGTTGATCTTCAAAATTCGGAATATCTGTGGACATCTGTGTTTTGAAATCCACCCTTACATGTTTTGCCATAATTCTGGGTCTTTTATGCAGACATGTTCTGCCAGAGTTTTGTGATAAAATGTGTCTTGAGAAAACTCTAATGGAACAACATTGCTGCACATTTTAGAATCCCAATTTAGGTTGAAAGAAACTCTTGTTCTTCAGAACGAGGGACTAACAGGCTCACTGTTCATCTTGCTTAGCATCATAGACCTTTCCAAAGGAAGGAAGCAGATTTAATCAACTCGCCCCATTAGTCCATTCTTCATATGGGTACCTGAAAAAGGCCCACTCCCCATCTCTGATTAAATGGAATATCTTCTTTACAATTGATAATAACACATCTTGTCCAATCACAGAATAGCCAGAACTTGAGGCACTCCCATTTTCAAAAACAGGTGAAAGCCTGAGGAAATATTAAAAAAAAAGTTCGGTGGGAAGTCTTTAGAAAAAACAAGCCACATTTATAATAACAGTTGTTAAACCATTGCTAATACATCACTCAAATTGTTAATATTTCTGATTGCTATAAGCAAGTGAAATGTATTATGTAGGAGTGTCTGGTGACCTTTCAAAGTGGTGAGCCGAGAGCAGTGCACCACCACCTCCCAAAAAATAAAAACACATTATGCCCCCCTCCAAAAGCCCATACTCAAATAAAAACAACCCCTCCCTCCAAAACAATTTTTTTTTCATGCCTTGCACATTATATTCATTAAATAAATTGTACTTACCTCGGGCTCTGTGTCTGCTTCGCTGCTCTTCCGAAGACTTTGGAATGAAGAACCCCTTAACCAATCCATGCGCTCCTCTCATGCTGCATGATAGCAACACCAGGATTGAATGGAGCCGGTAGGCCTAACGCTCCTTCAACCCTTAGAGGCCTGTGCGTGCTCAGTCTTCTGATGGTAGGGTGTCAGTACACTCACACACTTTTCTCAGTCTCCTTGCTTCTTTATTATACCTTCAGTATGCACATATGTGTGCAGTAAAGGTTATAACTGTTAAGACTACATGTCTTCTAGATATCTGAGTGACTTGGTAATGGTTGGCTTTGACATGTTGACACTATGCGCAAGACTTTGTTCTCTAAGTGTTTCTTCTATTTCAGGGAGTTTGCATAGAAAGTGAACTCACAGGGTGGATAAACAGTAAATGGTTGTGTTGGTTACAGTCAGAATGTGGGAAAAGATGTTAAAAAATCAAGTGTAAGGGTAGTAAGTAAAATCCAGGTATATGAGGTTTAAGCTCCTAGTGCCTGTCCTGTTCCTCTCTAGGAAAATGATGAAAGGAAATTCTGAAAGATTGCAGACTTGCCCTAAAATATTAGTAGAGAAGAGTGCATCACAAATACATTTATTAGAAAATTGTGCATGCCTATACAAACACGTCAGGTGATACTATGAATTGCATACTGATGAACAGGTGCTGTTATTTTGAAGGCAACAACTACAGTGGCAGAAGAAGCAAGGTAGAATCTGGTGCAATACACAGAAATAAAACCAAATTATAAAAAATTATAGTTTTGACTGGTGATTTATTTTGCTTTTATCAGTTGTTATTATGCTGTACAAAGATGGAGTTGTTGTAAAGCAATCATACGTTATTTCTTTTTACTTTGACACTGATATATAATTTGGTTAATTTAAATTTGTTTTATTTCAGTTTTTACTGTTTGTAAGTGGTATATGTTTGGTATATATGAAGTAGTAGTGCAAGGATGTTGGTTGAAATAGGATGGTAATACTTTGATATAATAGTGCTGGTGCAAAAAATGAGGTAGAGAATTTTTAAGAAGTGTTAATTTTAGTGGACAATACAAGAAGCATGTACAAAGCAGTTTTGCAAGGAAGAATGGTTGTAACTGGTTTGTATTTAAATAGTTCTTGTTAGCGAGAAGATTGTATGGCCTATTTGTCAATGATGTGGCAATAGCAGTAGAACACAGACTAAAGGCCAATACTGTTGCATTCTTACGACAGCCTATATGCGTGCATATCTTTACCTACTAAAATGGCAAATGCAGTGGAAAATACAAAAAGGACCAATATTTGTGTTGAATCGTTAAGATTGCCTATGTTCCTGGACATCTTTACTTTAGGAACAAAAACAAGTTACTCCAGAAACTTGTTATTTTGAAAGCAAGGCAAAACAAATGAATGCACAATGGCGATTAGTGAAATACACTGTGCTTGACAGGCTACAGTATACATACAACAATCACTCTCTAAACAAAACGGTCACACGTCAGCAATTAAAATGATAGACTGCTAGCCTAGGGTATATGTCAAAGAATATACACTGGCTTTCAAATACAATCTACAGATCATGTTGCATCTGCAGTACAACACAAGGCTACTTGATGCACCATCCCCAAAACGTAATGGGAACACAAATGGGACAACGTAAAAGTCAGCAAAATACCAAGGTCTTGATGGACGCCCAATCCTAGCTATGGCAAACCAAGAAAAACACCTTCAAATCACTTTCTGAATGGAGCTCACCCAAAGCTCACTCTCCAGCTAAACATCTTCTTGTAAGTTTTTTGAAAGAAAAAGTATGTAATGATTCATGTTTCTTTTCTGACTTAAAGTAGAGTTGATGACTGTCCGCTTTCCGCTTCCAGTTGCTGAGAGTTCGCGGGTGAGCCACAGCGTGCAGCACGCAACAGTGAGCAGCAGCAGCTGGAGTGCCGGAGATACGCGAGCCGCGTGAGCCGGCAAGGTGACGATCTGCACATGCCGGTGATCTGCCGGTGACCAATGCGACCCATGCTGACTGAGCCGTGGAGCCGGTAGGCCACAGGAGTCGTGCCGCACGAACCACATGAATAGCGGAGCTGGTGGGTGGCGGGAGCCCTGTCGCATGAGCCGTGGAGCTGCAGCACCTGCGTTGGAGGTAGCCAAGGCGAACGGTGAGTGGGCGTGCGAGGGAGGTGTGGCAGACGAGCTGTGATCTGCTGTGTCGTGTGACCTCATTGCGCCAGACCCACAGCATTTGAAGGAAGGCATCTCACTGACAGAGCTGGGGCGGAGTACGGCCTGAGTGCACGAGCGGTCTGGCAGCGGCCTCACAGCCCCATCAGTTTTGGTGTCTGCTAGTCACCTGCACCACAACCCCACAGCCTCTGGCCCCGCTGTGAGGTTAGTGAGGTCTATGAGGGCACTGAACTTATTAAATGGCTCACTAGATTAGGGGAGGAATGTGGCTCAGCAGGGGAGCTGCAGGAGCAGACCCAAGGAGCAGAGGACCTGCCACGGGGGGCATCTCTGGAGTGCTTGAGAGTCCCTCATCTATATTCTGCAGGGAGACCATCGATGCTCCTGGATCTCCAGGCACTTCCATATTCTGAGGACAACAGAAACGGCAGGGACAGCAAGTCAATTTGGGAATGAGAGAGCACAGCCACAATTAGTAGCAGCTGCTGAGTGAGTGCCCAGGTGAGTTCGCGGAAGCGGCCCAACTAGGTTGAGTGCAGCTTGCGGCTCCCCAGTGTGCCCTGCTCTACGGCCGTTCTCTCCTGTCTACGACCACCTGTCCACTGCCACCTATTCATTGCCATCTCTCCATTGCTATTGCCATCTACATCTCGTGCTTTTTCGCAAGAAACCACGGTTATGTACTACGATCCACAGTCAGAATCCACACTGCAAAATGGTGTATAAAAAATTGAGATCACAAACAATCTTCATGAAAAGATTGGGAACGGAACAAGCAATACGAAGGAGTGCTAGGAAGTCAATCCAACTAGGAAACTCTCTAGTGACCCCCAGAATAACTAAATCTTTTTCAAAACAAAGTACAAAGGAACAGGGGGAAACAAAAAGTGAACAACAAATTGTGTTGAAAGAAGACGACAAAAAGAACGTAGCGGACACTAATGATTTCACTCAAAATCCAAAAGGATTAGAGGAAGATCCAAATAGTGACTCTAGAATCTTGAAATAATTAATTAGTAACCCTACAATCTTCGAACCAGCAAAATCAGTAATACAACAAGCACAGCAAACTCTAGAATTCGATGTCACCTGTCCAGGCATTAACATCAAGGACTTGGTTTTCTGCAAGGATGCACCAAAGGAGCCACTGACAATCCAGAACAGTATCCCACAAAAATCATTTGACACAGAAGGGTCCCTTTCTCATTCGCCAGATTTGTCACTTTTAAAGACAATGGAATCCTCAAAGGAAAATACCTCGATGTCTAAAGCCCATTTACGCTACAAAGAGTTTTGGAATCAGTTCTTTCCCATCTTGGGAACATTTTGGAAAACTCCGACCAGATGCTGGATACCCAATTAGGAATGTTAAAATACCTAGTGGAAAAAAGGAGGAAACAGCAATTAAAAACACTACAACCAGCAGAAAAAGGAGAAGAACCAAAGGCGGAAAACCTTCTCAAATCAAAAGTCATCCTATCCACAGGAAAACTTACTCCGCTGAAGAAAGAAGCAGGAACTCAAACAGGTCGGAGTACACTAAAAGCAAGCAAGGGACCACAAGACCTCAATCAAATTTGCTCCCTAAGAAAACATTTCAAGGAAAATAACAAGCTTGATACTCATCAGCCAGTCACTGCATATTATCCAATCTTCACCAACCAAAAAACAAAAGCACTATTAAATCTGAATAACGTTCCAGTGTCCAATCAAAAAGAAACAGAAACCCCTGCAATTCGGTCCCTAGTCTCCCCTAGCCCAGAGAGATTGAAAAAAGAAAGGAGACTAGATAAGATCAATCGGAAAAGGGCAAAGAGAAGTGCGTCAAGAAGGTTCGCAAAGCAGAAGGCCCGGAACTCAATGTTTCCGAGTACCTTCCCCTCCACATTCAAGTCCCCAGAAAAAGACGAAAGACTAGAAATCGTACAAAATCTGGCAGAAAAGGGGCAGAACTCTTCAATCAAAGAACAAAGGGTAAAATTCCAATCAACTCAATCCAATGGCCCCAAGTTTCTCACTTACAGCGACTGGAATAAAGATGCTGGCACATAAGGACATCCCATTAAGAATCCGTTCTAGAGAGAAGACGTATACTCTCAGAAGACTCAACCATGTCGCCTGGAAATCACAGATCTATTCCCCTCAGGAAATGTCCCGCTCAACCGAGAGAGAATCACAAACCTACTTCAAAAGATACAGCCACTACAGTCTCTATCAAGAAACGAAATAAAATTCGTAGTTTCCCAGAAAGATCCAAAACCACAACGGCCATCGTAGAATTCTGGTCTCCAGTGATACCAGGAATAATATTAAAGGAAAGCGAGACTCTGCATAAATACGGATTTGACTTGGCACCAGTACCAATTTATGAAACAAAAGATTTGAGAATCTCGAGGAAATTAATAGAAGTGAAAATCAGCAATTGTTCCAAAGGCAAAGTGGCATAAATAATCCTCCAAATTTCTTTAAAGAAAATATATCTGTTTCGATAATGAATGGAGTAAGGGGAAGCTGGAGGAAAAACACACCAAAGAAAGAAATTACAACTAACGAAAATTCATGGGCATGGATTGCGGAGAATTTAAATAGCAACAAACAGGGTAAGGAAAACAAACGCCCTTTTTAACAACGGCTTGACCATCTCTTCCTGGAATATAGCTGGAAAAACACAGGAGAAATTAGCACTAATTACGGAAGACCGACCAGGGATTGTGGCCTTACAAGAAACGTGGTCAACAACAACTTTTGACCACCGTGATTATTTCGTGTATGACATCCCTGCAGAACCGGTCGATCGGGGACATGCGAAAGGAGGGATAGCAATTCTTCTTAATGAAGACTCCAGCTGGGACCAAGGAACTATCCTAATCTGTTCAAAGAAGTTTCAATGTATCAAGGTCAAATTTGGGATCGACCCACTGGAAACCTTGAAAATCCTCCTCATCTTTAACGTCTATAACCCCCTGGGTCTAAAATGGATGCACTGGCAATAGAAATATTTGAGGGAATAGAAAAGGAACAGGACAAGGACAAGGCTATCCGTCAGTTTTCATAGCAGGTGACTTCAATGGAAAAACATCTAACAACTTATTCATAAAATGGGTTAATGGCGAAAAAGAAGAAGCCTTGGCAATCCCAATTCCTCAATTTCCCACAGGAAGTAAAGCAGATAACAGAGGGAAAATTCTTTTATCCTCACTTCCAATGCTGAACGGAGTAATACTAAATGGCAATGTAGAAGGAGATATTCCGCCATCCTACACAAGACAAGGCAATTTCAACTCCTCAACCATTGATTATATGATCTGTAGTCTGGATTTGTTCGGATCAGCCTCACACTTACATATTAATTTTGTGTTAGGAAGTGATCACACAATTTTACATTTAACAACAGAGTTGAGACTAAAACCTACATCTTCAGGCCATATTATGTATTCTCAAAGTACAGTATTGGTGAACCAGGTCCAAGGGCGGCTGCAATAGAATTCGAGTACACTTAACAAAATTATCTCTGCAATTGAGATGGCACAACCATTACAGACTATTCACTCAACAAACCCGATAACAAACTTTGAAGCAGTTACCAATAACCTGGTACAATCTTTGCAGGAAAATCTAAAACCGAACATAGATACAACTGCAATGGAATTAAATAAACTAATAAGGGCACAATTCCTTCAATTATCTGAAATAAAACAGCATGAAATTAACAACTTAAAAAATCTGCCGCAGGTGAGAAAAGGAAAGAGATCGCAAAAAAATACAGGACAAAAAATGGGCGGAGTTACAGATAGCAGCAAAACAGAATAATAAACGTCCTACTGGAATATAACTGCCATAGAAACAGGCACAACAAATCACTACATGCTATCCCAGTCCCCCCTTCAGAATGGGAAATGTACTTAACCAGCTTATATAAATTAAATAAGAGGACAGAAAGTTCGAATCTAACGGCAAGTAAGCTAGGAGGAAAATCTTTAGATAATGGAGCTCCATCTTCTTCTCTAATTGAACATTTTGTAAAAAAGGCAAGAACATCGGGAGCAACGGGACTGGACCAAATTCCAGTTAAGGTCCTCCAAAGCAACCCCAAAGAATGGAGCAAGTTCTTAGCTTCACTTTTTCTCCATAGTTTTGATACTGGAGAAATCCCAAAATCTTGGAAGGGGAGCATTGTAATCCCAATTTACAAGTAGGGCTCCAGGATGCTCCCCTGCAATTACCGGCAGATAGCTCTCCTGGACGCAACATGTAAAACTTTTGCAGCGACTGTATTAGAACACCTCAAAGCCTGGGAATTCTCATCAGGTTCAATTCCCTTATATCAAGCTGGGTTTAGACCAAAACACTCTGTCACAGACAACATTACAGTGCTGTAAAAATGAATCAACAAATATGTAACCCTAAAGTCTCAGGTTGTGTACACAGTTTTTGTCGACAACTGCATTTAACAGGGTGGACAGAGCAACGCTCTGGAGAAAACTTCTAAAAATGGGAATTCCGGAAAACCTCCTTCATTTAATAACATCATTGTATTCAGGGACTTGGTGTCAAGTTCAAATGGGGAGGGAGAAGGGTCTTACTAGCCCAATGCTACACCTAACGGCCTCAGGCAAGGATGCCTTCTAGCTCCCATACTGTTCTCTCTATATCTCAGTGATCTGCCTGAAAGTTTTAGACAAGTTAGCAATTTTCCACCTCAAATCGCATCTCATAAAATTTACACCATGTTGTATGCAGACGACGTAGTCATCTTAGATATAACGCCATTTGGTCTGCAAAGGAACTTGCAAGCACTTATTAAATACATGGAAGAAAATTATTTAATACCAAACATCACTAAAATAAAAATTGTTCCATTTTCAGGAAGGAAACGGTATGCTAAATGCAACTGGACTTTAAGGGGAAAACCCCTGGAAGTTGTAAAGGAATACACATACATAGGGAGCATTTTTTCACAATCTCTGCAAAACTTGCCTCACCTGCAGAACCTGAGCGCAAAAGTTGACGTCCATGCGGGGGCACTTCTACAATTATACGCCTCCACTGGCCAAAGGCACTTTTCTTCTCTTCTTCAAGTATATAGTTCAAAGATCCCTCCAGTACTATCATATACACTCGAATATATTCCACTAAGCCAATGGAAAAATCTGGATCTAAAAGAAGGGAAAGTCCTCCGGAAACTAACCAAGACATCACAAGCTGTAACGGTACAAGCTCTTCGCCTTGAACTCTCATTAGTCAGTTCTTATGCCATAGGAATCACTAATATTATAAGATGGGCATACAATCTCATCCATGCAGAACAAGGAACCCTACGATCCTTATTCAAAATAGAAACATTTGAACAAGGATCGCCGAAATATGTATTTTGTAGGAAGGTATCTATCGCTTTTAAAATATCAAATGTTAATACTGATCTGCTGCAATCTTGGACTCCCGCTCATTTGAAGCTCTTTTTAAAACATTTAACACCAAGGTTAAGCTTCGATCTTGACATCCGACACTGTTCCAAATTGCCACTGTATAAAACATATGCTGAAACTATTGTATATAATGAAACACAGCAGTATATTCATTTTAACTTAAAGCAAAGAGTCAGACGAAGCATTATACTACTCCGGCTTGGGATACTTTCTCACCTTTAAGTGGTTCCCAAAAGAAAAGGCTAGTAGCTCCTGTGCTCTGTGTAATGGTGGGGTGCAAGACTTGGAATATGTGTTATTCGCTTGCCAAATTTGACAGTTGTAGAAGCTAGAAAGAGGTTTATACAACCAATTCGCACAAAATGTAAAATCAACTCGGTTCTGAACCTGATCTCTCTTTGTAAGGTACCACCTGATGGATTTGTATGTTACAATATGTTTAAATTTCTAAAATCTTTTTTAACTTTGTGCTAGAATGATATTTTATTATTTTAAAAGTAAATTTTATGTTTTAAATATTTGCTGTTCTCAGTTGAGAACTAAATCAAATAAACTTAAACTTGAAACTACGTTTTTTGAAGAAGTGATGTAATGAGCTCTCTTAAACAGCTAAATATGTCTGTGACTAGACTGAAAAAATATGTAATTTTGACCCAGTCTGATTACCTGCTTGCATAACACAGAGCATCTGATCAACATAGCAGAATGCAGCTTGCCTGTTAATACAACCTCACAGAAGACGTATTTATAAATCACTACAGTCCATTTATTTAGACTGCTGATGTGTACATGCAGCACTGCACACAAAATAATTTATGAGAAAGAACCAAAGGAGAAAGTCAAATGGAGGTTAGAAAACCTTTCATTATTATGTCCATAAAACTGTCACTACACACAGTTCTGCTCAATGCATGATTTGAAGCAAGCAACCGCAAAAATACATATTTTGCAGTTGTGTGTAGCAAAAGAAATGCCAGCAAACCAAAATTGCTGTGTTGCATCAAATAGTAGAGTAAAACAGCACCATATCTACAGAGATTTTCAGGCACATGCATCAACGAAGACTTTTGGAATTCCTTAATTGCGATTATTAAGGAATCGCAATTGAGGAATTACATAAGCCTATGCATGTAGGAATCGCTATAAAAATAGCGATTCCTACACACTCCTTAATAGCGACTCGCAATGCCGTCCCATTCATTCCTATGGGCCTCCAGGCCCATAGGAATTAATTGGAGATTGCATGAGCAAGTACTCGCAAATTGCTCATGCAATTTCAAGGGTGCAAGGGTGTCAAAATGACACCCTATTGCACCCCTGCAATTGATCTGTGCACATGTGTTGCACACACACATGCTCTAAGGGCATGTGTGTGCGCAACATGAAACTTTGAAAAAAGCACAAAAATGCATTTTACAAAGTTTTTGCAAATTACCATGAAGTTCAACTTCATGGTAATTTGCTCCCCCTAATAGCGAAATCGCTAATTTTTTATACTTTAATGCATTGCTTTTAAGGAATCTCAATTTGGGATTCCTTAAATGCAATCGCAATTTAAGTAATCGCAATTTAGAGATTCCTTAAATTGCGATTTTTGCATTTGGGATGATTCATCCCAAATGCAAAAATACCGGTCGCAAAGGGGCAGATTCTGAGAATCTGCCCGTTTGCGACCGGTTTTTCCTTTGATGCATGTGCCTGATAGTGCGCTTTCTCACTCCCTACTACATTGACGCTCTTTAGGCAGGCTTATGACTTATCATTGTTTACAAACCATGCAGCAATTCATGTGGTAACATCTAATGTGTGAAAAATGGGTATGAAGGAAAACTAGCATTTTTGAAATATGCCCAAGATACTGAGTTTATGAATAGTGCGTATTTGTGCATTTGGGGTTACCTATATTATTGAACCTGGTTCTTTCAGGAGGGTCACCCCACAAACCTTTTGCCTTCGCCACTCCTGTTTTTCAAAATGTGTTTTTGTTGGCTTTAGGACTCTGTGCACTTTAACCATTGATAACAAGTGCTAAAGTGCTTGTGTTCTCTACCTAAAACATAGAAAAACCGCCCTACGTCAGATTGGCACAAAAAATCTATTTGTAAGTCCCTAGTAAAGTGGCACTGCATGTACCCAGGGCCCATAAATTAAATGTTACTAGTAGACCTTCAGCCTTTTTTATGACACCCACTAAAGTAGCAATTCAAACTGACATTTTTATTATGCTTAAGTCAACCCTAAAGTAGGAGCTAAAGGCGCATAGGGCACGGTACATTATATTTAAAAAGCAGGACATGAGGGCTTAAGTTTTACATGTACTGGTAAAGCCTTGTTTACTACTGTAATGCCTACCTCTCCCATTAGATAACATTTAGTTACCTTATTACATTGAATAAGTGCCAACATTTGATTAGGAGAAGGTAAATGAAGAATGCACTAATCAAGTTGAGTAGTGTCCCTCTAAGCACAGCCTAATTGCAACGAAGTTGCGAGATAAACAATGTTCCAACTCAAAAGTGAAATCACGAATAGTTCTTGGTTGTTATATTCCTCGTTTTATTCACGGGATATAAAGTTCATCAAATTAATCAAACCAAGGACTCATAAATGTACTCAATGCATTTCGGGTTTTAAACAACCCTTAATCAGGAGTGATCCTATGAAAAACACAAAAAGGAGAGATGTGTCGACCTGTTTCATCATGTGACCAGTTAGATTAGTATTTGGTGAGTTACAAACCAATTGTGAAGAAATCAATAACGGTGAGAAGCCTGGAATGACGAAAGTGACGAGTCAAATGATGAGGTGAAAAAACGGTATCACGTAGAGTAACGGTTATTATGAAATAATAGAATAAAAGATAACGTGATTAAAACCAGCGGTACCCCAAGGACCGAGATGAAAGTACTGTTAAAGTCAAAGGTATGGAAAATAAATACTTTCACCTTAAGCCACTACGGCCGAAACCGTGCTACTCCCCGGTGCGTTAAAAATAAACCTAAATGGCGTGCGTTGTAGCGAAACATACCTGGTAGATTTAAATGGTCAGAGTAACCAAAGTTTCGACTTGCAGAAAAAAGTCAGCATGTAAGCATGCGGTGCTGCTCCAACGAGTGGGTCAGTTAGTGAAAAGTGAAGAGGAAGAACCTTCAAATTTCCGAAACAAGATAATAAAAAGTAAAGAAGGACCAAATTACATCCGAAGTAACGGCAGCCATTTTGTAATAGTATTCACAGTCATAATGGACTCCAGTCATTATAGATGCAAACTGGAAGAACATGTACAAGACCTCACCACCTATTCTGAACTTGACACAGATCCTACCACTGAAATACAGTTGACTTTACAAGAGATCGTGAATAAAGCAGTCCGTTGTGGCACCATCGGAGAGAAAGAACAAAAATTCTTTACTCAAAATTTTCCTACACGACCTTCCTTAAGAATGTTGCCTAAAATCCACAAAAGCCTCACTGATCCACCCATGAGACCAATCGTCAACACCCGTGGTTCAGTACATGAACCCGTAGGCAAATATCTTGATCGACACCTTCAACCCTTAGTACATAAAATGTCAACTTATGTAAGAGACACTACTCATTTTTTAAACATCATCCAAGAAAGTAACATTAAATGGGACACCAATACTTTGTTTTGTACCATCGATGTAACCTCATTATACACCTCCATTCCACACGACCTCGGCATGGAAGCCATCGAATTTTTTCTGTTACAATCTTCCAGTTCTGAAGACCACAAAGTATTTTTACTTGAATTACTACATTTCACACTCTATCACAGTTACTTTGGTCATAACAACAAGTATTACCTTCAATTGAACGGCACATCTATGGGCAATTGTGCAGCTCCCAGCTACGCACAGTTGTTCATGCACAAGTTTGAGCTTGACCACATTCTCAACAATACAGAGTGGAAACCACACATGTTACTATTCTTACGTTACATTGATGACATTTTTTTAATTTGGAAAGGCTCTGAACAACCACTAAAGACAGCGATCGTGGTACTGAATGGGATCAATGATCGTTTGAAGTTTACGTACAACATTCACAGCAATACCATCAACTATTTGGATGTACTTTTGTACATTAAGGAGGATCGGATTGAGACTACTCTATACAGAAAGAGTACAGATAGGAACAACTTATTACATTTCTCTAGCTTCCATCAGCCCTCTCTGAAGCAACACTTACCATACTCTCAATTTCTCAGAGTTAAAAGAATCATTTCTGAACCCAAGCAATTGTTACAAGAGAATTTGAACATGGAAAAACGTTTCATCGACCGAGGATATCCCAAAGAAACCTTGTTTTCTACTTTAGAAAGGGTTCAATTCAAATCTAGATCACAATTGTTAAAGACCAGTGACACTAAGAAGTCCATGTCACGATCAGTCATAGTCACCAAATTCTCCACTGAGAGTTTTAACATCAGGAAAACCATCTTGAAATACTGGCCAATGCTACAGATCGAACCGGACTTCAAGGATACATTTCTGGAGAAACCTCTTTTTGCATATGAGAGGAGTAAGAATTTGATGGAACTCTTGCATTCTCAACCCACCATTGATTTAGCTTCAACTTACAAAGGTGTCATACCTTGTCACAACTGTGGGCATTGCAACAGTATTATCAAAGGAAATTCAACTCAACATCCCACACAAGGTTTCAATATCAAGTTTCATGTTACGGCGACATGTGACTCAAAGAATCTTGTATACATGCTAAAATGTCCATGTGGCCTTGTATACATAGGCAAAACTGAGAGAAAAATAAAAGTGCGTTTAACAGAACACAAAAGCAACATCCGCAACAAGAATTCAAAGTTGACAGTAGCAACGCACTTTTTATCCAAGAGTCACAACATCAGCCAATTGAGATTTTTGGTTTGTGAAATGGTACCAATAAGAGAACACAGAAACAATCGCAAATACCTTCTACAGAGAGAAACTGTATGGATTTACAAAATGTTTCTATACAACCTTTCATAATATCACTCTATTTATTATTCATCTCATTTTCTACTTATCTCCTATTATCTTTTTCTTTTTTATCCTTTATCCTTCACAGTTTTCATATTTCACGTTTCTTTCTTTTTTTACGTTTGACTTCACTTAACTTTATTTGTTTTCAACTCGGTCAATTTTTTCACATTCCGATCTTCTCTTTTTCAATTTGGCCGTCTATTGTTTATTTATCTTCTTTTCCTATCAGTATCCTTCCGACATTTTAACCTCTTCATTTGTTTCATTTGTCATTATTTATCAGTGACTGCATAAACATCATTACTGTTATTCTGTGAATACTATTACAAAATGGCTGCCGTTACTTCGGATGTAATTTGGTCCTTCTTTACTTTTTATTATCTTGTTTCGGAAATTTGAAGGTTCTTCCTCTTCACTTTTCACTAACTGACCCACTCGTTGGAGCAGCACCGCGTGCTTACACGCTGACTTTTTTCTGCAAGTCGAAACTTTGGTTACTCTGACCATTTAAATCTACCAGGTATGTTTCGCTACAACGCACGCCATTTAGGTTTATTTTTAACGCACCGGGGAGTAGCACGGCTTCGGCCGTAGTGGCTTAAGGTGAAAGTATTTATTTTCCATACCTTTGACTTTAACAGTACTTTCATCTCGGTCCTTGGGGTACCGCTGGTTTTAATCACGTTATCTTTTATTCTATTATTTCATAATAACCGTTACTCTACGTGATACCGTTTTTTCACCTCATCATTTGACTCGTCACTTTCGTCATTCCAGGCTTCTCACCGTTATTGATTTCTTCACGATTGGTTTGTAACTCACCAAATACTAATCTAACTGCTCACATGATGAAACAGGTCGACACATCTCTCCTTTTTGTGTTTTTCATAGGATCACTCCTGATGAAGGGTTGTTTAAAACCCGAAATTCATTGAGTACATTTATGAGTCCTTGGTTTGATTACTTTGATGAACTTTATATCCCGTGAATAAAACGAGGAATATAACAACAAAGAACTATTCGTGATTTCACTTTTGAGTTGGAACATTGGAAAATTTGGCTGTGCTTAGAGGGACACTACTCAACTTGATTAGTGCATTCTTCATTTATCTACACGTCCTGGTTTAGGCGACGTTTACCTCTAAGGCACGCTTCATCCTGTGAACATTCGCATAAATTTAGGTGTGCGTGGTCTTCCAAACATTAGGAGAAGGTAGACATATCTTGTTTAGAATTAAGCAAAGGTTGGTCGCACACTGCTCGTCACACCAGCAAGTTGCCCCAAAGGACTGTGGTAGATGTAGTGGCGACGGCGGGTACGCCTATGCCACGATGTATAAAGAACAGTATGTGTTGCGTTAGCCATCCCTGGACACGTGTTTCGAGGTAGTTGCCTCTCGTCAGCAGGGAGCAGGTCAGTGTAAAGGGGTGCCGCGTGGACTGCCAAAATGTAATTAAAACAGGTCAAGTACCTCTCATGGCGCGCAGGTGCAGATCCAAGGCTCGTCAGCCCGTTGGCTCAAGGGAGCCGTAATGAATTAAGCAAAGGTTGGTCGCACACTGCTCGTCACACCAGCAAGTTGCCCCAAAGGACTGTGGTAGATGTAGTGGCGACGGCGGGTACGCCTATGCCACGATGTATAAAGAACAGTATGTGTTGCGTTAGCCATCCCTGGACACGTGTTTCGAGGTAGTTGCCTCTCGTCAGCAGGGAGCAGGTCAGTGTAAAGGGGTGCCGCGTGGACTGCCAAAATGTAATTAAAACAGGTCAAGTACCTCTCATGGCGCGCAGGTGCAGATCCAAGGCTCGTCAGCCCGTTGGCTCAAGGGAGCCGTAATGAATTAAGCAAAGGTTGGTCGCACACTGCTCGTCACACCAGCAAGTTGCCCCAAAGGACTGTGGTAGATGTAGTGGCGACGGCGGGTATGCCTATGCCACGATGTATAAAGAACAGTATGTGTTGCGTTAGCCATCCCTGGACACGTGTTTCGAGGTAGTTGCCTCTCGTCAGCAGGGAGCAGGTCAGTGTAAAGGGGTGCCGCGTGGACTGCCAAAATGTAATTAAAACAGGTCAAGTACCTCTCATGGCGCGCAGGTGCAGATCCAAGGCTCGTCAGCCCGTTGGCTCAAGGGAGCCGTAATGAATTAAGCAAAGGTTGGTCACACACTGCTCGTCACACCAGCAAGTTGCCCCAAAGGACTGTGGTAGATGTAGTGGCGACGGCGGGTACGCCTATGCCACGATGTATAAAGAACAGTATGTGTTGCGTTAGCCGTCCCTGGACACGTGTTTCGAGGTAGTTGCCTCTCGTCAGCAGGGAGCAGGTCAGTGTAAAGGGGTGCCGCGTGGACTGCCAAAATGTAATTAAAACAGGTCAAGTACCTCTCATGGCGCACAGGTGCAGATCCAAGGCTCGTCAGCCCGTTGGCTCAAGGGAGCCGTAATGAATTAAGCAAAGGTAGGTCGCACACTGCTCGTCACACCAGCAAGTTGCCCCAAAGGACTGTGGTAGATGTAGTGGCAACGGCGGGTACGCCTATGCCACGATGTATAAAGAACAGTATGTGTTGCGTTAGCCATCCCTGGACACGTGTTTCGAGGTAGTTGCCTCTCGTCAGCAGGGAGCAGGTCAGTGTAAAGGGGTGCCGCGTGGACTGCCAAAATGTAATTAAAACAGGTCAAGTACCTCTCATGGCGCGCAGGTGCAGATCCAAGGCTCGTCAGCCCGTTGGCTCAAGGGAGCCGTAATGAATTAAGCAAAGGTTGGTCGCACACTGCTCGTCACACCAGCAAGTTGCCCCAAAGGACTGTGGTAGATGTAGTGGCGACGGCGGGTACGCCTATGCCACGATGTATAAAGAACAGTATGTGTTGCGTTAGCCATCCCTGGACACGTGTTTCGAGGTAGTTGCCTCTCGTCAGCAGGGAGCAGGTCAGTGTAAAGGGGTGCCGCGTGGACTGCCAAAATGTAATTAAAACAGGTCAAGTACCTCTCATGGCGCGCAGGTGCAGATCCAAGGCTCGTCAGCCCGTTGGCTCAAGGGAGCCGTAATGAATTAAGCAAAGGTGGGGCTAGCGGAGTGCGGTCCATTGCGATTATATCTTGTTTAGACTCAAATAAATTGTAATGTAAAATCCTTTTTAATGGTAAAGTTGATTTTTTTGGTCACGATTCTGAAAATGAGTTTTTAGAAAGCTGGTATTTTCTTGCCATAACCATTTGGAGCCTGCCTGCATGTGTCCTGGGTCACATGAATTTGAATGATAGGCCACCCTGCCTGGCTGGCTAGGGGCAGAGCTGTTCCTTGCCCCACTTACACTTCAAAGGGCTTGCCTCCAACACACACAGAGAAACCTGACACCAGCAATTCGTCATGCCAAACAGCTTGGAACCTTCACAGGGTAAGGCAAGAACATTCCGGAACCAGATGAGGGTAGCCCAGGATGTCCCCCTAATTAAAATGCTGGCACCAGGTATAAATATTGGACCCTCAGAGCACAACATGAATATATTCCTGAACATGTGAAAGACTTCAGAACGACTGCCTGGACACCCAGAGAACTGCCCACCTGCTACTGGAGGACTGCCTTGCTATTTGAAGGCCTGCCTTGGTGCTCTAAGTAGAGCTGGACCATCTTTTTTAAACCCAGTACCACCAGAAGTGACCCTAAGGGCTAGTTGGTTGTCCTCCTGTGTGAGCTACAGGTACGTGACAAGCTCCAGAGACCTTAAACCCTACACTCGGCCTCTGCTGGAGTGAGTTCTAAGCTCTCTGAGTGGTGCCCCCCTGGGTCCTTGACCCTTGGAAGTGGTGTTAGAGATACTGCATGTGCATAACCCTAAAACTTGGTCCTTTGAAAGGTTTTCATCAGAATTTTCCTTGAGAACTGACAGAAAGCAGAGACCTACCTGCCACCTGATCCTCCCAAGGTCCATTGCTGCTAAGCCTGACTTTGTGGTAGCTCCTGCTACGTTCTTCTCAGCAGCAAATTCTGTTCAATTAGAGCTCTCGGTGAAGGTGTCCTGCCTCAAGGAGCCCTCGTTGGCCACATCCTGCAACTTCATCCCACTGGAGATTTTCGACTTCCAAAAAAAGTGAATAAGTCCAAAGGAGAAATTCATCAACAGAGACTCTGACCACGGGCTAACTGATGGCGATCTCCACCTCAGGCTCCGTCTGCTGCCTTGCCCTGCTGATTTCTACCTTCCACGCAACTTTTCTTTGAGATGTCTCCTAAGTCTGAAGGTAAGCCGAGACAGGACCTATTCCACTTCTTGTATCTGACCCACACTCCATCGCAGTTGTCCTGAACTTTTAACTTTGCTTCTGTTTTGTGCGCCCAGAAACCAGCAATTGGCACGTTGATCTGTTAGGAGCTGATTTGTAAATGTTCCAAATTCTTAACTCCGGTTCTACTGATTAGATTTAATTAATTTTGGTGTCATTTTATTCATTACAATTTACTCTATTTTTCTAGATTGGTTTGGGAGTTTCTTGTGTTGCCTTTTCACTCTATTACTGTTTGTGTAATGCAAAAATACTTTACATGTTGCCTCTAAGTTAAGCCTGACTGCTTTTGTGCCAAGCTACCAGAGGGTTAAGCACAGGTTAATTTAGTAACTTTTGTAGTTCACCCTAACAAGGATTGTGGTTGTTGTTTGAGTAGGCATTCAACCCCCCTCAACCAGTAGCCCAATTTCTTACACATAATATCATGTGAGTGACAGAGCATTTTGTTAAACATGTTTCTTTCCTGCACACTGGGTTACATTTAGAAGTCGAAAATGGACAGAAATTCAATTGATAATACCAGGTGTTCTCCTGTTCCCTATTCCCATATGTTTTGCAATAACAATGATACCCCACGTAAATAGCTGAGCCTAGTGCAAGATACAAGAAAGGCATCAACATTGTTGTCTTGCTAATTGACCTATTTGGGCAATGTGGGTAGCCGCGATATTTCGGCTGGCACCAAGGGAAACCTAATAAACCTGGGCATTTCTGAAACAATCACACATTTTTTCACACATTTCTCTGAGAAAAATACCCATAATCTGCTTAGATCCAAAAGCTCCCTATAACCCATCGTTCCACACTTCTCCTGGTAACCCACTTGTGTGGCTGAAACTATCAGCAGTGACACGATAGGTTCTGTAACAAAATGTGGCGACACCTAGTTTTCGCCATGGAAATTAAGCCATTTTGGCAATGAAGATAGCTGCAAATCTTGGCCCTTAGATTGGCCCCAACTAGGAAAACCTACTAATGCAACGTATTTTTGAAACATATATACCCAGGAGAGACCAGGATAGTGTGCTTTGTGTTGTTTCCATGACGTTTTCTGACCCAGAATGGCCTGCAAACCTAAACATTGGCTAAAACCACATGTTTCCTTCACATTTCTGTGAGGGAATCTGTAGGGATTCGCAACATTCCTACCACCCAGTGTTCCCACATTTCTTCCAAAAACCTGAAGCAAAATCTTAACACACTGCAGTGGAGGTGGAATGATACCTAAACAATCAATAGCGTTAGATGAGGGATGAATATGTCACTGAGCACAGCCAAGAAGTGTTTCACAGTGTGACCAGACAATGGCTGCAATAGGTTACTCAAAGAAAGCCAATTGTTTACAGGTGTGAACCCAATCCCCACCCTATGAGCATTGTGTCAATAGGTCTACTTGACAACTGTGCTGTTGAAACACAGACCGAACAGGAAACAAATGAATAAATAGGATAGTTCAATACTGTGCAACTTCACGTTAAGGTGAATATGTACTATATTCCAGTGTTTGAACAATTTGACGATCTCTAGTACTCACTAATAATCAGGTAGGTCACCACAGGTTACTTTAAGATAGCTGTTTTTTTCTTTCTGTGGGTATGTTTTCACTGCATTGAGGGTTGGTGAGTGAAAGGCATTAATTCTATCCCAATTCTAACACTGAGATGAAGTCTGTACTCAAGCATTTTCAGAAGAGAAGATAAAAGGTTACGTGGAGTCTTATTAAGAAGTCTCTACACGATCAATGGGTCGTGTAGCATAACGCTGCTAAGACAGCGCTTGTTCTAAGATGCTCTCTCTCTCTGTAGGCAAAGAAGAAGTGGGGCACTGTTCCTATCCTCAACAACAAGTTATCCGTAGGTAGCACTCCCAGGGTGCAGTGCGAATCACGCCATCTGCTCCAGGTACAAACCTGGAGGTAGTTTTTCACGGTGACGACTGTGTACCTTCCTTGTTACAAATTGCCCTTGGTTCCCAGGCCTTCTCCTGTGTAAAGCACAATGACCTTCCTTAATCGACTCAGGCCAAACGATTGTAACTTTTTCTCTCCTTTCCTGACTAGTCAAACAAAGACATTATTCTATCTAACGAGAGCGATTCTTCACCTGCAATACAAAACTTGAGAAAGAACAGAGTCCACAGCATACATGAAATTCAAACTGTCAATTCTAAAGTGAGAGTTTTAAGGGATTTGCTTAGCAGCACTAAGAAATTCAGCTAACATAAGAAAATCTCATAGAAGATTTACGAGTTCACGTAACATTAATGCAATTTCAACTAATGCATTTACCGACATACGAAATGACATGATTAGTAAGGACATTAGTACATAAACAGTGGTCAATTGCACAACACGAGTTTTTCATGTTAATGGTTTCTGCTAGTTACATTCATTTTCTACATTCATTCTCCAGGCTACTTTTCAATGACCTAAAATACATGTTAATACATTTCACAATTCTAACACGTTACGTTAATACAACAAAGGATTATATGCGGGTATGATCTACATCTGATTATAATGCACCCCTACTAATAAAATGCGGTTTCCACTCTATCACCTGCAAATGCAGGATTAAGTCAGAAGTGCACAAAGAGCACCACCATGGTCAAAACTAAATATTTGTGAATTGGGCGCTTTGTGTTTGAGGTGGATATAAACAACTGACAGATGATAAATTAGTATTAGCAAATCATATACTGGAAGGGATGTAGAAACAGCACCTCCCTGCTTTTAATGTAAGCAGGGACACACAGTGCTAGAAGACATCTTGCAAAAGCCAGCTTCCGTTTTCAAGCAGCGTTATGTTTTGTTAAGCAATGGCATGCTTACTTCTTTCTGAATCCTAATAAATTATTAATGCTCATGCAACCCTAACCCATATCCCATGCGAGAGCACCAATTTGACGGTCGGATGCATCATATTAATCTCTCAGATATATTTCCAGTCCCATTAGTTAGGTGGATACAAAAATACAGAAAAAATCCCATTAATATGTGTCTTCTTAGTAATAAAGAGCTGAGGTAACGCGTCCTGGTGTCCAGTTTTGTCTAAGTTGTTTTTTTAGTCCTTTTCATCCCAAATTTAAGATCTTTGTGGAAATATACTGCATAAGCAAGCTGCGACTTCAAAGAGATTGGCTCAGTTTCAGATAGTAATCCCAGTGGAATGTGGTTTACTCTGCAGCCACTGGTCAATGTTTTATGGGCGAGTAAAACTAGCTCTAAAGGCCTATTGATTTGCTCCCCAGTGGGATGTGAATTCCGTTTAGAAGCTCTGAATGGAAAAAGAACAGCATTTTAGAAGGGTTGAAACACACATTTGTTAGTACTGCTGACTTTCTGGGCCACACGGTGCCAATCAGAAACATCTATAGATAATGACACATTGAGGCTCTTCTGGGAAGAAGCTAGAAAGTAGGGAGTGCTAAGAGGTGCATTTTTATGTATGTTTATTAAGATACTGGATGATGCCAGTCTGAGAACTTTGTTGCAGCACTCTGAGGGGACCAATGCTCCATCTTATAGTAGGTAGATTTCCTGTACAAGAACAATGCTCTGTCCTTCAAATGTAATTGCTGGCTCCATCTCATTCTCTCTTTTCCCCTCCCTGTCTCTCTCTATCTCTCACTTGCTTTATCTCTTTTTCTCTCTCTCTCTAGCCCTAGCTTTCGTTCTCTCTCTCTGTCCCTCTCTGCTTCTGCATCTGACAGCTTTCTTGTTCTTTCACATACACACACACATACATGCGCTCACACACACACACACACATGCGTGCACAGACACACACACACGTGCACATACACACACACACACACGCATGCACACCCACACACCTGCACACATATTCCCAAATACCCATGCACTCTCATACACACATTCTCATATTCATGCAAACATGCACATACTTTGAGAAGTCAACCACCTTCCACAGTAAACTGTGGCTCCTGTCAATTCCCATTGCAGTATTGTCTTTGCTGCAGGTCTGACAGAATGTCTGCCCCAGGAGAAACAACATGAAATGCTCCTGGAGGGACAGGGTGGTGGGCTGTATCTTTTCCTTTCTCTCTCATTCGCCTGACCCAGACGAAAGATGAAATCGATATAGGTTTTCATGAAATATAATAAACATTTTAAAAATGTAGCTTTTGCAGAAAAATGTGCTTTGTCAGTATCTTGTGTTACATTTTTACCCAAACATGCATTTTCATAAAAATATCAGCAGGATACTGGTTCAAGTAGAAAATACGTTTTAGTAACATTACTCAAAATTGCACCATGCATATTTTCGAGAAAGAGTGCGAACTTCATGTAACGCTGTGGGGGAACAGTGGGACAGATCGTCCTATCCAGAACTAAACCTGAGGGCAAGTGGGCAGCCACATAGACATCCCCATCTTGCTTCAGTGTGTGTGATGACAGCTTCAATTTCAAGGAAGTGTCTGAAAATCTTTATAACTGATGAACTCCTCATGATCAATGTCCATGTAGGCTTGGTGTAGATATTAGTGAAGCAACTATCCTCTCTCACCCTCGAGAAAAAAATGCAAAACATTAATTATTTTATGGATTGTCCCTGTAAATCCGATCCAAGATTGAAGGAGATTCAGGGTCTGATTTAAACTTTGGCAGATGGACCATCAAGGCGAAGGAGTAAACTACTCAGTCACCCTGGAGGAGTACCTGTCTACCAACTTTGAGATGTCATCCCGCCCAGCGGACATCTTTAGCACTGGCAGAAACCGCCATTGCAGTGGTTCCTGTCAATACATTTTACGGTTTAAGGATGGCTCTCTCAACATGCCAGAGTCACACAGCAAATGTTCAATACTTTTTTTATTGTCAAAAAGGAAAAGCCCCAATTGATATTTTGCCTTGAAAAATAAAATTGCAAAAATAACAATTGATGGACAGAATGCAGAACAATGTCATACATTCACCCCAGTACAGAGATCTGGGCCTAAATCCATCGTTTTTTTGCTCACCATGCCATTCCAGTTGGAACCCAGCCATATGCAAATCAGTCTTGACCCTGTGCCCCATGGGAACATTCCAGCCCGAACTGCCAAGCCAGGTCCTCCCTGGACTGGAAACAAGCATCCTAGGACCGGTTTCGGGCTTTCAGCCCTCGTCAGCCAGGATAGCTTGATTCCAGTGGCATGGAGAGCAAGGGACTCACGTCTGAGCATACCCTTCCCACTCGGGGTGACAATTGCAAAAATAACAATTGATAGACAGAATGCAGAACAATGTCATACATTCACCCCAGTACAGAGATCTGGGCCTAAATCCATCGTTTTTTTGCTCACCATGCCATTCCAGTTGGAACCCAGCCATATGCAAATCAGTCTTGACCCTGTGCCCCATGGGAACAGTCCAGCCCGAACTGCCAAGCCAGGTCCTCCCTGGACTGGAAACAAGCATCCTAGGACCGGTTTCGGGCTTTCAGCCCTCGTCAGCCAGGATAGCTTGATTCCAGTGGCATGGAGAGCAAGGGACACACGTCTGAGCATACCCTTCCCACTCGGGGTGACAATTGCAAAAATAACAATTGATGGACAGAATGCAGAACAATGTCATACATTCACCCCAGTACAGAGATCTGGGCCTAAATCCATCGTTTTTTTGCTCACCATGCCATTCCAGTTGGAACCCAGCCATATGCAAATCAGTCTTGACCCTGTGCCCCATGGGTACAGTCCAGCCCGAACTGCCAAGCCAGGTCCTCCCTGGACTGGAAACAAGCATCCTAGGACCGATTTCGGGCTTTCAGCCTTCGTCAGCCAGGATAGCTTGATTCCAGTGGCATGGAGAGCAAGGGACTCACGTCTGAGCATACCCTTCCCACTCGGGGTGACAATTGCAAAAATAACAATTGATGGACAGAATGCAGAACAATGTCATACATTCACCCCAGTACAGAGATCTGGGCCTAAATCCATCGTTTTTTTGCTCACCATGCCATTCCAGTTGGAACCCAGCCACATGCAAATCAGTCTTGACCCTGTGCCCCATGGGAACAGTCCAGCCCGAACTGCCAAGCCAGGTCCTCCCTGGACTGGAAACAAGCATCCTAGGACCGGTTTCGGGCTTTCAGCCCTCGTCAGCCAGGATAGCTTGATTCCAGTGGCATGGAGAGCAAGGGACTCACGTCTGAGCATACCCTTCCCACTCGGGGTGACAATTGCAAAAATAACAATTGATAGACAGAATGCAGAACAATGTCATACATTCACCCCAGTACAGAGATCTGGGCCTAAATCCATCGTTTTTTTGCTCACCATGCCATTCCAGTTGGAACCCAGCCATATGCAAATCAGTCTTGACCCTGTGCCCCATGGAAACAGTCCAGCCCGAACTGCCAAGCCAGGTCCTCCCTGGACTGGAAACAAGCATCCTAGGACCGGTTTCGGGCTTCCAGCCCTCGTCAGCCAGGATAGCTTGATTCCAGTGGCATGGAGAGCAAGGGACTCACGTCTGAGCATACCCTTCCCACTCGGGGTGACAATTGCAAAAATAACAATTGATGGACAGAATGCAGAACAATGTCATACATTCACCCCAGTACAGAGATCTGGGCCTAAATCCATCGTTTTTTTGCTCACCATGCCATTCCAGTTGGAACCCAGCCACATGCAAATCAGTCTTGACCCTGTGCCCCATGGGAACAGTCCAGCCCGAACTGCCAAGCCAGGTCCTGCCTGGACTGGAAACAAGCATCCTAGGACCGGTTTCGGGCTTTCAGCCCTCGTCAGCCAGGATAGCTTGATTCCAGTGGCATGGAGAGCAAGGGACTGACGTCTGAGCATCCCCTTCCCACTCGGGGTGACAATTGCAAAAATAACAATTGATGGACAGAATGCAGAACAATGTCATACATTCACCCCAGTACAGAGATCTGGGCCTAAATCCATCGTTTTTTTGCTCACCATGCCATTCCAGTTGGAACCCAGCCATATGCAAATCAGTCTTGACCCTGTGCCCCATGGGAACAGTCCAGCCCGAACTGCCAAGCCAGGTCCTCCCTGGACTGGAAACAAGCATCCTAGGACCGGTTTCGGGCTTTCAGCCCTCGCCAGCCAGGATAGCTTGATTCCAGTGGCATGGAGAGCAAGGGACTCACGTCTGAGCATACCCTTCCCACTCGGGGTGACAATTGCAAAAATAACAATTGATGGACAGAATGCAGAACAATGTCATACATTCACCCCAGTACAGAGATCTGGGCCTAAATCCATCGTTTTTTTGCTCACCATGCCATTCCAGTTGGAACCCAGCCACATGCAAATCAGTCTTGACCCTGTGCCCCATGGGAACAGTCCAGCCCGAACTGCCAAGCCAGGTCCTGCCTGGACTGGAAACAAGCATCCTAGGACCGGTTTCGGGCTTTCAGCCCTCGTCAGCCAGGATAGCTTGATTCCAGTGGCATGGAGAGCAAGGGACTCACGTCTGAGCATCCCCTTCCCACTCGGGGTGACAATTGCAAAAATAACAATTGATGGACAGAATGCAGAACAATGTCATACATTCACCCCAGTACAGAGATCTGGGCCTAAATCCATTGTTTTTTTGCTCACCATGCCATTCCAGTTGGAACCCAGCCATATGCAAATCAGTCTTGACCCTGTGCCCCATGGGAACAGTCCAGCCCGAACTGCCAAGCCAGGTCCTCCCTGGACTGGAAACAAGCATCCTAGGACCGGTTTCGGGCTTTCAGCCCTCGTCAGCCAGGATAGCTTGATTCCAGTGGCATGGAGAGCAAGGGACTCACATCTGAGCATACCCTTCCCACTCGGGGTGACAATTGCAAAAATAACAATTGATGGACAGAATGCAGAACAATGTCATACATTCACCCCAGTACAGAGATCTAGGCGTAAATCCATCGTTTTTTTGCTCACCATGCCATTCCAGTTGGAACCCAGCCATATGCAAATCAGTCTTGACCCTGTGCCCCATGGGAACAGTCCAGCCCGAACTGCCAAGCCAGGTCCTCCCTGGACTGGAAACAAGCATCCTAGGACCGGTTTCGGGCTTCCAGCCCTCGTCAGCCAGGATAGCTTGATTCCAGTGGCATGGAGAGCAAGGGACTCACGTCTGAGCATACCCTTCCCACTCGGGGTGACAATTGCAAAAATAACAATTGATGGACAGAATGCAGAACAATGTCATACATTCACCCCAGTACAGAGATCTGGGCCTAAATCCATCGTTTTTTTGCTCACCATGCCATTCCAGTTGGAACCCAGCCATATGCAAATCAGTCTTGACCCTGTGCCCCATGGGAACAGTCCAGCCCGAACTGCCAAGCCAGGTCCTCCTGGCTTGGCAGGAGGTCCTCCAGGTCCTCCTGGAGTCAAGCTATCCTGGCTGATGACGGCTGATAGCCAGAAACCGGTCCTAGGATGCTTGATTCCGGTTCAGGGAAGACATGGCTTGGCAGTTCGGGCTGGACTGTTCCCATGAGGCACAGGGTCAAGACTGATTTGCATATGGCCATGTCTGAACTGGGGTGGTGTAGTGGGCAAAAGAACGATGGATTTAACCCAGATCTCTTGACTGGGGGAGAATGTATGCATTGTCAGCATTCCGTCCATCATTTGTTTGTTTTAACGCTTTTCGCCCTAAGTGGGATGGGTATTCCCAGACGTAGAACCCGTGCTCACTACGCCACTGGAGTCAAGCTATCCTGGCTGATGACGGCTGATAGCCAGAAACCGGTCCTAGGATGCTTGATTCCGGTTCAGGGAAGACATGGCTTGGCAGTTCGGGCTGGACTGTTCCCATGAGGCACAGGGTCAAGACTGATTTGCATATGGCCATGTCTGAACTGGGGTGGTGTAGTGGGCAAAAGAACGATGGATTTAACCCAGATCTCTTGACTGGGGGAGAATGTATGCATTGTCAGCATTCCGTCCATCATTTGTTTGTTGTAACGCTTTTCGCCCTAAGTGGGATGGGTATTCCCAGACGTGGGACCCGTGCTCACTACGGCACTGGAGTCAAGCTAGCCTGGCTGATGACGGCTGATAGCCAGAAACCGGTCCTAGGATGCTTGATTCCGGTTCAGGGAAGACATGGCTTGGCAGTTCAGGCTGGACTGTTCCCATGAGGCACAGGGTCAAGACTGATTTGCATATGGCCATGTCTGAACTGGGGTGGTGTAGTGGGCAAAAGAACGATGGATTTAACCCAGATCTCTTGACTGGGGGAGAATGTATGCATTGTCAGTATTCCGTCCATCATTTGTTTGTTGTAACGCTTTTCGCCCTAAGTGGGATGGGTATTCCCAGACGTGGGACCCGTGCTCACTACGCCACTGGAGTCAAGCTATCCTGGCTGATGACGGCTGATAGCCAGAAACCGGTCCTAGGATGCTTGATTCCGGTTCAGGGAAGACATGGCTTGGCAGTTCGGGCTGGACTGTTCCCATGAGGCACAGGGTCAAGACTGATTTGCATATGGCCATGTCTGAACTGGGGTGGTGTAGTGGGCAAAAGAACGATGGATTTAACCCAGATCTCTTGACTGGGGGAGAATGTATGCATTGTCAGCATTCCGTCCATCATTTGTTTGTTGTAATGCTTTTCGCCCTAAGTGGGATGGGTATTCCCAGACGTGGGACCCGTGCTCACTACGCCACTGGAGTCAAGCTATCCTGGCTGATGACGGCTGATAGCCAGAAACCGGTCCTAGGATGCTTGATTCCGGTTCAGGGAAGACATGGCTTGGCAGTTCGGGCTGGACTGTTCCCATGAGGCACAGGGTCAAGACTGATTTGCATATGGCCATGTCTGAACTGGGGTGGTGTAGTGGGCAAAAGAACGATGGATTTAACCCAGATCTCTTGACTGGGGGAGAATGTATGCATTGTCAGCATTCCGTCCATCATTTGTTTGTTGTTACGCTTGAAAAATAAAATGGCTAATGCCCCCCTCGGCAAGGGAGTTTTCTCAAATGAAAAGGGAGCATTGTTCAGTTTTCACTACTCCTTACCATCTGGTTTTACCTGACGGTGACTGACAGTGAAAACTGGCCATGTGTTCACCCACTCTAATTCGGGTGGAGGGACACGTGGCCAAACCTTCGACGGCCCTGACTCCATCAGACCATCAGAGGTTTATGTTGGCTGTGGGGACGGTCCAGGGAAGACTTGGCTTGGCAGTTTGGGCTGGACTGTTCCCATGAGGAACAGGGTCAAGACTGACTTGCATATAGCTGTGTCTGAACTGGGGTGGTGAAGTGAGCTAAAGAACGATGATGGATTCATTTAACCCAGATCTATGACTGGGGGTGAGTGTCTGAAAAGTTTCCGCGCTCCGTCCATCATCTCATTGTGTTTGCTTTGTTTGCCCTTAGCTGGCAGGGTATGCCCAGACGTGGGTCCCTTGCTCACTTTGCCACTGGATTCAAGCTAGCCTGGCTGAAGAGGGGTGTTACCCCGAAACCGGTCCCAGGATGCTTGTTGCCGGTCCAGGGAAGACAATGCTTGGCAGTTCGGGCTGGACTGTTCCAATGAGATACAGGGTCAAGACTGATTTGCATATAGCTGTGTCTGAACTGGGGTGGTGAAGTGAGCTAAAGAACGATGATGGATTCAACCCAGATCTGTGACTGGGGGTGAGTGTCTGAAAAGTTTCAGCGCCTCGTCCATCATCTCCTTGTGTTTGCTTAGTCTCTGCCGTCGACATAATGAAGGCCCTCCCGACATCTAAATAAGGTGGGCAGACCCTCAGTTTGGTGGATAGGTTACTCAGTCGCCATTGTGAAAGAGTGTTCTCTCTGTCAAAATCTAAATCGAACTGCTAGTTGTTGTTGGAGAGTTAAAAATGCTTTTTCAATATAGTCCATGCCTTCTGTTTGCACAATGTTTGTGTACAGATGTCAAACAACCATAGTTCAAGTTTGTAGAGAAAATCAATGTCCAATTTCAACTGAACCGTGTGCTTTTTGAGCAGCTGCTTCTGTTTCCTTTTCCACAAGACTCTCTTATTCCCCAGGCACTGGAGAAAACTTTCACCGGAGCAATTGGAGAAATAGACGTGTAAATAATGCAGCGGTTTCTACTAGCCAGATCATAGCTTTCTATGATCTGAGACCTTCTTCGATCTTCAATCATGGGAAAGAAGAACCACAGTGAGGAGCAGGCTTTACCTGCAGAGCCTAGACCTTGGCATCCATGGGGGTCAGCATGAGGCTACCGCCAAAAGATTTCAAATGAGCTTTTTCTCCATGAGATGCAAGACAAAGTGAAAAACAAAATCACTCACCAAGCACTTTCAGATACCCAGAAAGTAGTAGGGAAGTCCTACTCTCTTCTACTGTTCCAATTAGTCTCTGTGGACAGGGGTCAAGAAGGGCAGTTTGAAGTGGAAACTTGGGCCTAGATTTACTATAATTTTGCATCGTGAATGCACCACTTTTTTGATGCAGCCACAACACAAAATGTATTTCAGGCGTTACAAAGCCACACTATACCCGATTTGCCTGGCGTTGTAAAAAAAGCAACACAACGCAGGGCATAGTGCTACCTCTTAATACTTTGCACCTGGGAGGCATTATAAGGGTGGAGCATGGGTGCAGCAACTCCTTCTTAATTTCAAATCTGGTTCCCCCCCTCGATCCCCTACCTCCACATGTGTTGAGACAGCTCGACACCGCCATACTATCGATAATAATGGAACTTTAAAATGCATCTTTACAGGAGGGCTTACTCCTGCACAGATGAAAATATGCCATAGTCCTGCCTCTCTTAAAGAAATCCAACTACAACCCTGCCATTCTGTCTAATCACCGCCCTATCTTGCTGCTCCCAATTTTTTCAAACATTTTGGAGAAGCAATTTAATGGTCAGCTGACCTCCTTTGTTGAATCTCAGGACTTCCTTCACACTTCTCAATCGGGTTTTAGAGCCGGTTTCTCCACCGAATCTACTCACTTAGGGGTGAGGGAAATATTAAGGCACCGGTTACCTGATGGTAAAACTGCAGCACTCATTCTACTAGATCTCAGTGCTACGTTTCACACGGTGTCACAGCACATCCTTGTGAGAGCCTTGCAGTTTTGGGTTTGGATGGAATGGCCTTGGAATGGTTCTGTTCCTTTCTCAAGAACCGAACCTTTCAGGTCTCCTCAGCATCGGCAAGCTCTAACTCTCATCCTTCCCCAAATGGAGCTCCACAGGGCACAGTGCTGAGCCTACTGCTATTTAATATATATGTCCTGCCCTTAGCCGAGGTTGCTGAAAATGCTGGATTTTCCCTTTTTTCTTATGGTAAAGAAACTCAGATTATTTTTTCCCTCTCTTCATCACAGGGACTCGGGCCCTCGGTCCTCAGTCAGGATTGAGCAAAGTTGCTTCCTGGTTGCAAAGCAACCTGCTCAAATTAAATGGTGGCAAGACCAAAGTCATGATCTTAGGCAAAAGACATGACCTTTTGGGACCGCAACATTGGCCCCCAGAATTGGGAGCTTCGCCCACGCCGGTGAACTATGTTCGGAATGTGGGTTTCATGGTAGATTAACATCTTTTGATGAAACAACAAGTACCCAAGGTGTTATCCACCTGTTTTGCAGTTTTGAAATGGTTAAAAAAGATTCTATGGCTGATTCCCCTCCCAGCACAGATAACTGTAATCCATGCCCTGGTTACTTCAAGACTGAATTATGGTAATGTCCTATACCTGGGAGCCGATGAAATGACTATCCAGAGGCTTCAGCTGGTGCAAAATGCAGCAGCAAGACTCCTTTTTCATCTGCCTAAGTTCTCCTCTGTCTCGGGCATCTTAGGAGACCTACACTGGCTGACATTTAGGGCTCTGTATTGTATTGTATTGTATAGAGTATTTATAAAGCGCAACAATCACCCAACAGGCATCTCGGCGCTACAGTACATGATACATTGGCCAGTAGCTAGGGGGAGCCAGAAATAGAGCAAATAGAACCATAAAGAAAATAATAAGCTCTAGGAAACAGCCAAGTCTTAAGTCTTCTCCTGAACTGCAGAAGATCATGAGACTGTCTGAGTTCCAGGGGAAGGCTGTTCCAGAATTTAGCTGCAGAAAAACTAAAGGCTCTGCCCCCTGACTTGGCTTTCTGAACCCTTGGAACTTTCACCAAGTAGGCAGTGGTAGAGAGAAGACACCTGGTGGGTATATACCACGTGAAGATCTCTTGAAGGGGTATGGCTCCTAGTCCGTGCAAGGCCTTAAAACCCAGACATAGAGACTTAAACTGGATCCTCTGCGTTAACGGTAACCAATGAAGCTCAGCAAGAGCCAGCGAACCTGATGACCGACGTGGTTTCATCAATGCCAATTTGGCCGCCATGGTCTGTACTCTCTGGAGGCGTTCAGTCAAAAATGTAGGGGTGTCCAACAAAAGAGCATTGCAATAGTCTAGTCTACTGAGAATGATACCACCAGTGACCAGTGCTCTGGCCGCCTCTGGTAGTAGTGGAAAAATTTTCTACAGGGCTTTGATCAGAGAAAACCAGGTCCCTACCACCTTATTGACATGCATCTCCAGAGTTAAAGTGGCGTCGAGCATAACTCCCAGATTGCGTACAGCTTTAGCCGGCACCACAGTGGGCGTAGATAAAGAAGACCAAAGATTCTCGGGAAAAGGGGGGGAATCCTCCCGGTGGTGCAATAGATAACCTCAGTTTTGCCTGAATTAAACTGAAGAGAATTTGCTCTAAGCCAGTGGGCAGTATCTCGCATACAATCATGGAAAGCAGTCAGAGGGATAGAATGATTGCCCTCTAAAGAGAAGAAGATTGGAGTGTCGTCGGCATAATTCACAAGTCTCACACCATGCGTTTTTATAAGTCCAACCAGGGGTCGCATGTAAACATTAAAAAGAATGGGACTAATCGCCGACCCCTGTGGAACGCCATGGTGGGCATCAAAAAACTTGGACTGATACGGTGGAAGGGAAACCGCCTGACACCTGTCCAATAGGTAGGATCGAAACCAATCAAGGGCAATACCAGACACCCCAATTTCTTCCAGTCTGGTCAGCAAGATTTCATGATTGACCGTATCGAAAGCGGCAGACAGGTCGAGCAAAATTAAAATACCTGATTGCCCCCTGTCAGCTCACATCCGAAGATCATCCAATACGGTCACAAGTACGGTCTCAGTACCATGGCCAGGTCGAAAGCCGAATTGGGCATCATCCAGCCTGAAATTGGATTCTAGGAACTCAGACAGACTTTTCTAACCAGACGTTCAATGATTTTTATCGGAAAGGGAAGGAGAGAAATGGGTCTGTAGTTAGCCGCACAGGTCGAGTCTAGAGTTGGATTTTTCAAAAGTTGAGTAACCACTGCTTTCTTTCAGCAAGTTGGCACTGACCCAGAGGTCAAAGAGCTATTGCAAATCTGACGAAGAAGGGGGAAGAGCTCAGAGCCCAACTACTTCCAGATTTTATTAGGAAGGGGATCTAAGGGGGACCCCGAGGACACACTCCCTGCAATTCTAAGAAAGGTGTCCTCCAAAAATAGCTCAAAATGGTCCAGGGTGGGCGATAAGCCCATCTCTGTTACTTTGGCCCTGTCCGACTCCAGTGCCTCAGTGTGATTGTCCACAAAGTCTTTACAACTGGGTGGATCAGTTCATCTTAGTCCATCAATTATGTTACTTATTTTTTCCCAAAAATAAATGGCTAAGCTATCACACAGAGCTTAGGTCGGCAGAACTTTGGATTGCAGACATTCAGGGGCAGACATGTCCTTCACTATTTAAAAAATTGTCCGTGAGATATTTTTTGAGTTTAGAATAATATTGGCAAAATATTCCGACTTAGCCATATTGATTTCCTTCCTATATTCCCCTAATAACACCTTCCAATCAGTCCTGCCCTTGTCTGAAAAAGTTTTCCTCCATTTCTTCTCAGCTTGCCGACAGGCCAGTTTCAGAGGTTTAAGGTGGTCATTATACCAACTGGCCGATGGCCTACCTATTTTTCTACGGGGGCAATTTGGGCAAGTTGACTTTGAATTTGAGTACAGAGGGCCGTATAATTATCTTCTACTGTACTACAATCGTTAAAAATGTCTTTAACCCCTTCCATGCTCATGACGGAACGATTCCGTCATGAGCATCGGTTGAGCTGTGCTCATGACGGAACCGTTCCGTCATGGCCCCGCCCGCGCTCGAACCCTTCAGCACCGCGGGGGAATCCGCGCAGCGCTGAAGGGGTTAAAAGAGAATACGGGAAGGGAGCTAGTCTTTCTCTTAAGGAGTTCCCTCCAATTTCTACTTTTGAACATCCTAGCCTCTCTAACGGCGAGCTGTGTTCTTTGGAGATCAAGTATCCGAAATTTGATCAGATAGTGATCAGACCAGCCAACTGGGAGGATTTCTACCACTTCCAAGGCCTGTTGCTTGGAGAAGATAAGATCAAGTGTGCTATATGTTTAAAATTAAAACAGGTGTGGCCCAGAAATATCTTCAGGATCTGTTTCAACGATCCCACCCCTCCGGTCCCCTGTGCTCCGCCCAACAGACCCGGTTTGTTGTCCCAAAAATCAGACTTTACTCATATGAGAGGCAGGTCTTTCTCATACTTGGGACCAACTCTATGGAATTCTTTACCAGCCTCCTTGCGAGATGAAACCTCTCTCAGTGCCTTCCGCAAGCGTTGGAAAACCTGGCTGTTCTAACTTCTAACTCTACTTTTATCACATACTTCCTTTTTCCTTCTCCCTACCTGCTCGGCGCCGGGAAACCCCTCAGGGTAGCTGCATGCCTTACAAATTTAATAATAATAATTCATCCATGTATTTTGATTCAAACACAGATTTCCTATAGTCTGTAAACCTAGGTTTGTGGCAAATGGCGTGTCTACCTGAGACTGGCATAATAAGGAGAAATATCTTTATCTAAAATCAAGTCTGGCCACAACATAGGCCCCCTTGCGTCTTGGCGCAAAGTAGCCTGTGTTGGCACTAGCCTGCCACAAGTGCCCCAGCGCATGTATGACTTATGTTAGTAAATGGCACATTTCTGCTCTCTAACTTTCACACAACGCAGCACAGCAAGTTGCTGCGTTGCTTTGCGTGAAAGCTTAGTATATCTGGACCCTGGTCTTGGATTTGTTATACACTTACATGAACCAAAAAAACATTTCTAAGATTCCTTCTTCATCATTTGCAGCAGTACAGCTTTGTTCTTGTTCTAGTAAAATGTTTTCAAGCAAAAATATGCCAACATCATCTCAAATTGATTTCTTTAAAAAAAAGCATTTCATCCTAAAATGGCACCAAATTGATACAAATGCGATTAAGGGGATTGGGAGATATTCATTTTAATGAAATAGTAAAAACCCTGAAGTCAATGTTAGATATAACAGCTGCATTTGGCAGGATTCCTAGGCAACCTCTAGGGCTGATATGTTATGGAGTAAGATCTTGATGAATGACACAAATATTGCATTAAATATATTGTGTGATATGAATATCATGCTTATTTTTTTGCATTTAATTAGTGATTTATTATGTAGTAGCAGATTGTTGGCTTTTTCCGGTAAGAGATCGGGGAGGTAATTAAATTATAATTCATTTAAATGTAATGTTGATTAATTTTAAGTTGTATGTTAAAAGTTTAATTTAATAATTATTCTGAAAATGGTTTTCTATTTAACTGTTATATAATGTACTTAAATGTAAGCAATCATTTGTTTTAACTACTTTATTTTTTTACATGAAATCAACAATAGTGACTTTTGTAGGATACCACATTAGATCCAAATTTAGATCCAGCAAATATAAAAAGGAAGTGCATCATAAGAAAGAACAGAGGCACTGGCCACAAAAGTTTAAATTACGCCCCAGCAACACATCCTTTTTCATACCCCAACACGACCTCCCTTGCGCAAAACACAAATTCAATTAAAAAAGCATACACTCATCTAGGGGACTTATCTATAGTGATTCCAACATGCCCACATTGTTCAATAAGCCGAGTAGCAGTGTGCCCCTATGTATTGCGCCTTGACATTTACTAAACATAAAAAATTGAGTGCACATCCTCTTGAAGATCCCCATATTGTCATGAGCTCACGGTTAATCACATTGACATATGCATTGCATACTTGGTTCCACCAGATAGCGAAAGTGGGATTTTCAGGGCCTTTCCCATTGTGGGCCATTCTCTGTGTTGCTGCTAGAAGTAGTTGATCCCAAGTGTACCAACCATAGAGGTGGGAGTGTAGAGGCCATCACCCTCTGAGGATCCCAAGAGAGTAATCAGTGAAGACATCTCTAATGCCATCCATATTCTCCTGGATTTATGCCCAAATGGGTTCCCAAAAGCAATGAATTCCTGTGCACTTCCACTACATGAGCATTTATGTACTTCGAATGCCACAACCCCTCCAGCATTTGTCATTGCCTCCTTGCACATGCGGTAGACGATCAGGAGTTAGGTCCCATCGGAAGAAACATTTATAGGCATTCTCTTTTTAATTTGTGCAGATACACTACTCAGCAGCTCTGCACCAGAAGTGATCCACTGGCTTTCTGCTACGTCAATAGACTGGTCCAGGGTCCATTTTGGATATAACATATGGGGTGTCTGGCAGGGGATTGTTCAAGTGCTTTGCAAATAGACAAAATAGCTTTGTTCACTTCCCCTCTCCGGAGTATTTCCTATAGTGTGGAATGATTCTCTAGTCCCTCCTTTTTGTACTGTCAGGTTGGGTGTCCAGTGTAGTAGTTGGGTTATTCTAAATAAGGTTGTCACATTAAGGAGGAAATCAGTGGCACATTGATCTTGAGTTTTTGTCTCGCCGTCAAGGTAAAGGTTTGCTAGAGATATATTGGGGCCTCAGCCCATTGCAACAATTGTCATTCAATTTCATTTCAAAGAACTTTTCTCAATTTTAAAAATAAAATCATAAAAGAGACAAATATGACAGAACACAATAACTTATCTTAAAAAAGGCAATTATTGAGGCTGATTAATAATATGAAATAAAACACACTGATGCAATTACGTCCAAGGGAATCCAACTTATTGAAGTGCGGATACAATTTAAATAAAGTGCATTCACACATGTTCAGAACAACACCAAAAATGTATGACAGGTATCATGATTGAGTGATATCTTAAAATACTCCTCAGCTGTCCATGGACCTCCTATTCCTGACCGCCATTTTAAGAAAGCAGCATACATTGTAACAAACATTCGGGCTGCCTAACATCTGTAAGTATGATAAGGAGTTATTACATTTCTTGAATGCAAGAGCTTTCAGACTGTGTTTAAGACAAGTTAAAAAGAAATGTTTCTAAAATTTACAGAAAAACATAAAATGTAACAATGATTGTTTCGCAGCCTCTTCTCATGGGCATGGTGGTAATTGGCTCCCCCAGACCTTAGAGTGGTTAGGAGGGACTGTTGACTGCTGAGTGCATTGTGCGAGGTGCATTCAGGAGGAGCAGAACAATTGTCTATGTGGAATAGCTGACAAAACATGTTTGTTTCCTATCATGGTGTATTGGAGGAAAGGTAGTCAGTAATAGCTTTATGTTTGACCACTATGCACCAATAGTTTAACGTGGTTAGTGTGGCCTGGTATAAAAGGCCTAATGTTTTGTAAGAGTAAGGTGGGAGCCAGGGATGATGTTTCAATGGGATTTTGCACTCTGCCTGTTCCATCTGTACCCAAAGCTTCCTGGTCAAGGAGACCCATATTTGTCCGCTAGAATATGCCTATTAATATCTGGGACTGCCTGATCCCCTTCGAATGGTGACCTGTATAATGCTCATCTGAAGATCTGTGGAGCTTTTGTCATTCCATTTGATGGCCCAAATCTTTATCTGGATGCCTTAAATGACCTACCGAGGGAATGTAAATCGTAGCACTCCAATAATGTAAAGTAATTGAGGTATAAAGTTAATTTTCAGACAATTCATACAGAGATACAATGCATTTACTACCATATTAATCAAGGCTTGTGGCAATATCTCCAAAGATCAACACTCGGCATATACTATGCAACCAATGCTGCATTTCTGTATGAAAGAAAGAAACTAATAGGCCTGGACTTTGCACCGCCAACAGAAGTTACCAAAAGCTATGGCCTATTATTAGAGTTAACATTTTACCAGGACAAATCAAAAAACTATCTCCCCAATGAGATTATTGTGAAGACACTTGGGTTGCAAGCATGATCTGCTCAGGTCACAGGAACCTACCCAAGTTCCACATCCCCTGGAGGAATGTACACAATATTACATTTTAAAAGGAGGCAAAATCATTGCAGTAGAAGGGTGGCATAGCACATTCCAAGACACTCTTTCTAGAAGAAGCAATGAAAGTACCAGGAGTACCAATTTATTAAAAAGGAGCAATCCCTAGCACAACAACAATGACCAACAGCAGCCAAACAAATAAACCAAATGCACAACATATTAGCCATTAAAGTCCTTCTATTCACAAACAATCAATGCCTACATAATATAATATAGAGTACAAATTACACACATTATTATAAAAAAAACAAATCACTACATAGAGGATAAATCACTACACTAACACATACAACTTGACACCAATATATAACATTAACCATCCTTATTTGTTTTCAATTAATATAATCATTTATTTATAATCATTCTGAATTAACACATGATCTTAAATCAAATCTGAAACAAACAAATGAGACTGGTAATATTATGAGAATTCACAAAAATAAACATAATATAAAACAATGTAAATCAATATAAAAAATTATGCCTAAACATCTAAAAACATCATTAATATCAAATGCTATAAATCTGCATCCAATAAAATATGAATCCAATATAAGAAGCCAATATAATTCAAAAATGCATTTCAAAATATAACTATAAATCTCAATATTCACAATACAGATAAAATATACAAATATTAAAGTGAACTATTGATACACACATCATACACGTATCCCACCCAACATTTCAATGTACAGTGTAAGACATGTTACTTACTTTTCAGTATCTGAAGTCCTTGTACAGGAATCCTAAATTCATAATTGAAATAGTAAATAGAGAAAAACGACCCTCCTTATAAAACCCCCCAAAAACCATTAAAAAAAATGATCTAGCCAAAAATTACATATCAAATCCTTTGGCCCCATTTAAGACTATAAAAAGATAGTAACATAAAATACACACTCAAAGAAAAACATAAAAATCAACTAAAATATTTAAACATTTTTAGACATAACATATGTGTACACCTTAACTACAAATAAACACAAAAGTCTAAAAATTGAGGCCTACCACACTTGTGTAAACCACCGAAAGAAACCCTCCACTACATGGTATTCACAAGACCTAAACAAACCAAAACCAAAATATAGACACCAGAACAAATATGGAGGAAATATTACTGTTATGAGAAAAAATTAAATATACATTACTTCTCAATGACTACAAATCTTTAATCATAGAAGAATAATTCACAGATAAAATGAATACTGCTAAAAACTCCACTAAGGAGTTATTCAGAACATTAAAAACCCTAACTAACTGTACATCATTAGTTCTGACCAAACCCTGTGTAACAAATACGCCATTTTATTTTCAATCAAAGGTGAATCTTATTTTTAATTAATTCACTTCCAATCAAAATGATACACCTTTGTGTTCTACTTTCTTTGCTATATGTGTAACCCATGTGACTTAGACGGGTTTTACCTTTTTGTGATGTAATACGTGTTGCTGTATTTGACAAATTTGCATCTGTGACTAATAATAACATGATAATATATATATAATTATTTTAATATTAATTATTTAGTTATTAATTAAAATAAATATTACATATATTTTTCACATTTCACATCTTGCAATTACATTATTTCTTCTTCTTCTGAATTTTGCCTTGTGTATTAGAGGATTTCAGCATTTTTTCACTTTATCTTTCAAATGGCTGTTTCAGTTTCCTCTTTAATTTCTGTTTTGTGTAGGTAAATAAAAAATGGGATGGTTTATATATCTATTCATGAATAATTTGTACTTCTATTTCTGACAGCATAATGTGGCCACCTCACTCTAGACCATTAGGCAAAGTATCTCCAGCGCTGATCCTTTCACCTACAAATCATTTATTTATGGGGTGTGAGGTTATTTAATTCAATGGAACCAAAACATGACTACAACATCCAAAATGCATCAGGCTATAATTCATTGGCACAGAGTTGGAAACTATGTGGGTTAACCTGGAGGGAAGTTGTAACCCTATACATCATGTTTTATATTCTTCATTTATGTTGGTATTTTTATAGTTATTGATTTTAACTTTTTTTTCAAATTTAATTAAATGCTTACAATAAATGTGTGCTTATGCTGTTGCTTTTCATTTATGTCAAGTTTCAGGCTTCTGTGATTTTTATGATCAGTTTTCTCATTTTATGCTTTCTGATCTATATTAGGCATATAGAATATAAAAATATAATTTATTTATATCTCCATGCCATTTTACATATTTGTGATCCTTGAAATTCCTAGTCCACTCTAAGTAACATTAGGGAAGGTGTTGGACTCTGGAGCAGCAAGATATACTATTTCCACTCCAATCCAAGCAGATTAAATCAACTATAACTTACGCCTTCACCATGCACTTATTTATACCCCTTTATATGCTATCACTTACTACTCTGGGCCGATTAACTTCTGAGTTTCTAGCTGTAAAGGAAAGCTATTCCATCGAACTGGTTCTGGATGATATACAACCCTTTTTAGCTAAGAAACTCTATTTACAGTTTAGACATGGGATTATTCCGTAACGCACTTTTACGAAGAAATGGGAAAACTCTGGTATAGAGATCTGTCCTGCGTGCAATATCGCAATAGAAACAGTTCCCCATGTTTTATTTTTTTGCCAAGAATACAAATGAGCCAGATCCCGTTGGTTAAAGCAACTTATCAAAAATCTGGGCTCTGGGAGGTGCAATGAGGTTTATAGAATTCTTAAATATGATACTCAATTACCCATTGTTTTCTCTGTAGCCCGCTTTTTGTTCTCTATATGGTGCCCTCGCAATGCAATCCTTAAAAAGGCTCTTTTAATAGTCTGAGCTGTTTTGTAATGAACTATAGCCTATTGATCAAACTCCTGTTACTCCTGTCCAATCAATTTTAACACAATTTACCTGTACTTTTAGAAAGGCTGGGACCTCCTTTTATTTGGAATGCATTTATCGTTACTTTATTGTACTTTGCAATTTGAGACGATGCACCTATGATGCACTTATGGCTATTCTTTGCACTTTTGCATGTTGAGATGATGGCCAAACTGAGTCCTTTGTGTTTTTTTTAAAGATCTTATCTGTGGGTGTTGTGATGAAGATTCCGCTTTTTGTAAAATATGATGATTGATTTTACATATGTTTTTATATTTTTACTGTGCTTTTATGGCAGTATTCCGAATTAAAGTTTTCAAATGGAATGGAATGGCTATCACTTACAACACTCTTGCCATCCTAAATAACATAATTTATGAGAACACTGCACATGGTGTTATAGTTGATTTAGTCTGCCTATCGAGCTCACAACACTCTGTTCCCTTTAGTATAACAGCTAAGGTTGGGAAAGGTGATGGTTGCCCTATTCACTTTAATCACAATAAAGGGGTAAGACTAAACTGGGGCAAAATTAACCCTACCCAATTTGAGGAGAAAACTGTTACTGCAAATTTAAACCTTATTATGAGATATCTCCAAGATATTTCTCCCCCTAACGAGGTGTTTCATGATTTTGAGCTGATCTGTGCAGATGTGGCAAAAAAATCTGACCATATCAGTTCGGAGAAGGGAACCCCAGGAGATCCGGTGGTTTAACACCGAGTGTTCCAGAGCTCATAAGAACCCTAAAATGGCCCTTCATGCTAACCCCCATGATAGTACACAAATTGAAAACTTAAGACAGACTTATAAATGCACTATCAAACAAAGGAAAGACAAACTGGGGAGTTTAGCTTGGGAAGATCTGGAGAGAGTCAGTGCATTTAAAGACACTAAAAGCTTCTGGGATATCATTAATCGCCCCTATTCCCGGACAAGTCTAAGCCCGTGGATTCACTGATTTTGGGGGTAACTTGGGAATCCCATTTTTCAGCTATATTTAACCCAAACAGTGTCTCATTAGTTGACGGAAGTGGGGAACTGACATTTGATTTATCTTTGGCCTCACAACTAAGTGCATCATTCACAGTGGCCGAAGTTGAGGAGGCTTTAGCGAGGGGAATCCGTATGAAAGCCCCAGGCCCTGATTGGGTTCCACTAGACCTGTTTAAAAGAAACCCCAATCTGTGGGCACCCGTGCTCACTAATATTTTTAAAGCTGTGGTGATTGGCCCCATCCCAACAACTTGAAGGAGGCCATTGTCGTTCCAGTGTATAAGAAGGGCAACAGGAGTGACCCTGTCTGTTATAGGCCTATTTCATTAATCAACGCCACTGCTAAGGTATTGAGGAGGGTCGTCCTTGCTCGCCTTGAGACCTGGGCGAACAGTTCAGGGATCATGTCTAGATTGCAATATGGTTTTAGAAGGGGGATAGGCACTACAGAACAGTGCCTCAATTTGTCTCTGATTATGGGCAAGTACATGAAGACCAGGAGGGGCTCTGTCCACCTGGCCTTCATGGACTTGTCCAGTGCCTGTGACATCGTTGATCGGGAAAAATTGTGCGGACTGATGGGGAACATGGGTATTGAAGCAGCCCTCATCTGCCTTCGACGTAGGCTTCATACTTCCACTACGGTTGCCATAAGATAAGGCTCTTGGGGGGAAAAGATGGGGCCAATTGTCTCCACAGAAGGTGTTCGGCAGGGATGCATTTTAGCTCCATTTCTCTTTCTATTGTACACAAATGGCTTAGAGGCATTTTTAATAGAGAAGGAATTTGATTTTCCTAAAATTGGAGGCAACCCGGTCCCATTGTTATCTTATGTGGACGATACCGTGCTAATGGCTTTGACAACTAATAGCCTTCGAAAATCACTTAATGCTTTTACAGATTTTATGGTAGCACTGGATCTAAAAGTCAATTTTATTAAATAATATGTTATGGTGTGGGGCCCCAAAGCAACTAAAACAAGAAAATTTGCTGTAAGGGGTACGATTATTGATAAGCTGTCCAACTTTACATATCTAGGGAACATTTTTAATAACACTATGAATTGGGACTCCCTTATTACTGCAAGGGTCCAACATACTAGTCGGGTTGTGGAGGGGTTATTCCGCTTTGCCTGCAAGTTAGGTCACAAGCCGGTGACAGAATTGGTTACCCTCTACAAAGCTAAATGCTTATCTGTGGCATCTTATGGGGCAGGAATTTGGGGTTACCACAAAAGCCGACACTTGCAGGTCTTGGAAAATGACACTTTTTTGTCATCATGAGCTGGGGCTGTACTATCTTGAAGATTGAATAGATATTGCCCCTTTGCTTCTTTGGGAAAAGATCTGGCTATCTGAATACTTAATGTTCTCAAGGGAAGTCATTAAGGACTGTACCAACTTAGATAGCGCATTGTCGATCCCTTGGCTCTGCTTAGTGAAGGATAACTTTCATGAGATAGGCCTGGAGTACTACTATGGCAAGCATCCATACAAATGCAAAAGCCATTATAAAAGAGGCGCATTATTCTGGGGCAAATCTGCGCCGGTTACAACTGGTAGCCACAGGTCCCTCATGTTTGTTCCCAGCAGAACAGCAATTTTATCTAACTTTTACTACCAATGCTCAAGCACGATTCTTTTGGACTAGATTTCGTCTAAGCACCTTGCACTTTTTAGTGGCATTTCCCTAACAATCAAGTTGGGTTGATAAACTAGCGCCTTGTCATCGTGACAATTTGGCAGCTCAGAGCACTTTGCACTTTATGTTGTTCTGTCCCCTTTATAAAGAGCAGAGGGGAAAATTCTTAGCCCCACTTTTGAGGGAAATTCAGGCCATGTACCTATATTGACAGTTTTAATGTTTGCATTCTTTGTCTACTTTACCTATTTGCACTGCAGTCTCTAATTACATTAAAGTTGCAATGTCAATAAGAAAGCGCTATGAGTCAATATAGATGAACAGAACTTTTGTAACCTTTTATTAACAATTATTCTCACTTATGAAATGTTATGGTTGACATGATAGACGGTTGCATTGGGTATTTGGCGTTAGGGTTTACATTCCCTATCAAAACAGTCTGAATGCCATCTCTTGCTTGTTTTTTATCTTGATTTTATTCATGCCTCTGTAACTATACTATATGAAAACTTTAGGGCAGAAAGTATGTGTGTGAAACCTTTATTGTCTTTGGAACCGAATAAAGTTATTTTGAATTGAATATAAAAATATAATCTAATTATATCTTCGTGCCATTTTGCATATTTGTGATCCTTGATATTTTAAGTTTAATGTTTTCAAACAAATATTATGGACTTATCTTTTTGAAGTATGAAGTGCTTTTCTCCTTTCCTCTGTTTAAGTAGTTCCTGGTGGGCTTTCAAATTGGCAGAGTAATGGTCTCCTGGCAAGGTGACTTCTGGTACAGCAGTTTGGTTCATTCTCCTGTACTTTATCTATAATATTCTTTAAGGAAATCTTTGCTTCTACTTGTTAGCTGATTTTGTTTTAAACTTGGCTTATTTTTGTATTGAACTTACTTGAATGATGCACATTATTTTTATATGGATCTTTAAGTAAATGATAATATTCTCATATATATAATTTTTATTTCATATGACAGTAGTTTATTATATGTTTTAATTATTTTTGCTGTTTTTTTTTAAATTTTAGAGGTCGATCATTCTGTTATCGATATCTTGGTGATGTTGCATTTGTTTTATTGTGCTTTTGATATGTTTATTTTCTATATTTTTGTTTTTGATTATATTTGTTTCATTATACTTTTATCTGCAATACTTTTGTTGTCAATATTTTTCCTGTTTGTATAGGGGTTTAAGAAAGTTGATGTTAAGGTTTTAAATATTTTTGCAACTATAAATTTGCATCACAATATTTCTGCACTTAATAGTTTGTCATACAACTGTTTTCTAGTAATAGGCTTAAAACATCGTCTCTTAATGAATGATGGACAAGAAATAAAGAAGTCGCATATTCAGCACGATCTTCTGACTAGCAAATCAGAAACCAGGAGAACCAACACCCACTGGTGATGCCTTAGGGTATGTCCAATCAGAAACCTTTGTTTTTTTAGGTTACTCTACATCCTTGAGATTGTGCTCCAAAGAAAGAAGGGCAATGGCCCACAAAGCATCCAAGACTATATTGTAGGGAGTCTTAATTTCTTTGAAGAGTGAGACCAGGACTTAGTACACTTTTATGCATGACAGCGAACCTGAAAATCAAGAGGCGCAGGGACAAGATCTTATGCTTCCACCATACCAACTTTCCTTTCATTGTGCGATAAAGTTAAAGAGAAGCACCAGCATAATAGAAATTACTGACAAAAAATCAAGTAAGGCAAATGAGGTCTAACACACAGCAATAGAATCATTAAAGTGTGCAGATTTTAGCAAGGTATAGTCAGCGGCATAGCAAGGGAAGGCAGTGGAGGGGGCGGGCATGCACGAGTTTTGGGGGCGGTCGCCTCCCCCCAGTCTTACCTGCCGTCTCAGGGTGGCAATCGCCAGCACCCCCCACCCCGCTCTTCACTGCGGCCACCACAGGTCGGCAAATGCAGGGACCGCCTCTGACAGCCATAGGTCTAGCAACGCCACCGAGTATAGGGTGAGGCCACTGGGTTGATCCTGAAAAAAACATGGGACTGGTCTTCAGAGCTTTTGAGTCTGTACAGTGAATTCTCAATTTTGCACACGCCAGACAATTCTTTACAAAATATAAGGAAGCATCTGGATGTTCATTGTTGTCTCCAGGCTACCCAATCAGGGAGAGAGAGGGGTCTGGAGCCCTGCAATTAAATCACAAGCAGGAGCCGATGTTGAAAATATTTGGTTGTGGTATGCCTACCTGTGGCCTTGGGGCTATAGCTTACAATCAGACCCTCCAGGATATCGCGATTTCGCGATTTCGCGGTTTGCCGCGAAATCGGCACTTTTGCAAAAATGCCGCGATTTTTAATAAAGTGCCCGCGAAATCGGCACACTTTGGACAAAGAGGTTCTGCACTGCATTCAGACTATGAGTTATTGGTGTCAGGCGCGCAACCCATTGGACTCGCAGGGCTTCAGCCCCCCCCCCCGTCGTGTGTGGCAGCCCGGGATGAGACACCTTCCCGGGCAAAAAAGCAGCCGCACCCGAGCACTTCACAGGTCTTTAAAAGACCATTTGCATGTTAATGGGGCCTTGCTGTTGTTTCACCCCTTCTACGAGCCCCTGCAGCTCCACTCTGCCTATTGCTCACCCCTTCTAAGAGGCCCTGCAGCTCCACTCTGCCTATTGCTTAAAGTTCAGCCCCCCCCCCCCGAAATTTTTGCTCAGCACCCCCCGAAATTTGGCTCTAGTTGCGCCTTTGATTGGTGTGTTCCAGAAATGGTAAAGAGCCGTCCCGGGTTAACTCCTAATCCAGCCCTCTGGGCATAAATTCCTCCTCCAGTCTTTCAACCACATCTAAATTATTTGTTTCACCAATAGGAAAACACGTCTCCATTATCCTCTCACCTAATGAGCTATGCCACCTAAAATCTGATTTTCATCTTTTACCACCGACTTCTCTACTACAGCACCTAACTTGGAGCCCTCTTTACCCAAATAATATATGCACTTGTAACGCATTCCTCTGATACACACCCGTGTCAGCCTCTCTACTCGAATATCCAGGACTACCGGTGCACGGAGACATTCTACTCATATACATTTTGCCATCCTCAAACTTCACAGTTCTGCAGAGTAGTTCAGTCACCTACTTTGACTGCCCCTACTTAAGTAACATTCACATATTTCTGAAGTCCTAATATTGAATCTAATGAAGTTGCACACTCTTCCTTTTTTCATGATACTAATTGTATACATACTGAGTGTGTGCCATTTTGCTTTAAACATGCTTGGTAGACCAATTTACTTTCCACGACTGCCCCACCCAGCCCAACCCATTGCCACTGCTGGTGCGCCTGACACTTTCCCCAGCTCCCTGAGGTTAACTGCAGCAGGCCTGCGCTTCAAGACAGAGAGTGAGAGAGGGAGGGAGGAAGGTAGAAAAGAAAGGATCTGAGAGGGAGATAAGAGAGAACACAGAAGAGAGAGAGAAAGAGTGTGGATGGATGAAATGGGAGACATTATTCAAGGACATGAAGGGAGACCATTAGTTTTAGGGCATTTTTGCCAAGGCTGCTTTTGGTTCTGCAGTCTGGCCCTGGGCGGCTCATGAACACACGCAATATCACATCACATGCAGTGGCATCCCAGGAAGAGGGTGCTGAGCCCCAATAATTTACTGAAACCCCAATAATCATGATACCCCCAATTTTACTCAGGTGGTCAGATTCCATGATTCCTTCCTTGATCTAGCAGTAAGAGACACCATCCTCTACAGACATCAATATTTAATGACTAGAGTACAAATCAGGTAACAACTAAGAACAAAAAATGAATGTGTGTCCTCATGTAACGTAACTGGTGCAATGTAAAGTGCTCTGATACCCGAGGTGATTCGGACGACAATGTAGAATTGATAATTTGAGTTTCTAAGCTTCTGAACATTTCTGATAAGCTATCATCATTTCGTTATTCGCATAGAGACATTGACTTTGAATTTGGACAAAGACACCATTTTAACTTAATCCGATCGCAGGATCGTGTCACCTGTAAGTGTGTAGGTTGCTTTCTTTTTGGGCACACGAGGCACGCGGCGGGCCCTGGGGGGTATAATTTTTTTTTTAATCACATATATGTAGCCTTGAAGCCAAACACAGTCTCTACATTGTAAATGAACCAAATATACATAGCTTCATGTTGTTAAATACTTCAAAAGACTAAGATATCTGTGTTTGTTGTAGGAAAAACTGCAAACTGAAATGCCGCAAAATTGCCGCTAAATTTCCATATTTGTGCCGCTAAATTTCCATATTTGTGCCGCTAAATTTGCTAATCCATGCCGCTATATCCTGGGGGGTCTGTACAATGAAGCTTGGGTGAAATTTGAATTATGCCAGTGTAATTCATGCAATTACAAGGATTTCGTGTTACGATTGTTACAGCAACATTTCCGAAATCATGCCATCACGCCACATCACGTAATAATGTGCTGTTTGCAGCCAAATTTTACCCACTAACACTCTGGAATAAAGTAAACGTGCAACACGTGTGTGGCTGTTGCTTGTGTAACTTGTGTTTTTTGCATTATTTTTAACCCTGAAATGCCTACTCACAAAGACACATTTTGCACTAAAATATGGCGCTAAATGACAGATTTGCATTTCACATAATTATGCATAATTTCCGGTAATTTTCCTCAAATTTTGTGTAATTACACAAAAGCAAATTACACTAATTTCACACACTCCTACTTACCATATTACATAACTGGGTGTGCACGATACAAACCCTGGAAAAACACCACATATATCTGCCGGCTTAGGGGGATATTCACAAGAATGTGTGCTAAACATCACCAAAAAATGCTAACGCAACTTTACACATCGCAGCCTATTGCAGGAAAATAACCCTGTGTTAACGTGGAATTCACAACAAGGCAGTACCATGCGATAGTCTGCCGAAACTGCGGCCGATGTCCACGATACAACCACCTCGATGGAGATAAAAACACAAACCACAGCGCAAAAAAACATGTGATGGCCCAAAGTGCGATGAGGAAATCAGCGATAAGCAGTGCCAGGCCTGCCATACACACATGGCAGGCGGGAAAAATCACTATAAAAGTAGAAAAAACACTCAAACACAAACTGACCAACACCCAAGCACCATGGAGGCAGCCGGAGCAGGTGCAGAGGACGAGCGCAACCACACAAGCACCCCGGACGACCAGCCTGGGACCTCGGGGACAGGGACAAGAAGAAGAGGAAGACGAAATTCAGTCTGCAGGAAAACAGGATCCTAGTCACGGATGTGATGGAACACCATCAACAACTGTTTGTCACCTCCAACGTGTCATTGGGCACCAAAAATGGAATATGGCGGGACATCGTGGACAAGGTGAATGCCGTCGGAGAGCACAAGAGGTCAATGGACGAGGCCAAAAGGCGATGGATTGACATCAAGTGCAAGACCAAGGAGAAACTCGCAGCCAACCAGAAGGCAGCAATGCAGACTGGAGATGGTGACCCAGTGCCACAGCTCGAGCTGGATGACATGGAGGAGCTGGTGTAGACAGTCATCAGTGTGGAGACTGTGGCCGGAGTCGGGGGACCGGACACTGCTTGACAGGACACAACATAACCGCAACAGAGTGAGTGCCCACCAGGTACTGGGGGGATGGGTGGAGATGGCCACAATGGCACACATGCACAATCAAGCAGAGCACAGTGCACACCCACAATGACTCTGGGTCATGGCCCTGATCTACAGACTTTCACAATATACTTTGCCATGCTATCTGAATGTCAACATGTACCATGCGGCTACATACATGTGGACACATTGTAATACACCATTACCCCTTCACATTGCAGGGGCACCGTCAACACCTCCTGCAGAGCAGTCCCAGCAACTCTTCACTGATGACAAGGAGGTCACCACCAGCATCGACACCCAAGCCCTCCAAGACATCATTGACATCATCCGCAACTCACCTCCAGGATCAGGGCAGCCCAGCTGCATCGAGGAGAACCCACCCACTACCCAAACCACCCAGCAGGAGGCGCCCACAACCCCGGCAGTCTCCCAATACCCCCAGGAACTACAGATGGCCTTCCAATGCCGTGTGCTGGAGGGCCAGAGGGAGACGGCTGAGCAGGTGTGGGTGGGGTTCAACATCATGGCTACCAAACTGGACACCATCCATGGGTGTCTAGGTCTCATCAGGGACCAGCTCCAGTCCCTAACGGACATCCACAGCCCACTCCATGGTCTCCAACGAGCCCTGACTGACCTGTCTGGAGTTATGACGTAGAGAGAAGAACACATGTCCGCTCAGAGCGGCTCCAGCGATCCCAGCTGTGAACTGGCACACATGCAGAGGCTCATGGAGGACATGGTGCGGATGGAGGCGGAAAGGATGGCAGCCACCGCTGCACATCAGCGAAATGTAGTTGGGATCTACCATGCCCTGCAGATCCTCATCATGGCATTGCTGCCACAAGGCGCGGCGCTGATGAATGCTGCTGTCCCCACACCATCCACATCTCTACCCCCTGGTGTGTCAGTGTCTCACAGTGCGGCAGGCGTATCCACTCCGGCACCTGATGTATCAATGCCACACAGTGTGGCCGAAAATCCTCCTCCGGCCCCTGATGTGTCAGTGGCACACAGTGCCGCAGCCAGTACTGCAACACCCACAGGTGGGGCGGAGCACACATACGAGGACGTGGATGGGTTTGAGTTCAGGAGGAGGCACTAGCATTCATTTCCGCCACCTGGCCTGTTACTACTTGGTGCCGTACATGGCCCCATGACCTTCCACTGACCCCCGATACACTCCGCTGCATTCACCTTGAACCGCAACATAGACTGCCATATCCTGTTTGATGACCAATGACACGGCGACCAGACTGCGGACTGTACCCTTCCTCTTCCGCAGTACTTGTCATCCCCAGATGGACTCTGGCTGGACCTCCATGGGCCCATATTGTGTAGTGTGCTTGGCATGGCCCTGTACCGCTCCAGCTGCAAAACTCCACTGCTGTGTCATGTCTTTCATCATTCATGTAGGAATGTGTGGATGAATGTAGGGACAGTGATTTCCTTTACGTCAATGATGCTCATCTAGTGGGATGCCAGTCACAGTGTGCTACATTGCCTATCATGTTCCAGGTGCTGTGGACACTACAACAGAGACACACGCATTAGTCACCTCCTTGTCCGTACATGGACCACGCCCAGAGCCCCCGAGTCATTGTTGCAAGCCCTGCGCTGGTCCGGCGGACGGCAGGCCAGACCACTCCGCTTACGCTCCGAGGGGGGCCACACATAGCTACCTGTTGCAGGCATACTCACTGGTGGTGTGCAGGTCACTGGTCTAATTGTCAGCATGTCACGGCCACTCCCTGAGAGCAGGTTTGCACACACACCACACCCATCTGGCACAGGCTTCATAGGCCATGTGACCCCCGCAAATATAAAGGGCCGACAACGTCACATTCCCCTCTGCCGGTGGTGACTGGATGACGGACACTCCGCAGTTCTCAATCATAAAGGGCCCATGAGCTGTTGCGCACAGGGTCAGTGGCACCCGAAGTCTGGCGCCCGTCACAAGCCTACCACCACATGGCACTGACTGGGGTTGCACAGGGTTAGTGGCACCCGAAGTCTTGCCGCCGTCACAGGCCTACCACCACGTGGCGCTGAGTGGTGCTGCACAGGGTTAGTGGCACCGAAATAGCTGAGCGGGTGTGCAGCCTGCGATGATGACGTGTGCACTGATGTGGTCTCCGCCATTGATGACTCAGGACTCAGCGTCATGTGTGGTACCTTCTGGGCCGCGAGGCGGGTCCGCATGATGTGGACCGTGCCATGGTGGCGGGACCGGGGCCTGGAGCTTGCACGGGAACGTGGTGTGCCCACTGGTGGACACACCGGTGGCAGCAGGTGAACAGTGGGGCCTGGGTGCGCAAGGGCGGTGGTGTCTCTCTCTCTCTCTCCCTTCTCTCTCTCTCTCTCTCCCTTCCCTCTCTCTCTCTCTCTCTCTTCCCTCTCGCTCTCTCTCTTTCTCTCCCTTCCTTTCCTTCCCTCTCTTTCTCTCTCTGGCTTTCCTTCTCTGTTTCTCTGTGTCTCGCTCCTTTGATGTGCGCATGACACACGTCCTGATTTTGTGCTTTATTATCCAGGCTGTGACGTCGAAATTGTCCCTGACGGACCCGACAGGAGTCTTCCGCATTGGTGTTATGTGTTGTATTTCAATAAAGTTTTTGATTGTTACTTCAGTGCTGTGTGACTGTTTCTCGTTCTTCTGGCCACATGTGTGTTTTTTTTGGCAATGTGCGTCATCATGTGCTTTTAAGTGGCTCTTTGGTCGTGCACGGTATGTGAGTGTCCGGGGGGGGAGGGCGGGAGGTGCTGGGGGTGGTGGCGGTGGGTGTTGTGACCCTCATGGGTATCGGAGCTGCATGATCATTGTCTCAATGGCATCTGTGGGTCTTCAGGTGTGGCTCTTGGCTGGGCTCCCTTTCTTGCTGTGGTAGTCGTCCTGCTTAGTTAGCACCAGTAAAAGTAAGTGTTAAATCCATGGTGCTACCGCGGCTTATCGCCTGTTTTTGGTTCGCTTCGCAGTTTGTTGTGAAAGTGGTGATGTGTTTTTTTCATGTGATTTTGCACGGGAACGCCCACTCTGCATCTCATTAGGGTTAGTTGGTGGTTTCCACCGTGGAGATAAATTTTGGGGCAGTTATCGCGGGAATACTGGCGTTGTCTACAGTTTGCACCAGCTTGTGAATGGGGTGTTAAATCTATCTCCAATTTTTATGCGTTAAGGTAGAGATAAATCGGAGATAAGTCCTTGTGAATATCACGTGGGGGCATATTCACAAGGCGGCGATAGGAAATTATCGCTGCTTTTCCGCCCGTTTTCGGCCGAACAGCGGCGATAATTTTATCGCCTAATTAGCAAGATCACGCTAACGTGCACCTATTCTTAACACCCAGCTTTGCATCTCTAATGAGATGCAAAGTGGACGTTCCTGACCTGACATGACAGGAGAAATGTCGCTAAGCGACATTTCTCCTATCATCAAGCTCCACGCTATGAAGCATAGCGGCAAGAAAAGTAGCGATAACCCCTGTTATCGCTACTTTCCTTACGCCTGCTTCAGGACTGACTTAGCCATGATATCCTACGGAAGGAGGGTATCATGGCTAAGTTTATGAGGCCCTATCAACAAGCTAACGGCACATTTCGTGAGATTATCGCTGAGTTTCCAGCGATAATCTCTCGTTAGGCAGTTAGCGCTAGGATTTTTATCGCTTTTGTGATAAGCGTTGCTAATAGCACGCTATCTCAGCGAAAAAAATCCACGCTAGCCGGCGATAATTATCCTAGCGCTAAGTGCGCTTAGCGATAATTATCGCCGGTTGTTGCTGATATGCCCCTAAATATCCCCGTAGTGCATTTATTTCATCTCTTAAAAGCAATACAAGCGTTTATACAAAGAAAAATAACAGCACAATTCAGCTGAAGAGATTTCAAAAATACCAGATTGCAAAATACATATTATTTGTATGATGAGAGACCAGACAAATAATTCTAGCCCCGAATTCTCTTGACTGAGAAAACAACAATACACGTCGCCGACGTATTTGGCGTGGAGCGTCAGCAGACTACGTTTGCGTCAGAGTATATAATTGTGTCTGGTAAAAATAGAAATAGTCCACTGAGTCGGCTGCTCTGAAATAGTTTTGAGTATATATCAAACAGCCAATTGTTGTCTTAAGAGACAGAGTTGAGACCGGAAGTCCAGCTTTAAACGCGTGGCCTTTTTTTCTTGTTAAATCGTGTCAAGAACTGCAAACTAACATCCCACTTGATTTTCTGTCTATTTTTGCCGTAAATGTCAATTATTGCAGAAGCACAATAACAAAAAACCGGAAGAATGTGTTCATATTAAAGGAAAGAGAGACACCTAGTGGCAGAGAAAACAAATACACGCCATTGAAAAAAAGACAGCTAGCTGCATTGTGAGTCCATGTGTGGAAAACTAACAATATTAAAAGTTGAAGGTCACATTAAGAAGGTTCTTTTAGATCTTGAAGGGAATGACGTATAAAGTACTCAGCTGAGTAGAATTCAATATACATTGCCCATATTTTATTATTACATGATGTTTCTGAAAAGCCTTTCAGAGCCATTTGATTTATGGCATCATGATAATAAATTAATGCTCAGACTATTGGATTTGTATCAATCATTTGTGAGGTTAGAAATGAGCTTGAATTAAATAGCTATACAGAAACACACTTCTATCCACCTATATACTGCTACTGGTTTATGGGGTGTGTCTGCATTGATACTAACAGTTCGTTTCGTTTTATGTTTAGTATAATGCGAAACAGCCACACAACTGATCCCTGAACATTACCACCTACCCTTCTTCCTTATCCGAGTACTTATGCACACGAGGTTAGTCCTAACTCCAAGAACGACAACCCTTTTATGTAATACCTGACTAGAAGGCATACAAGTATATGTGTGTGTGTGTGTGTGTGTGTATGTAATATAAATATATATATATATATTTATATATATGTGTGTGTGTATAATATAAAAGTACATAGATATAGTGTAATAGATAGGTAGATAGATAGACAGACAGACAGATGGACAGATGGATGGATGGATGGATGGATGGATGGATGGATGGATGGATGGATGGATGGATGGATGGATGGATGGATGGATGGATGGATGGATGGATGGATGGATGGATGGATGGATGGATGGATGGATTATCTTGAAGGTACCTAGATGCAGAGTTAGGAGCAGTATATCTAAAGTTCCTCTGTATGCACATGCCTTTCAATAATTCAATCTTCACTATGTTGTCCATTATATTCTTCTATCTCGATATTCTTAGCCTCAATATTCTGTAGTACAATACCCTGTGCTGTGACTGGGCGGTTGCGTGTGGGGTTCCCTTGCACGCCTTGTGTCAAGCTGCCTTTTGAGCATTGCCTCAAATTTGTATTCCTCATTTGTGGGTTGGATTTCCCATCTCATGGCGGACCTCATGTTGCTAGGGTCTTGCAGGCAGTTCATCTGGGTGTTGTCCTTCTTTGTTGTCTAGCACTTCTCAGACACTGACTGTTTTGCTCTGATGTCTAGGATTGGTTATGGCATGGGCTGGTCCACAGTTATAGAAAGAGAAGATGAGAGAAAATTCACTAGAAGGAAAAGGGAGACAATTCTTCTTGCAAATTATGAAATAAAGGAGTTTCGGTGTTGGTGTGAGGAAGCACCTGATATACGTAACAACTGAGACAGAGATGACTGGGACTTGGAGTAATAGAATTTCTACTAAACATAGCACATGTACAGAATGGTGGTCAGCTTTGACACATGATATGACAGGTTGGCAAAAAAAACAACATTTGGGGTATTGTATAAAAGTGTATTATTGATTGGGTGGATGGTAATGTCCAGCAGAATTAATATTTCACTATTCCTAATAAGTCTGGTAAAGGTTTCAGTAATATAAACCTGAGTTCAACCCCTGTTAGCTGTGGCACTGAGCAAATAGGATTAACTTAAGAAAATGTGTGAAACATTTAGAAGTAACAAAACAGGTAAAAGTTTTAAAACACAACACAATAAAAACCACACTGTAGTTCAAAACAATAGAGAATATTGCAATGAACAAACACCAAAACAACAAAAATCAATTAAAAATCAGTGATATGAATTTTTAAAGTCCTAAGTGAAACTAGCACCAAAAAATGCAAATTGCCAACAGCAGGAAACTGGTCTCACTAGACCGGGAGAAGGGAAAGGTTTAAAGTCAACCACAATGGAGGTGGGTCACATACATGGGTCGGATTTGTCCCGCTCAGAAAGTTACCTCTACACTTAGAAACTTTCAGAGAAGAAAGAGTCTTCAGCAGGGCAAGGCTACAGGCTAGAACTGAAGATGGGCTCATCAACGACGGATTGACAAAGGACGAGGTCTCAGTGAAGCCATAGTCAAGGATAGATGAAGATATGAGTGGAGAAAATCCAGACTTCACACCTATGAAGTCATCAATGTTGATCAGATGTTGCTTTGCATCAGGCCAATGAAGCTGTCTACCTTCAACCTTAGACTCTTTTCTGGAAGTCTGATTTCCTCACTATTGAAGGCTGCAAGCTGTAGCCCAGGACAGTTCTACATTGTCTGATGCCGGTCGATGTCAGACCCCATGAAACAGATTTGCTGCTGAGGCGAAGAACATGGCTGGAGCTGTGGTGAAGTAAATCCCACTGGTGATGCACCTTCAGTGGATCAGCTGGAGGGTTGGCCCTGATTCCTTGAGGGTTCTCCAGGCAATACGTTTGCAAAATGATTCTAAGCCCCAGGTTTTAGGGTTAGGTATGAGGAATGCACTCTTACACAGGCCAAGGATTCCAGGACTTCAGGAAAAGTATTTGGGGGTCTGGGCTCACTTTGTCTCTTGCTTGCTTTGCCAGTGGATTCAAGCTAGCCTGGTGGATGAGAGGTGCTACCCCGAAACAGGTTCCAGGATGCTTGTTTCAGGTCCAGGGATGACCTGGCTTGGCAGTTCAGGCTGGACTGTTCCCATCAGGAACAGGGTCAAGACTGATATGGATATGGCTGGGTCTGAACTGGGGTGGCAAAGTGAGCTAAAGAATGATGATGGATTCAACCCAGATCTGTGACTGGTGATGAGTTTCTGAAAAGTTTCCATGCTCTGCCCATCATTTCCTTGTGTTTGCTTTGTTCGCCCTAAGTTGGCAGGGTATGCCAAGACGTGGGTCCCTTGCTCACTTTGCCACTGGATTCAAGCTAGCCTGGCTGATGAGGGGTGTTACCCCGAAACCAGTCCCAGGATGCTTGATTCCAGTTCAGGGAATACCTGGCTTGGCAGTTCGGCCTGGAATGTTCCCTTGAGAGAACAGGGTTAAGACTAATTAGCATATGGCTGTGTCTGAACTGGGGTTGCGATGTGAGCTAAAGAACGATGATGGATTCAACCCAGATCGGTGACTGGGGGTGAGTGTCTGAAAAGTTTCAGTGCTCTGTCCATCATCTCCTTGTATTTGCCTAACTCCAACAGAAGCCAGCAGCAGGATCCAGAGCAGATTCACTTGCCAATACTCAGCTGGGATATTCCAGGAAAGTGGTCTTTTTGCAGCTTTTGGGACCCTATAGCTTAACTGGAAGTCTGTCAACTGATTCTTGGAGTCCACTTCTTTGTCCTGGGTACAAGTGGGAGCAAGTCCAGCCTTTCAGGTTTCCTCACAGCTCTCAACAGGACGTGCAGTTCTTCTTCTGTATAAGGTAAACAGGGGTGCCACTTTTTGTCAATCCTGGCCTCAGGGTGGAGGACAATCCTTTGTCCACCTCTGAACCAGTTCTGGGCAGTTCTTCACCTGCCACTGATTTGTGACAGGCCAAACTAGGACACAAGGAAGATAGGCCCAAGGAATGACAAGTTAAGCATCCTTTAAAGCTCAGGAAGGGGCTGGACACAGCCCCCAGACCATCCTGCTCAAGGAAGAAAGACATCTCCGCTCACACAAAGCCCTTTGCCTACTATCTGTGAGCAATCCACATCTCACTTCAAGGCAGCCGCAAGGGATCAGGTAACAACTGAATACCGCCAGGAAAGCCTTTTTCGTTTGTGCAATACATATAACTTTCTAAAAGAGTCTGTCCCTTTACAGTTATATAAAATCTGACGTTACCATTAAATTGGATTTTAAATGACTACTTATGGGAATTTAAGGCCCACCTGAGGGGTGACTTTTAAGTATTAAAAAGGAAGGTTTAAGCCTGTCAAAAGATTTATTTTGACTAGTTGAAATGGCAGTATTAAAACTGCAACACCAGCCTGCATTGGCAGGTCTGGAGGCACGTTTTAGCCTGTCAACTTAGTGGTGGCTCATAAAGAACTGCAGTCCACTAGTGAAACTTATCTTACAAGCCCTGGGTGCACAGGGTACCATATGCATGCGGCTTATAAGTAAGGTAAATGTGCCTGTCAGGGATTCACCCACTACAATCTGTATTAGGGCTCAAAGCTATTGCACTGTGGCCTGGTAGCAGAGTGCCAATGCGCAGAGTCAAAAAACCCAGCAGCATCAGTTCAAGAAAATAGGGGTGATCATGCAAAAAGAGGCCTTTTCTTGTAGGGATGTGGAAGAGATAACAGTTAAGGGTTGTAGATAACAGAAGGTACCAGTGCAATAGTGTTTGCAACTTAATAGGAGTAATGACCTTGATATATCGAAATGTACCCTATGGCAGATATATGAAGAGACATCATTAGAATCTGTTACTTTTAGGGGGAGAGCATTCTGGGGTTGGTGGAGCAGGTACCAGGATTGAACCCAACTGCAACAGGAATGAAGCTTTTGCTGTCCCTCATAATCTGGGTCAAGCACCATAATGTTGGCTGGGTAGCAGTGTCTAGCTCCAACAGTGTGAATCAGCAGAGGAAAGCAAGTGAATACTGGCCTTTGCCTGCAGGCTCAAGACTATCAGCCTCACTCGTGGCACCAGGTAAAAGTAGGCCCATGGCCCAGGTCATGTCGCTCTTGCTGAAATCCAAAACAAGGCTTCTGTGAATGAGCTTGAATGTATTTCCCTATCTTTCCTACTTCCAATGTAGTGGTCAGTGTCCATGTATGTCTTTAATGGCAAGCCAATCACTGATAATGACATTTTGACATAATATCTGAACTGCACGACATTCTCAAAGTCATTACTCAATTAGTCCTGATCAAGAAAAAAAGTATAATTTTACAAAAGCAGCCTACGATTATGATGGGTCCATGAAATAGGCACGCCAAACAAATCTGAGGATCTAGATATTTTCTCAGCATTTCTGATTTGATTAAATAATCTCCCAAATAATTTTTATTAATTGCCGATATGAAAGTGAATATATCTAGGCAGGCAAGGCATCGATACAAAAGAATAGCAGTAATTTGTCATGAATACAAGCATTCATATGAAATCTACATGTTTTGGTAATATATTCGGGGATGTTCACAAAGGTAAATTACACTTATGAAGAATTTACACTAGTAACTTTATTCTTCCACTTTTGACTAACTACTACTTTGGGCTATTCATAAAATCCGAGTGTAAAGTTACTCAAAAGTGTACATCTCCACCATCTGAAAAATGTGTGGAGCCAAATTTACGAGTGTAAGTAACTACTTTAAAAAAACAGTAGTTAGTAGTCGAGCGCCACATATGGCCAACCCTGGATACTGCAACACCTTCCCATAGAAAATAGTTGGAGGCAGGGGCTTAAATATAAACCCCACAAGAAATAATGGAGATTTAAATTAAAATATATAAAAAAATGTAAATGAATATAAAAAAGGTTAATGTAAAAATATTTAAAAAGTATATTTATTTATTTCATTATAAAATATTTTAATAAAATTTAGCATCTAAATTAACAAAACAATAAATGTTGAAATATAATTAAATTATCTTAATTAATTCTATAGTCACTTTTAATTACATTGCAGAATGCAGCACACAAGAAAAATGAAAAATAAAGGAGAAATTAAAGTATTTCGCCATTCTGATGCCAGGCAGTGCATGGGGTTAGTTTTTGGTGCTGCCACAGATTTACACCTCCTTGCAAATCTGGGACAGTGTCAAAAAGCAGTAGGTATTGTGGTGGAATGTCCACAGCAACACCCATTGCACTCCCCTTTCACGCAGATAACTGAGTGAAAGGCACCATATTTACGAAGTGGCATTAAGCCACAAAAACGTGGCCTTCAGCAGGTACCAGCTATGCTTAGTCAAATGTGGTACTGTTTTTCAAAACATGGAACTGTGAGGCCAGGGGAACAGAGATGCATAAACCATCACCACTAATCCTGGGCTGTGAACATGAATGTATTTTCCAAAGTCTTGTTAGCTAAGATTGTAAATTTGTAGGGCTTTAACTAGGGCTATAAGCGAGAGTAGATGACAGAAAAATGAATGAATCATGTTGCTTGTAGATGACTGAGAGTACAACATAGGAGGCACAGACAAAACCTACTGATTGTGAACTATGAAGAATCTATGCAACGTTCAGGTGGTTCTCGTTTTCTGTGAAAGAGAGGGCAGCTACTGACCGTGCTAGTTCTTTTTCAGGCTACCAGTATGTCTCTACTGTTATGGTCTATTGCTTTTCCTAATCACCATTCTCACCTTTCAGCCCCTTTTCCTTCAAGAGGCATTCTGGGTACCAATGTTCAAGATCTATTGATTGACTGTTTTCAAAGGAAAGTTAAATTATATGCAACGTCCTCTTGAACCTGACAATGTTGATATAACAGAGAAAGGGAATTTGTTCATTTCTAGAATTATACTCACATGACTGAAAAACTGTTACTATGAGTGTGGCCATCGGCAGACAAAGTAGCAGGCAAAGATAGCTGTTTTATGCTAAATGTATGAGGGCATATTTTCAATAAGGTCAGCAGCAAGGCAAGTCACCTTGCTGCGCTGCATTACAGGGAAATGGCAGGAATGCGCTGTATTTGAAAGAATATGATGTATTTCTGTCCATGGTGCAAGGGTGTCAGTGTTGCATGCAGGATTGTTTTTGTGCAGGAAGGGGCCCTTCTGCAGAATGCACCACAAATAGAAAGGGGAAAAACAAGTTTTGCAGGAATTTCACCTACTACATGTCTGAATGCTCAAACATTCTCCTTTTTTGTGACAGGTCTCTTGCTAAGAAGCCATTCATAAAACTCTTTCTCTTTCTCATGAGTCCTCTCCGGGTAGGAGTCAAAGCCTCTTTGCCACCAGATGTCAGCCTGTTGCAACTTGATTTGATATCACTAACAACCTTCATCCATTATTTGCCTTTATATGGTATTATTATTATGTACATGACCCCACAGATGGCATTAAAGACAAACAAACTCAACTAGAAACCAATCTGCAAGTGGTATACCTATGGATATGCCAGGAGCAGCTTAATCTCAGTTCAGAAATTACAGAATTCCTAAACTTTGGTCCCTCCAACTGCCTAGATGTGTACTGTATGGTCCATTTTTTTGGTTCATGTCCATTTCCACTAACGCCATAATAAATATGTGTTTCACGTTTGATGGTTCTGAGCCAAAACTGAGTAGCCAAATTTCATCGATGAGTAGATATTTTTTTCATCTAGACTTGCTGAATGTCTGGCTTCTTAATCTTATCTTCTGGCAACTAATGGCGCCAATACTAGACACAGTGACGTCTTGCCTAGATTATGCTAATTGTGAATACTATTTTAACTCATGAATAATATACAGAGGGCTCATAATTCTGAAGGAAAATTAATAATGAGTGATGAAAATTCTTTTTTCATCTTAAATGGCTGAAGAAAATATTTTCCTTTCTCACGGATGAGATGTCAGACTGGAAGCACAAGCTCTTTTTTATCCAGGATTGACTACTGTAACAGCTTATATTTGGGGGCCCCCAAGTCTAGTATAGGGAAGAACCAATTGTCTCAGAACCTAGCACTGCACTTGACCGTCAACCTTAAAAAGCAGGGGCACACGTCCGGGAGGTCACTACACTGGCTTCAGGTAGAGAAATGTGTTCTTGTTCACACCATACAGTGTACAAAAGAGCCCTTCTTTATCTCCAGGGTAGGTTTCAGTAATACTGTCCAGCTGTCTGTCTTTGTTCAACTAAAAAGCATAACTAAAACTGCCCCATTTCAGGATATCCCTTTGTGGAGACTTAAGGGCCCATTACGATCTCGTCCTAAAAGCATTCCAACCAATTCGGTTCCGGAATGCTTTCCGAACGACTCCGATCCGGGGAGTCGGACCAAGCGATTTTGCTTCATCTGGATGCTTCCAATAGGATTCGGTTGGACTCCCATTGACTTCAATGGAAGCCTGTGTTCCGAACGAGAACAGAGGCTCCCATTGACAAAACAGGTGGTTGGGGAAAACCTTGCACCCTGTGGAGGGCACCCCAATCGAAAAGGCTGTCCAAATCTGACATCCTAATCACTCAGCTGGAAAAATGCTCCGTAGACCGCTACGATTCGGCTGCTCCCAATGCCTTTTGGAACCGAGTTGGACAGCTCCAACGCTTCATAGCCATCATAATAGCTCATTGGGAAAAGTGTCCAGGTCGCTCTGAAAGACGGGTTCTGAATCAGATTCGGGCTAATCGAATACCGTTCGGAGTCTTTACGAATGACATCGTAATCGACCCCTTAGCCTGTATTCACTTTTTATCTATATTGCTGGCAAATTCTGGATCACCATTGCCCTCAGTGGTGGCTGTCACAAACAAAGGGTGGTGGAGCGGGTAGAGGGAGTGCCAGAAGGGGAGCCTGGGCGGGGAAGAGTGTGGGGGGGGTAATAATATATTTTTTTTTATGGACCTTACTTTAAGCTCTTGGCCGTCTCCCGTGTCACGCCTCCGTGTGCCCATCCTGGTCCCTGGCTCCCGGCACACACTGGGCCAGACTCCCTGTGCAATACCCACACTGCTCTCATACTATGAGCGAGAAAGCAAAAGACACACAATTATGAGAGCAGCACAGCGATTGGCCTGAGCAGGCTGAAAAGACGTTCCACTTAGTACAGGGAGTTTTTGCAGTTTCTCCAGCCATGTTGTACAATACAGCCAGGTTGGAGAAACCTAAGTGCGCATGTATGTTTGGCTGGCCTGAGACGGCCAGCCAAACACACATGCGCACTTAGAAGTACACATAGCACTCCTCTTCCCCACTCCCATGCCTCAGCCTGCCCCTCCCTGCACACGTTGGGTCAGAGCCGGCAAATGAAAAATAAAACAATTATAGAACATTGTTTTATTTTTCACCTGCTGGCTCTAAGCCAGTGGGGCAATGCTCCTCTGACCTTGCAGAGGAGCGGCCCCTGCTTGCCCTCAACCTCAAATCAGTGAATCTACATGCTCTTGTTTTGGGAGCTTTAAAAATAACCTTATCTGAATAACTTGTTCCACTGTTGTGCTGTGTGGTATTTGAAGTACACTAGTGCCAGGGCGCCTAACTGGCCAACAGATGCACTTAACAAATACTGTAACAAAACAGAACATAACTTAACAGAACAGAACATAAAATAACATACCATAAGAACAGAACATGAGCTTCAAACTAAACATCATTTCACATCTCTTTTGATATTCTTACATTGGGGAATGTTAATGTTTTTTAATGAGCAGTTTTGGGTGCCAAATTACTTTGAATATTTATGATTTGATGATGGATTTTGCTGAAATATTAACAATGCCCTGACGCATGGGCTATTGATTAAGTAAACAGTTCATAATATGATATGCATCTCCGGACATCAACAGCACAGGAGCTGCTCGAGCCTTTCTTAAAAGTGGGTTAGAATTATATGTTTTGTTGTGACATTTTGCATTTAGATTTGCCTAAAATGTATTATCACTGGTCATGCCACTGTGAGTTTACTGTTCTGTTTTTGCCAATTAATTATTCTGAATATGTATATGAATATGTATTGAAAGAAAACTGTTTTGGGCGGTGAACCAGATGACTTTCCTTTTCCACAAGAGACTCTGTCTAATTTATGAGAGACATTTCCTTTTCTACCAGTAATGCTGTTGGTTTTTCTTGTGATTCTGACACTTATATTTAGATGTCTTTCCTGTGATGTCCATTTCTCTATTGATTTTGCTGTTCATCTGGGATTTAGAATATTTCTAATTTCTGATTATGTGCTCTCCATCTATGTCTTCATGGCATTTAACCTTTATTCTGTACGGTCTCCTTTTTGAGATTTTATCATTAACCCCTTTACATTTTCTTGATCTAGAAATCAGTTATTGAGTGGTCCCAGTTATTTATTAGTTAAATTAATGTTGGGAGGGTGGTTTTCTATAACAGAAGATCAAGGGTGTTGGGGCCGAACTGCAGGAGGGAAATTTCAGGGGGATCTAAATGTTGGGGTGTCTTAAGGGTTGGGGTTGGGGGTTATGCTCCCACATTCGTAATACTGACATTTTTTCATTCTAAAGCTCTGGAGAGGATGGTCCTGCATTCCTACTCTGATGGCCCAATTATTTATACAAACTTTGAGGACTGCTTTGGCTTTGGGACAAGCTGTTTGGCTAAGAAACTGCTGCCAGTCAAGTTGGAGTTCAACCAGATCATCTCAAATTCAGAAGGGTCTTGTAAGGTTGACATTTTTACTTATGACAGCAGTCTTTTTACTTGTATATGCATTTCTTGTTATTTTATTAAGACTATCCTAATGTCAAGAGGCTATTTTAGTATCTCCTAAATACATTTAAATAACATTATAGTGAATGGTGGAGTTAACTAGGGGGTGGTTGAAATATAAGTTTACTATATGTACGCATTCATTTAAATGTTTCAATATTTAGCCATACATACATAAATATATATATTGCTACCATGTTCTGTTGGGAGCAATGAAATAAATAGCCAGCAGTAAACATTTGTTAGGGCCATGCTCTTTCTTCAGCTGACAAAGCGAGTGAGATGGGAAGGAGTTGATTTGCTTATATCTATATCGCCAGTAGGTAGTTACATAGGAAAAACATTTTTTGATTTGCTAATAACTTTGGCGTCGTTGTTGATGAATCTTTGTGAAATTCTCCAAAAAAAAAGTCTGTCCAGGTCAGCTACTATCCTGGAAGTTTGGGGGTGATTCGTCAAGCAGGGGCTGAGAAAAAAGGGGGGGTTCCAAAATGCGTTTTCTCCATGTTAATTTCCGTAGGAAATTTTGCGACGAGCTACAGCCCGAACTGCTGAACGGAATTACCCCAAATTTGGCAGAAAGGTAGAGCTTGGTTAAGAAAGTGACCTTTTTTTTAAATGGTGCAAATCCGTTCAGTAGTTTTTAAGAAATTCAAAAAATAAGAGTCAAAAAATCAATTTCGCATAGGAAACTTTGTGCAAGGCTACAGCTGAAACTACTGAACGCAATTACCCCAAATTTGGCACAAAGGTAGTGCGTGGGTCAGAATGCGACCTTTTTTTAAAAGGTGTACTTCCGTTCAGTAGTTGCAGAGAAATTAGAAAAATAAAAGTTTCGATATCTGGGCGGAGCCTAAGTGCCATGCACGAGCTTCACTGTGATTGGCTGCCAACACCACAAACCAGGAAGTATTGGCAGCCATCTTGTGACTCCGTAGAAGCAAGTCTCCAGAAAACAGAGAAACGAAGATATAAAACAAGAGAAGGGGGCAGTGTAGAAACACCCTGACCCCCTAGGTGTGCTGAGGGGGTCCCAAAAAAGCTTTTTTAATAAAAAAACAAAAAAACGGTGCAATTGGCGCTGGGGTCGCGGGTTCCCGCGTTTTATTTTAATGAGGTCCCCGGGTAGGTAGGTCCTGGGGGCATTTGTTAAAAAATATTAGCGGGGCTTGCTGGGGCTGCAGGGGCCCGCTGTGGTCCCCGCAGCTCTGGGGCTTTACTCATGTTGGGAGCGGTGTTGCGCGGCCCCCCTCTTGGAGCCCTGCATGTGTTTATAACTTTGGTGTCGTTTGAAAAAGGTTTACGAAATAATCCAAAAAGTTTCTCTTTTTTGATCAGCTCCTATATTGAAAGTTTGGGAGTTATTGTTCTGGGGGGGTTGAGAAAAAAGGGGGTCGCAAAACGTGTTTTCTCCGTGCAATTTCCATATGAAACTTTAGAGAATACTACAGGTGAAACTGCTGAACGGAATTACGCCAAATTTAGCAGGGAGAAAGGTGATGGTTCAGAAAGCACGCTTTTGTTTAAATGGTGTAAACCCGTTCAGCAGTTTTTGGAAAATATAAAATTTTACAGATATTGATATTTGAGAATTCTGACATCTGATTGGCTGAGGAGTTACGAGCACGAGCTTGCGGCTGATTGGCTGTGAACTGTTGAAACTAGGAAGTGTTGGCAGCCATTTTGTGATTCAGTCCGTCAGCTCGCATCTGTCCATGTAGAAGTCATCGGGTTCATAGTTTTACCTCTTCGAGGCAACACTTGTATCTGCGTGTGTGTGAGATACCCTTTTCACCCTGCCGCTCCCTACACCAGCAGGTCGTGGCTATGCCTTTACAAGCCAGTGCGTCGGCTCGGAGCTCTGTGAGTCAGTCTGTCGGCACGATCCGCTACACTACCGAAACACCATTGCACTACCCTAAATCGTAAAACACTATTTCCAGCACGAACCTTCAAACACTACACAAACACACTGCACTACTCTAAATCCTAAACCACTACCCGCAGCACAATCCACTACAGTACACAAACCCCACTGCATCCTAAATCATAAAACAGTACCAGTCCATCGGCTAGCAGCTGTGCGTCTGCAAGCCATCGGGTCCGCAGCTCTACACGTGCGAGCCAGTCCGTTAGGTCATAGGTGTGTCTCTGCTCGCAGGGTAGTTGGCCCGTTGCCGTCCCTTTGCGAATTAGACCCGAGCTCTCCCTCTGCGAGCCAGCATGCAGCTGTGGGTTTGCGAGCGGACGGCCCATAGCTCTCCTTGTGCGAGGTGAGTCCACGGGCCGCAGCTCTCCCTCTGCGAGCCTGCCCGACAGCCCGCAGGTCTCCCTGTTGTAGCCGGATCGCAGCTGTCAGTCTGCGAACCGATATTGGGATTATAAGGCGGCTCTAAAAAGAGCCCTTGTGTTTATTAGTTGGAGCTACATATCAGTGCGGATGCACAGCTTCAGGTTATTCAGAAAAACTCAGGGGCATATCATCAAGGCGGCACTATGAAATTATCGCCGCTTTTGCGTCTGTTTTCGGGCGAAAAGCGGCGATAATTTCATCGCCTTATCAGCAAAGACACGCTATCGCGTGTTTTGCTGACTTAGCGCCCGTTTCAACAACGCCCAACTTTGCATCGCTTATGAGATGCAAAGTGGGCATTCCTTCCAAAAATAACTGGAGAAATGTCACTAACTGACATTTCTCCAAATATCAATCGGCACGCTAACAAGCATAGCGATAAGAAAAGTAGCGCTAACCACGGTTATCGCTACTTTCCTTACGCCTGCTTTTAGTTTGACTTAGCCATGATATCCAATGGAAGGTGGATATCATGGTTAAGTATGCCGTGCCCTATCAACAACGTAGCGTCAAACGTTTGGCAGCTAACTCGGGTATATTTATTGCTCTGGAGATAAGCGTCGCTGATAGCGCGCTATCTCCGCGATAAAAACAAGTGATAGCCAGCGATAATTATCCTAGCGCTAAATGCGCGTAGCGATAATTATCGCCGGTTGCCCCTCAATTTCCCTGATCTGTGAAGTGTACTCCATCACTTCTATAGATATGAGCCATATCAAAAAGTATGTTGTTGTTGTAGATGGACCCCATTCTATGGTCTCTGAGGTATGCAGACACAGATTTGTTAACATTCTTCCTAGGTTTTTCAATCTGAGGACAAAATTGGTTTGACCATTTCCACTTCTGTCTTTGGCATATATTGGAATATACAAAGACAGTTTGAGGGAAAAGCAACATTAGTTGTCTAAAGGTGTCCTTCATAAGCATTTCCAAACCTATGCCAGTCAATGTGCCTAGGTCGTTTCCACCGCAGTTCACAATCATGAGGTCAGAGTGTTGGAGATGCAAAGAGGTTTTAATCAAAGGCAACAATTGGTGCCACTTCAATCCTCTCTGTGCAAACCATTTAATGTCCACATTTTGTAAACCTAGGTCTAAGTCAATACGTCTCTGTTCTGCATACCTCTTGCACCAGAAAACATAGCTATGTCCTGCGATCCACACTAGCATTTTGAAGGTATGGCTGGGAGGTATGGATAGATGTCTGTAGCTCATGCAGTCCGTTCGTAGAATAAGAGATATGTTTAAAGATGGGGAACTACTTTTTTTCCCATAAAAAACGATAACTGATTGGGAGATGAAAAGCATTGTTTTTTAAAAGTAGGGTGCACATTTGTTTTGTGGAAAAGCATCTTTGTGATTGGTTAAGAAAAAGCAGTTTAAACGTGGAGTACATATCATAGGATAAAATGTGCTCAACTCAACCACACCTGCTACGTGCATTTGGAAGGCACTATTCGAACTTAAAACAATCATGAACTTTTAACCTGCATGTGCCGTTAAATGTTCGAGAAAATGTTGCAAAAAAATATCGTTAGGTTTAAAAAAATTGATGAACTTTTAACCTGCACGCGTTGTAGAATGTTCTAGAAAGTGTGTTGATAGAATACGTTGCACTTCTGACTTCTATGTGTCCTTAAATATTTAAAAAACTGTTTATATGGACAATTCAAAAATAACTAATAGAGAGAAGTTTTGCAATCTAAAAGAATCAAGGAACTATTCTAATTTGTTCTTTACATGTATTTATGTGTGGAGCAACACAATTACAGACACAACAGCACCAGGAAGAGGAACAAGCAGGGAGTGGGGGGACGGGGGGAGATGGGCACAATGGCACACATGCACAATTAAGTACAGCACAACTACAGACAAACCATGGCCAAAATGAAACACACCAACAAGGAGCACAAGTCACACAACCCACCAACATCACACCACTGAACAATCACAGAAGTGAAAACCACAGTGCCTGAAAGGGAGAAGGGTGAACAAAACATCATATGAAGGAACATCTCACACACAATGCTACACACACACATAGGCAGCAGAGCACACCAACATCCAACACAATGTTGTCCAAACACAAACATTCGTACAATCAAACACAGGACACAAATGCACTCACCTGTGGCGGATAAACGTCCAAAAGCGTCAGTACGAAACAGGCACATGAGAATGCATAAGTACAAACCCACAGTCCGGATGGGGTAGGACTTCACGTATGGTAGGCAGCCAGAGAGTCCGTGACACACACATTGGCATACAAATGAAGACACAGCACATTTGGAGACAAGTGAAAATGTGGAATCTTTATCAAAAAAAGTGTGTGTTAGTACGGCCAGGAGAAGTGCCACGATATGCAGACAAATGCAGCAGCATGCCTGAATAAGGAACGTAGGAAAACGTCTATGTTCACCTCGGGGTAGTCCATCACCAACACACGTCAGTGTCAAGCAGCGTTGGTTGTCCGCGCCTCGGACATGAGTCGACGCCAATGCAGCCATGTCCACTGTCATCTTGGGACATGTGACCAGATGCACAACGTGCAATGATGCGGCGGGACACGTGCAATGTGGCACATCGAGTCGTGGTTGCAGGTACCTTGTCACTCATCCATGAACGCGAGTGCAGCTGCGTAAGCCACTATCTTTAATGAGTGATGGTTGACCACAATATTTGACATGTCGTCAACATAATCCATCAGCTGACCGGGACAGATGTGCTGACTCCAACCACTGTACCCAATGTGCACCAAAGCAGAATTGGGGAGTGGGTCAATTTGCTCATTGCATGCTACGACACGTGCAATCTCCCAGGCCCAGTTCCCAACATGCATGCCAAACATCCATGCATGCCATAAACGGGCATCAGCAGGACGCTCATGGTCGTGGGCCAACAGGGGGTGCACACATCCGTCGTAATCCATGTCAGCTACCCACACGTTGGAGAGGCAGACGTCCATGCACCACTCGGATAGGCATGTGCGACATTGCAACACAGGTTGAACGCAGGTGATGTCTGCAATGCGGTAAGTGATCCGCAGCACTGCAGTGCACCCAGGACATACAGCAGACATGCAAGGTATAGGTGGACGTGAATGGAGTCGACCATGTGTTCGGGACGCCCTGCCATTGCGTCAGTGGCTCTGCTTGTAGCTGCACTGGCTTGCCGTGTGCCAGTCTTATGGATGAAATGTCACTGCTTGGTGCAATGAGCTGGGTCTGTGTGCAATGGGTGCAGGGCAGGGGTGTGGTGGGAGTACGTGTGAAGGCCATTTCACGTACGCTAACTACGACGAAGGACTTTTGAGTGTGGGATGTGTACTCGTTCTCAAATCGGGCAGTGCGTAGTGTGGGAGACAGATGCAAATATTATCGTATCTGTCAGGGAGGGCTGGCCACTTGCAAGTTCCTTCTCAGAGCAGCAGATGTGCTAGCGCAAGATAGCTCAGCCAAAGAACCTTTCATCCCTACAGTAACTTCTCAGCTGCATTTATGCGGGATGTGTACAGAGGCCGGCCGTGGGTGTTGTGGGATGTCTGTGACCCTGGTCATCATGGATGAGATGCCCAACACGTGGCACATGGGTGGGTTCACTGTGTGTTATGTTGCCAAACAGCTGCTTCTCCCTCCCATGAGCCCCCACACTTTTGTGCGCTGTGCTGTTGTATCCCGTGCACTCCTACGGCACACCATAATATTTGCGTATGTCCTGCGGCATTCCAACCACACCGTGACACTGCCCTTTGGAGGTGGTGCATGCCACTTTACAACATAGACTGCTGCGGCCCTTGTGGTGGCCACACCAGAACACAGAGACACACTTACCGCACTTCCTGCACACGGACATGTCCGAGACACCCCGTTCCCCTTGCCGGATAGGCACACCCCTGCGCTGACCTGTGTACGCCGGACCAGCACACGCCGCTTGTGCATGCAGGAGAATGCAGGAGAATGCAGGAGAATGCATGCGTAGCTACATGTCCAGGTTCACTGCCAACGCTGAGGTGAAATGGTAACGTCCACTGAAGACAGCACACTGTGATGTTGCAGGGCCCGTGCCCATCATGCTAACACAATCACCACATGGACACACTTGCTCAGATGTGGGTTTGGGGGGAGGTGACGGTCCTGGGGTTGTTGCGATGAGTGTTGTGGCCCTCATGGGTATCCGTGTATCATGCTCATTGACTCTATGGAACCTGTGGGTGTTCTGGTGCGGCTCTTGGCTGTGTTCCCTTTTATGCTGCAGGTAGTCATCCTGCTTAACACCAGCAGAAAGTAGATGTAAAATCCCTGGTGCTAACGCAGCTTATCGCCGGAATTTGTTTCGCATCACAGTTTTTGCCTTTTGTTGTGAAAGTTGTGATGTGGTTTTTTCGTGTACAGAAAAATAAACAAACTATGCAGTGTATCCCGTCCAGCACCTGACCCACTATTCCCAATCAATATAAATACAATGAGATTTCTTCATTGATTTTGTGTGTACACTGTAAATGCACCCACTACCACAGTGCAATTCAATACAGGATTTTAGTATTTAGAATAAATCGCAAAGGTGCGCCTCGTGTTTTTTTGCACGGGAACGTCTACTCTGCATCTCATTAGCAGCACTTTAATACAACTAAAGTTGAGATAAATCTAACACACTATGCAGAAGCTGGTGCAAACTGCAGACATCACCAGTATTCCTGCGATAACTGCCCCAAAATTTAACACGTACGACGGAACAGGGCAGGGATAGCCACAATGCCTCTGGGGCTCTGGGCGTGGTTCAGTACATGTGCGGACAAGGAAGTGACTAATGTGTGTGTCCCCATTGGAGTGTTTACGGCACCAGAAAAACAATAGGCTATGTAGCATACTGTGACTGGCATCCCATTAGATGAGCATCATAGACGTAAGGTGAATCACTGTCTCTACATTCTTCCACATAGTCATACATAAATTAGGTAAGACATAACACAGCAGCGCATCACTGGATGTTTATTGCACATCCAGTGGAGTTTAGCAGCTGGAGCGGTAGAGGGACAGGACAAGCACACTTCACAAAATGGGCTTGTGGAGGGCGAACCAGAGTCCATCCGGGGATGACAGGTACCGCAAAACTGGAGGAGTACAGTCCCCATTGAGGTCGCCGTGTCATTGGTCATTGAAGAGGATATGGCAGGCCATGTCGCGGACCAAGGTGAGTGCATCAGAGTGTAACGTGGGACAATGGATGGTCGTGGGGCCATGTGTCGCACCAAGAATAAACAGGCCAAGTGGCAGAAATGAATGGTAGTGCCTTCTTCTGATCTCAAACCCATCCACATCCTCGTCCTCGTATGTGTGCACTGCCCCACCTGTGGGTTTTTCTGTACCAGCTGTGGGACTGTGTGCCACTGACACATGAGTGGACAAAAATGGATTGTTTTCTGCACTGTGTGCCACTGACACATCAGTGGACGGTGATGGACTGTCTTCCGCACTGTGTGCCACTGATACCTCAGGGGGTGCAGTGGATATGCCTGCCGCACTGTGAGGCACTAACACACCAGGGGGCAGAGATGTGAAGGGTGTGGGGGCAGCAGCATTCATCTGCGCCATGCATTGTGGCAGCAATGCAATGATGTGGTGGGTGCCATCCTTCACGCCTCCATCCACAGCATGTCCTACATGAGCCTCTGCATGTGTGGCTAGTCACGGAATTTAAAAAAACTTTGAAATTCACTGAAAAAACAATTAGTTTTAGACACGTTATAGTTAGAAATTAGCATGAAAAAACCTTAGAAATTCACTGAAAAATCCATAGGTTTCAGACACGTTATAGTTAGAAATTAGCATTTAAAAAACCATGGAAATTCACTGAAAAAACCATAGGTTTCAGACATGTTATAGTTGTTTGGACATTTCACTCGTAGAAAACCATAGAAATTCCCCTGTTATAGTTAGTTCAGCTAACTATAACTCGCAATGCACTGCTTATGACGTCACATATTACATCATTCATGACATGGTCAGTGACATCACTGATGACATCTCCAATTACATCACTGATGACATCATTCACGTGAAAATCTGATACACCTCCTCACACTCTAATATAACCTTTGATACATCCACTCTAAAATATAGTATCAATTTCAAAACCATCGACACACCAATACCAGTTACTACATACGCACTCACTGATTCCTAGGTCTAGACACACATCCACTCATTCACCCATACAGTCCCTCATACATGCAGTCACTCATAAATACAACACTATCATATGCACTCATACATCTATACAGAGACTCACACACTGCCACTCACCCATGGAGTTATTCACACACCTAGTCTGTCATGCAAATAATCAATCACACACCCATTAACTCAACTATACAGTTATACACACACCACCTTATGTATTTATATAGATACTAATGCATACTTAGTCTCTTAATATTGATCCAAGTACACACTCATCCATACAGCCACTCTCACAATCATGACACTCATGTATAGTTATTTATATACTTCAACTCTCACATACACTGTATCTTACATATGTAGTTACTTGCTCATGTACCATTGAGACATCCATTCCGTTACCAACAGACTCATACACACACTCAACCACCCATACAGCAGTTTCCACATTTTGAACCCATACACCCAGTGAATCAACCACTCACACATCTATGCACAGAGTCAGACACCTCTCACCCACCCACACACTCACTCACTCTCCCATGCAAATACTCAGGCAACCAATCAATAACCCATAGAGACATTTATGTAGCTACTGAGCAACCATGCAGCAACACAACAACAGACAGACTGATACAGACATTCACACAGTTTAGTCACTAACCCATGCATTCAGTAAGACACATGTAATCACTCATTTATACAGTCAGTCACGTACCTTCTAAATCCTTTATACAGACACTTATACACCCACTCATTCTTCAATACAGCTTGGCATATATATAAAACAAATTTAAACTTTACAGAAACACACAGTCACTGGAAAATGTCATCAGTGATGTCATTTGAGATGTCATTAGTGATGTCATCAATGATGTCACTGACCATGTCATGAATGATGTAATATGTATGTGACGTCATCACCAGTACATTGCGGGTGTGCGAGTTATAGTTATCTGAACTAACTATAACAGGGGAATTTCTATGGTTTTGTACGAGTGAAATGTCCAACCAACTATAACATGTTTGAAACCTATGGTTTTTTCAGTGAATTTCTAAGGTTTTTAAAGGTTTTTTAAATGCTAATTTCTAACTATAATGTGTCTGAAACCTATGGTTTTTTCAGTGAATATATATATATATATATATATATATATATATATATATATATATATATATATATGTATGTATGTATATATATATATATATATATATATATTACCTACTGGCGGTCGCCAGTAGGTAGTTATAGTTAGGACCCCTTTTCCATAGGAAATCCGCAACATTCTATTTTGAATAACTTTGGCGCCGGTCGATGAATCCTCGCGAATTTCTCAAAATAGGTGGGGCGCTACGCTCCGCTCCTACCCTGAAAGTCTCGGGGGGATACGTCAAGCGGGGGCTGAGATAAAAGGGGGTCCCAAAACGCGTTTTTCCCATGCATTTTTCCATAGGACCTTTAGAACGAGCTACAGCCCGAACGGCTGAACAGAATTACTAGAAATTTGGCAGAGAGGTAGTCCCTATGTCAAGGAAGTGCCTTTTGTAGGTTTGGTGTAAATCTGTTCAGTAGATTCTGAGAAAATAGCCTTTAAATCAATATATATATCTGAGCCCGCTTACGGTACGCTTACCGTACGCTTACGGTAAGCTTACGGTACGCGTACGGTGGCGTGCGCGAGCGCGATTCTGATTGGCTGTTAGATCTTAGTAAACATTCGAATCGGCCGAAACCAGGAAGCGGCGGCCGCCATTTTGTGTGTTTCACTCCGAAAAAAAAGAGTGAAAACAAGAAAAGGGGGCAATGAGGAGAGTTACAGACCCCCTTACATTTGTGAGGGGGTCAAAGAAGGACTGTAAAGTACAAAGAAAACATTTATTGATTTTAAAAAAAATCACGGGGTACGCGTACGGTAAGCTTACGGTAAGCGTACGGTAGAAAAAAAAATAAAAAAATAAATGAAATTCAGATTTAAGTGTTTAGATATTAGGGGGCTCTAAAAAGAGCCGTTGTGTTTATGAAATGATTTTTTAGTGGTACCTACAAGTAAGTACCGATGCAGAGTCTAAGGTTCAAGAGGAAGACTCTGTTCCCTTCATCATTGAAGTGCACACCATCTCCTCTATAAATGTCTTGCATGTCATAACGCAAGTTGTTGTGGTAAATGGCACCCATACCATAGTCACGGAGGAAAGCAGAAACAGATTTGTTGACGTGCTTTCTTGCTTTGTCATCGCACCGCGTGCCCACCGTGCGTGCACGGCACTAACTGCGTAAAGTGGGCGCTCGGTGCGCGTGCGCGCACGGAACGAACTGCATTAAGTGGGCGCGCACGCCACGAATGGCGTAAAGTAACTTAGCATTTAAAAAACCGTACAAATTCACTGAAAAAACCATAGGTTTCACACACGTTATAGTTAGGAATTAGCATTTAAAAAACCTTGCAAATTCACTGAAAAAACCATAGGTTTCACACATGTTATAGTTAGTGGAAATTTTACTGATAAAAAACCAATGAAATTCCCCCGTTATAGTTAGTGCAGGCAACTATAACTCACGCGACCGCAATCTTCTGCTGATGACATATGTGTCTTTATGAAAAAAAAATATTTGTAATATATGTATAGCTAAAAATGTATGGAAGAAGACATGGGCAAATAAGTGTCTAAATACCGTATTAGCATCAGCAGAGGATTGCGGTCGCGTGAGTTATAGTTGCCTGCACTAACTATAACGGGGGAATTTCATTGGTTTTTTATCAGTAAAATTTCCACTAACTATAACATGTGTGAAACCTATGGTTTTTTCAGTGAATATATATATATTCACTGAAAAAACCATAGGTTTCACACATGTTATAGTTAGCTGGACATTTCACTCGTGAAAAACCAATGAAATTCCCCCGTTATAGTTAGTTCAGCTAACTATAACTCGCGCCCCCGCAATGCACTGCTGATGACGTCACATATTACATCACTTATGACATGGTCAGTGACATCACTCATGACATCACTGATGACATCTCAAATGACATCACTGATGACATCATCAAGTGAATGTGTGTTTTTCTGAAAATTAAATATGTTTTATATATGTATATCTCACGGACGATGGAAGAATAAATGGGTATATAAGTGTCTAAATGGATGATTTCTTTTTGAAAAATTGATTGTATAACTGACTGATTAAGTGTATCTTAGTGAATACATGGCTTACTGAGTAATGTTTAAATATGTAAATATCTTTATCAGTCTCTCACTTTGTGTATAAGTGGCTACATGGGTTGGTGAGTAGCTACATGGGTGTTTATATAAGTTATTAGTTGGTTTTTTTAGTATTAGTGTGAGTGTGTGTATGGTTCGGTGGGGGGTATTACGTACTGCATAGGTACATGAATGAGTGACTCACTGTTTGTATGTGTTGAAGACAGCATGTCTGCAGGACTGTATGGGTGGATGAGTGTGTGCATGGGTGTGTTAGTGAGTGAATGACTGTCTCAATAGTGTCTCTATGAGTAACTACATATGTTTTAAACTAGTATATGTGACTATTGGTGTATATAACTGAATATATGTGAGAGTGAGAGATTGAAAGAGTTCCTGTATGAATAAGTATGTGTTTCTATAAGTGATTGTTTAAAAGACTAAGTATGTGTAAGTTCCCGTAGAAGTAAGTGTGGTGGTGTGTGTATAAATGTATATGCAAGTAAATGTATGTTTCTTTCTTTATTTTCATGAGTGACTATGTGTGTCAGTAACTCTGTGGATGAGTGGCATTGTGTAACAGGATGTATAGGTGTCTGAGTACATATGATGAGTGAGTACATGTATGAGTGACTGTATAGGACTGTTGGTGAATGAGTGGATGTGTATGTGGATCTTAGAATTACTCAAGAGGTTGTTGTAACTGTAATTGGTATGTCCATTGTTTTGAAAATTTTAGTCTCTATTTTTGAATGTGTGTATCAAAGGTTATATTAGGGTGAGAGGAGGTCTGCCACTCTGTCACAAGGATGATGTCATCAGTGATGTCATTTGAGATGTCATCAGTGATGTCATGAGTGATGTCACTGACCATGTCATGAGTGATGTAATATGTGACGTCATCAGCAGTGCATTGCGGGGGCGCGAGTTATAGTTAGCTGAACTAACTATAACGGGGGAATTTCATTGGTTTTTCACGAGTGAAATGTCCAGCTAACTATAACATGTGTGAAACCTATGGTTTTCCAGTGAATTTGCAAGGTTTTTAAAATGCTAATTCCTAACTATAACGTGTGTGAAACCTTTGGTTTTTTCAGTGAATTTGTACGGTTTTTTAAATGCTAATTTTTGTATTATTTAATTAAAAAAAAAATATTATATTAAAAATAAAATTCCTATGTATTCATTTATATATTATCTGTATCTTTTTATTTGTTTTTGCTTTTTTTAAAAAATTTCAATTAGGATAAAGTTGAACAGTTTTTTTAATTTTTGCAATTAATTTTTCTCCATTTTTTTTATATAAATTCTTGGAGTGCGCGCTCTGAGCGCGCTCCTAGTACAATTTCGTATGAATACCGCCGTACGTTATTTACGTATGCAAATATACGTTATAGTGCGCGCTGGGAGCGCGCACCCAGTACGTATGCGTGCGTACGTACGCATGCGTGCGTGCGTCCTACGCACTCCACGCGGTTTACTTCCGCATACGCTAAAATTACGCGCAATAACGGTCGCGTTTATGCGTGATCACTGTATGCGCGCTACGTAGGCGCATATGACGTATGCACATGCGCTCCTACGCGTTCGCGCATACGTAATCACGAGGTGCGCGCTCGGAGCTTGCGCAGTGCGCGCACCTCGGGTATATGCATAATAAAACAGCACTTCTTATTGGTTATCATTACTTTCAGTTTCTGATTGTTTCAACACCACACCCAATCCCCTCATGGCAAGTCATGTGATCAAGAATCATCACTTTTGATTGGTTTGAAGTACTTTCAGTTCCAGATTCTTCCCAAACCACACCTACTCCCCTCATTATTAGTTCTGATTCCTTTGGAGAAGGAGCTATTCTGTTGTTGAGAGACAATGGCTGAACAGCAACCATCTTCAGACAGTGACCAGGACACTCTTGAGAGGCAGAGGATCAGGAAGCAGAAAGACAGCTTTATATGGCAGTTTTTCACTTTTCCAGAGGGACAAAAAAAGGTAAATGCACCTAAAGTTACATGTGTACTTTGTCAAAAAGTCTTGTCACGTGGGAATCCTAACAAGAAATATTCTTTTAGCATTCACACTATGTTGAGGCATGTTGACAAAATGCATCCAGTGACTTTTCGTCGAGCTTCTGGAGCAAACCCTCCACCTGCTCTACCGACGACATCTGCAGCAGCTCAGCCGAGCACATCTTCGGCAGCTCAGCCGAGCACTTCTTCTGCAGTGGTCTTTGCCTTCTTCTACACCTCTTTTTGGACCACCTTGTTTGGCTAGGTTGTCCACACGCTGCACTGATTGCGGTAAACTTATTTCTGTGGGTGAGACCAGTCTTGATCTCATTCAGAGAAAATTTGATGCCCATGAGTGCAAGTAGGCCATAGATGTTTTTTCTTTTTTTTCGTTTTTCTCTTCCTGTTTCCCTCCATTAACTTAAGGGCTCTTTTAAGAGCCACTTATAAACTAAACCCCCCACATTTTTTTTGGAGGGATTTTTTTTTTATTTTTTTTGGAGGTGCGCGCACCCAAGGGTTTTTTAAAAAAAAATTTTTTTTTTTTTTTTTAATTTAATGTTTATAAAGAGGTGAAGAAATGGAAGCATGAAAAGGGAGGATTGAGTAATACTAATATTTTTCACTTATTTTTTTAAAAAAAAAAAATTTCTAAAAAAAATTTGTACAAAGTATTTTGCAAGGGAACAGAATTTTTTTTTTATTTTTTCTTTCCAGTTCTGCAAAAAAAGAAAAAAGTATTAATATTCAATCATACATTACAAAAAGCATTACATGTTTTTACATATTTTACAATTTTTTGCCCTTTTTTTGCTTTTTTCAGAATTTTTTATTTTTCACTTAAAATAGTGAAAATAATTGTATTCATCATTTAACAGCGGGCAAAAAAAAAACAATCTGAAAGATTGCTTAAAAAAAGCCCTAAAACTTTCCTCACTAAAATATACCTTGTTAGAAATATTACATATATATTACAAGTACTTCTCTAGATGAATAAAAATTTTCTAGACAAACCGTCTTTAAACCTTGTCGCAAAAGCACACATGCCAAAATAATTTCTGTCAAAGGAGTCCACAATTGTTTTTATTACTTTTCCTTTAGGCCAAATAGTAATTTCAAAATCCTTTTTAAGTGATATCTTCAATTATAATCCTTTAAAAATACAAAAAATGCTTTCTTCAGATGCAGTTTTTAGTTTTAAAAATTTAGGTTTCAGAAAAATTAAGTAAGAATTGGGTAAATCATAAGGCAAACGTTGCTTGAAAATCAATTGGGAATCATTACACAGTGTCCAGCCTTTTTCACATTTAAGATAAACTGTGTAATGTCCAGAAGTTACAGTAGGTCCTTCATGAAAAATTATTGCAACTGTAACAAAAAATTTTCCAGAAATTGATAATTGCTGTCCTGTAAACTTCTTTATTAAAGTGTCCAATTTTGAACCATCAGTTCTACAACGTTGCATCATTAAAATTACATACTGACCATATTTCTGTAAACATAATGTAGAAAACATGTCTGATTTACATTCAGAACATTCCATGTTGTGATTGGCATCTTTAACTAATTTACTAAAAGTCACTGATTTACTTTGTGGTAATGGTAAAAATATGAACCTTTCTGAATCAACATTACTACTACATGTGTTCATACAGTTTTCACAGCAATGTTCCCATTTGTAAGAGACACCAAATACGTTTTCTACTTCTACTCCTTCATCTTCTAGTACACTCAAAATATATATTAAGAATTCCTGAGCATCTTGCTGGACATTTTCTTTAAACTGTGTAGAACCACAACATACATCTAAAAGATTTCTAACATCAGTAGCACTTTCTATATCAGTTTTATCATTACTCAGCTTCTCATAAAGGAGACTCAGCAGAGAACACAATCTTTTTCCATGATTTACTATTATCTGTTCTAGCAACTTTTCAAGATAAAATACAACATTCAGCACTACATTTGCATAGCAGTTGACACCAGAGCTATTTTCAAAATGGCAACCAACAACCTCTTCAACACTGTCCTTTTTCTTTTTCCTTGCTATCACATCACTGTCCTTTTTTTTTTGTTCTGTTCATCCACATTACAGATATTCTCAAATCTCCTTTTCCGACAAACAACATGTTTTTCAATCACAGGATACTGACCTAAATGAGGAGCATAGGTTCTTCTTAATCTGTTATACTCCTTTACACAGTTTGTATCAGCGCTAACTTTTGAGTCATCAAAGTCTATCATAAATAAACCAGATAATGTTTTCACTCGTGACAAAGCAACATATGCCATTCCTTCTTTGAACACAGTAGAACCAATGTTTACAAAAGCACTATCTACAGTTAATCCTTGAGACTTGTGAATAGTTACAGCATATGCTAGAGAAAACGGAAACTGCTTCCTACGTACATATAAGTCTTTCACAAGCATGAAGCGAACTGAACAACGACAAATGTCTTTAACTTCTTCTATCTGATCAAATTTTATTTTTAAACATTCAATTCCAACTTTTTTCTGGTAATTAATAAAACCCACAACTCTTCCCATAGCTCCATTCACTAAACCTTTTTCTACATCCAAATTTCTCCTTAAAATCACTCGACAATTCATGCAAACATATAGATTTTTTTCTAATCCAGCTGTTTTGGAAATATTCTTCTCTAGTGAATCCAATTTATTTTTCAGTTTGCCTGTTAATGTAAAAGTAATTCTTTCATGCTGAATTTTGTCCTCTGCTTCCATTTTCTTAATCTCTTCCTTTTCCAATTTCAAAAGTTCCTCATTGAATATTGAGCACTCACGTAGTGTTGGCATTAAGCAGATTACAGTATTTTTTTCTGCAATGTTCTGGTATATTTTCTCTGCAACTATTTCTTCATTTAGAAATAAGTTATGTAGCAACCGACTCTGTAATGCTTTTTTGCCAACTTCTGTGAGTAGTCCAATTCTGATATCTTTCAGAATACTTGCATAATCTTCGTCGTTTGCTTGTCTCATATTGGTAGTGAGTTCTTTGTACTCAAAGAACGACCAAATATTCGCATTACCAATGCTTCCTAATGACTTCTTCGTGTCTTCATGTGTCACAGTATTAAACACTGGTTGTCCTTTAACTGGAGTGAGCTGCAGAAGATCCCCAAAAACTATGACGTGTTTTCCTCCAAATAACACGTCATAGTATCTCTTAAGAATTTGTTGCATTCTTAAATGCACAAAGGCAAGCATTAAATTTGAAACCATGCTCACCTCATCAATAATGAGAACTTGCATCTTCTTCAACACTCTTGAAACTTCGAGGCATGCTTCTCCAGTTAGCTTGTGGTATTCTATTTTGTTCTCATGCTCCACTGGTAACATTAGCAAGCGATGTAAGGTAATTCCTTTTATGTTATAGGCTGCTAACCCAGTTGGAGCAGTTACCACACAAGACAAATTTGAAGCTGTTTTTTGCTGTAGGTAGCTTCTGATGACTTTTATTAAGAAACTTTTACCAGTTCCAGCTTGTCCACTCACATACATCCTGATTGGTTCAAATGATGTGCATGAGCACTCTTTCTTTTCATGTAGTAATCCATGATCAATTTTTTTGATGACTTCTTCATAAATTTCTTTTTGTTCTTCATTCAGTTGTTGTTCCAGATTTAGTAAGTCGATTGAATCTTCCTGTGCTTGATTCATAGCCGTTTCTACTTCAGTCATGGCTACTGCAGCTTCATTTTCTATGATTGGTTGTCCTAGGGGATCTTGACTAAGTGTTACTGAACTTTGGCTGTCTTGAGAACTGTATCTAGCTACTTCAGCTGCAATTTTTGCTTCCTGTTAATTTTCTTCATTTAACATTTGGACATAAGTTGAGAAAGTACTGCATTCTATACTGTCTTTGCTAGCATTAAAAGAATCTTCATAGCTTTGAAATTCTCCCAGTAGTTCGTCCTCTGAACGCCATGGTTTAAACAGCTGTAAAAGAGCCAAGTAGTAAAATTCCTTTTTGTCAGTAGTTTCGCAACTGAGCTTCCTGTGGTTTATCAAACTTCCTTTTGTTTGCTTCACCAAACATCCTTCCTCACCAATGACTTTATATTTTCCATTGTTGATGTCTTCTGTGGCTTTCCGTGAATAAATGTAGTTCTGCAGCACTTCATAGAGACACATGTTCTCAAGATGATGACTTCTCTTTGGGTAATATGTGTCCAACATGTTTGATTTCAAAATATCTGTACTTTCTGGGTCATTCTCGGCCAAATATTCAATTTCTCCAACAGATTTCAGTACCCGATTTCTCATTCCTGCAAGGCCTAAGCTTACCCAAATTATTCTTCTGGATTTCGAGTAAAGACTTGCAGATGATAACCTATCTGAGCATTCGTAGGATCCAATTTCTCGATGCGATAACATCTTTAAACTGAAACTGTATAGCTTCTTACTGACAGTCTTCTCGTGAGAAATCTCTTCCCACATTTCCTTCAATTCTGTTTTCTCAGATTTAGTGTAAGATGTCACATACCGAGCAACAGCAATAGAATTGAGGAAAATAAAATATCATGAGGCCTATGTGTCCCCGTGTGTTCCCCCGCATTCATGTGCACATACATGTAACCTATGTATTTCCCCTCCATGGCCTTTCTATCATGATGCTTATACTATAACGTGGCCTGCCATAATCCAGTCTCCCATGAAAGAAACAACAAATCTGCTCTGAGGCCTACACGTTTTGCATCATGTTTTCCCGCATTTCCATTATTGTGGCCCAGCCAGAGCAGAAAAGAGGTTTCAGGCCTCAGAACGCTCTGAAAGCTGCAGCTGTGTATCCTTGGCCTTGCACACTTGGGCCTCAGCCAAAGGGGCCCCGACCGAGGTGCCGAGACAGTATTGAGCACGGTTATCTGCTTACTCCTTCCGAAACCACATTCCTGCCTGGAGAAGGAGGGATAAACATGACCCATCTGCAAAGGAGAAAGCCTAGCCTTTCTGTCTCTTTTTGTGTGATTACAAAGCTCACGTCAGTGAAAAGCCCATAGCCCCCATGTGAGACTTCAGCAGTAAACGAAGAAATAAATGCCACATTGGCCCTTGGTGATGGGCAACCTATGTCACGTATCAGTCCCTGCTCCAGACTTTAGATACCAGATAATACAAGATGTGCTGGTCGCCCTGACACTGAAGGCCTCACTTCTAGACTCCAGACTCCCCGGTTGCATAGCAACCCTTTCACACGTCAGTTACACGTCATGCTCGAGTTGAGCACAAGTAAGGCAAAGTTCCAGTAAAGTTCCAGCTGATCACGCAACCCCCTCTAGGCATCCACCCACCTATGACACTTACCTATTATCATCGAGTGGACGCCCACCTTCACGCCTACTTACACACCCACATGCTCTTATCTCATTCTCTCTTGCTCCGCCTGAAGCACTCTTGCTTACGTATATTATTACAAACATATATATACTGTACTCTGTGAATAAAGTTTGAGAATACCTTTTTTGAGAATCCTGGTCCTGATCCCTTGTGGTGGTGGAACTATTCTCCCTATAACTCGAGTTATTTGAATAAAGCCCTTGTGAACCTGACACCACGGACTCAGCCTCTTGCTTCATGCATGATCATACTTGATATATAGAAATTCAGAACGCGTAATATTTTATTTACGACAGAATTGTCTGCCACATACTGAATATCCATGTTAGCATTCCACATGGATAAAATGACTGGGTTGAAGTCATTTATAAATTTTTACTCTTCATTTCTTTTTAGGTTGTTGGTATTTTTGGGAGATTTTCTGGTTATAGTATGTCGCACAGCTGACATAAAACTGTTGACTCTTCCTTTTGAAAGAACAGGTCTAGGAAATCCAAATCGACACTTTGTGTAGAATTTATCTTTCGTCTTGTACTTCCGTCGACAGTATTTTCCACACCGATGACTTTGGAAACGTAAAACTTGCTCTTTTAACTTTTTCTCTTCTGTGCTTTTAGGTATAGCACATGTTGCATATTCTTCAATGAAAGATAACACTGCTTCATCAGTATCTGTTCCAAACTTTGGGGCATCCTTGATCCACAACAGCATATGAATATGAGGAGCACCTCTTGCCTGGTACTCTTTTCTCCAAAAGAAATCCATTTCTTCTCCAAGAGGTGGATTTTTTTTATTGCAGATGAAGGACATCATAGCCTCAAATCTATGATTGAAATATCTGCAAACATTAACTGGATCCAATGAGCACAGTTCTCCAGCTGTCTTGTATTCAATGTTTTTAATGTTTGAATTTGCCTCTCTTAGAAAATCCAGTAAATCATCCCAAGCGTACTCGGCACAGCTTAGGGTTAGAAACCATGTAGGAGTTCCTAAATTCCGTAATATGCATTTTAATTCACCATGGCGTTGGTACCAATATTCATTTGTCCCACGCTGATAAGCCATCAGATTGATCAGTTGTGTTTCCAAATGATCATCTCGGTGCTGCACTTTCTCCATAAAATCCTTAGCAGACACATTTTGTAAATGTACTCCACTTTTTAAAATGTGATTTACTGCATAAGATAATGCAGACAAGTCGCTTTCAAATAAAAGATGGAACAAATAAGGAATACTTTGACGAAATCTTGGATCTTCTGCATATAGTCTTGTAGTCTGATACTCAGAAGCTGGAATCTGTTCTGGACGTTCATCGTATCGTCCTCCTTTTCCAGTAGGAAACAGCTGGGGAAAACATCGAGCTTCCAAGCTCTCCTCCCATACACTCACGGGAGTTCCTTTTGCTTTCTTCATCTGAAACAGATCAATAGTGTCTCCCATAACTTCTTTTGAATGAAGAGGATGTATGCTAAAATGTTCATAAATTTCTTATTCCTTTGACTTGTCCACCTTTTCAATTTGACCAGTTGGTGTTTCTGTGTCTTCTTGTAAATCTTCTTCTTCTTCTTCTATATAAATTGATTCATACCATTTATTATTTTTTTTCAAATACAAATTTGCTCTTTGTACTTTTCGTACATCCAACAGCTCTTGCCAAATCTTCTTATTCTTTGTAGGTACACCATTAACTAGAATTACTAATGGTTCAGTTTTCAAAGTATCTGCATCAATAGTTTCCATATTTTTTTTCAAATCCAAGGGCAAATACACCACTCTTCCTTTTAAACCTCTCAGTAAATCAGAAGGAGGTAATTTACCAGTTTTGGGCTCCATACGTACTATGGTCTGGAACGGATGAACACATTGAATGAGTATAGACTCATATGTATTTTATTCGGCAGGAATAGCATCCAATTCTAAATTATTATGTACAGCTCTGGTCGTCATTCTATTTTCTTCTAACTTATTATAACAGTATTTACAAATACGCTGATCTTCACCCAATTCAAAACAATTTTCCAGAAATATATATGTTGCAAAATCCTTCCACTTATAATTATCTTCATTTTCACTTTTTTTATACAGATCAACACTCCTTGTTTGAATTTTATAATGACTTCTGCGGCAACAAATACAAGTAATATTTGGTCTTTCATTAGAGGTGATAGTAAATTTTGTCATTTCATCCTCAAAATTTTTAGTAATAATGAGTTCTACATTCTGTTCCTCATTTTCCTCATTTACTGTGTCCTTTTCTGCACTTTCTTGTTCTGGACCAAAGTAACAAAACTGAATCTCATCAGTAACCTTCACTACATCTGATACAGATCCACGGAACAGAGCATTATTCAACTCATTCAACTTTACTGCTGGACTTTTAGCAAAATACAATGTTCTCACAAACTTTCTCATTTCAGTATGATGAACAGCCAGCATCCTAAAATGATGAAAAACACTTTTACACACTTTTCTAGATAGACAAGCCAGAGAATGTCCCTGCAAACCAGTATTTTCTCTCCCTCTGCATGGATCTAGTGTTTGAAGCACCTTCATCTTCTGTTTTACACTCTTTTTACTATATTCTCTTAGAAAGTCACGTAATTTATCAATAGATTCCTGACGCACAGTACAAATACTACTACAGTTCCAAGTGTACACTGGGGCTTTTGGACGTCTCCCCATAGCCTCAGCAGCCATTACTTCTTCCTCATTTCTTGGGACCATTTTCTCTTTTTGCATCACACAACCATCCTTAACTTCATATGCTCTACCATTGGTGTCAACTGCATGCAACAAACTATTACTTTGAAGATAACTCTCTTCATTAAAAAATGGTTCAGTACTTGAACTGTGTTTCCATTCTCCCAAGAACACTTTACAAAAGTTACTTTTTTTCACTTCTCTTTTCCTTTTGCTTTGTGACTTCATTGCATTCACTAATTTTTCTAATCTACGCATCCTATTCAAAATTAGAGTAAAAAGTTGTCTTTTTATTTCCAAAGCCTTACTTACAATATTTTCTATAAAAAAAAAATTCTTAATAAATTTTGTTCTTTCCTTATATTTTTTCACATCCTTTAGCAAATTTAACATCACTCTTCTATGAAACATTTTTCGACGAATGTTTTTAAAATCTAATTTTCGTGTTAAATCAGTTTGACATACTTCTGATTGTACATTAGCTTTTTTTTTGCTGTTGACTGTGTTTTTGCTTTGTACATAAAACTCTCTTTGTTTTACAGTTATTTTTGCCATTTTTTTGTTTTTTGAAAATCTTTTTTAAGAAATCTCTGCTCTGCTTACTAGTAGACTTTTTCTTTTTGCCATCACCAGCTTCTCCTGCTATTTTTTTTCCCCCAGTTTTGTCCAGATATACTTGTTGTTGCTTTTCTTTCCTTTTTCTTGTCCTTAAAGGCATTTTTTTTTCACTGTTGCTCAGCAATACCTGCAAGGAACTAAAAAATAATCCTTTTTGTAATTATAATTCATTAAAATATTTTTTTTTACTTTTCATTTATTTCAAATGTTTTTCCATTTGTCTCTCATTTGTGATTTACTAATTTGTGCACAGTACTAACCACCACAGTTGAAAAAAAACAAGCTGCCCCTTTCCTGCAAGTGCATTTTTTAACCGAACAACTGCAACACAAATTATATCTGTGGCCACAATTCCTGTGCGCACACAGCCACATGGTGTGCTTCTAAGCACAAAACAGAATTTGATTTGCAAATTCAAAGCACATTTACTACTCTGGTAGATCAAGTGATAATTGCTGTTACAGCCTTACACATTTTACCTGGAAAATCACAGAGGCAGAAAAGAGCACATTTCCTAACAGCTACTTCATACCATAAGTATCTGCAACCTGGGTGAGTGTTTAGAGTAGAGCAAAGAAAAAGAGGCCTTGGTGACGTTGAATGTGTTTGCATTACACACAGACCTGAGTAGTACGCATGGGAGTGTTGGAGAAGCTGCTGCGTGTGTCCCAAGAGTGTGTTTCTGCAGACTATGTATTGTCAGCTGCAAGAGACATGAGCAAGGAGATTTCCAGAACTGCATGAAGACTACAGGGATGTACGTAACAGTGCATGTGTGCTAAGGGATAATTTGTGTAAACACAACAGGCTGCCCCTTTCCTGGGACTGCAATTCTTACTGAACAACAACTTCACAAATTAAATCTCTGCCCACAATTCCTGTGCGCACACAGACTCATGCTATGTTTTTTGGAACAAAACAGTGTCCCTGAATAGTACCAAATTACTGTTACAGCCTGACACATTTCCCTTATCATTTACAGAAGCAAAAAACAGCACATGTCCTAACAGCTCCTTAAGACCATGGCCATGTGTTACAGGGTGAGTGATTAGACTAGATCAATTTAAATGAGGCCTTGGTGACGTTGAATGTGTTTGCATTACACAGTGCTATCTGAAACAGCACACAGAGCTGAGTACTACACATGAGAGTGTTGGAGAAGCTGCTGCGTGTGTGCCAAGAGTGTGTTTCTGAACACTGTGTATTGTCTGGTGCAAGACAGATGAGCAAAGAGACTTCCAGAACTGCATGAAGACTGCAGGGATGTATGTAACAGTGCATGTGTGCTAAGGGATAATTTGTGTAAACACAACAGGCTGCCCCTTTCCTGGGACTGCAATTCTTACTGAACAACAACTTCACAAATTAAATCTCTGCCCGCAATTCCTGTGCACACACAGACTCATACCATCATTTTAGGCACATAACACAGGCTGCCCCTTTCCTGGGACTGCAATTCTTACTGAACAACAACTTCATAAATTGAATCTCTGCCCACAATTCCTGTGTGCACACAGACTCATATCGTCATTTTAAGCACATAACACAGGCTGCCCCTTTCCTGGGACTGCATTTCTTACTGAACAACATCTTCACAAATTAAATCTCTGCCCACAATTCCTGTGCGCACACAGACTCATGCCATCATTTTACACACATAACACAGGCTGCCCCTTTCCTGGGACTGCATTTCTTACTGAACAACAAGTTCATAAATTAAATCTCTGCCCACAATTCCTGTGTGCACACAGACTCATGCCATCTTTTTACGCACATAACACAGGCTGCCCATTTCCTGGGACTGCATTTCTTACTGAACAACATCTTCACAAATTAAATCTCTGCCCACAATTCCTGTGCGCACACAGACTCATGCTATGTTTTTTGGAACAAAACAGTGTCCCTGAATAGTACCAAATTACTGTTACAGCCTGATACATTTCCCTTATCATTTACAGAAGCAGAAAACAGCACATGTCCTAACAGCTCCTTAAGACCATGACCATGTGTTACAGGGTGAGTGATTAGACTAGATCAATTTAAATGAGGCCTTGGTGACGTTGAATGTGTTTGCATTACACAGTGCTATCTGAAACAGCACACAGAGCTGAGTACTACACATGAGAGTGTTGGAGAAGCTGCTGCGTGTGTGCCAAGAGTGTGTTTCTGAACACTGTGTATTGTCTGGTGCAAGACAGATGAGCAAAGAGACTTCCAGAACTGCATGAAGACTGCAGGGATGTATGTAACAGTGCATGTGTGCTAAGGGATAATTTGTGTAAACACAACAGGCTGCCCCTTTCCTGGGACTGCAATTCTTACTGAACAACAACTTCACAAATTAAATCTCTGCCCACAATTCGTGTGCACACACAGACTCATGCCATCATTTTAGGCACATAACACAGGCTGCCCCTTTCCTGGGACTGCAATTCTTACTGAACAACAACTTCATAAATTAAATCTCTGCCCACAATTCCTGTGTGCACACAGACTCATATCGTCATTTTAGGCACATAACACAGGCTGCCCCTTTCCTGGGACTGCATTTCTTACTGAACAACATCTTCACAAATTAAATCTCTGCCCACAATTCCTGTTCGCACACAGACTCATGCCATCATTTTACGCACATAACACAGGCTGCCCCTTTCCTGGGACTGCATTTCTTACTGAACAACAAATTCATAAATTAAATCTCTGCCCACAATTCCTGTGTGCACACAGACTCATGCCATCTTTTTACGCACATAACACAGGCTGCCCCTTCACTGGGACTGCATTTCTTACTGAACAACATCTTAACAAATTAAATCTCTGCCCACAATTCCTGTGCGCACACAGACTCATGCTATGTTTTTTGGAACAAAACAGTGTCCCTGAATAGTACCAAATTACTGTTACAGCCTGATACATTTCCCTTATCATTTACAGAAGCAGAAAACAGCACATGTCCTAACAGCTCCTTAAGACCATGACCATATGTTACAGGGTGAGTGATTAGACTAGATCAATTTAAATGAGGCCTTGGTGACGTTGAATGTGTTTGCATTACACAGTGCTATCTGAAACAGCACACAGAGCTGAGTACTACACATGAGAGTGTTGGAGAAGCTGCTGCGTGTGTGCCAAGAGTGTGTTTCTGAACACTGTGTATTGTCTGGTGCAAGACAGATGAGCAAAGAGACTTCCAGAACTGCATGAAGACTGCAGGGATGTATGTAACAGTGCATGTGTGCTAAGGGATAATTTGTGTAAACACAACAGGCTGCCCCTTTCCTGGGACTGCATTTCTTACTGAACAACATCTTCACAAATTAAATCTCTGCCCACAATTCCTGTGCGCACACAGACTCATGCTATCATTTTACGCACATAACACAGGCTGCCCCTTTCCTGGGACTGCATTTCTTACTGAACAACATCTTCATAAATTAAATCTCTGCCCATATTTCCTGTGTGCACACAGAGTCATGCCATCATTTTAGGCACATAACACAGGCTGCCCCTTTCCTGGGACTGCATTTCTTACTGAACAACAACTTCATAAATTAAATCTCTGCCCACATTTCCTGTGTGCACACAGAGTCATGCCATCATTTTAGGCACATAACACAGGCTGCCCCTTTCCTGGAACTGCATTTCTTACTGAACAACATCTTCACAAATTAAATCTCTGCCCACAATTCCTGTGTGCACACAGACTCATGCCATCATTTTACACACATAACACAGGCTGCCCCTTTCCTAGGACTGCATTTCTTACTGAACAACAACTTCATAAATTAAATCTCTGCCCACATTTCCTGTGTGCACACAGAGTCATGCCATCATTTTAGGCACATAACACAGGCTGCCCCTTTCCTGGAACTGCATTTCTTACTGAGCAACATCTTCACAAATTAAATTTCTGCCCACAATTCCTGTGTGCACACAGACTCATGCCATCATTTTACACACATAACACAGGCTGCCCCTTTCCTAGGACTGCATTTCTTACTGAACAACAACTTCACAAATTAAATCTCAGACAACAATTCCTATATTCACACAGACTCATGCTGTGTTGGTAGGCACAAAACACAGGCTGCCCCTTTCCTGAGTTATCAATTCTTACAGAACTAATGCTTTTTTCAAATGTGCTGCCATTTTCCTCTCTTTTCTTTCAAAGTGATTTCTGCTAAATGCTAACCATCACAATTATAAGAAGCTGTCCTTTTCTTTCAACTGCAAGTCTTACTTTTCAACAGCAACACAAATTAAATCTCTGTCAACAATTCTTCTCTGCACACAGACTCATGGTTTGATGGTAGGCACAAAACAGTATTCCTCATTGTTACCAGTACACATTAACTTATGGTGAAAACATACTCCATAATATTTTACATATTCAAAACAGTTAAATATCTCCCAAAACAGAAAATGTAAATCACAACTTTAAACAAATAATCACAATTCTTTTTTTTATATCTAAATTAACCACAAACACCCCCTCTCAAACTCATAACTCACCTTTAAAATTAGTTAGTTGTGAAAGAAATGTGGCAGTCACACAGCAGTTTATCAGACCAGAATCTCTGAGCTGAACACCTCTCTCCTCTCAGCAGAACCAGTTAATGGCACAGTTTCCCTCTCTTTTTTCACACATATACATGTTAATTTCAAATCTCAGTGCTTCCCACATTTTTTCAAATGAAATCACACATTTCTATTGGTTGAAAACTTCAACCCCTTTCCAAATGTACCATTCCCCCAACTTGACTTCTGCCTGCTACCATAGCAACAGGTCATGGAACACAGGTGTGAGCAGAGAGGTCAGAAGTTCAGCAGACAATGTTTCATTTCCAAAGAGCAAGAGTGCTTGACTTTTCAAACCTAACAGCAAATCCAAACTAATGTTCTTTGTTCACACATTTTTCTGAACCAATACAAAACATGCTTTTTAAAATGTAAACATACAGCCTAGTTTTTAGTGTAGAATGGTTTGATACACCCAATGAGTTCTTTTTATAAAAAAAGTATGTGTGCCCCCATTTTTCAACTGTCTTTCATTTCTTTTTGCCTTTCTACTGAAAGACACCTTCTGAGTGCATCCAGATCTCCTTTGAAGATGTTCACAGTGTGGATTGTAGGTCACAGCTATGTCTACTGGAGTGAAAAATTTGCAGAAAAAAGAGGTATGGTGAGAGACCTTGCTTTGCCAAATGTAGACATTAAATGGATTGGTCAGAGAGGGTTAAAGTGGCACCAATTAATGCCTTTGGTGAAAACCTTTCTACATCTCCCACAGCCTAACCTTATTATTGTGCACTGTGGTGGAAATGACCTAGGCACTTCTAGGCACTTTAACTGGAGTAGGTCTGGATATGCTTATTAAGGACACCTTTGTGCAACTGATGTCGCTTTTTCCACAAACTGCCTTTGTATATTCTAACATATGCCAAAGGCAAAAGTGGAACTGGTCCAACCAATTTTGTCCGCAGATTGACAAAGCAAGGAAGCACGTCAACAAATCTATTTCTGCTTTCCTCAGAGACTATGGTATGGGTTCTATATACCACAACAACTTGCGTTACAACATGCAAGACATTTATAGAGGAGATGGTGTACACTTCAATGATGAAGGGAACAGAGTCTTCCTCTTGAACTTTAGACTCTGCATCAGTACTTACTTGTAGGTACCAAAAAACACACAATAAACACAAGGGCTCTTTTTAGAGCCACCTTATATCTTTTTATTTAATTGCGAATTTTTTTACATTTTTTTGTTTTTAAAAATTTCGGGTGCGCGCTGGGTGCGCGCACTCGGCGATATTTTTTTTCAAAATATAAATCTTTTTTTGGGCCCTACAAGGTCCTACTGTGACCCCCTTACAATGCCTAGTGGGTCAATATCTCCCCACTCTGCCCCCTTTTCAAGTTCTCCCCCTTTGTTTTTCACCCCCTCTTTATGCGAGAGACAAAATGGCGGCCGCCGCTTCCTGATTTCCACCGATTCGAATGTTTACTGACATCTAACAACCAATCAGAAGTGCGCTCGCGATCGGCAAGGTGCGCGTACAGGACTTGCTCAGTGCGCGCACGCTGCGCGCTTACAGATATATATATTGATTTAAATGCTAATTTCTCAGGAAATACTGAACAGATTTACACCAAACCTGCAAAAGGCACTTCATGGACCTTATGGCTACCTCTCTGCCAAATTTTACATAATTCTGTTCAGCCGTTCGGGCTGTAGCTGCGACTAAAGTCCCTATGGAAAATGCATGGGGAAAACGCGTTTTGGGACCCCCCTTTTTTCTCGGCCCCCACTTGACGAATCACCCCGAGACTTTCAGGGTAGGAGCTGAACGGAGCGCCCCATTAGTTTTGAAAATTTCGCGAGGATTCGTCAACCGGCGCCAAAGTTATTCAAAATAGAATTTTCAGATTTCCTATGGAAACACGGTCCTAACTATAACCACCTACTGGCGACCGCCAGTAGGTAATATATATATATATATGCAACAACAGGTATCGGATAAGCTTCAATACCGGGTGGAAAGCACACACGGGGACAGTAAATTAAAGTATCAAATACTGTGCAGACCCCCTCCCCTGACAGACGCGTTTCGCCTTGCGGCTTTATCAATGCGCTTTTTTCGTCAGGAGTTCGTTTGGAGTTTATGGCAAAGGAGCGCCCGCCGGCTGTACAATTGAACATTAACGGAGTATTGATGGCAGGGCCGCTTGTGAGAGGCCCGCTTCTATTCTGGAAAATGGACTTTGAATTGCCAGGGTTTGCGATTGGATTCCTATGTGCTGGCTGGAAACTTGAACAGTAACAAGATATCGATGGCAGGGCCACTGAGAAGAGGCCCGCTTCTATTTTGGAAGGTGGACAATTTGTCGGCCAGTGTTTGGAAATCCATTTGCACGCAGTGCTTACAGGAACATTATTTTCGAGGCGAATATGAATATTTTAAGATCTGAGTTGGAGCCGTTCAGCCTTCATTTGGAATTATTCCATGAGTACGTGATGAAATTGTGAGGCACGATGTGGAAACAAGCTTATTTTCAAATTGAGAATTATGATTGTGTACGAGCAGCAGGAATGGAGCATTATGGGATTTGTGGTCGAGGTGACTGCAAAATCATTAAACTTGAGGCATGAAAGGATGGTAAATCTAAAATACTATATTTACAAAGGATGAACTTACAAACAAAGAATACTTTCCATCTATGCCTGAGTTATTCTAATTAAAACCTTAAAATTAATTCACTGCTGCTTTAAATTGTATGTGGGCTATTAGTCCGTTCTCAATGTCTATAGCTTTTGAATATTTAAAAGGAACCAATGAACTGACCCAATGATTATGTGCATTTGACAAAGACTTGCATGAGTTGAAACGCGTTATGCCCTCTGTTTGCCTGAAAATAAATGACTTTACGAAGCACTGTTGGTGTGGCCTGCATCACGTTACCAAATAGTACGTGTTTTCTGGTGGAATATATATATATATATATATATATATATATATATATATATATATATATATATATATATATATATATATATATATATATATATATACTTTTGTAATTCTTCCATTTGTTCCTCAAACCTTACAAAATACATTACTAGAAAACATGAATTACAAAAAAAATAATTGAATACAATATGTGCAAAAGTGTATTAGGGGAAAGTAATGAATAGTTCTCCCTTTCCTCATAGGTGACTGACATATCCTTTACAAACATAACTTTAATCAAAACGATGTAAAATGAAAAAAATGGTTATCACGCCAGCCTTTCTCATTTGCCTCATCTCTCCACTTTGTAATTCAGACAGCAGTGCACTGCTGGAGATGACAGAGCAAGGGCACATCCATCAAGACCATGACTCCTGTGAAGGTTAATATCTATATTGTCTACAAAATTACCTTTCTCAGAACAGCAGTGTTTCCAAGGTCACCTGTAATGCATTCCCACTTCCTAAGACACACTGTCAATTCTAGGAAAAGGTGCAATTCTATTATCAAGAAATTCTACAAGGACACAGGCTTCTCTGCTGCTGTTGCTCCCCTCATTAAAGTAATGTATGGGCAAATATATCAGACTTCAGGTCTGTAATTATCTTAACTTAAGCACAGTTCTGATGAGCGTGACGTCTTGTTAGCGTATTCCAACTACTTCAATTATGTGGAAGTAGCCTGGATGCTGTACATGAGCTTCCCTTGTCACCTTGGCATCAATGATGGCTCTCTGCGAGAAGCTAATGGGCTAAGAGGCCTGCAAAGACAAAAAGCAAGAGGAGTAAATTATAATTATTCAGCATCATTATATTCTCAGGAAGGAGGTGGAAGCAAGTACATATGCACTGCAGAATGGACTCAAAGCAATTTTTTTAAGGTTTTGTGTGAATGCCACTAATCCATGTGAACACTGCTTCTATTTTCAGACTTACTCACAGAACCTGCTGCAAAATCAGTAATGTTTTTTGATATATATTCATGTGGAAATGGCATATGCTGTTAATAATTTTGATTGACAGAGTTGCACGACATGACGTAATGATCAAGGTCACCCTTTATGGGAAAATGAAATTCTAAGGCTATATGTACTTATGTTTTCCTAGTTTTCAATTCAAGCTTTGCAGCAGCGGCCCGTGCAGGTAAGAGCGGAAGAGCGGTGAGGCCGGGTGGGGGGCTGGGATTTCGACAGACGACGACAAGGAAAAATTATTTATTTATTTAATTTTCCATCGTGGTCGTCTTTCAAATCCCCCAACCCCAACCCAGCCCCACCGCTCTTACCTGCATGGTCTTCTGCTGAAGCTTCGTATAACTTCGTCTAGTATTGGTCCAGTCCTTCTGTGCTGAAGTCGTATTCATTTTTATTAAGTCTGTTTACAGACTTCTAAGAGCTATATTCACATTTCCTCACTTGTGTGATGTCGGGAATTAAATGTTTTATTGTCCCCCCACTCCTTTGCGAAGGTTTGAGGAATGCAGTTGTGCCTTTTGATGTATTCCACTGCATCAAACTGTGCCTCTCAAATAGTCTGAGCATACCCTGCCAACTTATGGCGAACAAAGCGGTACAAAAGGGGGTGGTGATGGACGGAGCACCAGAACCAATCAAACACTCACACCCAGTCAACAGATCTGGGTTTGATCCATCACCGTTCTTTAGCCCACTCTGCCACCCCAGTTCAGACATGGCCATATGCAAATCAGTCTGACCCTGTGCCTCATGGGAACAGTCCAGCCCGAACTGCCAAGCCATGCCTTCCCTGGACCGGAAACAAGCTTCCTAGGACCGGTTTCTGGCATTTCAGCCGTCTTCAGCCAGGCTTGCTTGAATCCAGTGGCAAATAGTCTGGGCGCTGGCAATCACTCTGGGAAACTCATCGGGGCATATTTACAACATAATGGCGATGCGTGGCGTTAAGCAAAATTTGCTAAAGCACGCGTCACCATTCTGAAAATGCAGGGATGCGCCGTAGTCACAAGAATGCGGCGCATTCCTACATTTCCCCTAGTTCTGGCACTAAATCTAGCTGCCTAGTGCCAACGGAGGTACCCTTGCACCATAGTGTAAGGGTGTCTGTGCTGGTGGGAATGATTGTGTATGTGCAGGAAGGTGTCCCTTCCTGCACATAAACAATCCAGAATGTCGATTTGAAGCTCCTAGGTGTGCTACATTGTGTATGTGCAGCACACATAGAAGTTGCAAATCACCATTTGTTTAAATGATTGTTTATGTGCAGGAAAGGACACCTTCCTGCACATACACAGGCATTCATGGTGATTTGCTGCTTCAATGTGTGCTGCACAATGCAGCACACACAGAAACTGCAAAAACAAGGAGAAATTAACCATTTCTCCTTGTTTTGCCATGTTAAGACCAGGTTTTCCCTGGTCTTAATTTTGGCGCTGCCTTCTATTTATGGCACCCTTGTAAATTGGTGGCAGTGTCAAAATCAATGGGTGTTGTGGTGGAACGCCCACTGCAGCACCCATTGCCCACCCCTTCCATGCCAAGTGTAAAGTGAAAGGGGGCCTTATTTACAAGGCAGCGTTAAGTTACGTTAAGTGGCTTAATGCCACCTTGTAAATAAGGCAAAGGGATTATCGCCCAGGAGTGTCACTGACTGGACTTTTTTTTTAAATGCGCAAAGAAGGATCCCTAGCACGATTCTGGCAGTATTTGAGCACTCTAAAATCCCTTGGACCTCCAAGAGCAAATGCAGTTCCTGCATCAGTGTGGGAGAACCATGTGAGGCGCTAGTTCCTTGCACACAACCTCACAGTCATCACGGCCACTGTCTCACCGAAAGCAGAAGAACCTAAAGGTCCAATTTCACCTAGGAAAATCGTAAAATTAATAAAATCTACGAATGCCAGTGGTGCGCCTGGTGCAAACGGGCTCCCTGCAGGGATTTTCCAATACGCCCCAGAGGGCTGGGCGGTGCTACTAACCCCGTTATTCAACACCGCGCATATACTGGGTAAGACATCTGAATCTTGGAGAGGCTCGATACTATGCCCGATCCATAAAAAAGGAGACATCCTAAATCTAAGCAACTCCCGCCTAATAGCTCTGTTAGACCTGGAGGCAAAAGCATACACCTGAATCCTATTGGAAAAACTGGAAACTTGGGAAGAAGAAAATGAGTTGCTCCCCTTTTTCCAAACAGGCTTCGCGGAGGAGCTGCTACAACTGACAACATAACAGCTTTATCTGCCCTCTGTCATCAAGCCACCCAGCTGTAACAACCTCCACTTTTTTGCTGCTTTGTCAACCTAACTGCAGCTTTCAACAAGGTTGTCAGACAAACCCTCTGGAACAAATTAACAAACTGGGGCATTCCATCTTTGCTTCTAACAGCCATAGCATCCCTCTACTCAGAAAGCTGGATACAGGTGGAAAACAGGCCCTGCATCTCTTTCAGCTAAAATCTGCACGACCGGAGGTCTGAAACAAGGCTGCGTGCTCGCTCCCCTCCTCTTCAACCTGTATACAGCAGACTTGGGAAAAGCTCTCTCCAACAGCTGCCTGGCCCGTCCCCGACTAGGCAACTGACCCCTACACATTCTCCAATATGCAGATGACATTGCCATCATGGATCATACCAAAGTGGGTGTCCAACGTGCTTTGACAAGCCTACATGAATACAGTACAACCAACCACCTCATCAATCCAGACAAGACCAAGATTCTTGTACTTGGATGTGATGTAGCGCTTAAAAGGTTGAAAATTGTAGGGGTGCGTCATATTCACTGTTAGTTGGCACCCGCATATAATCAAATGTGTACTCAGGTATTTTTGTGTGCAATGTATTAAGAATTGTATAACCTATATCGATTTAAATAGAAGTGTTAGCAATGTACAAGCGTATTGTGAATGTATTTAGAGAAATGCATAGAGTTTTAGTTTATATGAACGCAATGTGAAGTTAACGTGTAACTTAGAAAACGTTCGTGAAGATTGCTTAGAACATTCATGAAAGAAAGACGTAAATGTCAATAGCTTGATTTAGGCATGCTTGTGTAACCGAAGTAGTGGCCAGAATTCACATATATCGTTAAGGAGAAAGTCCTGTTATTTTCTTATGTTAGCCGAGGGCAATAGGCCAAAGAAGGATTTATTCTAGTAGAGGTTTTAGGCTGTAGTAAATTGCAAAGTTAAAAGATGTGAAGTATGTCTGCATTCCATGATCTCACTCCAGGTGCAAGGACAGTTGCTTCGTTAGTAGAGAAGTTCTTTGTTCACGAATTGAATTATGTAGTTAAAGCCAGACATGGGAGTGCATTGGAATGCGCCAATCGTAACTCCTAGTGCGGATGGCGCCTGGGACTCAAGGCCAAGCTGATGGACGATGGAACTGGACAGCGCTCGATGGGAAGTTACTGAAAGAAGACCCGGCTGAAGAGGTGGACCGAAGGGCGTGTCTGAGGATTTGGGGTTCTGTATTAGGGAAAGCGCCCCGAGGGTGGAGGCAGAATAGAATAGATCGGAGTAGAGAAGAGTTAGGCGAGGAGCTAGAGGGGGCATTTATAGATCAAGCTCTCCAAGTGAAGACTTCTTAGGAAGTTTCACTCTGACGCCTTTTTCTCGATTGAGGGTCTCAAGAGATTGCTAAGTAGGGATGACATCTAGTACAGAGCAGGGACAGAGATGGTATGGTTCAGTATCCCTAATATCGACATTGGCTTGGTAGTTTTCTACCTCATGCTTTTAGAAATTGTGCTTTTAGTTATTTTTAGTCGTATGCGGATCCTTTGTAGAGTAGCATTTGTGTCAGTGCCTATGTATTTGTTGTGCCTCGTATTGAGGACTCTGTATCTTCAAATTTTTATGTTGATAATAAAAGCCAGAGAGCCAAGAGATTAAGTCTCGAGTCCTTGATTATGGCAATTTGTGGACGGCAATCTGAGATAATTGTGTTTGTTCCCTCCACGCTATTGGGCAAGTAAAAAGTTCCATCCGACCAGAGTGGGTTCTTGTAGATAATTGCCAGACAAGAAACTGGGCCTGAGCAGTTGGTAGCAGAGATGGATGGTTACTTCCGATAGCGAGGGACGATTAGATCAGATAAGGATAAGTGATCCTTGAGGCCCATAGACGATAAGCGATGGTGAATCATCAGATGGTGAGCGGGAGACGACGGCGGCAGATGAGCATCGACGGCGAGTAGCAGTGCGGCAGGAAGCAGCAGTTCCAGAAGTGAGTATGAACAAGATGAGACGTTGTAGATTGCGGTGTTGATTTGTTGTGTGATGGTGCGTATGTTGAGTGATTGTGAGATCAGGCTGTGAGCGCGCGCAGCCCGGGAATTGTGGTGTAGAAGACACCCGAGATAGATTTTGTTGACCGCTTAAAGGAGATCGTGCGGTACCATCGATCACCTGGACCGAGATAGGGGGAGTGAATGTGTGAGTGCATGACAACTTGACGCTGGTCGTGGGTTGCTGTATGTGGAATTGAATATTAGTAACCAATCAGAGGCGATCTGTCTGCCCGGACGGGGACAGACGGTTGCCAGCCGAGGTCAACAATTTCAAGAGACTGTGGACGTACAGTCAGAGGCTGTGGACGGACAGCCGGAGAAGTGATTTAATTGATTACTTCAGCGTATGGATGGGACGAGTGTAGGCGTGAGACGTGTCTAGTGAAGGGAACTGCTGCGAACGAAGGAAGGTGACGTCAGAGAGTGTCGCGCTGTGATAGGCCGGTTGGTGTGAGTCGCGCTGTTATTGGAGGGTTTAAGAGCAAGAAGTAAACAGAGCGCGAGGTCGAACTTGTTCGTCATGAAGTGGTTTAAGGTTTTGCGAGAAGTGTGTAGAGGTGACAAGCGTGTGGTTACTCGAGAGGGAGAAGAAGCCCCTCCCGAGGATACCCCAGCACATTATATGGCAAAGAATGTGGGATTACATACCATAGTTTGGATCGAGAATTGGCATAAGATTACACAAGGTGAAGGGGAACTAGCTTTCCCGAGGTACGGCTCATTCAGACTAGTGGTGCTGTATCAGCTGAAGTCTGTGATGGCGTCCTTAAGACCCTTGCCAAGGCCAACACAGTTCGAAGCACTACATGCGTGGATTAGAGCAGCGCATGATAAAGAAAAGGGAAGAAATCAGGAAAGGGTGAGAAAATCGATTAGGGCATTCCAAGATGCCAGGTGGGATGCAGTGGAGAAAAGATGGAGAGTGCAGACGATAGAGGAAGAAAAACTGTATCCCTTATTAATAGACTCGACGGGGATAAGGCATGTGAAGACACAGGAAGAGGAAAGTGATTCCGATGATGGAGTATTGGAAAGAATGTTGGAGGAGAGACCACCTCCTTACAACCCAGAAGAGACAGAGGACAGGTGGGGTGAGAGAGGGGAAACTAGAAGGGTAACAATTCAACCCGAGACTCGAGTAGAAGGGATGGTCTCGTTCGGAACAGAGATTTCACGGAGTCAGTCTGAGGCTAGTGGGAGGATCGAGAGAGAGATGAGGTTACCGGATGCACTGAGGGTACCGGTTACCATTGGACCGATTGTGTCGATTTATAGTCCAGAATCGGAGGAGATGGAGAGGTCCGAACGGGTAGCTGAAAGATCGAGGAGGGAAAGCGAGGAAAGAGAGTTAGAGGGTGCAACGGCCCGAGTTCCGAGCCCTGTAGACTGGAGTACACCATTGGTAGCGGTGTCAGATACATCTAAGGGCGAAGAGGAACAGAGACCAGTGAGGCCGAGAAATCTGATGGAGTCGAAATCAGATTTAAGGTCGTGGGTACCACCAGAGAGGCACCAAAACCCAAATGTGGTCCAATTGGAGAGAGATCGGGAAAATTTCATGAGTCGTTCTGCTCTTATGGAAGCACCAGAAGAGAGTAGGGAGAAGGAACCGGAATGTGAATATGATGAGAGACATGGAGCAAGTTGTCAGGTGTTGAGAGGAGCTTTGAAAGCAGGGACGATAGATGTCGTAAGGCTCAAAGCAGAGGTAGATGAGATAATATATGGAAGTTTACCTCTTGAGAGGATAGCAACATTTAATCCGGATGAGCTGTTCTTTGTAGCGAAAGATGTGACTCGCAAAGCACGAATTGCACACGAGAAACTAAGGGCATTGGCGAAGGAATATGAGGTGGATTTATCCAAGACTAGGACGTTGCAAGGAAGTCATAGGATGCATTATACTGAGCGGGAGTTGGAGGAGAATAGGGTTGTTGGTTTAAGGTCACATACCAGAGAACTGATTCTAGCCATGCGAGTATGGCTGATGCTTGATAAATGGGAGGAGAAATGGTCTAAGAAAAAGAACTCTAAGGGAGCGGCAGGAGGAACCCCGGATGGAGGGTTGCCACTGGCAAAGACCTTCCCTTTGAGGGAAGTGGCTAATGGAGGATATGTGCATGTACCATGGAGCAGGGGTGATTTGGCATCATTTACGAATGATTTCCCCAGGCTCAGGGAGAAGCCTGCAGAGTGGTACAAGCAAGTTGAGCGCTTTGTTAAGATTTCGAAGGTATTATGGATCGATCTGAATACCTTATTTGATATCGTGGTTCCGGGAGATCTGTGGAACGCATGCAAGGTTGCCATTGATTGGCCGGACTATGAGCCTGATAGGAACGTGATTACGAATGGTCCTTCACCAGTGGTGATGAGGCTCTATGACAAAGTAATTACCTGGTTGAAATCGAAGGTCTCACCACAGGACATTGATTGGGTGAAAATAGACAGGACAGTGCAGGAACCGAAGGAGAGGGTACATGAGTTTTATGAGAGACTCTTGAAGGCTTTTAAGCAGTACAGTGGCCTAGACGAGCTGGAAACGAAAGATATGGGACAGTTCGTTTCTAAGTTTGTGTTGGGTTGGAAGCCAGAGGTTAGTCTTATGATACAGCAGCATTTAATCTGTTGGCAGAATAAGCCCGTGGATGAAATCTTACGGTATGCCAGGTACTGCACGGATGAGATTGAATCGAAGCATAAGAAGTTGAAAGATAATTTGTTGCTTATACAGATGCAAGCCGCTCAGAGACCACCGAATGGGGGACCAGTGGTAAGGAGACAGGGGAACTATCAAGCAGGAAATCAGAATGTTCAGGGGCAAGGAAGGCCAAGGCCTATAGACCCTAGGACTGGCATGGATGTAGCGATACTGAAAAAGACGACTGCTTGTCACCAGTGTCACCAGGTGGGACACTGGAGACGCGAGTGTCCCCTGAACCTCTGGAATCAGCAACAGATGGAGGGAGGAATAGCTCAGGTCCCTGGGGCGGAACAGGTACAGACGGTGACTACACCGAGAATGATGAAAGGGGGGACAGGCGTCCCGCAGGTGCAGGTTCCCCAGCCACCCAGGATACAGAACATACAGCAGGGAGTTCGACCTTATTTGCAGATGCCCATGTTTGAAGTAAGCGAGGAGAAGGATACAGATTTCCTGGCCCGGTTGAGTTCAAGCCAAGATGATGACTGCATACTTAGGGCCATCTTAGAGGTAGATCAGAGAGGACCCTTTGTGGAAGCAGAGCTTGATGGACACCCTACAACCTTTTTGGTTGATACGGGGGCTACTAGGTCGACTATAAGATCGGCAGTAGTTCCGGGGGTAGCGCTTTCGGGGGAAAGTATACAGGTTGTTGGGGTGGCAAATAAGAGGCTAGTTAGCCCTTTGACAGAACCGATTCCAATTAGGATAGGAAATTCTAGGGATCGACACCAGTTCGTGGTGTGCGATTCTAGTCCTGTTTGTTTATTGGGGAGAGATTTATTGTGCAAGCTCAATTGCACAATTTATTGTACCCCGAGAGGAGTAGAGGTACAGACAAGAGATGATGACGCAACCTTTAAGGTTGCGAATCAGCGGGTGTGTGTGGAAATGTACCCAGCTTTGACGGTGGAGGAGCTCCCACTCGACCTGAGGGACTCAGTATCCATCGATGTGTGGGACCTAAGTGGAGAAGAGATTGGCTTAGTTAGGGGAGTAGACCCAGTGAAAATCCAGATTAAGCCAAACGTGGAGTTCCCGAGAACACCTCAGTATAAGTTATCTCCTGAGACGATTGCAGGGATTAAACCTGTGATCGAGTCCATGATTAAGCAAGGAATACTGATGGAAATCATGGGTAGTCCATGTAATTCGCCCATTATGGGACTGCAGAAACCAAGTGGGAAGTTCCGGATAGTACAAGATTTGCGAAAAATAAACAACATAGTTGTTCCATGTTGTCCAGTGGTACCGAATCCATCTGTGATCCTGTTTCAGATCCCATGTGAAGCTGAATGGTTCACAGTGATTGACCTGTGTCAAGCATTTTTTTCGATTCCCCTACATGAAGAGAGCAGATTTCTTTTTGCATTTAGGCTAGAGAACCGTGTATTAACATGGTGTCGTATCCCACAGGGGTATACCGAGAGTCCATCTATTTTTAATCAACTCTTGAAGAAAAACCTTGAAAGTCTCGTGTTGCCACAAAACTCTGTTTTACTGCAATACATTGATGATATGCTTGTTGCGTCAGAAACAGAAGACGCTTGCAGAACGGATACGGTTGCGTTGGTGAATTTCCTGGGAGAAAATGGTCACAAGGTGTCCCCAAACAAGCTGCAATACTGTTTGCCTGAGGTACAGTATTTGGGGCATCGAATTGAGAAGAGTAAAAGGAAGGTGTCTCCCGTTCGCATTGATGCAATTCTGAGAATGCCAGTTCCCTCGACGCAGAGGGAGGTCAGGATGTTTTTGGGAATGGTGGGTTATTACCGCCAGTGGATCCCAAACTTTTCCTTTGAAGCGAAGCCTTTAGAGCGGCTGACGTGAAAGGACGTAAGTGATCCGGTACCATGGGACGACGACTGTTTGAAATCATTTCTGAGGCTGAGAGAAGCCTTATGTAGCGCTCCTGCGTTGGGAATGCCGGATTACAACAAGGCATTCGCGTTATTCTGCTGCGAAAGAGAAGGTTGCGCATTAGCAGTGTTAACTCAGAATCATGGAGGTGTCCGTAGACCAGTTGCCTATTTCTCAGCTACTTTTGGTCCAGTAGCTTTTGCGTTGCCCGGATGTCTCAGATCCGTTGCGGCAACAGGCGTCAGCATCGAGAGATGTGAGAGCATTGTGATGGGTCATCCTCTTACTGTACATGTGCCACATTCCGTTGAACTGTTGATGACTAGGACTAAAACACAGCACCTCACGAATAATAGGCTGACTCGTTATGAGCAAGTCATCCTTGCAGCAGATAATGTGATATTGAAGAGGTGTGCTGTTTTAAATCGTGCTACTTTGCTACCTGTTCCGAAGGTAGATGATGATGAAGATTGTGAGGACCATGATTGTCTCGATGTGATTGAACTATGCACCAAACCGAGACCAGACATTGTTGATGAACCGCTCCCAGTTTCAGATGAGATTTTCTTTGTGGACGGTTCATGTTTAAGGGACAGTGTCGGTCGATTGAGAGCAGCGTTTGCTGTGTGTACCATCACGGGGGTGGTTGAAGCCGCTTGTCTAGAAGGAGTACATTCCGCGCAGGTGGCTGAGCTTATTGCTTTGACTCGTGCCTGCTTGGCAGCTGATAAGATCCGTGTAACCATTTACACGGACAGCCAATATGGGTTTGGTGTGGTTCATGACTTTGGACAACTATGGTCCCAGAGAGGGTTCATGACATCTTCAGGTTCCCCCATTAGATATGGTGACTATGTGCGAAAATTGCTTGAAGCATTGCAAGATCCTGATGAAATTGCTGTTGTTAAATGTTTTGCACACACCAAGGGAAATGATTTTGTTTCATTGGGTAACAATTATGCGGATGAAGTTGCTCGGTTTTGTGCAGAACAGGGATGTAATTACACGGAGAACCACATTGAGGAAACTGAGGAGAAAACGGTGTATGATCAGATGTTAGCAATGGCAGACTCATGGGAGGAACTGAAGCAGCTTCAGGAAGGGGTTTCGGATCAGGAGCGAGACAGCTGGATACGAGCTGGATGTGAGAAAGGAGATTTGGATATATGGGTTTCGAATGATGGACGAGCGGTGTTGCCAGAATGTTTGTTAAATCCAATGGCGAGGTTGATACATGGTGCTGTACATCTTGGTAGAGACGCAATGATGCGAGTGTTTCGTCAAACTTGGTACAACCCGAAGTTTCGGGCGGTGGCCGAAACCGTGTGCCAGAGGTGTGTCACTTGTCAACAGATGAATGTAGGGAAGAGGACAGCTGTCACGTTGAGTCACATAGGGAGGTCAGGTGGACCTTTCAATAGGATGCAGCTGGATTTCATTGAAATGCCGAAGTGTAATGGGTTGAGGTACATATTAGTCATAGTATGTGTCTTTTCCAGGTGGGTGGAGGCATACCCTACACGCAGGTGTGACACACTCACGGTAGCAAAATTATTATTGAGAGAACTCATTCCGAGGTACGGTTTCCCGACCTCTTTTGAATCAGATAGAGGAACTCATTTCCACAGTGAAGTCATGAAGTTGCTTTGTGCTGCCCTAAATATAGATCAGAGGTTACACTGTAGCTATAGACCAGAAGCTTCAGGGATAGTGGAGCAAGTGAATGGAACGTTAAAAGCTCGAATGGCGAAAGTGTGCTCGTCGACGTCCCTGAAATGGCCTGACGCATTACCCTTAGTTCTCATGAGCCTCCAAAGTGTGCCTGATAGAAGGACTGGATTGTCACCCCATGAGATCCTCATGGGGAGGGCGATGCGTTTGCCAGCAATACCTGCCACTGCTCTGATAAATAGCACTGATGATATGATCCTGGACTATTGTAAAGGCCTTGCTGACGTGGTCCGTTCTGTGTCTCAGCAGGTGCAGACTGCAACGGTTCCAGCTGCGAGTGACCTGTGCCATGACCTATGTCCAGGTGATTGGGTCCAGGTTCGCAAGCACGTGAGGAAGAGCTGCCTGGATGCTAGGTGGCGAGGACCATATCAAGTGATCCTCATCACGAACACAGCAGTCAAGTGTGGAGGTTTACCGAACTGGGTGCATGCTTCCCATACACGTAGAGTTCCAGCACCCTTAGAAGATACAGCCCCTCTCGAGAACGAAAATCCAGCTGAGGTGGCCGAGCTATCTGAGAGGGCAAGTCAAGCTGTAAGGGTTGCTGAAGCAGCTGGTGGTGCACTGAATCAAGCTGAAGGAGAACGTGAGAGAAGCCCCGAACCAGAAACAGGGGAAGAAGTAAGAGGTGCAGTGGGCAGTACTGAATCGAGTTCTGCCGAAGAAGGAGAGAGCAGTGCACAGGGTATTGCGGGAAAGACCAGAGGTGCCACAGAAGCAGAAAGGGTTTGGCCCGCAAGACAGAACCGGGTAAACCTGAGGTTGGCGCCAAGCACAGATCTCGCACCAGTTACGGAGGAGCCAGAAGCAGAATCTAGTGATGAGGAGCATCCTCAAGGTACTCTGAGAAGGTCAAGGAGAACTAGAGTGCCAAGTCAGAAGTACGCTTCACCGGAGTGGGCATATCCAGTGACTGATGCCAGGTTTACCGAGCACGGGAAGATTGAGGTCAATGACATTGGTCAGCAGCGCTCCGTTTCCGAGAGTGGAAGTGTTGCTGAGAATTCCAGGATTGGAGATCGATGGAATCCTGACCATCAACATCCCGAATCCGCCATTTCTAAGCATCATTCGGGGTATGATCTTGGACACCTTGGATTTCCCGACGTTCACAGTTGTGCCACCTCCACAAGAACTGAACATTCTTAAGCTTGAAATATTGCAGGGGGTCCTACAACTGATGGGATCAGCAGTTATTCTGGACTGATTCAAGAGTGTTGTAAAGCAGAAAAAGAAGATAACCTAGACCCGAGAGGAAGAAGAAAAAATTAGGGACCTTCCATTGTAGAACGAAGGAAAGTTAGGGAGGTCTGCCTAAGTTCATAAAGAGACATTAATGAGAAAGAGACTTATTATTCCAGAGACTGTATTGAACATTGAGTATATTCCAAAGATGGCAAATCCTGGAAACCCACATCGTAGGGCTAGATTAATAGTAGGCACATTGATAGGGATAGTGATAGCCATTATATTTGCAGTAGTGATAAGTTCGTACATGGTGGCCCACAGGCTGGAGGGGAAGGTTCAGGGAGCACCCACACCTACTACTCCAGGGCAAAGAGGGGTCAACATGAAAGATCAGAAATCGTTAAAGTTAAAAGAGGATCGTAGACTCCACATGGATTTGTCGAAGGGTGATTTTAAACTCAATGCTTATGCGAAGTTGTTGTACGAGTATGTTGATGCGATGGATGTGAAGGATTGCTATCTGTGTATGCAGTTGCCTGCTTCAGTAGATGAGGGTATCAAGTATCATCATCTCCCGTTGACTTATGGGATCTCTTGTAGTTTGTTGCTCAGTTTATTTTACGACAGGAGGCAGTTCGAGTATTTCTTTTCAAATTTTGATGCGGTACTTCCTGAAGTTCCGGCAATCAAGCATTTGAATAAGTACGATTATTATAAGAAAGAGGACAGACTCCTGAAGTATTTTAGACCAACTGTGAGGTTGGACACTGCGCATGCTCACCGGCATAACCTGACATGTGCATTGTCCGAGACGGAGAAGAAATTCATTGACCAGGTAGAGGACAGATATAGAAAGTTGACTCAGACTCGGGATACAGGAGATAGTCCAGTAGATTGGACAGATGAGGAAAGATTGCATAAATCGAAGGGAAGTTATGGACCAATTGCATTAGATGAAGCGCAGAAAGGGAATTTGTGTATTGGACGTCCTCAATCAGCTACTGAGAAGGTTTCAGTGGGACATAGCACCTGTTCCCAGACCTTCACTATGGAGACTTCTGTTAAGGACTTTATGCAAGGTGCAGTACAAGTGATTCCGACAGTGTATTATGTATGTGGGAAGAATGCTTATGTAAGATTACCTGCAAATTGGTATGGCATATGTTATTTGGCTATTATATTTCCAAAGATTTATCACACAGAGGACTTGGAGCTGTTAGAGACGAGACAACATTCTAGGAGACGTAGAACAGTAAATACAGGTGCGGTGATCTATATGGAGCGATGATACCTAGTATGGGTGTGGTTTTGAATGACGTGAAGATCCGAAGGTTGGGGACTGTAGTTGATGAGCTGTCAATGAATACAGCAAGGTCCTTGTTGTTGGTGAATGGAGAGATGTTGTCGATACGGAATATGGTTATGCAGAATCGCCTTGCGTTAGACGTGTTATTGGCAAAAGAGGGCGGAGTCTGTAAATTATTGAAAGTTCAAGAATGCTGCACATATATTCCAGACAATACGAAGGAGTTGGGGAAGTACATAGACAACATCACAACTATTCACAAGGAAATCATGGATTTGACGGAGGAGAATGTGTGGGAAAAGATTGGACAGGGATTTGGTAGAGTGGGAACATGGTTTGCAAATTTGGGAAGAGGATTTCTTGGATCGGTGTTGAAGCCAATTATTATTGCTGTGGTTTGTGTGATTTGTTTGTGGGGATGTGTGAAAGCTTGGACGTGGTATCAAGGAGGCAAGGTTGAAAGAGCTCTTAGAGCAAATGAGCTGAGAATGGTGAAATTTCAGGAGCAACAATATGAGAATCTTAAGAGAATGGAGGGAATTCGACATGGCAGGGTAGTGACAAGTACTGTCTAAATCAGTTTCTAAAGAAGGGAGATTGTAATGGTGTGATGACAGATGTAATCAAAGGGGGGAACTGATGTAGCGCTTAAAAGGTTGAAAATTGTAGGGGTGCGTCATATTCACTGTTAGTTGGCACCTGCATATAATCAAATGTGTACTCAGGTATTTTTGTGTGCAATGTATTAAGAATTGTATAACCTATATCGATTTAAATAGAAGTGTTAGCAATGTACACGCGTATTGTGAATGTATTTAGAGAAATGCATAGAGTTTTAGTTTATATGAACGCAATGTGAAGTTAACGTGTAACTTAGATACGTTCGTGAAGATTGCTTAGAACATACATGAAAGAAAGACGTAAATGTCAATAGCTTGATTTAGGCATGCTTGTGTAACCGAGTAGTGGCCAGAATTCACATATATCGTTAAGGAGAAAGGCCTGTTATTTTCTTATGTTAGCCGAGGGCAATAGGCCAAAGAAGGATTTATTCTAGTAGAGGTTTTAGGCTGTAGTAAATTGCAAAGTTAAAAGATGTGAAGTATGTCTGCATTCCATGATCTCACTCCAGGTGCAAGGACAGTTGCTTCGTTAGTAGAGAAGTTCTTTGTTCACAAATTGAATTATGTAGTTAAAGCCAGACATGGGAGTGCCTTGGAATGTGCCAATCGTAACTCCTAGTGCGGATGGCGTCTGGCACTCAAGGCCAAGCTGATGGACGATGGAACTGGACAGCGCTCGATGGAAAGTTACTGAAAGAAGACCCGGCTGAAGAGGTGGACCGAAGGGCGTGTCTGAGGATTTGGGGGTCTGTATTAGGGAAAGCGCCCCGAGGGTGGAGGCAGAATAGAATAGATCGGAGCAGAGAAGAGTTAGGTGAGGAGCTAGAGGGGGCATTTATAGATCAAGCTCTCCAAGTGAAGACTTCTTAGGAAGTTTCACTCTGACGCCTTTTTCTCGATTGAGGGTCTCAAGAGATTGCTAAGTAGGGATGACATCTAGTACAGAGCAGGGACAGAGATGGTATGGTTCAGTATCCCTAATATCGACATTGGCTTGGTAGTTTTCTACCTCATGCTTTTAGAAATTGTGCTTTTAGTTATTTTTAGTCGTATGCGGATCCTTTGTAGAGTAGCATTTGTGTCAGTGCCTATGTATTTGTTGTGCCTCGTATTGAGGACTCTGTATCTTCAAATTTTTATGTTGATAATAAAAGCCAGAGAGCCAAGAGATTAAGTCTCGAGTCCTTGATTATGGCAATTTGTGGACGGCAATCTGAGATAATTGTGTTTGTTCCCTCCACGCTATTGGGCAAGTAAAAAGTTCCATCCGACCAGAGTGGGTTCTTGTAGATAATTGCCAGACAAGAAACTGGGCCTGAGCAGATGGCAAAAGCACAAAAAACAAACCACATGCACCATAGGCTCCGGGACAATCAACTCAGTGCAGAAATACAAGTACCTGGGGGTCTGGTTCACAGAATCCACGCAACTCTCTGCGGTGAATGTATGACAATGTTCTGCATTCTGTCCATCAATTGTTGTTTTTGCATTTGTCACCCCGAGTGGGAAGGGTATGCCAGACGTGGGTCCCTTGCTCTCCATGCCACTGAAATCAAGCTATCCTGGCTGAAGAGGGGTGAAACCCCGAAACTGGTCCTAGGATGCTTGTTTCCAGTCCAGGGAGGACCTGGCTTGGCAGTTCGGGCTGGACTGTTCCCATGAGGCACAGGGTCAAGACTGATTTGCATATGGCTGGGTTCAAACTGGAACGGCATGGTGAGCAAAAAAACGATGGATTTAGGCCCAGATCTCTGTACTGGGGTGAATGTATGACATTGTTCTGCATTCTGTCCATCAATTGTTGTTTTTGCATTTGTCACCCCGAGTGGGAAGGGTATGCCCAGACGTGGGTCCCTTGCTCTCCATGCCACTGGAATCAAGCTATCCTGGCTGAAGAGGGGTGAATCCCCGAAACCGGTCCTAGGATGCGTGTTTCCAGTCCAGGGAGGACCTGGCTTGGCAGTTCGGGCTGGACTGTTCCCATGAGGCACAGGGTCAAGACTGATTTGCATATGGCTGGGTTCAAACTGGAACGGCATGGTGAGCAAAAAAACGATGGATTTAGGCCCAGATCTCTGTACTGGGGTGAATGTATGACATTGTTCTGCATTCTGTCCATCAATTGTTGTTTTTGCATTTGTCACCCCGTGTGGGAAGGGTATGCCCAGACGTGGGTCCCTTGCTCTCCATGCCACTGGAATCAAGCTATCCTGGCTTAAGAGGGGTGAAACCCCGAAACCGGTCCTAGGATGCTTGTTTCCAGTCCAGGGAGGACCTGGCTTGGCAGTTCGGGCTGGACTGTTCCCATGAGGCACAGGGTCAAGACTGATTGGCATATGGCTGGGTTCAAACTGGAACGGCATGGTGAGCAAAAAAACTATGGATTTAGGCCCAGATCTCTGTACTGGGGTGAATGTATGACATTGTTCTGCATTCTGTCCATCAATTGTTGTTTTTGCACAAAAATGATTTGACAAAAAAATTGACGACCATAACCTATGGTATAATAAAACTTAACAGGTTAAAAAGTCAGTCAGCAGAGGGCATTAGAAAAGTCATCCAAGCTTCCCTTCTTCCAGCACTCTTATGGGCATCATGCGTTCCCGGGCGCCTGCTTGGAAACTCTGGAGCGGGCACAAAGCGTTGGCCATAAAAAAATCTTTCAACTCCCAAAACATCTCTCTAGGGCGAGACTCAGGCTGGAGCTCAGACAAGTCAAACAAACATGATCTTGAGGCTGACTTCCTTAAAATATTATATTCGAATTCTGAAATCTCTGGCAGAATACTTAAAGAGTAGCTTCAGAGACATATTTGGAAAAAACTGGTTCCCCATGGAATACACTGCTTAAGGGGTCCCTGGTCTTCTCTGAAATAAATTAATCAGCACTTGCTTTGCCTTGCATCTCATATGCTATTTGGAAAAAATGTATCAACAAACAAGTCCAACTAGCCTCGTTCCTGCAAGACCAGGCAACATTAAAAACACAACGTTTCCTGTCACCGCTGAATGACTCATATTTGGTGAATGTTGGACTTGGCCCTTTTTGGCTAAAGTTCCTTAAACCTTTTGCTTTCCTCCTAGACCTTTTTCTGACAGTATGTTGTCAACTTAGATGCTTTGGGTACTTTGCCACTGCTGATCAGTGTCAAAGTGCAAGTGCTCCCTGTATAAAGTGTTATGGTAATTGGTTGTCATTAATTGGTATGTTTGCCTTACTAGTGAAGTTCCTAGTAAAGTGCACTATGTGTGTCAGGGCTGATAATGCAAATGTTACTAGTGGACCTGCAGCACTAATTGTGCCACCCACACAAGTAGCCCTAAGAAGAGATGTCAGGCCTGCCACTGCAGTGCCTGCGCACAGTTGGTTAACTGCCTTTTCCTGGCAAGTGCACCCACTTGCCAGGCCTTACCATCCCTTTTTATGCACATCAGACACCTCAATAGTAGGCCCAAGGTACCCCCCTGGGCAGGGTGCACTGTATGTGAAAGGAAGGACATGTACTGAGGTGTGTACCATGTCCTGACAGTGAAATACTTCCAAATTCGTTTTTCACTGTTGCAAGGCCATCTTGCCCATAGGACAGAATGGGGAATGCTGTGTCCCATGTTTCCAGCATATCTTCCCATAGGCATAAGATGGAGAAATGGAGTTTAGTGTGCCTGATCTCAGAATTTAATAACACATCTTTTTGTGCAGATGGTTTTTGAATTGTGTGTTTAGAAACCACGCTTTTAGAAGTGGCTGGTTTCTTGTCTTAAACCATCCTGTGTGCTTCTGCCTGCTTGTATATTGCCTGCCTGGGTTTAGATGTGACAGGGTCTGGGAAGTGTCCTGACCCCATGGAGGAGAAGGTGAAACAACAACAGGCTGGCCTGCATTTGATGTGGGGGGAAGTAGCCCCCTGGATGTTAAGAGGGCTGTGCTGCTGCCACGAAAGGATGGCTCCAACCCCTACTGCGTCTGGGCCCCAGACCCTGACTATCGAAGGAGGAGGGTGTGCACTGGCAGGAAGACGCCCAGGTCTGGTTTGGACCAAGGTCAGAGCCCCCTGAACACAAAGACTTCAAATGCATTTAGGGATATAAATGTAAGAGCTGAAACCCCTGAACTCAAGACTGAAATCCTGTTTGAAAAAGGATTGAACCTACTTGCTGATCAAGAGGAACCTCTGCCAAAGAAGAACAGCTGAAGAGCCTGAAGAGAGGACTGCCCTTGCTGTGTGTTCTGGGGCTGGCCTAAAGTTTGCTGATTTCACTAAGGAGAGAACAAGGGACTTTGCTGTGTGCTGTGTCCCCCTGCTTGTGAGGACTTTGCTGTGTGCTGAGTCCTGTAGTAGTGTGTATACAAGGGCCCGAGGAGAGCTGGTCCCCTGTTGTGAAAACTCAGGAACATAAACGTTTCCAACCGTGTCTCAGCGACGCTGTATGCGTGTTGCTTTTGCATGCCTGAGTGGTCCATGGTACTGTTTATAAGGTGCCCCCCATATCGCATTGCCCCCGCAGCGTGAAACATAGTCCACGCTGCTGCCTTGCTGTTTGTGGCCCAAGCCGTCATCGTAACTGAGACTGTGAGTAAATATCGCCGCCGCCGGCCCGAGCCGCAAGGTGCCAAAGGATCGCTTGAAACTGAGGACAGTGTCTCAGCAACGCTGTGTGCGTGGTGCTTTTGCACACCTGAGACTGCCGTGTGGTCCATGGTACTGTTCACGAGGTGCCCTGTGATCGCAGCGCCCCCTCAGCGTGAAACATCGTCCACGCCGCTGCATTGCTGATTGTGGCCCAAGCCGACATCGTAACTGAGGCTGTGAGTGAGGATCACCCCCGCCGGCCCGAGCCACAACATGCTGAAGGATTTCTTGAAGCTAAGGAAGCTACAAGGTGAAAGGAATCGTGATCGTTGTTCGTCGAGAGGAATCTGCCCAAGATCATCAACGAAGTAGAAGGCAGCGCTGTAACCCATCCAGCTACAGTGTTGCCTAGCAACAGAGCCTCAACGTGATCGGGATCGCCCAGCAGGACATCCGACGAGCGGAGAGAGAGAGAGAGAGGCAGCGCACCCCCCTAGGTAAGGCTTGGACTCCGGTCGGGAGCTGCAAGCTTGTGTGGCCTGGGGAGGTGTGCAGGAGGAGTACAGGAGTGCTCCGAGCTCTCCCCAAGCGGTCCGGCCCTGCCCAGCAGGACAGGGGCCACCCCTTTAAGCCTATGACCGCTGTCGCTGCTGTTGGAGCCTAGTGGTGCCCGAGTTGACTGCGCAGATTGCATTACGAACCGCATTATTATTGCATTACGAATTGCCTGATTTTTGCATTACGAACCGCATTATTATTGCATTACGAACTGCCTGATTATTGCATTACGAACAGCATTATTATTGCATTACGAACTGCCTGATCCTTGCATTACGAATCGCATTATTCTTGCATTACGAACTGCCTGATTCTTGCATTAAGGATTTTCTTATCGCTACATTACGAACTGCATTACGAACTGCATAGCATTGCATTAGGACTGCATTCTAGATCGTGAATTGCTCATTAATACCGCAAGAACCTACAAGTGATTTCTGGCCTAATAACCGGCCAAGTGAATTATTACAAATACGCATATGTTGGTTTTCTATCATTTGGTCTCATTGTATTCCTTTTTATAAAGATATTGCTATTTTTATTAAACCAGTGTCGTGTCCATTTGTGGTGTTATCACTGTGTTACTGGGAGTGTGGTTGCAAATACTTTACACATTGGCTTGGGGATAAGCCTGGCTGCTCATGCCAAGCTACCAGGGGGTTAGCAGGGGTTATCTAAGGGCGTGTCCCTCCTTACCCTGACTAGAAGCAAGGCTCCCTATTTGGACTAAGGTACCTACCTCAGCCAACTAGAGACCCCCAGTTCTAACAGTAAACAAACCTCAGTCTTATCTCTCTGCCACGCTGAACCCCAAAATCAGAAGAGAGATTAGGTAAATGCGACTGCTGGCACTGCCAATAGCTGAATTTAGCCGGGCCTTGGCAAACCAAAATACAGGAGGAGCATGTCGACTGTGTGATTACAAACCAGAATCATGGCTACACCTTCTGTGCTGTTGCCCGACCTTAGCAACCGAAAGGAGAATCCTCCTAGGCAACTATGCCTGGGTGAAAAAGCAAGCACCTGTCTTGAGGTCTCGGCAATATGGAACCCCACATCCTGGCCCGCTGTGGAAGATTTGTACAATCTATCAAGGAAGCTATTCAGCCCCGCACTGGCTCTCGACCTAACCCTCATATAGTCAAAAAGCTGATCCTGGATTACTTTAAATACAGAACACTAAAAGAACGCATACCCTGCCTTAGATGCAGCAATTGAGACCAGAGACCTCCAACTGTTTCACCCAAAGAAAAGTCAGCTCTAAATTGTCATAAATCTGCAATGCATATGCACAAGCACTTTATAAATGACGCCAGATATCCTTCACCGGGGGCCGGACGCAGTGCAACAGACAAAAGTAAATATGAGAACAAGCCCCTGAGTCACAAGATGGCACGTAACATTTTGAACTTTAACAAGTCATAAAGCACAAGCCCTTTATAAGAGAAAAAGCACCAATGACGAGAATGGAAAGGAAAGAAGACCTGGTAATTCGAAAAACCAGAAGGGTGACACCCCCCTATGGGGCCAGTCGCAGAGTGACGGTCAAATGATGGCACATAACAATTGCACCTTATCAGAACTTTTAATCTGATGAACAATGGTTTCTTTTTAAATGCTGTTTTATTGTAATGCAATGGTTTTAATTAACTTTTGCAAATAAATCTCAACTTTCACAGGAACATCTCAAAAAGTGACGTTTCTGTGGTGATAGGGGCTTGTAAATATGCCCCATCACTTTATGACCACTGTTCCACTTTAGAAAGAGGCCTCTTGTCTGAATATTAGCACTTACCCTGCCCCTCATGGGAACAATCCATCTTGAACTACCAGACAAGCCCCCTCTAGAAGGGACTATAAGCAACCCCATATTAGTTTCGACCTCCTGTGACACAGAGAGCAAGCAGCCTGTATGGGCATGCCCTTGGCCACTAGTGAATTTCATAAAACTGTCAGGAATCAGGTTAGGCAAGGGTATGCTGGAACTGAAAACACTGGAAAATTAGGCTTTGGAAGGGTCAATGGTAGGAACACTAGATTACTAACATTCTAGGAATATATTCATTCACTTCCTAAGTTACGGTCATTTCCAGGTCAAGAGAGATAGAAATCTATTTAGACGCCCTGAAACCTCAGCTCAGTGCCTAGCAATGAGTTGCATGATTTCATTGGCTTTTGCGATCTTTGCTATAGTTTGAACTTGTTTTGCGCCCTGCACTGTTCATTATTTTCTCCCTCTTAAATGTCTTAGTTCCTTTATTAGTCCACTCATTAATGTCCCCCTGGTTATCCGTAGTTTAACAAACTTTTCATGTAGAGTTTTACCTATGTGTGTTCAGCAGCATCCTGGGGTCTTCACTGGTTCCTAGTCGTCTCTGGGGTCATCATTGCATAATCTGCTGATGGAACCGGTAAACGTTATTTCAGTCGCTACTGTATGATACGTCCAGCTGGTATTGGCACTGGCCTTCTGCCTTGTGTCTTACAGCTCGCAGATCTATCCATGATTCTTACCATAAACACAGAGTGGTGCCTTCCCTAGCAACAGGCTAAATCTTAGAGATTTCTCTCTTACTCCCTTGCCCTGCTTCTTTTCCCCTTTGTGTGTTTGGTGATGCTTATCACTCTGTTCAGCAGTACAGGGACTAAGGGATGGCTTCCATTGGGCCCAGGAAATAGCACCCAGACAGTTTGCCAGGCCCAATATGGATTCAGCAGAAAGCCCCATTTAAATGATAGCTCAATCCATTATATAAATTCACAAAGAGCTTGTGACTGCTCAGCAAGAGTGAGCTCTGTCAAAGAGCCACTTGAACCTGTGAAGATAAAGGTGTCAGACCGTGGGCCCGATTCACAGAACTAACTTAAGACAAAATCCTAAACTTACTACTTTTGGTATTCACAGAAGGCATTTAGTAGTAGTAAAGTAAGGATTTTGTTTTAAGTCTGTCTTAAGTCTGTCTTAAGTCTGTCCTAAGTTTGTCTTAAGACTGTCTTAAGTCTGTTTTAAGTCTGACTTAAGTCAAACTTAAGACGAAATCCTAACTTTACTACTACTAAATGCCTTCTGTGAATACCAAAAGTTGTAGGACAGACTTAAGACAGACTTAAGACAAACTGAGGACAGACTTAAGACAGACTTAAGACAGACTTAAGACAAACTTAAGACAGACTTAAGACAGACTTAAGACAAACTTAGGACAGACTTAAGACAGACTTAAGACAGACTTAAGACAAAATCCTAACGTTACTATTGCTAAATGCCTTCTGTGAGTACCAAAAGTAGTAAGTTTAGGATTTTGTCTTAAGTTAGTTCTGTGAATCGGGCCCGTGTTCGTGGAGCCACAGAGCGAGCAGGAAATTAAGGGTACCCAGCCGTGGTGCATGAGAATGTTTGCTATTGGTGTCCTATTATCCTGCTATTGCCATTCAATCTGGGCCAAGTACAACCCTTTTCAAAATTGAATCTCTGGATAGCAAGGATGGGAAAATACAGGCTTCTCAGGGAGGTATTGTGGGAGTCAAGATCTCAGAACTCAATAATGAATCAAAGGACACATTGAAGGATTTTCAGATTCAGTGATAGATAGTTTTGGGAGTAAAAGAAAATGCTTTAATCACAGCATTACTCAGTACAAGAAAGAGCAATTAGGGGAATGCATTACAGGGTTAAAATCCTCATCGAGTTTAGCCGCTAAAGCCTTCTATACACACACATCGTTTGTGCAGCAGACTTCCCCCTGTGACTTACACATGTTCTGCAGTCCCACTGATAACAGTTGTTGGCAGCTAGAGTCTTGACAGATGCAGGACAGAAGCATGCAGCGCTATCATTAGTGTTATGACAAAATATCACATGAAGAATATTGTAAGACACAAGTATCGTGCCTTTAAGCTGCCAAAATTATTGCGAGTAAGAATTATTTAATGTATTGTATATGTTTGTAAAATGTTTGCACATTTTGTTTACTTATTTTAGGAGAGGGTTTTTAGCTTTATATGGGAATAGAGTGGAGAGTAACTGAAAATTGTTGATTTTTCTAGGTTACCAGGTTTTAAATGACTGGTGTGTTATTTTTTCTTTACATTTTAAAACTTTATTATGATAAATTATTTTTAATAAAACAATATCTTTAATTTTATTATTTTTTGTTTTTTAAATATGTAAAATCCAAACATTTATATGCATTTTTTTAAATGTAAAATACTTTTATTTCTCCTTGTTTTTCCTCTTTCTATGCGTTCTGCATTCTGCATTCTACAGCACGCATAGAAAGAGGAAAATACCTTTAATGATTGTTTTTGTGCAGGAAGGTGTCCCTTCCTGCACAAAAACAATCAACCCCTCAGCCCAGGTGCCCTTGCAAAATGACGCAAGGATGTCTGCGCTAGGGCACGGCTGCTGTTTGTGCACCGTCGCAAGGGAGAAGGACAGGAATGCGCCATATCGTGTATATATTGCGCATTTCTGCCCTTTAATTTTGACGCACGGCAGCACAGCAGAAAGGCTTGGTGTGCTGCCATGCTTCAAAGTATTGTAAATGAGGTCCTTTATTCAATAGTAATATAACTTTTACATTTCTTTCATTTTTTGTATATGCTTAGTTAAAATATTTTTTTCCTTGACAAAAAAATAATTTTTTGTTAACTTGTTTAATTAAAATAATTGATATTAATTAATCATATCCACTTATTGGTTGTAAATAATAGTGATTTTGAATTATGTGTATTTTTTTAAATTTCAAATTGATATAATTAAATCAGGCATGTATTTGTGATCAGTATTTGGGATGCAGTCCCTCCCACATTAAACTTATCATAGCACCTCAGATTTTTGCCTTGACAATAAGCAAATCTCAGCCCATATGTTTTTCTGCCTCTACAATAAATTACATTTTTATAATTAAAAAAGTTAATTTCGTATTCTATTTTTTTAATGTATCATTTTTAAAAATCTTTATAGTTAATAATTTGAAAGTTATTGTAAATATTTGGTATTTCTGTAGTATCCCAAATCTCTATTATGTTGCATTGTTTACTTTTCTGGGATAGCTAAGATGGATTTCTGTAATGTATTATTTTTAGTGTAATGTCTATTATAAAATAATAGTAGTAGTTAACTCTGAAATATAAGATACAGCACTTTCCATAATGTTGGTAAGTATGTAGATGTAAATATTAAATTTGACCCAACCATAAAAGTCCAACACTTTCCCCAATGCTGTTAAGTTTAAAGTCGGAATAGTATATTCAACCTGCCCCAAATTCCAACACTTTCCCCAATTAAGTTTGGGAGTAGCTAGAAAAATGGTTCAGGGACTCATTTTAATAGTAATTTAAAAACCAACTTAATGGTCAATTCCCTTTTATATACGTATTTTGGAAATGACACCCTTAGAAAGTTGCCATTTTCCTGCCTAAAACCAAAAGGCTTTCCTGACAGTTTCCAGCTGTCATTTGACCCTGATGGCTCCCCTGTGGTGTGATGTGTATTGCTTCAACCCAGTGGACGAGGGGCCTTGGAGTGGGTAAGGGGGCTACCCTTACTGAGCGTCAAAGAATGCCTACTGTGTCACTGGTAGGTGAGGCTCACACCTAGGCCTGCCTCCCCCCTGTCTCTCGAGTCAGGCTGGCTCCAAACCCAGTGAGAGGGAAGTAACTACCCAGAACTTGTTTCAGAGGTGGACAAAGGCTTGCCCTCTACCCACAAGCTGGCAGTGGGCACAAAAGGGGACCCAAAAGACCTCTCCTCAGATCACTTCTTGACCTGTGAAGGATCAGAAGAAGGACTGCCATACAATCTCAAGAACCTGAAGGAAAACAGGACCTGCTTGCCTTGAACCCTTGGCCACAGATGTGATTCCAAGTGTCAAGTGGCTGACCCCCTGTTTAAGTTACATGGGCAAGAAAAAGCTTCCAGAGGCCTTTTCTCTGCATTTGCCCAACTGAACAGTTCCAACTGGAGCTGCCCTAACCTGCTGTTGGCCTCTGCTGGAGTGAGGCCTTAACCCCCAAGTTCACCCCTCCTCCCCACACCAGGTCCTAGGATATTGGCTGGTGTTATAGTGCAATCCACCTGCCCTCTCACAGTAAGAAGTGGGACCTAGAAAATCTGCCAACTTTCTGCCTTGTGAGGTGACATAGAGCAGAATCCCGCAAAAAGCTGCAGCCGTTGACATCAACTCTCCGGTCGGCCACAGCTTGCAGGTTTGCCCCGCTAAATGAGATCTGACTTTTCGAAAAATGTCAAAGTCCACAGGCATGTATTTGCGATCAGTATTTGGGATGCAGCCCTTCCCACATTAAACTTATCATAGAGATGGAACCTCAGATATTTGCCATGACAGCTGAGCAAATCTCGGCCCATTTGTTTTTCTGCCTCTACAATAAATCCTCACCTTTCGATGAAAGTGAAATACTAACTTTCCCAAAACATTAGATCTAGTCGTTTCTATCCGGTGGAATCAAGCTTGAAGCTGTGCTCTTCTGGAATTGGCACTATACATGAAGATTTAATAAAGCTACGAGGCACATCCAATTTCTGAACTAATCAGATTTAGAGCTCAAAGCTTAAAGCCCTGCTGATTTACACTACAACTTTTCATCACTTCACAACTTAACAAAGCAACACTAAGGGTGTTTCCCTTTGTTTATTTTTCAAGACTTCCTCTCCCTTCCAGGCAGGATGCAGCTTTTAGATGTCGGAGGGCTCCAAGGAGGGACATTGCTCACCATGGTGTATGACAAAATGAACCTTTGCTTCGAACAGCCAAGACAGAAGACAGGGTAAGAGGAAAAACACCTTTTCATGAACTGAAGTTAAGGGTCAGCCAGGTAGACTTGGAGTCAAAAGGGTAAGGACTATGGCTCAAATACTGTGGCTAGAAGTGTTCTGCATAGGGCTAGTCGTGTTTAGCTGTGTTTGAGAAGTTATATTTCAAAGCTGTGTTCATTTGGTTACAAGTATCTTTTTCTCTGAGCTCTCATGGCGTGTCACGTGAAATTCACGCCGCTTTTAATTGTATCTATTTTAGAGTAATGAAAAAAAATAGGTATAATTGTTGTAAACTTAAAATTCATGGCTAGATGCTTGCCTTTAGAAATGCTTTTTTCAAACCCCCTCGGCTCCCTTTTCCTTTTTTTCTGCTGGCTTGTAAATATGAGTTTATATGGATTGAAATAGAAGTTTTTATTTCCTTGTGGTTTGTAGGGGGTGGTGGTGGTAATTTGCACCTAGGTTCTAGTTTGCACCAAATGTCGTGCTGTTAGCATGTGCTTCAGTATGCCTTTTATTGTGATGCGGAATTCAGAGTCGCTTTGCATCAGCATAAATCATGGTACGCATTTTGCTTACGTGGGCACCATATTTCAATGTGTTTTTTTATAGAAGAAAAGTAATGTTGGCAATGAAATGGAGTAAAATTCACACTGAAGTCCTAAAATGTTCATATTTTGTCAATGCTGGCCAAATACAATAAAGCAGAGCTAGCCATGCAAAAAAAAAAATACACAGGGACACGTAGAACACTTTAGGAATATGTAAAATTGTGTTACTACCACCACTGTACAAACAGTGCACCGCCTTGGCATGTGTAATCTTGCCTACTGAGGTCCTCAACCGCATGCACTCATAGACAATTCGCGGCTAGTTTAAAAATTAGAAAATCTTTAGGTGTCACTGTGGTGGCAATGCGTTCATATGGGGATCAAAAGCCTCTTTTTTGATTACTCAAGTGAAGCTGTGCATATGCACAGGCCAGGAGATGATGCACACTCACATTTGTTTTGCAGAACTGTGAAAATGTGAGCAATGGAAAATACTTACCATGTTCCTCACTTCATACATAATCCCAAAAAGAGCCAGGACGTCAAAAAATGCCTGAACCTTACTTTGGACTTGAAACGTTCATGCATACTCCATGAATCAATTGAGAAGGGACATTTCTTCAAAGGTCCAAAGAAATGTGTGATGTATGTAAACCTTTAGTTCGTGGTGCGTATATATTGTAAACCTAACTAGGAATAATTGTAGTACTGGACAGGGGCAACAGCCCGAGGAGCAATATAAATGAATGAATGAATGAATTAATTAATTAATTTTTATAAAGTGCAACTGCGACCTCAAATCTATCTGGAACATTATACCAGAAAAAGCAATTAAATAGGAAAAAGCCACGGGGCATATTATCAAGGACGGCGTTAAAATTTATCGCCGGTTTAGCGGCAGAAAACTGCCGCTAAAGCGGCGATATTGGGCTTGATAATATGCCCTTGAGAATTCCAATAGAAGCCCAGGTTCTGGTGTCAACATGGGCTTCTATTGGAATTCTCCAGGGTATATTATCAAGCCCATTATCGCCGCTTTAGCGGCAGTTTTCTGCCGCTAAATCGGCGATAATTTTAACGTCGTCCTTGATAATATGCCCCCACATTTTTAGTATTATCTTAAAGTGGAGCAGATCTTGAAATACTCTTAGCGAATGCGGGAAACAGTTCCAGAGTTGAGCGGCCCTGACTGAAAACTTCCAACCACACGATCTGAGGGGCATATTATCAAGAAACGGCGTTAAAATTCTCTGCGGCATATTATCAAGCCCATTATCGCCGCTTTAGCGGCAGTTTTCTGCCGCTAAAGTGGTGATAATTTTACGCCGTGCTTGATAATATGCCCCCGACTTTCTAAAATTTGGGAAAACAGAGAAGATTGGAGTTCGGAGAGTGCAAATCTCTCAAAGATGTATATCGCTTCAATTTCCTCGGCATAAAAATAGGGCCTTTTTTATGTAATGGTCTAAAAACAATTCATAGTGAGTTAAATGCACTCCATTCCTTTATTGGGAGCCAGTGAAGCTCAGCCAGGGCTTGAGAGGAAGAAAAGTGTTTAGGGGCATTTAGAGAAACCTTAGCACCCACTGCTTGAAGTAGATACAGTCTTATAAGTAAGAAGTTCAGAGAATCAAGCAGAAGTGCATTGCAATAGCCAGGCCTGCTCAAGAAGATGCCCTGCCTTTGCCACCAGTGGTAAATAAGGGTAGAATTTTTGAAGAGTGTGAAGCAGGGCAAAGCAGGTTGCCGCAGACTTATTCACATGGACCTCCAGAGATAGCTTGTTATCGAAATGAACTACTAGATTGCGAATCGCGGATGACACCTCCAGGCTAATACTGTCCGTCCAAGGCCAGAAGTTAGTGGGAAGTCCGGCAGATGGTTTACACACAGAGCAGCAGAGAATTTCAGTTTTATCTCCATTAAACTTTAAGGAGTTGCTACTCAGCCAGTTAGATACACCTTTTAGACATTTGTGAAACATGTGTAATGACTCTGGCCGAGAGTCGTCCAGAGTAATTATCAGATGTGTATCATCCACATAGTTAATGAAATTAATTCCATCTGATCTCATAAGAGGTGTAAGAGGGTGCAAGTGTATATCAAAAAGGGTTGGGCTTGGGGATTAGAGAAGATAAGTCTGCCGTAAGGATATTAAAGACCGAGTGTAGTAAACCATCGGTTTTCGCACACTCCTGGTACTTGTTGGCTATGTGGATAAGGGCCAAATTTAGCGCCTTAAACAGCTAAATATCTGGTGTTATTCTATTAATGAGCGCACACGCATCAAAAGTGCATTTATAATGTTGTATTTTATTTTTAATCCATACTCTCTGATCACACTGCAGTTTTAAGTTTTTTTAGGTGCATTTGCTTTTAGGCCATATATTTATTGCACTATGATTATTAATGTTTTATCATTGCTTACTTATGTGCTTTAATGGCCTTGGGCCGAAATAAAGCTTGAACGAACTAAGGATTTGGCTTGACGCTGAACCGTGGGGCACCCTTTGTTCCACTGCTTTAAACATGTATCGGAAAGGGGAGAACAAAATAGCGTGAGGCATATCTGCCAGATAAGATTGAATATAGTCATGCAACATAATCTCCCTTAAGATTGTTATCAGGATCTTGTGATTGACAATATCAGAGGAGGCTGATGGATCAAGTAAGACCAAAGTCACCATTTAAACCTGGTCCACTACCATCCACAGTTCATCCAGCGCTAGTACCTAGAGCGGTCTCCATGCCATGGACAGGCTTGAAGTCAGATTGTGCTTCATCTAAGAGACAATGGGATTCCAAATAGGCTGATCACTCCTTGCTTACAAATCTTTCAAACATTTTCACTGAAAAAGGCAGCTAAGAGATAGGCCTATAGTTACTAAGAACTTATGGGTCCACTGTTGATTTCAATGGAAGTGGAATTACTAGTGCCGTTTTCCAGAAACATCTATAATCTTTAACAAGTCAGCCAGTTGGTAAGTTCTACTTTGTTGGGGGATATCCTACTTGAGGTGATGCACCTTTAGTTTCTTCCTGAATTAAAGGAGGATCACAGTAGTTCTACAGGGACTTGTCCCAGATACAGGGAGCATAGATGGAGAAGGACTGACTTCTGAGTCCTTTTCCTTCTTGTACCTTTTTGTTACCAGTCTATTGATGTCCTGGCTCCTGCAGTGGTGTTGTCCATCAGAGGTATTTGGTTTCTGGGCCAGGCAGCCCTTGTATTTTCAGATTGCCTTGTATGTATTGCAGAGGACCCAAGGGAAACAGCACATTAGGCTCAGACATATAAATGGACTGTGCTTTATTTTCAGTTGTTGTCATACGCAATAGGCATAATAGAGTAGATTTGCACTTTGTATTTATTTACTGAGTAACTTTTCTAAGTGAGACGCTGTACAGAACAAACATATATCAATCAATCAATCAGGGAGATTGTAAGTGCACTACTCACCCGTGAGGGTCTCAAGGTGCCGGGGCAGGGCAGGGGTCCACAGCTACGGTAAATAGAAGAGCCAGGTCTTGAGCACCTTCCCGAAGGTGTTTAGGGAGGGAGCGCGGTGATGTCGATCGGGAGCTCGTTCCAGGTCTTGGCCGTGACGTAGGAGAAGGATCTACCATCTCCTTTGGGTCTGCAGATGCGTGGGTTGTTGGCGAGGACAAGGTTGGTGGATTGGAGGTCTCTTTTGGGTACGTGGAAGGTGATTCTATCGTTGAGGTATTGGGGTCCGGTGTTATGGAGGCATTTGCAGGCATCGGTGAGTATTTTAAAAGTAACTCTTTTCTCAGTGGGGAGCCAGTGGAGATTCCAAAGGTGTTGGCTGATGTGTTCGTGTCGAGGGATACCGAGGATGAGTCTGGCAGCGGTGTTCTGTATGGTTTGGAGCTTGCGGAGTTGAGATTTGCTTATGCTAGCGTAGAGGGTGTTTCCGTAATCTAGTCTGCTGGTTAGGAGCGCGTGGGTGACTGTCTTCCTGGACCCCCTTGAACGTCTTACGGAAGATGCAGAGGGTGTTGAAGCAGCTGGAAATGACGGCGTTGACCTGTCTGTTCAAGGAGAGAGAGGATGCGAGGTTTCTGGCGTGTTCCGTGGGGGTAGAGGGGATGCTGAGGGCGGTGGGCCAAAAGGTGTGGTTCCATGCTTAAGGGGTGGTTCCAACGATGAGGACTTCTGTCTTCTCCGAGTTGAGCTTCAGGCAGCTGTTGCTCATCCAGGAAGCAACGTTCTGCATTCCTTCCTGGAAGCTGAGTCTGGTGGTGGTGGGGTCTTTGTTGAGGAAGAGGATTAGCTGGGTGTTGTCTAAATAGAATACTATGCTGAGGCCGTGTTGTCTGATGATGGCGGCAAGGGGGGCGTTGCTAAAACTAAAGACCTAGGTATTATCATAGACAAAGAACTTAAATTCAAGGCCCAAATTAACAAAATCACACCCATTTCTTTCGTGGCCATTAGACTAATCAAGAAAATAAAGCAGTTTATACCACAGGATCTCTTAAAAACTGTAACCATGGCCCTGGTCCTTTCCCGTCTGGACTAGACTATTGCAATGGCCTCTACCTTACCACCAACTCAGACCTGCTTAACAGGCTCCAGATTGTACAGAATGTGGCAGCACGCCTCATCTTGAACATTCCAAAGGATGTCTCTGCCAAAGAAGACATAAGAAAATTACATTGGCTCCCAGTCAGACAGAGATGTCAGTTTAAAGTCTTATGCCTGGCTTTTAAATCATTGCACGGTTTTGGACCCACACAGTTTAGAAATAAACTGAAGTGGTATGTTCCTAACAGAACCCTGCGGTCCGGAACAGCTAGGAACGTGATAATCACCCCTTTTAAAAAGGCTACCTGGGGAGGAAAGAGCATTTTTAGATCAGCAGCTAGGTTGTGGAATACGTTACCCATCACCTTAAAATCAGCTCCCTCCTTGATCCATTTCAGGAAAGACCTGAAAACATGGCTATTTACACAAATCGCCTAAAACTTCTAAATCTGAGTCCGGCCTTCCTTATGTTCTGCATGTTCTCAAATTTCATGTATAGCGCCAAGACGCCTTCGGGTATATGCTGCACTTTATAAATGTAATTTCAATTTCAATTTCAAGAGGGTAGGGCTGAGAGATGATCCCTGGGGCACTCTGCATTTGATTTCCGTGGGTTCAGAGAGGAAGGGTGGCAGTCTGACCCTTTGGCTTCTGCCGGTGAGGAACGAGCGGATCCAGTCGAGGGCGGTTCCTTGTATGCCAGCGTCGTGTAGTCTGGCGGCGAGTGTGCGGTGGGAAATGGTGTTGAGCGCTGCTGACAGGTCGAGTAGGATCAGGGCTGTGGTGTGGCCTTGGTCCAGGAGTTTGCGTTTGTCATTAGTGGCAGCGAATAGGGCGAGTTGGTACATAAGGACATTTTCACCTTCGGCAAATGCATTTCTGGAGTGATGCTGTGTGGAAAAGACAACAAGCTTTGTTTCATCTGCCTTTCCATTTGTTTCTACCTTATTAAATGACCAGATATCGAGTAAAGAAAGAAATGTCAATGCAAAGTTACATAAGAAGTGGATGATTTTCTTTACATTTACTGTCTTTCATCAAATCTTTCAGGAAACATCAGGGATTGTCATATAGTATGCATAGTATGTTTCGGTGTTTACAGCCCAAATATCTTTCACTGAAAACTACATAAGAAACAATAGGATTTACCATGACCAAAATGTGATTGTGTGTTCCCTGCACTAGTACATGTGCCAAAAAATATTGTAAATGTAAATAACTGACAGAATGAGTACATATGAGTAGGTTTAATAGCACAGCTTCTTATTATGATATATTTTAGAAATAAAAAAAAGAATACTGAATTGAGTAGGGGGTGTTGACAATTAAACAGTATATTTTGTAAACAACTGTTAGAACCCTGTTTAGAGGGCCTTGGGGGAAGTGGGTTACTGGGCACAACTTTGGGGGTTGAGGCCTTTCACTCCTGACGTTTTGGGGCTCGATTCACTATGGATACAGGGCAACTGGGTCAAGTACTCCTTCAGCATTTAACTTTCAGGAATAACATGGTCCGAGCAGTCCAATGCTTCCTCGTGGGAGAGGTAGATATAGAGAGGGAGCACAGGTTCACGACCCAGAATATACCTAGCAGCGGCAATATTTGTCCCGCCAAATACTCACTTTTATGGAAAAGGAAGTATTTTATTTCACCGCTATCAACACAAGGGAAAATACATATGCATACAACTACACAGTACCCCTGAGGTCAGGATTCAGGTGTTTCTTAGGTGGCTCCTTGTGTGCCACTCCCTCCTCTCTCTGGTGATAGTGGTTATTCCCCATTCCCTATAGGAAACATCCAGAGTAAGCCCACTAGTAGTCTGAATGTGAAGAGTTCAACTTGACTCTGTCCTAAAGTCAAACGTTTTCCAGTGCTGAAGCGCTATTCTGCAGGCTAGTTTCCCTGGGGCAGACTGGCCCGAAATCAGTCTTACCGACACCTGCAGGGTGAGAGCGACTGGAGTTTCTGAACACCCCCCCTAAATTGGCACTATGACAGCTTCAGGTGATTCAGATGAGTTCACTGCATGTGAGCTAGGTGGGTACTCGAGTTCCTCACACGCAGTTGTGGTAAATATTTCATTACCGGTACTATTTTTTATGCGGTAAAGTCTAGTAAGAATAACTCAGTAAATATAAGAGGCAGAATCCGTGGTATTAGAGGTTCTAAAAGGCTTTATTCCTCTACAAAGGAAATACAGTTCGAACTGCAGGCTTCACATTCCATCGCCATGAGGGTTCAGGAAGGAAGGCAATACATTATTGACAAGTAATGGTATTTATATGGAAAGCATTACATTAAGACAGATGCAAGAGGCGTAACAGCTGATAATACAGATATGATATACATACGTAATGAAAAAAGGCGGACATATAGGCGTAACTTAGAAAACGTCATTATACATGATGTCACAAGTGGGTGGATCCATAAGAGAATCCTGCAATGTCAGCAGAAATATTTGGCAGAGATGCGCGCGCAGCCGCATGACGTGTGATTGACGTGCAACTAGAGGGTGAAGGGGACTTGACATTTAGCTCTACATGTGGAGACAGAAGTCTGGGGGGTCATGTCAACCTAATCCCAAATCATATCTAATATCTTATGTTTAAAGAACTGTATTATCCAAAAGGAAAGGTCTCTCGGACGGAATCTATTCTATACTGACTGTTAGTGCGTGTACAAGCGTCTAAGTGTCTACATGAGATGCGAGGGGGCAGGAATCTTCCATGGTAACAGGGGCTATGAATTACTTGCATGAGGACAGCAAGGCCTGGCCCTTTGCACTGTAGCTGGAGGAATGTTTACCTAAACTACTAGACAGGAATGCATCAGATGAGGAGCGGAGCAGATAATCTTGAAGGTGAAATACAGTTTTTGGCAGGCAACAGGCTGGATCAGGCACCGTTAGCCGCGCAGGGAGTAGGACAAAGTTCATGGATACAGATGCAGGCTCGGACTGGAGCTTTCAGAGGCAGAAGGCAGGGAAAGGCTTGATGACAGAATTCAGGGCCTACTCGCCTGAATCTGTAAAATGTGGAAAGTGAACCACATAAAGTCGGTGGCCTTTCATACTTAGGAATGGCATATCTGACCCATTCATGGCGGATCTGAAAGAGGACATGTTGACGGTGGACGCACATATATTTGCGTCTTCAAAACTGGAACTGGAGGGAACATACATGTACTTATAGCATGCACATGGAGCCGTTGGGGTCTACGATAGGGGACATAACTGATCACAAAATTCATATTTCCTCATTCCCTCCTTGTCCCCTACGGACCCTCAGGAGATATCGATCTTCATCAATCCATCGATCTGTTCATATAGCATCATTTGTTCTTCTTTCTTCTTCCGGGATCTTGAACGAAAACTTGGATGCGGGATACACGATGTGGCACACAGACCACAAATCGCTGGCCCACATTGTAGACATAAGCAGCAACTGAATAGTATGAGAAAGCCAATACCTAGGAAGGATAGGATCCTCCATCCCCAGGCTGACAACACGCTCCAGAACCAACCGGACCAAGTCCAGGTGCCTGGACTCTGGTGTATCTGGCTTATAATTTTATGAAGGCGAGTTATGGCTTTATATACTGACGGCGAATTTTCTGGTATGAAAACACAGCAACTTGATCCGATGACCCTACAAGCTCCGCCCCTATCAGCCAGGATGACGTCAAGGACAAGACGATTTTGAAGCACAACAATCCGCATAGCAGACTGCTCTTCTGTTAAATTGCCTAAGGCGGACGTAGTCTCGTTTACTACTGCTTCAAGGGTTCTAGTTAATCTGCGTATCAGTTTACTATTAGTGACTGTTCCTATATAAGGAAAGAAACCTTTATTGAAATCTGTGTATTGCTCCCATGCCGTTTCAGTGTAATCGACGATCGGGAGATCTCTCTGCTGTCTATTGTGTATTAAATGGGTATTTCTGTGGTAATCAGGAGGAGCTAGGAAAACAGGTGGCAGAAGGAATGCTATGTAACAGGTACCATCCCAATCTAGAGGTAGACGTATATATGCGGTCTGGCCACATATGAAGTAGGAATGACGGGAAGCTCTAAATGTAGATTTGCCTTGATCACTGAATTTTATTACAGTGGTGCATTTACTATGGCCCATGTGTATGGAACCATTCTTTCTTACACATAATTCCCCTTTAACTGGGAATACTGACATAGCGGGCAAGATTGGTGTGGCTTCGGATTCAACATTCAGGATCATGAGGTTAAGTGTAAAATTACCTAATCCATATACTTCATTTTCTAGATCAGTTCCTGTTCTTTTGGGAAGTCCCTCCTTGTTAGGGTAGCAGACTTTAAGCAAAACCAGGTTCAGGTTTCCTCATACCCAGTTGTCTTGATAAACTGCGGAATTTGAATCTAGGGAATTAATCAAACTAAACCATGCTCCACAGGAGCCATTGTGTGTGAACGGATACGGAAAGAGGGGCAAAACTCCCTTATAGTTCTGATAGGGAGGGAGTCGGCCACATATCCAACAATTTGTAGCGTTGCTGGTCTGATGGGAATGATGTAACATACTAATGAATGTGTTGTTGCGCAGCGCAAATCTATAAGACAACTCATGCGGAGGTAATTCGCTAAAAGAATGTTCAGCAGTAACATTGTAAGCAAGTTTAGAAATAGGGTAATACATGTGAAGCAATATACTAGTTACAATGATCAAAAAACTTAGAAAAAACAAAATTAATAATGTTACTGTGCAATGACTACGAAGTGATTTACAATACGCATGCTTTTTAAGCTGCATCTGTTGATTTCTTTCTCTATTCCGGTCTAGAGGATACATGTCAGAGACAAATTCAACCGATTCACCTTGGAGAGGACTTAAACAATCAAATTGTCTGACTTGATAGACCTTAATTTTAGTTTATAAAGTTCAGTTTCCGTTGGTTTAACCAAGGGGAGCTTTGAATCAGTCTGTGAGGGAATACAGGGCTGGGTGTTCACATCGGACGATAGTCCATAAAATTTCTTGATATGACTCGAGTGCAACCACCCTTTACGTCCCTCGATCTTCACGGCTGTCCTTGTTGTCAGTAGAACGAGTTTAGGCGATTTCCACCTAGGTTCCAGTTGGGTCTTCCGGTCGAAATTCCGCACCAGAACCAGATCACCTGGAACCACGTCATGGGGCTTCACCTCAGTGTTATCGGGAAAAGCTGCAGCTACCTGTGAACGACAAGATTGTAGTGCAGACATCAAGGAAGCCAGGTAATCTGTCAGCATATTACAGTCAACATCAGTGATTTTGCGAGGTATAGGCGTCCCCCACATATTTGGTGGTCTACCGAAGATCACCTCGTACGGGGATAGCCCTGTTCGAGAATGTGCTACCATTCTCATGTAAAAGAGCGCAACTGGTAAGGCTACTATCCAATCGACACCTTTTTCTCTACATATTTTGGACAATCTAATTTTCAGAGTCTGATTATGGCGTTCCACGAGACCTGCTGCCTCGGGATGTCGGACACAGTGGAATTTCCATTGGTAGCCTAACAAAAGGGAAACGTGTTTCATTAGTTCGGATGAGAATGGCTGGCCGTTATCTGAGTAGACAACACGTGGTAAACCATATCGTGGGAAGAATTCTCGAACTAGCTGTTTGGCAGTAGTCGGGGCAGTGTAATCTGAAACCGGGTAGGCTTCTGTCCAACGAGAAAGAGCACAAACAACTACGAGAACATATTTGAATCCTCGACATCGTTCCATCTGGATATAATCCATCTGGAGGACTTCAAAAGCATGATCGGGAGGTTGAAATCCACCCTGCTCTACGGGGATGCTTTTACCTGGATTAAACTGACAACATATCATACAGGTACGTACTTTCTGTTTGGCTGCTGCTCGCAAGTGTTTGTTGAACCAAATGTGTTGAATACTGTCTAGCATAGCTTTTTCTCCTAGGTGCGCTGGACTATGTATTGTGTTAATGATGACTTGAACCATGGAATCGGGAAGAAACCATATAGATTTTTCCTTCGTCATCCATCCTTGATCCGTTTGGATCCCTCCTAATTCAGTCCATTTCTTTATTTCTTCTGGTGTAGCATGTGTCTGTATGTCAATTATATCAAGGGCGGGATCCTTAACTGTCATGCAATGTGTTGGTGTCGGAACTATTGTCTTTGTCGCGTCAGTTGTATGAGTCTGGTTCTGAGCAGTCTGTTTAGCTGTTCTGTCAGCTAGGTCATTACCCTGAGAAATGATATCGGTAACTTTTGTATGAGCTTTGCATTTCATAATCGATATTGCAGTAGGTAGATGAATCGCGTCTAATAGGGCTTGAATGAGGGGTCCGTGTTGGATGTGGGCACCGTGAGAGGTTAAATAACCTCTCTCTCGCCACAGTACGCCGAAGTCATGGACGACTCCGAATGCATAACGTGAATCTGTGTATATGTTGACTTTCTTATCTTTGGCTTGAGTACAGGCTTGTGTCAGAGCGATGAGCTCTGCTGCTTGAGCTGACAAAATGTTAATACAATTTGTTTCAATGACTTCAGTGTCTGTTGTGACTGCGTAAGCGGCCACTAACTCTCCTGTACTTGTTCTCATACATGAACCATCTACATACAATGTCAAGTCTGGATCTGATAAAGGGATATCTGTCAAGTCTTGTCTGGGTTTCGTCGTGATAGTAATGACTTCAATACAATCATGTGCTAATGGATCTGTTCCATTTACTGGCAAAAGTGTGGCAGGATTTAACGTATTACAACGTCTGATTTCTATGTGTGGCTGAAACAATGTCAATTCGTAACCGGTGAGTCTCGCTATAGTCAAGTGTTGTGTTTGTGTGCGGTTCAAGAGAACCTCTACTGCGTGTGGTACTTGTACTGTTAATTGATGTCCTAACACTATGGCATCGCTTTGTCTGATTGCTAAAGCTGTTGCTGCCACTGATTTCAGGCACGCAGGAAGAGCCTGAGCTACTGGATCTAATGTACTAGAGAAATAAGCACATGGTTTGTGTGATCCTGCTTGTTCCTGAGTGAGTACTGACAAGGCAGTACCTTCGCGTTCTGTAACAAATAGTGTAAACAGTTTATTGTAACATGGTGTTGCTAAAACAGGTGCTTGGCATAAAGCTTTCTTTAAGCTTTCAAAAGCATGTGTATGTTCTTGAGTCCAAGGGAGGACAGTCGATGTGGCTGCTTCCTGTGTTGTCAACTGGATGAGTGGTTTTGCTAGAAATGCATATTGAGGGATCCACTGCCTACAGTATGAGGTGAGGCCTATAAAAGCCCGCACCCCCTTTTGTGTCTTGGGTGGTGGCATGTTAGCAATTAACTGGATGCGGTCGGGTGTAAGCTGTCTTCCCTCCTTGGACAGCGAGTGCCCAAGGTAGACAACTCGCGGGACACAGAATTGCAGCTTAGAAGGGGACACCTTGTGCCCCTTGTCGGCCAGAGATTTTAAAACCGTCAGTGACGCTGTTTCACATTCAGGTTCGCTTCGGGCGGTGATCAGCAGATCATCGACATATTGAAGCAAGGCAGTGTTAACTGGCATGTGGATACTGTCAAGTTCTCGTTTTAGTGCTTGGCTATAGATGCTGGGGCTTTCTGTAAATCCTTGAGGTGCGCGTGTGAATTTAAAACTTCGTCCATTTAAACTGAATCCGAACAGATATTGACTTTCCGGATCTATTGGGACGCTAAAGAAAGCATTCTTGAGATCAATTACAGTGAAGAACGTTGCTTCTGAATCAATAGCAGTTAGTAATGAAGAGATATCTGGGACCACAGGGTATTGTGGTACAATATATTTATTTAATTCGCGCAGATCAATAACTAATCGATATACTGGTGGTGCTTTTGGGTCCGTTCTTTTAAGAATCGGAATTATCGGGGAATTGCATACATTGGAGTCGGTTTCGACAACCACTCCTTGTGCAATGAGCTCGTCAATGATTTGCAGTAAGGCCGCAACAGCATCTGGTGGTAACCTATATTGTCGCATTCGTGGTAGTACTACTCCTGTTTTTAGTGTGACTCGATATGGTGTAATGTTCATGCAACCAACATCAGTGGGGCCTTGTGCCCATAAATGCGTAGGTAAACTCTGCAGCCGGTGATCCATGTCTCTGGACACGTAGTGACCTTTAAAGTCACGTAAAAATAGTCGTACTCCTTCCGGAGAACAACATATTATAGCTCCTAGAGCTTTCAATGTTTTTATACCTAACAAGTTTTCTGGGCATGATTTAGTAAGCAATAAATCTGTAGTTCGTGTCAATGGACCAACCGTGAGTGGGAGAGGTTGTGTTACGTCATTAATTATAGGTTTTCCTGAGAATCCAAGGGAAATATTTTGTGAGCCTGAGAGGGGTGCCCCTGGAACTTCACTGCGTCTTATAGTTGTTCTGCTTGCCCCTGTATCAAGTAAAAACTTTCTGTCTTCCCCTAATAGTTCACTATGTACATAAGGTCCCTCTTGATCTACAGGAACCTCAATAAGGGGTAAGCCAACTTCCCTCTCTAGGCTATTTCATGTGTATCGCTGATAATCGGGATAATCTGCTTGTGCATACTGATACATCTGTTGCGTTGTCGCTTGTGTGGCAGCAATAGGCTGCGCTTGTGGTGGTGCTATGGTCTGTTGTGGAGCTGCCTGTTGCGGAGCTAATTGTTGCGGAGCTGACCTAGGTTGTGCATGCTGAGGAATTTGTTGTTGATTCTGATCCTGTCTAGGTGGACGTGGTCTTTCCTGGGTTCTACCTGTGGCAATGTTATGTTTCAAGACTGGACAATCGTGTATATAATGACCTTGTTGTTTACAATAGTTACATGTCCCTTTAACTGGACCTGTTGAATCACCCTTTTGATGACCATCAGCTGGAACTGACTGAGCAACAAGCATTTTCATTTTTGTATCTTTCATACGTCTTTGTTCATGTTCTTGTTCTTCTCTAATTCTATTGTGGTGATATTGTAACATCTGTAACATCTGTGACGGGGTATTACCTTGCCAGGTACTCTCAAATTTCAATACTCTATTCTTAACTTGCGGTAGGGAATTTTCAACTAATTTTGTCACAAACAGATGTGGATATGACTCGCTACTTGCTTTTATGCCACTATTTATACCAAAACATTTTTCAAATCGGGAATAGAAATCACTAGTGTCTTCATCTTGCTTTTGTTTACAGGCTGAGATTGCACCCCAGTCTTCTTTTTTCGTAGTTAATAAACGTGGCAGTACCTGCACTAGTAATCCTGGTAGTGCTGTAGTCTTTTGCCCAAGCCCTGCTCCTGCAGCTCGGGCCTTTTCTTCGTTTTCTAATGCTGTCCAATCTATCTTTTGGTCTCCCACCTCCCATTCCTTTTCTTTGAGTTTCTCGTAAACACCGGCAGGCATTAATACTTTCAGTATTTTCATAATGTCGGGGTAGGTATACTCTCCCATGAGTAGCATGTCTTTTATCTCACGGTGGAAACCTGCTGGATCCTTGTCATGGCTGGGTACTACTTTCTTCATTTCTAATAATTCGATTTTAGTTATAGGCGTGTACACAAACACGCGCGTAAAGTTATTACCTTCACCTCTGATTGGGTGTACTTCGCGTAACGGATTCAGTCTATCTATGTGATACATTTTTCTTCCCATAGTGGGAACTGGAACGTGTTCTGGGCACACGAAAATTATATACTGGTTTCGAAATTCTAGAATTTCTTTAATCAAGTCAGTACCTGACCCTCTCCATTTATTCGTGAGTAGTTCTGTCAATATGTCAGGTAAGGGTCCTGGATCGGAGTGTTGGCTTTTATATAATATAAGGAGGTGTTGAATCATGTATATACTAGCTAAACGCTGTTCGTCTGGGGCAAGATTCAGAAACGTGTGTGCTAGTGCATCATCACTGTATTTACTGGGACTATCAGCCCATTGTACTGCTGACCTGGCTAATTCTTGTTCGTCCATGGAATCGAGTATATGGTACCCCCTTCGATCTCGGAGTAATTTATCAGCGGCTTGGAATAGGTGTTCAGGGGACCTTGTATTTAACATAGGGGTTTGAAAATGTCTATTACATTCTGGACGTATCGGACGTATCGGATCATTAAAGCCTCTAGCATTATTATGGGGTCTTCCTCTACCTACGTAAGCTATCGTTTCTAATTGTTCTGATTCTTGCTCCTCCTCTTCCTCTGATTCAATTCTGTCTGCTTCTCGTCTTTCTTTATGTATTCGTTCTACTTCCTTGCGGATTTTTCGATACATGGCGATTATACACGCCTGTTTATCATGTTTCTCGTCTGATATGTTCTGACCCCATTTGGCAAGTTTTTGCATGGTATCATGATCTGCCCCAGGCCTGTCTTGGTTCCTGATCACGCAGTTTATGAAAAAACGTAGTAGTTGTCTTTGGACATCCACTTTCTGGTATTCCATAGCTTCGTTAATACTTTCTGGGCCTCGCCCTGTTTGGACAAAGTGATATATATTGTCTAGGTGTTCAACCATTCCTGGTATCGTCATTAAATACAATGTAGCTCGTCGTATACGTAGTGATGATATTAGCAATCTGTCCTGTTTACCTGGCACTGGATCGTATCTACAATCCACAAGATGTTCTTTAAACATGTCGGATGTCACTAGTTGGGGTGTACGTTGGAGTGCTAAATCTCTAAGGGTCTGTTTATTTCGCGGCGGTGTGGCAAACATGTCTGTCGTACCTCCTGTAGCACCATCTGAGGTACTGGGCAAGAAAGGATTCGTTGGACGTAAGATAGAAATTGTAGATGCCGGAAAAACAGTAGAAACGGATGGACCTGTAGGAATGGGCGTAGGAGTTTGTTGTTGCGGGGATACAGACGGATGATCTTGACGTTGAACACCATCGGCAAGTGGTGTGTGTGGTATGGTATTAGCATACTCGGGAGCTACATCATCTAAATAGGAGGAAAGGAAAACGTCCTTTGCTGTTTTAGGATGTGCTTTTATCGGGAGCAATGGAGGAGTCAAGTCTTTTGGTATTTCCGGGGTAGCCTCAGGTAATCCTTCGGCCAGAAGAGGATACATACCATTCATAAGAGTGTTTCTTTGTCTATCTACTTGTTCTGATTTAACTCGGGTACCTTCCTCAATTAATAGATTTTCTCGGGCCTTATTTGAATTCTCTCTACCTTTCTCTTCCTGTCTGAGCGCTTTTTCTGTACGTCTATATGATTCTTTACGCCATAATTCAATGGCATCTTTCTGTGACTGTCTGGCTTTCTTTTTCCATAATTCTTCTTCTACTCTCATGATGCAATCTGCATCCCAGGTCCCCGCTGCGGGCCATCTCTGACTCTCTGGTAAATCCTTGGTGTAGTCCACCCATAAATCAAGAAATAACATGGCATCTAAGCCATGTTTATGATACATAAAGTATCCTGGAGTGTCCCTAGGTGGAATGGGAACAGCTTCTTCGAGTACCCCTTTTCTAGTTTTGATCTGTCTTAATTTCGAAAAGAGCGGCATTTTTAGATCTGGTTACTTAATCTTAAACACACTTAATACAAATAAATACAATAATGAACAGTCATTCACACCACAATGTATAGAACGTATTAAAACATTTAACACTTAACAGTTTGAACGAACGATGATAACTAATAGAAAACTAGTTACTGACATAATACTAACACTAAATAATACTTAATTATATGCAAGACATACTAGATATACTGCTAAACAGTACAGATACACTGCTGAAACAGTGCAGACCGGATTTGTGTACCCAAACCCGTCTTGACCGGCACAGATTATGTGCACGTTTAAATGCCTCCCCGGCAATGGTACTCACCGGGTAGCTCGGAACGGAAGGCCTCGGAACTGAACTGAAACTGGACCGGACTGGCCTCGACTCGACTGGACTCGGAACTTCGGAACCTGGTGGGCCTCTGTATACCTCGGATCTTGCTCTCTCAGCTAGGCTCTGGTCGGGATACTTCGCACTTCTCACCGCCTCGTCTGGGTGTTGATCGCAGCCTCAGTCACCCCCGCTTGGCCGGAGGGAGATACAGGAAATCCTGCAGGTACGCGTTTTTGTCCGTTCAGCTGTGGCAGGAGACCGGGCCTGCAACGCACCTCCGGCGCGTGAGATGAGAAAGTGTCCCTGTTCGGGCGCCAATTTATGTGGTAAATATTTCATTACCGGTACTATTTTTTATGCGGTAAAGTCTAGTAAGAATAACTCAGTAAATATAAGAGGCAGAATCCGTGGTATTAGAGGTTCTAAAAGGCTTTATTCCTCTACAAAGGAAATACAGTTCGAACTGCAGGCTTCACATTCCATCGCCATGAGGGTTCAGGAAGGAAGGCAATACATTATTGACAAGTAATGGTATTTATATGGAAAGCATTACATTAAGAGAGATGCAAGAGGCGTAACAGCTGATAATACAGATATGATATACATACGTAATGAAAAAAGGCGGACATATAGGCGTAACTTAGAAAACGTCATTATACATGATGTCACAAGTGGGTGGATCCATAAGAGAATCCTGCAATGTCAGCAGAAATATTTGGCAGAGATGCGCGCGCAGCCGCATGACGTGTGATTGACGTGCAACTAGAGGGTGAAGGGGACTTGACATTTAGCTCTACATGTGGAGACAGAAGTCTGGGGGGTCATGTCAACCTAATCCCAAATCATATCTAATATCTTATGTTTAAAGAACTGTATTATCCAAAAGGAAAGGTCTCTCGGACGGAATCTATTCTATACTGACTGTTAGTGCGTGTACAAGCGTCTAAGTGTCTACATGAGATGCGAGGGGGCAGGAATCTTCCATGGTAACAGGGGCTATGAATTACTTGCATGAGGACAGCAAGGCCTGGCCCTTTGCACTGTAGCTGGAGGAATGTTTACCTAAACTACTAGACAGGAATGCATCAGATGAGGAGCGGAGCAGATAATCTTGAAGGTGAAATACAGTTTTTGGCAGGCAACAGGCTGGATCAGGCACCGTTAGCCGCGCAGGGAGTAGGACAAAGTTCATGGATACAGATGCAGGCTCGGACTGGAGCTTTCAGAGGCAGAAGGCAGGGAAAGGCTTGATGACAGAATTCAGGGCCTACTCGCCTGAATCTGTAAAATGTGGAAAGTGAACCACATAAAGTCAGTGGCCTTTCATACCTAGGAATGGCATATCTGACCCATTCATGGCGGATCTGAAAGAGGACATGTTGACGGTGGACGCACATATATTTGCGTCTTCAAAACTGGAACTGGAGGGAACATACATGTACTTATAGCATGCACATGGAGCCGTTGGGGTCTACGATAGGGGACATAACTGATCACAAAATTCATATTTCCTCACAGTCATGCAGCCGGAACGACCGCAGGTTGTTCACAGCTTCTCCTGGCAGATAAGTTCTTTGGTCCATCCCAAGGTGAGTGGGGGGAAGTAGTGTGAAGGTTCTGATTCTCTGTCTTGAGGTAGGTGTACAGGGTTCATCAGAGAGGCATCACTCCTCTGGCGATTATCCTGACCAGGTCACACTTCTTGCATGGTCCTGTTGATCACCTTCCAGCATACAGAGTGACTGTCTATCTATGACACATTGGCTACGACCCGATTGGCACAGAGAAGTTCACAGTTCACTTTGTGTCAGCCCCACCTGGCATAGAGGGTCACTGGTTCTCACTTCACACTGGTAATGACCCATTTGGCACAGCGATGTCCATGGCTCAATTCACAGCGGCCTTCCTCTGTCACCAACTTTTTCCTGCAAAGAGGCAATGATCCAATTGGTGCAGCAGCCATCTCCTCACAACTTGCTTAGGGAGTCTACTTGACAGGATTCCCCACTGGACCTTGCTCCAACCAACACAGGGCACAACACAGAGTTCCTCACACGGCACTCTGGTCTTAGCAAGGAGGCGGGCCTTGGCACTCCAGGCTGGAGGGCAGGTGATCTTCGATTCCCTAAGTGAAAATCCCATCACACAGCTGGCAAACCAGCAGAAGTCTTGCAGAGATTCCTCTCTTTACACTGACCTGACTGGCTGCTTGACAGTTGAAAACATTTATGGTCTAAATCTCCCCTTCTTATAGTCCATTTCCAGACAACAAATGTGATTTGGAGTCTGTATCTTTAAGGTTTATGTTGGGGTCTACTTCCTTTTGAAGTGCCCACTCCTCTCCTCTTCATCTCAGAAAGCAGTCTGTCACAACAGGAGTGACTCCAAAGCTGATAGCCTCACAACAAAGGCAATGGGTGTGACTAGGGTTCACACCTGGATGTCAGTCACAGTGAAATGTGTATGAAAAGATTACCCCAATCCTACTCTTTATGACTCTCCTATCAGCCCCATTTCCAGGTTCTGCCCTCGTCCAGAGAGGCCCGCAGCTGAAAGAGTGAGCCTGCAGGCCTCAATCGAGTGACACAGGTTAAATAGGAAAAGGACCTGTTCCCTCCTTCTGATCACTACACAGTAAACACAAGGAGATGATGGATGGAGTGTTGAAACTTTTCAGACACTCACCCCCAGTCACAGATCTGGGTTGAATCCAACATCATTCTTTAGCTCACTTCGCCAGCCCAGTTCAGAAACAGCTATATGAAAATCAGTCTTGACTCTGTGCCAAATGGGAACAGTCCATCCTGAACTGCCAAGCCATGTCTTCCCTGGACCGGAAACAAGCATCCTGGGACTGGTTTCGGGGTAACACCCCTCATTAGCCAGGCTAGCTTGAATCCAGTGGCAAAGTGAGCAAGGGACCCACATCTGGGCATACCCTGCCAACTTAGGGAGAACAAAGCAAACACAGGGAGTTGATGGACGGAGTGCTGAAACTTTTCAGACACTCACCCCAGTCACAGATCTGGGTTGAATCCATCATCATTCTTTAGCTTACTTCGCCACCCCAGCTCAGACACAGCTATATGCAAATCAGTCTTGACCCTGTGCCTCATGGGAACAGTCCAGCCCGAACTGTCAAGCCATGTCTTCCCTGGACCGGAAACAAGCATCCGGTCCGGTTTCGGGGTAACACCCCTCATCAGACAGGCTAGCTTGAATCCAGTGGCAAAGTGAGCAAGGGACCCACGTCTGGGCATACCCTGCCAACTTAGGGCGAACAAAGCAAACACAAGGAGATGATGGATGGAGTGCTGAAACGTTTCAGACACTCACCCCCAGTCACAGATCTGGGTTGAATCCATCATCATTCTTTAGCTCATTTCGCCACCCCAGTTCAGACACAGCTATATGCAAATCTGTCTTGACCCTGTGCCTCATGGGAACTTTTCAGCCCGAACTTCCAAGCCATGTCTTCCCTGGACCACAAACAAGCATCCTGGGACCGGTTTCGGGGTAACACCCTTCATCAGCCAGGCTAGCTTGAATCCAGTGGCAAAGTGAGCAAGTGTGCTGCCACCACTGCGCTTGTGCTGCCTAACTCCAGAAGCCTTTCACCACTTTGAAGGTAGTGCTGTGGGCACCCCTTCCAGTCCAACAAGACCGCAATCCATGAGTCAGGCCTATGTCATGGCGCACATGCATGATCCGTGTTTGCCTATGAGAACAAACATCAGCATTAGAGATGCAGCCATCATTGCAGTAGGGGCAGACTGTCCAGGGGTGCATGTCCATTAGCATGTGGAGGACTTTTTCATCCTAGCAACATCACATTACAAAATCTATGGAAAATAAAACTATTTACCAAAACACTATGGTATAATTCTTTTGGGACAAAGACAAACTATAGAAAAATTTGATAGGGATAGCGGGTCAGGTGCTGTGGTCTATAGGGTTCCACTGTCCAGCTTTGTCTTGTCTATAGAAAAATTTGATTTGTCTTATTCATAAAAAATCAAGTATGTTAGACCACATCTTGCCAGCATAAGTGTTGTTTGAGTCGAACAAGTGTCATATTCAACAGTTGACCTAATCCTGGGATTTGCATGTCTATTTATCTGGCTATGGATGCATTTTTTTTATTTTTCAGCTCGGCGGAATATACAATTAGTGTATTATGTTTCTTATAATATTAAAAACATAAAAAATGTTAAGTTTGAATAAAAAGACTAAGGGCCTCATGTAGGTAGCGAAATACCGGTCGGTAACGGCCGAATTTCGGTAAATATGCCGTTACCGACCGGTATACAGACAAGTGAGATGTAGGAGTCCAAAAACCCCTTTTCGGTAAATATGAGGCGGTAAATACCGATTCATAGTTACCGAATACATCATTAACGAATCGGTAAACATGAAGTGGTAAATATGAAGTGGAAATAATTAAAATGACATGTAGGAGCACTCGGTAAATAAGAAATCCAGGAAAATCGGTAAATAAGAGTCGGTAATTAACACGGATTGAAAGCAGGTGGTAACCAACAGCAGTGCAGCTCAGCAATCCCAAAATGCAACAGCGTGGACAGCCTGGCAGCCATGCACGTCATTGCAATGCGCCTACGTCTACAGGCAGCAGGACTGAGGGTTTGGCGACGGAAGGAACGCATCCACAGACAGCGCATCACACTATTCCAGCTGACTGATGCAGAGATACATGAGAGGTACAGGCTACACCCCGAAACCATCATGGACTTAAGCAGGGACCTACACCCACTCCTGGACCAGCCAATAAGAAGGGCGCACGCCATACCCCCACATGTGCAGGTGCTCTGCAGCCCACATCTGCTGGCATCCGGCATTTCGCAGGTGGTGACAGCTGCGGTGGGTGGTGTATCCCACAGTTGCCTGTCCCGTTCCTTCAGGAATTCATTCCCCCATTACATTGGCTGCATTGATGGGACACACATCCCACTCTGTCCACCAGCTGACACAGAGCACATCTACAGGATCAGGAAGTCCACCCACTCCATCAATGTGCATACCGAATGGAATGTTATTGTGAAAGGTCCCGTGGGTGGCAGAACCAAAAGGTGCGCGTATGCTATTTACAACGAGGTCTGCAAGTTGTCGCACAGTGAGGCGGCCTCCAGACTGAGAGCCATTGACCAAGCGAACATGGAGAAGGCCTAAGCCGTTATAGACATTAGCACTAGCACTCTCACTCCTAGGATTCATGCATGAGACAATGGGCACATGCAAGTACACGGCGCATGCAATGTACAAGCCCCGATTTCGGCGTGCGTCCTACGAGGTATCCCAGTGCCTGTGATTACACCTTCTTTCACTGTGCTTGCAAACGGTATTCATTTAAATATGATAAATGATGTTTGCTGCGGGATGTGAGTGGTAATCCCGTACATAACTGTCTCGCATGAAGTTGTCTGCTGCAATACTGTTCTTATTCCACCCCCGCATGGGCGGCGGGATGTTTCCATCTGACCTTCGATTCCAACCTTGAAAGCAGAGTCCAACTAGTTGAGCAGAATAGAGCGCCATTGTCTCACAAACAGGTGCCTTTGACTTCCCTCGTGAAATATTTGTCCTTCACGTTGCTACTACGCGCACTGAGGAACAGGCGCTTCTGAATACTGACCTCCCCCTGCATTTCGGCTCTTTGATCCAATGTATTATCAATGCCTCGTCCACGACTGGCCTGGCTCAATTTGTGTGAACATGTGGGGCTCGGGTCTCGTGACCTCCTTCCACACTATTATTTGTGTAATGTCGGCATTTTACATTCACTGTTCCCGAGCATCTTTGGAGGTGTTCCGCTGCATCTGGCGCTGGTGGAAGGTGTGCTGCTTTTACTTTTCATACTACGGAATGGCTGCTCCTTCTGTGCCACACGAGCGCCTGTCCCGTCTGCATCTTCTTCGTGATAGGATGCTTGACTTCTATGGTACTTTGCCATTGGCGACTTTGAGCCTGGCTTATGGATTATCCTTCAGGTATTCCTACTTCACCTGCGTACAACCTGTATTGCACTGCCTGGATTGTCCCTTTGAATGGCCTCTGGATTTGTGCTTGACCAACATGCTGTCTCCGGTGCCGGATTTCGATCGACTGATGCGGCCCTTAGTGTCTCACGAGTTGTCCTGTTATGGTGTCCGGATCATGGAGTGTGGAGCGGCGCTTGGTATCCTGGGTAATTGGGACATCTCAGCGGCAGCCTACGACTTCTTGTCCATGAGCTATTTGGAGGAACATTCCGGGTGCCCTCAGATTGTGCTAGAGGCTCCGTTGGTTGGAGCACACGTATGTTCCTTTTCTTTACTCAATTGGATGGCTGAGACTTTTAGTGGCCCTGAAAACGATTGGCTGTTGGAAGCCATGGCCACATATGCTGCCTATACATTCATGGATTGACTGGATAGTCGTCCATTGCGCCTGTGCTACTGGACAGCACCCTGGCGCGACATTCATTTCTTTCATTTCTCGTTTTTCTCTTCCTGATGGTCTGCTTGAGTTGTTTACTATATATGCATTGTGTTTTTTACAATTGTATGCTGCAATTAATTGGACTGTAGGACTTTGGCGCTGCATTGGTTATGCCCTGTCCTGCTCTGACCAAACTGAACTCTGCTTTCCCTCTTTTCTTGCCTATTACATATTGCTCCGCTCAAGGGGGCGTGTAGTGAGTTCTCCCTGCATACGAACATGCATTGTTCAGTTGGCATGACCGCGTTGAATGTTATGTAGCCATATTTGTGTCTTTGCACACGACACTGCGTTTACATGTTCTTTCTTGAATAAACTGATGACTCGAAAATTCCTTCAGACGAGTGCATTATGTTGTTCCCATCCCAAGCACTGCGCAGCGACCTTGGTCTGTACATGCTGTGACACACAGTCTGGAATTTTACACAATGCATGTTTTCCACTCTGGGTTGTTCGACCCACGATTTAGCCATGGCACACGCGCAGCTGCACATACCTGAAAGTTGGTGCTTTTAATATCACAGACATCATGTTTATTGTTCAGACCGAAGGCGAGCCTTCCTGCGAGGAGACTCCTGATGCTCCTGTGATGTGATTTCACTGAGCTGATCTTTGAGGTATGGGGTCCCCTATTCAAGCCTGAGAGTCCTTCTATGATGGCATGATTGTGATATTGGCTACTTGGTTAAGGGTAGGTGGTAGTATCCTCGGTATTTTCCGAATCGCTAAATACCACCTCGGTATTTACCGAATCGGTGGATTCCACCTCGGTATTTACCGAATCGGTGGCTTCCACCTCGGTATTTACCGATTCGGTGTATTCCGATTCGTAATTACCGAATGTTACCGAATCGGTAACTGTTACCGAATTTTTACCTACATATAACTTACCGATTCTAATTTACCGATTCGGTACGGCTCGGTATTTACGAACCGGTAAAATTTATTTACCTACATGAGGCCCTAAATGTGTCGGTAGAGCTAACTGTAGCACTGTATGAAATTGATCTATTGTGATTGGCTCCAGTCAGGGGACAACGGAATAGCGGTACAAAACATCTGCTTCCGCGTGCTTCTGGCTTGTTGTGGCACTGGTAGAACCCGGATGGATGGATAGACATAAGGAGGAAGTGGTATGTTGGGGTGGAGTAGGGAAGTTGAAATAGCTAACTCTCTTTTTTTAAATCAAATACAGAGACTTAATTGAAACACACTGATGGCTAGCCCATGAGATTCTGACCCAGCTTACAGGAATGCAGCAATACACAAATCTGTTATCATGTAATCATGTTAAGCACCGTGCACTGGGCTCTTGTTGCTATTTACAATGTGAGTAACGAGCCACATTTGTTACTTTTGTGTTACTTTTAGGATTCATTTTTCCCCATGACAGCGTCCTCCAGAGCCATATTTCTTTACTCTGTCTTGGTCAATTTCCCCTTTCGCAAGAAGAACATGTAAGTTAATCTTCTCTTATCATAAACTCTTACCTATCACTTTTACCCCCCTTTAAATAGTTCTTACCCACATACCTAGCCTAAAGTTTTCCTGTGTTTCTTCATTGATGTTACTGTTTATGATCCAAATGCATACAATTTCCTCCATATATTAATTAAATGGAATGCAATTGCTAGCCAACACAAACCTATCCAATTGTTGCCTCAAGCAAAATATCTACACTTCTAGTGCAATGATCCTCAAGCTAAATATCTACACTTCTAGTGCAATGATGACTTTGTGAAAGGGTGCATCCAACTTTCTTTGTACAGTGGCATAGTTTGTGTAAGTAATGCTCCAGCCTGGTTCATTGGGGGAGTAAACAGAGGTGTTTATATTTACTATGGCTAAACTTTCCGCAATCACCTCGTCTGGTGATTCCTTCAGAAGCAAACCAAATACTTCTTCAATCAATCAATCAATGGATTTTTATAGAGGAGGTTGTTCCATGTCTTGGTTGCCAGGTAGAAGGAGCATCCTCCACTTCTGCTGCAGTGGATGCAGGGTGTGTGGGTGATGGAGAGGGATGCGGAGCATAGCTGTCTGGAAGGATGGTGGAAGTTGAGGCGTTGGTTGATGTAGGCGGGTCCTTGTTTGTGTAGTGCCTTGTATGCGTGGATCAGCAGTTTGAACTGGCATCTTTTCTGTATGGGGATTCACTCCTTGAAAGTATCCTTCACTCACCCTCTAGTTGTGTTGCATGAGCTCATGGCTAGTGCTGTGTATCAGTACTAGTACAGTGAGGAAGGTGCAGCAGTATGCAAAAATCCACAACCGAAGAAAGCAATTCAGTTAGCAGAGTAATAGATATATGGTACAGATCACTGACCTCATTTAGACTTAGGCACAGAGGGAGCACTGCCATAAATCTGTGGTGCATCCCCCCTGTTTCCATGTTTTGTTTAGAGTCAGGGAAGACACCGTGTTTTCACTAGCAGAGCCTCTTGTGGCTCCACTAGTGAAAACATCAGGCCTGGTAACCCGTACAATCAGATCACAGAGACAGCTGGCGCGTTCTATTTAGGTTGGGGTGGTCATCACACATTTCCCTTCTTTGCACTGCAGACAATAGCTGGGAACATATAGAATGACTCCCATGCAGAAGGAGAAAACCCCCTTTGTGTCTCGGCCACTCCAGCATTGAGAGTTTATTTCCTCAATTCAAAAGAGTTTGTCGACTGGACACTTTGCATGTGATGCCTGCTTGGAAAACGTTGAGTTCTGTGAAGGGATCGTGGAGTTCTATTCACATCACTGTGATTGGACAGTCAAGAGGGCCTACAGTTCATAGGAGGACGCTCCTTTCAGCTTCAAGTGGCTAAACTATGGAATAATCTACCACTTGCTCTGAGACTACTTCAGGATCTGCTTCCCTTTAGAAAAGCCCTTAAGACATGGCTATTTCAGCAATAATTTACCATTATATTTTCCTGCATATTACCCCTCCTTTTTATATTAGTCTTCACTCACTCAGCGCCGGGACACTCAGTAGAGTAGCTGTGCGCTTTATAAAACCCCTGTTAACATAACATAACATAACCCCCGCATTTGCCCCACTCCCAGTTTTCCATACTTGTATTCCTTATCATAAATAAGCCAACGTAGACTTGCTCTTGTGGTGGTCATTGTTGGCTGCAGTTTATTACGCATACCCGCATATACGTATCCCTACTGCTGTACATCTTGCCATAAATCATTATTGCTGAGCTGTCATCTTGTGTCTTGCTTTGTTTGCATCTCGTTATACATTGTGTTTGCAAAAATCATATGTACAGTGGACATATTGCATATTAGACTGACAATTCGTTACACAGGTCACTTGCAGGCTTGTATTGTCTCTTGGCCCAACAGGGTCGTTGCTTCGTTCAGTTGGATTTGCCCTTCCAGGGGTGTCCCGGAGTTAGGCCACAACTCGCTACCTTGCCGATTCTTGTTGTGCCCTGCCAACGCCATTCGTTCCTGCTGATCAGTTCTGACCATATGATGGAGGTGTCTCGGAATGCTCTGCCCGCCTCCGTCAGATCTCTTTGTATATCTTGAAGCAGGTCCCGCCTACCTCGTTTAGCCAAGTCGTTCCCCCCTAGGTGTATGACCAAGACGTCTGGGTGCCCGCCGGCCTCTGCCCTCAGTTCAGCGAGCCTCGCCGGCAGCTGTTCCCATTTCATTCCCGGTTGGCCAAACCACCTTAAGCAGGTGTCTGTCGGCCGTCGTTCTTGCCTGCACCCCTCCTGCCACCACCAGGAGTGCATTCGAGTTATGAAAGAGTGGCCTACCACCCAAACCAAGCGCGGTCTCCTTCCTGCTGGAGGAATGACAACAAGTCATTGAAGTGTTCGGGCGGGGGGTGTTGTTACTATCTTACATGAGCTGGGGTCTTATGTAAGTCCAGTAGGCTTTTGACCGCCATCTCCCTACCGCCTGTATCCCCGCTTCGGACATCCCATGCTGTGCGGCTGTCGTGGCGGCCCCTATCCTAAATGAATGGGACCCGAACACCAATGGAGGCAGTCCCGCTTTGCTGAGTGAGAGGCGCATGATCGAGGTGAACTGGAATCTGCTGAGGTAAGTACCGTCCCTATGTTTGAGTCCCTATGTTTGAGTCCCTATGTTTGAACAGCGGGCCTTCACCGGCCGGATGAATTGCCATGAAAGCAATCAAACAGCACACTGCGCAACACCTCCTGTCTTCGATGCACCGCAACCTCACCACCGCCCCTTTGCCAGCTTGGTCTGTGTTTAAACGCCTTGGTAGCAGCTCTATTTCCCCTGGTCTTGGTGTGACATCCCCTGCTTGTAGGCAGCTTCCTGCCAGGCCCACCCTCGCGGGAGCTACCAACTCGCTTACACGGAACTCCCCGAAGAATGCGGTGGCGAAGGCTGCCCTGAATAGTTGTGGCTCGAAACTGTCATTTGTGATGTATTGCAGCACCCCCAGCAAGGCCCTCAGTTTTGCGAAGTCTATTGGGCGTCTGGTATCCCTCCTTGCGCCCTCTATTCGCTTCCACCCCTTCATCGCTGCCTTGATGTAGTGTGTGGCCACGGGGTCCAGCCCAGTCTCTAACCTAGAGAGTATGCCACGGCAGACAGGTGGGCTTGTGTCCATGAGCTAGACTGGCTCCTATTTCTCCAAGTGACTGTATCCCCCCTACTCACATCACAGTTCTGTATCTCCTAGCTGTATCTCCTAGCAGCTGCCGGGGCGAGGGCTTGGCTGACTAGCTCTGACAAATCTATCCCGCCAGGTTCCACAGCTGGCCCGGGAAAGGGGTGATTTCCTGCTCTGCGCTGGGCGCCAGTTCCCTGAACTTCTCCATCCTTGCGCGGGACAGGGCTTCTGCGATCTCGTTGTCCACCCCTGGCACGTGGCGCGCCTGCTGGTCTATGTTGCCCTCCAGCTGTAACTTAACCAATCTGCGCATTAGTCGAAGTGTATCCGGGCATCTGGCTGTGCCCCTAGTAATCGCTTGCACTGCCCCCTTGTTGTCGGACCATAATGTCAGCTCCATGCTTTGCAGTTCGCGCTTCTAGACCATGAGTGTGACTATGATGGGAAACAGCTCTAGGAAGGTGATGTTTTTGGTCACGCCTGCCTTGCGCCAGCTATCGGGCCACTCCCCTGCGCACCACCTCCTGACCAGGATTGCCCCAAAGCCTGTTCTGCCTGAAGCATCTGTGTAGAGCGCGATCTGTTTGCTGGTCACCCAGCCCTCCCTCCATTTAAGTAACCCATTGAAGTCTGCCAGGAACGTGTCCCACATTGCTAGGTACTTCTTGACCTCTGCTCCTAGCCTGACGTGGTGGTGCTTGTGGGTGAGCCCACTTGTCAGTCGAGTCAGCCGCCTGGCGAACGCCCTGCCAGCTGGGATTACCCTGGCCGCAAAGTTTAGTTTGCCAATCAGCCGCTGGAGATCCCACAGTGTCGCTTTGTCCCACCCGCAGAGGTTCGTGATTTCCCCCCTGAAATCCTCCACTTTCTCTGGGGGGAGCCTGGATGTGCCAGCGACGGAATCGAGCTCTATTCCCAGAAAAGTGATTGTTGTTGCTGGGCCTACCGTTTTGTCAGCTGATAGTGGTACCCCTAGTTCCCCAGCCAACTTTACAAATGCTGCTAGGGTATTGCCACACTCAGGGGAAGCTGCGGGGCCCGTGAACAGAAAATCATCAAGGTAGTGGAGTTTCCCCCCTACCGGGTGTCTTACGTGTAATGCCCATTCCAAGAAAGTGCTGAATAATTCAAAATAGGCACAAGACACCGAGCACCCCATGGTCATAGCTTTGTCGAAGTATAGTTCGCCCTCCCATTGGAACCCTAGCAGATGAAAACTTGTGGGGTGGACTGGGAGTAAGCGAAAGGCGGCCTCGATGTCCGCCTTCGCCATGAGGGCCCCTGGGCCCGTTGCTCTGACTAAGTCGATGGCGTCATCTATTGTGGAGTAAGACACTGAACACACCCCTGCGTCAATCCCGTCGTTCACTGAAGCTCCATCAGGGAACGATAGGTGATGGATTAGCCGGTATTTGCCTTGTTCCTTCTTGGGGACTACCCCCAATGGGGAGATCACTAGCTCCTTGGCCATGTGGTCCGGCAGGGGGCCCTCGATCCTACCCAGTGCCCTCTCTTTCTCTATTTTCGTGGTGACCACCCCTGGATGCAGCAACGCTGATTTCAAGTTCATGCTGCTGCTTGGCGGGCAGGGGTCTGTAAATGGGATAGGAAAACCTTCTTTGAAACGGCAAACCGAGGTCTCGGTATCGGATCTGTTATGGTAACTGTTGGCCAGCTTGCGCAATAGGTGTGTGTTCACTGGGGATCGTGCCAGCCTATAAGTTTGTACACCCGTTGACCCCCCCTATGTCCCCCGTGCCTACGTCACTGCTTCTGCCTCCCCTTTTTATCCCCCTTGCGCTTGCACCACGCCGCTGGGTGCCCACCCACAGGAAGAGCAGATGTGCTGGAACATGCATGCCGCCCCGTAGGTACATTCATTGGCCTCGAACTTCCAGCAGATAGCTGGTGTCCCGCTACTGTGGGGGGCCTTCCACAAGCTGAATTGTTTGGTCTTATGAAATGGCCTCCCCTTCCCCTTGTGGGAGGGCCCTCGAAAGGACTGTTCGTTTCTACCCACCCATGCTTTGGTCTCTCGCGCCACTATCATCTTGTGTATGAAACCTGAAACATCCTCCGCGTTCTACTCCATCTCCGGGTGTGTCTGCATTTTTAGCCTGAACCCTTTATCATATTCCAGCCATGCATAACCTGGGAACTGTCTCTGCGCGTTGTGGATGTTGGACTCGTATAGCCAAAGGTCGGCTGCGCAGCGCGGGAATTTCTCCACTATAATGCAGGCCATGATCCGGAATGCGTCAAGCCAATTATCAAAGCTTCTCTCCTTATGCTCTTTTCTCCTTTCCCTTTTGTCCTCATCCTTCTTCTCACAGGTGGTCAAGTCGTGCCCATCTAACTGTATCTCAAGGAGTGAAAAAATATCAATGAACTCCTTCCTCCAAATCCTCTCCTTGACCCCGGTGGTATGAGGCTAGCTAGCCCTGTGGCCCTTGTCGTTAATGACGCTGGACCCGGTGAGGGGTGCATATATGCGTCGCGTACCACTAGTGTGGGGAGCATGATGGGTGCCGGGGGAGTACTTCCCCAGGCCACCGTGGGAGACCCTACCTCGCCAGCTGCTTTGAGCCTACGCAGGGGGAGCCACGGACAGCCAGGAGTGGTGTGCAGCGCCCAGCCGCTTTGGCCCTGCGGTAAGTTCGATTGGCTTACCTCGCGGCCGCAGTTGGGTTCCCGGTCCTGTGCTGTAAGCAGTGTCTTTGGCGCCGAGGTGGGCTCCCGGTCGCCCTCAGCCGCTGCGTTGGTCCTCAGCCGCGGCGCTGGTCGTTGGGGGCGTCGAGGAGGCCGGGGTCGGCTCCCGATCGTCCTCAGCCACGGCGCTGTGATCGGAAGCGTGGAAGTGGCGGGGGAGGCTCCCGGTCGTCCTCAGACACAGCGCTGGTGTCGGTAGCGTTGAGGAGGCCGGGGTGGGTTCCCGGTCGTCGTCCGCCACGGCGCTGGTGTCGGTAGCGTCGAGGAGGCCGGGGTGGGCTCCCGGTCATCCTTTGCCTCACCAGGTCGTCCTCCAGACTTCCGCTCACCCTACCCGCCGGCAGAGCTTCGCCGCTATCCCCTCGACACGATTCTCCCGCAACGGATCGATTTTCACAATGATTTTCGGTGCTGCTCCCCCGCTCCCCAACAGATAGAAGCATCCCTGCGGGAGCAGTGCTTATATCCCCCCCCTGGTTTCGTCCTGGGGGGGCTCAGCGTCGATTATGGTGTCGGCCCTTTAGGCCCCCTCCGGCGGCGGCCTCTGCTCTGACATTAAACAAGAGAAAAACAGTATTATCTAATTACTAGAAATCTGAGAAGAAGAAAAAACAAATGGAGAGAGAAGGAAAACTAGATCAATTACTGAAATAAAGATGGCCCCAATATAGGCTGAAATATAGAAAAGTATGAAAGAAAAAAAAACAACAGGCCACACTTGTGCCATCCACTCCATTGTCAGTTTCCCCATCTCATTTAGAGGCTGTGTTCCCAGCTCTGACTGCCATGGTTTTTCCTGCCTGAATCCACCATGAATTATATGGTGTCCACGTCTCCATGTGCTTGGAGAAAGGAGGTCTTTCAAAACTTGTAAAAAAAATGTTGCATCGTCCATTATGCTGCCCTTGCCTGGCAGACACTGACATCCTCATGTAAAGTTGTACAAAAGTCATTTTCATGGTGAAGATATGAGTAAAAAAAGTGCAGTTGGTCTTCACACTTTTTCCTCGTATTTCTTCCATCTTTAAAGAGGGAGTGACGTCAGTCCTGAAAATACAGCGAGAGTGCTTGAAAGAAGTAGAGAAATAACAACCCACTAAACTTCAGTTTCTCTGCACTTTCTTGATTTCCCGCCAATTTCTGGCTTCAGAAACTGGTTCACTTTCGTCTTGTAAGCATGTTTTCATGCCAATCATGATGTGGCGGCTGAGAACGCAGGAACTTAGCTGTGTCTCCAGGCCATCATGAGAGCAAAGTGGCACAGATACTCGAAAAAATACCCTGCCAAAATATAAATAGATAATAAATGTACCGCGCAACGACGCAAAACTTGGCTGAGGTTCAGACTCATGACGTTTAAAGCGCTGCATGTTTCATGAGAAGCTTTCAACAGAATAAACCAGCATGCCAGATAAGCTTAATGCAAACTCTTCCAAACATAGCAACATAGTGTCGCTCAGAAGTATCAATTTTTTGCCACTTGACTATGCACTTTGTGCTATGCTGTTGTTTGCACAAATGTTTTTAGGCATCTTCATATCCTATGTCGAGCTGCTCGTGGAACTTTTATTGTGCTTTTTGCATCCTGCGTAGGAGTTTGAATCAGATTGAAGACACTGATTCGTCTCAGTCATTGTCTTAAATTTGTGGGACTGAATGTTTGCTTGAATAGCTGGTGGTGGTATTCTCTTGGTGATCCCCAAGGACAAAGGGATCAAGGTTCTGTCAGTGAAGTCACCTATTACCTGTAATCATTTCCAGTAACATGAAAAAGGTAATTAAACAGAGAGACCTATGTATTCCGTGGAAGGAAATCAGTGGACCAGTCACAGCTGTGCCTTTCTCCTGCTGTAGCAGATCCTGTGTTCCAAAGTAGTTGGTGCTGCTGCACAGAAATCCCAGGCACTAATGGGAAGTGTATATTTTCCATACACCTGCACTAGAGTTCTTAGGAAGCTATAGTCACAGGGAAACTGAATCACCAGTCCAGAAAGTTTGTTGAGTTTTGGATTCAAAAACGAAACTTGCAGAACAGTTGCTGAAGTTGGGTCTTAGACAATATGCCATCTCTGAAAGGTGCCGGGTACCTGAAAAGACACAATCTCAGTGACTTATTCTTCATAGCTTTGCAAATTAGAGCTTTTTGGAGCAAGGTTTTAGGGCTTCTGCATTAGTTCTCTCTTGTGCGGTTTTCTTCCTTTAGTGTTAAATAAATAAATTGACTTACATTTACAGCACAACATCCTCCTTCCTCAGGTGTCAAAAAGCTCTGGACCCAGGAAACTGCACTACCCAATTCTGGCGCTGCTCTCACAGCATAAGAGCAACACCGGGATTGGATAGAGCAGGCTCTCTCAGCCCTCCTAAGAGCATTATAGGCCTGTGCTTTCTCTAACCCAGCTGTCTAAGACAGCAAGGCTAGAGAGCTTTAAAATGCGCATGTCTGGTTGGCCATCCCAAGCCGGCTGGCACATGCAAATTTGAAAGCACACAGCTCCCTGCTGCTGCCACTCGGCAGCACTGGCCCTGCCTCGCCCTGACACTTAGGGGCCGATTTTGATGTTGAGCAGAAAGCCTCCTTCCGACAGTTGGGATCTCCTACACCTTGTCGGAACCCTTCCGACTGACACAGTCAGTTTACAATTCACCCGACCAATTACGATGTTCACGGTCGTATTGTAAACCATGCGGTCATTCTGAATTGGTTCAGACTGGCCCTCAGAAAATCCATGTGGGTCAGACCGAATCATACACCTCTATGGACAGCGTTTCTGACCTCGCAATTATGATGCTGATTTCCAACAGCCTTTCTGAGTCGTCCTGTCCGACACAGAAAGGCTGTGGGAAACTGACTTTGGGGGCCCCTAGCAGACCCACCTTCATCCTGAGGCCTCCGGTTAGGGGCCGATGGGGGTACCTAGGGGACCCCCCTGTAAAACCCTGCACTGTGTGGGTGACACCATGGGGTGCCCGCAACAGGGTGTCGGGCAGAAAGTTTCCACATGACATCGTAATCAGCGCCCTAGTTCAGGACAGGTTGCTGAAAAATAAAATGGTAATAAACAAACCTTATTACCATTTTATTTTTGAGTTCTGGGGCTTGTGGGGTGATGCTCCTCCGTTCAAATGGAGGAGCTGCCCTTGATGTTGGGACAGGTAGCCTGCTGGAATCTTGAAGAATGGTGGTGGATAGGCAGTCGTGTGATTCTACCGCAGCTGGAGGGACAATCTCCCTGCCCTTGAAGGTGTGTGATTTTATGATCCCAACAGAGTTTGTTTATTGTGTTTGGTAAGAGCATGGCTTGCAAATGCGATGGGCTGTGCAGTAATGGTGTGGTCAATCTGTAATAATATGGCACATAGCTTGAATGAGATGTTATCTCCCATCAGAGTGTGTACCCTTCCAGATCAAAATAGGCCCTTAATGTATTGCTGTATAGAAACTTTAACACTCTGGAAAGCATCACTTTGTTCCAGACACAATTGCCAGGCTACTTCCTTTTTGAGTAGTTCTCACAGAAGTATTGTGATGCTGGCCATGTTGGAAATGAACCTGCTGAAGTAGGTGATCAGCCATAAGAAGCTACAACCTTTGAATACTGTCTTAAAGGGTAGTGCTCTAAGAACATCGTTTCCCTTTTTTTCCCTTCTATGGGGTCTGGTTTGATTACCTTTACTGAAAAGATGTGTCAAAGAATTCTAGCGTGGATTTTATATTTTTCCCAGTGTAGAGTATCACCACATCTGTGGCAATGAAGTCCAAAGTGGCATTTGTGTATAACACTTTGAAATCCTTTATCTGGAATTATCTAATTTTAGCATTGGTATCATCTTAGCCTCACATTGTTCAACATGTTGTGATGTAGCAAGAGCCTTTGTGGAGTTCGATTCGATGCATCTACTCGCAGCTGCTTCAGATGCGCCGCAGTGTGATGCATCCCTGACTCCAGAGCTCGCACCACTGCATGCAATATGCTCCTAGCCGCCGCTGCATAACGCATCCTCAACAAAAGCCCTCACTTTGCAAGCCCCTCGTCGACAGCATTCTTGATGCAGATGCAGGACTCCACATCGCAGCCCCGCAGAGTCTCCGAAACCGCCAGAGCGTGACCCATCTTGGGCACAATCATTTGCATCATAACCCCCTTGTTGATGGCATCCTCAATGACAATGCTGGACTCGAAATCGCTGCTGCAAAACTCATCCTAGATGTGTGTGTAATGTTCTGCAGAGCAGGATTTAAGGTACTTTGTTCAGCAGGTCTAACTTGGTGGCTGATTCCGGCCCACACTCCATTAGAGTCAACCTGAACTTGTGACTTTCCCTGGGGCTGGAATAACCAGATAACCACAGTGGACACTTTATGCTTCAAGGCACTATTTTTACTTAAAACTTTGAAAATGCATATCTCCGGTTCGACTGATTAGATCAATCATTCAGGTTTTCTTTGCAAACCACTGGACATATAGTCAAACATGTTATGAATCTTGAATGTGACCTGTGGATCTCTTTTTATGACCTAATTTGGAAGACTGTCCAAGCTGTTCTTACTTTTTCCATTAGGAGCCCTAGATTTTGGACTTTGCATGTTCTCAATGCTCTATAGTTTTCAACTTGCTCTATGATATGGAAGGGATTTGCCCGTTCCTTCGGTTCTGCTTCTATTTGCTCTCTGATATAGAAGGTGTTCTTCATTCTCTTCATTTCTCCTTTCTTAGACCTGTGAGTCTTAGGGTGGTCTTCCTCCAAACTTTTTGCCTTCCTCCTTCATTTTGCTGATCTTGTTTTTGCTGGCCTTCGGACTCTGCACACGTTACCACTGCTAACCAGTTCTAAAGTGCATGTGCTCACTCCTTAAAATGTGGTTACATTGCCTTATCCCCAATTGGCATATTTAATGTATTTATAAGTCCCTAGTAAAGTAGCACTACATGTGCCAAGAGCCTGTAAATGAAATGCTACTAGTGGGCCTGCAGCACTGATTGTGCCACCGACCTAAGAAGCCCTGTAAGCATGCCTCCGGCCTGCCATTGCAGGCTGTGACTGCATTTTTAAACTGCCATCTTGACCTGGCAAAAATAATCCTTTTTGACAGCCCCAAGCATTCCTTTTTATATGGATGTCACCCATAGGGTAGGCCCTGGACAGCCCAAAGGACATGGCACAGTGCATTTAGAAAGTAGGAGAAGTAATTTTATGTTTTTACATGTCCTGGTAGTAAAAAACTCTTAAATTAGTTTTTCACTAGTGCAAGGCCTACGTCTCTCATAGACTAACATTGGAGTTACCCTTTTACATTTAATAAGCTGTAATTTCTAATTGGCGGCAGGAGACCAGTTCATGTTTGGTGTCATTTCAATTGTAGTGAACAATCCTAACTTGCGCGAAGTCGGAATTTAAATTACAATTTTGAAAATACCACTTTTAAAAAGTTGGCATTTTCCTGCCTTAGCCATTTAGTGCCTGTAACGTGTCCCTTGTTCACACGACTGGGTGTAGTTAATAGTTGGGCTTTGTGTATTCCTCCTACACAACCACACACAATATGGAGCTTAGGTGTGCCTGGATGGGCCAACACAGTCAGGATGGGAGGGAGTAGCTGGGCACAGCCTCACTTACACCTGAATAGGCTATGTCCTGCAGCCACAAAAAGGGCTGCAATCCCCCTGTAGTTAATAAGGAGCCAGGACAGGGAATGCAATATTCCTGAAGGCTTCAAAGGGGCACTTCTAGAAGCTTCTCCCCTACTTCAAAGGCACAATTGGGTATAAATACTGGACCTCAGACACCAACTCTTCAGTACACTTCTAGGCCAGTGGATACCTTGCCAGGAAGAAGGACTGCTGTGCTGCTGAAACAACTGCCAATCATCTGGACTGCTTCTCTGAAGGATTGCTGCCCTGCTATGCTTACCAGCTTCCAGTTGCCCTCCTGCCTAGGTGAAAAGGACTGGGCCTGAATCTCCTAAACCCAGAGTGACTACAAGGGCTAGTTGGCTGGCCTCCAGATCTGAAGTCAGAGACATAACAGACTTCTAACCACCTTGCACCTGCACCTGGACTCTGCCATCTGTGAGTCTACCCTGCCAAGTGGTGCCACCCAAGTCCTGGACCCATGGAAGTGGACCTAAGGCTGCCAGCCTCTGTTGATCCAGCGGAACTGATGCATCACCTATGCTGCGCAACGCAACCCTGAGCAAAACCAATGCATCGCTGCTGCTGCGTGGATCGCAACTGTTGCAAAGACCCACATCACATCACAGTCTGCCTCTGCATCTTAACCACTGTTGTGCAATGCATTCACAGTGCAGGTCTCCGCATCTCTGGTCAATGGCAGCCTCGATGACGATGCCGGACTCCACTTCACAGCCTTGCAGCTCATTGGAAAGACATATTCCCTCAACTTCACAATGCATAATTGACGTAGAACTTCGCATTGCAAGCCCTCGCAGAAGGGATCGTCTGCAATGCCACAGGACCATGTACGGTAGCCTCGCCGCATCTCAGAACCATTACATCACTTCAGCTTCATGACGCATTTTTACGTGGATCTTCGCAATGCTCCACAAACCCTATTTAAGGTATTCGGTTCAACATGCCTCTATAGCAAGCCCGCGCTCCATCACGGTCATCTGAACTTGTGACTTTGTTCCAGTCTGGCGCGACCATACATCCACAGTTGGTGCCTTTTGCCGTTTTTTGCACTAAAATCTTTAAAATGTAATATCTTTGGTTGTACTGACTGGATTTTTGTTGTGTATGTTTTATCATAAATTACTCTATTTTTCTAACTCTATTGTGGGATACTTTTGTGGTGTGTTTTCACTGTGTTACTGTTTGAAGTTTGTGAAGTGAATTGTTGCGCATTCCTTAATTTTTATTCAATAATTGTTAGTGTTACTGTTTGAAGTTTGGCACAAATAGCTAACACATTGTCTCCGAGTTAAGCCTCACTGCTCAGTGTCAAACTACCCAAGGGTTGAGCGCAGGTTAATTTGGGGATTGCTTGTGACTTCATCCTGAGAAGAATTGTGGTTGCTGCTTGAGTAGAGTTTCATCCCCCCCTCAACAGGTAACTCAATTTCTTACCCCCTTCTACTTGTTCTCTGATTTGGAAGCAATTGCTCAATCACTTTAGTTCCCCTTCTACTTGCTCTCTGATTCAGAATGGGTTCTTTGTTTCCTTCAGTTCTGCTTCTTCTTGCTCTCTAATATGGGAAGGGATTCTTCAATCCCTTCAGTTCCACTTCTACTTGCTCTAATGTGAAAGTGATTCTTCTTTTCCTTCAGATCCACTACAACTTTCTCTCTGATATAGAAGGGTTGTCTTCTTTTCTTTCAGTTCCTCTGCTTTTTGCTCTCTGGCATTGAAGGGATTCTTCTTTTCCTTCAGTTCTGCTTCTTTTTCCTCTCTGATTTGGAAAGGATTCTTCAATGCCTCAATGTAGCCAGTTTCCAAGTGGGGTTACTATCCAGTTGTCAGTATTTTCTTTGATGCACCATAGACCGCTGAGAATAGGAGAGTATTTTTTTTATAGGATTTGTGTCTTCACAGACATGCTCAGCACAAAGCTTAGTGGTTCTCTCTCTTCCACTGAGGCATAGCTAAATTGTGTCTGTGTGCCAGAGGTGCTAATAAAATATTTCCGGCTATATACTTATTATGAGGTCTCATACCGATTTCACATGAACTTTGCAAAGGGCAGGGTAACTGTTAGATCTATCAGCTTTAGGGACGCCTTCCCCCAAACCTTTTGCCTTAACCCCTTCTATTTTTCTGAATTCATTTAGTTGGCATTAGAACTCACTGACCTTTACCACAGTTAACTAGTCCTAAAATGCTTATGTTCACTCCTTAAAACATGGGACAATTGGCGTACACCTGATTGGCATATTTAATTTACATAAATGTTCCTACTATAGTGGTGTACCATATACCCATGGTTGGCAAATTAAATGCTACAGGTGAGCCTACAGCACATATTGTGCCACCCACTTAAGGAGCCCTGTAGAACATATCACAGACCTGCCATTGCAGCCTGCCAGCACATTTAAAGTGTAAATTTGACTTGGCAAGCCTGAAACTCACTTTTTAATGCATGTGTCACCCCCAATGTAGACTCTAAACATTGTAGTTAAAAAGTTGGACATGTACGTTTTAGTTTTATAGGTCATGGTGGTGAAAAACCCCTAAATTTGCTTTTCACTACTGTGATGCTTACCTCTCCCATAGGATTATATTGTGTAATCTTATTGCATTTAACAAGTGCTAACCTTTGATTGGGAGTAGGTAGAAAAGTTATGTTTCGTGTCTGAGGAATTGTAATTTAGAATCCTCTTAATGTTAAAGTTGGATGTTAAGTCACAAATCTGAAAATGCCCCTTTTAGGAAGTTATATAAAACAGGATGGACAACCCAATAACCCCTTGAGAGCTGCAGTATCAATGATGAATAAGTTAAATTGCTAGCAGCGTACTTTTAGAAAGTTGCAATTGTTGTTCCCTTATCATTTAGTGCCTGCTGTCTGTTCCTGCGTCACAAACTAGATGAGTGGCAGTTGGCCTTTGCCTTTCCTCCCAGACAGCCACACAATAGAGAAATTAGATGTGCCTGAATGGACCATCTCAGGCAGGATGGGGATGGAGCTGTGAGCAGCCCCACTTGCACTTCAATAGGCTCTGCCCTGTTTGCACACAAAAAATATCAACCTAGCCTCTTGTGCCTGTAGTCAGGCTGGAGCCATGGCAGGGAGGCAGGAGATTCTAGACACTTCTTTGGGGGGAAGCCTTCAGATGTTTCTCCTACTTCAAAGTGTACACCAGGTATCAAGAGGGGACCCTCAGACCCACTCTTTAGTTCACTTTCTGGACCTGTGAAAGGACTCTTGGAAGACTGCCTGCTCAGAGGACTGCCTTCAGCTTTGGACTGCTGTATACTTTTGAAGCATGATTTACTCCAAGAAGGACTACTGTGATGGCCCAAATTCAAAACTTGGGACTTAAAACATTTTCTGCTAAAATGTTCTCTGAAAACTGAGTGAAGACAGGGAACTACCTGCTTGTCGATCTGCGCAAGGTGCATTGCAGGTCAGCCTGACTTCGCGGCAGCTCCCGCTACGTTCTTCCCCACAGCAACAAATCCTGTTCAATGGCTGCTTGGAGAAAGTTTTATCTTCCAAAAGATAAGCTAATGACTAGCGTAGGATCTTCACCACAACTTCGTCCAGCAGCTCCCGGACAACGAAGCCTCCTCCTTGAACACTGCCAGCTGCCTTGTCCCACTGAACTTTACCTTCTCAGACATTTTTCCTTGAAATTTCTCAAAGTCTGAAGGTAAGCGGAGACCAAATTCACTTTGTGTATCGGAACCACGCTCCATTGTGGTCGGCCATAACTTTCAACTTTGTTCTGGTTTTGTGCGATCAGATGTTTGTAGTTGGCGCTTTGACCTTTTAGCACTATTTTCTACTTTAAACTTTAAAATGTTATAACTCAGGCTCTACTGATTGTATTTTGGTGTCAAATAGTTTCTTAAAATGTACTCTATTTTTCTAAATTGGTGTAGCATTCTTCTTGTGTTGCATTTTCATTTATTAATGTTTAGGTGCTGCCTAAATTCTTTACACATTGACTCTAAGTTAAACCTGACTGCTTTCGTGCCAAGCTGCCAGAGGGTTTAGCACAGGTTAATTTAGTGACTTTTTGTGGTTCACCCGGACGAAGATTGTGGCTGTTGCATGAATAGGGTTTCACCCCCCCCCCGCCCCCCGATCCAACAATCTAATTTCTCACAGTAACAACTATCTTGTATGTGTTGATCAGCGTGCTGGATGATGTTAGCTTCAGTTAAAATCAAAGGTGGTGATATTGTCAGTGGTGCTACTGTCTAAGAGTGTCAACACTTTGAGGTTCTGACTTTGAGCACATAGGCTGAGCTTCATTGGTGGGGAATGTTAGGTGAACATCTAGCCATACCCGTCATCTGGATCCCTCCCCCGGGCTTTCTATCTCTTTGGCCACACAACTATGTGCCTCATTTCCCAGTGTATTCAGCTGCATTGATTTGGAAAGGAAAAACTTTGAAAATAGTTGTTTTTCCTCTTCTAGCTCCCTCCCTTAAAGAAAACAGGACATGTACAATTTTAGAAACTCTGGATCAGTTTCAGATTTCTCACACTAGTAAGTTTGAGTCAAAGTTATGTCTTCAAAGCCTGCTGTTTGTGTGGCCCAGGGTCTTTGAATTTGATCCACATAAGGCAGAATGGCACCCGATCTCTTGCCTTCTCAATCCTCTGTTCTTTATCCATGCTTTATTTACATCCCATCAAACACTTGCCTTGACAGCCTTCTTAAAATTTAGTGACCCTCTATTATTCAAAGAACTAAAGAGAGAGCGTGCAATAAAAATATGAAAACCCCTAAATAGTTCATTCATATTTGCATTAATGTATTTACCTAATCCCCGTTTCGTGTATACTGCTCTTATGCCCGTCAACAAAACTTACTTTTTCTGATTTATGCCTTCATCCTGTCTTGAATTTTATTTGCCACCACAACATGTTTTATGTTTTTCTTGAACTTTGAACGCAGATGTTTATGGTTCCTGTTTGTGTTTTTCGTGCACGTATTTATGACTTTTCATTTTAATATAATTTCATGCACTGTTTCCAGTAACTAATTATGTACTTTTTCCAGAAACTCCACTTAATCCGATTCTTAATTACAGTGATTATTCAAATAGATTGCTTCTGATGGTAATGTCTGAGAGCTTCAGTCTCTTTCCATGCACTCTGCCCTTGTTGACAAGGTAGGAGAGTGCACTCCTGAATCAGGAAGTAAACACAAGCAGCCAGCTCATGTTCACGTCTAATGATGCAGGAAGTGACACTAATTATTATGGGACCCAGCAGCAGCTGTTCCCCAATTGTTTTGATCACACTCAGTACCTAATATTTGCCCTTGGTTAGCCTTTTGAATGTTGTTTTCTGTTTCAGTGAGTAGCTGGCGTTCAAAATACAGTATCTATAAAGATTATCTCCATTTTATTTACTTGTGCTAGTACATGAATTAAAATAGAATTCCTTATCCGAAGAAGCTTCCTGTTTGTGCAGTCAAAAACACACTGCACATGCAATGAACAGCAGATAATGATCGCAAGCCCAGTCCCCCTCCTGTTTTCCTTGTTTGCAGAGGGCTTCAGATCAGAGGTAACAGATGGATTGCTAGCTCCCTAGGCAAAGTAAAAATGTGCCATTCTCCTTCCCAGGGAAAAGCTCTGCATTTTGTACTTGGAGGAGTTAAATGGTGCCCCCTGCTGGGAGCCACCTAGTATTTTCTGTAGGAGAATCAGCTATGGCACAGAAGGTACTTGTTACCCTGCACGGTGCCACTCTGCCCTTACTATCGCCTCCCTTTATTTCTATGGCAGTATGACCATATGTTTCTGTTTATGTCACTGTGTTTGCTTTCACTGCTCCTATATGGGAAAAGGAGGGGTGATGGGAAAGAGAATTCCAGGTTCTCTGCTCATGTCCTGAGAAATATGTTCTTCTGTAGCTAAAGATGCTGATCTTAGCTAACCAGCACACCTTCTCATGTTATATTACTTATTAACTGGTACTACAATCTAGGGTAGCATGTGTAGAGAGCCATCCGGCCTCTACTCAACATAGTATCCACTTATGTCACTCCCAGGGCTGGGAGCGGCCAGAGGAGATAAATAAACGGACATAAGGCTGCATGGGGCCTTTGCAGACATATGAGTAAAGTGTGTGTGTGCGTTGCTTCCAGCGTAGCGCTAAGCAGGCCCACACGCCTTACACTGATGATGAGGCCGGTATCGACCTATGTCCACTGCTGAGAAGGCAGTGATCGGTTTGCTGATCCCTGCACACAACTCTGTAATGCCAGTTTCCATGGCGACGAGGACTGCAGGTGGGTGTCTGCCCTGCCCACTCCAAGGACGAATGCGCCTGCCTCCTAACACGCCCCAGCGGCGCTACCACCTGCCTGTGGTGACTCCCCAGCGGCACCCTACCAGCAGTCTAGTGGATGAAGCATGAGGTGGTAAGTGACCTACCCGTGTCCTTAGAGGCACAGTCCCAGCTCTCCAGGGTGCACAGCTCCTCAGGTCACTGCAACCGAGGCCATGAAGCCACAGACTGCGGAGAAGACCTGCAATTGGCTGGACAGGGCCTGGTACATGGCTGCCACCTCCGTACAGCAGCAGAGTGCAAGACATCAGAGGCACGCAACGCATCATAGCCCTGAACGATGTGCTGGCCCATGGGGCGGCAGTTTGCCTGAAAGTAGTACAGAATCTGGGAGGCCCCTAATCCTCTTCTCCATGCATGGGGCTGAGGGACCGGCATCCTGGACATGCACAGCATGTGGGGGAAAAAGAGAGAATAGAACATAAAAGAAAATATAAGGGACACATAATTGAATGCAAGGAAAACGTGGAGGGAAAAAAGGAGCTCCTCACTCTCTCATGAAAGGCCACCAGACACAAAGGGGTCTATTATGATGTAGGGCGATTCGCCACCACCCGCATGGTGGTGGCGATCTGTCCTACATCATACCCCGCCCGCCACCCATTTCCCCCCTGCCAAATTAGTATGGCGGGGGGGACCCCGGCGGACGGAAAGACTGTCCACTGGTTTTCCGCCGGTCGACCAGTCGAGCGGGTGGAAAAGGGGCTGGATATGGTGGCAGTGTCTGCTAGACACCGCCATCCATATTAACATGGGCAGCGGTGTAGGGCTTTCCATGGCGGGGCTCCCGCCATGGAAAGCCATGTGGATTTAGCATACGGGGGCTGTTGCGGGCCCCCAGGGTATTGGGGGGTGCACATGGGGGGTACCTATGATTGTCACGGACAAGGTGGCAGGTACCGTGCGGTGCCTGTCACCTTGCGCATGACAATGCACAACGTGCATTCCAAGCATTGTGGTGGGCGGTTTTGTGAGCACCGCCTGCCACACTGCTGGGAATAGAGGATGCCACTGCTACGGTGGCATCCTAATTGCCGGTGCCGGTCCCTGCACCGCTAGGGTGGCAGGCAGACTGAAGTCCGCCCGCCATCCTAATAGGCCCCAAAGTGTCTCCCCCAAGCCTCACCCACTGTCAGTAGAGGATGAGCCAACACCATCCTCTACAGCAGCTGAAACAGTAAATCGGAGGCATCAGTAACCAGGTGCAACTGAGGGCGGCCACTCACCCAGTCCCACACCCCTATGGTTGTGCAGCTGTGACACCACTACCTCCTTTCAGCGAATTAGCTGATCCGGCTACATCAGCGCCGAGGTAGCATTCATGGCTAGGGTGAGTAGACCACTATTTTGGTGGCACTAGAGAGGCAGTTGGCACAGTCAAAACGTCACTACTCATGCACTATGGTGGGGGTACCAGACACCGGTGATGACTTTGACGCAGCAGTGAGGGTGCGAACAAGCACTTTGACCCTCAAATTAACCCTGACTTTGAGCGTTTTAAACTGAGGCATGCCATGCAGACAGACATAGAGTATGTAGACATGTTCTATGTGGTGCACAGACATACAATCGAGTTTTTAATATCGACCTACATTAATTTCGAGTTTGAAATATCGTAGGGACAGAATATCGACATCAAGAATATCGACGACCAGAATATCAACCTGAAGGTAAGTAATATCATTTTTGTTAATATCGAAGTTAGTAATATCGATAGCAAAAATATCGATGTTACTAATATCGATGTTTATATAAGTGTTATGTATTTTATATGTATGTGTTTTATATTTTTTGTTAAGTATTGTACTGTTTTTTTAAATATATGTATAAAAGTTTTAGAAGTTAGTAATTTTTTTTAAAGTAAATTATGTGTTTTAGTCCCATAGCGGGTTGTGGGTTTATAGGGGAATAGGGTGGGAAGTAATTTCATTATAGTAAATGAAATAATAATTTTTAGGAATTATTAAATATTTGTAATAATATTTTGCATTTTAGTTCTGTAGCGGGTTGTGGGTTTATAGGGGAATAGGGTGGGAAGTCATTTATTTGTAATTAAGTAATTATTAATTTTTATTTATTGGGATTGATAATTAATGTATTGTTAATTAATTATAAATTGGTAATTTATTTTTTATCAATTATTATTTATTGGTATCGGTGATTAATTTACAGGTAATTAATTAGTAATTGAAATTAATTGTCATTAATTATTATTTATTGGTATTGATAATTACTTTTTTGTTAATTAATCATTAATCAGTGATTAATTCTTTAATAATTAATATTTATTGGTATTGATAATTATTAATTTGTTGTTAATTACTTATTAATTGGTAATACATTTTTATTAATTGACTAATTGATAATTATATAAATTGTGTGAAATTTTATGCAGAGTGGGTTGTGTGTTTATTGGGGAATAGGGTGGGAAGTAATTTAATGTTATTAAAGTAATTATTAATTTTACTTTATTGGTATTTTTAATTAATTTATTGTTGATGTTATTTTTAACCCCTACGCTATCCAACGCTTTTCCTACTGTTGCACTCTTTGGAGTGGGAATAGTAATTTTTACCACTACGCTATCGAACACTTACTCTACTGTTGCACTCACTGGAGTGGAAATAGTAATTTTTAATCCTACGCTATCCAACACTTTCCCTACTGTTGCACTCACTTGAGTGGGAATAGTCATTTTTATCACTACGCTATACAACACTTTCCCTACTGCTGCACTCTCTGGAGTGGGAATAGTAATTTTTACCTCTACGCTATCCAACACTTTCCCTACTGTTGCACTCTCTGGAGTGGGAATAGTAATTTTTACCTCTACGCTATCCAACACTTTCCCTACTGTTGCACTCTTTGGAGTGGGAATAGTAATTTTTACCCCTACACTATCCAACACTTTCCCTACTGTTGCACTCTTTGGATTGGGAATAGTAATTTTTACTCCTACGCTATCCAACACTTTCCCTACTGTTGCACTCACTGGGGTGGAAATAGTAATTTTTACCCCTACGCTCTCCAACACTTTCCCTACTCTTTCACTCACTGGAGTGGGAATAGTAATTTTTACCACTACGCTATCCAACACTTTCCCTACTGTTGCACTCTCTGGAATGGGAATAGTAGGTTTTACCCCTACTCTATCCAACACTTTCCCTACTGTTGCACTTTCTGGAGTGGGAATAGTAATTTTTACCTCTACGCTATCCAACACTTTCCCTACTGTTGCACTCTTTGGAGTGGAAATAGTAATTTTTACCCCTACGCTATCCAACACTTTCCCTACTGTTGCACTCGCTGGAGTGGGAATAGTAATTTTTACCACTCCGCTATCCAACACTTTGCCTACTGTTGCACTCTCTGGAGTGGGAATAGTAATTTTTACCTCTACGCTATCCAACACTTTACCTACTATTGCACTCTGTGGAGTAAGTATATATATAATTTGTTATATGTATATGTTTAATTTATTTTAACATTATATGTATTTGTTATAATTTTTAAACATGTTTTAATATTTTTAACTGTTTCTTTTAATTATATGTATTATTTACTTTATTTTACATTAAAAAAACCGATATTTTTGCAACAATATTTTTGACATCGATTTTTTCCCCCGATATTTTTGTACTTACCATGATGTAGATAGGATGTCGATATTCTTGACTTCGATATTTTTGCGTCAATATTTTGGTACCTCGATATTCGGTCCATCGATATTTTGTCAGTGATCCATTCTATGCATGGCTGAGGAAGTTGGCGAGCATGAGCAGCTTGCACTACCAGCAGGAAGAGATCCAAGCACAAGTCATTCAAGGGTGCTGGTCCACGGTGCTTCGTCAGGTAATCCGGAGACAGCCAGGAATTTCACTCGATGACATTCTCATCTTAGCCGATCCCATGAAGTGTTGAACTTGCGGGCTGAGGAGATGGAGGCAGCCCTCAAATAAACTCCCACGACACCCTGTCTGCAGAGGGCCTCAAGAGTCAAAGTAGAAAGAGTCAACGCCCGCCAGCCCATTAAACCAAGTAGGATCTGTGGCAACTATGGACTAGAACATTCCATGCTTGGCCTGTATTTTGCGGGAGGAAAATCTTTCTCAAATTGCGGCATCCCAAATCACTTCACCAAAGTGTGCTGCAGTGGAACGTTCCAACCGTTCTCTGACAAGCCGAACAGAGCAGCAGTGACACTCTGGCCTGTCCCTGGATGATACCCCATACCTGGAAACATCCAGCAACTATGAGCATTGGAGAGGACAAAGAGGACAAAGTCTTTGTAGTATTTTTCTTCAGGCTTTGCCAATCACTGATGGTGGCCACCCTCAACATGCACAGTGAGGATCGCGGACACGACCGTGAGGGCACTTATTAACACCGGAGCATCAGTGAATGTTGTGGACTCTGAACAATATGAGATGCTTACACCACGCCCTCACTTCTCCAGCTCAAGGGTCAAGATCCACACATATGGGGGCACAGAGCTCTTACCACTACAAGGATTCATAGAAGTGGATGTCACAAGTGACAAGCAAGTCACTAGAGCAAAATATCACATCACGGAAGGAAAGAAAGGCACACTGCTGAGCTGCCACACGGCCGAAGTTCTCGAATTGGTGTTCTTCATGAACAAGATACATGAGTCTCATGCTGACTCTCAGCTGACAGAATTCCCGCAGCTCTTCAAGGGACTAGGTAAGGTAAAACACAAACAAGACAAGCTGAACTTAGACATGTCCATCAAACCCACCTCTCTGAGACACCGAAGAGTCCCATTCCATCTGAGGCCTCAAGTTGAAGAAGAACTATAAGCACTTGAAGACCTCTGCATTATTGAAAGTGTCACCGGCCCCACCCCCTGGGTGCTACCTCCGGTTATAGCACACAAGCCGAAACAGCCCGGATCAATAAGGCTATGCGTGGACATGTGGCTCCTGAACCATGCTGTAAAGAGGGAGCGCCATATAACACCTACAATAGATGACATCACAGCCGATCTCAATGGGGCCAAGTGATTCTCAAAACTCGACTTTAATTCTGGTTATCATCAGCTGGAACTTTCCCCTGAGAGTAGATACATCACATCACTCTCTATGCACATCGGACCCAGAAGATACAAGAGAGTGAGTTACGGCAAGTCCTCTGCAGCGGAGGTCTTCTAGAACGCCATCAAGGAGACCCTGCCCAGACTGGTAGGAGTCATCAATTTAATCGAAGACATTCTCATCTTCTCAAGCAGCCTTAAGGAGCACCACATATGCTTAAGGGACACACTGAGACGCCTGTCTGACAGTGAACAAGAATAAATGTGCTGTCTACCAGGACTCCATTGAGTTTTTTGGATACATATACTCCCGAGACGGCCTGCGAGTGTATCCAAATAAGGTCTTGGCCATTCAAACTGCACCTGTTCCCATAAACCAGACGGAAGTATGCAATTTTCTTGGGATGGCCACCTATTGTGGATGCTTTGTTCCCAACTTGGCCAACCTGTTGGAACCCCCAAGGGCACTCACACAGAGCGGTGCATCCTGGGACTGGAATCATGGAACCAACAAGGCATTCAAAGCGATTCAGGAAGCCCTCATGGACAAAGTCACCAAGGCGTACTTCCATCCACAGAAGAAGACAGAGCTGATTGTTGATACCAGCCCCTTTGGCCTAGGGGCGGTGATCATGCACGAAAGTGTTGACGTAGAGTGGACACCAGTAGAGTACACCAGCAGAGTCCTTTCAGAGACAGAAATGCGTTATACACAGATCGAGCGGGAAGCTCTGACCACAGGGTGGGCCTGCCAGAGTTTCCACCTCTACCTCTGTGGCCAGGAATTCAGAATAGTGATAGACCACAAGCCTTTTCTCCCTTTGTTCATGGCCAAAACCTAACTGGCTCCCCCAGGTTCAGAGGAGGGTGATACAATTACAAACCTACATTTACATCATCTACTACCCATGCACTAACAACCTGGCCTACTACCTGGCATGTCATCTCATGCCAGAGGAGACCCCAAAACCACTTGAGGAAGAGAAGCGGACCAAGGAATTTATTCGGATGATCTTTCAGAGTGCCTGCCCTTAGGCTTCCTTGATGAATCCTAATCACTAACTGTGGAAGATTGAATCGCAAGACAAAAACTGTGGAGGGTCCGGCACAAACTAAGCCAAGGTCAGCACAGACTGTTACATGGCCAAATGATTGCAGTCCCCAAAGACCAGTGGAGCAGGGTAATGAGTGAGTGTGGCTCACTTAGGGCATCAAGGCACAGCAAAGACAAAGGCCAAGCTCTGCAGTAAAGTATGGTTCCCGGGGATGGATGCCCCCATGTGTCATAATGAGTGGGGACCGAGCCATGAGCCCTGGACCAAAGTCTGCATCGACTTCAGGAGTTTCCCTGATGGCAGAAGCACAGTGGTGATGGTGGACTCAAACTCGAAGTTTCCTGTGGTGGAGGTGGTGCTGTCCATTGCTTTCCCTCATATCAAGTCGGTGATAGATAAGACCTTTGCGATGCTGAGGTCTCCTGGAGGAGTTGAAGTTGAATAACGGCCCGCCCTTCCAGGGGCACGAGTTTCAAGAGTACCTCACCTCACTTGCCATGAAACACAGGGAAATCATCCTTCAGTGGCCACAAGCAAATGGGGAAGAGGAGAGGTTCATTCGAAATCTAAACTGTGCTCTCAGGATTGGAGTGGAACAGGGCAAGGAGGCAGAGTGCTGTTTACCTTGGTTTTTGAATGCCTACCAGCAGTCACCCCACAGGACCACCAACTGCACACCAGCACACCTGCTCTTCCGGAAGCCCACACTGGACAGTAGCCAGTGCTGTGTGCTGCTTAATGCAGCACACACGGAAGTTACAAAATGTAATTTTTTTTAAGGATTGTTTATGTGCAGGAAGGGCCACCTTTCTACACATAAACAATCCAAGGCGTTTTGCTTTTTCCATGTGTACTGCACAAGGCAGCACACATGGAAAAGCAAAAATGTGGAGAAATAAAACATTTTTCCTTGTTTCGCCAACTTAAGACCAGGTTTTCCCTGGTCTTAATTTTGGCGCTACTAGAGTGCAGCTTCAAAATCAACGCTGCCTTGTAAATAAGGCGAAGCCCCTATCGCCATGGAATCATCACAAAAAGTGATGGTTCCGTGGCGATAGGGGCTTGTACATATGCCCCTATATGTTAAGCATGAATGGTCGTTAGAAACACAAAATCAGGATATAAACAGTAACAAAGTGATTGGGGTTGTCTGCACTAACAAGACTTTACTATTTCCAAAAGGAACCCTTCTTTGCAATCTTAGAATACCAACAGACAGAGAAAATTAACAATATGGAAAACTCATGACTTTCCATTTACATGCAGCTTCTTCATTCCGGTAAATAGATCACTGTGATAAATCAGAAGGATTGCAACTTATGAACTGGAAGTTATAAAATAACCTCAGTGTCAAAAGCAGTAGCGCACTTACCTATCAACATAAAATACAATTCTGTGATCTGCATGTTGCACAATGTGCTTTGCGGCAGCTAAATTAACCCTTTATGCGACTTTATGTGTCAAAACTTTGACTGGACAAGACACAGACCTCTCTTGGAATTTTATGAACCACAAGAGTTATCTTACTGCTCTTATTTTCCTCCTAAAACTGCTGGGTCCACAAAGACCTTTATAAGATACTTTGGGGCATATGTACAAGCCCCTAACGCCACTGGTGCGTCACTTTTTTTGACACTCCAGTGGTGTTGCTCTCTAAACCATATTTTTAAGATTGTGTTAAGCCATTTAACGCAGCGTAACACCACCTTGTAAATATGCCCCTTACCGTAACAATTCTCTGCGACAAAGGGGCGGGCAATAGGCGTCGCTGCAGGCGTTCCACCTCAACACACATTGCTATTTGAGGCTGCCCCATGTTTACAAAGATGGGGCAGCACCAAAAACTGAGACCAGGTAAAACCTTGTCTTAGGATGGCGATACAAGGAGAATTCATTAAATTCTACTTGTATTTTACTCTTTCTATGTGTGCTGCATTCTGCAGCACACATCGAAACAACAAATCACCTTTAAAGAATGTTTATGTGCAGGCAGGTGTCCCTTCCTGCACATAAGTAATCACGCCTGCAGCGTAGGCACCCTTGCAACTTGCACAAGGGTGCCTGCGCTGGCTCTAAGCTACTTTTTCAGCACAAGCACTATGGGAAACGCATGAGTGTGCTGTATTTTTGTAAATACAGCGCATCCCTGCATTTAAAAAATGTCGGAGAGCAGGGTTACCAATTTTGGAGTAACACCGTTCTCTAACATTTTATTGTAAATATCTCCCTTTGTGACCAATAAAGTAAGCTAGAACAGATTTATTGTTACATGTGTCCTTGTAGCTAATTTCTTTGCAGCAGAGTTTTTATTAAAAAAATATATATATAAGTTGACTTCACCCGCTTTCCTCTGTCTCACCCTGACCCCCAATTTATGAGTTCCCATGGTAAATGTTTTCCAATTCCAGCTCTGATGTTAGTATTTTTACAGTCTTTATACTTAACAAATATTGCTTCAAAAAGTGTGCATTACATGTGAATTTTCTGTTAAATGAAAGAGGTTCTTAATATGTGTTCCCCAACATTTTAGGCCTGCTCAACCTTTGAGCGTCTTTTTATATCAGAAACAGAATTTTTGATTTTGTTATTTAGTGTGTTTGCTCTCATTGCCAATAAGTTGGTTTAGTTCAGAGTTCAGAATGTATTCTTCTCTGTGACCATACGGTGGCAGCATTTCATCTAATGATCATCGAAGGGCACTCCCATCCTTCATTCCTCAGAAATAACATGTACGATTTTGTGAAATATGTTTACTTTTACGTGAAATTAACATCTTCCTGGCAGCATATTTGCTTCCTTTTTCTGTGCATGGCTCCTTAGAGAAGGGCATATTTAAAAGATTTCGAAACCAGTAACACGTGCAATTTAATATACCTCTACAATCTGTTTCCAAAGCTTGAAATATTTCTTTGATGGGTGGATATGCTATTCCTAAATCGAAAGTGCAACGCTTCTGTTATTTCCCGGGAAAGGGCCTTTACCAGCACGCATTACAACTTAAGGGCAGATTTACAAGCCCCTTGCGCCTTTTTTACGCCGCTGTTGCGCCACTTTTGTGACGCAGCGGCGGCGCAAAACCAGTGCCATGCTGCAGGGTATTTACGTGACGCATCTGGGAGATGCGTCACGTTGTAAAGCCCTGCGCCAGAAGCAGGCGTTCCTGCGCAGTGGGGGGGAGGGGCGTTGCGTTACAGGAACACCTCCTAAAAGTGGCAGAGTGAAATCTACAAGATTTTACTCAGTCACTTTTGAGCCCATGCTGCGTCAAAACCCTTCGCCTGCTTGAAGCAGGCGTAAGGATTGACGCAGCATTGTGAAGATAGGGCACCCCAGAGCCTTGCTGGAGCTGCGTCACGCTTGCGACGCAGCTCCAGCAATGCGCTGCCTTTACGGCACAGATGCTTCACGTATCTGTCCGTTTTTGCCCCTATTGTGCGCCGCATTGTAAAAGCGGCGCATCCATGGTGGCGGAGCCGTGGCGCACAATAACTGGCACATCCCTGCTGATATGCAGGGATGCGCCAGTTATTGTAAATCTGCCCCGTAATGCTTTTACCAGCATCAATTATATCACAGTGCCTTTACCACGTGTTTCCTTAACCACACATGTTTTACCACATCTATGCTTTACCACACATATTCTTTACCACGTATTCCTTTACAACTAAATGGTAAGGGTATATATGGTACAGGAATTGGGTGGTGACTGAGGGTGTTTTTAGTGTTTGGGGGTGGGTGAGGGAATAGGGTGGGAAGGGTGTTTTTAGGGTTTAGAGGTGGGTAAGGGTACTGGATGGTAAGGGGGTTATAGGGTTTAGGGGTGGGTATGAGAATTGGGTGGTAAGGGTGTGTTTAGGTTTTAGGGATGGGTAAGGGTTTAGGGTGGTAAAGGTGTTTTTAGGGTTTAGGAGCAGCTAAGCGAATTGAGTAGTGAGGGTGTTTTGGGGGGTTTACAGTGGCTAAGGGAATTGGGTGGGATAATGGTGTTTTTAGGGTTTTGGCGTGAGTAAGAGTATAGGGTGGCAAGGGTGTTTTAGGGATTAGGGGTGGATAAGAGAATTGTGAGATGAAGGTGTTTTGGGGGTTTTAGGGTGGGTAAGGGTATAGGGCCATAAAGGTGGTTTTGGAGTTTAGGGGCGTGGGTAAAGGAATTGAGTGGTAAGAGGGTCAGGAAATAGAGTGGTAAGGGTGTTTTTAGGGGTATGGGGTGGCAATGCGCGGTACAGGTATTGTGTTGTATTTGATGCGTGGTAAAGGCATGCATTGTTAATGCACACGTGCTAATGTCATGCATATTTATTTCCCATATTTAATGTTGCATTTACAATATCAGACTACCTCAATAATAACCAATGTATATATAGTGCAGCCAAAAAGGTTATCTAAACATGATAAAACATACAGTGTAGCCCCCCTCCTGCCACCGTGAGGGAACAGACTGTATAAAGGACACTAGCCTAGCTTTTACATGGGGATGAATTCTGAGGTGAAATTCCTCAGCATGCTAGTACAATCATTTCAAGTCAATTAAACATCTAGGGGCCTATGCATCAACAATGCCATTTGCGATTCCTTATTAGCGAAAAATAAGGAATCGCTAATAAGGAATAGCAAAAGGCTATGCATGTAGGAATCGCTATTCAAATAGCGATTCCTTCATATTCCTTATTACCGAATCGGTAATACCGAATCGGTAATAAGGAATACCTACCCATTCATTCCTATGGGCTTGGAGGCCCATAGGAATGAATGTAAAGCCAGTCTGTATTAGCGATTCGGTATTACCGAATCGCTAATAGCGGGAGCACTTTCAAGGGTGCCAGGGTGTCAAAAGGACACCCTGTTGCACCCCTGAAAATGATATGTGCACATATGTTGCACACACACATGCTCTAAGGGCATGTGTGTGCGCAACATGAAACTTTGAAAAATGCACAAAAGTGCATTTTTCAAAGTTTTTGCAAATTACCATGCAGTTCATCTTCATGGTAATTTGCTCCCCCTATTAGCGAAATCGCTAATTTTTTAACTTTGATGCATTGCATTTAAGGAATCTCACTTTGGGATTCCTTAAATGCAATCGCTATTTAAGGAATCGGTATTTAAGGAATCCCTATTTAAAGAATCGCTATTTAAGGATTCCTTAAATAGCGATTTCTGCTTTTGGGTTGATGCATTGGGATTGGGTATTTTTTACTTAATACCGGGAGCTATTACCGAATCGGTATTTTACCGACTGGATTTTGGGTTGATGCATGAGGCTGCTAATGACGTATTGGTTATGCCCAGGCGGTAAAACACCAGCACATCTTCCTGAGTATGATGTGACATCACATTGTTAAGGGCAGTGCTACTAAATTAAAGTACGTTCAGCTGATATGTTTGTCATTCAGCCTGACTGAGTATTTATAGAGATGAAATTATTTAATGTCACCAAAATATTTCTCTGAGAGTGAAGCAAACCATTAAAAAAAAAAATGCTTCTGGCACTTATCGAGAGCAAGCTTAGAATATTCAGCGCAGGAGTAATGAGATCAGTGCGCCTTACTCTCAATACTAGTCTTGCTGCCGCATTGAGGCTCACGTTTAAAGAAACTATATGGATGTACGACTGCTCACAAGATATTGGTCTCAAATTGTGAACAGTACTTTTCCGACCATAGTGGTAATTTGCGAAGAGACCTATGCAACTAATAGGTCAGTTTGTAAATTACCATTTTGTAGTGGGTCGCAATTCGACCTGCTTCAGGAATATTAATGAGGTAGGTCGCAATTTATGACCTATTAGGATTTACTGCTAGCACAGGGATGGTGGCCTGATGGGGTCAGCAGAGCACCATGACTGTGACTGCTTTTAAATAAGGCAACCATTTAAAAAATATATATATAGTCCATGTTCCTTAAAAGAAAACAAGATGCATTTAAACAAACAAAAATTAACTATTTGTAATTTTTTAAGAGAAGGCGGTGATCTGTGGGACTACTACCTGCTCTTTAATATATATTTTTAAATGTTCTCCAGGGGACCTCTTCCCATTTGCGAATGGGTTAATACCAACTTTGAGCTGGTGGTAAGCTACAAATGCATTAATACATACCACTGCAATTTGGTATTTAGAGAGGATACCCTAACCACGCCCCTACCAACTACAGAATCATTACTAGGTTGCAAACCATAATTGCAATTCAGTAACGTCTTACAGAATCACTAGTTGGGTTTGATACATTAGAAAATTGGCCCGCTTGCGACCGCGAAAAGGCTTCATACATCTAGCCCCTTGTGCATTTTCGGGCTTCTTGCGAGTAGTGTGTCCCCATAATCTAGCCTGGAGATGACTAGGGATTGTACTGTCTATTTAAAGTCTGGTTCTGCACTGACATATTTGATATTGCTGTGACATTTGTAACGGTGGTGATCACTCTTAGCAGATGTGTTTATATGAGTTTGCAGGTTCAGACTTGTCAGGAATAATCCTGAGTGATTTTTTGAATCAATTATTTTCGCTTTGTAGTTAAGACAAATGAGAGTGTCTCTCCAGACTTGTGCCGAGGACAGTCTGTGGTGGGATGGTTAGGAGATATGGAGGTATTTTTGTCTACATTGGGTTCAACTTCTGATGGTTGAAGGATAGCCATACCTTGATATATTTTAGAGTGTGATCTAGGAGGAATATGTCTTTTTGTGACAATACTTTATGATGCAATTGTGTATCATCAACACATACGTTGTAAGAGAGCTTAGATTATTTTAGAATTGTTGCCAATATTTCCATGTAGTTGAAAAGAGTAGGTCATAATGTGGAGCCTTAGTTGTCAGGAGCTAGATTGGATAGTAATCTATTCAGTTTGAGTGGTTGTCTAAATAAGAGCAGAATGTTGTAACTTGTATTGTTGATTTGCATCCTTTCCCTTAGTTACCTGTTCCCTGCTGCTCAGCCAGTATGGATGTGGTGTGTGTGTGTGTGGAATGTTGTAATGCTTGATAAGGTAGTGGAATGCTGGAGTGCCTGTGTGGTTGAGAGCGAGACAGTTGGAGAGTGTAGGGTGAGCAGCAAGGATACTGCTTCTGGTGGGGCTGAACCTATTATCCTACTTACCATCCTGTAACTGAGCTCAATAAACCTCTTACCTACAACCTACTTCATTGCTACCTATGGACTTTTTTTTGGAGTGTAACAATGACGACGAGGATGGTATGCGAAGCCATGCGAGCTGTCCCACGATGTTGTAGAATCATGCACTCGCCTTGAGCCACCTGACACCATCCACCTCTGCGTTCCGCCATCTTTGTTTTTCGGCAAAGCCCAAGATGGCTTTTCAAGCAGCTGCCAGCTGAAGTCCGGGGGTCAGGCCGCTGTTAGCTGGAGTGGGGATACTGACATCTGGCATTTGGAAAAGTCCAAGTAAAAAGTGCAACCGCAAGCGGAGGAGGACGCGGACTGCACAAGTTGTTTGAAGCTTGTCGCTGGTCTGTGGAGTCTGTTGGCATGTGTTGAGTCCATTGTAATTAGATCACGCATTGGTTTGCACACAAGCACACATAAACTTACAACGTTGCCGTGCTGACATCATTACATGACTGCCATCTTCCTTTGGGGTCCGGTGCTATGTACTGGCATCATGCCGCCTACCCACAGCGATGTGCACCGGAACAAAAAGAGAACTGGAATGCATTTGATATTGCGGTGACGTTCAGCAACAATGGAGGTGTGTGGGCAACTCCTGAAGATAACGAGGTACTGATAATTTGATTCAAATTGAGGCAGCATAACACAAAGGAACTGTACCACTTCATTCACATTTTATTTGGGTGAGAGGCAGCTCACCGGTGTTGTGGTTTCTTGGCTCACTGTATTTTGTGGCTAATTTCGTAGTCCATACCACATGCAGTTGGTTGTATTGCTATGCCAGTTAACGCCAAATGTGATATCTATGTATGTTGATTTACCTGGTTTGATTTCCTGTTGATGGTGGATGAAGTGAGGTATTAACTCAGTGGCAGTGGTATCATGCGTGTGCTGTATTGGTGGTTCTGCCATTGTATTCCTTTTGGTCATAATGTGTTTTTGTTTTGTCAAGTTGCATGTCTATTCTTGTCATGTTGAATTTGCTGCCATGGTCCTACTGAGGTTGTTGTTGTTTACACTATGCAAACTTATTGAGACATTAAGGTTCTCTAGCCTATGAATATTGTACCATGTTTGATTGTTGAGTTGTGGGTTCTATTCCCTAGTGCTGTGTGAGGTGTTGTGTACCCTGAAGGGTTGTGTAACCTGTGCGATTCTTTAACCTGAGGTGTACGTTTAAGGGTTGTGTACCCTGTGCTGTTTAGCCTTAGGTGTACATTGAAGAGTCTTGTACCCTGTGCAATTGTTTTACCTTAGGTGTGCATTGAGGGGTTGTGTACCTTTATGGTTCCTTAAACCTGAGGTGTAAGTTGAAGGTTTGTGTACCCTGTGCACTTGGTTTACCTTAGGTGTGTGTTGAAGGGTTGTGTGCCCTGTGCAGTTGTTGTACTTTAGGTGTGCCTTGAGGGGTCGTGTACCCTGTGCGGTTCTTTAACCTGAGGTGCGTGTTGAATGGTTGTGTACCCTGTGCTGTTGTTTTACCGTAGGTGTACGTTGAGGGGTAGTGTATCCAGTGTGGTTCTTTAACCTGAGGTGTGTGTTGAAGGGTTGTGTACCCTGTGCAGTTGTTTTACTTTAGGTGTGCGTTGAGGGTCGTGTACCTTGGGCGGTTCATTAGCTTGTGGTGTGCTCTGAAGGGTCGTGTATCCTGTGCTGTTGTGTGCTAGCTGGGGGTTGCAGAAGGGGATGAGTGAGGGGGTTACATCTCATCGGTGTTCTCTCATCTCCAGTCCTGCACAATATTACAGCGATCTAGTTCAAAATGATATTCTGTTCATACTCTTATCCTGAGTCTTTCTAATTTCCTACTAGTCATATTTAAAATTGTATATATCTTTGAATTAGTGTATACGTCTACATTTTACTGTGTTGTAATATTATTATCATTTGTTTTTACATTTTACATTGTTGTAATATTATTGTGATTTGTTTTCCATCAGGGAAGGAGATGTGTTGTAACTTGTATTGTTGCTTTGCATCCTTTGCCTTAGTTACCTGTTCCCTGCTCCTCAACCAGAATGGATGTGGTGTGTGTGTGGGATGTTGGAATGCTTGATGAGGTAGTGGAATGCTGGAGTGCCTGGTGTGGTTGAATGAGAGACAGTTGGAGTGTGTGGGCTGAGCAGCAAGGATGCTGGCCCTGATGGGGCTGAATCTATTATCCTACTTACCATCCTGTAACTAAGCTTAATAAACCTCTTACCTACAACCTACTTCATGGCTACCTATGGACTTCTCTTTGAAGTGTAACACAGAACCAGCTGAGGACTGTTCAATTGATCCCCATTCTTTCTTTGTCATTATTGAGTGGGATGTTGTGACCACTGGTAGTTTCGAATGCTGCCAATAGGTGGGAGAGTATGAGTAGGCAAGATTCCTCTATGTCCGGAAGATGGAGATTGTTGCCCATGATCTGTAGCATAGCTTTCTCAGTGCTGATGCCCGTTCTGAAACTATATCGAAAATCACCGTCACAAAATAGTTTCAGATGAGGAGAGACCCAGCTTTTGAGACTTGTTGCTAGAAATGGGAGACTGGTCACAGGTTAGGAGTTATTCAGGCCTTCTGGGTCCACATGAGGGTTTTTCAAATGGGGGTTTCCTGGCATGTTTTTGGACAGTTTAGAACTTTCCCATTGGCCAACAAAGAATTGCGGACTGAGTCCAGTGGGAGGTGATGTGGGTGCTGATCTGTTTAATTAGTGTGGAGGGGCTCAGATTTGTAAATTTAGTGTGGAGGGGCTCAGATTTGTGTCCAATCACCAAGGCTCTGCTATGACGAGATCATTCAAATTCAAATCCTTTTCGAAGTCCTGTATACGGAAATTATTCAAATTAAAATCCCTATTAAAGCCCTGTAAGTGGAATCAGTTTGTGTGCTTCATTAGCCCACATTCGCTCCAACGTGAGGTAGCTGTATTTTAGGTATTCTGGGCTTATAGGGGATGATATACTTCTGATTCTAGAGAACAAGTCACTGGTGGAATTTCACTCAACATATTATATTGTTATAGAAGACATTCCATAAATGGGTTGTTCTTGACTCTGCCCCCCCAAGAGTACAGTATTTTTATAACCACTTAGCTTACGCCATGCCCTATCTACTGAGCCTCCTCCACCATTGGTAGATTTTGTAAGCTACTGGCTCAGTGCTGTACAGCATATGTAGTGCAGAAAGTAGGGAGCCCACTGCCTCACATCTCATCACTCATTTCACTCATAACAAGTTGTTTTAGCTGTGCTGGAAATGCTGCTCACATTCTTCTCATGTCTCTTAAGAACTCACTGCGTGTAGGTGTATCAACCAGAGCTCGTCAGTTAATCAACTCATTAGAACCTTATAGTATTCCATCCTGTTCTGATGACAACATTCTCCACTCTGGAATGTTGTGAGGTCAGAGTGGAGAATGTTGTCCCCAGTGCCTGTTGCCACCAATAATCTGGTGAACCAGTTATCCAAGGCAGAAACTGTCACACCACGAGGTAAGTAGAAGTACTTTATTTCTTGAACAGTAGGAGCTTCCAACAACAGGTCAGAACAGCAACACGATTCTCGACCAACTGTCAACCCCAATGTCCACGAACAGCATCTTTCAACATTTTCCACTCTGACCTCCCCCATTCCAGAGTCGAGAATGTTGTCATAAGGACAGGACGGATTACTACACCTTACCAATAAATGGGGGATGGACGCGCATTGCCTCGCATCTCAGCACTCTCTTCACTCAGTGGTTTGATAAGGGTCCCTTGAGCTAACAAGCTCTGGTTGATGCACCTGCTCTCAGTGAGTGGTAATCAGACCTGAGAAAACTGTGAGCAGGATTTGCAGGACCTTTAAAACAACTTGTTACCCTGCTGAAGAAGGACAACAAACCTGAAACACGTGCTGCAAGAAATTGGGCTGTTGGTTGGGCTGTTGGGCTGTTGGTTGACTAAGCAACAACCACAATCCTTGTCAGAGTTAAGCACAAGGCAACCCTAAATTAACCTGTGCGCAACCCTCTTGTAGCTTGGTACAGAGCAGTCAGGCTTAACTTAGAGGCAATGGGTAAAGTATTTGTGAAACACTTCAAACAGTGATAAAGTGAAAACACTACACAAAAAGGATGCCACACTAAGTTAGGAAAATAGATAAACCAAGACCAAAAAAACAAAAATCCAATCAGTAGAACTGGAATTTTAAAGATGCTAGTGAAAATAGATCCAAAAAGCACAAGGCGCCAACTGTGACTATCTGGTTACGCTGGACGGGGACAAAGTCACAAGTTCAGGCCAACCGTGATGGAACCAGTGACCTAGTTAGGCCCGCTGAACAGAGTACCTTACATCATGGTTTGTGAAGTGTTGCGAAGATCCGCTTTGAAGATGCATTGCGCAGCCAAAGTAATATGTCGGCTCTGAGATGCGATGAGGCTGTGATGCGAGGGCCTGTGTTATCATTGGGAATCCTGTTGACGTGGCTTGTGATGCGCAATCCAAAATCTAGAATGTGGCGCACAGTTGGGGTGATGCGTCGGTTACAGAGAGCTAGGAGGCTGCAATGCGGAGTACGTCATCGTTATCGAGGCTCCCATCGGTGAGGGATATGAGAGCCAGAGCTAACAATGCATTGCACAGTGGCAGGTCCCATGGGGCTTACAGTGTGATGCGGGTCTTTTCAACAAGTCCAATACATGCAGTAGCGGCAATGTGTCGGTTCTGCTCGGGTTCGCACCACACAGCAGAGGAGATCCGTCAGTTCTGCTGGATCCACAGAGGCTGGCAGAGCACCTTAAGCTCACTTCCAAGAGTCCAGGACAGAGGTTGCACCACTTGGCAGGGTAGCCTCACAGATGGTTGATTTCAGGTGCAAGTGCAATGTAGTTGGAAGCCTGTTGTGCTCCTGAGGCTTCAGATCCAGAGGCCAGTCAACTAGCCCTTGGAGTAACTCTGGGTTCTGGGTTCAAGAGATGCAAGTCTAGTCCTCTTGATCCAGGTAAGAGAGCAGCAGGCAGCAGGTCAGCACAGCAGGGGGGCAGACCTTCAGATCAGCAGTCCTGCAGAGTGGCAGGCCCTTCAGCAGCGCAGCAGTCATTTTAATTTTAATACTTTATTTAGCTAGAGGCCATAACATGTTCATAGTAATACAATTGTTCATAGAACAATATAAGATACATCCAACCGTATATTGTGTAGTCTCGATAAAAAGGTCAGGAGTTTCAAATAAAATAATTTAAAACAATGTATGCTGGTCACTATACCATTCCATTGTTACCACCCCAGTGAGTTCTCTTTTCAAATTAAATAAACGTCTTATAGTACAATAAAAGGGAGAAGTGTCTGGTTATTTTATACAATTCAAAGATGTTTTCGCAGCCATAAGTGTATTTGGTCCTTGGAGCATCACAGCTTTAGCCCCGCTTTTTTCCTTATCAATCCCACTATAAACAAATATCTGGTTAAGGCAAATATGACATCTGGTACAGAGCTAGTTGTCAGTACCCTCAGTGCCTCTTGGTGCTTTCTGAATCCCATTGAATTGCATAGCGGTTGGATCCATTTTCTCCATGCTCTATCATGTCCTTGCCCCCGAATGCTATGGTTTTCCAGAACTAAGCTTAATTATTAGTTTTTGCTGCCTGTAAGAGGTCGAGCCAGCTATTTTCCTCCCAATTCCTCTTAGCAGTAGCCAATACTCTCCTTTGAATGTCCCTGGCCCTGCTTACTGAGTCTGTATTTCCCTGCTTTATAATTTCAAGTAAAGTTGTCTTAGACCTCCTACATTCTGTTGTGTACCATGGATTTACCTTTAATCCCAGTCTAGAGTTGGGTTTCAATTTCCTTCCGATGTTTTTAGTGAGAAGGGGCTCTAGCTTTACTGCTAGGGCGGTGTGCATAGATGGGGGAACAACCTTTACAACGCAACTTTTACAACGCACTACCATTACAACGAAACTGTTACAACGCAAGTGCATTGACAACGCAGGTCATTACAACACAAGTCTTTACATCGACTTGCACTAGATGGCGTGCTAACATTAAAAATAGTGTAGTTTACTATCCCAACACCTTCCCTACTGTTACGTGGACTGGAGTTGGAATAGTAAATTACACTTTTTTAATGTTAGCACGCCATCTAGTGCAAGTCGATGTAAAGACTTGCGTTGTAATGTCCTGCGTTGTCAATGCACTCGCGTTGTAAAACTTTTGTTGTAACAGCATGCGTTGTAACAGCATGCGTTGTAACGTCATACATCCGCATAGATGTTACAGGCAAATCGCTTGTCTCCAGGTGAGCACCCACTACCGCAACAAAAGTATTATAGATGCTTGTCATTAGCCCTTTGTTACCTGTGGCCTTAGGCCACTTGATAGATCTTCAATTATTTCCTACTAGGGGGTGTACGTTTTGTGTGCAAATGTCAGATTGGTCGTCCCTTGCTGGCTGGCCTATTACTTCCAAACATAGTAGTTGATGGTCACTGTCGTACCTCGCCTTAATTCCGAAGCTCACTATCCTGCTCCATCTGTGGATGCTGTGCATTATTTAATCAATTCTCGACTGTGAGCTACCACGTTTAAAAGTATTAAGATAGGCTTTTTGGTCCCCATTGCTAAATACCCTTCATTGCATGCCCTTAGACGGTGTTGTGTAGTAAGCTGCACTATCTGCAATGCAGCGTTATTGCAAGGTTTTGGTGTCCCTGCCACTAGTTGAGGCAACCCTATGGCCATATCCTCTTCTTCTGTTACATTTTCTAATCCATTTAGTGGCTCGTAGGCACAATTGAAATCCCCACATACAATCACAGTGTCGCTAGGAACTACATGATCCAGAGAGCTACCTAGTGTATTGATGGTCTCAGAATTTAGAGTCTGCCTGATTGGTCTATTATAGAGGTTAAACAAATACAGGTTTTCGTTGTTATCATCTAGATACACTGCCAGCAGATCTGGAAAGTCTATGGTGAAGTTCATGAATTGCATCCCCAATGTTATTTTGACCCATATTACAAGATGGTCTTCCTCTCTGCATAGGAATTGCATTCTTGTACTATGTTTTGTAACCTAGCTTGTATGTAAGTAACCATGGGGCAGATTTACAAGCCCCTTGCGCCACTTTTGCGTCACTTTTCCCATGTTAAAAGTGACGCAAAAGTGGCGCAAGGGGCTTGTAAATCTGCCCCCATGCCTCTTGGAAAAGGCAGATGTCAAATTTATCTATGTAACTATGCCAATCCCAGTCATCAAGCTTTTGTTTTAGACCAGCAACATTATAGGATACTATAGCTATCAGTGTGTGCCCTTCCACAGGTATTTTGTGTGTTGAAATGTTAAGATCTAAAGTAGAACGTGCACCCTTGTGACGTGGCGCACCCTCCGGCTCATTTAAGCCACTCGCAGCGCTACTTGTGCCTACGATGGTTAGGGAGCCATTCTCATGTGATTTAGACCCCTTGCATCAAAGTTCTATGCCCTTGTTAGTAATGCATCTCCCTGGTATGAAGGGGAGGGCTGTAATCTGGAGGGCTGATGAATTTCCTCCAGAAGTCAGTCATTGTGTTCTAGACTAGAGCTGCTAGGTCTTCTGTTCATCGATAGAAGCGTAGCTGGCCTGTGAGGGATAGAACGCTTGAATTGAATAGATGAGGAGTCAGGGGAACAAGTACGGAATTCTAGGGTGAGTAGGTTTTCAACCAAATTTGGTCCTTTTAATATCAACTCGATACAATCTAATGTTTGTCCTGGTGATGTGCAACTATGCGCCCTCAATATGTCCTCTCAAATTACCGAGCGACAGCCCCTGACATAGCGGATCCAATGGATCGCTTTATTAATCAAAGAGTCCTCCCCCTCTGACCCATGCCTCGTGGCAAGTTTTGGAACATTGACCATGAGGATTTTGTTTGCTCGTGACAAGCGAGGAGGGGCTGTATATACTGGATGGTTCCTACTATAATGGGATCATGACTGGATTTGAAGCGGATTACAAATCCTCTGGTAGTTGAGGGTATCATGCGCACCTGCTCGTGTGAATGGGCGGTTGGCGGAATTTACAGTAAGGTCAGGAAATGTTTGAGTGTGATGAGCAGCAACTGCTAGCGGTGGCTGTGGGTGCCCATGGGTGCGAATTGTCCCTTGGCTGGTGTTTATTTGATAGGTCTGGAAGTGGCTACTCAAGCCTTCTGATACTGAATGTACTTGTACTACATTAGGGCATGACTCCCATGTAGCTGGAAGTGCAGGTGGAGGACTAGAGTGTAGTATTGATTTAACTAGTGTAGTGAGTCCCTCAATCATCGCTCTCAAGGACCCTACTTCAGCCCTCAGGTCCTTAATGAGCTGGTGGGTACTTGGGTTCAGGGATTCTGAATTAGGAGCAACAGTTGTCAACTCTATGGATTCGGGACAATGTTGGGATTGGTCTTCCATGGCTTTTTCAGATAAGGCCATTAGGGGGGTAAACCAATTAGTGCAAGGAACCCTGGGTTCTAGCTGTGGTGATATGCTGTACAACATGCTGGGAGAACTGGGATTGGTGTTAGTGTTGCATGTGGCAGGAGGGCAGTGAATCCCAGCTATATGTGTTGAGTCCTCCTCATTTTGTACACAAACTTCCCTAGGACGTGTCTTTTTAAACATAGCTGGGATTACAGGGGTGCAGTTGTAACTAGTAGTAATCGGTGTGGAGTGTGGATTGTTAATTGAAGTTTGGGGATGAGTAGGTAGAATTAGCGTAGGGGGTCCTTCATCAAGTATGTCTACACACTCACTTATCAAGTTGTCAACGCGATTTATTACTCAATTACTAGCTGGGTGTTTTATGGCTTTACTAACCTTTTTCCCTTTCCCAGACTGAGCACCACCCGTGCCCTCCATACATTTTCCCTTCCCCATATCCCCGTGTTTGAAGACTTCTAGGAACTTTGCCCCGAATGAAAAAAGGGGTAGTTATAATGTTAATCCTACTCAGCCTAGTGCGGCTGTGGGGCAGTAGGGGTTGAACCAGTCCAGTTCTTGCCTTTCAAAAAAAAAACAGAGGTAAGGCACTTAAAAAGAAAAAAAGAAAATAGAGACCGAATGTATAGGAAGGCGTATCTACACTGGCTGGGAGCTATCACTTTCTAATGTGTCTAATGTTTAGCAGGGTTAAGGCCCATTTAAGCTCATATGAACTCCCCCAGCGCACTGCTGCTAGGCAAGGAAAATAAAAAAAAAAATGATTTTTTGGTTGTGTGGAAATTGCCCAGTGCTCAGAGTCCCAAATTATCTCCCTGGCTGACCAGATTTGGGATCTTTACAAAAGTCTCTGCAGTCAGTCATTAGGAGTAGTGTAGATTGGCAGTGCATGGTGCTTTTATGACAATGCCTCGAATCTTTTGTTTTGACCAGAACGCTAGATGGAAGTAATAAAATGGCACAGTACCTTATGCACACATGGCCGTCTCACGGATCCATATGCCAAACTAAAGAGAGGTGGCCCTGCCCTGCCTCTTCCTGACAATGACGGGCAAGGATGGGCCCGGCCTTGGCCCGGGCTATGCTCAGGCGCTGTCAGCGCGCGTCCACCGCTGCGGGAGCCCGCAGTGGTTTTTAAAGCACCTCCTGGCGCTGCTGGTGATGTGGCAGCGCGATTCAGCCTGGCTCTTGTGGTCCTGGCCTGGCCTGGCCCCCAGTGACAACAGCAAAAGGTGATGACAGGTAAACTGGCGCCCCGCACTGCGGGAGCCTGCAGCAGTTTTTAAAGTGCCTCCTGGCACTGCTGGTGAAGTGGCAGCGCGATGCAACCTGGCTCTTGTGGTCCTGGCCTGGCCTGGCCCCCAGTGACAACAGCAAAAGGTGATGGTAGGTAAATGGGCAGTCTTTCTTCCTGGCAGAGTATCCTCAGGTCAAGTGGTAGGGTCAGAAGACCAGTCCTTATACGCAGAGTTGGGGGTCTGAGGTCCAATATTTCACCCAATGCCTGCTTTGACGTTGGAAAAGTTTCTGAAGGTTTCCACCTCCCTGAGGTCAGGCATCTCCATTCCTTCCTATTCTGGCCCCAGCTTGTCTGGGTCACAATAGACTAGTAACAGGCCCTTTGTGAGAGTGTGCTCAGGCAGGGACTAGTAATGTGTAAGTGTAGTCGGTGACAGCTTCTTCCTCTCTTTAACTTTGAGTGGTCCATCCAGCTAACACTTAACTCCCTTTGCCTCTCTGTTTGGGAGCAATACACAAACACCAAATGCCAGCTGCACCTAGTCATGTGACCCACGATCTGGCTGCAGGCACCAAATGGTTAGGACGAGAAAATGTCAACTTTATAAAATAGCATTTTCAGAATTGTGATTAAAAATCTGACTTTCCATTAAACAGGGCATTTAATTACAATTCTTTAGATACCAAACCTGGTCACAATTAGAAGTTACAGCTTATTAAATCTAATAAGCTAACTCCAATATTATCCTATCGGAGATGTTGTCCTTGAAGTAGTGAATAACACATTTGAGAGTTTTTCATTACCAGTAGATGCCCAACTTTTTAAGTACATTGTACCCTGTCCTTTGGGCTGGGTTTGAAATTGCACACACAGCTGCAATGGCAGGTCTGAGGCATGATTAAAGTGTTACTTAAGAGGGTGGCACAATCAGTGCTGCAGGCCCATTAGTAGCATTTAATTTACAGGTCCTGAGCAAAGGTAGTGCCACTTTACTACGGACATACAAGTCAATTAAATATACCAATTGGGTATAAGCCATGTTTCAAGGTGAGAGCATAAGCACTTTAGCACTGGTTAGCAGTGGTAAAGTGCTCAGAGTCCAAAAAGCCAACCAAAACGTGGAAGCAGGCTTAACTGCAGCCTCTACATGACTACCTCCCATAGCCTTGAGCCACCTCTGAATACTGCTCACCCAGCTGGGAGACAAAAAGAGAAAGAGGCTATATTTGTTTTGTTCAATGAAAACAAAAGAAGGACTGGCAGTACTCTAAAAAATAGTGAAATATCACTGTATTGGCTATTCTTTCTATTTTTACTCCAGCTGGGAATAAAATAAGGACTAGTATGATATCTCGCTGCTCAGACAGGGATCGCGACAGTTCAGGAGATCGAAAAGAGTCCTAGTCCCCCAAAATAAATGTTGTTGGCGCCCATTGGCAACCGTTGGGGCAAATTCACCTCTGCGTACTACCCTATTTATTACCTGTTGTCATTTGAAATTCTCATAGCCCTTCTTTTATTGATAATTAAGTGTCATATCCACTGCTAAGTAAAATATTCAATTATATTAAGCATTCGGACGCCAAGATGGGTCTATAATAAATAAACACAAAGAAGAAAAATTAGTGATGCTTCTTTTTCCACTGCTCTTCTACGATTCCATTGTGGAATGCCAATTTTGATCCATTATCTCAGAATTTCTATCGGTTACAAATGTTATAAAGCCCACCAATAATAATAATATATGTCGAAATGGCCTGCCCTAGACCCCAGTGCATGAAGTGAAAAATTGGATTTTCGAAAACATTTGAATTAGAGGCTGAGAGGCTGATTTTTCATTTTCTTTACATAAAATAGCACATCAGTGGCGGCGCTAAATGTCACTTGACCAAGCCCTGCATGTGTCCCAATTGATTATTGTCACCATCAACCTAGTTTCAGTTAATTATGTCAGACTGTTACTACTTTGCCAGGCGCAACCCTGCACTTGATATGCATTCAGATGCTTAACGCAGGAGGTTCATTGTATTTGACGAATAAAATAGGACAAAAAAAAGGGGGCTGGTGAACAACAAGGAGAAAGGGTGTAAAAACTTCGGGAAATTTTACATTTCATCTGTTCCAGCTGAGCAATACACAGTATGAAAATCCCACTGAGACACCACCAGCCGTGAGTGACTTACTGAAATAATGAAAGCCCAACCTGACCTTGTCTGGAGCAGTATAGGGCACGTTTTCTACTCCAGTAAACAATATTTGAAGCACTCTAATGTAAAAAGCGTGTTACAGCAGCAGGGATTTCCATTAACAACAGACCCAGGCGTGTTTTTCATCCAACTATTTTCAGATTCACTGGAGTACATATGGAGATTTTTTAAATGTTGCATGTCTCAATACATTTCCCAAACTAAATGCATTTTTTTTTACATGGGAAGTGTGGAGACCCCGATTGACAAACATCTGAAATGCTTTTAATACGTGTTTTCCTGCAGAGTATATCTACGATATTTGGGGAATTTGCAAAGGTTTAGAGAACTACACCAGGGAACCTGAAAATGTCGCAGGTTCCCTGGAGAACTTCTGTAAAATGTTTGCTGACCCCTGTTTATTCACCTGAGAAGATATTTTAACAAGGGTACATTTACAGAGGGTACATCTAAGCCTGGAGGAAAGTCCAGCATGAATGCAATTGCTCCTCATAACATTTTTATTTTTTCTCAAAAAGAAAAGTCTCTCAGAAATTAATTTACTCCTGCCCTTGATAGGAGCAAAATCTCCGACCTTTTCGATGGAGGGGAAAGGCAGAGCAAAAGGTTTTCAAACAGCTGCCTACAGGTATGCATTTTGCAGCATTTCTTTGCAAAAGGTATGTGGCCTTTTTGCAAGATGAATTAGCCAACAATTATATTAAAGATGTTCATATCTCATATTGAGTGGTATGCACTACAAATCATTGTCCCTCTTTGACTTTATTGATATTAGCTGATAATTTACCCAGATTGCCACTTTAAATTTTTTTATTTTGCTGCCATAGATTTGTTTTGAAAATGTCATTGTGATTTGTAAAGTCATCTGACAATTTAAAGCTACTAAGTACATAAATAGATTCTTCTAGGCGTTTTACATCCTGGTGCCCTATATGTCAGAACTTTACAACTTATTCTACACGCCTTGCACTTAGTGCAAGGAAAAATTCCCACAATGTCTTTCATTCTTACTTCCTTGGGATCCAAAGTAAAATTACTAAGTATAAGTTGATCTTTAATGCTCCTCCCTTTTCTGAAACGTATACAGGGGTGGTCCTGTATATCAGGAACGATTAAAGGATCTGATTTGAGGATATGTCAGTTCTTCCGTAGTATACTACTTATAGTTCCATGATAATTGGAGAAACTGCTAATTAATCAAAATGTATTCTCTGTTTTACTCTGGGTCTCTGTCTAGATTTATTGGCTACTTTTGCAATTGTTCTAAGACATTTCTAGGGTAAGCTCTTGCTTGAAACCTTTCCATAGCATCATTAGCTGCTTTCTTAAAATCCACCTCTCTTGTGCAATGTCTTTTAAGGCGGTAGTAACTCTCCATAAGGTATACTCCACTTAAGGTTAGTAGGGTGACTGCTAATTGCATGTAGGAGGGAATTCCCAGATGTGGGTTTTCTGTACAAAGCTGTACACATCTTGTTTTTTCAGCTACAAAAACTTTGAGACTTAGGAAATTTACAGATTCAGTGCTCTTTTCCCTCATAAATTTCAAATTTACTGTGTTGCTATTCAAATTTGCTATGTATTCAGTGGCCAACTCTACTGTCCCTCTCCAAAGAATGAAAAGGTCATTGATGTGTCTATGCCAGCCTATTATATGTTCTACCCAGGGTTCATTGGCTCCTGACCAGGCTACCTGCTTCTCTCACCAGCCCACGAAAAGTTTTGCGTAGCTGTGGGCCAAGCAGGTACCCATGGACGTTCCATGCATTTGTTTGTAGAGTTGCCCCTGAAACATGAAGATGTTATTGATTAGGCAAAAGTTGGTGAATTCAATAAGCATCTTGTTATTTTTTTCATTATATGAATAAAGTTTCTTTTTTGATGAGTTGATGCTAACAATAGGATGATAGCCGGTTCTCTGACTATATTCTTTATTTGAGATATATATTGTTTATCAAAATGAGATTGAGGGGGATGATAGCTATTTGTGACATTGAGATTATGTCCATTCAGGCTTGATTTTGTTTGCTGTTTATCTGTTGAATTCAATACAAAATAATGCATTGTGGAACAATGAGGTATTTATCGTAATGAAATAACATACAGCAGTTTTGTGCTCCAAAGACTATGGTCCTATGTAATGATATTAGAAATGACTCACAAAATGTGATTGACAATGTATGAACATATTCTGGGCATTTTTAAAATTGATGCCATTATGATTTAAATGATATCATAAGAGCTGTATACAAGGTACAGAACAATGCCACAAAATTATTTCTTGAAAGTTAAGACGTTCTAAAATGGCGGCCAGTGAAACATGATTGTGTTATAGATCAGAAAGAAAAGTCCTTTTTTTATTATATTGAATGTTATGTAGCAGAGGAAGGAACCAATGAAATTATATATATTTTTCAAATATGGTGCACCTTTGCTAACATTGACAAAGGCGCTTGCCTAAATGTGTTTGTGTTTGTGAACTCGTGATGAATTAAATACGTTTTTCTTTCATCTTTTCTGTGAGTGCTGGCCCTCTTTCCGAAACAGTAATAGCATACCGTGAGTCCACCCTCAAGTTGCCAGGCACCCGCTCGAGAGTGCTGAGGATCCTGGTGGCAGTAGGAGCGAGCATATATATACATTACAAGTTTAAACACCAACACACTGAATCTTTAATTCACAAGTAACATCAGTTTCCAATTTCTCGATGTAACAGTATTCATAAAGATAAATAGATTAGAAACTGCCCTCTTAAGGAAACCCACCGCAGCCAATTCTCTGTTGCACACTAGCAGTCATCATCCATGCAGATTAGTCCATAGCATTCCATATGGAGAACTGCTTTGTGTAAAACGTTACTGTTCCACTCCTCGTGTTTACCAGAAGACAGAGTCCTTAAAGAAGCAACCGAGAAGGAACAATGAATATCAAGACAGCAACTCCTTCTAGAAAAAGTGAGGGAAAAGGAGACATCAGGTTCCCAAGAATCCATGAGATTAGTCACAAGCTATTCAACGAGTGCAAAGCATGCAAGTATAGCAGAAAAACCCAAACATATGAGAAACCCCAATCAAAAAACATTTGCGTAACCACAAAACATTGAATTGCAAATCAGACTATGTGGTATACTGCCTCATTTGTACATGTGAAAAGAAATATATAGTACAACCAACATGGCAAAAAAGAAGGTGCTAGAACACAAGGGCAATTACCAATCATGGCACAGCCTATCCAGTTGTAAAACATGTTCAGGCACAACACAGTAGCAATCAGGACCTTTTGAGGTTTTTCTGTCTAGACCAAGCAGGGAAAGAAGAAAGAGGAGGAGTTCACACTAGGAAATTAAGGCAGTTAGAGTCCAAATATATCATCACTTTACAAAAAAAAAATTTCCAACAAGCTTCAATTCTGAGGAAGAATTATGGATCCATATAGGATAGCAGGTTAGATCCTTGTCTGCAAGTTACTAAAATGCCTAATATAGTCAGTGCGATTATAACCATTCTTTGCTTAGTCAGTAGCAATAGTAGATTCTTATGATTAAATGGGCTTACATAGAATCGTAGGACGAGGACAACTGACAACAAGGTATTAACCAACACATCTTTAGAAAATCAGTTCCCATGGGCAGTAGGCCCATTCAGTGTGAAATGTTGAGGAACATTGGGGTAAGATATATATAGCCAGTAGTATTAAGATCATTAAATCTCATGGCAAGATCAAATAAGATGATAGCGCAATTGCAAGGTTGTAAATCTCTTCCAGATGGACAGGCCACCAGGAAAAACATTGAAATTAATGTAAGAGAAATATTGGTGTATGGGAGATTAACATACTTGGAAGTCCCTCTAATCAATTATGTGAGATGTTTACTATTATGTAACTGTGGCATTTTCCATGAACGTCATACATATTTGTAAATTATAATTTTGAATAATATTTTAGAATGTTTATTATGGGCAACTGATGCAAATATTGGCAATTTTAAATAGACCATATATATATGTATATATTGTCTACTGGCGGTCGCCAGTAGATAGTTATAGTTAGGACCGTGTTTCCATAGGAAATCTCAAAATTCTATTTTGAATAACTTTGGCACCGGTTGACGAATCTTCGCGAAATTTTCAAAACTAATGGGGCGCTCCGCTCAGCTCCTACCCTGAAAGTCTCGGGGTGATTCATCAAGCGGGGGCCGAGAGAAAAGGGGGGTCCCAAAACGCATTTTCCCCATGCATTTTTCCATAGGACCTTTAGTCGAAGGTACAGCCCGAACGGCTGAACAGAATTACTTGAAATTTGGCAGAGAGGTAGTCCTCAGGTCAGGGAAGTGCCAGGTCTTGTGTCAATCTGTTCAGTATTTCCTGGGAAAATCGCATTTAAAAGCATATAAATATCTATACGCGCGCACATGCGCGCACGGTGCCGTGCGCAAGCGAAATTCTGATTGGTTGTTAGATGTCAGTCAACATTCGAATCGGTCGAAATCAGGAAGTGTCGGGGCCGCCATTTTGTCTCTCGCAGTGAAAAGGAAAGGGGGAAAAAAGGTGGAAAACGTGAAAAGGAGGCAGGGAAGAGAGTTCCTGACCCCCTAGCCTTTGTCAGGGGGTCACAGAAGGACCCCCATGGGTAAAATAAACATTTTATCTTTTTTAATAAAAATCGCGGGGTGCGCGAACGGTGCGCGCAAGGTGCGTGAAGCGCACCGTGCGTCCAAAGCGCGCGCACGGTGCGCGATGCGCACCGTGGGCGCACGGTGCGCGCACGGTGAAAAACCTTAAAAAATATATATATATTAATAAATACATAACTTAGCATTTAAAAAACCGTACAAATTCACTTAAAAAACCATAGGTTTTACACACGTTATAGTTAGGAATTAGCATTTAAAAAACCTTGCAAATTCACTTAAAAAACCATAGGTTTCACACAGGTTATAGTTAGGTGGACATTTCACTCGTAAAAAACCAATGAAATTCCCCCGTTATAGTTAGTTCAGATAACTATAACTCGCGTGACCGCCACTCTATCACAAGGATGATGTCATCAGTGATGTCATGAGTGATGCCACTGACCATGTCATGAGTGTAAGTAATATGTGACGTCACGAGCAGTGGATTGCGGGCGCGCAAGTTATAGTTATCTGAACAACTATAACGGGGGAATTTCATTGGTTTTTTACGAGTGAAATGTCCACCTAACTATAACCTGTGTGAAACCTATGGTTTTTTAAGGGAATATATATATATATATTCACTGAAAAAACCATAGGTTTCACACATGTTATAGTTAGCGGAAATTTTACTGATAAAAAACCAATGAAATTGCCCCGTTATAGTTAGTGCTGGCAACTATAACTCACGCGACCGCAATCCTCTGCTGATGCTAATACTGTATTTAGACACTTATTTGCCCATGTCTTCTTCCATACATTTTTAGCTATACATATATTACAAATATTTTTTTTTCATAAAGACACATATGTCATCAGCAGAAGATTGCGGTCGCGTGAGTTATAGTTGCCAGCACTAACTATAACGGGGCAATTTCATTGGTTTTTTATCAGTAAAATTTCCGCTAACTATAACATGTGTGAAACCTATGGTTTTTTCAGTGAATTTGCAAGGTTTTTTAAATGCTAATTCCTAACTATAACGTGTGTGAAACCTATGGTTTTTTCAGTGAATTTGTACGTTTTTTTAAATGCTAAGTGACTTTACGCCATTCGTGGCGTGCGCGCCCACTTAACGCAGTTCGTTCCGTGCGCGCACGGTGCGCTTCGCGCACCGTGCGCGCACAGTGAGCACGCGGTGCGCTTCGCGCACCGCGCACCCACTTTACGCAGTTAGTGCCGTGCCCACGTTACGCTAGATGGGCCATGTACGCACGATGCGCTTCGCGCACCGTGCGCACATGGAGGACATATTATGCGCTTCCTTGTGATAGGTAATCTGTTGAAATTTTTTGGGAAATTTCTGTGCTCTGATAAGCCATGCACAAATGGTGGCCTTCGGCCACCATTTGCACAAGGGGTGGAGAAAGTGTGGATAGTGTTTTTTTTATTTTTATTTTTTTACCGTACGCTTACGGTAAGCGTACGGTAAGCGTACCCCGCGAAATTGCCGAAAAAAAAATAATGCCGTTTTTGCTCTTGGGGGATGTTTGGGGACTCCCTCAACATGACTATGTGAGAGGGAGTTGTCAAAACATCCCCGTAACATGTTTTTGGCCATCATGTTTGATACATAACACTCAGTGCGGTAGACAAAATGGCGGACGCCGCTTCCTGGTTTCTGCCGATTCGAATGTTTACTAAGATCTAAGAGCCAATCAGAATCGCGCTCGCGCACGCCACCGTACGCTTACCGTAAGCGTACGGTAAGCGTACCGTAAGCGGGCTCAGATATATATATTGATTTAAAGGCTATTTTCTCAGAATCTACTGAACAGATTTACACCAAACCTACAAAAGGCACTTCCTTGACCTAGGGACTACCTCTCTGCCAAATTTCTAGTAATTCTGTTCAGCCGTTCGGGCTGTAGCTCGTTCTAAAGGTCCTATGGAAAAATGCATGGGAAAAACGCGTTTTGGGACCCCCCTTTTATCTCAGCCCCCGCTTGACGAATCCCCCCGAGACTTTCAGGGTAGGAGCGGAGCGTAGCGCCCCACCTATTTTGAAAAATTCGCGAGGATTCGTCGACCGGCGCCAAAGTTATTCAAAATAGAATGTTGAGGTTTTCCTATGGAAACGTGGTCCTAACTATAACTACCTACTGGCGACCGCCAGTAGGTAATATATATATATATATATATATATATATATATATATATATATATATATATTATCTACTGGCGGTCGCCAGTAGATAGTTATAGTTAGGACCGTGTTTCCATAGGAAATCCGCAACATTCTATTTGGAATAACTTTGGCGCCGATTGATGAATCCTTGCGAAATTCTCAAAATAGGTGGGGCGCTCCGCTCCTACCCTGAAAGTCTCGGGGGGATTCGTCAAGCGGGGGCTGAGAAAAAGGGGGGGTCCCAAAACGCGTTTTCCCCATGCATTTTTCCATAGGACCTTTAGTCCGAGCTACAGCCCGAACGGCTGAACAGAATTACTTGAAATTTGGCAGAGAGGTAGCCCTCAGGTCAGGGATGTGCCTTTTGAAGGTCTCGTGTAAATCTGTTCAGTATTTCCTGAGAAAATAGCATTTAAATCAATATATATATCTATGGGCGCGCTCCGAGCGCGTACCATAAGCTTACCGTACGCGCACGCTGCCGTGCGTGAGCGCGATTCTGATTGGTTGTTAGATCTCAGTAAACATTCGAATCGGTCGAAACCAGGAAGTGTCGGCCGCCATTTTGTCTCTCGCAGTCTGAGGGGGTGAAAAACAAAGGTGGATAACGTGAAAAGGGGGCAGGCTGGACAGTTCCTGACCCCCTAGCCTTTGTCAGGGGGTCCCAGAAGGACCCCCAAGGGCAAAAATTAATTTTAATTTTTTTTCAAAAAATCGCCGAATGCGCGTAGCGTATGCGCACGGCGTAAACGGAAAAATTCCGCGAACTTCGCATAATTACGCGTACCGTGCGCGCACGGCAAAACATTTTTTTCAAAAAGGAAAGCTTAAAAAAAATAAAAAAAATTGTGAGGTAAGGTTGGCTCTTAAAAGAGCCGTTGGGTTAATACAGGGATGGAGGAAAGAAAGAATGGGAATATTATGAGCGTCTACAAACGTGCTGGTCTATCTTATTGTTAATAAGGGAAACACTGGTCTCCCCAAAAACAATAAGACCACAACACGTTGTACACCTCATTGCAACCCTCCCAAATCGAGGGTTAATGTCCAGAGGAGCAGAAGAAGGTGATGCTCCCACCTCAGAGGAAGGGCTCAGCTGAGCTGCCGATGATGTACTCGGCTGAGCTTCTGAGGTTGGGCTCTGGTGACTTACTGAAGAGTTTTCTCCAGTATGTTGAGCAAAGGTCCTGGGATGTTTATCCCTAAGGTGTCTCATCATAGAGTGATTTCCAAAGGAATACTTCTTCCTTGGATTTCCTCTAGATAAAACACGGTCACAAAGTGTGCAAGTGACCAATGGAGCATTGACCTTTTTCTGCCCCTCTGGAAAAGTAAAATACTCCCATACAAAAGAATTCTTTTGTTTCCTCCTTCTCTGGATGATGGTGGTGCTGCTAGCCTCACTCTCAGAAGAGGTCTGCTGTTCTGCCATTGTATCTCAATGTCAATTCAGCTCCTTCTCCTAGGGGATCTCAAGCAGTAATGAGGGGAATGGGTGTGGTGTGGGAAGTTTCTGGAACTGAAAGTAGTTTCAACCAATGAAAAGTGTTCTTTGTGGATCACATGACCTACCGTGCGCGCTCCGTAAGCTTACGGTACGCGCTCGTAAACAAGTACGCATGCACAAACGTGACGCTTACGGAGCGCTTACGGAGCGCGTACGTAAGACGCACTCGCGCATGCGCATTACACGCCCCTGCGTAACCGCGATGTTGGTTCTGCGCAACGCGCATGCGTGTACGCGTACGTCACGTACGTATCACGTAAGCGCACTGTACTTATGACGTACGGAGCGCGTAGCGTCAGCTTACGGTACGCGCATCGTATCACGTAACGCACCGTACTTATGACGTACGGAGCGCGTAGCGTCAGCTTACCGTACGCGCACGGAAAAAAATGCATACAAAAAAAAATTAACTATTCCATAATGCAGGATATAGTACATATATTATTTTATACATAGGTTTACCAAAAATCTCAAAAAAAAATTGGCATTTAAAAACCGTACAAATTCACTGAAAAAACCATAGGTTTCACACATGTTATAGTTAGGAATTAGCATTTAAAAAACCTTGCAAATTCACTGAAAAAACCATAGGTTTCACACATGTTATAGTTAGCTGGACATTTCACTCGTAAAAAACCAATGAAATTCCCCCGTTATAGTTAGTGCAGGCAACTATAACTCACGCGACCGCAATCCTCTGTTGATGCTAATACTGTATCTTTAGCTATACATATATTACAAATATTAATTTTTCATAAAGACACATATGTCATCAGTGATGTAATATCTGACATCATCAGCAGAGGATTGCGGTCGCGTGAGTTATAGTTGCCTGCACTAACTATAACGGGAGAATTTCATTGGTTTTTCACGAGTGAAATGTCCTGCTAACTATAACATGTGTGAAACCTATGGTTTTTTCAGTGAATATATATATATATATATATATAGTTTTTTTTATAGTAAAATAAATTAATTACATGTATCTCATTTAACATTATTTCCTATGGCGTTCTAATTTAAGTCCATGCTGCCAAGTGTAACTTACTCAAAAGTGTAAGCGTCCTTCCTGAATAGCCTTATGTGTTTGTAGCTCAGCTGGGATGGTCAATTATGGAAATGGGAGGCATGGAAGAGCTCTACAGAGCTGATACAGGGATTCACCATTTTGGAATTTTTAGCGCATAGAACCCTGGGATAGTTTTGTTGACAGAAAGTTTGCACTCAGGAGAGGAAGTGCATCACATCGCTGCAAAACTGAGAGCAGGAAGCCTGGGAATTTGATTAAGACTTGTTAGATTTCACCACTAGTGACTGACTTGATCATCCTTTGTGATGCCTTGGTTCATTCGCTCTAAGGATGACATCTGCCCAGATCTGACCAAAGAAACATTTCACTAATTGCTGAACTGAAATCCTGCCTGCCTGCCTGCCTGCCTGCCTGCCTGCCTGCCTGCCTGCCTGCCTGCCTGCCTGCCTGCCTGCCTGCCTGCCTGCCTGCCCGCCCGCCTGCCTGCCTGCCTGCCTGCCTGCCTGCCTGCCTGCCTGCCCGCCTGCCTGCCTGCCTGCCAGAGTAATTATATAGTTCTCTCTAGAATTTCTGCTTTTAGCATTTTGATTACTTGAGACAGGAAGGCGACCAAAAGGTCAAACTTCACCATTTGTTTTTACAGCAAGCTCTGCATCTGTTTTTACAATATTAGTTTTACGAAAGTAAGGAAAATATTTATCATGCTGACTTTTTCTATCCTGTTTGTATTAAAAGCCTTCTTGCTTGTGAATAAAGAACACCTGTTCAACCCTCAGCCCTCTGATAATAGATGTTTGCAGTGCACAAGACAGGGTTTGTTTGCTGTAACTGTCGGTGGTTCAAAACAGCCTCCTGCTTCCAGGCTGCAGGTGCCATACATCGACTTCTCTCTTTCTTTTGTGTTGGTATTTGCCCTTGAGTTACATGCCCATTTTGCAGTATTTCAAAGGTAGAACAAAGCGCCTGTGTCTTATACACATTGGCCTCACGGTGCTACTATTTTGCTTCAATAAAAACATCAACTAATTTAATGAGTTCAAAATACAAATTTGATGCTCTTCCAAAATCGGATGAATTTTTCAATTTGTTTTACAACTACATACTCAATTCTAAAATCGATACAGCTGCTATTTTATATTCGAGATATCGTCTATAGAAACTTCTACGTTGCCAAAAAAACATAACATTAATTGTCCACTCGATTTTTTCTCTCACAAAAATGATACAATATTTGTTGCCTGTTCAAGCTGGGTTTCAGGCCTGAAATAATCGCTTTGTAATTAAAAGATATTTTTTGTTGATATTTCTTTTAAATGAGCATTCCTAGGCTACTCAAAAATGTATTTCCATAATTTAGGGGCATATCATCAAGGCCAGGCGCTAAAATTATCGCCGCTTTAGCGTCTGTTTCCGGACGGAAAGCGGCGATAATGTTATCACCTTATCAGTAAGGTTGCGCTATCGCGTGAATCCTTGCCTTATCGCCCTTTCTCCCAACGCCCATCTTCGCATCTCTAATGAGATGCAAAGTGGGCGTTCCACCCCAAGATAACAGGAGAAATGTCACTAAGCGACATTTCTCCTATTATCTAGCCACACACTAACCTGCAGAGCGACAAGAAAAGTAGCGATAACCTCGGTTATCGCTACTTCCCTTATGCCTGCTTTTCAACTGACTTAGCCATGATATGCTATGGAAGGTGGATATCATGGCTAAGTCTGCCTTGCTCTATCAGCAAGCTTTCGCCAAACGTTGTGCGATTATCACTGAATTTCCAGCGCTAATCGCACAGTTGGCAGCTTGCGCGTTGAATTTTATCGCTTTGGAGATAAGCGTTGCTGATAGCACGCTATCGCCACGATAAAATTCAGTGTTGGCTGGCGATAATTATCCTCGCGCTAAGAGCGCTGAGCGATTATTATCGCCTGGCCTTGATGATATGCCCCTTATTTCTTTAAATGCCACAAACTACATTTTTGATCATTTTCCCGAGAGAATTGGAAATAGGGAAATTACCATGATGCCCCCAGAGTAACCCAAAACTGTGCTATTAATCCGTGTGCCTCAAAAGTGACATAACGTAAATACAGCAGAACTGCAAACCCTCTCTTTAATGCACATATGACAGACGCTCTTTATAGGAAAGCCGAGTGGGAAGGTCAGGCAGAAACTAATGCAACACCTATCTGGAACAGTAAGGTAAACCTCGGCTACCTTTTTTCCTGATTAGGGAACGCATTTATAAAAAGCACAGAGAATATTGGTTAGCAGATAAAGAGTGTTATTGTTAATATGTGTTGGGAAGACAACATTATTTACATGGTTTCTATGGGACTATCATACTATGCCTGGCTACACAATTCCAGGAATTACTACTGTGAAGCCAGGGTCATGCCTATGCCAAGGTGTGCACCATCACCTCAAGCATCTTCAAACTGTGTTATGAATTATCACAATAATGCATGGGCCAGCATGGATGCCTCGGATATGTCAAGATTTACTACCATTGTGCAATGGCTAACTATAATACAGCAAGAATTACCAATGTCCCACCAGAACCATCATTGTGGCATAAATGCCCATATATGGCAGGCATTATCACCATAGTGCTAATGGCAACATTGCTTTAATGGCACCATTGTAACACCCAATGCTGGTGGTGATGGTAATGGTTTTGGTGACAATAACAATGGTGATGGTGGTGGCAGTGCCGGCAGGTGCGGCTCCTCCGCTAAGGCGGAGGGGCATCGCCCCACTGCCTTAAAGCAGTGCAAAGTAAAAATAAAATGATAATAATGGAACGTCTGTTATTATCATTTTGTTTTTAGTATTTTTACTTTGCATGTTCTCCACCCAGGCTCCAATACAGCCTGGGTGGAGAATATGTCCCGCCATCCAGTCCCTCTATGAGCACTAAACAACTGCTCAGACGAATTACAACACTGCTGTAAGGCAGCACTGTGATTGGTCAGGGGATTCTGGGAGGCTATGTGTTTCCTGGTTCCTGCGGGAGGGGAGGCAGCAGTTGACGATGGAGATGGCGAAGATCCAGTAAGTTTGGTTTTCTTTTGTATTTGTTTTCCTTACCCCCCCCCCCCGCTTTCCCCCACCCCCCTCTCCACAGTTCCCTACCAGCCGCCACTTAGTGCTGGTAGTAGTGTTATATGTAGTGTTAATGGTAATGATGGAGCATAGGTGCTGGTGGTGGGAATGGCGGTTCTGCTAATGAGAGTACTTTGTAATGGTGGTGGTGATGATAATGGTAATAGTAATGGTGGTGGTGGTGGTGGTGGCAGAGCTGGTGACAGTGTTAGTTGTAGTGTTAGTGGTAATGAGGATGCATAGGTGGTGGTGGTAATGGTGGTTGTGCTAATGTTGGTATTAGTAATCGTGGTGGTGGTGATGATAAAGGTAATGGTGGTAACGGTGGTGGTGGTGGTATTTAGGCACTAAATTGCTGAAGTCTCAAACGGTTATGAATTAGCACAGTATGACTTGATGAAATTTCATTCATGTGTTAGAGTCTTCACAGATCCTCACAGCAATAACAGCTCTTGCTGTACCCTGACCTCCTTGTAAGCGCTTCATTGCTGCTCTCTGATGCTCCTCTACCGATATTGCTCACAGCGATCCCAGTGTCTGCTCTATGATACCCTCTTATTAACCTGGCATCCAACATTCCCATTATTAAATCGTTTTTGAGTTGCATTTTCAATGATATAACAATATAACGATACAATGAAGAAGGTATACATCAATCGATATCAATTAGTCCATCTAAGGTGTTCCTGTTCAAACATGAGATGTAATACAGTGCCATTATGACATGTATAATGTAACATATTTTACATATCTCATGTATTTAAGGAACGTTTTCCAAATAGGGTCCTTATGCATATGTCTCCATAGGAGAATTCTTCATCTGATCTTCACAGTTTCCAACTATAAGACCATATATCTTTTAAGTGCTTTATAGCATGCCAAAGGACATGCATGTGAGATACGGGAGATGGGGAGTGTATGATGGTATGTTTTCTATGTATAGATAACTACTTATGTAGTAAAGGAGGGGGAGGCCAGTGTGGAGGGGAGGGAAGAGGGGATGGAATCAAAGTAAAAGCTAGTGAACTATTTTGTACTTTCAATTTTGCAACAATCATACTAATATCATTCCATTTTATGCTGGATTCAAAATTCACTGTGTGCACTTTAATAATGCTCACTAAGTCTACAGCAAAACCTGGTCCATGTCCTGCTTTCCAGGTTACGTTCAGCAGTACACTTGTAGCTGGATACCCCTTCAAAGAAGTTTGCCCAGGTCTAGTCAAATTCGGTTAGTTGGTCCTGTATTCTGTATATCGCTTTTATGCTTGCCCCAACTTTAAGCATTGCTGTTAGCCACTAATTGTGTATGTGTTTTGTTTGAGAGCACCAGTGTCTTCTAAGGATTGGCTGTTGTTAATGCTGTTGTTATCCAGTGCAGAAATGTCAATGTAGTATGAAAAGTCATGTAATATTATTATTCATAGGTGATTTATCAATCTGTATCTTTGCCTCCCTAAGCTCACTCCAAATGTTGTTCTAGTAATGTGTCAGTACTGAGCAAAGTCATAAGACATGTAGCAGGTCACATTCTGGTTGGTTGCAGCACCAGCAGAGAGAGTGTGGTAGTAATTTTGCCTTATGTACTCTGTATGGTATCCAATACCAGTGGTACTTTTTTGAAATAATTGAATTTCCACATGGATGCTCACGAGCCATATGTTCCTAAGATGTCTGCCTAGTCGCCCTTTTAAACTTGTTGTATCAAGGGGTTTCTGTGATCATATTCGTAAGATTTCTCTGGTTAATTCGGAGAAGCAGAGCAAGGCTATCTTTCCATATAGCCCTGATACAAGTCTCTGGTGTTCTCTCAATTATGGATGTAATTATGAAGTGGTGAACCTTGAGGTTTATGTGGGGTTTTACCCAAAATTGATTTAATTAAGTTACCTAATTGATTGTATTTTCGCTTTTGTGCCTCATCTAGCCTGTAGTTTTCCCTGAGAGAGTTAAATGATGCTAGGTGCTTTTGTTTGATTGGTTGACCGATGTTTGTGATGTCTTTGGTTACAGCAGCTTCCCAGTGCTGAACCTTATCCCATATGTGGATCAATGTATAGCACCATAGTGTTCAATTCCAGGCAGACATTGACTCACCTTCAATTGGTTATGCTCTGAGATCCATGTTAGCATGGTTGACTGGATGATCCGATTATGTGGTGACAGTAGCGGTCCGTGGAGGGAGTGACGGTGGGGCAGTGAGGCGGGGCGGGGGAGGGGCAGGGTGGGGAAATGTAAACACCGGAATATGGATGAACGAAAGGTAAGTACACATTTAAATAAATAAAACAAATTCCTTTGCGCGCGCTGCATCGCAAAATGCGACGCAGCGTGCGCAACGAAATTCGTTTTACTTATTTAAATGTGTATTTACCTCCGTTCATCCATATTCCGGTGTTTACATTTCCCCACCCTGCCCCTCCCCCGCCCCGCCTCACTGCCCCACCGTCACTCCCTCCACGGACCGCTACTGTGTGGTGAAGATGTTGGTGATTTATATCTATACAAATAGGCAAGGACATCCTCATCCTGATGGGCCAAGAAGTATGATTCCATTTGGAGCAGTCTGATTTCTCCTGATATTTTGTTAGTGTATAGTTTCTCACCCTTCACTTGTAGTCTGGACTTGCCCCATATGAACTTTAAAATGTCAGAATCTATTCCTTCTAAATTGCTTAGTGGAACCCTTCCAAGCTAATGTAAGAGTCATTAGTTGGGAAGGGTTCCACTTTTGTAGATCTCTGGCAGCCATTTCTCGCACTATTGGGCTCTGAGTTTAGGGAACTCACCTGCCCGAGGTACCTTCGCCTGCTGCGCCTATCGGCCCCCTCCGAGGGGGAGCCCCAGGATAGAAGTAAGCCTGTCTCGTACTGGCCTCTTACTTGGTGGACGAGGGTCGGGGTGGGGGGAGGGATGGGAGGGTAGATTAAGTTTCCTTTTTCAGCCACTTGTACATGTGAGTCTGTTGGCTCCCTTATCTATTTGCATTTCATTGTTGGTTTACCTGACCAGCGTTGGAGAACATATGTGTATCACACTGTTGGCCTTTGTTTACAAAATGCAAACAAAAAGATTTAAACCTAAATTGCTTTTGGGATATGTATGGGGCAGTATAATAAAGAGGTAAGTAAATCTGGCTGCTACAACCATCCTAACCAACTGCACCCGGCCCCACATTGGGTCGGTCACTCTGACCATCATATGAAATCTCCTTTGTCTTGGCTATTAGAGGTTCTAGAATGTCTTTTTATCATAGTGTGCATATCCCAATTTGCAAAAAAACCGAACTCCTTAATATTAGACTGTTTCCATTGGATGTGATGTTGCACAATGCTTGCTCTGTCATTCATCGGTGTCATTGGGAGAGCTTCATTCCTCCCACAGTTCACTTTATATTGAGTAATTTGAGAGAAATCTGCTATGAATGAGCAGGGTGTGTAGTGACGTTTCTAGATTGATAATAGTTAATAGGATGTCATCTGTAGCTTTGCTTCTCCTTCCTTTGTGGTTATACATTAGATAATGGTGCATTGTTTTATTGCTTCCACTAGGGGATCCACAGGATATACAGATGGTAGGGGGATTTACAGACCCCTGCTTGGTACCTCCTAGACAGGGCCAGCTCTAGAGCAGTGCGACGGGTGCAGCCGCACGTTGCGCTGACCTCAGGGATGGGTGCTGTGTTTAAAAATAACACAGGTTTAAAAAGCAACGGCTGCTGAATTTCCCGCATGCCCAGCGGTTTTCAGGCCATAATAAAAATATCAAGATAACTCTGGTGATTAATGCTCTTGCTGGAAAGAGTTTGGAGTTTTGTCTAATGGCAGCTTCCATCACAACAAAATAGGGCGGATGGTTAATATGCCTGCGGCAAAGAACGTATACCACGCAAATCACTAAACTCCATTTCATGTGGCTAGCTCAGTGGGTTACTGCTTTTGTCACAGAGATCCTTTTTTATGTGCAATTCATAAGTTGCAACCCTAATATAGCACAGTGAGCTGTGAACTCTCATCATAGAGCTGCAATCAAATTGTATAGTATAAGTTAAAAAACAGTTTTTTTCCCCAGTCTTTCGTTATCCAAATGTTGCTAAAAATAGTTAATTTGGGTAGAAATAAGTTCTTATTAGTAAAGACAATCACTGTGTTACTTTTTAAATCATGAGTTTGTGCTTCTCCAGACCAAACAATAAAATATACTGTCTACTAGTATTGGGGATGTGTGACTCCTACACCTTGTAATCCTTGTTGTTTTACATAGCACTTCCTACAGACTGATTTACACACATACAATTCATTGGCTCTGAATAATGTAAGTGCAATTAAAAGTGTCCAAACACTACACTGGTATGAATAGCGCTATAAAACAAAGGATATGTATGTTAGAGAGGGGCTATGGAGAAATGAGGGGCATTGGTGGAGAGTGGTAGTGAGGGAATTTGTGGAGATGGAGGTTTTAGGGGTTCGCCAACAAAGATTGTCACAATGAGTGCCGCAAGCGCTAAAGCCGACCCTGACCCAAGAAATCATAGAAGTGGTCAAAAGAAACCCACCGCGGTTGACCTGGGCTGTGACATCAGTATTCAACCATTTAAACTGAGATAAAACTAGGACTGTGGCCTGCTCTTTCCAGAGTCATGCATAAGTACCACCATTCTACCCTGTCAATGGCTTATACTGAGTCTTATGAGAGAGATATGGCACCCGTTCCCATGATTCTGGATTGCCACAGCAAATGACACAGTAACCTCATATGATAACTACAAGATCTGCCCAGAATGAAACCTGACTGTGTTGGATATTTCAGAGTATTAATGACCCATTTCGATCTTGTGGCCAGTTTATTTGCAATTGAAAAATTGTTCAGAAGCTAGAACAGTATAGGGAATTTTTATACCTTGTTTTGGGAGGACTGTGATAGGAGCCTTATTTGGATATAGTAGCAGTGTGTTTGCCATTTAATTGTCTGCGTACATATGATAAAGGGCGTCTATCAATAGTTTTCCCCTATTTTCTAGACTTCTGAGGGGAATCCATCTTTGCTGTATGGTAGGTTGTGATAGGGTTGTTTGTGATTTCTTAGAAAAATGAGTTCATGGAATACCATTACTGAGAAACCTTCTCCTTAAAGCGTTTAATGGAAATGTTCTAAGAGTGGCATTTAACTTTTTATAGAAACCAATTCATAGAATGTCTTTTTGGTCAAAATTGGCTTCTGAATGCTTATTTTTTAAGTGTAAACGCGATGGTTGCAGGTCTTACTTTCAGAAACAGTTTTGTCTGAGATATTTATTTCAGTGCTTTACTTCAGGAGACATTATTTCATATTTATATATTTTACATTGTCAAAACAATTACTTTGGATGCTTTTCATTTACTGACCCATCACCACCCATAAACACCATTCATCACTGACCCCTGACAACTCCTAAACACCATCAATTAGTGACCCCCTAAAACCCCTCACCACTCCTAAACTACACTTATCCCTGAAGCCTAAAAGTCATTTTATTAAAACTCCCTTAGTAGCTCCCTGTCTTCTGTCAATATGTTTTCCACCACAAAATTGCTTTTTGATATGTACATATCACAAATTGCCAACCGGTAGCATGTTACTGAACCACAAATTGTGTTTAGCGATTCGGTATTTGGAAGGGGCGTGACTAGGGCATGCTTTCCAAACACAAAATTGCAATGCTTTGTATGAATGTTTTGCGACTTATTTACAGTCGCAAACCTTTATTTTTTACCGACCCCTAAAGCATGGACACCTTCCCATTTGTGAATGTTGAAACAAGCTTTTCTTAAGAGAAGGCAGTGGTTTGGACCACTGCCTACCCTTAAAAAATGAAACTTAAAGGTTTCATTTCATTTTTTGAAACACATTCTATTTTCCTTCAAGAAAAATCGGCTGCATTTAAAAAAACAAAAGGGTTGTTTTATTAAAAAGTCATCACAGACATGGTGCTCTGCTAACCCCAGCAGACCAGCATCCCTGTGATGGCTGCAAATACCACAATGGGTGGAAATTGCGACCGACCTCATTAATATTCATGAGTTAGATCTATTTGAGCCACCATTAGGAAGCGCTATCTGAAGTTTGTAATTTCTCTTACATTAGGAATTGCAAATTCCAAATTGCGGCTCGGTAAAAATCACAATTTGGAAATCGCAATTCCTATTTTTTACACATGTGACCCATAGCATCAAACCAGCATGCCGTTAAAAAGGATGAAAAATCTAATATCTGGTGGAACAAGAAAGGAGTAAGGAAAGAGGCGCAGGGGTAAAAGGGGATATTGAAACTGGAGAAAGAGGGGATGTCTATGACAGCCCATACCAGAGCCATATAATTAACCCTGGGCGTAGTACTACGCTATGCTCGCAGAGCGTGCGTAGTTTGCGCTACTACGCGAATTGCATGTAGCACAGTGCAAAAACGCGTAGCGGGCATTTTAATGCTTGCTCGCGGTCCTCAACGTCAAGTTGGCGACCACGAGCAAGCAAAATCAACATCCCCGCGAGACTTTTTCCTCGTTCGCCATCAGCAACATCAAGTTGCCGATCGCGAACGTGGAAAATAAACCTCCTGGTGAGATTCTCAATGTGGGGAGGTCATGTTTCTCATTGCGGGTGGTTGCGTATGCTCGCGACCGCTCGCGATGAGAGACTACCAGTCCGCGTTGAGAAAGCTGCCGCTCGAGTACAAATCTACTCGAGCGGCAGAAAACGACCGCTTGCACTGTGCAAGATGCCGTTTGCAATGATTGCACAGTGCGGACAAGCATCCGGCACTGTGCAGTCAGTGCGAACAGCATTTCCCTACCGCACTACGCAGTTCGCGTAGCTACTCGTAGCGTGCGTAGTGCGAAGTGCACTTCGCATACCTACGCGTAGCGCTACTAAACTATGCCCAGGGTTACATATAATTAAAGACTAGGTGGCCCTAGAAACTTTTTAGCAAGAAAGAAAGGAGAAACAGCGCTCAGCCACAATGGTCAACCGGGGTGAGTTGTGTGAATGTCGAGAACTATTTCTTATGCTCTAAGGAAGTGCAGTCTGAATCAAGCAATTTGTGAGGTTCAAGGGATCACTGTGGCAGAGCACATTTTATAGAAGCAGGGAAAGATGAACTCTAAAATGTTAAAGACTATACATTTAATACAGATCTGATCCTTTCATCTAACTCATCTACATCACCAGGCAATAACATACATGCATCTGAGAATCAAGCAAGTGCGTGATGTAAAGAATTACTTTCATCAAGTCCCAAGTCCCAATGATTTATTTTCACTCCCTGCAAGCCAATGTGTCCAAGCAACAATTAGAGACACCCCATGTGAGGCATAGCACTCCCCACATCCAGGAAAGACCCAAAACGAGTGCACCATAAGCTTGACCTGCAGCTAAACCTGATAGTTCTCAACAAGTCTACTATGGGTAGGTATTACAATAGGCAAACTCATTTTGCCAACTCCATAGCAAATTCAATATCAAATCTTGATATTTTCCTAAAGAATATTGACCAGCTCCAGTAGCAAAAGAGGCATCAGTTAGATTATGACTAAGGGCCTAATATAGAATTTGGCAAATGTTTTTTTTTTTTTAATTCTTCTTATTGAGAGTTCATAAAAACAGAATAAATGATATAAAACACACTTGTATAGAATTAATACGGTACTAGGCATGTAGGTACAAAAACATTTTCCAATTTCATCAATTCGGAGCTTGATTATAAAGTGCAACGTGTAAAAACACAAAAACAAGTTACCACAATTCAGGTCTTAATTGTAAAGTGCAATGTGCAATTGTAAAGCGCAAAATGCATAATGGGAACCAGTCTAGCAGACTATTAGTTAAGATAATATAGTTAAAATTGAATGCTGTCAGAAAATACAATAGAAAAGACTAAGACACACTCCAAAATTTCTCATATTTCTTAAGTGCCCCTGATCTCAATGCGTATTTTCTTTCCCTGCCCTGAATTCGTAGTAATTTTGCCTTCCAAGACTGAAAAGTTGGTATTTGATCGGTTTTCCAGGACTGCAGAATAAGGGATTTGGCTATTAAAGAGGCTATGAAAAGGGACTCGTCATATGGAGTGTGGTTCACAGAGCAGCCTAGTACAGGAATTAAGTAATCAAATATTATAATGGCTTTGAGCTCTAAAGAGAGGTATTTTTCAATTTCCTTCCAAAATGGCTGGATATTAGGGCATTCCCAGACAATATGTTTCCAGTTCCCTTTCTCCTCACACCGGAAACATTTATCAGCAACTAGGGGGAAGATGCTATGGAGATAGGAGGGAGTTCTATAAATCAACCATTTATTGTAAAATTGCATGCGTCTAAAATTCGCGCCACGAAAAATTGTTTTATTAAATTTATTTATCTTATCCCATACAAGCTTGTTGATTTCAATATTTTCCCTCTTTTTCCACCTCTCAATGATCCTACTGGAGAATATCTGCCCTTTGTCCTCTTTTAATAATTTAATCCAGATACTCATCTTTTTTGAATTTTATTATTCAAAGCTGTCGAGATACTTTCTTTGTGGTATAGATTTCCTATATCCAACTCTCTAAGCCTTGAATTAAACATACGGAAAGACCAATTCAAGGTGGAATAAGAATGATGTACCTGCCTGGAGATTTCATCCCATGACTTCCACCTATTTCCGGTGAGGAAGTCTTCAATCTTCACAAAGCCATTTTCTTTCCAGAGATTTAATATTTTACTATCCATACCTCCCTCTTCTCCAAAGTTAAAGTTGTTCAAATCCGTTGTGTTACTTATTCCAGGAATAGAGTAAAATTTTAAAAACTGAGTTTTCTGTTTGAAAATCCACTGAAGGAACTTGTAACGAACTTTCTTTGGGTCTTTTGTGATTCTAATCGGATCAATTATTTTTACTTCTGACAGCATCTTCTTCATAAAAAAATTGTCTGCCACGTTAGTGTCTGAAAAAAAAAACCTAAAACTGTGGTGTGCAAAGGATGCAAAATAATATTCTCTAATATTTGGAAGGGACAACCCTCCTTGTGCAAAAGGAAGGTATAAAGTTTCGCGTGCAAGCCTAGGAGATTTTTTATCCCAGAGAAAGGAGGAGATCAGGGCGTCAACTTTATTAAAAAAGGAAACCTGGATTGCGCAAGGTGCGGCGTCGAAAAAAAAATTAAATAGAGGTAAAACCGACATTCGTATTAATGCTGCTCGTCCCATTAAGGTCAGGGGTAATAAATTCCAGCGATCTAAAAGAGACCCAACCTTTTTTAACAGAGGTGAAAAGTTCAATAAAAACAGATCTTCCAAATTATCCGATATAAATATTCCCAAATATCTCTTTGGGGTTGGGTGTATATTTGCCTGAATTCTGGTATTAAAGTGTCTACAGTGCAGTTTACTAAAATAATTTCCGTCTTGTTAACATTAATTTTATAACCCCCTAGTTTTTGGAAATCCGAGAATATTTTTAAAATTTTCAATTGACTAGAGGGTTTAGAGTCTAAAAAAAGGGCAATGTCATCGGTGTATAGTTTTATATTAGTCATGCCAACTACTGGGACTGTGTCGGTCCGTATTTTCCTAATCGCAATCGCCAAAGGTTCGATAAATAACGCGAATAAAATTGGCGACAGGGGGCAACCTTGTCGCGTGCCTCTAGTGACCAGACATGTCCCAATATGAGAATTATTGATGATAATCTGTGCCCTAGAATCCATATATAGGTGTTTTAAAAGAATGATAAAAGCCTCCGGGAAATTAAAGCTGTGCAAAATAGCAAAAAGGCAGTCCCATGACACTAGATCGAAGGCCTTCTCTGCGTCTAAAAGCCAGATTTGAGCCTTCACTTTCTTAGTTTTAAAAAAATCTAGTGCCTCCAATACAAACTTCGTGTTTGAATGGAGATGCCTACCTGCAATAAAACCACACTGATCGTTAGCTACCAAACATCCCACTATTTTATTCAATCGGTTTGCTAAAAGTTTTGTAAAAATGTTATAATCTGTATTTAGGAGGCTTATGGGTCTATATGAATTTATATTCTCCTTGTCCTTTCCTTTTTTTAAAATGCTAACCACCACAGCTGAATGGAAAGAGTCTGGCGGGGAGCCTCCTTGGAGTAGGTCATTTAGTAGAAGTAAAAATTCGGTATGTAGGGTTCCTCCAAATTTTTAAAAAAATTAAATCGGAAGACCGTCATCACCGTTAGCCTTACCGTTGGGGAGGGAACTAATCACCTCGTCTAATTCTAACAGAGAGAAGTCCTGTGTGAGGCATTTCTTGCCCCCATCATCTAATTTCGGTATTATCAATTGCTCTAAGAACTCCCCAATGGAAACAGATGAGGCCCCTTCGGTCGCTTGATATATTCCCTCATAGTGTTTTAAAAACAACTCGCCAATAGAAGCTGTGGTCTTAGCATTCAGTTTAGTAATAGGGTTAATTAAATGATCTATTCTGTTATGAGCCTCTTTTTCTTTGGCTTGCCAGGCCAAGAGCTTTCCTGTGTATTCGCTCTCCTCATAGATCTTCTGGGCATAAAGATTACTGTTAGTTTCACCTAGAACATAATAAAAATCCCTCATCCTGCTCTTAGCCTCGTGAAGTTTTTGCCCAGAGTACATTGATCTGACCCTGTAGTGTTCTTGGGTTGCCTCCGTGAGATCAGTTTGAAGTTTTATTTTCTCCTCCTTTCTTGCTTTCTGCTTTGGTATTTCTTTAGATGTTATTAACCCGCGAAGTGTAGCCTTGAATGCGTCCCAAATCGTGTTTAATGAGGCAGTATCTCTATTCTGTGTAAAAAACTGCTCGATAAATTCTTCAATATCTGTACACCATTTAGGATCGAGGAGGTTGAGATTATTAAAAAAACATCTTCTAGTAGGGCTTATTTCTTGTAATCCCAACTTTACCTCCATGCAGACTGCCGCATGATCGGAGAAAGCATTAAACAGATTTACATAATTATATAGGTCTAAACCATGAGAGGTTAAAAAAAAATCTAATCTGGATGTAGAGTTATATTTTGCTGAATGGCATGAATATTCTCGTTTAGAAGGATTGGAGAATCGCCAATGATCCATGATATCAAGGTCTAATTTACAAGTTAGGATAGCCAAAGCAGTTTGGGTTTTATTTTGCCGGCGGTCTTTTTTGGAGGAGTCCAATGAAGGATTCTGGAGAAAATTAAAGTCTCCCCCCCATATGATTAACCCCTTCGACGCGCATGACGGAGCGGTTCCGTCAAGCACGTCGGTTGCGCTGTGCGCTTGACGGAACCGCTCCGTCATGGCCCCGCCCGCGCACAGAACCTGCGGCGCGGAAATCCGCGCCGCGGTGAAGGGGTTAACCCAGGGAGCCCTGTTATGGCGTTCTTCAACTGTAAAAATGGTAAGGAGTTATCTAAAATTGGTGCATACATTGTAGCAAGAATTATATCTATATTGTTTAGTTTACCGTGTGCAATTGCCCATCTACCTTTGTGGTCTATAACTGTACCAGCCAGAGTAAAACCTACGTGTTTTCCTATTAATATACATACTCCTCTCTGAGCCAGCCCAGCTGATGAGGATATCCTTTGGCCAGCCCAGTTCTTCAGAATTTTATCTGAGTCAACCTGATCTCTATAATGGGTCTCTTGTAAATAGATAATATCCGGGTTTAGATTTTCTAAGCCAACATTCAGTAGCGTTTTTTTTCCGAACATTATTAAGACCATTTGTATTAAAAGAAACAAACTTCAACATATTATAAATTCTTTCAGAGGAGAATGATGGAATATGCGAAAAGGCAGCCGTAACAGATAAATATGGCTAAGGGAATTTTAAACCTCAGCCTGCGTAGATGAGCAATTAAGCAACATACATCAAATAGATAATCATACAAGAACTACCACAAATACACTTTTTGTGCGATTAAGCAGATAAGAAGTATAGTTGTATAGTAATAAAAATAAGCAGTGTAGTTATATGAAAGCAGCAAAAACCTCCCTTTGAGCAAATAAGCAAATAAATAGCACGGTTGTGCAATAATTTGCAGATGAGCAGCAGATAACCTCTCACTGTGCAAATAGGCAAAATAGCAGTGCAGATATATAATAGCAGCAGAAATCTCTCTTTGTGCAAAATAGGCAAATAAACAGTGCAGATATATAATAGCAGCAAAAATCTTTCTTTGTGCAAAATAGGCAAGCCAGCAGTGCGATCATTTAATAGCAGCAAAACCCTCTCTTTGTGCGAATAGGCAAACCATAACGAACATATCAGTCCAGATGATGAAATAGATGACCTTATCCGTGCCATATCTGTGTTGAAGTTAGAAGTAGAACCTAAGATTCTTCAATATATGAACTCTCTATTTTTCCCCTGCAACACCCCCTTCACCTCCCCTCACACCCCCCCCTCCCCCTAGAGCGGATGGTACCCCCCCCGTGTCCCACTTCCGTCCTTCTCTCGAATTTCTTCTTTTTGGATGCCATGTCATTGCATCCTTATGTGCTTCCTGTCCCCGTCGTGCGCCCGCCAGTTAAATAATATGAAAATTAGCTTTGAACTATGCACCTAAACCTTCAAGGAATACCTGAGCTTCGTGTAAGTTTGTGAAGATAAAAAACTTCCCTTTGGCCAGTACTTTAAGTTTTGATTGCTGCACGATCATAGCTTGGGCTCCCTTGCTTTTAAAAGAGTCAATCAATTTAACAAAGTCCCTGCGTCTGTGAGCTGAGGCTGCCGACATATCTGAAAAAATCCGAAAATTTTTCGCGCCATCAGCGTTAAATAATTTCTTAGAGTATGCAGTATTTAACATCTTCTCCTTTACCCTAAAATCAGAGAAATTAAGCATAATTGTACGCGGATATTTCAGATTATTTGGTTTAAACGCCGGGGCTCTGTGCGCTCTTGTGATCGTTAAATCTCCTTGGAGCTCAGGTATAGTTTTTTTCAAAAGAGACTCTGACCACTTGACTACATCCTTATCTTCCAATCCCTATGGTATGCCTACCAAGCGTAAATTAGACCTCCTATTATAATTTTCAAGGTCCTGCATTTTTTCCGCTATTTGGATTCTCTCTCTGTTGGCCACCAAAAGATCTTTCTGTATTGCCGATAGAGAGTCCTCTAAGGATGAAATCCGCGTTTCAGCTTCGATGACCCTTAAGGGGAGATTCCCAAAACTTTCCTCCATTTTTGCGAGCCTACTGTGCAGCTGAGAGATTTCCTGAGCCTGGGAATTTTTAAAATCCCTTAGTTCCTGAAGGATAGTTCCGAGCAGAATTTCAATGGAGTTCGCTTTTGTAGCATTCGGGAGTGAAAACAACACGTCCTCTTGAGAGACCTGAGAAGCCTGTGGGCTTAACTCTTGGCTTGGAGCTTTTGTAATGTGGGTGTAACGAGGACTTGTAAGCAGCTGAGCCGGAGGGTGAGAAAGGACCTGGGACAGTGCAGCATGGGAAGAAATTCTATCTTCTGAAGTTGGTACTGTAGGAGTTATTTCTTCAAAACCTTCTTCGAAGTCTTCAAGGCCTTCTTGGCCAGGCGGCATCCTCTGCACTGCCCCTGCTAGCTCAGGTGTTATGAGGCTGGATGAAACCCTTCTGCCATTAGAGACACCTCGCTCCGGCTTGCCGCTTCTCCCCTCTTGATTCATCTCCTCTCGTAACGGAGTGCTCGAAAGTTGCCCCTGTTGGAGAAAGGGTTTGGAGAAAAGAGGATATTGCTTAGGGGTTGGCTGACTTCCAGTCTCCTTAGCTGGGGGTAGATTATTAACCACAATATCCACCCAGCCTGTCTTCGTTCCTTTGTTCTTCCCATCCATCTCGCCTCTCGCGACTTTCTCACCTTTCGCACTTTTGGCAGTGTCTACTAGGCTCAATTCTGTTGAATGTTCAGACAAAGACAGCATATCTCCACCTTCGCCCCTCTTAATCTCCTCCTCGACGACGTAATCGTTGTCTTCATCTTCTTCGTCACTTTGCTCTCTCAAAGCATTATATTTGTTTTTCCCGGCATGTAACTCAGCAGTCTTTTGTTTCAGGGCATTTTTTTGTTGCGTTTTCCTTTTATTTCTCCTCCCTCCATTAACCGCCGGAGGAGTCTTAATCGTCAGCAACTCCCTCACCAATTCCAGCTTGGCCTGCTTGCCCTTTGACTTTGACGCCATTGCTGTATGGAAATTATCTAGCGCAGTAGCGCAGTAGAGGTAAGCGGAAACACAGTTTAACGTGGGGCGTGGAGGGCAGGGAGGACAAGGAGCAGATGTAGTAATATAACCTGAGAGAGTTCCTATACTTCCCTGCCTCTCATCGCCTCCTCGGTCTTCCTAAATGCGCCACTAGGGTTACCATACAATGCTTGCTTGCTGTACTGAGAATGATCCACAAGGAGCAGACGAATGGTGAAATAGTGGAAAATTAAACGGGTGGCAAGCGGTAATGGCAAGAATTATTTCTGAGATTCAGTAAACAGCCTGAATACCTCATTAGGTGTACTGGCGCAAAACAGGTATGGAGGACAGAGCTGGATGTCAGCCAAACGCCAAACGCTGAGTGCTGGCCACGAGCAGGTGGGGAGAAGGGCAGGCGAGCAGGTGAGCAGGCAGATGGGCATAAGCAGGTGAATGGGCATAAGCAAAAAAAAAAGGCAAAGCAAAGCCCTGTAATCCTGTGGGCCTGTAGCCCTGTAGTCCTGTGGACCTGTGTACCTCAGCACTGCACACATAGTCTCTCAGTCCCTGTAGCGGTCCTGCATTCAAATTCCACGATAGGAGATGGTAGGAGACAACTGTAGAGGACGGATCATGCTTGTAGTTTTTTCCCGCTTGGCAGCAGCAGCGTAGAACATTTTGGCCGCGTTTTCGGCGTTTTCGGCATCTCAATCGCTCCGCTCCAGCTCCGGCATTATTTCGTGGGCGGGGCCGACCAGGACAGGAAGCACAACGGCGGTGTGCGTGGGCTCACGTCAGCCGTTCATCGTTCATCGATGCTCTAAGGAAGTGCAGTCTGAATCAAGCAATTTGTGAGGTTCAAGGGATCACTGTGGCAGAGCACATATTATAGAAGCAGGGAAAGATAAACTCTAAAATGTTAAAGACTATACATTTAATACAGATCTGATCCTTTCATCTAACTCATCTACATCACCAGGCAATAACATACATGCATCTGAGAATCAAGCAAGTGAGTGATGTAAAGAATTACTTTCATCAAGTCCCAAGTCCCAATGATTTATTTTCACTCCCTGCAAGCCAATGTGTCCAAGCAACAATTAGAGACATCCCATGTGAGGCATAGCACTCCCCACATCCAGGAAAGACCCAAAACGAGTGCACCATAAGTTTGACCTGCAGCTAAACCTGATAGTTCTCAACAAGTCTACTATGGGTAGGTATTACAATAGGCAAACTCATTTTGCCAACTCCACAGCAAATTCAATATCAAATCTTGATATTTTCCTAAAGAATATTGACCAGCTCCAGTAGCAAAAGAAGCATCAGTTAGATTATGACTAAGGGCCTAATATAGAATTTGGCAAATGTGATGCTATGTAATAAACATGACAGATATCACAGATGCTTTATTATAAATGCCACAGGATGTGATGCACGTGTAAGGTGGCGGACTGGATACTCCTCGTTTGTGACGGAGCATCCCATGCGCCAAACTCTAAATCAGGACCCAAGTCCCCACAACTGCCTGCAATCTCAAAGACTACTTTCAGGTGATGGATCATTAGTAAGCACCAGGTTCACATAGGAACCTTTTGTCTTTCAAAGAAGCAGTCTTGGGTTTGGTTGTATTATTATATAATTTCACTTCAGATAATGCAACAACGATTTTATGTCCAAACAAGTATAAATATATTCACACCACCAGAATTTCAGGATGGTAAGAACTGCCAGTAACTTAAAATAGAAGGACGTCCCCACCAGCTGCTTAATAACTCCATGAGAGTCCAAAGTGCACTGAGTGCTAAATTATTGGGCGATCGCAGATATCAAAACCCATACATTAGATGAGAATTCATACATGTTTTAGCAATTAAGGGAGATTTTATTGAGTGAGGAGACATACTATGATAGATAAGCATCCAAAGCTGTTAAAAAGCTCCTAATATAGAATGTATGTGCTAGAGGGAGAGAGCAGCATGAGCCCCAGTTGCCCCGATATCAAGCCGACACCCACCGTTCTATTTATCTTCCAGTTTTACCCTTCCCTAGTATCAAAGAGAAATCCCACGCTGCGGGTGGATGAGTGAATATTTTGTGATGTGAAGTTGTGCTTCTGAAAGGTGCTGCATTGAGATCACAGGAGACTTAGGGTCTGCTTTAGAGCTGGATTTGGAAATGGAATGGAAAATACTACAAATCCACTGAGCACATTTCCTCCACTGTAAAGTCCACGGGTTGCAGGTTTTGTGACGTGTTTGTTTTGCGGACGTACATTTTGCCACCTGCAGTGCAGCACCTAACTAAACAGCGCAGCAGTTGTAGGGGGCACAATGGACGTGGGCCGGGTGGGGAGGGGAGTCAGAGCACGGGGCATCCCAGTTAAAAGAAAAATCTTCAATCACCACAGGGAAAACAGGGACATCAAGAGTGTGTCCCCACTGTTGAATGTCCACAAATCATTGATCACATGGTGAAGGAAGGTCTCAAAGTGGATTACCCTAAATCAGCTACTTAAGTCAATCTTAAACTACAGTGCAAACTTCAACTCTTTTCTTTCATGCAGAATTACTACTCTGGAGAATGTAGTTTAAGTTTGATGCTTAATCAATCTTCGGCCTGTTTCAAGGAGCAAAGAAAACGCCTCCTCATTAGGAAATGGACTGTGATGACAAATGTGTTTATCTCTTACCACAGCTTACTCTGCCAGGTGGTGGTGATTTTGATTACATTTGGCTCGACTTGTATTTTAAATGGAGATCTATAGGAGGTGTGCTAAATGTGTGCCAACTGATTGGGTCATTTTTCATTCAGAGAGAAAATGATGCCCTTGTAGCCTGGCTATTTCCAGAGAATACCCTCTGTGCATGTATTTATTTCACCAGAGTTTGCTACAGTGTAATGCATCATTCAAGGAAATGCTGCGACATAGCTGGAAAATGCAAATTTAAATTCAGAAAGCAATGCCACTAATGCAGAATATTATATAATGAATTTGCGTTTGCAATAAAAGAGTGCTAAAAATATACTCGGAAATAAAGCTTTAAGATTGAAAATAAAAACTGCGACCTTGTTATTATAAAGCAAATGCTATGTTGTGCAGTAAAATTAGATACAGTTTGCGAAGTCCAGGCTTGACATGCAACATAAATAACCATAAGTAATCATATTATCAAATTTATATCACAGTGTAATAGAGTAGTATGAACATATTATACACTCAAAGAGAGTTTAGTTGATTTTCCAATAACTAAGTTAAATTTAACAGTCTTTGCATTAGTGATCACTATTTAGCAACGAAATAAAAGGATTCAGCATGTTTTGTCACATGATGCTCTACTATAAGGAGTTAGAATGATTTTCTAGGGTTCACTGACACAACATCGATGTCACAAATATCTCTGTAAAAAATATTGATGAAAAAACATAGACTACAAAAATATCGACTCCCTATACTTCAACAGGTAAGTACAAAAATATTGACAAAAAATATTGATGTAAAAAATATAGATGAACTAAATATCGATATATTCCCCGAGCTACGCGTGTTTACACATGGGCATGTGGGAAGAGCAAGTCTTCAAAGTTGATTTTAGTGAGGTCATGTCTAACAACATCATTACATGGCTTCGCTATATAGATGACCTTTTTGTGGTTTGGAGTGGGTCAAGAGCAGCTGCCTTAGACTTTATTCAGGCCATCAATGTCAACCGACTCAATTTGCAGTTTACAGCCCAGATCAGCCAAACTCAAGTTAGCTTTCTAGATGTAGGGGTTTTTGTTCTTGAGGCTAAACTACACACTAAGCTGTTCCGCAAAGCAACTGCGGGCAATACTGTGCTGCATGCTCATAGCCATCATCCGGAACATCTCATACGTAGCATCCCCTACGGGGAGATGCTGCGTATTAGACGCATTTGCAGCACTGATGCGCACTGTATTTCAGCCCAGGAACATAGCAAACTGAGGTTCCTAGCAAGGGGTTATTCCCCGGCAGTGATTGACAAGGCTATGGCTCGAACTAGGTCTATGACCAGAGACCTAACCCTAAATACCATAAATACCAATTCTAATTCTGATGAGGCCTCTAGTTTGGTATCTACTCAAGATGATACACCGAGACTGATTTTAACTTATAGTCGCCAACATCACAACTTGCGTAAAATCTTCAAGAAAAATTGGTCGCTCATTTGCCATGACCCTGTAATAGGTAGCAATGTTCCAAATGCCCCTGCCTTAACTTTTCGGAAGGCTCGGTCCATGAGCAATATGCTGGTAAAGAGCAGTCCTGAATTAAGCAGTAACACAAGCAATTGGCTACAAGCCAGCAAAGGATTCATTAAATGTTCCTCTTGCAAGGCTTGCACGTTGGGCAGGAGCATGACTACTTATTCTTCTCTGTTTTCCAACACACCCTGTAAGATTACTAAAAAACTTACATGCAGGACAGACTTTGTAGTTTATGTGCTGGAGTGTACATGTGGCCTGCAATATATTGGCAGCACCAAATTGCAGGCACACAAACGTATACTCCAGCACATGAGGGCTATTACCAATCATGACGTATCCTATCCTGTAGCAAGACACTTTGGTGACAAACATAACAGCAACCTTGAACATCTCAGCTACTTTGTCATCGATTCGGTGCCTCCACTTAGACGTGGTGGGGATCGGGAAGCTATCCTCAGAAAACTGGAGACGCGGTACATTTTGGAGCTAGATTCCAAGGTACCTAACGGGTTAAACGCCAGTGAGGACTTCTTTACATGGCTCTAGATCCAACCTATACTCCATATTTGCCCTGTATTTGTAATCCGCATAGCATGAAATAGCACTTGTTCCGAGTAAGAGTTCGGATCCAATGTAACTGTTGATCACCATCGTTTTTTCCTTTGTTATTTTCTTTTATTTTTCAATTATTGATATCACTCTTTTTTGTTGTCTCTTCCGTTTGCCTCACCAACCACTTAGATGTTGGTTTTAAACCGGCAGCACAAATATTTTCTCAAACGTAGTTAAACTTAAAAGGTCTCAGGCATTTTAATGGTCAACTTCTTTGTTTGTGGGGCAATGTTCAATATGAGTTGCAAAGGATTGAACCAGTCATAAGTAGCAACTCAATTAGGCAGACACAAACCGAGTTACTAATTCAGGTTGGGTTCACGCGCAAACCAAACAATGAGGAAAGGCGTGGTTTTCAGGCGATAAATACCTACGCCTATGGAGTGTAACCACATGGGGTTCCTACATGAGCTATTTAAAATTATTGTAAAAAATATTCATGAAATTATTTCTTAGCTGTAGGTGCTCCTGGGTTTCATGGTGCCCCCCAATCAAGCTCTAATTGATTTAGATATTTTCGTTTATCTTTGTATTTTTTCCGTGGCCTTTTTTAGTTGTTTTTTAGGGATTACAATGTATTTTACATGTATTATAACAAGTTCATGAATGGCATGAAAATTGTTGACATTTGTTTTCAGAAAAACGACGTTAAAATCTGTTTTCTATGTTCATGATTATGATGTCACGTTATCTTGCACTTGCACTTTAAAAATTCAGGCTTCTATCGTTAGCGTCATGTGATCAAGGCCTCCAGTAGGTCGAAACGCGTCATGGCGGCGGTGCAAGTTATGGATTAAATAAAAAACTAAGAGCACCTACTTCTGGGTCCGTGTTCGTCTCTGGCGTGTGTATGCAGCGCAACCTGTGAGGCGATTCCTTGTGGCATATATATATATATATATATCTTCTCACACGTACAGTCCGGCGCAATCCTTCCCAAGTAGATCAAAGGAATCACACAGGAGCCGTGGCCTCTATTTCAGTGCAGATTTATTGCAGACACAAACGTCCTACGCGTTTCGGAGTGGAACACTCCTTCGTCATATATATATATATACATATATATATAGATAGATAGATAATATATATACCAAATGAAAGTGCTCGAAAAGCAAAGGAGCCACACACGTCGTGGAGTCTGTCCTTTTATTGGGCAGGCAGCAGATTACAACAGTATCATCTCAGCTTTGCACATCCTCGCAAATTTCGCCATACGCGTTTCAGGTGAATACCCTTGGTCACTGGCTCAGCATATATATTTATATATAAAATCAAATAATATATATTAAATATATTACAATTTTAAATTAATTTAAACAAAATAAAATAAATTAAATATACATTTTAACAAAATATTTCAAATAAACTTGATTAAAAAGATAAATACACAAACATAATAATGTACACATATATCTATATATATATATATATATATTTACTTTAAAACAATTAATAAATTATTATTTTTAATTGGTTTAAAATGATATACAAATTTAAAATATATATATTGATAATTTAAAATAGAAGAAAAAACATTCTATATTAAATTAAAACATTAAACTATTAAAAAATATGTAAACTTAAATTTCCCAATACACTCAGTGCAACAGTAGAGAAAGTGTTGGATAGCGGAGAGGTAAAAATTATTATTCCCACTCCAATAAATACAACAGTAGGGAAAGTGTTTGATAGCGAAAGACTAAAAATTACTATTCCAACTCCAATGAATGCAACAGTAGGGTAAGTGTTGGATAGCGGAGGGATTCAAATTACTTTTCCAACTCCAGTCAGTGCAACAGTCGGGAAAGTGTTGGAAAGCAGAGGGGTAAAATTTACTATTCCCACTCCAGTGAGTGCAACAGTAGTGAAAGTGTCGGATAGCGGAGGGCTAAAAATTACTATTTTCACTCCAGTGAGTGCAACAGTAGGGAAAGTGTTGGATAGCGGAGGGGTAAAAATTACTATTGCCACTCCAGTGAGTTTAACAGTTGAGAAACTGTTGGATAGCAGGTGGGTAAAAATTACTATTCCCACTCCAATAAGTGCAACAGTAGGGAAAGTGTTGGATAGCGTAGAGGTAAAAATTACTATTCCCACTCCAGGGAGTGCAACAGTAGAGAAAGCGTTGGTTTGCGAAGGGGTAAAATTTACTATTCCCACTCTAACAAGTGCAACAGTAGTGAAAGTGTTGGATAGCGGAGGGAGAAAATGTACTATTCACACTCCAGTCAGTTCAAAAATAAAAACAAAACAAATATTTAAAAATCAAAAAAAGATTATGAAAATAAATAAATACAAAAATATATAAACATTTAAAAATTAAAATACCAACATATTGAACAAAAAAATATTATAATAATAATTACATATAACAAATACCTACAACTATGATATAAAATAAAATATTTTATACTAGAAAATATTTGGGAAAAAAATAATTGTTACATCAATGTACTAATTTTATTCCCTACCCCATAACACCACACAAATCACAACACACTTCTAATTCTGTTAAAAAAATGTACTTCCATAATCAACATAATTAATTATCAATTAATATTAGGAATAAAAAAACAATTAAAAATTAATTAACTACCCACACTTTATCCCTAAAATCCCCACAACACATACCTAAATTAAACTATAAGGTAATAAATTACACAATGAAAACTTATTTTAAAATTAAAAACTATTACTATTAACAACGAATTATAAAGTAATTAAAATGTATTTCATACCCACCCTTTACCCCTTTAAAAGTAAAAACAACAAACACAAAAAAAAAATTACCCAAAATAAATATCAAATAATTAACATTGATTAACAACTATATATTAATTAATTAAACACAAATTACTTTCCACCCATTACACCTACAAACACCACAACACACACCTAAAATTAATTACGCAATTGCCGTAATTAATTCTTAATTGCATTCATTAATATCAATTAACAAATAATTAATTAAAACAAAATTACTTCCCACCCTTTATCCCTATAAACCCCAAAACACACGCCTAAAATTAATTACACAATTACCATAATTCATTATCAATTAATTAATTAATATTATTTACCAACCAATTATTAATTCATCAATTATTTTAAAACATCCCATCCTTTAATGCTATAAATACAAAAACACACACCTAAAGTTCATTACACAATTACCATAATTCATTACTAATTAATTAATATTAATTAACAACCAATTATTAATTAATAATACATTACTTTACACATTTCACAGTTTAACATCTCAATTAAATAAATATGAATAAATAAAAAGTACTCAATTAATTCAATATAACTAAAGTACTTCCCACCCTATTCCCATATAAACCCACAACCATCTACAGAACTAAAAAACGCAAAATTCAAGTAAATCAAAATTACTGCTAAAAATGTAACATATATTAAAAAATATAAACAATTCTTACACAAAAAAACATACATCACATACATTTAAAATATATACTAAAATACATAACATTAATTAAAACATCGATATTTGTAACAACTATATTTTTGCAAACAACATTAAACACTTCGATAGTTTTAAAATCGATATTACTTACCTTAAGTCAATATTCTTGACCACGATATTCTTGCTGTTGATATTTCTAACTCACGATATTTATGAATCGATATTTCTGCCAGTCGATATTAAGAACTCGCTATTATATCTGCACACCTTTTCTAGTCTAACATATTTCTCCCGAACCTACTGCTAGCATGACCAGTTGCTAAAAATATGGATTAAAAGTTATAATGATTAAGAAATAACATAAAGCAAGAAAATATTTTGGTGAGTGAGAGGGAATTATCAGTAGGCAGCATAGAAGGGAGGTCTGGGCTCCTGGACCTCTTTGCAATAATGTCTTATTTTCACCATGAGAAATGAATTATCATTAACTATCCATGTGTCTTATTTTTAGGGTTCACATATATTTCATATATTTGCATTGGACACGTGTGCTCACAGACCTCATTGTCTGTGCTTTTTGGTAGTGTATTATTAACAATGAGTCTCATGTACTGAACCTGTCTGTTGTTGCAAAATCACAGCCTCTGTGACTGTAAAAAATGAATGAATTTGCAATTTACAAAGGACACACTGCGAGTCAGAGATTACTTGCTGGCACAAATGTGCTATGAAACTGATTGCAAATCAGTAGAAGGAGTTTTGTGAAAGGGAGGAGCTCCTTCTGAGTAGCAATGGTATGTATCATAGGTTTGCAATACAACCGAGGTGTCCAGAAGTACTTTGATTGATGGAGTGAGGCCTCTGTCCTTGAAGAGAGCCTGCTCCCTAGTCTCAAAAGCTTAGGTTAGACCAATTTGGATGCCATGTGGAACTGTTGGGACAGCTATTGGTTGATCCAGGGGTACCTATCAATTACATCTGAGAGTTTCCTTTACAGAATCTGTAATAAAGGTTTGGAGGCTAAGGAAAACAGAAGGCTTCAGCTTGATCTGAGGGAGTACAAGAAGATTTGTCCTGACCTTTGTGTGAATATCTGCCTTTCTTTAGACTTGGTGCCAGGCCTAAGATAGGCACCTGGCAAATTCTCATAGCCTCTGGAGCTGCTGTTCTGCAACCTGGTCTACCTTTGATGAAATCAACTTGAGAAAGATGTGACTTCTTGCATAGGGTATCATATATATATATATATATATATATATATATATATATATATATATATATATAATATATATATATATATATATAAATATATATGCAAAAAAAGAAGTAGAGAACTCTGGGTAGTTCTCAAGTTTAGGTGGAAAGCAGCCCCTGTATAGAGCACTCTCAACACCAGCGACACTCTAGATCTGCTCACCTCAAATGTCTGCTTTTCTATCAAAGTTTTTAAGCATAGGATTAGCACAGTGCTATCCACGCCGAGATAGAATTGGACAAAGTCTTTTGCCATTTTTACAGCAAAGTCTTTAAGCATAGGACTAACACAGGGCTGTCCTTGCCAAGCTGTAAAATGACAAAAGCCATTTATCACTCCAGGCACAGTATTACAGCTTTGAATTGGTAAAATACCAATCAAGCCAACCTGAAATGATTAAAAGCAACCCCTGACACAGTGTTTCGCTCTAATTAGAGCTCTTCAGAGTGGTATAGCTTTGTCCAGACACAAGGGCGCACCCAGTATAAGTCAAAAGAATACCCTTTCAGGCATAGAGTGACGAATAAATTATGCAAAAAAAGAAGTAGAGAACTCTGGGTAGTTCTCAAGTTTAGGTGGAAAGCAGCCCCTGTATAGAGCACTCTCAACACCAGCGACACTCTAGATCTGCTCACCTCAAATGTCTGCTTTTCTATCAAAGTTTTTAAGCATAGGATTAGCACAGTGCTATCCACGCCGAGATAGAATTGGACAAAGTCTTTTGCCATTTTTACAGCAAAGTCTTTAAGCATAGGACTAACACAGGGCTGTCCTTGCCGAGCTGTAAAATGACAAAAGCCATTTATCACTCCAGGCACAGTATTACAGCTTTGAATTGGTAAAATACCAATCAAGCCAACCTGAAATGATTAAAAGCAACCCCTGACACAGTGTTTCGCTCTAATTAGAGCTCTTCAGAGTGGTATAGCTTTGTCCAGACACAAGGGCGCACCCAGTATAAGTCAAAAGAATACCCTTTCAGGCATAGAGTGACGAATAAATTATGCAAAAAAAGAAGTAGAGAACTCTGGGTAGTTCTCAAGTTTAGGTGGAAAGCAGCCCCTGTATAGAGCACTCTCAACACCAGCGACACTCTAGATCTGCTCACCTCAAATGTCTGCTTTTCTATCAAAGTTTTTAAGCATAGGATTAGCACAGTGCTATCCACGCCGAGATAGAATTGGACAAAGTCTTTTGCCATTTTTACAGCAAAGTCTTTAAGCATAGGACTAACACAGGGCTGTCCTTGCCGAGCTGTAAAATGACAAAAGCCATTTATCACTCCAGGCACAGTATTACAGCTTTGAATTGGTAAAATACCAATCAAGCCAACCTGAAATGATTAAAAGCAACCACTGACACAGTGTTTCGCTCTAATTAGAGCTCTTCAGAGTGGTATAGCTTTGTCCAGACACAAGGGCGCACCCAGTATAAGTCAAAAGAATACCCTTTCAGGCATAGAGTGACGAATAAATTATGCAAAAAAAGAAGTAGAGAACTCTGGGTAGTTCTCAAGTTTAGGTGGAAAGCAGCCCCTGTATAGAGCACTCTCAACACCAGCGACACTCTAGATCTGCTCACCTCAAATGTCTGCTTTTCTATCAAAGTTTTTAAGCATAGGATTAGCACAGTGCTATCCACGCCGAGATAGAATTGGACAAAGTCTTTTGCCATTTTTACAGCAAAGTCTTTAAGCATAGGACTAACACAGGGCTGTCCTTGCCGAGCTGTAAAATGACAAAAGCCATTTATCACTCCAGGCACAGTATTACAGCTTTGAATTGGTAAAATACCAATCAAGCCAACCTGAAATGATTAAAAGCAACCCCTGACACAGTGTTTCGCTCTAATTAGAGCTCTTCAGAGTGGTATAGCTTTGTCCAGACACAAGGGCGCACCCAGTATAAGTCAAAAGAATACCCTTTCAGGCATAGAGTGACGAATAAATTATGCAAAAAAAGAAGCAGAGAACTCTGGGTAGTTCTCAAGTTTAGGTGGAAAGCAGCCCCTGTATAGAGCACTCTCAACACCAGCGACACTCTAGATCTGCTCACCTCAAATGTCTGCTTTTCTATCAAAGTTTTTAAGCATAGGATTAGCACAGTGCTATCCACGCCGAGATAGAATTGGACAAACTCTTTTGCCATTTTTACAGCAAAGTCTTTAAGCATAGGACTAACACAGGGCTGTCCTTGCCGAGCTGTAAAATGACAAAAGCCATTTATCACTCCAGGCACAGTATTACAGCTTTGAATTGGTAAAATACCAATCAAGCCAACCTGAAATGATTAAAAGCAACCCCTGACACAGTGTTTCGCTCTAATTAGAGCTCTTCAGAGTGGTATAGCTTTGTCCAGACACAAGGGCGCACCCAGTATAAGTCAAAAGAATACCCTTTCAGTCATAGAGTGACGAATAAATTATGCAAAAAAAGAAGTAGAGAACTCTGGGTAGTTCTCAAGTTTAGGTGGAAAGCAGCCCCTGTATAGAGCACTCTCAACACCAGCGACACTCTAGATCTGCTCACCTCAAATGTCTGCTTTTCTATCAAAGTTTTTAAGCATAGGATTAGCACAGTGCTATCCACGCCGAGATAGAATTGGACAAAGTCTTTTGCCATTTTTACAGCAAAGTCTTTAAGCATAGGACTAACACAGGGCTGTCCTTGCCGAGCTGTAAAATGACAAAAGCCATTTATCACTCCAGGCACAGTATTACAGCTTTGAATTGGTAAAATACCAATCAAGCCAACCTGAAATGATTAAAAGCAACCCCTGACACAGTGTTTCGCTCTAATTAGAGCTCTTCAGAGTGGTATAGCTTTGTCCAGACACAAGGGCGCACCCAGTATAAGTCAAAAGAATACCCTTTCAGGCATAGAGTGACGAATAAATTATGCAAAAAAAGAAGTAGAGAACTCTGGGTAGTTCTCAAGTTTAGGTGGAAAGCAGCCCCTGTATAGAGCACTCTCAACACCAGCGACACTCTAGATCTGCTCACCTCAAATGTCTGCTTTTCTATCAAAGTTTTTAAGCATAGGATTAGCACAGTGCTATCCACGCCGAGATAGAATTGGACAAAGTCTTTTGCCATTTTTACAGCAAAGTCTTTAAGCATAGGACTAACACAGGGCTGTCCTTGCCGAGCTGTAAAATGACAAAAGCCATTTATCACTCCAGGCACAGTATTACAGCTTTGAATTGGTAAAATACCAATCAAGCCAACCTGAAATGATTAAAAGCAACCCCTGACACAGTGTTTCGCTCTAATTAGAGCTCTTCAGAGTGGTATAGCTTTGTCCAGACACAAGGGCGCACCCAGTATAAGTCAAAAGAATACCCTTTCAGGCATAGAGTGACGAATAGATTATGCAAAAAAAGAAGTAGAGAACTCTGGGTAGTTCTCAAGTTTAGGTGGAAAGCAGCCCCTGTATAGAGCACTCTCAACACCAGCGACACTCTAGATCTGCTCACCTCAAATGTCTGCTTTTCTATCAAAGTTTTTAAGCATAGGATTAGCAAAGTGCTATCCACGCCGAGATAGAATTGGACAAAGTCTTTTGCCATTTTTACAGCAAAGTCTTTAAGCATAGGACTAACACAGGGCTGTCCTTGCCGAGCTGTAAAATGACAAAAGCCATTTATCACTCCAGGCACAGTATTACAGCTTTGAATTGGTAAAATACCAATCAAGCCAACCTGACATTTGAGGTGAGCAGATCTAGAGTGTCGCTGGTGTTGAGAGTGCTCTATACAGGGGCTGCTTTCCACCTAAACTTGAGAACTACCCAGAGTTCTCTACTTCTTTTTTTGCATAATTTATTCGTCACTCTATGCCTGAAAGGGTATTCTTTTGACTTATACTGGGTGCGCCCTTGTGTCTGGACAAAGCTATACCACTCTGAAGAGCTCTAATTAGAGCGAAACACTGTGTCAGGGGTTGCTTTTAATCATTTCAGGTTGGCTTGATTGGTATTTTACCAATTCAAAGCTGTAATACTGTGCCTGGAGTGATAAATGGCTTTTGTCATTTTACAGCTCGGCAAGGACAGCCCTGTGTTAGTCCTATGCTTAAAGACTTTGCTGTAAAAATGGCAAAAGACTTTGTCCAATTCTATCTCGGCGTGGATAGCACTGTGCTAATCCTATGCTTAAAAACTTTGATAGAAAAGCAGACATTTGAGGTGAGCAGATCTAGAGTGTCGCTGGTGTTGAGAGTGCTCTATACAGGGGCTGCTTTCCACCTAAACTTGAGAACTACCCAGAGTTCTCTGCTTCTTTTTTTGCATAATTTATTCGTCACTCTATGCCTGAAAGGGTATTCTTTTGACTTATACTGGGTGCGCCCTTGTGTCTGGACAAAGCTATACCACTCTGAAGAGCTCTAATTAGAGCGAAACACTGTGTCAGGGGTTGCTTTTAATCATTTCAGGTTGGCTTGATTGGTATTTTACCAATTCAAAGCTGTAATACTGTGCCTGGAGTGATAAATGGCTTTTGTCATTTTACAGCTCGGCAAGGACAGCCCTGTGTTAGTCCTATGCTTAAAGACTTTGCTGTAAAAATGGCAAAAGACTTTGTCCAATTCTATCTCGGCGTGGATAGCACTGTGCTAATCCTATGCTTAAAAACTTTGATAGAAAAGCAGACATTTGAGGTGAGCAGATCTAGAGTGTCGCTGGTGTTGAGAGTGCTCTATACAGGGGCTGCTTTCCACCTAAACTTGAGAACTACCCAGAGTTCTCTACTTCTTTTTTTGCATAATTTATTCGTCACTCTATGCCTGAAAGGGTATTCTTTTGACTTATACTGGGTGCGCCCTTGTGTCTGGACAAAGCTATACCACTCTGAAGAGCTCTAATTAGAGCGAAACACTGTGTCAGGGGTTGCTTTTAATCATTTCAGGTTGGCTTGATTGGTATTTTACCAATTCAAAGCTGTAATACTGTGCCTGGAGTGATAAATGGCTTTTGTCATTTTACAGCTCGGCAAGGACAGCCCTGTGTTAGTCCTATGCTTAAAGACTTTGCTGTAAAAATGGCAAAAGACTTTGTCCAATTCTATCTCGGCGTGGATAGCACTGTGCTAATCCTATGCTTAAAAACTTTGATAGAAAAGCAGACATTTGAGGTGAGCAGATCTAGAGTGTCGCTGGTGTTGAGAGTGCTCTATACAGGGGCTGCTTTCCACCTAAACTTGAGAACTACCCAGAGTTCTCTACTTCTTTTTTTGCATAATTTATTCGTCACTCTATGCCTGAAAGGGTATTCTTTTGACTTATACTGGGTGCGCCCTTGTGTCTGGACAAAGCTATACCACTCTGAAGAGCTCTAATTAGAGCGAAACACTGTGTCAGGGGTTGCTTTTAATCATTTCAGGTTGGCTTGATTGGTATTTTACCAATTCAAAGCTGTAATACTGTGCCTGGAGTGATAAATGGCTTTTGTCATTTTACAGCTCGGCAAGGACAGCCCTGTGTTAGTCCTATGCTTAAAGACTTTGCTGTAAAAATGGCAAAAGACTTTGTCCAATTCTATCTCGGCGTGGATAGCACTGTGCTAATCCTATGCTTAAAAACTTTGATAGAAAAGCAGACATTTGAGGTGAGCAGATCTAGAGTGTCGCTGGTGTTGAGAGTGCTCTATACAGGGGCTGCTTTCCACCTAAACTTGAGAACTACCCAGAGTTCTCTGCTTCTTTTTTTGCATAATTTATTCGTCACTCTATGCCTGAAAGGGTATTCTTTTGACTTATACTGGGTGCGCCCTTGTGTCTGGACAAAGCTATACCACTCTGAAGAGCTCTAATTAGAGCGAAACACTGTGTCAGGGGTTGCTTTTAATCATTTCAGGTTGGCTTGATTGGTATTTTACCAATTCAAAGCTGTAATACTGTGCCTGGAGTGATAAATGGCTTTTGTCATTTTACAGCTCGGCAAGGACAGCCCTGTGTTAGTCCTATGCTTAAAGACTTTGCTGTAAAAATGGCAAAAGACTTTGTCCAATTCTATCTCGGCGTGGATAGCACTGTGCTAATCCTATGCTTAAAAACTTTGATAGAAAAGCAGACATTTGAGGTGAGCAGATCTAGAGTGTCGCTGGTGTTGAGAGTGCTCTATACAGGGGCTGCTTTCCACCTAAACTTGAGAACTACCCAGAGTTCTCTACTTCTTTTTTTGCATAATTTATTCGTCACTCTATGCCTGAAAGGGTATTCTTTTGACTTATACTGGGTGCGCCCTTGTGTCTGGACAAAGCTATACCACTCTGAAGAGCTCTAATTAGAGCGAAACACTGTGTCAGGGGTTGCTTTTAATCATTTCAGGTTGGCTTGATTGGTATTTTACCAATTCAAAGCTGTAATACTGTGCCTGGAGTGATAAATGGCTTTTGTCATTTTACAGCTCGGCAAGGACAGCCCTGTGTTAGTCCTATGCTTAAAGACTTTGCTGTAAAAATGGCAAAAGACTTTGTCCAATTCTATCTCGGCGTGGATAGCACTGTGCTAATCCTATGCTTAAAAACTTTGATAGAAAAGCAGACATTTGAGGTGAGCAGATCTAGAGTGTCGCTGGTGTTGAGAGTGCTCTATACAGGGGCTGCTTTCCACCTAAACTTGAGAACTACCCAGAGTTCTCTACTTCTTTTTTTGCATAATTTATTCGTCACTCTATGCCTGAAAGGGTATTCTTTTGACTTATACTGGGTGCGCCCTTGTGTCTGGACAAAGCTATACCACTCTGAAGAGCTCTAATTAGAGCGAAACACTGTGTCAGGGGTTGCTTTTAATCATTTCAGGTTGGCTTGATTGGTATTTTACCAATTCAAAGCTGTAATACTGTGCCTGGAGTGATAAATGGCTTTTGTCATTTTACAGCTCGGCAAGGACAGCCCTGTGTTAGTCCTATGCTTAAAGACTTTGCTGTAAAAATGGCAAAAGACTTTGTCCAATTCTATCTCGGCGTGGATAGCACTGTGCTAATCCTATGCTTAAAAACTTTGATAGAAAAGCAGACATTTGAGGTGAGCAGATCTAGAGTGTCGCTGGTGTTGAGAGTGCTCTATACAGGGGCTGCTTTCCACCTAAACTTGAGAACTACCCAGAGTTCTCTACTTCTTTTTTTGCATAATTTATTCGTCACTCTATGCCTGAAAGGGTATTCTTTTGACTTATACTGGGTGCGCCCTTGTGTCTGGACAAAGCTATACCACTCTGAAGAGCTCTAATTAGAGCGAAACACTGTGTCAGGGGTTGCTTTTAATCATTTCAGGTTGGCTTGATTGGTATTTTACTAATTCAAAGCTGTAATACTGTGCCTGGAGTGATAAATGGCTTTTGTCATTTTACAGCTCGGCAAGGACAGCCCTGTGTTAGTCCTATGCTTAAAGACTTTGCTGTAAAAATGGCAAAAGACTTTGTCCAATTCTATCTCGGCGTGGATAGCACTGTGCTAATCCTATGCTTAAAAACTTTGATAGAAAAGCAGACATTTGAGGTGAGCAGATCTAGAGTGTCGCTGGTGTTGAGAGTGCTCTATACAGGGGCTGCTTTCCACCTAAACTTGAGAACTACCCAGAGTTCTCTACTTCTTTTTTTGCATAATTTATTCGTCACTCTATGCCTGAAAGGGTATTCTTTTGACTTATACTGGGTGCGCCCTTGTGTCTGGACAAAGCTATACCACTCTGAAGAGCTCTAATTAGAGCGAAACACTGTGTCAGGGGTTGCTTTTAATCATTTCAGGTTGGCTTGATTGGTATTTTACCAATTCAAAGCTGTAATACTGTGCCTGGAGTGATAAATGGCTTTTGTCATTTTACAGCTCGGCAAGGACAGCCCTGTGTTAGTCCTATGCTTAAAGACTTTGCTGTAAAAATGGCAAAAGACTTTGTCCAATTCTATCTCGGCGTGGATAGCACTGTGCTAATCCTATGCTTAAAAACTTTGATAGAAAAGCAGACATTTGAGGTGAGCAGATCTAGAGTGTCGCTGGTGTTGAGAGTGCTCTATACAGGGGCTGCTTTCCACCTAAACTTGAGAACTACCCAGAGTTCTCTACTTCTTTTTTTGCATAATTTATTCGTCACTCTATGCCTGAAAGGGTATTCTTTTGACTTATACTGGGTGCGCCCTTGTGTCTGGACAAAGCTATACCACTCTGAAGAGCTCTAATTAGAGCGAAACACTGTGTCAGGGGTTGCTTTTAATCATTTCAGGTTGGCTTGATTGGTATTTTACCAATTCAAAGCTGTAATACTGTGCCTGGAGTGATAAATGGCTTTTGTCATTTTACAGCTCGGCAAGGACAGCCCTGTGTTAGTCCTATGCTTAAAGACTTTGCTGTAAAAATGGCAAAAGACTTTGTCCAATTCTATCTCGGCGTGGATAGCACTGTGCTAATCCTATGCTTAAAAACTTTGATAGAAAAGCAGACATTTGAGGTGAGCAGATCTAGAGTGTCGCTGGTGTTGAGAGTGCTCTATACAGGGGCTGCTTTCCACCTAAACTTGAGAACTACCCAGAGTTCTCTACTTCTTTTTTTGCATAATTTATTCGTCACTCTATGCCTGAAAGGGTATTCTTTTGACTTATACTGGGTGCGCCCTTGTGTCTGGACAAAGCTATACCACTCTGAAGAGCTCTAATTAGAGCGAAACACTGTGTCAGGGGTTGCTTTTAATCATTTCAGGTTGGCTTGATTGGTATTTTACCAATTCAAAGCTGTAATACTGTGCCTGGAGTGATAAATGGCTTTTGTCATTTTACAGCTCGGCAAGGACAGCCCTGTGTTAGTCCTATGCTTAAAGACTTTGCTGTAAAAATGGCAAAAGACTTTGTCCAATTCTATCTCGGCGTGGATAGCACTGTGCTAATCCTATGCTTAAAAACTTTGATAGAAAAGCAGACATTTGAGGTGAGCAGATCTAGAGTGTCGCTGGTGTTGAGAGTGCTCTATACAGGGGCTGCTTTCCACCTAAACTTGAGAACTACCCAGAGTTCTCTACTTCTTTTTTTGCATAATTTATTCGTCACTCTATGCCTGAAAGGGTATTCTTTTGATATAAATATATATATATATATAAATATATATATATATTACCTACTGGCGGTCGCCAGTAGGTAGTTATAGTTAGGACCACGTTTCCATAGGAAATCCGCAACATTCTATTTTGAATAACTTTGGCGCCGGTTGACGAATCCTCGCGAATTTTTCAAAATAGGTGGGGTGCTCCTACCCTGAAAGTCTCGGGGGGATTCGTCAAGCGGGGGCTGAGATAAAAGGGGGGTCCCAAAACGCGTTTTTCCCATGCATTTTTCCATAGGACCTTTAGACACAGCTACAGCCCGAACGGCTGAACAGAATTACTTGAAATTTGGCAGAGAGGTAGTCCTCAGGTCAAGGAAGTGCCTTTTGTAGGTTTGGTGTAAATCTGTTCAGTAGATTCTGAGAAAATAGCCTTTAAATCAATATATATATCTGAGCCAGCTTACGGTGCGCTTACGGTGCGCTTACCGTACGCGTACGGTGGCGTGCGCGAGCGCGATTCTGATTGGCCCTTAGATCTTAGTAAACATTCGAATCGGTCGAAACCAGGAAGCGGCGGCCGCCATTTTCTCTCTCGCACTCTGACAGGGGGTTGAAAAACCAAGTGCAAAAACATGTAAAGGGGCTGTTTACACAGCTCCCAAGCACCTAGCCATGTCGAGGGAGTCCCCAACGATCCCCCAAGTGAAAAAAGGCAATTTTAATTTTTTCGAAAATTTCGCCGATTACGCTTACCGTACGTGCTAAACAAAACATATATTTTACCTGTCACAACGATGCTCATCATATGTCCTCCATGTGCGCACGGTGCGCGAAGTGCATCGTGCGTTCATGGCCCATCTAGCGTAACGTGGGCACGCGGTGCGCAAAGCGCACCGCGTGCTCACTGTGCGCGCACGGTGCGCGAAGCGCACCGCTCGCGCACGGAACGAACTGCGTTAAGTGGGCGCGCACGCCACAAATGGCGTAAAGTAACTTAGCATTTAAAAAAACGTACAAATTCACTGAAAAAACCATAGGTTTCACACACGTTATAGTTAGGAATTAGCATTTAAAAACCTTGCAAATTCACTGAAAAAACCATAGGTTTCACACATGTTATAGTTAGCTGGACATTTTACTGATAAAAAACCAATGAAATTCCCCCGTTATAGTTACTGTAGGCAACTATAACTCACGCGACCGTAATCCTCTGCTGATGACATATGTGTCTTTATGAAAAAAAAATATTTGTAATATATGTATAGCTAAAATTTAATGGAAGAAGACATGGGCAAATAAGTGTCTAAATACAGTATTAGCATCAGCAGAGGATTGCGGTCGCGTGAGTTATAGTTGCCTACAGTAACTATAACAGGGGAATTTCATTGGTTTTTTATCAGTAAAATGTCCAGCTAACTATAACATGTGTGAAACCTATGGTTTTTTCAGTGAATTTGCAAGGTTTTTTAAATGCTAATTCCTAACTATAACGTGTGTGAAACCTATGGTTTTTTCAGTGAATATATATATATATATGTATATATATATATATATATATGTTTATTCCGGGCACAGCCCATAAAACACATCAAGCAATAAAACAACAGAGACACTCATGAATACTTTTGTAAATTATACAAGGTACAATACATCATAATTTCGGTTACCACACTATAAAACATGCTAATAGAAAGTATATCTTGAAACTATTTAGTAATTACTATAAAGGAGCCGATTCCGATCTGGGTCGGAAAGCACTCTGACCGAGTCGGATCCGGAGTGTTTTCCGACCGAGCCGGGCCCCTACAGTCCGACCGAGCGAGTACGATTGCGCATGTATGCTGTCGGACTCGGTTTGGTCGGACTCCCATAGAAGGCAATGGGAGCCAGTTGTACGACGCGTACATGAGCTCCCATTGACTGAATGGGTACGTCTCGAACAAGTGCGCCCCCTACAGTGGGTACACGTCGGTGCCATCTGCTCCGTATATGCCTGTGTTGGGGAGACCCATAGTTCTCTCCCTGTGTGCGAGTCGTACGGCTGCAGGTGTCGGGGGGCCCAACGCGGACCCTCGAAGTCTGACTCCGGGAGCTTTTGCGAGCCGGACACTCCGGCTCGCACAGGCTGTCCGATACATGCATCGTACTGGCTCGGTCATGAATCGCATCCATTGAACACCATGGTTAGCTTACGACCGAGACGTACGGAGCGGTTCGGACCCGGAAACGACTCGGTCGGTGAATTTCATGTAGCTCGCATCATACTGGCTCGCTCGTACAGCTGTACGAGTCAGCTGGAAAACACGCGTACGGCTCGTAGTTTTTCCTGCCGGATCGCGTTCGGTGCCCTTCCGACCCGGATCGGAATCGGCCCCGAAGTGCTAAAATAAGATTCCAGCCGCTTTCCTTATTGACCAAACTGCATGCTAGTTGCTGATATGCCCTAGTGCGATTGAGCAATTGCAATCCATCCCTAGAATGAGCGCTTGTCCTCTAGTGCAGATAGCAATCTGAGAAAAATTAATGTGATTACATAAGGAGACATGCGCACATAGCAATCTAAAAAGAATCATACAAATGTGTATAAAAACAATTAATAATCATTTGTTTTAATCAGTGACTTAAAAAGATAAAAAGATAAAGCGAGGGGGAACGCTAAAGATCCTGCTGGAACTTTTTCTGTCAATTTAACTATCATGTTTCGCAGCTGACTAAGGCCTTCTTCCTGGTTCCAGGGACCATACAAGTACCGTGAGACCGCAAAGGCCAAATATTCTCGAGTGCCATCCTTAAAAAGTCTTGCGGCTTCCCAATGGTGTTTCATTTCCATAAGCGTGCATGCAGCTAGCAACCATTACTTGCACGCATTCCTATATGAAGGACAGGAAAACATAAAATGGGCCTCTAAGTCCTCAATAGTCAAACAATTTGTACAAAATTTGGAATGGGGAGGTACGTTAACCCATTTTGAAGACTGAGTTCTCAAAGGGAGTAACTCGCATCTAAGTTGCACATATAGGCATTTGGACTGGAATGGGTACATTCTGTCCATATATGGTTCAAACCTTGGTGCACACGTATGGTTCAAAAACGTACCTGTTAAGCTACTATCCTGATAGACTTCCCAAGTTTGAAACAGGACTGCCTCCCAATATAACTGTTTCCCTCTTTGTGCATCTCCTTTGACAATCGATTCAGGAGAAGTCCATAATTTGTCCATGCCTATTCTGTGTGATGTTTCTTTGATATTCTTCAGCCATGGGGTACTCTGGTTCTTATCGAGGCCAAGGAGATCTTTTACGCAGTCTCTGTATATTACCAGTACGTGAGTGGACCATAGTCTAACCCAATATAGCAGAGGTTTTAATAAAACAGTTAAATGAATAGGGTTAAGGGCTAGGTCTAATCTCAGTGGTGTAACAAGTGAGCTCAGGGGAAGTTTAAAAAGGGCCTTAATGAACTTATTTTCAATTTTAGCTAAGATCTCTGGTGTGGCATAGCCCCATATCTCTGCTCCATATATCTATGATGTTACCCCTGAGGCACTGTATACGGTAATAACCAGGGACAAAGCTCCTCTCGATGCAGCCCTATATTTCCTCCCTATTCCAGAGGCTTTCTGTTGAAGGGTGGTTTTGCTTTTTTCCAGCTGAGGACCCCATGATTGGTTATCACTTAGCTTTGCCCCTCAATGGTCACATTGCCTCTATATTTTTTATGAGGATTTATCATCATTACTTTGGATTTGGATGGATTTAATTATAGTCCTCTTTCCTCACAAAAGGCAACAAAGGCATTCAATTCAAATTGCAGACCCATGGGTTTTTGCAAGATTAGCAGGGTGTCATCCGAAAACATCAATATTGGAGTGGATGCTCCCGCTAATTTAGGGGATCGTGTTTGCATTCCTTCAGTTTCCTCACTGCACCATTAATGTATAGGCTAAAAAGTGTTGGAGCAAGGAAATACCCTTGTCTAACTCCCTGCTTGATCTCTATCCTGTCCGTCGTGTCCCCTGCGGTGTTCCATCTTACCTTTGCAAATGTATTTGCATGGAGTGCTTTCAATATTCTTAGTAGATGTAAGGGAATACCATACCCATCCAGAAATTCCCATAATGTTTTTTTGGGACCAGGTCGAATGCCGCTCTCAGATCGATGAAAGCGACATTTATATGGTCACGCTTCAAGGTGACATATTTCCAAGTTATCACCTTGAAGCAGAGGACCTGGCCCAGTGTACTGATCTTTGTTCTAAACCCTGATTGCGCCTCTTCGAGAATGTTGTTCTGATGTATCCATTCATTCAGTTTAAACAGGACCTTACTGCAGAATATTTTCTGTGTGTTATCTAGCAAGCTTATAAGTCTATAGTTTGAGGGATTTGTTAGTTTGCCTTTTTTATAGATTGGCATGATATCAGCACCATGCCATGTTGGAGGGATTGGGTTGCCTTTTAAAATGCTATTAAATAGGCCATTCAGGTATGGGGGACCAAATATCTGGTTGGGAGAGGAAGAGATTGCCCGGAATGCCATTCATTCCTGGTGCCTTTCCTTTTTGCGTTAAGTTTACTGCTTTATAAGTTTCCAATAGGGTAAAGGTAAGGAGAACAACAGCTGAGGAAGATTCACTATTCTCATTGGGTGATTGAGTAACTGCATGGCCACAGGCCCCATCTAGGGGATGGCTCTCTACGTCATTTTGTCGCTGTGCACCATCATACAGACCACTAAAATGAGTGACCACAGTGTCAGGTTTTATTACTGGGTCTAGATGGTTAGCATTATAGGGGTTAACTGATATTAATTTCCAAAAACGTTTGTAGTCGCCCTTCTCTAAAGTTTCAGCAATTAATAACCATTGGTCCTCTTCCCATTCTCTTCTGGCTTTAAGTAGAAGGGTTCTATAATTGCACCTGGACTTTCCAGCCTTGAACCCTTTTTAATAGCTCTTAGTGAATGGGTTTTTCCTAGTCAACAAGCTTTATTATACCAGGATGGGGTTTTCCTTTTAAGAGCACCTCTTCTCTCTTCCATCATAAAACACGGCCGTAGAGCATCCATAAGTTCAGAATGTGCGGTTACAAAATTAATATTATGAGCATTTGTGAGATCTATCTGGGATAGTTTGTCCACAAAAATATTACATATGAGTGTCATTCTCTTTACATCCATAAGCAGATCTGCCCATTTAACATATCCTAAATTATTTGTAGAGGTAATTGAGGGTGTAGTAACAACCATTCCCAATTTTACATCTCCAAAAAGGGTCATAGAAAAGGATGCACTTACGGCCTGGTGGTCGCTATTTGATCTAGGGATGACTTGCATATCATGTAAATCTGCCATAGGTCATTATCCACTAGTATATAATCAATTCTTGATGTACTGGGACCTCTTTTAAAAGTAGGACAAGGCGGACAGTCAGATTTAGTGTTACCGTTTGCAATTCTCAGGGCATGATTGATAATGAGTTCTATAATTTGGGCGTCCACTTTAGGTATTTTTGTTGTTTCTTATATTCTCATGAGGAGGATGTTTCCAAGTGGCTACACCAACGGTTTTAGAATGTTTAAAGCTTTCTGATTAAACTGTCCCAGAAGGCCATCTATCATGCTTACAGTAATGGATTCGGCATTTGGGGGTACTGATCTCATATGTATATTTACCAAGGCTGTATATCTGGGACCTGTTCGAGTTCTGACATTGATTTGTTGGGCAAGTAGATCTCTAGAGTTAGTAGGGATCCTTCTTACCACCGGGAACAAGTCCAGACTTATGCAAAAACAACAGTTGATGGACAGAATGCAGAACAATGTCATACATTCACCCCAGTACAGAAATCTGGGCCTAAATCCATCGTTTTTTTGCTCACCATGCCATTCCAGTTTGAACCCGGCCATATGCAAATCAGTCTTGACCCTGTGCCTCATGGGAACAGCCCAGGTGGAACTGCCAAGCCAGGTCCTCCCTGGACTGGAACCAAGCATCCTAGGACCGGTTTCGGGGTTTCACCCCTCTTCAGCCAGGATAGCTTGATTCCAGTGGCATGGAGAGCACGGGACTCACGTCTGAGCATACCCGACCCACTCGGGGTGACAAATGCAAAAACAACAGTAGATGGACAGAAATAACGATAGATTAAACCCAAATCTGTGACTGGGGGTGAATGTTTTGCCAATGCGCAACATTCCGTCCATCATCTTGTGTGTTTTGCTGTTCGCCCTATGTGGGAAGGGTATGCCCAGACGTGGGCCCCGTGCTCACTAAGCCACTGGAGTCAAGCTATCCTGGCTGAAGAGGGGTGAAACCCCGAAACCGGTCCTAGGATGCTTTATTTGCCAATGCGCAACATTCCGTCCATCACCTTGTGGGTTTTACAAGTCCAGACTTAGCCAAATCAAAAGGCAACTGCATTTTTGCGGAAATTCAAGAAACCTGGGCGAAGTATTGGATTAATGGCCTACATATCTTGGACAGATATAATGTGAGTCGACAAACATACCCCACACTGGGTCTAAGAGTTCAGACTTTATTCCCGCAACGTTCCATCATAGCATTTTTAAGCAGTAACCCTCTGACGAACCTTGGATCCTCGTGATGGACTGGGTGGATTCTCCCTGTAGTACCATATGTTCCCCTATATCATTACCAGTGTCAGCTCCCTTAGACCTTATAGAGAAACTTATGACAGCAGATATGTTGGGCTGGATCCCTTCAACTACTTTAGGTTTGGTGGGGGGTACATGGCTGCCATCATTGAGTCAGTCAATATCTGAGGTGTTAGAAAGACTGCAAGGCTCCCTAGAGTTGGACTGCCCTGTACATGAGAACGTTTTTTGTTGCTTTTTAACATGTAAATCTAATGTAGGACAAGGGTGTTTTAGTTTTAGACTTATTTAAATGTCGTTATCTGGTCTGAAACGTAGTTCAAGTGCAAATAGGCCATCTGCTAAGGCCACATCCCTAAAAGCCACTCCTATGTGGTCCCTCTGTTGATTTCTAACAGTAAACCTTTTGACGTTGAGTATGTCCTCCCGTATTATAGATCTGCATCCCCGTTTATGATGTATCCAGTGGATCACCTTGTTTACCAATCCCTCATGCGTTTCAGTGTAGGCCCTCTGGATTTTAGGGACATTAATCACGTAAAGATCAAAAGGTTTACCATTACTATTGACAGGGATTACCTTATTATTTTCACTTATATAGGTTTTATTAGTAACGGTACTGTAGGGTTTAGGGGTCATGTCTGCCTTTACAAGTTGTGTATGCATCGATTCACGCAGAGAGACACAATCATGCCTAGGTGTATTGTCAGCAAACAAGGTTTCACCTCTATTGAGGCTTCGGGGGTAAGTTGTCACAGGTTTACATTGCTCTACATGTGGATTATATGTCCCAATATTAGCCACATTTTCTGCAGTTCGCATAATGTCGTTGCCTCCCAATGGTTTTATTGGTCCCTTAGTCAGAGCAGTTAGAGTGTCCAGTTTATCAGCTAGCAGATTTGCCATCCTTTCCATATTGTCCTTCAGGGATTTAATTGCGTCCCTTAGGGCGTTCAGTTGATCATCCAGACCCACTGTATGCTGAGGTGCATATATCTTTATTGTATGCTTCCCCCTGATTAATTGAGAGCGGTCATTTTCTATATTCTCCACATTTTCCAATACTGTTTATTGGTTGGAACAGTCCACGTTAATAATTGAGCGTTCTTCATTGTTATTTGCAGGGTCTGCTGGTTGCTGGGTAGGATGTCGGGTGTTACATGGACTCAGGCTATTGGGATTTGTGAGTAGGGTGGGCCTAGGTGGATTCTCAAAATAGGAGGCTATGCTTTTCGATGGTTTGGAGCTGTTCCCTGTGCACCTTTTTCCTTTCCTTGACGATTTGACCAATTAGACCCTATTTTAGGAGCTAGCAGGCCCTCAACCTCGTCTATGAGCTCAACAATTTCGCTTTTAGTGCACTTTTCTGCCGCAAGGCGCGGAATTTTCCTTAAGCTGCCAGGACCCATGCTTTTGTCTGATGCCTTTCTTCTTTCCCATAGTTTACGGGATAAAGTAGCTGTTTGGATGAAATAACGAAGTGCTACCACAATATGTCCCAGAGGTGCACAAAGAGCAGTATTTACAGTTGGTGTTGGGGCCGAAGAGCCAAAGGCGGTGGCCCTGCCCTGCCTCTTCCTGTCACTGACGGGCGCAGGATGGGCCTGCCCTTGGCCCGGCTTTGGCTGGGTGTGGGCCGGTCGCGTCCAGCACCGCGGGAGCTGCGCTCTTGAGTTATGTGCCTTCGGGCGCAGTAGTACAGTTACGGTAGTGCCGGGGATTCTGGTCTTGGGAGTCCTCTCCCTTCTCCCCTCTATGGCAACAAAGAGCAAAAAGCCGGTTTCAAGCTTCCTGTGCTGCGGGAGCTGCGCTGTTGATTTATGCTCCTCCAGGTATGGCAATGCAGTGACGGCAGTGCTGAGGATTCTGGTCTTGGGAGTCCTCTCCCTTCTTCCCTCTATAGCAAAAAAGAGCAAAGAGGCAGTTTCAAGCTTCCCCATATACAGGTATTTTTTAATCTCTGCAAAGACCCCCCCCCCCCACTCCTATCTCTCTCGCTTGTTTTAGCCAATACCTACAGTGCTCCCACGTCCCCGTAGGTAGAAGCACGCCCCGTCCCGCAGCGGAACGTGAAGGACCGAATCATGAAGCATGCCACCAAGGGGTAACCCTGGTGGGTGAGGGTTATTTGAAGAAATGTTTCTACCTTCTAGAACTCTTGAAGGGGAATCAAATAAACACCTATGGACAGAGTGACTCTTTGTGTTTTCTGATGCAACTAACTGGAGTACGAGTGCCTCCTACCTCCTCTACCTCCTCTCTTTGATTTTTCCAATGTCCTGTGTTGTAAAACAGCGTTGCTGCAATTTCTAATACAGCCATACCTGATTTGGCAAGATTCTTTGCCCTTCCAATTACCTCTAAATGAGAGTGTATTAATACACATTTCTGGGAGCAGCTGAAATAAAGTTCAGTGTCGACCAATTTTTTTTAAACGTTGAAAGGCATGGTTCTGTTTATTTACGTCACTTGTGAGGTGATTGTGCCTCTTGTGAGTTTTCTTGGCACTGCACCAAAAGAAGAGCTGTGAAAAACCAAGGCTGTATCTTGGACTCCAACAAATCAACAATGGATCTAAGGTGACATGGCAGGGTATTACACTGCTTGAAGGCCACTCCCTAAAAGGCATGCCCGCCTTCCTGCGCCTATTATATCTGAAAATCTAGAGTAATGCTAAGCTTGATGTGAGTAGTACTCTGGTGGGAAAGTGCCTGGTTAGTTGCTTGTTAGAAATCTCAGAAACGTACTGTAGATGAAGCAGTGAGTTAGTCACATGAATGTAAACACAATTTGGCTTCTATGAAAGGGTCAAGTTAAATGGAAATCTAGTGCCGCCCATCAGTGCCTAGATGCAGGATTCTTTATTGTTTGATTTGGCATATTGCGCCATTACTCAGACTTTGGTAGTGCACATTGGCATTGCCTATCCTAGAGCTGATCAATGCTGATATGAGAGACAGGTGCCACTGACTAATGAAACAGAAGGAACATCTCTGTTGAGCTTCAAGTTGGCAGAATGAGGAGTGAGCAAAGAACTATTGCATCAGAGAAATCAGGCGGTCACGCATGATCTCCAGTTTACACACTGCAAACAGGCAGGCTCCAAGTTCACTGGCCCGGAACTTTCCTGCTCTTTAGGCCCTTGCCACCCACCAGCGTGATCTTCATTCTATTAAAGTACAATTTCAGCCAATTATTTCTTATCCCAGTGGTGCTCTCAAATCCAGGGGACCAGTTTAAGTTTCCCATAAAGTTTCTCGATTTTTCTGTTTGAACCTAGTTCAACCACTTACGGAGTCATTCTATGAACTCATAATATGATGACAAAAATGGTGTAAATTTAGTGATAAACAATAAAGGAACAAAAGCAGTGGCACGCATCCTTGTTATTGCCTCTTTCATATGCAACTCAAACAAGAGATGACATCACAGGAAATTATTCAACTTCATCTTGGATTAGGAAGCTCAGACAGAATCCTATAAGACCACCATGTTGCATTTTGCGATACATAAAGCTTGATCACACACCTTTCCACTAACTCATGGCATCAGCTTAGTTTACCAAGAAGAAGCCCAATTTTAACATATTTTGTCCAAGGCAGAACTGCACTGTCCGACCACTGCCCATCTAATTCGGCACTCCATATCAGATGCTGCGGAGCCCTTTGGGTAATCTCGTCTGTGGAAGTACCAGTGCTTTCCTGGAGTGCGGATCCTGTTACGTACCGTTTGAATGCATGGTTAGGGCAATTTCTTCCTTCCAGCCGTTGCATCATCAGATAAGCCCTCATCAAGGATGTGAAAATTGTCACATTTTTTATATCATTATTTCTATTAACACAGGCTACCACCAGGCTAAAAGTTATAAGGGTAAAACAGAGGAGGGTCCTTCATGTGGATCAGAAGAGCTAGAGTGGAATCAAAATGGCCGCTATGGACAGTCAGAAAAGGAGTGAAGACTTGAATGAGGTAAGTGGCCAACTCACTGATTGTCTCTGGGACAGCCGCTTATGCACCGGCTAGATGCCAAAATTAATTGATTGTAGCCCTGAAAAACATTGAGGGAAAAAAAAAGACATCCCTTTGAGCAGAATGGGTTAAATGTGCACAGTTGTCAGAACGGCGCCTGACGTCAGCATAAAATCGCTGAGAATATGTCAGCATTGGAAATGGCTTACATCTTAACTTGATTTGCTTGAAGCCCTAGAGTAATGAGGAGTATCATTGTAAGCAGGTGCGCGGAATTGCTTTATATTACAAATTAATAAAAACCAATAAACTGAAAAATGTCACTGAGGTAAGCGTTCATAAATATATTTGATTAACAATGCGAATGCTGCTCCTTTGTGTCTGGCAACATTTGCAAATTATTTTCTCCCAGCTCTATTGTTGTGATAAGGTCAACATTTCTTATCCCTGATCAATGCAAATCATGTTTGTTTCTGGAAGGCTATTTAAAAATGGCTCAGTTATATCTACATATTTGATTCCTTCCTGGTGGCCGCGTTGTTCTGAAAAGCATACCATGCTAACGAACGCGATCTAATTATTTATGATCAGATTATATGGAACACAAATATATTTACCAAGGTAAGGTAATTCACAAGCAAATTTATTATTTGGCACAAAGTAACTGCTGCACTGGTTTGCATGTGCAAAGTCGTGTGGTGGGGGCTTTAAATGCATTTAAAAAAACCATAATCAAGCGGTAATTCCTGCAGGGCAGAACATTTGCTGGCAGCTCAGAACAGCCTGCCATGCCTGAGTGCTTGAGGCAAAATCAGTGGCCCTTTCAGCCTTCATGCTAATAAAGGTCTCCGAGGTCAGCTCTATTAATGCAAAACTTTGAAAAAAAGAATGAAGTGTGATAGTTATTTATTTTTTAACAAAATGATGAGCTAGATTTGTTTATCTGCTCATTTTCATTTACTGCATTTTTCTGAATGCAAATTTATTCAGTTTTATCAGCAAATAATTGAAAGGAAGAAGATTGAAAATTCATGTTCCTGAAATCCTTGCATTCAATATTGTCACTTGTGTTTTTATTTTAATAAACACTGCTAGCATTGCTCAGAATGTGGCTAATAAGGCCTACACAAGATTCACTGCAATAAAATGCCGGCTTGTGCTGCACTGACCACTAAAAACATACTTAAAAGGCTTTTAACCTGAAAGAAGAAATCTGTGAATGGATGGATGACTACACACAGCAAACAGCTTGCTTGACTGTTCATGATGTTGCTGAACCAGTAGTCGGATCAGCCTGGCTTCAGGCTGATGGGTCTAATCTGGTCATGGTTGATTTAACATGAGTGTGACATTTTTATATGAGGAATAAGCCAATGCAAAACATGACTAAGAACATTTTCCAGATAAGGAATTTAATGGTATTGACATGAAGTTGTGGGTACCATTGCACATATTTAGAGCAGCGGTTCTCAAACTGTGTTCTGCGGCCACCCCTATTCTCAGGGGTTCTGCACACATTTAGAAAACAAAATATTATTGTTGATTTGATAAAGTGCATTTACTTAATACAAATCAAGTTGAAAATGTTCTGTTAATGTGAAGTAATTCAAAATTGAAAGCTAAAAATTAAGTTGGTATCCTTAGCTAGATGAACCTGCGAAGCACATGACAGGAAACAAATTTCAGATTTCGAAATGTATTCATTTTATTTGCACGATTAGTTCTATTCATTGCAAAACAATAATTAAAAGAAAGAAAGATGCAATGAAATACAATAAAAAATTACAAACCTTCAAAAGCATAGTTAAAATACTCAGAAGATGCAAAGTACACACCCAACACAGCTCAACCATGAAAAAAAAAAGAAATGGATAAATTGTCAATTTGGCCAATCGAACAGAGATTGTACTTGGAGAACATGGAAATCGGATGCCGATACAAACATAGTAATTCAAAATAATGAAACAATGATGAGTCCAAAAGTTGTGTCAGTATGATTATAGCTGCACAGCGGGACAGCAAACAGAATCTAGGGGCCGCATTACACATGCAGCACATTTTCCTTCATCGCGCCGGGCGTACCTTTCTAAGGGTACCCGGCGCAATGAAGGAAAATGCGCTGCATTATGGGGAATGCGCTGTTCCCAGGGTAGCTGCAAACTAGTGCTGCCCTGGGGGCAGCGCATTCAAGTGAAAAACGGAGCGGCTGCTTTAAAGCCACTCCATGTTTTCACAGTGCAGGCGGCAACCCGCCTGCACTTTTAAAGGGGATTAGAGATCCTCTGGCAGGCGGATGTAGTCAGTGACTGCACTGGCCTGCAAGGGAATATCTGGGGGGGTCCATGAGCCCCCTTTCCCCCACTCCAGAGGACTGTCATCAGTGGTCTCACTGACAGTGTGCCACCTTTTAGATGGAGCACTGTCATTTCACCTCCTGAGGGCTTCTTTGCCTCCGCGTCCACGTTGGTAAAATGGCGCAGTTGCAGAGGCAAAGGGATTCCTCAATTTGCATAGGGCACGTCCTTATGCAAATGAGGGAACAATGCCTTGAAGAGAGCGCTGGCGCTTTATCTGCGCCAGCGTAATTGCTTTTACAGAAGGGGCCACAGAAGCGTGTGTGACCCCTCTGCAATGCCAAAGTGCCCCGGGGGTGCGCAAAGCGGGCACAAATGCCCATTGCGCCCCTGGGGGACTTTATGTATAGAATCTAGAATGGACGATTGGTGGACTCATTGAAGCAGCACTAGATTTCACCAAACAAAAACATAGCATGCATTAGGAGCAAAACATATAAAATGATATGTTAAAATCTAGCATATTGCTTCATCTTTTAGAAATAAAACTACATTTTAAAAGTTCCAACCTTCTGGATTTCCAAATCTGATTTTCAGATTTTTGATTTGTGAATTGAATAAAATATTTCATAATATGAGTATTTACTTGATGTGTACTTGTTTCTGCATTTCTCTGTATTGTTTTGAAGTTCAGTTTGTGGAAATTGCTTACCTGTTGTGATTCAGTAGGGGTCCACAGAAGATAAAAGATTAAGAACTACTGATTTAGAGCTCTGCCATTGATGTATACACAGTCAGTGTGCTGTAAAGGGATCTGGATTGTTTATGGCTGCATTAATAATACTCCTACAAACAGAGAGTAAGCTGTGGGATGGATTTCAACTAATTGAGCAGTCCATGAAAAATACATGATCATAAAGGATCATCCATGTCGACACAAGCCCATACAGGCCATACAAGTGTCCAGCAGTTACACCAAATCAGATAAAGGCATCCCACCACCTCTTTTAGCTCAACATTCTGGATGAAATAACACTATAGGCTGCGGCAGCTTGCATTCAGCGCTAACCATGTACGTCGTGGTAAGACAGAATACAGACTATGATGCGAGAACTCATTCCAAAGTTTACACAGTTTTATAAGTAAATTAGGCTTCTGTCAATCAAAATAAACATTACAATTTGAAGGACACTTTGGCCAATCCTATAGGGCCATATTCACATTTAAGCACCAAAGTTAAATTTATGTGACAATTGTCTCCATTTACAATTGTAAAATTGGTATTTACAAAACGTGAATTTATATTTATATATATAACATAGCAACTTTAACATTTTATAAACTATAGTAAATGTAAAATGTGAGACGATGTGCTCTCAAAAGTGAGTTGTGGAATTATAATAAAAATAAGAAAATGTAAATATATGTTTATTGTATAACAAAATATTTTTTTTTAAACATAATTAATATAAAAGGATATTTATTTTTTTAGTATAAACATTACATACTTTAAGGAAGACACAATTATTTATAAAATGTAAGTAAACCTAACTTAAAAAACATTACCAACAATATAGACTTATTTAATTTGTATTATTTCTCCACACCGTAACTTCCTCGTCATTCGGTCGTGGCGGCACAACAAAAAGAGGATGAGAGGGGGAATGTATATATATAAAATATTTTATTGAAAGTTAACATTTTCTAAATATTTTGAAAATAACAGAACCAGCTACAAATAGTCATAAAAAGTAAACAACTTACAATTACAAAACCAAAAGGTTAAAAAGCTAAAATTGAATACATTCTTACAAGTATTAATATATATATATATATATATATATATATATATATATATATATATATATATATATATATATATATATATATATATATATATAATTTCATGGAGGTGAGATTTACTAGTTTAACTCAAGCCAACTAACACTGGGTGAAGCACACACATCAATGAGGCGACATTTGCTATTCTAATTCAATTCAAATAAAAGTGGGGAAAATTCAATTCAATTAAATTCAATGATCTTTATTTCGATTTAAAAAACCATAAAAGATTTGCATTTAATTAATACACTTCACAATAAAAACGCCATGTCATAACATTTCAAAAAGGGACTCCGCCAGACAAATACGCAGTTATTGGGAATCAATGTCCCAATACAAGACCTTTCTTAAACATTAAAAAGAGAAATAATATTAATAAAATCCCATAATTTGATACATTTGTTAATAAAATAACATTGAGGAGCATTTAATTTTGGACATCCATAAGATGAGCTCATACTTTATGACTTAAGAGGTCTAATCTATTAAAAATATGCGTAATTCATAGCATATACCAAATATAATAAATAGGGGAACACATTTCCTCTAGTGTAATGCCAAACTAGTATAAACCTAGTTATGAATTCCATATATACATATGATACACTCATAAACAATATTAAACTTACGCCAAACAGGTACCTGCTAACACTAAAAACAACTGTTTGTGTGGTATCTGTTTGGAATATTCTTTCTGCCTCATGGCAGGATCTAGTGCCCAGAAGCCGGCAAACGGGTTTAATCCATTTCCTCCTAATCTGTATATAAACTGGACAGAATAATAATAAATGTAGTTCATTTTCTTTTGCACCTGTGTGGCATAGAACGCAACATCCCGCATTTACATCCCCATGGTTATGGACCCATTTTGCTGTATTTGCATTTATCTGTAAAACACCATAACGAAATTTCAAATATAAAGATTTAGCCAACTGTGGTTGTATTTCATCCAAAAATGACTCAAAGTTCCAGTTTGGTTTCATTAGGAGGAACCGTGTTGATAATGCACCTAGTTTTGAACAATGGGGCAGTGTATCTTGATTAAAAGCCCAAAAAGTTTGCTTCAACAACTTTTTTGAAGCCATGGACAATCCAAGAGGGTCCTCCCAAAGGTGCTTAAGTCCTAGTTTATAGAACCAATCATGGACATGTTTTAACCATGGCAACCCAGTACCATTTTTTGAGTCTAAGGATTTCCTCTAACCCTTCTCTAACCCTTCTCTATAATGAGCGAGTTCGTCTGTAGACCACAGACGGACCCAAAACAATAATGGTCGTAAAATTGCCTGATCATCATTGAGGAGTATTTTTAGGTCCATTACTATTGGTATTAACGGTGTGCGCACAGGAAGACTTAGCAATTTTCTAAAAAACTTATTTTCGTCCACCATAAAAGTATTATTAGTCGTGGGGACCCACAGTTCTGCCCCATATAAGAATGCTGATTGCGCCCTATATTTATATACCTCGAGGGCAGGAGATACTGCTTTGGACAAACTATTCTCATGTTTTCTTATTATTGGCAGAGAGTGGGGAAATTAAGTAAATACGGGAGGTGAGATTTACTATTCTAACTCCAGTTCAACAAGAAAGTAAGAAAGTTCATAAATGAAAGGAGGGAGGTTTACTATTGTAACTCCAGCCTCACAAGCATTGGGGGAAATGCATTCATTGTAATAGCGTGATTTATTATTCAAACTCCAATCCAGATACAATTGAGAAAAGTGCATAAATGAAAATAATAGGATTTACTGTTCTAATTGCAGTCCAACAAACAATAGGCTAACTGTATAGTTTGTGCATGAGGTGTGGAGGTGACATTTACTTTTCACACTCCACGCCAAAAAAAGTGGAGAAAGGCCATAAATAAAATGGGTAAGATTAACGATCTTAACTCCGGGGCAGTAATAATTTGAGATAAAGTATAATTTAAAGGGGATAAGACTTACCATTTTAAGTCCAGTCTCACAAAAGGTGTGCAAAATACATTCAGCATTGGTGGAAGATTTGCTATTATAACTTAAATTTAGACGAAATTAAGAAAGTTTATAAATTATAGGGGTGTGATTTAGTAATGGGCCTACTGTCCCATAATATTGAAGAAGGTGTATACATTTGGGATGGGACTGAAATGTATTATTGTTACCTACTGTGCAATAACAAATAATTTACATTTTGGAAAAGGATAGTGTTAGTGTAATATGTGTGTGTGGGTATATGTAATTACTATTTACTTTAATTTACAACAAACACTCAAAATGTAGTGAATACTAAAATAAATTAACTAAAAACTAAATTACATAAAAGTTATAATTTATAGCACATCATTTGTTTAATTTTAAATTCTAAGTTTTTAAAACTTGCATATTAAAAATAATTGTTGGTTAGAATTTAAATGAGAGCATAATCACAAAGACTAGAATTAAAAATGAAAAGAAAATGTAAAATGATTAAAATAAAATTAACTTTTGACAATATTTAACCAGGCCAGCACTAAACACATATTCTATAGTATAAACTTCAAACTAAAATTGTGCAGCCACCAATAAATGATCGCCAAATTGAGAAAATAACTGTATTTAAAAAAGTTACATTTAAATTAAATAATATACTTTTACTGTAGAAGAATGTACAAAAAATATTAATTTAAATGATTTTTAAAACAAACTATCCACAAACATCTTAGCCACCACAAATGTATACTGCATTTTTAAACTAAAAACAATAAATTGCATAATTAGATTTGAAGTAAATAAATTACCCCCTCAGTTCTCAAATGAACTGCATAACCCATAATATTAATAAAATCTACAAGCCTAAATAAATAAATCCCGATCCATGCAACATATCTAAATAGATTCAAAATATAATTGCATATTCTGAATATGTGTAAGAAAATAATAATTTAAATAACCATTTTTAAATGTAACAGTATCCACCCTCTCCACCAAAATAAACCACAACCCCAAAATATTATTTAAACGGTAAGAACCAACAAAAAATAACATAACTACAGCACACATCTAAAGCACGTAATTAAAGTGAAACACTACTAATCATTAAAATTCCAACATTTAAAATATCAATAATATGCACAACAATATTTTAGTAAACAACATTTTAAAACAATGTAATTGCAAAAAAAGATATACTTGTCCTCAATGTTTTGTTCTTTTGATAGAAGCTTCCTACACCATTTCCAATTAATTCACTTACCCTAACTTAAAAAATATCCCACCATTACAGAAATACTGTCACAAAACACAATCATACAAAAGCAATAAATCAGGACAACCACACAACAAGCCATTTGGCTTTTTGGATATCCTTTTAGGATGGAATGAAGATAAATTGTAAAAGAGGACATTGAGGAAATTCAGGGGCTGTGGGGACTGTTGGGTGTGAAGGTCCAGGAAGCAATACTATGAGATCTCTGATTATAATGGGGAAAAAAAAAAAGAAGGTAATTAAATAGCATTGAATTAGTCTCATGCCGGAATAATTCTTGTCTATGAACACAGGACATGTTTCTAGGTAAAGACCCCTGAAAAAGGAACTAACATTAGTTTTTTTAATTAAGATTGCTGCAAAGTGCAGAAAACACTGAGAGTTAAACAACATTTTAATCCCATCCTACACCCATGTAAGGAAATATCCTGAGTTAGCAACCATCATACCAGTGCGCTTACACGCTACAGTAATCCCTCTGCGGGGTTTCAGTCAAAGCAATAAGTCTGCTGGCCAAGGCAAAACTGAGGCAAATGGCAACCACATCAATCTCCAACGCATAGTAACCATACCAAATGAGGGATCATTTTAAAATAAACTGAGGAAAAAAGCATGAACTTATCCCTCGCATAAAACTCTCAAGCAGAGCCTGCACTGGGAAAAGAGAAAGTGTTTTGCAAGTGTTAAAAACCAAAACGCAATGTTTCATGGGGACACAGAGAGTTGAACATATCTTTGTGACTGATAATCTCAACAGTGCAATTCCTCACAAATAGCAAAGGCAAGGAAGCAGCAATGGTGGGTTTTTCCCATCCATGCAATTTGCAAAGAATCCTCCAGTAGACGCATAGCATTGAATAGTTACTGAATGCCCTTGTTACTTAGTAGACATTTACACAGTGGAAGTTGTTAATGGGAACAGTGCCCACTGTGTGAATTACTTGCTATTTGCACAATGGAAGCTGTCAGTGGGAATAGTGTCAACTTTATGAATTACATTTCTGGCCTTCGGAATAAGACCTGCTAAACATACAGAGGAATTACCACCAATATTCCTAATAAAAGGAGCTACTTTTTTGGCATTGCATCCCATTTCAGTTTAAAGGACTGGAGTTGCAAGTCCAGCACTTTGTGAATGCAAGTTCAGCATCCTGTGAATTTAAATACAGGTATGGAAGTCAGATGTCTCCTGCAGGCCTCCATCTGTGCACTCGTAACTGATCACAAGGATTCACAGTAGGAATCCTGCCTCATGAATATTAAGGAAGCTGGATCTCTGTGATTCTTTATCACCGATCTCCGTGCTAGATGGATCCATCTGTCACAGTACCTTGAATTAGCCATGTCACATCCCATATATTTAGCATGCCACTCGATATATAGGGCACCTGGTGATTATGGAGTTAGGACATAGAAAGTCAAACTTTATAAATATTTGAAGTATTAGTCGTACGAAGCAGAAGATCCCATTAGGAGGGACATTATTCTTACAGACTGCAAGAAGGTCGCCTTCGCTGAGTTTAGTTATTTCTCAGTAGATCAAGTTACCACAGCTGATTCTTTCTGCCAAATCTGGCTCTTTGCCCTCCTAAAATTGTACAGCTTATTCCGACCTGATTGCTGCCCAGCTAACCTCCATCTTTAATGCTGCTTTTAGAACCAGTCTCTTTCCTAAAGATTGGAAAGCAGCGTCAATTCTCCCGCTGCCTAAGAAAGCCAATATGAATGCGCTCAATCCCAATCGCCACAGATAAATATCCAGGCTGGCCTTTCCGGCTAAAATACTGAATAAATTAAGGGACTGTCAATCATCCACCTTTCTGGATATTAATCAGCTATTGGATGATTTCCAAAATGGGTTCCTCAAGGGGAATTCTACTGAAACTGCTCTCATTAAAGCTACAGAAATGGTTAGGGCTACAGTGCATGGTGTGGGCTATGCTGCCCTCATTCTTCTTGACCTTACCACGGTCTTTGACACAGCCAATCATGACCTTTTGTTGAATCGGCTTGAGGATTTGGGTATGAAGGGGCATAGAAGGGGCAGCTTTTGCCCTTTTTAGATCCTTTATTACAGATCGAAGTCAAGCTGTTTCCCATAGGCAATTTCACATCTAAACAATTATCCTTATTGTGCGAAGTTCCAAAGGGCTCCTCAGTGAGACCAACTCTTTCCAGTTTCTATTTTCACCCACTGGCCACCCTGGTAAAAGCATCTGGTTAGCAATCATCTTATATGCGGATGACGCACAAATTGATATCTCCCTTTCTAGGAAGGGTCCCGATGCAAATGAGTCTATCCAGATTTGCCTACGGGAGGTTGGTTGGTGCTTGGATGGATGCAAACTGTCTTAGACTGAACTCTGCAAAAAAGAGGTCATCTTAATTGGGAAGAATTCCTCCTTTTGGAATCCCACGTGGTGGCCGGACAAATTGGGTTCGCTCCCAGTTCTAGTGAAAAAGGTGAAAAACTTGGGTACTCTGATTGACATATAAAAAATAAGTCAATGAGGTAACTTCCACAGCTTTTTTTATGTTTCAGACGATCAGAAAAATTGCACCGTTTCTACCCCCAAACCTGTTGAAAATAGTGGTTCTTTGTCTTGTAATGTCCAAGTTGAACTATTGCACTGGACTATATGCTAATTTACCTAAAGCTCGCTCAAAAAAGCTGCAGACGTTACAAAATACAGTGGCAAGGCTGCTGATGAAAATCCTGAGGTTCCAGTTGGCCTCACATGCCTTAGTGTGCCTTCATTGGTTACCTGGGCACCAAAGGATTAATTTTAAAACACTTTGGTGCCGATTCCGATCCGGGTCGGAAAGCACTCCGACCGAGCTGGATCCGGAGTGTTTTCCGACCGAGCTGGAGTCCTGCAGTCCGACCGAGCGAGTATGATGCGGCCGTATGCTGCCAGACTCGGTTCGGTCGGACTCCCATAGAAGTCAATGGGAGCCGGTCGTACAACGCGTACATGGGCTCCCATTGACTGAATGGGTACGTCTCACGCAAGGGCGCCCCCTACAGTGGGTACACGTATGTGCCATGCGCACCGTACATGCCTGTGTTGGGCGGGACCCTTGGGTCTCCCCCTGTGTCCGAGTCGTAGGGCTTCGGGTGACAGGGGGTCCGATGCGGACCCCCAAAGGCAACCACCCAGACGTTTTGCGAGCCAGACACTCCGGCTCGCACAGGTTGTCCGACACGTGCATCGTACTGGCTCAGCCATAAATTGCATCCATTGCACGCCACGGTTAGCTTCCGACCGAGACGTACGGAGCGGTTCAGGCCCGGAAATGACTCGGTCGGTGAATTTCACATTGCTCGTATCGTACTTGCTCGCTCGTACAGGTGTACGAGTTGGGCGGATAACACACATACGGCTCGTATTTTTCCCAGCCGGATCGCGTTCGGTGCCCTTCCGACCCGGATCGTAATCGGCCCCTTTGTATTGCTTATAAAGCGCTTCTAGGGCAAGGTCCCACTTTCTTCAAAGAAAACCTCAGATGGTAGGTCATTTTCAGATAGGAATTTGATTGTGCCACCCTACAAGCTTGCTTCCTGGGGAGGCAGGAGCTTTATGCTTTGCGTGACAAAAAACTGGAATCACCTTCTCTTAGAGTTACAATCTGCTCCCTCTCTTTGGAGCTTCTGCAAGCTACTAAAAACATGGCTCTTTACTGAACCCTACCTAGGATCATTTTGTTCCTTGTTTATTTAGCGCCGAGCCGCATCAGGGTCATTTTTTACACTTTATAAATCACAAATCATATCAATAAAATCCCTTAAGATGTATTCCAGAGAGTCCTCTGCTACGATTTTACTGTGTAAAGGCCATTCATCACCATTAACGGTAAATTCAGTGAGAATATTCTCCTAAATCAAGCCCTATATGAGAACGACTTAAAGACAATGACAGGAACAACTTATCAATGATGTTGCTCCTCAGAGGTTGCCATATTATGTGGAATACGTATATGTGTTCTCTTCCCTTGGGATTATGAAGAAGACCAACACTTATATCCTATGAGAATTCAGTTATTGGTATGGTCATTTGCCACTGCAAATCGTATACAGAGGCAGTCCTAGGGCTATTTGCTGAGGCCAGTATGTTCATGTGCAATGTTCTCCTACTCAGCTCCTAAGGTTGGTATTTTATAGGCCGAAACATGTATATGTCCAAAATACGTTGAGTTTAGACGAATCAACACCAGGTATTCAGAACATCCTCACATGTTTAATTTGCATGCAATGATTAGTGGCTATCATGAAAACTCTGGCATGTATCAAGCTCGCATGGACCTTTTTTAGTCATGCATGTTACAAGGTATTCTGAAAAGGCCTTGGCGAAATTCACATAAGTTACTTTGCGGCTGTTATGTGAAAAAGCATACAAAACCATGAATTATTGACAATCTGATGGTCCAGTATTTTGTGGTATTTCTAAATGCAGGGACGCATTTCACGCAAAATATTTGCGGAAAATCACATTGTGCTGCAAACAGCAGCTGCTAATGGTCTTTTAGTTCGCATAAACTGAAAGTAGTTTTGTTACTTGACATAGAGTAATGGCATAGTCTTGTGCATTTAGTGTAACTAACAGGCGCACGGGTAAGAATGGTGGGGCGGGCCAGGTTTGGGGCAGACAGGAGAGGTAAAATAAAATCAAAAAAATAAATAAAACCGCTTACCTTGCGCTCGCCGGATCGCCGATGACCCTACCCCCGCATCAACCCACCAATCCACGCTCTCACCCTGCCGGCCGCGCCTGTTAAAAAAATCCTGGAAGATACCCAAGATTATGTGGCGTAAAGGAAATTTTTCCAGGGACTATTTATCAATTTCTCTTTGTGTTGCTGAAAGTCTTTAAAGTTTAAATCTGACATAATTATTGCCTATGGTAATACTGGATCGCCTAATAGGTCATGGGAAAATTTCATGTAGTACTTCCAAATCTGTAATGTAATCACATGACAAATTCATGCAGTAATTCCAAGTCTGCCGACTTTCAAAAACCTCTTTATTTTCTATATGAAGACTTTGGAATAAATTCGAAGTCCCTATACAAAACAAACAATTTTCGTGTTTGTACAAATTATCTCACTGGAACATGGTACTTTGCCACATGTCTCATTTGCCTTTCTGGAGTCATCCGGTGTTATTTCACTTAATGGATGTGAAACGACGGGAAGCATTTGACATTGACAAGGTCGGACAAAACACATCATGTCGAAAATGGGAATGCATTTTAAGGATTAGAGTTTGTTTACTTCTGACGCTCCATTTGCAATGTTCACCTTACAGATGCTGAGGCGCGGGGCGCTAATGGAGCGAAATGAATTCATGAATAGAAAGTTATGATGATGGCAAAACAAAAAAAACGCTAGATGGTGTTTGTCAACCAAACACCTGAAATGACCTCTCAGACAAGTTAGCTTTTACTGGGAGATGCCACTGACTCCTACGCACAGGCATTACCATGCAGGGGATACCTTTATTTGCATTAGACCACATGTCAACAGACAGATGAAAAAATGCAAATATTTTGAAAAGAAAATAAAGTCCAGTACAAAATGCAGAATATGACGATCTTGACTGTTTACTGTTTCCGGGTCCTTATTATCCACATGGGGGTTCCCAGAAGGAGGTAACAACAGGGGCCACTGGGTTCATTAATTGAGAGAAATCTTGGGTTCCCATGCAATCAGTGCTGAAGGTACCTAGGGGCATATTTACAAGAAAATGACGCAGTACCGCACTGCAAGCCATCTTGCAGCACCGAGCTGCGTCATTAGGAAAGATATGTTGTATTTACAACAATATGGATCATCCCTGTGCTTTCCTCTGTGCAAGCGCACAATTAGCTACTTAGCGCCAATGCAGGCATCCTTGCGTCATCCTGCACAAAAACAATCATTGATGGTGTTTTCCTCCTTCCATAGAAAGAGCACAAAGTTGAATTTCTCCTCGTTGTGCTACTTTAACGCCTCCCCTCGGGAGGCAGTAGAATCTGCTGCATTCCTAGGTTTACGAAACCTTGCAAATCTAGGAATGTGTCAGAATCCATGGGTGTTGCGTGGGAACAGCCACAGCAACACCCATGAAACGCCCCTTTCACGCAAAGTAAGGCATGAAAGGGGGTCATATTTACAAGTCCATGAAAAGCCACTCAGGGTGGCTTTGCGTGGCCTTGTAATTACGGGCCAACACACTGCGCCACCAGAGCGTCAAAAAAAGTGACGCTCCAATGGCAGAAGGGGCTTATAGATATGCCCTTAGCCCACAAACAAAAGTAGATGGTCACTGAAGAGAGCTTGGCACTCTGGGTAGCCATGGGTGAGCAGTCCACGGTGTTACACACAAGATGGTGTGGGTAGTAAGTCTCTGCACAGTACAAAACAGCATAACAAAAAGAAAACTAAGACTATTTTCATCATACTCATCATATTATATCATCTATCATGAAAAAAATCAAAATATAAACAGTTCAAATGAAAGGGAACACAAAACACAATCGTAAGTGCAACACACTAATGTAACACAGAAATAATACACGGAACTAGTAAATTCACAAAGAGAATGGTAATCTTGAAAGTAAACCACAGAATCACTTAAATTAGATGTTAACTCACTATACAATAGTGAACCTAGGAACCCTGCCTAAACGTACTATTTAGGAACAGTTAAAGTTTGCAAAACTTCAATGAATACAAGCTCAGAACACACTGTAGAATAAAACGAAACTTCCCTTCAATGCAGTAGGGATGAGGAAATATCTAGATTTGAAAATAATCACTCATCAATTACAGAGGCTTAGATGGAAGATGCAGTTTAAATGGACAACCATAATCCTGCAACCAAAATGAGCTATTTTGTATCTTGAATATTAGTTAATGTGCAGGACCATAGATGTCCGTTCTAAAAAAACGGATTGTTATTTGGTGTAGGCGACTGTCCACCTCAAGCAATAATAAAACTCCTTGGAAGGGCAAACCTTAAAAGTCACTATATTATCCTGATCTCAACTTCCTGGTACCTATGGCGCAGAACAATCAAGTTTAACTTAGGGCAAAGTACAAAGTATTAAAAAAAAAAAGAATAATAAAGTCAAAACACCAAGAAATAAGAACCCTAAACAAAGTAGAAAAACAGAGTAAAATGTAATAAACCAAATGACACAAAAATGTGAAAAAACCAATGACGGCAACTGGAGATTCTAATTTTTAAAGTTTTAAATAAAATAGCACAGTCTATAGATGATGTAGACTTGAACCTAATCATGATTTGAGGGCCAACCACGATGGACCCTTGGTTGGGTACAAAAAGTGGATAAGTTCTGCTGAAATGTCAAGAGTCGAAAACTTTGAAAAAAGCTCTAAGTCCTACTTCAGAATGGGACTTTGCTACTTTTTTGATGAAAAGTGTTGCTATTCGACTAAATCCCAATGCAGAAAGGGACTTTGTTACTTTTTGAGAAGAACATTCCTCCTTGAGCAGGCTGACACTAAAATTGGAGCCGCCACCATGGAATCAAAGGCAGGGTACTTGAAGCGGGTAGGTCATTTTGGAGCTCTGGAGCTTTGGAGAGTTCTCGTTGAATATTTTCTAAGTCTGAAAGCAGAAGGGACTTAGTCGTTGTTTTGGAGCGGCTTGGAACCACGGGAAGGCAGAAATGTAATCAGATGCTTATGAACTGCTGTTCAGATACTTTTTCCTGCGTGTCCCCCGAAGCTCTGAAGGAAAAGTTTCAAAACTTCTACTGGTGCCCAAACGATCATAGGAAAACATTTCAAAGACCCCCCAGGACTACAGGGAGGGGAAGGCACTTACATTATTAGAGACTCTTCAGGGAAACAGACCCTTGCAGCCCGTTACGTCCCTGTAGCAAAACAGGGTCAGATAATTGACCCTTGGGTCCACTTCTTTGGCCGGTGTACAAGAGAAGCAGGTCCAGTCTTCAGTGTTCCTTTCAGGTCACAGACAGGAGGTCCAGACCTCTTCTGATTGGCCACAGGTACGATATGTATGGTGCCTTGGGATGCTACATCTATGCCTGGCACCAGCTAGTGGATGGGGTAACTCATTGGCACTGGTGTAAAGGTTTCTAGGGGCAACCATGCCCACTTTTTCAGCAGTTCTTGTTTGCCCTACTACAAACAATCATACAGTGCCACCTCACTCTCAAAATCCAAGATGGAGCACCCCTCTCCACTTGTTCCTGTAGGCTTACCCAGAGGTGTGGTGAGGTAATGAACAAAGCCCTCCTCTGTGGTCGCTCAAAACTGGTGCTGGGGGTAACATTCCTCTCACTGCGTTTGGTGCCAGCTTGACAATGGGTACAAAGGCTGGCGCCTTCCCAAGTGTCACTTGACATTTATTTGTGACAAGGAAGACCTATTTGAAGTAAATTAAGTTCCTGGGCCCACCCCAACTGGCCTTTTTTCCCAGGGTAAGAAACAGCCTCCCTAATCTCAAGCCATTCTCTCTGCTTTGGGAGCAGTCTTTACACTTCTTTCACATCTAATTTAGGCCAATTACAGGCTGGGCAGTTGCTGGAGATCTAATGCAAACTAGCTTCCAGCAGCATCAGGTAGGGTAAATATAAGTTTCTAAACTTTACATTTTCCCTATATCTCATAAACATCTGACTTTACCGTTACATTGTTTCTTTTAATTAAATGTAAAATAAGTCTTTGCATTAAGTCTGTAGCTGGTACAGGTCAAAAGTTACTGATTTAATTGTATAATCTATACTTTGACTCTTCCTATTTGCCAGTTACAGCCTGGCCAGTGGCAATGTTGCTTTGGGCCTAGTCACCTGGGGAACATGCCATTTCTAATGTTCCACCCACACTTAATATGCACCCTACCGTGTAGCAGTGTGTAAATTGTAAAATAAAGAGTGGCAGTGCCTAATGCTCTGCTCAGAGGCCTTTGGCCATTGCAATTAAACATCAGTACACCATATACCAAGGCTGGTAGTCTTAGATCCACCTCATATCTCTTTAATCCACCACCACACACTCCCTTCCGCTTTATGTTATGCATGCAAGATCCTGCTTTCTCCCTTTGTGATGTTTTTTCTGTCTTTCGCTTCCTCCATCTTTCCAATTTGTGTGTTTTTCTCTCGCTTGCTGTCAGGAAATGTCTGATGCAGAAAAATGAGTGATGGTCCCCAAAAATAAGTGCCGGTTGTCCCACCGGCAACCACCGGCTTCAATAAAGCACTTCCTTGTGGGCAGCAAGGTGTAGTTAGCAGTGACTTATTTAGTATTAAAATCAGGTTTTCCAATCTGTCTAAAGAATGATCTCAACAAATCTGTGCAGCAGAGTTCAAGCTCCAGTGGCCTTTATCTATTCTAAGGCCCTATGACCCTACCTGCACCCCTCTGACAATCTCTGCCACTAGCCATCCATTGCCAGGCCAAGGTTCCAATCTGAGGCCTTGGGTAGACCTTATTTCTACCCATGGTGCTGGCAAGGAGTTTCCCTCCTACTCTTTAGGTCCCTCTAGCCTCCTGCATTTCTCAGAGAGGTGTGCACTGGATCCTCTCATGGGCCAGCAGGGACTATTTCTCTTATAAGGTCAACTTTTTTTCCTCCAGTGGAAAATTTGCATCTGCCCTTTTCTCCTCAGGAGTTAGGGCTCCCACTGCCTTCTTCTCCTCAGCAGACAAGGCTAACCTTTTCTCCTCAAACAAAGTGTAGCCAGTTGCAATTTTAAGGCCTGCCTGCCTTCCGCTTTAATGGGTACAAACTGCTTGTCTGCCCTGGACAATCAGGTGAAGCTGCTCTTTGGGGAGAACACTGGGGCCTCCTCATTTGTTCTTAAAGTTCATCCTCACTCTCCTCTGAGGTGGAGAGGTCCTCACGGACCTCCTTCCAGTCTCCACGGGCAATGTGGTAATCTTCGTTCTTGGACTGCTTGTTTAGTGTCAGCCCTCATGGCTTGGAAAGGCTCCTCAGCTCTGCCATTCTTCCAGGGCAAGAGAAGATTTCACACATCCAGGAGATTGTTCAAGCTAGTGGTGTAGCAGTGTTGCCCACCTCATTTTTATTAAATTGTGCAGGCTTGCTTCAACTCTATAAATACATTTTGCAGCGTAAGCATAAGGTCATGAAAAAGCATGTGGTCCGGAGAAATTACCAATCGAACACAGTGTCCACTTCTGATGGCCCTGTCTACCTTCACACAGACTTAACCAATAAGCAGCAAATGAAAGCCAGATATGGAGGTTTCATTTGGGGGCAGCATCTAATCCTCCATCTTGCAAATGTCATTGTTATAGTCAAACATAAGTCCATGGTCAGTTATGGGCAGGACCACTGGAATACGTTGATAAGTGGGTGATCAAATTATGCAGTGAGGGTGACAGGGTGACACAAAATGTGTAACAAGAAAAGACAATTATGCAACATAATGCAGCACATTCTGCTACAACAGTATTTTTATATTTTGTAATTTCACCTCATTAAAGCTGCCTGAGAAAAAGAGCCACCTTATTGTAAGCATGTATGTGTTATTTGTATAGCGAAATGCAATCCAAAAGGTAGCAGAATGTGATAATGGGTCAAAGTGAATGAGTGATTGGTATTTTGGAACAGCAATGCACTGTTACTGAGGGAAAGGCAATGATACAGTCAGTGAGTGATTGGAGAGGTAGCTGCTCTCTGGAAGGTTCTGGAAACATAAGTGTGCTATTACTGCATCACAATGTAGTGTTCTTTAAAGAGACAAGTTTTCAACTCATTCCAAAATTGGAGCTGGTTAGGCTGGTCTTAGTGGATAGAGGATGCTGTTCTAGATCCAGAGGGGAAATGCCTGGTACCTTATTTTTCTTGTATGTATTTTTTTCAGTATGATGGTGTCCTGGTTGTGGGTGTGGCAAGAGCCACCAGAGATGTTGACTATGTCAGCCAGATAGGCCGAGGTGCAGGTTTTGTAAATGATGCACCATGTTTTGAAGATGGTGCAGGCTGGCGAGGGGCGTTCGATTAAGACGGGTTTATGGGAATATATTTCTTCAGGTCCTCGATGAGAAGTTACAATGGTGTGCAAGATGACCTCGATAGGGACCAGTATGGAGACTGGGATCCCATGAAGCAGGGTGTTTCCTCCGTCCAGACGGTAGAGTATTAGGGATTGACCAGCAGTTCTGAAGTTGCTTTCTGGAAGGAACAGTTACACTTTCTTTAGTAGAGAGAGTTGTTAACTAGCCTAATTTCCTTTCTCGTAAATGTGTTCTTTGTGGATGGGTTTGCTGACCAGGAGGAATCCAAGTGAGTTGGCATTGGGTAAATGTTAGGATTTATTAGTGGTAGCTTACTGCCTGAATCCACCAAGCATCATCCGAAAGGATGAGTTCACCTTTGCAAGGGCCTGCCTTTTTTTGTTGAAATCTGCAATTTATGTAGAAGGTGGTGCATTATTGCTGCCCCAAAGAATAGTATAATTCCAGTGGCCCTGGTTGTTGCAACCCTAAAACGTGTTAGTTAAATTCTTTCTTCTACTTCACTGGTACTGCTGACTGTGGAAATGTACTTCAGTGATTACATCATGGATTGTTGGTAAACAATACATTTATTCTGAAAAAATATGCACAGGATGTGCCCACATCTGTCAGAGATCCCTGAATCTCATGTAACCTGGGAGGCCAGTAGGCAAGTCGCTCTCGTCTAAATAAGCATCCCCCAAAAATGGTGGTGAGGTTGGGCCTGTACAACTGCAATTGTTAGAAACCAATGAATATTTTCACCTGTTTTTTTAGGGCACACCAAATATTCAACATAATACCATATGTTGTGAAGGAAACAGCATGATTCCAGTAGAAAATGTGCTGTTGAATCCACTCTCTCAGTTAACTTCAAGGTGTAATGTGCTGTATAAAAACGTTCCAAGACTGTCTATGAGGTTTTAAAGTATTATCCAATTAAGAATTTAGTTGAAATATTTGTTTTCCTATAGCAGTGAACACATGAAACAAAAGTCAACCATTCTTTGTGCGACTCTTGGAAAACAGCTGTTCACCTTCAAAGTATATGCCACTGAACCAAGTGCCCTGGTTACAAAATAAAGACCCCTTCTTGCAAAACCCAATAAGGCGTTGCACCTTCTTGTTTTATGATTCCCTCTTTGTGATCAATGTGTCTGTGTACAAGTTGTGGTTGACCTTTACCAACCTTGCTATTACAATTAATTAATATTGACAGAGTTTGGAGCTAAAAATAACTTCTGTGTGATGAGTCTGCAGTCAGAGCACTGCTCTTATCCAGGAGAACTCTATGTTCTTGAAAAACACATCTTTTAAGAAGCTCCTTAGAAAGTGTCTGTTCTAAATCTGCCTCTTCCTCTGATTCCAGTCCAAATAACAGATTTTCTTGGCAGACATTGCCCTGACAACCTGCTCAACAATTGTGGCACCAATTAAAAAAACATTGAGTATGGAAAGTAGTACTTCAGAAGTACTGCTTTACTTTACTTTACGTACTCTCAAATGCTATTCATAATTCTCCAGAGTTCTTTGGTTATGCCTATCTTATCTTCTATGTGCATAGATCTTTGCACAAGTGTGAAGATCTCCACTCATGGAGGTTTACTTTTGTGTAGTAAATATGGGAGACTTCAAGAGAAGTGGTTGGAAATGGGGAGCTATCTACTCTCTAAGGGAAATGTAAAAAGGGGTTTGGGGAGGACATGAATCTACTGAAGCACACCCACAAAAAAGTAGGACAAATGCTTTTCACAAAATGTACACCTACATTTTCTGTAATAGTATTAGTCAAAAAACAGGATCAAGTCTACTTCGACCAAGCATTGGAGTCAATTATTCACAGCACACGGCTGATCACTGCTTTCGCAGTGCACGCTCATTGAAAATCAGTGGAGGCAGGAACTAACCATAACACCACACAGGGAAAAATAAGAAAATGAATGATAAAATATTTCTGAATTCAAAAGATATTGTTTTGATACATTATAATTTTATATGTGTTAAAACAAATATAAATAAAATCAACATTCATATTATCTTCAAGTTATAAAAAAACAATTTTCTTCAAAATATGCCAACAAGTCTGCAATGCATCTGCTACTGCAAAGGGGAGGAGGGGGTGATCATTCAGGGCTCAGCTACACTCTTTAACAGATGAAATGCATTATAACATCACTCAATCACAAACAGCCACCTCTAAACAAAAGCAAGAAACCAGAAACGAAATATGAGTTGTACCATATCTGTGAATAGCTTTGTTGGATGCTCTTCATTTTGAGGAACAATCATTTGAAGAGAGAGGGGATTTATAGGTGGCAGATGAATATATTTGGCATGTGCATGGGGGCAGTTATTGCTAGGTCCCACTCTCTTTTCACCTGATGTGTGTTACAGTTCAGCTACATCCCACTCCAAGGCCTTACCTGCATGTCAAAATAATGCTTGCATTCTATACCTGGCCACTGGGTCATTCCAGATGGTCAGTGGAGGCATTGTGGTCATTTCACAGGTAAGCTAATCATATTGACTGGGGAATATACTGAAATGCATCACCAACTGAGTGCACCAGTTTCTTGCCCTTTAACAGTTGAAAGTCATCCTGTTACAGCCGTTGCTAACAAAGCACTAAATATGGGTACTGTGTGCAATAGATTTATAGGGTGTTGAGAACAATTGTAACAGTTTACTCTCTAGAAATGGGCGTGTGTTAGCAGCTGTGTATGATAGGTCTGGGGGTGATCTCTGTCTGTCTGTGAAAGGTGTGTGGAGGACAGAGTAGCGTGAGAGTTTATACCAGAATTAGTTGTGAGTGAGCGGTGTTGAGTACTAACCAGGCTTTATGTTGAAGTTAACTGAAAAAGGCACATCATCAAGCAGGTCAGGGTGCATTTTAAGAGTTTACCATTTGGAAATTAGGAATGTGTTAGCAACTTTGTATGATGGGCATAGGTGTGATCTCTGCTTGTCTGTTAAAGGTGTGCGGAGAACGGAGTACCATGAGAGGGTATACTAGAACTAGTTGCGAGGGAGCGGTGTTGAGTTTTTACCAGACTTAAAGTTGACATTAGCTGAAATAGGCACATCATCAAACAGCTCAGGCTGCATGGGTGCATGGTGGTGAAAACATACTCTCTAAGTAGGATGAGATAGGATCTCAGTCCTCCTCCAAGAAAAGCATTTGCCACCTGTATCATTGAGAATGTCTCTTTCACTTGCCTCCTCTCATCTTGCCACGTTTTCTTGTGGCCCTTCGCAGGGATGTCTCCACTACACCACTCTATTGATATCGCCTGTCAACTACTGCCATTTTGCCATCCACTCCGTTGTACTGACTGTGTATGTAGGCAGATCCAGCAGGTCCATGTAATGATTAACTACAAAGGTAGCTACAAGGTCTGTCTCTTCCTCACTGAATGTACTATACCTCTTTAGTGAGCTGATGTTTCTCTAGTGCCTTCCATCTGGAGTTCTCAGGTCTGGCAGCAGAGCCCTTCCTCTGCTGGAGCATAGGACACCACCAACAGGCATATATTAGAAATATGACTGTAAAATTACAATTAGTAAATTTAGGGTCATATTTTCTATCCTATCAGGCTCTCTCACCTCACGTAAGGGGGTGGAGGTTTGTAAATCCTACGATTAGGTGGAGATTTCTACTCATAAGCCCGTCGGCGCACGTCGGCGCCGGATCATCGCCAGTCACCAGAACCCCTGCTCATTTTCCCGCTGATCCTCTCAGGTATTCGCGTGAGGAGCTCCTGACTTTGGAGATAAATTGCCCTTCATTAGCGTGGGTTCCCCAGGACGGCCCTTTTAAATGTAAGCTTTGCACATTTCAACTACCATTGGAGGAGTCTGTCCTTTGCCCATCTAACCACATGGATTTTAAGTTTCTAAGTCTGAATTGCCGGTCATTAGTGAAACATCATGCCGAGGTCTTTGATCTTTTAGTTGATGAGTCGCCGGATGTGTTATTCCTAACAGAGACATGGCTTACTCAAGACTCGGTTGCGGAGCCCTGGTTGGCCCTTCCCCAAGGTTATGTAATGAAGTGTGTAAACAGAGGGGGTTGCAGAGGGGGCGGTATTGCAGTCATTGTTAAGGATGTTTATACCTGTAGTTTCAGTAAGGAGAACACAGTGAACAGTGAACGAGCACTGTTCAAAATTAGGCTGAATTATAACTTCACGGTGTCTGGCCTTTTTATCTACCGTCCTCCAGGTCCCTCTAGCCTGTTCAGGGAAGATTTATTGAACAGTCATGCTACACGTAAGCAGTGCAGCAAATTTTACCATCTTAGGCGACCTTAATCTCCATCTTGAGAATAATGGGAAGGCCGAAATCACCAGTTTTTTGGCTGACCTAGAGGCCTACCAACTGGCTCAGCGTGTCCTTGAGTGCAGGCATGTGGCAGGTCACCTACTGGACCCCATATTCTCTAATTTAAGTTCGCTAGAGGTTCTGCCGCTGGTTCCGCAGGCCTGGACAGACCATTTTTTGGTCTCGTTCTCGCTGCGGCTGCAGGGAAAGGTAGACCTGAATCGTCCAGTCCAGTCTTAAAACGTCCCTGGCATAAACTGGACATCGGTCTATTTTCTGATTTCCTGTCCAGCCACAGGCCTCAGTTGCCACCGGACATGGAGCTGACAAACTCGCTTTTTCATGAGTGGTTGACGCTAGGCTTGGATATTTGTATCCCGGCTAAACTGGGAGGGAAGACTCGCGGGCCATCCAACCCTTGGTTCAATGACTCGTTAACTATAGCCAAAAAGGGCTGTAAACAACTTGAGCGCGCCTAGAGACGCTCTTATGATGTGGCAGCAAAAAGTAAATATCGAGCGGCCATCAAGCAGTACCACAAACTAATCCGGAGAGCTCAAGTTGAGTATGTGGCCGATAAAATCTCGGTCAGTACTAACCGCTAAGAGAATCTTCTCTCTGCTTAAGGGCATGAAGAGCGCGGGCGCAACTGGGGTTTCCCCTATTTCCTCGAACCATCAGTGTAATGAGCTGGCTAGGTACTTTGTGAACAAAGTTGAGAAGATATACCTTGGCCTGCCTACCTTGGCCTCGTTTGCTGAGGTGGCTGTCCCGGGTGTTATCAGTCTCTCGGCGGGCAACACTCTGTCCTCTATTCCTCTCTTGTCCCCCTTGGAATTTGAGTCCCTGTGTTTGAAAATCAAATCGGGCTCGCCGGCTGACCCTTTGACACCCGCCCATTTTCTCCAGGTTCATGCCCTTATTTCTCCTGTGAACATTGATCTAGTTAACCTTTCTCTGTCTTCAGCATCCATACCTGGGGTGTGGAAACACGCCAAAGTCATTCTGATGCTAAAGAAGCCTTCTTTGGATCCTGCTGAGTTGGGCAACTATCGCCCCATCTCCCAGCTGCCTTTTTTGGCGAAGCTGGTTGTATCTCATGTGAATTCCATTCTCTCTGAGTTTATTGAGCAGAATGCCTTCCTGGACCCTTCTCAGAATGCTTTCCGAGCGCGTCACAGCACCGAGTCTGCCCTGCTGGCAGCGACGGAAGCAAACCGGGGGAGTCTGGATGTCGCTGATTTGGCGGCCTTAGTCCTTTTGGACTTAAGTGCCGCGTTTGATACCGTCTCTCACGTGATACTTTTAAAGCGCCTGCAGGAAATTGGTATCAGGGATGTGGCTTTGGACTGGCTCCAGTCCTTTCTGGAGGGGAGGTCGTTTCAGGTCTCCGTGCCACCTTTTTATTTGCAGGAGTTTGCTTTGCATCAGGGGGTGCCGCAGGGCTCAATTTTGAGCCCCCTACTATTCAACATCTATGTCCGACCCCTGGCTTCGCTAGCCAAAGGTAGAGGATTGTCATTGGTGTCGTATGCTGACGACACCCAATTGGTGATCGCCTTCTCTAAGAAATGCTGCGCCAATCTGGACAAGTTCAAAGAGGACCTTTTAGTGGTGGCGGACTGGATGGCAGCAAACTGCTTGCAGTTGAACGCCAGTAAGTCTGAGGTCTTATTGTTCGGGAAGGACCGGGAGTTGTGGTCTGAGCAGTGTTGGCCGGATCGTCTTAAACCCGACCCCTTGCCCAAGGAGGCTGTGAAGAATCTGGGCATGTGGTTCGACAGTGGCCTGACTTTCGACATCCAATCGAAAGCAGTGGCAGGGGTCTGTTTTGGGCCTTTGCGAGGTCTGAAACCACTTCTGGGTTTCTTTCCGCCCAAAGTGCGTCAAACCATTGTCCAGGCAACAATCCTATCTAGACTGGACTATGGCAATTCCCTCTATCTGGGCGCCAATAAGTCCAGCATTAGGCATCTGCAGAGAGTACAGAATGCAGCGGCTGGCATTCTGGTGGCTCTTCCGAAATCTTGCTCGGTTGCCCATGCGCTTCCTAAACTTCATTGGTTGCCTGTTGAAAAGCGTATTCAGTTCAAGTCTCTTTGTGTGTCGCATAGGATCCTGACCCTACAGGCACCTTTAGGGCTGGCCAACCTGTTAGAGTTTTACGTGCCGTGGCGTTCCCTTAGATCTGCTGACCAAGCGTTGGTCAGCATTCCTCGAGTTCTGAAAGATTGAGCTGGTGGCCGTTCTTTTCGCAGTCTTGCTGCAAAACTCTGGAATTCGCTCCCTGCTTCCATGAGAACGATCCAGAACCACTTTGATTTCCGCAAAGCCATAAAGACCTGGCTGTTCCCTGTCTAACTTTTAATTTTTCTCCCTTGGCTCACGTCTATGGTCTTTGGTGGCGCTGGGACGCCCCATTGCTGGGGCAGCAATGCGCAATACAAATTCGACTAATAATAATAATTGGTGAATAAAATCTGGGCAGAGAACTCTGCCAAGGAGTAGCCTGACATCTCTGTGTGCATAGGACCTTGCACACAGATTTTTCATTGTTAATCGGCCCAGTGAATCCACATTACTAGAATTTTGCATGTTTTTCTAAATATGAGATGAGGCTTGGTTAGGGCATAAATGCCTAAGATAAAGTAATTCCATTCACCCTCCGTAGATAATTAACTACATTCCTTGGGCTTATTGATTCAAAGTACAACTATAAAACCATATTTCCTCAGCAAAGATGTGTTTTTTGTAGTAAACAATTTTGTGTTCAGCTCTGCTTGCTGAATCTATTGCAGTTAATTCAGCCATTTAGAAATGTAATGTGTAAATACTGTCTTTGAACAATGGCAATTACTGTGCTGGCAGAATACAGTTTTAGTTTCAATTGATGGACTATTATCTTGTTTGCCATTATCCCTTACCACTATTCTTGGGCAACAGTTATGTGATAGTTTAGCAAACTGTTACACCACTAAAACAGTGTGAACATGAGTTGATAAAAATTACCTGGTCTACCTGAATGCTGTAAATGACATTTTCTGTCAATTGCAGGCATTGACTTCCTCTGCCTGCAAAGAGTTTGAATGGGTTTTCAAAAGTTCAAGACGTATGGGACTTAAAGATCCATGCCCTTCTTAACTCTTAAATCTGGTGTGGCATTTAATTTTGGGGCATAGACAGCCATAATTAAACTATTGCTTGGAAAAAAAATCAGGAAGACAATGTGAAGTGTGTATTGTGGGTGAGAATGGATCCCCCTAACAGCCCCTTGCTGCAGCATTTTGGATTAATGCAAGTGTTCTTAGGTCAATGTTGCTTAGTCTATTTGTGAGTGAATAATCTATCCATTCCTGGAACATGACATTCAGGAGAGCGGAATCCGCAGCAGACTTGGATGGTAGAAGCATAGAGTGGACATTTTTAAAACTTATATCAAGGGACAAGTGCTGATTCATGATTTGACCAGGATTTTTATGAAGTGATACTTGGGGTAGATTGGGTCCCATGAAGAGGGACACAACTTAATGACAGAACCTCTATTTTAGGACGTTTGTGGACATTAACCATCTGAATATGCTTAGAAAGTAATGCAGCAAATGTGATGCTTGACTGCAAGACCACACAATGAGAAGTTGAGTCTCATCTGCATGCATGCAAATGCATGCCTTGTTCTCATGTAAAATGTCTTTCCAGGGTCTCAAACAAATGTTGAAAGCAGAGGAAACAATATTGAACAGTGAGAAATGTTCCTATTGAATATTTGTCCATTTGATGTGAAGGGTAAGCATACTCTCTTCCAGAGAGTACTGAATTAATCCAGTTAATTGCAGCACCTAGAACACCACTGTATTGAGGTTTCTTTGTCAGGAGACAGTTGATTGTGCCAAATGCTGATGAAGGACCAAATAAAGTCAGAACACTGACATCACCAATGACAAACTCCCAGTTGAAGTTATCTAGTGCTGTGAATACCAATAGCTGTGTACTCATGTCTTGCCTAAATCTGACCTAGAAAGGATTCCATATTAATATCACAGTTGTTGAAGAAACTATCACTGGATTTCTGCAATAAGTTTTGTTTTCATTCAATGTCTTAGCTAAACCTTATCCCCAAAGGTATCCCACCTTACTGTTGATGCCAAAAAATTATGCTGCCGGAATATTGTGAACAACATATCGAAGGCCAAAATATCAAAAGGTATGGATATAAAAGTAAGTATCGGTTTACTTTACTTAACTCCACATGTATGTACCTTGGCAATATACATGTCTTCTAGGTACATAGATGTGGAGCGCCTCTTATTTTGGGGCTTAATTGCCAGGTTTCAGCTCCACTCAACTGATATCGCTGCATTCACTCCCATATCCAAGCATTCGTTCTTCAAAAGTGCATGCATCTACTATAGAACTGTTCAGGGAATCGACCTGAATTTCATTATAGTTTCCATGTATAATATTTCCCTCCTCAAGGTCTGTGCTCTACCATGGATTCTCTCTACCTCCCTCTCTATCCTAACTAACTCCCAGGTCCAGCCCACTCCTGTTTCCAGAGGATCAAAGAAAGATGAGGCCCATTGGTAGGCAAATTTTATAACAGAATGATACTGAAGGACATGAAGGCTTTGTTCAGAGACAACTTCAATCAGCGTCAGCTTGTCCCTTTCCAGGAAGAGGAGGATAGGGGAGAGATGGCTTGATCCACACTTACCTCTGAGCTGCAAGAGGTTTTACTGTTGAAATGGTATAATGACTGTCTGAACAGACTAATTAGTTTAGGTTTTATTCTTTTTTACTGGCATTAAATGAAACACAAGTGTTGATTCACATCTCAGGGCCGGCGCTGAGCAATCAATGCTACACCAATAGGGTATCAACATTAACTTGCTCCCCCTGCCCTTCATTACCCTCAGCTGAGAGAAGATTCACAGTGTTTGTAACAACACTAGACACTGCTTCATTGGCTACAACCAAGAGTGGATTGCCTTGGTGCCCCACCTATCTCCAGCCTAGTATGATTTGAGTTTCAGATATTGCCAAAGTAGGTTCAGTAGAGTGTCCACTCCCACACTTAAGCAGCGCATCTCTGATCTAAGGGAATACCATTTGTGTAATTTGGCCTAACTATATGTTGTGAGCTTTGTTGTTGCTTCCCCTCCCACCCACTGTTGGATGTGAGCAGACACTATACAGTATACCTTCCTAATATTTCTAGCATGTGTGACCCCGTCCTCCCTCTCATCTCTGCTGTGCCTGTGTTTTCTCTACATCTGTTCTGTGCAGAGAAGTCTATATATGACTAAAACAAGATGTTTGGCCCCTACTTCATTAATTACCCATTAATTGGTCACTGGCTAGGTTGTGGTTCAATAGTGTTGGTTCAAACTCAAGTTCTCAATTGGTTGAAGAGGTTTTGTTCTCTCTCTGGAAGGACATAATCCCCTCCGAGATGTTCAAATCATTGGATTCCTGTCAAATTAGTAATATCACCCACCCTCCTGCTGTAATTGGACCTTGAAATATTGAATATTCCCTCCTCTGTAGCCAAGGAGAAGTTAGGATAGCTTATACGTGATGTAAATGAGGAGGGAGACATGGAACGTCCCATCTGTACCGCCACTTTATCCGAAACTACCAGTGTCGCTGTATGTGCAAGAGAAAAATAGAGTGTCCCAGCCCTGTGCTTCTTTTCCACCTAAGGAATTCTTCCATATTTGTGTTCCTTCAATTATATGGTTGATGAAACACCATTGTTATTTGCACCAAGCCCCTCTCACTCCACCATATACTGCAGTTGAACTGCTTCATAATATTTTATAACATTCACAAGTACTCATCCTTCAGGGTTGGGTGATTGTTGTATTATGCTCCTGGCCAACTTTGGGGTTGGGCTTGTCCAAATAAAATGTTCTGTCTTTCCATGCAGCCGCATGAAAGCTGTACTCAGAACCTGCAATTGGAGTGTCTGAAAAGGAAATACATTTTAGACAACATCGTCATATGGGCAACCTGCCAAACCAGGAGTGACCCCCCAAGTGCCACGTCTGTATGTCTAGTGGGGGCTAGCTATGTATATTTTATGGTGTACATGGTTCATTGAAAAGGGAACTGTGCCTGATTTTGTAATCCCTCACCTCACCTCATCTCTGGCCTCGACCTGCATTTGAATGGGCAATGGCTTGTTCATAAAGCTTTGTTTTACAGTTCATGATGGGTGTTTTGCTGTCTGCTTCATTCAATGAGGGAAGGCATACGTCACAGGGACCTGACTGTTTGGCTTTGTGCTGTGTTTCTGTCTTTAGTGCGCCCAGTTTTGTTAGCATGTCCTTGAGAGATTGGTCATTGTTTTCCTTGCCTGCGTCCATGTTTTTTTCCTCCTTGGCGGCCTGGGCTTGCTGCATCTGAGTTGCTGGCTGAGTATTACTGGCAAGGTTGGCCCTTGGCTGTTATAATGTAGGTGCAAAAAGCCTAGAGCATTACAAAAGAGGGGCACCAAATCGCTTTGGACCCCAGAGTCAATCCAAGACCTGATTTGGGTGCCAACAAATGGACCCACGAGAGTGACTCTCCTGGTGGCAGGGAGCTAGCAGAGCACCAACCAGTGTTGCTTCTGTTTTCGTCTCTCAAGGAGGTCTTCCTTGGCACAATCAGGCCCTGCATCTGTAGAAAAGTCTGCAAATGCCAACTCGATTCTTGTTTGTTCCCTTGGCACTATAGGTATCACCACTTTCAGTCCCTCCAGCCCTCAATGAGTCATGACCATGAGGCCCAATCCCATCCACTCCTTTTTAGGTCTCGCTGGCGTTGCAGCGCGAAGCGCTGCCGCCAACGAGACTATTGTTGCCGTGTTTACTCCCAAGGGAGACAGACCTGGGCACGAGCCGATTCTGGTCTGGGCACGAGCCGATTCTGGTCTGTGAACGCGCTTCACAGTGGAACAGCTTGTGCGCGTTAATTCCAGTTGAGTGCTCGTCTCCGGAAGACGTGCTGCGCCGATTCTGGTCTGGGCACGAGCCGATTCTGGTCTGTGAACGCACTTCACAGTGGAACAGCTTGTGCGCGTTAATTCCAGTTGAGTGCTCGTCTCCGGAAGATGTGCTGCGCATTAATTATAGTTGAGTGCTCCAGCAGCCTGGGGCGCCTGTCGACATGCTGTGCTAATGATTACTGTGGGGTCTCATGCTGTGATAATTCTTACTTTCTGTGTTGTGATCGGGAGCAGGCGTATTACTGGCGCCACCGCCACGCCTTCATTAGTCATAAAAGCTGCATGGCAAGCGATAATTAGGGCGGCATGTTTTAGGACATTTTTAGCAATTACTTTGTTTACTTAGTGCTATTAGTGATATCTTTCGTGCATCCAATGCTCTATTTAAACGTGCAGCACTGAACATTTTCAAAGAAGGCGAATCAGCGTCATTCATTGGAGACACGACCTATTTGAAGACGCTTGTTTTACTGGGGAAAGTTCTGTGAACTGTTTAGTTTGTTTACTTTATTATAGTATAACTGGCAGGGTTGGCTAAATTATGCGAGAAAAGGAAAAATATGCAGGAGATGATGGTATGAGGCAAGTGTGGCAAATGTATAATTATGCGTACACCATATAAAAGCAAGTTGCAAAATGTGCGGTGTTGGGCGGATGGGTTCACTGTGCTGATGCGTCGCCTGTAGGTGTGGTTATGAGTGCATGTGACTAGCTGGCGACATGTCCTTGTACTGTTACTTGCCTTTGCACTTGTTTTTTTTTGCATATATACATAGCACAAACTCGACCCGAAGTTTATTGGAGCGCTTTACACGAGCACCGTATTTACATTACACATTCAGGCACGGGGAGATTAAGTGATTTGCCCAGAATCACAGGATGTTGATGCGACCTCGGGGCTCAAACTCTGGTTTCCAGCACCAAAGTCGGCAGTTTAGCCGACGGACCACATCCTCGCCATTGCCCGGCAGATTTTCAGGGACGGCTGCTCTGTCTTCACAAGGGTCGGACGAACTATGACTCCGCTGCCTGACCTGGAACAGATCTGTTAGGTGTTTGTATTTATTTTTTAGTTTTTTTTATTTAGCGCAAACTCAATCCGTAGGTATTGGAGCACTTTACATGTATACCACATCCATTATAGAAGGACACATTCATGTTTGGTAGGTACGTGGATATTAAGTTATTCATAACCGGCGGAGCCAAGGCTGGTCTCTCTACCTCTGTGACTCCGATTGCTGCTCGCGCCTCGTGTATAGCTGGTTTTCCTAGTTATCTGGTGAATACAAAAGCGGGCTTTGCTGTGTTTCTGTTTAAAGGCTACACATAAGGGGCTCAACTGATCGAATTGTAACCAGCTGTCCAACACAATACCGGCAGAAGGGCTCAGTGAGACGCACACTTGTAATGGGCAGAGGTTACACTCCCGGCAAGTCTGCCTAAGCCTTCATTCTTCCGAGGTGGATCAATTGAATACCATTGATTGGGTAGTAGTTATATCTGTTAACCGAGAGTAGAAATGGAGCAAATTTAATATGGAGGGCTATTTGAAAAGTATATTTTTTTCCAATGTGCCAGATGAATTTGTCTTTATGTTCTTGGGACTTATAAGAATCTTGTAGTGTGTACATCAGGCGGGTCATATGTCTTTGGAACACTAGCACCTTTTTGTGATATTGTAGTTGCATGATAGTTTCACATTATAATAGTGGGGGCTCGGATGTCAAACCTCCTTTCCGGGTGTTGGTCCTTGCCAGCAGTCATCACCTACTGCCAAAGACCTGCTTTTTAAAATGTATATCACCTGTCCACCTCCTTCCCCTTCTGGTACCCCCCTCACTAGTGCCCTCTCTCCCTTTTGTTTTCACCCTTCCAGCCTCTCTTCCCCCGTTCTCTCTCGGTCCGCCATTTCTCTCCATGCCCCCATTTCTCTCTCCCTGTGCCCCCTTTCTCTCTCTCCCTGTACCCCCCTTACTCTCCATCTCATTTTCCCGTGACCCATAGCTTTGGCTGCAGGTGAGTTGGCACCACTCCTGTGAGAGAAGTGTCTCTAGATTAGGTGGCACGTGCCCCTGCTGGGACCATGGTCAGGCGTTTGTCTGTTACACAGAAAACCACGTCTCCGTTAAACTGCAGTTTGAGAGTATTTTTGGTTATTGTGTTTATTTACTGTACCAAATGAATCATGGTGGAACCGGGAATCCTATGCCAGAGCATCCCAGGAATCCAAAAAGTAAAACTGAAAAAACACATTTTGGTGAAAAATCATGTGATGTTGCAGAAATCGCTTCATCTCTTAGTGGTGTTTAATGTAGGTTCATTTACAAACCCCACCCATCATATAAGGTCTCTGGAATGCCTCAGACCTGGCAGAGTCTCTTGATGCCCATGAGCAACAGTAAAGAGCATGTTTACCGCTGTAGAGAGTGACCACTTCACCATTCATCCCTTTGTGCCTGCAAACAGAGCTGAATACTTCACCTTTCACCACTTTGCATCTGCGAACAGAGCTGACCACTTCACCAGCTGAACAACATTTGCAAAAACGTCGCTGACATCCCGTACTACCGATTTTTCCTAGAATAGCTTATAATATGGTATAGTGTGTAATTTTTAAATAATCACTCCACTGCAAACAAAAACATTGATAAAAACACTGCCATTTACAATGCCAGTAGCTCCAACTGCAACAAATGCGAGACCTATTGCATTGCAAATGCTTGTTCCCCATGTGTCTCATCTTAGGGGTCCCCTGGATGCCTCAGCTACGTCACAGGCCTCTGGGGATGGATTCACCCTCAACTCTTACTGGTTATGTTGGGTGAGAATGTGGCCCTGGCCCATTGCCCTGGCTCATATCGGATGGACTGGTCCTCACCTCAACTCACTGGTGATATTCAATGGGTCACATACACATGCGACACATACACTATTGCTCCCTCTCAGTGCCCTTCCTCTCACAGGATGTGTCCCTGCATAATGTGCCACTGCCAGTTACCCTCATGCTGCTTCTGGTAGCGTTCAACCTTCAGCTATCCCTCAACAAACTGAGATCTCAGCGTGTCCACAGCTATGTCTGTGTGAGGCCAACAGCTGCGTAGTATTCAATTGTAATCTGCTGAGTGAGTCAGCAGACGTCGCAGAATTTAGGGGTGCTCTCCATGCCCTTCAACAATGCTGGATGCCTGTGAGACCCTCTCCATTGTTTTCCACCCTTTACATAAACCTTAGAGACCTCCGAGCTTCACGTAATGCCCCAGGTGCATCAGGATCTCTGCAGTAGTCACCATGGACCCACTGTGAACATCGGAGGATGTGCGGCAGTCTCCTCTAACGTTGCCCTGCTGTTCCTTTAGTTTTCGAACCCGTTGGGTACTGTGCCACCTCCCAGATTCATCTGGTTCAGTAGGTAAGCCAATGTGGAGGGGAACACACTATCCTACTTATTTGCCATCTTGGCCATGCTCTGACTGGTTACTTTAAATACAGAAAATCTGACCACTTACAAAAGTCCCATCAGCAGCACATAGTTAAAATCTCTTGGTAATACATCGTGTTATTTTCCCTAGTTGAGTACATGCCGCGAGAATGAGTATTCTACTTACTCCCTATCTAAAGTTAGTGGAAAATAAGGTTAGCAAAACTTGCAGCATTGAAGGTCATTTTATATTTTGAAAACAGTATCAATTGACAAACATTGTTAAATCGGGCATTATAAATGCAATATGAATAATGGATTCAGCTTTTATTTAGGACAATTTCGACAGCTAGGTGTGCCTTGGAGTACTATACGGCTGTTCGTCCAATGTTGCAAGATTTTCTCTAAATGCGAGAAGGAAAATCATCCCTGTAGCTTCTCATGGAATTTGGAGATTTAAGCAACCTACACCTTTTGTGTACACTTTACAGCTGGCATAAAAGTTGCCAAATATGACAACTTCATAACAAATAGCGTTTCCTTGATTAGGAAAGGGCATATAGTGTTTAGAACGACCAAACTGCCGAAAGGTTGAAAACGGAGATGTTCAGTGTTCAAATATCAAAGCACTTCAGTAGAAACTCTTTAGAAAAACAACTTCCTACACCGTTTCTTCTACTGATCACTTTGAATACGGGCAAAATGCCCTCTGTATAGCTTGTTGCTCAAACCTGGAATAACATCCCAATCACTGAGAGTCCAAACCAAACGCATAATCTTTTGGAAGCAACTAAAAACTTTCCATTCAACTTTAATCTGGCCAGCCTTTTCTGCATTTCTTAAGAGGTGGCACCAGTGTGTGCTTTTGGGTAGCAGCGACGCTTTCTATATCTACACTCATTCATTCATTCAGCTACAGGAGCACAGGCCCAACTCTATTATAGCAATACACCTCGTGATATGGGTTTCAATATCCCAGCAGTGACCTGAAGAAAGAACAGGACGATGGTGATCATAGCCACAGGGCAAGGGTGCCAGAGGGGAAGGAGAACAATAGAAGGCAATTCCCTAACACCCTATGTAAAGCGCTCCGATACCCGATACCTTTGCTTCAAGTTCGGCTATATAAAACTCCGTAAAATAAATAAATAAGACAAATACAAAATGACATGCCTAATGATTACTAACTAGACAAGCCACAATATGAGACCCACTGTGAATGGTTGAGAACACAGAGAAGGTGGCCTGCAAGGGACAACAGACCCCAGTCCCTGTATTTGCATTTCTAAACGGGAACCATTTTTATTTTAAAGCAGCCTGTCTCCATTTAGTGAAGAGTGTGTATACATTTGGGAAGACTTGGGGGGAATGGGTAGTGGTTCACAAGTCCCAAACCATTGATACATGCCATTGCAACTTGCAGTTAGGAGGGGTTTCCACTTTTACGCCTCACTCCTAATTGCAATTTGGAATATGCCAGATCGCTTTTTGTGAGGTGCAAAAGAGCAACTGTACATCGTCGTAAAATACTCTTTTGCAGTTTCAAATCATGTGATTTTGAAAGAGCAGGATTTCCACCAAAAATGTGTTTGAGCTTCGGGTCACCTGAGCATTATTTACATCCAACATTCAATAATATTTTGATAAGAAATGCTTCAACATTTTTTTATTTAAATATCCTTATGCTAAATTTTACCTTGAAGTTTCAAAATTAAAGGAGATATGTGCACTCTTTTTAAAACTCAATACAAATTGCCAAAAGATTAAAAAACATTCTTAAGATCTTTATTTTAGTGTGAAGGTGGGGTTTCTTAGGAATGAGAGCAATCCCCAAGTGATTCCCTTGAGAATTGAATGGATTAAATATTCCTGCTGTGAATTTAACAAAGAAACGAACAGCACCAACTTTAACGCAGCATTCAGAATGATTCTTGAGAAACATGGATTACATTTTTTTGTCGAACAGAACGAGATGCACTCAGCCAAGGCAGCAGCTTCCACTTTTATTTTAAGTTATGCGCATTGACTTCATCATCATTAGAGTGACTTTGAAGCGTATTGTTAGGTGCAGGTGAAGGTCAGCTCTTTTATTTTCCTAAGTCATCAAAAAGGCTTTCAGCAAGATACAGGTGTAGATCGATGTACAAGATCAATGCGTTACATGAGGACACATTCATTTTTTTTTGTTAGACATGGGGAGATTACGTGATTTGCCCAGAATCACAGGATGCTCAGCGTCATTGCAGAGACTCAAACCCAGTTCCTCAGTTTCGAGGTCGACCGCCTTAGCCGTTAGGCCAACTCCTCTCTCTTCAACTTGTCAATACAAGTCGATGACAATTTCTTACGAAAGTACCATTTAAACTACCACAAAATGCCAATCTCAAACCTAGGAGTGCAAGTCTCCACTTCAACATTCTTCTATATTTTCTATGGGAAGATCCTCACACATGTAAACTTATTACTTAGAAATAAATATGGGAGAGAGTGAGGGAGTGGCAAAAATAGGGCATACTTACTACAAAATAGGTGAGGTTTAGGTAGAAGTAAGAAGGGGATAAGGAAGTTTTAGGGAGTGTTTTAGGGTGGGATGTGCACACACCTAGAGAGCCGTAAACCCATTGACATTAACAAACTGCACTTCTGAAGTTAACCCAACCAAAGAGGGACTCAAATGATAGTAAATTACTCTAGCTCAGGCCTGGAGTAAATCCAACATCACAATGGCCAATCACTGGTACACAATAATAGAGGTAGGACTTAAAATAAAAACACAATAGGAAATACAATTAAATGACTTAATTTTATTTAATTTAAATTGTTTAAAATAGTCCATGGGATGAACTACTAAAAAAGAAATAAATGAATAAATAAATAAATGTAACAATGTTGAAGAAAATCTAATTTAATAATAAAAAAAGTTTAACAGCAGTTGTTGAATTTAAAAATGAATGTAAGATTAAATGTTAACGAAATATAATTAAACTACTCCTAATTAATTCTGAATACTACTTTAATAATTATTAAGGCATAAAATAAAATATGTATTTACTTTAGGTGGGAATTTATTTTTTAATTTAAACCTCAGACAAATAATGCTTATTTTATTTAATATATTTAAATTATTCAAGAATTGAATTCAAACAATTCAGACAAATAATGCTTATTTAATTTAATATATTTAAATTATTCAAGAATTGAATTCAAAATTAAGTTAATAGTGCTGGAGAATTTATTTTCTTTTGTTCTACATTTACATTTATTTTGATATCTAATTAAATTAATAAAATACATTTCCAATAATATTTAAAATAAACGTATTTTTACTAAACAGGCTGAAGGAGGAGGGGATAGGTGCCCTGTCATGAATGAGAGCAAGGTTGGTATTTGGGAGTGTGGTTTCTTGCAAGCAAAAGGAAACGATTCACAACAAGAAAGAACAGATGGAAAACTAAAGTACTCTTTCTGAACATTGGTTAGAAGATTCTGAGACACCAATTCTACTTTAAAGGGACTGAAACCTAAATCTAAATGTTGGTACTGTGAAAAAAATGAGTGGAGAAGGAGGTACCTCTCACGAGCTGCTCTTTTCCACTGCATCGTGATAAATAAAAATGCTTTCTTATATGTTTTGCTCGTATTTACCTATGAGCTATGACTCAACCGCTGAAACACAACATTGGCATGGCACTGCATAGAAGATGTGGTATGTACAAAGAATGCATTAATTCATCTCGTTTCAAAATAGCACATATTGTTTAATTTAATTCAAGAACATTTTCTGAATTAACTAACTAAATGCAGGAAAATCAACTACTGCCTGAATTTTGTTGATATGCTTTTCAAAGGGTCTGGTTTTGTATTGACCTTTGTGGTTCGTTTATTCTCTTGAAAGACTTCAAAAACAAATCTGATACGGATTCATGGGAAAGCCCTCCGCCATGGATTATTACTGCTGCATTATTCCCAAACTGTATAGTCGTTTGATTTATTTATTGAGTGATTGATTGCAGCAGTCGGTATTAGAGCGCTTTACATTGAAATTGTGAGGAACATATACAAGATACTTTCACAAAAGCACAACTGGGGGTTTAGAACATTGGGAACTGGATAAGTAATTCAGAAGGAGAGTAGAGGAAACCAGGGAGAGATAATACTATTCTATTGATGCGAATATCAAACAGCCGTGTGTTGATGGTGACAGGGGACAGTGTGCCTAGGCCAGTGGGGTGAGGTTCGAAAAGTGAGAAGTTCTTTTTTTCGGGAGTCTTTGGCTCTGCGGAACCCTTCCCTGGTAATGCCTGGAACGGGTGGGTCTTTAGACCTTTGGGAAGGACAGGATAGCACAGATGTTCTTAATTGGGTCTGCAGGGTGTTCCAGTTGGCTGGAGCAGATCCGGAGAAGGTTCGCCGTTGAGCTTGAACCGTAAGGAACATTGGAGACTCTAATATTTTGTTTTCTTTTTTTTTTCCTTTTCAGTTAGAGTACTTGCTTCGGGATTTGTGTGAAGCACCTGAAATAATCATTGATAGAACCAACAGCATCACATAATTTGTGTGGAAAATATAAGTTTAAACAATATATATTTTTTGCCCTTCAATCATAGCTGCAGATACTTATTTCTGTGCATGGAGTGCTCTTCATTGACGGTTATTATATACATATGTTCCATGAATTGTTGAATATATCAGCCAGAGATGCCTTTCCAGAAACAGTGTTTGGTATATGCGTGTGCGAACACACACTGTACTTACAACCTGTTGAGAAACAGAATTCTTCATGCATTATTGGCCCTTCATGGCTTATGAATGAGAGTGTCCATGAAGAGCGTGTAATCCCTGACGGAAGTTCCACTTGTAGTGCCTTGAAACCATGTACGACACCTGAGTGCATTGATCTCCACGTTGCACAGTCCAGTTGCAATGCAGTGGCATAACGAAACTTTAGAAGAACCTCCTGTAAACTACATGGAAGGGCCCCTCGTTTGGACTCAATCAGGAGCCCTCGGGCCAGGGTACTATGCTGAGGGGGCCCCCTGGAGATTGGGGGCCTATATTTCGTGACGGTCTAGTTGAGCTGCATGGCTATGTTCAATGGAATCCTAGGCCTGGCTATGAAAGTGAGTGATCCCCCCCCCCAACAGGAAATGCAAACTGTGAGGCCCTCCCAAATTCCCATGCCAGGTGACTGAGTGGGACAAAGAACCATTATGGCAAGAACCATCATAACGCCAGAGCCAGCATCATGCTGTGTTTAAACCATCATGCTAGTTTGTCACCAGTATTCAAAGAATTGTCAAGATCATTCCAGGGCCTGCATTATGATGATACTGGTGGGCAGGCGATAGTTTTGCTGACGATATTTTGACCTACAACCCCTTAGACAACAGAAAGGGTAGTAAGCATAAGGTATAGCCCTATTTTTTTAGAACATTTCCAGCGTGGAGAGAAATCATGACTTGTCTTCCATTCCATTCCTTTTCTTTTTTAATTAATTACTTGCCTGCAAGATGAAAACAAGCGGGCCTATTTTCATGGCTTCTGTGCAAATAATCCACATTTCTTTGGCACTGAAAAACTTACATTAATACATTTTCATATTTCTAATGCAAATAATTCTGCTGAAAAAAATAAAAATGCCTCATAATTTTATTTTGGTCCTATATTTGTCTGTGCAACCAATGAAACCTTCACATTTTAGTGCATTGCACAAAGTTTGCCAACAAATGACGTATGTTTTTCCAGTGCATCAGGTCCTGCACATTTGTAGGAAAGACACAAAACGTTATATCAAAGTACATTTTTTTAATCTTGAAAAATACAAGCACTTTGATTGACAGTAAAGCTGCTCTATGACGGAATCCTTCCTTGAAGGCTCATATCTCGACTTTCAAAAATATTTCTGGCAAGCCGGGAGTGGAAAAAAACCCTCTTGAAAGCGATTCAGACTGTACTCGCTTTCATCAGCTTGCAATGGAACATGAAATATCTTGATTTCATTTCAAGTATAAATCTGTCAAAACGTTAACATGCTTACAGGAGCTGGCTGGGGTGGAATGGGTTTGAAGTAAAAGGCATTTGAAATTCAGGAAGATGAAAGGAAAGATTTCCTTTTGAAAAGAAAGCGCCATAAACCTTGGCGAATAAACAATTTAAAAAAACCTCTCATTAAAAAAGTTGAAGGAAAGCAAATGCATGATGAAAATCACAATTTTCTGGAATGAAAAAACACCCACTACATCAGAGTAAAACACCACGATGACTGACAGGGAGAAGCTTTCAAATACAATTACAAACTATTGGGGAAAGAAAGAGAATTGGTAGATGCCATAAGCCAGCAGACATCATACACACACCTGTGGATAAACAGCACAACAAAGATGGACCTGGAGCTCAATCTTCATATAATCACACAGCATTAAACTAGATAAGAAATGTCGGGTGGGAGGAGGAGCCTAGCGCGCAACCAAGATGGCCGCGTAGGTGCGAGGCTCCCGAGGACCTCCGCAACCTCCTACATTTATCCTGTATTTATCCTGCCTCGGTTGAGGGGACTGTGTTGGTGAGCCTGAGCTGAGGTGGTACCCGTTTCCCGTTCTCAAATCGGACCTCGGGTGCCGGAGTGAGCACCGATTGAAGTTTGCGGCCTTCTCCTCGCCGGACCCCGGATTTGCGCTGAGGGGTGACCTGGTGGCAAAGTGAACAACAACGGCGGGCTGGGCCTGGTGGGTCGCGTACCCCGCACTTTTGCTTTCACTTGCGCACCCCCTCGCCTTCTCTGCGAGTGAGATCTCGGAGCTCTTTGCGTTGGTGTGGCCTCGCTGGGGGACCCTGCCTGCCTGCCGGCTGTGACCCACCCCGCCGATCTGGGGTGGCCCCCCTCGGAGCTTGTGGCCCCGATTGCCTGCCCTCTACGGCGTCGCTGGTGCGAGTGTGAGAACGGTGGCGATGGCCACGAAACAAGATGGAGACCGATCAAAGACCAAGTCGACCCGGCGTGGCGCCGCACACCAGTCCAACATCATGGACCGCTATACCCTTCAGAGGGGATCTCCTGGCGGACCACACAAGTCCTCTGAGGGCCCTTCTGATGCTCCGGACTTGCCCACGGATCTGACTCTGCAAGACGTCATGGGCGCCATTGCCGAGATGAAGGCCTCGGTGGGCCAGCGGTTCGATACCCTGGCACATAAGATCGACGCGGTCCTTGTGGATGTTGGCCTAGTGAGGGCAGATCTCTCTAAGACCAACGACCGGGTTGATTCTTTGGCCCACACCGCATCGGGCCTCACGACTGAGGTGGCGGCCCTACAAACGGAGGTGCGCCGACTTCGTCAGGCGAGTGCGCTTATGGATCGGCGCCTTGAGGATTCCGAGAGTCGGGCCCGGAGGAACAACATCCGCATCATCGGGGTGCCCGAGGGACGGGAGGAAGCGGCGGCAGATCTATTTGTGGAAGACCTGATCGCTACCCATCTCCAGCCTCGGGGACTGAGTAAATTCTTTGCCGTGGAGAGGGCCCACAGAGTTCCCGGGGGAAGGCCGAAGGTCGGAGCCCCTCCGCGACCTCTCATTGCCCGGATTTTTAACTTTCGGGACAGGGACGCGATCTTGCAAGCCTCCAGACTGCAAGGGCCGATTAAGCTGGAAAATATGGAGGTGAACTTTTACCCTGATTTTACCCAAGCGGTCCAAAAGCAGAGACTGAGCTTCCTGGGCGTCAAGCGCCGACTTCGGGACATGAACCTAAAATATGCCATGCTCTTCCCGGCCAAGCTGCGAGTGGAGGTGGATGGTCGAACGCACTTTTTTGATCGTCCCGAAGCAGCCGGGGACTGGCTGGATACTCTGTCTGGGGATCGTGGTCGGGATGGCGGGGGGGGGCGGCGGGAGGAAACGGCCCACTGGATCGGGACTGAGGGGTTGATATTGGTCCTCACTCTGGCCGACTATGATGCCACTTTCGACTAAGCTTCTGTCTTTGTTCTTTCCTCTCCCATGGAGGTTGTGAGGGGTCTGGAAGGGGTACTCTTTCCTCCTCTAGGGGGTCTAGCTAGTTTCATTATATAGGGGCGACAGGCACACTGCAAGTTGGGGGGGCTGTCCGGGCTCATGCAGGGGTGCAGGGAGGGGGGAGTTTTGTTGGGGCGGGTGGGTTGGGGTGGGGTGCTGTTCGTTTACACCACAAGGCAAATGTATCATTGTGTTATCTTTAAAGTGCTCTCTGGGGGACGAGCGATGGCTTCTGTTTATAATGGGGGGTAGGGGACTGAGTTTGTTGTCCTGGAATGTTAATGGACTGGGGGACAGGATAAAGCGAGGTGTGGTCCTGCAGTTCTTGAAGCGAATTTCGCCCGATATAGTTTTTCTGCAGGAGACACACCTCATTGGCAACTCCTTTCGTGCTATGAATCGACGGGGCTACCGCCTTGTGGCCCATTCGGGCTTCACGTCTGGTTCAAGGGGTGTGGGCATTATGGTTAAGAACTCGCTCCCGTTGGAGATTGATGAGGTGCTCCATGACGACAGGGGACGCTACACGGTTTTGGTGGGCAGAATGGAGGGCAGAGTGGTCGTTTTTGTGTCAGTATATGTCCCGCCGGGGCTGCAGACGACCACCTTTGCGGACCTGGGGCGCCTCCTCCTTGGCCTTCCGGAGGGGATTCTAGTGGTGGGGGGGATTTTAATGCTGTGGTTTCCGGAACTGTGGACCGTCACCCCCCTAGGGATCTCCCCCGGGCCCAGGCGTGGTTGCCTGGCCTCTTGGATACCTTGGGGCTGGTGGATTGTTGGCGCTTGAAACATCCCACGCAGCTCCAGTATACCTTCCACTCCGGGGTTCATGGTAGCCTTTCACGGCTAGATTATGTCCTGGTTCCGGCGGCTCATGTGGGGAGGGTGGGAGAGGTGAGCCATTTGGCACGGGGTATCTCGGACCACTCCCCGCTCTTGTTGCGCTTTGATATTCTTCCGAGGGGAGAGGGTAGGGTGGTCCCGATTAATCCCTGGTACCTGCATGACCCCACCATCCGCGCGGAGTTGGTTAAATCCCTTAAGCGCTACTTTGACGAGAATATGGGGTCTGTGACATCGGCGGTCTCACTGTGGGAGGCGTTCAAGACGGTACTCCGAGGAGAGGCCCTGTCCCTTATTTCCCACTCCCGGAGGCGCGAGCAGGAGGAGGTGACCCGTGTTGAAGCTGAGATAACCGAGTTGGAGGGGGATCTAGAATGTGGGGTGACGGATAACAAATTACATGTTCTCCGACTCAAGCAAGCGGCCTATAAGGCCCTCGTCACGGAGGCGGCCAGGGGCCTCAGTAGAGAGCAACAGGGGAGACTGTATGATGTGGGTGATAAGGCTGGTAAATTGCTTGCGTGGCTGGACAAAAAGGAGAGAGCGAGTCGAGTTGTCCCTTTGATTGAGAAACAGAATGGTGTGTGTGTCACTGAACCGGAAGAAATTGTTTCTTGCTTTGCAGACTATTTCCGTGGGGTGTATTCCCCGGTGTCCTCCCGCTCTGAAGAGGATTCCCATGCCCTGCTCAGAGATATCGCGCTGCCTTCCCTTTCGGAGGAGGACAGAGTGTCGTTGGACGCCGCTCCAACTTCTGACGAAATTGCCCTCGCCATACGCTCGGTCGCTTCCGGCAAGGCCATGGGTCCTAATGGTCTTCCCATCGAGTTGTATAAATTGCGACCGGATACGCTGGCACCACATCTCCGTGCTATGTTCCTTGCGGCCCACTCGACGGGTTCCCTCCCGCTAGACCAGCGTCTGGCTACAATTGTGGTTATCCACAAGGAGGGGAGGCCGCGGGACCGAGTCACATCCTATCGGCCCATTTCGCTATTGAATGCGGAGCCCAAAATTCTTGCCAAAGTGTTGGCCAATCGGCTGGTCGGCGTAGTGTGTGACTTGATTCACCAAGATCAGTCCGGCTTCATCCCCCATCGCAACACAGCGCTTAACCTGCGGCGTTTGCATGGGGTGCTCGCACGTGTCCCGTACATACGGGAGCCGGCCATCTTGGCGTCCTTGGACGCCACTATGGCGTTTGACACACTGGAATGGCCATATATTTGGGCGACACTCGCGAAATTTGGGTTTGGCCCTGGGTTTATCAGCTGGGTAAAATTGTTGTACTCTGGCCCGCTGGCACAGGTGGTCGTGAACGGTAGAGTATAGGCTCCATTCGAGCTGGGCAGAGGCACGCGGCAGGGCTGCCCGTTATCCTCGCTCCTTTTCGCGCTCGCCTTGGAGCCCCTGGCAGAGTGGCTGCGGTGGGAACCTTCTATTCGTGGTCTCCGCTGGACCCCCGAGTATGAGGACCGCGTATCTCTCTACGCTGACGATATTCTCCTATACCTGGCTTCCCCACGTAAGTCATTGATAGTACTGGTTGATGTATTGCATTCATTTGGCCTTAACTCCGGCCTTGTCATCAACTGGGCTAAATCGTGCGTCTATGTTCTCTCTGGGGAGGAACCTATCCTTCCGCGGGGCTGTCCTATCCAGATCGCCCCACGGGGATTTCGGTACCTGGGGGTCTTCATTACCCTGGATGCGGAGGCCCGATATAGTCAGAACTTGCTTCCCCCCCTCCAGCGCCTGAAGGAGGATGTCGCACGTTGGAGGCGCTTGCTGCTCTCGCCGCTCGGCCGGGCGGCATTGTTTAAGATGATGTCGCTGCCGCGTTTCCTGTACGCTCTGCAGAACACAATGGACGTCGTCCCGGCGCGCTACTTCCGCGAAGTAGAGAGTTTGCAGCGCCGCCTGTTCTGGGAGGGGAGGCCGCGTATCGCTCTGGCGAAGCTGACGCTCCCGTGGTATGACGGGGAGATTGCCCTCCCGGATATCAAGCGGTATTATTGGGCCTCCCAGCTGGCTGCGATTAATCACGGCATGTATGGGCCCGCTCTAAACCCTGCCTTTGAAATGGATAAGATGTTACTGCCGGGTGGTGATTATAACCGTGCGCTTTACTCCAGCTCGTTCGACGCACGTCTGACGGGGCCCACACGTGTCATGGTACAAGTGTGGCACGCGGCTAATGTAGCGATGGGGTGGAAAGATCGTTTGACTCGGGCCTCGCCACTATACGCAGCTGAGCAGTTGGGCACCCTGTGGACTTCGAAGGGCTTCGAGAGGTGGGACATGATAGGCATCAGCAGGGTGGGTGATCTTTAGACTAGGGGGGGATTCAAAACGTTCGAGATGCTGCAGACGGAATTCCAGTTGCAGGACAGGGAGTACTTTCGGTATATGCAGATCCGTCATGCGCTAGGCTCTGTCTTCCCGGATGTTGCCTCCATCCCGGAGTATTCCCCTCTGGAAGACAGAGTGCTGGATGGACATGTACCGGAAAGCACGATTTCACTAATCTATAAAAAACTTATTAATGACCGCGCGGGATTGCTAACTAGCCTTCGTGAGGCATGGGTCGCCGATGGCTTGGAGCTGGACGACGAGGACTGGGTCTCTGCGGTGGCCTCCCCGAAAGAGGTGGCCATACCGGCCCGCCTTCGCTTCGTCCAGCTCAAGATACTCCATAGGGTCTACGTCACGGGGCCAAGGCTATTGCGTATGGGTTATGCTGTGGACGGGCTGTGTAAGCGTGGGTGTGGTTCCTTGGGGACCTTTCTTCATATTTTGTGGGACTGCCCGGAGGTGGGGCGATTCTGGCGTGGTGTGCATGAGGTCCTGCGGGTGGTTACGCGTGTGTCGCTGCCGCCTGAAGCGAGGAGATGCCTTCTGAATGTGTGGGAGCCAACCGACTGCTCGGCGCCGCAGACGTGGTGGGTGACTCTGGGATACATGGTGGCCAAACGCGACATTGCCCAATTGTGGGGTTCCCAGAGGTCGCCGACCGTCTCGGCCTGGAAGGACAACATGGACTGGTGCATGTTTCGGGAAAAGGTGGTGTATGTTGCGAGAGGTAAGCCTGGGACATGGGTGAAAGTATGGGGCCCCTGGAACGCCTACCGCGGGGGAATCTGTACCCCGCCGTTATTGCCCGATCCGTGTCCGGCCCCGTCCCCTTAGCCGGTTTATCGCCCCGGTACCGGGCACTGAGTCCACCTAGTCCCTGTCCTGACCTTTTCCCCCCCTTGATACTCCTATGGATTGGTAGGGTCCCCCTTCTAGGGGAGCACATGTCGCTGTTTCCTATTGTGGGTTGCCTTGTGGATTTGTTTTTTGTTGTTATTTATATCAAAAAGAAACCGTTATATGGGTTCCGGATGGTGTGGCTATCAACGCTGCTAACTCCTGTGCATTTCCCTTTGCCGCAGCATGTGAGCTATTGTTTGTACCATATGCTCCTTCTGTCTGCTAGCGGCCGGCCTGAAGGTTGTAGGCCCATCTGTGTATATTTTTTGAATTTTGTAATAAACGGTTTCAAAATAAAAAAAAAATAAAAAAAAAATAAAAATGTATTCTTTGCAAAACGTACCCCTATTGGCTACCATGTGTGTTGTTTGATTTTACTTATGCCTGAAAAATGGTCAAGTGTTTTCAGTCAACGAACAATAAAAGATTACGTTACTTTATGATTTATGGTGGAATAAAGGACTACACTGTGACGACCAAAAAAAAAAAAAGAAATGTCGGGTGGCATTGTCTATGCTATGAATTCTTGTGAAGTTTTTCAATTTTTATTGCCATTCGCCCAGGTAATGGCCTTTGTATACAAATTTGACAGTAAAATAGAAAGAAAAACCTGAGATAACAATCAATCATAAATGTAAAGGAAGAAAATGAGAGGTTGTTAAAGTGTTGATGTGGGATTGTGGAGACCACTCAACAATAGTTCTTCCTTGCTTATTCTGGGCTCTATTGGTATGTAAGCGTTTCATTGACGGTTTAACGATGGCCTTTGGACAGCATCCCCGGTTGGCTTTGCAATTAAATAATTGGTTCTGGATTTTAAAAATAAATTCTTCTTAAATTAAAATTAAAACACAAAGTATATGACTTCTTTCTTACGGTCTGCTTCTGGGACCGGGTTTGTATGGAGTTGAAAGCCATTTGCAGACCCAAATCTAGGTGAATGATCACTCATGTTGGGCCGTAGCAACAGGAATAGTCCTGGGTGTCCTGGCCTCTATAGATTCTCAACGTTGTTTTCCTTATGTGTGAGGAATGTTGTCTTCATTATTCTCTAGTAGAGGGTTCTTCAATGTCGGCCGTGGAGGGCCGGATCCATGTAGGATTTTTAAGATATCTACCTGTGGATATGCTAAAACTCTGGCATGGACCCGACCCTCCAGGACCGACATTGGAGAACCCTAATCTAGTTGGTTGAATCTTGGCCCACAACAGCATTCTGAGAAGCAACACCATGACAAATCAACATAAACTTCAGTTTTCCCATGGTCCTGCATAAGTGATATCCCCATTGTTTCACTACCAGGACATGTAAAGTTAAATGCACATGTCCAACATTTTAAATACACTGCACTCTGTCTTATAGGCTGTTTAGGGCCTACCCTAGGAGTGCCTTATATGTATTAAAAAGAAAGGTTTGGGAATGAACAAAGGTTTATTTGGCCAGGACGAAATGGCAGTTTACAACTGCACACAAAGGCTGCAATGGCAAGGCTGAGACATGTTTAAAAAGGTCCACTAATAGCATTTAATTGACAGGCCTTGGGTACATGTAGCACCAATTTACTAGAGACGTACATGTAAATGAAACGTGTCAATTGAGTGTAAGACAATTCTACCATATTAGAAGGAGAGAGCACAAGCACTTTAGTACTGGTTAACAGTGGTAAAGTGCACAGAGTCCTAAAAGCCATCAAAACAGGCTCATAAAACAGGAGGGTTAAGGCAAAAGGTTTGAAGATGACCCTTCAGAGAGGGCCAAGTACAACCGTGGGAGTTTGTTTTTGAAAAATAAATACCATAGACCCTCATATCATGTGAGTTTACTCCCATGGTATGTTTTTTTTTTATTTTCCATCCTGGCGGTAACAGACAGTTAAAAAAAAGAAATCTAACCATTCACTCTAAATAGGGACGACAGTCAGATGGCTTACCTCCAACAGCCTCAACTTTGTTGGGCTGTCAGTGGAAGCTTTACACCAACGAAGTAAATTTACTCCATCCCCGTAAAACTTGCAGTCTGCCTGCCTTAAAGTCGGGCAGAGGGACCATGAGTTTGGTGGACAGTGTACTCCGCAGTTGTTGCACTAAAGTACCCTGTCTGCCAAAGTCAAATTTAGGCCCAGTGGTCCTCTTAATGTACATCATTTCTGACCCTGCTCCTTATGGGAACACTCCACCACAAACCTTGGTCATCTCACATACCACAAATCACAGAAGTGGAGACTGGGAGCGGAAAAAGAGGTCCAGTACCCTATCTCCCTAGAACAAGTATGTAAAACACTCAGGGGTAGCTGTTCCTGAAGGAGGATCCAGCCAAATAGGCTTCGGAACACAGAAGAAGGGGAGGAGAAGTGTCTCAGGATAGATATTTAGGTCGGGGGAATTATCTTATTTGCAAAGTTTGCCCTCACACACCTGGGAAGGTGTCATGCTTTTCATCATTGGGCGTTTTTGCTCCTCGTGGGGTAGGCGCTGCAATACTCCATGGACCCCGCGAGAGGGCTCTTCGGCGGAGATCTTTTTAAGTAAAAAAAACGCAGTAATGGAGAACACTATTGTGTGGCACCAGTGTGACAGTGAGTTAAAAATATCACGGTGGTGCCCAATAAAAGAAGGTTTTTATTCGTGGGTCCACCGGATAGAGTAAAAACAGAGGCAAAACTTCTATTTTCCACTAATGAGGAAATACAGTTTGGCTAGAGTTGTTGGTGCAGTGAATGAGGTCGACATGTTTCACGCCCCATTGGACCAGAAGGGATCCTCAGCGTTTCATCAGGACCAGGTTTAGTGTAAAAAACGAAGCAACAAATATTTCTTAAAAAACAGAGGGGAGACTCCCTGAGTCTTATTCAGGAAAATGCTGAGTGGTAAGATGCCGGATTTTTTATTATTTTATATCATCAGTCACATAACAAATCCAACCCTCTAGAAGTGAAGGGGAGTGCCTCTGCGGTAACAGCAGCCATTCGCTACAGGCAACAGTGTCCACCTGTAGCGTTTGGCATAATCACCTACCCGCGTCTGCTCAACCTGGAGGAGGTTTACTTCAGGAACTGACATCTCACCTATTCACCTTGTGGCCTACTGCATTTTTAGTTGGGAAATGTGAGATTCACACCCCTCAAATGCAACATATCTTCAACATACAGATGGTACATGATGCAGACAGGGTGTCCACACACTGATGTGCCATGTGTTCTGGATGCACCCATGACTCCATGATTCTGAGGAAAAGCAGAGTACCAGAGTCCACGGACTCGATAATTCTCGCTTCGGTGACCACTCTAAGCATGAGTTCACACTATGCAGCTCTGGGCAACAAGCCTGCTTAACCTCCACAACGGCCCCCCGCGGCGGGATGCCTGGCTTTCACCTTGGGGATGCCCAGTACGGGTTATCTTACAGGGAAAAACCAGGACGGGTTCCCAATGCAAGCGCCAAGATGCCCGTAGGGTGATAGCTGCACTCTATAAGTACATCAATCAATCAATCAACTTGAAGACTGACCGAAAATAAATGAAAGGAATCCTTTGATGCATGATTGAGGATACATTGGTTCAAGTGCAATACACTGAGCTCTTTGAATTATTTGAAATCAGAAAGAGACAGAAAGCGGACATAAAGAAATATTTTGTCCTTTTAGAGAAGTTCCGCTAACTTATCAGCGTAAATTACACACATTGGGTGGCATTTTGGACTGTGCCACAACTTACATATTTCTTGCCCTGATGAAGTTCCCGATATGGGAATGAAACGCGTTGACTAGACTGTTTTAGAACTGATGATCATATTAAAATTGGAATAAAGAAGTCACTTTTCTACTAATATCTGCCTATTGGACTCTTTGAGCTACGCACCCCCACTCAACCAAAAGTATAACTTGAAGACATATCACATGCTCAGTATATGGCATCTAGGTTAGTGGATCACAGCATAGCTATCTCACATACTTGCGAGAAGTTGAAGACAGGAATCCATTTTTGTCATTAAGGACTTGAATGATGAATTTAATCACTTGTCTTACAAGTGATGCAACTGGAACATTCACTATGCATCACAGGACTTGTAATGTTCTATCTACACTTTCATCAATTAATATCTCTCATGTGCCCATAAAGGCATCATAATCATGTATTACATTGCAACAACAATCAGAGAGGGCTAAGGGTGGGTTGTGTGCAGTCAGGAAATAATTCATTTCCATTTGCAACCTAAACTAATTGGTAAACCAGCATAGATACAGTGATACTAAGTCAGAACATTGAGCAATACTGCTCTAACACATCTTGTGGATGAAGGCAACACATACACAGACACATATGGAAAACCTCAATCATCCAGTACACGTACACATTCCTTTCAAATGCCTGCCTATTTGTCTCACAGTGAGTGATGGGCACTCATGTGACTATTTGATTAGCATTATTCATAGAACCGTCACATGGATGTCATCTGTACTCAGTCTGACAAATGTAATAAACAGAACATGCCATTAGAAATGTGTTCCCCAGTAAACATTTGTACATAACCACCATCATGGGTATTATCAACTAATTCAACACTTAATTTACATGGTCATCTCTTACATTTAAGCACATACCAGGATGTGTGTTTGGACTATTGAATTGCCTTTTCAGGTACCTTCTCCACATTGGTAGTGTCTTGGCATATCCACAGTCAAAGATGTGTCACATTACTCTCCTCTATTGCCTGGTGCACTATATTTCAGAATAGTGGTAGTGGAGGGGAATGAGGCCAATGAAGAGCCCAGTGGTTGATGAAGAAGAGGCACACATTGGGCTCAAATAGGATGGGGGTACAGAGTAATGAACCATCTTCAGGGGTATTTATTGCAAGTGTGAGCTGCTGGATCCAATTGTGGGGTATGCTGTTTTTATACTCCTGATGTCTGGGGCGCAATATACTGTGGATCCTGAGAAACTCGACCAAGTACCCCTTCAACATTTGACTCTCAGTGGTAATGCGGGTCCAGCAGTTCAAGATTTCTTGGAGGCCACAGGGCATTGAACATAGGCTCACAACTCAAAATAAGCTCAATGGCAGCAATAAATGATTGTCCAGTCAAATATTTTCTTTTGTGCAAAAAGGAGTATTTATATAGCAGCAGAAAGTAACATATGGCATTCACAAACAATACACACAGTCCCCTAGCCCAGGTCTCTGTTGTTTCATAGGCTGTTCCGGAGTCCTACTCCCATCTCTCTAGTGGGAGTGGTTATTTCTCATTCACTATAGGAGACATTCAGGGTTAGCCCCTCTAGTTGTCCAAGTCTTAGGAGTCCCACACTGACGCCAAATAAGTCAAAAGTGTTTCAGCATGGAAGTGCTATATTGCAGGCAAGTTCCCTGGGAGCCTGCTGGCCTGTTAATCAGTCTTACCTGCACTAGCAGGATCTTCACAACCAGTTTCCGAGAGGGACACCCTGGCGGACACTGAAGCTGCAGTAGCTGTCTCCAATGAGTACCGCACACAAGGCCCTGCAGAGGCAGCATTCGGGTGTCTTCAAGTTCCTCACAGGCCATCCTGTGGGGACAGCGGCTGGGGGTTCTCGATGCTCCTCCAATGTCAGCAGGTTTCCTTCGATCCTCCCCACAGGTGAGGGGGAATTTGATACTCCTAGCGCAGATCTCAATCCGGGCTTGGGTCCGCTTGGGTTATCAAAGTGGCCTCTTCCGCTTGGCAATGGGCTTGAGCAGTCAACACTACTTGTCTTTTTTACGGTAGTCCCGCCTGGTATACAAGGTCACCAACTTCACTCTGCACATAGACTACAGCCTGAACTGCATGGCAGTAATTTTTACGGAAGCCACACATGGCATCTGGGGTCACCAACTTCATTCCACACTTGGACTATGACTCATTCAGCATGGCAGCAATCTTCACGGTGATCCCAACTGGCATACGGGGTCACCGACCTCCCTCTGCACATGAGCTACAACCTGATCGGTGCCATAGGCCTCTCCTCAAACCTCGCTTCAGAGATCAAATCACCAGGACTTCTCAATGGACCTCACTTCCTTTAACACTCTCCTTTTCTTCACAGGGCACACTGGTTTTGGGTCCAGGGGCAGGTGGACTTGTATTCCCTGGTTGATGTCCCCTCACCCAGCTGGGAAAATGGCAGGTCTTAGCCTACAGTCAGGTCAAAGGCAGAAGTCCTGCAGAGCTTCCATTTCTTGCACAGCTGGACTGGCTGCTTGATATTTGACCATTTTGGGCACCTAGATCTTCCCTTCTGATAGTCCATTTCCAAATGTGATTTAGGGTCTGAGTCTTTGAACTTTGTGTTTCAGGTTGGCTTCCTTTTGAAGTGCCCTCTCCTCTGCCCTGCCCTTCCTTCAGAAAACTGTCTGACACAGCAGGAGCGACTCCAAATCTGATAGCCCCACCACATAGACCATGGGAGTGACTAGAGGTTCACACCTGGATGTCAGTCACAGTGATATCTTTATCAAAAGGTTACCCAAAGGCTTCAGCCCTAATCTTTATTATTCTCTTTTCAGCCCCATCCATATCCTGAGATGTGCACAGGCCCCTTCCATTACCTTTATCAAAATCAAAGAGCCCCCTTTGAAATATACTGAGACCGTGGCATTGCCTTCGTCCAGTGTGCTCACCAAGCTCACAGGAATACAGCAATCTACAAATCTGTTTAGGGGTATTTCTCTACCTTCTCATGCTACTTCAGTCAGCCCTGGGTCTCTCAAAATGGAACCCAACATCTTCCATGTATTGTACCATTCACAGGCACACAACCAGCACATGGATATAACACACACTCACTGCATACTAACCGGATGTAGGCCAAGGGTGAGTTAAGCACACAGCAGCAGAAAGTTAAATGAGTGAGCCTGTAGGTCTCACTCCAGTGACACAGGAAACAAGGCATGTTCATTTTTATTGATCACTACACAGTATGCCGCCACCACCGCGCTTGTGGTACTTACCTCCTGGCAAAAGTAGTAGCCTTTCACCACTTTGAGGGTAGCACTTTAGGACCCCTCCCAGTCCAAACAGACCACAATCTGTGAGACAGACCTGTGTCATGGCGCACACACATGTTCACCCATGACCACAAAAATAAGCACCAAGGATCCAGACATTATTACAGTGGGGGACTCAGGGCAGAGGTACAAATCCTTCACCATGCAAAGGACTTTTCCATCCCACCAACTACCTCCCCAAAAGTTACTTTTGAATACATGAATATTGCGAAATGTAAATTACACAAAAACTGCACTTAAAATCAAACTCAAGTGTACAAATGATTTGTTTGCTGAAACTTCCCTTCCCTGACACAATCCTACCCCAATATGCTCTCCCACAAACCCATCACCTACACACATATGCTACGAAGAACTTAACAATGATCAAACATCTGCCCTATCCTACCTTTCATCTTAAGCTGAAGAATCCCTTTTTCTTGGCAACGCCATCCCAACTAACCCATCACCTACACCTATTTCTTACTAATAACTATCCCTAAACACTACACCTTAATCATGACTATTTACAAATATGTACAAATATTCCCTCCTTGTTCATACTACTTTGCACAAGTCTCTCGTGCAAATGTCAGCTGGGCAATGCAGGCAGATGTCCTACATGGCCTAAAAGGTGAACTCTGCTGTGGTGAGAGGGAGTGTTGTGAGGGGACGTGTGGGGGAGTTGATGTGAATGCAGGCATTATGTTGCAGGCTGCCAAGTGAGTAGTTGCCAATCAGTTTGTGTTCCAGCAACCCATAACAACAGTTTGGGACGATATTGCAGGTATCATGCCCATACGTCCCACTGACACGTCTCTTGAAGTCACAAAGGGAAATGGCCATGCAGCTTTAGAACAGGGTGTCATCAACGACGAAGACAAAACATATCTGATCAAAAGCAACCCATCTACACCCTATATCTATATGCTCCCCAAAATGCACAAAAACGCCACAAGACCGCCATTCAGACCCATTGTGTCTACAGTGAACTCACTACATGAACCCGTAGGGAAATACTTGGATAAACATCTACAAGCTTCTGTTCAGTCGATGACTACCTACATTAAGGATACTACTGATTTTCTCAATATCCTGGAGTCCATTCAAAATTTGATAACCATGGAAACCGTCCTATGTACCATTGATGTAAACTCACTTTACACTTCCATACCCCATGATAAAGGCATTGAGGCAATCGAGTCATTTCTGATGACCACAGACAAACCAGAGAATCTCAAAGTATTTCTGATGGAACTCATGCATTTCACCCTTTATCACAGTTACTTCGAATGGGCAGGAACATTTTACATTCAATGCTCCGGAACTTCCATGGGCAATTGTGCCGCCCCAACATACGCGAACCTCTTTATGCACCGTTTTGAAATAGACAACATACTTTGCAAACACGAGTGGACCCAACATCTTACCCTTTATAAAAGATACATTGATGACATCTTTATCTTATGGAATGGCTCAATTGATCATCTGGAATCATTAATCGAATCACTTAATACAGTTGACCAACGAATTCAATTCACTCATTGTATAAACAAAGAATCTATAACATTCCTGGATACCAAGGTAACATTATACCAAGGAAACCTCACCATTGAGGTTTACACTAAACCTACTGACCGCAATAATCTCCTGCACTTTCACAGTTTCCACCAACCATCTCTCAAGAATCATTTGCCCTACTCACAACTACTACGATTGAAAAGAATCTCAAGTACCAATGAATTGTTTGAATCAAGCAAATCCGCTTGCATTTCCAAATTTGAACAACGAAAATATCCTACCAAAGTTCTTGACAGCGCCATATTGAAGTCTAACAAATCTACCCGACAGATGCTTCTTTCACCCAAACCACCAAAAACTTTTGATCAACGAATGACATTTGTGTCAAAATGTTCCACACAAAGTTTCAACATAAAAAAAACCATCCTCAGGTATTGGCCTATGTTAAGCATGGAAATGGATTTCAATAACATTTTTGAAATATCACCTAGATTTGCTTACCAAAGATCACGCAATATCAAACAAATATTGTCTAAAGCTGATGAACTCACTACCAGCTCCTTCAAAGGTACTTTACCATGTCTTAACTGTGGTAACTGTAACTCTATCATCAAAGGTACCAACATCCAACATCCTTCACAAGGCAACACGATCAAACTCAAGGTTACAGCCACATGTAATAGTCAGAATCTCATTTACATGTTGAAATGTCCATGTGGTTTGGTTTATGTGGGCAAAACTGAGAGAAAAATCCGTATACGGATCAATGAACACAAAAGCAATATACGTACCAAACAGGCGAAATCACCAATCGCAACTCATTTTCACCAGCATCAGCATAACATCTGTCAACTGCGATTTTTGGTTCTTGAACAGATTCCCAAGCTGAGGGGTCGTGACAATAGTAAATATCTATTACAAAGAGAAACATTTTGGATCCACAAGCTGAATTCCATACATCCGAAAGGTCTTAACGAGCGTTATGATCTGGGCTGTTTTCTGTAATTAAGGTCTCCTTTATTCACCTTAAATTGGAGATTTGAACTTTCCACCCGACTTGTGATACCCTAGTACCTTGTGTAACTTTACAGTTCATGTTGAACCTTACAGTTATTTTATTTTATTTAACTTACTAATTTCATCTTATACACATGTACTATTGCACTATTACATTGACGCTTCCTTACAAGCTCCAGGATTTGATAATATCTTACATTTTTTGAACTATCGCTTTTGGTTCGAATCACTCGAATTACATGTGTTTCTTCGGTGTCACACGCTGTCTATTCCATTTTTCTTTTTACTTTTGGCCTAATTCCTTTACAGATTTAACTGCACTCACTTTTGTTTATTATTTTACATATTGTTTATTATTTTATATTTTGTTTGCACGGGTAGTTTCACTAAACTTTATTGACCTTTTGGAACTACAAGTCTGTTTTCTTTGTAGTTCTCCTTTTCCCGCATTTTTCTTCATTACATATCACATGATTACCTCTTGGAACTACAAGTCTGTTTTCTTTGTAGTTCTCGTTTTCCCGCACTTTTCCTTATCACATGTCTATATATCACATGATTACCATCCATTACACTGACCGGAGCATTTCCAATTTGATTCTCCCGGGTTCAGGAGAACCTATACATCACCATACCAACTGTAAGTTTGATCTTCCGTTACTTGTCAGATAGTGATTGTATTCTTTTAAAAGGCCCCACACTGTATGTATTTTTGTTACCCACACCACCATCTAGATTTTTCTTTTCATTTCGTTTTTACTTTTTCCTACAATTTTGGCAAAAACACACCACATTACTTTGTCCTATATGGCATTTTCATTTTTTCATTTAATTTTTTTACTTACACTACCACCCAAACTTTCTTGGTCCATTTCGGCTTCACTATTTCCTATGACCTTGGTAAATGCACTTCACAGTATGTTGTTTTAAAATGTAAAACAAGTGGATATTTTCACATCACTTTGATGTGTAGTGTACCTCCATTTTGGTAATTACCAACACTGGTATTGTGTTTTTTTACTCATTACGAACGTATTACTTTTAATACTGTTTCAACATGACCATGTTTGTTATAATCAAAATCTACTGTATAATTGTTTGGATAAAAATTGTTCTTTTCCATTGAGTGTTTATAAAATGTATATATATACTGAACCCTATACCTTATCCTTTCAGAGTACCGCCCCTGAAGAAGGGCTTAAAAAAAGCCCGAAATGCATTGGGCAGTTGGATATATGATGCATTGATAAAGAATGAATACAATTCTTTGACTTCATTAACTTTGAACAACGGTTAATAAACTCAAGTTACACTTGAATAAATTCCGATTTACCTGAGTTTAATTTCACAAAAGAGATCATATCTCTGAGATTGAGTGCATAACGAAAGACATTTTCCTATTCAGGAACGTGCTATCATTATCTACGATTTGAATTCCCTACTCAGGGGGATTAATTCGTTTGCACCAACTAATTTTGCTTAAAATATTGACCTGGAGAAATTTTGAGTGCGCAACTTCTGTTCTAACTTTTCATGCAGGGAAGAGCCCTTTGAGTAGCCTAATCCACAGCAAAGTGTAATGTATTGTGGCATTGAATTATCATGGTATTCCATTACTGTTGGATCCTATGTTGCAAAACAGACTGGGATCCAGTCACTGGATATGAACCAATACTAACAGCATGGAGGCAGGGCTTCAGGTTTCAAAGTCAGCCCAATGGCCTGGAGAGGCACATTTTCTTCCTTCTTATCACCTTCTTCTATACTAATCTCTCTTATGAGCTGGCATGCCTGTTTGGTCAGTCGTTCTCAATGGCACCATGGAGGGAGGGCTGCACAGGTGATGGTGCAAGAGGTTGTACCAGGTGCTAGAGTCACATAGGTAGTGGCAGACAGCATTGTAGCTGCACTTAGACTTAGTAACAAGGCAGTGGCAGCCAGGATGATACTGGTGGTAGCAGGCAGCATACTGGTGATGGGGGTATGGTTACCATATCCACACCTGGCCCCTCCTGTAGGTGGTGGTGCAGGACTGTAGGAAATATATTTCCTTACTCCTCTGTGGTGTCATCTACAAGGGAAATGGAAATACAGTTATTCAGTCAGATACTACTGTGGACTCCTGGCCCACAGCAAGACTGACATTCTGCTATTTGCATTGAACCATACATTGTCTAATGTCAAACTGCATTATTCCAAACATACATAGGTCATAGAAAATGGCTCAAGCAAAGATTCTGTACAAAATGTTTGAAATATGCATATAGGAGGCTCACAGCATAGGCTGTTGTCCAACTGGACTATCCACCTGTTAGGGAACCGCCGTCAGCATATCACTTATACAGCAACATTGTCACAGTAACATATCCAGGCCTCCTGGTTGCATGGATCATTAAATACGACCCTTCCTGAACATTCAATATTCTATTCAGATGTTTGTCTCTCAACTTGGTGCATATAATCTGTGATCCACCCCAGCATTTTGTGATCCCTAGACCCTATAGGCTCTTGTGCTGACTGCACTAGCAATGGCTGTATCATTACTGAATGGCAACTGGCCAGGTTTTGCCCACTTTGATGTGACTCTTATTGAACATTGCAAAATCTGTAAATAAACGGTATATTGTTGATTTTGTTATTTTATGTTATCTAATTTGTAAAGCGCAATGGTTACTCCAATGGAGTGCCCACGCGCTAGAATTCCACATTACACCAGGAAAAAGAGTCAGCCTCTAATGAAAGAGAGAGATTATAGTTGTCTGAAAAAACAAGATGTTAACATTTTCTGAAAGATAGTTTTGGACCGTTGCCTTAGTTCAGCATAAAGAGAGTTCCACAGTTTTGTGGCCAGATTAAGGTGCTTAAGGCACAACCTCCAATGTTCTGGTTATTCTGGGAACTGTAACCAGTGCGACACCCACCATCCTCAGATGACGAGTAGGATGGTAAGGTTTAATCAGGGGGTTTAGGTAACAGGGGCCCCTTGAGGTCATAATCCTGTGGCAAAAGCAAAGTGCTTTGAAAGAGATTTTTTCCCTCATCGGAATCCAATGAAGAAGTCTTGGGGCAGAGCCAGTAGGGGAGAATCTAGGGACATTAAGCAGCGTTGAAGAACTCTCATGCTGCCTTGGGAAGCCGTCCCAAGGTATAGCACATTACAGTAGTCCAGCATAGATACTAACAAAGCTTGGACCACTGTCTTTTGGGACACACCGGGAGTAATCCCATGACCTTACGAAGCATCTTTAAAATGCCAAAACATACCCCTACCAGGTTGATTATAGGATAGGATAGGATAAAACTTAATAAAACGCACTAATACCCGTGGGTGTCAAGCGCTGAGCGGACCTAGAGAAGAAGAAAGGCACAGATCTGTCACCTAAGTGGAAAATGCCATGTCTTCAGCAGCTTTCTAAAAATCGGGGAGTATTCCGCATTAGAAATAGAGGGGGACAGGATGTTCCAGAGTTTGGTGGCTGCCACAGAGAAGGAGCGTCCGCCCCAACTAACCCTGTGGAATTTAGGAGAGATCAGTTTTCTCTGGGATGAGGATCTCAGCGTCCTCCCGGGGATGTACCACTGGAACATGGTTTTCAGCTGTGGCGAGCCTTTGCTGTGCAAGGCCTTATAGACCGCACTAAGGACTTAAAAAGAGATGCACTGCCTAACTATCTGCAGATCAAAAGCAACATTGCTGTCAAACCAGATTCCTAGGTTTTTGATCTTGGATTTTGGGGTAGGGATTGGTCCCAGGGCATTTGGCCACCATACGGTAGACTAGATGGTGGGCTGTTTAAGGTATGTGATCACATTCAATGATGTATGTCCTCCTTAAATGTGATCATGCATCTTAGTTATTAATCCATTTGTTAATTTTAAATCACAATCCAGTGGATTCATTTAAACGCAGCAATGGACTACCACTCTGTCCACCGCTTTCAGTTCGACATTGGCGAGGAGACTCTGGTCTAATAAACTGAGTAATATTTGACTCTTCCCCTGTTGAAAGACCACACATGGTCCAAAATGCATTGGGGAATTAATGAAGAGGATTTATATTTACAATCAGGTAGTTTTTCTGTGAAATTCAATGTTGAAGATTCAAGGAATCTGAAATGAATTGTGATTTTAAATTTACAAGCAGATTAAAAATGAGATGCACGACCACATTTAGGGAGTAAGTCAATCATTAAGTTTGAGCACACACAGGAGACCAACAAGATAAAATTGATTAAATGTATGAGGCATCTGGCCATCCTGAGTGCATCAGAGAACTTACAACATTGGTGAAGAGAGCAAACAGAGTATCTATAGTGGGAATGTGAAATAGACATTGGATTTCAAGTTTGTTCCTGTATAATGATATTATACACTGTTTTTACACTTTCCTGTGTCTTGCATATTCCCAACTTTGATGCTTGCAGAGAACATCAGCTATCCAGCATTTTAGGTTGCTGTTTTTTTGGTAGTCCTTGATATGTTGTGCATATGAGCATGTGATGTTGACCTTGTTGCAGTTTTCTTGTGGTGGTGGTGTTTCATGAGTCTGGGCTTCTTCTTTGCAATCCACTAGCACCCCAAGCTCCCTGTATATACATTGGAGGTTACTGAGTCTTCCAGAGGTCAATAAAAAAGCTGTAGAGGTCTTCAGGTCTAGAAGTCACCCACCTGCTGAGAATGGAAATGGCAGGGCATATGTGTATAGGGTTTTGGTGCTCCTATCATCAGCATCAGGTTTCCTACTTGGGCCTTCCTGAGCCTATATGTGTTTCTAAAATGACATACTTCCTGTCTTCATGACAATTTCCTAGTGTAGTGCATTTCGCAAAAGAAGATAACGGGCATATTTGCAAAGAACATATTCATCCCTGTAGGGCATCTTGGGGTCTAAATAGCAGAAGGGGATTCTTAACTATCTCAATGATGCTCATTTTATCAAAATCACAATGATGAAAGGCTGAGTGAACACACCAAGATTCAAATTTGTAAATATGAGGGTAAGCTAAGACATTGGGGCCAGATAACAAGACATTTTTGACTGTCGCCATTTCGTATCCTTGGTGGTGAATTAAGTTAGAGCTTCATGTCTGATTTTACCACAAGATTAGGAAAGTAGGTTTCTGGTAGTGGAAGTGTGTCACAAGAATCTTTTTGCATAATAGTTGCAAGGCTTTTTTTCTGGTGGTGAATTGTTGTTTTTTTGTGCTGCTGAGTTTTGTTTTGCTGCATTACTGCAATTTGATATTGTGTTGTTGAATAATTGTAGTCTTGCATTCTGTTTTGACTATTTTGTTGTGCCTTGTTGTGGTTTAATTATGATATGTTGCTTTATGTTACTTTGTGTAAGTCCCTACATTATACTCATGGCCACCAGAATTATGTGATTGTGCAGCAGCAAAGTTTTCCACATAGTTACGGATTTTCCACATAATTTATTGTCTGCTGCATAATCTGTAGATTTGAATAAATAAAATTGTTTGTAGCGTAAACGGGTCAAAAGTTACTAAAATTGCAGTGGCCCATGTTGCCGCACAGTGGAAGGCCCAATGCAAAGAATAACTGGAAATCTTTCAGTTGCTTATTACTGCATTTCAATGTTAAACTGGTACTAATGAGGTGAAATATTTTCCCTGACACAGTGCTAGCATGTGATAGTAATATAACAGAATAAGAAAATGTTCTGCATTTGGCCTCTTTAAGAGCTGTGGGATGCATGCATTCAGCTGCGTATAAGTGCCAAAAATAGTCAAGTAAAAGCTTGCCTTGGTCTTCAACAACAAGATTTCTAATATAGTAACAATTACATCATTCCAATATTCCTCTAACACTGGCTACCTCACAAACATGTGGACGTTGTTGGTGCTTTTCTCTCCACACCTCTGACAGCTAGATGCGTCGTCCTCTATGGCAAATCGTGTACATTTTTCCAGTGTCAGGTAGATCATGTAGAGTGTAGAAATTATTTTTCTTTAAAGTGGTAGAGTTCACATTTGTGTACAGAAGATGAAAGATACTTGCCATTGGCTCCCCTGCTCAGCTGTTGAAAAGTATCCTTTCCAGAGATGCTCATCCACATGTATTAGTTCACAGTGCCAGGTTGATACCTCTTGGGCTAATGGCTTTGGGTCCTGCTCTCTCTCCACACATCCACAGGGTTCCTTGAAAGTCCATGTTTGGGTGACCCACCATGATGCTATTTGAAGGCACTTGAACCTTGAATTCTCATCACTGCTTATCGCCCTGAGGGACGCCTATGAAATTAGCTCTGGTCCTTCTCGTAGTTATCCCCACAATTTTAAACCCGCTGTCAGTAATGGTAAACTAAGTTTATCATTCAAGAGTGTGGGGGTCACAGAAGAGTTTCAAATAAGGGGAAATGTCGAATAATAATCAATTCCTAACACCATTTGGAACCCGCTTCCCGTAATTAATTCCAAGTAGTCATTTATCAATGATCTGAGCATCTTCATCTAAAAGGGCCTTTTGTCAGCTTTGGATTGCACTTCCAGCAGTATTGCCTCCCACCACTTAAATCAGTATCTCCCTGTTGACCTCTATTTATTCCCTTCATGATCACTATCTCTATCCATATTTGGACATCAGCCAGACATTTCTTAACATCTGGGGCAGCTGAGCTTTCCAAGACATGGCTATGGCTCGCTTAATCCATGTAAGCCGTAGGTCTAGAAATCTAGGGGTGTGTTAAAGTGGTACCGGGTGTGGCATCAGGCCCAACAGGAATGTCAGTAAGTTGGGGTGTAGGGTTCTTCCAGAGACTGAAGCAAGGAGTCACGTACCGTGTGTACATTATGGCATATATTAATTGCATGTCCAGACCATGTGCATGAAATCTTGTCTAGGTGTTCAAGTAACAATTGCAACTATCTAAGAACCCCAGGTACATTTTTGCCAGGGACCCCTGGGTACATATCAGCCACTAAAGCAGGCATCAAATGTATCTGATGCAGATAGTTAAATTGTGAGTATGGAACGTGGGTTCCTAGTGACCGCCTTTGTGTATACGCTTTATCTATGCTAATAAATTCCATGAGGTGCATATGGCTGTTATGTGTTGCTAACAGGTGTAATAACCTGCCAGACCACCCTATTGCTGGTCAATGGCGCCAAAACTCCTTTGTGCTATGCACTGGTGGGGGTCTGAAGAGAATGCAAGATGCTGTAAACACCCAGGAAGATTTATGATCTTATGCTTGAGTGCCCATTCCAAGTGTTTGTGAGCAAGGCAGCTTTTCATGTAGATCTGAAATGTGCATAATGTATGGGATCAAATGAGGCCTTTTCAGGAATAATGTTATTCAAAATTACTTTGAGAATACTATTACATGCTCTCCAGAGTAGAAATAGTATGCCCAAATAGTCCTTAATCAGAATAGCCAAGCATATATCATTTATCATCACGTAATATTTTGTAAAATGTAATTTTTTACAAGCAATCTTCACTCCAATAATGATTGTATATGATTATAGTTATTATTTTTGCTACATGCTTATTGCACATCCACTTAGTGCTTTTGTGGAGAGGGCTTGGTGGGCCTGCTTCAGTAGTTCAGTTCATTTATTGATGTTATGTTATGTTACAGGAGCTTATATAGCACACGACTCACCCGGGGGCATCTCGGCGCTTGACTAGAAATGTTCCTGAGATTAAAAAATACCAGAGAGATTAGAAAAGGAAGGCTTTTAGCTGCTTCCTAAATGTGCTATAAATAGCAATTTTGCGAAGGGGATCTGGTAGCTCATTCTAATATCTTGGCGCTAGATACGAGAAAGATTTTCCTCCAGAGCGACTCAGCCTTATACGCGGTACTTGTAAGAGACCCCGCACCCCGGACCCAAGATTTCTGTTAGGTACGTGTTTAATAAGTCTCTTTTGGAGGTATTTAGGACCTCTACTATTCAGTGCATTGTATGTGAGACAGCAGATCTTAAAAAACTATCTCTTTCTCACCGATGACCAGTGGAGTTCTCGCAATAAGGGAGCCGAGGCTGTGCCCCCTGAGCGATTCAATACCATCCTGGCCGCAGTATTTTGAATCACCTGCAGTTTACTTAGCAGGGTCTCTCCTGCCCCTGCCAACAAGGCATTGCCATAGTCCAGGTGGCTGATAACCATTGCCTGGACCAAGGTTTTGCGATGGGTTGTAGGCATAAAGGGGAGAATTTTGCGCAGCAGACGCAGGCTATAATAGCAGGAGCTGGTCGTCGTGGCAATGTGGTCTTTCATAGATAGAGAACGGTCTAGTTTTAGCCCTAAATGTTTGACACATTGAGTTGGAGCAGGGGCTACTCCCAATTGAGCTGGCCACCAGTCATCAGACCAGCTAGCTGTGGCTTTGCCCATTAGCATTATCTCGGTTTTGCCGGGATTCAGCTAGAGACAGTTTTGCGTCATCCAGCTGGAGAGCTCAAGCATTCCTTTGGCAAACTGTGCTTTCTCTGCTACTATGTCAGTACCAACTGAGAACATAAGCTGAGTATCATCAGCATATGAGATGATCTCGAAGCCTAGCTGTTCCGCTATCCTTGCAAATGGGGCCATATAAATATTAAATAGGGTCGGGCTTAGGCAAGAGCCCTGAGGTACGCCTCTGTCTAAGCTGATTGAATCTGACAGGTGTGGTCCAAGCATGATTGTTTGTGTTCTACCGGACAGGAAGTTACGCAATCATTTTAAGGCTGTTCCCTGGATACCACAGGAGTCAAGTCTCTTCGCTAGCATTTCATGTGAGATGGTATCAAATGCTGCGGAGAGATCTAGTAATATTAATATTACCGATCCCCCTTTGTCCATTTCTTGCCTGAGCGAATCCGTGACTGTTAAAATAGCAGTCTCGGTGCTAAAACCCTGTCGGAAGCCCGATTGTGATGGATCAAGCATTTCATTTACATCCCGATATTGACTTAGTTGTTTATTGATTATGCTTTCCAGCACCTTACCCAATAGAGGTAAAAGGGAAATCGGACGGTAGTTGTCGAGTTCGCGTGGCTCAGCTGTTGGTTTCTTCAAGATAGGACGTACGAATGCTTCCTTCCATATTCTTGGAATATTCCCAGATTGTATGGATGAATTATACAATTGGAGAATAGCTGGCGCACAACTGGTAGCTAAGAGGGCCATCATCTTAGGTGGACAGAGATCAGAAGGTGAGCCCGATTTTGCTAAGGCAAGTGCTTTAGAGACTTCCTCAAGGGTAATAGGTTTGAAACAGTCCAAAGTGCTTCCTGGCATTTTTTCTATGTCCATGTGTCTGCTGGGGCTATCAAGATCTAGCGCAATTTTAGATGGAAAGTTGGCGTAGATTCTGATGATCTTTTCTTGAAAGTAACTTGCTAGCTGATTACAAAAGTCCTGTGTTTCTATGGGAGATTACCTGCAAGCTTGGGGGGACACAAATTATTTTACTATGTTGAAAAGGGCTTTTGGGGCATTAGTGGCACCTTCAATTTGATTGATGATAAATTGGCGTCTTGCCAATTTTAGATTTAAATGAAAAGTGGTCAGAGTTTGTTTATACTGCATTCTATCTTGTGTTGCTTTACTAATGCGTCAAACTCTCTCCAGTCTCTTACATTTGGACTTTTCCGTTCTGAGATCGCTGGTGTACCAGGGGGCTGATGGACGGCTTTGGGACCGAACCGAGCTTTTTTTAGGAATCACTGCATCCAAGGCAGTGACAAACGCCTTGTTAAAAACCTCCAGTGTCAGCTCATATCCCATCTTCATTTTCCCCATTTCTGATTGAAAAACCTCCTCAAAGGCTTCAACTGAAAGATTGCGCCAGGGCCTAAGCATAATTTGTTTCTTACCCGAGCTTAAGGTTGAAGTCTTAGAGCAAGGCAGTTTGATGACAAAACTGATCATAGCATGGTCTGACCATGTGAGAAGCTCTGGGGGGTTGCAGATTAAATGGTCAATGTTAGAAAAAATAAGATCTAACATGTGCCCAGCGAGATGAGTTGGACCCGTCACTCTTTGGGTCAAGCCAAGCATATCAAGAGTGGACATGAGTTTATTCACCTCCAGGTTCATTAGATTTTCCCCGTGAAAGTTAAAATCCCCCAATAGGAGGAATCTTTTTGCCGCAAGCACGTGTATGGCAATTAATTCGGTCAATTTATCAGCAAAATCAGTCTTTAAACCCGGGGTGCGATATAGTAAAGCTCCATTCCAACTGTCAGTGGGTGATGTTATAATCTTGAAGAATCCTAGTTCCATACTATCATTTCTTAGTGTGGTAATCCAATTTATTGAAAAACTATCGCTATCCCGCCACCTGTCTTTCCCTCCCTATCCAGATGTAAAAAGGTGTACTTCTCGGGAATGGCCACCTCAATCAGTGGGTAGTTAGTGGAATTTAACCATGTTTCCGTAAAAAAACATATGTCCGGGGTGTGCGATGAGATCATGTCCCAGATTTCAAAAGGATGCTTTGCTAGTGATCTCACATTACATAATATGCACTTTAGTCCACTGACATTTTGCTCCACTAGGTTATTCCAAATCTCAGGCTCAGCAAACATCTGGGCACCTTGAAATTGACAATAGCTGCAAGCCACTGGACCCTCAAGTGTGTTGGGGAATTTCTGCTGACAACACAGGTGGTTCTGGTGATTGTCTAGCTTCCTCTTTCTGAGCCTCCGTAAGGCATTGCCTGAGTAAGAAATACGAGAAGTGAGGGGATTACTTACCTCAATTCGGGCAGGGTTTGCAGCCTCAGGGCTCGGTCGGGCATGGACGGGCGCAGACGGGCTTGCCTTTGGCGTGCCTTCGGCGCGCCGGCGGCGCGTCTGCTGCGCGAGCGCACTGACACGCTCATTTTATGTCAGCCGAAATGCTCCCACAACTAGCCCGCCACCCTTCTTTACCCGCAAGATGGCTGCTCGCTCCATTGGCTGCCTCTGGGTTAATCGAGTATTCTCACCGCCCAGTGCCTCAATCGGCTGAGTAAGGTGAGTGGGGGGAAGTATGACCAGCCTGACAATTCTGTAAGTATTAAAAAAGACGATTTAAAACATAGTGCAAACAGTGCAAGTTAGTCAATGCTACAGTTTAAAATACACCTCTCCCGGCTTTCTGCCTCAGGAGATTCTAGTTGATTGATAGAGCCCCCAACAGCGATCAATGAGATCACAATACAGTTAGACAAAGTAAGAGGGCTTTGGTGACCTCAGATCAGGAGGTTAAGACAACATGGTTTAAGCATTTATTTAAAAAAGAAATTTGTGGGATCATGTGGATTACACTGCTTGTAGTTGATATACTTCCTAGCGCCAAAGATAGTACAACAGCGTACTTGAATGCAGATTTTTTAAGTCATGAACACCCAATTCAAAATGCCATAGTGGAGAGGCAGACAGGTCAAGAGATCCGTGAAACACACAGAACACAGTGCATGAGGCACCAGACCGGAGGATCACGACTCGCCAGAAAATCATTAGACATACAGAGATTGACTGGCAATAGATATCTCTTGGACTTCACCTCTGGATAAAGAGACAGCTAGCGGCGCTGAGTAAAGATTCGCACTGAGGGGGGAAGGCAAAATAGTGCTGACCCCCGCGGGACCTCGGGTTGCTGAGGGCCCTTGATCATGAAGCCACGACACCCCAAAGAGAACTGGTGGGGGACAGATACTCTGAGGAAAGCGGAAGGCTGCTGTAATGCCGTTGACACGTTTTTGTTTTTTCAGCATATATGAGATGGTTGGTGGGTGGACGGGTCGAGCCACAATTCTCCAAAGTTCAAGTTGGGGTGGGACGACAGGCACTCTGCAGAGTTAGGGGAGCAGGTCGTATTAGGCCAGCCATGCAAAGAGGCAGGGAGGGGAGTTTTATGTTCCACGGTTCTGGGGCTGGGTTTAATAAGTATTGCACTAGAACGGAGATGGGTCAGCATCTGCATCATGCTTTTCATTGTTTAATCGGTTAGAAATGGCGCCAACATGACTGTTACACAGGGTGACGAGACAGGGCTCTACAACAGACCTCAAATCTTGGCCCCAATTTTTGATCTGAGGGACAGTGAGGGGGGAGGGCGGTGAGGGGACCGACAAAGAGGCCCTGGCTGACTCCAGGACAGCTCCCATGTTGTGACTCTTGGAACGTAAATGCCTGGAAGACAAAATCAAAGGTGGGATAGTGCTCCAGTACATCAAACTCCTCTCCCTGGATGTAGTCCTGTTACAAGAAACTCACCTAATAGGTAACACTTGTAGGGCTTTGGATCGCTGAGGCTATAAGCTAGTGGTACACGCAGGGTTCACCTCAGGGTCGAGAGGGGTGGGGATACTTCTGAAGAAACAATTCTCTCTCGTAGTGGGACAGACTTGGACAGATGCGCAGGGCAGATATGCGGTGATATCAGGCACATGGGAGGGAAGGATGGTGATGATAGCGACGGTATATGTCCTGCCAGCACTGCATTACATAGCTTACCCAGATTTAAGCAAAATGTTGTTGGACCTACCAGAGGGGGAACTTCTGATAGTTGAAGATTTTAACACAACACTAAGTGATCAAAGGGACCGACTCCCCCCATGATGCCCACCAAGTAAACACTCTGGTCTTTCCAACTTTTTGTTTGCAATGGAACTGGTCAATGCATGGCGAGCCCATAATCCAGACACACAACAGTACACTTTCCACTCTGAAGCACACAACTGTGTCTTGAGACTAGACTACATGTACCCTGGCCGACCAGGTCATCAACCTTGGTGAAGTGTGACACCTGGTGAGGGGAATCTCTGATCACTCCCCGGTGTGGGCGACTTACAGTGTGGGTACTCCTCACTGTCGAAGGACCATATCGCTGAACCCCTGGTACCCAAAAGTCCCACATGTCAGTAACGGGCTGGTGCAGACAATGGACCATTATTTTAGAGAAAACAAAGCCTCAGTCGAGGTCCCACAGATTTTTTTGGAGACCCTCAAAACGGTGTTCAAGGGACAAGCACTCTCCCGCCATGTTGAGCACAAAAGGGTTAGGATAGCAGCTGTAGAGATGCTGGAGAAGGAGATACTAGAATTAGAGGCCAAACAAGCAAAGGTAAACGATAATGTTACTAGAGATACACTAGCTCTCAAGAGGCAGGAATACAGAGTCTTTGTAACCGAGGCTGCGAAGGCGAGGCATTTGGCAACACAACACAAAATCTACAAAGTGGATAATAAAGCGGGGAAATTAATTGCATGGCATGAGTGGCGCGAGTGTGTGAACTGGTGCGTCACTTCAATAAACTCCGACGTGGGAAGAATTATAAAAGATCTGCAAGAAATCACCGAAGCCTTCACTACCTATTACTCTCTACTCTACCCCTCTATGACTCAAACCACTGCGGATGATGTCAGAGAATTGCTGGTGGAGGGGGACCTAACTGATGAGGAAGTGACTCATGCAATCCGTAGTCTTCAGACAGGTAAAGCAATGGGACTGAGTGGTCTCCCTATAGAGCTTTATAAGTTGGTGGCCTCTTGGGTCGCTCGTTATCTACAGAAAATATACTTAGAGAGTCGACACGGGAGATACTTCTGAGGACCAGCGACTGGCCTCCATAGTGGTCATCCATAAGAAGGGTAAGCTGGCGTAAAATAGTACCTCCTATTGCCCCATCTCTCTTCCTAACGCAGAGGTTAAGATTCTAGTTAAGATACTAGCATCCCGACTCACACAAATCATCCCCAAATTGGATATACATTACGACAAACCCTGATCTCTTCTACACCCATAATCTTCAGGCCCCGCTGATGCGACTGCAGTGAGATGCCCACCATTGGAGATCATTGCCACTCTCCTTGCTTGTGCGGGCAGCCATACTCAAAATGATGGCACTTCAACGATTCCTCTACATGTTGCAAAATGCACCCTACCTGGTCCCGGGGTCCTATTTTAATGCTATAGAAGGTGAGATCAGAGCAATACTGTGGGACAGAAAGCCTCCGTGAATAGCTACAGTGAAGTTGATGAGATGATGGTATGACAAAGGGATAGCACCACCTGATCTCAGGAAATATTACTGGGCTGCACAACTGGCAGTAGTCAATCGGCGGGTACACAGACCCCAAGACGAGCCCGCATATCGAATGGACAGGTATGTTCTTCGTCCAGGAGGATATCTGTGCACCCTGAATGCCAATCCCAGGTGCCTCCACCCTACTGGGCCAACAGAACAGACGGTTTATCTCTGGTACACAGTGTATAGACAGCTAGGTTGGCAGGACAATATCACACAAGAGACACTGCTATGGGGCACAGAACAACTAGGTACATTGGGCAGATGCTGGGGCTTTGATAGATGGGATCTTATTGGCATTTTAAGAGTGGGAGATCTGTGGTCGAGGGGAGATGTGGTCAATTGTCCCTACCTGGAGCAAGATTATAACCAAACACCAATGGAAACATTCTGATATCTGCAAATAATGCACGCCCTCATTGCAATCATTGCACGAGGGGATAAGCTCCCCGAAGCATCCCCATTAAAAGACAGATTACTAACGGAGCATATGGACAGTAGGGCAATCTCCCTGATTTACCAAAAGCTTATTAACAATTCCCTGGATCCTCTTCTCCGTCTTTGGGAACAATGGCAAACAGATTTTGGGGAAATAGCAGAAGATGAATGGCCGGAAGCACTGGCCTCTCCTAAGGAGGTGGCCATATCAGCAAGACTGAAGCTGCTTCAACTCAGAATATTTCATAAATCTTATTTCTCCTGCAGTACCTTGGCTAAGATGGGCAGAGGCACAGACTCTAACTGCAGTAGGCAGTGTGAGAGGGAGGGTACTTTCTATCACATGTTATGAGAATGCCCAGAAGTGAGAGACTACTGGGGAGCCTTAACAAATTGCATGCACAAAGTGTTAGGGGTGGAAATGTTACCCTCACCCAAGTGGTGCCTACTGAATGCAGGGGAAGCTACTAATCTGAACCATAAGGAGCAATCCTGGGTAACCCTGGGGATGACTATTGCAAAACGCAACATTGCAAGATTGTGGGGAGCGCCCACAGCACCAGCCCTTGGAGACTGGGAAAAGGATATGGACTGTTGCATGATGGCCGAGAAAGTGGTCAATGAAAGTAGAGGTTATCCTAGGAAGTGGAAACAAGTCTGGGGTAAATGGAATGTCTACCGAGGAAGCCTGTGCATGGCCCCCGCAGTGGGACCATGTGCTACTGCAGACCTGAGACTTGATAAATATGGCGATCATCTTGACGCGAACGAGTAAAGAAGCCTTGCCTAATGGTGGAAGTGTGAACCTGTATGTCATTTACCCTGTTACTAATATTGTTGTATTTGCCGCCAAATGCTTTGCTATGCCTTCAAAAAAATAAATTAAAAAAATAAATGCCATAGTGGAAAATTAACTTCATTTTCATGACAGTGGAGAATCTTAAAACAAACCCACTCATCTGCATTTCTTGGCTTAAACAGATGCTAATTTGTATTTGATAGCAAAGTGGATATGAACTTGTTCATCGTAGAAAAACTAAATTTGAAAAATGATTAGAGGATTATTGTTAACATATTTTTAGGACCCATGCAGTTCCGCAATTTATTATTTCTGTGAAGAAACAGAGATAACCGTCAATGGGAAAGAAATCAGAGTTAATTCACACCAACTACAATTGCTTCATTATGATTCATCATTAAGTTTCACTTTTCTTCCCGGGAACACAAAAAGACTTTAAAGAAAATATAAGATGCTGATTTCATTAATTATGTAAAAGAGACCAGATCTTTTCTCAATCAGAGACGAATTTTGTAATGAAGCAGTTGGGCATCTGGTGGCACAGAAACCATAATACAAAGCAATTATGGTTTCAATGTTGGTTCTAGAACCACTGTTAAAACTTTAAACATTTCAACGATTTTACAAATGTGTGTTATAATTTAAATGTAATATATGTGTGCTTTCTTTAGAAGAAAATTAGATGTTTTTGTAAACCTTTGGTCTTCAAACAATTGTATACTAAGTGCAGTATAACATTCGGGGGATGACAACAGGATCAATGTATGCATTGTTTTACTGTTAAGCGCCTAGATACCCACGGGTAGTAGTGCGCTATATAAATTGTTATAACATAACTGTTACATATAGCATGTAATTAACTCCAAAGAATATACTTACCATTAGTTTATGGCTACCTTTGCTTGAGCTCTTCTGTGTGTCACACATCAAATTCCTAGCCCTTCTCAAGAGCAATGGTATGATAACTTTCATTATCTGAGTCAGATTTGCACTAACCTTGTGGGCAAGATCCAATGGAGGAGAGCCACTCCAGAGCTTTGTCTTGGATGCCACTGTCCCACAGCCTCTTCCGTAAAGGAGCAATATAGCGGCTGAGCTCCGGTGGTCCAGGGTTATTTTTAATTCCTCTGCTGCAACCAGCAATGTGGATTCCGTGCTGTGCTGCGCATAACAGCCCATCTGAGTGGGGTGGAAACAACGATTAGTTTCCAGGAGCTCTATTAATGCTCCATTAACATGTTTCTCTGTTAATTTGCCAATTAATAGAGGAGTGAGAGAGGCTGGTAGTTCCCTAGCTGAGCTGGGTCAAGATTGTCTTTTTTTAATAGGGGTTTGATTATAGCGTGTTTCCAGGTTTTTGGAACTTCCCCTGCCTCTAACGAGAGATTAATGATTTTGACCAATAATGGGAGCAAGGCCTCCATAACCTTCCCAAGCACGTGCAGTGGGGCTGGGTCTAATGGGGAGCCTGATTTGATCTTCTCCATCAGAGATCTCACGCCATTTATTTTGTTAGATCGGAAGCAGGTAAGGGCCGGCAGGCAAGTGGCAGTTTCATTCTCACCCTGGCATGTGGAAGTTCCATTACCATTCTGAAAGGAACTGTAAATATCCATAACATTTTTAGAAAAGAAGGAAGCTATGTCAGTACATTTCTCTCCTGAGGATGCAGGGAATGGTTGTTAAATGTTAGGGAGGTTAGACATTTGATGACCTTGAAGAGTTCCTTAGATGAGTTCTGTACTTGGTTCATCTTTAGCTCAAATAAATACGCGTGGGCATCTTTAATATTATTATGGTAAAGCCTAATGGCTGCCTTATAGGAAGCTTTGAGTTTGTCATCGTGGTTCTTCCTCCATTCCCTTTCCATTTTTTTACAGTTTTATTTTAGTGATGCCAATTGTGTGTTAAACCATGGTGCCTTATTGGCTAAGGTTTTTGATTTGGGAGTTGTTTTTGGGGGCACCCTATCCAATGAGCTTTCCCAGCAGGAGTATGCTTCTTCGACCTTTCCCTGTATCCTGGGAGCAGGGGAGATTAAGCATTCCCCCACTTGCCTCTGGGTTAAGCTTCGACCAATTCCTCATCTGGGTAGTCACTAAGGATTGAGGATTTTTCTTTCCAACTCCCCTCATGCTTAGTGCGAAAGGAATGAAGAAGTGGTCTGACCACGGCATAGGTACTGGGGAAGATGCTGCAATTTTGAAGTCGTTAGAGATTATTGTATCCGGTATGTGTCCCTTAATATGTGTGGCGGATGATATCGACTGGGTTAGTTGTAATCCCTCAAGATCATGCATCAACCTCTTAACATACAGGAGATTCTGGTCCTCAAGGCGAAAATGTAGGTCTCCTAAGATCGTCAACTGTGATTTCTTAACCAGGAGACTGGCCAGGGTGTCTATTAGATTATCTAAAAACTCCCCATAGGGACCCGGGGGGCGATAAATTAATAGACCTGAGAATGTATTTGTAGGTGAGAGGGTGAGGAAAAATTGTCAGCTTTCACAATCTGGAATGGGAAGGGGGGTGAGGACACATTTATATTCCTCTCTTAGCAGGATGACCAGTCCTTCCCCCACCTTTCCTATCCGGTCTTGTTTAAGAATTTGAAATCCAGAGGATAGGGCCATTAAAATATCTGGGATAGAGCTGTCTTTAATCCAGCATTCAGTGGTAAATAATACATCGAGATCTGCCTCCTCTAACAGCAGGCAGGTTTCGGTTCTATGTTTAGGGAGGGAACGGCTGTTAATTAGGCCCAGTTTCTAGGTCATGTTTTTGTCCTTAGAACAAAAGACATTAGGTGTGAGGGTATATAGAGGCTTTACCTCAACATTGCAATGATAACAAACCTGGGCTCCCTCTGGCCCACTTTCAAATTGCCACTCTGTGCTGCAGCATTGGTCAAGGGGAGTCCTGAGTCTGTGTAGACGGTGCAGGGTATAACGCTTCCATAGTATCTTGTTTTGGGCAGGTTTCCTGGCCCCTGGGCCCCTTCGGGCACAGACGGGCTTGCCTTTGGTGCACTTTCGGCGCGCTAGCAGCGTGCCCACTTTCCATCTGCCATTTGAAGGTGTCAGAGGTCAGGAGACTAGAGCGCTGACCTCTGATGCTGTGTGCGCTCTATGGTGGAGAGGGGTTACCCTACTTCTCCACCTCGCTCTATGGCACCTGCCTGCCTTCCTGCCTGCCAGAGACACAGCACTCACACTCCCAAAATGGTGATCAATACTAAACTGCTTTCTGAAACCGATTTAGTTGGCCTTTAGGACTCTGTGCACTTTACCACTGCTAACCAGCACTGAACTGCTTGTGTTCTCTCTTTTAAACAATGTGAAAGTAGCTTATAACCAATTTTCATATTTAGTTCACTTGTAAATACCTAGTAAGAAAATGCTACTAGTGTGCCTGCAGCACTGATTGTGCCACACACTTACATAGCCTTTTAAAACATGTCCCAGGTCTGTCATTGCAGCATGTGTGCAGTTTTAAACTGCCATTTCAAACTGGCAAAATACATCTTTCGCCAGGCCCAAACCTTGTTTTTTGATACACATAAGTCACCCCTAAGGTAGGTACTAAACAGTCCATAAGGTATGGTGATTTGAATTTTTTTTTTAAGTTGGACATATATAAGTTTTACTTGTCATAGTAGTGAAAAACCCTTAAATGTGTTTTTCAGTATTGCAAGGACTACCTCTCCCATAGGATAACATTGGGTTACCTTGATGCATTTAATAAGTGATGACGGTTGATTGGGAGCATGTGGAGAATTGTTTATCATATTGCCCAGGTTTTTTACCATTTCCTGGGCGGAGAGCGAAGGTGACATATCTTCTGGCCACCAGTGTCTCCATTAATGCGGAGGAGAGGTGACAAAAAAGATCATTTCTGACTTATCCAGGTTACATTTCAGTTGGTTGGTCCTTAACGATGCAATGTTAATGTTAATGTTATCGGATTTCTAGAGCGCATAGCTGCCCGTGAGCGTCCCAGCGCTGAACAAGTACTGGTGGAAACAGAGGGAGAGAAGCTCATGGGAACAGCCATGTCTTCAAGGATTTTCGAAATGCCAGAAGATTAGGTTGGGCGCGGAGGTCAGGAGGGAGGGAATTCCACATCTTGGACGCATTGTAAGAGAAGCGTCGGCCTCCTGAACGTGCTCGAAAGATCTTGGGTAGTTTAGTAAGGTTGGCATTGGATGATCGAAGAGGTCTGGAAGTGTTATAGGGAATAACTAAATCTCTGAGTATGGGGGGGGCTTTGCCATTCAAAATTTTATGTGTAAGGCAGAGTGACTTGAATTGCACTCTTTCCATGATGGGTAGCCAGTGCAGTGCTCGCAAGGCTGGTTTGGCTGAGCAGCGATTCCCGGTGTTGGTCAGAATCCTGGCAGCGGCATTTTGAACTACCTGAAGTTTAGTAGTGGTTTTTAGAGGTGCACCAAGGTAGAGTGCATTGCCGTAGTCCAACCTTGACAGGATGAGACCCTGTATCAAAAGTTTCCTTGATTGGAAAGGGAGTAAGGGTAAGATTTTTCGGGTGGATCGCAGGAGACCAAAGCAGACTCCAGCAGTTTTTCTTGCTTGGGTTTGCATGGTGAGGTTTTTGTCCAGCCATAGGCCGAGGCTTTTAATCTCTGGCTTGAGGGTTGGAGGTTTACCCATGCAAGGGGGCCAGAGGGAGTCTGTGAGGGGGTGGGCATGATTCCCCATCACCATGATCTCCGTCTTGTCGCCGTTAAGCTTTAAGTGGGATCTGTCCATCCAGCTGACAATGTCAGTCAGGCAGGAATAAAGGTCTATGTTGGAATTTTTTTGCTGGGTGAGGGAAACCACCAGCTGCGTATCATCGGCGTATGTTAGGAGTTTTATCCCATGTGGGGTGACTATCTGTTCCAGGGGGGACATATATACGTTGAAGAGTGTAGGGCTCAAACAAGAGCCCTGAGGCACTCCACAACGTACAGGGGTCTCCCCGGATGAGTAGCTGCCCTCTATGACCTGGAATGAACGGTCTTGCAGAAATGATTTCAGCCAGGATAAGGCGAGGCCTGAAATCCCAAGATCGCTAAGTCGCTGGGCCTGGATCTGATGGTTGACCGTGTCGAAGGCCGCGCTAAGGTCCAGGAGGATCACTGCCACTGATCCTCCTGTATCCATGATCTTCCTGGCCTCCTCAACCACCGTCAGCATCGTGGTTTCAGTGCCCTGACCCGGACGGAAGCCTGTCTGTGAGGATTTGAGTAGTTTGTTAGTCTCGAGATAGTTGGATAGCTGAGAATTTATGATTTTTTCCGTTATCTTGCTAGTGCAAGGGAGGAGGGAGATAGGCTTGCAAACACATTAAAGAGGTAGATTCTGATCTTCTCACCCTTAAAGTCCTTTCCCTTGTCACAGGTATACAGGAGCGCGTATCATCGGCATATGAGAGGATTTTAGAACCGTATACTTCAGCCATTGATGCAAGAGGGGACATATACAAATTAAATAGTGTGGGGCTCAGAACGGAGCCCTGCGGGACCCCAACATTAAGACTGGGGATTGCGGCCGCAGAGGGAGGTGTCCATACCTCCTGTCCTCTATCTTCCAAAAAGGAAGAGAGACATTTTAGAACAGAGCCACCAATCCCGAGTGCCTGCATCCTGTCCAGGAGCCTACTATGGGGAACGGTATCGAAGGCCGCTGACAGAACTAATAAGATCAGGTTGGCTTTCCCTCCCACATCAAGGCTCTCTTTGATATGTTCAGAGACCTCTAATAATGCTGACTCAGTGCTATAGTTGGCTCTAAAGCCGGACTGGCTGATATGTAGGAGGTTATTCATTTCCGCGTAGTCGGTGATAACCTTGTTCACGTATTTCTCCAGGACCTTGGAAAATGATGGCAGCAGGGCAATGGGCCTACACTTTGCTGACACTTTTGGACTGCTGACTGGGAAGCACTGACACCCACGGACTTTTTGCCTTGATGTTCTTTGAATTATCTCCAGTTTCATTGATTCCCTACAAACTCGACATAGGGCAAGACAAATTATTCTTAACCTCAGCTCAAGAGGGCACAACATTGCTGTGTCAGTTTAAGACGAATTATTCTTTTAACCTCATCTCAAGAGATCTTTCTGGCATCCTCCACTAAGTGAGGGACGCATCATAAGGGTCGAAACTTCGACGATAACACATGGTTCAGCATTAACAAATCTCTTGGTGTATAGTATTGAGCTTCTCTGCCACAACCAGAGATATTATCTTCATTGCTGTTCTGACCATTCATCATCTTGTATATACTTGTATATAGCTTCACTCTTGTATATATGCACTGCACTGAGCACCCGTGTCACTTAAAACACTGGTCACTTCACAATTGCGCCTCACTTTGACAGCCCTTGAAAAATGTGTTTTTAGAAATGGTTTGTGAAAACTCGAAAAAAACAAATAATAATTTCTTGCAAGCAAATTGGAGTTTCCTGTTGTATTGTTGTGTTCCACTATTCATGTTGTTGCGTCCTGTGATTTAGCCCACTTGTACTCTCTGGAATATTGGTTACGCAGAGAGTTTTATAAAGTAATCACATCAAGATGCGTCTTTATCAGCAATGTAATTGTTGTCTCCCCGACAGAACCATTGTAGCTCTACTGACACTTTGGGGTCAGCAGGTTTCTTAAGCAGTGGCAGGATGTTGGCCTGCTTCCATATAGAAGGCATATGGCCAGTGGCTAGCGAAGATTTAAGTATTTTATTTACCACAGGATTTACAGCCGTGGCCGCAGTTGCCAACAGTTTTGCAGGACATGGGTTGGCAGGGGAGCCAGACTTAAGGTCCTTGATAATAGCCAGGGAAATTTTAGGTTGCAACCAGTGAAACTGCAGGAGAGCAGGGGAAGCTCCAGATGTAGGTTCTGGGGTAGCATCTGGCAAAGTTTCATTATCATGGGAAGACCCCATGAAAGAAAGTTGCTAGTTGATGCGTCCATTCAGAAGAAAGCGGGAAATCCTTGGCAACAGAAGTAGGGGCAGTAAAGGCTTTACCAATATTAAACAGCTCCTTGCTTTTGTTGCCAGATGACTCCATTTTGACTGTCATAGAAAAAAAAATTGCTTCATAAACTTTAGTGTAATGGGACTTCAGCGCCTGTTTATACTTGCATTTGGCAACAGGGTCAAAGTTTTTTCTCCATTTCCTTTCAAGGCGTTTGCAGACGCTCTAACTAGATCTAAGCGCCTCATTAAACCAGGGAGCAGAATATCTGATTTTCTTAGGGGTACATGTCTGAGTTGTGAGCGCTGTGGTGCACCCAAGTGTCAAGAAGAAGAGCATCTCTCTCTGGATTCCCAGAGAGTAGGGGGGTGGAAGCCTCCAGAGCCTCCCCCAGCACAGAAGATGCGACTCACTGCAAGGCTCTGAACATTCTTTCTTTTTTAATAGTGGGAGTCTGACGACCTCTTCCCAGATTAGGTACCCTAAAACTAATGAGACAGTGGTCAGACCATGTCAAAGGTTGGGGCACATCCACCTCAAGCTCTACGTTAGCAAAGATCTGGTCGAGGGTGAGACCCTTATAGTGAGTAGGATGAAAGACAAAAGGAGCAAGTTGAGCTGATTTCATGGTGGATATCTTATCGCCATGGATTAGACCCCAATTACAGCATGTACATTTAAAAGCAATGTCTCCCCCCAAATCAGCGACATTACCAGCATTTCGTAATCGCACTGAGGCTGGGCAGTGTAGAGCTGTCATGCTGGATGCGCTGTTCTAGAACCCTGGTAAATCGACAGCACGGCCAGCGCCGGGCACAGACATGTTTGCCTTAGGCACGACTTTGGCGTGCCAGTGGTGCGCCAACAGCACACATCCACGCTGCACCCCTGCTTGTGAACATGAAGCCTAGAGCGCATCCAATCGGAAGCGGCGTTGCTCAACGTGCTATCGGGTGCAACAACCCGGAAATACCAGTCCTCACCTCCCGGTACAGAGCCGATTCAACAAACAGTAAGCAGAGTATATACAATTTGAAAACAGAGTGCAAGTTGCGGCGCTAACTAAAAACAGGGTTTGTTTAAAACAGGGTTTGTTAAAAGCAGATAAAACACGCGAATAGCAGCATGCATGTAAGTAAGGTTTAATCAAAGCCCAACTGCGTCCTCGCAGCGCCCCTGCTTATGAACATGAGGTATATGTTAAAATGCTATATGAGGTATATGTTAAAATGTGTATAGATAATGCCTATTGGAAGCAATTCAATTTAATAACTGAATTTGGCATTTTATTTGGGCCTTTGTTGATAGTTGATCTTTTCATGGCACTTGGTAACATTTGCAGCTCCAGTGGAAGAGGACTCTCCACCTTCTTGTGCACTCTGAAGTGAATCTGCTACCGCTCAATGCATCACTTCCTCCCTGAGGTCCGAGTCAGTAGAGATGACAGCATTGACTGATAAGGCACTGCTTTACTCAGAGCCCCTCTCACGTTAGCTATAGGTGCTGCACAGTAAACAACAAGATATATATCACATTTTGTATGCTTTTCCATTTTTAACAATCTTTTCTCGCCTGTTAATTTTTTAACATAACTTTCCTTCATTATAATCACTTCTGCAGGTGTGTGCACAATTGAAATTTATATCTTTTAACACTATTCTGGACAGATTGTTTATCACAGATATTCCCTTAAATGTTGACTGTACATCTAAAAGTGCGTTGCCTATGTCATTACATAGCAATAGTTACTAACTAGTATCAATCTAAAAGCAGTTTTAAAATGCCTGCATGGAGTTTGGATTATAAGGATGTGTGTAAGCACTCAAACAAAAAGAAATGTGTTGCATTGCCTCCATCAACAAAATATAATATGGTGGAATTAGCAAAAACTTGATCACGTAAAATTGTGCAGGACATAGATATTAAAAATATCCAAATGAATCTACCCAATTTAACAATGAAAGTCTCTGACAACTATATTAAAATTAGAGACAATAAAGCTATGATTGACCACATTCTCCTAGTCACTGCCAAAGTTTTACCTATGAAGAAATTGCTTTTAGATCAGGTAAATCAGAATAGCCAATACAATTTACAGTTACTTGAAAACATATAAGGACAAAACTTTAAAGCATATCTTGTAGATATACCACCAAAAGTACTCAACATAAAACTGTTGGAAAAGTTTGAAATAGATAAAGCACACCATATTCCTTCACATCGCAAAGCAAATTAGACTAAACTGAGGCAAGGCAACATTAAAGTACTGCATTATAATCTTTTGACTATGATAAGAAAAGCTGCCAGGGAAATCCAGTCCTCGAGGCGGGCAGGTATCAAAATGTATATTTATAAATGCATCATCATCAAGAATTTGATAAAGAAACAAAAGCCTTCATAAATTTGCAGCTCAGAGACCTACATTTAAAAAATATGGATATAAATAAGGTCTCCTTGATCCTTCTACTATGATAATCTGGAAAAATCATTCAAGAATCCAGCAGATCTAGCTGCATATATTGACCAGTATCCTCCTTTACCCATGAACGCTCAAGACACTGAAGAACTTTGAGAGATGTGTTACAGCTCGTTCAATATTTTATAGTTATTGTGACCCTGGTAATGTGACAAATATAATTGGCAGGCGTACGGTGTTCGTTAGTTCTGGACTTTCATGCCTTAAATATCGTTTGTGTCTTACTTCAGGGGTCTTGTTTCTAATGTGCTGTTTGTTTGGTTTGTCTTATTTATGTGAGGTACCTTTTTCTTTTGTATTGGTCAAACTTTGGATGTTGTATTTTCAAATTGGCTCAGAGCCAGAAAATAAAAAATGAAACGATTACATTGTTTTATTTTTCATTTACTGGCTATGAGCAAGGCAGTCGGGTGACACTCCTCTTCCATTGCGGAGGAGCCGTCATTGATTTTAACGTAATAGGAAACCTGCTACTAGATGGGTTGCCCTCTACTAAATCTAAAGCGAATCAACCTTTTTTTCTTTTCAAAGCATTTTTTGAAAGCACAAAGATTTGGGACAGTACTTCATCCTGCAAAAAAAATCACTGTTTTTCTCTAACTCACACTTCTTGCATTCTCAAATTGATTACTTATTATTATCTAGAAATATATGTCACTTTATCTTTAATCCCAGAATTGGACATATCTGATAATGCTATGATTTCTGTTTTTCAAATTAGATATTACTGTTCATCGTTCTAGATGGAGAATGAATGCTGATGTTATTTTTAAGCAAAAGACACACAATTGATGGAAAGAAAGCAGAACAAATCAAAACATTCACCCCCAGTCAAAAGATCTGGGTTAACTCCATCATTCTTTTGCTCACCATGCCACCAAGTTTAGACTTGGCCATATGCAAATCAGTCTTGACCCTGTGCCTCATGGGAACAGTCCAGCCCGAGCTGCCAAGCCAGGCCCTCCCTGGACTGGAAACAAGCATCATAGGACCGGTTTCGGGGTTTCACCCCTCTTCAGCCAGGATAGCCTGATTCCAGTGGCAGAGTGAGCCCAGGACCCACGTCTGGGAATACCTGGCGCACTTATGACGAGAAAGCAAAAGACTTACAATTGATGGGCGGAATGCAGAACAAATCAAAACATTCACCCCCAGTCAAGAGATCTGGGTTAAATCCATCATTCTTTTCCTCACCATGTCACCCCAGTTTAGACCTGGCCATATGCAAATCAGTCTTGACCCTGTGCCTCATGGGAATGCTGGAGCAGAGTTTTCTGATGAAAATCTATTGGGTTTTTAAGCTCTGGTTTGTCTATTTGTCATAATTAAAATTATTAATTATTAAATACTAATTATTTGTTTTGTGTAAATGTTTTTTACTTACCAACACGTACTAATGAGAAGAAAAACGACACGTGGGAATGCTTTTGTTTTGCTTATTGACAATGTGCATGTTTTATTAAATAAACGTTGCTGAGTGCTGTTTATTTTAAAGCACAAAACGCTTTCGAATTAATGCTTTTCTGTGTTGCAGAGGCTAGATAATTACATACACATAAGGGTATTAGTGGGGTTAACACTGTTTAATCACTATGCTGTGGTAACGTTGTTTTTGTCTCTTTTAATTAAGATGGTCTATTTTGGCCTAGAATAAAATGGCCGCCGTTTGCAGCCTGGCCTCGAGTGAGAGATTTGTGATGAGAGGGCCTTGTTGAATATTGTCGCGAGACATCTGACCACAGTCTTCCCCTGGTTAAAATTTTCCGTGAGGACAGCAGCAGTTCTTGGCAAGTCTCCAGATGCATCCGAATAGCCTTGGAGGACAAAGGAGCCATAATGAATGAACTCTGAGCTCATCATGTTAGTTCCGAGGAAATGTGGATGTTGAAAGATACTTTTAATATTTGGTTCCTGTTCTGTCTTTTTATTTTTGTGATTTTTCTGAGCGGAGATTTTCCAAATGTAGCGATGCTACATCCTTTCCTTCTCGCTCTGCTCAGCGGTTCAGCGGACGTTTTAAACTTCTTATGTTGCTTTCTTTTGTTTAAAATACTATAAATATTGTTAGCCTAGGGAGGGTCTAAGGCCACTTCTTCCTAAATCTGCGTTGGTGAGGAACTACGCTGTGAGGACGGCGACTCGGGAGACTTCTACTGAGAGACCTGTCCTGACCCATTCTGACATTTAGCTAGAATAGGTAATTATGAGAAAAATGATTTATTCTGATTGATTTTCTTTGACTAATTTTGGATAAAGCATCATAATTTTAAATACGGTGTTGGTGATTATTTCTTGTCAATTATTGAGTACTCTATTTTGATTATTGTTGTATAGATTGTTTAGATCATGATTCAGGACAGTTACAATAACTAGGTCTTATCGACCTCAGTGTAGATGCAGGGTGTTTAGGAGTTTTCTTTCCACAGGTTCAGTGCTGGTAGAGTATTTGAGTGTATGTTAGTGAAATGGGCCCTAGTGTATGATGAGTGTATGTGCGTGTAACTGTGAAATTACTCTATCCGTGGAAGTAGGGAGAATTTGTACACCCTGATCTCCATCAATTTCCTGGTAGCAGAGTTAGGATGGTTATTGATGATTGTCTTGATCTGATTAGATTGCTTGTACATTAGCTTATTGATTATTGATTATTGATTGATGTTGATATATGGACTAATACTATATGTTGGAGTTGTCATGTTGAGTTTTATGTAGTGCTTCTGGAACTTGGGAGCTAGTAGCAGTTCCGTAGTAGGGCAGAGGGAAGTATATGCTGCTCTCGGGAAAGACGGGATTGTAGGAAAACGTGTGACAATTGAAGTTGCGCGTCACATTGTCTGGGTTCGGAATCAGTGACATTGTTGTATGTTACTATTAGAATATATTTCTGGTATATAAGGAGTGCGTATGGTAGCGAAGGTTATCTGTGAAACTCTGGTCTTAAGTCCCAGGGATCCGTAAGGTTTACCGTTAAAGCTTATCGCAGGAGAAGTAATAGGTATTCTCTGAGCTTGTTTGAGGAACTGGGCAGAGGTAAGCTGCTTGGTTGACGTGTGTTATAATTCTGTAGCGGGACAGATTGTTCGCGGGAAGCAGGATTCTGTGTGTAAGTACTATATTTTTCTTGTATGAATGTGCGTGAATGTATGAGCATTTAGTTGATTGTAAGACTCTTTGGATAAGTCCTAGAGGAAACAGTTAATGAATGCATGTTAGAAGGGCAGAGTAGAGGGATGTGCTACTGTGTCAACGGGATTCTTGTGAAATAGATTTTCTTTACTATTCTGTGGTTAGCGAAGCAGACAATGGAGATGTTTATATGTTGTAACTAATAGATTTTGTAGAAATTTGACACGAAGTCTACTGAAGAGTTTTGTAAAGGAGGGGTAGACGAGTGACAGGAGACAGGAGACAGAAGCGACTGCAGCGACTGCTGACGTCAAACAGACCGCGCTCTGATTGGATATTGGATCAGAATAGTGTTCGCGCTGGGATTGGTGCGTTGGTGTGAGCCGCGCAAGGATTGGAAGAGCTATTCTAGTGACGTAGACGCTCCAGGATTGGTGCGTTAGTGTGGGTCGCGCTGTTATTGGTTGAAAAAAATTGTATTGTGCAGTTGTAATACGGAAGGGATTAGAAAGTTTTGGTAAACGCTAAAATGTATTACCAAGAAGAGAAAAAGAAAAAAACATTATTCGGAAAGATGAAACGCTGGTTCGACAAGGATAAAGATGTTAAAACAAGAGAGGGTGAATTGTTACCTCCAGCGAAAACACCTGCATCCTTCATGGCTGCGAGATATGGGTATCATACCTGTATATGGTTGGAGAATTGGGTTAGGTATACCAAGGAGGATGGTGTCCTAGCATTTCCAGAACATGGTTCATTTAATCTGGCCGTGTTGAGAAATTTACGGGAAAAGATGTTATGTCTTGACCCAAAACCAAGGCCGACACAGTTTGAGGCTTTAGTGGAATGGGAAGAGGAAGTGCATGAGCGAGAAAAGCAGAGGTCTGGAGGACATTACAGGTACATGTTTGGGAGGAGACATGATCGTGAAACTCATCATGATCGAATGAAAAGATGGCGAGATGCTAGCATGTCAGAGGGATTATATCCTATGAGAACAGTTGAAGAGGGAGCAGAAAGGGTTCCTGAGGCAGAAGTGAGAAGATATGGAGTTAATGAGTATGAGGATGAGGTCTTGAATGACATGATTTACAAAAGACCACCTCCATATAGACCAGAACCAGACGAGAGTACACCAGTTGTTTCTCCGATAAGAGATACAGTGCGTATCATTGAGACAGAAAATGTGACACCTGAATTGAGAAGTGGTAATCCTTTCAGGGAGAGAGAGAATCGATGTGGTGACGAGAATACAAGAGAGTTAGCCAGAACTACAACAGAGCTGGCTGAAAAGATTAGGGAGTTAACAAAGAATATGGAAGCTGTTACGGTGCCTGTAACCATAGGTCCGGTTATGCCGGTGTTTGACAAGCAGAGGACAGGTGAAAATGGTTTGGTGATTCCATATGTTGGGAATAAGATAACAAACTTAGCTGGTCCCTCAGGAGATTCAGGAAGAAGGACAGAAAGTAGTGATCTGAGACAATCCAGACATGACACATGTAGTGAAGGATTAGAGGTACAGTCTAATTCAAGACTGGATGCTAGTGAAGCTAGTTGTTCAGGGATGCCGATTTTAGAACCGCAGAAGAAAGTGGTTCCAGTGAGAAAAACTACTGAAATAACAGCTGAAGATTTGAATGATTGGATGAAGGTTCTTCAAAAGAGGGATAAAGATTCACAAGCAATTGATGTGGCTAGGTTACGTGTAGAACTAGAAGAGCTTGTTGCAGGGACAGTTCCAACAGAAATTCTTAAAAACCATCATGATGGTGAATTGTTGTTTATGTGTAAAAATATCACCTGGAGAGGAAGAAATACACATGACAGGTTAAGAGCAATAGCGAATGAACAGGGAATTGACATTGATAAGGTGAAAGCTTTGCAGAAGTCTTACAGGATGGATTTCACAGATAAAGATATTGAAAATTTGAATGGTACTGGTAGAACAGGACAGATTAAAGAAATGGTCGCATTATTGCGAAGATGGGGTGATGTAGAGAAGTGGAAGGATAGGTGGTACAAGAAAAGAGAAGAATCAGGAGATAGGACTTATTCAGCATTTCCTGTGAGAGAAAAGGAGAAACCAGTGGATATTTATCCTATGAGAGAAATACCTGGAGGAGGATATGTACATGTTCCATGGACCAGACAGGATATTTTATCATTTACGAATGATTTCCCTCGATTGAGAGAAAAGCCCGTCGAATGGTATAGGCAGGTAGATAGGTTTGTGAAATTGTCAAAAGTGCTGTGGATTGACCTGAATAGTCTGTTTGATATAATTGTTCCAGCAGACTTGTGGACTGAGTGTAAAATAGTTGTGAGTTGGCCTACTGAGGAATATCCAAGAGATCAGAGAACAGGAGCACCAGATCCAGAGGTAATGAGAAAGTATGATCAGGTGATGGTATACCTGAAAAGTAAAGTACCTGCAAAAGAGACAGACTGGGTTAAAATAGATCGAACACAACAGGAAGCAAAAGAATCAGTTCATGCTTTTTACGAGAGGCTGATACTGGCTTTTAAACAATTCAGTGGAGATGAGCACCTGGGTGACAAAGATTTGAGTCATTTTGTATACAGATTTGTATATGGCCTGAGACCTGAGATTAGTGAGAGAATTCGTGAGCACACAGTGGACTGGCAGAGTAAGAAAATAGATGAGATTCTGAGACATGCAAAATACTTCAGTGATGAAATTGAAGCAAAACAGAGAAAGCTGAAAGAAAAAGCAATGTGGGCACAAGTGAAAGTTGCGGAAAGACAGGAAGCACAGTTGGTGGAACAGGCGAATAATGCAGGAAATAATGCAGGGAATAGACCTAGGTATGCAGGGAAAGGAAAGGGGAATCTTGAGGAAGCCAAAAAGAAGTTCCCATGTCACAACTGTGGCCAACTGGGACATTGGAGATCTGAGTGTACCAATCCACCATTAGTGAATAATGAAGGAAAACCCTTAAATCAACAGGTGCAGAACGAGGGAAATAATCAACAGCAGCAACAACAGAAAGTTGTGAGACAGCAGAGTCAAGAGCCAAAACCGCCCTTGCCGCAGAATAGAGGGTCACAAAAGTACAATCAGGAATCAGGATTCTACAATGATGAGCAGGTAAACAAACCAAGGCGTTCTAACCAGGTACAACAGTACTTGTTAAAGAATGAAGGGAGTGAGTCTGAGGGTGATTATTGACGGTGCCGAAGGGAGGAAGGAGAGTGCATACTTGGTGCAACTCTAGAAATAGACCAGGCAGGACCATTTGTAGATGGGAAAATAAATGAAGAAAGTGTTACTTTTTTAGTAGACACAGGTGCGACAAGATCAACTGTCAGGTCAACAGATATTAGAAATCTTCCTCTCTCGGATGAAGCGATCCAAGTAGTTGGTGTAGCCAATACACAAATCAAGACACGTCTTACTGAACCAGTAAGAGTACAAATAGGGAAATTTTCAGACATGCACAGATTTATTGTCTGTGACACTAGTCCAGTGAACCTGTTAGGTAGGGATTTGTTATGTAAAATGAATTGTACAATTTTCTGTTTACCGGATGGAATAGCTTTTGAGACACCAGATGAGGATGTTTTGTACCGAATGACTCTAGGAAATAGAGAGAATGAAATGGTTGGTGCATTTTCTGTGTTTGATCCGGAAGATTTGCCTCGAGAGCTGAGAGACACAGTGAAAAGAACAGTTTGGGATTTTACTGGAGAGGATGTGGGATTGATGAATAATGTAGATCCTGTGAAAATTTCAGTGAAAGAGGGAATTACGTATCCTAACATTCCTCAGTACAAAATGACACCAGAAATAATTGAAGGAATAACTCCTATAATTGAGAAAATGATTCAGCAGGGAGTTCTGAGAGAACTACTGAGTAGCCCGTGTAATTCACCGATAATGGGGCTAAAGAAGCCCAATGGGAAGTTGAGGATTGTACAAGATTTGAGAAAAGTTAACCAAATTGTGGTGGCATGTTGTCCTATTGTTCCAAATCCGTCAGTGATTTTGTATCAGATTCCACATGATGCCGAGTGGTATACAGTGATTGATTTGTGTCATGCTTTCTTTTCAATTCCATTGCATCATGACAGCCAGCCGATTTTTGCATTTAGGTTTGGCCAGCGTATTTTAGCATGGTGTCGTATCCCACAGGGGTATACAGAGAGTCCTTCGATATTCAATCAGTTATTGAAAAAATCATTGGAGAGCTTAATCATGCCCGAAAACTCAGTACTAGTGCAATATATTGATGACCTACTTGTGGCATCAAAGACACGTGAAGCTTGTGAAGTAGATACTATAGCTTTACTGAATCATCTGGCAGATGGAGGGTTAAAAGTATCTCCAGCCAAATTACAATTCTGCAAGAAAGAGGTGCATTATCTTGGACACAATATTGAAAAAGGTCTGAGAAAAGTGACTGATGACAGGATCAAAATCATCAGGGGAATGAAAGCCCCAAAGACTCAGAGGGAAGTGAGAATGTTCCTGGGTATGGTGGGTTATTGTCGTCAGTGGATAATTAATTTTTCTCTGATAGCAAAGCCACTGATTAAGCTGACAAAAAGTGAGATGACAGACCCATTGGAACTAGATGGAGAACAAATGGCAGCATTTGAAGAGCTGAAAAGCAGAATGTGTGAAGCCCCTGCTTTGGGTATGCCAGACTATGAAAAGGAGTTTGAGTTGTACTGCAGTGAGAGAAATGGATGTGCACTTTCAGTGTTAATCCAGAAACATGGACAGCTGAGGAGGCCTATTGCGTACTTCTCATCGACACTTGACCCTGTAGCTGTAGGTTTACCAGGTTGTTTGAAATCTGTGGCTGCAACATGCAGAAGCCTGGAACAGAGTGAGGGAATCATAATGGAATATCCTGTAAGGGTATTCGTACCTCATAATGTGGCAATTCTTTTGACAAGAAGCAGAACCCAGTACATGTCACATAGTCGGCTGACTAAATATGAAAAAGTCATTCTGGGAGCATCAAATGTGACTCTTGAGAGATGTGTGAATGTGAATCCAGCGACATTGTTGCCGGATATTGAAAATGTGGGTGTGAAAACAGAAGATGATCATAATTGTTTGGATGTGCTTGATTACTGTACAAAACCGAGACCAGACATAAGGGATCTTCCCTTGCATGAGAGTGATCATGTGTTGTTTGTGGATGGATCATGCCTGAGGAATGATGATGGTGTGCTATGTGCAGCATATGCTGTGTGCAAGGTTTCAGAGGTTATGGAAGCATCACCATTGAAAGGAGTGAAATCTGCGCAAGTTGCTGAATTAGTGGCATTGACAAAAGCTTGTGAAATTGGGAAAGATTTGAGAACGACTGTGATGACTGATAGTCAGTCTGGATTTGGAGTTGTGCATGATTTTGGCCAACTTTGGCTGCAAAGAGGTTTCTTGACGTCGAGTGGGACTCCAATAAAGAATGCTGAAGTGATTGGAAAATTACTTGAGGCGATACAGTTGCCTAAAGAGTTAGCAGTTGTGAAGTGTGCTGCTCATGGACAAGGAGATGATTTTGTGACAGTTGGCAATCGATACGCAAATGACATTGCTCAATATTGCGCTAAAAACAACCAGTCAATTAATCGGGAACGAGAGGGTGAAATGTCTTTTTGTTCTGTGATGTTTACTAATGTCTTAGAGACGTGGGATGAAGTGAAACAGTTGCAGGATGAGGCAGGAAAGGAAGAGAAGAAAGACTGGATCAAGGCAGGTTGTGCCCCAAGAGAAACAGACCATGTTTGGGTCTATAGAGATGGCAGACCAGTAATGCCGAACTCCATACTGTCGACAATGGCAAGGATGTATCATGGACAGGGACATTTGGGAAGGGATGCGATGATCAGGTCTTTTAAGCAAACCTGGTACAATGCAAAATTCAGGACAATTGCAGAAAGCATCTGTCAAAGATGTTTGATTTGCCAGCAATTTAACACTGGGAAAAAGACAGTGGTGAGTCTGGGAACAATAGGCAGAGAAGGAGGTCCTTTTACAAGAATGCAGATTGATTTCATTGAAATGCCCCAAGTGAACAGACTGAGGTATGTTCTAGTGGTAGTCTGTTTGTTTTCAAGATGGGTGGAGGCCTATCCGACTAGGAGAAATGATGGAGTAACAGTGGCAAAGTTACTGTTAAGAGAGTTGATTCCTAGGTACGGGTTTCCAGTAACGATTGAGTCTGATAGAGGTGGACACTTCTAAAATGAACTCATGAGTTTGATTTGTGAAGCATTAAGCATACAGCAGAAGCTACATTGTGCATACAGACCAGAGGCTTCTGGTGTTGTTGAGCAGATAAACGGCACAATCAAGAACAGGATTGGTAAGATGTGTTTAGCCACTGGTATGAAATGGCCCGATGTCTTGCCTCTAGTGCTAATGCCTATTAGATCTACTCCAGATAGAACTACTGGTTTAAGTCCGCACGAAATCATAATGGGACGTGCAATGCGACATGCATATGTACCTGTCAATAAGTTGATGACAATAACTGATGACATGATTTTGGATTACTGTAAAGGCCTGGCTGACGCAGTTCATTCTGTGTTTCACCAGGTTGGAGAAGAAGCTACCACACTTGAGAAGAAGCAAGCTCATGATCTTTGTCCAGGGGACTGGGTGAGGATTAAGGTGCACAGAAGAAGAAATTGCTTGGTTCCAAGGTGGGGAAGGCCGAGACAAGTTATTTTGACAACGACAACTGCAGTAAAGTGTGCTGGTGTGAAAAACTGGGTACATGCGAGTCATACTCTGAGAGTTCCAAACCCAAAGGATGGGACTGGTAAGGAGTATTTTGAAGAGTCAGATTCCAGTGATGATGAAGATACAGAACCAGTGAGAAAAGAAGCAGAAAAGGCTTCAAGAGAACCATTGAGAATTTCAGAAAGGAGATCAGATTCTGTAAGAGAGCCTGAAGTTCCGAAAAGCAGTGAAGGAAAAAGAAAAGAAAAGAGCAATTCCACAGAGGCTACTCCTGAATCAAAAGAGGAGGAGATTGAAGAACCACTTGAGATTGTACCTGAAGAAGCAGGGTTAGAAGAAGATAGAGAGGGACAGATTGCGGAAGACCCCCGAGGAGGTGTAGGGAACATTCTTGACAAGCTAGGTGAAGGGACAAGTAGACAGCAAGAAGATTGCGTGTCGGAGACCCGAGGAGGGACAGAAGTAGGGAAGTCTCAAATAGTGGTGAAAAAGACTGTGGAGCAAAAGAAAACTGCTGAAGAACCAGAGGCATTTGAAACAGAATCGGATGAAAGTGAGAATGAGAAATCAGAGGGTCGAGTTCTGAGAAAGAGAACTTGGATTGGAGAGAGAAATAATACAGAAACAAGACCGAAAAAGGTTATAAGAGGAGATCTTTGGCCTAATAACAGAATAAAGAGGCTGAGATATAGACTGATAAGAGCAAATACCTCGAAAGCTGAACAAGTGAATGAGGTGTCGAGTCAAAATCCAGCAAGAGGTGAAAAGAGAAAAGAGTCAAAGGAACCAGAGGAGATCAAGAGGATAAGAAAACCTAACCAGAAGTATAGGTCGCCGGAATGGACGTACGTGGCACTGTCTGAAGGTGAAGAGGCAGAAAGTCAAGGAAATCCAGAGGAGACCATACGAGAAGTGGTTGAGGAAGATACTGGTGAAATCTTGAAAGTAATCTTGACTGACATTGATGAAAAGTCGGATACTGAGGATATTGTTGGAGATCTAATACAGTTTGATGTTGAAGAAAATGAAGTAAAGAGTGATGAATATCCAAATTGAGTGAACAGAAGAAATCACTTGGAGAAAGTGAAAAGAAGGAACTGAAATTAATTGTTTGAAGTAATCCAGAATTTAAGAGTCTCAAGTAGTGGAGTAGTAGAGGCTAAGTCAAAAGACACGGTCAAAGTAGTAAAATGGCTAACATAGAGAATAACCAAAGTAGATGTGCCTTCTTAAGAAGATGGTGTAAAATGTGCTGCTGCTGTACTGGATTATTAATGCTACTATGGGGTATTTTAGCTTTATTAGTTACTTTTAAAGTTACAATAGGTACATTTGAGATGCATACAGAGAATGTGACAAATGCAGAGAAGAGTTCACAAAAAGTAGTTCCAACTAGAATTAGTAATACTTACATACATAAAGATAGGTCAATTAATGATTTTTCTAGTAATGTTTTTTCAAAGTTGTTGTACGAATATGTAAAAACAATGGAAGTTAGGGATTGCTACGTTTGTATGCAATTACCTACATCCGTTTCAGAGGGTGTTACTTATCATCATTTACCAGCTACGTATGGAATTTCTTGTAGTATATTAAGTAGTGTTTTTTATTTGTTAGGGAAAATAGATTATGAGATGTCTAACAAAGATAGTATTTTTGGGCACTTGCCAATGAACAAAGAGCTGAATCCAGCTAAAGAAGCTAACATTTTTGGTGAGATTTTTATTGAGAAAGAAGAATTAACATTAGATTACATTTTTAAGAATAATTTAACTTGCAGTCTGAAAGAAGAAGAGAAAACTTTCCTGAATATGGTGGAGGAAAGGAGATTGAACATGTATGAGAAAGCAGGGAAATATAAAGTGAGTGAGACAATTTGGGACATTGAGATGGGAAAAGAATTGAGAAATGGGGCTAGTCCAACTTTAGCTCTAGATGCACCACAGAAGGGTAAGCTGTGCATTACAAGAAGGAAATCCCAATATGATACATATTTTGTTGGGACTAGTGAATGTCATGATACATACTTCATTGCAACAGGATGGGGTTTCAGAGGTGGAGAAGATACGATTTTTCCAGGAGTGTACTATGTTTGTGGGAACAAGGCTTATTACAGGTTGCCTGACCATTGGTATGGCACGTGTTATGTGGGCCCGGTCTTTCCAAAGATTTTTCATATAGATAGAATAGAAGATGTAGAACATATTAATTTACTAACGCGTTTCAAGAGAGAAACTTGGTCTGAAATAGTGGGTGACATTTTTGCAGCTTTAATTCCAGCAGTGGGAATTTCTTTGAATGCTTATGGAATTCGGAAACTGTCAACAGTGGTGGAGCGCTTATCGACAAATACCGCTGGAGGGTTTCTTTTGGTGAATACAGAACTAATTGCCGTACGTGCCATGTCTATGCAAAATCGACTTGCCCTTGATATTCTATTAGCTAAGGAGGGTGGAGTTTGTGGAATGCTGAAAGTTCAACATTGTTGTACTTACATTCCAGATGAAAGCAAAGACCTGAAGGTCTATATCAAAAATATTACTGATTTGCATGAAGAATTAGTACCACTTGAAGCTGAAAGTATCTGGACTAAATTAGCTAATAAGGTGATAGCTGTTAAGAGTTTTATTGCAAAAATAGGTAGTACTATTATAGGTAAGATATTGTTTCCTTTAACTTGTATAATTATTGCTTTATTGATACTTAGATTGGTGTGTTTGTGTTGTAAAAACAGGGGAGGGAAAAAGAGATTAATTAAAAGAAATAATGAAAAAAGAAATAAAAGGTTGAAAAGAGAACCACAAGAAATTGAATTAGAAGAATTGAGGGAGAGTGTCTACTTGGAGACAAAGAGGGATGATGAAAGAGTGTCTGGTGTGTAGTGTTGTGTAAGGAGAAAAAGACATTTCCAATTTCTCCTAAGATGGGACTAAATTTCACTAAATTTTTTTTTTTGGGTTATTTGGTGATAAAATCACCAAAGGGGGGATTGCTGGAGCAGAGTTTTCTGATGAAAATCTATTGGGTTTTTAAGCTCTGGTTTGTCTATTTGTCATAATTAAAATTATTAATTATTAAATACTAATTATTTGTTTTGTGTAAATGTTTTTTACTTACCAACACGTACTAATGAGAAGAAAAACGACACGTGGGAATGCTTTTGTTTTGCTTATTGACAATGTGCATGTTTTATTAAATAAACGTTGCTGAGTGCTGTTTATTTTAAAGCACAAAACGCTTTCGAATTAATGCTTTTCTGTGTTGCAGGGGCTAGATAATTACATACACATAAGGGTATTAGTGGGGTTAACACTGTTTAATCACTATGCTGTGGTAACGTTGTTTTTGTCTCTTTTAATTAAGATGGTCTATTTTGGCCTAGAATAAAATGGCCGCCGTTTGCAGCCTGGCCTCGAGTGAGAGATTTGTGATGAGAGGGCCTTGTTGAATATGGTCGCGAGACATCTGACCACAGTCTTCGCCTGGTTAAAATTTTCCGTGAGGACAGCAGCAGTTCTGGGCAAGTCTCCAGATGCATCCGAATAGCCTTGGAGGACAAAGGAGCCATAATGAATGAACTCTGAGCTCATCATGTTAGTTGCGAGGAAATGTGGATGTTGAAAGATACTTTTAATATTTGGTTCCTGTTCTGTCTTTTTATTTTTGTGATTTTTCTGAGCGGAGATTTTCCAAATGTAGCGATGCTACATCCTTTCCTTCTCGCTCTGCTCAGCGGTTCAGCGGACGTTTTAAACTTCTTATGTTGCTTTCTTTTGTTTAAAATACTATAAATATTGTTAGCCTAGGGAGGGTCTAAGGCCACTTCTTCCTAAATCTGCGTTGGTGAGGAACTACGCTGTGAGGACGGCGACTCGGGAGACTTCTACTGAGAGACCTGTCCTGACCCATTCTGACATTTAGCTAGAATAGGTAATTATGAGAAAAATGATTTATTCTGATTGATTTTCTTTGACTAATTTTGGATAAAGCATCATAATTTTAAATACGGTGTTGGTGATTATTTCTTGTCAATTATTGAGTACTCTATTTTGATTATTGTTGTATAGATTGTTTAGATCATGATTCAGGACAGTTACAATAACTAGGTCTTATCGACCTCAGTGTAGATGCAGGGTGTTTAGGAGTTTTCTTTCCACAGGTTCAGTGCTGGTAGAGTATTTGAGTGTATGTTAGTGAAATGGGCCCTAGTGTATGATGAGTGTATGTGCGTGTAACTGTGAAATTACTCTATCCGTGGAAGTAGGGAGAATTTGTACACCCTGATCTCCATCAGGAACAGTCCAGCCCAAATTGTCAAGCCAGGTCCTCCCTGGACCGGAAACAAGCATCCTAGGACCGGTTTCGGGGTTTCACCCCTCTCCAAGCCAGGATAGCTTGATTTCAGTGGCACAGTGAGCCCAGGACCCATGTCCAAACTGGGGTGGCGTAGTGGGCAAGAGAACAATGGATTTAACCCAGATCTTTTGACTGGGGGAGAACTTTTGCATTGTCAGAATGCCGTCCATCATTTGTTTGCTGTAACACGATGTTATTTTTAAGGCTGACAATAAAGATAACATTTTCCATGCTATAAAACAACATTTTGGTTTTCATGCTATGTGAACCATAACACACAGGGATGCTTTTAAGTATATGCTAGAGGTACAACTATATCAATAATGGCATATGAAAATAAACACTTTCAATCTGCAATATCTGAACTTGAAAAACATACTGCCGAATATAAACACCTTTATATTATCTCTGATGACAATGTTTATAGACTGAGATAGTAGAAATCGGATATAAATATAAATTATTATTTAGTTTAAGAGCAAGTAATCAATGACAAAGCAAGATAATCTTTTATTCTTTTAATAAGTTGGCCAAAATACTTGGCAATTAATCGCATATTAAAAAAAGCTAGGTCCCAAATTGCTGCATTCCACAGTAAAGATAGTAATTTATTAGTATCTATTAAAGATATAAATGAAATAGTCCTAACATTGTAATAACAGATTAGATTCATTCTCACAATCTTATAACTTTCCATTGCTATCCAATCTGATAAACAATTGTTAAAGACTCCTATAAATTCTGAAGAAATGACTAATTCTATCAATTCTCTTAAATCATAATATGTGTATTTGTAACAGATGTTAATTGTTACCCAACAGTACCCATTTTATCGACTTCAGAAGGATGAAAGGCTGACTGGACCCGCAAGGATTTGAACTTGGGCCAATGAGGTCAAATACAGGCCCCTACAGTGGATCCATTAGTCCACTAAGCCATCAGACCCTGAATCAGGAGAATCCACTGTTCCTGATAAAATAGCATCAGAGTAAATCCATGATAACAAACTTGGCGGTCGGACTGCCAGGCTACAGCACCAGCGGTCAGTAGAAAGCAGCCAAGCTGGCACCATTCTCACTGCTGCATTCTGAGTTTACCGCAGGGCCGGAGGTGGGCTGGCAGTGGTATGCTTCGACTCAGAGAGTGAGCCTGATGTCAATGCCGAGTTACTGCAGCACCTGCTCTGTCGTGCGAACACTGTTGCACACACGACAGTGCAGGCATAGCGAGGCACAACATTTGCCCTGAGCCACAATGCTCAATAAGCTAAAATGCCCGGCGGCACTGTTTGGGGTCCCTTTCTTGCCTTTCCACCAGCCTTTACATGATGGGTCCCCCCCCATGAAAAGGATGGTGGAAAGGCAGGTTAGAATAGGCACGACAGTGCAGGCATTGGCATCGCCTCCATTCCCGGCCACTTTCCTCAATGGGATCCAGGATCCTGGCGATTGAGACAGCTTTCTGTTGGTCAAACCTCCAATGTGGTAATCGGACAGTCGGACCGGCGAGGAGGTACCAGTCGGACCACAAATGTGGGCGCAGTTGTCTTGGGACCGCCGTACTCGTAATCAGGGACTAAGTATTTTTCTATCCCGTTCGTACTGCATTTTTTCAAACTAGTTAAGGAATTTGGTAATAGAGGTGTGATATGTTGATCCTTTATGTTTTAGTAATTGTGCTACCTTAATAGATAAGATCCCACTAAAGTATCTAATTATCTATCTATATATTTAATAAATCAAGATTGTATGATCTATGCAAAAAGTCAGGCAAATAGGCAGACACAAATAATAAATGGCATTATTCATACTGTTCAATATTGATTCATGAAAGGCGCATTATCAGAATATAATAATAAGCATATTTGTTAAGTTTTAGTCATTCTGTTTTCTCCCCTTTCCTTCTGGTGTACTAGCACCTGATGTACGAAGGGCATTTGACAGCTTAGTGTCAATTTTTACTTCAAGCTATAGAATCTTTCACTATGGCCCTACTTTTATAAAAATTATTTGAGTCCTCTATGTTCAACCTTCTGCTAAACTTTTTTATAAATGGCAGTTCCTCCTCATTTCATCATTCAAAAAACGTAAAGGGGCAAGACAAGGTTGTCCTCCACCTCGCTGCTCTTTTTGTTAGCCACTGAAGCTCCGCTTTGTTTAATTCAGTACTAAAAGAAAATAAATGAATATATATTGAGAACATTGCTCTCAAAGATTCCACATATGCTGATGGTATCCTTTTATTCATTTGTGACCCTGGCATTTCTGTTCTGGTTAGTTTATATTTAATAGATAACTATGCTACAGTTTCATTATACACAACATTAATTATTCCTTAAAACATTCAATGTAGGCCAGACATGCTTCACAAAACTAACATAATATAGTGTCAAGAGAAAATGTAATATTCTAGTACTTTGTTTTGAAGCTCTGTAAAGAATATTATCAACCACAATTATGATTATTATTGAAGCACTTTTATGGCAGGCAGCACACTGCTCCAGAACCCAAGGATATTGGTTGGTGCAGTATTATTTGTTATTGTTAGCTAGTGAAGTTAGTCTTGTGTGTCCAAGCAAACCATTCCATGCATTCTCTCCATTTTCTTTGTTGGATTTAATTAGTAGGAGTTGCCCTCTTATGTTCATCTAAATTAATCTAAATAAAACAGAATATGAATAAGCCTTTTACATTACCAGCTTTGTCAAATATGTGTAATACTAATGCACTTATTAAATCTTCTGCGATAATCAGAATAACCAAGTTAGTGCTTCTTGAGTTATAGTCTGTATCTCATTTGGGTACTCCTAGCTCTAAAAAGATTTTTTATCAAAATACCCTTATAGAATTGGAAAACAATATTAAATAGTAGAAACCTTGGATTAAAGCTAGGATTTGTATTTGTATAATATTTGTAAAGGAGATATATTTTCATCCATTTCTGAATTGCAACATAATTTTAATTTGCTCTCTACGGAATATCACAAATACCAAATGTTATGTATTCAGTTTGAAAAATAATTCAGATACTTTGATTGTTGCAAAAACACCAGAACTTGAAATATGTCAAAGTGTGTTTAGTACATCAGGGCATGTAGGGGCCCATTCACAAACTGCATGTACTACAGAATGCTATTCACAAACCTATATGAGAAGAACTTAGCTTCTGTGCGGAAATCTCAGCTCTGACTGCGGAGATTCCCACTCACTTAAGTCTACAATTTAGCAGTAAGTGTGGAAGAGACAGGAGGGGGTAGATGGAAATATTTTAATCTTTACCACAAACAGGGACATGTTGAGCAAAGAGTAAGGAGAGGCCATGGATGGGATAAGGAAGGGATTATTTAGGGATAGGTACCCAAGCAAAGAAAGAGTAAGCCCATTACTATTCACAATCTGTACTTGTAAAACTATTAGAACCAAAATGGTCCTAAAGTAGTCATAAAAGTACTCCAGCTCTGACCTGGAATAGGTCCAGCACCACAAAGGGTACCTGTTGGTACTGTACCACCCTCTTAAATAGAATCTCATAGGAAATAACGTTAAAATAATGAATTTATTTCTTTAAAATACATCTATGTGTAAGTAATGACCAAATATATCTAAAAATGGAAAGTAATCATAATCTTAAAATATCTTATTAACCTTTTATAATTTAAAATGTTTCATTTAAAAAGCAATATCATTTTATTTCATTTTAATAATTAAATGAATGTAAATTAATTCAATACAATACTTGTATTGATTTTTAATACTTAATATATAAATACAAACATTTTAGAGGATGTAATTTAATTATTGAATTAAACAATAAATGAACAATGCTGTAGCATCTTTTATTTTGCCCTACATTAAAAATATATTCATGAAATTATTTAGCATTAATATTTCACATAATATATATATATATATTCTTAAGGTTTACTAAGCCTTTTACATTTTTCAAAGACAAGCAAGCAAGCCTCTGTTTTTTATTTTGTTTCTCTACTTTTGACTTAGAGATCCCTGACTGATAGGACTAGGGATACGAGACAGTGTGATGATTAGAAAGTGGGGTCCTGGCGAAAGCTCTGGACCCTGAGTGGCTTAGAGGACAAGAGCTGAGACATGTTGACAGTATTCAGGGTGTAGGGACATTATACCCAAGCTATAACACCCAGACATCTATTTTTAACCATACCAGGGGCACCTAAAAATAAAGTGATACCGGGGTGCACCCTTGGTATTTTTATCTTACAAAATCAAGACCCATATCGAAGGTTATATTGTAAGTACTCCCTGAAATATGGTTGAGCCCATTCTGATTTATAGGGAACAGGTTGAGACCTGATAATGAAGCATGACACTAAAACGGTGTGCGAGGGTCACATATAAAACCCAATAGGGATTCTGGGGCCAAAGTCAACAATAAAGTAATTGGGTATTTTTTACCTAGAAATAACTGTCCAGGGTACTCAGTTGTGGTGATATCCTTACACTTGTCCCGATTCCACTAGTTCATTCTGACTCAACAATGGATGCAAATCCGTATGTGGCACCATATTTTGCTGAAGCAATCTTGATTTAGTTTCCCCATGAAGGGTACTGAACCTTGCCTGTGATCATAGCTTACCAGGGCCTCCATCAGCTGGATTACCATCCTCAGGCCTCTACTGGGCCTTTGACATAGTACTACTGTTTAACAGTGAAGCCAATATGTATCAAGGGTGCAGAGTCCAAGTAGGGGTGGCCGCTGTTTACCCTGATAGGACACGCCCTTCATAAATAAAGGTTTGAGTGGTGTATAAATCTCTACCATTTAATTATTGCATAGGTATTCCACTTGTTTGTAAGCATGAGGAGACAAATCGGGATAGAATCTGCAGTGATTCTTCAAGGGAAACATGTATAACAGTAAATGTATTTCACACAAAAACTCTATACTCTATTGGCACTTTATTTTCCTAATCTACTACATGTGATTTTTGTTTGCATCTAATCATGGTTTCTTTCTATGTATGCTTAATTCAAGGAATACAAAGAAATACAAATGGATATTATATTTACAGGTTTAATAGAGGCTTGCCAGAATTCATCTGTCATCACATTTGAAGGTTGTTACAGTGGAAAATGTTTTTTTTGTATTTTTTTCCTTGGTTTTGAATACATTTATAAATTGAAAAATTGTTTCAATGTGGTTAATTGTTTTTTTCTTGCTAGGTAAAAAAAATAAACATAGGTAGTACATAGTTTAAACACAACTAACTGACTGTAAAGTCCAGTTGACCATTTGCAAATGGTTTCCACTGAATCTTGTTGATGGCATACTTGCTTATAGGGATTTACTGAATTGCTGAGTAGAACATACCATTTAGATTCCAGTTGCTTATTGGAGCTAGTTATTGGTGCTTATTTTTTTATTTGTTGGATTTTGTTAATATTTGCATTTATCCAGTTGTCTATCCCTTGCTTTTTTTACTTGACGTGTATAATAGTGCAATGTACAAACTCATATGTAGGGGGCAGAAATCATTTGGAACTGGTTAACCGGACATCCATTAAGGATGTTACCGAATTGAACCCCAAAACAGAGATTGTACAGAAGCAGATTAGCAATCACAAATATCTTTCAAATGTGATAAAAACCATAACTGAATAAATTGAAGAAATAAAATGTAAAACTGGTGCGCCTTAAAAAAACAGATCCTGATTTAAAGTTGGAGGGTTGGTACTGATGGATAGCCTGTCTGCCCTGTTACAAGTGCAATAGGATATAATGTTTGTGATGGAGTACCAGTCTGCCAAGCTCAAAATTACAAAGGGCATGATTACGAACTCGGGCACAAAGCCTCCAACCAGCTGTCGGAGGCTTTCTGCCCGGCATTGTAGGTTTCAATCCGACCGCCGTATTAGGATGACGGCGGTCGGAGTAAAACCTGCGGGGGGGACTCTGACACGCTTCTGACAGGCTCAAGGAGCCTGTCAGAGTGTCAGAAGCCACCATAATACCCTCGGGATTATGATGGCACTTTCCGACAGCTATTTCATGACGGGTTTTCAGGTCGGAAAGTGTCTGTGGGGGCCCCTAGCAGGGCCCTTTTCCCTCTGGCCCTCCGCACCCAACATTGCAGGGATGTTTTAATACTTTCATTTTACAATGGCAGCTTTTCCGCCCGCTGCACAAACTGCCATTATAAAATTGATGTTTTCGACCACCCTATGGGTGGTCGCATCCAAATACTGAGGCTGGAACCGCCAACCTAAAATCAGGCAGTTACAGACCTCTACGGTGCCCGACATCGTAATGAGCCCCATAATTGTTTATGTAGGCATGCATCAGGAAAGACTGCCGACAGGACGATGGGATGTGTGAATCATTGAGAAATATCGCTCTACCAAAATATAAAATTCTAAATATCTGACACATAAATATTGTGATGCAGAAATATAATTGATAAGATTATCTATTTTTTAGGTAAGTTATATCATTTTCAAGAATATCTGTGCTGTCCATATTGTTTTCAATAATATAGGGCCAAATTACGATGTCGGGTGGACTTGAGTCCGCCCGACACTGTTTTGGTGCGGTAACCTACCAACCTTAAGTCGGCGGTACCAAACACCATATTATGATGCGAGCACACATGTTGCGGATACAAACTCCAATTTCTCTATGGGAGCTTGTGTTGTGGGCGGTCTCCGCCCGCAGCACAAGCTCCCATAGAGAAATTGCACCGAGCGCCCACGATGCGTTGTGCGTGCCGTGCACGCACGGTGCGCGCACCCCGCGCTTTTTCGAAAAAAAAAAATGTTTTTTTCACCCTTGGGGGTCCTTCAGTGACCCCCTGACAAAGGCTAGGGGGTCAGGAACTGTCCACCCTGCCACCTTTTCACGTTCTCCACCTTTGTTTTTCACTGCCTCAGACTGCGAGAGACAAAATGGCGGCCGACACTTCCTGATTTCGACCGATTCGAATGTTTACTGACATCTAACAACCAATCAGAATTGCGCTCGCGCACGTCACCGTGCGCGCACCTATAGATATGTATGTACTTTTAACTGCAATTTTCTCAGGAACTAATGAACAGATTGACTCCAGATATGCAAAAGGCACATCCCTGACCTGAGGACTACCTCTTTGCCAAATTTAAAGTTATTCTGTTCAGCCGTTTGGGCTGTACCTTGGACTAAAGGTCCCTATGGAAAATTGCATGGGAAAAATGCGTTTTGGGACCCCCCTTTTTTCTCAGCCTGCGCCTGACGAATCCCCCCGAGACTTTCAGGGTAGGAGCGGAGCAGAGCGCCCCACCTATTTTGAAAATTTCGCGAGGATTCATCAATCGGCGCCAAAGTTATTCCAAATAGAATGTTGCGGATTTCCTATGGAAACACGGTCCTAACTATAACTATCTACTGGCGACCGCCAGTAGATAATATATATATATATATATATATATATATATATATATATATGCTTTTTATAATAAATTAAACAATTATTTAAAACATTTTATATAATTTTAAATATATATTAATAGTGTTACATTATTTTTTTTTTATTTATTTTTTTTAGCTTTATTGCGGTTTGGTTTACCATAAAAGCCCATAGAAATAAAACAATCAATACAGTGGGTCAGTCAGTTCAATTCATGCATAAAATCACAGTTGTTTAGATGGTTATAAACATATTCTTAAAAGGTTAAAAAATGTAAGTACTATCCAGAATTCTAAAATTGTTAAAACAATGATCATTATAAAAAATAAAGTGCAATCTTTTCTCTCATTATCCAGTAGACTTAGAGTAGATATATAGCAATGTTATTTATCAGGTTCCTTAGAATTGTCCACATAGAGAGCAAATATTTGGCTACTGCAGACACAATCACTGCGTTGGTATCAGTTTTTAGAATCCTAAAGAAAACCAAATATTGCTTTACACCCAGATTTTTGCACAGCTGAATTATCCATTTCCTCCTAATGTTAGCATATGCTGGACAGAAAAGGATAACATGTACAGTAGTTTCTTCCTCAGTTCGACAACCGGGGCAAGGACGTGCCGGACCCCCTTTCCACCTATCAATGTTAGAGTAAAAAGGCAAAGTGCCATATCTAAATTGCAAATAGAGCTTCTTCGCTAAAGTTGGTTGTATTACATCAATCTCCGGCAAAGCTATAAAAGGACTTAAAGTCCAAAAAGATGTCAGTTAAGCTTGAAGTTTTTGTTGAGCGAAAGAGATTCCTTAGATTAAAGTCCTTTACAACACATGTCATGGTTTTCTTAGAAATGGCTGGGCAGGAGACCTCGGGGTTTAGCAAGAGTTCCTCGAGCCCAGTCAATGTAAGTGACTGTCTTACAAATCTTAACCAAGGGATCCTACCAGATCCTAATAAAGCCATGACTACTTTGAGCTCCTCCTTGTAGTTCACCAGCTCTGGGATGCTCCACAGGCGCTTCCAATAAAGTAGGGGCCGAACAGCAATAGCGTCTGCGATTGGGCGAATATTCAAATCCAATCTGAGCGGGGCCAAGGGAGTGCTTTTTGGCAAATCCAATAGTTGCCTTATAAAATTATTTTCAGTTATAGATATATCGCTTACTGGTGTATGTCCCCAGAGTTCCGCCCCATAAAGGGATGATGCCCTGGCTTGAACTCTAAAGATTTCAAGGGGGGCGCTTATTATTTTGTGGGTACAATTCTTCTGCACTTTTAGGATACCCCCAGCTGCTTGGGTTAGTCTTTTCTTTCGGTTGAAACGCCACGGGAAGCACAAACTCATTTAGACGCAGCTCGGCCAGCGTCTGGAAACGAGATGCCTAATTGAATTCCGTTTCCCTCCCTTAAATAGAAGGCCAGATACACTGCAGAACGGACTGATTCCACATTGCAGTTTTGACTGCCTGTGAAACTTACCAGACAGGACCACTTACATGGTTATTGAATTACCGATACTAGTGATCTATGGTAGAGTAACACCTGGATTCACATTAGACAATTAAGTCAAGTTGAGGACCACGTCAGGTTGCCCCTTACTCCCCCCTGTTGTCCTGAAGAAGACCCGCATGGTCAAGGCCTCAAAATACCTCTGTACCCTAAGACGGGTCGAAACGTCGACACCTCCTTGTTGTTAAGCCTGGTACACGCCATTTCCCAAACGTGCTACAATATGAATTGAATTCTGTACATGAAAATTGAAACTGATTTTTGATACGTGACCAGGACACCTTGTATGGTGAATTATAACCGTGTATCTTGTCAATAATTTTAACATCTGTTCTATTGTTCTTTAAATTTTCTGTCTCTACACATTCACTCTCAGCACTTTTATCTTATGCACGTTCCCTCTGGAGCAACCATGCGCCGAACTTTATATAATCTAAAAAATCTTTTGTAAATAAATATTGATGAATCAAATAATGGATGTTGCATCGCTTCATGTTGAAATGTCAAATTGAATTTCTTGAGCTATTCTAAATGTAATTCAGCTCTAAATTTTGTAAAGATTTAACGGGATGACATACTGCTGTTGTGTTAACAATTGAGTTAGGACCATTGTTTTTTGTATTGATCTGATTCCCAGGTCCCTGACTTTTGGGATAACTCCATTTTTTGTACTGGCTGGGTTAGTCTTAGATTGGCCTTGGCCAGTTGGGGACCCCACCCCATTTTGTCATTCAAAGTTAAACCCAAGTAATCAAAAGTTGGAACCCTTTCGAGGGGTCTGCCTTCCATCATTGGATGGGGGCAGTTAACAGTATTGGCATTAAAAACCATGTACTTAGTCTTATTTATATTGACCACCAGGTTCCTTTTGATACAGAATTTGGAAAACTGGTTCAACACCCGCTGCATCCCCATTGGGGATGTAGAAAGCAGCAGCGTGTCATCCGCAAACATTAGTGCGGGAAATCTTTGGGCAGCCAATTTGGGGGAGACAATGTCGTTTATGGCAAGGAGATCTTCAATAAGCCCGTTGAGAAAGAGGGAAAACAGGGACGGGGCAAGCACACAGCCCTGTCTAACGCCCTTCTCAATCGGGAATGGTCCAGTTAGCTGACCTTGCCTACCAAAACGAACTCTAGCACAGGTGCCTTCATGTAAGATCTTAAACTGATGGCATAAATATGGCGGAACCCCCATTGTTAATAAAATGGACCATAACTGGTTCCGGTCCACCATATCAAATGCGGACTTTAAGTCGACGAATGTAAGGTATAGACTACCCCCTTCCAAGACCACATGCTTCCAGTAAAGGACTTGCAACCGGAATAGTTGGTCTATTGTTGATGTTTTGGCCCTAAATCCCGCCTGAAGTGGCGTCAGGATGTTATTATCGTTAGACCAAGCCTGTAAACGTTGTAACAGGAGCCTGGCATACATTTTTTGGGTCACATCAATAAGGCTAATAGGCCTATAATTAGAGGGTTGAAGCGGAGAACCCTTCTTATAAATTGGAACTATCTCCGCCCCCAGCCAAGTACTTGGGAGTGGTAGCCCCTGCAATATCGCGTTAAATATTACCTGTAGGTATGGGCCCCAAACTATCGGTTCTTCTCTGTATAAATCACCTGGGATCCTATCAAGTCCCGGTGCTTTATTTGGCTGAATACTTGAAATGGCCAACTGGACTTCGGCCAACGTGAATAGTTGTACTGGCCACATAGGGTTCGGAGCCAATAGGCTCGGAGGGTCTTCACTTATAAGTGTAGAGGAGAGAGAATAAAGATCTTTAAAATAAGAAGACCATGCTTCTTCGGAAACGTTTGGGGCAATTGTAAACCTGCCTTCTGATTTTCCAGTATGGACAAGATTCCAGAATAACCTTGGGTCCTTTGCCACAAGTGCAGATGTAATAGCGGACCAACAATCTGCCTCCCATTCTAATTTTGCATTTTTTAGCATTTTCTTATATGCTTGTCTAGCTTCTGTAACACAAAATCTATTGCCTTGGCTTAGGGCCAACAGTAGTGCAGCTTTCGCGTCCCTACAGCACCTATTAAACCATGGGTTCCCATCATTACGAGGTTTAGGCTTAGCAAAACCTATCTAATAGAAAGTGTCCTTTAATATTGCAACCATTTCGCTATGGATACCCATAAGTTCACCCATATCAATATCTGAGGAATTGGTAAGGGTAGGATTTACCCTTTCGAGCAGGGGGATTACATCTCGATATATTTTTACCATGGATTCACTGGACGATTTCACACCCGCCCATCGGATTCTTCTCCCACTTTGCACTATTCTTAAATCACTACTTGGGGTGCTCATTGCAGCACTGTCCTCCCTGGTTAGTTGGAAGTCCATCTCAATTATCAGGGGATTATGGTCACTTTCAATGCGAAAAGGAACGCTAAGATCTATAATTTTGGGCCACAGAGCCAAACTAGCCAAAAAATAATCTATTACAGATCCGTGCCCCATGCCACTGTAAGTATGCTGGGCTGGGGTATCACTCTGGAATCGACCGTTACAGGCTCTGATAGAGAACGTATAGGTAAGGGAAGTCAACTGAAGGACTAGAGCTGACCAATTTTTTACAGGATAGGCATAAGAGGGCGGAACTGACCAGATTTCATCTTCTTCCATTGTGATCGGAGGGACCCCTTGTAGCGGTTCAAAATGGCAATTGAAGTCTCCTCCGATCAACAAGGCAACATCACCCCCAAGCAAGTGCAATAGGATGGTTAGTTTGTCTAGGGTATTAGATGTTCCACCCGATCGCACTGGCCGTGAATATATATTAATGAGGGCCAGTTTTGGTGTTTCTTTGTGAGACATCAGGATGCACGTGAGATCAGGGCTATTTGTTTCTAGCCTGTTCAACGTGAATCCAAGATGGACACCCACCCATATACACAGCCCCTCTGACTGTCTGCCTCTCGGGCCTTTTACTGCAGATTCCGCAAAGGTTACATAACCCAGTCTATGGGTGGGACCTACCGCCCACGTTTCTTGGAATAAGCAGATCCCATAAGAATCCACAAATGTACACCAATCCGGGATATCTAAGTTAGACATGAGGCCCGCTATATTCCAAGATAAGATTTTTAAGGTCCCTTTTGTCGTTGCCTGCTAATTTCCCGAACTTCCCTCATGGCCAAACCCGGCAAGACCGTGCATCCCTGGACCGGCTGGATGCCGATCCAAGTGCGCGCGGACAGTCTGGTGTTGGGGCACGGGAATAAAATTATCAATCACAGGGGGAGTTGGACCGTCCCCTAGCTCCCCTGAGGTTGCATAAAACTTTTCCTTAGGCATCATTCTTGCTTCAGTAGAGGGTAAGGAATTAATTGCGATGTTTGCCACCCCCAAACAATCCCTCCTGATAACCTTCAAACCTTCTTCCCTTTTATTAACATCTGTTTGATGGGCCAATGGGGGACTGGAGGGCATATGAAGTCAATCCACTTGGTCCAGCAGACTATATCTGTTGTTTGTTGGAAAGCCCAATACTTCACCCCTGACCTGTCCACCCCTACTTCTATCAACATAATGCCAGGAGTCCTCTTGCTGGAACCATGGGTCGTAGCTCCTATGGTTGAAGGCATGGTGAGCATGATCTGTTTGATAAAAATGGTCTAACCTCAAAGATTTAATGATTGTATTAGGGCTTGTCTGGTGCCTGCTACATACATAATCGACTGCCCTGTAGTCCTCAAAATTAATAATTACACAGTCCCCAACCACATTTTTTTTTTAATTACAACCCACCCACCCCACCCTTCTAACAAACAGAATTTTACTTTGGATGGATCTAGGCAAAGGTCTATGGGTGTTCAACCAATGCGTTGTCTTATTCTTGAGTTCCTCATACGATTCATGTTTAGAGATCGTCAACTTTGGAACCCCAGTTAGGATATCCACATATGGAGCACAATCCGGAGGTAAGTTGATGCATGGTAAGTCTCGAGAAGCGTCATTTTCCCCGAGTTGGTTTGGGGACTCCTTTCCTGGAGTTTCGATATTTACAGAGTTTACCATTTGCAAGGGCTGTGCCTTTTTCACAACTGTTGGGTTATTTTTTGGGCCAGTTGTACTAGAGCTCAGAATTGGCCCCTGTGTAATGGTCGATGTGGGTTGATCATTTACAATAATAGGTGTTGCCTTATATTGGGACTGCGAAGCATTCGCTAGTGTAACCAGAGCTTTAACTTGAGCTTGGGTAGCAGAAAGATCTTTTCGAAGACCCATGTTTTCCACGAGCAGTACCTCCATTTTTTCCAGTCTATCATCTAAATATTTCAGTTTTTGCTCCACAGGCTGGATAAGAGAAGATAGAACCATACTTAGTTTTCCCACCAATAAATCTAGGTCGAGGGAGCATGTGGATATGGAGTCTATGCCATTCTTAACAGGGCTATTTATAGGAGCCACAAGGGGGGAAAACTCAGGTTGATCTACGATTAGGGGTTCCGGTTGAGTGTTAAATTTAGACAGTTTAGGTTTTCTACCCCTAAGTGAGGCACCAGCTCTCTTCCTTTTCGGGATAGCACCCTCTTTACATCGTGTCTTGTTCTGAGTATTTATACTCGCTTCAGTTTGGGCAGGTATTGTATTTATGGACTGTACACATGATAGTTGGGTTGACCCATCCACCTGGTCTAGTGAATTATTACCAGTAGGATATAAGTTAGTGGGGAACTCTTCGATGGCTGTATTTAGCTGGGGAGGATTAGGTGAACATGCTTGTGCAACGGGGCCTAGGGAAGATCTCCTTAAGAAGACCGGGTCCTGGGACAAACGACGTTGCGTCATTACAATTTCACGGTACAATACCGATGATGCTCTCGTGATGAGTTGGTCTAGAGTCCCGGCTGCTAGCCCTGTTGGTGTCGGTTTCACACCCCTTCTGGCAGCCATAATGGTCAAGTGTTAGTACTAGGAACTAATCTTATATGGTACTCACAGTTCCCACTAGATGTCAGGGGGCTGACCCAGCCCGGCCTCATCTGGCCTCTGACGGCCACAGACGGTCCGCCCTTTGTCCGGGCTTCGTCCGGTGCCGCCCGCGCGCGTCCCGCGACGCGGAGGAAGCCTCTCCCTTTTCTGCGCCTCCGGGCGCGGGATTAGCGTCAGTTGGCCGCTAAGCATCCTGGGAGCTGTAGTCTCCCCCTGCAGTAGCTGCGCGATGGTTTGAAGCGGCGGCAGGGGAGGCACACAGCGTCAGGAGCGGCAGCAAAGCAGGTATGCCCGGGAGCAAGCAGCAGGTCCCCCGTTCCGATAAGGCAGCTCTGGAAAGACACCTTATATATATGTGCATATAGAAACATGTGTGTGTGTGTGTGTGTGTTTTATATGACTAAATATTTATATATATTTTTCACTATTTCAAATTAGTTATTTTGCATTATATTAATGTTATATGTTAAAATATTTTAGATTTACTATTTTATAGTATATATATAATGAAAATCGATATTTTTGTATTCTTTTTAACAATATCAGTGTCAACGATATTTTTCTTCTGATATTTTTGAACTTTTGTTTATAGTGTAGACTATATTTTTGTCATCGATATATTTGGCTCGTTCTTTGTGTAGCACGATATTTGTTCCGATATTCTGTCAGACATCTGGTGACATATGCCTACGCACATGCATTTATTTTTTCTTTGAAATTAAGCAGTCACCTACATTCTTTATAAGGAAGATTTGCGACAGACAAATGCCCTTACACATATATACATGAATTAATAGGTTAAAACTGGGAGATATCAGGCTAGCATTTTTACAGATTATTGGCACCACATTATCTAAACTGAGCTCTTGTCATTCTGTACCAAAAATAATGTGAATACAGCAGAGTGTCTGAATTAAGCAAAAAGATGGAAATTATGTTAAACCGAGTGTAGAAGATTGATGTGAGGAAAAAAATTCAGAAACTAAGCCAGCAATGCATTTGTTAAAGGGCTGCTAGGCCAAGTGAAATTAATATTAAAATTGGAGGCAGTGGATTGAAGTGTAGTCTGCTGAGATGCACGAAAAAGGCAGAGTCAAGGTGAAAGACTCTGTCCTCCTGCTGTACACAAAATCAGCAAGCAGCTAAGTGGCCAATTTACTGCTTCAGGAAGATAAATATGGAAACATGGGTAGATGATCGAGTGTCAGACAAGCGGAGAAGTAGAGGATGTGAACAAATGACCTAGCACCAGAGCAAAGAACCTGTACCTACTGCAGAATGTTATGGAAATTATTTCATGCAATTTACAGAAAGCACAGAGATAGAAACTGGAATTAGTTGTTTGTTTAAGTGTGTGTGTGTGTGGTGTCTCTGTATGAGTGTGTGTGTGTGCACGCATGCGAGCATGCGTATGTGTGTGTGTCTGTGTCAATATGTGGTTTGTTGGGAAAGTGCTTGTCCAAAGGAGTCCAGAAAATCAGACTAATGTTTTTGTGTTTAATGTTTTATTGACTGTTAATGAGTGAGAAGTCGATAATGCTCAAACCTCATTCTCCATATGTCAAAAGTACAAGGAATTGCTCTCGATTACCTTCCCTTCCACCGAGCCAGTGATTTCTTGAGCCCGGGGGAGGTGGAGATGCTTCCTGTCACCCAAGCAGCCAATAGCACAACAGCACTTCTTGCGTTTACATTCCCGCGATATTCAAGCACAACCTAACAAAGCAAGGCTTCCACAGATCCAGGCCGGACTGGCTGTATCGGGCATCAGGCATTTCCCCAGGAGGCTGGAAGGGCGGAGGCTGGTTTTGCTGCCGTGGGGGCCGGTTTTGTTACTGGGAGCTGGTTTTGCAGCAGATCTGCAATATTGGGCTCCAGTAACAAAAGCAGCAAGCAACTGTTTCCAGCCTTCCAGGGCCAGGCAGTGCTACCCCAGGGGCTACGTCTAAGAAAATTGCCAGGACTGCTTTGGGTTCCCAGTCCGGCCATGCACAGATCCCTTGCGCATGTGTATTACTGGTAGAGGAAGCCTTAGAATTCCCTTTTGCTGGGGGGGGGGGGGGTTCACTCCTGAGATAGCAATGCTTCAGATTGCCAGAGTACCTTGGAGGAGACTCCCCTTCTTAGCCACAGTTTGTGCAAAGCATTGTCAGTGGGTTACCCTGAGAGCAAGGCTGGTAAGCCTGCACTGGGACAAGTCAGTTGTTATGTACCTAATATGTGGCCAGGGTTGTTTTTAAAGATGGAGCAACATTATGTGAAAATTCAAATGTCTTTTGTGCAGAGGCAATTGCCACATGTTATATTTGGAAGTCGCTATTAAATATTTCCTATAGTACATGCAAGGACAAACAGAACACACTTGGCAGAAATGCCTACATACCATCATGAACAGTTCCACACTATGAAATCCTTGACTTAATTACGTGCTTGGATCGTAGCCCCACATTTAGCACTGCCATTCTCCTTGCCCCAAACTCCACTCTTAGCCCAGGGCTCGATTTTGTGAGTACCTGCACTTATCTTTTCCCATCTGCTGGTTGTGAACCGCGTACATGGCCGGACAGGCCTTTTATTCCACCTGGCATTTCCCCAGTGGGCTGGGGGCCCAGGACAGCTCCTGGTGCTTCTGTCACCTTCCCAGCTCCGCGAGGTTACTTGCAGCAGCACCTGGAGACTTCAAGTTAGTCTGAAGAAGGCGGGAGGGGGAAGACAGAGAAAAAAATGATCAGAGAGGGACAAGAGAAAAAGAGGGAGAGAGAGAGAGGGAGAGAGAGAAACTGGATAGAGGGCAAGAAAGAGATTCTGCAAAGGGAGCAGGGCTGGTTTGAGCGTGTTTGCCAGGGCTGATTTGGTTCGCCAGTACGACTCAGAGACCAAATGTTTGTGACTGTTGATCAACCCCTTGTTGGGTGATTTATGAACTGACACACTGGGTGTTATGTGCCCTGTAATCCTACAAAGAACCATACAGCCGTCATCTCCCTCTCTTTACAGAACACTGAAAACGAAGTCATTTTGCCAAGACCTAGCGGCTACCACTTGCAAAGATAGTAAGCAGCAAATATGGAAAAAGCATTCAAAATTGTGTGCAGCTGCCTGGGAAATGCTGAACGACAGCGACAAACGACCCGCTGTCACTTTGCCGCTACTCCCAAGTACATTGTTTTGCATAGTCGTTGAATAACATTAGGTAGGCCATCAGCGAACACACGTAAGCAGAAAGGCTGAGGCCTTTGTTTTTTAAAATAGATATTTCACGCAAGGGATCTTTAACCTTCTATGAATCACTGAACAATACGAAATCAGCAAGTTGTATTGATTAATCCTAAAGCCGTGGCGGAGCATTCAATAGACTGCACCACTCATCACCGTCAAAGTTCCTAACAGAGCATGAATTTACTCTAATGTTAATCTGAAGAATACGTGACCTCTGTCGTGAAGTGACTGAGCCTACGTGACCTCTGGCGTGCAGTTTCTGCCTACGTGACCTCTGGCGAGCAGTGACTGTGCCTACGTGACCTTTGGTGTTCAGTGACTGGAGCATACATGACCTCTGGTGTGCAGTGCCTGCAGAGGCCACACTCTGATCAATTAAAAATTTGCAAACATTTGTGACGAGAATTTTCAATTCTATTAAGGACACGGTGGCGTGGATTATGCTTCTCTATTCTTTACTACTTTTCACAGCAGCCAATAACAATAAAGTTTAAACATTAATACATTTCACATGATACCCTAATATCACATGTCCAACCTTAGAGCCACTTCCCTATATAAGCCCTTCATAATGTCTCAGTGTCCTCTTCCTTTCTTTAGAATCGTGTTGAAAACAGGTAAGTCAGTTTGAAACCATACAACTGTTAGAACGCTCGAATAGGAGTCCTGCCATGGCAGATCAACCTTCTCCAAGGAACCATAACACAAGACCCAATAGGGATCTGACACAAAACTCCTACTAATAGGATGGCAAGAAATCTTCCACTATATTTTTGTTCGTCTGCCGAAGATCCGATCCTCACCGAAGCAAGCTTTGTATAATCAGAACATCCACTCCATGGGTATCTCACTTGCCATCCGAACCTGGGAAGGAAAAAAGGAGATAACGTAACTCTGGTCTCACCCCCATGTCACAAATCAATGACATTAACAACAAAAAGGGGTGGGAAAAACAATAAGAATTATATCTATTACATCAATAAACTGTAAAACATCTTAACCTCGCCTCCGTGTCCTTAATAGAATTGAAAATTCTTGTCACAAATGTTTGCAAATTTTTAATTCTATGTCATGACCGGAGGCTTCGATTATGCTTGTTTAAAGCTTAGTCACCACAACAGAAGCCACATCAACAATAGGTTTACAATAGAATGTTTTGAAAGTGGACTCTGTTGACCAATTTGCTGATTTTATGATGTCAGCGAGGCTGGCACCTAACGCAAAAGATTTGGAGGCCATAGCCCCTCGAGCCGAGTGTGCCCCAAACATGGAGACATCAATGCCTGCTTCGCTCGTAAGCCAACGCACCCCTCTTGCCAAAGTTTCATGAGTCACTGGGCGAAACGGTTTCTGTAATGCAACCAATAATTGTCCTTTCATATCTGTACGAAATTCAGCAGTACTCACCTCATATACCTTCAAACATAGAACCACACATAGTTTGGGATTATCCGGAAAGGACGGATAAGAGACCAAAGAGGTATTGCATTTAGTACATTCTGGTGCCGATTCCGATCCTGTAAAACCCGGATACGAATCGTCGTACGGAGCGTTGTCTCTGTACGACTCGTACCCGGGGAATGCACCTTACAAACCAGCAAGTACGATTCGTACAGAAATACCATTTCCGTACGAATCGTAAAAAACACAGTGCGACTAAAAAATACATACAAGTCCGATCCGGGACAGCGCGTACGTGACATTCGCACGGAGTAAGACAACGTTTTACGGACCAGCAAGTATGATTCGTACCCACAGCACTTCGCACGGGAAGATTTTTACGGGAGCCAAAAAGTGCTGGAAAAACAAAGTACGCCGCGATGCACGAGGAAAAGGGGGCCCGGTACGCACTGTACCCCCATCCCTACACGTCCGCACCATACCCCCAGCACCCCCACATGTACGCACCGTACCCCCACCCCCGTATGTATGGCGCGTACCCCACCCCCGTATGTACGGCGCGTACCCCACCCCCGTATGTACGGTGCGTACCCCACCCCTGTATGTATGGCACATACCCCACCCCCATATGTAGGGTGCATACCCCACCCCCGTATGTACGGCGCGTACCCCACCCCCGTATGTACGGTGCGTACCCCACCCCCGCATGTACGCACCGTACCCCTGTACGCTGGGGGTACGCACCGTACATGCGGGGGTGGGGTACGCACCGTACATACGGGGGTGGGGTACGCACTGTACATACGGGGGTGGGGTACGTGCCATACATACAGGGGTGGGGGTACAGTGCGTACATGCGGGGGGCCTGGGGGTATGGTGCGTACATACGGGGGTGGGGTACGCACTGTACATACGGGGGTGGGGTACGCACCGTACATACGGGGGTGGGGTACATGCCATACATGCGGGGGTTGGGGTACATGCCGTACATGTGGGGGTTGGGGTACGGTGCGTACATGCAGGGGGGGCTGGGGGTACGGTGCATACATACGGGGGTGGGGTACGCACCGTACATACGGGGCTGGGGTACGCGACGTACATACGGGGGTGGGTTACGCACCGTACATACTGGGGTGGGGTACGTGCCGTACATACGGGGGTGGGGGTACGGTGTGTACATGCGGGGGGGCTAGGGGTACGGTGCGTACATGCGGGGTGGGGTACGCACCGTACATACGGGGTTGGGGTACGCGCCGTACATACGGGGTGGGGTATGCACCGTACATACGGGGGTGGGGTACGCGCTGTACATACGGGGGTGGGGGTATGGTGGGTACATGCGGGGGGGGCTGGGGGTACGGTGCGTACATATGGGGGTGGGGTACGCACCGTACATACGGGGGTGGGGTATGCACCGTACATACGGGGGTGTGGTACGTGCCGTACCTACGGGGGTGGGGGTACGGTGCGTACATGCGGGGGGGCTGGGGGTACGGTGTGTACATACGGGGTGGGGTATGCGCCGTACATACGGGGGTGGGGTGGGAGGCTGGGGGACCGTACGACTCGTACCCATCGCCCAGGTGTACCTGGGTTAGGGGTGGTACACAGTTCTCGCCGGACGGGACGTTTTACGTACGAATGTGTATTCGGAACGCCGGTACGGATCGTACTTGTGCGCTCGGACTTCAGTTTTACGAATCGTACGTAAAACTGTCCGGGGACGTGTCGTGGACTTTTCCCGAGGTCATTCGTATGTATTTTCCACGTACGAATCATACTTGGCCGTTTGTACGGGACTTGTACGATTCGTACATAAAAAAATACAGATACGAGTCGTACGGGAATTTTTTTTAACGGATCGGAATCGGCACCTTAGAAATGGAGAATGTAACCCCGTCAGGAGAAAACCTGCGTCCTGCCAAATCTAAGGCTTGGACATCTGAAACTCTTTTACAAGTTACGAGACAAAGCAACATGGTGAGTTTGGCGGGCAATTGTTTCCTCAAGAGATATTTGTTGACAGGCTATGCTTCTAGAAACCGTAGAACAACGGACACGTCCCATAACACTGAGTACTTTGGACATGGAGGGCGGACCATAGGGATGCCCCTCAGAAGTTTGCATACCAAGGGATGTTCACCGACTGGTTTACCATCCGCCTGATCGTGCCCTGCAGAAAATGGCTGACCGGAGTTATTAACCTTCCTGTAAGCCATACCTGCAGAGGCAACTGAAGACAGAAAGTTAATTACCAAAGTGTAATGTGCTCTAACAGCATTGACGTCCCATTCACACACCAGCCGCACCTCATTTCCAACAGGATGCGTATCGCTTTTGAGTATTGGTGGATCAGGCCTCACTAATGAAGTTGTTAACTTCATTCGAAAGTCAAGGGACATTCCATCTGTCCCAGAAACTCACCAAGTCACTAGGGAGAGTTGTCCCGACAATATCAGTTGATGTGGAGAGCCCCTGGATCCAGAAGGAGAATCCACTGGAATGGGTGAAGGATCGGGGAAGCACACAACAATTACAGAGGGACTGGGAACCATGCTTGCGCTCTCCAGAGCAGCGTTATCAACACCAATTCCGCCTTTTGGCAGCGAACCTGCCCTAGTACCCTGGGAATCATTAAGAATGGGGGAAACGCATAACACAGATTGGAGTTCCGGACTTGGAGAAAAGCATCTATAGCCAAGGCCTCAGGGTCTGGACGTCAACTGAAAAAGGATGGGATTTGCCAGTTGAGGCGAGAGGCAAACAAATCTATCTGGCAGGGACCCCAGAGATGATTCAGTGCATGGAAAACTCGGGGATGGTGTCTCCAATCACTGAAGTCCCGTAGATGCTGGGACTGCCAGTCTGCCACCATGTTGTTGCGGACCCGATAGATACTCTGTCACCACCGATATCCGATGTTGAAGGCAAAAGTGCCAGAAATCCTTGGTGATCTCCGCCAAGACACAGGATCTTGTCTCCCCCAGCTTATTCACATAGTGAACCGCTGAGACATTGTCCATATGGAGTAAAATGCATCGGTCCGTCTTTAACGGGAAAAGGCTGTGAATTGCAGAGGAGCTTTCTGGAAGCTCCAGGTAATTGATATGCATGTTCAGTTTGTCTTGGGCTCAACGGCCCCCCGTGGAGACCGGTCCGCACCTGGCTCCCTAACCCCACCGGCTGGCATCGATCACTATTTCTGGCGTGGAACCAAAGATGGCCCTGCCGTTCCAGGCGTCCATGTGATCAAACCACCACACAATCTCTGACCTTGCCTCTTCTAAGAGGAGAATCTGCTCGGCCTAACTGCGGCCTTTCCGGAGGTGACGAATTTTGAGTCTCTGAAGTGCACAATAGTGTAATGGACCCGTAAAAATCACCTGTATCGAGAATGCCAGTAGACCCGCCCCTCGGGCTACTGATCACAAGGATACAGTCTGCCTGCTCAACATCGATCTCAACTCTCTCTTGATGCTCTTGACCTTCTGTGCTGGAAGCATCAGCTGGCACTTGCGGGAGTCAATCTGAAACCCCAGAAATTCTATTGCCTGCGCTGGTATCAAAATAGATTTCTGTGAGTTCACAATAAATCCCAAGCTCTGCAGGAGCGTGATTGTCCACTCGAGGTGAACGACCACCAGACGGGGACATTGTGCCATGTTAATGATGTCATCCAGCCAATGATCAGCCGGACCCCTGAGCCCTCAAGGACTTTACTACTGGATGAAGGAGTTTCATGAAACACCATGGTGCCGACGATAGGCCAAAGGGAAAGACTTTGTTCTTGTAATATATTCCTTGCCACAGGCATTGCAGGAAACATCGATGGTTTGCAAAAATGGGAATGGAAAGGTATGCATCTTTTAAGTCCAGACGAATCGTCCAGTGCCCCTCCTGGAGGAGATCGCAGATCAGATGGATGCCTTTGAAATCCTTTAAATTCAAAACCAGTTGTGCTCCACCCCTTTTAATCTCGACTAAGAAGATACTGCTGAGAAAACCTAGGGGATAAGGTTCCATGACAAGTAAGGCCCCTTTTTGTCTGCAATTCGGGGAGATAAAGCTTTGATCATGATGTGAAAAATACATCATTGGGGGAAGGGAACCTTGTCTGGGGGAGCTGTACAGTTCTAATTTGTACCCCTGCACTGTCTCCAGTACCCATGCATCCTGCGAAATCATCAGCCAAACATGAAGGAAGGATTGAATTCTGCCCCACAACACTACTTCTGAACATGGAACAAGTCTCACCTGTGGTCCCTGAATCCTGGGCGCCTCCTTGATTTCCTCCACATCTACCTTCTCTGAAGTGACTTCTGTTGGAGCGACCGGTTGGGTAGAAAGTAGGGTTGTTAGGGTCCTGATAACTCCCACGTTGTTGCTGGTAATAACCTCGTTGGGGGCCTTGCTGATAACCCCAGCTGAACGAACACCCCCTAAATTGTCCGGCCCCGCCGAAAACCTGTCGGAAGGCTTTACGGCGGGATCCCTGTGCGTTGTCTAGGCCGCTGATGGTAACAACAAATTTAGTCAGTTCCTCAAAGAATGGTTGACCAAACAGGAGGCCCTGGGTCAAGAGGCCAGCCTCAGAAGTGGAAAGTTTGGAGAGTTTGGGGTCCAATTTCAAGAGGATGGATTGTGTCCTTAAACTGGACATAGCGGAGTTAGCGTTCCTCAGTTGGCATATGGGCTGCTGCGCCCAACTGATTAGCTCTTCGAGGTTTATTGACATGGCCGACTCCTTTGCCCGGTAACCTAATTCTAGTATTTTAGTTAAGGGGCCGGTCATGTCAAGAAGTTTGTTCTGTCAGGAACGCCAGGCCCTATGTATCCCCTTCGTAAGGTCTTTGGAATATTTTTGGAGGTAGGTAACCATTGTGGAGTCCACTTCTGGGGTGTTATCTACCTTACCCTGGAGGTCAGGTCTGGGGTATTCAGAGCGTAATCTAGCTCGTACCTCCTTATCAAAGGCTTGACGCAGATGAGCTTGCACATATTCAGCTACTTGCTGAGGGGAAACCAGGCTGTGGATTTGGGATGAATAGTTTCTGATGGCTCGAAAGTGAGTAACTTAGGTTGCATGGGAAGGTCCACATGGTGTTCTTTCCATGAGCATTTGCTGGGTCTGGGTGCGTCATCCTGGTCCGAGCTGTGGTGGGAAGAAGAACCTTCGTCGTCCTCTTGGAATGGGTTGGGGACCGCAGCCGCTGAAGAGGCACTATAGTCATGTTCCTTAGTCCTGCTACTGGCCACTTGGCAAAATCCGCTGAGTGAGGTCACTTAGGGGACTTCCCACAGGGTCTGACCCACAATGGAGGGGTGTGTAACCAACCTTGTTATTCTGCATAGCCACATAGGTGGCGCTTCAAAGGTTCAATCGCCCGAACCAAGGCCCTGTTTACTGAATGCTGCCCCCCACATTCAATGCATTTACTAGGTCTTGCCCAGGGGACCCCAAGGGTTCCTCGTAGAAATATTCTTCTTCATAAAATTCTGCCATGTTTTATGCAATGCAGAAAGACTGACCAGTTAAGACCAAGGGCCACCACTGTAGAATTAGGGTGAGTATACCCTGAATCAGGAGCAATATGGGGGAATAGAACCAATCCCAGACAAGCCAAATACAGCAGTACTGTATACCAAACAATATATAAGGTGGAGGGAGGGCTTATCTGTTACTCTAGGTCGAGCCTATGCTTTTTTATACAACCCTGCTCAGCCTCTTCTGCAGGGTGTCACTAGGGAGCAGCCTTGAGGGTGTGCGGTCACCGAAGCGGTTATATGCGGCTCCCACTCGTTATATTGAAACCTTCTGAGCACAGAAGGCAGAAAAAATGGCCGCCGCTCATGCTTGGTGCCAATCCCTTGATGAAAAAAAAGAGGACTGTGCGTTGCTTAGACATGCGTCCTCACTCCCATCTCCCACTCCACACTGTCAAGACACGGCCGCCCAGTCAGGAGGCGAAGTGCTCCCAGCACACAAGGAAAACCGTGCTGACCACGCGAGGCCTAGAACGGAACGCGCGAGCGACGCACCACTAAAACTCCCATTTGCTTAATAAACTGCACAATAACTGTTGAAAACATGCACAATATAAGAAATATAAGTAGCGCGAGTCATGTTATGATCCTTAATAATGTACATACCATACAACCAAGAACGGTATTGAACACCACAGTATTCAGAGGTAAAATTGAAAGTGTCATTAACTGGCTGCGAAGCAGCAAAGAAAGGTGACACTGAGACGTTATGATGGGCTTACATAGGGAACTGCCTTTATGGTTGGACATATGATGTTAGGGTATCATGGGAAATGTAGTAATGTTTAAAATTTATTGTTATTGGCTGCTGTGAAAAGTAGTAAAGAATAGAGAAGCATAATCGGAGCGTATGGTCCTGACACAGAATTCAAAGGCACTTTGGAAGGGCTTGAAATCACAAGTGTCAGCCCCCTGCACCAGGGCTTCTTTTTACCGGTGCCTAATGAAGCATGCGAACATCGCTAAGGAGAAGAATTAGGGCCCATTAACTGTGATTTAGCAGTGGTGGCCATTGAATGGGATTTAGTAGTGGTGACCCTGGCACGATGCGCCCTATTCACAAAGGCATGTAAGAGCACGTAAAAGAGGAACCCTGTAGTAGCATTCCACATAATAAACTGTTTTGTGAATAGATTCCTACATTGCTGACCCACTAATCCCAGCTTCAGCACTAAACCAAAAACTGTGATTCTGAGCAACCCAAGCGTTCGCTTACATTTCATATTGTAAGTTTGTTTAATGCGAATATGTGAAACCTAACTGTACAATTTGCTCCAAGTACTGCCCATCTGCTACCGAGCCTGACGTCATATATGACACCAGCTAGCATTGGATTTTAGCCAGCAGCAGTTTGCATTCTGAAATGTGAGTTTCTAATTTTGCAGTAAAATGGATTGGCTCTAAAATTGCAAAATGTGCAGCGCTGCTGGCAAAAATATTGGCCCCGATGGGAATAACATTGGGCCACTTGAGTACTGTCTCAATGGCAAGTTCACACCTTCCTTCCAATCAAATACTAATTTCTACAATAATTGGTCCCTTCTGGACTACACATAGTTGTATGTTATTTCTAGGGGTGTGTAAAGTCACAGGGTTTATTTTTATGAGTGTCAAGTATTTGTCATGGAGCTACGGAAAACAGTATACACAAAGGTCACAAAAAATATCCAAGGAACTAGGCCTAGGAAACATTTTTTAAATGTGAACTGTGGGTATGTGAATAAATGTGAGCCATGGTATGTGAATATCGGGAAATATGCAAGACTATGCTTGTGTGATAAAATCTTGCACACCCCTAACCTTTTTGCTGAAAATTATGTCATATAGGAGACTTTGGGGACACCTTTGTGTAAGTACACAGAAGTTTGGAGTTGTTTTCTTATTCTCTCAGTAAATTTAATGTTGATTTTCCACTGGTCTTTGAGTTCCATCTCTTTCTGATAAAAATAACCATCTACGGAAAAAGACATAAAGGGCGTTAGCTCCTAAAATTCCCCGTGGATATTTTACTTCCCTTGGAGTCAAAACCTACTGTGAATGCCTTTATGATGAAAACCTAACTTTGTTGAAACTAGTTCAGGAATGGTTGTCACAGTACACAGCCATTACTGTACATATTTTCATTGCACCTCCTTATAAATAAGGTGCAGAATACTGCTGCCGGTCTCATCTACAACCTTCCATCTGGCTCAGCTTCCATACCCTTACTCAAATCTCTACACTGGCTGTCTGTTAAGGAAAGAGCTATTTTTAACATTTGCTGCATTACCCACAATGCATTGTTGGGCAAAGGTCCCAGCTACCTAATCTCAAAGCTTAAACTTTATTGTCCAGCTAGGCACCTCAGATCTAGTGACAAATCTTTGCTTGCGGTCCCGCTTATCAGAAAAGCGTGAATAGAAGGTCAGTCTTTTTCCTATTTAGCTCCACTGTATTGGAACACGCTACCTTATCATATGCACACTTGCTTTGATCACCTGAAATTCAGGAAAATGCTCAAGACTGATTTTTTTTATTTGGTTGCTTCCTCTGCCTCCAACCTTTCTGTGCACCAAGATACTCCTCCCGGACTGATTCACGGGCTATATAAGCTACATAAACATAACATAAATGGTAAAAATCATATAACAAGTATTTGAGGGGATGTGCCCTCTAATGGTCTTGATTTGTGATGACCAATTGTGATGGGAGGGACTGAAGCTTGTGTAGTGGCGTCAGCTTTCTTTTGAGATTATAGTTCTAAAGCTGGATCTTGTGGTCTCAGTTGAATTTGTCTAGTGTCTGAGTGGCTCATAGTTTTTCATTGACGGTCTCCACAGATGAGGTGATGGTCAAAGTAATTGAAACTGTTGAGTGGGATCTCAGCAGCATGGAAGGGTCAGGAGATTTTTGTTGGTAGATCTCTTTGAGTGTGGAGAGAGGACTGCTGTTTAATGAGTTTAGCAAAGTGAGAGATGGGCCATTGATGGTTCTGAAAACCACGGAGAGAAATTGTTAGTGTATTCTATGTTTAGCAGTGAACCATCTAACTAGGCATCTTAATGATGATGATGTGAGAGTATGCGTTGATAAGTTGAAGAGAATTCTTGATTATTTATTACTCCAATCAAAAGGAAGAAAGAGTACTTTTAGTCCTATCAGTAAGCTGTTGCTATTGGCCAGCTTGCTAAGGAGAGTTTTTGTTAATGCGATTGCCTTCTCGCAGGGAATAAGTGGTAATGTTGTTTGTAATACGAGGAGTGGGGACATGTATAAGTTAGTGAAGTATAAATGTTGGCGGCTCCAACCACATTGATGAGCTCAGTTTACATGCAAGTTTACTGGGAGACATAGAGATACTAACACAACCAGGTGGGAAGAGGCTTTTGGTGAATAGGGTGGCAGGCAGATGGTGATGGTACAGAATAATAAATGATGGCCCTCTTTAAAGAGTTAAACATAAAATAATGGTTAATTTTTCATGTCATCAGACTGTTACAGATTTTAGTGCACATTTTCAGTGTAAAAGAGAAAAATATTCTGATGTCATTAACGTAAGGGTGGCAGGAGAAGCAAATAAAAAGATGATGTCTCTCATTAATGTGGTATCTAGGAATAATAGGAGTGGGTCCAGTACTAATGCTTGGGCATGCTAACCAGAAGAAGGGTGGCGAGATGCTGATTAGAACAAAGAGAGGGAAAGAGTAGTCTATTTGAACATAAGCCATCCAAATCCTACATTTGTTATTCTTTGATATGGAGAGTTGCCGCACAGTGTGGTGGTCAAGAGTGTCTAATGCCACTAAGAGTTGTGGGAGAAACAGAATGGAGAAGGGAAGCTTAAGATGAGCTGAGGTAACTGAGAAGGCCACATGAGTTAGGACTGCCTTACTACAATAATGCATCCAAAGAAGGGGTTGTAGATGACAAAGAAGATTGATAGATGAGAGAGAGAGTTAGTAAGTCAGAGAAAGGCTAGTTTGTCAAGAGATTTAGAGAATTATGGGAATTGTCATAGAAAGTAGGTGGATTGGAATGCATATGGGCACGTCTACTGCAGATTTTAAGGAGCTGGGATCTTTACAAGGAGTAGGGAGTGACTGAAGAGAGAGGAAAGAAAGAAAAGGCCTCTAGATCAAAGATGAAGTGGTTTGGTTCCTTGTGCAATTTAAGGATTGGATGAGGTACATACAGACAGACATTATGAATGAAAGAATAGAGATGAGTTTGGAAGTCGAGGTGGGACAAAATCTTTCTGCATGACCGGGCAGTATTGAGGGAAAGGTTAGCAGGGGTAATAGGAGAATCATGTATCGTGTGAATGTGCTTCGCGAGGATCTGATGTTTGAGGTATTAAAAAGGCTTGGAGAGTGAGAGAAGGGAAATGATGGTGTGGGATAAATGATGGTTGCAGCATAGAGATGAGGTCCATAGAGTATTTAGAATTGGCTGTGTTCTGGTCAGTTTGCAAAAGTTGCTTTTGTATTCAACACATATGTGAGCACTCCACTTTTGGAGAGTTGCTCTTCTTATAAAGTGTTGCTCACGCATGTCCGCCGTGGTTGGGTGTCAGCAGAGAGAGAAAGAGGCATCACGTTTCGATAATCTTGCCTTCCCTGTGAAGAGGGTTATTACCAGTAACTGGAAGGCATCTACCTCACCGTCCTTGTTGCATTGTAGTAACACTCTTATAAAGTGGGCAAAAGCTGAGAGCAAGACCTTGCCTTGGGGAAAAAAACAGAGGTCTCCGTAAATGCAACACAGCCATGGACTGGAATGCCATCTTAGAGGGTGTGACTACTTCATTCCATGCTGACATTCCGGTATAGCAACCACCCCCTTTCCCACCAGTGGGCTTCCCCATTGGTCCTCCTGCCCCTCCATTATGGTGTCCACGATATGAGAGACCCCCCCCCAGCTTTCTATAACCATAATTGGGTAGAAAGTTGCATATTGCAAATAGTAAATGGTCTTGAATCCTCGCTATTTCTGTCCCACATAGTCCAGAATGAACCAAGTCACTCCCTTTCTTTCCCCTTAACCACTAATTGTTCAAATCCACCAGTGTCAAACAATTGCAATGTTGAAATATGCTTTTTTGATTTGAGAACTTTTTTGTGGTCAAGATTAAATGCTATAGTGATGCCCTGTTAAAAATTAGTATATTCACTATAAAGCGGTTGTTGTAAAGCAGTTGTATATTTAAGAATAATCCAACAAAGGTTTTGGGGGAAACATGAAGTGTTGCTCACACATATGCCACAACACTGCAAATGGTAAATCTGAACATCATTTGAGGATGAGTATGTGAGCTCAGGGGTAAAATCATGTACTAGATAGTGGTAAATGAGTGTTAAATCGAGTGTAGGAGTGAGGTCCTCAAAAGAGGTAGTGTTGATGAGGGTGCAAACTCGCTTCCAAAATGGACCGAGGATGCATTTTTCACTAAGAAAATAGCGCTAAATGCAACAGATGACAAACAGCAGCATCCAGCAGCCGCTCGTGTTTGCTTAGTTCATTTCTGCTGTGCTCTTGTTGTATGGTTTTTGCCCAAAATAACTTTTAATTAGGCGCGCAGGCATAATTTTGTGCATAATATTATGTTACAAGAGTAGCGTGGAATTACTGCAATTTCTCCTAATATCGAAAGTAATAGTGACTCCAGTTATGTACAGTGCTGAAAAATGGCAAATGTGTAGGATGAAGAAATATATGAGAAGCAGGTTATTACTATTATTTTTAACCTTTATAAACATGTTTCAGGCCTGCCACTGCAGCATATGTGTTGGCATTTTCTTGTCCTCACCATCTGTCTCAAACATTTAGTGCCATTAGCCAGTTGAAAACTGCGTACAAGGTGCATTGGCAGTCCTGAGACATATTTAAAAAGGTTACTTAAGTAGGTGGCACAATAAAGGCTGCAGCACCACTAGTAGCATTTAATTCACAGGTCCTGGATACCTGTAGTAATATTTTACTAGCAATTTCTAAGTAAATTAAATGTACCAATTGGGTGTAAGACAATTTTACCATGTTGAGAGCATAAGCACTTTAGCACTGGTAAGCTGTGTTAAAGAACACAGAGTTCTCAAGCCAACAACACAAATTCAGCAAAACGTGAGGGGTGAAGACCAACTTTTGGGGGGAACCCTGCAGACAGGGCCAGGTCTTACAGTAACATTGTGAACCCTGCCTCTAGGTGACTGTGGATGTAGGTATGAGGCCAACAGCTCTTGCCCAATGACTTACAAACTGTCCCTACAACAAGTATGGTACGTTTACACATAGTGGAAAGGATGGGATGCATTTAGAATGTGGGTCTAGATATGTTACCTGGCTTACAGGCACCCATCTCCAGTTCTCCTTTTGTTTGGTAGCCATGAAGCACACAGTGCTGGAACACTTATGATATATATTTGTATGTCAAGAAAGCAAGTACTACGGTAATACAACACTCAGAGTTACTTACCACATGTATTATTAGCAAATGCTGGCACTTCCAATTACCAAACAGGTAGGTATTCTATTCCTCACAGCAGTCATATTATATGTGGAGCCCATCAACTCAGCCAATGACTTCTGGAAATTTTGCAATGCGGTAAAAGCCCACCTTGGAGTCCTGCAGCTCCCCTGTGTGTTAGGGAAGGCTATGTGGGAATGCATTCAAGATAATATGACATCTATGAAATTTCAAAAGACACTAGTGAGTGCACTTTGGGATAGTCCATCTCCCAAAGTTACTATGTCCTACCTGGTGCAAGCAGATGTAAAGAGCTCAGGATCTGCGCATGAGTGGGAATACCCTTTATTCAATATGTATCTGCCCCTAATAATGGGTCCAGTTAATATGTTAGCTCTAATATCATCTGACTGCTAAGCCCATTCTTGCTAGAAATCTCCTCATCAATCTGGCCAGACATGGCCTTTCTGACCATAAGTACAATAGCGTAACAAAAGGCCCCGCAGCCCTCGCGGTGCAGGGGGGCCCGAGCTCCAGGGGCCTCCGGCATTGGCAGGTCCCTGATCGGAGACCTACGGACAGGGTCCGGAGCATGGGGTGTCCCTGCATGTACTTTGCAAGGGGGCCCCCTCAAGTTTCTTTACACCATTGCCTAAATATCCTCTCATGTCGCCTCCTCTGTTGTGCTCCCCAAATCTGCATTCTCGTCAGCATTGCTAGAAAGCCATTATAGTAAAAAACATCTGGGCCCCTTCTTAGGTCTGGGCTGACAGTGCAGCTGTCTGCATGACCTATTGTAACCAATTTTTTTAAGTATAGAAAGAATGGGATTTGTCTCTACTCAGAAGTGTATCCCTCTTGCCTCACTCAATTGAGTTTTTCATTGAAATCCAAGAGGAACTATTTTAGCATCACAAAAGTACCTTGACTGATTTTAAATTGATTATCTCATGGATGCATTGCATAAAGAAAGTAATTGTTTTTGTATTATATTTGCACTGCAGCAGTCAGTCGTTTTTATGTTGTTTCCAGGGCTCTAAATACAAGCCAGACATATTGGCTTCACCAGTGCTTGTTATAGTTTGCATCTGTTAGCATCTGCTTCCTCCTGATGGCAATTTTTGAGTGTAAAATGATGTTTTTGTGACCGTTTCTGAATTGCAAATCTTAAGTGCATATCATTTGTGAATTGCAGTTTGGTAACAGCAACTTGGAAATGTTGCTATTTTACTGTTTTGGAAATGTGTCCAGTCCATATGTAATTTGTTTTGCAATTCAATTCAATTCAAAAACTTTATTCGATCATAAATTAATGATCATAAAAGTACATACATACATAGGTATAAAAAACATGAGGATTCAGCAAATTTTAGATTAATCACATGTCATGAAAATGGTGCTTTTCCTCAGACATATCGATTTTAAAATATATACAGCAGTAAAATAGCAGATGTCCTGTGAATTAAGTCCAAATAAAAGCCCCATGGCTGAAACAATATTAAATACATTATATTTTTTAAAAAGCGGTTTCAGGTATACTTTTCGAAGATGGAGATAAAGAGGGCATAACAATAAAAAATGCTCCGTACTTTGTTTAGTAGTCCCGTCACACGGACAGGGGGCGGTAGTATAAGTCTTCATTACAGGATACGCAACAAGCAAATGAACTGTCCCCATCCGGAGTCGTGTCAACACAAATTGGTGGGAACGAATAGTAACCAATTTAAGGTATCCTGGAGGCCCCATTTCTTCCTTATTATATTTGTCATAAAAGACATGTGAGGAGAACTGGACAGTAGCTGCGTTACGCTTCATCATGCTATCCCTCAAAAATTCATGTTTAATCTCAGTCTTCGTGATATCTAAAACACAAGAAGGGTTATCACCAACCCTAAAATTAAAAAGAACATCAAATGTTCGGATAATATAGTTAAGCCACGGGATGCGGGAACATTTATCCAAGTGAAGACAATCAGAGATTATCTTTCTTGTAAAGCCAGTCTGTTCCTTCGACCAAATAGATCTCCATACTAACAGGGGTCTTAGTCTGATCAAGTCAGATAGATGTTCTAAACCAGACTCTTGATGGATCAACTTTGTTGAGGAAGAAGATGGCAAACAAAGGAGTTTTTTAATAAATTTGTTCTCCTCTACCTGGAGCATGTTGTTATTACAATGGCCCCACACTCCTGAACCATATAGGGCCAGAGCAACACATTTATGTCGATATAAATACAACATGTCTAGTATCCGTCTTGAGCCTAGTTTGGATGCAAACCTAAATAAGCCAAAAGAGCAATTGGCCATTTTGGCTCTTACATTTATCATTTCGGAGGTCCACATCCCCCCACTATTAAAAGTGATACCCAAATAACAAAATTTGTCCACCACTGTTATGGTTTGGTCCATAACTGTAAAGGGCCTTAGGTTCTTAATTTTCTTCCCACAGGGCATTATAAAAGTTTTTGAATTATTAATTTTTAATTTTCTCCCCTTGATAAAATCTGCAAATTTATTCATTAGTTTTTGCAACCCTAAGGGGGTTTGTGAGAGCAGAACCGCGTCATCCGCATAAAGCAAAATTGGGATGGATAAGCCACCAGCAGTCGGTGCATCTGCACTTGTGGACCGTAGTTCCGACTCAATTGCATTAATAAAAAGGGAGAAAAGGAGAGGTGCAAGGACGCATCCCTGCCTAATACCGGATCCTATTTTAACACTGGGGGTGCATTCCCCCGATTGCCCGTATCGTATCTTGGCTGTCAGATTCCTATAAAGTTGGGCCAGGAAATAAATAATATCTTGAGGGGCACCCATGTCCAACAAGGTTGACCACAGAAGACCATGGTCAACCAAGTCGAAGGCACTTGACAGATCGGCAAAACAAAGAAACAACGAGCCTTGCTTGGCTCGTGTATATTTACATATAATAAGGTCTAGGTTTATGCACTGTTCTATAGTGCCCAGCCCCTTGCGAAATCCATACTGTGAATCTGCAAGGATCCCTTTATCTTCCACCCATTCCTCCAGACGACTCAATAATACTCTACTCATAATTTTTAGGGAAGCAGTAAGAAGGGAGATCGGGCGATAGTTTTTTGCCTCACTCCTCTCCCCTTTTTTATATACCGGAATAATAATTGATTCCCCCCAGGTCTGTGGAGCCGCAATCGTCGCAGCTGCATTAAAAACCTTTGTTAACAATGGGCTCCAAATGGAAATCTCGGCTTTATAAAGGTCAACGGGTACCCCGTCCGGGCCCGGCGCCTTTCCCCCCTTACTAGCCCGAATGGCTGCATCTACCTCTAGGACTGTGATATTGAGAGGTGTGGGGGTTAAAGCCATGGTTTCACTATCCCCCCCAACAGCTAGTCCTTCGGGGTTAAAAATACTAGTAAAATGAGCCACCCATTGTTCCTCAGATACCTGGGCTGACATTACCGGGACTTCTTCATTTTGGAGGAAGGGACTATTTACAGTGGACCAGAAAAGCTTGGTATCCTTAAGGTCCACTGCCTTGGTCAAATTGTTCCAAGCCTCTTCCCTTAATTCCTGTTTCCTGTCCCTCAGATGAATTGTGTATTCCCTTCTGAGGGTATTAACTGCTTCCTTATCTCTGGGTTTTCCCTTGAGAGCAGCTTTGAGTCTTTGTAAGGATTTGGTGCATTTTCTGTTAAACCATCCCCCATTAATCATAGGGCCCTTTTTTTTCCTTCCAGTTAAAATTTCAGCAACATTTTTATTAATAATCTCGAAACTAACTAGAATATCAACATTATTCTTTCCGGGTTCAAGACAGCATTCCACCTCGTCAATACAGGCAGACACGATAGTACAAAGTAATTGTTCCTCATTTTGCCTACCCCATTTAATTCTAGGGCCATTAGGTCTATGTGGGACTATATCTGTCACTTCACCATGTAACACCTTTTCTTTGTCCCCCCACAAAGAAAGATACATTGTTAGACAGTTATGATCACTTAGGGCCGGATCTACTATTACAGGTGAGGAACACAGTGCTGTAATACTGGTGGAGACAATGAGGTAATCGATAACCGTGGCACAGTTCCTACCAATAAAGGTTGGTACCGAATTACCCTCACTGTCTACCCTAGGTAACATAATACATAAATCCATTTTAAGCATAAAAGTGTTAAGGGAATCCCCATAGGCCGAATGCATAAAGTGGGTCTGATCTTCCCCCACGTCATCCCCATGCCCACACACCCTATTGCCACCAAATGGGCACATGTAAATGTTAAAATCTCCGCCCCACAAAATATCAAAATGCACATCACTGCACCCATATAGTCTTTCCACCTCCGCATCAAGTTCATCAACCATATCTGTATTTGAGTGGTTAAAGGCATTATTGTAGTGATTTATAACTAAAACATTTCGCCCATTCCTATTTTGTAACCACAACAACTGAGAGTGTAGACCGACTGTCCGGTAGATTTTTACTCGAACCGGTAGCCTCACAGAAAGCAGTATCACCATTCCACCGCTGGCTCTCCCCATGTTGGATGGTTGGGCATGGCAATTATAGGCAACATACCCGTCAAGATAGACATCTTCGGCCGCCCAAGTCTCCTGGAGACACAGGATATCAAATTGGGTTATAAATTCTGACCATCCTAGACATTCTAACTTGTTATTCCATCCAGCAATATTCCAGCTCGCCATCTTATATCCCCGTTCCATTGAACTAACAGCCTCAGTGGATGGTGGGGATAAGATGTGGACATGGGTTAATTCCCCTGGCACGGGATCTACAGATAATAAGGTCAGGCTTGTACTTCCATTGGCCGGGGTAAAAGCATCAAAATTACAGTGAAGCTGGGCAAAATTACATGTACTACCCCCAGAACTACATGTAACATTGTATCCATTGGGTGTATTAGTAACTATTGAACCTTTTTCCCCCTTTCCTCCACCCGTGTCTCCCCCTATATCACCACGGAATTCCTTCTCCTCCTTCCCCGTGGCTCGATGGCATCAATCGCAGTCTTCCATGCCACTAAACACCTCAAACCTGTTGGTGGTATCTAAGGGTGTAAAGGGTTTGAGATGATCCATTCTCCTATGTGTTAGGGGGTTATATCTTCGGCCTATAGTATTCCACCCATAAAAATCTACAGCTAATGGTAGTTGCCTGTCGCTAAATATAGGACCATTATTGTAGACAGGTGGGCGATATGGGTTTGGAAGCATTTGCCTCAATAATGGTGGGGGGGGAGCTCGCTGTGATTGATGATTTGGTGGGAACACCACTGAGCGAGGGTAAAAATATGTTAGGGGACGGGGGGTAATCGGTTTACTATCGTGGTCTGACGGCCAATTAAGTATAAAATGGACGGCATTCTGATCTCTAAAATTAATGACCACAATGTCTCCCTCGATATCTTTGGGTCTTCCTCCCAGCCAAGGAAGGCGGCGGACATGTATAATTTCTCCATTGATATTATTTGCAATAGGTCTGTGTAGACTTAGCCAGTGTGATATTTTATTTTTCAACTGGGTAAAGCTCTCCCGTTTGTCCTTCTCCAGCTCTGGTACCCCAGTAAGGACTACTACAAGGGGTACTGCTTCTCGTGGAAGTTCTGGAAGGGGACCCTTGTTATAATTATCTCGAGTCGGTCGCTCGTTACCTCTCACTCTATTTATATTCCCTAGGGCTTGACCAGAGTTATTCCGCTGTCCATTGGACGTTTCAGCCTGTACTGATGTGGGTTTACTGTTAGGTCCAACAGGATTACTCCCTGATGTACTTCCACTCATACTAATTGAGGGTTGAGGCTGAATAGTAGTCTGATCAGGGGTAGGTAGCGTTATAGTAGCGGATGTACCTGATAAAGGGGGTAGCATTGGGACTTGTATAGAGGGGTTAAACGACACTTTATTAGTTACAAGCTTTTTCTCCAATTCTTGTTCTATCTTTCCAAGTCTATCTTCTAGTTTGTTAAGTCTTTCTATGATAGCCAGGGAATAGGTCCTCATTATGGACTCTATACTCTCAATCAAGGCCCTGTCTGAAGATTCCTGTAACTTCCCCACCGTTGGGGGGCTATCGGTGATGGAAATAACAGGGTCAGTAAAGGTAGTTACACATAAATGCGTAGGAGATATTGCTTTCCTTCCTTCGTCTGTTACTTTAACCAGTCCTCCTCTAGTACTAACACCCTTTTTCGTGCCAAAGTCTGCATGATTAAGTTTCCTCTTTGGAAGGTTATTTTTACGCCGTTTGGCCGGAGGAGGGCCATGGATTTTAACTTGCGTAACTTTTTTAACCCTACTGTTGACTTCTTTTATTTGTTTGGGGATTGGGGTAATTTGTGCTTTAGTTATAACAATAGATTTAGTGGTACTGGGAGTGATGACTGTAGTTACCTGGTTACTAGTGGTGCCTAAGGGTTCAGATTCTCTCGCAGATGTACCTTCTCTAAATATTAGAGGGATACTGTCCTGCGAGGTAGTGCAAATATCACCCATAGAGCTCATTAGCGCTGGTGACACCGGCAATGGTCTATTCTTTAGACTATCAATCGACCGCCGTCGTTCAGCCCGAAGTTCTTCAAGGGTAGGGGGAATTGGGGAATCCAAGAGGGTTTTCTTAAAATACTTCTCTAATTTCCCATCTACCAGACCCACCGACTTCGCAGGGCCCGGTAACTCCGGGGTTAAAATTTCAATGGACATAATGTTCATACAATGAACCCCACAAACACTTACGCAATAGTTCTATGTTGATCGGTATTCGGGCAGGGGTTCTGGCCCAGTCCAGTCTCTGTGGGTCTATGAGGGTCTTAGAGGGTCCGCCCTTAGTCCGGGCTTTGTCCCGGGTGATGTCCCGCACACGCGTCCCGCTGACGTGTAGTGGCCTCAGGTCTTATGCTAGTCGTAGATAGAGGGGGCGGAGACACGGGAAGAGGCGGCAGGTGTGCTGGATGCAACACGCACAGCCTGCTGGACCTCGCAGTCCCGTCCTCCTCCACCGCACTCCCCCAGTCTATTTCCGAAATCCACAGGGGCTCCCCGCATACAGGTCCAGTAAGACTAGTGCCCAGCAGGGCTCCACACGGCTTCAGTCAAAAGGGCTGGAACAAGGCAAGGACTCCTCGGCGAGCGGCTCCCGCGAAGCGGGGGCCGCGAGCGGTTTTCACCGGTCAGCAGGGGGCGGAGACACGGGAAGAGGCGGCAGGTGTGCTGGATGCAACACGCACAGCCTGCTGGACCTCGCAGTCCCGTCCTCCTCCACCGCACTCCCCCAGTCTATTTCCGAAATCCACAGGGGCTCCCCGCATACAGGTCCAGTAAGACTAGTGCCCAGCAGGGCTGCACACGGCTTCAGTCAAAAGGGCTGGAACAAGGCAAGGACTCCTCGGCGAGCGGCTGTTTTGCAATTCTAACCTTTTCGACTTTTAGTACTTATGTGTTTTTACTGCTGCAGAACAGTATGTGAATCGCAAGTGTTTCTTACATTGGACCCTTGGTACATTTTAATACCACTAGGTGCTGCATTTACTTGGTTGGGCCCCAGCCTAAGTGCACAAATAACGAATATTGAATTTTTCTTCATACTATTTCCACCATGTCTTACATGGAAAAATCATACGTCAGAAAACGCTTCACCACCGTAATATCACAAACTTAGGGGCATATTTACAAGGAAGTGGCGGAGCGTGGCATTAGCCTCTTTGGCTTAACGCCATGCTCCTCCACTTCTGAAATGCCGGGCTGCACTGTATTTACAAGAATACGGTGCAGCCTTGCATTTCCCCTTGTGCTTATGGTAATTTAGCAGCCTACCGGCAATGCAGACATGAGCGGAATGATTGTTTATGTGTAGGAATGTGTCCCTTCCTGTACATAAACAATCTGAAATTGCGTTTTGAAACTTATATGTGTGCTGCACAGCACAGCACAAATGGAAACAGCAAAAACTATGAGAAATTAAACATTCCTCCTCGTTGCGCCAGGGTAATGTTGGCGCTGCCCCATATTTATGCCACCCTTGTAAATATGGGACATCGTCAAAATCAATGGGTGTTGCGGTGGAACGCCGATTGCCCACCTCTTTCACACTTAGTATAGCATGAAAGGGTGCCTTATTCACAAGGCGGTGTTAATCCACGTTAAGTGGCTTTATGCCATTTTGTGAATAAGGCGAAGCCCCTATAGCCACCACAACGTCAAAAAAAGTGACATTGTAGTGGCGATAGGGGCTTGTAAATATGCCCTTTAGAGTGTCAAATAAGGCATAAACTTACATGTTCATTTGAATCAGGATTCTGATGGAGTTATACAGATGCCTTTATTCAAGAAGAATAGCTGTTTCCAGTGTGTTTACATGTTATTTGCACACTTTGGATATTGATGTGACTAATGACCTCCCGGGACCGGCAGAGTGAGGGGTAGGTTGACAGTCACAGCGACAGTCTTGCACGACACTGCACTATTCAGTGTCAGCACCTGCCATACAGTGTTGACCCAAATTGGGTGATGTCCAAGGTCTACAAGTGCCACTTTTTAGGGTGCTGTAAGGATGGTCACTAATTTTCACAAATCTTTGGACCACACCCAAACAGTGGAGATAGATCTTGCATCGGTCCTGAAGAATTGCCGTCCATTTGACTTTTGGCAAGAAACATGTTGGCCTGATTTCATAGCGTAATACCCTGTTACCTTAGAACAGGGGCACACTTACCATTATTATAATCAGGATAGTGGCCACCTTCATTAAAGTTGTTCTGAAAGGACCACTATTTCCTGTTTTAGTCTCATATTTTCACATCTACACTCACTAGAGCCCACACACGCACTGCACCCAACGGCGAGGAAAAAAGATCTCCGCTAAAAGGCCCCATCATGGGTGCCGATCGGGTATTGCAGCGTCGACCCGACGAGGATCAGACCCGATGATGAAGCAAGACACCTACCTGGGTGTGTGAGAGTCTCTTTCCGAAAGGAGGACTACTTACTCCTGCCCTGAGTGAACATATGTATTGCTCAATACACACATCTACCTGTACTAAAAAGGAGGAACAGCATACCATTCTGGTTTATATTGTGATATATTGCAAGGTACCCAGGGCTTAATTTGAGCCAATGGTTGCCGGTGGAGTTTACCGGCAAACATTTTTCGAGACTGGACCTTATTTTTCTGCTTCAGGCATTTACATAGAGAATGCGAGAGGAAGCACATACAGTGGAAAGAGGGAGGAAGAGAAAGACGGAAAACCTGTCACAAAGGGAGAAAGCAGAAACCTGCAAGGGTGAGATAAAGGGGGATGGGGTGTCTGGTAGAGGATTAAAGGGACCTGAAGAGAATTCAAGGCTACACAGCTTTGGAATTTGGCGGCCCAACTTTTGGCACCGGTTGCGGGCTTTTGAGCAGAGCTTTGGGCACCGGCACTCATTTTGATTTATTAAGCACTGCAGGTACTCCTTCTTTCATGTCAGTGAGTTGGTTTTATCCAATGCTCTATGTCTTAATCCTTTTACATCATTGTCTTCTGTTATAAAATACGAAAACCTTAGATTTTGGAAATTCTAGCCACCTGCTGGACCTTTTGAGCTCTGTTTCCCTCTGTAGGCTTTTCAAATCGGGTGCATGGTATTTATTATTCTATTTTAATTTTTCAGTCAGCAGACATATTTGCTACATTTTTTGCACCAATTTTTGTACGTTTTCTTAACTTGCAGCCTAATTATTCGGTCTGCACATTTTCTTTTAGAAGAACATTTTATAGTTATATACCTTACATACAGTGTGTGTCAATAGAGTCTTTTTTCCATCTTGATACGTCTTTTTTCCAAGACTAGTACACCATTTATTTTCTAAATATACATCTTACTTCTTTAGTCTCCTGTCAGGTTAAGTTTTTTTTTAAAATAGCAACCGGGTACAATTTTACATAAAAACGTTTTTGTTATTATGTACAAACCCTAAACACTCAATCCATCACTCCGGCATGCCCTTTTACATGGCCCATGCACCGGGTTTGTTTATGCCCGAAGAGTATGGGTGAGCACCAGACATCAGACTTTACTGATTATGTGCTAGAAAGCACTAGTGTAGTCTGTGACCATGTGAAGACAGTTTTGTGCCATTTTTCAAACTATTATGATTTATTATTCATTTTTTAAATCATTTTGATATTTTCAAAGCTGATGGAGATCTTTGGACCCTGTGCTTCTTACTGTTGGTGAGTGTGATTAATTATGTTGATGCATGTACCGCACCTACACCCAATTCACCAGTCCCTAATCAGTTTTTGGTTCTCTTTTTCTTCCAGGAATGAAACAATATTCTACACCCTAGATACGCTTTCACAGATTTTATGATGTGCCCCAACTCGAGTCAGTTCAGCAGTCATTGTTGCATGTTTCTTTACACTTTTTTTCGGTGAATACGACACTGAAGGAGTTCCTCAAGGATCAGCCCTAAGTCCGGCACTAGTTAACATCTATGGGCGCCCATTGACTGACTAAGTGAAAAATTGTGGCCTCACCGTACTTTCATATGCAGATGACACGCAAATCATCCTCTCCTATCATCTGCTCAGAACCACAACTCTGAGGCCTTGAACGCCTGTCTGGGCTGGGTCGCGGTGTGGATGAACAACTATTCACTTAAACTTAATGGATATGAGACCAGGGTACTGGTACAGGGAAAGAACCCATATCTCTTTGGGGTCCCCAACACTGGCTGTAAATCCTGGGTCTTCTTCAGGATCCAGCACCAAGGTCAAGAGCCTTGGCTTCCTGCTGGAACGATAAGTTGTCCATGAGGCCTCAGGTGGCAAAGGTGGCCGCCATCTGGTTTGCCATTCTGAAATGGCTGTGGAAAATCATCTGGGTTTTGCAATTACCAGCTCAAAGGACGGTTATTAAAGCACTCATTGTGTCAAAATTGCAGTACGGCAATATCTGTATTAGGGGGGCATACAAAGCCTCCATCAGACAGTTGCAAGTGGTTCAGAACTGGGCAGCCAGAATGCTGTATACACTCCCTTAAAGAGCACTGGTCTCTCATCTCCTTGCGAGCTCCATTTGCTCACGGTAGAGAAGCAAATTCAGTTTAAAACCTTGTGCTATGTGCACAGAGCAAGATCGTGGGTTGGCCCACGATATCTTCATGAGTTTGCTAGATCTCATCCTCCTGCCCGTCCCCTTCGTTCCAGTGGAATTTCCCTGTACGTAGTTCCCAGAGTTGAACACTCATCTATAGGCCGGTCTTCTGCATATCAGGGCCCCAAGTTGTGGAACGCCGTACCAGAATCTTTGAGAAGCTGTTCCTCGTGTACCCTCTTTCAAAGTCAGCTGAAGACCAGGTTGTTTTGAGTCAGTGAGACTTGGATAGACCCGACCTGTTGTTTAAATGCCGGGAAACCCCAAGTGGGTAGCTGAGCACTCTACAAAATTTCTTAATAATAATAATCTGGTAAATGGTGAGTGGGGAATTGATTACTTCTGGCTGCCACTCACCTTTTAGTCTCTTTTCAGCTTTACAGTGTTCTTACCCTCCATTCTATTTCCCTATTTTTCATGGTGAATCTTTTACTGTGATACTGCAGACCCCGCCTAACTAAGTCCACAGACACGAAACGTTGATGCTCTATTTACTTTTGGATGCCATTTGACATTACACTTGGTTGTAGTAGGATTACTATATGAATTTACATACATTTCTCCAAAGGAAGGTTTTGACTACTAGCAACCAAATTTCCTTTGACTCTTTTACTTTCATAAAACCTTTTGGCACTGATCAATCCTCATGTATACTAAGCCATTTTACTTTTCTTGTTGGAACACTTTATGTGTGCAATTGAATTTATTATTTGAATGCAAAAAGAAAATTCTGGTTACTGGACTGCTAATATGTTTTTTGTGATGGATTCTTTGAGGGTCGCACTTATTACAGGCTCTCTTAATTTGTTGAATTTAGTACAAATGAGTCTGTAGGAACCATTGTTTGTTACACTCTAAAGTTCATCCAGTGTCTGTGAAATACAGGGTTCCTCCGCAAAGGCATTATTGTTAATGAAAGAGCCTGCACCCAGATTGAGGGCAGTGTCTGAGCTACTATCTTCCTACTCAAAAGCATGTCACTCTTAATTGTGAAACCTTGGCCATGTGCTTTTACAATACATTCAGCAAGATCAAAAGCAGGTACATGTGTTGAGAATTTGTCTGGATCACTACTCACCCCTCTGAAATATATGCTTCTCACTAGTGCATACTTAAATTGCACACCTTTTTGTCTAACCCACTGAATCTACATTAAGAGCCATACCCATATGCAAATCACTCTTGACCCTGCTCCAATAGGAACAGTCTAGAGTGAACTGCCAGGCCAGTGCCCCCTAAACTGAAACACAAGCAACCCAAGATCATTGTTGCCCTGATTGGGGCTCATCAGTTGGGTGTAGCTTGATTCCGTTGGCGCAGTGAGAATAAGACCTGTTGAAAAATCACGCTTTTTGCAGGGTCACCCCAAACTTTTTGCCTTCCTCCTCCATGTTTTTTTACCTTGTTTTTGATGGCCTTAGGAGTCTGAGTACTTTACTGCTGCTAACCATTGCGAAAGTGCATGTGATCTATCTTCTAAATATGGTAATATTGGCTCATACCCAATATGCAAATTTAATTTACTTAGACGTCCCTAGTAAAGTGTACTACATGTTCCCAGGGCATGTAAATTGCAGCACTGCTTGTGCCACCCACTTAAGTAGCCCTCTAACCATTTCTGAGGCCTACCATTGCATAGCCTGCCTGTGCAGTTTAAACTGCCATTTCAACCTGGCAAAAGAAACCTTTTGCCAGGTCCAAACCTTCCCTTTTATACATATATGTCACCCGTAAGGAAGACCCTGGACAACCCAGTGGGAGGGGTGCAATATATTTAAAAGGCAGGACATGTTGTTTTAAGTTTCATATGTCCTGGTAGTGAAAAACTCTTAAAGCCATTTTTTACGACTGCGTGACCTATATCTCCCATAAGATAACATTGGGAGTATGTTATTACATTTTATAAGAGTAATTTTCAGATGGGAAGATATAATTCATTCAAGTTTGGTATCTCTGAAATCCCATTTTAAAATACAGTTATGGTGAAGTCGGTCTTTAAATCGCAATTCTGAAAATTGCACTTTTAGAAAGTTGGCATTTTCTTACTTTAGCCATTTGGTGCCTGCAGCCTGTCTCGGATTACATGTCTGGGTGTAGTTGACAGCTGGGCTTCCACCTAGACAGCCATACACAATGGGAGATTAGGTGTGACTTGGATGGCCATCCCGACAGGACGGGAGGGAGGACCTGTGGACAACCTTACTTACACCTGAATAGGCTGTGTCCTGTCCACACACAAAGGTTGCCAATCCACGTGTAGCAAGTCTAGAGATAGGGCAGGGAAGGAGGACGTCTGTGATCTTCTGGACTGCCAATTGATGTCAGAATCACACCTTAGTATCTGCTGGAGCGAGAAGAAGCCACGATGCTTGCTCCAAACTTCATCCTCGACCAAGGCAACCCTACAATAGTCAAAGTCTATCAAGATCAACGGGGAAGAGGGGAAGGTATGAGAAAAAACAATTTTCCCACGGGGGCTGTGTTGTGGTGTAAGTGTCTACCCAGGCCAGGTAAGGCTTTCCCTACATGAGATGGAAGAGAAGAGGGTGTCAGAAATCCGCTAAGTCAGGTAAGTGTTTCTTAAAATATGTCCTGTTTACCCGTAACCATATACCTTAGCAATTCCCCTCTTCCATATATTAGTAGGAAGACATTGTAGCTACTGTTGGTTGTGTTAATCTAATGAAACAAAGAGAGTACTTGTATATGTAATAGAAATAAGTGACTCCAGAACCTATTCTTCCTATTCCAAAGCATACCTTAGGATTTACTGTTCTTGACATATAGAAGGCTCAAAGGAAATGACTAGAAAATCAGACAAAAGAAAGAAAAGAAGTCACATACATTTCTACATGTATATCATACTACTCATAAGTCTAAGTCAAAAAGCAAAAATATAGAGCAGTAAAAAATTGTGTAAAAGGAAACAGCAGGACTATTACGATTCTTTAGTAACAGACATATTCATCTCATTGTCTTTTCTTTTCTGTCCATAGGTATGTTCATCATAAGCAAACAGCTTACATATGAAATCCAAAAAGCCAGATACACAATCAGCTAAGTGTTATTGGTAGGACACTATACACTTGCGTGCATGCGGGATATGTTACCCAGACTGGAAACTTCACAGCGCTGATTATTGAATTGTATGTTCTTCTCTGTTTTGCAGAGTTTCCGTTTTCCAAGGAGCAGGAGCCACTGAGCACGGATCCAATGGGGAGAACCAATACATGGAGGCCGCAAGAAAATACCGACGAGGGGGCCATCGAGAACGCTGCAGAAACTAGGAGAAAACCCAGAAGCAGTGATGAGGGAATTGACAGCAGGAAGATGCAAGCAAGTAACAACTACAACGCCAAGCACCTTCCTGTCAGTTATTGGCAGATGTATTCTAAGCATGCTCTGCTCCTGCCGCATCCAGCATACGGATCGTGGCAGGAGTGGCACTTAGAAGGAGCTGCTGCCTTGCTGTGCTGACCTTCTGCATGCTGCCCTTTTGCATGGAGAAGAAGAACTTGACCTGGAACCCATCTTGATCCCAGGACTCAAGAGGGACTCAAAGGGCTGGTCTTTTGACCTTCTGATCCGAGCCTAAAAGACATGAAAGGCTCCCCACAGTTCCTGGACCATCTTCAACAAGTTCCTGACCCTCCAAGAGGCACCTCTCAGGTCTCTAAGCCCTTGGTGTGGTGCTCGAGCTCTTAAAGTCAAGCTTTTGGGCTCTTTATGAATGCGAACGGGCCTGTTAGCTCTGGAACCGTACCACTCACACAGAGAATTAGCATGAACCGCCGTAAGTTCATCTCTTCGCCCAGCAAGCATCGTCTTGGTGGTTGGCCTGAACTTTTGGATTTGACCCAGTCCAGCACGACCAGACATCCCCGGTTGGCGCATTATACTTTTAAGCACTATTTTTTCAGTTTATTCTTTAAAATATTCATAACTCCGGTTCTACTGATTGGATATTTGTCATTTTGGTCTTGTTTTATTTATAAAATGCAGTTCTATTTTTCTAAACTGGTGTGGATTTTTTTTGGGTTTTCACTGTTTTATTGTTTGAAGTCTGGCACAAATACTTTACACATTGCCTCTAAAGTTAAGCCTGACTCCTCTGTGCCAAGCTACCAGAGGGTGAGCCCAGGTTAATTTAGGGTGTGCTTGTGCCTTACCCTGACTAGGATTGTGGTTACTGCTTGACCTGAGCTTATTCCCCACTCAGCTAGGAATCCAGTTTCTAACAAGACCTATATCCGGGCATGCCCTTGTCACTTAGGGTTGTATATCAAACACACAAAATATAATGAGAGGAATGCTTGCAATTCGTCTTACCACTAGCAATCGCTTGGGGTAACATTTCAACCCATTTCTCTTTTGCCCACCATGCCACCTCAGTTTGGACCCCGCCATATGGAAATCAGTCTAGACCATATTCCAATAGGAACAGCCAAGCCTGAATTGACAGACCAGATCTTCCCTGAACTGGAACATAAGCGACTCTAGACTGGTTTCGCCCTATGGGGCTCTTCCGTCAGGTGTAACTTGAATCCAGTAGCACAGTGAGCACAGGCTCACATCTGGGCATACCCTTGTCACTTAGGGGAGGAAATCAAACCCATAAAATGGGATGGGAGGAATGCTTGCAACCAGTGTTCACTTAGGGTAGCATTCCAACCCATTGTTCTTTTGCCCACCATGCTACCTCAGTTTAGACCCAGCCATATGCAAATTAGTCTTGACCCTGCTCAAATAGGAACAGTCCATCCAGAATTGCCAGGCCAGGTCCAATAGGAACTGCAACCCAAGTCTTATTTTGCCCTGAATGGGGCTCTTCAGTTGGGTGTAGCTTGGTTCCAGTGGCACAGTGAGCACAGCATCCACGTCTGGGCATACCCTTGCCAATTAGGGTGGTACATCAAAACACAAAAGGTGATGGGAGTAATGCTCATAATGTGTCTAACCACTGGTAATCACTTGGGATAGCATTGCAACCCACTGATCTTTTACCCACCATGCCAGCTCAGTTTGGACTGAGATGTATGTAAATTAGTCTTGACCCTGCTCCAATAGGAACACTCCAGCCCAAACTGTCAATCCAGGTTCTCCGTGAAACAGAACACAAGCAACTCAAGACCAATTTTGCCCTGATTGGGACTCTTCAGTCTGGTGTAGGCTGGTTCCAGTGGCACAGTGAACATAAGACACATGTCTGGGCATATCCTTGCCGCTTAGGGCAGTACATCAAACACACAAAATGTGATGGGAGAAATGCTTGCAATCTGTCTAACCACTGTCAATCACTTGGGGTTTGAGTGTGTGAGTGTCCTGTGTAATTTCCTATTTTTGATTTTTGTCTCTATCCATTGCTTTATCAGTGTGTCCTGCTGCAGTCCCCACATATGGATGACTGACGGCCCATGACCTCACGTCCACCTCTTGTAACCCTAGGCCTTATTTACAGTTTGGTGGACAGGATATTCCATCATAACATTATGGATATCTCATCTGCCATGTTACAAGTGCCATAGGCTATGATGCAATTGTAATACAGTGGATGGGACTTCTGCCAAGTTTGTGATGGAATAACCCGACCCTCAGCTCTAAATAAGTGCCCCTGTGTGAGTGTGTCCCAGTGCCAGTAATTCCTTATCCAGTGAGGGCATTATTAGAAGTTTGTACTTAATTTCAATTCGATATGTCTTTGTTGGCAGGTGCTTTGAGGGAGGGCAAAGGGAGTGTGAGTTGTGGGTTCTCTTTCCACCCCTTAAGGTGTACCTGAGTCACTGATTAGGCAATTTGCCCTGGTGTACTGGGTGATCAGGGACCAGGAGAGATTTGTTTATTTATTTATTTATTTTATGCGTTTTTATATAGCGCGGACTTTACCCGAAGGTGTCAGAGCGCTTCACAATAGGAACAGTAATGATACATGAGGAGTAAATTACAAGTGAGCATGTTACAAAAGCAAACGTTACGTTACATGAGTCAATAGTGACAATTGTGCATGTATCAAGAGCAAACAAAATACAAGAGGTAGCATTACAAGAGGAAAAAGTGACATATGTGCATGTTACAAAAGCGTACAAAATACACATAGAAGTATATACTGCAATAAATGGAAGACACTCAAAACACAAGAACAAACGTTACGTTAAATGAGGCAATGGTGGCAATTGTGCATGTATCAAATGCAAACAAAATTCAAGAGGTAGCAAACGATACGTTACAAGAGGAAAAGTGACGTGTGCATGTTACAAAAGAGTACAAAATACACGTAGAAGTATAAAACTGCAATAAATGGCAGACACTCAAACCACAAGAACACACTGGAAAGGCACTTCTATAGTCATGGAGAACAGAATTTCCTATAATGGAAGGACTTCCTTCAGAAAATAGAGGGCGTGAATTAAATTTGGAAGTGTCTTTGAAGGAGGAGAGCTTTGAGGTCACTTTTGAAGGCCTGGGAAGAGGTGGTGGTCCGGAGCTGAGGCGGAAGTGAGTTCCAGATTCTCACCACGCGGCCCGAAAAGGATTGGGCCATCGATCTTTCCTTCTTGAAAGTGGGAGGTTCAAGCAATACATTTTCAGCATTATGTGATGGTCTAGAGCCTCCAGAGAGATGCAGTTTATTCGCCAGGTAGCGAGGAGAGGAGGAGTGCAAGGCTTTGTGGGTGATACAGGCAGTCTTGTAGATAGATCTTGCCTGATGGCAGAGGCGCAACTAGAGCCAAATTTCGGGGGGGGGGGGGGCTAAGAAAAAATTTCGGGGGGGGGGGGCTGATTCTTTTAAGCCATAGGCAGAGTGGAGCTGCAGGGGCTCTTAGAAGGGGTGAAACAACAGCGATGCCTCATTAACATGCAAATGGTCTTTTAAAGACCTGTGAAGTGCTCGGGTGCGGCTGTGTGTGCGCCGGGAAGCTGTCTCATCCCGGGCTGCCACACGCGACGGGGGGGGGCGGGGGGGGGGGGGGCTGAAGCCCTGTGAGTCCAATGGGTGTTGCGTGCCTGCCTGATGGGAAGCCAACGGAGGGTGGATAAAATGGGTGTGATGTGGTTGCTTCTTTAGGCCCCACAGGTTGCTGTTGTTCAGTTTAATAGGGTGTAGGAGAGATGTAGTGTGAGTGTGGGGTGTTGGGTGCGTGTGTCAGGTAGATTTGTGCCCGTGAGTGCATGTATTTGAAAAGAGTTGGGAAAGGATACAGAGAAGGGGCTACTAGGGTCAAACAAGGGTTCGATGTGTGAACTCCCTTAATGCTTAAACATGTATGGTTCTTTCAGGGTCTTCTATGTGCTGTCACCCTGGGAGTCACACCTCACGGTGGGGCCGAGTCATGTGATTCTTTGGGCAACAGTTTACCTACAGATGCATGATTGTGGGAGAAGAAAATAAGAGAGGGAAATGATGCACTTTAAGTGATTTACAATGACAAAAGTCGGCTTCAGTTTGCCATTCTAACCTGTGATCTTGGGCAATTGGAATTACTCACCTATACGTAAATGTATTACTTTCTAACTCTAAAACAGATCTGCAAGGCATGTTCTTAGGTACTCCTCTGGCACGCCCATGGCTATTACAAGTTTTGCACATACACCCAGGAGTGACTCATGTTTATAAACGCACGTTTTCCTTACATTATGCACACATGGATCACACGCGTGCTCGTGCATTGTACTTTTTGAGTCATGTGGTTTACACATGCATTCACGGCAACTCTTTGCGCCGGGAAAAAAACATTTGTGTTCGCCGCCATTATGTCCATGGCAAAGTAAATACAAAGTGTATTTTCTACCTCTTTGTGTACCCCTTATGCATCATAACTTTATGCAGAGAAATTACTTGGGGAGTAACCATGCCTCTGTGAATTCCTAAAGTGCGGTTTTGAGAAACATCCAATGGATGACACACAAAACTGTACAAGGAGCTGCACTTTACGACACTTTTTCTTAAGCGCTTCAAGTCATCACTTTTTGCAGTTCGAACACCAGCCCTCGCGGGGCCAGATGAAAGCCAATTATGGCGCTGCCGAAAACGCAGGGAACACACACTCCTCACTGAAGATCTGACAAAATGTTCAATTACGCTGATCAAGTAAACACTTCTTAAAGGAGAATCGAAATGTGCCCAGACTGCTAGGTGCAGCCTGCTATTAAAAAGACTATGTTCCACAGAATACTCGTTCTGGTAAATTAAACAGCTCTCACTTTTTTGTCCTCCGAAAGTCGGATGATATAAAACATTTCAATGAAGGCAGGGTTGCGATGTTGTGTTGTTCTGCTGAGGGGGCGCCATTAGCCAAATTACCGTGCACTGCTCCGCGCCACGGAATGGCGCACGAAAGAGTCTGTCAAGGAACCGTTGCTAGTTAGACGGCGGCATCTGGCTCTTTAGAGAGCCCTTCCGGCTCCTCCATTTTGTAATGAGGTCTCCAGGCATATGCTGAACGGCGTCTTTGATGACTGTTCGCTTGCGGCGGGAGCCATTTATTTTTCTTGGATTTTCCGAAGTTATGGCTTGCACCAATGCAATTACTGGGGTTTAATGTCCCTGTCCGCGGTGGTATCAACCTGTCTTGTTGATGGCGCTAACAAAGCATGTCAAGGGGGCTGACGCGACACATTTACTCTTACTCTTAGCGGGGACTCAAGCATATTGCACGAGTTCTTAAAAAGCTCGGTGATAATCGTAATATTATACAGGTGTTTCTCAGATGATGCGTTAAAAAGAGACAGGGGTTGTCCTTTTTAAGTCCTCAAAGCCCGTTTTCAGAAGAGCTAAAATATGCTTTCCTACCAGGCGAAAAGATGCTCTGTAAAACCAGGCAAAAAAATGCCCTGTCATACCAGGCAAAAACTATGCTCTGTCATACCAGGCAAAAAAATGTCCTGTTATACCTGGGAAAAAATATGCTCTGTCATACCAGGCAAAAAATGCTCTGTCATACTAGGCAAAAAAAGATGCTCAGTCTTTCCAGGCACAATAGATAAACAAATGATAAATATGAAAATAGTTGAAAAATCAGTACTCACCAAATTGGCAAGCTAGAAATTAGGCACAGGTGAGGTGCACCTGCGGCAGTGCACACCAAGGGGGCCTTTGATGGCAGAATTCAGCATTTGCCAACTGTATGAAAAGAGAGCAACAGTCAAACAGAGGGACCACCGCGCCAGCAGATGTCCATGAATACAATATCCAGCCATAGATTGAATAAGAAATAAAACAAGCATTTGCAATGCAATCGGTCTCGCCTTTAGGACCCTATATATATTTAGCTATGCAGCACATTAGCCTGGGTGCTGAAACATCTACTGTTCTTTAACATGGAGGGAAAGAAAGCACCAAACTGCGTGACACGCCAGGTATGGGAACACATGGAGTGAAATATTGCCTTTCAGTGGGAAATGGAATAATCCAAAGCTCTGTTTTTAATATAAAATCAGGGTCCTCGGTGGTCATATTACTGAAAATATAAGATATGAAAAAAATATTATTGTCTATGGGTGCTCGTTGAAGACAATTTCTATGGACTGGAATCTAGAGAATGCTAAAGTGATTCTGGTATTTTACTGACCTCTGCTGGTCGTTTTCTATCAAGAAAGTTAAATAGAGGCAGTTGTCAGAAAAATCCCTCAGCAGAAAACAATTCTGGTATTTTACTGACCTCTAGTGGTCGTTTTCTATCCAGACAGTTAAATTGAGGCAGTTGAACAGAAAAATAGGCCCTCAGTGGAAGCAGACAAGTCCTAGGGATGATCTTCAGAGCACACAAAGTATATACACATATAAGTATATACTAAAGTATATACAAGAGGTCTTGAATGCTCGACCTAAAAAGACAAAAGCGCCTGATATCCTTTGGCTTACACTGGTAACTCCACAGTACATGATAGAAATATATTTCACAAGGCTGGCAAGCACTCAAAGTAAACGACACAGGAGTTCACGTCAGGACACCAATGAAAGACAAGCTGTAAGGACATCATGGGACAGGTAATAGCAAACCCCCCCACCACACACACACACCCCGACCCGTCCGCAAATGGGACTTTGACCCTTTTGTCCCATAGTAGGAGATTTTTGGAAAAAAAGTTAATTCCTTCAATTGTGTTGATGAGATAACATGCAAATAAGGGAATCCCTTTTGTCCATGTGTATGTGTCATACTACTGAAGTAAACAGGGCTTGCTTGGGATGTGCTGAATGCGCCATCCACGTGCTGGGGCACATTTAACATGCCCCTCACAGGCACTCTTTAATAGTGGACATTGAGGGCCCCATGTATGTGCAATCATGAAAGTCCTCTTCACCACACACAGGGAACTCTTCATCAACGCTGAATTCCTCATTATGAGTCCACAGTTATCAATGCATCTAAACAAAAGAAAATCCTTTTTCAGAGCTATCAAACAATGTGTTAATCTAATCCAAGACCAAACCATGCCCACACTTTGTTTACAACATCATTAACCAATTGACTGCTGGGGATTCCCACCTCCCCTAATGCTAAGCCCTTTTTTTGATGTGTAGGGTAGTTCTTGCTTAAATCTTCATACCTTTTCCCCCCCAAAAATGGTAATCTACAGCCTGCAGGCTCTAAAAGTCACATAAAAAAAATCAGAAAGAAAAATGACCCAGTTTGGAGTTGTGGGTAGCTGGGGATTATGGGCCCTGTTTCACCCACCAACAAGTGAAACCTACCATACCCAGATATTTCTGAAAATTAGAAATCAATGGGAGGTAAGGATGGTGTGTCTTGCGTGACACAATGTTTATTCTACCCAGGAGAACATCAGCTAAAAACTCACATATTCCTGAAACGTATGTGAGGGAAAGTTCTGGAAACTTTGGAGAATCACAAAATTCCTACCACCCAATGTTGCCATACATTCCAGATAAAAATCGTGCACCACTCTGTGGCTGGGCAGAGTGCCAATGAAACAAAACACACCACAAAAAGACATGGAGACATCTCAGTTCACCAGTCAGAAGTGACAATGTGGATAGCTGCAGGATTTGAGTTTGCCGCACACAAGGGAAGTGTGAGAAATTGGGTTCCTGGTTGAGGGAGGGTGAACCCCTACTCAAGCAGTAACCACAGTTCTTGTCAGGGTGAAATTCAAGCAACCCCCCCAATTAACATGTGCTTAACCCTCTAGTAGCTTGGCACAAACGCTGTCAGGCTTAACTGCAATGAATTATTTGAAACTAAGGCAACAAAAATCCAATCAGTAGAACTGGAGATATGGAATTATGAAGGTGTTAGACCTGTCAGTCTTAGGGTGGTGTTCCCCCAAACCTTTTGCTTTAACCTTCCTGTTAATCCTGGCATCGTTTGGCATGGTTTCCCAATTCTTTTTGACTCAGAGCTCCAGTATTTGACTGTGTGCTGAATTTTGTTTTTGCTGGCTTTAGGACTCTGGGCACTTTACCACTGCTGACCAGTGCTAAAGTGCAAGTGCTTCCTGTCTAAAATATTATGGCATTTGGTTTCTTCATGATTGGCCTATTACTACTCCATAATACAGTGCACCAGGTGTGCTCAGGGCCTGTTCGTCAAATGCTAATCGAGGGCCTGCAGCACTGATTGTGCTACCCACATGAGTAGCACTGCAAACATGTCTCAGGCCTGCCAGTGCAGTTTCTGTGTGTGCAGTTTTAAACTGCCATTTTGACTTGACAAGCTCACTCAGTTGCCAGGGCCAAACCTTCCCTTTTATTACATGTTTTACATATCCTAGTAGTGAGAAACTGCCTAATTTGTTTTTCTCTATAGCAAGGCCTATCCCTCCCATTGTTTAGCATTGAAGCTGCTTGTTAACATCTGACAAGTGTGTATTCCAATTGGGAATAGATAGAAAATTGGAGTTTGATGTCTCTGGACTCACAATTTAACAATACATCTTTTGGGAAAGGTGGTTTTTAGAATACCGGTCCGAAAATGCCTCTTTAGAAAGTGAGCATTTTCTTATTGTAACTATTCTGTGCCTCTGCCTGTCTCTGAATACATGTCTGGGTCAGAGATTCAGTTAGGCTCTCATGCCTTCACTCTAGACAGTCACACAAAGGGAGCTGAGGTGTTCATGCAGCCAGCTTGAAACCAGGAAACTTCAGCCCTTCAAAGGGAATTTGCTAGAAACGTCTATGTCAAAAAAGGCACCGGGGTAAAAATATGGTGCTCAAACCCACTCTTCAGCTCACTTTCTGGACATGAGGAGTGGCCTGCTGTGTAATTCAGAAGACTGGTTTGCTGTACCTGGAAGGACTGCCTTGCTGCCTATGTTGAACCCTTAGAGGCCTTCCCTGCTGCTTGAGCCCTGCCCCACGTCTTGAACCAAGGACTATCAGAGTGGGTACATGCAGTACCACATTACTAGGGTATTACAGGTAAAGTAAATGTGGCAATTGAGTGTAAGCAATTTTCACCATGCTTAAAGTGTGCAGAGTCCTAACAGCCAAAAAAATGGGTTCAGAAATTGGGAAGGTGAAGGCAAAACGTTTGGTGGCCCTCTGCTGAAAGAGCTAAGTCAGACAGGAAGCCAATGAAATCCATAAATTTCTGAAAATTAGACACCGCTGATAGTCCAGGTGGTGTGATTTGCATGGATATCATGGCATTTTGTTACCCAGAAGCCCATGCAAGCCTTAAACTCTAGCTAAAAACATGCATTTTCTTCATATTTTTGTGAGGGGATGAATCCGGGGTATCCACAATTTTTCTACCACACAGCCTTCCCACACTTGTCTAAAAAAATAGTAGCCCACTTTTGTGGTTAGGCCTAGCTCCCGTAAAAGGACTGGGCATCCAAAACACAACATGGGCAGATCAAAATGTTCTTCTCAAAACAAACCCTTTTTTTGCAAAGTAAGTAGTTGTAGATTTGGGACTCGGCTCAGCTGCCACCCAGAGAATTGATGTTTTCTTGCCCACAATGCCCTCAAACCTCAAGCAATGCCTAAATTCACATCTCACATTTCTGTGAGAGAAATTTCCAATTTTTTTCAGGATCCACACACTTCCTAGCATTACGGTTTCCACATTTCAACTGATAAAAATGGTACCCCAATTGTATGGGTGTGCCCAGTGCCCACAACAGGAAACCGACAAAACACACCATGGACTATTCACATTTTCCCACTCAAACCTGACCCTTTTTTGCAATTTGGGAACCTCTGTATTTGGGGCTTGGGCTCAGCAGCCACACAGGGAAGCCTCCCAAACCAAGATATTTTTGTAAATTAGATTCGAGGGATTTCATTGCGGTGTGCCTCACGTAGATCCCAAGATCTTTGTTTTACCTAGAAGACCTTGCAACCTGCATATTATGAATACAAATAACACACATTTTCTTGGCATTACTGTGGGGAAAAGTTACAGCAACTATGGGGATTCACAAACGTCATACTACCCCACTTTTGTGGATGGGCCTAGAACCCCTGACAGGAAGAGATCAAAAGAAGGACCATGCACAGTCTTTATGGTTTTCACATGATTTCTGCTTTGTTCCCCTGCTGTCCAGCATTGTGTTTAAGAAAACATTGTGGGATACACACCAGGCACACCACCCTGGACTCCCCAGGACAAAGTAACTGTATTGCCCCCTGGCCCAACCTGTCATAGGGTCATGCCCTCACCCCTTTGTTTAAAAAATAACCAAACAAAACCCTGGTGTCTAGTGTGTTTTCTATACCACCTGAGGTGCTGATTAGGGTCAAACCTCCAATCTACCCCCCGGCAGTCCAGAAAAACAGTTTTTGCCCCTTTTGGGGTGGGGGCATGGTCCAATGTCAGAGTGGGCCACCCCAACACATTTTCTATTTTCATTTAAATTTCCTAGTGGCTAGTGGGCTTTCTGTCCCCCTGAGAGTCGCAGCTGTGACCTTTACCTTGCTCCCTGCTACTCCTGGCACTTCCTATGCAACCCCTGGCCTCAGAGGAGGCAAAGGTTTATTATTAAATTGTGTTCATCATTATACTGAAGGCATATTAACCTCTTCGCTGCCAGGCCTTTCCCCCATGCCACGCCCTTTTTTTGACTATTTGGGGTAGTTCGCACTTAGGCCCCCATAAATTCAGGTATCCATGACAAATATGTGTCCTTTTCTTCCAAAATACTGTGGATTCTAAAGGTACCAGGGGTTTGTGGATTCCCCTGGAGGGGACTGAGAAATGAGGTAAAATGGATTAAAAGTGCTGCAGAAAAAGGCGTCTGGTTTCTTCCCTGCAAATTATAACAAGGAAGGGTTTGTGGTGATAAAATCACCGGGCCATATTATCAAGGAACGGCGATAACATTATCGCCACTTTAGTGGCAGGAAACTGCCGCTAAAGCGGCGATAATAGGCTTGATAATATGCCCTTGTGAATTCCCATAGAAGTCCAGGTTCTGGCAGTTTCCTGCCGCTAAAGCGGGGATAATGTTATCGCCGCTATCGCCGTTCCTTGATAATATGGCCCACCATCTTCTCAGCTTTCAGGAACAAGCAGACTTTTGTTAGAAAACCAAAAATGTCTACACAGTTGTGGCATTTTACTAGGACATAGACTATTTTTTCTATTTTTTGTGCTTTCAATCTCCTTTCAGTTAGTGGTAGAAATGGGTGTGAAACCAATAATGGATCCTGGAAACCTATACATTTCTGAAAAGTAGAAAAACATCTTAATTTAGCAAGGGGTCTTTAGTGTAGATCCTTCAAGGCTTTCCTATGGAAAGTAACAGTTGAAATAAAAGAATATTGAAATTTAGTTGGAAAAAACCAGCCATTTGTGCCCACATTTTTACCTGTAACTTCTTCTAACTATGGTAGATTTTTGAAAGCTATATATCGTTACATCTGTGGGACCCTTCTGGTTTCAGGGTTATAGGAGGCATGTAGGTTCACCAAGAACCCGTGGTACCCAGAGCCAATAACTGAGATGCATCTTGCAATGTTTTTTCATTGTGCACCGAGTATGCAGTAATTACATTTTTAAAATATAAAAAGTGACAAATCAATATAAAAAAACCTATGTATTTCTGAAATTGGAACAAGATATGGCATTTAGAAGCAATGGTTATTTGTGCATCTCTGAATTTGTGGGTGCCCATATTAGCATATGAATTGCAAGGTATTGTTCAAAATGATTTCTTTTTTACATGCTGTCTTACATTTGGAAGACAGAAATGCATAGAAAGACAAATAGTAATAACACTTGTTCTACTATTCTGTGTTAAGTCTGCAAATAACAATGGCACCTCACTTATGTGGGTAGGCCTAGTGTCTGCGACAGGACTCTGCCTAAAACGCAACATGGGCACATCACGTTTTTCCAATGAAAACTTACCCTTTTTTCGCAATGTGCCTCACTGTGGATTTTGGGCCCTAGCTCAGCCGGCACCTAGGGAAACCTAGAAAGCCTGTACATTTTTGAAAACTAGACACCCCAGGGAAATCCAGGATGGGGGCACTTGAGTGGCTCTCACCAGTTTCTGTTACCCAGATTCCCTTTCAAACCTCAAACTTTGTAAAACGAAAAACATATTTTCCTCACATTTCTGTGATGGAAAGTTCTGAATCTGCAGGGAGTGACAAACTTCTACCCACCCAGCATTCCCCCAAGTCTGCCAATAAAAATGATGCCTCACTTGTGTGGGTAGACTTAGTGCCTGCAACAGGAAGCAGCCCAAAACGCAAAGGGGGACACATCACATTTTTCCAGAAAAAAGGGAACCCTTTTTTTGCAATGTGCATAGCTGTGAATTTTGGGCCCTAGCTCAGCTGGCACCTAGAGAAACCTAGCAAACCTGTACTTTTTTGAAAATTAGACACCCAGGGGAATCCTGGATAGGGTGACTTGTGTGGCTCTCATCAGGTTCTGCTACCAAGAATCCCTTGCAAAGCTCAAACTTTGTAAAACAAAAAACACATTTTCCTCACATTTCTGTGATGGAAAGTTCCGGAATCTGCAGGGAGCGACAAACTTCTACCCACCCGGCACCCCCCAAGTCTCCCAATAAAAATGGAACCTCGTTTGTGTGGGTAGGCTTAGTGTCCACAATAGGAAACAGCCCAAAATGCAGCGTGGACACATCAAATTTTTCCAGTGAAAACTGACCCTTTTTTACAATGTGCCTAGCTATGGATTTTGTTTCCTAGCTCAGACAGCACCTAGGGAAACCTAGCAAACCTGTACATTTTAGAAAACTAGTCACCCAGGGACATTCAGGATGGGCGAACTTGTGTGGCTCTCATCAGGTTCTTTTACCAAGAATCCCTTGCAAACCTCAAACTTTGTCCAAAAAAGCAAATTTTATTCACATTTCTGTGATGGAAAGTCCTGGAATATGCGGGGAGCCACAAACTTCCACCCACACAGCATTCCCCTAAGTCTGCCGATAAAAACGGTACCTCACTTGTGTGGGTAGGCCTAGTGCCTGCAAAATGCAATGGCCCAAAACTTACTGTGGAGACCTCAAAATGATTTATCACGAAATAACCTGGTTTTGCAAGGGAGATATCCAAGTTTTTGGTCCTGGGTTCGATGGCCAGCTAGGGAAATCTACCAAACCCAGACATTTTTTAAAACTAAATACCCAGGGGAGTCTAGGGAAGTGCAGCTTGCCTGGATCCCCCAATGTTTTCTTACCCAGAATTCCCTGCAAACCTCAAATTTATGTTTCAAAATCTATTTTTCTCACCTTTCTGTGTGGTAATGTTGTCGGCACAAATTTCCTACCACCCAACATTTCTCCAGGTCTTCCGATAAAAGTGGTATCTCACTAGTGTGGGTGGGTTAAGTACCCGCAACTTGGAAGGGCCCAAAACGTATTGTGGAGACATCAAAATGATGTATCACAAAACGACCTGGTTTTGCAAGGGGGGGCCCCTGCATTTTTGGTCCCAGGCTTGGTGGCCATCTAGGGAAACCTACCAAACCCAGACATTTCTGAAAACTAGAAACCCGGGGAAGTCCAGGGAGGTGTGACACGTGTGGATTCCCCAATGTTTTTTTACCCAGAATCCCCTGAAAACCTCAAATTTAGCTTATAAAATCACATTTTCCTCACATTTCTGTGTGGTAAAGTTGTGGGATCACCAGGCTGACACAAATTCCCTATCACCCAGCATTTCCCCAGGCCTCCCGATAAAAATGGTACCTCACTTGTCTGAGTGGACCAAGTACCTGCAACAGGGAAGGGTCCAAAACGTATTGTGGAGACATCAAAATTATGTAGCACAAAACGACTTGGTTTTGCACGGGGGCACCTGCGTTGTTCATCCTGGGCTCGGTGGTGATGTAAGTAAACCTCTGAAAAAAGGGGAACCCCTGAGTAAATAAAGGTAGAGCAGAGGGGAAAATTCAACAATTACTAGACAAGTAACAATCTGCTGTATCTATATGCTTAAACTAAACGCAGTTAAGTCAATTTATAGAAAAGCCACTCTTGCTAGACCATGCGCTCAAATATTTACATGGATCAAACTGTTGAGTCAATATTTTATTTTTATTTTCAAATTAATCCTACCAAACCCAGACATTTCTGAAAACTAGACACCCTGGAGAGTCCAGGAAGGTGTGTCTTGCGTGGATCCCCCAATGTTTTCCTACTCAGAATCCACTGAAAACCTCAAATTTAGCTTATAAAATCACATTTTCCTCACATTTCTGTGTGGTAAAGTTGTGGGAACACCAGACCAACACACATTTCCTACCACCCAGCATTCTCCCAGGTCTCCCAATAAAAATGGTACCTCATTTATGTGGATAGGCCAAGTATCCGCGGCTGGCAAGGGCCCAAAACGTATTGTGGAGACATCAACATTATGTATCCCTAGAAGTGTTCTTACCCAGAATCCCCTGCAAACCTCAAATTTAACTAAAACGTCACATTTTCCTCACATTTCTGTGTGGGAAATGTGAGATCACAGTGCCGGCACAGATTTCCCACTGCCCAGTGTTCCCCCCAGTCTCTCGATCACAATTATACCTCACTCGCGTGGGTGCCCAAAGGAATGTCAGCCTTAAAACGTATGGAAAAAAACTGCCCTTCTGGCCTCACTTTGGTTCCCTCTCGATTTTTCATTTTCTAAGTTTTTAGGTTCTCTGCTTTGGGCACCCACACAAGAAAGGTGTAATTTTTTTCAGGAGACCGAGGGAAATGCTGGGTGGTTGGAAATTTGTGCCTGCGCAGGGACAAAGTTTCCACAACGAAATGTGAGTAAAGTGTGAATTGTTAGCTAAATTTGAGAATTGCAGGAGATTCTGGGTAATAATATGCTGGAGGATCCATGCAAGCCACACTTCCAGCCAAGCGCCATCCATGCATACCACTAGCCAAGAGTCATCAACGCATACCACCAGCCAAGCGCCATTCCCAAACTCCTCCAGCCAGGCACCATCCAAGTACATCGCTAGCCAAGCAACAGTCCACGCACACCGCCGGACATGTGTCATCCATGCAGACCACTATCCAAGCACCAGTCCACCCAAACTGCCAGCCAAGCACTAGTCCACACACACTGCCAGCTAAGCACAAGTACACACACACCACCAGCAAAATGCAGGTTCACTCACAGCCAGCCAAACGCCAGTAAGCACAGACCGTCAGCTAAACTCCAGTTCTCACACACGCACAGAAACGTTTGCCAGTGCCCAGTGGTTTTCTGCCCCCCTTGGGAGCAGGTGTGCCTAAAAATATAGCTGTTCTGTCCCAAGGGGGGCAGAACAAGCCAAAATGTGTTCACATAAAAGGGGAGTGTAGGAAGGTGGATATCTGACTATGGTTACCCCAAAATTTTTGCCTAGTGTCTAGCTGTTTTTTCGACTTAATTGGCCTGAGATCCTGCTATTCAGGATCTCAGCCTGGCTGTTCTCTCTTTAAAATGGACTCCATGCACCCTAGGTGCATAACCAATTGGAAGTGGATCACCCTGTCAGCCCCTGTACCAGTGTACACTAGGTACCCAGGGCATTGGTGTACCCAAGGCCTGCCAGGGGCTGAAGCATGTATTATGCCACCCCAGGCTTGGCCTAACAATTTGACACAACTGGCTGATCACTCAGCTGGGGTAAGTTGGTGTAACCACCTCTTACTTAGGTGTAGTATACCTATACCTAACCTTAAATGGGACACATGTTAACCTATAAGTCACTCCTATGGCAGGCCTTAACAATCCTGAAGGCAGAGTGCTTGGTTCCATGTGAGATGGTGCTCTGGCATGAGCTGAGCCTGTCTGCAGTGGTCGGAACAACTTCCTTCTACTGTTTCCAGATATCGTCATACCATATACTCTTAAGTGCATTATGAACCTCGCGGTTAAATGCTATCTTTGGTTTGGCTTTATCAAAACATGTCGAGTAAGGTGTCATACGAATTGGAATACTAACCCCTCGCCAATTCTGGCGACGGGGTTAGCATTCCACCCTTCTAGAGGGACACGACATGTACAGTACCTGAAACCCGGGTAAAATCAGACATAGCCTCAGCTCCACAAAATGGATGCTGCCACCACAGACACAAGTCTGCCCTCCTGCTGCTGGGAGTCCTTCCAGCTTGGGAGGTGTGGACAAAGGGTTTCCTGCCAGGGGAGGTGCATGCACCACCCCAAACAGGATTTTGTGTATTGGTCAGGTAGGGCTTGAAAGAAACCAGACATGCCTGTGGCTCACAAGGAGCCTCGGTGCATATGCCAGTTCAAACCGGTCCTGGGGCACACCGTCCCGGGCCTGGGGCGAGCTGGACAAAGGATTGGGGGTGTAACCACCCCCCTTCCTGGTCCCACCCATAGGGAGGGACCTAGCAGGTAGTCCGGCCCCTAGAATCCGCTTAAAGGTAGGAGCTGTGTCCTAAGACTTCAGACATCCTGGAATCAACTTGAAACTAAGAAGAAGACGGGAACTTCGACATTCTGCTGCACAGAAGACTGAAGGAAATCTCCCCTGTGGTCAGGGAGTGACCACCTTGCTAACGCAAGCACCATCCAGCGAATCAACGTCTGCTTTGCCGCCGCCTCCCGCCGGAGTCCGAGCCCAGAGACTGACAAGACCTGGACCTCCAGACCTCTCACTGCCCGATCCACAGTCCCTGAAAAGAGGAGACCCGTGGAGGCACCGAGACACGTGGAGCCAGCCATCTTGAAACGACCATGACAAGCTGACAAGTGCAACAACCGAGGCTCCCTCCAAGTTGTGCTTTGGGATCTGAGAAGCCCAACCCTCGAGCAGCATCTGCACCAAAGGTGAGCCCTCCAGCATCTCCACGATCTGCGTGGGGCCCTTCTGCATTTTGCCACTCGACGCGCCTAACCGGTTGCTGGCCCGCTGGCTAGTAGCCATCTTGGCGATGAACTTCACAAAATACACCACTGGTCTGGTTGCTCCAGACTGGCCCTTGCTCCCCTCCAAAGGAGCAGTCCTTCTGACCTTGCTGGTCAGAACCATCAGCTTATTTCATCTCCTACAACAATTGCTTTTGCCAAGGCTTGTTTGCTTCGATCAAGTCGCCAACACCGCCGACAGCGAGAGCCTGCGTGGGACAGCTCGTGAACCGACTCCTGGACATCGTCGACCTCCAGGGACCACGTGGCTGCAGAGACAAGCTACACCTTTCTTCCTGTTTGCACCCGACATTGCCTGGTACCCACCTGGTGCCACGCTGGTCACTGGCTAGTGACTGTGAACACTGTCCCCTCTGCTTACAGGTCTTCAACATCTCCGATCCACTCTTGGATCCACTGCATCTTTCCCGGACCGACCGCCTGCAGCATCTTTGTCTGCAAGCTCCACGGAACAGATAGAAGAAACCCGACGCACTTCGAGGCCTATGCATCCGCTTCCTGTGGGTGAGGTAAAGCTGGCACTCCGGTGCCCAAGTGTAGTATTACATCTCTAGTGCCTGTGTTCCAAATCTTGAGTTCCTAGTCCATCCGGAAGATCCTCTTTGCAGTAACTTTGTACTTTTTACGCACCCATTGAAACCTATGGGAGCACGCGTGTGACTATTTGCTCTGCACACGCCACCCGTGGACCTCCTGGTCACTAACTGAAGTTAGCTCCTTGTAGGCCCAGCGATTCTAGAGGCCCTAGGCCTTTTCCCCTTTTCTGTTCGTGGTACTTATACCACTATTTTAGCATATGGTTCGAGCGGCCACCAGGGCCTATCCATATAAAGTGCAACTTCTGTGTATTCTACTGTAATCTTGTTTGACGATTTGTGCTCCTGTGCTCATAAAGAGACTAGGGGTTACTTTGAGAAATAAATACATATATATTTTGAATATATATCTGTGTGGTGTCCTTTCATTGGTATAAAAGGGGGTTGCATTTGGTAAAACAGCTGGCTTAACACGCTTCACGAGTTTAGCCTCAAAGACTGCTTAGCCTACGCTACCACTAGGGCAGCTAGTCCGAAAAGGTTGACTTACAACCACACCATAAGGGTTGCTTGGCATGGTACAAGGTGATCACTTTAACTAGTGAGCATCATATACCAGGCCAACTTCTCACATTGGTGAGCAGCGGTTGGATTTGAGCTTGCTGTGTTTTACCATTGTAATCTCTTGGTTACCAATTGAAAGATTACATAGGTACCTGTAGGTACATATAAAACAAGATTAGATATACATAAGTTCTACTGAACTTAGTTGTTGTAGAGCAAAGGGAGTAGCACACCCTGACTACAACTACTAGATAGGTTTAGTAGGCAAACCCAAGTGTAGGTAGATTGCAACACATCCACCCACACTTAAGAGCAATGGCTGGGGCAGAGGGGTCCACTGTACCCATCTCTGTTGAGAGTGACCCCCAGAGGGCACCATCCATCTTTGCTACCCTTAACCAGAATGAGCTCAGGCATTTGGCAACTCTTAGAGGCCTTAAACAGCCCAAGAACCCTACCTCTGCTGAGCTCAGAGAACTCTTGCAAAATGATGAAAATCAGAGAGAGCTCAAGAAAGCTTCCCAGTTAGCCCCCTTAGGGTCAGGAACAGGAGGCCCCCCTTCTGAAGATGCTACAGAGGTACCCAGTTCCAATAGTCACCCCTTAGATGGCAATAATACCACAGAGGATGAGAGTGATAAAGGTGCTGATACAGAAAGTAGTGATGATGAAGGGAGAACTAGCCCAGTGCCAAGTGTTATTCTTGGCCCAGCTAAACTAAGGCTATTGGGGACTGACAATGGGATCATCCCATTGGATCTCCCCAGTGGACTTAACCAGGGGCTTGGAAGGCAAAGGAATCGCTCAGGTGACTCTAATGCTTCTCATGCCTCTAGAGGCTCTCAAGGTCACTCCAGGAAAAGGATGACCACCCCTCAGAGGAGGGAACATGAGGCCAGAATGCAGGAAGCCCAGCTGAGGATCAGGAAACAGGAGCTAGAAGTAGCCCTGATGGAAGAGAAACTGAACAAGGCTAGGCAACCTAGAGAGAGTGGGTCTATACCCACTGGTGGCAGCATTGTCCCTAAGGACAAAGATAGGGTCTTTGATAATAGGAACCTGTCTAAGGTTGTGCCCCCCTACAAAAGTGGGGATGACATCCACAAATGGATGACTGCTCTTGAGAGAGCCTGCAAAGTACAGCAGGTTCCTGAAGACCAGTGGGCAGCAATCCTCTGGCTCTCCTTTGAAGGAAGAGGCAGAGACAGACTCCTCACTGTTAGGGAGGAGGATGTCAGAAATTACAGAGCCCTGAAGAGTGTCCTAGTTGATGGGTTAGGCTTAACCACTGAACAGTACAGGTTAATGTTCAGAGACACCCAGAAGACACAGACTCAGGACTGGTCTGAATATGTTGAATGTGCCACTAAGGCTTTGGAGGGTTGGTTGCTGGGAAGTAAGGTATCTGATTATACAGGATTGTACAATTTGATGATGAGAGAACAGATTTTAAGTAACTGTCAAAACCAGCTCCTCCATCAACACCTGGTAGACTCAGATTTGACCTCTCCCCAAGAATTGGGAAAGAGGGCAGATAAATGGGTCAGGACCAGGATCAGGCCTAAGAATCAGGGTGGTGACCAAAAGAAAGATACCACCAAACCTCAAAAGAAGGGTGGGGATAAAGCAAAAGAGAAATCTTCCTCAGGGCCCCAAAACTCCACACAGGGTGGTGGGTCCCAAGCTCCCTCCTCTACCACAGGTAAAAAGCCTTACTGCCATGAGTGTAAAACTCCTGGGCATTGGAAAACTGACAGCAGTTGCCCAAGGGCTACAAACAAAACTGTTCCTCCAATTACTCCTGTCACACCACCTATTACTGTCAGCAGTAATCCCCCAGGTGGTGGGAGTGCCCCCCAAAAAAATGTGGGTGGGTTTACTTGGGGAACACAGGGGGACCCTGGCTTAGCCAATTCCCCTACAGCAACTACTCTTGTCTGTGATGGTGGCATGGGGTTTGCCAACTTCACTGCCTGTCCCAACACTTTGGGTAGGTACAGACAGGAGCCCTACATCAATGGTACCAAAGCTGAGGCCTACAGAGACACTGGAGCTAGCATCACAATGGTGGCCCATTGGCTAGTTCCCTCTGAGCAGCTTTTGCCTGGTTTCTCCTACCAGGTGACTAACATTGATGGCAAACAGAACAGTCATCCCATGGCAGAGGTATGTCTCAGCTGGGGAGGTGTCACTGGCCCTAAAAGGGTGGCAGTGTCCCCAACCTTGCCTGTAGACTGCTTACTGGGGAATGACTTAGAACTCTCAGCTTGGGCTGGAGTTGAACAAGACACCCATTCTAAAATGGTAGGCCTTTCACAAAAGGGTATTGGGGTTGTGCCATTCACAACCCCTGTCCAAATAGATTTCCTCCCTGGAAAGGTTGGAAGGGCAGTGGTAGCCACAGCCCAGGCACAGACAGACTTCCCTGTAGAGACTGGCAGAGCTGTGACAGTCACAGCTCAAACACAAACTGAGTGCCCCCCTGAAAAGGTTGGCAAGGCTGTAATGGTCTCAGCCTATACTCAGACTGACATAGGTGTAGTGAAGCCTGAAACTATGGATCACTCCACACAAACAGAGAGTAGTGGGGAGGAAGAAAAGTCTCCCTCTCCCCAGACATTAGGAAAAAGTCAGCCTCCTCAGGGAGCTGACCTCACCCCTTGTGAAGGAACTGCCCCAGAGGTAGCCAGGCCTGGCCTGGCAGAGCCTCTGATGTCAGTGGCCCCTTCCAAGGGGGGACCCAGTCTGGTGCAGGTAGCCTGCCTCTCTCTACCCTGCCTCAGTCAGCCCAGGGCTGCAGAGGTCAGGGAGGCCAGTGGACCCCAAGAAGGCCCCTGTCCACAAGAACCCCCCCATCAAAAGAATGAGGATTGCCTGGCTAGTAGCCCTAGTCAGGTGATGGGTAAAAACATTCCTGAGGGATCTCCTTTACAGGTAGTTAGGGACCTCCCCCAGAGGGATTCTGTTGGGTACAGGCAAACATGGGACCTTAGGGCCCCAGACCTGACCTGTCCCTCCAGTAAGCCCACAAAAGGGACCCAGCCTCCAGCTTTAGGTAGCCAGAGGCTGACCCTGAGAGCACAGTGCAACTCAGTTAAGGAAAGAAAGGCATCCATGGTGGAGGATGATTGGAGGAAGCTGAGGCCTCACTTTGAGGACACTCACTTCAGTACTCCATCTCAACACCAGCCTTTTACTTTGCCAAGACACACCAAAGGTAGAGATTCCCTATGGTGGAGACCCTCTGATACCCTTAGGGTGAGGGATTGCTTAGTGGACCATGAGACAGGGGGTAACCATGCCAGTGCTGGTTCCTCCTTATATGGCCACTTGGGCAATATAGGCTTACCTGGTCAAAGTCAGCCTTATCTCCCTTCGTTTGGGAGGGGGTTGTGTAGGAAGGTGGATATCTGACTATGGTTACCCCCAAATTTTTGCCTAGTGTCTAGCTGGTTTTTCGACTTAATTGGCCTGAGATCCTGCTATTCAGGATCTCAGCCTGGCTGTTCTCTCTTTAAAATGGACTCCATGCACCCTAGGTGCATAACCAATTGGAAGTGGATCACCCTGTCAGCCCCTGTACCAGTGTACACTAGGTACCCAGGGCATTGGTGTACCCAAGGCTTGCCAGGGGCTGAAGCATGTATTATGCCACCCCAGGCTTGGCCTAACAATTTGACACAACTGGCTGATCACTCAGCTGGGTAAGTTGGTGTAACCACCTCTTACTTAGGTGTAGTATACCTATACCTAACCTTAAATGGGACACATGTTAACCTATAAGTCACTCCTATGGCAGGCCTTAACAATCCTGAAGGCAGAGTGCTTGGTTCCATGTGAGATGGTGCTCTGGCATGAGCTGAGCCTGTCTGCAGTGGTCGGAACAACTTCCTTCTACTGTTTCCAGATATCGTCATACCATATACTCTTAAGTGCATTATGAACCTCGCGGTTAAATGCTATCTTTGGTTTGGCTTTATCAAAACATGTCGAGTAAGGTGTCATACGAATTGGAATACTAACCCCTCGCCAATTCTGGCGACGGGGTTAGCATTCCACCCTTCTAGAGGGACACGACATGTACAGTACCTGAAACCCGGGTAAAATCAGACATAGCCTCAGCTCCACAAAATGGATGCTGCCACCACAGACACAAGTCTGCCCTCCTGCTGCTGGGAGTCCTTCCAGCTTGGGAGGTGTGGACAAAGGGTTTCCTGCCAGGGGAGGTGCATGCACCACCCCAAAGAGGATTTTGTGTATTGGTCAGGTAGGGCTTGAAAGAAACCAGACATGCCTGTGGCTCACAAGGAGCCTCGGTGCATATGCCAGTTCAAACCGGTCCTGGGGCACACCAGTCCCGGGCCTGGGGCGAGCTGGACAAAGGATTGGGGGTGTAACCACCCCCCTTCCTGGTCCCACCCATAGGGAGGGACCTAGCAGGTAGTCCGGCCCCTAGAATCCGCTTAAAGGTAGGAGCTGTGTCCTAAGACTTCAGACATCCTGGAATCAACTTGAAACTAAGAAGAAGATGGGAACTTCGACATTCTGCTGCACAGAAGACTGAAGGAAATCTCTCCTGTGGTCAGGGAGTGACCACCTTGCTAACGCAAGCACCATCCAGCGAATCAACGTCTGCTTTGCTGCCGCCTCCCGCCGGAGTCCGAGCCCAGAGACTGACAAGACCTGGACCTCCAGACCTCTCACCGCCCGATCCACAGTCCCTGAAAAGAGGAGACCCGTGGAGGCACCGAGACACATGGAGCCAGCCATCTTGAAACGACCACGACAAGCTGACAAGTGCAACAACCGAGGCTCCCTCCAAGTTGTGCTTTGGGATCTAAGAAGCCCAACCCTCGAGCAGCATCTGCACCAAAGGTGAGCCCTCCAGCATCTCCACGATCTGCGTGGGGCCCTTCTGCATTTTGCCACTCGACGCGCCTAACCGGTTGCTGGCCCGCTGGCTAGTAGCCATCTTGGCGACGAACTTCACAAAATACACCGCTGGTCTGGTTGCTCCAGACTGGCCCTTGCTCCCCTCCAAAGGAACAGTCCTTCTGACCTTGCTGGTCAGAACCATCAGCTTATTTCATCTCCTACAACAATTGCTTTTGCCAAGGCTTGTTTGCTTCGATCAAGTCGCCGACACCGCCGACAGCGAGAGCCTGCGTGGGACAGCTCGTGAACCGACTCCTGGACGTCGTCGACCTCCAGGGACCACGTGGCTGCAGAGACAAGCTACACCTTTCTTCCTGTTTGCACCCGACATTGCCTGGTACCCACCTGGTGCCACGCTGGTCACTGGCTAGTGACTGTGAACACTGTCCCCTCTGCTTACAGGTCTTCAACATCTCCGATCCACTCTTGGATCCACTGCATCTCTCCCGGACCGACCGCCTGCAGCATCTTTGTCTGCAAGCTCCACGGAACAGATAGAAGAAACCCGACGCACTTCGAGGCCTATGCACCCGCTTCCTGTGGGTGAGGTAAAGCTGGCACTCCGGTGCCCAAGTGTAGTATTACATCTCTAGTGCCTGTGTTCCAAATCTTGAGTTCCTAGTCCATCCGGAAGATCCTCTTTGCAGTAACTTTGTACTTTTTACGCACCCATTGAAACCTATGGGAGCACGCGTGTGACTATTTGCTCTGCACACGCCACCCGTGGACCTCCTGGTCACTAACTGAAGTTAGCTCCTTGTAGGCCCAGCGATTCTAGAGGCCCTAGGCCTTTTCGCCTTTTCTGTTCGTGGTACTTATACCACTATTTTAGTATATGGTTCGAGCGGCCACCAGGGCCTATCCATATAAAATGCAACTTCTGTGTATTCTACTGTAATCTTGTTTGACGATTTGTGCTCCTGTGCTCATAAAGAGACTAGGGGTTACTTTGAGAAATAAATACATATATATTTTGAATATATATCTGTGTGGTGTCCTTTCATTGGTATAAACGGGGGTTGCATTTGGTAAAACAGCTGGCTTAACACGCTTCACGAGTTTAGCCTCAAAGACTGCTTAGCCTACGCTACCACTAGGGCAGCTAGTCCGAAAAGGTTGACTTACAACCACACCATAAGGGTTGCTTGGCATGGTACAAGGTGATCACTTTAACTAGTGAGCATCATATACCAGGCCAACTTCTCACAGGGAGCAACTCTTTTCACAAGGGGCCGCTCCCTGACACCCCCATAAACATATCTCTGGTGCTTAGTGGGCTCCAATCTTTGGGAGGGGTGGGAGCATTAAAATGCCCATTTAGGGCAGCCCCCACCCCTACATTTTCACAAAAAAAGAATCCCTAGGGTCTAGTGGGCTTTCTGCGGGGACAGGATAACTGGGCCGATTTTTGAGGGGTGGGGCATTATAATGCCCATTTAGGGCAACCTTCACCTCTAAGTTAAAAAAAAGAATCCCTTGGGTCTCGTGTGCTTTCTGCCCCCCGGGGATCAGATCGGGGGTGATAACCCCCATCTGGGGAGGAAAGACTGTCCCTTTTGTGTTGGGGTAGGAGCATTGGTATGCCAATTGTAGGCAGCCCACCCCTCTTTTATTGAAAAAAACACCCTTGGTGCCTAGCACACTTTATGCCCGGGGCAGTTTGAGGGCTATTGCCCACATCTGCACCTCAGGAGGGAGTAGAAAGACTGTTGCTAATTTTTGGTGGGGTGGGGGCATTAAAGTGCCCATTTAGGGCAGCTCCCACCAAAAAGCATAACAAAATAATCCCCGGTGTCTAGTGTGCTTTCTGCCTGTAAGGGGGCGGGGCAGATTTGGGCTACTGCCCCCATCTGCTCGCCAGGGTGGCAGAAAGACTCACTATGCTCAAATTACTATGGGGGGAGCAAACGCCCTTGCCCGAGGGTCTGCTCCCCCCTCTCTGGTGCCTAGTGAGTGGATCCCTGCTTGGGGATCGCCCTCCTGGGGCAATCCCCAAGCAGGGATTCACTAGGGAGTGGTACCCTTGGAAAGGGGAGATTCTCCCCTTTCCAATGGTACCTCTCCTGTGCGATTTGGTGCTTGGGGGCTGAGATAGCCCCACGAGCACTGAAGCACTGAAACTGAAACGAGCCGATTGGCTCATTTCAGTTTCAGTTTCATATGTAATGACGTCAGCGCAGCATGCCCGCGATCGTCATTACATATGAAAAGAAATGCCTCAATAGGTTGGAAAGCTCTTCCCCACCTCCTGTGGCCACAAAAAAAAGTAAGGAAATCACACTGCTGAAAACAGCAGAGGGATTGTGCGGTGGTGTGCTTAGGACATAACGGTTACGTCCATGGCACACCAGCTCTGCAGTCATGGACGTAATCGTTACGTCCATGGCATGGAACGGGTTAAGTAAGTTACATGTGCTATAGTACATTCCCCTACATTGCATATGACTTACAAAACAACACACAGATACAGCAATTATGAGAAATTAAAGGAAAATGGAAACATTATGCATATATTCTCTCGGTAGAAGACAAAATTAGGAGGTGAGAACCAAACATATGCCAAGATCAGTCTGATGAGATGTTGTTCATTCTGCTATGTGCCACACTCTGGTGCAGCACAAAATCAATAGATACATAAATATAATACGATCCAGGAACAAGTAAACAAAAGGTGTATAGATATTATGACAAAGTTCTTGGATCAGGTAACTGAGTTAAAATATTGCACCTCATAATTACTGATACCGCAAGGTGTGGTATTAATTCTCAATAATGAATTTCAGTTCTCCGTATGAGGAATAACGACTTAAAGGTTGTAAGTTAAAATATCACAGACAGAAATATAAAATCTACAGGAGATTGTGGCCACAATATGATACATTACTGAATTGGAGCCCTATGTAGAGCACCGAGGCGCTTAACAACATGGGCAGCAAGCTACCCCATAAAGGGCGTGTGTTTGGAAGCGTGTTGTCTTTGTTTTGTGATCCTCTATGGGAAGTGTTTCCATGCTGTGCATGATGATCACCAAAGTATGCTTATCATGTTATGAGATGCAGCCCGTAGCAGTGAGGTGGTTGATGAGGCGTGAGAAACAGGCACACAGGTTATGGTTTTTCAGTATGCTTGCAGCTTTTAACAGATCTGTAGGTCCCTTTCTGATTTTTCTTATGATTATAGTCTGCTTAACTAGTTACTGAACTTGGGTTTCTGGTCAGAAATGGATGTATAGTAATGGTCTTGAGCTGGCATGGTAGGAGGAGAGAGAAGTGGAGAGGTCTGCTGTGAAGGGCAGTGTTACTATCATCCCATTTCCGAGTGGCATTGTGAGACGTACAAGTGGTCATAGTGTATATATATTTGAGACATTGAGTGATGGATTAGAATATTATTTTCTGATTGACCAGTATGGTGTGACAGATCTCTTCAGTTGTTCCGTGCCTGCTCATTTGGTGATCGCTGGTTTATTGACTGCACAGTGCCAGTGATGTACAACCCTCGTAACAGATATGTTTTATGTGAGTATAAGAGGTGTAATTCACAGCTGGCTGTCAACCACTGTGTGTCATGGCATTAATATCAGTGTGGGCTAGCAATGTTATACATGAAATTTCATAACAATGTAATGCAGCCCTTGTGAAATTACCTGCCTATTAAAAGTAGTTTGCTGGTTTGTTGTTTCCAATCTATGGAATTGTGAGCTGAAGATTGAACTTGAAGGTGCAACTGTTTTTCCGGGTCCCATTGCTAGGATGTGTTGTGGTGTAGTTATCTTTGAAATAGCCATATTTTCAACTGTTTTCTGAAGTGCGTATACTCATGGATGCTTCAAATGCTGGCTGGTTGCAAGTTTCATACCTAGGCAGCTGCTATTGGATTGGTGGTTGGATGATAAGTGGTGCAAGCCTAGAGGGCAGTGTCACGTTTTGTTTGCATTCCTTGAATTTAACCTGTAAGCATAGCAGTCCTTTTCCTTGGGAGGGACAGTGGATAATGCAGAGCACCATGAACATTGCCCACCTAGCTGTAGGTAGCCAGTGCACTGATTGCAAGACTGGAGTCATGCGTTCACTTGCGTGGAGGTGGAGAAGAAGTCTTGCAGAGATATTTTGGATGAGCTGCATTTTGCATATGATAAATGAGGGTGCGCCAGGGGCACCAAGGTATAGGCTGTTAGCATCATCAAGCTTGGAGGTTACAAGAGTGAGGATGACTTGCAGTTTCTGTTGTTATATTTAGGTATAGGATGATGAGACCTAGGGCCAGATGTTTGACGGGTTTTAGAATGGCTAACGGATCTTAGACCCTTTTGCGCATGCTAAAAACCATGGGCCCATGTACAAACAGTATTTTGCAATCGCAAATAAATTGTGACTCGCAAAATACTGTTTTGCCACTCGGTATTTGGAAGGGGACCCCTTCCCCTTTGCAAATGCATGCAAAATTATTTTGTCCTTAAAAAATGAAACGGAAACGTTTCATTTTTTTTTTTTAATGCATCCCATTTTTCTTTAAGGAAAACAGGCTGCATTTAAAAAAAAGAAACCTGCTTATTTAAAAGCAGTCCCAGACATGGTGGTCTGCTGAGCCCAGCAGGCCACCATCCCTGGGAGGGCCAGCCATTCCAAATGGGGTCACAAAATACAAGTGTCTCATTAATATTTATGAGCATTGCATTTTGCGACCCCATTGGGAATCACAAACAGTGTCCAAGACACTGTTGTACATGCCAAATAGCGAGCTGCAAATTGCGAGTCTCAAAAGCGACTCAATTTGCGAGTCACTATTTGGCAGGTCGTACATCTGGCCCATAGTATTTTCATTGTGTAGAAGGCACTCTCTGTGACTTTGTTAACAAGCAGAATCAAAGCTAGGTCTGAACCCATGGTTACCCCTAGGTTTCTGACTTTGATATTTTTGGATGAGCCTCAAGTTGCTTAGGCGATGTGGTGGTAGGCTGGTACATATGCCATTGTCCACAGGTCAGAATCTATGTCTTTGCTGTATTGAGCTTTAGATGGTTATTCATCACGCTTGTGTTTATGGCAAAAAGGCAATCAGAAAGTTTAGAATTGTACATTTTTTATGTGCCATCCATTTTTCAAATGATTTGGTAGTCATCTGCATAGTTGAACAGCTGAGGTTGAATGCTTTAATCAAGTTTGGTAAGAACATTACAGTGTTGTGTGAGAGGAGCTGCTGTGAAAGCTGGTAGGTTAACTACACTTTGTCTGTGAGAAAAGAACTAATCCGTTGTAGAGCCTTTTGGCAGTGTCCAAGATAGACCACCATTTTATTGTACAGGTAAGTAAATATAGATAAATATACATTTACTACTCCTAACTCCACATCTAAGCACCTGGAAGAGAGATATCATCAAGGTACATATATGCAGAGTTCAGAATGATAAATCTGTACTTTTCTACATGTTCTGCCTTTGTGATATCAATGTAATCAATTGCTTGGACACAATATCTTGGCACATATTATTTAAATGTCAATATGTCGGTAGAAGACCCTACATGAAACTGTGGAGTTATATGTTACTTGTGTCACATCTTGCTGTAACTCTTCGTTTGATAGGTGAAATCTACTGGATGAAAAGATTGAATTTGATCAGTCCCAAGGGATTCAATGACTGCATGGACTTGAGCTGTTTTTTTATAGTACTAGCATATATACAGTTGCTTTTCTCTATTTTTATCCTGCAATTCTGCACTATTTTTTATCCTGTATAGTTTTCACATTGCCCAGTGTAAAGTCAATTAATTGTTATACACGTTTTTCTTTATGGCAATACTTTGGTCAAGTTGTCCATATGCAGCAGCTTATAACTGCACAGTTTCATCCTGTTGTAAATTTCCATTCTCCTTCCACTTTCATCCTCTTTTTCACTTTGATTATAATGCCAACACATTGCAATAAACGAGTCTTTCAAGTCGTTTATCCTTCACCCTGCAGCCACAAGCCCATTTCTATGTTTACTCTTGGGACATCGAGTCACTTCCAGGATTAACCGGTCCTTTATTTTCACTAGTCAGAAAATCACTTTGAACACTGTCGAGTACACTCGAATTGAAATGCGCTTATGAGGCAGCATGGATAAGAGCTCATGCTGAATGTCAGGTACGCGTTATGAGCAAATCTCTTGTCTTAATTAAATAAGCTAACTAATCGGCACTGGTTGTCAAGTTAAGATTTAGAACACTGTTTCTCTTGAATATTTCTTTTTTGAATTTCACAAAGTTCTCACCTTCACCAAGACTGTAAAGACATTGGCACTGTCTGTTTACGGAAAGGTCAGGGCACTACTATTTTATACAACGGATTTAACGCTTTGTGTTTTCTTTGCTACTGTCTTCGTGGCATCACGTTATTTACAAATTGGAGCATGTTGAGTCTTCACTGCTGTTTTACTTGTCTTTACTGGTTTTGCTGCACCTCGTGTGCACATCGCTCAGAGCACTTGTAGCACCGTTCACAGAGTCACTTAGAAGAGAGTTACTAGGTTTACCTTATCATAGTTTTGCTTTTTTATCACCTTTTTCACTACTTTCACATCTTGGACAGTGTTACCACTTTTTGCGCGTAGCTGCAAACAACTTAACCAGTAGGTGGTACTCAGGACTTTGTAATTAATTAGTGACATTGTTCTTTTAGCAACCATCCCCTGATGGAGTGCTTTGCCCAAAATGCATTGGGTTTCCCAATATTTGAATAAGTTAAAACAAACCTAATAATGTAGTGAGAATCGGAACATTACATTTCTGGAAACAAAGGAAAAGAATAAAGAAAAATTGCAACCTAATTACCTTTGGGTGAATTGATTTATCTACACAAAAAAACTACAGGAGTGCCTAGTGGGGACATTTTGGCCTTTTTGGAAAACGCTTTTCATGCACATATAATAGTACACCTCTTGATCAGGACGTGATGTCCACAGGCATCCAAACAATCGATTACAGCTAACTGATTGTAAATCTTGGAGTAAACTGGAGTGCAACTGGAATCTCATCCTTTTTTCTAAAGGTTTATTTTGCCAGGTCAAAATGTCAGTTTAAACTAAACACAGGCTGCAATTGCGGACATGAGACATATTGTAAAAGGCTCCTTGAGTGGGTGGCACAGTAAGTGCTACAGGCCCACCTATAGAGTTTAATTTACAGTCCCTGGATACATGTAGTGCAACTGTACTCGGAAATTAAAAAGTAAAGTAAATATGCCAATTGGGTGGAATCCATTTTACCATTTTTACAGTAGCGAGCACAAGCACTCATGTAACGTAACTGGTGCTATGTAAAGCCCTCTGATACCCGATTCAGGTCAAGTTCGCGCTATATAAAACTGTGCAAAAAAAAATAAAAGGATGTCAGGTGTAACAGACAAACACACACATGCACATACTCAAACACACCCAGACGCACTATCTCTCTTTCTCTCTCTCTGAGAAGAGGAAGCATGAAAGTCGCCAAACACCATTTTGATATATGTTTGCCTACTCAACCCACCCACCTTAAGTGTGTCAACTATAAATTATGAGGCTTTCTCTTAGTACGTGAGGTAGAGTAGCAGGTGTGAGTAATTGGAGAGCAACATGAACACATACATCACCAAAGACTTCGGCTTGCTTGCACACCACACCTTTGCTGCCCTGAACACAATGGTGGAGCTTTCCTTATAAACCAATCAATCAATCAACCAGGGAATTGTAAGCACGCTACTCTCCCGTAGGGGTCTCAAGGCGCTAGGCAGGGCAGCAGATCAGTTTAGCCAGGTCTGAAGGGGTTCAGGGAGGGGGCGCGTCTGATGTCGTTCAGGAGCTCATTCCAGGTCTTGGCCGCGTTATCATTACCCTATTCTCTATTTAATCCTCTGGCAATTAACTGTCTTCCCTTATATTCCAAGGAATGGGAATATGGGAATATCCCGAAGACACTGTTTCTCTTTTTTATTAGTTTTATAATTGAGCTCTGCTTGTCTTCAAGAGATGTGAAACACATCTTTGCCAAAAAAGCTTAAGGTACCCTATATTATTTTTGGGCAATATACTCTTTCACAAAACGTTAAATTATTATCAGTGTTCACATAGTGTAAATAATGTATCCTGCAGGGATCAACCCACAGTCAAGATACTGACATAACATTTTTCAAATATTACCCGGTGAGGTTATGTTTGGGAAAAGAAATGCACTCACTTCTCTTGAACCTATTTGTTGCACGCATTTGATGAGTCTTTCCACACTTTCCACACAAAGTAAAAAGCTTTTCCCTTCACCATCATATGAGATATTGCAATTCACTGCATCCATAACTTCTACTTGATAGCTTCTGTATTTACTCTTCTCTTTTTTCCACTATAATTTGTCATCATCCTACAGAGCCGTGCAGTCCATTACTTTCAATCCCGAGAAAGCCTTTGGTATTCACTCACGCCTCATTCCATCCCTCACTGCGGCTTCTAACCTGAACACGCACACATCATGCTGTGTGAGTGACTTATCTTTTCAAAGCCATTCAGTCGGTTTCAATTGAAGGCAGGTGTCCTACTTTAAATGCCAAGAGGCATTGATAGGCATGGATGGGGAATCCATACTCTTCATATTTCACTACTGCAATATAATGAAAAATGTGCACTTACCAAAGGGTCAGGCCTGGAGAATAAATGCATGATGTGGCTGTAGCTGTGCTGACAGGTTGCTGTGCTTAACTTATTTCAGAGCTCAATATTAAATATTGGGATGCATGATATTTCTACAGGACACAGGGTATTATGATTTTATAATATGAATGATGTGACATTTTATCAAATGTTGTACCTGTGCTAAGGGTGGTTTTGTAATATGCTTTCATTTTTTTTTGGTTCTCTTTGCTTGGAATGGTTTTCCTAGTGAACAGTGTAGTGTTTTGTCAAAAGATTGATTGTTATTGTAATGCATGTTAATGTGTACATTGATTCAAGCATACAATATAATTAGAGGTAATTGTCCTCATTCTGGTAGACATTTGCACAAATTAGAATTGTAGTACAATCAAATATTCTTAATTAGGTGCATGCAAAATCTCCATTACGCTGGCGGAATCTTGTGTGAGTTCATGAATTTCGCATTCCACTTCCAGAAGTTATGCAATTGCGCCACGTGGCGTAATTTGGCCGTATTCATACAATTTTGTTGCACCAGAACACGGGAAAAAGAAGTGACTATCATCATGGCACTTGTGGTTTTTGCACTTTTGTTAGCTCAAAATGCATAATTTTTGCAGAACACCATGTCATTATGCAAAAGAAAACAATGCAAATTTTGCACACCCTACTCTTCATCTCATTAAACCTTACAAATATGTGGGTGCTCTGAAGTGAAAATGATGTATACGTGTTTTAATTTAAGACATTGGGTTCTATATATAAATAAGTCTACTTCATAGCTACCAGTAAACCTTCAATTGGATTGATTAATTTGATGAAAACAACATTGGAAGAAACCAATTTGTTTTTTAATTGAGTATTCAAACCTGTGAACACTGCAATGTCATTCTAATGCCAATGCAGTGCTATAACAAACATCTGTTAACATAACATAAGAGTACATAAGATAAGATAATATAACATAACTTATTACTACACAACACATGATTTAGACTTGTGATTTGTGGACCTTTACTGCCTTGTTTTGTACTCTTCCTGAGATAACAACTGAACAGCAGAGCTTGACTAAAATTCTACCTTTGTAATAGAGCATTTGTCAAACTTATGCTGCAAATTACAATCAGATAATTGTTTCACCCTCCTTATGGGTTTCAAAGCAAAGTTTAGGTACAGAAATGGTGCAGGGAAATTGTCAAAGTTATATGCAGAGGATTGCCATTTAAACAGTCACTAATGATATAGTAAACTTTGGGCGGTATAAAGAACAATAGTTTGAAGCACCCATATAAAAGTCCAATCAATATTTAGTTGGCCCAATGCTCCAAAGAAATATCTATGTAGGCAAAATGTGTTTCATGACTTGTAGCAGTTCATTAAAGCTAAAAAAGTAATCAATACAGTCCTAAGTTGTGCAATACTTTGCAAGTTCATGATAAGACAATTCCATAAGTTTATCGAAAGTGAGAAATGTGTCTGATGAGATTTATAAGCCCTGTGCGTCACTTTTGCGCCGCCGTTGCGTCACTTTTGTGACGCAGCGGCGGCGCTAAGCCAGCGCCATGCAGCGGCAGATTTACAACGTGACGCATCTAGGGAGATGCGTCACGTTGTAAAGCTTGCGCAACATGTGGGCATACCTTCACAGGGGGGGGGGGGGCGTTCCGGCGCAGGAACGCCTCCGAAAAGTGGCTGAGTGAAATCTACAAGATTTCACTCAGTCACTTTTCCAGCCATGCTGCGTCAAATCCCTGCGCCTGCTTGAAGCAGGCATAAGGATTGACGCAGCATTGTACCGATAGGGCACCCCCGAGCCTTGCTGGAGCTGCGTCGCGCTTGCGACGCAACTCCAGCAATGCGCCGCCCTTCTGCCATCAGATGCGTCACGCATCTGTTTATCCTTGCGCCACGATGCGCTGCATTGTAAATGCGGCGCATCTATTGTGGCACAAGGGTAGACTTGCGTGACGCATCTTCCCTGGCGCATCCATGCTGATTTGCAGGGATGCGCCAGGGAACATGAATCTGCCCCTTAAAGTCTATTCACTATGTTGGGTAAGAACTATAACAATTTGAAAGTCTATCCAAAATGTGAAATGTGTCTGGTGAGGGCTAAAAGAACTCTACAGGTCTATCCATAGGTTGAAATATGTCTGGTGATGACAAAAACTATTTTGTATAACTCTTCAAAACGTGAATTGTGTTTTGTGAGGGCTACAACAATTCTTCAGGTCTATTCAATAGATGAAATAAATCTGAACGTAAAATGCGCTGGGGCGGTGCAGGGGCAGGGTAGGGTGGGAAGGGGGTAGTCGACAGACGATGGAATAGGCATAATTAAATAAATAAATAATACCTATTCCGTTGTCTGTCGACTTCGTCCCTTTACAAAATGGTAAATGTCTCTGGTGAGAACTGAAACAATTTGGCAACACTATCCGAAGGGTAAAATGTGTCTAGGTTGACAAAGACAATTCTGCAACTATATGTGAATTGTGAAATGTATCTGGTGAAGAGTAATAGAGTTCTACAAGTCTGTCCTAAATGTGAAATGTGTCTTGTGGGGATTAAAACAATTCTGGAACCATTCTGGATGTCTATCCAAATGTGACATGGGTCTAGTGAGGACTAAAACATTTCTACAAGTTTATCCAATAGGTCAAAAAGAAATGGTGAGGATTTTGAACATGTCCTTCCAGCTGTCACTCTAGGTCTCTAATCTTACAAAACCACAACAAAATGTGTATCCTAATCCATTCACTTTTTTCCATGTGTCCCAGCTCACTCACCTGTCAAAAACATAATAGCTTCGAAAAATTCCAGTATTGTGTACTGCAATAAAATAGGATATTTTGTATAGAAGCAGATTCTGTTAATGGTGTTGAAGTATTCACCATAGACGCTCCCTGTACGAGGAGCAAGGTCATTTTATTATTATTATTATCACTCCTATAACATTTTACAATAAAACAGGTATCTAGGACCATGAGTAGCTTAGGGAAGACAAATGATTCGGTAACGGAAGGCAAGATGGCGAGCGTGCTGAGGCGGTCGTAGGTGGCTCTCACGAGGGTGACATGATTAATCCAATTTAATTCCCCCTTACCCCAGAATGCAAGCCCCCCAAGCTGTTAAATATGGATCCACAGTACCTGGTTTTGAGTGCTGGATCAGAACGCTGACGGAGATCGCTGAGGCGCTGATCGCGGGGTGTATAGGCTTTGAGAAAGAGCTCTCCCAATCCGTGAGGCAAAGTGAGGTGTGCAGTAGCGTCCCAATCGCCAGCGGGATGCCGCCCAAGTCTGGAACGAGAGGGAGAGGGGCGACTCTACAGAATACACCGCAGGACTCCCCCCGGAAAGTACTGGCGGAATCGGAGACGGCTTCTGCGGCTCACGCGGCAACTCAGGGACGCAGGCAGAGGGGCCGCACTGAGAATCCCCTAGACGGGAAGGGGAGGGGCGCAGGATTACAGCCCCAGCTACCGCGGGCTGTAGTTTCAGTAATTGATCTGCTCCAGAGGCCCGGCACTCAAGGAGCAGTGTGGTCGGACGAGCAGTGAGGAGCGGGAGGCGGCGGAAAGAGCAGGAGAATAACCGGTAAGCCACCATCAGGGCCAGAGGAGGCGGTGTACAAGGAGGAAACGGCGGAAAACAAGATACTTTCTGTGACATTACAGGGGGATTCACACGAGACACTGCACCATATACCCCCACAGCTAAAGGGGGGTGTGGAGATCCTCAAAGATATAGGCACTCAGGGAAATGAAAACGAGGGAATTGTGCCAGAGGTGTGCATTGGGACTGATCTGGGTGCAGGAGAAGCTGGTGCGGAGCAAAATACGGGGGGCTCTGGGGGTCATGAACTCCAACCAGAAGAAGTATATCAATCTACTCAAGAGGACCTGGCAAACTTGACAGATGTGGCAGACAAGGGGAGGCTCCGGGAGATATGGATGGAGGGGGCAAGAGAATCCCTAATGATCAGCTAGGGTGCGGCCGACACCTCACTGCGCAATATTTAAGGACAAAAGAAAAAGAACCATCAGGGTAAGTAAGGACACATAGACCGCCAAGGGAGAGGGAGATCGATTCAGAAGCGAACGATTTCTATTCGTTGTCGGACGCTACCTGGTCAGGATTGGGATCAGACACCGGATCTAACATAGAATCGAGCGAGGAGGACAGTGCTCCCGGTACAGGAATTAGTGGCAGGCAAAATAGTCTAGCCACTAGAAAGTTAAACTCCAGAACTCCTAGACCAGAGAACCCGAGACCGAATGAACTGAGGTGGGACTATTCCTTAGGAGATCAATTGGTGGGGAACAGTAAACAACCAATAAGGGAAGCAGAAACAACCGCAGTGCCACCTACACTTGAATCAATCTTGCAGTGTGTCGTGGCACATCGTGAGGAAGCCAGTATGGAGAGCAAACGTGCACAAAATGTGGCACAGAAACTCCAGGGGACTGTCAGAAAAATCGCAAGAACTTGCAACAATATCTGTGATCGGATGACCAAAGTGGAATCAAGAACTGCCACATTGGAAGTGGATTTAGCTGGTCCAAAGGGGCAAGTGGAGGCACATGAGGCCCAGCTTATAGACATTCAATGGAAGCTGGAAGAAAGCGAGAATCATCAAAGAAGAAACAACTTACGATTCCTTGGGATCCCGGAGGGGAAGGTAGGATCGGATGCTCTTCATTCATGGTTCAGCTGTTGCAGAAATCTTTTCCAGACCTGGAAGGTTGGAGGTGGCCTGAGGAAATACAAAGGGCGCACAGACTGCCATTTAACATACGTCAGCCAACTCGGCCTGATGCCAAGCCACGGGCACTATTGGTATATTTCGGAAACTATTTATTGAGGCAAACTGTATTCGAGAAGGCCAGACCAGATGCACAACAGGCAGCAGATGGGTATTCTTTTTTCACCAGGCCAGACTTCTGCCATATAACAGTGGAACGTAGATGGCGTTTACATCAAATGATTACTCAGTTCCAGGAAAAGGGGGCACAAGCCTTCATATTGAATCCGGCTAGGCTGAAAGTTGTTTGGAAAGACCCGGTTAGAGTCTTCACCCCAGAGGTCAAGGCCAAGGAGTTTCTAGACGCGGGGGTATATGATTCTTAAGTTGTGTTGGCAGGGAGGGGAATATTTAGGATTTTTTTTTTTCTCTTCCTCCGTGGGATCAGATGTTGTTTTCCTGCCTCCAGTTTGGTCAAGATTTCCTTCTTCTCTGCTTTATGTAAATATGCGGTAGTATAAGCTGGGGGGCTCTAGCTAGTAAGTATTTAATCTTTAGTAAAATGGGGGGAATAAAGGAACTAATGTTTTTTTTTTAAATATCACCCTAGGGAGAACACCCTTAATCATCACCCGCAGACCTAGACAGGTCTGCTGCTTCATTAGACAGGGAGGGGAGAGGGGGGTGGGAAGGGGGGAGGGGGTATGGGGGGGTTGGGAGGGGAGAGGGGCGGGAAAAAGAAAAAATCTCAGGAAAGCAGAGTTTGGTTGTAAAATTAAGACTTGGGTTTCAGGCAACCTGAAGGAATGGTTTAAGAGGAAAAGTAGGTATCAAGGAAAAGGTAGGGATGGGTAGACTGACTATCTGTACGGTAAATATTGGGGGGCTGAACGATAGAGTTAAGAGCGGTAGGACAGGTGAAGTATTGCGATCACTTGGCCTGGATATCATCTGCCAGCAAGAAACTCACATCCCTAGGCAGAAAAGAGGGCTAAATACCATTTCAGGCTATACACAAGCAATTTGCTCATCACAGACTTCAAACACTAGAGGGGTCACAATTCACGTATCTAATCGGTTGCCACCGATTAAACAGACATTATCGGATAAATGGGGAAGGTGGGCAATTGCTTTAATTCCAAGTTTTTGTACACTCTGTACTATTTACGGGTCAAATTTAGACGATGCTGATTTGCTGGCAGAATTAGAAATCGAGCTTGCCTCCTGGCCAGTCCCCTTGATTATTTGCGGTGATTTTAATATCCATATCAATGCAAGGGGGGTGGGTAGGGGTGAATACCAAAGGAGGAAATCACAGGTTTTTCAAGCCTTACAGTCACTAGTTGATAGTCATGGGCTGGTAGACATGCGGTCATTAAAAAAAACAGGGGATCCAGGATATACCTATTACTCATGTCCACATAAAAAATATGTAAGGCTAGATTATTTTCATGTCTCCTCCTCCCTAATAGAAGGTGCACAGATTAGGAAGCTACCTAAGGTCCTTTCGGACCATAACCCCTTGGTATTGGATATAGAAGCCCAGGGTATAAAAAAGTAGCCGCAAAATGGACTTTCGATAGGAAATTATTAGTCACTGAAGGTTTCATCGACCATATCAGGGGTTGGATTACGCAATTCCATGACATTAACAGATACAGCACTTCAAGGGAGAATGTATGGGACGCATTTAAGGCAGGTCCAAGGGGGGAGATAATCAGTTTTGTGGGTTTTTTGAGGAATAAACAAAGACAAGGGATATGCGTACTCATGAAGGAGCTGAGTAGGTATGAGGAAGAACACATGACAGCCATTGTGCAAAAACAGACTCAGTTACAATTAAATTTTGAATTAAAAGTAATCAGTATTAAGGCCGAAATAAACGCGGTGTTTAACAAAATAGTAGCTGAAAGATTTCAAACTAGTCAACGAGATAACTATAAATATGGAGAAATGACGGGGGAACATCTGGCACTTCGTATCAGACAAAGGGTAGCCGCAAACAGTATAACAAGGCTAAAAGGGAAGGATGGTTTAATCTCTACTGAACCTCAGGGGATAGTGAAAATATTTGCAGATTTTTACCAAGATCTCTATAACTCTAGGTTGAGTGCTCCATTAGTAGGGAATGCTGCTTTAGAAACACCGCCAGTGATTCAAGAATTAGAAGTAGATATTATATTGGAGGAGGTTAACGAGGCACTGTTGTTGATGGCTTCAGGGAAGGCGGCAGGCACGATGGAATACCAATGGAGATCGATAAGGTTTTGCATAGAGCGTTAGCTCCCCTTTTGTTAGACCTGTTTTTAGCAGTGCAACAGAAAGGGATTACACCTAGGTCATGGCAGGAGACTAATATTGTCATATTTGTGAAGAAGGGAAAGGCAGCGGAAGACCCAGCCTCTTATAGGCCAATTTCGTTGATAAATACTGACGTGAAGCTTTATTCTAAAATCCTAGCACTTAGGCTGTCAAAGATAATTGACTCCTTAGTAAGCCCATGGCAACACGGTTTCATTCCGGGTAGAGGAACGACAGACCATATGCAAAGGGTAATATCATTATTTAATATTGTTGAGATCTCAGGGCAACAGATGTCATTGATATTATTGGACGCTCAAAAAGCGTTTGACCAGGTGGAGTGGGCAAACCTTTGGCAGAACTTAAGGTCCACGTATTTTAACGGCCCTTAGAGCCATGTATGTTGATTCATTTGCAAAAATACAACTTATGGGGAGGGAGTCGGGGAAAGTTAAGATCGCCAGGGGTACAAGGCAGGGTTGCCCCTGCTCCCCAATCCTTTTCGTGCTAGGGGGATGCTGCTAGTCACTGGACGCTGCTTGCCCTGATTGCAGTTACCTGTTCTAACCGCCCTTCTTCTGGCTCCCAAGTCTCTCCCCCGCCGTCGCCTGTCACCGCGACCGCTGTGAGGGGAGAGCGTCCGGCGGGACTTCACTACCCAGGTCCCCTTGCAACCTTTAGCGAACCGGAAGGAAACCCCACGGACCTTGCGCGCCCGGAGGCGCTACTTAATCGATCCAGCCCCCGGCAGAGCGGGGGATGCTGCTAGTCACTGGACGCTGCTTGCCCTGACTGCAGTTACCTGTTCTAACCGCCCTTCTTCTGGCTCCCAAGTCTCTCCCCCGCCGTCGCCTGTCACCGCGACCGCTGTGAGGGGAGAGCGTCCGGCGGGACTTCACTACCCAGGTCCCCTTGCAACCTTTAGCGAACCGGAAGGAAACCCCACGGACCTTGCGCGCCCGGAGGCGCTACTTAATCGATCCAGCCCCCGGCAGAGCGGGGGATGCTGCTAGTCACTGGACGCTGCTTGCCCTGATTGCAGTTACCTGTTCTAACCGCCCTTCTTCTGGCTCCCAAGTCTCTCCCCCGCCGTCGCCTGTCACCGCGACCGCTGTGAGGGGAGAGCGTCCGGCGGGACTTCACTACCCAGGTCCCCTTGCAACCTTTAGCGAACCGGAAGGAAACCCCACGGACCTTGCGCGCCCGGAGGCGCTACTTAATCGATCCAGCCCCCGGCAGAGCGGGGGATGCTGCTAGTCACTGGACGCTGCTTGCCCTGATTGCAGTTACCTGTTCTAACCGCCCTTCTTCTGGCTCCCAAGTCTCTCCCCCGCCGTCGCCTGTCACCGCGACCGCTGTGAGGGGAGAGCGTCCGGCGGGACTTCACTACCCAGGTCCCCTTGCAACCTTTAGCGAACCGGAAGGAAACCCCACGGACCTTGCGCGCCCGGAGGCGCTACTTAATCGATCCAGCCCCCGGCAGAGCGGGGGATGCTGCTAGTCACTGGACGCTGCTTGCCCTGATTGCAGTTACCTGTTCTAACCGCCCTTCTTCTGGCTCCCAAGTCTCTCCCCCGCCGTCGCCTGTCACCGCGACCGCTGTGAGGGGAGAGCGTCCGGCGGGACTTCACTACCCAGGTCCCCTTGCAACCTTTAGCGAACCGGAAGGAAACCCCACGGACCTTGCGCGCCCGGAGGCGCTACTTAATCGATCCAGCCCCCCGCGACGCGGGACCGCGCGCGGGCTAAGCCCGGGCAAAGGGCGGGCCGTCTGTGGCCGTCAGGGGCCACAAGAGGCCGGGCCGGGCTACCCCACTGATATTTTCGCAACTGGATATATCAGCAATCAAGGTACTGTGACACAAGTCTGATATGCATTCTAAATCCCTGACTTATCTCATGTGTCTGAATCGGTTGACAATTTGATCTACAAGCTTATCGGTCATCCCCCCTCACAGCTTTGTGTCAACTAACACTTAAGGAATCAACTGTAAAATTTTGTGCAATTGTGTGTACTTTACACTTTGGTTGTAACTATGAAACGCAATGGTAAAAATGCTAGCCTATCTACTTCACGCCCAACAACTAGGCAACAGACTACAACTGCGCAACCCCTCCCAAGCTTGACAGCTATTGATAAAATGCTGCAGCAGACAATTGGAGCCGTGGCCTCGGCCATAGAAAATACAGAGCGGCGTTTATCAATTACTCCTGCAATTCCCCCTTCTTCTCAAATAGTGGAGAATGTGTCAATTGCCACAACTAACGCCCTTGATCTTAATTCCTCTTTTATTTGTTCCTTCGCTGATCTACCCTGCGCACAGCCCACTTCTAGTGATACGCACGCCTTCCAGGTTCCCAACTCCCCGCGTCACCCTCCTCCCAATAAGGCTCCTGTGACTCGTAATTTAGTCAAGAAACCTAGGGTTAGGAAGAACAAAACACTAAGGAAGAATAAGTCTCTAATTAATTCCTCTGCACCGATCGATAGTTCTCCTACCCTGCCCCCCACGCAGGCTCCTTTGTGGGCCACTCATATGATTTTAGATCTTCAGGCCCATATCGAACACCTACTTGGTTCCCATTTTAAATCCCTCCTGTCTAGGTTGGATAGATTGGTCTCCACCATTAACAACGCCGGCTTTGGCAAAACCAAGCAGCCTACAGACTCCACAAACTTCCCCCCTTGTCCTGTTCTCGCCGACAACAACGTTTCCGCCGCCACTGAAATCTTCCCCGCTCCCCCTCAAATAGTTGACATGATTGCTCCCGCTGCAACTATTTCTCTGACTAGGACTACAGACCCAGAAAGTTCCAGATCACAGAGGGAGATTACCAATGCGGGGGAAAAATACCCAGACAGTCGAGCTAGAGATCATAGAAATACTCTTACTGAGGGATCTAACACTGCTCTACCCTGTATTGACTTGCCACCTGAATCTCTCCCGTATGTTGTTGTGCTTGCTGGTGTTCCCCCCCTACCCGAAGGGAAGAACGAGGATTTCTCGGATCTAAAAAACAAATGTATACACTGGTTCAATTTAAACAGCCCCCTCCCCTATAACATCTCTGGAGAAATTCTGGGTGTTCGGAGACTAGATTGGATTGGGCCTACTCCTAAGTCCATCATAGGAAATTGTGTCATTGTCAATTTTAGACATCCACTGGCTGTAAATTATATCTGCAACAGGACACCTTTTAGACCTAACACTCAAATCATCCCATTACATCTGTCATATTTCTATCCAGCCCCACAGCATAGAGTAGGACAGATCAGGGGTATGAGTTGGGCGGGGGACCAAAACAAATTGTACGCTAGATCAGTGGAAGAGACCCAGAATATGCCCTTGTTGTCATTTTTTGCTCAAAAAAATAGATTCAGTGTGTTGGAGGAGGTGGACTGACCAGTCGTGTACTCGAGTCTTGTACCCCAACCTGACAAAGCTATGGGCGTCCAATCAGCTGTAGAAAAGGATAGATATGTGAGTGCAATTCTAGAATCTCTGCCAGCATCTTCTCCCCTGACCGCAAGAGTGGAAATAAAACAAACCACCCATGAAGACTTGGTTGTTCCCCCTGATGATCTTCTGTGTAATGTCAACCTTCTGGGCGCCACAACAGTAACAAACCCTCAAACAACTGAAGTCTGCACAGATTCTACGCCTGGCGACCCAGTAAAAAGGAATAGAGCACTAGGCGAGGGAATAAAAATACTGTCTTGGAATGTGGCGGGGATAAAAAACAAGTTATCTAACTTGGAATGGAGTGATTTTGTAGGTACTCATGACATCTGCCTTATGCAAGAAACGTGGGCCACCGAAGAAAATTCAAGGATTGGTTATGCCACTTTCGACACTTTGGCAACCACAAGTGGCAGAGGGAGGCCTTCGGGTGGTCTTTCAATTTGGGTAGGGACTCATTTGGGAGCCCAGGCAACCGTGATTCCAACTAACTCCCTGGATGTTCAATGCGTCCTTTTAACCCTAAAAGACAAACCATCGGTTGCTTTAATAAACGTCTATTCAAGGCCAGTCAAGAATGGCCAAGAATCTGGTGCAATAGATGCATTAAAGCATTTTATATTGTCTTTAGACCCCCCACCGCAATTAATAATAGGAGGCGACCTTAACTGCCAATTTGAACCCCTTGAGTCTCCTAATACGGGCGAGCCAGACGAAGAAGATCAGTTCTGGCATATACGTGAATCACAGATGTCTCCTGTCAGAGCCTGGACTCCGCTCGTCCTTCAAATTAAATCTTTAACTCTTGCACTTTCCCTAAGGGCCTGTAATGGGAGATTGGAACCCGATTGCCCAGGCCATCCCACGTTCAATAGACCAGGCTAAAACTCTAATATCGACTATATATTAATGGAGGCAAGACATTGGGGCAATTTATTAGAGTTTGAAATCCACCCCAGGCAAGATAGCGACCACAACGCCCTTGTTCTGACTTTGAAACCGGGTAGTTTTGGTCTAACTAACCCTCCTCCCAACTCAAATAGCCCTATACTCCCGGTACTCCTCTCTAATAATAGGAGGAGAATAAAATGGCCCTATTTTTTGAAATCCCCTGCTAAACTTGCGCAAGTATATCAGACAGCTTTGCCATCTCTTTCCGCAATGGGGGATGTAGGTATAGACAACTTGAGTGACTCAACTAAGATTCATACCCACTTAGTTAATAATTTGAGGGGCCTATTTACCCCCGTGGGAAACAAACAACACCAGCTTAGATCACACCCCTGGTACAAGGAACCCTGTAGAAAAGCAAAAAAGGACTTGCTCGCGGCAATCAAAGGTAATGACAGGACCAACACAAAGAAACTTCGTCTAGACTATAAGAAGGCTATCGCCAGGGGGAAGATGGATTGGGAGGAGCAAAGATGGGAGGATCTAAGATTAGCTCTTATATGTAGAGATCCTAAGGCGTTTTGGGCCACTGTGAACTCTGACGGGAATGGGGTAGTACCATCCCTTGTTACAAACATAGCTCCACAAGTCTGGGAATCCCACTTTGGGGAACTGTATGGGGATTCGGAGGACCTTTCTTCTACAGACATGTCTCTCGAGACTAGTTTGATGAGAGGAATTGTTTCTAGTATATCTAATGCTGAGTTTCATCCTCGCCCCTTTATTTTAGCACCTTTACATGTATGCCAGCCTCAACCATCTTTGATGGGTGTAGCCACTCCTGTGACAGAACTTCCTGTGACTATCACTCTTAAAGAAGTAGAAATCGCAATAAACAAGCTCCTTTCTAACAAAGCACCTGGCCTGGATAAAATACCACCGGACTTATTCCGCTCCCTACCAAAAATCTGGGCCCCGTATTTGGTGGTACTATTCAATTCCATTCTGATGGGGGCCGCTTTGCCAGACACTTGGTTGGGCGCGGAGATAGTTCCCATATTTAAAAAAGGCTGCCCTTTGTAGCCGGCTAATTATAGACCAATTAGCCTCATTGACACCACTCAGAAACTAATGGGCAGGATTATCTTGGACAGAATACAGGAATGGGTGGATGATAATAACATCTTGACTACATTACAGGCAGGGTTCAGATCTGGGATTTCCACCATTGACCAGATCTTCCGGCTCCAGGTTCTATATTGGAAAAGTGTGAGAGTAGAGGGTGGCAGTCTCTACCTCATCTTTGTGGACCTGCGAGCTGCCTTTGATCTTGTCCCAAGAGAAAAACTATGGGAAGTCCTGGCAGAAATGGGCCTCCCACCCTACCTGTTGGATATCTTGACCAGATTTCACAGTGGTAATTATGCCCAGGTTAGATGCGGGAGACATGGCGATTTATCCTCACGTTTTCCCGTAAGGAAGGGAGTGCGCCAAGGATGCGTTTTGGCTCCAACATTGTTCAGCCTATACATTAATGGTCTTGTTACTCACCTGGCTGATGTCCCTAATAATGACGCCCCAAGATTGGCTACCGGCAGAGTGCCCGCTCTGATGTTTGCCGATGATACTCTGCTGATATCTAAAACATCATCGGGCATCCAGCGCATCTTGGATGGTTTCCTGGCATTCTGTACTTCCAGAGGCTTGGAGATTAACCTAGAAAAGACTAAATTCATGATCTTCAATCCTCCCAAACAGACTCGACCAAATCCTACCTTAAATGGCTCCCCCCTCGAGAGAGTCAGGACTTTTGTCTACCTTGGAATTACGTTGACCGAGAATTTTGATTGGGGACCCCAAATCGCAAAATCATGGCTGAGGCTGTCTCAAATAGCAGGGGGCCTTTGCAAAGTCCAGCAAGCCTCGGTATATAAACCAGCAGCTCCAGTAGCTGAAATATACCGATTGCAAGCTAGAACAGCTTCATTGTACGGGGCGGAGTTATGGGGCCATAAAAACATTGCCAAATTAACCCTGGTTGAGCAGGGCTTTATGAGAAGACTCGTTGGCCTCCCTGTAAGTACACCGCTCATCCCCCTGCGCCTCGACCTGGGGCTAGAACCAATTGAAGATTTGGCAATTCTCCGACCCTTACTCTACTGGAAAAGGCTCTGGACGGTGCATGAACTGGCACCTTTCAGAGAAGAATTCCTAGAGGTCTGGCCATTAATTAAAAGTAAGAACATTTCATGGCTATCCCATATTAAGGCTCTCAGCGTAAAGATCGGCAGGACCGATCTCTGGGAACTACCGGAGGTAGCCTGCATACGGATTTCTAAACCTGATCTAAGAGGCCACATAAGGGAGCTGAGATTAGCAACCTTACATGGTTCAAGCTCTTTGGGGAAACTCACTAATGAGTTTCTCCTAGTAAAACTAGAAACAAGAGCAGAGGCCTTTCTTGATGTAATTTATCCGTCTCTTGCTAGGAAGCTTTATTTGCAGTTGAGGTATGGTACCTTACCGCTTAGAGTATTCACCTGCAAATGGACAAGATCGGAAAATGCAGTCTGCCCGGCATGTAATCATAGCAGTGAAGATATATGTCATGTCTTGTTTTTCTGTCCTGCTTACCATTCAATAAGGAAAAAGTGGCTCATTCCCATTTGCAAGAACTTAGGGTTTAGACACTGCATGCTCGCATGCAGGGTCTTAAGATATGATACTCACCCCCCATTTGTTTTTGCTATGTCTCGTTTTTTACATGGGTTCTGGCGCAGAAGGAAAAGTTTTCTTTAAACACTTTTGTCTTTTACCAAATGAGTCTTTTGATAACATCAGTTTAATACATTTTTTAACTATTGTATTAACTTGACACTATTTATTGTTTTAAATGAAATGTGTAATTTTCTTGTTATTTATTCTGTGCTTTTATGGTCTCCGACCGAAATAAAGTTATCAAAATGAACATAGACCCGCTGATGAGATTAATATTAAACGATCAGGTAATCAAGCCGATAGTGGTCAGGGGTTATAGCACTAAGATCTTAGCATACACAGATGATATTGCAGTACCCCTGACCCTCTGGTGGCAATAGAGAGGATTGAAAACTTGGCCCGGGAGTTCGGGAAGCAGTCAGGGTATGGGCTAAATACTGACAAAACAAAAATTATTTTCTCTAAGTTGGTTACTTGGCAGGATCCTAGGAGGGTGGAGGCAGCCATGTATTTATGTATAACTATCGCAGCAGATGTCGGGACAATCTGGAATATAAATGCAGGACCTCTTATTAGGAAAATCGGGGTTGATATAAAGAGAATGGATAATTTGCATTTATCCATTATTGGAAGGGCAAATGTCATAAAGATGACTATGTTTCCTAAAATTTTATGTCTGCTTCGATGTATAGCATTGGAACCACTGAGTTATTTTTTTAAAAGAATAGAGGGAATTTTTTCAGAGTTCATCTGGGGATATAAGAAGGTCAGGAGGTCTCTGAAACTAACGACCCTACCACAAGCTCAAGGGGGTTTGGCTGTTCCTAATCTCTTATATTATTACTGGGCTATTATGCTCCAGCAAATGACCATTTTATTTAGAACCAGGCCAATAATACCAGCAGTTCAGCATAAGGAGATCCCACCTTCCATTTTCGAATTAGCTCTGGGTGAAGTAGCACCAGGGAGAGTACTTAGACAATTGGAGGGTAGTTACTATAAGAAGACTCTTTTTAAACCTCTCAGAGCAGCCTGGATAGTTTGGCAGAAATCCAGCAAATTGTTAAAAATCCCCAAAATCCAACATTATCTGTTATTATGGCGCTCATCAATATTCTCACCTCCATTGTATGATAAAATTGGTCGGCAATGGGAGCAGGCGGGAATTAACTGTGTTGGAGATATTGTTAATTTAAATGGATTTATGTCATTTGAGGAGATTCAGGAACGTTATGGGATAGACCCCCGAAGTTTATTTAAATATATACAGATTAAGGAGATAATTAAATCAGTCACTTCACAACTCACTAATATGGTTCGTATTCCACTTTTAGATTCCCTAATTTATAAGCAGCCCCAATTGAAGGTGATCTATGCAATGTTGTTGGAAGCTAATCCCGATGACATAACAAAAATGGAAAGTGGGTGTACAGCTAAATTGGGAAATCAGGACCCGGATTTATGTAGATCCTTAGAACTGTCAAAAAAGGTCCTTTTATCTGCTAATTTGAAGGCTCAATATTTTAAAACAGTTTGCAGACTCTACTTCACACCAGCGAAATTGTGGGCCTGGGGGAAAAGGGAGACCAATAAATGCCCAAGATGTGGACAAGGTCCGGCTGATATGGTCCACATGCTGAGTGTTGTAAACTAAGCTCAGTGAAGCAAGGGATTGAAACATTTCTATATAAGGTCATGGGGCGAGTGACCCCGCTAACTCCAACTTTAATCCTATTTGGTTGTGATGAAACCCTACAGCTAGAATTAACTCAAGTTTACTTTTGTTTTTTGGTAACAGCAACTCTACGTATAATGATTGCCTCAAAGTGGAAGGATGAAGATACTCCGACATACCAAGCTTGGTATGCCAGACTCTTTCATGTATTTAATTTAGAGATGGCACTATATAAATGTAAGGGAAATAGAGCTAGGAAAAAGGGCTACAAATTTGGGGTCCCTTGGTGGAGCAGCAAGGATAAAAGGAATAGTATGCCTTTAAGACCAAAAGAAAGAATATAATATGTATTTCTTTCTTTCTCTATTATGGATTAATTATGCTTGTCTTTTCTTCTTTTTGGTTTCTTTGTTTTAACTGCTTTTGTCATTGATATATGTGGTTTGATTATTTTCTAGAACCATTGTAACCTTCCTGAGAAATTATAAATAAAAAAAATGTAAAAAAAGGGAAGACAAATGATTCCAATTTGAATGAATATATCTGTTAAGAAAGGCCTCTTTTTGCATTTTCACCCCCCTCCCCAATCTTTGGACTGAGCACTAGATCTCTGCTAATCAGTTCCCAGTACATGTGCTTTGACCCCTACAACTTGTGTACAATAGGCTAATCCCTGACTGGTATATTTAAATTTCTGCATGTTACTAGTATTTGGTACCCTGTGTACCCAAGACATGTAAGTTAAATGTCACTAGTGAATTTCAGCACTTATTGTTCCACCGCTAAAGTGAAAAGTGAAACCATGACTCAAGGTCTGCCACTGCAACCTAGCTGTTCATTTGTAAAACTTCCATTTCAACCTGGTAAAATCACCCTTTTAAAATACCTAAATATGACTTTTAAATAGTATTAAGTCACCCTTAAAGTAGGCCTTACTAAGGCAGAGTGCAAAATATTTAAAAGTAGAACTTATGTATTTAATGTTTTTACAGTGAAAAAGCCCTCAAACCCGTTTTTCACTGTAGCAAGGTTGGTTGGGGGATAAGAAACAATTGATTACTTTATTACACTTAATAAAGCTAACTTCAGGTTGGCACTAGTTAAAAACACACTTCAAATGCTAACTTTTAAAGTTAATCAAAATCCAACCTAATTGCAAAGCTAAATTCTGTCTATCTGCTACAGAAATAGTGACTTTAGAAATTCACAATTTTTCTTTCCAAAAGCCTATGGTAGCCATTTTTGGGTTAATCCTCAATTGTCACCTGGCAGCTTGCAGGCCCCCTGCAAGGAGGTGTGAATGGTTCTCAGGAAAGGGCCTTGGATGGAAGTAGGTGTGACCTCCTCCTGACAGGATGGCATGAGTGATGTGCCTACCAACTGCACAAGCTTCAAAGCCCCCCCCATCACAAGCAGATGTTACTCACATCTAGGTTTGCTCATTCCTTTGTCCAAGTATCCAGAGTGTCTCCAATCCCAGTGGCGGGAAAACCTGTTTCAGAACTTGTCTGCAGGGGCAGTTTCTCATTTATCTAGACACAGCTTAAAGGTGTTCCCAGGGCCCTGAACAGAGGAAGAAAGGTCTATCATGTTGGATTTCTGCAGAGCAGGTCTCCTGTCTGATAACTGCAGGCCAAATCCCCAGGAAATTATGTCAAAGTTGGTAGGATGTACGCTGTGGGGCATTTTTCCTATTGGTCTGTGAGTTTTCCACAAGCAAGGCTAGGCATACAAGTGGCACTCTTGAGTACCTTTTTCTGGACATTCATGGACCTGTGGAAGACAAAGAAAACCTGCATTTGTTATTGAACCTATGGAGAGAAACACCAAGGGCTGGACCTATTCCCACTTGTACTCAAGACTGAGAAGAGGACTCCAAGACTCAGTTGTCTGACCTCCTGTTAAGTTGCAGGAACACAAAAACTGCAAAAAGCTCTCAACTTCAAGACCCCAGCTGACAAGTTCCAACTGGATTTGCCCTGGGTTGTGCTTGTGGCTTCTGGGAGATTTAGTCCTATTTTGATTTGATTTTTCATTTGTAAAGTTTGACGAATGCCCGAGGGTGTCTTGGCGCTAGCGTCTGCAGGGAGTACTGCTGAAAGGTCCAAACTGCAATAATTAGAAAGATAAACAGAATAGCCATGTTTTTAAAACCTTTCTAAAAGTCCACAGATTAGATTGACATATTAGATGCAAAGGCATTTGATTCCATATCAAAGAGGTGGCATGAACATAACTTCTGCCACCCCAAGAAGCTCTATTCATTTTTAGGAGTCAGCATAGTTTTAGATGTGGCCGACTGAAGACATCAGGAATTTTTCTTCAAGTTTTCTGGACATGTGCCATGAAGGGTTTTATGTGCTATGCAGAGCATTTTAAAAGCCGTGTTTTTTTAACAGGAAGCCAATGCAGCTCCTCCAGCACCTTGGCGGCTTATTTCTGTTTTCTGATGTTTTAAAGAAGACGAACAGCTACATACTGCAGCCTCTGGAGTTTCCTTAAGAGGCCTTGCTGCATGCCCAAATATAAGGCATTACGTAGTTCAACCTCAACAATACTACAGAGACGGAAACTGTTGTCTGAAGATCAGACGAGATGTAGGGAAGTATTTTTTTCAATATCTTTAACAGATAAAAACAGGAGGAACTGAGCTGATTCTTCTGGTCAGCAAATTTGAGTTTTGTGTCAAAGACCACTCCAAGGCTTTTCACTTTTGCATGGGCAAAGGGCCAAGAGTCAAGGGCCACCAGGAGGTATTCCAGGAAGAATATTTAGACCCAAAGAGGGGCACTTCTGTCTTGTCAGAATTTAGTTGAAAACATTGGCTGTTCATGCAGTTTATTGTTCTAATGCAGTTGTTACAATGGAGGGATACCTCCTCTACGTTACTGGTAATTGACACTACTATTTGTGGGTCATCAGCGTAGGAGATTGTATTAAAGCCAAATGATCTAATCAGTTTAGTAAGTGTGCCACATAAATGTGGAACAATGTGGGGCTCAATGAGGATGAGGTAAAGAGAAAAAGAATTGGAGGTAAATTATCTGAAGGAAACTGATTGAACTCTCTCGCTGAGAAACAAAGCTAAGAGATTGAGAGCTACCAACCTCCCCTAAGCACTGTTTCAGGATGGTGTGGCTCACTATGTCAAAGGGTTCGGATAGGTCCAAAAGGACCACCGAAGACTTTCTATCATTATCCATAATGACACGCATTTCCCCTGTGGCCACCACCATTTGCTTTCCTAAAGTCAAATTGTGTTACATCCAGAATGACATTTTGATCAAGAAAATCCCCGATTGATGCCCAGAAGGTCCTGGACCCTTGGCTGGTGTTAGAATATACTCTTTCCCCCTCATAAACTGCAAGACTGGAAAACTAGACGCTTAGAAACCTTTTCTGAATTTTTCTTAAAAGAACGAGAGGCTACCATCATAGTGCTGCTGAGCTACAGCGACCAACTTTGAACTGCCAGTCAGATTCAACTTAATGGGTTGCCCCATTGAAAAGATCTTGGCTTCTAGAAAAGTTTTTAATTGGGACATAGAGGACCTCATCGGAACCAATGCCGAGCAGCATCCCGCTGTCATCAATGCCTCTGTTTACCTGAACTTTGGACTTTACCTGCTCTTAGTTTTCACGACTCCAACATCAACAGTCTCAAACTTCCCGCCAGAGCCGAGGCTTCCACTGAGGACCCACGACTCAGCCAGCTGCTGCCAATGACTCCATTTTATGACCAAGATGCAACCGAACCCACTGACAATCTTGTTGGTGACGAGTATTTCTCCAGAAAAACAGTTATAGGCATCATTTTGATTGCGCTGGTCAGGAGACCATGGACATGCATGCTGGCAATGCGACCACCGTATTATGATACGACTGCCAGGTTGTTGGTTGGAAACGCTGTGGGAGCATGCTGTAACCTTACAAAAGGGCTGCAGCACATTCCTCCACTGGGCATCATCTCTTGCACATCAAATGGAACACAGTGCGCCCACTTTTCAGTGGCCCACAATGGACGGTGACCCAGTTTGGTGCACCCATATCTGTTTTCAACAATCTTTTCATGGTGGTGATTCCTCCATGAAAAGGCTGTCAGAAAGGGATATTGTAATCCAGACGGCGGTGCCTGCCTCAGCACTGCCACCATTCTGGGACCCAGCTCCAACCGTCACCCCATCTGAATCGCTGATCCTGGAGGAGGCAGCGGTCTTGTATCGTACAGAAGTGGGTCCAACCACCAGCATCGTAATGCGGCTTTCGGACCGAAGGGGTGTCGGCGGTCGGACGATCACCAACGGCCTGCCGGTGACCCAACTGCCAGATATGCAAATTAGGCCCTAAGTGAGAAGGTACATTTTCCACCAGCACAAACCTGGTCCCTATATTAGGCTCGTGATCCACGGCAGTCAGCCGTTTTGATTTTGACTCGGTCTAGCGTGACCAGATACCCGTGGCAAGTGCTTTATGCTTTTTGGGTCTAGAAACATTTAAAATTTAAACAATCATATCCTCGTTCCATAAATCCGATTTTCTTTGTTTTTGTGTGTATTTGTTCTTTATTATTTGCTCTTACTTTTTATAAATTAGTGTGAGATTTTTTATTGTGTTCTGTTTTCTACTTTTTAACTGTTTTGGTACTGAAAACTGCTTTACACATTTCTGCTCTGTTCTACAGCTACCAAGGGTTGAGCTCAGGTTTAAATTATTGAGGTAGAAATTGACCTGGTACAGAATTGTGACATTATTACTCAGTGATGACTCACATCTCCTCCATCTAAATATCCACTTTCTCACAATATCAAATTTTGTGCGTTAACTAAGTGTTCATAAAAGTTGGTGTAATTGTGAGAATTAAGTTTAATGCAGGTTAACGTTTTTCTTCACTGTAACTAGTTGAACTCTGAATACATGCCATATATATCCATTGGAGTTGTGTAACCTTCATCCACTCCTTGCTTGTTAGATAGCAGTACTTTACCAGGTGAGATTTCTAACTTATTGTGTTTGAAGTAAAACTACAGGTCCCATGATTCAAAGTACAGCCAGCTAAAATGTCTTCACAGGCATGTGGCCTCTTGGCATTTACACCAGTACATTAGACACTCAGCGTCAATGGGATTTCTATGAGGGATGTTGATAAGTACAAGTCACATCAGTGGAGCACTTAGCAAGGATGTAATGGCAACACAGTTTTTAGGATCATCATCATCCATACATCTAAGTGGATTAATCACAGTTTCATTTAGACTTACACATTACACAAAGGAAACACATGACCTGACCAGAAACACATGTGACTTGGTCTTGTGCAATACACCATCGGAAATATGGACTTTGCCAGCCCAGAAGTTATAAACTCAGCAACCTTTGCAAACACATCACATTTTCCTATTAATCCATGGAGCATTGCATCCTGGTCATTAGAGTCCCCATTTGATTATAGGGGATAAGCATACTGTCCATGCCATGGGATGCCAATGAAGAGTATTATTTTGAGGTCTTTACAGAGTATGATGTGAGATGGTCCATGACACTGCTCTGGTTCACAGAGCTTGAGAAGAATGTTGCTAGTCTTTGTTGTCTCTTGATATTAGGAATTTCTAGGGAGATTAAATGTTTGCTAAGCAGTGCTCAAGTACCTGGAGAAATGTAGCGTTTGACTAGAAGGTGCACTACTTTAGTGAAGGGCATTTCAGTAGACGGTTCACTGCTCTGGCCATATTTCATTGCAAGACATAAAAAATCACCAGGCACCTCTCCAGCCAAGCAGTTTTCAATAACAAATGGAACATCTTTAATAGGTTAGTTTCATCCAAAGGACCTTTGGAGGCAAGGGAAGCCTGATCTATTGTGCAATTGCTTCGATGGAATCCAAGTAACCTGGTATGATTCCTCTAAGCTCCTTTTGGATACGTCTTTTTATACTTAACAAATATGGTGTCCATCATGTCTAGCATGACAATAGACTTCTAAATCTCTTGTCTTGCACAATCTTCCTTCGTAACATTTGCAACACTTTGAGACATATGCTATGTAAATGGAATAAGTAATGAATGAATCAATTAACTAGTTAATTATCTATCTGCATGACACATAGTATTCAAAAAATTAAATATGGTGTGAAAAGGTTGGCACGCTCTGTGTGGATAACTAGAAAAGGCCTTGGCGAGGATGGGGTTTCAGCAGAGCATCAAAAGCTAGTGAAGACCAAACACACCAAAGCCCTTGAATCTGTTTCTCTACCCCATTTGGAGTGTACCATATGATGCCAGTAAACATCAATGTTTCTGAGGTTTTCAATTCTCCATAAGGTGTTTATTTCGCATAAACCAGCTTCTCAATAGGACCCTGTGTCCCTGCAATTCCAGAATGCAAATAAATCTTGTTAAATTATGGAGAAGCATTTTAAAAATATTGAGACATTATGTTTAATAATGTGCAAAGCTAATGAGACTTAAACTTGAATTTCATGCAATATTGCACTAAGCAATCATACTTGAACGTGCTAGGCCTAATACATGGAGACACTGCCATAATAAAGTTAACAGAGCCAAACTTGATCTTGAACTTTTAAACAAACTTGTTTTTCTAATGTGAAAAATTTTCTTCTTCACGTTTATACACATGTTTCAGCTTCTAAAATGACCACTGTTAGCTAATGAATAGATTTGTTATTTGGAAGGTTAGGGGTGAACATTCACACATGGGAATGTAGACTTGAATTGGAGAATGAATCATGAGAACTTAGACACAATAAGACATAGTTGTGGTCTTAGAAGTTGCTCTCTGAATAATATTGTGTTCCTGTGAGAAGCCGGGGAGTGAACGTGTTCCCATAGGAGCATCGGAAGCTAGTTGGCAGACAAAAGAAAGAAGCTACATGAAGTTGAAACTATATGTCTGTCCGTCTATAATAGTGCATGTTCCTAGAGTAGAGATTGCTCATTCACCCTCGCATCTTCACACCTTGTTCCACGCTACTCTGAAACTCTGCTGAGTTTCTTGGACCTCTCTACATGAGACATTCTGCCTTGATTGATTACTGACTTATTGAGCTAACTTTTGATACTGAAGCTTTATTCTTTATGATTTCTCTTGATTCAAGAACTGTTTATGGATCTCTGCTTTGACACCATTTCTCCCTCCTCCTTCTTAGAATAGGAATATTTTCTTTTGTTGAATGAGCTTAATGCATTTTAGTATGATTTATTGATTGCTTCTTTTTGATTCTCGATTTCTGTCAATATTGATACCAGATTTATAAAATGTTGCTTGTGATTTTTTTTAAAGATGATTTACTACACATTTGAATAATAAAACCCTTTAACTCATATCGAACTCTCTTTATTGACTGAGATTGTTTAAAAATGTTGATTATTTAATGTCTTACATTACTCCTGATTATTCTTCAACAACGGCAAAGATCCATCCACCACAAAGAACATAAGGTTACAGGGAGTAACAGTCCTGATGCTGGTAATCTGAAACTCTGATTGAAACAATCCCCGCTCCAGCAACTCTTTCTAAAATTTGGAAGAGCTGCCGACTTTGGAAGTGAGAAAGCAGGTTTGAATTCCAGCCTTGACTCAACCTGTGATTCTAGACATATCACTTAACCTCCCTTGCCTAAAAAAAAAGTGCAATGTCTGGCTCTCATGTAAAGCATTCTAAAGCCCTTGGGACAAATTTGCTTTAAAAATATGAGCTCTCGGTGCTTTATGTCACAATAAGTCTCAAAACCCAAGCAGACCTCAACAAAGTAACATTCTTCAATGCCTGTCGTTGGCGATGCATGACAAGGTACAAATGAACTGTTTTTTTGTCTTTAAAGTGCATGGCTCTGTTAAACTGTACATTACAAATACACAGCCACTGCTTTTAACAAACATAATGCCTTCTTTTCTAAAACCAGCGCACATGCAATTCATCAAAGGATAATTACAGTACCGTAATCACATCTCTGAATAATTCTACATAGTAATTACAGAGCAGCTTGGGCCCCAGTGGTTACAGGTAAAGATTACTGTGTTTACTTTACAATTTTACTTCAATATTTCTCTTTCTGAGCACACTTCTCCACAAATTTTTGTTCCCCTCTGTTTATGAATCATCATGGTGTATGACGTGCATATATGATACATTATCCAAACCTGATGTGTGACCTTTTACTAACCATTATTACAGAAGCAGCTGTTTTTAATTGTATAGTAACTGACAAGAAAATAAAAGTGTATGCAAAGTTAACAATCTCTCCTCTTAATTAAAGGTTTGGGATTTTTTTAACATTTCTACTAACACTTTTCTGACAACTATTTAGTTTGCACTACCAATGTTATTTTATTAGTCAGAAGAATTCGCATTTATTTTTTATTTTAGTGTGGTACAAATGCTTTTGTTTAACAGATCGATCTTTGGATTGGAAAGTAATCCGAACATATTGTGTGTTTGTACTCCAATCATCAGTCTGACCATTCGTCCATTCGTCCATCTATCTAAGCACCCATCAATCAATCTATCTATCTATCTATCTATCTATCTATCTATCTATCTATCTATCTATCTATCTATCTATCTATCTATCTATCTATCTATCTATCTATCTATCTATCTATCTATCTATCTATCTATCTATCTATCTATCTATCTATCTATCTATCTATCTATCTATCTATCTCTCTCTCTCTCTCTCTCTCTCTATCTATCTATCTATCTATCTATCTATCTATCTATCTATCTATCTATCTATCTATCTATCTATCTATCTATCTATCTATCTATCTATCTATCTATCTATCTATCTATCTATCTATCTATCTATCTATCTATCTATCTATCTATCTATCTATCTATCTTTCTATCTATCTATCTATCTATCTATCTATCTATCTATCTATCTGCTTTTGTATTGTACATTCAAGGAAACCTGCAGTTATATCTACACAACTAAACCTAAGCACCTCTGAAATTCACAAGTTATCGCTAGGTAAACAAACAAAAACTCATGCCCCCCTCATGCAGTGTTTATGACCTTACATTTGGTATCATTCATGCCATATTAGATGACATCGCTGATGATATGTCAAATTGCAAAATTCATTGGTTGTATGACTGAAGAACGCATGGCTAAACAATTTGTGCCTCAACAACGTGGTCCCAACAACAAATGTGTCTTAACCACGTATTCCTTAACTACGCATTCCTTTACCACGCATGCCTTTGCCACACATGCCTTTACCACAAAATTTCATTGTAAAGGCATGATTGATAAAGGGATATGAGTGGTAAAGATCACCCTAAAAACTACCCCGATGCCAGCACCCCTGCTCTGAGTCCTAAAACTGCCCCAGCCCTGAGAACTGTCCCTTACCCCCACCCTGAGCCTTAAATCTCAGCCCCCATGTCCTAAAAATTGCCCTGGACCCAGGCCCCTGCTCAGAGCCCAAAATCACTATCCCCAGACCCGTGGTTCCCAAACGGTGTGCCGTGGCTCCCTGGGGAGCCATGAAACCTAGCCTGGGGAGCCGCGCACCAAGCACTTTAATGCATTTAAGTTGAAGGGTCTGTTGGCTTCAGTTAAACTAATTAGACTCAAACGCATGATGTTGATGATTTGTAAGTGCAGAAAAACAGTTGATGGACAGAATACAGAACAATGTCATACATTCACCCCAGTACAGAGATCTGGGCCTAAATCCATCGTTTTTTTGCTCACCATGCCGTTCCAGTTTGAACCCAGCCATATGCAAATCAGTCTTGACCCTGTGCCTCATGGGAACAGTCCAGCCCGAACTGCCAGGCCAGGTCCTCCCTGGACAAGAAACAAGCATCCTAGGACCGGTTTCGGCGTTTCACCCCTCTTCAGCCAGGATAGCTTGATTCCAGTGGCATGGAGAGCATGGGACATGCCTAAAGCTGTCAACCTCCATATTTTACTGGATCCCCACGTTCCAACATTCCCAAAGTAAGTGGAAGATGCCTGATTTATTTTGTTAGACTTGTTATTAGTTTCGTTTTTTCCAAATGCGTTTTACACCAATGCAAGTTATCAGGAAAGTACAGTTGTCCTGTATATTAAACATATTAAGTATTATCAAGTATTGACACTTGGACTTGAATAATAGGTACTTCCAGTACACACTTCTTTCAGTACACACACATTTCCAGACAGGCCTGTGCTCTCCTTGAACACCATATACAGCTTAATGCCAACAATTGGAAACAAGAAACAGGGACATTTGGGAGAAAACAAATCTGAAGAATTACTTGGCTTGCATTGATTTGCAGGCAATTTTAGGGACGAGACAGCAAAAATAAAGCTGTATGTGGTTTAAAAAATCATGAGTCACCCTGCTGAGACAGGTGTGTTGGCACAAATGACATGGGTAGAAATGGAAGTGCATGCAAATATTCTTTAAGAGCATAAGCACTTTGTCAATGGGGCCTACATGCATAAGGGTGCTATCTAGCACTGTAAGTGGGATAAAGTTTGAGAGGGTACTCTAAAAATGCATAGGCAAAGAAGTGTAACTAGGAATATTTTATTAGAGGCGCCGCCTTAGTAAAACGAAACACCCTGCATACATTATTATAATACCTTCATCAGCTTCATCCCAATAATTTTCATTGAGAAAAACGCAAGTACTCCAGAGGCCGGGCTTACATCCCACCACCCTCCCAAAAATGTAACAGTGGGGAGCCACGGGCAATGGCCAATGGGTTAAGGGAGCGGCGAGTTGAAAAAGTTAAACTACCCCAATCCCTAACCCCCTGCCCTTGGCAATAAAAACTGAACCCCACCCCTGAAAACGACCCCACCCACCCTGCCCTAATCCCTGAAACCCGGCCTCTAGCCCGAAAAACTACCCACCCCCCTAACCACTAAAACCGGCCCCAGCACTAAAAACTACCATCCCCCAAAACCCAGCCCCAAAAACGACCTCCCCACCCTCCCAAAACCCGGCCCAGTCCCCAAAAACTACCCACCTCCCCAAAACCCGGCCCAGCCCCACTTACCAGACCACATCCCGGAGCTTCCTCTCCGGAATCTTCCTGTTCCTCTCCCTGCCCATGCGCACATCTAGACCGTGCTCTGCCTTAACCACGCATATGGTTAAGGCAAATGCTTGGATAAGGCATGCATTGTTCCACTTAAGGGGAAACGGCATGCATGACTCTGCCCACGTTGCAAAGGCCGTTTCCCTAATTAATTATATTACTGATGACAGCATCCACAGATGCCAATACTTTGCCTTTGCTATGCACCGGGATAGGGCTGAGGTTAGATATGCTGGAGCGGATTTGGGCAGATCCTGCTTCTCCTTCCTCCTTGGACGGTATTGGCGTGGTGAATCAGAAAGGGAATTAACATGCGATCAAACAAATTTACATTTTATGCAACCAATCTGGCTACACAAGGAAGACTAAGATACGGAGAATCAAGTTTAGAACATTTATTTCAAATTTGCAATTAGGCCAGAATTTATGGAAGTCATGATAATATCAATGAGATACAAAATCACACTAGTTAAGTTCAGATTTCGAAATATATTCACTGTTTGAAGTAGAAGGCATGAATCAAAAGCAATCACAAAGATACAGATTGTTACAAATAAAATGTGATTTTCCTTAAGGAAGCTCTGATTCTCCCCATTAAGCATTAATAAGCTTTAAAGTCCAAATAGAATTTTAGGCAGTTGAAATCATCTACCTGTAACTCTAATTTGTATAAGGATGGTTCTAAGCATGGGTCTCTAAAGAATCAGAAATATTTAAAGGAAGGTTTGGATGGTGTCAGCTTTGCAGAAATGTCTGTAGAAGTTTTCCTAGAAGGAAATTAGCGCTGGCATGAAGATACCCTCAAGAAAGAATAAGGAAAGCGGAGAGGTCTGTACCTCTCAAAGTCCAGAGGGAATCTGCACTCCCGAGAACTGAGTGAACGCTAGGATACAGGGAAAATGTGAGATTCAGATGGGGTTATCTTGATCACACTACAAACATCCAATGAAAAAACAGTGTTCAGGTGCTTTGCAACATGGCTCCCAATTCCCAGCATCTCAGCTAGAACAGCCGTTCTCAGCCTTGAATTGCTTGCCACTCCTGGTACAGGCTGCATAGAAGGCTCTCTCGCAACATGTTAGACTATCATGTTCTTGCCAAAATTTCTTTCTCTAGTAATCCACTAAGAGAACAACAAACCTTTCTTGGGGAGACATTAACTCAAAGGGGCCCATGATGTCTAACCCCAACTTGGTCCAAACTGCATCCGGCACATCCACAGGCGAGAGGGGAACTTGATTGGTCACATGAGACTTGTCATTGATGGCACATAAATGACAGTCTTTGACAACAATCTCTACCATTCGATCCATTCCTGGCCACCAGTACCTCTCTCAGACTCGTGCTTTTGTGAGACTTCTTCCAAGATGTCCCTCATGGGCTAAATTAATTACCTTATCTCTAAGAGTGTCAGGCGGAACAATTCTATCACCCCTCATCAATTTACCTTCACAAAAAGTTAAGTCATCCCTTACACTCCAAAATGGCTTCACAGCTGGATCAAGATCCTTGTAGCTTGACCAACCTTTGGTTATAATATCTTTTAGAAAGATAAATACTTTATCTTTAGCAGCACAAGATAACCACTCTTCCTCTAACAGCGAATCTTCCATCACCCAATTCACACACTCTAACTCGTCACTCAGATTTTCATCAACTGCTGGCAACCTAGACAAACAATCAGCTGACTTATTATTCAAACCCGAAATATAGGACACGTGAAAATTAAATTCCTGTAGCCCTTCACTCCATCTCTTAAGTCTAGGAGTCAAGTGATCACTGTGATGACTCGAGAAAATTTGAACAAGAGGGCGATGATCAGACTTTACCACAAACGGAATCCCCCATAAGTAAAATTTGAAATGCTGTATTGCCCAATACACACTTAACGCCTCTCTCGCAATGCAAGTATAGTTAACTTCTGCATCTCTAAGAGCCCTGGAGGCAAAGGCCAAAATTTTCTCTTCCCCTTCCTCCACCTGTGAAAGTACCGCACCCAATCCTTTGAGACTGGCATCAGTCGTAAGGATAGTCTTCAGTTTAGTGTCAAAATGACCTAAAGTAGGCATCCTTCCAATTTCGGACTTGACTAAGTTAAAAACTCTCTCACATTCTGGTGTCCAAACAAAATGCGCTCTCTTCTTTAATAAAACTCTGGTTGGCTCAACTACGCTGGCAAACCCTCTCACAAATTTAGAGTAAAACTCCGCCATACCCAGAAAAGACCTAACTTATTCCTTGTCTTGAGGTGCAGGGGCTTTGACAATGCTCTCAGCTAACTGCAATTTGGGTTGTATACCCTCTCCAGAAATAACATGTCCCAGATAAGTCATAGACTTTAACCCCATTCGACACTTATCTTTCTTAACAGTGAGTCCTCTCTCTCTCAACTTACAAAAAACAGATCTCAAAACTTTCTCATGTTCACTCTCACATTTTCCATAGGCCAAAATATCGTCTTGAAAAAACAAGACATTAGGAAGATCTCCAAGTACCATCTTCATTATTCTTTGAAAACAAGCCGCTGCAGAGGCTAACCCAAAAGGCATTCTTAAAAATTGATACGCCCCCAAAGGAGTAACAAAAGATGTCAAATGCCTGGAATCCTTGTGAAGTTTGACCTGATGATATGCGGACGACAAGTCCAACGCACACATTTTTTTAGCCCCCTTCAACAAACTTATGCATTCTGAAATATTTGGAAGAGGTTGGCGATCTACCCAGATCCATTCATTCAATCCGCGCAAGTCCACACACATCCTCACAGCAGATCCACCAGCCTTGGGTGCCAAAACCACTGGAGATAGCCACTCTGAAGCCTCAATTTCTTCAATTACTTTCAATTTTAGCAATCTTTCTAGTTCAAGTTTTAACGGCTCAACCATTAAATTTGGCACTCTCCGTACTTTGTGCACACAAGGCTTGGCTGAATCTTTTAAAATAATCCGATGCTCAAAGCCATTGAGATAACCAAGAGTATCAGAGAACACCTTTGGAAAGTCCTTGAAATACTTTTCACAAAGATCCACACCATCAATCGATAAAATCTTTCCACGTAAACTCTCACACACTTCATCCATCAACATGACTTGATCTCCTGGGTTTGTGGCATTGGGATTTAAAATTATGCCTAAGTCACGGTGATGCCTCCAGCCAAGAAGATTATCCCCCCTCACAGCAACATAAACTTTTCTCACGGTCTGCCTCTGCTTAAATACAATCCTTGCAGTCACATATCCCACAATGTCTACACGAGACCCTCCATAACTAGAAGGAGAAATATCCGGAGGCTGCAACTTCACATTCTCCAGCTCAACTACTTCATCCCAAATTTTGTTTCCAATCAGTGTGAATGGAGAGCCAGAGTCAGCCATAACAGTGGAATTGTTAGCATCAACAGAAATGTTGCAAAATGGCATGGCAATTTTTCCAGAATCCACCTTGTTCTCATCTTCTGAAATACTGGAAATGACTACAGTACGAATAGTGTCAGAAGGATTCTCCACATTGCGGCTTTTCTTCGAAGACTTGCAAACCCGGGCATAATGTCCCTTGATCCCATAGTTAACACATACGGATTCCCTGGCATAACAGTTGGGAAAACTGGAAGAATGAGAAAAACTTCCACATCTGTAACAACGAACTCTCTGAATATCACTATTATTCTTCTCGCGATCAAAAGAACGTTGCTGTCGAGGATCACGTTCATTGCGCAATTGGATATCCTTGCTACAGGTGGTGCGTGATTGAGTGTTTTTCAAGTCACTTTTATTCTTTGATCCCAATGACACTCTGGCAATGCCCTCAGAGAAATCACCTTCAGTGTCACACTCAGACATGGAGTGGACACTTCCTTGACTTTTCTCTGTGTGTTTTCACTATGAGCTTGGTCATAATCCTCACGATCTTTCCTTATCTCTTTGACCCAAGAGGAAGTATTTTCAATTCCCTCTACTATCGCAATTGCTTCTGACAATTTCCCACCCTCGCCGCCAGTAATGAATCCAGTATCGTGATGGTAATCCAAAGCAGCCTTTATTTGATTTAACCACCGACACAGACAGGTCTGCTCTTCAGTGCTTCCTCGGTCAGAATGCCAGACCCAACCTAGAACTCATGAGACTCACATTCTGTTACCAGGACAACTACAATTACTATTAGATCTTCTAGGAAAACATGCAAGTAAATTACAACACTTACCCTGACTAGAATTGTGGTCCCTACTTGGACAGGGTGTATACCTCTGCCAACTAGAGACCCAATTTGACATTCACATTAAGAATCAAAATTGGAGAATAATCCACTAATATGCTTTAAAAAAATGTTAAACATTAAGAAAGGTGTGAGAAAATGGATTATTATAGAATTATTCTAATCTTGTTAAATCCAGTAAAGGTTTCAGTCATTTAAATCTGAGCTCAACCCCCTGGTAGCTATGCCACAAATCAGGCAGGCTTAACTTAGGAAAATATGTAAAGCATTTACAAGTATTAAACAGTTAATAAGTTGAAAACCCAACCCAATTAAAAATAATTTTTGAATGTATAAAGTAGAGAATATTCTAATCAACAAATGACACCAAAAGAACAAAAATCCAAGAAGGGGAACTAGAGATATGAGTTTATAACGTTTTAGAACAAAATAGCGCCAAAAAGCACAAAGCGCCAGCCACAAGTAACTAGTCTTACTAGACTTGGAGAAGGATAAGGTTTGAGGCCAACCGCGCTTGAGCACAGGTTGGATATGAGGACCAGACAGGACAAGGTCAAAAGGTTACTTTCGGACTTCAGAAGTTAAGAGTTTTAAGAGTGGCAAGGCATCAGTCTGGAGTCAATGACGGGGTCAACGACAATGGGTTGCTTCTGTTCTAAGTCCTGGTTAAGCCGTTGACGAAGGCGGGAAAAGGTCCCAGAGGGAAAGGCCTGATTTCCCCCTCCGGAAGACATGTGCTTTTGCCCTGTGTCTGGCCCAGTGATGCTTTCTACCTTCATACTTACCTTTCTGGAAATTGGATTACTGCAGTGGGGCAAGGCTGTAGGCTGCAGCCGAAGAGGATTCGACGTTGTCCTATGCAGGTCAACGTCGGATCTGCTGCAGCAGATTTGCTGCTGCGAAGGAAAACGTAGCAGGAGCTAAGGCAAGGTTAGGCCCTAAGGGTTTAGAGTTAGGCAGAATGAGTACACTTTAAAAGCAGTCAAGGATTCCAGGACCTCCGGAACAGCACTTGGGAGCCAAGACGCTCCAACAGAAGCCACCGTCAGGATCCTGGGCTGGTCCAGTTGAATATGGTTAGCTGGGCTCTTCCAGGAAAGCGGGCTTCTTGCAGCTTTTCTGTCCCTGTAGCTTAACAGAAGGTCCGCTAACTGTCCCTACAAATCCATGTCTTTGTCTTAGATACAAATGGTCTTAGGATCAGCTTTTAGAGATCCCCTCTCTGGTATCAACAGAATATGCAGTCTTTTTTTCTATAGTCCACAGGTCGAGTAGTGATCTGAAGAGGTGCCGAAGGATGCCACATTTATCCCTGGTGGTAGCCTGTGTGTTGAGGTGACTTCTGACCCCTTCCTAATAGGAAAAATGTTTCCAGAGGCAACCTTACTTACTTTTGTCCTAGCTCCTGTGTGCCATACTGCACAAATCCCACTGTGTTCCTAGTTAGCTAAAACTAAAATGACAGAACCTTGCTTCCCTTGTACAGAGGGGGTAACTTCTCTCCCATTGGGGTTGGGGCCTGCCTGAATACAAGGACAAAAGAGAGAGCAGGTCCAGGTTTTTGCTATATCTGCCTGCAACAGGGTAGGACTCTGAAGATAATTAAGCTCCTGGGCACTGCAAAGATGGCCATCCTGTCAGAGGAACAGAACACCTCCCCAAACCTAGGGAGGTTGCATCAGCTCTGAAGGAAAGTTAACACCTCATCAATGAGCTAGAGTCAGCTCTTGGGTAACAGCTGAAAGCTCATGCAAATGAGCAACTAGAGGCTTCAGGCAGGGAATAGGTGACTTTTTAAATATGCCGTTTGTAAAATATCTACTATAAACCCGACTTTACCTAGTAATTGAATGCGTGTTATATATTTTAAAATGTCCAAGAATTAACATTTTAGCTGGTTCATAGGCGGAGAAAAGATTATTTTATTTTAATATTAACTCCTAAAACTTTCTTATGGAACATCTAACACTGCCACAGTGCAAAATAGCTCTGGTGGCCTTGTCACTGTACATGTCCTACTTTTAAATATCACGTACCCTGCCTTATTGGGAACTAAGACTTACCTAGGTGTTACATAATATTAAAAAAAAAAGGTTATTTTAACAGGTACAATTAGCAGATGAAATCTACACAGTCAGGTTACTGGTGGCAAGCCTGCCGTCATGTTTTGCAGTGTCACTTAGGGGTGACACAATATGTGCTGCAGTCCACTAGTCATATTTCCCTTACAGGTCCTGGGTACACTTTGTGCACTATACTACAGACAGATAGATAAGTTAAATATGCCAGTTAGGAGTGTAGGCAAATTTGATGTTATAAGGTTCAGAGCACATGCAATGGGGCTTGGTTAGCAGAATCCCAGTGCATAGACTCAAACAAACTGCAGCATCAATCAAAAAAAGGGACTATCATGCAAAAAGAAGCATTTTCTTCCAATAATAATTCAAAGAGAAGCTACATCACTACAGATATATTGCAAGATATGAATTCATCATACAGCATTTCTTACATTTAGATCATATAAATTCAATAACATACCCTAAACCACTATTCTCTTAGTTAAAACCTACCCCCTGGGACCAAATAATTTTTGGGGGGGGGTTTGCCACAATCCTACAAGATGCTCACAAGATAATGGTTCCCACAAGAGTCCTGCGGGACCGGGAAAGCATTTAAACTATAACTCACGCCTTTGACATGCACTGCTTATGCCCTCACAAATTACTTCACTCGTGACATTTTCTGTGACATCATAGATAACATCACCTATATGTAATTTCAAATCACATTATTGATAACAACACTTTGCATGGTGGGGGTGCGAGGTATAGTTGCTTGAAATACATTGAAAATTAACTGGTGAATTTCAGTCATTTTTTTCATTTAAAATGTTATGTTTAAACTGACATTTTCACCTAATTATAATGTAACTTAAACCTTTGTTTTTTTATTTTTATATATTTAGAACCCAGTGGTGGTCACTACTTTGAAATTATAGTTAGATCAGACTTTCCATAGGACCCTGAGTCTTGATAAAAAAACAGAAAGGCCGCATAAGGGAGAAGGATGGGCACACTTTGACCCTCAGGGCATGTGTGGGGTCCCATAGGGTCCTTCCCGTAAGTCAAATAAAAAAAATATTATTTCAGGATTTCAGTACTGCAACACTGCCACTTGATTCCATGGTACCCAGCGCTTTATCCCCTGCGGTAATGCAGTAACAAAGAAACTACAAGAGTCTGGTTCTAGACTAGACCCTGCAGCCAACCGTATTGTTCAGACTGTAGACTTACCCCATACAGTGAGTTGGGGGGGCAACATACGGCTACACACAATGGAAGAATGTGTGCAATGGAGGTGTTGGGCACCTGTAGCAGGTTCGGCACCTTCCGTGGGTGGGGCATAATGTTGCAGGCCAGGGCTTGCACCAACCCCTAATGGACATGCTCAACAGCTGTGCATAGCAGGGGTGGGCTGCTTAAAAAGGCACCTAACCCCGGCTGTGCACGTCGGAAGGTTACTTTGTTATGGGTAGGGCAAAGGCCCTGGCTTCTGAACAAGCCCTGCAGCCAATCACTGCTGATAACAGCCAAAGGCCAGGAGCAGTGGGGTTGGCCACCCTGCTGTGGGTTGGGTGCAGGTTGTCCAAGGGGATTGTGCATATGCTCAATGAGAATATGATGAAAGAGCAGCAAAAAGTGATGTTATAGTTAAGTAGAATTAAAAGATTGTAAATGACATTGAAAAAAATAAAACAATGCACAGGAAAAAACAAAGATTAAAGTCTTATTATAGTTAGGTGTTGAAATGAGATAAGAGCTGACGTTTTAAAAAACAAAAAACCCTGCTATATGTAGGTAACTACCTACAGCACGCGCCCGTCATGAATTATTTATGACTGCACCAAATATATCACTCATGGCATTTTAAATGATTGTTGACGACATCACTGATGACATCTAAATGACACCATTGATGACATCACCTGTGAACCTCAAATTACATCATGCTTATTAGTGTTATTCACATCACTCCATAAGCTTTTACACCATTTGAAAAGAGAAAGCTGTTCATAAAGGCCCAATAGTCATATACATTATTGAGTTACTATGTGTACATGTGTGGGTGCCTAGAATGGAAACCGCATAAACCTTGAAGGCAAGTATGGCTGTGCATGTTGAAAGTTATATGGGACAATGTTTACAAACCAATAAAGTTTCGGGAGCAAGTAATACTCAATGTTAAATAATGTAAAGGCTGAGCACAACTGATGGGGGTTGCAGAATCATTTTTCAAAGTAGGTTGTAGATTAGAGCCAAACCATATTGCAAACGATCTGGAAGAAAAGCCAAAGTTTCCTTATACCATAGATTATTCATCAGTCAAAGTCTAGGTATGTGCAGAAATTCTGGGAGAAAAGCCAACAATTTCTTTGAATATATATTATTCTCCAGTGGATATGTTTCTGTGCACAAGTTAAATAGCTGTTACACAATACTATAGAAAAATACTATCTGGCAAGGATGTTTTTGATACGTGTGTATTTATATCCAGAGGTTGTCTGGAAATTGGGAGGCATTACAGACTGATGAATAATGTCAAATGTGGGGGTAACTCTCTTAGAGTTATTTTAACTCAGACTGAGATCGTAAGCATGGTACATCATTGTACTCATCTCAGGAATGTGTGTAGTGTATTTCATCAACTTGTAGATGGTTCTTCATCGACCTGAATTCACCACTCAAATTTCCAGAAATGCCTAGGCGGAGGTCGAGTAGCAGCGCTACGCAGAGTTTCTGCAAGCGTGTGGAGTTGCTTGTCCCGCCCGTTTGCATGACGTTTCTGCCATACGCCAATGGGGATTACGTGTTCTGGGGGAACTGCACCTCGCGGCGGCCATCTTGTTTTCTTCTCTGTTATGGTGCTGTGACCTACTTTTTGAATCTTTCCTAATCCTTTCAATCCTTGTTACCCAAGCCTTTTTTTCAGTTTTTTTTATTTATTATCTTTCCCTCTGTGTGCTACGAAAAAGATAGCAAACAATTGCAGCCTTCATTGTGGAAGGTGGAGCCCGGAAGAGGTGCTGCCCCGGGCCTTGTTTTCAGAGGTGGAGGTAGCAGCCCTGAGTTTTTTTGTGCAGCGCGACCTCCCTTCCATCCTGGCAACTGGTGGCAGGCCTGGGTCCGGGTCCGGGCTACCAGAGTGCCAGCAGCGATGGGCAGGGGTGCGCCGGGCAGTGTATTGAGCTCTGGGGTCTGGCGCACCCGCAATCAGCTGAAGCACTGGTAGTCCGACATCCTGGACCAAGAGTAGGACCTGCTAGACCTACATGGGGTTGAGGTTGCGGGGCTTGGTGAGTAGCTAATTATTCATATTTGTATTACATGTATGTGCTACGTTATTGCTAAGATTTTTTTCCCAAATAGCAAGCATGCTGCTCACATGCAGGTAAGTTATTTTTACAAATCTTCTATTATGTGATCATTATTCTAGACAGGTGCTCGGCGCTACCTAATCGTACTTGTTTGCAACTTTGCGCTCGCTTGGGCTGATTATATAAGAACTTAAATTAAAGAGAACAGACTAGAGAGAGACTCCTTTCCTTTGTCCTGTCACTAAGATAGTGATAGTTAGTATTAGAAATTTAGCAGAGCGCGTCCTCTTACTTCAGCTCTTAGAACCTTTTTTGTAGCTCATACAGTGACAAGCAACCAACCAATTTGGTGTATGCATGCGTCCAGCTATGCATTTAAAGACGAAATGCAGACTTAGTGAACTGGCCCAGCTGCGGGGGTTGAGAATGATAGAGAATGATATCAGAACTTGGAAGCAAATATAATTTGTTGCAATTTATTCCAAAGTCTTTGGAATAGGCGGGCTAGATATGTTTAGGAAATGTGGAATAAATAGATAGGATGGTCCGCGATACTAGTCTACTACTAGTCGATCTGATTTAGGAAAGTTCAATGTTATTGCAATTGCCGTTTCCTGTCCAAAAATATTTTTGGAGAGATTATTTATTTACCACCACTTATTTTTTGTCTCTCTAATTATGTATTACATCAGCATCCAGGGCCAAGAGGTCATTCAAGGCAAGTACGGGAGCTGGAGGTGCCTCCTGTTGTTAATATTAATATATATTTCCCTAACTTTTACTGCTCCTTATTTTGAACTTTTTTTCTACCTGTTTCCTAATTTTATGTTTTTCCCAAATCCTTTTCGATCTATCCATTTGAAAAATCTTGTTATCCCTGCATTATCCTACTTACTAAGTTATTTTATATTTCTAGTGTCTGTATTTTACCTCAGATTATCTCTGTTTGTACTAGTCTGTCTGTACCTTCCTTTCTTCTGTTTTTTTCAGTCAGCTTTCCTTCTCCCTATATATATTTTGTTAACTGCCTAGTGGTGGTAATGTAAGACTCAGAGAACCCATTGGTCATTGTCACTTACTACTACTAGTACTACTCCTCTGCCATGCAGATTGCATGCCCAAGTAAGGTATTCCACGCATGTTTGTTGAGATGACAAGGCTTTCTTTTACTTTCTCATGGTCAATCAGTAATACGAAAGAGTGGCCATGGTCATATTGGACACCCCAAAGTTGTGTCTTCTTCTTATCTAGGAATAGTGTTATTAGCAGCCGTTGATGGTGAACTGATTACCGTGCACCATGGCTGGAAGGAAGTATGTGGAGGAGGAGGACAGCCCCATTACAGTTGTCAACCAAGGAGACCTTATGTCCAATTGTCCGCCCATTTGGCCACTCTTATTTCTTCGCAAAAACTGAGATTCACCAATAGCACTAGCCACTCAGTCCAGTCCTTTACAGGTTGTCTTCTTCAGAGGCTTTTTGAATATTGCCACCAACAAAATGCCCAACCAGATATTTTATTATTTTTGATAGGACATACTGTCTGCACCTGAATTGTAGTGATGTGTGTGGTGTATGCATTTTCAATTTTCCTACAGGAAAAAATTGAATAGAGGGAGGCGTATATGGCATCTAAAAAATGTGTAATGTTTTTCATAGCTGCACCAGTGCTGGGGCCAGCGGGAACGGCGGTGCCAATCAGGGAGCTGATGTGGCAGCTGCAGGGGGCGTGCCAGCAGCAAATGGCGGGAAGTGGTAAGTCATATTGCTTGCTTATTGACAATTTATATACTCGCTGCAAGTGTGTACACTGTACTGTTGAGACTAAGGGGCCGATTACAATCTCGTTAGGAAAGTCTTCCGACCTAATCGATTTTGGAATAGTTTCTGAACTAATCGGGTTCTGCGAGTCCGACCAACCAATTACGATGCTTCCCAACATCGTTCAGTTGGATTCCCATTGACATCAATGGAAGCCTGTGTTCCAAATGAGAACACAGGCTCCCATTGACAAAATGGGTTGTTGGGGAAAGTCTTGCACCATGTGGTGTGCACCTCATGGTGCCTGCCACACTGTGCATGCATGGGCAGGGAGGACCCATGGTTACCGTCACGGCCCAATTCGGAGGGCCCTCGGTAAAGGGGGGCCTGCTACGGGCCCCCAAAATCAGATTCTGACAGGTGCTCAATCTCAGAACAACCGATTTGGAAAGTCCATCAGAATCTGACATCCTAATCGCTCGGCTGGAAACGCGGTCCGTAGACCGCTACAATTCGGCTCTGACCGACCCGGTTACTCCCAATGCCTTTCGGAACTGAGTCGGACAGTCTGAACGCTTTCCAGCCATTGTAATCGCTTATGTGGAAAAGTGTCTGAGTTGGTTGGAAAGGTGGGTTCCCGTTCGAATTCGGACGAACAGAATGCCATTTGGACCCTTTCCGGATGACATCGTAATCGACCCCTAAGTTGTGAACAGTTGAAGATACCCCTCTTTACTTAGCATATACAGCTGGAGTTGAGTAACTAATGGCCTCTTCTATCTTTAACTCAGCAGAGAAAGTTTCATGAAGAGTCAGACCTTGATCGGTTGATGCAAAAGAGAAAGAAGGACGGAAGGAGCAAGGACGGGTGAAATGTAATATGACTGGCAGAGAAGGATACATGGGAGAAAGGCTGCATATAGGATGCATGGGTGGCTAAAGGATGTATCAAAGGTAAAAGAAAGGATGCATGCCTGGGTGGGTGGGTGAGTAAAAGTGTATGGGTGAAAAGAATCCTCCGGGTGGTTTGATGGGTCAACGCAAGAACGTATGGGTGCTTAAATGACAAATGTATGTTGGTGAAAGATTTGTTGAGAATGATAGCCATGTCTGGATAGATGGATGGTATTCATAGGTGAAGACTGGATGAAGAGAATGTAAAACTTAAATGGTCACTAAGTAGCAAAGCATTTCACCAGTGTCAGCCATGGTTGGCCTATCAGCTGCATGGTTACAACAGTAGTACCTCACATTGTGCCGTGTATCATTCATATATTAGTAACTATTCATTTGCCTTATTGTAGTCAGGGTGAAATTGAGGCATTTAACAGAGCATCGCCATGATAGGAAAAAAGATAATTGTGCAGTACGGCTGCCCATCCTGCAGACAGTAGCAAAGTAACACAACACAAGTATGTCTGTCTAGGGGGCCAGCTGAGCAGGCATGCCTACATTAATTTAGCTTAACGAGAGAGAAGAAGAATACTTGTATATTCCATAGTGCTTAATGCCTGAATCTCTAATTACATCAAAATCAAATGAGCCCAAGAATCGAGGATATCAGCAAATGTTATGTACTGCTAGTGCTACCATACCACTATATAATTTTATGTGTTACTGTTTTGCTACAAGTATGGGTTAAAAAAATTATTTTTTTCTTTCTTGATATAGCTACTCCTGCCAATCCATCACAACCCAACAGGCAGGAGGTAGCAGCCAGGACCGGGCAAAGGAAGCAGGAGGCAATCAGCGCCAAATACCAGTGACTGATGGTCCTGGAGGAGGAGGAGGAGGCAGCAGCAGCTGCAGTGCCAATGCCCTAGGCCCCAGCCAGGCCCCAGTGCCTCCTGTAGTGCGGCGCTGTGGTCAGGCAGCCTCCCGCCGTCATTTAACCACTGGTGCTCCCCCATAGATTCTATAGATCCTTTCAGTGCCGCATGCTCCAGCCAGGATGGAGGAGCATTTTGACAGGCTGGAGGGGAAGCTCCTAGCCCACCACAAGGCCTCGCTTGTCCCTTTTTTAATCTTTTGTTTGGTAGTTCGGATTTTTTGGGGAGAGTGTGGGAATGTGGGAGTTGGGGAAATCTTGTTTTTTTTAAATATTCATTGATGGACTTTTGATTTGTGGACAATTACAGTTTTGGACTTTCTTTACTCTGGACATTTGTTGGGGTTAGGGAGAGGAGTGGGCCAGGAGTTGTGGTTTTTCTAGTTTATATTTGTTAGGAAAATACATTTTTATAGTGGTAAATATGATTTAAATCTTCTTTGGGGGGTTACTCTTTTACTTTGCACTGTTTCCTTTGCTGAAGGCCAGCCGCCAGTTTTTAAAATCTGCTGATAGTGTAACACAGCAACAGATAGTTATGTGGTACCTTCACTTGTCCTACTACTCTCTGCTCCTAGTCTCTGCAGTCTTCATGTATATTAACCCCTAAGGACTCGGAGGGGGTGTGTGTGTGAGAATTTTATTGTTAGATTATTGCAGCTGAACAATGATTCCCCACACTGTTCTTCTCTTACCTTTGATTAGGCGAAGCGATGGCTGTATGGTTTCCTAAGGTGCCATGGTGGTGGAAGTAGACAGTAGCAGCATGCTAATGGACTAGTTGAATACTAGTGAAAGCACCAGATCAATTAAATTGAAATAAAAACTGAGTTAATGCCATTTTATATGCAAGCTTTGCAAAAAGAATTAGACTGTCATCAGAGGGAGACTAGAGTATGACCAGTAGTACACAAGAAGAAGAAATCCAAATGAGAAAACGTGATAAGCAATGCTAAAGTAAAATAATCAGAATGGTGAGCTAGTAAAAGTTACAAAATGAAGTTGACTTGAGCTATGAAGTGGATAAGCGTTATGTTTAGTGCTGGAAGGAGGATGATGCTGGCAATTATGAATTATGTTCCTCTGAAAAAAAAATATTGAATACTGTGCATGGGTGGGCAATCTAATATACATAATATAGTGCCACTGTTGGCTATACTTAGAGCAGAAGAAGATCCTTGCCCTGCCTTGACTTGGTGTTGCTTTCACCACATGCGCCCCACCAAGTGTGTGATCAATTTATGGTGTAAATTTAATTTAGTTACACCTCAATAAATCACACAGCCCAAAGGAAGAGGGTTAGGGGTTCAATGAATGGATGGGAAGGGGGATTTGAGAGAAAGGTTTGACAAAGACAAACACTCCACAAGGACAACATTCATCTTGGCAGCCGACCATCATAAATCTGCCCCAGAGAGACCCAAGTTACATTATGTTTTGTTGTACCAAGTTGTGAAAGATACAATGCAAATACAATTAAAATATCTGTAGGACTCAAGTAAATAAAAATAAATAACACACACAGTTCTAATGTTTAAAGAGAAAAAATTATACTGTATCGCCAAATTCGGAGTTGCATTTGCATTCCTCTTGGATTATCCGTCAATCTTGGGTGTCTGGCGCATACGTTTCGGTAAGGTATGTGTGAGTATGTTATATTGTTTTTCAGGATGGCGCAAGGTAAAGGGCCTGTAGATAAAAAACAAAAATGATATTTAAGAATCAAGGAGAAAAGTTACCCTACACAAGGAGTGCAACCAGAAGACTCAGAGGTAGCATGGCTAAATGTCGGTTTCCGACAGTTAACTTCAACAACAGGCCTCCCCACCCAACCACCATTTAGCTTCAAATTTGAGCCAGACAACACTGAGCACACTAACACACCGAGCAACATAGCATTTTCCCAATCAAGTAAAAAATTAACACACCTCTGTCAGTCACATCACTCACCACCACTATGCAGACTTGTGTAGGTCTGTTGTTTACATTTAGGCCACTTTAAAGTCATCATGCAAATCATTTGGGTTCAGTGAATTTGAAAACTTCCATCTTCTTCTGGTGGCAGTTATTGAAGTAGTCACGCTCACGCCCATGCCCTGAGTCATTGTATCATCTCTGATCCGCCTGAGACTGACTCCGAGTATGGGGTCCAACTCCGTACCAACAGTGTCCCGAGTCCTGACTCAAAAATGAAATAGATCGACAAGAAGGGAAACATTGAGTCACTTTTTATGTAGGCTAGATTTGTGTTAGCAAACTTGGCATTATCTAAGGGACTGGTCGGGTCTGACTCTTTGAGGAGTATAAAGCAGAAAACAATCAAACAAAGCAGAGTGGACTGCGGAGTGGACCTGGTGAAGGAATATCGCTATCTCTCAAAGGGGAAGGAAAAAAAATAACATTAAGGGGAACATTATTGTTCAGCCATTGGTAGGCCACCAGCATTGTGAATCATCACTAACACATTAAGAGAAACAAACAAACACCCAGTCTCACACTGCCTGCCACCACATGAATCATCTCTTCTAAACACACATGATGATGACACATCACAACAGGTTCACATCACAACAAACAACAATCACTCAGAGTGCAATGCATGGCAGCATTTACCTGTTCTTCCGGTGTGCTCACCGTTATCGATTGGTGGTACATTGCAGAATGCAGGTCCCCCATTTATTCTCGAATCAGAGAATTGTCAGTGTAAATCAAATTAAAATAATGTCACATATGGGGCAGTCACTCTAGTGTAGGAAAGGATAGATAGTCACAGCCTAGGGTTGGAGGCAGGCACACATTTGTTTGTATTCTCCACCCAGTGCCTGGCTTGAGGGAAATGGTTTTGGAGGATGAGTCTGGAATTCTTCACTTCACACAGTTGCAACTCGTATCCAGCAATAAAATGTGCCTAAGAGTAAGATGGTTGGGATGAATTGGTCAAGCAGACACACAAATAATAAAGTAAACAATGTTCCCTAGCTATATCTTTTTTGGGGGGGGGGTTTAGGCATCAAAGAAAAAAAGAAAAGCCTAGTAGTCAGGGAAGAAGAGCTTGTCCTCAAACTCTGGTGGTTCACCCAGAAGTAGGTAATCTAACACACTACTTCCATGACTACTTCCATGACCTGACTCTCCCTCATCTTCCTCCTATGATACTTCAGGTATGGTGTAATCTGGTGGTATAAAGTGCTGATTTATTTTGATCATGGCTAATCACTCCACGTTTTGGGGTGAGAGACTGGTCCTTCTCACTGTGATAACGGTACCAGCAGTACTACAGCCAGATTTTTTATTGCCTGAGTGCTGAGCACTAGCCATTGGTACCTCTTCCTATACCAATACACCAATCGGTTTTCATCAAGGTAGACCTCTGCGGTGTCATCCAGCTAGGCCTGGACCATTCGCTCAATGTTCATTGCTGGTGCTCCACTTTTGCCTTCGCCTCTGCACTGGACTTAAGGCCTGCCAGAAGAAACCATTCAGTTGCAGATGTGGGGGCTGATGCTCCTGGTCTTGTTCTTGATGGCATTCTTGTTGTTAGTTTTTGATGCTGTGAGCCAACAGTACTGCCCTCAGGCTCTGAACTTGAAGGCTGCCCTACAGGACTTGTGCCCTGGAGGAGTGGGACTCTAATTCACTGCCGTTCTTTTTCTAGCTCACTGCCTTGCTCAGCTATCAATGTTTTGTATTTTCTAACATCCCCGTCTGAAAAAGGAACGAAAGTGGACAGTAATGGTTTGTACCGTGGATCAAGAATTGTGGCACAGATGTAATGTTTGGAGGACACAATGTATCTTTGCACCCTTGTATTAGCAGACAAGCAAAGGATTAAGTTCTCCACCAAGTCATAAGCATCTTTTTTTCCCTCCACACCTGTGTACATTGCAGACACCTCCTTTAGCTATTCCTGTAGCTTGAGCAGCAACGGAATAGTTTGGCCCATGATGTTGTCCTCTTTGCTGATTTCCCATGTGAACACCTCAAAAGTAAGCAGCATCTCTGTCAGGCATTTGAGTAGGTCCCATTGGTCCATCTCAATGATCATGCCTTTCACAGTTGTATCCCCTCTTTACATGACATATTCATTGACAGGTCTGACCTGCTCAAACAGGCATTCAAGTATGTAATAAGCGGAGTTCCAGCGTGTTGCCACCTCCTGTATGAGTGCTTTAACTGGCATTCTATTCTCACGCTGAATGATCCTCAGCTGTTTCGGGGCTTTAAATGAATGGCTGAAATGAGTGCAGATTGTTCTGCAGGTGGACAGTTTCACTTTTTGTGTAAGTCCTGTACAATGATGTTGATGCAGTGCACCAAACACAGGACCCTGAAATAACCCCCATGGCCTCAACTATATTATAGACCTGCGCGTAGTTCACAGGGTTTTGCTATGCGGAACTCCGCAAAGTTACAAAAAAACTCTGTGAAGTTCCGCAAGTGGTGGAGTGCAGTGCGAACTGCAGTTTGTGCTGGTATTCCTGCCGCTCAGGTAGAAATTCTCCCCGAACGGCAGCTCACGCTAGCGAACTTACCGTTCACGATTGCGAACATACCGTTCGCGAGCGGGGAATAAACTCTGCTGCACATCATGAAGCGGAGTATTCTGCCCTCCGTGAGCTCCGCAGAGTGCAGAAAACTCTGCGAACGGAGTTTAGTTCACTGCCCAAGCCTACTATATTACTGCCATTGTCCGTGGCAACAAATCCAATCTTAAGCCCTCCTGGTCATAGCCATAGACCTTGTTGTTAAAGACTTCCAAAATGTTTGCAGCTGTGTAAGATTTCTCCAATGCGAACATCGCTAATTTCGCATGCTTCCGAGCAGCAGTAAAAATCTCAGCAGAGTCAACACTTGCAGATATTTTTTCTCAAGCCCCCACAAAAGAGATCCAGTGTGCAGGGATGCACATGTAATCAGTCGCTTGGCAACAGGTCCACATGTCTTTTGCCAGGTAAATACTGTGACAAGCACTCTGCTAAAAGCTTATCCAAGCAATTCAAGCACATCGTGATGTAGCACTGGAACAGCAACTCTAATGCAAAAAGAACTGTTGATGGACAGAATGTAGAACAATGTCAAACATTCACCCCAGTACAGAGATCTGGGCCTAAATCCATCGTTTTTTTGCTCACCATGCCATTCCAGTTTGGACCCGGCCATATGCAAATCAGTCTTGACCCTGTGCCCCATGGGAACAGTCCAGCCCGAACTGCCAGGCCAGGTCCTCCCTGGACAAGAAACAAGCATTCTAGGGCCGGTTTCGGGGTTTCACCCCTCTTCAGCCAGGATAGCTTGATTCCAGTGGCATGGAGAGCATTGGACTCACGTCTGAGCATACCCGTCCCACTCGGGGTGACAAATGCAAAAAGAACTGTTGATGGGCAGAATGTAGAACAATGTCATACATTCACCCCAGTACAGAGATCTGGGTCTAAATCCGATTTTTTACTCACCATGCCATTCCAGTTTGGACCCAGCCATATGCAAATCAGTCTTGACCCTGTGCCCCATGGGAACAGTCCAGCCCGAACTGCCAGGCCAGGTCCTCCCTGGACAAGAAACAAGCATCCTAGGACCGGTTTCGGGGTTTCACCCCTCTTCAGCCAGGATAGCTTGATTCCAGTGGCATGGAGAGCACGGGACTCACGTCTGAGCATACCCGTCCCACTCGGGGTGACAAATGCAAAAAAGAGCTGTTGATGGACAGAATGTAGAACAATGTCATACATTCACCCCAGTACAGAGATCTGGGCCTAAATCCATAGTTTTTTTGCTCACCATGCCATTCCAGTTTGGACCCAGCCTTATGCAAATAGGACCGGCTGGGAACCTTCCATTTCAGGCAGATGGCTGCCACAAATTCAAATTCAAGAAAACCCACCCTTCCACAAAACAAAAAGGGAGGAGGACCAACGCCAACATTTTAGCCAGCTTCACATGCCGTTGGATGGTTGCATTCATACTGTCCCTCTGGGCTTAACATGGCAGGAATCATAGACTTATTTTTTTTCTTTCCTGATACTACAGATGCAGGAGACTTTTTGATAGCAGCCGGTGGTAGGCTCAATGTGCTTTTCAACGGGGCAATTTGTCCTCTGTTGCCTTGTTGTCTTGACCTGAGTCTTGTGCCATTACGATGTTGCTGATGTGGGCGATACTACTGCACTGCTGAGGAGAGGGCTGCTTTGCGTAATGAAGATGTCTTTCTCATCTTCACCTTCCACGGTGATGGGATTCAGATTCCCTACTCAGCCGACTTTCACCCCCTTCACAAACAACACTTGCAGTTTTTTGGCCTCTAAGGTGTGCCTCCCAACGGATCATATGCTGCTTTCTCAAATAGGTCGTTTGGCCCCCTGTACCATAGTTTGTACCAAGCTTACCCCAACTAACACTTGCTCCGCAAATAGAGCATATAGCAATGTTCATCTCCTTCTGGCTAACCGAAAAGAATACCCATACTGGGGAGCTCAACTTTCTGACACTGGTGCCACTGCCAATGTCAGAGGAACTGGTGGTAGGTGGGCGTTTTGACATTTGAGTCTCTGCAGTACCTACTTCCACTGAGGGGGTTGTGGATGTAGGTCACTGCCAGGACTTATATGGCAGCTGGCGGTGGTTGGATCTGTGGTGCCACTGCCACATACACTACAGGAAGTTGCGATGGGGTAACGTTGGTCTCCACTGGGGCTGGTCTAACAACCATGATGACTGCCTTGTCATCATCCTCCTCTTCTACATCTGCCTCCATAACTCTAAGGCATTCTGGAACCGTCCTTTTCCCTAGCCTCGCCTGAGTCGTCTCGTGGTTTGTCTCACTCTCAGACTGTGGCAGGATCCAAGTGCTGTCTAGATCAGCAGAAGGAGGGCTTGAAGAAGAAGACGATACACCACTAACCCTCCTTTTTCTAGCTGGAGATCTGGAAGACAATGGAACTTGTGGAACAGATTGCTCTACTCCCTTAGCATGAAGCTCAATCTCTTGAACTGCTCCTACTTCAGGAGGCACTACTATTGGCGGTTGTGGCTGTTCTTGTTTTTGTCCACTTCTCTGAGTTTCATTTAATGATTAGGTACTACTTTGCGATAGAGATAAGTCAATGTCAACATCACTGCTCCTCTGGATTGCCGTTATTAGACTGGCTGCCTCTGTGACAGACATGGGCTTGGCCTAGATTGGGGTGGATCCACTGATTTGGGGGAGCTGCTCCCAGCTTCCTCCCCTGAGGCTGGTGTGACAGGCACAGTTTTTCTTTTTACTAAAATCCTCTGATATGGACAGTGCTTGTGGTAGTAAGCTCCTTCATCTTCTCACTGGCCACTTTCTCGATAGCAGTTTTAGCACCTTTCTTTGGGGCCATCTTGCAGCTGTCATTTAGCAGTGGTACTTAACTTCACAAGTTGAAGAGGTGTCTGTGCTGTGTGGGTCACTCACGCGTCACGCCGTGCACAGGCCTTCTTCCTGGAAGTACTGTGGGTGATGTTATCTCTTGTTGTCTTGTTTTGCACCTAAAAGAAAAGAAGCAAGAAGGACATCAGTGAAACATGGCATTGTTGCTGCTGTAGTACAAACAAACACAATATCACTTAGTGTGGTCACTGGTTACTCCTTTAATTAACAATACAGTGTATATCTATTCCTAAAATGGAAAACCGCACCTGAATAAACTTTCATGGTGACTGACTGTACACTCTGGAACAATAAGAGAGAGCAAAAACAACAACATACAGATGAAACGCTTTGCTTTATGTGTGTCATGTGAGGTCATTCACGTGTGATGTGGCACTCAGGGTGGTGCAGCTGACAAATGAAAATGGAAGGAATAATCCTTAGACAATGAATGCAGTTGTGCACCTATAGCAGACATGGGGTTGATTAATGCCAGATGTAGTGGAAAATGGTGTGAACAAAAAAATTAAAACAATTATACAATTATTCTTTTTAAATGAAAGAATATAAAATATAATTTATTAAATCATGTAAAAAAAAATAAAAAAATGTAAGTTAAAAAAATTAAACATAAGTGAAGTTATCCTCACAGATATAATAAGCTATTATTATACTACTATTTTATTGCTCAACCATCCATGCAGCCTATGGCAAAATGCCAAATTTGGTTGGACGCACAAAATGGCTGCCATCCAGTGCCACATTACATAACATGTGTATATGTAACATTGAGCAGGAAGGCATTCATTGCTAACAAAGAGAAGACATGCAGGCCGATATGGAAATCACACTGGCTGGATACACAAAATGGCCGTCAGCCACATGGTCACAACAACAACAACCAGCAAAAAGGCATGGCCACAACAAAGAAGACATGCAGGCCTATGGCAAAAGCACACTGGCTGGATACACAAAATGGCCACCAGACACATGGTCATAACAAGAAGCTGGAAGCCTAGTACAAAGAATGCATGCAGGCATATGGCAACACACACTGGATTGATACACAAAATGGCCACCACCCACATGGTCACAACAAGAAGTTGGAGGCCTGGAATAAAGAATGCATGCAGGACAATGGTAAAAACACACTGGCTGCCTACACAAAATTGCCGCCAGCCACATGGTCACTTACAAGTCACAACAAGAGGCAGGAGGCCTGTTCAACAAACAGCACATTCAGGCCTAGGGATAGTCCACTGACTATACAAAATGGCCCCTGGACAGTGGCCACATGGCATCTGAGACAAAGCCAAATGGTGACCTATGGCAAACACACAATCCCACACACTGACCAGACAAAGGAGGCATGGTAAAACAGCGTTTTTTATTCAGAAATGCCAAAAATGAAAATTAACGGAGCTAAAAAAATCCTTCAAAGGCATTACCCCACCCAGTTCTATACACTGTTTGCATGAAAAAAACATGAAATACCATCATTTCAATCCAAATCCATCCATGGCCTAAATGCTGTAAACACCACAGAAACAGTTGTTTCATGCATCCATGACTAGCACTGGGCCTATTGGCTGGAAGGCCAATTGGCAGACTAGGCCAAATAGTAAATTAAATCAATATTGCAAATGTATTAAAATAACATGGAAAAAATGTAGTAAACTGTCAAACATTTTTCCTTTACAAAAGAAGAAAAATAAAAGGCAAATAAATCAGTGCACACTAGGCCCCTACTGAAACAACTGGCCACCCATCACAATAATTTAAAAAAATCTATTAACGGAACAAATAAATCCAGGTGCATGGCCCCAATCAAACAAACAACACCAGTTTTTCAACTTACTTGTGAAATCTCAAATACAAAAAGTCCTTAAATCCAATGGGATATGCAGCAGACACAAAGAGTGATGCTTCCAGCTCCAAATCCAAATGAAAAGAGATCAGGAGATGGGAGACCACTGTACAGGAACAGGAAGTTGGAGATTCTAGGGCACTTCCTTTCAGTTGAAAAAAAAGTAAAAAAACAAAAAAAGACTCCTTGCACAAAACAAATTGCTAAATGTTTTTTTTGGTTTTTTTGACAATAGTTATGACACAATATACAGCTAACAGTGTGTATTAACTTAACCAGCTCCTCTGGCACAATAAAAATGAAAAATAAAAACCAACATAAATGCCCTTGGAAAACAGAGTCAACATACATGCATTTAGAAGATGAGGAAGAGGGAGAAATAAACCCCTTATTCTTCAATCCATTTGGTCAATGGTGCCCACAGCTTCTTACCCCGTTCTTGTTTCCTACGACCTTTAAGTCTATACACAGCTAGATCCATACTGTATATGGCCAATAATCTTGTTCTCCAGTTGATGAACGCTGGAGGATCGGGGCTAATCCATTGAGATGTAATATTGGCTCTTAAAACAGCCATTGCTATAAATATTAAACCAGTATCTGACCGGGTCCATCCGAACATATTTTGGGTTTGATCAGTCCCCAAGATCACTAAACCGGCTGTGATTGACAAAGACTTGCCAAGGACCCGGGTCAGGAAAGCCTCAATATCTCGTAGATATTCGACCAGCTTAAGGCAGCTAAAAAACATGTGTATCGTGTCAGCTGCTAAGAGCCCACACCTACTACATGACTTACCCCGCGGCCCTGACCATTTAGCAATTTTTCCCGGGGTGTAATAAAGGTCAACGATAGACATGTAATGTTGTGCTCTCAAACTGACGGTTATTAAAGTTTGATTAGCTAATTTGATAGAGCCTTCCATTTCTGTACTCCCCTGTACCAACTTACTCTCCCATCTCCGAGTCTGAGTGGCTAAGTCATCAGAAAGCGTAGAGAGTAAAGTTTGATACATTTTCCCAAGTCTCGATTTAGATACTAGAGCATCCAACAGCTGAATCTTAACATAGTTACCCCTCCCCTGTGTCATGGTTTTAGCCAGGAAGCTTCTGATTTGTAAGAACTTGAAAAAATGTCTTGTGGGAAGTCCATATTTTCCTTGCAACTCAGAAAAAGAGATAATTTGGCCCTCACAAAAAAAGTCTCCCAGAAACTTGACTCCCAAGGCACCCCACACCCTAGCTGTTGAATCCTGAAAAATCGGCGGCAATAAGCCATAAGAAAGCAAGGGGGTATATGCATTTAAGTTCAATACCGCTAATTGTCGCCTCATTTTCCTCCATATTGAAAATACTGATTGAATTATCTTGAATTTTGTTTTCTTATAATAACTCGGTTCGATGATTCTGACCAAACAATTGGGCGCTTCACCTAATAAAAGCTCGTATATTGTAGGTTTAATTGGTTCAGGGACTACCACCTTGCTTCCAACCAGCAATGTCCCCATGTGCTGTAACAAAGCTGCCCAGTGGTACAATCGGAGAGACGGGAATCCCCAGCCCCCGCCTTGATTTTGGAAGGATTAACCGTTTAGCTGCCCTTCTAGCTTTATGGTAACTCCACAAAAATCTGATACAAACTCTTTCAGCTTTCACCATACAAGAAGCTGGGAATTCAAGAGGAATTGTCCGGAACAAGTATTGGAATTTTGGGAAAATTGACATCTTTATGACATTGCAATGCCCATACAGTGAAAGGTGAAGGTGATCTAATCTTGACAATGCCTGATCGGAGCTTTTTATTATGGGTAACATGTTCAGCTCAGGGATTCGCTCAACCACGTTGGTAATCTTTATACCCAGATAAGTTGTCAGTGCTACTGTTGGGATCTCCTGCGGTCTAGCAGTATCAGAATGTATGACCTGCTTTTATCAGCATTTAGTTTATAGCCTGATACAAGGCTGAATTGTTTTGCTATATCATAAACCGCAGGCAAGGCAGATCTTATATTTTTTGTAAATATAGCTACATCGTCAGCATATTCTAATGTTTTATACGAGGTCCCATTTACCGTGACTGCTTCGATCCGTTGATCAGCATCCAACTTACTGAGCAGTGGATCAATATACAGGGCAAACAATAGTGGTGAGCAGGGGCACCCTTGACGGGTTCCTCTGCTGATAGATAATACATTACATTCCCGCCCAGAGATCCGAAGACGGGCCTTAGGCAAGACATATAATGCCTGCACAGCTGTAACAAATTCCGGCGTGAACACTTTAATCCTCAACATCCACCAAAGAAACCCCCAGGAGACCCTGTCGAATGCTTTCTCTGCATCCAACAGGATCATCCCCAGGGGCATCTTCGAAGCCTGGGCCCAGTCGAGCAGCGCTATTGCCCACCTGACATGATCCGATGTGTCACGCCCAGAGATAAAACCATGTTGCCGTATGGAAACCAGAGGGGCAATAACCCTTCCCAACCTTAAAGCTATTATTTTGGAGTATATCTTACTGTCTGCACAGATTAAAGAAACAGGACGATATGAAGAGGGGCTGAGTTCCGGCTTATCCTTTTTTTATAAAACTACAATAGTAGTGTAGTGCCAAGAATCAGAAGTATGGCCACTCTGAGATTTTAGAAATAACAGCTCAAGTTCCCCAAGTAGAACTTGTCTAAAAGTACGATAAAATTCCAGGGGCAATGCATCAGGGCCCGCAGCCTTACCTGCAGCAAGTGATATTATGGCAGATTCAATTTCTTCCCCTGAAATTGGGTCAGAAAGCATATCCCTCTGTTCAGGATTAATCTGAACCGTATCATAGTCAGACAAAAAATCCTCACCTGCAGTTGCTACCCCTTCTTTTTCTTTAGAATAACGTCCCTGATAAAACTCTTGAAAGACCTCCAGGACCTCATCAGGGAGATCCTGAATCTGTCCCCCTGAATTTTTTATGCGCCATATTCTATTTGAAACTGCTCTTTGCTGAGTTCGTTTAGCTAGCAGTCTGCCGGTGTTCTCTCCATATTCATATATATCGGCCTTATATTGCTTAAATTTTATAACTAGATCTGCCCCAAAATGCTGATGTATTTTAGTTTTGGCTATTGCTATTTTTTGTTTACATTCCTCACTCTTCTGTAAATCTCCAATTACCTGTATAAACTCTTCTTCAGCTTCCCTGAGCTGATCTATCCAACCATTAACCATCTCTCTTGCTTTCCTCTGTTGATGCAGAGAGAAGCTCAGAGTCTCACCCCTCACTGCAGACTTGAAAGTGTCCCACACTATCAGCTCCGAGGCAGACCCCCTATTCCACTCAAAAAATTCAACGATCCATTTTGATACATATAGAGAGTATTCTACGTCAAATAATAACTTTCTATCAAAAGTCCACGTTGTCTTTGCTTGTACAGAGTTTTCAATCGGGAGTTGAATCACTAGGGGATTGTGATCAGAAATCATTCTAGGGAAAAGCTCACATGTGATCCTTCCTGCTACTGTATTAGTAACAAAAAAATAGTCCAAATGTACAAATTTCTTATGGGGAGTAGAGAAGAACGTATATCAAAATTCCATTTGACGCTGACTATGCCAAATATCAATTAATCCATGCTCCTGACATAGCCCTTGTAAAGCCTTGAAGATTTCAACCTTCCGTCCGAAATAAGGGTCATTGCTTTGAAGATTAAAGCAGGCATTCAAATGAATATTAAAATCACCACCAACCACTATCAACGGAGACCATAAATCTAGCTCGGTGTTTAAATAGTCAAGGCTTGTGGGGTCATCTGAGTTGGAGCCATAAAAAGAGCATATAGTATACAGTGTCCCCCTAATGCCTGCCTCAATAATTACCCACCTCTCTAAGTTATCTTCCTTAACTCGATTACAAGTTAAGAGCCCATGCCTTGCCATTATAGCTGTTCCACGAGTGTTAGTGGCTTGCCTAGTACATGCAAGAAGATCGAGTCCCAAAACCTTTAACCACATTCTATTGTTCCAACAAATGTGAGTCTCCTGTAGACATACTACATCGAGCTTCATGTACCCGATAAGTTTCGTCAATATTCCTCTTTTTTTCCTTTCATTGAGTCCACAGCAATTTAAAGAACCAATTCTGATATTTCTATTACTTCCTGTCATACCAAGGGATTGTTTCTAACAGCCAAAATAACACAGAAACTTTGCCACAGTCTTTCCCATAAGGGCAAAAGATCTTAATAGTAAGAGATTTAATCTTGTCACGACTACTGTATTTGTCATAACTATACAATTGAACACATACTTGAGTACTACCCCCCCTTAACCTCCCCCTCCCTCCCTCCACCCTCCCTAGAGCCCTCCCCTGTTCCCAAACCTCCCCCCCACTCGCCCCCCATCATACGAGGCATGGGGACCTACTGTCCCTGGTGATGCTGAGCTATCCCAACTCATCCCTCCCAGCAGTGAGACCTTGGCCTAATCTGTTATGCCTTAATTATTAGAATTATATGAACGGTTTGAACACCAAAAAGCAAAGAAATAAGTTCCATGTATAAGGAAGAAGGAAAGCAAATAAAAAAAAGGAAGAAGACACAAAGGGAAAAGTTCAAAAGGAGGGAAAATAAGGATCAACTTAAGGTCCTAAGAATTAAGCTCCCTCTATATTTCAGCGACTGACCTTAAATTCAATTATATAAACAGAATTTTAAGACATATTCATTGTCAGTAGGAATTCTTTGGTCTGAATCTCTGACTGGAAGTACTGCGTGCGCCCCTGAAAGACCACCTTCAATTTGGCTGGATTTATGAGAAATGCCTGAGCCCCTTTTGCCTGAAATTCAGATATTAGCTGTCGAAGAAGCCAGCGCTTCTCAACCGTCTTCTGGCAAAAATCAGGGCGGACAAAAAAATCACACCCCTTCCCAGTTCTTTTACGATCAGGTCTAGCAAAGTTGTATAAAGACTCCCTAACTAAGAAGTTTTTTAAAGAGATCATAATAGCGCGTGGGCGATTATCAGATTGTCCTGTTGATCTCCGTTGATTAAAAGGGAAGCGATGTGCCCTTTGAATTTGCATCTTCCAGTCCCATTGTGATAAGTCTGGAAAGGCCTCTCCGAATAAGTCTATAACAAATTGACGAACGTCGGGCCCTTCTTTCCCCTCAGGGATGCCCAGTATTCGCAAGTCATTCCGTCTTGCACGATTTTCTAAATCCGTCAGCTTCATTAAGGTATCATCCCTTAGCATTTGCATGGACTCAGTCTTCTTTTTCTGCATGTCTAATTCATCCTCCAATTGGGATATACTGGTTTCTGCCTCCCCAATTCTGACAGCGGAATCCGCGCAGGTTTTAGCGATTCTTCGGATTGAGTTTTGCAACTTTCTGCAGGCCCCTTGCATCCGAGCGCTCTCCGTACTGGTCTCCTCATAATGGGCCATAATTACTTGATAAATCATAGCCAGTGTTATTTCTTCCGTGCATTGCATCGTGCTGCCAGGCTCAACCAAAGTACCTCCCTTTCTCTCAATGTCTTGATTTTCTCCTAAATTTGGCGAGAAGGAGTAGTCCCATAGCATGCTTCCGGTGGCCCCATCTGCCCTACTAGCAGTCGAGGGGAAGGTAAGAGCTTTTTTGATCGTACCAAGATTAGACAAGGAATTATCTTCCCCTTCTTCCCAGTGCAAGCTGCTGTTATCACTTTCTTCACCCACCCAATCCTTACCCTGACTTTCGTCTTCTGAGGAATTAGTATGATCGGAAAGTGAAAAAAACTTATCAATGACATCCTCCTCTCGAGAATTAGTATCATTGGCAACTTTCTGAATAGCAAGGTCTTTCTGCCAATCCAAATCCGAGTCATCAATATCCCCTCCCATGCCATTAATTCTTTGAACTACCTCTCCCAAATTGCACTGGGATTGCAATGATACTGATAGATTTGACTCATCATTAGGATCATCCGTTTTTACCATTGATGCTGTTTGGGCAGGATCAGACATAGATTTCAAAACTTCAGTACTGAGACCCCTTGCAGCCTGATCTCCTACCCCAGGGGGTATGATCACCCTTGCTGCCCCCCCTCTATTAGTGCTGTTAGCCTGGTTGCGGGGTCCTTTCGGCGCCTTCTCTCCTTGTAGCTCAGAGCCCACAGCCCTGGATTTCCCTGAGGATGATCTTCCAACATTTCCTGCCACAAAATTAGCGGAGTTTGCTATGTTGCCTGTCATTTTACTTTTAACCATCTGAGCCTTAAACAGTGCCGGTACTGTTTGCTTACCGCAGGTTATGGCTCCGTTCTTTAAAGTTTTATGCTGCTCGCTGGTATTAATCAACTCTGCTAAAGGGCAGGGGCTCGTAACCCTGGGGTCACCTCCAACTGAGTTGCTCGCAATGACTGATTTCGCGTTGTCTTCCGCGCCCAATGCCACTCCGCGTCCTCTCACCCCCTTGCTGCCTGTCTTCGGCGGCATCCTTACACCCTCCTCCTTCCTGCTGGGAGATACGGACCAGGCACCCATGGAACAGCTGAGAGCTCGCGACGCCAGCAAGCAGGGAAGCGGAATCCTCTGTACCGCATTCTGGGTTCCCCAGAGTCTCCACAGCATCCAAACCGGCCGGCTGAACACCGGGGCCTCCAAGCAGTTTAGTGGATCGCGCAAATTGCTTTCCCCCTTAAAGTCAGTACGGTGCTCAAATCGCCATCAGAAGGTCTACAATGGAGGGAATAGTCGGTCAGCTCACTCGGCCGAACGACCGGCCGCCATCTTGCCCCGTACACCACAAATTGCTAAATGTTAATGCGAAGAGGTGTTTAACTCCAAATTGTCAGTTCAGGAAGATTTTGATGCTTCTCGAAGAGAGATTCTTCCCCAGATTGCAGCCGTGGTAGATCCTGCGTGTTCGGGATTGCGTACAGCAGAAAACATACCCCTACCCACCCTTACTCCTAAAAATACCCTTGTCATCCAAATAACCTCACACCTTAAATCCCTAAAAATACCCTAGCCACCCAATACCCTTACCCACCTGTAAACCCTAAAAATGCCCTTGCTTTAATATATATATTCACAAGGACTCTATCGCAGTCCGATTTTTAAGGTACATCTGCTGATGGTAGTCGAGGCATTAATATGTGTTTTAGCAAATGTCACTGCACCAATGTACTTGCTCTGTACTTGGCTATTTTAATCATGCTGCTTTTCACGACGAGGGGTGCACAGGTGTTACATCTAAGGATGAGTGACATCGCAGTGTGGCTAATTGTAAATAAAGGACTGAGAAAATAGGGCTTTGTTGTGCAGATTATGTGCTGTATCCATTTAAGGAGGACAATGTCACTTCAACTTTGGACATGTGTATTGGCATTTAGTATTAGCAAGTTAGTATTAGTTGCAACAGAAAGTCACAAAGAATATTGGGAACCCTTTATCAAGAGATTGGAAAGAAACTTCCCTGGATGAACTAAATCTTTTAAGCACCCAAGAAGCCAAACACTTTCGCGAAACACATGTTGACTTGGGTGTCCATACCGCTACATGTTGATGAAGATTTGTAACCTAATACATATATACGATTATCACTCAAAGTGAAGATAAACTGTAAAAAGGACGCACAATAAAAAAGATTTGCAGGGACACTCAAGATGCAAAGTGTGTTTTTCTCAGTGCATGATAGGTAGTTATAGTTAGGACCTCGTTTCTATTTAAAAAGCGTTTTTCCTTTTGCCAATATCTTTGGCGCCGGTTGATGAACCTTCGCGAAATTTTCAAAACTAATGGGGCGCACTGGTCAGTTGCTGTCTTGAAAGTTTCGGGGTGATTTGTCAAGTGGTGGCCGAGAAAAAAGGGGGTCCCAAAAAGCATTTTCTCCATTTAATTTTCCATAGGAAACTTTTGTTGCAGTGCAGTTACAGCCCGAACTGCTGAATGGAATTACACCAAATGTGGCAGAGAGGTAGCTCTTTGTCCAGAGTGCTTTAAATCATGTAAATCCCTTCAGTAGTACCTGAGAAATTCAAAAATAAAAAAGATTATATATCTGGTGACCGCTGCGGATCCGCGAACCCTCCCGATCACGAGCTTGTCTCTGATTGGCTGCCAACACTTCAAACCAAGAAGTGTTGACAGCGATCTTGTGACTCGGTAGTCACAAGAAGAAAGGTGAAAAACAAGATAAGGCGGCAGGGTAGAAACACCCTGGCCCCCTAGGCCTGCTCAGGGGCAAGGATTTGCGTATGGTGCGTAAATTCAACCCAAATCTTTCTTTTTTAAATGAAGCGCAGGGTCCCGTGCTTCATTTTAATAAGCCTCCGGGTGGGCAAGGTCCCCGGGCAATGTGATTAAAATTTGTAGGGGCTGTGTGAGCCCCCGCAGCCACAGGGACCGCCACCTCCCCAGGGCTTTTTTTAAATTGTAGGCAGGGGGCACGTGGCCCCCCGCAGCCCCGGGGACAACCACCTCCCCGGGCTTTAGAATAAAATGTGTGTGGGGGACTCCTGCCCCCCATCGGGGACCACCTCCTCCACGGGGCATTCTGTTATTATGGGCGTGGGGCCTCATGGGCCCCCCCAAGCCCCAGGGACCATCACCTCCCTGGGGCTTACATTTTTATGAAAAAGTGTGAGGGGGCTCCTGTCACCCACCACACTGCCTCCGGGACCACAGGCAACACCCCCTTTCTACACCACTCTGCAAACACATCTCCTGGTGCACTCTTGGTTGGGGGAATAAGTCCCCTTGAACCTTAAGGGCCCTTAGGGGCCAACTAGCCCACCAGGTACCTCCAGCCCAGTAAGCCCCATACAGTGGGATTGCTTAGAGGTGGTCCGAGGCCATGCCCCTTTTTACACCACTCTGCAAACATGCCTCTTGGCGCTCTGCTGATGGGGCGATGAGGTCATCTTGTGTCCTCAGAACCTCAGGACTAAAGTGGACTTCATCCCCCAAGCAGCAATGCGTCAGGAGGCGTGTTTGCAGAGTGGTGTAAAAATGGGGCATGACCTTGGACCACTCTCAGCAATCCAGCTGTGTGGGGCTTACTAGAGATAACAGGAGGGCTAGTTAGCCCTCAGGGACCCTCAGGAGCCAAGGGGACTTCATCCCCCAACCAAGAGTGCGCCAGGAGTTACGTTTGCAGAGTGGTGCAGAAAGAGGGCATGTCTTGTGTCCACTTCTCAGCAGTCCCACTATATGGGGCTTACTGGAGGTGTCAGGTATGCTAGTTGGCCCCTAAGGACCCCCCAGCATCAATGGGGACTTTAATCCCCATCCAAGAGCATGCCAGGGACGGGATTTCTCTACCACTCTGCAAACGCGCCTCTTGGCACACTATGGGTTGGGGGATGAAGTCCACTTTACTCTTGAGGGTCTTTGGGGGCCAAGAAGCCCTCCTGGTACCTCCTGTAAGTCCTTCACAGTGGAATTCCTGAGCGCTGATCAGAGGCCCAGCCTCCTTTCTGCACCACTCCGCAAACGTGACTACTACGTTATTGTTATAAATTAGCATTTAAAAACACCTTCGAAATTCATCGAAAAAAACCATAGGTTTCAGGGACATTATAGTTAGTAATTAGCATTAGTAATTAGCATTTGAAAAACCTTTGAAATTCATTGAAAAAACCATAGGTTTCAGGGACGTTATAGTTAGTAAGTAGCATTAGTAATTAGCATTTAAAAAACCTTTGAAGTTCACTGAAAAAAACCATAGGTTCCACGGACGTTATAGTTAAAAATTAGCATTTAAAAAACCTTAGAAATTCACTGAAAAAAACACAGGTTTCAGGGACGTTATAGTTAGTTGGACATTTCACTCGTACAAAACCAGAGAAATTTGGCTGTTATAATTAGCTGAGCTAGCTATAACTCGTGCCCCCTCATGCACTGCTGATGACATCACATATTACATCCCTCATGACATGGTCAGTGACATGTTGATGTCAACAGTGATGACACTTACCATGTCAGGAGTGATGTAATATTTGAGGTCTTAAGCAGTGCATTACGGGGCATAAGTTATGGTTAGCTCAGGCAAATATAACTGCTGAATTTCTATGATTTTGTACAAGTGAAATCGTAGCCTAACTTTAAACGTCCCATAAACTGTTTTTTTTGTGAATTTCTAAGGCTTTTAAATTCTATTTCCTAACTATAGTATTTTTGTAGCCTTTGTTTTTGTCAGAGAATTTCTAAGGTTTTTTAAATTCTATTTCCTAAGTATTACATCCCCATAACCTTTGGTTTTTTCTATGGTATTTTAATGTTATTTCCTAACGTAACCTTTGAGGGTGAGTGAGTGCATGAGCATCTCAGTGGGTGTGTGAGTGTCTGAGTGGGTTTGTGAGTGGGAGTGAGAGTGTCTGAGTGGGTTTGCGAGTGTCTCCATAAGTGTGTCTGTCAGTGTGTGAGTGGGTGCATGAGTGTCTGAGTAGGTCTGTGAGTGGGTGCATGAGTCTCTGAGTGGGTCTGTGAGTGGGTGTGTGAGTCTCTGAGTACATCTGTGAGTGGGTAAGAGAATGTATAATTGATTCTTTAAGTGGGTGCACAAGTGTCTGACTGGGTCTGTGAGCAGGTGTACGTGTCTGAGTTCTCTGAGTGGGTACATGAGTGTCTGAATAGAACTGTGAGTGACTGTGAGAGTATCTGAGTTGTTTTGTGAGTGGGTGCATGAGTTCCAGAGTGGGCTCTGCTTGTTCTTTGCTCATTTTCTGCCGTTTTCCGCTCACTTCTGACCTTTATTTTGCCTCCTTCTGCTTGTTTCTTTCCTTATTTTGCCTCTATCTACTCATTTCTGATCTTTATTCTGCATTTTGTACTTTAATCTTGCCTCTTTCTGCTTGGTGCTGACCTTTATTTTGCCTCTTTCTGCTCATTTCTGACCTACATTTTGCTTCTTTCTGGTCTTTTTCTCCCGAGCCCACAGGGGCAGTCTCAAGGCCCCCTGTGGTTCCAGTCGGCTCCCCGCCTCCTTTGTGCATTGCTCTTGCACAAAGGGAGATGCTGGAAATACAGCTCCCTGCATGCATGAGCAATCTGTTTCATCTCATTGTCTGTGGACAAGGAAAAGAGATGAAACCTCTGCTTCCAGCCAGCTGGAGCATTGTGAACTGGAGTGTTTTCTTTGGTTTGGCAGTTCTGGGGGGTGGCGATCTGCAAGGCCATGTATGGCTTTACTTTTCCCTGAGGTCCCCCCATTTCATTCAATTTAACCCCAGGAAGTGGCTGTCCCGGGACTCGGGGGTCTGCGTGCCCCCCCTGTCTATTTTTCATTATTGTAGCCCCAGGAATGTGGTGGTCCCTGGGGTCCGTGAGGCCCCCCCCCATATTAATGTTTATAAACCCCAGGAAGGTGATGGTACCCAGGGCAAAGTAAGCCCTTGGAGGGGAGGGGGGCTCCATGCACCCGGTTCCATTTTGTATAATATCGTCGCTTGCCTCCGGGTCCTAGCCCACCTGGGAGCTCTTTTTAAAACATGCATAGGAGCCCATGATTGTATTTTATTTTTTTCTGCAAATTTACGAATTTCATTGCTAATTATTTCTTTTAATGCTTTTTTGCCCTGCCAGGAGCAAGGATAGGGGTTTAGGGTATTCGTACCCTTCCACCTTTTATGAGGTTTTTGTTTCTTTTTGTGCCTTTTTTTGGAACTCAGCACTGCGGAGTCCCAAGATGGCTGCCAACACTTCCTGGTTGAAGTGTTAACAGCCAATCAGTACTCTGCAGATCTTTGCACAAGCTCGTTATTATGAGCAAAGTTGCCGCGATCATAGATATACAAATTTAGATTTCCTTTAATTTCTCAGAAACTACTGAACAGCCTTACACCAAATAACTGAAAGTGTAACCAAATCTACCTTTCTGCCAAATTTGTTGTAATTTTCTCCAGCGGTTCGGGCTGTAGCCGTGTTCAAAGCTCCCATGGGAATTAATATGAGAATCACACTTTTTTTGACCCCCCCCCTTTTTCTTGGGCCCTGCTTGACGGATCACCTCAAAACTTTCCATGCACAACAAGACTATATTTATATATATATTAGACAATTACCTGTTAAATACTTACATTTTTGTTGTAAAGTTGTAAAGGCATGCGTGGTAAAGGCATATGCGTGGTCACATTTTGCATGGTAAAGGCATTCGTGGTATAGGCATATGCGTTGTAATGGATGTGTGGTAAAAGTATTGTGTGGTAACAGCCGCATTGTAAAGGTGGCTTTCCCTCTCGAATACTTCTTACTTTGTTCATAAAATATTTTGCCAATAACTTCTATAGGCTCCTAAATCTCTTGGCATTCATAATCTCCCTACTTAAAGTTTGCAGCAGTCTCAGCCATATGCCATGCAGGTGGATTAAGTAATGAATGAATGAAAGAATTAATTAATTAATTAATTAATTGATTCGTTATTTGCAGGACATCTGGTATACATATTATTATATGTGGTTAGGAAAAGGTTTGTATGCAGCTTTTAGATAACCAGAAAAGGCCTGATTAAGCTTTGGGTTTCTGCAGCCACTAACAGCTGGTGAAGATCAGATTCACCAATGTCTCTCAAATTTGTTTCTCTACCCCTTTTATAGAGTACCAAATGATGACCTCAGACATCCAAATGTCTCAGGTTTGCAATTCTTAAAAAAGCCTATTTTGCATAAACCAGGCTCTCAAAAGGAGGCAGTGTCCCTGCAAACCCAGAATACAAAGAAATGTTGTTAAGTTGTTTCTAAACCTCGGGCAAGCTGCAGAAATAGAAATGGGGAACCAGGGTTCGAATCTCAGCCTTGGCTCAAACTCCGGTGATCCTTTGATTCTGGGCAAATCATTTAACCTTCCCTTCCCAAAAAACACATAACATTGGGCTCTCATTTAAAATGCCTGTAAATATGTCTATGCCCTTGGTCCAAGTTCATGCATTATAAAAAAAACAGCGGACATCCGGTGAATGATGCCACAGCAAGTCTCAAAAACCAAGGAGAAATAAAAAAAGTAGCATTCTTCAATGCCTATTGTTGGTAATGCAGGACAGGGTAAAAAGGAATTGTTTTTTGTCCCCAAAGTGGATGGCTCTATTGAACTGTACATTACAAATACACAGCCACTGCTTTCAACAAACATAATGCCTTCTTTTCTAAAGCCAGCGCACACGCAGTTCATCAAAGGATAATTACAGTAACCGTAATCACATCTCTGAATAATTCTGCATAGTAATTACAGAGCAGCTTGGGCCCCAGTGGTTTCAGGTAAAGATTACTGTGTTTACTTTACAATTTTACTTCAATATTTCTCTTTCTGGGCGCACTTCTCTTCACATTTCTGCTCTACTCTATTTATGAATCATCATGCATGTGAAGGTATATGGCGTGCATGTATAATACATTATTCAAAACTGATGTGCAACCTTTGAGTAAACATTATCACAGACGCAGCTGTTTTTTAATTGTATAGTAACACACAAGAAAATAAAAATGTATGCCAAGTTGAGAATCCCTCATCCTAATTATATGGTCAGGGTGATCTTTACATTTCTGCTCAGACTTTTCTGACAGCTAATTATTTTCACTAGTCATGTCATTTTTAATTTTATAGCATACGGATACTTTTGCTTAGCGCAGATGATTGTTGCATAGGAAAGAAATCAGTACGGGTTTTGTAGTTAAATGAAAGACTCTTTCATATTGTCTGTTTCTACTCCAACCATCGGTCTGAATGCCAACCCCCCCATTCATTCATCCAAATGTCCATGCATCCATCTGTCAGTCCGTCCGCCTGTCCATCCATCTATCCATCCATCTATCCATCATTAATGACTTGCCCCCAAATGCTTCTCAATTCTGACAAATATGTTCCAACTCAAAGCTATACACAGCCAACCTTAATATCCTGGTCACTCCCCAACCTCCAAGCACTGATTCCAAAGTTTGGCCCTTCTAAATACAGGTCGAAATCAGTGTTCTTTCCAATGGTAGTTGTTTGATGTTAAGTGACCAAGATGGTGTGGAATGGACAGAATCCCATATGTTGTTTCTGTTTCACAGATAGTGACTTGCAGTAATAGCGTACTTTTCCCTCCAACGCATGAGGCTTCTGATATTTCCTTATGGCCTTCAATTCCAACTTTGAAGGCAGATTTCAACAAACTAAGCAGACTGAAAGCCTTTTTGTTTCAAATGACATGCCAACTACATCTGCTCGAGAAACCATTGAACTGCAGGTTGCAAGGACATCCAGCGAAATACAGTCACTTTTAAGCACTAATCTCCCACTGCAATTCTGTGAGGTTGTATATCGTACTTTAATGCTTCCAATACTGCCAGATCAGTGCACTTTTTATATCAATCGGGATTGGCTTAGTCAGTACCTTCCAGAAAATCTTTGAAGTCATACCGGCCTGTAAGCATTCTTTGTTTTCCAGTATTTTCAGGGACATACCCTTGGTCCTATTCCTCATTTGCATCATTTTGGTTCTATTTTTTCTGCTCTGCAATGGATGTCCCATTGGAAGTCCACTGGTCATGGAATTACCACCAGCCCAGCTGTGCCGTAAATGCATGATACGATCCGTTGGAGCCCCTCTTCTGTCGGAACTAAACACTGACTGGTTGTTGTCTTTCAGACCCGTCTGGTTTACCTGTATGCAGCCCGTGTTTCATTGCCTTTTGTGTCCCATTGGGTTGGCACTTGATATCTGTCTTGCAATGTAATTGATTGTTAATTTGGACAATGATGAGTCCCATAAATACCCATTTTCAAGACTGTCCCATGAACTTGCAGTTGATTCAAGACGCCTGGTCTGTGCTACTCCCTTCTTGGGAAATGGGTGCTTCGGCCCCTGCATTTCCAAACTTTGGCTCCAATAACATGGATGCAGGACAAGAAAACACTTCCTCAGCATCGGCTGATAACGAGGATTATATCTGTTCTTTGGAGCTTTTGAATGGGGCTATTATGGAATCATCGTCTGTGGAGACCGAATCCATTCTGGATTCAATAAATATCAACCTTGTGGAAGAAATCTTGGGTGCCCCAACTCGAGTTAATTTGGCACTGTTTCAAAAATGTTGATTTTGTTTTTTGTTATGTCTACAGTGTTTGCTGCTGCATATAACAACAATGCATTTAATTTGCTTGGCTTGTGATTATTATTATATTAGCAGCTGGGTTGCTATCATGACCAAGGAGTGGGTGTAGTGATTTCCCTTCTGGACCCACTTTAGTTCTCCCTTAGTTTTGTGTCTTAGGCATTTTAGGCTACCTCTGCTCTGCATAGCCACACTTAATACATATATTTTTGCAACATTGTTCTAAGAATAGGCAGTACATGTTGTTTGTTATTCAGAGACTCTTCTTGGGATTTTGTCTGCACATCTAGTACAAGGTTGCAAGAAAAACATACCAACATAGTGCACTGTTTTCTTTGCTCGTTCAGCAACAGCTCCTAACATCTAGACATAACACCGTTACACAGCTGCATCTTCTAACACAATAGTTTAATCATATAAGCTGTGTCTAGTCCTCTTTGGGGTCAGAGAGGAGAATTCTGGCAGAAAGGACTGTTCTAGAACGACATCAGTGACTTACATTCAGCTCTGCATAAACTAAGTTTATATTCATGATGCGGACCACCTAACTATATATACCAGGTATAGGGTCTGAGGCCAATTCCAGAGATCACGTATATATTCCTGTGTTCACACGTTAAGAGTAGACCTAGACAGATATAATTTGCCATGGTTGGGATGTTCATTCTTTACACTCTGTTAGTAATGCAGATTACGTTGTTTAGTTGCATCCCCCTAATGATCGCAGCACATTTGCTTCATAATTGACTACGATAGTTTCAATGAAGTTATTGTAAACTTTCTTCATTCATCTGGTCATTTCAAAGATTGCTTATGCGGATGCACTTTTTATGTTACTACAGGCATGTAAGTAAGTGACGGAAAAGGGAGGATCTGTTTCCACTATTTCCTGGGAGAGTATAGGGTCATGGTTGAGGTTGCCTAAATCACCTGAAACTCAGGGAAGGTTAGGAGTTCAGGTGAGGCACTGTGACCTTGCCAGGGTTGGACCGACTGCATCCTGACGTTGTGTTGTCCTTACATACAGCTTTACTTTCCCAGCAGAATCTGTGCAACAACATAACATTAGCCCCTGCAGCTGCCGTAGTGCGGGGGAGCCCCTGAGCTCCAAGGGGCCACATTTGGCACTGTGCATGGGCAGCGGGCCCCTGGCCTGAATGCTCCTGACTGGGTCCCGGTGCCAGCCCTCCATGTACTTTGTAGGGGGGTCCCCTTAAGTTTCGTTATGTCACCGGGTGAAATATTCTCATGAAAAGTCGTGTAAGCAAAATCTGCCTTGTTGTAGTTTAAAACATATCATCCAATTTGATTTGTTAAAATTGTTGTCTAGACATCTAAGTGAATAGCTCCATGCGCTTGAGGATTAAGTCCCTAATTTAGAGTTGAGTGGATGTGGGCCATTTGTCAAAAAGAAGTAGGTGTTCCTTCCCTCTTATTTGCAGTGCATTGAAGCGAACGGCTAAATTCAGCTGAAGGGACATCACCCTTTTTTGTAGGATGTCCCACTCTGGTAAACTGTAAATATGGCTCAAATTTCTCTCATGAACACGACATCTAGAGAAAATTTGATTGAATGAAATAAACAAGAAGATGGTAATATAAGTGGAAACATGGATATCCTTCACATAAATCTATTTGTTTTGAACGTCTTATGATCATTGGTTATGTTATGTAGAGAGAGTGGGCTGGTGTGACAATAAATATAAATGATGTGTGAGTTGGTACACTTCATAATATGCAATTTGACCTTGATGTTTTTTTAACTAATATACAATTTTTGTAGAAAAGCCACAGAGACCAGTGTCTTCTCCTCTTCAGTTCACCAAGTAGAGTGTCATAGAAAATAGGTATCTTGGTAATTTTACAATGCATGTAAGCAACTGAAGGGTGGAAAGGGGTCATTGGGTATGTTCTCCGTTAGACAGTATGGTAACTGAATTAACAGAGAGGAAATGATACATTTCAGTCTCTCCCTTGGTGATTTGTTTCTCTATGTTCTAGGGAGAGGGTGCACATCCCCATTTATGTTTTTCCTATTTCTAGCTTAAAAGTACTACTTAGCCCTGAAAGAAGATCAAGGAGGTAAGAGGTTGTGTGGAACAAAGAAACTTCAAAACAAAGTTGAGATATATATTTTCTCAGATACCTGAATATCTCACTAACTTTGTCACTACCAGAACCATAAAAAGCATAAAAGTCAACAAGCACTCAGTAAGTTCGCATAATTCATATTTCCCTTGAAACTGTGTGCACCCTGAATAGTGACTGTAAATAGTAAGATGTGATGATCCTAAAAAGGAGAGAGAAACAGGGGGTCAGTAGCTGCGGGGCCCATTGGGCATTGCAGCGCCGGCCTAACCAGGAGCTGCCCTGTGATGAAGCATGACACCCTTTGGGGTGTGTGAGAGCCCTTGCTCCGTATAGGAGCTATTCCATCCTTGTTTCTCTCTCCTTTTCAGGAACACCACACTTTACTATTTACAGTTCATATATTGGGGCTTGTGTGCTGGACCTTTATCGCCCCTGATCACCCTCCTTGATGTGCCCTGAATATTTACCCCAGAATGTCTCTGGGACCCAATATCGAGGACAAAATATTAAAACAAGATCGACAGGTAAGTACATCTAGATTGTCTTCACCTAACTCCACATATATGTACTTTCACGGTACAATACCTTCAATGTACACAGACGTGAAGTTAGGAATACTAAATCTTAACTTCTCTATATGCTCATATCTTTCCATATTTTGCCCTTCAATATTCTGTTCATGATATTCTTGTACCACAATATTCTTGGGGTCAATATTCAGTATGACAATCCCCTTAAACATGTGCAAGAGCACTGATTAATTTCCATGTGCCAAGTTGCCTTGGCTTTGCATTGTTGGTGACTCAATCAGCCTATACACCCATCAAGAACATGGTAAATCAAAGTGTATCTAATAAAAACATATAATTGAGAAGATTTTAGCGTTTCAAGCTCAGGGTCAAAAATGTTGTTGAAGGCAAGAATAAAAGAGCAATGCAGTGCTAACGCTCACTGAGAATGCATCACTGATAGCATCACTAATGACAATTTGAATAAAATCACCAATCAAATTATTTACACTGTCACTGATTATTTAATATTTGACTTCCCATCACAGTCTTATTAACTGTAACATCATGCAGGAGAACCCCTGACTATATTTATCCTTTCATCAATTTAGCAAGAGAAATATATCAGGGGAAAGGGCAATTCCTCCATCTGCAGGGTAAAGTAAAGAGTGAGTCAATGAGGCAATAGTAGATAAGTCTAGAATGTATTACTGCCTAGTCTCGTGTTCTAATTACAGCACTTAGGTGTGTTTGTACACCTTGATTCAGAAATCCGCTGTTGAATTTTCATACTAATATTGAACATTCAACCTTTCTACATACCTGGTGGGGTATACTATTGAGATGACCACAAACGACTACTGCATTGAGTCTCTTTGTCTCCCACCTCACACAAACAAACAAGTAAGTAGTCTTTGGTGGTGGTCTCAATAGTCTACCCCGAAGAAAGGGATGTAGAGAAGAGCATAGCAATCATAGCTTTAATTGTGTTTTGTTTAAATATCTTTATTGTTTTTCTTGAATTTTGTAACAAGTTAGAATTTTCATAGGCATCACATCTGCATATGCATAGCTTCATTATGAAAACAATTGACGTGTCTGTGCCAGGTTACAGAGATTCAAATACAGGGCACAATAGTGTTCACTTGTCCTTGCAGGTGGCCTATATTTGTAAAACAATGCATGCCACTTCCTGCTAGCATTTGTGCACTTCTTTTCTCAACCAGCGGTTTGTAATGCCCAAAATATTGTAAACATATCTTATTGAGCCAGGCAGCTGCGACGTGTGGTGTGAATCAGCAGCTCAGATGGGAGGTAGGGGCTTGTATTGCAACCAACAATATACTGGGAGATTGTGCGAAGAGAGAAGAATAGGCCATTAAGACATATATTAATCAAACCTCAAAACTGACAACGAAATAAAGGAAAAACTGCCATCAAGTTATAGCGAAAATGATATACATAGCGTCACCAGGCATTCACATGCGCATCTTGAACTGGGTATTACTGCGGCTCGCTAGGGTGGCATTTGGATGTGAATATATATATATATATATATATATATATCACCAAACGACCACCTCCTTAAAAGCAAGGTCACAGCGGGGAATATTGCAGGAGACTCTTTATTCACCGGTTTCAGCTTTGCATAATGCATTTCGGCATTTCCGCCTTCATCAGATGCTGCTGTTACCCCGTTGTTACCTCCTCCCTCCTTTGAACTTCCTGTGGCGCTCCCATTGGTGGGAGATCAGCTGATCCTGCTGCATTAAGGACAAAGCAGTCGAATGAGAGACTACAGTTCTCAGCATGCATCAGATGAGGTAAGTGCGGCAGCAGGAATCGATGTTGCTCATGTGAGTGCTGTTGTTTTCCAAGCAAAGGGGGGGGCTGTGTAGCAGCTGGTGATCATGCAATTGATGGTGTTAAGGGCTCCCTCAAGTCCCTTACGTCCAGCCCCAAAATTGAAACAAACCGGGCCGTGAGGTAAGCTGGAATCAGGCTCACCTCTCCGTGCAGTCACAGGGTGCCCATGGCAGCAGCCACTGGCGTGGTTCATTCTCGAGGCGGTCCTGGATGAATCAATACCTTGATTAAGAACAGTCTATGTGCCAGTGTTATCCAGGACGCTTGATAGACGGGGCCTTGTTTTGCGTTACTGCCAAGCGTGACTAAATATCACCAAATTACCACCTCCTTAAAAGCAATCGACAAGGCCACAGCAGGGAATATTGTAGGAGTCTCTTCATTCACCGGTTTCAGCTTTGCATAATGCATTTCGGCATGTCCGCCTTCATCAGATGCTACTGTTACCCCGTTGTCACCTCCTCCCTCCTTTGAACTTCCTGTGGCGCTCCCATTGGTGGGAGATCAGCTGATCCTGCTGCATTGAGGACAAAGCAGTCAAATGAGAGACTACAGTTCCTAGCATGCATCAGATGAGGTAAGCGCGGCAGCAGGAATCGATGTTGCTCATGTGAGTGCTGTTGTTTGCCAAGCAAAGGGGGGGCAGTGTAGCAGCTGGTGATCATGTAATTGAGGGTGTGAAGGGCTCCCTCAAGACCCCTATGTCCATCCCCAAAATTGAAACAAACTGGGGCGTGAGGTAAGCTGGAAACAGGCTCACCTCCCCGTGCAGTCACACACACACATATATTTCATATATCACATATATATATATATATATATGTATGTATGTATGTATGTATGTATATATATATTCACTGAAAAAAACATAGGTTTCACAGACATTATAGTTAGGAATTAGCATTTAAAAAACCTTTGAAATTCACTGAAAAAATCATAGGTTTCAGGGACGTTATAGTTAGTTGGACATTTGACTCATATAAAACAAGAGAAAGTCGCCCGTTATAGTTAGTTGAGCTAACTATAACTCGCACGCCCGCAATGCACTGGTGATGACGTCACATATTACATCACTCATGACATGGTCAGTGACATCACTGATGACATCACTGATGACATCTCAAAGTGACATCACTGATGACATCATCCAGTGACTGTGTGTTTCTACAAAGTTTCAATATTTTTCATATATATCTATGCAATGGTGTGTTGAGGAAAGAGTGAATTTACAAGTCCCTGAATGGATTATTTAGTAGGTGCGTGCCTGACTGTATAACTGAGTGATTGAACATGTGTTACTGAATGTATGGGTTAGTGACTAAACTGTGTGAAAGTCTGTATTAGTGTCTCAGTTGGTGTATAAGCGGCTGCATGGGTTGCTGAGTAGCTACATGAGTGTCTATATGGGTTATTAATTTGTTGTCTGAGTATCTGTATGAGTGCCTGAGTGTCTGTGTGGTTGGGTGGGGGGGTGTGTGACTGTGCATACATGTCTGAGTGGTTGATTCACTGGTTGTTTGGATTCAAAAGTACATCTAGGAAGGGCTGTATGAGTGAGTTAGTGTGTGTATGGGTATGTTGGTGAGTGAATGAATGTCTCACTGGTATATGTGTGAGTAACTACATATGTTTTAAGGCAGTATATGTGAGTGTTGGAGTATATAAATGACTATACGTGAGAGTAAGTTATTTGAAGGAGTGGGTATATAAAAGTGTCTGCTTGTATCAGTGATTGTATAAGACAGTAAGTATGTGTTAGTATATGCATAAATAAGTGATATGGTGTGTGTATAAATAACGCAGTTGGTGTGTATAACTGTATACATGAGTAAATGGGTATGTGATTGATTCTTTGCATAACTGACTAGGTGTGTGAGTAACTCTATGGATGAGTGGCGGACTGTGACTGTATGTATAGGGGTATGAGTGCATATTATAGTACTGTATTGATAAGTAACTGCATGTATAAGTGAGTGGATGTGAGTGTAGACCTAGGAAATAGTGGGTGGTATGTAGTATCTGGCATTGTTGTATGTATGTTTTCAAAAATAGTAGTCTGTATTTTAGAGTGCGTGTATCAAAGTTTATATTAGGCCATCAGTATGTGCATCAGATTATCAGGTGGATGATGTCATCAGTGATGTCATTTGAGATATCATCAGTGATGTCATCAGTGATGTCACTGACCATGTCATGAGTGATGTAATATGTGACGTCCTCACCAGAGCATTGCGGGCGCGCGAGTTATAGTTAGCTCAATTAACTATAACGGGCGAATTTCTCTGGTTTTATATGAGTCAAATGTCCAACTAACTATAACGTCCCTGAAACCTATGTTTTTTTTCAGTGAATTTCTAAGGTTTTTTAAATGCTAATTCCTAACTATAACGTCTGTAAAACCTATGGTTTTTTCAGTGAATTTCAAAGGTTTTTTAAATGTTAATTTCATATTTTAATATTTATAACACCTATATTTTTTCTATTTTTTTCGTAATATTTTGGAACTCTATTATCCTTTTTTGTTTTTAATTTGAAAAATATGTAAAGTTTTATATCTTCAAAAAAAAGTATGTATATCGTTTTTTTTGGGGGGGAGAAAACTGAAGTTCCGTTCCGGTAGTGTACCAAGTTCCATCAGCACGCGAATCCTATCCGCCATATTGCTAAACTCGTAAAGGATGCGCATTTCGTATCCGACAGGTTCGTGGCACCGCGTCCCGCGTAACATCATATACATATGTGGTTGCGCTAGCTGCTACTTTGGTATGCGACAGGTACACAGTACCAAGCCGCGCCTTACGTCATGTACGTATGGGGTCACGCCCGCTGCATGTTGCATATGCGACGAGTGCACGCTGCCATGCCCTGTGTTACATCATAGATGTATGGTGTCGCGTAGGGAACGTAATTCCCTCATTTTTTTTGTCTCAAAACTATATCTAAATAAGTTTAAAGTGTATATGAGAACAAGCGATAATCTAAAATATTTTAAACATTTATATATTTCTAACTGTAATAAACTTATATTATGGTAATATTTTCTCAAAATCGCGTCTGGTGCGGCCTCCTTGTGCGCTCGCTGCGCGATTGCCATGTGACCTTAAAGAAAAGCATTTAATTGGTTCATAACATTTCCCATTGTAACAGTTGGAGGACCCCACCCATTTTCGCCATTCTCTCTACAGCGTTTGATGAGAGACTCCTCTTCTGCTTACAGAGCTTTTTTGAAAACTTTTTGCTACGTACACATATCTGGCAGTACACACAACATGCAACCATCATCTTCATCAATATTCATGCTCTGTAAACCAGCCTTCCACCTGTGATAGCCATGCATCTTAAAGCTACATAGCAGAACTTTTCTCCACTGCCAAAGGTAATGTGGACAATGTAATGTGGTACGGCCCAGGGGCAGTATCATGCATACATAATTAACACACAGACACAGCTAGATAGTGGAAGTGGGTATGGGCACGTGCGCTCAACTCCTTTTTATTATCAGGGTCACATATCCAGTGACGTCTGTGCTGGATGCGTGTGGGGTTAGTGTAAACCAGCCCTCAGGGAATGGTTGCTGCTAGCATCAACTACAACAGTAATCATTGGATCACACACAGAGATTCAATAAAAAAGGGCCAATAGTTTGTGCTGCAGTAAGGTAGGGACACTAGATGTGAAATAATACTGAAAAGATTCTATCGTAAAACAACCATAACTTGTGTTATACTAAGATACAGTCAGTAGATCTGAAATAATACAAGAAAAGATTGTAGCATAATGGGTCCATCAGATCTAGTGCACATAGATAGCTGCATCAAAAGCATTCAGCATGTGCACAGCCAGCGATAATGCGTGCTGTGGGCGGGCCGTACTAGGAGCAATGTCTGTTGCCTACAACACTACATCATCTGCAATAGCGACTCGATCAGAATTGTAAACACTGCTGTCTGCAGTGTAGGCCAGAGAGCGGTCAGCAAGGGCCCACAGCCACGTGGCGTTGACTTGAGCTGCCCAGTTTGCCGTATGCGAAGCAACAAAAACAGTGTGCGGACCCTGTGATGATGCGTATGCGTGGTGCGGACAGAGCGCACTGGAACAATGTCTTTTGCCTACAGGACTGCGTCATCTACAATAGCGAATCGATCTGAATTGTGAACACTGCTGTCTGCAGTGTAAATTGAAGGCAGTAGTGAGCAGTCTTTCATGAATACTTTTTCTCACGTCCTCTTCACAAAATACAACAACATAAATTTCACAAAACTCTGCAATAAATAAATCAAAACAATTCGAATTGCGATCTCTGCTGTCCACTGTGTACACTGTTATTCAGTGTTTTTTACCACTACCAAGAAGAATTTGGTCATTGTACTAGACCTATAAGTCATCTTAAAAAACTTCTTCAAACAAGTACACTAAAAGGCTATTGTGTATATTTCAATAGACGTTGTAGTTAGTTGCCTACTGGATTCTGTAATTAAACAATCACCACTCGATCTGAATTGTGAGCCCTGCTGACCTCACTGTAGGCCAGAGGCAGTGGTCATTAACGCCTCACAGCCACGTGCCGTTGGATTCGGAAGCACACAGTTGGTTGCACCTGATCGGAGTGGGTACACAGAAATCATCACAAACTTTAACTTCTGACATCCTCAATCACAGAATCAAGACCCCGTTTCACTGTTCGGACCTGCTATACCGCGGTGTACTCCACCGACTGCAGTCACTCACCCCCAATAATCATGTGCAGCAATTAGCTATGGAAGCACAGAGTCTGATGCACTTCAACGGAGAGAGTTCTGTGAAAACCAAGCAGCACGTAATATCGTACATCGTTCATTTTGGGATCAAGAGACCGTTCCACTGTTGGGACGTAGAGTTGGTTGCACCTGCTCGCAGGGAGAACCTTTATCTCCACTCTCAGATGTAGTTCTAACATCGTACATTGTAGGGTCAAGACACCGTTTCACTCATCGGACCTGCTGTACCGCGGTGTACTCCAGCGATTGCAGTCAGCCAAGCCCAATGATCATGTGCAGCACTTAGCTACGGAAGCACAGAGTCTGATGCACTTCAACTGAGGGACTTCTGTGAAAACACACAAGCAGCAGGTAATATCGGACATTGTTTATTCTGGGATCAAGACACCGTCCCACTGTTGGGACCTAGAGTTGGTTACACCTGGTCGAAGGGAGTACCTTCATCTGCACTCTCAGATGCAGTTCTACCATCGTCCATTCTGGGATCAAGAACCCGTTCCACTGTTCAGACCTGCTGTACCACAGTGTACTCCACCGACTGGTGTCAACCAAGCACAATAATCATGTGCAGCACTTAGCTACAGAAGCACAGAGTCTGATGCACGTCAACGCAGGGACTTCTGTGAAAACCCACAAGCAGCAGGTAATATCGGACATCGTCAATTGTGGGATCAATACACAGTTTCACTGTTGGGACCTAGAGTTGCTTGCACCTGGTCGAAGGGAGTACCTTAATCTCCACTCTGAGATGTAGTTCTAACATCGTCCATTGTGGGATCAAGAAACTGTTCCACTGTTGAGACCTAGAGTTGGTTACAGCTGGTTGAAAGGAGTACCATCATCTGCACTCTCAGATGCAGTTCTAACATCGTCCATTGTGGGATCAAGACACCGTTCCACTGTTGGTACCTCTTCGACTGCTGTGTTAGTAGTATACAGAGCACTTCACGGTGCTGGGCCTCAGGCTGGGCGCTGTCTGCATGTGTCGCGGTAGCCAGCGTTGATCTCAGGAGCCTTCCCAGCTCGCAGACCTCGGCCCAAAAGCTTCCGCCGGTACGTGGTGGGCCCTCTTTCACATACGATGGTTTCGAAAGGTGAACTGTGGGGCATATGTGCGTCGCAACGGCCATGGCGGTTTCTGGGTAGCAGCAGGCTGAGAGCATTATTCCCGTAACCACCTTCGCTCACGGCGTCAGCCTCGTGAAGGTGTAAGCTGCGCAGACCTGACAGACATGTTCGCCATTCCAGAAGAGAACCACACCCAGAGAAACATGCCTTTTATTCATACCCCTACGCTAGCCTTGCGTATGCCGAGCCACCCACTACGCTAAAGATTTTGGGGGGAGGGGGCACGTACACACTATGTTTTCGTAATCTTCCCTACTAACTGTACTATCATGGTTGCGTCCACTGTCGACTTCACTCAATACACCATCAGTGTATGTTGACATGTAAATGTCTGTGCTCTGCATACTCAAGTCTGTCCGGCACATCCCCTCAACACTTTGCATTGTATACTTTTATAATCGAGAATTACTTGCCACCTTCGCACATACTTTGCTCCCATCTCTCCCCGCATTCTACATTGTGTGGCAGAGGTGCCATGCCATGTTTGGTTTGTGTACATGGTTAGCCACGGTTCCCACAGTACGTAGTGTCGTTGTGTCTGCTAGGTGTACATGTTGTTTGTCATGTTGTATGTGATTATATAAGGTAGCGCGTTTATTCACGAGCAGTGGTTTCTCCCATTTACATATCGCTGTCTTAAAGAGGATACCGAAGTTTTTCTCACAGGTGAAAAGTGGGACCACAATGGCAGTCATTAATTACTATGCAAGAATGTGCAACTGCACAACGCTTCTAAGCTTACAGCCCCCAATCGTGCATGCTTTCTTAAAAGCACGTCAACTCCCACAATCAGACCAACATTCACACAGCTTTCTAACGGCAGTTATATGCTTCTTAATAACATGGACTTCTACGCAATGTGAGCTGGAATACCGTATGTCCTTACTGTTTCAAACCGGATAACTTCCTCTGGCAATTTCTATTCCCACCCACACAAAATAACTCCCAAAGTTCAACTTGGCCTTCAATACCTACTTTGAAAACAGATTTTATTAAACGGAGCAAATTAAAAGCGCTTTTGTTTCAAGCAGAAGTGTCCCTCACTTCTCCAAAAGTAATTTATCGACTTCAGATAGCACGAACTTCAAGTAAAATACACTCCCTTTTAAATACGAACCTCCCATTACACTTTGTGAATTGTTACACAATTTTCAACACATCTGACATTTAAGGCCTGGCTCACTTTTTTAACATTGTCTCCTCCGGCCTTCTCACAGGTTTTCAAACTGTTTTTAGCCTAATACCAGACTTCATTCATTCGATCATCTCTGGAATAACAGCATCAGTGCCCATAATTCTTGCTCTGTTTGCGGCCATCCTACTACTATTTTAGCTTGTTAAAAATGGCTACGCCCCCTGTGGTAACAAGCATGTCCGACAGAATACGCCTCTACGCGAAGCTACATCAATACCGAAAAAATTTAACAATTTTTCGGCTGCCTGCCTCTATCTAGTATCAGAGCCAGCTACAACATGACATTTATTTACACATATACAATCTGCGTGCAACCATCTTTTTATTGCAAAACTTGCCCAATCGACTGGCGAATGGATCTATGCCTTGCCAACATCCCAGCAAACGCTCCCGATATCCAGCAGGTAATGGAGAATCTTGAAAACCATGAACTTGATTGTTCGGGCAGTGGAGCAATGGCGGATGCAACACAAAAAGGTATCCTGGCGGAATGGGATTTCTGCGCAGCCGCGAAAGATCTCCTGCAACATGCGACCTTTGACAACATCGCAGATTGCCTGCCAATTCAAATTGCCGCTCCAACATTCGAGGAACATTACTGTCCCTTCGAGGATATGAATTGGATCGCTTCGCTTTTCTCACACGATGGCAGCAATCACCTCTTGGAACATTACGCATCTCAAGCCGCTGAAGAACTTCCGGACTGCAATCTCCAAGACTTGTAAGAAATTCACTTTATTCTTGGATTGATTTTTTCCAACTTTTTTGACTATTTCCTATTAAATTTTTTAATAAACTTCAAATGAACTATTTTCATATTATAACTTTCTAAGTATGCTTAGGCATTTGAACTCTGTTTTCATTATTGGCCCTTACCTCTCCACACTAACCAGGGATGGATGATGTATGGCCGATGCAAATACGCTATTTACATGCTAAATTAGCCGAAACCCGACATCCATTTTGAAACCATATCTATTCTTTGTACATACGTCTCTCTGCCTGACTCTTATCCACGAAGCCCTTTCACACAAATTAGCTCATCCTCAGCCTCTGCCCACGAACTGGCGATCAAGATAAAAAACACGGCATTGTTTAGGAACTGGTTGGCACAGTGTGGTAATCGTATCCTACCTTTATTTTCATTCTACAATTTACGATCTTTCATGTCTAATAGGTATTGTTTATGTCACATGGAACTGTAACATGTAATGTGGAATTGACTGATGCAGAAGCTTATCTTTGAATACAGCCGAAGCGGTTGGAGTTTGCCTCAGCTGGATGCCTTAGCTCTTGCACCAGTGGTTCCATTTATGGCACTTACATAAAGACACTTTTTATATAACTTGCAGACTCCATCGCTTTATCCCACACAGCCACTTTCTTAAACACACCTGATTTCACCATTTGTCTTCTGTGGCATTGCAACATTCTGCATTATATTCTTCACGATTATTTCTTTATTCCTGCTTGCTAAAACACTCCATTTGAGTCTTCAGACCGGTAGGGGTGAGTAGTTTGCTTCCCACTCCCACTATAGTCTAAACCCATACTAACACCACTTGCACAGCTTTGCTACAGTGGCCAGTATGCTACAGCGCCAGGAGCACATCAGTTTACAACAATCAGCTCACGGTTTCATCCCCGAGTGTACTGGCACCTCACCTCAGCACCATCTCACTCCGGTCAAAACAGCACTTTCACACCGCTAGGGGTGAATACTTCACTTCACACTCCCTGTATAGCCCACCCTAACCACCCCACAGAGCTCACACCACTATACTCTAAACCCATACTAACACCACTTGCACAGCTATGCTACAGCGGCCAGAATCCTACAGCGCCCAGAGCAGATTAGTTTACAGCAATCAGCTCACGGTTTTATCCCAAGTGTACCGGCACCTCACCACAGCACCATCTCACTCTGGGCAAAACAGCACTTTCACACCGGTAGGGGTGAATACATCGCTTCACACTCCCTATGTAGCACACCCTAACCACCCCACAGACCTCACAGCGCTCCGACCCTCCTCTTTCCTACTCTTTTCACCCTTTTTTCCCCTTACTCGCTTCAACGGAATCACAAAATGGCGGCCAACACTTCCTATATGCAACCGCCCGCAGCGCTCACAACCATAAGCAGCAAGCTCATGCTCGTAACGCCTCAGCCAATCAGATGGCAGAATTCCCAAATATCGATATCTGTAAATTTCAATATTTCTCAAACACTACTGAACGGATTTACACCAAATAAACAAAAGTGTGCTTTCTAGACCAAGACCCTGCTCCCTGCTAAATTTGGGGTAATTCCATTCTCCCGTTCGACCTGTAGCCTTGTCTAAAGTTTCCTATGGAAATTAACATGAAGAAAACACGTTTTGAGACCCCCCTTTTTTCTCGCCCCCCCCTTGACGAATCACCCCAAACTTCCCACATAGGAGCTGATATGGACAATGAATTAGTTTGGAAAATTTCATGAAGATTCATCAAACGACGCCAAAGTTATAAGCAAAGCAAAAAATGCTCTTCCTATGGAAACTTGGTCCTAACTAAAACTACCTACTAGTATTTAGGTAGTTAGGTCATATTTTAAATAGGAAAGGCGCATTTTGATTTGCCAATAACTTTGGCGCCTTTTGACGAATCTTCACAAAACTTTCAAAACCTTTGGCCTGCTCAGGTCAGCTGCTGTCTTAAAAGTTTCGGGGTGATTCGTCAAGCGGTGGCTGAGAAAGAAAGGGAGATCCAAAACGTGTTTTCTCTCTGTTAATTTCTATAGCAAACTTTAGACACGGCTATAGCCTGAACTGCTGAACGGAATTACACCAAATTTGGAAGAGAGCTAGCTCTTGGTCCAGAAAGCACACTTTTCTTTAAATGGTGTCAATTCCTTCAGTAGTTTTGGAGATATTTAAAGATTTACAGATATCGATATTTGAGAATTGTGAGATTTGATTGGCTGAGCCCTCCCGAGCATGAGCTTGCCTCTAATTTCTGCCAACACTTCAAACCAGGAAGTGTTGGCAGCCATCTTGTGACTCAATACCGAGTCAGCACCAAAAATGTAAGAAAAACATTGAAAAACAAGAAAAGGGGGCAGGGTAAAAACACCCTTGTTTTTGTCATGAGTGATGTAATATGTGACGTCATCAGCAGTGCATTGCGGGGGCCCGAGTTATAGTTAGCTCAACTAACTATAACAGGCAAATTTTTCAGTGAATATATGTGTGTATATATTACCTACTGGCGGTCGCCAGTAGGTAGTTATAGTTATGACCTAGTTTCCATAGGATAAGCGTTTTTTGTGGGATGGAAGATGACTGGCTTTGGATATGTTATTAAGCTACCATACTATGCCATATTAGACATGTTTATCTCGCTTTACTCTTCTGCCGCTAGTATGGCCTCACAGCGCTTCATAGTACAGCTACTTCTTGATTTCGAGGATTCTCACAGAGAGTAGTCCAGGTTAGGGCTACGATCAGCACGGAGCGAAACATTCTGAGAAATGTGAAATCCGCCCATTAATAAAACAATTTAACTCAGGCAAAAATATCTTGGAATTTTTGCTTCAGAACCTTTCCTATGAGATAGTGAAACATTACGAAAGGATACAAAACACCGCGAATAGATGAAAACGTGTGGATTTTCTACGACGTTAAAATAACGCAGTTACCCGAGTTTAAGCTAATGGCATTGGAAATGACAATGCCTTTTATTTATATTTTTTTTTAAAAATAAAAGGCATTGCAATGTCAATAGCTCAAACTCGCATAAATGCAAGACGTATTGCATTGCAAATGCTTGTTACTTCAGGTGTTGGAAGATTAAGTGATTCGCCCAGAATCACAGGATGGTTTCCCACTTTCAAGTCAGCAGGTTTGGCTGTAACGCCACCTCCTTTTTAGTTTAATAAAAGCTTAATAAAATTTGCTTCACAGCAAGGCCTATGCAAATGCACACACCCTCCAGGAAGGCTTCTCTTACTTCACGACCTCCTGGTCCCTCCATAGCCTCAGGGCGAGGGCCTTGCATGGGAGGGGTCAAGAAAAAGGACACAGCTGCTGCTGCTCCAAGGGGGGCTAAGATGTAGAAGGCCCATAGTCAGTCCAACCTCAGGACTGTATGCTTGGGCAAAATGGTAGACCCTAGCTTGAATCCGAACAAATGTATACCGGATTGCATTGAAGAAGCCTTGGCCGCCACAAGGTCGCGACTTTCCTGATCTGTAGGATTTTTAAAACTGGAACTGTGTAGCTTGTTTTTGACACCCTCTGGTTTTTGCTCCACCCGCAACCAAGTGTCACCTTGCTAACAACTTGAAGAAGCAAATGGACACTTTATGGACATTATAGTGTGCGACAGTGGATTAACACTCACAAATTGAATCGCTATTGTTTCAAGTACTGCAATAACATAACTGATAATTAATTATATTCATTTTTTTAATAACATATACATATAAGCCATACATTGATTTATTAATATAGGACTTTGGATTTATTCTGCATTGATTACTAGAGTGAGGTCTAATTTTCTTCACCTCCCTCTTACAGATTCACTTGAATATTTTCGTCACCTAAGTGTTCAGGCTAGTCCTTTGGGAGCAACTGTTTATGTTGCCACTCCAGAAACCGAAACCAGTGATCCGAGGGCAGAGGCCCTGCAGATGGCACACGAGGTGAGGGAGCCCAGTCGTGTGCACTGGCGGGGCAGCTAAGTGACAAGCACCACTACCCACAAAGAAGGAGGTAACGAGGGCACTGAATAACACTGGATCTTCTCTTTGTATCTGGCAGGAACAACGAGGTTAAAATGCCCTAGTTCCAAAATGTAGAATTAGTGCTTCGATGGATGCTGCTTCTGCTTCCCGTACCCTGGAGGCGGCACATGGGTCACGCAACATGGTAAATGTCCTCCTGTAGATAGTGAAGCACGGTACGGTCATACTGCAGTGGGACGCACACTCGTTGACCTCTCATGGCACTGCTCCACACTTCAGGGAAGACACTTTCCATTAGCTGTGTTTTCTGATGACGTGTCCCGCCGGCCCCGTCCAACAACAGAACTCCTTTAGATCCAAACAGACTCTTCCACTCTCTCACCGGAAGTGAAACCAGGCCACGCGGACAATTTCACAATACAAAAGCCGGGAATGCAATTTTCGGTAAAAAAAAACACATTCCTTCTTCCTAATTTATCAAATAAACGACTCACTGAAGAACAGGGGCCAGCTTCGATCGGTAAACAGCCGTTACAATGACTTTTTTACTTTGCGATACCATTACAATGCATTCATTAGCATGCATGCCTTGTACATCGCAAAGTCATTACTACGCATCTTTTTAGAATGCATGGTCATTTACTACGCATGCCTTTACAACGAATTTCGTTGTAAAGGTATGTATGGTAAATGACCATGCGTTCTAAAAAAATGTAGACGATCCACGTTGTTGTAAGGAAACAGAGGCTGTTCCGTTTCCTCACAACGACCTGTACCGCCCCGCCCTCAGAGAAGACGTGAAGCAAGAAGCAGGAGGAGATAGGAACCATAAGGAGAGAGAGGTAAGGGGGATTGGGCATGGGGTGGGGGTTACTTTTCTAGGGTGTAGTGCAGTCGTGTTTGGGTAGTGTACGGGGTCATGCTGGGGGTAGTGTTTTAGGGTATAGGGTAGTGCAGTGGTGTTTGTGTAGTGTAAGGGGTCGTGCTGGGGGTAGTGTTTTAGGGTTTAAGGCAGTGCAGTGGTGTTTGTGTAGTGTAGGGGGTCATGCTGGGGTAGTGTTTTAGGGTTTAGGGTAGTGCAGCGGTGTTTGGGTAGTGTAGGGGGTCATGCTGGGGATAGTGTTTTAGGGATTAGGGTAGTGCAGCGGTGTTTGGGTAGTGTCGGGGGTGGTGCTGGGGGTAGATTTAGGGCTTAGGGTAATGCAGCGGTGTTTGGGTAGTGTAGGGGGTCGTGCTAGGGGTAGTGTTTTAGGGCTTAGTGTAGTGCAACGGTGTTTCGGTAGTGTAGGGGGTGGTGCTGGGGGTAGTGTTTTAGGGCTTAGGGTAGTGTAGCGGTGTTTGGGTTTGAAGTTGGGGATTAAGTCCTCTTGAATCCTGAGGGTCCCTGGGAGCCAACTAGCCCACCAGGTACCTTCAGTAAGCGCAACAGAGTTGCGTTGAAGAAAGGTGTAAAAAGGGGTGTGGCTGTGGACCACCTCTCTGCAACGCAGCTCTGTGGTGCTTCCTGGAGGTACCTGGTGGGCTAGTTGGGCCCCAGGGACCCTCAGCATTCAAGGGGACTTAATCCCCCAACTTAAAACGCATCACCAACGCATTTGCACACTTGTCACATCAGGCCCCACCCCCTCCCCTCACCACTGTGGAAACGGGCCTCTGGCATGTTGTAAGTTGGGGGATTAATTCCCCTTGAATCCTGAGGGTCCCTGGGGGCCAACTAGCCCACCAGGTTCCTCCAGTAAGCGCCACAGAGCTGTGTTGCTGAGAGGTGGTCCAAGGCCACGCCCCTTTTTATACCTCTCTGCAACGCAGCTCTGTGGCGCTTACTGGAGGTACTTGGTGGGCTAGTTGAAACCAAGGGACCCCAGGATTCTAGGGGTCTTAACCCCCCAATTTACAACACGCCAGAGGGCCCTTTGCACAGTGGTGAAGGGAAGGGGCGGGCCTGATGTGACATGTGTACTTATGCAATGACTCTGCCAAAACCCAAGCACTTATAAATTCACCATGCACTCTCCTTGCAGCACTCTAATCATCCAGTCACTATCCATGTACTCATGCAATGACCCAGTCACTAACACATGCACTGCTGCAATCCCTTGAGGACTACCTATGCAGTCCACTAATCTGCCTGGTACTACCCATACAGTCCTCCAGTCACCCAGTCCTATATCCTTATCCAATCACTGCGCCAAAACCCAAGCACTTATAAATTCACCATGCACTCTTTTCACAGTACTCTAATCATCCAGTTACTACCTATGTAGTCATGCAATGATCCAGGCACTAACACATGCACTGCTACAATCCCTGTGTACTACCCATGCAGTCCTCTAACCACCTACACATTTCGCTCCTTCAATTCACCCAGTAGTACCCATGCAGTCCAGCAATCACCCTGTCACTCCCCGTGCACTCCTTCAGTCACTCAGCCACTACTATGTACTAATCCAAACACTCAGCCAATACCCAAGCCCTTATAAATTCACTCAGGCACTCTCCTTGCAGTATTCTAATGTTTCAGTCAGTAGCTATGTACTCATGCAATGATCCAGGCACTAACTGATCACTGCTACAATCCCCTATGCACTACCCATACAGTCCCCTAACCACTTACACACGCCTCATTTGCTCCTTTAATAACCCAGGTAGTACCCATGCCGTCCTGCAATCACACTGTAACTCCCTGTGCACTCCTCCAGACACCCAGCCACTGCCATGTACTAATCCAAACAACTATAACACCTATAGTGTTCAAAGACTGACAGGGGGATCGCTGGAGGGCATAGGTAGTCCTCAGGGGATTGTAGCACTACATCTGTTAGTGCCTGGATCATTCCATAAGTACATAGTTAGTGACTGGATGATTAGAGTATTGCAAAGAGAATACATGGTAAATTTATAAGTGCTAGGGTATTGGAGCAGTGATTGGATAAGTACACGGTGCTGACAGGGTGTTTGGAAGAGTGCTCACGGAGTGACGGGGGAATGCTGGAATGTATAGCTACTGCTCTGGCGATTGTAGCAGTGACCATATTAGTGCCTGGGACATTGCATGAGTACATGTGTACTTACAAATTCACCATGCACTCTCCTTGCAGCACTCGAATCATCCAGTTACTGCCCATGTACTCAAGCAATGGCCCAGGCACTAACTCGTGCAGTGCTACAATCCCAAGAGAACTACCCATGCATTCCAGCAATCCCCCTGTCACTCCCTGTGCACTCTTCATGAATGGCCTAGGCACTAATACATTCACTGCTACAATCCCCAGAGCAGTACCTATGCACTCCATGAGCACTCTTCTAATCACTCTGTCAGCAGCGTATACTTATCCAATCACTGTGCCAATACCAAAGCACTTATAAATTCACCATGTAGTATCTTTGCAGCGCTCTAATCATCCAGTCACTAACCATGTGTTTATGCAATGACCCAGGCACTAACAGATGTAGTGCTACAATCCCCTGAGGACAACCTATACAGTCCAGTAATCTGCCTGGTACTACCTATGCAGTCCTCCAATCACCCAGCCAGTCCTATCTCCTATCCAATCACTTCGCCTAAACCCAAGCACTTATAAATTCACCATGCACTCTTCTTGCAGTACTCTAATCATCCAGTCACTACCCATGTAGTCATGCAATGATCCATGCACTGCTACAATCCCTGTGTACTACCCATGCAGTCCTCTAACCACCTACACACTTATTCGCTCCTTCAATTTCCCTGGTAGTACCCATGCAGTCCAGCAATCACTATGTCACACCCTGTGCACTCCTCCAGTCACTCAGCCACTTCTATGTACTAATCCAAACACTCAGCCAATACCCAAGCACTTATAAATTCACCATCCTTGCAGTACTGTATTCATCCAGTCACTACCCATGTACTGATGCAATGGCCCAGGAACTAACACATGCACTGCTACAATCCCCTGCGCACTTCCCATGCAGATCTCTAGCCACCTACACACTATTGATTCACTCCTCCAATTACCCAGGTAGTACCCATGCACTCCAGAAATCCCTCTGTCACTACCCATGCTCTCCTCCAATCATCCAGCCAGCACTATGTACTTATCCAATCACTCCGCCAAAACCCAAGCAGTTATAAAATCACCATGAACTGTCCTTGCAGTACTGTAATCATACAATCACTACCCAAGGACTCATGCAATAACCCAGTCACTAACACATGCACTGCTACAATCCCTTGAGGACTACCTATGCAGTCCAGTAATCTCCCTGGTACTACCTGTGCACTCTTCATGAATGGCCTAGGCACTAATACATTCACTGCTACAATCCCCAGAGCAGTACCTATGCACTCCAGCATTCCCCTTGTCACTTCGTGAGCACTCTTATAATCACCCTGTCAGCACCGTATACTTATCCAATCACTGTGCCAATACCAAAGCACTTATAAATTCACCATGTAGTATCTTTGCAGCACTCTAATCATCCAGTCACTAACCATGTGTTTATGCAATGACCCAGGCACTAACATATGTAGTGCTACAATCCCCTGAGGACGACCTATACAGTCCAGTAATCTGCCTGGTAGTACCTATGCAGTCCTCCAATCACCCAGCCAGTCCTATATCCTTATCCAATCACTTCGCCAAAACCCAAGCCCTTATAAATTCACCATGCACTCTTCTTGCAGTACTCTAATCATCCAGTCACTACCCATGTAGTCATGCAATGATCCGGGCACTAACACATGCACTGCTACAATCCCTGTGTACTACCCATGCAGTCCTCTAACCACCTACACACTTATTCGCTCCTTCAATTTCCCTGGTAGTACCCATGCAGTCCAGCAATCACTATGTCACACCCTGTGCACTCCTCCAGTCACTCAGCCACTTCTATGTACTAATCCAAACACTCTGCCAATACCCAAGCACTTATAAATTCACCATCCTTGCAGTACTGTATTCATCCAGTCACTACCCATGTACTGATGCAATGGCCCAGGAACTAACACATGCACTGCTACAATCCCCTGAGCACTTCCCATGCAGATCTCTAGCCACCTACACACTGCTGATTCACTCCTCCAATTACCCAGGTAGTACCCATGCACTCCAGAAATCCCTCTGTCACTACCCATGCTCTCCTCCAATCATCCAGCACTATGTACTTATCCAATCACTCCGCCAAAACCCAAGCAGTTATAAAATCACCATGAACTGTCCTTGCAGCACTGTAATAATACAATCACTACCCAAGGACTCATGCAATAACCCAGTCACTAACACATGCACTGCTACAATCCCTTGAGGACTACCTATGCAGTCCAGTAATCTCCCTGGTACTACCTATGCAGTCCTCCAATCACCCAGCCAGTCGTATGTCCTTATCCAATCACTTTGCCAAAACCAAAGCACTTATAAATTCACCATGTACTCTTCTCGCAGTACTCTAATCATCCAGTCACTAACCATGAAGTCATGCAACGAGCCAGGCACTAACACATGCACTGCTACAAACCCTGTGTACTGCCCATGCAGTCCTCTAACCACCTACACACTTCTCATTCGCTCGTTCAATTACCCTGGTAGTACCCACGCAGTCCAGCAACCACCCTGTCACTCCCCGTGCACTCCTCAAGTCACTCAGCCACTACTATGCACTAATCCAAACACTCTGCCAATACCCAAGCACTTATAAATTCACTCAGGCACTCTCATTGCAGTATTCTAATGTTTCATTCAGTAGCTATGTACTCATTCAATGCTCCAGGCACTAACTGATCACTGCTACAATCCCCTATGCAGTACCCATACAGTCCTCTAACCACTTACACACTTCTTATTTGCTCCTTTAATAACCCAGGTAGTACCCATGCCGTCCTGCAATCACACTGTAACTCCCTGTGCACTCCTCCAGACACCCAGCCACTGCCATGTACTAATCCAAACAACTATAACACCTATAGTGTTCAAAGACTGACAGGGGGATCGCTGGAGGGCATAGGTAGTCCTCAGGGGATTGTAGCACTACATCTGTTAGTGCCTGGATCATTCCATAAGTACATAGTTAGTGACTGGATGATTAGAGTACTGCAAAGAGAGTACATGGTGAATTTATAAGTGCTAGGGTATTGGAGCAGTGATTGGATAAGTAGACAGTGCTGACAAGGTGATTGGAAGAGTGCTCACGGAGTGACAGGGGGAATGCTGGAATGCATAGGTACTGCTCTGGTAATTGTAGCAGTGAATGTATTAGTGCCTAGGCCATTGCATGAAGAGTGCACAAGGGAGTGACAGGGGGATTGCTGGACTGCATGGGTAGTGCTCTTGGGATTATAGCACTGCATGAGTTAGTGTCTGGGCCATTGCATGAGTACATGGGTAGTAACTGGATTATTAGAGTGCTGCAAGGAGAGTGCATGGTGAATTTTTAAGTACACGTGCACTCATGCAATGTTCCAGGCACTAATACATTCACTGCTACAATTGCCAGAGCAGTACCTATGCACTTCAGCATTCCCCCGTCACTCCGTGAGCACTCTTCCATTCACCTTGTCAGCACCGTGTACTTATCCAATCAGTGCTCCAATACCCTAGCACTTATAAATTCACCATGTAGTATCTTTTCAGCACTGTAATCATCCAGTCACTAACCATGTGTTTATGCAATGACCCAGGCCCTAACATATGTAGTGCTACAATCCCCTGAGGACTACCTATGCAGTCCACTAATCTGCCTGTTCAATACCTATGCACTCTTCCAATCACCCAGCCAGCACAATGTACTTATCCAATCAGTTCGCCAAAGCCCAAGCACTTATAAATTCACCATGTACTCTCATTACAAGTTCTGTAATCATCCAGTTACTACCCATGTACTGATGTAATGGCCAAGCACTAACACATGCACTGCTACAATCCCCAGAGCACTACCCATGCAATTCAGCAATCCCTCTGTCACTACCTGTGCACTCTTCCAATCAGTCTGCCAGCACCATATATTTATCTAATCGTTCTGCCAAAACCCCAGCACTTTTAAATTCACCATGCAGTCTCCTTGCAGCACTCTAGTCACTACGCATGTACTCATGCAATGGCACAGGCATTAAGTCATGGCAATACAGAGGAGGTTATGCTAATCTCAGGGGTACCCCAAGGCATAGTGTTCCCTAGTGGTTCCAAAATCCTGGAAGCATGCCAAAGGGGTCCCCTTAGTCAAGAAACCAACACTGGACGCATCCAAGTCGGAAAACTATCGTCCAATCTCGTTACTTCAATTTCTATCCAAAATCTTGGAAGCTCATGTGAACTCATTAACTTATTTCCTGGAAGCTTACTCTATACCAGATATCTCCCAGAATGGGTTCCGAACACAATATAGTACCGAGTCTGCCCTGCTGACGGTCGTGGAACAACTGCGGACCACCTTGGATGCCGTCAGAACCTCAGCTCTGGTTCTGTTGGATCTGAGTGAGGCATTCGACGCGGTCTCCCATGAAATCCTGCTTCTCCGTCTGGAAGAGATAGGGGTCAGCAACAAAGCCTTATCATGGTTCTCGTCCATTTTGGCTGATCGGACTTTCCAAGTAATAGCACCCCCTTTTGCCCCCCGTGTTCACTCACTCCGTTGTGGGGATCCACAGGGATCAGCAATGAGCCCCACACTTTTTAATGTCTATATGAGCCCATTGGCGCGGATGGCCAAAGCGCGGGGAATCTCCTTGGTGTAATATGCAGATGACACCAAATTGGTGATCATCCTGTCAAATAATCCTAGCCAGTATAGAGCAAAATTCAAAGAAGACATATCGTCCATTGCAGAGTGGATGACAGCCAACTTTCTGCAGTTGAATTCAGCCAAATCTGAGATTCTTCTAGTTGGCAAAGATTCCCATCTCTGGGACAATGAATGGTGGCCTCCTGCCCATGGAGCCTCTCCTGCCCCTAAATCGGTGGTAAAGAATCTGGGAATTATGCTCGATAAAGATCTTAACTTTGAGACGCATGCCAAATAAGTGGCCGGGAAATGTTTCAGGCTACTTCGTGACCTTAAGCCGATACTTGGCCTGTTTGACACCCAAACACGTCAGCTGATCATACAAGCCTCCATACTGGCCCTTTTAGACTATTGCAATGTGCTTTTTCTGGGCTCCAATAAGTTTGTGATGAACCGATTGCAGCGGGTCCAGAACGCTGCAGCCCGTGCCATCTTTGCTCTCCCCAAGTACTGCCACGTCTCCAACCTCCTCCACCGTCTACACTGGCTGCCCTTTGAACAACAAGTTCATTTCAAGGCACTCTGTATCATGCACAAGATTCTGACAAGCATCGGCCTGGAAATCCTGAGCGATCTGTGTGCTCATTATGCACCCTCACGAGCGCTGCGCTCGGCGAACTTGCTTCTTGCAAGAATTCCACGTATACGAAGGACCAGATCTGGCAGTCGCTCCTTCAGGCGACTGGCCCCCGCCTTATGGAACTCCCTCCCTCTACACATTCGTAGCAATTCTGATCACCAGGCCTTCAGAAGGTTAGTACAGACCTGGCTCTTCTCTCAATGCTAACTCCTCGCCTGCTCCTCACTCCGTCTTGCTTCAGCGCTGGGACGCCTCATTGCCGAGGCAGCCAAGCGCTTTACAAGTATTCTGATCTAATCTAATCTAGTGTATGTAGGTGTTTTCACTGTATTCTAAGTGTCTTTTAGAATAGCACTGGCTCTAGGCCTGGTTAGTCAGAGTCAGTTACCACCAGTACCCGTCTGCAAAACGTTGGGGGCACAGGAGGACTTTCTGCTCCTCTATTGGTTCTTTCTGCATATCTCTTGCTTCTTCCTGCACTTTTTTTTGTCTTTCTGGACTTCTGTTGCCTCTTTCTGCATTTGTCTTGCTTCTCTCTGTGCTTTTCTTCCTCTTTCTTCACATGTCCTACCTTTGTAGGCATAGTTAGAATGTAGCATTTAAAAAACCTTTGAATTTCACTGAAAAAACAATAGGTTTCAGGAACGTTATAGTTAGAAATTAGCATTTAAAAAACCTTTGAAATTCACTGACAAAAACATAGGTTTCAGGGACGTTATAGATAAAAATTAGCATTTAAGAAACCTTAGTAATTCACTGAAAAAACCACAGGTTTCAGGGACATTATAGTTAGTTGGACATTTCACTCGTACAAAACCAGAGAAATTCGGCCGTTATAGTTAATTCAGCTAACTATAACTTGCACCCCCGCAAAGCACTACTGATGATGTCACAAGTTACATCATTCATGACATGGTCAGTGACATCACTGATGACATCACTGATGATATCTCAAATGACATCACTGATGACATCACGGATGGCATCATCCATGTGATAATCTGATGCACCTCCTCATACCCTAATATAACATTTGATACACCCACTCTAAAATACAGACTAAAATTTTTGAAACCATAGACACCCCAATACCAGTTAGTACATACCCACTCCCTAATTCCTAGGTCTACACACACCCACTCATTCACCCATACAGTCACTCATACATGCAGTCAACCATCAATACAGCATTATCATATGCACTCACATATCTATACAGACACTCAACACACCGCCACTCATCCATAGAGTTACTCACACACCTAGTCACTCATGCAAACAATCAATCACACTCCCATTTACTCACCTATAGTTATACACACACCACCTCTTTTTTTCAAACATATACTAACACATACTTACACTCTTATACAATAACTAATACAAACACACACTGATCCATAAAGCCACTCTCACAATCACTCACTCTCATATATAGTCATTTATACACTCCAACACTCACATATGCTGCCTTCCACATATGCAGTTACTCACACATGTACCACTGAGGCATCCATTCACTCACCAACACACCCACCTACCCATACAGCCCTTCACAGATGCACTTTTGAACCCATACACCCAGTGAACCATCCACTCACACATCTATGCACAGAGTCACCCCCCACCCACCTACACAGACACTCAGGCACCCATACAGATACTCAGACAGCCAATCAATAACCCATATAGATCCTCATTTAGCTACTCACCAACCCATACAAACGCTTACACACCAACTGCCAAACTAAACTGTGTGAATGTCTGTATCAGTCACTAACCCATGCATTCAGTAAGACACATTTAATCACTCACTTATACAGTCAGTCACACACCTACTGAATCATCCATCCAGACACTTATACTCCTACTCATTCTTAAATACACCTTGGCATATATATAAAACATATTTAAACTTTATAGAAACACACAGTCACTGGATGATGTCATCAGTGTTGTCATTTGAGATGTCATCAGTGATGTCACTGACCATGTCATGAATGATGTAATATGTGACGTCTTCAGCAGTGCATTGCGGGGGCGCGAGTTATAGTTAGCTGAACTAACTATAACGGCTGAAGTGCTCTGGTTTTGTATGAGTGAAATGTCCAATTAGCTATAACGTCCCTGAAACCTGTGTTTTTTTCAGTGAATTTCTAAAGTTTTTAAATGCTAATTTCTAACTATAATGTCCCTGAAACCAGGGAATATATATATATGTGTGTGTATTATCTACTGGCGGTTGCCAGTAGATAGTTATAGTTAGGACCGTGTTTCCATAGGAAATCCGCAACATTCTATTTGGAATAACTTTTGCGCCGGTCGACGAATCCTCGCGAAATTTTCAAAACTAATGGGGCGCTCCGCTCCGCTCCTACACTGAAAGTCTCGGGGTGATTCGTCAAGCGGGGGCTGAGAAAAAAGGGGGGTCCCAAAACGCGTTTTCCCCATGCATTTTTCCATAGGACCTTTAGACACAGCTACAGCCCGAACGGCTGAACAGAATTACTTGTAATTTGGCAGAGAGGTAGTCCGCAGGTCAAGGGTGTGCCTTTTGTAGGTCTGGTGTAAATCTGTTCAGTAGTTCCTGAGAAAATAGCATTTAAATCAATATATATATCTGTAAGCGCGCTCCGTGCGCTTACCGTAAGCTTACCGTACGCGTACGGTGCCGTGCGCGAGCTCAAATCTGATTGGTTGTCACATGACTGTAAACATTCGAATCGGACGAAATCAGGAAGTGTCGGCCGCCATTTCGTGTCTTCACACAGAAAAAAAAAGGGAGATAATGTGAAAAGGGGGCAAGGAAGAGAGTTACAGACCCCCTAACATTTGAAAGGGGGTCAAAGAAGGACACAAAAGTACGAAAAAAACATTTATTAATTTTAAAAAAAAATCGCGGGGTACGCGTACGGTAAGCTTACCGTACGCGTACGGTAGAAAAAAAAAATAAAAAAAGAAATAAAATTCAGATTTAAGTGTTTAGATATTAGGGGGCTCTAAAAAGAGCCGTTGTGTTTATGAAGTGATTTTTTAGTGGTACCTACAAGTAAGTACCGATGCAGAGTCTAAGGTTCAAGAGGAAGACTCTGTTCCCTTCATCAGTGAAGTGTACACCATCTCCTCTATAAATGTCTTGCATGTTGTAACGCAAGTTGTTGTAGTAAATGGAACCCATACCATAGTCTCGGAGGAAAGCAGAAACAGATTTGTTGACGTGTTTTCTTGCTTTGTCAATCTGTGGACAAAAATGATTGGACCAGTTCCATTTTTGCCTTTGGCATATGTTAGAATACGCAAAGGCAGTTTTAGGGAAAAGTGAAAACAGTTGTGCAAAGGTCTCCTTCATAAGCATTTCCAGACCTACCCCAGTCAAAGTGCCTAGGTCATTGCCACCACAGTGCACTATTATGAGGTCAGGGTGTTGGATTTGCATGAAGGATTTCACCAATGGCATCAATTGGTGCCACTTTAACCCTCTCTGACCAATCCATTTAATGTCTACATTTGGCAAAGCAAGGTCTCTCACCATACCTGTTTTCTCTGCATACTTTTCACTCCAGAAGACATAGCTGTGCCCTACAATCCACACTGTGAACATCTTCAAAGGAGATCTGGATGCACTCAGGAGGTGTATTTCAGTAGAATGGGAAAAAGAAATGAAAGACAGTTTGGAAATGGAGGCATACATATTTTTTTAAAATAAAAAGAACTCATTGGCTGTTTCACACCATTCTACACTAAAAACTAGGCTGTATGTGTAAATTTATAGAAGCATGTTTTGTATTGGTACAGAAAAATGTGTTACCAAAGAACATTACTATGGATTTGCTGTTAGGTTTGAAAAGTCAAGCACTCTTGCACTTTGAAAATGAAACATTGTGTGGTGAACTTCTGACCTGACTCCACACAGCAGTGTTCCATGAGCTGTTGCTATGGTAGCAGGCAGAAGTCAAGTTGGGGGAAGGGTACTAGGCAGAAGTCAAGTTGGGGGAAGGGTACTTTTGGAAAAGGGTTGGTTTTCAACCAATAGAAATGTGTGATTACATTTGAAAAAAAGGGGGAAGCACTGAGATTTGAAATTAACATGTATATGTGTGGAAAAAGAGAGGGAAACATTGCCATTATCTGGTTCTGCTGAGAGGAGAGAGGTGTACAGAACAGAGATCCTGGCTCTGATAATCTGCTGTTTGAGTGCCACATTTCTTTCACAACTAACTAATTTTAAAGGTGAGTTATGAGTTTGAGAGGGGATGTATGTGGTAAATTAAGAAATGAATAATAGAATTGGAATTCCTTTTGTTGAAGTTGTGTTTATCATTTTGTGTTTTGGGAGAAATTTAAATGTAAGGAACATGTAAAATATTATGGACTATGTTTTCACCATAAATTAAGGTGTACTGGTATAAATGAGGAATACTGTTTTCTGCATAGAATCAGAAGATGACTCTGTGTGCAAAGAGGAATTGTTTTCAGAGATGTATTGCGTATTACTCTGGTAATTTTAGATTTGCATTAGTAGGAAAGGGGCAGCTATTTTTCTGCAGAAGCAGACTCTTTGCACACACCCAGCTGCTTATCCTGTAGAAACATGCATAGTATTCACAACCGAATGGGGTTTGAGGTTGCAGTGAGTAATGCAAATACATTCAACATCACTAAGGCTGGTTGCCCTTGCTGGAGTGTAGTCATTCACCCAGGTTACACATGTTCCTGGACTCAAAAAGCTGTTTGGACATGTGCTGTTTGTTTAAAAAAAAAACTAAAATTACGCTTACCGTACGCGTACGGTAAAAAAAAAAAAGGACAGAGGAAAGGAAGAATGGGAATATTAGCTGGTAGGACAAATGTGCTGGTCTATTCTGTTGTTAATTAGGGGAACACTGGTCTCCCCACGAACAATTAGACCATGGCAATTTGAGCACCGCATTGTAACCCTCGCAAATCGATGGTTAGTTTCCAGAGGACCAGAAAAAGGTGAATCTCCCCCCACAGATGAAGGGCTTAGCTGAGCTGCCGAAGATGGACTCGGCTGAGCTGCTGTGGATGTGCTTGGTCGACTTACTGAAGGGTTTCCTCCAGTATGTCGAGCATGTGTCCTAGGGTGTACATCCTCAAGGTGTCTTAACATAGTGTGATTCCCGAAGGAATACTTCTTGTTAGGATTACCTCTAGAAAGTACACGCTGGCAAAGCTTGCAAGTCACTAAAGCAGCATTTACTTTTTTCTGGCCCTCAGGAAACGTAAAATACTCCCATATAAAAGAGCTCTTCTGTTTCCTCCTTCTCTGCCTGATGGTGGTGCTGCTAGCCTCACTCTCAGAAGAGGAGTGCTGGTCTGCCATCGTATCCCAAAGACAACTCAGCTCCTTCTCCTAAGGGATCACAAGCAGAAATGAGGGGAATGGGTGTGGTGTAGGAGAGTTCTAGAACTGAAAGTACTTTAAACCAATCAAAAGTTTTGTTTCTTGATCACATGACCAACCGTGCGCGTACGTTACGCTTACGGAGCGCTTACGGAGCGCTTACGGTAAAAGTACGCATGCGCGTATAAAAGACACGCGCACGCGCGCATGCGCATAACAGGCACGCCCCAACACTTCCGCGTAACGTACGCGTGTAACGTATGCGCTTACACGCCGCGTACGCAGTACGCACGTCTACGTAAATTGCGTAACCATACGCAAAAAGAGTAGAAATATTACGTACATTACGCAAAACGTACGCTTACCGTAAGATTACCGTACGCGCACGTAAAAAAAAAAATTAAAAAATTGGAAAAAAAGAATCACTATGTTATACTAATATCTCTTACCTGTTTGGTAAAAAAAAAAATGAGAAAAAATAATATATTGCAGAATTTTTAAAATTTAAGCATAGTGTTTAAAGAGAATATAAAGTAAAAATAAAAAGATGTACAAAACCTTGCAAAAAAAAAAAAAAATCACATGTTTAATATAAGAATTTGTATTTAAAAAACCATACAAAATCACTGAAAAAACCATGGGTTTCACACACGTTATAGGTAAGAATTAGCATTTAAAAAACCATACAAATTCACTGAAAAAACCATGGGTTTCACACACGTTATAGTTAGGAATTAGCATTTAAAAAACCTTGCAAATTCAGTGAAAAAACCATGGGTTTCACACACGTTATAGTTAGGAATTAGCATTTAAAAAACCTTGCAAATTCAGTGAAAAAACCATGGGTTTCACACACGTTATAGTTAGGAATTAGCATTTAAAAAACCTTGCAAATTCAGTGAAAAAACCATAGGTTTCACACACGTTATAGTTAGCTGGACATTTCACTCGTAAAAAACCAATGAAATTCCCCCGTTATAGTTAGTTAAGCTAACTATAACTCGCGCACCCGCAATCCACTGCTGATGACGTCACATATTACATCACTCATGACATGGTCAGTGACATCACTCATGACATCACTGATGACATCTCAAATGACATCACTGATGACATCATCCTTGTGACAGAGTGGCAGACCTCCTCTCACCCTAATATAACCTTTGAAACACACATTCAAAAATAGAGACTAAAATTTTCAAAAAAATGGACATACCAATACCAGTTACAACAACCTCTTGAGTAATTCTAAGATCCACATACACATCCACTCATTCACGAACAGTCCTGTACAGTCACTCATACATGTGCTCACTCATCATATGTACTCATACACCTATACATCCTGCTACACAATGCCACTCATCCACAGAGTTACTGACACACATACTCACTCATGAAAATAATGAATCAAACATAGATTTATTTGCATATACAGTTATACACACACCACCACACTTACTTCTACGGAAACTTACACATACTTAGTCTTTTAAACAATCACTTATAGAAACACATACTTATTCATACAGGAACTCTTTCAATCTCTCACTCTCACATATACTCACTTATATACACCAATAGTCACATATACTAGTTTAAAACATATGTAGTTACTCATAAAGACACTATTGAGACAGTCATTCACTCACTAACACACCCATACACACACTCATCCACCTATACAGTCCTGCACACATGCTGTCTAAAAACACATACAACCAGTGAGTCACTCATTCATGCACCTATGCACTACGTAATACCCCCCACCGAACCATGCAGACACTCAGACTGATACTCAAAAAACCACCTAATATCCTATATAAACACCCATGTAGCTACTCACCAACCCATGCAGCCACTTATACACAAAGTGAGAGACTGATACAGATAATTACATATTTAAACATTACTCAGTAAGCCATATATTCACTAAGATACACTTAATCAGTCAGTTATACAATCAATTTTTCAAAAACAAATCATCCATTTAGACACTTATATACCCATTTATTCTTCCATCGACCTTGAGATATACATATATAAAACATATTTAATTTTCAGAAAAACACACATTCACTGGATGATGTCATCAGTGATGTCATCAGTGATGTCATGAGTGATGTCACTGACCATGTCATGAGTGATGTAATATGTGACGTCATCAGCAGCGCTGAACTAACTATAACGGGGGAATTTCAATGGTTTTGTACAAGTGAAAAGTCCAGCTAACTATAACACCCCTGAAATCTATGGTTTTTTCAGTGAATATATATATATATATATATATATAAATTATTTGAAAAAATAATAAGGAACTTTAGTTTGAACATTTCTATGAAACATTTATACTTTTTGAAACATTTTGAAAGACAGTAAATTAATTAAATAAATAACTTTGAACCAAGTTTGCTAAATATTTTAAAAAACAAAAATGTTGTTGAGGGTGAGTAGTTGTTGTATTTTTTTTAATATAACATTTATAAATTAAATGAATATTTGCTAATTATTAGATTATTTATTAAACATTTAAATTAGTGGGTTTATGTGCTGATTTATTTTATTATTTACAGGTTAATATTAATATTTTAAATTAAATTTGCATTCATATTATATATTAAAATATTTGTGTCACTATTTTTAAATATTATTTGTAAAGAAAAAGGCTTTTTGCAGGTTCACCCTCACTTTTTGCCCCCATGTCGATGGTGTAATAGCTCTGAAATGCCCTGAGCCCCACTAAACAAGACTCAGTGCATGTCCTCTGATCTGTCAAATGGTGTATGTTTAATTGGTTGTCCCAATTGGCATAGACTGACTTTTTTGTAAGTCCCTAGTTTATGGTACCAGTGGCACCAAGGTACCGGTAAGTTAAAGTGTCCCTCAAGGGACTGCATCACAAGCTATGCCACCCTGAGTGGGACAAGGTAACACATGGCTCTTAGTCTGCCACATTTATTCTTCCATCGTCCGTGAGATATACATATATAAAACATATTTAATTTTCAGAAAAATACACATTCACTGGATGATGTCATCAGTGATGTCATTTGAGATGTCATCAGTGATGTCATGAGTGATGTCACTGACCATGTCATGAGTGATGTAATATGTGACGTCATCAGCAGTGGATTGCGGGTGCGCAAGTTATAGTTAGCTTAACCCCTTCAGCGCTGCGCGGATTCCCGCGCAGTGCTGAAGGATCTGAGCGCGGGCGGGGCCATGACGGAACGGTTCCGTCATAAGCACAGCCCAACCGACGTGCATGACGGAACCGTTCCGTCACAAGCGTCGAAGGGGTTAACTAACTATAACGGGGGAATTTCATTGGTTTTTTACGAGTGAAATGTCCAGCTAACTATAACGTGTGTGAAACCTATGGTTTTTTCACTGAATTTGCAAGGTTTTTTAAATGCTAATTCCTAACTATAACGTGTGTGAAACCCATGGTTTTTTCACTGAATTTGCAAGGTTTTTTAAATGCTAATTCCTAACTATAACGTGTGTGAAACCCATGGTTTTTTCACTGAATATATATATATATATATCTATATCTATATATATATATCTATATCTATCTATATATATATATATATATATATATATATATATATATATATATATATATATATATATATATATATATATATATATATATATATATATATATATATATATCCACAGCACAAGGCGCGCTCTCTCCAGCAGCGTCAGAACGGGCCACACCAACAATGCTTGTACATAGTTCTTTTATTCCAGAAAAAAGGGGGGATCAATCAAACAGGCATTACGCGTTTCGAGTCTAGCGACTGGATATATATATATATATATATATATATATATATATATATATATATCCACAAAAAAGTTACTCTGCATTAGAGGGCCTCTCACGTTGTGGCAATGAATTCCTCTCTTGCTGGCAGAAGGAAGGCTCGTAAACATTGTCCTTACAAGCATACAGTTGGTGGAAAATTCGATTTCCACCAACTGACTCAGATCGGGGAGGGCCCCACTGCAGAAGTGCAGGTCTCTGGCACTAATTATTTCCAGCGCTGTTGGGAACGTTGTGCTTCCAGTTGGTGGAAATCCAATTTTGGGAAGGTGAGCAACAATGAACTTACATGCTAACCTACTACAGGATTAACAGCGTTTTCATCTGGCAGCATGCACTATGCTAACATTGTGGATACTACATCTACCATGATGCTGAGTGAACTAAGGGCGTGTATTTAAATGAGGCGCAGGTGCGCTTTGAAATATTTGCTGCTTCCTGAATTTGCCTTGGATTTTAAATGCCAGTGATCAAGGGAAATGCTACCCGAAACATGTTTGGTTTTTAAGGCAAAGCTGAATAAATATGCTTGTAAGGACAATGTTTACGAGCCTTCCTTCTGCCAGCAAGAGAGGAATTCATTGCCACAACGTGAGAGGCCCTCTAATGCAGAGTAACTTTTTTGTGGATTTATTACGGTCTGACTCAGATCGGGGAGGGCCCCACTGCAGAAGTGCAGGTCTCTGGCACTAATTATTTCCAGCGCTGTTGGGAACGTTGTGCTTCCAGTTGGTGGAAATCGAATTTTGGGAAGGTGAGCAACAATGAACTTACATGCTAACCTACTACAGGATTAACAGCGTTTTCATCTGGCAGCATGCACTATGCTAACATTGTGGATACTACATCTACCATGATGCCGAGTGAACTAAGGGCGTGTATTTAAATGAGGCGCAGGTGCGCTTTGAAATGTTTGCTGCTTCCTGAATTTGCCTTGGATTTTAAATGCCAGTGATCAAGGGAAATGCTACCCGAAACATGTTTGGTTTTTAAGGCAAAGCTGAATAAATATGCTTGTAAGGACAATGTTTACGAGCCTTCCTTCTGCCAGCAAGAGAGGAATTCATTGCCACAACGTGAGAGGCCCTCTAATGCAGAGTAACTTTTTTGTGGATTTATTACGGTCTGACTCAGATCGGGGAGGGCCCCACTGCAGAAGTGCAGGTCTCTGGCACTAATTATTTCCAGCGCTGTTGGGAACGTTGTGCTTCCAGTTGGTGGAAATCCAATTTTGGGAAGGTGAGCAACAATGAACTTACATGCTAACCTACTACAGGATTAACAGCGTTTTCATCTGGCAGCATGCACTATGCTAACATTGTGGATACTACATCTACCATGATGCCGAGTGAACTAAGGGCGTGTATGTAAATGAGGCGCAGGTGCGCTTTGAAATGTTTGCTGCTTCCTGAATTTGCCTTGGATTTTAAATGCCAGTGATCAAGGGAAATGCTACCCGAAACATGTTTGGTTTTTAAGGCAAAGCTGAATAAATATGCTTGTAAGGACAATGTTTACGAGCCTTCCTTCTGCCAGCAAGAGAGGAATGCATTGCCACAACGTGAGAGGCCCTCTAATGCAGAGTAACTTTTTTGTGGATTTATTACGGTCTGACTCAGATCGGGGAGGGCCCCACTGCAGAAGTGCAGGTCTCTGGCACTAATTATTTCCAGCGCTGTTGGGAACGTTGTGCTTCCAGTTGGTGGAAATCGAATTTTGGGAAGGTGAGCAACAATGAATTTACATGCTAACCTACTACAGGATTAACAGCGTTTTCATCTGGCAGCATGCACTATGCTAACATTGTGGATACTACATCTACCATGATGCCGAGTGAACTAAGGGCGTGTATTTAAATGAGGCGCAGGTGCGCTTTGAAATGTTTGCTGCTTCCTGAATTTGCCTTGGATTTTAAATGCCAGTGATCAAGGGAAATGCTACCCGAAACATGTTTGGTTTTTAAGGCAAAGCTGAATAAATATGCTTGTAAGGACAATGTTTACGAGCCTTCCTTCTGCCAGCAAGAGAGGAATTCATTGCCACAACGTGAGAGGCCCTCTAATGCAGAGTAACTTTTTTGTGGATTTATTACGGTCTGACTCAGATCGGGGAGGGCCCCACTGCAGAAGTGCAGGTCTCTGGCACTAATTATTTCCAGCGCTGTTGGGAACGTTGTGCTTCCAGTTGGTGGAAATCGAATTTTGGGAAGGTGAGCAACAATGAACTTACATGCTAACCTACTACAGGATTAACAGCGTTTTCATCTGGCAGCATGCACTATGCTAACATTGTGGATACTACATCTACCATGATGCCGAGTGAACTAAGGGCGTGTATTTAAATGAGGCGCAGGTGCGCTTTGAAATGTTTGCTGCTTCCTGAATTTACCTTGGATTTTAAATGCCAGTGATCAAGGGAAATGCTACCCGAAACATGTTTGGTTTTTAAGGCAAAGCTGAATAAATATGCTTGTAAGGACAATGTTTACGAGCCTTCCTTCTGCCAGCAAGAGAGGAATTCATTGCCACAACGTGAGAGGCCCTCTAATGCAGAGTAACTTTTTTGTGGATTTATTACGGTCTGACTCAGATCGGGGAGGGCCCCACTGCAGAAGTGCAGGTCTCTGGCACTAATTATTTCCAGCGCTGTTGGGAACGTTGTGCTTCCAGTTGGTGGAAATCCAATTTTGGGAAGGTGAGCAACAATGAACTTACATGCTAACCTACTACAGGATTAACAGCGTTTTCATCTGGCAGCATGCACTATGCTAACATTGTGGATACTACATCTACCATGATGCCGAGTGAACTAAGGGCGTGTATTTAAATGAGGCGCAGGTGCGCTTTGAAATGTTTGCTGCTTCCTGAATTTGCCTTGGATTTTAAATGCCAGTGATCAAGGGAAATGCTACCCGAAACATGTTTGGTTTTTAAGGCAAAGCTGAATAAATATGCTTGTAAGGACAATGTTTACGAGCCTTCCTTCTGCCAGCAAGAGAGGAATGCATTGCCACAACGTGAGAGGCCCTCTAATGCAGAGTAACTTTTTTGTGGATTTATTACGGTCTGACTCAGATCGGGGAGGGCCCCACTGCAGAAGTGCAGGTCTCTGGCACTAATTATTTCCAGCGCTGTTGGGAACGTTGTGCTTCCAGTTGGTGGAAATCGAATTTTGGGAAGGTGAGCAACAATGAACTTACATGCTAACCTACTACAGGATTAACAGCGTTTTCATCTGGCAGCATGCACTATGCTAACATTGTGGATACTACATCTACCATGATGCCGAGTGAACTAAGGGCGTGTATTTAAATGAGGCGCAGGTGCGCTTTGAAATGTTTGCTGCTTCCTGAATTTGCCTTGGATTTTAAATGCCAGTGATCAAGGGAAATGCTACCCGAAACATGTTTGGTTTTTAAGGCAAAGCTGAATAAATATGCTTGTAAGGACAATGTTTACGAGCCTTCCTTCTGCCAGCAAGAGAGGAATTCATTGCCACAACGTGAGAGGCCCTCTAATGCAGAGTAACTTTTTTGTGGATTTATTACGGTCTGACTCAGATCGGGGAGGGCCCCACTGCAGAAGTGCAGGTCTCTGGCACTAATTATTTCCAGCGCTGTTGGGAACGTTGTGCTTCCAGTTGGTGGAAATCCAATTTTGGGAAGGTGAGCAACAATGAACTTACATGCTAACCTACTACAGGATTAACAGCGTTTTCATCTGGCAGCATGCACTATGCTAACATTGTGGATACTACATCTACCATGATGCCGAGTGAACTAAGGGCGTGTATTTAAATGAGGCGCAGGTGCGATTTGAAATGTTTGCTGCTTCCTGAATTTGCCTTGGATTTTAAATGCCAGTGATCAAGGGAAATGCTACCCGAAACATGTTTGGTTTTTAAGGCAAAGCTGAATAAATATGCTTGTAAGGACAATGTTTACGAGCCTTCCTTCTGCCAGCAAGAGAGGAATTCATTGCCACAACGTGAGAGGCCCTCTAATGCAGAGTAACTTTTTTGTGGATATATATATATATATATATATATATATATATATATATATATATCTAGAAACACACACATATATTATCTACTGGCGGTCGCCAGTAGATAGTTATAGTTAGGACTGTGTTTCCATAGGAAATCCGCAAAATTCTATTTGGAATAACTTTGGCGCCGGTTGACGAATCCTCGCAAAATTTTCAAAATAGGTGGGGCGCTCCGCTCCTACCCTCAAAGTCTCGGGGGGATTCGTCAAGCGGGGGCTGAGAAAAAAGGGGGGTCCCAAAACGCGTTTTCCCCATGCAATTTTCCATAGGGACCTTTAGTCCAAGGTACAGCCCGAACGGCTGAACAGAATTACTTGAAATTTGGCAGAAAGGTAGTCCTCAGCTCAGGGATGTGCCTTTTGCATATATGGAGTCAATCTGTTCAGTAGTTCCTGAGAAAATTGCAGTTAAAAGCACATACATATCTATAGCCGCGCACCGTGCGTGCACCGTGCGAGCACCGTGCGCGCACCGTGAGAGCACCCTAACGTGCACGAGCGTAATTCTGATTGGTGGTTACATGTTAGTCAACGTTCGAATCGGTCAAAATCAGGAAGTGTCGGCCGCCATTTTGTTTGTTTTCAGTGCGAGAGTGAAAAAGGAAAGTGGCGAACGTGAAAAGGGGGCAGGGTAGAGAGTTCCTGATCCCCTAGCCTTTGTCAGGGGGTCCCTGATTGACCCCGAAGGCAGAACATTTTTTTGAATTTTTTTAAAAAAAATTCGCGGGGGTGCACGCACCATGCGCGCACGGTGAAACCCCCCCCCCCAAAAAATTCTAATACGTAGTTTATTGTAAAATAAATATAAAAAAAATTAATAATACATACATAACTTAGCATTTAAAAAAACGTACAAATTCACTGAAAAAAACATAGGTTTCACACACGTTATAGTTAGGAATTAGCATTTAAAAAACCTTGCAAATTCACTTAAAAAAACATAGGTTTCACACATGTTATAGTTAGGTGGATATTTCACTCGTAAAAAACCAATGAAATTCCCCCGTTATAGTTAGTTCAGATAACTATAACTCGCACGGCCGCCACTCTATCACAAGGATGATGTCATCAGTGATGTCATGAGTGATGCCACTGACCATGTCATGAGTGATGTAATATGTGACGTCATCAGCAGTGGATTGCGGGCGCGCGAGTTATAGTTATCTGAACTAACTATAACGGGGGAATTTCATTGGTTTTTTACGAGTGAAATATCCACCTAACTATAACATGGGTGAAACCTATGGTTTTTTAAGTGAATATATATATGTATATATATGTATATATGCATATATATATATATTACCTACTGGCGGTCGCCAGTAGGTAGTTATAGTTAGGACCTATTTTCCATAGGAAATCCGCAACATTCTATTCCCAATAAGTCTGGCGCCGGTTGACGAATCTTCGCGAAATTTTTTTGTGCCAGCTCCGGTCCGCTCCTATCCTGAAAGTTTTGTGGTGATTCGTCAAGCGGGGGCTGAAAAAAAGGGGGGTCCCAAAACGCATTTTCCCCATGCAATTTCCAATAGGACCTGTTGACGCAGCTACAGCCCGAACTGCTGAACGGTATTACACCAAATTTGGCAAAGAGGTAGTCCTCAGTTCAGACTCGTGCCTTTTGCATAAATGGTGTAAATCTGTTCAGTAGTTCCTGAGAAAATTAGAGTAAAAAAGATAGATATATCTATGGCCTCGGAGGATCCGCGCACCCTATGCGCACCCTAAGCGCACTCTCCCCGAACCGAGCGCGCACCCTCCCGATCACGCGCTGAATGCTAATTGGCTGTGAAGTGTCTATCTACATTCAAAACCAGGAACTGTTGGCAGCCATTTTGTGCCTCGGTAGAAGCGAGGCTGAAGAAGTAAGGGGAATAAGTATTTAAAACATATAAAGGGGGCAGGGTAGAAATACTCTGACCCTCTAGTGTTGCTTAGGGGGTCCTTCATGCTGGCTCCCGAAGGACGCGGGGAGCCGGCTGGGACCGTGGGGGCATTGGGGCTCCCCCCACGGTCTCCTACGTTTTTTAAAAAAGCCCCGGTGGATGGGGTCCCCGGGGATAATAAAAATTAGTGATAGGGGCAATTTTTTTTTTTTACGGTAATATTAGGAGTCGCGCATCCTAACGCATTGGGTGCATGGTTTCTCTCGCATTGCGTGCACGGTTCCTATCGCGTTGGGTGCGCGGATCCAAAAAAAAATGGAAAAAAAAGTATTTAAAATATAGTTTAACAAATATTTTACAAAATATAAAAAAATATGTTTTAAAAGTGTACCCTTTTTAAAAAAAAAAAAATTTAAAAAAAATAACATTTTTTAATTTTTCAAAGAATTAATTGAAAAAATAAGTAAAAAAATGGTGAAAAAAAATATTTAAAAATAACATAATTAAAGGAATTGACACACTGAAATAGAAAAATTTAGAAATCCAATGAAAATCATTAAACATCATAGCTTTAGAGATAAGTTATAGATAGGAATTAGCATTTAAAAAACCTTTGAAATTCACTGAAAAAACCATAGGTTTCATGCACGTTATAGTTAGGAATTGGCATTTAAAAAACCTTAGAAATTCACTGAAAAAACCATAGGTTTCAGGGGCGTTATAGTTAGCTGGACATTTCCCTCGTACAAAACCCTAGAAATTCCCCCGTTATAGTAAGTTCAGCTACCTATAACTCGCGCCCCCGCAATGCACTGCTGATGACTTCACATATAACATCACTCATGACATGGTCAGTGACATCACTGATGACATCACTGATGACATCTCAAATGACATCACTGATGACATCATCCATGTGATAAATTAGTGCATCTTCTCACACCCTATTATAACCTTTGATACACCGACTCAAAATTTCAGACGGCCATTTTGAAAACCATAGATACTCCAATACCAATAACTACATACCCACTCATTGACTCTTAGGTCTACATAAACCTCCACTCACTCACCTGTACAGTCACTCATACTTACAGTCACTCAGTACAGGGCTATCCTATGCATTTATACACCTAAATAGACACTCACACACTGCCAATCATCCATAAAGGTACTGACACACCTAGTCAGTCATGCAAATAATTAATCACAGTCCAATTTACACACCTATACAGTTATACACACACAAGTTCACTTACTCATAAAAATACTACCACATTCTTACGCTCTTATACAATTACTGATGCAAGCACACACTCATACATACAGTCACTCTCACAATCACACACTCTCACATATAGCCAGTTATATACTCTTACACACATATATACTGACTTTCACATATGTAGTTACTGTCACATGTACCACTGAGATATACATTCAATCACTAACACAACCATACACACACTCACCCACCCATGCAGTCCATCACAGATGCACTCTTAAAACCATGCACCCATAGAATCACCCACTCACACATCTATGCACAGAGTCACACACACCCTACCCACACAAACACTCAGGCACCCATACAGATACTCAGACAACCAATCAATAACCCATATAGACACTCATATAGCTATTCACAAAACCATGCAGCCACTTCTACACCAACAGATAGAGAGATACAGACATTCACACAGTTTAGTCACTAGTCTGCAGTAAGATACGTTTAATGACTCACTTATAGAGTCAGTCACGCACCTACAAAATCATCCATTCACACACTTATACACCCACTCATTCTTCCATAGACCTTTCCCTATATTTATTAAACATATTTAAAATTTACAGAAACACATACTCACTGGATGACGTCATCAGTGATGTCATCAGTAATGTCACTGACAAAGTCATGAGTGATGTAATATGTGACGTCATCAGCAGTGCATTGCGGGGGCGCGAGTTATAGTAAGCTGAACTAACTATAACGGGGGAAATTCTAGGGTTTTGTACGAGGGAAATGTCCAGCTAACTATAACGCCCCTGAAACCTATGGTTTTTTCATTGAATTTCGAAGGTTTTTTAAATGCCAATTCCTAACTATAACGTGCATGAAACCTATGGTTTTTTCAGTGAATATATATGTATTCACTGAAAAAACCATAGGTTTCAGGCCTGATATAGTTAGGAATTAGCATTTCAAAACCTTTGAAATTCACTGAAAAAACCATAGGTTTCAGGCCTGATATAGTTAGGAATTAGCATTTAAAAAACCTTAGAAATTCAATGAAAAAACAATAAGTTTTAGGGGTGTTATAGTTAGCTGGACATTTCACTCGAACAAAACCATTGAAATTCCTCCGATATAGTTAGTTGTACTAACTACATCTCGCGCACCCACAATCCACTGCTGATGATGTCACATATTACATCATTCATGACATGGTCAGTGACATCACTGATGACATCTCAAATGACATCACTGATGACATCACTGATGACATCATCCAGTGAATGTGGTTTGGTTCGTTATTTAAATATGTATTGTATATATAGCAATTTGCATTGAAGAATGAGTGGATATATAAATATAAATATCTGGAAGGATGATTTAGTAGCAGTGTGATTGACTGTTTACTTGACTAATTTATAGTGTCTCACTAAATATATTGGATAGTGACTAAACTGTGTGAATATCTGTATCACTTTGTCAGTTGTTGTGTAAACTGCTGCACTAGTTGGTTACTAGCTACGTGAAAGTCTATATTATTTATTGATTAGTTAACTGAGTATCTGTATGGGAGAGTGAATGTGTGTGTGGTTCGGTGGGGGGTGTGTGACTGCCCAAAGATGTGTGAATAGTTGATTCAGTAGGTATATGAAGTTAAAACTACATGTTATAACAGTTGTTTGGGTTAGTGAATATCTTTATGAGTGTGGCGATGAGCAAATATATGCCTCAATGGTACATGTCCAACAAACTCGAAAAATAAAAGCCAGTGTATGTGTCAGTTGTTGTATATAAATAAGTATACATAAGACTCAGTGATTGTATGAGTGACTGTATGGATAACTGTATAGTTGTAATAGTGATTTTATAACACACTAAGTATGAGCTATTATCTATATGAATAGATGAAGTGGTGTTTTTATAAGTGTATAGCTAAGTAAAAGTAAGTATGATTCATTGTTTGAATAAGTGAGTAGGATGACTTCATAAGTGATTAGGATGTGTGCTAGTGTGTAATGTCGATATAGGTGTTTAAGTATATTTGATAGTGTTCTATTGATCATTGACAGAATGTATGAGTGAATCTATAGGTAAGTCTTTAGATGTGTGTATAGATCTAGGAATCACTGAGTGGGTGTTTAGAAACTTGTATTGGTGTGTCAATGGTTTTAAATCTGGCACTCTGTATTTTACAGTGAGTGATGAAAGGTTATACTAGTGTCTGATGAGGTGTATATGATTGTCACGTGGATGATGTCATCAGTGATGTCATTTGAGATGTCATCAGTGATGTCACTGACCATGTCATGAATGATGTAATATGTGACATCATCAGCAGTGGATTGCGGGCGAGGGAGATGTAGTTAGTACAACTAACTATATCGGAGGAATTTCAATGGTTTTGTTTGAGTGAAATGTCCAGCTAACTATAACACCCCTAAAACCTATTGTTTTTTCAGTGAATATATATATATATATATATATATATATATATATATATATATGTATATATGTATATATATATATATATATAAATGTATATATATATTCGTGCAGAAACTTGGAGCCACTCAATGGGGAAATTTTAAAGCTGAGAGATTATTCGGCAAGTAGCACGAAAAAAACTGACAGATGCATTACGGCAAACAACGCCTTCTTCAATGACATTATAAATAAGCCATAGTTGCTGCTTATTTATCTATTGCAACTAACAACCATTGACAAAGCCAATAGTTGTGACTTGTTGTGGTATGATGTTAATTGTTGTATCATATATATGGATTTTTAGCTTACGTGTTTTTAAGCCACGCCCTTAATTACACTGGCCATGCCCCTTTGAGAGATCCCCAGTTTTTTCATCCCACTTAAAGCCCTGGGTGTCATTGATGTAAGAGATGATACTATGTCTGTGAGCATGGATGATGTTGGTGAGAGGGGTCATGTATATGTTGAAAAGCGCAGGGCTGGGCAAGGAGCCCTGAGGGACGCAGCAGATCAAGTTGGAGCAGTGAATGAGAACGGGGCGAAGCTGACTGTTTGGGTGCATCTTTATAGGAAGAAGCTGACACATCGGAGTGCTGGTCCACAGATTCCATTCTCATGGAGACTTTGGTTGAGGATGGGGTGGGATACGGTGTCAAAAGCAGCTGAGAGGTTGAGTAGGATGTGTGCTGTGGTGTCCAGTGTCGCTATCAGTGGCACTGGTGGTCCTAGTGCTGTGTTTGGGTCTGAATCCAGATTGGGTGGAGTCCAGGAGGTGGTTGCCGTTAAGATGGTTGGCCAGTCTGGAGTTGAAGAGATTTTCTAGTACTTTGACTGGGTAGAGGAGGAGGGAGATGGGTCTATAGTTTGCCAGTGTCTTCGAATCTGCCGAAGGTTCCTTCAGATGAGGTAGGACGGTGGCTTGTTTCAAAGAGTCTGGAAAGGTGGCAGTGGTGAGAGTGTCGTTGAGAACTGGTGTGACGGCTGTGCACATGGGGTTGAGTTATTTGGTCTCAACCATCGGGGGGAGGATGGCTAGGATGGAGAGGTTCATTTGGGGGTGAAGCTGTTGTAGATGGTGTTGATTTTGTTGGTCAAGTTGGAGAGCTGGGTGCCGAGACCCTGGGAGGGGGTGATGGTCGTGGAGTTAGCTGCAGCGGGTGTGAATTCCGTCACTATGCCAAAGATTTCTTTCGAGGTGATGTAGTCGTTTTGGATCAGTTTGGTGAGTGCTGCGTGTGTGGTGCTTCTGTGGGTGCCTTTGTCGTGGATGAGGCGCTAACACCATTCCAGCTGTTTGCAGTGGTGCTTAGCTGCGAATTATATACTTTGAAAGCATTGCTGTTAGTGGAATAAGAATAGTCAAAAATATAATTTGCGTACTTGCATGTCATGTATGTGCATGCTGACCTGTGTGCTCGTGGGTGCATGTGTGTGTGCTTCAGATACAGCATCACGTCTGTGTTTCTTTTTGTTTACAAACTCCTGCACCTACGTGCTCGACGAACTAAAAGCTTAAAACACAACTCTCTCTCATGCCAAACCCTTCCTCGTGAACACAGTATGCAGAAATATCACATAGCTGTGATTTCGGCAGGTTGTAAGCGAATTCCAGCCGCCTGCCTCTTTAATTTGGGTACTTAGAGGCATCGAGGGAGCGCGGGCAGGCTGCCACCACGTCTCACCAAGGGTCTGCTAGTCAGCCCGCTGCAGTATTTATTGAATCCGAGAGGATGAGCACGGCGGAGGTTAATAAATCCCGCCTGGCGCGCGCTTTGAGGCACTATGAAGCCGCTTCCTCACCCAGCACCACAGAAGTAGTTCCAGGCATGGCTGTCTAGTGCGCGCGTCACTCCAAACTCTCTCAGACATTTTGAGCAGGGGCGATATCGCGATTTAGCAAGGGGGGCTGGGACAGTAACGCTCCCAAATAGACTCAAGCCTGCGAGGTGATGATGACAGCGTTTACCAGCCGGTTGCAGGCCGGAGGACCCCGCTGCACGCGTGTCTATTAGGGCTGCAGCTGCCCCCCTGGAAGATGTGACAGAGGTAAGAAATACCTGCAAACCAATGGGGTCTCCCTGCCTGTTCTGCACTGTCATGTTGTGTATGGAATTGCTGTTGAAATGTGGGCATGCAGTGCTGAGGGTGGGTGAGGGGCGGCGTGATGCTTAGGCTGGTGTTAAAATGCACGTTTGCCGGTGCCGTGTTTTATGGCGGGAATGCCTGGAGCTCAGTCTGGCATCAGTCCCCGAGCACAGCTGAGCGCGCATTCCGCGCTGCGTTTCCTCCGGAGCAGCGCGCATAGAGGTCACGGAGGGGAGATCCGGGCGCTTATCTCCAGTTTCAGCCTCAGTACGTCTGAGGCTGGGGGGCTTGTTGGTGCACAACGGTGCGCGTGTGCGGATTTTGCGGATGGGGCGGTGTGAATGGAAGAGGTGGGGATAACCATGCCAGGGGGTGCCTTGAAACCTGTGGATAACGCAGAGTCCTGTATGCATGTGCGACTCTGTTCAGGTGCTGCGGAAATAAAAGATTAGAACGATTTTAGCAGGTGTCATCTGGGGGAGAAAAATACATTTTGCATGTTGTAGCCTATTATTCCGGAGAGGACAGGAACGTCGTCCCATTTTGTCTAAAAGAAAGAGTCGTCAAACCTCATTGTCTACTGGCTAAAAAGACTATACGTTTGGAAATTACTTTCCTTATCACTTCGCCTGCAAAAGGCACGTATGCGTGTGCGCGTAGGGTGCGTGAACTCCGTGAAGGAGAATCTTAAAAGTGGTCTTTCTTCTACCTGCTCTGTTGGTGAAAGGGTAGGTAGAGGCAGTTTAAGTGCGTATGTATTTTCTTAGAGAGCGTGACGCGGCGGAGAAAATGATCTTCGAGAAGGTGACACCTAATTCGGCAGCTTCCCAAATGCAATTTCGATTTTTAAAAAAATGGTAGACCATGAACGTCATTCTTGGCAAGCTTGTGTAAATTCGAAGTACGCCCTTCCTCGTCACAGTTCTCCCTTACAAGTTTAATATTTATAAATAAAGGTGTCGCCCACTACGGTATCTGCAAGAGTTCAAACTTGTGTAAGTGAAGCAAACCATGCATTCTATTATTTTTGGCCGTTTTAATAAACAATATTGGTCATTCGTCATATTATCCTTTGAAAGCAGTGACTGTGAAACTCATTTGCATGCAGTACTTGTACTTGTCTTTAAAGGGACAGGTTCTCATACCGGGCCCCAGAGTAGTTTCGAAATTCTATAAAAATCGCTCTCCTGTGCTAAATGCTTGCCTGTCACTCTGATTTTTTTGTCGTTTCCCCTAAATATTTGCGTTCGAAAAATGTTTTCGCAAAACTGCATTGTTCCCCTGTACTTTAGTTTTGTGAATCGAGATGGAGACCAATCAGAATGCAGTTAGCTAATGAGTCGCTCTCTGATTGGTCGCTTAGACCGCTGCCAAGCAGGTGGAAACAGCATCAAACAGAATGGACGAGACATCTCCAAGGTTGGATGTATCTAGTCTCCGTTGTGCTTATTAAATTGGTTTATGGCATTTAATTGAAGAAACGACTGCTTTCCTGTCCCGTAAATGAAAAGTTACATATATATCACCCACATATATACAATATATCTCTTTGTGCAAATTGCATACTTGACAACACAAATATAATTGGCTGCACCTCTCTCTGTGTCAGTCAGCCCTCACCCTCCATTGGGTAGCAAGTGCCTCTGTCAAAATGAGCGGTGACATGATTGGAACAGAGGTGACCTGAAGGTCGGCTGGTGATTGGGAGGGGTGGGGAGGGGGGGGGGGGGGGGGGGGTACCACCTAAGATGTGCAGTTGAAGGCAACAGGTGTATCCCTTTTATTTTATGTTAAATAGTTTTATTGGTTTGTATACTGCTGGATTGTGGCAAGAGCTAGTACGTAGAAGTGATTACTGATTTTTCAGCAATAATACAACCTTGTTCTGGACTTGGAGGCCCCATCTTCGGTTTATGGGGTATTAGTTGGCAAGAGGGATGGTTTCTGTATCGACCAGAAGAGAGAGAACCCAAACTCAAGGTTCAAGGGGGAGGGTGGGGGGAGGGGAAATGTCAGGTTGTCATTAATATATTTTACCTGTTATTATCAGGTTGAGTCTACCTTATATTAAAGTCTTGTTTCTCCAGGGGCGTAGTGTCAGGGGGGTGTTTGGGTTGTTACATCCCCCTAACAACAGCGGTCCATGCAGGTGAGAGCAGCGGGGCCAGGTTGGGGGGGGGGGGGGGGGGGGATTCGATTGACGACCACGAGGGAAAATTAAATGAATAATTGATTTTCCCTCGTCATCGTCTGTCAAAATCCCCCCCCCCCCACACACTGGCACACCGCTCTTACATGCTGCTGCCCCCCTAATAAATGTATTTTCTGATAAATAGTTGGGTACAGGTGCTTTCAGTTGAGGTGTCTGTCAGATTTCACCTGGGAGTTTTACATTCCCACACTGACAAAAAAACACACACTCTCTCTCTCATCTCTATTTAGAACGTTCTTTTTTAAAAAAAAAATAGTTTACAAAATATTGTTTCTTTCACTCAGTACTCATATCAATTCCTCTCTCTTTCAGCTGCCCCTTAGACCCCCCCCTCTCGTGCGCCCTGCTTCTTATATAATGTATTTTTAAATTATATGCCACCATGATTGGCGGGAAATCTAAAGCTCACAACCCCCCTCCCCAATCTTACTGACCAAGCTACGCCCCTGTGTTTCTCGTTTGTATTCCAGAGACAAAATAGCTCAAGGCTACATGGAGCAAACACAGACAATTGTGGGCTCCGCTCATGAAGATTTTTCTGTGACTATCTCTTGTAGTACTCTTGGCTTACGCATGATTTTGAAGATTTGAATCCTGGAGAGTGCACTCAGCCTTTCATCCTTCTGGGGCCGATGAATTGTGTGTTTTTATGTTGGATAGCAATAGTCATCCGTTAATCAGTGCCAAGGGGTGTGCTTTTTCACAGACATTTTATGTTACTTATAATCATATTCTGATGGCTTTAGTAAGTTAATTTAATTGTTTGTCTTGGATGAAACTTCTCAGGAGTTATTGGGAAGCTGCATGTGCATTGTGCAAAGAAAATACATTTACACCAACAAAAAAGGAACCCCAAAACTGCATGTTTTGGGCAGTTTTCAATTGCCCCTTTGTGTCACTTTTGAAGATGATTGAATGCTGATTTTCTGTTGTCTTTTATTGTTTGCTAGCATAAAAATCAAGCTAATACACATATGGTAGTGAGCAAGCAGCAGAGAAAATACAAATGTTTAAAGACAACTGAAGCACACTATTTATATTGAATTATTTTTATGTATCGTGGTTTGCACAGTATTTCTTCAAACTTTTCTGATGGCCTATGGTTGCAAAGTTCTCAAGAAGGTTGCAAAGTTTTTACATTGCCACATTTGCAGGAAGGCAATGACGTTTGCACCAATTTATACCCAAATTTATGCACATATTTTATTATTTGACACTGACAGAATTGCTCTGATTTAGAGTGCCTACAGCAGTAACTGTTCTACTGTGCAATACCATTAAATATCCAGAAAATCTCTGCAAAAGGAACATCTGCAGTGGAACATTCTGCAAACATTTGCCCTTGGACATAGAAAATCTCTGCAAAAGGTGAAACCGTACACAGAAAATGTTTACATATATTTTCTAGCTTGGCTGGGTTCAGTTAAAGAGAAAATGATCTCCCAATGTGATGCCAATTACCTTGTAATGCCCAGAAAACCTTGAACGGGCAAAGGGGAAGCAAAACACTTCACAAACTTTGCAAAAAGCAACAATCAGGAGCAGAATTTGCTGTCACTACGCTGCACATCAATTCTGTTTACATCAATGTTAATCAAATCAGCAACCAGAGTTTATGGGTCTTGTGACTGTCCCCAAGCTGTAAATATCAGAGTGGGTGGAGCGGATCTTTAAAAAGACAGCACTGAAAAGAAATCAATGACTCAGCAAAAAAATTGAGCTTGAGTCACAACTTTGATTTCATGTTGGTGTACTCCTCGCTTACGCTTGCATGCTAGAAATAAGGCAGGAGTAAACCAAGAGTACTCCTGGAATTTAGGTAGGAGTAAACCACAAGTACTCCGGTGTTACTTCTAGAATTCAGGTAGGAGTAAACCAAAAGTACTCCTGTGTTACTCCTGGAATTCAGGTAGGAGTAAACCAAAAGTACTCCTGTGTTACTTCTGGAATTCAGGGGTAAGCCATGAGTACAAAAATAGTGATTGACACTCTTAGCAAAAAGTTTGTGAATGAAGTCCCTTGTCTGTACTCTTTAAGGTTTGGGCCATGATTTTGAGGTAACTTGCACTAAAATGGAATTTGATTTTCTTCGACAGACAGGCAAAAATGTCATAGTAGCACATCCTTGCCCTGGGACTTGGGGAGGGGGGGACGGGTTATGTTATGTCTTCTTGGTCGTTTCAAGAAGATCAGAGTGAGAAGGGCCCCGCTAGGGACCAGGGAGGTATTTCATCGCCATCTTCAGGCAGTGTCTGGAGTTCAGGCCCCCACACCCAGACAGGCCCATTGCTGCATCATTGTGGGAAAGCCCCTCCTCCAGGGAGTGGTGGTTTGCCCGCCTCGAAGCAGCAATCATGTCTGAAACAAGTAAACAGAGAACGAGGAGATGTGGGAGGGAGGAGTTAAGCTGCAGGAAGTGATGGAGAGAAGGGTACTGGGAAGGTAAATGGGAGAGAAAATGAAGGGAAGAAGAGGTAAAGCCAGGCAGAGTGGAGACCTGTTGGGGAATGAGAGGAAGAAGGGAAAACTGATGAAGAAGAGGTGGGGAGAAACAAGATATGCAGGAGGAGAGGTAAGAGGGGGCAGCCACTGGAGGTCAAGGGGGAGGGAAAGCTCCTAAAAGAAAAGGGAACATGAGATAGAGAGAGCCAGGGCGGCTTTAGGGCAGCACGGCCGGTGCAGCCGCACTGGGCGCTGACCGGGGGAGGGGGCCGGTGACGGGTGGGGGGGGGCGTTGTTTAGCAATAACTTACGATTCAAAACACCTGGGGCAATGTTTCTTGTATGTCCAGTTTTCAGGCAGCATTAAAAACGGCAGGATTGCCATTGTGATTCATTTTCCTGCTAGAGAGAGAGAGAAAGAGCAGTTTTGACTCACCATAAAGTAGCACAGAGGGTTAATATGCCTGCTGCAAAGAACCTGTAACATGCAGATCACAGATCCCTATTTTATGTGGACAGCTGAGTGGATTACTGCTTTTGTTACAGAGATGCTTTTGTTACCGCATACAACCCTAATATAGAACAGTGACTGCTAACAAACTGTCGTCAAAGAGCTGCATGCAAACTGTATTAAATAGGATAGGAAGTTATGTTTTTTTCCCCAGTCTTTCATGATCTATTCCTTATGTTGCTGAATAGAGTTTGTTTGGGTAGATATACATTCCCATTAGTAAACCCAGACTTTACCAGTGCTTTAAAACAAATGAAATGTATGTGAGAGAGGGGCTATGGAGAGATGAGGAGCACTTTTGTCAAGTGGTAGTGGGGGAATCCGAGGAGGAGGTGGGGGAGCCCAAAATTAATTTCTCACCGGAAAACCAACAGCGCTAAAGCTGTCCCTGAAAAGAGTAGAGAGGAAGGCAAGAGAAATGAAACGCTGTTGGGGTAGGGAGCAACGGCGGCCGGCATGGCTCGCCAATGGAGGGTGTGTGAGGGGGGTCGCGAGGAGGGTCTGCGGGGGGGTTGTCGCTGGTGGTGTCTCACGGGGGAAGGACGTAATATTAATAATAATGAAAACTTACCTTGCGGCCGGTCCTGCATCGCTGCTCCTGCTCTCCTGTCTCCGGAAACAGGAAGCAGGCAGGCAGGCTCCCTCCCCTAAACCAATCACAACACTGCAATGCAGCATTGTGATTGATCTGAGCGCTGTGACACGGTGCTCAGCCAGGGGCTGGAGGAGTGGGCATGTTCTCCATGCAAGCTGTAATGCAGCCTGCATGGAGAACAGGGAAGTGCACATGACTGGTTTGGGAGGCCCGAGAGGGCCGAATAAACAGTCATTGTGCACTTAGGAGTGGGCAAACCACTCCTTCCCTGCACTGCTCCGTGAGCAGAGTAGCCCGCCCGCAAAGCAGCATGATAAGTCAGGAAGCATAAAATGATAATAACTTAAAGTTATTATCATTTTATGTTTCTCTTCTTCACACTGCTTAAACACAGTGGGGCGACGCTCCTCCGCCATAGCGGAGGTGCCGCCCCTGGTGCGGAGAGAAGAAAGAAAACGGCGCAGAAGTGTAGGTAGGATAAAAAGGAGAGTTACAGAGCAAGACGAAAGAGGGAGCTAATTGTGTGCAGGTGAGAGAGGTAGGAGACGCAGTAGATGGAAGAGAAACTGGAGCAACAGGTATACACATTGCCACTGACAAGCACATGTCACCTCAAAATCTTTTTCCTCGCTATAAATACGAAGGGAGTTGGTCAAATGGGTCACCCATTTTGTGCTAGATTTGCAAAGCAAGGCTATAATAAGCTGGTGATGTGCTTTCGTATGCTTGCTCTCATGAACACACTACATTTTCAAGACTTTTGGGGTTACTCTAACTGATACATCCTTCCTCCTGCCTGCAGCCTTAAACTTCCATTAGTTCTCCTCGTTTGCGAAATGTATGTGTGTGTATATATATATATATATATATATATATATATATATATATTCATTTAGAAACTTACATTTACAACCAAATTTACCTTTGCGTGTGCTGTCCCTTGTAGTAAAAACAGGAGTAAGTGCATTTCTGGTGGGAAACGAAATGAGCTTGCCACATATGTCATTATAAAGGTTAGATGTATTTGATTTTCCAATGCAGATTTTTAACGTAATGGAGTATATATATTCCTTTCTGTTAAAAATCTGCATTGGAAAGTCATTTACATCTAACTTTTTAATGAAACATGTGGCATGCTCATTTGTTTACCACCAGAATTGCACTTACTCCTGTTTTTCCTACAAGGGAGCATATACACAAAGGTAAATTTAGTTGTAAATGCAAGTTCATAAATTAACTCACTTCGTAATATTTGTGGAACACAAACGGGAGGTGGGTACGCTTTTTACTGCTCAGCTTTAGGGAGGGTACAGCCAAATACTCTTTATGTTTCCCTCTACGCCATCAGCTTGACTCAAGGATGTGCCCATGTAATAACAAGGCTAAGCAATCCATGATACATTTTCTTTTTTTTTTGTGGCTACTATGTGTTGTACACAAAAAGATTTCTGGTGCCCTTCATGAGACTTAGAAAGATACGATCTTGTACGCAGGCGTATCGTGATCTACAAACTTTGATCGATGACGAAACCTGTTGATGTGTTGGTATGTTTCTCCAAGCCGCAGAATCCTCTAGGAGGACAATGTTAGTGGACTGATTTTATTAATAATTTTCTGCTTAGGTTTTTAAAGTAATTTTATCTTGCAGTATGAGATTCAAACTGATTGTGATCACTACAGATTTGTCTGATGCCATTTTATGAGTTTTAGTATTAATGACGGGGTTATGAATTGAGATGTCACTGCTTTTTTTGTAGAGAATTTGTATGATAATGTATAATCTGTGCACTTTTATGGCTATTTCTCATTGCCGAATTAAATTTTTTAATCTAAACTGAATTGATCTTTTTCACACCCTCCAGGAATTCACAAAGGGATTCCTGGCAAATATAAACACATATAGGAATGTGGATTTTTTTCTCATAAATTCCACTAAAGGGGTGGGAAGAGGATGTTCTAAGATGTGTTTTGCCTTGAAAGTTTGAGAACCCAGATAAACATGTATGTTTGTAGGCATTCCCAAACTCCTCTCTAGCCTCCTATCATTCTGGGAATGGTCAGAGATTTTCTTTAGCAAAGGTTGGGAAGGAGAACCAATGTCCTTCATAAAGGCATTCCATGCAGAGAAAAAAGTGTGTTTTTGAACAGGTGACTTTTATCCCCCCCCCCCCCCGCAGACTTCTCTTTCTTGCCACATGTTGGGAAATGTCTGTTAATTTCCCAAAGTAGTACATTTTAACTCTTTTTTTGTGAATCTGCTCCAAGTTGTTTAACACACTACCTGTAAATGCCGTGAATGCGCCCAAATGTGTGATTTTTCGGTGCGGGTGTTCCCTGCATATTGACGTTTTACCCATAATGCCCCATTTCTCAAACCCAGCCAATAATTTATGGCAGTAAAAAATCCACCATACTAGCAGATTTTCCACTACACTTATAAATGCACTCTAAGCCTAAAAAAAAATCTGCCACTCCTGACTTTTGATTCTGTGAATCAGGATGTGGAATTTCAAATCATGTATCGTTTTTTTCAGCAGACAGCATTTACTCTCAGATGAGTACATTTTTTGGGAATCAGGTCGTTGTGTTTAGAAAGAAAACAGATTATACAAATGACCTCTTGTTTGTTCGATATGATATATTGCAATTGGGAAGCTAGGGAATTCTCAAAAGGCTCAAAAAAGTAATTTGTAAACTAGCCACTTCCAAAGAACATTTAAGGAGGGAAGAGAGAACTGCCTGACCTTTAGAGAAGCCACGCAGTGGGGCTGTATTTGAAAGCCAAGGAGAATTTGGCTGACTTACAGCCGACTGCTCCTGTGAATACCAGAATATACATGATTTATTAAAATGAGTCTTGCTTTCCAGGATTTTAAACGAGTACATTGAGAACAAAAGTTCCTATCACCTTGCAGTGCAGGGCAACTCATTTTGTTAAATGGTAGGAAGAGAAACAGGACAGGCATGGTCATAGATCACAAAACATTTTTGGCTGGCACTTTTACAGTTCATTTGCAGTAAGTAAGACAGCCATTAGCGGAAAAACCTTAACATCATATTAAAGCAGGTTTGTGGAGGTGGTTGTGTGTGACAAGAACATTTGTGCCTATTTGTTTGTTGTATTTTCTTGTGGTTGTGCATTTTTTGTGCTGCTGTATTTTTGTGATGCATTGTTGTGTTGAACTCCCTTTGTTGTGTTTTGTTTTTACTGTTACCACCTCTTATGTTTTTGTTAGGTTCTTATTTTGGTTTGTGTCTGGGAGTTGTGTTGTATTCTGTTGTGCTGTGCTTGCAGGTACTTGAGGACACCAACAAATGCTGCTACATTTCCAGCCAAAGTCAGGAATTCACTTTAAAGTTTCAGTTACCACCATTTACAGGTGTGAAGATGGTAAATTAACACTGCTCTTGAACAATCAGAGAAAGGAGTCAGCCCAAAATGGAGCTGTAAATTAGGAATTCCACTGCCCACCTTTTGTGAAATGTATGACCCCATGTCTTAAATTAGAATTTCCACTGCTCCATTTATCCTGTATTGCCCCCATTCTTTTCAATTTCTACGTTGAAAAAACTTTAAACTTTGAAATTCGATCTTTGTAGTCTGTTCTCAAAAATCCTTCTGTACTAACCAATTCTTGTTAAGGGACTTGCAGCCTAATATTCCTTTAGTTGTTCTGTCAGACATTTCCTAGAGTGAGGTTTTCATTGCACCAGGCCTTCCCTGAAATAAGCCTTCATGTATTTTACTCGACAGCTTTATGATCATGGCACTTTAATGAGAAAGTGTTACATTTGTTTCTCCGACAGTAAATACATTTGCTGATGGGGATCCTGCGCTGGGAGACCCGCAGCATTACCGATTGCATTTTTAAAACTCCACATTATGCTTAATGTCGTCCCAGGACAGATATTTGGCAACCGCTCCAACACTATAAAACTTTATTTTAAAAAACGGGCTCTGAGTTAAAGTAGAGCGCAAAAAGTATCCTGGCAAAGCAAAGGCTACAGCAGCGGCAGACATACAGGGCCGGACTGGGATTCAAAACCGGCCCTAGCAAAGTGCTCGGCCGCCCCCCGCCCCCTCCCCCCCGCGGGGGTTTGGGGGTGCCGCCGAGCTCTTTGCCAGGGCCGGTTTTCGGCCGATTTTGTTACAGGGCCGATTTTGCAGCAATGCTGCAAAAACGGCCCTGTAACAAAAACGGCCCCCAGGGGCCCAAAACCGGCCCCCACCCGTGCGGCGCACCGGGGGATTGCCCGGTGCCCGCTACGGCCAGTCCGGCCCTGGAGACATAGCTCCCCCAAACCAATTTGAATAAAATGACAGGCATTCTTCTTAATAGATACAGCAGGAGAGTGGTCACAGTTTATCTTTGTGGGGGAATGTGGTGTAGCGTGGGGAGGGGGCACAGGGGCTGTTGCTCTGGGCGCAACATTCTTAGGGGGAGAAAAATGTTAAAAGGAAAAAAAATATGTGGTACTATTTCTTTTCTTTAAAATGTTTGCGCCAGGAAGTGCTAACGGTCCATGGGTTAGGGGTGCAATACTAGCCTTTCTCCAGGTACTGGCAACCCATGCTACGCCGCTGTCGGGGAATGAAGGTTTTGGGAGCATTCCTGTATTCATCTATCGGCTCAATGGACATGGATAGATGAAAAATATCGCGCTGGACACTAGACTCCTGTTTTTCAGTCTACCAGATTTCGCCTGTGGCTGTAGATAACTGAGTGTTAGAGGTGAACCCAAGTCAGTGGGACACAATGTCTTCAGTTTTAACGTAACTTCAACACCAGCATTTCATTTGGGCGGGTGGCTGCTGGTGGTGGCCACCGGCAGTCATTTTTGAGGATTCGTACGTATTTTTTAGCATCAGACTTTGATCCATACGAGTGAGACACAGGCAGAAAAGGAAGAAAGAGAAGGAGAAAGAAGAGAAAAAAAGCGACAAGAGAATTTCTATATATATTCGTCCACAAGAAAAATTATGCCGTACTACCAGGAATCTGTTTGCAAAAATATTCCTTTTATTCGGTACACCAACATCAACGGCCAACACGTTTCGACTATCACGTCTTGTTCACGTTTAGGTGAGTCCCTCTTCACTTTCTCTATATATACAGTATTCCCACTTATGCCTATAATGAGGCATTGTAGGCAATGTATATATATATAATATATTCCACCATCCAACTCCATGCAAGCAAGAAAGAGGATACACACTCGTAGCAGGTAAGATATGCAGCACATCTCTATTGCCATTGGCCTTCAAAGACAAAGATATATATATATTTATAGTTTCTTCTCACGATGCCCTGAGAAGGAAAGGAGAGCGCACTCATGTACTGGATACAATCCTTGTAATGCAATCCAAAGCACAAACAATGTTAGCCTTCCCAACTCATTCCAGTGTGTTCACCTTGCTCACGGGTACTAGCGGCAGTTCATCATAATGACTTAAACCTTCACAACTGGTTTTATAACATTTCCATGCCCCTAACTGACCTTCCACAATCAGATTATTTGCAGTGCATTATGGTTCCGGTAGTTTTAAAACAATCAAATCAAATCATTGTTCTTGTGCAAATATTGATGAAGTCCAGACATCCCATCAGCAGCCCTGCCAAAGGCTGTGAAGGACCTCGAACACAGAAATCTGCGATAGCAAGTAGCACTCTTCCACAATCATCACTTCCATAGTGCAGGTAATACAAAGCTATTTTAGAGGTGGCGCAGACTCATTGAGCTATGCCCGCATTGTATTTGAGGGGCCCGATTCACAGAACTAACTTAAGACAAAATCCTAAACTTACTACTTTTGGTATTCACAGAAGTTAGGATTTTGTCTTAAGTTTGTCTTAAGACAGACTTAAGACAGACTTAAGACAGACTTAAGACAGACTTAAGACAAACTTAAGACAGACTTAAGACAGACTTAAGACAAACTTAAGACAGACTTAAGACAGACTTAAGACAGACTTAAGTTAGGATTTTGCCTTAAGTTTGTCTTAAGACTGTCTTAAGTCTGTCTTAAGTCTGTCTTAAGTTTGTCTTAAGTCTGTCTTAAGTCTGTCTTAAGTGTGTCTTAAGTTTGTCTTAAGACAAACTTAAGACAAAATCCTAACTTCTGTGAATACCAAAAGTAGTAAGTTTAGGATTTTGTCTTAAGTTAGTTCTGTGAATCAGCCCCACCGTTTCTTCTCACAAAGTCCTGAGAAGGAAAGGAGAGTGCACTCATGTACTGAATACAATCCTTGTAATGCAATCAAAAGCACAAACAACGTAAGCCCCCCACCGACATGTTTTGTTGCGTTCACCTTACTCACGGGTGCAAGCGGCAGTTCATCATAATGACCTAAACCTTCACACATGTTTTTATAACATTTCCATGCCTTAATTGAGCTTCCACAGTTAGATTATCTGTGGTGAATTATGGTTCCGGTAGTTTTAAAACAATACAATCCTTGTAATGCATATAATAATATATATATATATATATATATATATATATATATATATATATATATATATATATATATATGTTTTACACAGGATAGAATCCGAGTATTTCTCCGAAATAAATCCAGCGGCACACCAAGGACAACACAATACACCTTTATTGTGTCACAAAAACAGAACTACGCGTTTCGGCGAAGCCTTTGTCAAGTTGCTGACCTGTGCCCAAATTCCCCTAGAAATACAGGTCAAGGTTCATCGATATAGAAGAAAAACTTTACGGGCGCTCTGTTCGAGACAAAAAATAATTACCAAATACATTCTTCAATGATAATGTTTCATCAATATACAATTGGAATTCCCAACTATATAATAATATGCAATTTCTTAACAGTTTAACATAATAAACACAAATTGTAATTGTTCAAAAGGCAAGTGCCTATACCATCCATTATTGCACATTTTTTGAAAAAACAGAACCGTTTCATAATCCACTTAATTGATTATAAAGAATAATTCGAGATGAACCTTGAAATGTGGCACCCTAGAATTCATTTGAAGTACGGAAATAAATTGTATAATTATTTTTAAATCGGTAATGGTAGTGTATCCACAATATTTACTTTTGTTAGACAATTGCCTATGTTAAATAACAGCCCATACTAAACATATTGCAACAAAACTACAGAAATACAGAAATACTGAGGGTAATGTACCCTAGAATTCATTTAAGGTACGGAAATACTGCCGAGTGGTAAAATTATTTTTATATCGGTAATGGTAGTGTACCCACAATATTAACTTTCGATAGACAATTGCCTATGTTAAAAATTAAATAACCGCCCATACTGTACATGTTGCATCAGAAATACTGTGGGTAATGTACCCAATCAATTTGCAGGCAATCAAAGGCAATCATTATGCGTCGGGCAATTAAAAACAATTACAATTTGTGTTTATTATGTTAAACTGTTAAGAAATTGCATATTATTATATAGTTGGGAATTCCAATTGTATATTGATGAAACATTATCATTGAAGAAAGTATTTGGTAATTATTTTTTGTCTCAAACAGAGCGCCCGTAAAGTTTTTCTTCTATGTCGATGAACCTTGACCTGTATTTCTAGGGGAATTTGGGCACAGGTCAGCAACTTGACAAAGGCTTCGCCGAAACGCGTAGTTCTGTTTTTGTGACACAATAAAGGTGTATTGTGTTGTCCTTGGTGTGCCGCTGGATTTATTTCGGAGAAATACTCGGATTCTATCCTGTGTAAAACATTTGAGGCGGAGTTGTGACCGTTGCTGGCACCGGCGTCGCGAGGGAGGAGAGCGGTGAATTCACAACGAACTTTTGGAAACATATATATATATATATATATATATATACATCTATATATTCAGTGAAAAAACCATAGGTTTCACACACGTTATAGTTAGGAATTAGCATTTAAAAAACCTTAGAAATTCAGTGAAAAAACCATAGGTTTCACACATGTTATAGTTAGCTGGACATTTTACTCGTAAAAAACCAATGAAATTCCCCCGTTATAGTTAGTTCAGCTAACTATAACTCGCGCGCCCGCAATGCACTGCTGATGACGTCACATATTACATCACTCGTGACATGGTCAGTGACATCACTCATGACATCACTGATGACATCTCAAATGACATCACTGATGACATCACTGATGACATCATCCAGTGAATGTGTGTTTTTCTGAAAATTAAATATGTTTTATATATGTATATCTCAAGGTTGATGGAAGAATAAATGGGTATATTACTGTCTAAATGGATGATTTCTTTTTGAAAAATTGATTGTGTAACTGACTGATTAAGTGTATCATAGTGAATACATGGCTTAGTGAGTAATGTTTAAATATGTAAATATCTGTATCATTTTTTCACTTTGTGTATAAGTGGCTGCATGGGTTGGTGAGTAGCTACATGGGTGTCTATATAAGTCATTAGTTGGTTTTTTGAGTATTAGTCTGAGTGTCTGCATGGTTCGGTGGGGGGTATGACGTAGTGCATAGGTGCATGAATGAGTGACTCACTGTTTGTATGTGTTGAACAGAGCATGTGTGCAGGACTGCATGGGTGGATGAGTGTGTGTATGGGTGTGTTAGTGAGTGAATGACTGTCTCAATAGTGTCTTTATGAGTAACTACATATGTTTAAAACTAGTATATGTGACTATTGGTTTATATATGTGAGTATATGTGAGAGTGAGAGATTGAAATAGTTCCTGTATGAATAAGTATGTATTTCTATAAGTGATTGTTTAAAAGACTAAGTATGTGTAAGTTTCCGTAGAAGTAAGTGTGGTGGTGTGTGTATAACTGTATATGCAAGTAAATGTATGTTTGATTCTTTATTAGCATGAGTGACTATGTGTGTGAGTAGCTCTATGGATGAGTGGCATTGTGTAACAGGATGTATAGGTGTATGAGTACATATGATAAGTGAGTACATGTATGAGTGACTGTATAGGACTGTTGGTGAATGAGTGGATGTGTATGTGGATCTTAGAATTACTGAAGAGGTTGTTGTAACTGTTATTGGTATGTCCATTGTTTTGAAAATTTTAGTCTCTATTTTTGAATGTGTGTATCAAAGGTTATATTAGGGGAAGAGGAGGTCTGCCACTCTATCACAAGGATGATGTCATCAGTGATGTCATCAGTGATGTCATTTGAGATGTCATCAGTGATGTCATGAGTGATGTCACTGACCATGTCACGAGTGATGTAATATGTGACGTCATCAGCAGTGCATTGCGGGCGCGCGAGTTATAGTTAGCTGAACTAACTATAACGGGGGAATTTCATTGGTTTTTTACGAGTAAAATGTCCAGCTAACTATAACATGTGTGAAACCTATGGTTTTTTCACTGAATTTCTAAGGTTTTTTAAATGCTAATTCCTAACTATAACGTGTGTGAAACCTATGGTTTTTTCACTGAATTTCTAAGGTTTTTTAAATGCTAATTCCTAACTATAACGTGTGTGAAACCCATGTTTTTTTCAGTGAATTTGCAAGGTTTTTTAAATGTTAATTTTTTTTTTTCTTCTATTTTTTTTAAACATATTTTTTTTTTAATTTTCTTACCTTTTATAAAGACTATGGTTAAATTTTTAAAATTCTTTAATATGTTTTTTTTTAATATATTTTTTAAAATAAACATGTAAAATTTATTTGCAGTACATTTTTTCTATTTTTTTTATTATTTTTTTTAGTACGCGTACCGTAAGCTTACGGTAAGCGTACGGTTTACGCAACACCCGTAATTTTTCTACGCTGCTTGCGTATAGTTACGCAATTTGCGTAGCCGCGCGTACTCCGCGTGGGACGCGTGCGCGCGTACGCTACACGCGCACGTTACGAGGAAGTGTCGGGTAGTGACTGTTATACGCATGCGCGCAAGCGCGTGTCTTTTTTACGCGCATGCGCACTTTTGCCGTAAGCGTACCGTAAGCGTACCGTAAGCGTACGGTAGGTCATGTGATCATGAAACACAACTTTTGATTGGTTGAAACTACTTTCAGTTCTAGAACTCTCCTACACCACACCCATTCCTCTCATTTCTGCTTGTGATCCCTTAGGAGAAGGAGCTGGGTTGTCTTTGTGATTCGATGGCAGAACAGCAGAGCTCTTCTGAGAGTGAGGCTAGCACTAGCAGCACTACCTTGAGGCAGAGAGCGAGGAAACAAAAGCCCTCTTATGTATGGGATTATTTTACTTTTCCTGAAGGCCAGCAAAAGGTAAATGCACCTTTAGTAACTTGTAAGCTGTGTAAGCGTGTACTTTCAAGAGGTAATCCTGACAAGAAGTATTCCTTTGGGAATCATACCATGAAGAGACACCTCAAGGATGTACACAGAAGGACACATGCTCGACTTTTTGGAGGTAACTCTTCAGAAAGTCAACCAAGCACATCCACAGCAGCTCAGCCTGGACCATCATCTGCAGGGCTGACTCCTTCTTCTGCAGGTCAGGTGAGCCCTACATCTGTGGGGGGAGCATCTCCTTTTGCTGGCCCTCTGGAAATTAACCCTCGATTTCTGAGGGTTGATATTCGATGCGCCTCTTGTCATGATCTAATTTGTCATAGGGAGACCAGTGTTTCCCTAGTGAACCTCAAAATAGATCAGCACACTTGTCGCTTTGACTAATTTTCCCAGTCTTTCTTCCCTCTGTCCCTGCATGAACACAACGGCTCTTTTAAGAGCCAACCTTATCTTTCATCTTTTTTTTACATATGTTTTTTAAAAACTTTTTTTTTTTTTTTTTACCGTACGCGTACGGTACGCGTTTTTTTTATTTATTTTTTTTAAAAAAACACTAAAAATCAATTATCACATTACAAGGTCCTTGAGAGACTACAATTATTATTATTGACTTACCATACCCACTCAAAAAAATATTTATTCATTTGTTTTAAAAAAAAATTGCTTTAAAAATGGTTCTAGTTTTCGAAATTTTTCTATATCAATCTGAAAAAAAAGAAAAAAGTATTAATATTTTTAAAACATTTTAGAATACAGTACACATATTTATATATTTTTCAAAAAATATTTTTGCCTTATTTTTGCTGTTTTCAGAATATATTGCATTTCACTATAAATTGTGAAAGCAATTGCATTCATCATTTTACAGCGGGCAAAAAAAAATAACAATCTCAAAGATTGTATTAAAAAAGCCCAGAATCTCTTTTTACTTAAACTTAACATTATAGAAATGCATAATATTCTAAAAAAATATCATCTAATACCAATATTTCTTTGCCAATTTGAATGCACACTTACTGCTCTTTTTTTTTGGCAAGTGAAAATCACTTTTACAGACTGACACATTATGAAACCACTTTTCAGTTTTTTTAAAAAGCCCATGTCCAAACTGCTTTTTCAGACCAGCACCATTTGTAACCTGGGTGACTACCTACACTCCAGCAAGGGCAACCAGCCTTAGTGATGCTGAATGTATTTGCATTACAGACTGAAACCTGAAAACCCCACTCGCTTCTAAATACTGTGCATGATTATACATGGAAAGGAGCTGGGTGTGTGCTAAGAGTCTGCTTCTTCCCCCAAAAAATCGCTCCCCCTTTTTCCTACTAATGCAACTGTGAAATCACCAGAGCAAAACGCAATAAATCTCTGCCTGTAATTCCTATTTCCACACAGAGTCATGTTTTCACATGAGTCCCAAAACGAAATTTCTTTGCCAATTTGAATGCACACTTACTGCTCTTTTTTTTTGGCAAGTGAAAATCACTTTTACAGACTGACACATTATGAATCCACTTTTTTGATTTTTTTAAATGCACATGTCCAAACTGCTTTTTCAGACCACCACCATGTGTAACCTGGGTGGCTGCCTACATTCCAGCAAGGGCAACCAGCCTTAGTGATGCTGAATGTATTTGCATTACAGACTGAAACCTGAAAACCCCACTCGCTTGTAAATACTGTGCATGATTATACATGGCAAGCAGCTGGGTGTGTGCTAAGAGTCTGCTTCTGCACCAAAAAATCGCTCCCCCTTTTTCCTACTAATGCAACTGTGAAATCACCAGAGCAAAACGCAATAAATCTCTGCCTGTAATTCCTATTTGCACACAGAGTCATGTTTTCACATTAGTCCCAAAACGAAATTTCTTTGCCAATTTGAATGCACACTTACTACTCTTTTTTTTTGGCAAGTGAAAATCACTTTTACAGACTGACACATTATGAAACCACTTTTCAGTTTTTTTAAAAAGCCCATGTCCAGACTGCTTTTTCAGACCACCACCATGTGTAACCTGGGTGGCTGCCTACATTCCAGCAAGGGCAACCAGCCTTAGTGATGCTGAATGTATTTGCATTACAGACTGAAACCTGAAAACCCCACTCGCTTGTAAATACTGTGCATGATTATACATGGCAAGCAGCTGGGTGTGTGCTAAGAGTCTGCTTCTGCACCAAAAAATCACTCCCCCTTTTTCCTACTAATGCAACTGTGAAATCACCAGAGCAATACGCAATAAATCTCTGCCTGTAATTCCTATTTGCACACAGAGTCATGTTTTCACATTAGTCCCAAAACGAAATTTCTTTGCCAATTTGAATGCACACTTACTGCTCTTTTTTTTTGGCAAGTTAAAATCACTTTTACAGACTGACACATTATGAAACCACTTTTCACTTTTTTTAAAAAGCCCATGTCCAAACTGCTTTTTCAGACCACCACCATGTGTAACCTGGGTGGCTGCCTACATTCCAGCAAGGGCAACCAGCCTTAGTGATGCTGAATGTATTTGCATTACAGACTGAAACCTGAAAACCCCACTCGCTTGTAAATACTGTGCATGATTATACATGGCAAGCAGCTGGGTGTGTGCTAAGAGTCTGCTTCTTCCCCCAAAAAATCGCTCCCCCTTTTTCCTACTAATGCAACTGTGAAATTACCAGAGAAAAACGCAATAAATCTCTGCCTGTAATTCCTATTTCCACACAGAGTCATGTTTTCACATTAGTCCCAAAACGAAATTTCTTTGCCAATTTGAAAGCACACTTACTGCTCTTTTTTTTTGGCAAGTGAAAATCACTTTTACAGACTGACACATTATGAATCCACTTTTTTGATTTTTTTAAATGCACATGTCCAAACTGCTTTTTCAGACCACCACCATGTGTAAACTGGGTGGCTGCCTACATTCCAGCAAGGGCAACCAGCCTTAGTGATGCTGAATGTATTTGCATTACAGACTGAAACCTGAAAACCCCACTCGCTTGTAAATACTGTGCATGATTATACATGGCAAGCAGCTGGGTGTGTGCTAAGAGTCTGCTTCTGCACCAAAAAATCGCTCCCCCTTTTTCCTACTAATGCAACTGTGAAATCACCAGAGCAAAACGCAATACATCTCTGCCTGTAATTCCTATTTGCACACAGAGTCATGTTTTCACATTAGTCCCAAAACGAAATTTCTTTGCCAATTTGAATGCACACTTACTACTCTTTTTTTTTGGCAAGTGAAAATCACTTTTACAGACTGACACATTATGAAACCACTTTTCAGTTTTTTTAAAAAGCCCATGTCCAAACTGCTTTTTCAGACCACCACCATGTGTAACCTGGGTGGCTGCCTACATTCCAGCAAGGGCAACCAGCCTTAGTGATGCTGAATGTATTTGCATTACAGACTGAAACCTGAAAACCCCACTCGCTTGTAAATACTGTGCATGATTATACATGGCAAGCAGCTGGGTGTGTGCTAAGAGTCTGCTTCTTCCCCCAAAAAATCGCTCCCCCTTTTTCCTACTAATGCAACTGTGAAATTACCAGAGAAAAACGCAATAAATCTCTGCCTGTAATTCCTATTTCCACACAGAGTCATGTTTTCACATTAGTCCCAAAACGAAATTTCTTTGCCAATTTGAAAGCACACTTACTGCTCTTTTTTTTTGGCAAGTGAAAATCACTTTTACAGACTGACACATTATGAATCCACTTTTTTGATTTTTTTAAATGCACATGTCCAAACTGCTTTTTCAGACCACCACCATGTGTAACCTGGGTGGCTGCCTACATTCCAGCAAGGGCAACCAGCCTTAGTGATGCTGAATGTATTTGCATTACTGAGTCCAACCTCAAACCCTTAAACTATTCTCTTTTTTCCCAGTACACCTTAATTTATCGTGAAAACATAGTCCATATTATTTTACATGTTCCTCACATTTAAATTTCTCCCAAAACAGAAAATGATAAACGCAACTTCAACAAAAGGATTTCCATTTCTATTATTCATTTCTTAATTTACCATATACATCTCCTCTCAAACTCTAACCTCACCTTTAAAATTAGTTAGTTGTGAAAGAAATGTGGCACTCAAACAGCAGATTAGCAGAGCCAGGATCTCAGAGCTGTACACCTCTCTCCTCTCAGCAGAACCAGATAATGGCAAACTTTCCCTCTATTTTTCCACACATATACATGTAAGTTTCAAATCTCAGTGCTTCCCCCTTTTTTTCAAATGTAATCACACATTTCTATTGGTTGAAAACCAACCCTTTTCCAAAAGTACCCTGCCCCCAACTTGACTTCTGCCTAGTACCCTTCCCCCAACTTGACTTCTGCCTGCTACCATAGCAACAGCTCATGGAACACTGCTGTGTGGAGTTAGGTCAGAAGTTCGCCACACAATGTTTCAATTCCACAGAGCAAGAGTGCTTGACTTTTCAAACCTAACAGCAAATCCATAGTACTGTTCTTTGGTAACACATTTTTTTGTACCAATACAAAACATGCTTCTATTAATTTACACATACAGCCTAGTTTTTATTCTAGAATGGTATGAAACAGCCAATCAGTTCTTTTTGTTTTGAAAAAAATATGTATGCCTCCATTTCCAAACTGTCTTTCTTTTCATATTGCCATTCTACTGAAAGACACCTCCTGAGTGCATCCAGTTCTCCTTTGAAGATGTTCACAGTGTGGATTGTAGGGCACAGCTATGTCTTCTGGAGTGAAAAGTTTGCAGAGAAAACAGGTATGGTGAGAGACCTTGCTTTGCCAAATGTAGACATTAAATGGATTGGTCAGAGAGGGTTAAAGTGGCACCAATTGATGCCATTGGTGAAATCCTTCATGCAAATCCAACACCCTGACCTCATAATAGTGCACTGTGGTGGCAATGACCTAGGCACTTTGACTGGGGTAGGTCTGGAAATGCTTATGAAGGACACCTTTGCACAACTGTTTTCACTTTTCCCTAAAACTGCCTTTGTGTTTTCCAACATATGCCAAAGGCAAAAATGGAACTGGTCCAATCATTTCTGTCCGCAGATTGACAAAGCAAGAAAGCACGTCAACAAATCTGTTTCTGCTTTCCTCCGTGACTATGGTATGGGTGCCATTTACCACAACAACTTGCGTTATGACATGCAAGACATTTATAGAGGAGATGGTGTGCACTTCAATGATGAAGGGAACAGAGTCTTCCTCTTGAACCTTAGACTCTGCATCGGTACTTACTTGTAGGTACCACTAAAAAAATGACTTCATAAACACAACGGCTCTTTTTAGAGCTCCCTAATATCTAAACTCTTAAATCTGCATTTCATTTCTTTTTTAATGTATTTTTTCTTCCGTACGCTTACCGTAAGCTTACCGTACGCGTACCCCGTGATTTTTTTAAAAATCAATAAATGTTTTCTTTGAACTTTACAGTCCTTCTTTGACCCCCTCACAAATGTAAGGGGGTCTGTAACTCTCCTCCTTGCCCCCTTTTCTTGTTTTCACTCTTTTTTTTTCTGAGTGAAACACACAAAATGGCGGCCGCCGCTTCCTGGTTTCGGCCGATTCGAATGTTTACTAAGATCTAACAGCCAATCAGAATCGCGCTCACGCACGCCACCGTACGCGTACGGTAAGCTTACGGTACGCGTACCGTAAGCTGGCTCAGATATATATATTGATTTAAAGGCTATTTTCTCAGAATCTACTGAACAGATTTACACCAAACCTACAAAAGGCACTTCCTTGACCTAGGGACTACCTCTCTACCAAATTTCTAGTAATTCTGTTCAGCCGTTCGGGCTGTAGCCCTGTCTAAAGGTCCTATGGAAAAATGCATGGGAAAAATGCGTTTTGGGACCCCCCTTTTATCTCAGCCCCCGCTTGACGAATCCCCCCGAGACTTTCAGGGTAGGAGCGGAGCGTAGCGCCCCACCTATTTTGAGAAATTCGCGAGGATTCATCGACCGGCGCCAAAGTTATTCAAAATAGAATGTTGCGGATTTCCTATGGAAAAGGGGTCCTAACTATAACTACCTACTGGCGACCGCCAGTAGGTAATATATATATATATATATATATATATATATATATATATATATATATATATATATATATATTACACATTAAGCACTGCATAGGGCCTCTAAGACTGGGATACCTTTGTAGTTGTGTGTGTACTATTCAAAAGGAGCCTGACCAAGTAGCCCAGATAGGGCTGCTCATTTTCTGGTAACTTCGTGACTGAATAGCAAACCTTGGTCCTTTTCTGCAGTAGCGCAGATGAGCTAAACATAATGGAATGGAATGGTTGTTAAGTGGCTGATTTGTGGTAAAGGCACATTGGTCACTTTTTGGATAATCTCAGTTGTTCTCTGTATGTAGGCAGGGTACGCGTAGATGCAGGACATTTCTATGCATACGGTACACAGCAGTCAACGATGATGAGCCCTGCTGGGGAGCTGTCCAGCATGGAACTATTAAACTTTATAATTCATTAAATAATTATTTTAGCCCCATCAGTGCAGACCTAAATATATAGAATTCTGAATATACCTATGTTTATGAACTAAGTTCAGGAGGGAAGTTTGATAATGTTTACCTCTGGCATGACAACAAAGCTGTCTACAATACATATTGTTAGCAATTCTTTAAAGTATACCAATAATGGGCTTTGGTTCCACCCAGAGACGTTTTTCTCTCTCACCACATGCTATACCCTATTTTGTGTATCATTCCACCTTCTTTCAAGTGTTCACAATGCACTAAGGATATTTTACATCAGAGAAATGGGCTCAGTCATCATACATTAAACTCTTTATCGCATACCTGTATTGTATATAGAAATCAATCCTTTTTCATATATTCTTTACTGTAATAGGTGTTGTAAATGTTTTTGTAAGCACTCAAGGATGAGCCTGATTTTAAATGCCCCCTAATTGCTTTTTTTTTGTTATCACACAGATCTGCCTTTTATGAGGTCATTACAACTACCATCTCCATTACAACTACTATATCCATTACAACCACCATTACCCCACCACCCTTACCACAACCACCATTACCACCATCATTATCACCATCACCATTACCATATTACAAAAATCATTACTTACACCATTATTACTACCACTATTACTAGTTCCATTACTACCATTACCATCCCCATTACCACCACTATGACCAACACTCCCATTACCACCTATATAACTTCTAACATCACCACTATTGCTACATTTTCTACCAGCATCATCACTAATGCCACCACAACCACATTACAGTCTCTAGCATCACCTGCTCCACCTTTACCACCACAACTGCCACCACCATTCCCATCACTGGCATTACCACTAGCAGCTCTACTACTACTATTAGCACGACCACAACCACTAACATCAATACCATCACCATTATCACCAGCCCCGCCACCAAACCCAATTGGTCTGTCTTTCATGAGTTCACAAGTACAAATGTGGTCATGGGCAAACATGGTTTAAGTATTAGGTCATTAAAGCTTGACCTAGTAGTTTTGTCATTGCTTTTTAAAAACTCCCATCTGTGTTAATCCATATTTATGTTGTGTTTATGTAAAAGAGCAGGTCTGCAACTAGTAGATTTCTACACATATTTGATCAAGAAATGTAAACCCAGTCTAAGATGCCTGAGAGTTTGTAGCAGTGAAAGCAACCATTAATAGTGAAACAATACACTCCTATGAACACATTCGCTTTTAATACAAAATGTGCACCTTAGCAGCCATTGAAACACCATTAGAAGCCCTCATCCTTGTTTTACCTACTCTAGCTGACAACCTGCAAAGCCTAACGGAATGACTGTCAGCGATGAAAATTACCCATAAGAACACATATTTCCATTTTTTCTACATTTTAAAATGAATACACGCGGGGAATCGTTCTTAAGCGTGATAAGGTTTTGGGGACATCTTTGTACTATTAACATCATATACCATAAAAATCCCAATAGGTATATACCGGATCTCGGAATAGTCGCTTATTCAGATATTATCAAGCCAAATTGTCTCCATTCAGCCTTTCAGGTCTCAGAATATTCATTTATTCAGATATTATCGAGATGACTTAGTAAAAACAGCTGAAAGCTTTTGCTTTCTCAAGGGCAAAATCATTTCACTTATTTGTCCACCACATCATCATTTACATTTTAGAAAAATAATCCTGTTATGAGTCACCATCATAAAAGAATCCAAAATAATTGTTTCCTGAATATTATTCAATTAAGCTGTAGTTTGAACTGATCGTGGGACTGGAAGAGCTTATCAGGGAATGAATCGAAAAGCCATAGGGAGAGAAGGCTGGTCACAGGCCATTTGAAAGATATGGGTATACATGCTGCTGCAGAACCTGGGTAGGCCTCCTGCAAATCTTCAATGTGCAGAGGGATTTTGCATAGCTTCTAAAATTACTCTGGATTTTTTTTTTTTAATTCTCAAAACAGGGAATTCATACTCTTTTCGTGTTTGTTGAGAAGTGCAAAAACGGAAAGGGCTTTACAATTAGATTAAATTATTGGGAAGCAACCTTTACTATGCGGTTTTACACTGCAATACTATAACAACGCGGTCATTACATCGACCGCGTTATTACCACGCAGTGCCTTTACGACGCAAGTCGTTACAACGACTTGTGCTAGATGGCGCTCTAGACTAATGAATGGTATGATTTACTATTCCAACACCTTCCCTAGTGTTGCACACACTGGAGTTGGAATAGTAAATCATACTATTACTAAGTCCAGCGCGCCATCTAGCGCAAGTCGTTGTAAAGGCACTACGTGGTAACAACGCGGTCGATGTAATGACCATGTTGTTAAAGTATTGCGGTGTAAAATCAGCCTACTAAAAGTATATATTCTAACTTATTCATTTCAGATCATCAATCGTGTGTCTTCCTAATGCTACAATCTAAGAGTTGTATTTGCTGTACTTTGAAACCCAGGCTTGCAAAGATGGCATCTGCTGCTCGCTACCTTCTTTATCCCACGTGTTTTTATTTATTCACGTGATGTACTATCTAACATACATGACTCCCGTGCCACAGTTTCTATACACATTGATCTTTCACAACATGATTTTCCCAAAACAAGTTGATTGGTTTGGTCCATTGAATCTAAAGGCTTATTTTACAGAGTGCCATGATGTTTGCAATCTTAAGTAGCAACCAAAATTGATGGACCATATGGAAATATTTATGTCACCTTGTCCTTATCAATCTTGAATTTTCATGTGGTCAGGTCTGGATCACAAGCTGAGAAGCTTTAATCAATCTTTGGGTCTCTGTAAGGTAAAACTGTTCAACGGCAGACATCTACCAGTGTGCTCTGCCTCCTTCCCCAAACCATGGAAGCCCAAAAGAGCAACTACCTTGGGTGCTTTTCAGTTGCAAACACAAGGAGATGATGGACAGAGCGCTTAAACTTTTCAGACACTCACCCCCAGTCACAGATCTGGGTTGAATCCATCATGGTTCTTTAGCTCACATCGCCCCCCCCAGTTGAAACCCAGCCTGATACAAATCAGTCCTGACCCTGTGCCTCATGGGAACAGTCCAGGCCGAACTGCCAAGCCAGGTCTTCCCTGGAATGAGGGCGAGTGTCTGAAAAGTTTCAGTGCTCCTTCCATCATCTCCTTGTGTTTGCTCTTCAGTTGCCACATATGCGTTTTGAGGCTATGTTAGTGAAAAAAAGGCAGAAATACCAAAGACAGTAAACCCATATTTTAGTTGCCACCTACCGGACAGCTGATCTGTTATTCCTAGGGCTTGACTCTGCTGGCCTTCAGCTTTCACCTGTTCTGCTGCCCAACATTTAGGAGTCTGGCTTGAATTCAACTATTCCTTCAAGGCTTTTACATGCATGCAGGTAAATCATTAAATATCACTTCCTCTTGTGTTGAAATTTCATACCATTAATACCTTATCTTCTCAAAGCCCACTGAGAAAGGGGAGTCCTTCTCTTGAGGCTTGATTCTATCCTCTGCCTTTACTGTGGATGGTCTATTATCCTGATCCACAATCTCCAAACCATGCAAAATAAAGCGTCTAGGCTCAATTTCATTCAGAGTTGATTGATTGTGGATGCACAGACCTGATCATAAAGATCCTTCTCATCATATCTCTAATTCTATCAGCGTCACTGCCTGCAGCGCTGCCTTTCCCCGCCAGTGACTATGTCTTTGCTTCCCATTGCATCACCCTTTCCTTATGGTCCCCCCAACAGACTTCCACTGTGTTTTCAAACAGTTGCATCTAACTGTATGAGTATAACAAAAATGACACATATTTAAATACTTAATACGTACGTACTAAATACGTAATTGTGGTGTTTCATAAATGACAAACTCTTAGGATGAGGGCAGAATCTGTCAAAATTACAGTACCTTAATATGTTAATGGCCAATCTCTTTAATGTGAGACTAACAGCTTTAGTTAAAATTGGGTTCTCATGTAAAATCCTCTGTGCCAGATAGATTTCTTACACCGCATGGGCCGTATTGTGGAGGAAATTCTGATGGTGGACTCAACAGCAGATTTAACAGCTCATCCACTAATGGTTGGGTTTCCATAAATGAGTCCGTAAGATTTTTTAAGGTCTTGTTTGATTAATATGTTGGAAGCCTTGTTCTTTCTCCTACACCCTCACTCTTGAGGCTTTCTTTCTAGGTGTTGGTTTTCATAAAACACATGGATACTTAAAACAATCAGGAATATTTATATTACAAGGCAAACAAATATGGCACTCAAGGTAACTCAGTGGTTGGATGCGGCAGTCCCTTTAGCTCATTCCAAATGGTGAAATTAGCAATGATGTGATCCATTATAAGGGTTAACCCCAACAACATGACATGCATTATACTTTGCAAGAATAAATATAGCATTTACTACATCTGCCCAACCACTGCATAGCAAGTTAAGTCTTAGTGAGTAGATGCTGAGTTATTAATAAGACTTACGCATTTGTATTAATGATGTAATAGCAGGAAATGCATGGCACTAAATCAAATTCAATAATATTGACTTTGATGTAATGTCATACAACGATTCTAAGACATAAATGATGACAAATGAAGGCATTGGTGTACAAGATATTCTACAATGCATATATACTACTGGGGTGGCTGTTTGACCTTACTACACATCAGCTATACTAAGCATAGGTGTAGTGCCTTTGATTTCATAGTGAAACTGATGTCATCCTCACCACGCCTACGTTTCAGGGGAAGATGGTTCCATGGTGCAGTTCTCCAGGAAGAGATCCTCGTCTGAACATCTGCATTTTGTTATAGTTTGGCGGAAGGATCTAGGGTGCGTAGAAAGGTGTAGTACTTTGCTGGGTGGGGTTGTAGCGTACAAAGGTGCCCATTCAAAATTAGGAGCGTGTGCCATGATGGATAGTAACATATGCTGTACCTTGTATGATACCACTAGCAACTCCATTGAGTACAGAGCTGGGGTGATCAGCCTGACAACTATACTCTGGACTCTCTGCTGTAAATGCAACTGGTAAGCTGGCAACTAAGATGATTTCTACATATTAATAAGGCGGGCAGACTGAGGGTTCGGTGGAGAGGGTACTCAGTCGCAGTTGTGCCAGTCTCTAAATCAAGCCCAGAAAGCCCAGGTTAATTGTGTGGGATCTTGCGACCTAGCCTTTAATATATCCCCCAGAAGCACAAAGTCTACCAAAAACATCTGCTGAATTAAGATTAAGGACAATCTGAATATTATCTATATCAGTACAAAAGACATACCAAATAGAATCTTTTCCAGATGATACAGATGAGTGTTGAACTATGGTACAAGCACTGATACTCCCCCGGCTGGATTATTGTAATTCACTATACCTGGGCACCCCGAACGCCACAACAAGAAAACTCCAAGTAGTGCAGAACTGTGTGGCCAGACTGCTATATAACATCCCCAGATAACAATCGGCTAAGCCAGCATTGAAGGCATTGCACTGGTCGCCCATCTCAGAACGCATAATGTTTAAATCACTCTGCATTGCGCATAAGACCCTCTAGGGCACAGGCCCCAAAATTAATTGCTCCCTTTTGTCCTTTCACCGACCCATGTGCAACCTAAGATCAGCCAACCTGCTCCAAGCCAAGGTACCGAAAATCCTGAGAGTACACTCAGGTGGACGTATGTTCTCGTACAATGCTTCCATTCGATGGAACTCACTCCCTCTACAGCTTAGATCTACAACCCACCACTTTACATTCATGAAACAACTAAAAACGTGGCTTTTCCAGAAATTGCAGTAAGACCGGGAAAATGCTTATGGTTGCAACCAGCGCTGGGATGTCTAAGGGTAGCCATGCGCTCTATCTAGAATCAATTAATAATAATAATAATAATAATAATAATGAAACAGGAATGGGCCCTCTGTGAACTTATAAGTTAGCTGCTGTGGTTTCAATTTGGGGTGTGTGAAATTCATGTAATTTGCTTTCGTGCAAATTGCTAAATTTCGGCAAAGTTCTGTAAAATTTGGATAATTAAGAGAAATGCACTTAGAACTATATTTTAATGCAAAATATTTCCTTGCATTCATTTTTGATGCTGGTGCCCATTTTTTCGGAAAAAAAGCAAAAGCAAAGCAATTAACAGCTGCTCCCATTCTGTTGTTCCTATGCGTATATTTTTAACACGAATGGAGCATTTGCAGTACATTTTTAGCACAAATGGCATGTAATTATGTGAAGTGATGTAATATCAGTGGTTTCCCTAGCAAGCGTACCACAAAATTCCTGAAATAGTGCAAACAATTCTGGCATAATTTCTCCTAGACCTAGCATAGAGCCTAAAATTGCTCATATAAGACGATTTTTCCTGTGAAGAAAAAAAATAATAGTCTGATTGGCAATTTTAGCATGAGTAGATTTTGTCGGGTAAGACTACTTCTGAAAATCTATGACTGGATAGATTTCCAGGAGTGCTTCTGTAAATCCCTAGAAATCTCACAAAAGTCAAAAATCAATTCAAAATACAAGAGGGAGCTTAATGGACTGGACGTCCAGCTTTTCCAGGCTCTGCTTGTGCATCAGGACATTGCTCGTTCAAATCTAGATTGCACTTAAACAATGTGAAAATTAACCATGTATCAACTCTTCTCCCTTATTATTTGTATATCAATCAACCAATCAATCAGGGTACATGGAAGGAGATATTTTTGTTGAGATATTGGTGTCCGGTGTTGTGGAGGCATCTGTAGGCGTGGGTGAGTATCTTGAAGGTTACTCTCTTCTCGGCAGGGAGCCAGTGGAGGTCTTGCAGGTGCTGGGTAATGTATTTGTGTTGAGGGATGTTGAGGATGAGCATGGCTGCAGTGTTCTGTATGGTCTGGAGTTTGCTGAGCAGAGACTTGTTGATTCCGGCATAGAGGGCGTTTCCGTAGTCCAGTCTGCTGGGTATGAGTGCGCGGGTGACGGTCTTTCTTGATTCCGGGGGGATTCATTTGCAGGTCTTCCAAAGGATATGGAGGGTGTTGAAACAGGTGGAGGTGACGGCGTTGATCTGTTGGGTCATGACGAGGGAGGAGTCGAGTACGATGCCGAGGTCCCGGCTGTGGTCTGTGGGGGAGTGCTGCCAAGGGCGGTGGGCCACCAGGTGTTGTCCCATGCAGAGGGGGAGGGTCCAAGGACCTCTGTCTTCTCCGAGTTGAGCTTCAGGCAGCTGCTGCTCATCCAGGATGCAACATTCTTCATTCCTTTCTGGAAGCTGAGTTTGGTGGTGATGGGGTCTTTCGTGAGGGAGAGGTAGAGTTGGGTGTCGTCGGCGTAGGATACTATGCTGAGACCGTGCTGTCTGGAGATGGCGGCAAGGGGGGCCATGTAGATGATGGCATTAGCTCTTTGCAGAAATACTCCAAAGTCGTCTGTTTAATTGGCCCCAAAAATAGTTATTGCATATAAAGAATACCTTTCCTCGCTCCTTTAATGGTTTGCTTTTGAGAACTAGTAACTCAAGCCAATGCTTCTCCCTGCCCATAGAAACGCACAAGGATGTTCAGACCTTCAGGCAAAATACAATTTTGTCAATGGAGTGATCCCCATCAACTAAGAAAAAGGTGCTCCAAACCTTCCCTTGTTATTTGATGCCACCTAGTGGTGGCGCCCAAGGCCTTGGATCTTATTATGCTAGCGCTGCCCCCCGTTTCCAGTAAAGAATGGCATGTCCCTAATTACTCACATAATTGTGCAATAAGTATTCCAAATCAAGTATCATCTTTTGAGATTGTAGATTTTTTTTAGCTAGTATACCCTTGCCAAGTTCCAATACTGACGGCTTCGCAGTGTTTGCAATCCCTGTGTGTTCTTAAAGTGCTGAAATCCTGGAATCCACTGATCTTCCAGCATTAATATTGCTTTTTTTGCACCAGGCAATCAGTATCAGCAAAGCATTTCTGCATGAATCTAATTCCAAAAATCATTTATTCTTCACACCTACCAATGTGTGTGCCTATCGTTCTACTTAAATGAATAGTTATCTCAAACATATCCTCCAGCCAACATTTCACTCCACTAATTTATTTTCTTAATGGAAACAGTTTTGCTTGGCTGCAGCATTGGTCTGTGGGGCCCACTGGCAAAGACGGCTGCTATAAAATACAGGACGAGATAAATGGGACATTTTGAACACGCCATTCACGCGGAATCGTTACATCTGCATGCCCTGAAGTCCCCAGCATCACCCGGCCTCCCTGTGCACCAAAGGTGAGAGGATCCTGGAATACTGATGCTGGCTTTAATGGCGGCTTGTTGACCCACTCAGTTAAACGCTCACCTCTGACATCTGCCGGGACCTGCCAATCACAGGTTTGAATTCCATCAATGTCAACCTCACCTTCTATCATTCCAAGATCGATAAACTAGGCGCCATTACATTGGATAATAATAGCACCTGTTACATGACAGAGATATGGCAGACGCGGTATGAAGCATTCTAAATAAAAACAGGTGCTTTTTTGCTGGCATGGGTTGCATAAAACCTCTCCTCCAAATGTTCCTGTCCCTCACAAAAGCAGTTCTTAATTTGAGCCAGTGGTTGCCAGTGGCGGCTTAATTTCAGCATCAGACGTTTACAAAGAGCAACAGAAGGAAAAGCAATCAAATGGGGGAAAACATGGGAAGAGAAAGACGGAAAACCCGCCACAAAGGGAGTAAGCATGAAAGAGTGAAATAAAGGTGCAAGGAAGTGTCTAGCAGTGGATTAAAGCGACTTGTGGGGTATTCTAGTCTAGGCAGCTTTGGCATAGTACGCACCATTTAATTGCACCCACAGTGGGCTGCTCAGCAGAGCTTTGGGCCCCGGCGCTAATTCTTTTACAATTTAGACAATGTACAAGACTGATGCCTCCTGCGGTGGGCGATGGAGCAGCTTCGTATTGTGATAGTGTGATTTCAGGACAGCCTGAGGGCAAAAAGTGCAGGTCTTTAGGGCTTAGTTAGTAAAAAAAAAAAAGTACATGCACCCAAAGTTTTTTTCAAGGAGACTGCTGCCAATGCTGCCAAATCGAGCGTACTCGCTCTATGCATTTATTGCAACTAATCACCATACCGGATATGGGTACTTACACTGAATTAGCTTCTTAATTGTTGTTAAAACACAATTGTACCAGACTTCACAAGAGGCTGAAGGAAGAGAAAATTAACTATAGGGCACACAACAGCCCTTACCGGGATTGAATTACAACCCGCAATAATATAGGAGGATTTCTGAAAAACAGACAGCCTTGAAGAAGTAGCCAAAGAACAAAGGGCAACCCCTAGTAGCGTAATATGGGTAGAGAAAAAGGGGAACAATGAAACCAAGCAACAACAGAGTAAACTTTAGCCTTGAAGAAGTAGCAGGTAATCCCCTTTAGTGACGAAACACGTGTTGGCTTTGTGGCTAAAAACAAAACAATCGAACAGCAGACTGAAAGAATAAAAAGACTACTGTGAAATCTGGAACATATCTGAATGAACTAAATACATTTTTATAAAGGCGTGTGCTAGAGACTAAGGTTGTACGCCAATGCTGCCATATGCTGGGGATTGCCAGACACCTAGGCTGCTTAGTTTTGATTTAATCTCATGCCTCTTTCTGCCATTACTCCACACTTCCAGTCCAATATCTATTATATTATCATTATATATAAAACAGAGGTAGTTACGGGCGGGTCAGAGTTTTTACTGACAAAGCGATTTTATTTTTCATAAGTCATTCATCTAAATTGCATGACACTTAATAAAATAGGTACTCCATCCACTTTAGGTTTTTCTTTGCAAATTTATTCCAGATCCTTCAGACGAGGAGCACAAAAAGGAGTGAACCTCCCAAAAGTACCATTTCTCATTTTAACTCCCATGGGGTTCCTTGCTTTTTGATAAAAACAAAAACAGCTGAACAGAATTACACTAAACTGGGAAACAAAGTAGACTTTTACTTAAAGAATTGACTTAGATTGATTTGTTGTAAATCTGTTTAGTAATTCTCATAAAATTAGTGCATAAAATTACTCAGAAGTAAAGCGGTAAGTTATAGAGATATCTGGGCCTTTACTCATCATGGTGCACTAAGCACCATATTGGGAAAAAGAAAAAGAAAAATGGGATAAATTGGGAAAAATTGGATAAAAGGGTGAAATTACCTTAACTCACAGTCCTATGAGGTGGAGCCCCAAAAGGACTTCCAGAGCAATAAAATATATATTTAAAATATATTTTTATAATGGGAATTGTAAATTCAGTGTGGGATTTTGCAATTTCTTACCCTCCTTCAGCAACACTGACCATCCCGGGCCTCAGCATCCAGCATAGGATTTTCAAATCTTGAAATTAAAAAATAAAGAATTGAGTGCTTTACAGCAGCATTTACTAAATGGCTGTGTGTGGGGTTTGCACATAAGCAGTGGCTCAGCATTGGCCGGTACACAGCAGGGTTGGGCCATTTGCAGCAGGTTGACTGCAGGGTCCCTGACACCATCCTCTACCTTCCACAACCGAAGGGCCAAGTGCAGTGGTGGTTGCCTATAAATAGAAAGTTAATCAAAATGAACTGTTGCATGTGATATATTCACTGAAAGAAACAAAGGTTAAAGGTATAGTTAGCTTTAGTGATACAATCTTAAAATATTTTTAAAACCTCAGGAATGTACTACAGAAACCACAATTAAGGTGCAGCTTTACTTAAAAAAAGTAAACCTAAAATATTACCCATAACTCACACCTCGTTTTGCACTTGTTCTTACATTTGGCATCACTCATGACATCTTAAATTACATAATTTATGACATCTACAATGACAGCATCAAAAAGTACTAATATGCAGCCTTCGGCCATGCACAGCAGAGGTTGCCTGGGTACATTTCCATGATTTTTCCTTCATCTTTAAGTAGCTTTTCCCCACAACGTTTTAGGTTGAGCCTAGGAAGTGCATGCTGTCAGGAATTTCATGGTCAGTGTTCTTTCTAGGAAGAGTAAAAAGAAGAGAAACTTTAAACGAGTTGGGGCACAAATGTACCCTCATTGGAGATTTCATAGGTCCATCTCCAGTTCTTCTTTTAGGCTAATTTTAAAGGCTTGTGCAAATTTGCCAGAACGAGGAATCCAAGATGGCAGCTGTCTTCAAGGAGATTGCGGAAGAACGGTGTAGGTGTTGTAGGCTCGTGCTGCGGCAAACTGAATATGCGTGTGCGCTGGAAAGGGAACAGCGCACTTCAACTGAATTTCCAAGGCGTTAGCAGTGTCGTGGCTTAATATTTGCTCCATAAGAGAATTAGTCTTGGTAGTGTCTTGGTACTGCGCTCCCTCCTAAAATATCTATTTTGTTAATATTGTTTACAAAAATATCTATCTTTTTAATATCGTTTACAAAAATGTTGTTGTAAAGAATAGGGCTTTTTAATTATCTTTATGTATTTTAGTATATGTTTTAATTGTGCATGTTAGATATTGTTTGTATACGTATTGTTAATGTTTTTAAATATAGTTTGTAAATGTTTTGTTGTTTTAAATTCAATTTTATTGTTAATTTAAATTTTTTGCTTTATAGCGGGTCGTAGGTATCGTAGGGGTAAAGGGTGGGAAGAAAATTAATTACCATTGATTAATTATTATTTTCAAATTAATATTAATTATTTAATTCATAATTAATAATGTATCCAGTGTAACAAATGTATTTTTTTAAGTTATAGTTTAGGTGGGAGTTGTGGTGTTTGTAGGGGTAGAGGGTATTAAGTGAATAAATTATAATTAATTAATAATTATTTAATTGAAAAATAATTATGTAAATTGTGTGATTAATGTAATTTTTAATTGAAATTTCTGTTGCGGGTTGTGTGGTTTGGAGGGGTAAAGGGTGGGAAGATAATTAATTATAGTTAATTAATAGCGGGAATGGCAAATTTCACCCCTCCTGAGTCTAATGCTTTCTCTACTGTTGCACAGACTGGAGTGGGAGTAGTAGATTTCAACCCTCCCTAGTCCACCGCTTTTCCTACTGTTGCACAGACTGGAGTGGGAATAGTACATTTTACCCCTCCAGAGCACAACACTTTTCTATTGTTGAACGGACTGGAGTGGGAATAGTACATTTTACCCCTCCTGAGGCCAACACTTTCCCTACTGTTGCACAGACTGGAGTGGGAATGGTAATATTGTACCCCTCCTGAGTCCAATGCTTTGCCTACTGATGCACTGATTGGAGTGGGAATAGTAAATGTTTCCCTTCTTGAGTTTAACACTTTCTCTACTGTTGAATAAATTGGAGTGGGAATAGTATATATATTATTTATATAATTAATTTTTTTATTGATATTATTTAAACATATATTAATATTAAATGTTTGTGTATTTAATTTTAAATTTTTAATAATTATAAATGTATGTAATGTTTAGGATATTTTTAGTAAAACGTATTTTTATATATTGTTTACTTTTTATGTATAATTAAACTGGAAATATGTTACTTTTTTGTAAGTTTATTTGTTGTATTTTTTATGTGTATGTAAATATTTATATATGTTCTATTTGCAAATTTAAAAGCAATTATAAAATAATAATATAGGTTAAAATAAATATTTTTAAAGTATATATGTATGTAAACATGCACACTTATATGTGTGTGCTTGAATGAGTAAATATTTATATATATTTTTAAATATAATTTAAACTGTTAATTTACCTTATATTAATGTTATATGTTAAAATATTCAAGTTTAACTTAATTAAATATAGAGTAAAAACGATATTTTTGTATTTATTTTTTGATACTAGTGTTAAACAATAATGTTTCCTCTATATTTGTGTACTTACCATCATATGTATAGAAAAACAATATTTTTGTGATAGAAAAAAACTATTTTTTTATAGATATTTTCGACACAATATTTTGGTATCACGATATTTATGGTTTCGATACTGTGACAGTCCACAGCATGCCAAGTCAGGATACCAGTTTCAAATGCAGTCAGCACTCAAGGCACGAGTACACACACATTTACCATGCACAGAATATTCCTATCCGAACAGAGGGGCTCTTGTACTTTATAGGTGTAAGGGGCAACATGTGATCTTACTACAGTAGCTGTTATCTGGTTTTTATGATATTTGTTTCTTTTAGTGCATGACGAATGTAAAAAATATTGAAAGCAGTAAGTGAAGTACTGAACAAAACTGTGTGGCTGTCTGTAGTAGAAAGAACAATACATATTTTATAAGCAGTTAAGAATGTAAGGCTTTATCAAAACATGCTTTGCTTTGTTAAAAAATACATTCTGCCTCTGTAAGTCAGAGATTTTTGAAATTGTGTTTGCAGGTTACAGCTAACAATGGGCCTTGACTACATTTAAGAATTCTCAAACTTGGATTAACTTTCATGAAGTGAATGTCGATCAAATAAATTATAATGCTAATTCATACTACTGTCCTGCTTAGAGACTAACTAGTTGGTGGTAAGGAAATCAAACTGAGATGAGTCCTCCCATTGGACAAAACCCATATTTTACATGGATGAGGGGATTTTGTAAAATATTTCACAGGTATGACATCGACCCGGTGATATAGGAATTTTGAAAATACTGCTTTTTATGTTGAGAAAGCAGCTAAACAGGAAGGTGTGTAAGGGAATACTAATCATGCACAGGTTGTATTTTTAACCCAACACATTGCATACGTTTAGCAATTTTCTTTCTAGTGAATGGAACCATACATAAAAGCTCTAGCTTTAACCAGTTGGCCAATACAAGTAAATCTCCCTGCCTGAACTATAGTTTGTTCCACATACGAGCAATCTTAGGCCAAAGGCTGGCATTTACCTGTGCTTTTTTTATAGCTTTTTGATGGATGGCATGCAGCCAATGCAGCCATCAGGCTCTGCAGAGAATCCAAGGGAATAACAGATACACAGGAAGTTCAATTAATTGAGAATGGAGACATAATGCTTCCATTTATTCATTCTCTATTCTATGACGATGGCTCCCATTATAATCTCCACCTTTGAAAATACTGTGCGATTGTCTCCTTTTTGTCAGGCAATATATTGCTTCCAAGAAACAAATTATTGCAGTGAAAGAGCAGTGAAAAGTACAAATTAGTGGGTATTCATGGATAGAGAACAATGTACATATTTATGAAGTTATCTGAGCTGCATATTGAAATATTTTAAATATTGGTTTTATTAATGGCTTTCACTACAACCGAACAAAAATAATACTAATAATACTAATAACAATAATAATAATCACCAGCTTCATAAGAAATAAATGTTTTATACTGCTCTTCATACTACATTTCTGTAGTTTCTAAGAGCATCAAGTTTACCATTTCACAATTCAACAGTGTGACTAATAACATTCTCAAAGGACCGAATGAAAGCAAAAATAATGGTGAAAAAAATGGCAATCTAAGAATATAACCTGTTGGTCATCCACTAAGCCACGTACTAATGTTGTTCCACATACAAGACTCAACCCTCTAAAATATTCACCTCTATCTCAAACTTGAAGATGATGTTCTTAATTTCTATTGTTGGCTGAAAACCCTTCTCTTCATATCAGGCTCTGGAAGTCAACTAAATACTAAAGATTTGTGAAGATTTCCTTTGCCATCAATATGTTGCCATGTTCCTGATTTTAGTCCTTTGCAAACGTTCAGGATTTTACTTCGCTCATGCAAAGTTTTTATCCACCTAGCAAGATCATTTTCAACACTTGTGGGCCCGATTGTGTGAAATTCTGCTCTACCCGATCAAGACAACCCCAGTGCCCCTGGATTTACTGGATGTGGGAACACCAGATCTGATTTTGCCACCCAAAAGAAATTGTCAATAAGGTTGCTTTAGGCTTTTTTCACTTTATTTTAGGGGAAACGTGTCATAAATTAATCTAAAAGCCATTATTTTCAATGTAATGTGGCGAAGTGAAAAGCGTGACAAAATTTGCCAGGTTGCAAAGGTTTCCACAAACCTCTGCATGTATATTTGCTCATGTATATATTTACTCTTATACCTATGTGTACCTATATCCACTTTTTTGCTATTCACTATTTTCAAGTGGGAAAGGTCTACTCCTAATTTTGCCCTCAAATTGTTATTCTTGAGAGAGTGAGCATAATTTTTAGGACAAAATGGAAGATGTCTGAAAAAGTGGAATGTATTTTAGGCAAAGCATGGCTGCCTTTCTCAAGACAGGGACTCTGTCTCATCTGATAAGAATTGTGACAAAGAAAAGTTGGAATAGGTGTTATGAAAATTACATAGTCCCTATAGTTAGTGCTCTGTTACTGCCGCCTGGACTACGGTAACACTTTCTGCGTACGGATTACCACACAACTTCTAAACATGCTCAGACCATAGAGAATGCAGAAGCAATGCTTATGCTCGCCCTCCCGAGGTGAACCCACATAACCCCCACCTCAAAGAGCTTAATTGGCTCCCCGTAAACAAACAATGCCAATTCAAACTCCTCACCCACACCTACAAATCCCTTCACAACACAGGCCCAGCATACCTCAACCACAGAATAAACTTTCACCAACACATCAGACAACTTCGCTGCTCATCCCTCCACCTGGCCCACACTCCTCGCATACACAGAAGCAGGAGCTGTGGCCAAGCCTTCTCCCAGGTGGCTGCAAAACACTGGAATGTTCTCCCCCTTTCAACTCCGCACAGCCCAGCCCTTCAGGTGTTCAGAAAGAATATGAAAATGTGGCTGTTCAACAAATAGCCCGTAGCAGCAGAACATGCCCCCAGCGCCTGGAGACCCTTACGGGTGATAAAAGGTGCTTTATAAATCCATCTTGATTGATTGATCTGTTTCAAGCCAGCTCACTAACTGGAGACTTACAACTATGTATAGACGTACATGCCTCCTATCACAGAATTTAGTAGTGTAATGTAATTAATAGCAATATATTATCATTTGGTAGAGATCTTCTCTTCTGGAGTAGAGTTTTCCCTATGGAAAAGTATTGGGAAAATTGATAAAATTCATGATGATTGTTAAACAAAATACAAAAATATGTTAATATATAATATAATGTAAAGTCATTGAGAATATGTATTAATAACTCAGAGATAATAAAATAAAGTTTACAACACATCAACCCTTCGATTTCAATATTCATTAACTAATATAATAATTTATGTATATTATTTGAATCTATAAATGTTACAGTGAAAACAAAATACTAAACCTCACTAACATTTTTGCTTTTATTTAATATTTAGTAAACTTTGGTGAAAAGTTATATATTACATACTTATTTTTAATGTTTTAAAATGTTGACGTTGCCTCTGGCTGACACCGTCTCAGATCAGGACCGACCAACCTCAGGTCGGTGGTTTCGATTGCCTGATTACGATGCAAGCGAACACTGTTCAGTCACATACTCACTTTTCTCTATGGGAACTTGTGTCATGGGCGTAATACAGGCTCCTATAGAGAAATGGGTGTGTGTGTAAAACCCTGTACCGTTTGGCAGGCACCCCATGGTGCCTGCCACACAGTGCGGGTGTTTACAGGGGGTACCGTTGGTACCCCCCTGACCACCAACCATAGACCGTGGAGGCAAGGGGGCCCTGCTAGGGACCTCCAAAGGTGCTTTCTGGCATGGAAAGGCTGTGGGAAACAGACATCATAATCCCGACGGCGGAAACTCCGTCCATAGGGGATTACGGTGCGATTCCGACTGGCCGGAACACTCCAAGAGCTGGTCGGAATTGAGTTGGAATGTCCAGCCAGTTTACGTTCCGACCGCTGACATCATAATTGGACGGTTGGACTGCAAACCGACTGTGTCGGTCGGAAAGCCTCCGACCCAGATTGGAAAGCTTCCGACTAGCGGTTGGAGGCTTTCCGACCGACATCATATTCGGTCCCGAAATGTTTATTGAAATTTATAAAATAAAGTTCCTTATTATTTTTCTTAAAAAATGATGAATAATTCTATGTACTTATAGTACTTTGCAACTATTTAAAAAAATTATAATTAATTATAGACTTGAAGACAATAGAATGCTTCCTCTGGCTGTTTGCCCACAAGTTGTTCATCTGAAAGCACTGTGTTACTTATTGCTCTTCACTCAAATTACAACTTTTGCATCAGCATTCAATGAATGTGCACTATGTTGTTTTTCATGAGACTTTCTGGACGCAAATATAGGCTTATTACACTCAATGTGTGCACAATCCCTCTTAGGGATCCAAGGAGAAACTGAATGTGAAGCTTTAGTTTTGGAAATACAATTTTAAATATCCAACTAATTTTATTTATTTAACATAAATTGTTTGTGGTTTTATTTGAATCCTCTTCCTCCATTATTTTATATTGGAGTGAGTGGTAGAACCAGAGGTAGTGCATGGGTGGTACTTTACTCACTGCAAGGCCAGACTGAAGTACATTTGGCTTACTTTTGACATGTTTAAGAGTGTGACAACTTTAGAAGTCTAATTTGTGAATTGCAATTGTCTTTCTTTTTTGCGAGTGTGTGATTTCTTCTGGTATGTCCCTGCCAAACCACTCCTTAAATTTCCCTAAACATCTCATTTAGTAGCAATTATTCCCCATTTTCCAACACCCCCTGGCCCCTCCCACATTTATTACTAATTCATATACCTATGTGTGAGGAGATAAGGGAGACGGGAGAGGAGGTCTCTGGTCATTCTGTATTATCTAATAGTACTACTGTAGTACTACTTTACAACTACAAAATGCAGTTTGTGAATCGGAATTCCAGTATGTACTTAAACACACATTTCTCCTTGAAGCACATGCCTCGGACCTCCCAGATCTAGTAGGAAATGTTCTTTGTGTGTTTGGGGAAATGTACTAATTTTAATTAAAAACAACGTGCGTCGAGAAGAAGTGGAAGAAATAAACTTTTTTTTAATTTTCTTTCCACCTGGAACATTTTGATTACAGTCAAAACAAATTGGCATGGGTTATCTTTCTTTATAAAGCAGTTATCTACAATCTATGTCTTTGTGTCAAGTTGAAAAGGAACCAATGTGTATGGCAATTAGTGTGACTGTGACTGACAAAATTATGGTTAAATTGATGCTGCTTCAATATCATTTCATACTTTGAGTTTATGCATCAAGTCATTTAATTTAAAATTGAACTTTCCTAAATATAAATCTGCATAACCACGACTTCTCCTTGTTCCTTCAATCTTGTATGAAATCGCATAATGAATGAATACAGAAATGAATCCTATGTCGCTAATTGCAGAGAATATATTTATTTAAATGGCTATTTTGTGCGAAGTTTTATCTTTCATATGATTAACATTCTTGCTTGGTATTGCTAAGACAAATAATGAACGAAGCAATTTTCACTATAATTATCAAAGTTTTTTCTTTGATGAGGAAAAGGCATGTTTTGTGAGTAGAAAAAATAACACTTAAACATACTTCAAATTTACAGGTAACTACCTATTTAAACAATGCATGCCTCATGGTGAAACTGTATGCGATCGTCCATATATTTATTGGTGACACTGGTCTCATGAGGTGTAGTTTGCTGTCACACTACATCAAAAGCATCACAATATTGTACAATAGTACAGCTTTTTGGAGTTTTAGGAAAGTGTGGGTCATTGGGGTTCCATGTTGTTTCTTGACCATTGTACCATTATCAGGACATTTATGTACTGTGGAGACCTGGAGTGAGCAGAAACTCTAGACTACATATCAACTAGAGTTTATACGAGAAATTGTACTAAGAATTTGGCTGGATACCAGCTTATAAACAAGCGCAAGCATTATCAAAATGAATAAGTCTGGCCTTGTAGCCATCTTTTGAGCTTTGACAATGCTTTTTTTGTCGATTTTGCAAAACTTTATTGTTGGGGAAGCTGTGGTACCCTCACCAATCTAAAAAAAAAAAATGTCTAAAAGCCAGAGAAGAGCCTGGAACTGAAAAGAACTACTTTGGGAGTGGCGGCTGATGACATTAGAAAGTGGTGAGGCGTAAATACTGCAGTGTGGCAAGCGAGTGTAGCGAGCGAGCCCGAACCACCTACGGGGGATTTGGGGGGGGTTCCATTCCATGAGGCTGCCCTGTCAGCCTCCAGTGGTGAGAACAACCAGTGCTTCATTAGCTAAATATATACCTGCATAAATAAATAAGTGCAGGGGTCCAAAGTGTTTCTTCCAGGGCATGGCTTCATACTACAATACTTGCAGCTGTTGACTTAGTTGACTGCTAAAAAAACTCTTTGGGTCCAAGCTACGTTCAGAAAATTGGACAGAGGAATTTACCAAATTAATATTGGGATACACTGGACAAAAAAATTGCCCTCACTTGAAAGTAGTAGGTTTTTCCCCAAACTCAAAGGACACATTACCTGATTTTCTTTAACTCTACCAGCATATCATGATGCCTTTCCTCATCCTCTTTCAACATCTGATAGAAAGTCAAATGCAAGACCAAAGCTTGCCCTTTGTTCTTTGAAATTAATTTGCCTCCCCGATTTGGCCTTAGATTTGACAGTATTTTACCTAAGTCACACTAGACACTAGCCTTTGTTGTTAAAATAGCAGATGCCCCAGAGGGTAGTTTGTGCTTCTTCTCAAGGCCTCCACAAAGGTGTTCATCGCTTTGGTTGAATCCAGAGCGGGTTGGCTGGTTCTAAGTCATCTCCACTCCCTATTGAAAGAGATGATAATGAAACAGAAACTCTATTGAGTTTCAACAATGGCACCAAGCACAGGTTAGGTAAGGAAAGGGAAACCTTCTGAACCCTCAGAGATGATCACTGAGCCTTTGGTGGTAAATGTCTGCCCTATTTCGTTTAATAGTATAATGCCAAGGGTAATTGTGAGAAGGTAAAGGCAAGTGAAGAAGTCATATGCCAGTCGCCCTGCACAAACTCAAGACCACCAAGACAGACACCTTTCAGACCAGCCTGTAAATAATCATGTTATTCCAATAAGTACCTAACGGGTACCTAAATTGTGGTGGAGAGTTGCCTAATAACATTTAGAAACGTAAATGTATGACACACTGATTTTATTATACAACAAAAATCTTTCCAATATTTGAAAATGTTAAATAATTCAAAATATTACAGTGAATAGGAACTATACATACAGGGATTGCAACAAACCCGTATTGTGCACCTCAACAACAGCCATTGCAGAGTCTTGCCAATATTCAAAAACACTTTTAAAATTACCACAGAGTTGCTGTACAAACAAGGTTTACAAGTTCCAATGTTTCCAAACGCCTCCATTAACCTTCACAAAAGTCAACAAATGTTTTGTGGTACCACATTAACACTTGTTTAAGACTGTCTATAGTTACAAAAACGAATTACAAACTACAAAACAGAAACTTAGTACAGAAATACAGGAACTAATTTAAAAAATAAGACATTTACCCTAGGGCTGAGTAAAAAAAAGACTTCCATTATGCACGATAGGCACTGATAGGTTGCAGGCAAAGGACCATATCCGTTTTAAGTAAGGATGTAGGATGTTTAAATATGTTAGTAATAAGCACCCCGTACCTAGCAAATGGGATCTTCTTATACCAGCTAACAAGAGAAATACTGAGGCAGCATAAAAGGCTGCAATACACCTACTGATTAAAACTTAAATCCAGAGGAGGAAAGGCTAATACATGCTTGTTTTTGGTGTATTGGGAATTAACCAAACCTCTAATAGGGAGCAGCAATAAGGACTAGTGCCAAACACATTACTAGCAACATTGTAAGGCAAATACCAACACAACACCATTGTTATTTTTGCAAACACGAGTACGACAGGCTGGCTCCATATGTGGACCGGGTAGCATCCTCACCTGGGGATAGGTCTTTAGGTACTGGTGCTTTTTATACACTGACCCGGAGTTGTTGCTTTCCATGCTAGGGCATTACCAATACCTGCCTAGTATGAGTGCAGTACATAAGGTCGTGTTCCTTAACATGCAGTGACATCGCAGATAGTAGGAAGGACATAATGCACAGAGCACCTACAACAACTCAGCCTAATCCAAAGGATGTAGCTAACTCTCCTCATAGGCTGAGCCCCAGAAAGCCAGTGACTGTGAGAAGTGTAGCTCACTGGTTAGAGGAGGCATACCCTGAAGCAGAGGTCAGACCCGGGACCAGGGTTCGATTCCCGACGCGGCAGGGTCTGGAGCCCAATTGTCCACGGACTCGATAATTCTCGCTTCGGTGCCTACTCTAAGCACGAGTTCACACTATGCAGCTCTGGGCAACAAGCTTGCTTAATCTCCACAACAGCCCCCCGCGGCGGGATGCCTGGCTTTCACCTTGGGGACGCCCAGTACGGGTTATCTCACAGGGAAAAACCAGGACGGGTTCCCAATGCAAGCGCCGAGATGCCCAAGGGTAATTTGAGCGCTATATAAGACTGCACATACATACATACATACATACATACACTGGTGAGACGGGCCAGTGAGGGGGACAGCGGGGGGACAGCCGAGGAGAAGGGCACGGGGAGACGAGAAAGTGACAGGAGAGACGGCAGGACTGGGTGGGGGTGCAGAGTATAAAGGGCGAGGGGGGTTGTAGACAACAGAGCGATAAAGTAACAGGACAAAATGTAAGCCAGGGAAAAGAAAGAAAGACCCAGGAGCTTTGGGTATAAAGATGCGCCGGAGAAAAATACTGGAGATGGCAGTGTGTGCCACAAGTGCCCGGGCAGTTGTTTGAGCGTCACCTGTGAAGCAGCTGCCAGCACAGGCCAGACATGTAAACAGACGAATTGTAAAAGCTATCAATTTGTCTGCTTACATTCTTGCTGCTCGAGCCCGAACTGCAGTGAGCAGTTTCTTTTGTTTTGATTTGCCTAGTGGGGCACCGCCCCGGCGCCCCTATGGACCAGCCGCCCCTGTGTGCTTCCTGTGAAAGGGAAACATTTTCCCAGTCACAGTAAAGTTTGTCACTTTCTCAAGTGGTCTATCCTGCTGCTCCTTGCTGTATGCCGTAGTGGACGAATAAGAGATCAATGTATGAAGAGGGCTGTCCAAAAGACCCCAAAAGTAAATGTGTTATATATATATAATTTTAGTAAAATCAAAAGATCTTGCCTAACAGCAGACCCACAACAGAAGGCACTCACAAACATTCTTAAGTTGTTTAAACCTTATTGATTTTCAAAGCAGCATAGCACTATACAGACATTGGATCTCATTACAATGCCTGTTGGATAACCTTCCGCGATCCTGTCGTGGTGGTCAGACTACCGCAGTACTGTTGAAAGCGGTCGGCCCAAACGCTGTATTACAGTGCATGCAAATAGGCAGTTTTTTTAGCACTGCGGTCCATGCGGAGTCAATTCCGCCCACCACAGTTAGCAATTCATCCTACATGCATTATAATACGGCAGGGGTGAAACCGCAGCCTCAGCAGTCGGAATCGAACCACGGCTACGGTGGTCAGATAGTCAATCCGACCGCCATCGTAATCAGCCCCATTGTTTGTGTAGCTGGACCATCTGAAACATGAGCTCCTATATAAAGTACAGGTGTCTTTCCATTAATTCCAGCCTTTTGATGGATGGCATCCAGCCATCAAGCTCTGCAGGGAATCACAGATGCACTGGCTCTCCTGGGAAGTTCCATTATTTGGGGATGGAGACAATGCTGCCATCTCTTCATCCTCTATTCAGGCTGTAACATGGCTCCTATTATCATCCATATCATTCATGCTAAACATGGCTGCTATTATCATCCTTTCCATTGAAAATAATATACTATTGTCTGCTCTTTGTCAGGCAATATATTGCGTCTATGAAACGAATGAGTGCAATGAAAGAGCAGCCAAAAGTACAAATGAGTGGGTATTCAGGGATGTAGAACAATGTATATATTTATGAAGCTGTCTGAGCTACATATTAATTAACAATATTTCAAAAGTTGTATTATGGGTTTTTGAAACAACCGAACAATAATAATACTATTTAGTATAATAATTATTATCATAATGCTAACATTCTTCATATAGCTTTTCAATCCACCTTCATCTAAGAGCAGCAAAAAGCATGCATTAACAGTTAATAGTTCACAATTTATTAATGTGCCTAATAACTTCCGCAAAAGACCAAATGAAAGCAAAAATAAACATGAAAATTAAATCACAAATTTGTGAATCTAAGAATAAGCCTGCTGGCCATTCACTGAGCCATGTAGAAAGGTTGTGCCACGTAAGGAGTCAACCCTGTGGGATTCTCATCTCTAACTCAAACTTGAGGATCATGTGCTTTACATCTGATGTTGTCTTAAAAACCATTTCTTCATATCAGGCTTTGTTACTAACTAGACACTAGGGGTTTGTGAGGATTTATTTAACCATCAAAGTTTTGTCAAGTTCCTGCTTTTAGTCCTTTGCAAACTTTCAGAGTTTACTTTTGCTCATGCAAAGATTTTATCCACCTAGCATTTTCAACAACTAGGGCACTGACAGTAAGTCAGGCAGAGCCTATTGCCTGTTTAGAATTCCGCTCTAGCCAATCAAGACAGGCCCGGTACTCCTGCACCTGGATATACTGGAAGTGGGAACATCAGATGTGATGTTACCGCCCAGAAGAAATGTTCAATAAAATTGCTTAAAGTTTTTTTAAGTTTTATATTGTGGCATATGTGTCATCAATTAATTCAATAGCCACAATTTTCAAGGCAATGCGGTGAAGTGAAAAACTTCACAAAATTTGTCAGGTTGCAAAGTTCTTCACAAACCTTTGAAATCATAGTTGGTCACATGTATATTTTCTCATAAACCAAGGTGTAACTCTCCATTTTGTTTACTATTCACTATTTCTAAGTGGAGAGTTAATTTACTATTCACTATTTCTAAGTGGAGAGTTACACTTCGGTGTAGATGTACATGTCACCAACAACAGATGGTGTAGGCTTATACACTTACTACAACAGAATTTACAAGTGTAATGTTACTAAAAGTACATTTTCACCTGTTGGTGGGAATGTTCACCACTGGAGGGGAGCTCTTCCTATGGGAAAGTATAGAGAAAATTGTTCAATTTAATTATTTAGAGAAAATGGGGTGTATTATATGGTGTGGTTGTGTGACCTCACCATGTAATACACTTACCAACCCCATTAGGACCAGTAGGTTTCATTTGTCAAACCTGCAGCTCAATCCTGTGTAGCTGTGACTCTGAGCAGCAAGGTTTACACAAAGTAACAAGTGTAAAGCCGCACAAAAACAATTGAAGAAAAAATCAACATACCATCTAAGGAATCCAGCACCAGTTTAAAAAATAGATTGTATTTTTATGTATTTTAGACACCACATTTCACTCAACTGCTAGCAAGCATTGGCAAATTCAAGGAATTTGTCACTTAGGGCCTGATTACCAGTTTAGCGCAACAGCGCTGGCTCAATGCCACCTCCACTGCGCCAAACCCGCGCATGGCCTACCAGCCATATTACGAGTTGTAAAAGCACAACTCGTAATACAGTCAGCGGTCCTTTGGCCTTTCCCATGGTGGTGCCATGAAAACAGGCACCGCAATGGGAACGGCCGAAATGTTCCAGCATGGCATGGACGGTGACGTCCATGCCGTGCTGACACTGGAGGAAAACAGACTGAATATAACCCCTTGGCTGGGGGGCATCGGGCCCTGAAGGGCCCCCTTTGTTCTTGCATCGCCAGCCTTTTCATGGCGGGGATCCGCCATGAAAAGGCTGGCAGTCCAGGAACTCAAAATATGCCTAGCAGTACTGCACCAGTCTCTGCTCAGCATAGTACGTTACTGCCAGTAAAGGACTGTGCCCGGGCACAGCAGGCAGTACACCACTGATACGATTTTCAAAGTTGTAATCGGCGAAACGGTGGAACGCCATTCCTGCACCACCGAGAGTCTGGCGTTCTCAAGACCGCCATTCTTGTAATCAGGCCCTTAGAAACGTTTAGCATCAAAAAGTTGGGCTAGTTGTATTGCAGTAAATTTAGGCAACCAACTCCAGTAGGCAGCCAGTCAGAGGGACCACAGGCCCTGAGAAATTGTTACCTCCACAGAAGAAGCAGCCTTCAAGCAGTTCCAGCCACTTTACCCTTAGTCTAAATTCTTCTCTGGGCTGTAGCTTGCCTTCTGGGCAACCAAGCAGTATGCTGGCGACTCTCCCAGATCCGGTAGAATCAGGTGCAACGCATGAGTGTTGGGTCTTAGTCACTGGTGCCATACAACAGCAGGGAGTGGCGATCCAGGGATCTCGGCTACCACTCGCCCTTAGCAGGCTTCTTCAGCTGTTGCGTCCCTGTGCTGCGAACAGGATGCCAGTCGGCTGACTGTTGTAGTCTCTTTTGGCTGGACTCTGGAGATGACTTCTCCTTGAGCAGAAAACAGCAGACACAGTCCCTCCTCTTTGCTAGCCACCAGGTGCAGCAGGTGCAGCAGGCGCAGTCCACGTTGGTGCAGCCTCTCTCCACCGGGAACTTGATGCAGCAGGGCAGTCCGTCTTCAGTCCTTCTTCCTGTCCAGTTGAAATCTGAGGGCTGGGTGCCCGGGGTGCCCTATATATACTCAGAAAGTGCCCTCAGGGTAGATGTGGTCAGTAGCCAATGGGCTACTAGGTTCCCTCCCACCTGATGATTACTTCCTGAAAAGTGTGGCAACTGGCTATACTAAGATGCACCATTCTGCCCACTCCCAACATGTCAGAAGCCCTCTCTCGGCATCCTGAGCTCGCTAGCCTAATCCAGAGGTAACTACCAAGAGAGCTACATGCCCCTGGAAAAGGGAACTAGTCACTGGCTTCCCTTTTTTGGTCCCTAGTGCCAGCCTGCCTGCCTAAGCAATAGAGCAACTCCTCTCCCAAGTGCTGGCCATTTGCCCTTCAAACCGGTCTTTGAAGCTCAGCTTTTGAGCTTACACCCATGTGGCTTTCTGCAGGAGGGAGGTAACATCTCTCTCCCTTGCAGGCCCCCATAGTCTCCTGTCCTGTCCTGGGAGTCACTAGCATGTTTTTCCAGGAGGGCGGAAAGCTGTCTGCAGTACAGACCCTGAGTACAATGGTAATTAGGCACTGTAAACTTTGAGCAACTAAAGGGGCAGCTTCTAAAGTTTCACTTTGCCCACCATTGACAGTAAATTTGATTTAACCATTAAATCGGATTTAATGGACTTATTCTTTTGATACCTAACAGTACCAACTTTAGAAGTCCCATTCAGAAGTTAGCAGGGCTAGGAATATGTAAAAGAGCATGTTCCACATGTTAACATACAGCATTCTGCCTTAGGACTTGTTAGGTCTACCGTAGGGGTGACTTACATATGTTAAAAGTGAGGTCTGGGCTTTGTCATTAGCTTAGATTGCAAACTCTAATTCGCAGTTTAAAAATCACTTCCTGTGGCAGACTGAGAGCCATGTGTTACCTTGTCCCACTCAGGGTGGTATAGCTTGTGATGCAGTCTCTTGGGGGACACTCTAACTTACCGGTACCTTGGTACCATAAACTAGGGACTTACAAAAAAGTCAGTCTATGCCAATTGGGACAACCAATTAAACATACACCATTTGACAGATCAGAGTACATGCACTGAGTCTTGTTTAGTAGGGCTCAGGGCATTTTAGAGCCATTACACCAGTGGTCGACATGCGGGAAAAAGTGAGGGTGAACCTGCAAAAAGCCTTTTTCTTTACAATTCTTGTTTAAAAATAGTGACAAAAATATTTTTATATATAATATGAATGCAAATTTAATTTAAAATATTTAATATTGACCTGTAAATAATAAAAAAAAAGTTCAGCACATACACCCACCAATTTAAAAGTTTAATAAATAATATAATACTTTACAAATATCCATTTAATTTATAAATGTTACATTAAAAAAATAAAACAACTACTCACCCTCAACAACAATTTAGTTTTTTAAATATTTAGCAAACTTGGTTCAAAGTTATTTATTTAATTAATTTACTGTCTTTCAAAATGTTTCAAAAATTAATATATAATTATAGTCAGGGGACGATATAGTTAGAAATTAGCAGTTAAAAAACCTTAGAAATTCACAAAAAAAACCACAGGTTTCAGGGACGTTATAGTTATTTGGACATTTCACTCGTACAAAACCAGAGAAATTCGGCTGTTATAGTTAGTTCAGCTAACTATAACTTGAGCCCCCGCAATGCACTGCTGATGACGTCACATATTACACAATTCATGACATGGTCAGTGACATCACTGATGACATCTCAAATGACATCACTGATGACATCAATGATGACATCATCCATTAAATAGTGGGAGTGTCAAAGCGCCAGAAACTCAAGTCGAGCCTCTGAAGACGAGCGAAGGCTCAGAAACGCGTCAGGCTTATAATCGAGACATGAGAGCTGCAGACCGTCATGCGGTGATGTCCTTCTTTACCCGCTTGAAACTGTAGTGCTGCTGGATGAGTGCAACCTTGCCTGTGGGCACCCTGGAGCTTTAATATATATATATATATATATATATATATATATATATATATATATATATATATATATATATATATATATATATATATATATATATATATATATATGTTATCTACTGGCGGTCGCCAGTAGATAGTTATAGTTAGGACCCTGTTTCCATAGGAAATCTGCAACATTCTATTTGGAATAACTTTGGCGCCGGTCGACGAATCCTCGCGAAATTTTCAAAATAGGTGGGGCGCTACGCTCCGCTCCTACCCTGAAAGTCTCAGGGGGATTCGTCAAGCGGGGGCTGAGAAAAAAGGGGGGTCCCAAAACGCGTTTTTCCCATGCATTTTTCCATAGGACCTTTAGACACAGCTACAGCCCGAACGGCTGAATAGAGTTACTTGAAATTTGGCAGAGAGGTAGTCCTCAGGTCAAGGAAGTGCCTTTTGTAGGTTTGGTGTAAATCTGTTCAGTAGATCCTGAGAAAATAGCATTTAAATCAATATATATATCTGTGGCAGCTTACGGTGCGCTTACCGAGCGCTTACGGTAAGCTTACCGTACGCGTACGGTGCCGTGCGCGAGCGCGATTCTGATTGGCTGTTAGATCTAAGTAAACATTCGAATCGGTCGAAACCAGGAAGCGGCGGCCGCCATTTTCTCTCTCGCACTCTAAGTGAGGCAGCAAAAACAAAGGCTAAAAACATCTAAAGGGGCAATGTATTCAATTCCTAACCACCTAGCATTGATGATGGTGTCCCCAAAGATCCCCCAAGGCAAAAAATTTAATTTTAATTTTTTTCGAAAAATCCCCGATTACGCTTACCGTACGCGTTCGGTAAAAATTAATAAAAAAAAAAAAACTATCCACACTCTCCCCACCCCGTGTGCAAATGGTGCCCGTAGTGCACCATTTGTGCATGGCATATATAAATCAAAAGAAAATATCAAAGATTACATTTCACAACGAAGCGCATAATATGTCCTCCATGTGCGGACGGTGCGCGAAGCGCATCGTGCGTACATGGCCCATCCCGCGTAACGTGGGCACGCGGTGCGCGCGGTGGCGTAAAGTAACTTAGCATTTAAAAAACCGTGCAAATTCACTGAAAAAACCATAGGTTTCACACACGTTATAGTTAGGAATTAGCATTTAAAAAACCTTGCAAATTCACTGAAAAAACCATAGGTTTCACACATGTTATAGTTAGCTGGACATTTTACTGATAAAAAAACAATGAAATTCCCCCGTTATAGTTAGTGCAGGCAACTATAACTCACGCGACCTCAATCCTCTGCTGATGCTAATACTGTATTTAGACACTTATTTGCCGATGTCTTCTTCCATTAAATTTTAGCTATACATATATTACAAATATTTTTTTTTCATAAAGGCACATATGTCATCAGCAGAGGATTGCGGTCGCGTGAGTTATATTTGCCTAAAATCCATAGATGTGTGAGTGGGTGATTCACTGGGTGTATGGGTTCAATAGTGCATCTGTGAAGGGCTGTATGGGTGGGTGAATGTGTGTATGGGTGTGTTGGTGAGTGAATGGATGCCTCAGTGGTACATGTGTGAGTAACTGAATATGTGAAAGGCAGTATATCTTTGTTTCAATATGGATGGCATCTACAGAAGTGAGGGAGTACACTTCACTGATCAAGGTAACAGAGTGTTTCTCAACAACCTGAAGCTCTGCATCCACACTTACATGTAGCTACAACAATCTCCCAATGAAAACAAGGGCTCTTTTTAGAGTCACTCAATAACCCAACATTTAACCTAGGTTTACACAAAAAAATGTATCTATTTTTGCTTGGAGCCGCGCACCCCTCGTGTTCACACCAGAGGGCGGCGCTGAGCACCACGCATGGGTCGCAACTCCAAACTATGGCAAAAAAAGCGTCTACTACTACTAATTTATATTCACCCCTGGGACCCCATCCCCCGGGGCATGCCAATTTTTTTTTTTAAAGGGAGGGGGACCCTTGGGGCATAGCCTCACAGTTGGGGACTGTGGAGGGGGCCCCATTGCCCCCACGGTCCCGCTGGCTCCCCATCTCCTGCAGGAGCCTACATTTCTTTTCCAAAAGGGGAGCTGCTGACATGCAGCTCCCCTTGAGGGAAAAGCAATCCTGCTTTGCTTCGTAGAAGCAAGAGCAGGTTTCCCTGCTCTCGCTTCCATGAAGCAATGCAGGAGTTTGCTATGGCAGGGCGGGAGCTGCATGGCTCCCACCGTGTCATTGCAAACAGCAGTGTTCCAGGGGTGGGCACCCAGGGACACTGCAGGAACTGACCATGGCGGGTGGCGGTCCCCAGGGCCATCGCCCTCCCTCCTTTTCATTGCCTCGGGGAGGTGGTGGTACCCGGGGGTCTGGAACGGACCCCCGTATTAAATATTAACTGCCCTGGTGACGTGGTGGTCCCCAGGGCAGTGTGAGGGTATTGCCCTCCCACACACTTATTTATTTTTTCTTCCCCAGGGAGGTGGCAGTCCCCAGGTTTGCGGGGACCCCCACGTTCCCCCGCACATTAATTCGCGAGAGCACCAGGGACCTGGCCAACCCGGGGGCTTTATGAAAACGACAGTCCGCGCTTCTTTTTATTCTATTTTCTCTGCAGGAGTCACGACCCCAACGCAACTTCTGCCGTAAAAATATATATATATATATATTGTTTTTGTCCCTGGGTGTCCTTGTGGGACCCCCTAAGCAGCCCTAAGGGATCAGGGTGTTTCTACCCTGCCCCCTTTTCTTCATTTTACACTTTGTTATATTGTTTTCATGTGACTCGATTCTACTGAGTCATAAGATGGCTGCCAACAGTTCCTGGTTTAGAGTGTTGGCAGCCAATGAGAATGAAGCTCGTGCTCGGGAGGGTTCGCGAACCCACCTCTGCCCTAGATATCAAAACTTTTTCTTTTTCAAATTTCTCAGGAACTGCTGAACAGATTCACACCATTTAACAACAAGCATTGGCATAGCCAATAGGTCTCGCCTTTGGGACCTTATAAGTGTTTAGCCATGCAACAGTTGCATAACTAAATACTTATAAGGTCCCAAAAGCGAGACCTATTGGCTATGCAAAGCGGCCGTGCGGCCGCGAAAGTTAAAGTGATCGCGATCGGGATCACAATCAAACATCAAAGCAGCCATTCGGCCGCGAAAGGGAAAGTAATCTCGGCCAAGCGCAGCGCGCGTGCCCGCGCACATGCACTGCAGCTTTAGGCTGGCCTGGTAGCACTTTTTGGAGCCCTCTCAATAAGTCTCGCCAGACCAGCGCATGCGCTGGGTCAGGCAAGACCTAAAAAGGACTCTTTCGAACCAAGGACTGCCTTTTTGCCAAATTTGGTGTAATTCCGTTCAGCAGTTCGTTCTGTAGCTTGTCTAAAGTTTCCTATGGAAAATAACATAGGAAAAACGTGTTTTGGGACCCCCTTTTTTCTCAGCCCCCGCTTGATGAATCACCCCGAAACTTTCAAGACAGGAGCTGACCAGAGCGCCCCACTAGTATTGTAAATTTCACGAAGATTCGTCAAACGGCGCCAAAGTTATTGGGAAAACGAAAAAAGCTTTTCCTATGGAAACTAGGTCCTAACTATAACTACCTACTGGCAGCCGCCAGTAGGTAATATATATATATATATATATATATATATATATAGTTATTTAGCACTTGACACTTATTTAAAAAAAATAATCAACAGTTTTAGACAGTAGAATGCTTCATCAAGCTGCTAGTACAAAAGTTGTTCTTTCGGATGCAGAATGTTACTTATTGCTCTTCACCCAATTAACAACTTTTGCACAACCATTCAATAAATGTGCACTCTATTGTTTTTGCAGAGGTGTAAAAACTTTCACGAGGCAAATACAGACTCCTCGCACTCAATGTGTGCACCAGTATTTCTTCGGATGATAGGAGAGGCTGAAAGTGAGGATTTGCTTTTTGAAATATAATTTTAAATATCAAACTAATTTAATTAATCTAACATTAATTGGTTTCTGGTTTTATTTTTATCTCCAGTTACCATTATATCCTGTTGAAGTGTGTCATGGTACTAGAGGTAGGCCATGTGTGATGCTTGACTCACTGCAAGGCTACGCTAAAGTACATTTTGCCTGTTATGACATATTTGAGGCTGTAACAAATTTAGAAGTCTATAGCGAATTGTAATTGTCTTACATTTTTGTGAATGTGTGTGTGTATTGTATTGGTATGTACTTGCCAAACAGCTCCTTAAATGTCCCTAATTAACTCCCTTTTAGGAGCAATTATTTCCCATCTCCAACACCCCTGGCCCCTCCCACATGTACTACTAATTCACATACCTATTGTGAGGAGACGTCTACGTAGAAAAGATAAGAGAGGTGGAAAAGGGGGTCTCCGGCCATAGGTTTATGAATTGCATTTTGTAATATCTGAGCAGTACTACTGTAGTACTATTTTACACACTACAAAATGCAGTTTGTGAATCTGAATTCCAGTATATAATTCACTTACAAATGTATGTCTCCTTGAAACATGATGACTCTGACCTCCCAGATCTAGTAGGAATTTTCCTTAAAATATTTAAATACAAATCTACTAATTTACTTCACAATGCAGAGCAACATTTTTGCTTTTTAATTTTAACAAAAAACAACGTGAGCTGAGAAGAACTGGAAGAAATAAGAAGCACTTTTTACTTTTTTGATACCGGTGCCCGCCTCTCAAAGGAGCATTTTTATTACGGTCAAAACAGATTGACATTGGCTGTGTTTAGGTTTTCTTAATAAAATTGTCATTATCTACAATGTATGTCTTTATGCCAAGCTGTGAAGGAACAAATGTGTATGGCAATTAGTGTGACTGTGACTGACAAATTTATGGTTAAAATAATGCTGCCTTTTTATCATATTATACTCTGAGTTTATGCTTTGAGTCATCTAAGTTAAAATTTAACTTTGTTTAATAAAAATATGCATACCACGGCTGCTCTTTGTTTCTTCAGTCTTGTGTGAAATCGACTAATGAATGAATACAGACATGAATGCCAAGTGGTCTGTCCTTAATTGCAGCGAATATATTTATTTAACTGGCTATTTTGTGCCAGGTTTTATCTCTCAAGCTACTAATAGGCCTGTCTTGGTATTGCAAAGACAGAGAAACAAAGCAATTGTGACTACAATTATTGACGATTTTTCTTGGATGAGAAAAAGGTGTGGTTTGTGAAGGGCAACAATAACATTCAAACACACTTCTAATTTACAAATAACTTTACCTATTTAAAAAATGCATGCAGCATTCCAGGGGGCAGTGCATCAGTGAAATATGAAGCGATTGCTTTGAGCAGCAGTTCCGGCCAGTTGCGGCCGGTATGGTATGGGGGTGCAGGGCGGGCGGGGGGGATTGAAAAAAAAATCACTTACCTGATCTCACCGGGTCTCTCCATCGCCTCGCCTCTCCCACGTCGAGTGAGTTTCTTCCAGGGACCGGGAACAACCCAGGATCCCCATAGCCAAATAACTACACTGCAATGCAGTGCTGTGATTGGTAAGCACCCAGGCTCCTCAGAGCCAATCACAACACTACAATGCAGCGTTGTGATTGGTCTGAGTCCTGTGGTTCGGCGCTCGGACAGAGATGGGGGCCCGGGCATGTCCTTCATGCAGGCTGTAATGCAGCCTGCAAGGAGAACATGCGAAGTGCGCATGAATGTTTGGCCGGCCCGAGAGGGCAGTCACAAATTTAGCATTTTACAAAAGGGCTTTGGACATCTAGCCATTAATTCTGAAGACAGTGCGATACACTTCGAACCACAGAGCAAGCCAAACTGTGGGTTTTTTGGGTTCCAAAACTATTTTGCTCCTGCCTAAAACCAGCAGCTTGTCAAAGCTCTAACTTTGTGATATTTGCTACAAGAGTTTCTGGCTTTTAATCATAAAATATTTACAGCGGTGAAAATATTACATAGGGGGTTCCCTCGCCAATGAAAAGGGAAATGAATCACTGGAACGGTCTTTTCTAAAAGGGAGAAAGCAATTAAATGAACAGTATTCCTGGAAGTTAAGACAAGAAAGTGGGATCATTATTAGAGGGGCTTTGCAAGTTGAGACAGAAAGGGGACCTAAAGTTGCAGATCGCCTCTCCTTTATCATTTCTTGGGAATACACCAAGCAAGAAGATGAAGTGAAGATGATTTAATGATTTAATAACTGATGCTGTGCCATTTGGCCATGCTTTTGTTTTCATAGTATGTCTGATCATAAACAAGGGAAATGTATTTGATATAAAGTAAATTCAAGCTTATTTTTTATTGATATGATACAGACATTTATCAATGTCAATAAATTATCAAAAGAGTGTATCAGTGAGCTGATATGGATAAGAATGCAATATAAGCTTCTTGTTATGGATTCAACACTCACAGAAGTCAGCAACCCTCTCAACCTGACATCGAGTTTTATCTTCAGTTTGGCAGATGGGGTACTCCATCACGAACATGGTGGGTATTCCATTTGCCTGTAGTACATGTGGCAGACATTACTTCCTCCTAATTCTAAATAAGGTACATAGGGGGATATTTACAAGCCACCAGACCTGCACTTTTTCTGATGCTCCGGTGGCATTGCAGCATTCCCCATATGCACAAGGTGGCGCTAAGCCGCTTAACGTGGCTTAACGCCACCTTGTAAATATGCCCTCTTCCTCAGCAGTCCGCAAAGAGGTGTGCAATGGATGTTGCAGTGGGTTTTCCATCGCAAAACCCATTGCTTTTTTACGCTGCCTCAGATTTACACAGCTGGGGCAGCACCAAAAACTAAGGACAGGGAATACCGGGTCTTAGACTGATGATACGAGAAGAAATTATTAATTTCTCCTCATTTTTTGCTCTTTCTATGAGTGCTGCATTCTGCAACACACATAGAAATCGCGAATCGCCATTATTGGTGTCCCTTCCTGCACATAAACAATCGCCCCTGCAGCCCAGGCACTCTTACACCATGACAGTAGGGAGCCTGCGCTAGGCAGCTTTTTTAGCACCAGCACAAGGGGAAGCACAGGGGTGTGCCGTATTTTTGACAAATTTGGAGTAACACTGTGCTCCGGCATTTGCTTGTACATATGCCCCATAGTGTCCAGGCTTGCATGGTAAAAAAGTACAAAATCAAATAAATACCTTTAAAAATGAAGCAGTACAGAAAATCACAGAGACAGCTCTCCTCCATTGTGGCTTTGTCAAGTATCACTGACATGGATATCTGTTTTGTAAGAGAATATGATGACTGATAATATGTTCTGGTAAGATGGGAGGAGATATTTTGAACAGAAATTCTTAGATTTGAAATACTAATTTGATTTTGCTATTTGCATACCAATCATTGTCCATTTAATTAATTCTGGGACCTGTGGTGCCTGGAGTTAAAGGTGATTGGTGTTATTCAAAAAACTGTTTTAATGAAATCTTTTGAAATACAAATGACATACTCATGTTACAATTGATTGATTGATTGAATAGCATTGAACCAGTCACCAATAAAACACGTCATCTTTTCAGGACATTGAGCCTCTGGAAAGAAGGAATGACAGGATTGAGTTTAACCAGAGATAGCGATTTGGACTGTGAAACCTATTTGAAGGCCTTGCTTTAACAAAAAGGATTTTATTGAGAGATATGAATCCTGCAAGCAAGAAGAGATCTAACAGGTGTTGAAAGCAGAGGTGGGAGACAGAGGTAGTGGGTCCGGGGCTAGATATAGGTGTTAGACAAATGCTAGACAGAAAAGAGGTTGTAATGGTACCTATGGAATGTGGACTGGCCATTGTGGTGGGGGAATGGATCAGAAGGAGGGTATGACACACTGCCACATAATTGTTTCAGGGAGACAACTGAAACAGTGAAATGTTTGCGTTGGGATAAAAGCAAGATTAAGGAGGAGCAAGGAGGGATGAGGATCTAAATGAATAAAAGGGGAAATATGTTTGTAACAAGAGAACATGCTGGAGAATGAAAGCCAGATAATAAACAGGATATGCCACCTCACAACTAAATATATTGTAAAAAATAGGGCAAAATAATAAGGTTTACTTTAGGAGCAAAATGTGGGTTGTTGGTTGACTGAGGTGTGAGCCCTAGTCAAGCAGCAACCACAATCCTTGTAAGGGTAAGGCTCAAGCAACCCCAAATTATCCTGTGCTCTCCCCTTAGCAGCTTGGCACTGAGCAGTCAGGCTTAACTTAGAGGCAACACTTTAAACAGTAACACAGTGAACAGACAGCACGAAAGGAGCCAACAACAGTGTTAGAACACTGAAGTAGTTTTTAATAAATAAAGCAAGACCAAAATGGCAAAAATGCAATTAGTGGAACCAGAGATATTGAATTTTAAATGTTTTAGAGAAAATAGTGCCAAAAGCCGTAAACCTGCAACTGTGGATATCTCTTTGCACTGGACAGCTGCAAAGTCACAAGTTCAGGCCACCCGCAATGGAGTGTGGCCCGGCTACAGGGGTCCAGATACGGCCCGCTGGACAGAGTACCTTAAATCCTGGTTTGCGGAGTATTGTGTGAATCCACCTTGAAGATGTGTACTGTAGCAGAAGCTATGCATCGGTTCCAAGATGCGGCGAGGCTGCGGTGCAAGGTCCTGTTGCAGCAACAGCCATGATCTCATTGACGGGGCTTGCGATGTGAAGTCCAGCTTTGGGGCAATTGATTGGTTCCAAAGAGCTGCGAGGCTGCAATGAGGATAACATCGTCGATGCTGCTATCAACGAGAGATATGCAGGCCTGCACTTAAAATGTGTGGTGCAGCGGCAGTTCCAAAGGTGATATGGGCTGCGGCAGTAATGTGATTGTTTGTGGCGGGTCCAAACCACGCGGCGATGCATCGGGTCTGTTTGGGTTTGTGCCACGCAGCAAAGGAGATGTGTTGTTCCACCGGATCCACAGTCTGGAGTAGCACCTGAGGCCCACTTCCAAGGGTATAGGACTGGGATGTCAGCACTTGGCAAGGTAGACTCACATATGGCAGAGTCCACATGCAGATGCAAGGTTGTTGGAAGCATGTTGTGTCCCTGAGGCTTCAGATCAGGATGCCAGCCAACTAGCCATTGGAGTCACTCTAGGTTCTGGGTTCAAGAGATGTAGGTCCAGTCCTTCTCAGCCTGTAAAGAGGGCAGCAGGTCAGCACAGCAAAGCAGAAGTCCAACAGAGTACAGTCAAGCAGAGTGGCACTCCTATAGCAGCACAACAGTGCTTCTTCCTGGCAGAGTATTCACAGGTCCAGAAGTGTGCTGAAGTGGTGTTGTCCAAGGTGCACAGTTTATACCTAGATGCCCTGGTTCTGGAAGGTGGGAAAAACTTCTAGACAGTAGCTTTTAAGTGCCGGGAGTTCCCTGCCTCCTCTGCCATGGCTCCAAGCTGACTGAAGTGACGATCTAGAATTGTTAGGTGCCTTGTGTGGAGACAGGACACAGCCTAATCATTTGTAAGTGTGGCAGTGTCCAGTTCCTCCCTCCCATCCTGCCAGTGATGGCCCATCTAGTCACACATATGCTCCCATTGTGTTTGGCTGTCTAGAAGGAATATACAAAGCCCAACTACCAACTACACCCAGACAGGTGACCAGAGACAGGCTGCGGTCACCAAATGGCTAAGGCAAGAAAATGCCAACTTTCTAAAAGTGCCATTTTCAGAGCAGTAATTTCAAATCCGACTTCAACATAAGTTAAGATTTAAAATTAAGACATCAAACATGATCTGGTTTTCTTTTTCCATTTGGAAATTAAGCTTATAAAATGTAATAAGATAATTACGATGTTATTCATTGGAGAGATAGGCCTGGCAGTAGCTAAAAACGAATGTCAGAGTTCTTCACTACCAAGGTGCCGTTTCCGATCCGGGTCGGAAGGGCACTGAACACGATCCGGCCGGAAAAACTACGAGCCGTATGCATGTTTTCCCATCCGACTCGTACAGCTGTACGAGCGAGCAAGTACGATGCAAGCTACGTGAAATTCACCGACCGAGTCGTTCCCGGGTCCAAACCGCTCCGTACGTCTCGGCCGTAAGCTAACCGTGGCGTGCAATGGATGCGATTTACAACCGAGCCAGTATGATGCACGGGTTGGACAGCCGGTGCGAGCCGGAGTGTCCGGTTCGCAAAACGTCCGGGAAGTTGCTTTTGGCGGTCCGCGTCGGACCCCCTGTCACCCGCAGCCCTATGACTCGGACACAGGGGGAGACCCAAGGGTCTCCCCAACACAGGCATGTACGGTGTGGATGGCACCGAGGTGTACCCACTGTAGGGGGCGCCCTTCTGCGAGAGGTTGCCATTCAGTCAATGGGAGCCCATGTACGCGTCGTACGACCGGCTCCCATTGACTTCTATTGAGTTTGATGTGTCAATCAGCTCGGCGAGCTGCTAGCAATAATGGAGACAAATCCCCACTTGAAACCTCGAGCCTGAAGCTTTATTAGGTGAGCAAAACATAGTTTGCACTTGAATCCAAGTGCTTTCAGCCAAAAACGATTTTTACAAACCCTTACATTTTTTTGCCCCTGCAGCCACGAACTATTTTTAAAGAGAGTGAAGGACCGTCATTTGTTACAACACTTCCTCTGTGGGTCCACGCCTTTGGGCCCCTCTCCCTGAGTGAGTAAATAATTTGTGCTCAGTTGTCACGTTTTAAACTCATTAAAACAGACACCGCGAAACTGCATGTATTATTTCTCTTGCAGAAGTAAAGATCTGCAATTGCTGTCTACTGTTTATAAATCGTCTTGGCCACGCAATATTGAAAACCAGGTAACCTTTTTTTCCCTCCTTGTCCCCAGACATAGCTATCAGACAAAAGAATTACACCCCATGAGCTAAATTATTCATAATGTATTTTATTGCAGATTGGCAACCACTGCTTGTTACATATTGCTGATGGTTACATTTAATAATGCAGGTATGTGACCACCAACTTGTGCAGATAGAGAAAGAATTGGGGCTTTGGGAAGCGCCTTTTTTAATAAAAACTTAAACTCTGTTTTTTCCCTAACCCCCCCCCCTTTTGTCACAATCAGTCTGTTCGTGAGAAAGACTAATCCAGCCCCGATGAGAGTGCGGCAATTGATTTAACCGGCACTCGAAACGCGTCGGCAGACAAAGGAACTCAACTTCTTGGTTAAATATTGCAAATATACCCCCTTGTGTCCCTGATATTTCAGAGGATTTGATTTATTCCAAATATAAGGGTGTTAGTTGTCTAATTCATCAATTTGTATGACAACTTTGTATTTCGGATTGTGTATATAATGATTGTTCTTTGTGACATTTCATTTGGTTGCTTCAATGTTTGATTATTATGAGTTTATTTGTAATTGTATGTCAAAATACATTTTTCACGTTGTTCATTTTCATTGTGTAAGTACTAATGTGATATTTCGTGTAGTTCATTATGTGTTCTTTTTGTGATCAAAGATATTAATTAAAAAATAAAAAAAAAATAAAAAGGCAGAAATTACTGCTTAGGTAAACGTATTAATTTTCGTTTATCTTACTTCATATGAATAAGTGTTGAAGTCACTAGAGGTATAGGTAACTTTCTAAAAGTGCCATTTTCAGAGCAGTAATTTCAAATCCGACTTCAACATAAGTTAAGATTTAAAATTAAGACATCAAACATGATCTGGTTTTCTTTTTCCATTTGGAAATTAAGCTTATAAAATGTAATAAGATAATTACGATGTTATCCATTGGAGAGATAGGCCTGGCAGAAGCTAAGAACGAATGTCAGAGTTCTTCACTACCAAGGTGCCGTTTCCGATCCGGGTCGGAAGGGCACTGAACACGATCCGGCCGGAAAAACTACGAGCCGTATGCGTGTTTTCCCATCTGACTCGTACAGCTGTACGAGCGAGCAAGTACGATGCAAGCTACGTGAAATTCACCGACCGAGTCGTTCCCGGGTCCGAACCGCTCCGTACGTCTTGGCCGTAAGCTAACCGTGGCGTGCAATGGATGCGATTTATAACCGAGCCAGTATGATGCACGGGTCGGACAGCCGGTGCGAGCCGGAGTGTCCGGTTCGCAAAACGTCCGGGAAGTTGCTTTTGGGGGTCCGCGTCGGACCCCCTGTCACCCGCAGCCCTATGACTCGGACACAGGGGGAGACCCAAGGGTCTCCCCAACACAGGCATGTACGGTGTGGATGGCACCGAGGTGTACCCACTGTAGGGGGCGCCCTTCTGCGAGAGGTTGCCATTCAGTCAATGGGAGCCCATGTACGCGTCGTACGACCGGCTCTCATTGACTTCTATGGGAGTCAAATCGAACCGAGTCCGGCAGCATACGGCCGCATTGTACTCGCTCGGTCGAACTGCAGGACTCTGGCTCGGTCGGAAGAAACTCCGGATCTGGCTCGGTCGGAGAGGTTTCTGACCCGGATCGGAATCGGCCCCCAAGATGTAAACCTTAAAAGTGCATGTACTACTTTTTAAATAAATTGCACCCTGCCTTCTGGGCTGTCCAGGGCCATCCATAGGGGTGACTTATATGTATTAAAAAGAGCCTTTTGGGACTGGCAAAAAGTTTATTTTGCCAGGTTGAAATTGCAGTTCTTAGCTGTACACACAGGCTCTGCAATTGCGGGCCTGCAACATGTTTAAAGGGCTCCTTAAGTGGTTGGCACAATCAGTGCTGCAGACCCACTAGAAACATTTAATTTACAAGCACCGGGCACAGGTAGTGCTACTTTACTGGGGACTTATGAGTAAATTAAATATGCCAATTGGGGATAAGACAATATTTCCATGTTTAAAGGAGAGAGCACAAATCCCTTCAGCAGTGGTTGGATTCCTAATACCAAAAACAATGTCAGAAAAGGGGTGGAGGAAAGCAAAGGGTTGAGGGGAAGACCACACTAAGGCTGATGTCTAACAAGCAGTATATAGAATAAGGCAGCTGAGCAAATGTATCAGCTGTAAAAATACGTTATAATCAAGTGATCCTAGAATACTCTCAGATAAGTATTAAAAATGTTGTGAATTGGGTGAAGCAATCACCTATCACTTCTAAGAGCTGGCAGAATTATCACTCACATTTTATATGAGCACTTCAGGGTATCAATGATGAGGAAAATGAAGAAAAAGGAGGTGAATTAGATGTGCGGTATGAGAGAGGAAGAAAAGTACGAAGATGAGAAAGATTAATAAGAAGGTCAAAAATGGCAAAGAAGCAGGGAATGATACAATTGAAGAAAAAAGATTATGTCAAATAGGAAAAATAAGATGAAAGAGAGGAGGTAAAAGAATAGAAATGTGCATTTATTAATCTCACTTGTTTCTTTAAATAATTATTACTAGTATTCCCTTTTTTATTAGACTTCAAGAAAATTACATACTGAATCAATGGCAATGAAAACGAGGGAAGGAAAAAGTCAAAGAAGAGGAAGAAGATGGAGAAAAGGAAAAAAAGATGAATATTCACACAACGAAGAATGCAAAGATGAAGAGGGCATTTAAGAAGAATACAATACTGACTAAGGAGGAGTTGATGGTTAAGATAAATATGAAAATGAGCAGGAAGATGGATAATGACAATAAAGAGGTGATATAGATGATAACAAAAATGAACAGAAAGATGATAATGATGGGAGAACATTTTAAAAATGAAGAAAATGACAAGAAGGCAAAGAAGAAGCTGAAGCTGAAGGAAAAAGTGAGGTGGAAAAGGAAGAAGAGGATAATCATGAAAAAGAAAGAAGAAGGTGACAGAGAAGAAAATGATAAAGAAGAAGACAAGGCTCATGGTTAAGTTGAAGATGAGAGTGAATGAAAACAAATAAAGTAAATCGAGAAGCTGATGAAGCTTAAAAAGGAGAAGAAGAAAAGGAAAAGAAGAGGGAGATGGATATGAATGTATCTACAGATGTACTGCCCTAGGCCACTCACAAAAATATTACTCCTATCCTTTTCAATGTCTAGTAAAGATAAAAATCTGGTAAAATCTTATTACTTAGCATTTATTCACTTATCACTAGTGAATTCATGTACTTTATGAAACAGATAGAAGATCCAGGAAAGTTGCATTCACTTTAGTTTGTGCAACCCCATTGACTTCCTCTAATGACTGCTTCTACACCAGTGTAGTTCACAGTCCCCACAATATGCTGAGTACTTAAATTATCTGCAGAGCCAAGAACCACTTAGAGAGGAGCTGTGGGATACTTTCTTCTAAATGGAGGTCTCAAGTACATGATGAAGGTGCAAACATAAACCTCCTTGTAATAGAATGCTTGTGTGTTTGTGCTGGAGCTAGCCAAAGGCAACCCCATTTGGGGCAGGGTGGAGACAGAGAAAGGGCAATATATTAAACTGCTAGAACTGAAACTCTAGTTTCAGCTCCAATTAAACTAGCCAAGTGAGCATCAATCTTAGTGACTTTGCCATTTGTCTGCCACACCATGCTGGTACACATCTACTAGCATGGATTGTGACTAGCAAAACACAGGTACAGCATGCAGAGAAGTCAACACCACTTAGGACCCGGCATAGAAAAGTGATGTTGTGCATCAACTGAGCTCTGCTCTTTTAATACATGCTGGGCTGATAAGAATAGATAAACAGTACATGATTTTATTGTGGAGATTAAGTTACATATTATGATATAATCAGAAGCATGGCTTGACACATCTTGCGAGCTGGGAGAGCAACATGTGTGAAAAGTACAAGATGCGTGGCCATTTTATTACAAGACAAGTGGCCATCTTATTACAAAAGTGAGTCTTGATTCGAAGGGAGTCTGCTCAAGGACCATAGGTTTCTTCGAAATGTTCTGCTTTTTAAGAAAAGGGTAGTTTGGAGGGCACAGACGATTGAGTCAAAAGCAGATCATGACACATCATCCTGTACATCATCCTCTACTCTTGCTATCTTCCTCCCATGCTTTTTCCTTCTGTACTTTGGAACGTTTATATGGCTGGTGCTGCTTAGATCTGGAGTTGTGACTTGGTGTGTCGCGTGGTGTTTATTTACATAGATAGATGGGACAATCACCTCTGAAGTACACCTGAATATGATGTACCTTATTGGGATTCAAATTTTTTGCTCAACATGAAACCAATGAAAATATTCCAGGGTGGGTTTAGAGGGTAATTTTTCATCAGATTTAAACTGAGTATCACAGACTGATTCTGTAACCTGTGGAGCATTTGTATTTCCTTGTGTGCAGTAGTCGTGTACAGATTCACCAGTAAATTGATTTCTTAGTCCCAAGGGATTTTTAAACCACCAAGTTGGTAGAGCAGTCTTCATCTGGGGGGAAGATGTGAAGTAACTTTACAGAAGTTATATTGCATACATCCAAACCTTAGACACACCCAGACAAATATGAATCAATGGTGCTTCTGTTATAGGGAGAGTCCCATTAGGTGTATCACAAGTGGTTGGTCCATTCGAAACTCCTTCGTGGGAGCTAAGCCACAGCAGGACTACCAGTAGAATGCCATCAGAGACTACTGGAAGAATGCCATCAGAGACGACCAGATGTATACCATCAGAGACTACCAGTAGAATGCCATCAGAGACGACCAGACGTATGCCATCAGAGACTATCAGAAGAATGCTATCAGAGACTACCAGAAGATTGCCATCAGAGACTATCAGAAGAATACCGTCAGAGACTAGCAAAAGAAAGCCATCAGAGACTACCAGAAGTATGCCATCAGAGGCTACCAGAAGAATGCCATCAGAGATTACCAGAAGAATGCCATCAGAGACTAGCAAAAGAAAGCCATCAGAGACTCCCAGAAGAATGCCATCAGAGGCTCCCAGAAGAATGTCATCAGAGACTGCCAGAAGAATGCCTATGCCATCAGAGACTACCAGAAGAATGTCATCAGAGGCTCCCAGAAGAATGCCATCAGAGACTACCAGAAGAATGCCATCAGAGACTACCAAAGAGGCTCTGTCCTATTAACCCCTTCCATGCTCATGACGGAACGGTTCCGTCATGAGCATCGGTTGAGCTGTGCTCATGACGGAACCGTTCCGTCATGGCCCCGCCCGCGCTCGAACCCTTCAGCACCGCGGAGGAATCCGCGCAGCGCTGAAGGGGTTAAGAGTGAGGCTTCTGACACCATTTTCTGGACAGGGCTGCCAACCAAAGCATGGTAGTCCAGGCAGAAACAAAACACAATTTTAAAACACTCCCAGTGCGTCAGGTCGATTGAATTTTTTGCTTTTTACAAACAAATCCCTGCTTTGGGGGTGGCTTATGTTTTTTTTAAAAACAATAAAATGTTGACCTGCTGACCACGCTGCCTTGATGGCGGATCGGCAGGCATTGAGCCTTTTTTAGTAATGCTCTCCCTCCATGTCAGTGGAAACAGTTTTGGCAAAAAACCCATGCTGAGACATGAGGTGTCCGTACATATGGCAGCTGAGTTGCCACGGGGATTAGGGAGGCGTGGGCTACTAGGCTGTGAGTGGCTTGGCAGGCCACCAGCCAAGGGTCCAGTCACTCCATTTTTAACTTATCAGCATCCTTTGAATGTTTTCACCTCCCCTTCCCTCTGTGTGCCTGCAGGGGTGGTTTTCAATCTGGTTTGTATTTTGTCGTTCCATTAGCATGTCTGTTTTCAATGTATCATATAAGATTTTTCTTTCTGTTTTATTTGTTAATAAGTATTTACATGTCGTTAGTAGCATGTTAGCCCTTTTAATACTTCCTTATAAAGCCATGTATGAAAATTTTATTTGGACCCATATTTTCGAAATCCTGGTCTATCTAGAACCTAAGAAACAGCTCCCGATCAGAGACAGGAAATAATCGTCTTTTACAATAATATATTTTTAAATTGCAAATTAATTAAATATGTTCTTTTCTATATATATATCAATGTTATCCCATAGCAGGGCGATATATTAGCTCTGTGGAATACGTCCGAAAAGCAAACCTGGTCTTAGTATAGTGACACGTGGCCTGGAATTCGTAACTACAAACAAATATGCAAAAAAACTCCACTGAATTGCAGGTCAAGTAGTAAGCAATGTGGACAACTAGAAATATGGCTTTGTTCGTGGGTGGGACGACAAGCCAAGCCCACTATGCAAGACCCCATGCTAGGTTCTAGTTATTGATATACAATAAAGTGGTGACTTCACCCATGTGGAGAAGTGTGGCTCAATGGTGGAGAAGTGTGGCTCAGTGGTTAGAGCGGCAGACCCTGATGCAGAGGTTTGGCCCGGGACCAGGGTTCAATTCCGCGCCTCGGCGAGTCTTGGCCTCAAAATTCCACGGACCTGATAATTATCGCCTCGGTGCCTATTCCAATCATGGAGTCCCACTCTGCAACTCTGGGCAATAGCTTGCTTAATCTCCACAACGGCCCCCACAATGCTAAGGATGCCTGGCCTCCACCTAGGGGGTGCCCAGGAGTGGACACCTCACAGGGAAAGCCAGGATGGGTTCCACAGCGGTATTCGTACAAGCGCCTTGAGACCCTTGCGGGTGAGTAGTGCGCTATACAAGTATCAATTTACATTCTAATGGTAGATTGATTCAAGGCCAGGTCAATGCTTAATAAAACAGAAACATCATTTGGGATCTGAATTAATTTCCTTGCACATGACAATCCCAGCGTCATTTTGTGCTGTGACTGGTTAACTAGTGAGTCGCACTGCAGAATATTCACTAGCAGGAAGTCACAAAACCATGTGCCTCGATGACGTTTAGACGGCTGGAGTCCTTTTGTGCATTTCTGCAAACTACTTTGAAGATACGGGGGCCTGCGAGGGACATCAGACCTCCATCCCTGCATTGTAATTCACTGAATGGCATGGGGAGGAGCATGCAGGAATTCCAGCAGCTACCGTGTCAGTCCTCAGGAACAGACACATTAGACAGGAAGTGCAATTACAAATGATTGACACAGTGCATAGCCAATCGTACAGCAGAGAAGATGCCTGTTACATGCCCTAATTTCTTTACAATTTGTTATATCTCTGCTTAGTTGGAAACATTTCTGATTTGCAAAATGTTTTTTCTACAAGTCAAAGACTCTGCAGTACAAATATGAATCTGCTTGCTTATTATTTACCAAGAGTTGTTTTTAAATGTGATTATTTTCTTATTTTTTATTTCTATCATCCGTCTGCAATAATTTCAACACCGGCTCCCATGTTCTGAAATAAAGGCTTTGCAGTCCACCCTGAGATCTAGAGTAGTTGTACTATTTTTACACATGCATGTAATATGTCATTTACATATGACAGCTGTTCCATTTTTGAAAGAACAACTGAACACAAATTCCTATAGATTACATTTCAGTCATCAAAGTGTTTCTCTGGCGAATCTATTATTGCATACACAGCTGGTCGATTGTATCTCATCGAGTACTTTATATTTGCGTCTGCATGAATCAAAAGTGTGCTGAAATGGAAAAAGGCAGAGGAGGCCAAAATACTGTAATAATCCAAGGGCTATTGACAATGGAGGGTCCCTCTAAAGGCTGAAAACAAGAAATGTGGGATAGCAAACCAGGAGCTGAGGCTCCTGGGAGATGCCATCCGTATAGCTAAATGGAGGAGAAAAGCAGCAATTTTAAGGCATGAGCAAAGTGGGCATTTGCACAGGGGCCACACCTTCAAAGGGGTCCCCTGGTAAATTGTTAGTGATATGTGTAAACAACATGCTCGATTTTAATTTGACAGCTGGGTATACCATGCCTGCTTAACCTTAAACCTTACACTCTTAAGTGGAAAATTGCAATATGCAATGATGTTTCTGTTTCTATTTCTTTACTCCACCTCATCTCTCCTATCTCCCTCTCTCTTCTAATGTTCTTTCTCGCTGTACCTCTACATCTCTATGTATCTAACACCCTTCTCTCGACCTCATTACTCTCTACCTCAATCTACCTCTAAGCCCAGCCCTCTCTCTCACTCACTGCCCTACCTCTCAGTTTACCTCAACATTTGTCTACATCACCTCTCCACCTCTCCTCCCATTCTACATCTTTTTCCTCTGCCTCACACCCCACATTATTTTATTCCTTTCTTTCTACCGCTCTGTCTTCATCCTGTCTCGCTCTCTTTCTCCCTCATCACTTTCTTCATCTCCTTCTCTATTTCAACTCACATCCTCTGCACCGGCACTGTCTTTACCTCTGTATCAATTTAACCTATTTTTCTCTACCGTCCCTCTGTCTCCCTGTTTCACCTCATCTCTTTTTCTACCTTTCAATCCTTTCTCTCAGCACTACTCTCTTTACCTGCTTTTCTATACCTCTTCTCATTTTGCCCCTCTCTAGTTCATCGCTCTCTTTACCTTTCACCTATCTAAACTTCAGTCACTACCTGTCAGATCCCTTGGGCGGTGGGGGAGGAGAGATAGGACAAACACTGGCTACTGGGACACAACTGTGGCTTTCTAGAGTGTTTTTCACTGGTGTGCTGGGGTTAGTCCTCCTATGGGTCTTAAAACTTTGGCAAGTACAACCCCTCCCACTGGAGAAGCTGTAGAACACTTAGAACTAGTATTCATTTTTGGACGCGCTTACCATTGTCTGTGGCTGGAAGAATAGCGGTAGCTAAGATGGTTGTGCTCCCAAGATTGCTCTATATCTTTAAGATGTTGCTGTAGGTGCTGCCTTGTGAATTGTTTTGGGAATTAGAATCACTACTCCTGGAATTGTTTTGGGGAACAGGTAGGTGTAGAGTAGCACTAACAAAACTACAGCACCCTGTAACGGAGGGAGGGTTGGTTGTTCTTATCTTGAATCTTACTATTTAGCAGCTTAACTACAATGGTTAAACAAGTAGGTTTACTGTAGAATAATCCTGAGGAAAGTGCTGGTGGCTCACCCCCTGATTTGTAGGATTCACTGAAAGGCTTTTGCTGTAAGAAATATGTTGACGCGTTTCAGTGGGTTAGGAAAGAATTTAACCACCTTCTTCAGGACAGTGTAATTAGGTATAAGTCTCCCCAATACATAGATAATTCATTCAATATCCCACTCCCAGGTACAAAAGAAATTTTAATTCCTTCACAACTTGGAACTCCACATTCTGTATGCACACCCAAACGTATAACGTTATGTTAGTTCTTGGAGCTTTTCCTTCTCGGGATCACGTAACGTATCCGAAGAAACGGAGGGTATGCGTCTTTCACTATTTAAAATTTCCTGCTTGGCATAGGAATACTCTGTCTCCTATTCCAAAGACTCGTCACAGTTGATATTCACAATTGCACTGCCTCTATGGCCACAGGATCTCATAAAGAGTCTCTGAATGTTTGAACACTACATACAGCAGATACTTCCTGCATAGAATACTTAATATTTACGTCTTGCCATACAGTCGGGAGTCCTAAACACACCCTCCGAGGTCAAAAAAAGGTATGATCAGGCAAAGATGCAGTCTCTAATGTCTCCCACATGCCACATGTGCACTCCTTGCACTTTCTTTCGAGTTTCTTACCCATGGTGGGATAGTGGGTATACTCTCTCAGGAGCGTAACCAGCACTTCAGAGTCCTTTCCAAGGGTGATCTGAAGCGAACGAGAGCAAATTCAACAACTGCCACGTAAACCAGGCACAGCTGTGTCTCAGAGTGCATAAACACCCAGCCCAGTCTTTGTGGTGCAGCTGCCCAAGTGCGTAGAGCACAGAAATATCCCTGAGTGGGCTGATGTTGTATGGCAATTGCATCCCCAACTGGGCCAAGCTGGTAGCCATAGCCCTGGTCAGGGAAATATCTTCACACAGTTGTGGCAATTAGGCAGTTGTATCCCTGATGAGGCCAATGTCGTCATGTAACAGTTGCACTATGACCAGGCCATTTAGGCAGTTTCAGCCCCAATCGGGCATTGAAGGACTTGGGACTGGAACAAGGGGTGGTGGTTTCTCCTTTCAGGTGTCCATCTCAGCCTGCACAGAGCCTTGGTGTAGAGTGATGCAGATAGCACTGTATCTAAACTGGAGTACCATACCACAAGCATTGACGCATTAGGTTTCTGCAACTGACTGGCATGACCCAACTGAAGCAGTAATCATTTTACACAACAGAAAGTGCAGTCCTCTACCACCCCTCCATCAGCCAAATGGCAGTTCTTAGAAAGGACCAATCATCAGGCCTTTGCTAACAAAATACCCCTTAGAATGATCTAAGGGTAGCCCTCTTTCCACCCTCCTCACTTCAGTATCTGAATCTCCACAACACTTCCACTGTCTGGGAAAGCTGTTCTTATTCTCCATTTTGTGCTATGCCAGACAAGGGGCACCCACAATAAATTCCACTGGCTTCAGCACTCATAGCCTTGCCACTGTATATGTGCTATACACACACCAGACAGATGCACATAATCATCATGTAAACAGGATGATACACAAGGTTCTGGGCATACACATAAGAGTCAAGTTTTACACAAGAGGCCTGTAGGCCTCTTTCTCAGTGCTACAGGTAAAAAGGTCTGTTCACACTAGTGATCTTCCAAAACAAAGTATACTGCCACCATTGTTTTATGCACCATGCCAAGGACAGGGCACAGTAGGCCTCTGCACAGAATTAGAGAACTCATGTTGCATTTTCCAGGTCATTGGAGAGGTCCAGGGCCTCACATAGTCCGGGATAAGCCTAGGCCTCTATGAACTCACTTAGATTAGAGTGACACCAAGGCCAAACTAAAGGCTAGCATAGAAGTTGTGCACGCAAGTAGGCAACCAGGGCACGGGAATGCCAGTTGTACCATGCAGGTATATTTTTGTATTAGGGTTTTATTAAATTAGCACAGTTAATCAAAACCATTGCAATAAAATGTCATCATAGCGCAGTTACCACATTAAAAGCAAAAACAAAGAAAACCATCAAGTTTAAGTTCATATACATATAACTAACAAGGCAGTCTTGTAGTTACTATTATAATCACGTGACAGGTTTCCAGAGCCAAGGATAAAGTAATTTAGTACAGGGATACTAGGACAGGGGGCGAAAAAAGTCTGTGATAAGTTTTTGGGGGTGAGAAACTGGAAGGGCAGGGGCAAGAGAAGGTAAAAGGAGATTGTCCAAGAGTCTCACATATTTTCCAGACCTTGCAAGCACTTGAATGTCTAGGGAAGTAAAGCAAAGGGCCGATGCCTCCCAACATGTTCTGATACCCCTTTCAAATATAAGGGTTTTAAAAGAAGTCTTCTGGGAGCGTCAAGGGTGGGACAACAGCACAGAAGATGCAACCATGATTCAGACCTGTAGTTGCACAGTCTGCTGGCCCCCTCCTCACTTGTTGGAGCCCATCGGTTGAAGGCAGTGGAGCGTAAACCTAAGAGACGCATGAACATTATATTCTTCCGGGCCACTGTGTTCAGACTTTCCAGGAGGTAAGATTGAGGAACCCCTGGAAGGTATGAGTTATTCAAGAGAAGCAGGATAGTTGTTGTTTTTAGAACCTGGATGTCCATCTGGTAGGAAATGTGTCTGACCTGCTTATTGATAACCCTTTTCCAGACTGTGTATGGAATAGTGTCTGCGGTTAGTAATACATTGTCGATGTCTAGCGTTCTTATGACCTTTATAATTTGATGGTTCCACAGATTCCCAGAGCTGGAAAGAGTTTCTTTTAACCGGGCTTTTAGGGTGTTGTCTGCGGCTTTTAATGTCCTTATAAAGTATTTCAGGGTATCAGCCTCACAGAAAATAGATTGTCTTTGAAGGCCCAGCTCCTGTCGTAGTCTTGCCCTGTGGATGAAATTCGGGAAATGGAAGATTTTTTTATAAATAGAAACTTGGGCGTGGTCGAGACTGGCCCAGCATGCGCCAGGAAAGGCCTGATGCCCATAGTTTAAGGCGGGGAGAAGAGTGGCTTTCATCACCTTCAGAATGGGTTCGGCAGAAGGACTACTCAGGGACTGGTTGAGTCGGGTCAGGGAGTATGTTATTGCTCCAGCTCTCTTTTTCAAGGTGGCCAGGTGAACTGATGATCTGGAAGACTTGCTAAACCAGACCCCCAGGTAATTGTATTTTGATGTTGTTTTGATCTTTGCGGGCCCAATGTTCCACGTTAAACTTTTCTTTTTCTTGCAACAGCCGAAAATCAAGACCTTGGTCTTATCCTGGTTGATTTTTAGAGCGTTAGCAGTGTTATATTTATGGAGCGTGCTCAAGGCTCTTTGGAGGCCAGATTTTGCCTGGTCCATTATAACAATATCGTCGGCATATTGCAGAATGTGCAGGTTCATTTTTGCGAGGCCCAGTTTTGGTGGAAGGAGACTGCTTTTCTCCAGGAATCTTCCCAAATCGGCAGTGTAAAGGTTGAACAAGAGGGGAGCGAGAAAGCATCCTTGCTTTAGGCCGTCCGAGGTTGGAAATTTTGCAGAGACTGTCGTTGGGCCAGTTCTGACTCGTACCCATGTGTTCTTATGCAAGGAGATAAGGGCTCCTAGCAGACTCTGATGGATCCCCCACTTGTCCAATTTCCTCCATAAGGTGTTGTGAGACACTTTGTCAAAGGCAGCGCTGTAGTCTATAAAGCAGCAATAGAGGGGGAGATGATTTCTTAGTGCTGCTTGTTGACTCAGGATGGCTAGGGTGGTGATGTTGTCTATTGTGGAGGCCGAGAATCGAAACCCAGTTTGAAAGTATGGTAGAATGTTGTTTTCCGCTACCCATTTTTCTAGCGACCTGAGAAGACACCGGGCATATACCTTAGCCTCAAGATCTCATAGGGCAATGAGTCGGTAGTTAGCTGGAAGAGAGGGATCTCCTTTTTTAAAAATTGGGCATAAAATCGAGCCTTTCCATGAGTCTGGTAGCCGATAGGTAGTGAACGCGTAGTTGTATAAGGGGACTAATAGCTTAGCCCAATCTTCCAGCGCACATTTGAAAACCGCAGATGGGAGGCCGCTGGGCCCAGGAGCACCATAGTTTTTCATGGCTTTCAAATACTTGCAGATCTCGGCCGGAGTAGTCAGCTCATGGGTTTCTATCTGCGTTGTATCGGCACGATCTCTAATTTCACCCTCCTCAGGATCCAGGGTATCACAGCAGTATTGTTGAATCACATACTGGGACCAGACTTCTTCATGGACCGCGTTCCCCCTCTCTTATTGGAGGAACGAAGTTTGTTTATATGGTTCCAAAAGTGGGTCAGGTTTTTTTCCTTTAACAGGGCAAATATTTTTAGCCAGTCATTCTGTTCTTTTTGTTTCTTGGCTTCCCATGTTGATTTTTTGTAGGCTGTGCGCAGTGAGGCCATATTATTAGCAGAGAGCTCTGTGCCTTTCGATATGTGCAGGCGCACATCCCTCCTTAGGGCTCTTCTTTGGATGGCTAACACCGGGTCAAAAATCTGCTTCGGGCAAGGCCTTGGGAGTCTGTGGTGAGCTTCAGGGCCTGTTAAAAGCTCTCGTAATTTGGCAATGGCGTTGTCCAACCAGTGATGGAAGTCTGTGGTAGCATTGTGCGTAAAATTTGGAGTTATTCCCATGAGCCAAGTGCCCACCTTATCAGCACCCAAAGCATCCCATTTAATTCGTCTGACTAGAGTGTGGGCAGCGGCAGGCCCTTGCAGGTCCATTGTTACAGTCAAAGGGTTATGGTCGCTCTCGGTACGAGTTGGGATTTCCATCATGATTAATTTGCTTGCCAGAGATGGAGATAAAAAAATGTAGTCAATGGTTGAAAGATTCTTAAATGTTGGAGACAGATGGGCACCAGGATCCTGTTCCAATGCGATTTTCTTCGCAGAACGTAAATTGTAATTGGTTAAAAAAGTGGTCATGACTTCTTGCTCTTTAGTTTTGGTGACTGAATGGGCGTTGGAAACAGGTCTCTGATGTTAAAATTGCCTAATAACAGTACTTCTGCAGAAGCGAATTCCAATAAACGTTCTTCCAGATGTTTGACCAATAGGACTGTTGCCATTGATTTTGATGTTTTAGCTATGTTGTGGTAACAGTTAATTAAAAGCCAAGGAAAGGCCCTGCTTGAAGTTGAAAGACCGGTAATTAGTACAGTTTGCCCTGCCGTTAAGTTCCGATAGATGGGGGTAGCTGCGATCTTGCACCTGTGTTTGACGAAAATGGAGAGGCCCCCAGAATGTCCTTCCATAGAAATTGGGCTGGGAGGCTGATTGAAAAAGAGAGCCGATGGAAATAGAGATCAAGTCTCTTGAAAACAAATGATGTAACTTTTGCTCAGATATTCCACTGCTGATTTGGATGAAAAGGTTGACTTTAACCCAGCCACGTTCCAAGAAGAGATGGTCAGTTTGGAGTCTGACCGTTTGGTTTCCCCGGTTAGGAGAAGTACTGCTGGGAGCATACGGTTGGAGGCTCTCGATGGGAGTACCCATATCAGCTGTAAGTATTATGGGGGGCAGGGAGACTGGTTTTACAGCTCACCAGGCATTGGTTGTTATTACATGAAATGTTTATGAGGTTATCCGCATTTGAAGCGTCTGGCAGCCATACATGGGTTGCACCCCGAGTCCCCTTCAATACGCTGGTGTACGGCCTCACTGGATCATCCTGAAGAAGAGCGTGGGGATATTTTTGTTGTGGGGGGACCCAAAGTTCTATGCCTCAGTCTTCAAAGAGGTTGGCTTCCACAAAAACTGAATCCTTTAGGGATTTTCGTGACCACGTTGTAACAGTTGCTTCCGAAGCCCCTTTGCCTGGTATTGAGGTGAACTTGACTGATGTAAGATCAGAAGAAGTAACCCCAGAAAGCGCAGGAACATGCTTGAATAGGCAGATGAGGTTGTTTCTATTAAGGATGTTGTGCGGGCCCTTGAGTGCAAAGTGAGGAAACAAAACAAGTTCTGTGTCTTTTTCCGGTCTTTGGTATTTCTGTCTCCCAGCTATTTCAGGCGGAGGGGACCTTAAGATGTTGGGGTGTAACTTCAGATAGACCATGATTCCCCACCAGTTGACTTTGCCCTCCCGATGCATAAATCAATTGAGATTGAGAAGGCCTCTGCATTTGTTTAGGGTAGTCCGAAAGAGTTTTGGTCGTAACACGGAGAAGGGCCCGTCAGTACACCTTCTGTTGTAATTTGGAAATCGACTCCGGTATATAATGCAGGAGACATTCATATCACAACACTAACTCTCCTCTCTACCCCTAATTCCCACTGCTTGAACCTTTCATTAACTCATGACTATTTCTACCTTTCCTATCTTTTTATCACCCCTCTTCGACACTCTAATATTCCTTCTCCCTTTCGCAAGCTCTATCTACCTTCTTCTAGCGCATTCCTTTCTCTTTCCCTCTCTACCTACCTGTTCTTCTATTTACCTTGCTAAATAACATTTTTCTCTTTACCTCATGTTACTCCCCACCGTATCTCTATCTCTACCTGCCATCTTTACTCTTGCCAATTTATAGAGGGGGGGGACACTAGGAGCTGATTATTAGGTCCAGTGACCCTTGCTCCCGAAAAGTAACTAGTACACAAAGGGAGTCACTGTTCCTTGTAGAGGATGAACGAGGAAGAATCTTTTTTTTGTGTGCAACTCTATCTGTGGGGGACAGTGTGTCCTCATCATGATGCCCTCACACACCCCGAAGGATGTCATGCTTTATCAGTTGGGCTTTTCTCCTCGTCGGGCCAGTGCCGCAATGCCCTACGGGTCCCTTTAAGGGTCTCTTTTCGGAGATCTTTTGATGAGAAGCCGTTTGGGTGCGTGGGTGTAAGTGGCAGTGAAGTCTAAAGTGGTGTGTTAAAAAATGACTGGAGGGAGAGTGGGTACTATTTATTAGGGTGATCCCTCTGTCATTGTTAAAACAAAGTGTGTAGTGCTGCTCTAGGGAATATTATGTCCCTCTGTAGCTGGGTATATGTCCCTAATGGACATATATAACGGTAAACATGTTGCGCACCGTATATGGCCTCATAAGGAGATCCAAAGCGCTTCTTCAGGACCAAAGGAAGGTCAATTTCAGTATCAGTGGCAGCCTGAACTAACCAGTGCCACCAAGTTTGTAGAAGGGAGTAGCGTTTCCCTTAAAGTTTGAGTCAGGACCTCATGAGATCAGTGATCTGGACCGGCAGAGACAGGGAGAGGCACGCAGGTGGATCGGCTCTGCTACTACGGGAGAACCTTCCCGAGTGCCCTTACTGATCTCATGATGTCCTGACTCTAATATTAAGGGAAACGCTGGTGGAGCGGACAATCCAGTAGTGCTCTCTGACAAGGAAGTGGGAGCACCACACACTAACACTCTCTCCTTCTACATCCCCCTTTATGTAAGAGGTAGGAACCTACCATTGTTGGTAGCCTTCCACTACCATCACCATATACAATCAAACTATACCAAATGGAAGCCTTGTACCCTTCTATTTATATCGAGTAAAGGAGCATCTTACTTTAGTATTGGAGTCTATGATCTGATAATCCAAAATGTGCATCAAGCAACTCATCTGGATATTGCTCTTTAAAATTATTTTAATACTCATGATCATTGAATTCTATAACCATCAACCCTTGGGCATTCCGTTAGTTTGTGAATATATTTTCCATCTTCCATGTTAGACTTAGCATATATTCAAGCTTTGATGTAGTGAGAAATATATAAATCTAAATCAAAGGATGCTCCAGTATCTTGAGAGTTTCTCATTATTGAGTTAGCTTCTCCAAGTACTCCAGGGAGGTGTCAATTATTGTTTTAATATTTTAAATAATGTTTTTTCTAAGCATGTGGAACTAGTGGAATTGTGTTAAATTGCCTCTTATAGTACATAATTCTGAAACTTTTAATTAAAACATATTTGAAGTCAATCAGCATTTTAACATTAATTTATCTGGCTTCAATTATTAAATATTCGCTGCAGGTCTTCACGCACAGATCTTGTAAGGCCTTAATTTTCATAGGGTCAGACCAGAGTTTCCTTATCATGAGTTGGAAGGAAACAGATTATGTTTGCTTAGTTTTTGGTTGTAATTGCAGTTTTTCAATAGTTAGCTTATTTGCTTGGAGATGGTGGCATTGAAATTGAATACAATACCAAAAATGATATGCAGAATCTGCAGTCTGTTGTGTTTTTCCTAGGGAATCTAACCATTATAAATTAAGGCCCTTTTTAGCCCTGGCATTAGTCAAGACCTTTAGATTTTACTAAAATAGTATGTATCATTTATTTACTTAAACGGTCTTTCAGCCACCTCTCTTCACCCATTGGTCTGTTGCTGTGTCATTCCCATTTAACTTCTGCCCACTACAGCATACAGCATGGGGCAATGAGTCAGCCTACTTAAGCCACCTGGTTAACGTCACTTTTTTGAGTGACTTTATTTTGCTCTTTCACAAGGTGCACAACCTCACACAAGGAGTTCCCCTCAATGCCAGTGGTGCCTGATGTGATAGTAGGATGCATTTCAAGTGAGCACAGGGCATATTCCCGCTTTATCATGTTATGCCTTCTTCCAATGCTCTTGTAAATCCTTTTGTAGTGGACTGATGCCATTTCACAGCATACTGTATTGTACTCCTGGACTCGGTTTCAGCAATTGTTCTTGGAAAATCTTTGCCCAGGAAGAAGACTAAACGTTATGGTGTTTAAATCACAGCACACTTATAACACTTTTTTTTAAACATAGGTGGGGTGTAATTTGAGTTTTAGTATCCAATATTGTATACTATGAACCTTCTTTCCTTCCTTCTTTCCATCTTTTTTCTTTCTTACATTCCTTTTTTCTTTGATTCTTTCCTTTTTCTTTGATTCTTTCCTTTTTGCTTTCTTTCTTGCTCATTACTTTTTGCCTTCTTTTTATTTTCTTCTTTCTTTCTTTCCTTCTTTTTTGCCTTCTTTCATTTTTAGTTACTTCTCTCTTATTTCTTTCTTTTTACCTTCTATCATTCTTTCTTTATTTTTGCTTTCTTCCCCTTTTCGCCTTTTTCTTTTCTTTTCTTTCCTTTTTTCTTGTCTTTCTTCTTTTTTCTTCTCTCCTTTTTTATTCTTTCTTTCTATTTTTCTTCTGTCTTTTTTGCCTTCTTTCATTCTTTCTTTACTTCTTTCTTTTTACCTACTTTCCTTTTTTCTTTCTTTCTTTTGTTCTTTCTGTCTTTCTTTTTTCCTTTCTTTCTTGTTTTGCCTTCATTCTTTTTCATTCTTTTTCACTCTTTTTTCCTTTCCTTTTTGCATCTTTATTTCTTACCTTTTTATTTTTGATTCTTTCCTTCTTTATTTATTTTTGCCTTCTTTCTTTAATTATTTATTTTTTACATTCTTTCCTTCCTTCTTTCTTTCTTTCCTTCCTTCCTTCCTTCCTTCCTTATGCTTTCCATCCTTTCTTTTTTCCCCTTCCTTTCCTTCCATCATTTCTCCTTTCTTTCCTTCCTTTTTTACCTTCTTTCCTTCTTTTGTTTCCTCTTTGTATTTTCCTTCATTCTTTTCTTCTTTTTTACTTTCTTTCCTTCCTTCTTTCTTTCCTTCTTCAATCTTTCCTTCCTTCCTTTCTTATTTCTTTCCTTTCTTCTTTCCTTCTTTCTTACGTTCCTTCCTTCTTTCTTTCTTTTCTTTCTATCTGTCCTTCCCTCTTTCTTTCTTTCTTTCTTTCTTTCTTTCTTTCATTCTTTCTTTCTTTCATTCTTTCTTTCCTTTTTCTTTCTTTCTTCCTCCTTTTCTTTCTTTCCTCATCCTCGTCTTTTCTTTCTTTCTTCTTTCTCTTCCTTTCTCCCTTCATTCCTTCTTTCTTTTTGTCTTCTCTTTCTTTCTTCTTTTTCCTTTCCTTCTATTTTCTTCTCTTTCTTCATTTCTTCCCTTCATTCATCCATTACTCCTGTCTTCCTTTCTTCCTTGTTTCTCTTTCCTTCTTTCTTTTATAGCCTTCTTTATTTCTTTATTTCCTTCTTTCTTTTATGCCTTTTTCTTTCCATCTTCCTTCATATTGCCTTCTTTCCTTCATCTCTCCTTTTTTCCATTTTGCCTTCCTTCCTTCCCTTTCTGCCTCCCTCCCTCCCTTCCTTTCTGTTTGCCTTCCTTCTCTGCCTTTCATCCTTCCTTTATTGTCTGCCTTCCTTCCTTTTTTTGTTTCCTTCTTTACTTTCTTTACTTCTTTCTCAAAGGAGAAGCTAACAGTCAATACAAAACCAATAGCTTTTTTAGGTTTGTGTTAGCCAAGACCTTTTGATTTTACTAAAAGTATGTATAACATAGTTACTAATTGGGGTTTTCAGCCAAACTTCACCCATTAGTCTGTGATTGTGTCATTCACATTTGTCTTCCACCCACTCAATCATGCATGAAGGGGCAATGTTAGCCCACTTCAGCCATTGACTGACTTCACTATGAGTTACCGCCCTTTCACAGACAGCACATCCACACACAAGGTAGTTCCCTTTAGTGACGGGTGTACCATGATAATGTGCAATTGTGTGAAACTGCACAAAATCTTTTGCCTTTAGTCATTGCTTTTAAAAAAAATTAATGAGGACCTGGCAGCTTCCCAAACAATAACGTTTTACAAAACAATGACAAAACAAAACAAGAATCACCAAAAGTCTTGGCCAACGCCAGACCTGTTGGTTTTGCCAGTGCTTGTTTACAGTTTGGTAGGCAGGATATTCTGAAAGAATGAATTGGGGTACCTGTAGAGCGCAGCTTGCACTCAGTAGACAGCATCTTGGTGCAATGCTTGTGACTAATTATAATTCCTGAGCGATTGAATTAGATTAACGACCTACAGAGTGAGTCACTGGCTCGGAAGAGCCAGGTCTTAAGTTTCTTTTTAAAAGATGCTTCGGATTCGATGGAACGCATGGTGCTAGGAAGGAGGTTCCATGCCTTGGAGCCTCGAACTGCAAGAGACTTTCCCCCTCGAGATTTCAATTGAAAAGAGGGCGGTTTCAGAAGGTTAGCAGAGGAAGATCTTAGGGTCCATTGGGGCAGATAGTACCAAAACCAGTCATTAAGGGCCAGTAGACCATGGCGCTGATGCGGCTTGCTAGCTACTATATTTCCCAGCCGCACTGACTGTAGGTGTTCCATGCGAGGCACTCTGCATCCCTTCCTTATTCCTGATTACTTGTGAGGGATCTCTATCCTAGGCTGTTACTGTTGCAATGGCTTATCTCAGGTCTATTCCTTTTTTAATTTTGCGCCATTTTTTAAACTCCTGGAAGCAGTCACCGATAGCTAACGCACTTGTTGTTATTTGGGGATGGGGCCAAAGCTGCTTTTATGTGCAGGCCCATGGCGTGGATGCGCCTGCTAGCTACTACATTTCCTAGCTACACTGAATGAAATGTAGGCGCTCCGTGCGAGGCACTCTGCATCCCTACCTTATTCCTGATTACTTGTGAGGGATCTTTATACTAGCTTGTACTGTTGCCGTAACTTTATTCCGTTCTATACCTGATTTAATTTTGGGCCATTTCTTTACTTTCTGGGAGCATTCACTGATAGCTACCGCACTATTTGTTATTTTGTTATTTGAGGTTCAGGCCAAAGCTGCCTTTATGTGCGAGGCATGTGGTGCAAACGCACCACTGGCGTGCCAAAGGCAAACCGTCTGTGCCTGTCCACATCCGTTCCGCGGCCAGTGCCAGCCACTATGTTGGTTCCAATACAGGTGAAGCTTTAACCTCTGACTTTTTAAAGGGTTTTAGGCCCAATCCGGAAATGAACTGCCATATCTGGGACCCAGAATGTGTGGTGGACCCAGCTGTCTGTTATGGGTGTAGGAAAGAGTTTGGTGTTTCTACTGAGCCTCCCTCTGTCAGTCCAATTAAGCTTACCCCAACCTCCTGCTCTTTGCAAAGAGACCTAATTAATGTTTGTTCCTTAAGCATGCATGCACAGGAAGTAAACGCCTTAATCATTGATAACCAAATCGATGTCCTATTCATTACTGAATTCTGGCTAACGCCTTGGGCCAATCCTGATATTGTGACTTCCCTCCACCCAGGGTACACGATCATTAGATGGGACAGAGAGGAAGGCAGTAAGGGTGGACTAGCCATTATTTTTCGTGACTCACTGCAATGTTGTTCCTTTGATCTTGATTTTCTTAAAAGAGCAGAGAGCCTAGGGCTTTGCCTTAAAGTTAACCCATCACAGCCTGTTGTGGGCTGCCTTATATATCATTCCCCCGGTTATGGAGCTTTATTTTTATCCACACTAGGGGAGGCACTTGCCCCTTCCTGCTCCAATATGCCAATTTCACTGCTTTTGGAGAGTTTAACTTTTATTTCAATGATTCTTTGAACCCAGAAGTTATTAATTTGTTAGACACCCTCAGGATAATAAGGCTTTCCCAAAGGGTGACTGCTCCTTCCCACACGTTAGGCCACATTCTTGTTGGGATCTTTTTGAATCATCACGTGCTATTCATCAATGACTCTATCCCCCAATCTTGTTCAGATCACAGTTTAATCTTGTTTAAACTGGCTGGCACCATACATAAGTCGCCTAACCCTCAGAAAGATATGAACTTTAAGCCTCGCAAATGGGGAGTGATTAACACCAATCCAAATTTAAGCACCGATCTCTCTAGCATTGCCCCTATTCTAACTGGAACACTGGTTGAGAATCTTGACTTATTAAAATTAGCTCTAGTTACTCTCTCCAAAAATCACCACCCAAAAGTCTCGGCCCCTGGTACTCTCCATCTCTAGCTGTAAAATATTATAACACAGGTGGTGCCTAGCCTACAAACAAGGTGATTTGGATCAATTTAGGGCTGCCCAAAACATATCATAAATCAATTACGGGAATCTCAAAAATCATATTACACTTCAAAAATCGAAGAGGACAGATATGATTCAAAAGCCACTTTTAACATTGCTAAAACATTTTTCCAACCCAAAGCACTTGCCAGAGACACTCCTCTCTCCCAGGCTTTTTGTGAACGTATCACTACTTTTTTCGAAGATAAGATATTTGCCATCTAACACTGACCTATCAAAGAACCCACTCATAGTTGCAGGTAACACCAAGACAAAGGAAGGTCTAACGGAATTCCAAGAGAGAGGTCTCTTTATCACACTCTATGTTGATATGCAAATCTGGGTCTCCACTTGATTCCTATCCACCATCCATATTGCATGCAGCTATTGACACAGTGAATTCCATCATTAATCAGATGTTAAATATATCTCTTGCAAAAGCCGTTGTCGTTTCAGAGTGGAAACTAACAATCAATAAGCACATACCAATGTTGGAAAAAAAAGTCAATCAACAACTTATGACCTTTCTTGAGAACTCCAATTTACTCCAAACTTGACAATCTGGCTTTAGGCTCAATCACTCAATAGCGTCAGCACTTCTTGAGGTCTCGGAAGCAATCCAAATGACCTTGGACTCAGGTAAAAATGCAGTGTTGATTTTATTAGATCTATCCACTGCATTTGATACCATGCCCCATGCCATTCTATTACAGCGGATTTAATATATCGGAATTTCTCATAAAGGTTTAGCCTGGATAAATTTCTTTTTAACCAACAGAAGGCAATCAGTATCTCTTGGACACTTTTTGTCAACCGAAAGAGCAGTTATGATGGGTGTGCCTCAGGGCTCTTCCTTGAGCCCTGCCCTTTTTAACAACTATATGGCCCCTTTCATCTCACTAATTGCCTCTTACGGTATCGCCACCACATCATATGCTGATGGTACCCAACTAAATCTGTCCTTAGATAAAAAAACTCATTTGCCTCAGAAACCAATTTCCAGAATTGATTTGCTTACATCATTCTGCGGTTGAAGAACAATCATCGTCAATGTAATTCGGAAAAGACAGAAATTCTGCTCTTCGGCAAATTCAACTCTTTTTCCCCCATGAAATGATGGCCAATTTTCGTTCCTCCCCCCACCCCACAACCACTGCAAAACAAGCATTTGCAATGCAATAGGTCTCGCATTTACGGGAGTTTGAGCTATTGGCATTGTAATTGACAATGCGTTTTTTTTATGTTTTACAAACAAAAACATAAATAAGAGGCATTGTCATTTGCAGTGCCAATAGCTCAAACTTGCGTAATTGCGAGACCTATTGCATTGCAAATGCTTGTTGTTTTTCTAACTTTCAGCCATGCTGCACAGCAGCTAATCAGGTGTACAAAACTGATAAAGTAAATGTACATAGCCTATAGCTCTCCCACAGGTGAGACCTATTGGCACTGCCAATGCTTATTTTTCCTGGGTGGATTTTTGCAGGTACTGGTGCTTTAAGTGGGAAGCTTGGGCCACTGCGAGTCATGTGCTCCCAGGTTAAACCGTGTCCAGTGCTCCCTTTCACTCACTTACATTAATAAAAAATAAAATAAAAAGCAACGCTTGGTAGCAATCTTGCGTGAGGATCAATGTTCCTGGGACTCGTTTTAGTTCTTTCACTGTCTCATAAATTCACAACTGAAGCATTTGCAATATTATATATAAGGAAGCCAAAGTGGTTGTTTATTTAGCATGTGCATCTAAGAACGATTGACAAAGTTAATAGTCCTAGTTTATTGTAGGTGTAATGTTAGTAGTTGTATTATATATCTGGCTGCCTAGCTGAAATAGCAAAATACCAGTAGTATTGCACACTATGCGAAGCACAGATTTTTAGTTTACGTGTTTTAATCACACGTTTGAAGCCACGCCCTTAATTACATTGGCCACGCCCCTTAGAGCTCCCAGTTTTTAAATCCCACTTAAAGTCCTGGGCGACAGGGAACTGTCCCTCAATATGTCTGCAGTAGTAGTTTTTTTTTTATTTGTAAGCTCAGAATGTTATTTATTGAATTGCCTTAAACAAATGCAAATAGCGTTTTATTTAATTAAGCTATGTTGCTATGAAAAAAACAACTTTGAGCTGCCAGGTAGTATGTTATCATTTTCTTGTTGAAACTGAATGGGAGACTTTATATTTTTTTTAAGTAGTTCCTTAATTCCATTGCCTGAGCGTGGAGACCGGAGGCTCCCGGCTGAGGGTTGGTGCGAGGTGCTGCAACTGAACGCCGCTTGGTGGGGGGAAGGCAGGGAGGAGAAGCGGGTCAAGAAGTTTATGTGGTCGGGGACAGGCGGCTGGAGGGTGCGGGGTAGGCTGCGTTCATTGTGGTTGGGGGTGCGTTGCTGTCGAGGCTCGGGGGTGAGCTGCGTGGGGTCCGGTGGGGAGTGAGTACTCACGGGTGTGGTGGATGGCGTGGGGAGGGGGAGCGCAAGTTCTGGGGCGGTCCTCGTCGGGGGATTGTGGAGTGAAGAAGGAGGGATGAGGGTGTGCTGTTGGCCGGGGAGGAGTGAGCATTTGCAGGGAACAGTGGAGGTAGCTGGTTGGAAGGATGGGCGGTGCTTCGGTTCCGCGTTGTGGAGGCGGCATGTCTGGGGCATGCACTGCCTGGTTGAGACCCAAGGAACTACAACGTTGTGATCTTTTTTCAGCTGTCAGCAGGGACTAAAATTATCAATACGTTATTGGGGGCAATTCCATTGGACCAGGCAAACATGGTAGATTGCCTAGAGGAGGGCTCATCAGGACTCTTGGAGGGCTCACATCGGCCAGGGGTGGCAAGCTGTTTGCAGAAGGCTGAACAAGTAGGAGATACAATGTAACTATCCAACAGGCTGCTCGAGGTTGGATCAATGTTGCAGTCAATGCTGTCAGCAATACTAATAATGATCAGACGGAGGCGAGGGCCACGGCAGAGCTACTGTTATTCAAGATGTCAGATAGTTTACTAGAGGGCAATGCTATCAAGCTCGACTGCTCTGATATAAGAGGCCCCAGGGGAGCAAACCCAGAAGTCAATGGAGTACGTGCTGGGCCATAAAGGGGATAACACCGACTTGTGCACACCTACTATTAACACCGATCATTTAGCCCAGACAGCAGTACAGGAAATGCTCCAGGCCAGTGATGGAGTGTACGAGGTGCTTGAGTCGCACAAGATAAATAACGGCTTAACATTAACCGCAGTGACACGGGCTGAGATGGTTCCCTCCTCGGACTCTGTTACACTAACAGAGGGTGCACACTCTGGGTTAAGCTCACCCTTTGCGAAAAAGAAAGGAAAACCCAAGCTGGTTCCAAATTGGAAACAAGCGGCCGTACGGCCGCGAAAGTGATCGCGATTGCGATCAAACATCAAAGCGGCTGTGCGGCCGCGAAAGTGAAAGTAATCGAGCAGAGCATCAAAGGGCTGGGTGAGAAGGGAGGGGGGAATGCAAGGAGCAGAGGATCAGCTGTGCACGTGCACGCCATCGTGCACTCAAGCCCTAGGCCAGCAAAACCGTGGGTAGCCCTTTTGAAAGCCCACTTACAAAATGTCTCAAAGAGACAGCTTTCGCTGTCTCAGCGAGACCTAAAAACCTTGGAGTCAAATTTGATACAGATCTTTCCACCCACAAGCCTCGGCAGTGGCTGTATTTGAATCTCATAAAATCTTTGAAAAATGTTTTCCACTTTCTAACTTTGGCAATCAGGAATACTGTAGCTTTTGCCCTTATTTCCTCCAAATTGGACTATTGTAATAATCTCTATGCTGGCTGCACTAAAGGTCTCATTCTTAAACTTCAGATGGTACAGAATGCAGCAGCAAGACTGGTTTTACAACTTCTCAAGCGGAGTTCAGCGATGCTTAATAAATTGCACTGGCTACCACATTCGTAGCAGAGTATACCTTACCCACAAAACTCTATTAAAAGAATTCAAGACGTTGTTTATCGCCATACATTAGCTAAAATTATCTGAATCATTGTTTTATTGTGAAAGCCTGACATACTCTAAATAAGAGAAAGTCATATTGAGAATCGCATGTGTGAAGGAGCAGGGTTATTGTGTTCTGTGCTCAGTTTCTTTCAAATTGACTGTATTTGCTTAGAACATTTAGATGGATTGGATTGTCATCCTCAAAGAATACAATTTAACATCATTTGTCCCGTCACCCGTCACCCATTCACCATAATACTGCAGATGTTGTCTTGATGTGTGTGTATGAAAAACGCGTTTGTTTTCTTTTCAGCACCAGCTTCCATACATGGTGTGGCTTTGAGGACTTGATTCTGGTAATGTGTCAGTGTGAAATATTGTGAACGGATGGGCTGGCACCAGTGTCTACCACATACAATTTGTAGGGTCTCAACACTTTTAATAGGATCCTACCTTCCAGGGCTGCTGAATGTGGAGTAGCTGAATTCCCAGTGTGATGAGTTTCATTTCACTTCATGCCTATTTCTTCGGCAATGCTTCAATTCCTTCCTGAAAATCTCACTATTGCATGTTTTTCATCCCTAGCTTTTCCCTTTGTCTCTGCTTTTCTTTCTTTTCAATCCGTCTCTCTCTCTCTCTTGCTCTGGGATAAAAATCCATGTCCCCAAAAATGAGCCCCAATACCCACCACCTGCAACCACCAGCACATTTCAAGCACTAGTTGCCGCACTAGTCTTTCACTATGGAGTCGCATTCCTCACGACTGGTCACTTTACTGGCTGGGAAGGTGAAAACTGCTGCTCAACACATTATAACATTCTCCCATTGCAAACTGCTACACACAAATCTGCTGGACTCCTCCCTCCCTGGAAGGGCAAAATGTATATTTATTTTCTTATTATCTGCAATTTCAGGTCCATTGTACCAGTTGTTTCAGTTTTTAAAGATTGGACAATATTATAAATCTAAGAGTTTAAAATAGAAGGCATCAATAACCTAAGCCCGGCAGCTGCACTGGACCTTTGAAAATGCTCATCCAATCTCATTACTGCCTGTCCATGGCCAAACTTTGGAGAAACGTATAAATCATGAATTTATTAAATGTATTTTTTCTTTTGAACTTCTCGATCCATTTGAGACTGATTTCAGGAGTGGCTATAGCACAGAGATCGCTTCAGTGATGGTGGCTGACTGTATCAGAGACCAATTTGATCATGGCATTGCTGCAATTCTGGTCATGCTGGACTTGTCTGCAGCTTTCGATATGGTCTCTCATAAGCAGATGGTTTGACGCCTACGGCACTTGGGTGTGGTAGGCAGGGCCCTAAGACTTTTGCACTCCTTCCTTGTGGATAGGGTGCAAGTTATTAGCTACGGACTGGTTAGGGCTCAGGCGTTTAGTCTTCCTTGTGGGGTCTCGCAGGGCTCCTAACTAGCCCTACCCTTTTTAACTGCGATGTTTCACTGCTGGTGACTGTGGGCCATTCCTTTGGTCTTCAGTTTGGTCCTATGATGATTACAACCAAATGATCGTGTCAATAACAGACAGTGCCTTTGGTGTCAGATAAGTTCAAGAACTGTGGGAATTAAAAATTGGATGAAAGACTCTTTCTGAAACTGAATACTGATAAAACTGAAGTGTTGGTTTTTGGAGCACAGCAGTCCATCTGGCCGAAACTCTGCTGGCCAGAATCGTGTGGTCCTTTACTGACCCTGGTCGAGTCGGAAAAAGATTTAGGGTTCCTTTTTCAAACTCTCTGACCTTCAATCTGCAGGTTAATCATACCACCAGCACTTGCATTTACATCATCAAATCTCTGAAAAAGATCTACCTGTGTATTCCATCAGAGCTCTGCAAATCGGTGGCTTTGACTTTGGTCTCCGCCCATCTAGATTATTGTAATGCTCTCTATCTGAATATCTTTAATTCCTCTCTTAACAAGCTCAAGGTCATTCAAAACATGGTGGCGCATCTTGTCACAGGCATTCCTAAACATCTTTCTGTGGCCAAGGGTCTTAGGGCCCTTCACTGCCTTCTAGTCAGGAAGCGAGTGATATTCAAGGTATTTTGTATGGCCTTCTCTGTACTACACCAAGGGGTTCAGATGATTTTTTCAGCCAACTCTTCAGTGGTATTTGCCTAATAGGCCGCTCCGCTCCACCTATAGAAGGAAGGCGGTAGTTCCCAAGATTCGCAGAACCAGATGGGGCGGACACTCTTACTCTTAAGCTCAGGCCAAACTGTGGAATACCTTACCTCTGCATATCACAGGATCCGAAAAGATCTCTGTTTTACGGAGACATCTGAAAACCTGGCTTTTGTCATCCTAGCCCCTCGTGTCGCACAGGCGGTTTTTCTTATTTCCTCTTTTTAAATCTTATTTTTTAGGTGATTTTGGCGCCTTGACACCTTCAGCTACAGTCACACTTTAGAAATCTTCTTTTCATTTCATTTCATTATGTACTCTTTTGATATGCTTGCCGGTGTGGCTGATCTGCTTAGCTAGCTAATTTGCTCTATAACTGAACAATGCAATGCGCATCGGTTATAGCTGGTGTTGTTCTCCTCTGGAGATTTAGCAAATAAGTTTAGCTGTTGGTGAAATGCAAGTAGATGATTAGGTCGGTGGGTGGTTTTGCGGGAGATTTTCCCTTCTTTGCTTGGCTGGTGTGCTACCTCATTACTGAAGCTGGGATTTCAATGCATTGTGATTTTGAGTTGCTTGCAGGGCACTCCAGGGACCTTCTCTTCTCCTTGAAATCTCTTTCTGCCCCAAGACTCTGCCAGAGCTAATCCAGCGGCACACATTTTTCCAATTTATTCTCAGTTCCCCTGGGCACCTTTTCAACTCCTTTGTGTTGAACCAGTCTCTGGGTGATAATCTAGTGACTCATTCCCTGTAGTGGTGCATTAGGCTAAAACTTGCTGAAAAAAGGCTTATCCTTTAAGATTGACAAACAAGTTCAAAGACTTTCCAGCTGATTTATTAGAAGTCAGTATTACTTGTAAAAAGTCCCTGGGTTCATGCCATGATATATGCCATGCTGGTAAAAAGTAAAGTGACCAATAACACATGCTCTTTGGAACAAGTGTGTAAATACAAGAGACTCACACATTTATTACTACAGCACAAAGGTCAAATCCCATTTCACTACAGCAGTACAGCTTGCCTGACTTGAGAAAAAATGCTTATTGTCAAAAGATTCCATTCCATGACCACTTTACAAAAGGAAATTACATGGGCCATGTTCTCAAGGCCTAGTTACTGTGATTGTGTCTCACTCCAGTGTTTTAACCTCTTCGGCGTTCAGGACGTCACGGTGGGCCAGTGCGGCGGACGGCCCCCCGCCGTCCGAAACACACCCACTCATTAATTCTCCCGCACAGCACCGAAGGTGTTAAACCCTTTACTCTCTGACGAAGGATAGATGCTTTGATTTATATTTACTGCACATAAACTCTAGCAGAGCATAAACCATGCATGCAGATTCCCTGCCTGTAATATGCTATTTTTTACCTTTTTTGAGCGAGGGGAGGGGCTTCGTCGCTTGTGAGTCCTGATCCCTTCTAAAACTGAAAAAATAACAACAAGCATTTGCAATGCAATAGGTCTCACATTTGGGAGAGTTTAAGCTATTGGCATTGTAAATGACAATACCTTTTATGGATCTGTTTTGATAACACATAAATAAAAGGCATTGTCATTTACAATGCCAATAGCTCAAACTTTTTAAACTGCGGGACCTATTTAATTTAGAAAAAGCGGCCACCATTGTTTCGGGCTGTTTGGAAGGTGAAAGCTCGCATGGTGCAATGAATGATGCAGGAAAGCATGTCCTGCCTGCAGTAGGAGAAACTCATTAAAGAAATTAGAGCTTACAGACTAAATAAGACATACCTTGTAACAACAGAAGTAAAAGGGCCAGTCTTCATGGAAGGTTACAAATGCAGACAAGGCAGTACTAAGGAGGGACTAACAAGCCTTGAAGCCAGCATTTACAAAGGACAATGACACAAGCCAATGAAAAATATGGGCAGATAGTGGGAGGGCTTCAAGTCCATACTCGCATAGAGCGTACCTGGCAGAGCAGCGCATGCGCTGCTCTATAAAGAACGAGACCCCTCAGGAAGCAAGGGCACAGGGTCAAGGAGACAACAATACAACAACACAACAATACAATGCAAAAATAGAATTCTCCTGGGGGAATTCTACTGCTGTTCTCCCTCCTCACACTAAACCATGGTAAATAAACAGCATATTACACTATGCATATTTAATGCACCCACTGAGGTATGCCGCCTTAGGAGTGCACATATACTATTTTATACAAAATCATCAACATTTCCAGTAGTGTGCCTGGGAAGTTGCACCCCATGCAGGCTTCCAGAGGTGCTACTGGGAATGCCATGTAACGTCCCACCTCAACACAGTGTTCTGCTTTGAGGCTGGTAATCACCCTATGATCCCTCGTCCCACGCTTCCTCTGGGTCTCTGTAAATTAACCTTTGAAAAACATGAAGTCCCTCATATCCTTTTAAATATGTCTGCTACTGCATTCCTCTTGATAATGTCACTATAGACCTACTGCATCTACATTGTGTCAATAAATGCAGATACCCTTAAATAATACAATTATAAAATATGTGTATTCTGTACCTTTGCTTTTTCTTCTACATAAGAACTAATCATACACATTTGCAGTATTTCCAAAGTGTTCCTTAATATGCCTGAGTATAAAAAAGGTCAAAAGAACGACGGCAGCTCTGAGTTAAGGGAAACAGTTGAAACACCGCGGTCTCAGCCAAGCTTGTTCCAACATCGCAAGCGTTACCACACTTGCCTTAACCACGCATATGTCTTAACCATGCATATGCGTGGTTAAGGCATATGCGAATTCTAGTTGATGGCTGCAGCTTGGCCTCGGGGCAGGAAGCAGGAAGAGGAAAGATCGAGACGAGGCAGTGAGGTAAGGGAGGTTTTGGGGGTTGAGGGGTAGTTTGTAGGGGTTGGGTGTAGTTTTCACGGCTTGGAGGGGTCGGGAGATTTAGGGCTCAGGCAGGCGAAGGGGTGGGGGTAGTTTGTTTTGGTTGGGGTTAGTTTTGGGGGCTTGGGGTCAGGATACTTTTCAGGGCTGTGGGGTTTGGGAATTTTAGGGCTCAGGGCAGGGGATGTGGGTGGGGGATAGTTTGTTTGGGTTGGAGGTAGTTTTGGGGGCTGGGGGTTGGGTGGTTTTCAGGGCTGTGGGGGTCGGGAGTTTTATTGCTCAAGGCAGGGGACAGGAAAGTGACAGTCTACAGGCTAAGGGGGCAGTTGGGCTGGAACAGGGGGTAGGTGGGGCTAGAGCTTAGGGGGTGGGGCTGGTTTTAGGGCTCAGGGAGAGGGGCTGGGTTCAGAGTAGTTTTTAGGGGGCTGAGTTTTAGTGCTTAGGGCAAGGGACAGAAAAGGGTCCGTTTTCAGGTGGAGGGGGCAGTTCGGCTAGGGCACGATTGAAGTGGGGGTAGGTTTTAGGGGATAGGGGCTGGTTTTAGTGCTCATGGAGAGGGCCTGTGTTCGGAGTTGTTTTTAGGGGCTGGGGGATTGAGTATTAAGGTTCAGGATAGGGGGTGGGGAAGTTTATAGGGCTGGGGCGGGTAGAATAGACCACAGGAGGGCTGCAATTTAGGGCTCAGGGCAGAGGGGCAGAAGTGTGATCTTTGTCAATCATGTCTTTACCACAAAATTGCGTGGTACAGGCATGCGTGCTAAAGGCATGCATGGTAAAGATGCAGTCGTGGTTAAGACCGCTTTTTTCAGGCATGCATTGTTCCATCACACAACCCTGAGTTAATGCATAATATATTAATTAGTAATGTGTTTTGGCACATCAAGGCTTGTTTTCCTTTTTAAAATGAAGGACATTGTTATTTTCCATACCCTCTGCTCTATACTGTGCATTGGTAGTCTTCTTTCCAGGTGCAGCACAATGCCACTGTTCTATGCTGATCTGGGAGCCATCTTTGTGAGGGGGAGCAACTGTTTGCAACCTTGTATTTATGAGCGGGAGTGCTGGGTCGTTCAAGCTTTGTGGCCAACTACAAATCTACTAATGAAGACAGCACTGACTGTACAATGCATATTTATAATTTCATAAAGAGAAAACATCAAAGGGAAGTGTAATTATGGACATAATTTATGCGTTTATGGTTTGAAACTGGTGCTAAAGTGATTAGTTTGAAGTATTCATCTGATAATGTGAAGAAAACTGCAAATTGAACGTGAAGACATAATTGCCTTTATTAAAAGGGAGAAAGATTTAAAAAGAGCATGATTTAGATCAGGGATCGGGTTGGTGAACAAACTCGAAAGTTATTGAATGTTTCATTTCTTACCAAAGCCCACATATAAACCTGTATTGCATGTCATGGGTTGGTGTGTATGGTGTTTAACTGTAAACATCCTTGCCATTAGGTCAGTTACATGTTCTTTTCTTGCTTCTGTGAATAATATTTAAAATAATTCCCTTTATTTTGTGGCATTTAGGTGATCCTTACGACATGCCTTGTGGCATGTAAGATATCCTTCCGACATGCCTTGTGGCATGTAAGATATCCTTCCGACATGTCTAAAGTCTTAACTCTGCGCGATTCCCTTAAATATAATAATCACTCTTTGTGAAATAAAAGTTGTGATGCTTTTCTGGTAAAATCCTCATTTTAATGTGTTTCCACGGAAGAAAGATCTTCTCTGTTCATGGACAGAGTCTTTGAATTTCAGTTGAACTCCCCACCTTAGAATCTGTCTCTAGGTTGATAGTTAACAGGGTTTAGAATGGACGTTCTAGAAATCTTTTGTCACGTTCATCTATGAGTTTGTCGCCATGTTCCTGGCTTCTCCTGTGAATCTATTACCCTATACTTTGTTTTTTTTCCTTGGGGCACCTACTAAACATGGTCGCTCTTTTTGTTGGTATGACACTGCCTCACCGACTATGCACTATATGTTTTTCTATTTACTCACAGAACCAGAACGTTAGTGGTATAGAATGGTTGTATGATTAAACCACTATCTCCTTAATCATGAGTGCCTAAACCACGAATTCTAAACAACGACCTAATCTAAACCACTAAGTAAAGAACCATGACATACTGAACCAAAAATTCCCCCAACCCCTAAATACTAACTCAAACCCCTCCTACCCCCTTAAAACGAACTCGATTCTCCCCAACCCCCTAAAAACGAACACTTTTCTTCCCAACCCATTAAAAACTAACTCGATCCTCTCTCCCCTAAAAACTAACACGATTCCCTCCCACCCCTAAAAACTAACTCTATTCTCCCCAACCCCTTAAAAACTAACTCGATCCTCTCCCACTCCCTAAAAACGAACACAATCCCCTCCCACCCCCTAAAAAACGTACACGATCCCTCCAAGCCCCTAAAAACTAACCCGAACCCCCGACCCCCTAAAAACTAACTCGATCCCCTCCCACCCCCTTTTAAAATCTTACACGATCCCTCCAAGCCCCTAAAAACTAACCCGAATCCCCCACCCCCTAAAAACTAACTCGAATCGCCCACCCCTTAAAACTAACCCCTAAACCTCCTAATTGTTCCTGTCCGACGCTCCTCTGAACTACGCCCTGCACGAACATTAGACTGTCTTTACCTGAACCACGCACATGTGTCGTTCAGGCTAAGTCGTTGTCCGTGCAAGTCATTGTTCGGCTTGCGTGACTCAGGAACTCGTTCCGGAGTCATCATCATCATAAAACTTTATTTGAATCTTTATTGGAAGTACAGACAGTTTAAAAATCATTTTCAGTATCATAAAATATAATATGATCTTTGATATTATATGTAAAAAATGTCATATAATAACATTAAAATCTTCATCAGTACACAGCATTCAGTTATCCCAGTTAATAATACAATGTTTCCGCAGTCGTTCTTCAGGATGTTTCCGTATAGAATACCACACTCTGTATGGTTTCCAGCTTCACCATTGTGCTCTCTCCATGGGCCATGGGCCAACCCACCTAGAAAGACCCGAACAATCATGGAAACAACAAAATTATTTGTGGGAGAAGCACTCCTTAACAATCATTTAATGAGAGATAGGGTCCAATTCAAATATGGCATTCTTAATACCAAGTAGAGAAAACACACGTTAACTCAGCAACCTAATCTCAGTAGTATATCATATAGGACAAGGCATCACAAGCTGCCTTGCTATCATAGATGAAGGTCATTCTTTATTTTCTAATCCCGTAAATAAACAAACACAGCCAACGCGTTTTGTACCAAAGCATGGGACTTCTTCAGGGCAAAGTAAGTGTGGCTCAACCATGTACCCTATTCACTTAAAGTGGAATCCACTATAAGTGTCAGCGTTGTCCAAGACCAGGAAGGTCGCATTCCCATTTAGTGAAAAGTCAGAGCAATCACAAAGTAAAATTATATACGGCATCAACGAGCCCTTCACAAGGTGTCCATTTTGAGCATTCGAGTCCCATAGCATGTCAGTAAACCATCTTGTACACACTTGCACCAGCAAAATGCTTTTGAGTTAACATGTGTTTTCTCTACTTGGCATTAAGAATGCCATATCTGAATTGGACCCTATTTTTCATTAAATGATTGTTAAGGAGTGCTTCTCCCACAAATAGTTTCAATGTTTTTCCATTGACTCTGTCTTTACTGATGCTGATTGTGAAGCAGATCCAATTTAGAACTCCTAGGTCTGCCTTGTTAGCACTTTTTATGTTGAGAACACTAATTATGTTTTTGCTTTACTTAATTCCTTTCAAGTTGCCAGAGGCCTTCAGAATTTATTGTCTGAAATGGGAGCTCCTTTGTATATGCAGTATTAATGTGTTTTGGGCTTACTACAATTATAAGATATGGTTTATTTGGTAAAATGATTTTATGATGTACAAAGCATAGACAAATCTAGCCATTGCTTGGACAAAGCAGGCGTTCCTAGGGAACTCGGTGACAGATAATGCAGGAAACTGGAAACAGTAAAAAAAACTACTTGGTATCCTGGTACTTGTCAGCAGGATGAGGTGTGGTCTGCCTCGATCCACCACCTACCGCCAAACCAAGTCTGGTATAATTTCAGGGTGGATAACTGAACAACTTTAGACCGGAGCAAGGAAGTCTGTCTGGGTGGTGGAAATGTAAAAGATCTGGTAGGTATTATGGAGATGTTCAAAGAATGACTTTCCAAAAAGCACAAGACTCTGTGCAGAATTGGGTGCTCTGTGGTAAGAAGATTGGATGAGACTAGTTAATTAAATAATTCTAACTGACTTAGGTTGGGCAACTTTAGTTCATCATAGATTATCTGCCATAAATAGAAATAATGTGATGTGCAATGAGGAACATTACATTTTGAAAGAATCTATTAGGACCAGTATAGGTATTTGCAACTAGTAGGGAGTGGGGTCGAATTGACCAGGATGGTCCTGTACCGGCCAGGACCTACTGAACAATTTTTTGGAACAGCCTAAAGGGTCCGATAGGGACTTCAGATAATTTACCATCATGGCCATAATGCTATGTGATCTCGTTTAAATGACAATTAAAAGTTTAGACATGTGTAATATAAAGATAAGTATACTAGAAATGTTAATTTACAACACCATGTCCACGTTGGAATCCCCATTGTGAGCATCAAGACTATATCTTTATGATTATAGTAAAAATGGCTCTTTTATAGTTCCTTCATTATTTCATTATAAATGTATTATGCATTCTTGAAGGAGAAAACATATATGTATTTTTGCACATTTGTGCATGTGTATATGTATGATTTCCCCCATTGTCTACCACACAATTTAGATGTGCGATTCCTCCTTGCCTTTTCTCTAAGCTTACTGTGAGCACTGGGCTGATAATAAATTTGGAACATTTTCTGATGTAGGTAATGCCTATTGGCACTCATCCTGAGTGTATCGGAAATATAATAATATATGCGAGATGTAAAGTAAGAAGATTTCCCCACGTTTAGGAAAGTGAAAATGTTTTCAGAAATACATGTGTGCACCAGAAACAAATAATAACTGTCCCTGTATCTTTAAATACAAAAATTCATGTCGAAAGAGCGTTTCTAACATCTAAATCTGAGGTAGAATTACAATTAGGGGTGGGTGAAGAATTCCTCTCTGCAAGCGAAGTTCACGGAGTTTTGTCCACTCCGAGAGGAGCGCGGAGTTAAGAAAAAACTCAGCGAAACGGCACAGAGTGGAGTTTTTCTCTCGTGCGGCTCCCCAATGTTAAGTTGGCAAGCAAGAGAAATCGTACACTAGCCCACCTCCCACCACGTTTTCTGAATGCGGGGAGTCACGGCAGGTCGCTACTGCTTGCGTCGAGAAAGCTGCTGCTCGCATTGATGAACTTGCCGCTCGAGAAAGAAACAGCGCCCTCTGGCACTCCGCGTGATGCCGTTTGCGGTAATGCAATTACTGGAATCATGGTATTACCACGAACATCCAATCTCACTGTAAACAAGCTCTAATATGTTTTTGTACCATGATCTAGAGGCTTTTAAGACAACCATTTTCACTTCAATGCTTTTTACAATCACAGCCAGATCAACCTACCTTTATTGTTCCCTTTTACCCACAAGCAAACAAAGTCGATGCACCTACATCATAAAAAGCAGACTGACACATACATTCTGCAGCATCCCCACTTATCTTGATAACAACATGCTTTTTTAAAAGGCAAATGTTTCGCAAATATTTAGAGCATATGTGCTTACACATAAGTGATAGGGGCTCAGTTTCCCAATTAAAATACTAATTACTTTATTGACGTCAACAGCATATGTGCATCTTAACAATAGCAAACACTGAAACCACACTTCAGATCATTGGCAATCGCTCTGTACTGTATTTCGTAACTTGTTCAAGAGGGTATTTATCTGTAAGGGAAATAAAATATATAAACATTCATCCCTGACATTCTGAAGGCATCTGTTTATGTTTAAAAGGAGCAGAAACGAAGGGGGAACCCATAAAAGCGAGGACAGTTTATGGGGCATTAAACTGCAAATTAAGTGTGCAATTTCACATGCTATAAAATGGCTCCTTTCGGTCGGCACCTTGGGTCGAGGCGAGTGCTTTCCCCACGTTTGCTGAGTCAAGCGTTGTGATCCGTGATAAAGTACATCGTAAATGTGTGCTGACCAACCGGTTTACACACAACAAGCTGCAGAATGTCTTTATCTGTCTTTCTCTCGCCTTCTCCCTGCCTAATTTGTAGCATGCTTCTCTGTGCCTTCTTCCAAACGACCCATGCTTTTCAGTACATGCTCGCGCCGCCTCGTGAAAGGCCGTTCACGTTCTTTCCTGAACAGTTCAGAGTCAGAAGAACAGGAGACTGGAAAGGACACGCCAGGGCCGGTTTTAGCACTGGTGGCGCCCTGTGCGACAATGTTTGTTGGCGCCCCCCACAGACTCCCTCACTACCACCCTTTCACAGTGCCCCCTCAAGTCTCCATAATCACTCTCTCTCACATATGTTTAGTTAGTTGTATGGCACCTCTTATACCAGTGTAGGGTGTCAGAGCACTTTACATCACACACACACACACACACATTGCACAGTGACAATCGATCAGAAGGTGTGTAAATCAGTGTATAGAGAATGTTACATAAGCCAGAAGACTACAAGGTGTAGGAGTCACATGTCATCCATACTGGTAGACATTTTAGTTTAAGAGTGCTTGGTCTGGAGAAGCACAGACTCATAATTGGAAACATATCCCCATGGTTTGGGGTTACATTTAATAATAGAGATTTTTTATTTTTACCAAAATGAACCCTTTGTGAAACATTAGAATAATGAAAGACAGAGGAAAAATCATAATGCCCCAATCTATATCTTGCAGTTTGCATGCAGCTCTTTGATAGTTATTAGCTCACTGTGCCATGTTAGGGTTTTAACATCTACACTGCCAGTAACAAAAGGATCTCTCTGTCAAAAGCGCTGACTGATTTAAAATATATGCACTTTCTGATCTGCATGGTACACATTCTTGGCAGCAGGCATGTAAACCCTCTGTGCTACCATAAAATTAGTTAAAACTTCCACTAGACAAAACTCCTTCTCTCTCCAGGAAGAACATGAATCACGTACTTATCTTGACATTTTTATTGCTTTATGAGAATTGCGGAAGACTAGCAATGCAGCAGCAGGTGCTTTTAAAGCCTTAAAATATTTCCAAGGACGGCGCCCCCTTGAAGAGTCAGCACCCAGAGTCAGCACCCGGTGCGGTGGCACCGGTCGCACCGCCCTAAAGCCGACCCTGGGACACGCAGCAACAGCAAATGATTTGAACAGCAGACAGGTTTGCTAATATTTTATGATGTTGTTCTGTGAGACAGTGTGTGTGTGTGTACGGGCGCATGTGTATGTGGGAGGGCAAGTTCACACAATTGTGCACATGTATGTTCACACGTTTATGCTTGTGCAGTCCTGGCTATGTAGACTGGACCTGTCCTCACTCTGTGTGTGTGTGTGTATGCACATTTTTATTTTTGTGTGTGAGTGTTTGTGTGAAACCAAGCATGTGTGTGTGTGTGTGCATATATATCTCACACAATGGCCACTGGTATGATCTGCAGCATGTGTCTGTATGTATATGTGGGGGCACATGTTTCCATGCATCTGCATATGATCCCAGCAATGAGTGCAACTTTGTATGTGGGTGTGTTTCCACGTTTGAATGTGGGTACTGACCCAGCCGTGAATGAGAGCGTGCATACACATTTGTATACAGAAGCATGTGTGTGTGTGTGTGCACGTGCACATGTGTGTGTGAGGGCAAGTTCACACAATTGTGCACATCTGTGTGCGCACGTGCATACTTGTGCAGCCCTGACAATGAAGACTGGACCCGTCCTCACTGTGTGTGTGTGTGTATGCACATTTGTATTTGTGTTTCTGTTTGTGTGTGTGTGTGTGTGTGTGAAACCAAGCATGTGTCTGTGTGCATATATATCTCACACAATGGCCGACGGTAGGATCTGCAGCATATGTGTGTATGTATCCGTGGGGGCACGTGTTTTCATACATGTACATATGATCCCAGCAATGAGGGCATCTCTGTATGTGGGTGTGTTTCCACATTTGAATGTGGGTACTGACCCTGTCTTGAATGAGAGCGGGCGTTCACATGTGTATACAGAAGCATGTGTGCGTGCATGTGTGTGTGTGCATGTATGTGTGTTTGTGTGTGTGTGTGTGTGAGAGAGAGAGAGTATGTAAGCCCAAGTGTGGAGACTGGTCTGGTCATCAAGGCTTTTGAAAGCATGTACATGCATGTGTATGTAGTGAACTCTATGAAGATTGTGTCAGTAGGTGAGTTTGCACATGTGTATCATTCACCATAAGTAAGTAATGTATTTATCCTAGCCTATTGTCTGCATCGCTGCAGACATTTGCACAGCTATTTAACTGTCAGGAGCTTGGTGACACTCCCTTCATACTTTAATTGAAGCGCCTGTCAGATTTGAGATGTTGTGATTTTCTTTCCTCTTACTGGATATACACGTGTGGCATTTAAAGAATGTAATGTAGAATTATTTTATTTTAAACCCTTGAAATTCCTCGGTAACCTCTCTTATTCCAAGAGAAGGAAAAGGTGCAGTTTGAATTATGATTGACAGCTTTCCACCAACTGCTAACATCAAAACAAGTCCTCTCACAGCATATGCCATTCTGCTATGAAAGTGTCATTGCTGGATTTGCACACAATCCTCCCTGAGGCGCCATTTCGTTTAGTATGTACAGTGATATTTTCTCAGTTTGCCTGACTCTCCTACCAACTCTACGCATTGAAGCAGCCTTGTTTCAGCTGGAGTACCTCCCAGAGGGCAAACATGCATTTTTCGGCTGCAGGTGAAGTGGAATTGTGCAAACAATGTGTTTGCTCAAAATTTGAACTGCCCATTACCTACAGTGAAAATCTGGTGGTAATCCATTGAGGAAATGAGAGAACTAACTCATGGTAGCAGGTTTACTTCAATCTAAACCCCCTCCCGTGCACAAAAAATAACTAGCAAGTTAGATGTTAGTGTTAAACGTGAGTTCTTCCCCTCAGTATTGGCCCTGATTTTGCTTTAAGCCTGACCAGCTTTATAACTTCTCCCCAAGAGGGGACTCGGTACCTTATCTAAGGCACCCAGTTTGGGACAAGATGTGTGGACATTACCACAAGATGTGTGAACATTACCGGACTTGAGGGTATTCCTTTGCATTACTGTCGCCATGTAAGTCCTGAGAGAATTTGTGTAAAGAAAACCTACACCACTGCATGTTTTTCACCTGAGAATATGGTAAAACATGTGGTAGTACAGTAATATCCCGAATGATGCAGATTGCCTCAATATTTCACCCGATGGCTTCTATGTGTATGTGGTGTATCACCTCCCAGAATACTGTGGAAACTGATAGAAGACTGTAATCGCACACGTACTCCAAATACCATTCGTTATGTTATGGCGATATGTGTGACACATAACTCACTTGTGAGAGTATCCTGGCGCTTGAGCAGGTGTGTAGGCATATAATCCCCACAGAGCTGTTCAAAGAACCAGGCCTTCAGCTTCTTCGGAACTCAAGAAGTGAGGAGGAGTCTCTGATGTATTGATGGGGGTCATTCCGTGCTCTGTGTGCGATGTAGGAGAATGAGTGCCTGCTGCTCCTCTTTTGTGAATGTGGGGGTGAGTGAGAGAGCGTGAGACAGAGAGTGCATGTCTGGTAGGCTGGTGGACGTTTTTGCATTTGTTCAGATATGCTGGTCCAGTGTTGTGTAAGGATTTGTATGTGTGCGTGAGAAGCTTGAACTGGCAGTGCATGTGAATGGGGAGCCAGTGATGCTCCTTGAGATGAGGTGCGATGTAGGTGCGGTGAGGAGGGTTAAGTATGAGTCTTGTGACAGCATTCTGGGTGTTCTGGAGTCTGTGCAGGAGTTGCTTGGAGATTCCGGCATAGAGTGCATTGCCATAGTCGAGGCTGCTTGGGGTAAATACTTGCCTGACTGTCCCGCTGATGTTCTGTGGCAGCCACTTAAACATCTTGCTTAGCATGTGTAGTATGTGGAAGCAGGAGGTGCACACTGTATTGATTTGTGCCGCCATGTTGAACTTGTTGTCTAGGATGATCCCCAGATTTTTTGCATGGTCGGCGGGTGTTGGTGTTGGTCCTAGCTCTGATGACCACTAGGTGAAGTTCCATGGGGGGGGTCGTATTTCCAAAGACCTGTACTTCCGTCTTATCGGATTTGAGCTTCAAGCAGTTGGCCCTCATCTACTCTGCTGCCATGGTATGCAGTTGGTGAAGTTGGTTCTGGTGGTCGTTGTATTGTCAGTCAGTGAGAGGATGAGCTGAGAGTCATTGTTGTAGTAGACGATGGTGATGTTTTGAGATTGGATAATGTTGGTGAGTAGTGTCATGTGTGTAGTATCGCCCCAGCCTGGGTATCCACCAATGATTATGCCACACACGGGGCTTAGTAATACACGTCTTTATATGTCTGCGTGTAACTGCAAACTCAACAATCTAAAGCAGCCTTCACTGCAGTGTACCCTAATCATTAAGTCATAGCTCTACGGAGTTCATCAGGAGCCAAACGAGTTCTGTCATTATTAACTCGCAGGACACTACAATGTGGACATTTTCAGCAGTTATCTAAGCATCGCAGGACATCTTGGTCATAACTAGGCCTGGGTGAAATTTAAATTAGGCCGAGGAAATTTTCAAAATTCTTACATTTTGTGCTATATGTGAGTCATGCAATTTCCTAAAATTTAGTATAGCACACTTTTGTGTAATTTTCAGCTAGCAAAGTATCTTTTCGAAAGTCTCCTGCCAGGATCTCATGTAACTTTTATATTTGTGGTATCTCCTCGCTTGAAAAAAATTATGCAAGATACAACCAATTCACTTTTCATGCAAAAAGGCATAATTGTGTATTATTTCGTGAAATTTGTATAAAATTTCCTCAACAATATTCAACTTTGCACACTCTTAGTTGCAATGATGGTATGTCCTGCAAGCAAAAAACACAAGTCGCTACAGCTCTGTGATGCAGCGGTTTAATACTAGGCCTGGGCAAAAATTTAGTTCCGTTCGAGGAAATTGCGATAATTTGACATTTTCGCGTTCCGCGGAGAGCGCGAAAATGTCAAAATTTCCGCTTTCCGCAGCTTGGCGATAATTTGTTTCTTGCTCGCGCTGTAAAATAATACATTCTCGCGCGCGAGCGATCGCCTTACCTGAATCCCTGCGTTCGCCGACAAGTTTTCTTGATCCGGTCGCGTTCTCCATGAGATGTTGGATTGTTTTTAGCCATTTGCGCTGTCTCGCGACAGTTCGCGCCCGCAGTGACGTCATGCGTCACGCGATCACGTCTTTCTTCTCACGATCATGCGCCGCGAGACAACTCATAACAAGATGGCCGCGCCCGCGAGCAACCACATGGGTAAGTTGGCGACCCGCAACCATGCAGAAAATCTCGCGAACATGCGGGAAAAAAAAGTCTGCATCTTCGCGATATTTCCGCTTGTTTGTGATAATATTAAACATTTTCGTGATAATTTGCGAAAGTGGATTTCGCAAATTCCGCCCACCCCTATTTAATACCCTTCAGACAGCCCATGTTTTGTCACAAGGTCAATGCTTGTCACTAAGGTGTATAATCTAAGTGACATTTTTGAATTCCCTCGCACAACTCTGTACAAGGGACTCAACATTTTACACCCCTGGCATCTCTGTGCAGCTTCAGAGATATATTTAAATATGTTTCATTGTGTTAGCAAAACGTGGTGCTAAATTTATTGATAAGGATATGATTCGGCTGTCGACCCAATTGGAAGAGCGGAGCTGGAATCAATGCTTGCTTTTCTCTTTGGAGTTAAGGCAAAGGACAGCCCCATAACCTGGCTATTAAAAGGCCAGTTCATCAAATACTCGCATTTTAATCATACACAATTTCAACAGAGGTCACGTCAAAAGATCCTTTTTAATGTTCAACCTTTGCAGAATATTTGACAACCTTATTAAACAATAAATCATTTTAAAACATCCTGCCAAGTCAATGGATGTGAAGCCCGCAATCTATTTAATCAGAAAATAAATCTCCCATCACTTTTCGTTAGCCACTGCCCCATTCATTAATTGCAATAAGGGGGCGGTTAATGGCAGGCCTGCGTTTTTACATTTATTTGTACAGGACAAAGAATTGATTTATTTAAATTGATATGAATTGCATCCGGATGTATGAGCAAAATCATTGGCTGGCATGAAGTCCAGGAAATCTGTGAGCAAGAATTACATTGAAAACAATATCACTGAAACAACTAAGAACAGGAAATAGGAAAAAGTAGTGAACTGACTTTGTCCACTGTTGACCTTGTGACCCCCTTAATTTGCTGCAACGACCGGGGGGAGGGGCATGGCCGGACTGGCCCTACCGTACACCCGGCATTTCCCCAGTAGACTAGAAGGGGGATGGGCCGTTTTTTTTGTTACTTGGGGCCGTTTTTGTAGCAAAGCAGTTTTGAAGGCACCCACTGCAGAGTTCCTTGTATATCCAGTAGTTTTCAGGCAACAATAAAAGTGTCAAGATAACTCTAGTGATTAATGTACCGTACAGGGGCTGGTCTGAACCAATTTGTGCCAGGTTTGCTTTGGGTTCTCAGCCCGGCCCTGTGGAGGGGAGGCTTCACACCTTAATTCTCAATTCAATTTCCCCACCAGAAAAGCGCAAAGATTACTGCTTTTCTGTAAACGTATTTCGGTACGCATCCCATGGAGGTCATGTCACAGACCTCTTCTGGTACGGTGATATTCTGAAGCAAGAGTTTTGCGTATGTGTGGCAATGACGTTCAAGGGGAGCAGCGTTCAACATGACAATTCCTTTCACTCTTGCCAATAATCTGGATTTATTGTTTTCAATAGAAATCTTCAGTCGTCTCATTTTCTTTCAATTTGACTTTAAATACAACATTGCAAACTGGATTACTTGGCCAGCAATTCTGGTTTTACTGTAAAACTTTATGTGATTGATTGTGCTCAGTTTTAGACCACTTCACATGTTGACCTGGCCTTGGGGTCACTTTTTTAAGCACATTGCACTTTAGCCTTACCTACGGTCCAGCCACACCCTCTCTGGCGGGCTACTTTTTTCGAAGCCTGTTATTGGGCTAGACAACTGGAGGGGCCATTTTAGTTTGTGCGCGCTGCAGTTGTCAGTTACTGACCTTCTCATGATCTACTTAACAAAAGACGCGGCTCAGAGGCGCAGCGGATGCACGCTTTGCATTAAGATTCCGACATTGATGCATTGTTTCTTACTGAAACTTGGCTACATTCGGACTTGGGCCTGACATTTTAGAGCCATTAATTCAGGGTTTGTCATTCATAGAAAGAATCAGGGAGGAAAATGATGAGGTGGAGTTGCTATTATCGTTTGGGCAGATTATCAAGGCGGTATTTTGGTTCACTGACAAAATATCGAAAACCCAAATATCGTGGGACATAAATATCATGTCAAAAATATCGAGTACAAAAATATCATTATCCTATACTTATAATGTAAACAACAAAAATCTTGAAAAAAAATATTATACGCTAATATCGAACACAAAAATAACATTTTGTAATATAAACATATTTAAGCTTAGTAAACATTAAATATATTAACATTGATAAGTAATATAATGTTAATTAAATATATTTAAATAATTTAAAATTATATATCAATGTTATACTAATTAAAAAACTCATATATGTGTGTATGTTTATTTAAACATATATAATTTAAAACTATTATTAAAATAAAAATGAAAATTTATGTCACAATTTACATATTTTTTGTAAACTGTAATGAAATAGTAAATATATATATATATGTGTGTATATACATATATATGTATATACATATATACAATAAATTACAAACTGTAATAAATAAATTGGAAACAATTCTAAAATACCAATTTAATTGCACACAAAAAAGTAAACAAAATAAAAAAAAAAATATTAAAAATATATTACATATTACAAACATTAATAAATAAAAATAATATAATGTTCAAAACACAGCAACATGTTATGTTATTTGGATTTTTAACGCGCACGGCTACTCAAGAGTGTCCCGGCGCGATGTCTGAAGGGGAACGAGGAGATTTAGCAAACCAAAAGGTACGTTTTCAGATTTTTCTTGAATACTATCGGGTCTTCGATATTACGTAATGCCAGGGGAAGAGCGTTCCAAGCAACTGTGGCCCTCTGTGCCAGTGAGCTGCTGCCAAGCCTCCGCTACTTAAAACGAGGAACCAGTGCAAAGTGATGGGATGCCGATCGCAACTGTCTCGAAGGCACATAGAAGGCGAACCGCTTTTGAAGATAAGATGTTCCAAACCCATGCAGAGCGCGATGGGCTAGGACCAGCGATTTAAACTTCACCTGTTTAGCTAAGGGAAGCCAGTGAGGGGAACGCAGGTGATGACGCATGCTATGTCTGGCGTAGATGCCCAAAAGAAGTCTAGCTGCCGTATTCTGGACCACCTGGAGCTTTTTTATCAGGTAGCCAGGGATGCCAATGTAGAGCGCACTGGCATAATCTAGCCAGGACAGGATGAGAGCACAGGTGACCGTTTCTCTTGCTGCTTGGGGCAGGAGAGGAAATAACTTTCTTAAAGTCTTGAGAAGACCAAAACAATTGCTAACCAACTTCTTGATGTGGAACGAGAAGGAGAGGCTCTCATCAAACCATACCCCCACATTCTTGGCCTGCTTCCCTGCAGGGGGCAGGGGGAACTCAGGTGGCCAGAGAGCTTCCTGGAAATTGAGAGGGAATTTTCCAAACAAGAGAACCTCTGACTTCTCCTCATTACATTTTAGTTGTGCTGCCGCTAGCCATTTAAAAATGGAGGAGAGACAGTGGTGAACCGAGGAGACAGAATTGTCATCGTTGTCCCAAGTAAAGAGCAACTGGGTGTCATCGGCAAATGCCATCACATAGGCAAAGGGTGTCACATAAATGTTAAATAGAAGGGAGGACCCCTGAGGAACTCCCGTAGTCACAGACTGCAGAAGAGAGGAGGACGGAGGCATCCAAATCTGCAGGGCACGACTCTCAAGAAAGGACCTAAGCCAGTTCCAGGCAGTACCCGACACAACTATCCTGGCAAGTCATGTGAGGAGAACAGAGTGTGGGACCATGTCGAACGTCGCGGAGAGGTCAAGCAAAATCAATGCTGTCCTACTGCCGGCGTCCAAACACTCCCGGATGGCCTCCACGACCTCGACCAGCACCGATTCAGTGCTGTGAGCGGCCCGGAACCCTGACTGTGCAGGATGCAACAGACACTCCCTCACAACAAACTCAGTAAGTTGGTTGGTGACAACCTTCTCACACACCTTGACCAGGCCAGGTAATAGAGAGATTGGCCTGTAGTTGCCTGGACTGTGAGGGTCTAATGACGGCTTTTTTATAAGTGGCAAAATCTTGGCCTGCTTCCAGGGTGCTGGGACACTAGCTGTATGAAGGGGCAAATTAATGATGCTATTCACCTCTGAATTAATTGTCTTAGCTGCTGCTAGCAGTCTAGCAGGGCAGGGGTCAGAGGGAGAGCCAGACTTTAAACTCTTCAGAATTTTAAGCAAAGTCTGGCAAATCCACCAGCTTAAAAGCGTCCAGACGATGTTTGACACCCACTGGTGAAGGCGGTGCCATTGCCTCGATCTCACTGTCACCAGGTAAGAAGGCCGCCTGTATCGTGCAGATTTTGCCCAAGAAATAAGTTGAAAGAGTCTCACACCAGGCGACTAACGGTGGAGACGAACTAGGTTGGGCTGAAGGTGATGTAAATCTCTGAACAATCGCAAACATTTCTTTAGCGTTGTTTTCAGCAGAGTCAGTTCGGGTAGCGTAGAATTCCCTTTTAGCTAGAGCTATGGCCTCATAATAGACTTTTTGCTTGGTTCTGAGCTTCAGCTTGGCCTGGACTGTACCAAGGTTTAGAGGGAGAACCCCTAGACAGCCTAGAAGAGCATCAACTGCCTAGACACCCAGCTGGTAAAACCATCTAGTCGGTTCTCCAGGTCGCCGGAGAGGACGGGTCTAGAGCTTTCCAGAGCTAGGATGAAAGCACCTTGGTCAATTTTGCCAAAGGCATATTTGCGGAAGGAGCACGCTAAGGCTCGACATTGCGCACTTCCCATGAGAAGTATGTCAGGAAGTGGTCGGACCAAAAGACCGGACACAGGTCTCTCATCAAAATGGGGAAATTGGTACAAATTGGGTCCAGGATGTGGCCAGCCTAACAAGTAGGGAGACTAACATGCTGGTCCAGTTGGACCAGATGTAAGATATCTAAAAAATTGAACGTGTCCTTAGCCCGTGCTGGTCAAGATGGATATTGAGATCCCCAAGGACAACATACATCATAATAATATCAATTTAAACAATATGAACAAAACTATACAATTATAGAAATAATACATATACTATTCCCACTCCAATCTCTGCAACAGTAGGGAATTCGTTGGACTCAGGAGGGGTAAAATTGACTATTCCCACTCCTGTCTGTGCAACAGTAGAGAAAGTGTTGGATTGTGGAGGGGTAAAATTTACTATTCCCACTCTAGTCGGTGCAACAGTAGGGAAAGCATTGGACTCAGGAGGGGTGGAAATCACTATTCCCACTCCAGTCTGTGCAGCAGAAGAGAGAGAGTAGTTCACTTTATACAAATAACATATTTTAACAACAACAAATATAAAGATTTACATATAAAATATATATATACACTTTTTAAATGAGAAAAGTACATATTTATTACAATATTTAATGAATATTTTAAATTAAAACAAATAATTAAAATACCACACTATATTTTCACAATTATAACAACCAAACAATATGTTATTTACAGTTAAAAAGCATAACCCAATTAAATTAAAACAAATAATTAAAATACCACACTATATTTTCACAATTATAACAACCAAACAATATGTTATTTACAGTTAAAAAGCATAACCCAATTAATACATAACATAATAACACATTTTTAAAACAATAAATAACTATTTTTACGTTTATTACTAAAATAACATCCTACCCTATACCTCCATAAAATAGACAACATGCACCGAAAATGTATCTTGAAAGTATAATAATTAAACATTTTACAGAATGAATTATCGATTGAACAATTAATAGTAATGAACTAATAATAAAATAATTCTATTTAATTAACTTCCCACCCTTAATCCCTAGAAACCCACCCACACAGACATGCAATAAATATTTAAAAAAAATCTTAATTACATTATTTACATAATTAATTATCAATTAAACAATTAATAACATTTAACTAATAATAAATTAAGTATATTTAATTAACTTCCCAACCTTTACCCCGAAAAACAGAACAACCTGCACCTCGTGTATAACTTTAAAAAAAATTAAGTCACACAATTTACATAATTAATTATCAATTAAATACCCAGACACTAGCCCAGATATGGGGGAAGCTCACCGACTTTGCTGATGAGGCCAACAGAGAACTCTCATTCCTCGGTAGGAAGGCACGTGCGCGACGCTTTGGTTAGGGTGACCACCCGGAAAAACCCTTGCCATCCTCCTCCGCCTACCTCATGCCACGTCCTACATAACCACCATTCAGGATGGTGGCCCTGCTAGAACCTCTTCCCCTGAGGAAATTAAGGCATGTTTTACAGCTTTTTTATACACAACTTTGCACGGCCGTTCCGCCCCCCGCTGCGTGAGGTCCTCGACCAATATTTTGACACCCTCCAGCTCCTTTGGCTCGACAACCATAATCGGGAATTTCTCGATGAGCCCTTCTCCAAGGAAGAAATTCTAGCTGCAATAAGTGTCATGCCCGGTGAATAGGCCCCCGGCTCGGATGGCTTGCCAGTCTCCTTCTACAAAGCCTTTGCTCAGCTCCTGGTCCCACAGTTGGCCGCCATGTACAATGAATCCTATGAAAGCGGTCAATTACCCCCCTCACTCCGCGAGGCTATGCTCACTTTACTCCTTAAACCAGACAAACCCCCTGACCTGCGTGACTCCTATCGCCCCCTGTCACTTATTAACACAGACAATAAAATCTTCACCAAACTACTCGCTTCTCGCCTTCTCCCCCTCGTGCTGCACATTGCCCACCCGTACCAGGCCGGTTTCATTCCCGGCCGCGCTTCTTCTCACAATCTCCAAACCATTTTCTCCGTTCTCCATCAAATTAACCCAGCGCTTCCTGCAGTGGCCGCTTTGCTCGACGCCACCAAAGCCTTCGACACCCTAGAATGGCCCTTCCTTTTATCTCCTTCCTCGCTTGGGTTTTATCCCGGTCTTCATATGCAAAATATTGCTACACCCTTCCCACTACCTGTCTCTGGATCAATGGTCAAATATCTGAGCCCATTTCCATCGGGCATGGCCCATGCTTTTTGCCATCGCAATGGAACCCCTTGCGGCTGGGCTCCAACAGCATCACACCCAGAGAGGCATCGGCTTTGCGGCTCGTGCCCTGTTACGCTCCATGTACGCAGACAATGTCACTCTATATATCCACAATCCCCAGGAAAACCTCAGCCCTCTGGTTCGGGAGGTGATAAGTTTTGGTGGCTACTCCGGTATACAGGTGAACTGGAATAAGTCTGTGTTATTCCCCCTCACTGATGCCACAACGCATTTCACTCCGGACTACCCCTTTGTGTGGGCGTCGGGCCCCACCAGATACTTAGGTATCTGCCTGAGTAGGGACGTGGACGAACTTTGGAGAGCTAACTTTGGCCGTGCTGTGGACTGGTTTGAGTCCAAGATTCCCCTCTGGAGTCGAATAGCAATTGCCAAGATGGTTGTGCTCCCGATATTTTTAGACTTGTTCATAAACATCCCCGTCCCCCTCACTGCCCATTTTTTTCGTAAACTCCGCTCTTTGCTAATTTTTTTGGTCTGAGACGGTCGACAGCCTAGGATTGCGTACAACATTCTCATTCTTCCGATGCCGCGTGGCGGTCTTGGCGCCCCATATTTTAAACTTTACGCACTTAGTGCTCAGGCCAGTTTTCTTCATTTTTGGCCCCAACCCACTCCTTTCCAGCCACATGTTGCAGTGGAAGCCGACCTTGCTGCCCCGTGGCCGCTCACGACCGCCCTGTCCGCCCCAGCCAAACTCCCACGCCCTGAGATCAATATGGTCGAGACCCTGCGCTGGCCTAGGAGGGGCTCCATAGATTTTCTGGTGCTGATATCATCTCTGCAAATACGATGCCAATCCCTCATAATCCGGCTTTTCCGCCTCTCCAGACTTCCGGGATGGCTAAACACGCTATTCGCTTAGGGCTGTCTACAGTGGCGGATCTCTACCCTGGGAACACCTTTTTCTCTCTCACTGCTGACTCTGGCCTCATGGACACCCTACTTTACTATCAACTCAGGGCTGTCTGCAGGGAGCTTCACCCCTCATTTCCCCAGCCCCCTCCATTGATGGCCACTCTCGACTTCCTTTATTCGTCTCCTCTCCTTTCCCCTGGAAGCTAGTGACTAAAATATATGCTCTTACGCTTGCAGCTTCTTCCATTTCCACTGAATGGGCACGCGTGACGTGGGGTGAGGACCTGGGTGTGGAGATATCTCAAGCTGACTGGCTCTATTGTTGCAATAAGATTAAGCGCCTGTCCCCGAATTATCGTTTACGCCTTATTCATTTTAAATATTTACATAAGCTATACCGGACCCCCGTCCAGCTACACAGGATGAGACTTATTCCCACTGATAGATGCTTGCGCTGCTCTGCTCCTGTGGTTGATTTTTCCCATCTCACCTGGCTGTGCCCTAAGGTCTTCGCTTACTGGCGTGAGGTCTGCGCCACTATTTCCGAGATCACCTTGTTGCCAGTCCAGCCCGATCCTCCGCTTTGCCTCTTAGGCTTTTTTAAATACTATCCAGATGCCGCCTGATTGCCATGCTGCTGGTCCTTGCGCGGCTTAGGGTTTCCATGTGCTGGGGCCGCAAGCCGGCACCCAAGGCCGCCCTTTGGCTTGAGGATGCATCGCGCTGCCAGACTCTCCTGTCTGAATTCTGGGACCTCACGGCAGCTCGATCCCATCCACTTGACATATGGGGCCCACTCGTGTCTTACCTCCTAAGTCGTAATTCCCAGCGCCCGGCAACCACTCCCGCGCTCCCCGCCGGTGGTGTAGGTCAAAGAGTAGCTTGCCCCCTGATCTCACTCCCCCAGCTTGATCCATCCCTCTCCCTCTATATGGTGTCTCCCATCGTGACTCGACCCACTGTCCTGGTGCTCTTTCGTTATTTCTTTTTTGTATTGATTTCCAGCGATACATGCGCAGGCTAAACCTCGCTGACATATATTGTATTTCTGTACACGGTGCTTTGTTATGGTGCAATCCTGTAATTTTGCAATGCAAGTCTGTTTAATAAAGGTTTTTGAAAATAAAAATAAATAAAAATAGTAAGTATTAATAATTAACATTCATTAATAATTATTATAATTAATTTCCTCCACACCCATTACCCCTACAAAAACCACAACCAACACCACAAATATTAATAATGAATTACATGAATTTCAGAATTTACACACATAAAACATAATGTAATTAAAAAAATATGTATAAAACCTAATTAGTTATCAATTAAATATTTAATATTAATTAACAATTTACCATTAGTTATAATTAATTTACTTCCCAAACTGTACCTCTATAAATCCCACAAGCCACTACAGCACTTAAAATACAAATAAACAATTACATTCAATTTTAAAACAAATACAAATTTACAAACTATATTAAAAAACATTAGCAATAATTATGCAAACAATTTATAACATATACAATTCAAATATATATGCTAAAATACATAACACTAAATAAAAAATGTTATTATTAACAACACTGTTTTTGTAACAGAGAATAATGACATAGATATTTTAACATCGATATTAACAACATGGATATTTTTAACATTGATATTACTTATCTTAAAATGGATATTCTTGTCCATGATATTTTTTCACTCGATATTTAAGCATCACAATATTCCAAGCTCAAAAAAAGGGGTGGCTACGGTAAATCGTCGCACCCTGTGGCAGGCACCGCATGGTGCCTACCACAGTGTGCATGGTTGGGAAGGGGGGTTCCTTGGGTACCCCCATGGGCCTGATTCAGAGGGCCCGGGGTGAAGGTAGGCCTGCTACAAGCCCCCAAAGACAGATTCCGACAGCCATTTTGGTTCAGACAAACCGAATCGGAACGGCTGTCCGAATCGTTCTTTGTAATCGCTTGCTCGGTAACCGAGTCCATAGAGCTGTACGATTCGCTTTTCGGAACTGATTTGGACAGCCCTAACAGTTTCTGGGCATCGTAATCGATCATCGGGAACTGTGTACGATTTGGTCAGAAACAAGGGTTCCGGATCTGATTTGGCAAACCTGAATCCGATTTGGAGTCCTTCCAAACGGCATCATAATCGACCACTTAGTATGATGTGCTTTGCCCAGTAGAACTAAAGTATTCTAATTTGACCATCCTGAGCAATTTTAATTTGTATGTGGATATGGAAACAGGGACTTCTGGGTTTGCGCTGTTTAAAGCTTCACAAGCCCTCAATCTGCACAAATTTGTCACTTATGCTATGCATCCAAGTGGGCATATGCTTCATCTTATCTTTTCTAATCTCCATTTATCTCTTGTGATTTACCTTCCCCTTTCCCTTGGTCAGACCATTACTGGTTTCCTTTTCAATGGGACATGGGCACCATCAAGAGCTGTTCTATTACTCATGACTTGATGGAGGTGAAAGCACAGAGCAAAGTTTATGCAGCAGACATAACTAGCTTTTTAATGATATTGCAACCCTTCATTTTGTGTTCAATGGACATGTATGCCAAGCTTTTTAGCACTTGGTTACAAGAGGCAGTTCCATCATAAAGTAGATGATTAAAAACAGAGGCCCATCTGCACCTTGGATTACACCTGAACTCTCGAAGCAATGTAAACAATGTGAGCGGAAGTGGCGACAGAATTTTAGTCCTGCTCTCAAGTATTGTTATACACTGGCTTTAAAAGAAAATCATAAAGATATTTAAAAAAAACAATGTTCCTTTTAAGCCTATTGCAGTGCTTAGGCAAAGAATTCATCCAGGGAGATCTTCAAACGTATAAAATATTTGAACCCAATAGCGTGTAATCCGACAGTCCTGTCTACCGCAGGACCTCTTTGAGGAACTTTCTTTTTTCAAAAATAAGTTCTTGATGACTCGTGAGGGTTTCATTTCTACAGCTTCTGTTGCAGACTCCCTATGAGCGGAAGATTTCTGTACGAAATCTATTGTGTCATGCTCTCTGAATAACGTGGGGCCTATCTCTCTAACACAAACTCAGAAGGGTCTGCTTCAGTGCAAATCTGGTTTCTCCGCTGACCCAGGCCCTCAAGGAGTATTTTGGTCAGCTGCAAAAAAGGTTACTCCAATTCTTAACCAGCTTTTACATTCTTTGTTAGAATCAGCTGAAGTTCCTTCCTGCTGGAAGAGGTCTAAAGATATCTGCTGAGCCTGCAATTCTATCTAATTACCATCCCATTACTTTGTTTCCTGCTGTTACTAGAATGCTGGAAAGGTTGTCAATATTCAGCTTTCTGCTGTTTGGAGGCAAACAACTTCCTTTATCGAATGCAATAGGGCTTTTGTCCACAGCACAGCACTGCAACTTCCCTTTATGAGGTGATAGAAATGGTCCCATTTGTTTTGGATGAGGGTACAAGTTTTGCTTATGATTTTGCTTGATCTGTCTGCAGCCTTTGAAAGCATACTCACTCTGTTCTACTGCAGTGGATGGCTGAGCTGAGAATTAATGATTTGGCTTGGCGCTGGTTTAAATCTTTCCTTAAAGGAAGAGAACAAGAGATATGGCTCACCTTCAATGCAGTTCTGATCAAATTGTGATCATGTTGTTCGGGAAGGTCAGATATCAGTTGACAAACAACATTTGGCTAGATGATCCCACCCACTCAGGTTGCTATGAATTCAGGAGTTAAAATAGATAATAAGTTATCCCTGAACTCTCAAATTCGTGATGAGCACCTGTTTTGGGTTGCTCCAGCCTATTAAGGAAATTTCTTGACATCTAACCTAGAGAGGCATGCAGAACAGTAGTCTATGCATTGATAACATGAAGGCTAGACTATTTAAATTACCTATATCTTGGCCTGCAGCAGTGCAGGATTAGAAGACTCCAGGCAGTACAAAAGGCAGGGGTCCACCTTATCTTATGCATACCTAAAGAGAGAATTAGCTTTTAGTTACCTTAGAGATTTACCCTGGCTCTCCATTAAGAAAATAATTTTCATCAAGGTGCTGGCTTTTATCCCTCTGGCCTTCTATGAACACAGCAATAATGGGGGTGGGATGCACACCATTTCTTTCCTTATTTTCAATATTTATCCATTCTGTCCTGGTATTGCGTGCAAGCTGGTTAGGTGCCAGCCCATATGGCACCAGTCAAAAAGAACAACAAAGAACGGGGCCCACCTTGAACCCCAAACCAGATGCACTGCCAATATTTTGCGATTTCCCAGATTTCTAATGCCCAACTTGTGTCGAATCGGACCTCTTAAGTTGAACACGACTGAAGCAATGGTTCATAAAAAGCAGTGTTTTATTCAGAAAATACCCAATGCATTTCGGGCTTCGCAAAAAAATATTCCACGTGCGGATGAAAACATAGATGGTGCAAATAATGTTGGATTATATGGACAATATTGGCTGACACAAATGAATAATGTTCGCCAAAATTGGTGCAATTTGGCAGTGCATCTGGTTTGGGGTTCAAGGTGGGCCCCGTTCTTTGTTCTTCTATGAACACAGTCATGTGTATTTGATTTCTAAGATGGTACATTATAATCCTTCCAGAACTCTGCTGTGGTGCTGCTTGTAGAGCTACCTAGATTCCGTCTAGCCGGGTCTGGTGGGAGTTCTTTTACGGTACTTGCCAGCAAGGAATGGAATCAGTTTTCACTATCTCGCGCTGTCATTTCTCAAGAATCGTTATTTAGGAAAACTCTCAAAACTCATCTCTTGTCTCCTAGCTCATAGACGCCTGTGAGCTTGCCTTTATAGATGTAGCGCCGGGACACTCTCCATAGTAGCTGTGAATTTTCATTCATTCATTCGCCTCATACCTCCATGAACCATGCATACAATACATCTCAGATGTTTTATATGACATAGGTAATAAAATCAAGCGCTCACAAGGTTGTGGTAAATATCACTGTGCCTTGATGAAGACGATGAGCCTTATTTAGACTTTGACAATGGGATACTCCTTCAAAACATGGCGGATATTAGATTTTTTGTATTACAAATGCTATTAGCTATAATTAACCTGTACTAATGCAGCCAGCACATCCGCCACGTCTGTGACAGAGTATCCCATCAGCCAAACCTAAATAAGGCCCTAAGACCTTTGTTCCAAATGTTGCATCATTTAGGAGATAATACCAATTCTACAGGATGCGGTATTTACAGGGTGCAGGATTACCGCCTAATTCCTAGTCCTATGCCTTGGAATGACAAATAGTTTCTTTATTTTTGCAACTCGATATCACACAAATAAGTCCCAAAAGGATATCTAAACACTTAAGATTTACTAGTGACTACCAGTAGTTCACAGAAGAACAGTTAAATAGGTTTCATTGCGTAGCAATCGTTTTCAACAGGAGTATTACACATAAATCGCATGTATATCAATCTACTGATTATTTGTAGTAGATGTTTTCTATAGTGTATGTTAGCTTTGCGCTATAGAAATGTTATTACATTACGTAGCAGTCTGGAACCGCCGACCATAGGTCGCCGGTTCCAACCTCACAGAAACATCCATTTTGCTATGGCAGCTAGTGCTGCGGGCGGAATAGGCCCGCAAGCACTAGCTGCCATAACAAAATGGATGTTTGGAAACATCCCTGCACCGTGTGGCAGGCACCTCGCGATGTTTAGGGGGGCACCATAGGTGTCCTAAAGACCCATAGCGGAGGGCCGGGAGGGAAGGGGGTCCTGCTAGAGGCCCCCCAAAGTTGTTTTCTGACGGCCTTTCCATGTCGGCCTCTCCGAAATGGAAAGGCTGTCAGAAAAAGACATCATAATCCCAACGGGGGAGCCGAGGCTGGCTCCACCGTCATTAAGGCATCATGAGCATTTCTGATGCTCCGATGGGCTCAAGGAGCCTGTCGGAACAGCAGCAGACGGTCCCTCCACCCGAAGCCTCTGCCCGCCACATCGTAATGCGGCAGGCAGACCTAGGTGCAGATTGTCGGTCAGTTGCAGTCTGCCCGACATCATAATCAGCCCCTCAGTCTCCTTATTTCTTATTCTTCTATGAGTGATAAATAGAAACATATTTTATATATGTTAAGTTCTATATGAAGAACAAGTTAATATTTCATATAGCATCACACACCATGCATTGGGTTTGCTCCAGGAAATGTGTGGCACATATAGTAGAATTTTGAAGCACATTTTTCTTTTTTTTTTTTTAATATCATTGAATATCTGGTAGACCACTTACTGTTGGTTCAGCGTTCTACCCCAAGGAATTCGGAAGGAAGAGAGTGAAACTGCATTATGAGGACATTCAACTTAATATCACCTTAGAAGACAAGAACCACAGACGTTTTGGCAAATGTAATGGTAAATGTTGCATACATTAGGCAAGCAGGGTTTAAATACTGACAAAGGAGATTTGAAGGGCTGTTCTTTCCATCAAAGTTTAGGTATCACAGATGGCCAACTAGACTTTGACATCACATAATCCATAAGGGTTCCTCATTTGACGAGTAAAACAGGCATGTTTTGTCTAGTATTCTGTTGATTCTACACAAACCTTAGCATCAGGTACCAGAGACGTAACAATAGCCCCCACAGCCCCTGTGTTGCGTGGGGGGCCCAGGCTCCAAGGGGCTCCCTCTGGCACTGTGCACAGGCGGCGGGCCCCTGGTCTGTGAGCTCGTGACTGGGTCCTGGAGTGTGGGGGACCCCCTCCATGTAATTTGCAGGAAGTCCTCCTCAAGTTTCGTTACACCAATGTCAGGCACTCCACACACTGCGCTGTAAATCCGCAAGCTAAGAATTACAAAAAGTCCTCTGCGTTTACCGCCTTTGCCCACTGACCTAGGTGATGCTATAAAAACCCTAAAATATTAGTAAAGTAAATTTTTCTGAAGGCAATGAGCCACCATTTTCTCTCAGCCCTGTGCACTTTGAGGGAAAATTCAAGGTAAACCACCATTGCAGTGTAGTAGAACCTGATAGTTGAGAGCTATTGCCTGCGTTCTATGACATTACAGGAAATATGTCTTCTTCGTGCTGTTTTATTTCTACATAGGCACCAAGTTGACCCATATTATGTGTGGCACTTCAGCTCGCTTGGCTCTTGAGACATCAGCACTTTAATTACTGGGGTGTAAAGTTTTGCATTGCCTTTGTAGATAAGTACGTGATATCCCAGAATTCAAAACACTGTTGGACTGAAAGCCAGGGCTGGTTGACGGTGTCAGATGTGACAGTTAAAAAAGTTATATAATAACAAAGACAAGATTAAAGCTAACAAGCCACAGATGTTGAGAAGCGCCTCAGGTTTATTCAGCAAATCTACAACATAGTAAGTGGTCTATAACTGAAATCAACAAAAGTTAATATTTGTTGAGGTAGGTGGGCATTATGAAAAGTTCTAAGCTGCCAGCAGATGTGGATTGCTTAGTTACTACAAGTGAACATTTAATGAGCAAGTAACAATGGGGAAAAGTTAACAAAGCATGCTTTACCTAAGCCTCCATAAGAATGGTGTTGCGGTGATGCCCCCAACAGGTGATATCACAGATAGCAGCACAGCTTACCTTACCCTAAAGATGTCTTTGGGTCCTTCTTAGATGATGCCTCTAAAAACATAACTTTGGATGTGTACTTATAAAGTTAAATCTTAATGCAGAGTAATAGGTGTTTATTTCTGCTCAACTCAATGGTTACCATTTTGCTATCTTTAGAAGGATGATTGGCTGAGTTGACCCACAGAATTCAAATCTATTATCATGAGTTCAAACACATTTCTGGAGTGGATGCATTAGTCCACCTAGCCACCAGCTCTAGTAGCTAGTCTGATCACCAAATGGAAAGGAAGTTAGTACATGTGTTAAATGTGTTAAATGGGAAATGTTCGAGTCAATATAATATGATTGATGTTAAAAAAAGGAGAAAATTTGAGGTCTTTCAGTAAGAAGTGGCATGGTTATGGTGAAGTATGTGTACCCAAGATGAGCTAGCTATTAGAAAATGGACAGCAAATTGGATGCCTCGCTGTTTAGTAATCCATTGGCATAGGCTGATTAACAGAGCAGTCTCCCACTATGGGCACCAGGGACAGCTATCTGCCCTCTCAGCTTCTAAGGTTGGCCCTTAGACCTCCAATTAGCAGCAGGTATAACAGCATGCATTCCATATAAAGGAACCAGCTGACTTTATTTCACCTTGTTGACCCAGAGACGTATCCCATAAAGTGAGCAATGCAAGTGGTAATTTAACACATGGTCTCCGCCACAATTGTTGGCTCTCCGGTGTCTCAAACATTTAAAGAGCTGGAGCAGTGCTAGTTTGCTAGCTTAGGCAGTGGTAAATGGCTGCCTGTCACAAAAACTTTAAAGACATGCTTATGGCTGTAAATGTAGCAGCATTGGTTGATATATCTAGAGTACACAACAGAACATAACAAAAAAGATACCAAAGAACATAACATGCCAATACAATTAAAACATGACAGAGCACTACAAAACAAAACTGTCAAAGTCAAGGTGGTAAATAAATGGCTATGAGTATTTTGTGGTAGAATGACTTACTCATATGAGTGGCTGCACCTTTAATTAGAGGGAATGTCATGCCGGCAAACATTTTGCTCTGGTGTTGACAGTAACACTAAAACCTCCCTGACCAGGTATTTTAGATCATTCTTCCTGTGAAGGGAATCTGTCACATATTAATCTCCACAAAGGAACAATTTTGTCCATTAAGCAATATTTCCACATAATCAGACTACGCAACACATAGGAAGGATTAGTGGGTCATTACTCCAAGGGGTGGTAACTACGATTTTAGTTTTATGGATTTTAAATTGTAAACTTAACACCCTGGTTCACAGAGTCTCCATTTGTGAAAATTTACGAGCCTATATTGCGCTTATGTCGATTGACAATGTGCTAGTTTGGTGGAACTTCCATTTTGCAGGGTATCACATTAGGCCAGCATAGGGAATTAGGTGAAAACCATGCATCTCAGAGGCTTGTGCAAATTCATCATATACCTCTTGATTTTAGTTTTCTATCATAGAGCTGCATACAAAAATTTTCCTATGATAGGCATGAGAAAATGCCCGTATTAGGTTAAAAAGTAAAGGAAACACCACCATATACAATGAAACACAAGAAGAAGGGATTTAGAAAAGCAGAAACATATTTTCCTGTGACAGATGAACTAAATTTTCCAAATTCACAATTCCTCCTGATTTGATCATGTAGATTTTCCAACCAATAGAATTGCTGCATGAGGAAATTTCCAAGGACTCTATTCACAAATGTAAATTTAAATGTGGAGATCTCCACCTGGACTAAGATTCTTAGGACTGAATTTATCACCGTAAATTTTCTGAAAGTATCTTTCCTGCTGTCTATGGGGATCTCCATCACCAAGTTGAGATTTCCTTATAGAAACTAATTGGGAAAATTAATTAGGTTAAATATGAACTCTAAAAAAGAATTCATTATATATATATCTATATATATAGAGATATATATATTACCTACTGGCAGTCGCCAGTAGGTAGTTATAGTTAGGACTTATTTTCCAAAGGAAATCCGCAACATTCTATTTGGAATAACGTTGGCGCCGATTGACGAATCTTCGCGAACTTTTCCGTACTTTTGGCCAGCTCCGGTCCGCTCCTATCCTGAAAATTTCACTGTGATTTGTCAAGCGGGGGCCGAGAAAAAAGGGGGGGTCCCAAAACGCTTTTTCCCCATGCATTTTCCCATAGGACCTGTTAACGCAGCTACAGCCCGAATTGTTGAACGGAATTACACCAAATTTGGCAAAGGGGTAGTCCTCAGTTCAGACTCGTGTCTTTTGCTTAAATGGTGTAAATCCGTTCAGTAGTTCCTGAGAAAATTAGAGTTAAAAAGATAGATATATCTGGGCAGAGCCTAACCACACATCTCATCGTGAGATCTGATTGGCTGTCAGTACTTCATCCAAGAAGTGTTGGCAGCCATCTTGGGACCAATATACATGATAGCACCTCATTAAAAAGCATTGCAGTTAATAGAAGGTTTTAAGACTTTAGTTACATTTTAAATCATTTGTTGATTGTACCATACTCATTTTAGGAATTGTGGTGTGTTCTAATGTGATTTTACCATGTGAAAAAGCCTTCTGCTGTGATATCATGAATCATGTTTGAGAGAAAACTATTTTCTCATGCTTTTCCCACAGAGATTTGGAAGGTGATCTATAAGCTAAACTGAGAGCATATTTTCTGTAAATTCACATTATCTTTCTCCGTCATGTGAGAATGAAGTTTGACATTCTCAGTAAAACATGTACATCCAACAAGGGCAGAGACTGTCAGTTGATTCCTTTGTGTTCTACTGCAGCTTCCCAGAGTGTTCTAAAGAACAACTAGAGCGCTAACAGTCCTACTTATGGCAAACATATTGCACACCTGAAGCCATCTTGATTGGAATAAAGTGGTAACTCTTAAAACATTTAATTTAAAAAGGAACAGAATGAGGGGGTTCATTTTGCCATAGAAAGTGTGATTAGTGCTGCAGAAAGAAAAATTTGGGCACATTTTGAGTGACTTCTCAAATCCTCTTCTATTTCATAAAAAAAATCTGACATGCCGACTGAGTATTTCCTACTGAGGAGACTGTAGTAAATGAGGAAATTAGGAAACTTCATAACAAATAAGTCTCCCAAAATGGCCACCAGAGACAAAAGAGCCCAAATGTAGCACAAATATCACCCAGATGTAGCCCAAGTATAGCCCAATGACAAAATGTCCCAGAGTGTTCTAACGAACAACTAGAGCGCTAACAGTCTTACTTATGACAAAAGTATGGCACACCTGAACCCTTCTTGATTGGAATAAAGTGGTAACACTTAAAACATTTAATTTACAAAGGAACAAAATGAGGGGGTTCATTTTGCCATAGAAATTCTGATTAGTGCTGCAGAAAGAAATGTTAGGGCACATTTTGACTTCTCAAATCCTCTTCTAGTTCATAAAAAAATTCTGACATGCAGACTGAAACATGCACTTTGAATACCAGCAGCAGACTTCCCTGGTGAGCAGTAGCTTTACTACAGTGATCTAATGAGCAATTAGAGTGCTAACATTCAGAATTTATGGCAAATGTGTGACACATCTGAATGCCTTCTTGATGGAACCAAAGTAAAAAACTGAAAGTATTTACTACTGAGGAGACTGCAGTAAATGAGGAAATTAGGAAACTTCATAACAAATCTCCCAAGATGGCCATCAGAGACAAAAGAGCCCAAATGTAGCCCAAATATCACCCAGATGTAGCCCAAGTATAGCCCAATGACAGAATGTCCCAGAGTGTTTTAACGAACAACTAGAGCGCTAACAGTCTTACTTATGACAAAAGTATGGCACACCTGAAGCCATCTTGATTGGAATAAAGTGGTAACACTTAAAACATTTAATTTACAAAGGAACACAATGAAGGGGGTTCATTTTGCCATAGAATTTTTTTTTTTTATTGAAGTTGAATGATGGCATACATATACGGAATATGAATTATAATATATATACAATGAGGACTAAAATAAAGCATGAAAATCTTCTCAAAAAACATATCCTGCTGTCATCACTAAATATATACAAATAATGAATTTACAGTTACCCATACTGATCAATCAGACAAAGTATTTAAAAAAGTTAATCAAAAAAAGTCCCCCAAATTTTTTTGAATTTCCTCCCCCCCCCAATCCTCAAAGCGTAACTTCGTTCACTCCTCTTTACTCTACGCATTTTGGAAAACCATTCGTAAAAGGATGGAATTTGATTTGTACGCCAATTTTGAAGTAACAAAGATCTAGCAACGGCCATGCAAATAAAGCCTAATTTAACAAATGATACAGATAGATTAAGATGCGAATCAAAGCCGTAAAGCATCAGATTTACATTTAAAGATATCTGTATATGGCAATTAGAGCTTAAAAAAGCAAAAATGTCATCCCAAAATATTTTAACCAAACTACAATCGGCGATTACATGAGTCCAGTTTGCAGGGGAAAAATTTGAGCATCGAAAACAATTTGATGGATAACTGCTATACATTTTGCCTATTCCCGCCGGGGTACGATACAAAAGCCATTTTCCAAAAAATATCATTCTACGCCAGTTGGCTCCCCTTAGTGTAGAAAAGTTCAGCTTATTAATAGTTCGCCATGTAGACAGTGTCAGAACATGGTTTTCTTGTTCCCACCATTTTTTTACAGCTTTGACACACAGATCCCTTTGTCTTGATTGAGCAAGACAACGTTTCCACTCTCCAGGTTTTCTTACCAGGTTATTATTAAAGAAAAGATCATTGTTTAAAGAAGAAATCTGAGTTAATGCTGTGGGGGCGTATCGCTGCAGAAGTTGATGAATGTAAGTATAGGAGCCAATTAACAAAAAATTTCTTGGAATAACTAATCGCATCTCCATCGGAGTAATCCATCTTGTATTTTGTAAAAAATCGCCCACTTTACTAAATCCAGCATTTTTCCATTGACCTATTAACTCAGAGTCAAACGGCTGTCCATCAAATAAGAGTAAATTAAACAACGGGGACGAAGAATGAAAGAGAGATAGAGAATATCTTTTTAACATAGCCGTGCGTTTCCTAAAAAACCAAGCAAATATTTTGTACCTAACCAATTTAGGGGATTTAGTAATTTGGAGGGGGGGAAAGATTTGACTTTCCGACAAAATTAAATCGACAAGAAAACTAATAAATACGTTGGGGTTTGACATTGGAGATTTAAAGCGAGTCAAAGACTGAGCAAAGTAAGCATTATAGTAATCTCTAACATTGGGTAGTGCAAGACCACCATTGTCCAAATCCTCATAAAGAGTATTCAGCGCGATATGAGGCGTTTTGTGTGCCCACAAGAAACGCAAAAATAAAGATTCGACTTTAGAAAAAAAACTACCCGAGAGAAAGCAAGGAATCGTTGAAAACAAAAAGTTAAACAGCGGTAAAATAGACATTTTAATCAAAGCGACCCGGCCCAGGATTGATAGTGGTAATTTATTCCAACGAGTAAGCATGGAGCCAACTTTCTGAAGGAGGGGGTCAAAATTAAGACTAAAAAGATCTTTAACTGAGGTTGAGAAAAAAATCCCTAAATATCTTTTGGGTTTATTATTAATACAGCTCCTTAGATCCGGATATAATTCAGGTTTGTAGTTACCACAGATCAATATTTCAGTCTTTTTTTTGTTAATACGATATCCCCTGAAAGTCTCAAATTCCTCAAAGAGCTGAAATACACGAACTTGAGACTGCAAATCGGGTTTAATAAGGAGCATAATGTCGTCAGCGTAAAGTTTTATTTTTGACATTAATGGAATCGGAGGCGAAATCTCAGCACATTGTCGAATTGCGATTGCAAGGGGTTCAATAAAAAAAGCAAAAAGAATTGGTGATAAGGGGCAGCCCTGGCGTGTACCCCGATTGACTGATACGGATCCCACTGTTGATGAATTAATAATAATATTAGCTTTAGCACCCGTGTAAAGATTACGAATAAAATTAATAATAATTAATGGGATGTGAAAATATTGCAAAATAATAAAAAGAGTTTCCCAAACCACCAAATCAAAAGCTTTTTCCGCATCGAATAACATAATTAGGGCTGGAATCGTCAGTGTCTGAAAATAATCCAAAGCTTCTGCTAGAAAATGAGTATTAGTCATCAATTGTCTGCCAGCAATAAACCCATTTTGATCTTCATGGATCAGATCGGAAGCAATATAATTGAACCGGATAGCAAGTAGTTTAGTAACAATCTTATAGTCAGAATTTAGAAGAGTAATGGGGCGATATGAATTGGGATCCTTAGCATCCTTCCCTTTCTTCAGAAAGCTGACCACCGTGCCCTCATGAAACGAATCTGGAATAGGAGCTCCAGTGAGCATCGAGTTAATAAGTTGTAAAAAAAGATCCGAGAAGGCGGAAAAAAAACTTTAAAGAATTCGGCAGGTAATCCGTCTGGGCCGGGGGCTTTCCCTGAAGGGAGTTCTTTCACTACCGATTGTACTTCTTGAAGAGAGAATTCCCTAACCATGTTTGATTGTTCAGATTCGGAAAGGGAAGGAATCTCCTCTTTTCTCAAAAATGCATTTAATTTTGAGTAATCAATTTCATGCTGATGACTATATATTTTGTGATACTGAGAATACATTATCTTACCTATCCCCTCTGAATCAGTCACATATTGATCAGTGACGGGACAGATTAGGCCAGAAATTAAATTGGAAGCAGCTTGTTCTTTGGCCTGCCAGGCCAGGAATCTGCCCGTAAAGTTGCTCTCTTTGTAGATTTTCTGATATTGACTACAAAAAAACGCCTCTCCTTGCTCAAATAAGTATGTACGAAATTCCCGTTTAGCCTTATCTAGTTGATCTTTAATATTTCTAGTGGAATTTTGTTGCCGTAACTCACTAAGAGCCTGAATACGTTGTTCAAAAGAGTTTTTATAGCCCTAGCGGCAATGGACATAGCAGGGTCTTTTGTAATGATTAAACCACGAATAAAAGCTTTTAAAGCGTCCCAAATAATACTAAGAGGGGCAGTGCCAGTGTTACGACTTATAAATTCTCTAATCAAATCTTTAAGTTCATGGACCCATATTTCGTCGTTGAGATATGATTTATTAAATACCCATCTTTTGGGAGATCTTGCAGTATCCCCCAAAATAAATTCCCTGATAAGCATAACGTGGTCAGAAAAAACATTATGAACCGTATTAGAGTAGCCTAACCTAAGATTACGTGAAGCAACGACAAAGTCTATCCGAGATGAGGACTTAAATCTACTGGACCAGCAAGTATATTTTCTTTTAGAGGGATTATCTTGACGCCAATGATCCAAAAGATATTAAGAGATGTGATTTCTTCTTCCAACTGTGTGATTTCTACTTGCAACTTTTTTACTTTTCTTTCTGCATTTTCAATAAGGATTTCCATTAGTTTAGTTGAGCTAGATCTCTTAATATGCCTGAAGTAGCAGCTAAGAACTTTGATATATTGAAAGGAGTTTTATTAAATCATCAAAATAATATCAAGCAAAGAAAGTCACGCAAATTAAAAAGAGATGAAGTAGATTACAACAGTAGAAGAATTTTTACCTTTTCTAAGAAATATGATTAGGTGCAGCATCTGTAGTGGGATATAAATATTAACAATTTGGAGTATTATTTTGACTAATTTGGTGAATTAAGGAGGAATACATTTGAATAAGAACATTGAAGCCCTGAGGAAGTCGTTTGGGTTAATCCCTATTGCGGCGAAACGCGTTGGGAGTGGAAGAAACCATTCAAGAATAAAGAAGAACAAAAGTTCCAATAATCAATGTTGTTTATTGAATTTTTACATACATGTCTAAAATATTGCGTGTGCATCAACAGCATTTGTTAGTTTAATCAATCTCTGATTGAGTCTATTAGGGAATGGGGTGGTATTCCCTAGTGTGATAGCACCGCGGGTACTTTGATTGAATCAGATAATATTACTGTGGACTCCTGTTGGAGCGCTAGGTTCTTTTTCCCTTACACCCATCAAGCTCTCAGTTTAAATTTGGGCTAGCTGCACCACAGGCACATTATTGTGACAGTTATAATGAGTGACAATCTAGACAGAGATAGGTTGGCGGCTGAACTATTTGATAACTTATGTAGAGGCAGCACGGTAAATGAGGCGGTTAGAAATACCAATCAGACTAAGAATGAAGGACTGCGTGACAAATTTATTAGACATGAAAGACTTAAGCGGTCTGAGTTATCCAAGTGGTGGGATGGTGCCACATTGAAACAGTATTTAAAATTAAATAGGATTCCCAGAGGTCTTCGATCCCAAATTATCCCAACATACGATGACTTGGACGAGGACCTCCTTATGATTTGGGAAAAGGAATTAACATCTAGCTCAATTAAACTAATGGAAATCCTTATTGAAAATGCAGAAAGAAAAGTAAAAAAGTTGCAAGTAGAAATCACACAGTTGGAAGAAGAAATCACATCTCTTAATATGCCTGAAGTAGCAGCTAAGAACTTTGATATATTGAAAGGAGTTTTATTAAATCATCAAAATGATATCAAGCAAAGAAAGGCACGCAAATTAAAAAGAGATTAAGTAGATTACAACAGTAGAATAATTTTTACCTTTTCTAAGAAATATGATTAGGTGCAGCATCTGAAGTGGGATATAAATATTAACAATTTGGAGTATTATTTTGACTCATTTGGTGAATTAAGGAGGAATACATTGGAATAAGAAAATTGAAGCCCTGAGGAAGTCGTTTGGGTTAATCCCTATTGCGACGAAACGCGTTGGGAGTGGAAGAAACCATTCAAGAATAAAGAAGAACAAAAGTTCCAATAATCAATGTTTATTGAATTTTTACATACATGTCTAAAATATTGCGTGTGCATCAACAGCATTTGTCAGAGGTGTGTGGCACTCGGTGGGCACTGGTAGGTGTAACACAGCATTGGGCTCAGCCAGGAGCATGCTGTGACTCTCAAGTGAGGTTCGTCTCCTTTCCAGAGAGTAAAATAAAAAGTATTACGCATCCAGTGGTGGATGTGTGTTTTACTAACCGTAATAGTGTTGAAAGTATGCTCTTCTCACAAGAAGGAGTAAAGGAAAGTTGTTTAATTGAGAATAGAAGTAGATCAGCATCAACGTTCTCCTCTCACCACGACCTCCCACTTCTGTCTGAACCATCTCCACCAACATTCTATGACATCCCCAAGTTCTATACATAACATTCTTAGCTAGGTTACAACACATAGTTTGGTCGAATTTTTGTCGAATCCCCTTTGAATGGCTTGGTGTGCGTGTGTATTAAATGTGCCCGTCAATAGCAACCCATGTTTGTATAAATAAATGACAAGGGTGTCTACTTGGAGAGTACCCACCGGCGGGGGCGCTGGGATTAGGCACGGTAGGGCGTCAGACACGTCAGAGCTTCACTAGCTGTGTAAATACATTCCACGTGGATTTATTGTATGCATAGTCGCCTTTTAATGAATATCACGCAAATCGTCATGGTGATAGGTACATACGGTTTGTCCAGCATGTCCTAGGTGTTTCTATAAATATATATTTTTTTTAAATAATAAAAAACAAAGGCCAGCCCCGGGGGATGGGGTCCCCGGGGCCATAAGTGGCCTGAGGAGGGGGGCAACGCAGCCCTCCTCCTAAAGAATTAAAAAAAAAAAAAGGCCATGACCCGGGGGTTGGGGTCCCCGGGGCGATTAAGGCCTTGGAAGGGGGGCCATGCGGCCCCCTTCCAAATTTATTTTTTTGAACAAAATTAATTAGGGTGCAGGCCCTGGGGGATGGGGTCCCCAGGGCCAATAAATTAGAAAAAGAAGGGAGGGCCACCCAGCCCTCCTTCTTAAAAAAATAAAAGACCGGCAATGCGCCGGAGGCCACGCCCCCTCCTTGCATCACTCTGCAAGCGCGCCCCCTGGCCAGTTGTAAATTGGGGAATTAATTCCCCTTCAATACTGAGGGTCCCTGAGGGCCAACTAGCCCAACAGGTTCCCAGCCGTGACCAGGTTTGATGCTTCGACGCTCCGTCTTGGAATCGGTGCAGTTTTTATTCTTATTTATTATTAATGTCTTGAATGTTTATTTTATTCTCTTACAAAGTCATAAGAATCAAATTAATACTTTATTATCAAACACTATATACAACAGAAGTTGCTAATAATACAGAATCGAAAGAACAAAGCATTTTTTTTGTTTGAACTTTTGTCTTTTTCCTTCGCCATCCTAGAAGGTACAGTACAAAACAATATTCTAAACAAACACAAATTGTTACCTTGTCTAGTAAAGGATACACAGTATCCGCTAAACAGAGAGATTCTTATTTCCGTGCGCTCGGTTGCAAAGCCCTTCACAACCAGGAAGTGCGGGTCACGGGGTGGGCTGTCTGGGCTGGGAAAGGCATGAGGGGAGTTGGAGCGTCTGCTGTGACAGAACAAAGCTCCTCAGACTCGCGGTGCAAAGAGCACTTTCCAGCTTGCCCTGGCATCCTTCAGAGTCGAGAATTTCAGAAACTTAACTAACTAAAAATTTCAGGCCGGCCTCTGACGGACTGCTTCTCACGCTTACTTTATACAAGTGGGAATATCCGGAATGCCAGCACGAATCCAAAGAAACATCGTTTGAGACAGCTGAAAAGATGCAGTGATGCTGTATGCTTACATGCCTTAATGAGCCGGCTCAACCCCACAATATTAGCAGTGACAGTGTGGTGAAACAGAGGTCAAACTTCACTCTGGCGGGGGCCACTGGAGAGCGGTTGAACAACAATGTCGATGCAAAGTGCGTTTTGACTCCATTAAACCTGCACCTTACCTCCAGATCTCCCGAGGCTTCTCCGGGAGCAACGCTGCGTTTTAAACCTGTTCTGTGATTTTCGCCGGCTGGATTTTAATGACTTGCCTGTCTGCCTGTCTCCACTTTCAGCGCTCTGAATACAGCGCTTGGATCCTTCCTGGCTGCCCCTTCTCGCGCTAGCAACCCAGACCGCCTCCGCTGATCGCCCCCCCCTCGCCTGGCTCTCGGAGGGGGACGGGCGGCTCCACCATCTTGGGCGGGTCTGGGCGACGCGCTGCTGCTCCTTGGCCCCTCCCCCTTGGCTAAGTACTTCAGGTGGACGACGGTCCGCTTACCTGAACCTGCACCTTACCTCCAGATCTCCCGAGGCTTCTCCGGGAGCAACGCTGCGTTTTAAACCTGTTCTGTGATTTTCGCCGGCTGGATTTTAATGACTTGCCTGTCTGCCTGTCTCCACTTTCAGCGCTCTGAATACAGCGCTTGGATCCTTCCTGGCTGCCCCTTCTCGCGCTAGCAACCCAGACCGCCTCCGCTGATCGCCCCCCCCTCGCCTGGCTCTCGGAGGGGGACGGGCGGCTCCACCATCTTGGGCGGGTCTGGGCGACGCGCTGCTGCTCCTTGGCCCCTCCCCCTTGGCTAAGTACTTCAGGTGGACGACGGTCCGCTTACCTGAACCTGCACCTTACCTCCAGATCTCCCGAGGCTTCTCCGGGAGCAACGCTGCGTTTTAAACCTGTTCTGTGATTTTCGCCGGCTGGATTTTAATGACTTGCCTGTCTGCCTGTCTCCACTTTCAGCGCTCTGAATACAGCGCTTGGATCCTTCCTGGCTGCCCCTTCTCGCGCTAGCAACCCAGACCGCCTCCGCTGATCGCCCCCCCTTCGCCTGGCTCTCGGAGGGGGACGGGCAGCTCCACCATCTTGGGCGGGTCTGGGCGACGCGCTGCTGCTCCTTGGCCCCTCCCCCTTGGCTAAGTACTTCAGGTGGACGACGGTCCGCTTACCTGAACCTGCACCTTACCTCCAGATCTCCCGAGGCTTCTCCGGGAGCAACGCTGCGTTTTAAACCTGTTCTGTGATTTTCGCCGGCTGGATTTTAATGACTTGCCTGTCTGCCTGTCTCCACTTTCAGCGCTCTGAATACAGCGCTTGGATCCTTCCTGGCTGCCCCTTCTCGCGCTAGCAACCCAGACCGCCTCCGCTGATCGCCCCCCCTCGCCTGGCTCTCGGAGGGGGACGGGCGGCTCCACCATCTTGGGCGGGTCTGGGCGACGCGCTGCTGCTCCTTGGCACCTCCCCCTTGACACGCCCCTTTGACCCTTCTCCCCCATGTGTCCCTATATATTGGTTGGTCAGCCCCGGCGGCGCAGCGGACGGGCGCAGCGGGCGCGACGAAGGCGCGCCGAAGTTGCGCCTAAGTTAAGCCCGTCTGCGCCCGTCCGCGACAGGCCGTGACCTGGGGCCTCTGACCCCGCTCTTCCTTTGGTCTATTCGTCGTCCCAACTGGTTGCACATTCTGCTCCTACCCCTCTTTCCCCTTCTCTCATATCCTATTTGGATAATCTTGGTATTCTTCTCTCGCATTCTCTAGATTCCTCTTCAGTTGTGCCCGCCCTGGCTTCTCTCACTCCAGGCATTTCTCCTTCCCCCCGCCCCCCTGTTAGCTTTCCACCTGCCTCTGCTATCTTGCTTAACACTCGCTCCGCAGTCAAAAATCAATCTGCTCTCTTTAATTTACTCAACACTGATTCTCCTGATTTTCTTTTTCTTACAGAAACCTGGTTCTCCACTGACTCTCTTCCTGACCTCCTGGCTATTCTGCCTGATACTTACTATGCCCTCTGTGCCGACCGCCCTGACGGCAAGGCTGGGGGGGGGTTAGCTATGATAATACGTTCATCTTTGAAATTTCAACTCCTTGCTCATCCCCCCATACCTAATGTAGACTATCTTGTGGCCCGGTCACTTAATCTCCCTGTACCCCTTACTGTTGTCCTTATGTATCGCCCCCGCACCCTATGCCGCAGTTTGTTTCCACCCTGCAGGATCTCTTGGCCACCTTGGTGGTAAACAATTCTTCATTGCTGCTGCTGGGCGACTTCAACTTTTGGCCTGGGGACCCCAGGGAGGACTCTTTGTCCAAAGATTTTTCTGCCACACTTCGGTGTCTAAATTTCCTTCCCCATGTCTCGGCCCCTACTCATGTCCAAGGCCACACTCTGGACCAAGTTTGGTCCTCAAGTTGTAACATGTCATCTGTTTCCATCCTTCCTTGCGTCTGGTCTGATCATGCCATGATTTTATTCTCCATCTTCCTCGGCTCGGTCACCAAAGCTCCTCTTCCAAAAAATATCTTGGCTCGGAGTTGGAACCAGACGGATCTTAATGTTCTTTCTTCCTCCTTGGTCTCATCCGCCCCTGATCTTACGGGTTTGTCTCTGGAAAGTCAAGCCAATACCATCAGTGCTTGGCTTTCCTCTTCCTGTGATCGGGTGGCCCCGCTCAAGAAGGTTAAATCTGTCCGTCCCCACGACGCTCACAAATGGTTTTCTCATGACCTGAAAGCCCTCAAACTTAGTCTCAGGCGCGCTGAACGCCATTGGAGACGGAACTACTGTCCGACTCTTCGCGCCAAATACAAAGCCCTTCTCTGCGACTATAAAAGAGCCGTCCTCGCGGCTAAGACCAAATATTTCACAGAGAAAGTGGCCCTCTCTGCCAATAAATCCCGCGAAATCTTTTCTCTCGTTCACAGTCTTGCCTTTTCTGATCGCGCCTCTTCACCCCTTGTTCCATCTCAAGCTCTTTGTTCTTCTCTCAACGACTATTTTATTAATAAAATCTCCAACATTAAAGCTAATATTCCCTCTGTTCCTTCACCTGAACAATCTGGTTTCTCTTCTTTTTCTACCTCCACTCTGGATCGCTTTCAACCTATCTCTCCCCAGCTTTTTCTTGACCTTTTGGCCAAGGTTAAGTCGGGTTCCCCCACGGATTGCGCTCCTGCACGGATCCTTAAAACTCTCTACACTAACTGTCCGGCCCCCCCTCTTGCCCTTCTTAACACGTCCCTGGCTCTCGGCTCCGTTCCCTCTTCATTTAAATCTGCTATTGTTTTGCCTATTTTAAAAAAAACGGGTCTGGATCCCTCTCTTTTATCTAATTTCAGGCCTATTTCTTTGCTTCCTTACCTTGGGAAGATTTTGGAAAGCTATGTAACATCCTGCCTGTCCGCATATATTGAGGAGAATTCCCTTTTGGCCTCTCATCAGGCAGGCTTTCGCCCAGGCCACTCCACTGAGGGTGTGGTTCTTGCAGTCCTTGATGAACTCAAGGGGATGGCGGACAAAAACCTCCCCCAAGCCCTGGTTCTTCTTGATCTGTCCGCTGCGTTTGACACGGTCGACCACGCCATCCTTCTCGATCGTGTCAGCGCGGCGGGCATCCAGGGCCTCGCCCTATCTTGGGTGGCGTCCTTTCTTCAAGGCAGGTCACAAGCGGTACAGCTCTCCGGCTTTTCCGCTCCCCCGCGCCCGGTCACCTGCGGGGTCCCCCAAGGTTCTTCTCTTTCCCCTCTACTCTTTAATCTTTACATTCGTCCCCTCATCTCCTCACTTTTGGCGCTGGGGGTCTCTGTGTATAATTACGCAGATGACCTCCAGCTCGTTTTCGATCTTTCTTCCCCTCTTGACTCTCTTCCCAAATTCTCTTCTACTCTGATCTTTATCTCCCAATGGATGAGCTTCAATCATTTGAAGCTCAACCCTGATAAAACGGAGCTTGTACTCACGGGTGGTCCCTCCAATCCCTGGTCCCCTTCCCACTGGCCCCTTTCCTTTGGTCCTCCTCCATCACCGGCTGCCTCTGTTCGGACTTTGGGTATTAAGGTTAGTCAGGATCTTTCTATGCACGCCCATATAAGTTCTGTGGTGTCTTCTTGCTTTCTCTCCCTTCGTTTAATTCGTAAGATATCAAGGTTCTTTTCTGTTAATGCCCTCAAAACTATTATCACTGCCCTCATCACGTCCCGCCTGGATTATGGGAATGGCCTGTACGTTGGCATTCCTGCCTACGAAACCCGCCGCCTTCAGGCCATCCAAAACCAGGCGGCTCGCCTTATCCTTCGTCTCCCCAAAACCTCTCACATCACGCCTGCTCTTAAATGCCTCCACTGGCTCCCCGTGTATTTCAGATCCTATTTCAAACTTGCTTGTTTTGCTTTTCAGGCTCATGCCCGTTCTGCTCCTTATTTCATTAATTCTCTTATTGCTCCCCACGCTCCTAATCGCACTCTCCGCTCCTCCTCACTTTCTCTTCTCCATGTTCCTCGATTCCGTAAATCCCGCATTGGTGGCACTCGTTTTTCAGTCCTGGCCCCCCGGTTTTGGAACAGTCTCCCTCTTTTCCTTCGTTCTATTCCTATTTACACCCACTTTCGTAAGGCCCTTAAAACTTTTCTGTTTTCCCAAGCTTTCCCTATCTAGCTCTCTGGGACTGTTCTTGTGAGTCTGGACTAGGTGTCAGCGCCAGGAAGCCGCTTGGCAGCAGTGCGCTTTAGCAAATTCCTTTTTCATTTCATTTCATTTCATTTCATTTCATTTCAGGTATCTCCAGTATGCGCCAGGGAGCTGCGTTGCAGACAGGTGTTCTGAGGCCACGCCCCTTTTTACACCTCTATGCAACGCAGCTCTGTGGCGCTTACTGGTGGTACCTAGTGGGCTAGTTTGACCCTAGGGACCCTTAGGATTCAAGGGGACTTAATCTCTCAACTTAGAACGGCCACAGGGCGCGTTTACACAGTGGTGAAGGGAGGGGACGGTGCCTGAGGTGACGTGTGCAAACACGCCCTGTGGCGCGTTTTAAGTTGGGGAAATAATTCCCTTTCAATCCTGAGGGACCTTGGGGGCCAACTAGCCCACCAGGTGCTTCCAGTAAGCGCCACTGCTCTGCGTTGCAGAGAGGTGGTGCAGGCCGTGCCCCTTTTTACACCTCTCTGCAATGGCGCTTACTGGACGTACCTAGTGGGCTATTTTGCCCCTAGGGACCCTCAGGATTCAAGGGGACCTAATCTCCCAACTTAAAACGACCACAGGGCGTGTTTACACAGTGGTGAAGGGAGGGGATGGTGCCTGAGTTAACGTGTGCAAACACGCCCTGTGGCACGTTTTAAATTGGGGAAATAATTCCCCTTCAATCCTGAGGGACCCTGGGGGCCAACTAGCACACAGGTGCTTCCAGTAAGCACCACTGCGCTGCGTTGCAGAGAGGTGGTCTAGGCCGTGCCCCTTTTTACATCTCTCTGCAACGAAGCTCTGTGGCGCTTACTGGAGGTACCTAGTGGTCTAGTTGGACCCTAGGGACCCTCAGGATTCAAGGGGACTTAATCTCCCAACTTAAAACGGCCACAGGGCGTGTTTACACAGTGGGGAAGGGAGGGGACGGGGCCTGAGGTGACGTGTGCAAACACGCCCTATGGCGCGTTTTAAGAGGTGGTTTTAATCCCCTGCCCTATTATATACTAGGGGCTTACAGAGGAGGTCATGCTAATCACAGGGGGACCCCAATGCATAGTGTTCCCTAGTGTATGTAGGTGTTTTCACTGTATTCTGAGGGTCTTTTAACATAGCACTGGCTCTAGGACTGGTTAGTCAGACTCAGTTACCACCAGTATCCGTCTGAAAAAGTTGAGGCTACAGGATGATTTTGCAACAAGGCTTCTTTCTGCTCTTCTGTTTGTTCTTTCTGCACGTTATCCTTCTTCCTGCATCTTTGAGGACTTCTGTTGCTTCTTTGTGCATTTCTTTTTTATCTTTCTGTGCGTTTTGTCTTCTTTCTTCACATGTCCTATCTCTGTAGGCATAGTTAGAAATTAGCATTTAAAAAACCTTTGAAATTCACTGACAAAACCATAGGTTTCAGGCACGTTATAGTTAGGAATTAGCATTTAAAAAACCTTAGAAATTCACTGAAAAAAACATAGGTTTCAGGGGCGTTATAGTTAGCTGGGCTTTTCACTCGTACAAAACCATTGAAATTCCCCTGTTATAGTTCGTTCAGCTAACTATAACTCGCGCGCCCGCAATGCACTGCTGATGACGTCACATATTCTTTCTGCACGTTATCCTTCTTCCTGCACTTTTCTTCGTCTTTGAGGACTTCTGTTGCTTCTTTGTGTATTTCTTTTTTATCTTTCTGTGCGTTTTGTCTTCTTTCTTCACATGTCCTATCTCTGTAGGCATAGTTAGAAATTAGCATTTAAAAAACCTTTGAAATTCACTGAAAAAACCATAGGTTTCAGGCACGTTATAGTTAGGAATTAGCATTTAAAAAACCTTAGAAATTCACTGAAAAAAACATAGGTTTCAGGGGCGTTATAGTTAGCTGGACTTTTCACTCGTACAAAACCATTGAAATTCCCCTGTTATAGTTCGTTCAGTTAACTATAACTCACGCGCCCGCAATGCACTGCTGATGACGTTACATATTACATCACTCATGACATGGTCAGTGACTCCACTCATGACATCACTGATGACATCTCAAATGAAATCACTGATGACATCACTGATGACATCATCATTGTGATAGAGTGGCAGACCTCCTCTCCCCCTAATATAACCTTTGATACACACATTCAAAAATAGAAACTAAAATTTTCAAAACAATGGACATACCAATATCAGTTACAACAACCTATTCAGTAATTCTAAGATCCACATACACATCCACTCATTCACCAACAGTCCTATACAGTCACTCATACATGTACTCACTCATCATATGTACTCATACACCTATACATCCTGTTACACAACGCCACTCATCCATAGAGTTACTCACACACATAGTCACTCATGCTAATAAAGAATCAAACATCCATTTACTTTCATATACAGTTATACACACACACCACCACACTTACTTCTACAGAAACTTACACATACTTAGTTTTTAAAACAATCACTTATAGAAACACATACTTATTCATACAGGAACTCTTCCAATCTCTCACTCTCACATATACTCACTTATATACACCAATAGTCACATATACTAGTTTAAAACATATGTAGTTACTCATAAAGACACTATTGAGACAGTTGTTCACTCACTAACACACCCATGCACACACTCATCCACCCATACAGTCCTGCACACATGCTGTCTTCAACACAAACAAACAGTGAGTCACTCATTCATGCACCTATGCACTACGTAATACCCCCCACCGAACCATACAGACACTCAGACACTCATACTGATACTCAGTGAGTCAGTCAGTCAAATACACTTTATTCGATTTGTTAAAATCATAAAAGACATAAAATTAACATACATACAACATAAAAACAACCAATGATATGTCTAAAAATCAGTACAGTAGAAAACATTTTCAATTAGTGCAAGACAATTAATTATGTTAAAATCTACTTAAAAACATAATTGATTAAAATAGTGCATTAGGTGGGACTTTCAATTTCTTGATACTAATTGCCGCCACTAAAAAACTGGCCACACAAAAGATGGTATGGGTGGAGCCCAAGAGCTGGAGATAGATTAATGCAGGCCTAACCTGAGTAAAGCCAGCCTCTCTCAGAATTGGTAACAGATGTTTTTTCCTTATATCCCTATATGTCTTACAAAACATGATAAAGTGCATAGTGTCTTGCTGCGAAAATTTATCACAGTTACAGGGAGGGCCCACTTCTGGTTTCGCCCATAATGGATAACTACCCAGAGTTAAATGGATCAAATTAAACCTAAATTTGGTCAACAAGAACCTATGTAAGGGTTTAGTAACAATTTTGAGATAAGGCTCTAGAGAAGGAGAAAAAATTAACATAAAATGCGATCTAACAGCTGGTTTCAAACCCACCTCCGAATGAATAGAAAAGGTCGGGGAGGATTTAGGGACAGACAAAAGATATCTAATAAATCCATTCTCCACTCTTTGTATTTTTTCCACAGATACATAACCCCACAGAGGTGAACCATAAGAGGCAATCAAGATACATTTGGTGTTATAAATTTTCAAAAGAGCCTCCATAGGCCTAGACCCAAGCCTCCTTGAGAATCCCATAAGGGCTGATGACGAACGGGCCATGGATATACTCTTGGCCTTAATTTGGGGGGCCCAAGACCCCTTTTCGTCAAAAAGGACGCCCAAGTAGGGAAAGACAGCCACCCTGGAGACCGCCTCCCCTTCACAGAAAAAGGTTTTTACTTTTGACCTACTTCTATGATGACCAACCACCATCGTGTGTGACTTTTTGGCATTTATCTTTAGGTCTAGTTGGTCCATAAAGGCCCCAAATTGGTCCAACACTCTTTGAAGGCCCACGCCTGTACGAGCTAATAATACTGCGTCGTCCGCGTATAGGAGAGCTGGAATTAGAGTCTCTCCTACACGCGGAACGTCAGCCCCCACTTCCACCAGATGTTTTCCCAAGCCGTTGATGTAAATGGTAAAGAGGAGGGGGGCCAGGATGCAACACTGGCGCACCCCCCTCTCTGATTTAAATCGTCTCGTGCACCTACCCTCCCTGGTGACCCTGACCACAGCAAACAGCTCCTGGTGAAGGGATGCCATAAAATGGACGAGTGTTTGATCAACCCCAAGCTCTAATAGGATTAGCCACAACTTAGACCTATTTACCAAGTCAAAAGCCGAGGAGGGTTCCATAAATGCCAAAAATAAAGACCCCTCCTTGGCCACCGTATACTTGGAAATCAGGAGGTGGAGATTCGAACATTGGTCCATGGTGCCTCTTTTCTCTCTAAAACCATACTGAATATTAGAGAGACCCCCATTGCTCTCTATATTATCCCTTAGCCTATGCAATAAGACTCTGCCCAACATCTTAATCGCAGAGTCTAACAGGGAAATGGGTCTGTAACACCCCGGGTCATCGCGCTGCCCCTTTTCAAAAATTGGCACAATGATTGAAGTAGCCCATGTGGAGGGGAGAATATTTCCATTTGCGGCACAAAAAACGTTAGTTAGCACCTTTGCCCAGAATTTCGGTAAGTGGGTGTAAAAATCTGCTGGCACACCGTCAGGTCCAGGTGCTTTGTTTCTAGAGGTCTCCAAAATTGCTTTCTCCTCTTCCTCACAGTTAAAAACAAGGGGAGCACACGCAAAGGCCACTGGAGGGTTTTATTGTGTGTCGGTGACTAGATTACCATAGACTTCTTGAAAATGGAGCAGCCATTTAGTATCGCTAATTACACAGTCCAATACAGTATTGTCTGATTCTGAGAAAAAGTGCTGATTAATGATAGCCCAAAACTGGCTGCTATCAGGCAATACATCAATTGTAAGTAGTTTTTCCCATGCATCATTTTTAATAGCATTTTTCCTACTAGTAATGGTTAACTTATAATCCTTCCTCAATTTAGCAATAAGGGCCTTATCTCTCGGGGTAGATAGCAGTGCTTTTTTTAAAACCCTATGAGCTTTCGAGCAATTTGAGTCAAACCATGTGCGTGGTTTGTTGCCTTGCTGACTAGGAGTCATCATCAGGTCATTTGATATTTGGGCACATATTCCCTCGAAAGCCCCCATAATTTCTGACTTTGTGGCTTTTATATCCTGACAAATAGCTATATTGTTCTCGATTTTGGGGAGTAGAATTTCAATAAAATTTTCCGGGACCACCTTTGCCCACTTGAGCCTTCTCCCTTGATCCGTTGGTGCTAGGGCAGTCTCCCCACGAAGGGAGCAAGACCTATTGGCCATAAGTTCACCCCGAAATAACAACGGATTATGGTCACTATAAGTAGAGACAATCACTTTATAGGTCACTGCCCTATGTAAAATGCCAGGAGTCAAAAAGATATAATCAATAACCGAGCCATGGTCAAACCCCTTATAAGTATTTGTGCGTATTCCCCCCTCAGTATTAATCAATTCCAATATGTTAAAATTGGCCAACAACTCTTCAAGGGCCTCCCCTGTTTTGGTATGCTCAAAATGGGGGGCCAATGAGCCTGACGGTCCCTCATGCTCACCAAAGTGGCATAGATCGCCACAAGGGTGAATATTACAGTCACCCATTAAAATAATACTGATACTCAAAAAACCAACTAATAACCTATATAGACACTCATGTAGCTACTGACCAACCCATGCAGCCACTTATATACAAAGTGAGAGACTGATACAGATATTTATATATTTAAACATTACTCACTAAGTCATGTATTCACTAAGATACACTTAATCAGTCAGTTATACAATCAATTTATCAAAAACAAATCATCCATTTAGACACTTATATACCCATTTATTCTTCCATCGACCGTGAGATATACATATATAAAACATATGTAATTTTCAGAAAAACACACATTCACTGGATGATGTCATCAGTGATGTCATTTGGGATGTGATCAGTGATGTCATGAGTGATGTCACTGACCATGTCATGAGTGATGTAATATGTGACGTCATCAGCAGTGCATTGCGGGCGTGTGAGTTATAGTTAGCTGAACTAACTATAACAGGGGAATTTCAATGGTTTTGTACGAGTGAAAAGTCCAGCTAACTATAACGCCCCTGAATCCTATGTTTTTTTCAGTGAATATTCGGTATTGATTATTTTAATTTGTACAGCCAACAGTCACCATGACGTGTTTCGGCTTACGCCTTAGTCTAATGTTGTCATATTTCGTGCCAAGAAGTGGCATCTTTAAAAAAGACAAACATTGAGTCACATTTTTTTAAACCGTATTGAGAAACAGCAATGGGATCCAGAGTACAAACTAATTGTCTTGGACATTACAAGCTTGTACACGCGGATACAGCATGAACATAGACTTGAAGCGGTTGCACACTTTTTGAGAAGGAAACCATTAAAGTTCGCTGAACACAACAAAATGATCCTACAGTTTACAGAATTCTGTCTAACAAATAATATTTTTGTTTTTGGTGAGGATTTTTACCGACAGAACTCTGGAACAGCAATGGGCACCTGCTTCGCTCCCAGCTATGCAAACTTGTTCGTAGGCTGGTGGGAGGAGCAGGTGTCCAGGTCGCCAGGAAATATTGATATGAGCAGGGTCATTTCCTGGTATCCTTATAGTGACGATCTGTGCATAATTTGGAATGGATCATTAGAATCAGCCAGAGAACTCATTATGAGTTTAAATAACAACGTGGTTAATTTGGAATTCAGTGGTGAGATCAGCTTGAATACAGTAAATTTTTAGATCTCAAAGTAAGTGTAATTGAAAACAAACTTCTTGTGTCACTGTAACTTAATCCGACGGCCGGTAATTCAGTATTACATGCGGCAAGTAATCAACCCCCAAGGTTGGTTAGAAGTATCCCCTATGGGGAATTTTTAAGATTAAAACCGAACAGTACTAGAGAAGAGGATTTTGAAGCAGCCACTCATGACAGCCTAAATATATTTACCATCAGAGGCTACAATTGTGGGGTTTCCTGGATGTAACCCTTAATAGAGTGAAAAATATACCCAGGGAAACTCTTCTTTCAAAAGAGAAAAAGAATAAAGATGAGACGGGAAAGACTAAGTTCAGGATGATAACAACTTTTTCAAGTGAGGTCAATGAACTAAGAAAAATCATGAAGAAAAATTGGCACATCTTGAAAACAGATAGTGTTATAGGTTCAGATATTCCAACTGCCCCTCTGATAACCTTTAGAAAGGCCAGATCACTAAGGGACAGTCTTGTACAAAGCCATTTGCAAACAAAACCCAATGTAGTGGGGACCTTAAGGGAGCTTAAAGGTTTTTATCCTTGCGGGAAATGCAAGGCCTGTGCAGGAAGCAAAAGGACACTTACATACAAAGTAACGGGTCTTAAGAAACCAAGAATCATAAAAAAGTTTCTCACCTGCAATACCACATATGTAGTGTACTGCTTAGAATGCCCTTGCGGACTGAGATATATATCGGCAGCACTATTCATCCCATAAAGATACGGGTCCTAGAACATATGAGGGCGATAGGTAAGAAAGATGCTACTTACCCTGTCGCAAGACATTTTGCTGAGAAACATGGTAGTGACAGGGATCTGTTATGGTACTATGGATTAGATCAGATCCCAACTAATGTAAGGGGGGGCAACAGGATCAAGAGACTACGTAGGCTAGAATCTAGATATCTAATTGACTTAGAGACTAAGGCCCCAAAGGGTATGAATATAGGGGAATAATTAGCCATACACCTTGGTGATTGAATTGGAGTCAATTAAAATACAAATATCTAATACAAGTAGAATGCTATATAATGTCAGATCTGTGTATAATTTCTTAATGAACAGTTTTGGAATAACTTTTTGTAAGAACTTGAATTTAAAATTTGATTGTGTAATGGCACATGGTGCACTAGATGAGATACACCAAGTGGTAAGCCAAGCCGAATATGGCGTTATTAAGATCTATATGGCTATTGTGATTTTGAGTTTGGCTCCACGAATGGACTAGGTTGGTTCAGTAAATATGCCGATACACGGTGCAATAATGAATGAAATGATTTGATTTTATTCTGCCATATTTTGCACTGAAAGATTTCATTTTGAATTCTTGATATGGAACAATGAAATTGTTAACGCAGTTAGATCATAGTATGTGTTACATGGTAGCGAAAGTCTATTAATGAATATCTACTATGCTTTTGATATAAGGATTCAACCTTACTAAACATGTTTCAATATGGCGCTGAACTACGAAAGTAATATGATGGTCCTTCGTTGGTTTTAATGTGTAATGCACCATGTGACTCAATGTTTGTCTTTTTTAAAGATGCCACTTCGTGAAATATGACAACATTAGACTAAGGCGTAAGCCGAAACGCGTCATGTTGACTGTTGGCTGTACGATTTAAAATAATCGATAACAGCAAAGACCCCTGTGAGTGCTTTCTCGAAACCGAAGAGGGAAAGGGAGTGAGAGCGTATATTGAACGCGGAAGCACCTCCGCGTCATGAGCACCCGTCCGTGAGTGCGCCGGTCCTAGATGCAGAGGAGCAAGGATATATATATATATATATATATATATATATATATATATATATATATTAATTACCTACTGGCGGTCGCCAGTAGGTAGTTATAGTTAGGACCACGTTTCCATAGGAAATCCGCAACATTCTATTTTGAATAACTTTGGCGCCGGTCGACGAATCCTCGCGAATTTTTCAAAATAGGTGGGGCGCTACGCTCCGCTCCGCTCCTACCCTGAAAGTCTCGGGGGGATTCGTCAAGCAGGGGCTGAGATAAAAGGGGGGTCCCAAAACGCGTTTTTCCCATGCATTTTTCCATAGGACCTTTAGACACAGCTACAGCCCGAACGGCTGAACAGAATTACTTGAAATTTGGCAGAGAGGTAGCCATAAGGTCAAGGAAGTGCCTTTTGCAGGTCTGGTGTAAATCTGTTCAGTATTTCCTGAGAAAATAGCATTTAAAAGCATATATATATGTGGGCGGAGCCTAACCACAAATCTCATCCTGAGATCTGATTGGCTGTCAGCACTTCATCCAAGAAGTGTTGGCAGCCATCTAGGGACCAATATACATGATAGCACCTCATTAAAAAGCATTGTAGTTAATAGAAGGTTTTAAGACTTTAGTTACATTATAAATCATTTGTTGATGGTACCATACTCATTTTAGGAATTGTGGTATGTTCTAAGGTGATTTCACCATGTGAAAAAGCCTTCTGCTGGGATATCATGATTGAGAGAAAAATATTTTCTCATGCTTTTACCACAGAGGTTTGGAAGGTGATCTATAAGCTAAACTGAGAGCTTATTTTCTGTAAATTCACATTATCTTTCTCAGTCATGTGAGAATGAAGTCTGACATTCTCAGTAAAACATGTACATCCAACAAGGGCAGAGACTGTCAGTTGATTCCTTTGTGTTCTACTGCAGCTTCCCAGAGTGTTCCAAAGAACTACTAGAGCGCTAACAGTCCTACCTATGATAAACGTATGGCACACCTGAAGCCATCTTGCTTGGAATAAAGTGGTAACTCTTAAAACATTTAATTTCAAAAGGAACAAAATGAGGGGGTTCATTTTTCCATAAAAAGTATGATTAGTGCTGCAGAAAGAAAAATTAGGGCACATTTTGAGTGACTTCTCAAATCCTCTTCTATTTCATTAAAAAATTCTGACATGCAGACTGAAACATGCACTTTCAATACCAGCAGCAGTTTTCCCTGGTGAGCAGTAGCTTTACTACAGTGATTTAATGAGCAAAAAGAGTGCTAACATTCTGAATTTATGGCAAATGTGTGACACATCTGAATGCCTTCTTGATGGAATCAAAGTAAAAAACTGAAAGTATTTCCTACTGAGGAGACTGCAGTAAATGAGGAAATTAGGAAACTTCATAACAAATAAGTCTCCCAAGATGGCCACCAGAGACAAAAGAGCCCAAATGTAGCCCAAATATCACCCAGATGTAGCCCAAGTATAGCCCAATGACAGAATGTCCCAGAATGTTCTTAAAAACAACTAGAGCGCTTACTGTCTTCATTATGACAAAAGTATGGCACACCTGAAGCCATCTTGATTGGAATAAACTGGTAACACTTAAAACATTTAATTTAAAAAGGAACACAATGAGGGGGTTCATTTTGCCATAGAAATTATGATTAATGCTGAAGAAAGAAAATGAGGGCACATTTTGAGTGACTTCTCAAATCCTCTTCTATTTCATTAAAAAATTCTGACATGCAGACTGAAACATGCACTTTTAATACCAGGAGCAGACTTCCATGGTGAACAGTAGTTTTACTACAGTGATCTAATGAGCAACTAGAGTGCTAACATTCAGAATTTATGGCAAATGTGTGACATATCTGAATACCTTCATGATGGAATCAACGTAAAAAACTGAAAGCATTTCCTACTGAGGAGACTGCAGTACATGAGGAAATTAGGAAACTTCATAACAAATAAATCTCCCAAGATGGCCACCGGAGACAAAAGAGCCCAAATGTAGCCCAAAATCACCCAGATGTAGCCCAAATATTGCCCAATGACAGAAGTGTGCAAAACACTTATTATTTAGTGTTTTTGCAGTGTTATATAGTGCAGACTTGTCAGGTATTGGAGTGCTTTACATGAGCATTGGTTACATCACACAAGCACAAATTCATTTTGGTTGTAGACATGGGGAGACTAAGTGATTTGACCAGAATCACAGAATGTCGAGCTGAAGCAGAAACTTCAACCTGGTTCCCCAGTTGCAAAGTCTGCAGTTCTGGAAGTAACACCACATCCTCTCCCCTAAGTGAAACATTTAATCAAGTGGTCAACTGGATAAAAAAACATAAAGATATCAAATAATTTAAAAGTGCTTTGTCGCTATTTGAAAACTCAGACAAAATGTCCTTATTTTAGTCTTTTAGAGCACTAACCATAATTTTGATGCCAGGAAATGCTCTAGGTATTACAGTTTTGATTACATCAAGATGATGTCAGGCGTTCCACACTTTTGTAATAAATATAGAATGTTAGCAATCTAGTTGTTCATTGGGATACTGTTGAGAGGCAAAGGCCAGGGGCACGGACTCTGAAAATTGAAGGCAGGTAGGAGAGTGCAAAGGCAACAATTTAACCACACTGAGCAGGCAGGAAGGGCCGTGGAAGCACAACAGACTATGGAGGGCAGTGGAAAGGAGGGCAGGGGCAACAAACCAACAATACAGGACTTGCAAGAGAGGCTGTGGGAGGGAAGATCTATTACGGGTCAAGGAAGCTAGAGGCGGTCCCCAGAGCCCCGGGAGCCACCACAGAACTGAGCAGGAGAGTGAGTCAGGGACAAAAGGGGCACCTTAATTTGAGCCGGGGTGCCTAGGAACGCTTGCTCCAAAAATGAAGAAAACAGACATATGAGACATGGAATTGGTGGCAGAATACAATGGCAGTTTAATGAGAAGATACAACTTCAAAGAAACCGCAGAATAGAGACATAAAGTACAAAATACAGAATCCAGATAATCATACAGCTGTCATGATATTCTCTGTATCTCAATTAATGTACTGACAGAGAGAGAGAGAAAACACATCTATAAATGCATCATGAGAAACAAGTTACACCAAGGAAAATGTTACCTAGGAACACTCACGTTTACTCTTAGAGCAAGCATTCCTGCAATTACAATACAAAATCTTTTAAATGCAAAAGTAAAGAGAACAATGGTTAAACATAACATGACATTTCATATAGGTAAAATAGAATAAGATACTTCAAGCAAAGCAGAGCAAGACATTTTAAGCAAAGGAAGACAAGAGCTCCCAGCTCTTGGGGAAAACCTGCACAGCCTGTTAACCTACATACAGACGGCGAGGTAGTCCGTCGATATCTGTGGGTGCTCCCTTTTTATATCATTTTGTGGGCTCCTTTGCACGCTACATCTACCTACGTATGCTACCTAAAAGCTTCGTCTTCAGATTTTACCAGACATTTCGTCATTTACCCACTTAATGCTGACAATGGACTGGGTGAAAAGGTCAGTCTCTCAGGCCAATCGCTTATCGTAAGTTCCATAGAGCAAGCAGAAAATAATGGGTATTGTACGGGAATTCAATATATTCATGTACAAAATCTCCTCAGTTCTCCTAACTTGACGCTCTGCGGTTGCCACTTCCTTAAAAGCGGGAAACCTGCCCAGGAAGCAAGTACCAGTCCAGGATGCAGCCTACTGTATGTCGACAGCTTCAGTGGGATGTTGAACTTTGATACCGAGCACGGAGCACTCGGGTAGGGTGGGGGCTACTAGTTTGGAGCAGAAGGCCTCGCAGACCTGCCTTCAGACTGCTATACACTAAAATTGCAGAGCTATGGTCAATTTAACAAAGAGGCCTACATATTGAACAGAAGGGCCTACACAGGGGTTTTATGCTGGCTGAGTGGTAAGGATGTCTCAGGATAATTATATAGCAACACAGGACCCGCTGGTCAATTTAATACGGCCTACAAATGCGGCTGGCAGGGCAAGGACAAGGGTCTCATACTTCAGGTGTGGACAGAACGGGCCAGGGGCCCCCTGTGATACAAAATCTACCCTCCTTCAAGGCTGTGGCAATGTAATAGACCATTGTGGGCAGAAGGAAGAGGCAATGGTAGTACAACCATACATGCCAACAGACCCGATTCAGCCAGGAAACGTCCAATGTTTTTAAGCTCAAATGGGCTTTATTTGATCTGTCTCCTGTCTACAATATCCTCTTTTTCAATGTAACTCAAAGGGGAAAATCAATACCCCAGTTTTTTTCAAAATCTCCCTCTTACCAAGTTCAAAATGTTCGCAAGTATGGTACATTGGATCATGGAAGGAAATGGGATAGGGACATGGACTTGGATAACAGAGGACAAGAGGGACATGGAGAGGTGCACCAAACTGACCCTGCAGGGCAGGCATCAGGGTTTGCAGCAGCACAATACACCACACAGGGCATGCAGGACGGGAGTGCAGCACAACAATCCATAGAAAGCAAGAGGGAGGGGACAGGACCATGCACATGGACAACAGAGAACAGAGGGGCAAGAGGCAATGGTAGCTAGCTGACCATAATGGACAGACAGGAGAGAAAGCTGCAGCATTACAGACCATAAAGGGCAGGAGGGACGGATCAGGGGCATTACAATGGAACAGACAAGCCAGGAGGGAGGGAGTAGGGGTCTTCACATGTAAACAGAGGGCTGGGGGCAAGGGGGCAGGGCAGGAGCAGCAAGATAGCCATGGAGGTCAGGCAGGATGGGCACTATAAGCAAGACACACCATGAAGAGCAACAGTGAGACTGTGATGGCATACACACAGACCATGGAGGGAAGGTGGGAGGGGGTCAGGGGCAGCTAACTGACCACACAGGGAAGGTGGGAGGGGCCATGGCAGCACAGAAGACCAATGGCTATGATGGGCAAGAAGGAGGGTGCAGGGGCATGCACAAAGGACGATGGAGGATAGAAGGGAGGGTCAGGACCTGTGCACAGACAAGAAAGTTCAGGGGAAGGGACCTCACAACAGACCACACGGGGCAGGCAGGAGGAGCAGTTGCAGCACAACAGACCAGGGAGGGCAGAAGGGTGTGGCAGTACAATGGACCATGTAGGACAGGAGGAAGAGGATAGGGGCATGGCATGTGGACAGGCAGGGTGGAGGTGGCAGGGACAGGTTACAGTCATCTGACAATGCTAGGCAGGTGGGAGGGGAGTGGCAGCTCAACAGAACACTCAGAGTAGATAGGAGTGGCAGGTCCATGGGACATGGTGGGCAAAAAGGATGGAGCAGGGGCATGCACAAAGACATCGGAGGGCAGGGGGAAGGAGAATAGGGGCAGCAAGCTAAGCACAGAGTTTAAGCAGGAGGTCAATGATGGGGCATAGAATTGGGCAATGGAGGGCAGGAGGAGTGGACTGGTACATCATACTAAATTGAGGGCAGTGGCAGCACATCAGACCATGCATGGCAGGAGGGAGGAGGCTATTCCATGGATTCACACAACAGAGGATAGGGAGGAGGGGGATGGGGCAGCAAGCTAACTGTTCAGAGAAGGCGGGTATTAGGAACTTTATTGTTTTTAAAACATTGAGTCTGTGCGAACTACTTAAAATATGAACAAGTATGCAGCATAATCTCACTTTTATTCAGGAAGAAGAGGACGTTTGTGACTGTGACTCCGGGCTCACTTGGCAGAAACACCCCCTGACCCTCCACCCCCTATCGCAAAATGTAATGCCCGTGAAAAGGGTAGGTGAACACAGTGTTATATAGAACATAGTCCTGAGAGCACGATTGAAAATGAAAACTAGATATAGTGTATGGTATAAACTATGCACCAAAAAGTGTGATATAAGATGAACCGGGCGTGAAATATAATATGCAATACATTGTGCGCAATGACAGATTCATTGGAGAGCGCGAGATAGCACAGGCACTAGCGCGTGCTATGCGATATGCGCCTTGGAGTGTAATATGCACAGGGCAGTGTTGTGTAACCTAACTAGTCTCTAAAGTTGTAATATAAAATATGTGCTGGGGAGTGTAACGTTGCATATGCACTGTGACACAGATATGGATCGCAGATTGTAATATGTATGGCATAGCACTGTGCGTTATAACATAGGCATCGAGGAAGGCACGTTAGATGGGGCAATATGACCCGTGCGAAGACAAGTGTGGCATGACATATTCACGGGGTGGTGTTACAGTGCACATGGGCTAGAGAGTGTCATAGCATATGCACTAGCTAGTGGAATACAACACAGAGGTGTGTGGCACTCGGCAGGCAATGGTGGGTGTAACACAGCATTGGGCTCTGTCAGGAGCACGCTGTGACTCTCAAGTGATGTTCGTCCCCTTTCCAGAGAGTAAAATAAAAAGTATTACACATCCGGCAGTGGATGTGTGTTTTATTAACCGTGAGGGGGGTTTCTTGCATAGTTTTGGTCGAATTTTTGTCGAATCCCCTTTGAATGGCTTGGTGTGCATGTGTATTAAATGTGCCCGTCAATAGCTACCCATGTTTGTATTAATAAACGACAAGGGTGTCTACCGGGATTAGGCACGGTAGGGCATCAGACATGTCAGAGCTTCACTAGTAGTGTAAATACATTCCACGTGGATTCATTGCATGCATAGTCGCCTTTTAATGAATATCCCGCAAATCGTCATGGTGATAGGTACGTACGATTTGTCCAGCATGTCCTAGGTGTGTCTATAAATAAATATTTTTTTAAAATAATAAAAAACAGTGGCCGGCCCTAGGGATTGGGGTCAAAAAAATATAATTAGGAGACAGGCCCTGGGGGATGGGGTCATCAGGGCCAATAAATTAGAATAAGAAGGGGAACCACACAGCCCCCCTTCTTAAAAATTTAAAATAAATAAAAGACTGGCATCGTGCCGGAGGCCATGCCCCCTCCGTGCAGCACTCTGCAAACGCACCCCCAACAGGCATCTCCAGTATGCGCCAGGGAGCTGCGCTGCAGACAGGTGTTCTGAGGCCAAGCCCCTTTTTACACCTCTCTGCAACGCAGCTCTGTGGCGCTTACTGGAGGTACCTAGTGGTCTAGTTTGACCCTAGGGACCCTTAGGATTCAAGGGGACTTAATCTCTCAACTTAGAACAGCCACAGGGCGCGTTTACACAGTGGTGAAGGGAGGGGACGGGGCCTGAGGTGACGTGTGCAAACACGCACTATGGCACGTTTTAAATTGGGGATATAATTTCCCTTCATTACTGAGGGCCCCTGGGGGCTAACTAGCCCACCAACTGCTTCCAGTAAGCGCCACTGAGCTGCATTGCAAGGAGGTGGTCCAGGCCGTGCCACTTTTTACACCTCTCTGCAACACAGCTCTGTGGCATTTACTGGAGGTACCTAGTGGGCTAGTTGGACCCTAGGGACCCTCAGGATTCAAATGAACTTAATCTCCCAACTAAAAATGGACACAGGGCGTGTTTACACAGTGGTGAAGGGAGGGGACGGGGCCTGAGTTAACGTGTGCAAAAACGCCCTGTGGCCTGTTTTAAGAGGTAGTTTTAATCCCCATGCCCTATTATATACTAGGGGCTTACAGAGGAGGTCATGCTAATCACAGGGGGACCCCAACGCATAATGTTCCCTAGTGTATGTAGGTGTTTTCACTGTATTCTAAGTGTCTTTTAACATAGCACTGGCTCTAGGACTGGCTAGTCAGACTCAGTTACCACCAGTATCCGTCTGAAAAAGTTGAGGGTACGGGATGATTTTGCAACAAGGCTTCTTTCTGCTCTTCTTTTTGTTCTTTCTGCACGTTATCCTTCTTCCTGCACTTATCTTCGTATTTGAGGACTTCGGTTGCTTCTTTCTGCACTTCTTTTGTTTCTTTCTGTGCATTTTTTCTTCTTTCTTCACATGTCCTATCTCTGTAGGCATAGTTAGAAATTAGCATTTAAAAAACCTTTGAAATTCACAGAAAAAACCATAGGTTTCAGGCACGTTATAGTTAGGAATTAGCATTTAAAAAACCTCAGAAATTCACTGAAAAAACCATAGGTTTCAGGGGTGTTATAGTTAGCTGGACTTTTCACTTGTACAAAACCATTGAAATTCCCCCGTTATAGTTAGTTCAGCTAACTATAACTCGCGCGCCCGCAATGCACTGCTGATGACGTCACATATTACATCACTCATGACATGGTCAGTGACATCACTCATGACATCACTGATGACATCTCAAATGACATCACTGATGACATCACTGATGACATCATCCTTGTGATAGAGTGGCAGACCTCCTCTCACCCTAATATAACCTTTGATACACACATTCAAAAATAGAGACTAAAATTTTCAAAACAATGGACATACCAATACCAGTTACAACAACCTCTTCAGTAATTCTAAGATCCACATACACATCCACTCATTCACCAACAGTCCTATACAGTCACTCATACATGTACTCACTCATCATATGTACTCATGCACCTATACATCCTGTTACACAATGCCACTCATCCATAGAGTTACTCACACACATAGTCACTCATGCTAATAAAGAATCAAACATACATTTACTTGCATATACAGTTATACACACACCACCACACTTACTTCTACGGAAACTTACACATACTTAGTCTTTTAAACAATCACTTATAGAAACACATACTTATTCATACAGGAACTCTTTCAATCTCTCACTCTCACATATACTCACATATATACACCAATAGTCACATATACTAGTTTAAAACATATGTAGTTACTCATAAAGACACTATTGAGACAGTCATTCACTCACTAACACACCCATACACACACTCATCCACCCATACAGTCCTGCACACATGCTGTGTTCAACACATACAAACAGTGAGTCACTCATTTATGCACCTATGCACTACGTAATACCCCCCACCGAACCATGCAGACACTCAGACTGATACTCAAAAAACCAACTAATAACCTATATAGACACCCATGTAGCTACTCACCAACCCATGCAGCCACTTATACACAAAGTGAGAGACTGATACAGATATTTACATATTTAAACATTACTCACTAAGCCATGTATTCACTATGATACACTTAATCAGTCAGTTACACAATCAATTTTTCAAAAACAAATCATCCATTTAGACACTTATATACCCATTTATTCTTCCATCGACCTTGAGATATACATATATAAAACATATTTAATTTTCAGAAAAACACACATTCACTGGATGATGTCATCAGTGATGTCATCAGTGATGTCATTTGAGATGTCATCAGTGATGTCATGAGTGATGTCACTGACCATGTCATGAGTGATGTAATATGTGACGTCATCAGCAGTGCATTGCGGGCGCGCGAGTTATAGTTAGCTGAACTAACTATAACGGGGGAATTTCAATGGTTTTGTACAAGTGAAAAGTCCAGCTAACTATAACACCCCTGAAACCTATGGTTTTTTCAGTGAATTTCTGAGGTTTTTTAAATGCTAATTCCTAACTATAACGTGCCTGAAACCTATGGTTTTTTCTGTGAATATATATATATATGTATATACTCTTCCAAATTACTCTTCACCTAAGACTATCACACCTACGAGACACAACATATCAGCTCAAAAAGTGAGTGTACTATTAAGTTATTCTTTAAATTAATGTTATATATTTCAATTATATTTTATTAACAAGTTAAATTAATTTAAATGTTACTTCCCCCTTTCAGTTTTGGGTAGATTGTATGCACTAGAGTCTTGATTGCAAGCTACATTTTAGATTATTATTTTTAAATTATTTTTGTTACAAATTTTATTTAATTAAAATATAATTAATTTATTGATTAAAAATTTAATCATTTGAATTATAAAAATATTTTAATTAAAAAAATATTCTAACATTTCATATATTTAACAATAAATGTAACATAAAGTTTACATTATTTTAATTTATTTTGTATTATAATCTATGTGGTGTGCTAGTGTTATTCTCTGCTTCCATTGTTTTCTATAGGCATATGATTGTTGCCGGTCCATTGATTTTCCCTGTGTGATGTGCAACTTACTGTAGTGCTTATCTCGAGTACATTTAAGCCTGTTGCCTTTAGTACTACAGAAGTAGCTGTAGGTTTGTATATTGTGAATGGGAATTGTCTCTCTCCTTTTTGGCGTGCTTTTCTTAGATTCCCTTTAATTTCCTTAAACCCTACCAATTTGTAGAAATTATTCCCCATTTTTTTCACCACTCCACCTTGTTCATCCTACATTTACTATCAAAATTTACCTCTATGTGGGCATTTTCTTTTTGTGATTAGACGCATGTATCTGTTTTGTATCTGATATGTAATTCATGTACTCTGAAGTCCTTTGTAATGTAACTGGCTCTATTGTAAAGCGCTCTGACACCCTCGGGTAAAGTATGCGCTATATAAAAACACATAAATAAATACAAAATAAATTATAATAATTGTTTGCGTATCTGATGCAAGGTGGAAATCTTGAAGATCGAGTAAACCAACTGGAATAGTTTTCTGACCTTAACTTGCAGGGATTTCTGAGTCTGTCTTTAAGTAATTTATCCAGTCTGCAAAAAGTCATGCATGCAGTGTTTGAGTGCCCATGTTAAAGATGTATGGGTAATCGCCTGTTATTTTCCCATGAAGGTTGGTAGATCCGAAAACTCTGCATGGGTGAAACAAAAACAGTTGGTCCAACATCCGTTTATGCGGCCACGTACATATGATTCATTCCTAGCATAGGATAGTTCATATTTGTAGGGTTTGTTTAATATTTTGCTACTTGAAAACAGCAGTGGAAAATAAGGTGTGGCAGTGAATGGGGCAGCGGATGGAACATAGGTGGGAGGTGGACTATGCAGAATGGAGTGAGGCATGACCTGGCCCACAAGGAGTAGAGCCCCTTGTTGGGGAATGAAGGGATGGAAGTAGGGCGGAAGACTTGCCGGGCGTGGGAGTTCCGATGTCAGACTGAAGCCCAGCGGTAGTAGTCCACCTGTGGCTACTCACAGCAGCATCATCAGTTTCAAGCTCATATTCCTGCTGGCACAAAGGCCACTGAAGCTCCCTTTAAAAAAAAAAAAAAAGGTTTGCAAGCTTCACCTCATATGAGAAGCACATTTATGCATTTATTTATTTATGTATGTGTGTATAGATGTATTTATTTATTAAAGTTGTTAATCCATCTCTGCATACCTTTACAGTGCATCCTACTCCTCTACTAAAATGACAGTGCCTGCAGAAATGGCGCCCCCACTCTACGCACAGCTGATGTCCACTCTTTTGTCTACAGCTTTCATTCTGTGGGCCTCGTTTACAAGAGGCCTGCGCCACCGAAGAGTCACTTTTTTTGATGCTCTGGTGGCTCAGGCCTCTGAATCATATCTCTGAGGCGACGCTAAGCCACCTTGTGTGGCTTTGCATGGCCTCATAGTTATGGAGTACGGCAAAGCAGCGCAAAGCGCTATGTCGCCTTGCTCTGCATCAAGGTGGTGTTCCATGGGTGTTGCTGAGGGTGTTCCCATGCAACACGCATGAATTTTGACACTGACCCAGAATTACAAACTCAGGTAGACCCCAGGCAGCGCCATAACTTTTGCCTCCCCAGAGCAGGCGTAACGAGGAGAAATGTTTTAATTTCTCCTCCTTTTTTCCTCTTTGCACAGAAAACGCCTCTTGTGATTGTTTATTTGCAGGAAGGTGCCCCTTCCTGCACAAAAATGATCATGCTAACAACACAGACACCCTTGCACCATGGGGCAAGGGTGCCTGCGTTGGCGCTCGGCTGTAAAATGTGCGCCCGCACTGGCTGAAAGAACAGGAATGCACCGTACTTGCGTTGCTGCCCTACAACCAGTGCTTTAAATGGGCCGGTACTGTCCGGTATGGAGTACCGGCACTTTTTTATTTTGGGAGGGAGAGTTCCGGCACTTCTCAAGAGAAATGCTATACTTTTAATTGGAGAGTACCGGCACTACTCAGAAACAAGCAGGCACTCTGGTACAGAGTATCAGCACTTCTATTTTTCCATTTTAAGCACTGCCTACAACAATCTTCAAAAAAAGATTGCCCTGCATGTCTACATTACTGCCTCTCTTTCTTAGAAAGCCCCACTTTTATACCTAGAGGCGTCTGCACCTGTGTGGGCAGGACTATTATTCTGGAGTCACGCACTACCAGCTGCTTGCCAAGTTTTATCCTGAAATATGTGTGAAATGAAAGTGCGGCATGCCCCTTTGTATAGTAATATTACATACAAATGTGCAAATGCGGATCTAAATTTGATTCGTTCATAATGAAAAAGAAAATATGTGTAAGCCTATTTCTGTGCATGGTGGCGTAAGCACGTGTCAAACCTGCCAATGAATGGAATGTACTAACTATTTCATCAGAGCCACCCTGTGATAAACATTGATATGGAAGAGGAACCACTGGTTATTGTTCTCAAGGCTATTTGTGTTTTTAATGGTTGGCATCCATGGCCAACATTCCTGAATGGAACAAAAACACGTCAGTAATGCCCCTGCTGGGCGTGGGGCGGCGCGCGGGCACTCCTGGCATCTCACTGCTGATATCAACACCGGCACATGTTGGGTCTGCTGGCAGGGGCGGCCGCCATGACGCACCGGACGCTGCCAGCAGCAGGGTGGCAGCCAGGCCCGGAGGGCTGTCTGCGTCACACGAAGCTTTTTACGGTCAAATGGCACGCGCGCGCAACACGCTTCACGCGCCCATTGAAGTCCCACAGACCATGTCCACGCGCCCGCCAAAAAAGGCACTTGCGACGGGTTGGCTTTCATCTTCATTTGCATGAAACAGCTGCTCATTTCATTCATGGCATATGCAATTCCTCGCTGGCAGCTTCTAAGCCATACTTATTTCTCCGCAAAGCTGTGCCTTGTTTATTAAAAGCGAGAAATAATGGCAGTGGGCAGGGGGCACGGCATGTGCTGTACGGCCACCGTACCACAGGCCGCCTGTGCTTACTTGGCTTTCTTCATAAAGTTTGTGTAAAATTGTCAAATATAACAGGTGCCAGGAGAAACGAAAAGTATTTCTTTGCCCCAGGGACTGCATTAGCCAATCAGTATATTTTTGTGAATCAAAGTGATTGTTTCGGGTTTAACCAATAATAACTACACAAAGGTGTCACTCAAGAATTACAAAAAAAAGAAGCATGCTCTGATTTTGGAGTGAGTTTTAGGCCATCTCAAGATGAATTATGGCTATAAATTGAAGTTTCCCTGAGCGAAATAACCAGAGGACAGTTTTATTGTCAATTTGACAGGCACATGCAGCCAGACCAATTCATTGGATCCTGAATTATGGCTGGAATGGGGGTGGGGGCTCAACTATGATGGTGGACAGCGTCGGATTGGTAACGCAGGCACTCTGCGATATCCAAATTCCAGCTGTGGGCTGTTTTTTTGAGCAACCTGGGGGGCCGATTGGCCGGTTTCTGCGTTGTTCCGATGCCGCCAGCGGCCCAGTGGGTGCCTGAGTGGCCTTTCTGGAGGCAGATGGGCGTTCATTACCTCCATTTATCAAAGGCGTCACTCCCTTTCTCTCGCTTGCCTGTCCCATTAATATATGCATATTGAGCGGGGGCAGGGAGCCTGAGCAAAAGTGGCCACGCTTGTTTTCAGGGGCGTTTCACCAGTGTAACCTAATCCGTTCCTTTTTTTTAATCCCCGCCCCTTTTTATCAAATTTTGCCGAAGCGGTGTTTTGCGGAAAGGCAATATGCAAAATGTGGGCCACTTTTTTTGTGCGTGCCCGGGCCAATTTTTAATCCCAATCCAACCCTGGTGCAGGAGTTGGTTGAGTGGCTTGTACCTACATCTAGCCCACAGTCACCAAGGAGAGGATACAAAGGTGGTGCAGGGGAAGATGTTATTTAAATGGACAGTTTTTTGGATCTGGTTACCAAAAGCTTTAGTTGCGAGCCAGAGCTCATATCATCAACAACATCATACACAAAGAGGTTTTATGGGCACCCCACTTGAGCCATTGGTTAGTTTGCATCTGCTCTCCTCAGCCATTGTTTGAAGAAAGCACTGTTCACATTTTTTAACCAGGCCGCGGGGTATTTCAGGCTCGTCCTTAGCTATTGGCTAGCAGGTGTGGTGGTCTTCCTGTGTAAAGAGTGCTTCAAATTGCAGTGCATGAGTGGTGAAGCAAAGTGTTCAGGCACTTTAACTGAGTTGCATTTGTACTCTTAAAATATTTCCACACATCTGTTGATGCTGCACCGGTTGTGATTTTGCACGTGAATGTGGTTATGCGCCTAAATGTGTTTTTGCTCCTAAATGTTCTCACTCCCCTCAGCCTATCCAAAACTACAAAAATACCACAACCAGAAATGTGAGTAATGCCTCACTCTGTATGAACAATGGAGGGTCATGATGAAGGGACAGTCCTTGGATCTTAACTTTCAAATCATCACTGAATTGTATGATACACTGAAAGCCATTAGGGCCCCTACTACGGCTGGGGATGTTTAAAATGATATAATGTCTAACATCTCCACTGACTACAATACCACTGTTCACCTTCCTCTCCCCGTCTCCCCATTATTAAACATACACACACCTCTTGCAAATTGAAACTAGATGGCATAATGCCTTCATAAATCAAGGCAGTCTAGCCATAACCTGGAGAAGAGTGTTACAAAAACCATACACATTTCTACGCCTTGAAAACTGGATTGATTAGACCACATCTTCATTCTTTTCAAGCTTTTGAACTTAATACACACTCCCGATGCTGAACAGGAGAGCAAAGTGGTAAAATCAGGGGGCAAGAATTATCAACATTTGGCGTAACGCAATGCAGCAAGACAACTTATTGCATGGCGCCAAATGGAGAGAGCAGGAATGCACCATAATTCCCAACATATTACTGCTCTCTATCTGCACTGGCACACTTGTGGCTGCCGAGGGCCAATTGAGGAACCCATGCTCCATGGTGCAAGTGTGCCTGCTTTACAGACAGGATTGTTTTTGTGCAGGGAGGGACACCATTATGCACAAAACAATCGCCAGAGGCCTTTTCCTGTTTCTATGTTTAAGTAGAAAGAGGAAATATTGAAGAGAGATTCACATACTTCCCCTCATTTATCCTCACTGAGAAGGCGTAGCATTTTGTGACATTCCAAGGTTTACTAATCTTAGTAAACGTGGGAATGAGCCAAAAACCTTGGGTGAATGTGTGGGAACACCCATGCTCCACCCATGGAATGCCTTCTGCACGCATAGTACCGCAAGGCAACAACTTGTGGTGCCTTGTTTTACTCAAGATTTACTGAGCCACGCAGAGCCATGCAAGGTGGCTCTGAGTGTCACAGTAAATCTGACTTAAGGCCTTGTGTTGCCATGTCGCTAGGGCAGCATAAGCCCCTGATAAATCTCTGCCAAAGAGACCTCAAACACATTGACAACAAACACTGGCAAAGCCACCATTTACCCTTTTCATGCTTACAATGGTATGCGTACATGTGCACTGACTGTGGTATGTCTTTGTGGAACCTGTCTCGTTCTGTGTGTCTTATGCCTGTATTAGGGGCATAGCTTCCATTGGTGAAGCATGTGCAGTGACACCAGGGCACATGCAAGCACCTTAAAACCAGGCTTATTAACTTTCTTAAAGCTTATCTTAAATTCCAATTTACAATTGGGGCCATACAAGTTCTTTGTAGTGTAGGATTGTTTTTAAAGATTGGGAGCACGTGACAGAGATTGAGAAGATTGACTAATAATTACATTTTATGTATTGAATGTGGCATGCTGAAAATACTATTTTCACGCAGCAGTATAAATATGTGAATAGAAAAGTTCCTAAAGAAATACATCATGCAAACCCACTAAACCCAACACAAAATTAAATTGACTAGATACAAATAATACTGTCTTAATATTAACTGTACAAGACAAAACCCGCACTCTCTCTCTCTTTCCTTCAGCAAGGCAATGAAAAAAGCTGTTTCACACATAGTAAAATCAGGTATCAGTCTGTCCCATGTTGAACATATTTATTTCTCATAAATCGAAAGGTATGGTTTTCCTTCACTTGTTGCTAAATGCGTTTATGCATACTCTATGTTTTTAGAAAGTTCAAATGAATATAACAATATGCCATATATGTATGCATGTATGCATGTATGTGTGTATGTATTTATTTATTTACTTGTATATTCGTAATTTATGCATGCATGTGTTCATATATGTTTTCTAATACAATTACTTTGTATTGCATTCACACAAACAAAAAGGTAAAATGACGATGAAACAGATGTTCAGTTTCTTCAAATGTCAGGTGATTGTTTTTTAGCCACAGTGAGGAGGCTGACTGTTGCAGAGTTTAGCCACCGGATCTACTTCGGCATAGATTTTAACATAGTCTTTTATGAAGATAGAAATCTTCATAGATTGTCAGATGTTGAGGAGATTTCTGCTACAAGCATATCCATGAAACTGTTTGGCCAGAAATTCTGCCCTAACATCCAATTGTGCCTTGAAGCCACAAACCAGAATCATTGGCAACCAAGAATCCAGCAAGGGGGGGAGTGACTAGCCAACACCCAAGATGGCCGCAACTGAATAGAGCTCCGTTTACCACCTAACTAAGCTTCCCCCATATCCGGCAAAAATATCCGTTTCGCCCGTTAATCATAAGTACCTGAGACCCCAGATCTCAAGGGATCACCCGGTCATAGAACGAAGAAAATCCGACGGCCCGATTGGAGATATCGGCGCCGGTACTGCCGACCGTGAAAGGGAGAGAGATCTAGCCGTGACGCACCTCCAGCCCCATTATGCCGACTCGGCACTTCAGTCGTGGGCCTGCAGGCCCTGAATTGTGAGCCCGTTGCCTGCTCCCGCCTGCCTCCAGCGATTGAGTTCCTGGCCCCAGCGGATCTCCGTTGTGAGTCTCCTGCAAGCGTCTGGTGCGGCTCCCGGCCACGCACGAGTAATCTGACACGCCGGGTGGGCTCCAGCATGCGCGGCCGCTCCCGGTGCTCCTGCCGCAGTAACTGCACACAGCTCCTGTGGTGAAGGTGAGGGGCGGGTGCCGGGTGTGGAGTCTTTCCTCCCCACTTCCCTGTATTCTGAAACGGCTGTTGCCTTGATACCCTGGGGACGTTTCTTTGCCGCTTTGACGGCCCGTTCCACAGCTCTTCACTGCACCCTTTCCCCACGATGGACAGCAGGCCTGTGTGAGGCCTCATTGATTCACAAGGTTATGGAGGTTTGTGGGGAGGCTGCTGCTTTCTTGCCCCCGATGTCTCTCAGAGCATATTGAAAAACATTGTTGGACTTGACACTTCATTTATGCATAAGATCCCTCTTTAGGGCCACAATGATGCTGTAACTTTGTATATTAGTGATCGAAAGAGTGGAGCATGGGGTGCGGCCTGTGTGACATGCGATTGGAGGAGCCATGATATTAACGCGAGGTGCAGACCCCTGGGGCCCCAACAGACTTGGTGCACCTGTGGTGCTGGATGGTGACCCACAAATCGTTAATATTCCGCTACACTATTGGCTGTCCTCTTTGCCTGGGTTTCTACTACCCCCTTGTCTCTGGATTCTTCCCTTAACATCCAAGCCTGTCGCAATGGCCACCGCAAAGGGTTCTAGGCAGACTCACTTGTTGAAACTGGCATAATTTGCTCATTCAAAGTCAGATGCTGTCGATCGATGGGAAGCAAGAAGAATTGAAAGCGAAGCAACAAATTGACAAGGGGGCCCGACACTGGTGGATGTCATGGAGGCCATTCTGGGAGTCCGTACAGCACTGGAACACAAGATAGATACGGTGTCAACAGAGGTCACCCTCATACGTGCCGACCTATGTAATATGGGAGACAGAGTCAAGGCGACCAAAGAATCAGTCTCTACGCTTCAGCACTCAACGAATATGCTTGAGACGTCGGTCAAGCGGATGCAGGCCCAAACAGCGGATCTTGAGGCCAAGCTGGAAGATTATGAAGGACACGTGCACAGAAATAACGTGCAAATTCTTGGGGTCCCCAAAAGGGCGGAGGGACAAGCCGCGGATTTCTTTGTCGAGGACTTAATCCAAAAACACCTACAACCTCGGACCCTCTCAAAATACTTCTCGTTATAACGCGCAAATCGGGTGCCTGGGGGCTCTCGAAGCCCGGAGCTCCCCCGCGTCCAATATTAGCTAGGATCTTCCAATTTCCGAGACAGAGACGTTATCCTCCAGACGGCAAGGGCCACCCCACCGCTCAAATTTGAAAATTCGACGATAATTTTTTTTCCTGACTTCACTTACAAAGTACAACAGAAACTCAGGTCCTTTCTAGAAGTGAACCGAGCGCTTGGAGGCCACAGTTTGAAATATGCGATGCTCTTTCTGGCAAAACTACGAGTGCAAGCTGACGGCAAATCATGGTTCTTCCAGACTCCGGAGGACACCGGGGACTGGCAAGACGGTTGGTGATCCTCTGAATCACAGAAACACTCTTCTCATAATCGTTTGCAACAACAAGATGGCTGCCCGGAGAGAACAGATCGAGATGAGAGGGTCTGATGGTCCGTTGTCTCTTTTACATGGCTGTACCTCGGCCCACCCTTTATTGACACTGCGGACTCTTGCTACTTTGCAGGGATCATGTGCTGTGGCCAGCCCAATGGGGCAAGGGTGACTATACTCACTTAACTAATGTTTGATATCTGATTTTTTCACTAGCCTACGGTATTTGTGTAACATAACCAATTGTCATCAAGGCTCTTGATCTACTGCTGTGGGCTACTGTAGAGGGTCGGACCACTGATTAAGGCTCTGCCGTTGTCATTCCAAGTGCGGTTTATGGTTTCTCATGTGCTATATCCTGGGTTTCCATAACAGTATGCACGGGGGATGACGGTTATACTCTTGGCAAGCTTTGGCTGTGTAGCGTTCCCTTTCATACAGTCTATTTATTTGGGGTACACAGGGGAATCTGCAAAATGGGGGGGGTCAGTTTTACGTCCACATTGCAGGGAGGCAGGGTTGGGGGGGGTCCAGGGTGTTGTTATGGGTTTCACTGTAGTTTTATAGTGTGTTTTTCGTGCAGTTTGATAAATGGTGCCGCTCTCCATGTAACTTGGGTCGCTAACAATGTGCTTAATGGTTTTCCAATGCTCAAAACTGGGATGTCTCTGATGCTGTATCTGGTAAATGGAGGTTGGATGGCACTTCATTCTTGCATATTTGCTTCCCAGCCTGGGGGGAGGCCCCCCGATATACACATAGATGAATGCTGATCACGTGGCAGCTCCATCTCTGGGCCGCCTTAAACTACTATCATGGAATGTAAACAGCCTGGGAGATCGAATTAAGCGGGGAATAGTATTACAGTACCTAAAACGGGAAGCTCCATATCTCATGTTACTCCAGGAGACACATATCCAGGACACCTCCTACTGTGCACTTAATCAATGGGGATATAAATTGATAGCACATGCGGGTTATGCTCGGGGTTCTAGAGGGGTGGGTATCCTGGCATGCAGCTCCCTCCCATTTCAGGTACATAAGGTTCTTTGTGACCCTCTGGGCAAATTTGCCTCGGGACAGTGGGAGGGTAGGCCCCTCAGCGTGACCTCCCTATACGTGCCCCCCAGATTGCACTCCTCTACTCTGACCGACCTGGGCCCACATATGTTGAGCCTGCCTGAGGGTGATATCTTAGTGGGGGGAGACTGTAATGCAGCCTCGAATGGAGATCTGGTCCGGTTGCCACCCAGACAGGGAGGATCATCGGAAAAACTATTAGTGGACTTCCTTGGGGCTTTGGGACTGATAGATGTATGGAGAATATGTAACCCCGCCACTTGACAATACACGTTCCGCTCCGCGGTACACAGAAGTACGTCACGCATAGACTATCTCTTCTGCAAGGCCACCCAACTCCCCATGTTCAGCGAGATCTCCTTCCTTCCTAGGGGTATCTCGGATCATTCCCCAATCGTTACACATTACAGGGGCATCCTACCCCCAATCGCTAGGAAATGGTTCTCAATCATTGGTATCTTAGAGTGTCGATGATCAGAGATAAACTGTCGGACGCCACCAAACACTATTTTACCGAGAATGGGGGGTCTGTTGACTCGGACGAGACGTTATGGGAGGCTTATAAGACAGTGATACAGGGTTGCGGGGTGGCAACAGTGACGGGTCATAGGAAAGAGAAACGTAAGCAACTGGAGGAGATAGAGAAAGAAGTCACCCTTCTCGAACATGATATGGTGAAATCCAATACTTCAGATGCCTCGCATAAATTATCTGTAAAACAAAAGAAGTATAGAGACATTGCGGAAGATGCAGCCAAAACCCAATATCGAGACAGTCAACATCGTGTTTATGACGTAGGTGACAAGGCCAGTAAGTTGCTGGCATGGCTTGACAAAAGGGAGATGGCTAACAGATGGGTGGCTGAAATCGTACATCAAAGAGGTGATATGCTAGAAGATAAGACCAGAATCATGGGACCTTTTTCCAATTATTTTGAGAAGGTCTATACTGCTTCACCCACAGTCCCTCAAAGTGCGGCAGCGGAATTGCTTACCACTCCGCCTCTGCCCATGTTAGATCCCCAAGATGTACTGGATCTTGATGTCGCCCTGACTGCGGATGAGATATCTAAGGCGATTGGTTCATTACACTCTGGAAAAACTATTCTGCCCTAGCGGCCTCCCAATTGAACTTTACAAAGCCAACGCCTCGCTGATCGCCCCATTCCTTGTGCGTGTGTATGAGGAGAGTTTAACCAGGGGTGTGCTACTTGAAACGCAGAGACTTGCCAATATTGTAGTCATTAATAAAAAGGGTAAACCCCCAAACACTGTAGCTCATATAGACCGATTTCCCTTCTGGACCCGGAAGCCAAAATACTAGCAAAAACTCTAGCTCTGCGTCTCTCGCCTTACCTCCATAAGTTGATCCACCCGGACCAGTCTGGTTTTGCGCCCACAAGAAATACAGCGCTGAATCTCCATTGTCTATTCAGGGTCCTGGGTAGGGTCTCTACCATACAAGAGGGTTCAGTGATTATGTCTTTAGACGCCAAGATGGCTTTTGATAGGATAGAGTGGCACTTCTTGTTTGCCTCACTGTAGATATGGGTTTGGAAATCACTTTCTGGCCTGGCTGCGGCTTCTTTATTCCAGGTCCCTATCTCGGGTTACAGTCAACGGAGGCCGTTCGGCAATCTTTGCACTGGGGAAGGGTACGAGACAGGGCTTCCTCCTCTCGCCTCTGCTTTTCTCCTTGGCTCTTGAACCCCTGGCTCTCTGGATTAGGGGAGACCCCTTATTTGAGGCATTAATTGGTCCACAGATTGGTTGGATAAAATCTCCCTCTACGCTGATGACATTTTACTTTATTTAGCCAGACCCTGGTTTTCTATTCACCGGATGCTACATATCTTTGCTCTTTTCCAGAAATAATCCGTTTACACTATCAATTGGGATAAATCATTGATCTACGTTTTGAGTGGAGACCGCCCGACCCTCCCTATGGGCTGTGACGCTAAAATCATCACGGACGGCTTTCAATATCTTGGTATATTTATCACACTCGACCCTGCAGTCTTCAACGAACAAAATCTTGTCCCTCCTCTGCATTGCCTTCGAGCTGACGTGCAGCATTGGAAAACATTACCTCTTACATTGTTAGAGCTGCCTTCTATAAGATGATGGAGCTTCCGCGCTTTCTCTACGCTCTACAGAATACGCCACACTTGCTCCCGTCTTATTATTGTCAGTCAATTGACTCCGAGGTACGTACCCTGCTTTGGAATAACGGTACACCCCGAATAGCTCTCGCTAAGCTCACAAAAAGCTGGTATGACGGGGGCATCGCACTGTCCGGAATTAGATCCTACTATTGGGCCTCACAGTTGGTAGTCCTTATTCACTGGACACACCGGCCCACTACTGACCCTGCATATAGAATGGACGGACACAATATGCTTCCCAGTAGTTACTTGAGGGCACTCTACGGTAACACGAAACTCGCATCGAAACACACCTCAACATCCACCATGGTTTTCCTGTGGCACAAGGCGACAGCAGCCCTGGGTTGGATGGGTAAAATCACTCAAGTCCCTCTGCTGCTTGAGTCCGATCAACTGGTTATACTATCAAAGCAACCGGGGTTTGACAAATGGGATCTGATTGGACTTTCCAGGGTCGGGATAAGTGGGCAGAGGGTAGGGTTGTCCCGTTCAGCGACCTGCAGCGAGACTACCAACTACACGAGGGGGAAACCTTTTGCTACCTTCAAGCACGTAGCTCATTGCTTAAAGCAACACCTAAAAGTTCCGAGCTGCCGGTCTCCTCGCCTTTAGAAGACAGGCTATTAGATGATTACCTTCCAGAGAAAGCCATCTCACTGTCTTATTGAAAAATCCTCAATAACAAACCTGATGCTCAAGACAAATTATGTACTAAATGGAGTGACGATGTAAGCAACATAACCTATGAAGCCTGGAGGGAGGCCTTGGCTTCACCCCGGGAGGTGGCTATCCATTCTCGTTTCAAACTCATACAGCTTAAGCTACTCCACAGACCCTAGTACACTAGCACAGTGCTTTTTAAAAAGGAGGAGTCTCGACTCCCCGGGGTGCCCCTGAGGCTGTGGCCATACAGGTACCTAACTACACCATTGGTGGGAATGCCCTATCTTTCAGAAATATTGGGGGAAGGTTATGTCAACTTTGTCCTGGATATGTCACGCACCTATTGAAGTTTCTTCCCGGCTGTGTCTTTTAAATATCTGGGATGCTACGGAGTTGTCCAGAACTGAAAGACTGTGGGTTTTGCTGGTTTGTATGGAGGCAAAGCACAACACTGCCAGAACATGGAAGGGGGTGGTTAAGCCAAGATACACCGACTGGGAATCGGAAATGGACTGGTGTATGCAAGCAGAGAGGGTTATTTATGAGAGCAGAGGATGCCTGCGCAAATGGACAAAAATATGGGGCCCCTGGAATGAAGGTAGAGGTCTGCTGTGTGTTCCTTTCAGCGATACTCCCCCACTGGCATTTGATGGAGAGACTCTGTAATGTTTTTTAGAGAATGATGGAAACTACGAAGCAAATGATTGTGTCAAAGACTCTATGTAACAATTTGTCTTTTTAAACACCTCTTTGTGGCCCTTAATTTAATTCTTAATGTCCGCATTTTGCTGCACTTGTTTTGGTTTGTATTTTTTTATGTTGTTCCTTTGCAATAAAAAAGAATTTAAAAAAAAAAAGAATCCAGCAAACATTTGCCTGGGCAGGTTGTGTTGTCAGTGATGAATATTGATGGCAAAGCACCTTGGTGCATTGTTAAAATGTTGAAAATAGTTCATCTTCTCTTGGAATTGACCTGTCTGGTGGCCATTGTAATAAACCAATCTTTCAAAAAAAATTGTTCTGAATGCCATGCTGACTGGAGAGTTGGCAAGGTTTCAAGCATCCAGCAAAGCACACAAAGCTGGTAGTGGCAACAACTTGCACCTGGGGTCGAAGTCTCAAATTGTCTTCAAACAGTACTCCTCTGTTCCACAATTCCTGAGAAGATGAATAAGGTGACCCAAATTATTACCTCAGAAGTCAGGGGCACAGTGGTGCTTATCCACACATATTAGAACCTCTTTCTTGCAGGCAGTGAACTTTATTACATTCTGCTGCAGAATTAACCCAGACTTTGCCTAATTCTATTGCATTCTATGGCAGCGTCCTACACTTTGCTCCATGCTTGAGGCAACATTGAAAAGTATCAAAAAGAAAATAAGATAGATAATAGACTTTACATTTCAATGGGATCTCCAGGAAATAATTAACTCAAGTAGGAAATCTAATTCTTGATACTTGTCGTGGTGAAATAGCATTTTGTTTGCCATAGTGTGTAGATTAGAAACCATAAATCCCTGTTATCTTTGCTTCTGCTGTATTGAGACGCTTTATTGCTTAAGGGATTCTATAATATTTGATTGGACATGGAGCATGCAATCATTTGGTACTTGATAGCAGAGTTTAGAATAATGAATTAGGGTGAAAAGCTGTGAGACTGATCAACAAATGTGTAAGTTTCTTAGTGAAAAGATGTATATCTTAATAGAGTCATTAAGGTGTCTGAATCACAATAGAGAAATAGGTGATAATTTAAGCATGTTACTAGTAATTGAGAAATTGATAATATTTATTATGTTGCAAAAATAATTTGCTTTGTTGAACAGAGCGAAGATTTGCTATTACTTAGTAAAAAAAAAATATATATATGATATGTGTGCTTTCGTGTCCTTTGTGATGTGCTACCACGCTCTATTTTAACATGCTACGAGGTTTTCAGTTTTGCATGTATCTAGAAGTTGCTTCATACGGAATCTAGGAGATACTTTATATTGAAATAATTTGGAGGATGAATACAATGGGCCTCATTTGGATGTCGGTCTGAAAGGCTCCGACCACAGGTCCCATAGAGAAATGGGTGTTTGCGACCACATCATGTGCAGTCAAATTGTAATACGGTGTTCGGAACCGCTGACCTACGATCGGTCGATTTCCACACCGAGACGGTGTCGTTCAGAGGCATCTCTGACCGACATCGTAATAGGGCCCAATATGTTTTTATCTCATCAACTATGATAGAAATTAACTTACCTGTTACATAGGACTGCTAAGTCATCAGAGGGTCTTTCGAATGAATAGGCGATCTCCTACAGGCCCATGTGGATGGCCTTCGTAATGTTGAGTACAGAATAGAACTCAACAATATATTAGGCTATCACAATAATATGTTATTTCTACTGTAATTCTGCTGTAAAATATAGAACTCTTTCTTGTCATATTTACATCTATATGGTGTAGCAGCTACAGACAGGGGTCATCCGGCGAAGCATGATCATCTTGAACACAAAAACCTAGGTCAAGTTAATGAGTCATTACATGAAACTATATTTTTTTGTTATGTCAGGTACTCAATGTATACACCAAAGACTCTTCAAGAGTCAAGTAATCTCCTGCTGACCAATGTGGAAAATGTTAAATTACATGGCAAAACTGAATTTAAGGTTCAAATGCTGGGTATATGCGAAGCATGTGTGAGCATCACCCGCTGGTATAGTACTACAGCCAAGTGGATACCTTCTATGCAAAACTATGTTTAGATGATTGTCCTGTCTTGACTCATTCAGCTACCTCTCACTATGTCCCATTTTTTCCCAGTTATAAATATATGAATGAGAAATTTATAGAGCATAACATTCTTCCTTGAGTTTCTTGGTGCTATGTTTGGCAACACATGACGTGCGGTAATCATTGTGAAAACACAGCAGTGTTAAAGCTTTTCAGTTTGTTCTTCAAGGGGGGAACATTCATTGTATGACCTGGGATGAGAGGGGGTTCTGTCCTCTTTTTGTGAAGCAGACGAGAGATGGAGCGAATGAATGCCGGGTGAGTTAGTTCTTCGGTTTGGAAGGTACAGCCATGAATTCTTTATTAGTAACTGCAAACTGATGCCAAACAATGGCTGATATACAAGATATAATTTCCTAAATTTAACCCTCCTCTCAATTGCTAGCCAATACATCACCTACCGGTAACATGATCCCACCTTCATCTTCCGATCATCTGCAAAACTGCTTCATTTTGGGCATCTCAAGAGCATTAGATAGAGGGCATTTCCGAAGTCAATTATTGATTCAACGAAAGCTCTGATCACTGTTTTCTTCACATTCTTAGTAGGTCCCAGACAAAATTCCTCAATATTTGGAGGCGATGGAAGCAGGGTGCAGGGCTGGCTCTCACTGAGGGCCAAGTGATAGCGACTTATAATACTTATTTGAGAAACCTTATGGCCCTGCATGCCTTACAGGCAGCTGGGACAAGGTATACAGTTGCAATGGTATTGTCAGGGTTCTGTCTGGTTAGCAGAAGACAATTCAGTGATGTAACACGTCCTTATGGTAATATTAGTTAAAAGTGTCTAAAAAGGCTTTTCAGGATAATTGATCATTTATAATCATTGATTTCACATCCAAGGAAGCAAACACGCAGAACTGCAACACCCAGAAAAAATAAGAATATCACACAGAAGTCCAGGACTGGAGACAGTGTCCACAATGACCTGGACATAGGTGGTCACCCTAAGTGTACTAAGGGATGGCATGGAGCTAACTTGGACCACTTCCCTCCTCCTAAAAGAGGAAGAGGGTTTTCACACACCCAACACATCCACACACTTCTATGTGCTTTTCTACTGGAACTTGCACTCATTTGTCTGCACATACCATCCCTGACAGGTAGCAAAGTTACCACAACTTTTTTCAAATTTGTTTGCAGATGATTTCCACTAAACCTAAACTGTTCAAAACCATTCATGGGTTTTTGTGTTGGTATACTGATGCTGAGCTCATGGAGCTCCTGGCTTGGCAGTTCAGGCTGGACTGTTCCCATGAGGAGCAGGGTCAAGACTGATTTGCATGTGGCTGGGTCTAAAGTTGGGTGGCATGGTGAGCAAAGGAACAATGGATTTAACCCAGATCTCTTGGCTGGGATGAATGTTTGATTTGTTCCACATTCTGTCTATCATTTGTGTGTCTTTTACTTTCTCACCCTAAGTGCACCGGGTATGCCCAGACGTGGGTCCCGGGCTCACTGTGCCACTGCATTCAAACTGCCTTATGCGAGGTGATACCCCGTAACCGGTCCCAAGATGCTTGTTTCTGGTCCAGGGAGGACCTGGCTTGGCTGTTCGTGCTGGACTGTTCCCATGAGTAGCAGGGTCAAGATTGATTTGCATGTGACTGGGTCTAAACTGGGATGGCATGGTGAGCAAAGGCATGATAGATTTAACCCAGATCTCTTAACTGGGGGTGAATGATTGATTTGCTCCACCTTTCGGCCATCATTTGTGGGTCTTTTGCTTTCTTGCTCAAAGTGCACCGGGTATGCTCAGACGTGGGTCCCAGGCTCACTGATCCACTAGATTCAAGCTAGCCTCGATGATGCGGGGTGATGCCCCGTAACCGGTCCCAGGTTGCTTGTTTCTGGTCCAGGAAGAACCTGGCTTGGCAGTTCGGGCTGGTCTGTTCCCACGAGGAGCAGGGTCAAGACTGATTTGCATGTGGCTGTGTTTAAACTGGGGTGGCATGGTGAGCAAACAAATTATCGATTTAACCACTATCTCTTGACTGGGGCTGAATGTTTGATTTTTTCTGCATTCCGCCCATCAATTGTGTGTCTTGAGCTCATGGAGCAGTGTTGTAGATAAAACGAAGTCCAGAACAGCTTACTTCACAGGTTGCTTTATTTAGTTACACGGGAAACACAAGAGCGGACTCTCCACAGCAGAAGCCAAACGCAACTGCCAAAGGAGAGAACACAGAACCATGAAGCAACCTAGAACACAGTAACAGGAACATTCCACAAGCCCAGAGAATACACAACGAGGAGAGAAACCCAGCACATGTACTACACATCTTCTTTCTTTCTAATGAAAAAGAAAAGAGAAAAAGAAAGAAAAAGAAAAAAAAACACCTCAACACACAAAATCTTGCAAATATGCTGGAGCTCTCCTGAACCTTTGAACCCGACCCCGTGGCAAAGGCAAAGGAAGAGGAATAGAATCTGGAGCAGAGTGAACACCCGAGGAACTCGAATCTCCCCACCCACCAACCACATGAGAAGCAAGAGACACAGAGCTAGAATCGTGTGGCAAAGTAGCCAAAAGATACCCACTGTTACCTTCCACTGAAGAAGATTCACACCCGCTGGCCAGAGACACACCCCTTTCATAAAGAGCCACTCGTCTGAAATTCCAACACTCCCCATTGTTTAAAATGACACAATTATCCAAGACCTTCTTCACAGTTAAAGGGCCCTTGAACTTAGACAACCCTCTTGCAATTCTACCACTCTTGACCTTAACTAAATCACCCACCCGGAAAGAACGCCGAGAGGACGAAGAAACAACGGCAGTGGTTTTTTTTTGCAAAGACACCACCCGCTTCATCCAATCAGGAACAAGTTTGGAACCAGGAGTGCGCCCTCTCATAACTTGAAAAGGTGACAATTGACCCTCTACCAAGGATGTAGTGCGATAGGCCCATAACATCTCATTGACCATCTTCCTTACAATGAGACCCTCAGAGGAAGCCATTTGAATGATGCCCTTCACCACTCTATTAGCCCTTTCACAAATCCCATTTCCCTGAGGGTTGTACAAGGAGGTACGATGATGAAAAACACCACAACCCTTAAGGAAAGACTGCATTTCCAAAGAGGTGAGTTGTGTACCATTGTCCGTGATGAGCACAGACGGAAGACCCTCATCCCTAAACAAAACACCCAAAAACTCAATCGTCCTTTCAGTCGTAATGTTGTTAGTGAACTCCACCACCAACCACTTTGAATACACATCAACGACCACAATGGCATACCTGTCCTTCTCATGAAGTTCACCCATTGGACCAATAAAGTCCAAACAAATACTGTGCCACGGTGAACCAGGGTTTTGTATGTGAGTTTGAGAGTTGCTGGGACCAACCTTAAGTCTCTTTTCGCCCTCCTTACAAGTAGGACAATTCACCACCCAGTCCACCACCTGAGCATCCATACCCGGCCACCAGAAGTTATCTCTCAACCGACGTTGTGTGAGAGTTTGGCCCAAATGGCCCTCGTGGGCTAGAGCCAACAATTTCCTTCTCAAACCACCAGGAGGAACAAACCTTTCTCCTTTGACAATCAAATTATCCGTAATAAGAGAAAGATCCTCCAAAACTTTTAGAAAAGGACGTACAGAAACCGAAACTGTACTCTCCCTCCTAGAACCAAGCCTGATAAGCTTAATGACTTCTTGTAACGTGACATCAGCAGACATTTCACGCTCCCAATCAACAGCCTGCAAAAACACCCTCCCCGACAAACACAGCATCCTCAATAGAAGCAACCGCAATGTCATCCTCAGATAAGGGCGGAGCTCCAACAGTCTTCCAATCTAGCGACAACCTTGAAAGACAATCAGCCTGTGTGTTTCTCCAACCCTGAATATATTGGACAGTGTATTGGAACTCCTGAAGCTTGGAAGCAAGCCTAGCTAATCTAGCCGAGCCCTTTCCCGTCCCTCCCGGAGAGAGAATCTTAACGAGAGGCTTGTGATCGGTTTTGAGCACGAACTTCAAGCCCCACAGGTAGGTACGAAAGTGTTCCACTGCCCATGAAGCTGCCAGAGCCTCCCTTTCAATAACAGAGTAATTCCTCTCAGCCTCTGTTAAAGTTCGTGACACAAAAGCAACCGTACGCTCCTCCTGACCAGAGATTTGTGAAAGCATAGCCCCTAGACCAGTAGCACTGGCATCCACCGTCAACACAGAACTCTTCTTAACATCAAACGGGGTAAGGACTTTTGCCTCACAAATCTCTCTTTTAATAGCGTCAAAAGATTCCTGAACCTCTGTAGACCACACAAAACCAACCCCTCTCTTCAACAGTGACCTCATGCAAGAAGTCTTGTCAGAAAAATTCTTGACGAACTTAGCATAATATTCGATAAGCCCCATGAAGGACCGCAACTGGTCCTTATCCTGCGGTTCAGGAGCAGAGCGAATCGCCCTACACAGATCCTCTTTCGGACTCACCCCACTTGCACTAATGGTGTAGCCTAAGTAGTCTACACGCTCTGACAAGAACTTGCACTTATCCTTGCGCAAAGTCAAACCAGCCACCAAAAGCCTGTCTAACACTATCTTAAGGGTGACATTATGTTGCTCCACAGAATGCCCATAGATCAAAATGTCGTCTTGAAAGTAGACCGTATTGCCAACTCCCTCAAGAAGGTTGGAGACCATCCTTTGAAATACACTAGCAGCTGAATTAAGCCCAAAAGGCAAGCGAGTAAACTGAAACGTGCCAAAAGGTGTAATGAAGGCAGTTAAATGCTTAGAGTCCTTATGCAAGTTAATCTGGTGATAAGCACTTCTAAGATCCAACTTAGAAAATACTTTAGCGCCATGTAACGTAGTAACCAACTCGGATATATTGGGAAGAGGAAACGTGTCCGCAACCACACAATCATTCAAGGACCTCAAATCAACACAGAAACGGAGCTTGCCGTCCGATTTCTTTGTGACGACTATGGGAGAAACCCAAGGTGACGCTTCAACTGGTTCAATTACTCCAGAAGCCAACATCTCATCGATCATGTTCTTAACCTCTTGTCTAACAACAATTGGGACACGCCTGACCTTGTGCTGCACTGGGATGGAATGCTCCCTCAGAACAATTCGATGAGAGTACCCTCTGAGTTGACCCAAGCTTTCCCTAAATACAGCGCTAGCATCACCCAAAATCTTTTCCAACTCATTATCCTCAATAATCATCACCTGTGGTGAAGCACGGGGGTTGACAATGATTGCCAAGTCATATTGGTGAACCCAACCCAAAATTGCCGGGCCTGACCTAGAAACATAAATTTTCCCTTGTATGTTCCTGTAAGAGAAAACAATGTACGCATTGAAGTACCCCAAAATATCAATGGTCTCGCCCTGATAACCACCCGGGGAAATGTCTTTAGGTAAAAGATGCCGGGTACCCCAATTGAGCACGAAAAGATCATGTGGGATAATGGTGTACCTAGAACCTGTATCCACCATTAAGTGAATTTCCTTGCCATCTATGGTGAAAAGTGCCTTAGGCCTGACTTTAAGTCTGTCACTCAACACCATAGATGAATCACCATCAACCACAAGAATTTTGTGGCCATCTTCATCCAATAATGCACTATCGTCAACAAAAGCCACAGAAGAACGAGGTTTGCTACGACAAACTCTCGCATAGTGACCCACCCGACCACACTTCAAACATTCTTGTTTGGCTGCAAAGCAAAACTTGGAGTCTGAGGAATGAACAGTGCTGCCGCACCTGTTGCACATGCGAGTTACAGGCGACTTCTGTGTAACAGGATTTTTGACAAAAGGAACTTTTTTGACAAGCTTCTTGTTCTTCACTGCAGCTACATCAACTTGTTCTCCAGAAGAGTAAGTTTGTTCTGAGCATTCCTGACAGGAAATTTCATTAACGTCACCAGGATTCTTCTTTTCAAGTTCCTTTATATACCCTTGAGACTCCTCCACAATTTTAGCTAAATCTATTGCAGTCTGTAGATTAGGATTTTTCGCCGCCCAAAGGCGCTCCTGGATCTTCTTGTTATTGCACTGTACAATAAGTTGATCCCTAATAAGTTCATCCGTCATTCCCCCAAACTTGCATTTTACTGACATCTCTCTCAACCTGGCAACAAAGTCATCGATAGACTCGCCTGTTCTCTGGCTCTTTGTGTAGAACCTGTATCTATTCATAACCAAGTTCTCCTCCTTCGCATATCTTACCTCAAGCCTACCAATGGCCTCTTTATATTCGTCAGGAACAGGTTGCCCATTAGCTTGTAAAGCTTGGGGTAAATAGCGAAAAATGCGTTGACCTTCTTTGCCCAAAGAACCTAGTAATAGTGCCTTTTTCCGTTTTGCGGAATATTCTTGTGCATCTAGAGCATCCAAATAGTTGTCGAACATTGGAAACCAATCGTCCCAAGAAATGCTAGGTTGTCCTGGAAGGGCCAAAAAACTAGGAGGAAGAACTACAGAGGGATTCTCATTGGTCATGACTGACCGCTCTGCACCCACAAGAAAACAGAGAACTTGGCGAAAGCAATTGTAGAGTGATGAGAGAGAAAACAATGCAAGGCAATAAGACAGTACCTGAAACGGAATAAATCCACACCAGAACGGATGAGACACACAACCCGTGTGTCACCGCTGGGCACGAAACGCCAGCCAAATGCGCTCGAAAACCGAGTTCCGTAGCTCGGTGGCTGACAGAGAAGGTGTTGTCCTGGAAACAGTACTAAACAAAGATGGCCGCCACGTCGATGACGCAGAGACGTGAGAACGTAACAAGACGCTTGACGACAGCTGAGCGGAGCAGGAAACTCCTACCGTGACAAGGATTCTATCCGTGAACCAGTCAGCGTTGAAGATTCGATGATGTCATCAGAGGAGGGGAACCTTCACGAGTAGCGGAGCTCCTGTCGCACCAACTGTCACTCCCACGCCGATCGTGCCCGCAACCAGAACCAGACCAAAAGGTGAGTCGCGAGTGTCTCAACACCAGTTAAGTTCAAAGTATACCTTCTCCAGAGCGAATCGTCACTCCCAAGTTTGGCTCTCCCTCACGCTTGACGCGTAACACAATCCGAAGAAAGACCAACAAAACGGAGAGCTGGCAGTGCAGGAAAGTTCGTCCACGCAGAGAAGCTCATCTGTTGGTATTCACCAGGCCCAGAAGCCGTACTGTAGGATCGTCATTTGGAGGGTGAAGGTGTAGAGATGTTCCGCTCTTGTGCTGAAGACTTAAAAGCAGTAGTGCCAAGCGTGGGCTGATGAAAGATCGTCGCCAAAATTGTTGTAGCAGCATTCTAATTCTGCAGATATAGGAGAAATGTGTGGTATTGGGGATTACCCATACTTCTCCCATCACAGAGGCGTCTAAATGAGATGCTCCTCAATGCAATTTACTCATCTTTTGTATATTTACAGTAAAAAAATAATAAGTGAGATAGAAAAGGTTCCGAAAGTGTTTAGGAATATTTTGGTTATTTGAGTGCTGTAAATTAACCTTCTTTCTGACATATTTTGAGATGAAGGAATGATTCAGTGAGTTGAACGCTCCCAACTAAGGTATATGGTGACAAGAAAATCAAAGGTTTGGTCTGTAAAATCTGACTTGTTTTTTCATCCCAACAACAACAGTAAATTGAATTTAGAGAATAAAGAGAACACTAACATTTACTATTTGAAGAACTTCAAAACCACAGAAGTGGGCCACATGTACGTAGCTTTTTTCGTGTCGCAAATGGACAATTCACAGAATCGGGCTGTTTGCAACCGAAAAAAAGCATTTTCTATGTACAAAGGCCCTTTCGATTAAGTAACCTATTACCTAATCGCAAAATGGATTATCGATTCGGAAATAGGAAGAGGCGTGTTAAGGGCGTCCCTTCCTAATAGCGACTTGCAGTGGTATGGTCGCAAAACATTTGCATTTTACCACCAACTTGAAGTTGGCGGTAACCCATTCGCAAATGGGAAGGGTCCCTAGCGGACCCCTTGCCATTTGTGAATGTATACAAAAATGTTTTTAAGAGCAGGGATTGGTCCCACGATCCACTGCCTACTCTTAAAAAATGAAAACAAAACTTTTCTTTTTTTGTTTTTGAAACGCATCCCATTTTTCTTTTTCAGAAAAACGGGTTGCATTTAAAAAAAAGTTGCTTTATTAAAAGCAAACACAGACATGGTGGTCTGCTGTCCCCAGCAGGCCACCATTCCTGTGTTTTTAGCGATTCCTAATGGGTCATAAATTGCAATCTACTTCATGAATATTAATGAGGTAGATCATTGCGACCCCATCAGGAATCGGTAAATGTGTCAAAGACACATTAGTACATAGGTGTTTGCTATTATCTAACAGCGAAACGCAAAAATTCGCTACTAGGTAATTGCAAAATGAAACCTACATGCATGTGGTCATATATATCTAACAAAAGACAATGGACAGTTATTGATGAATTTTTTAGCCAATTTTTTTCACTACCGCTGATTTAGAGCCCAAGTATTACTTGTACTTTTCACGGTTTGATTAACTACAAGTGTAGACCTATAAAATGATAAAAATTATGTTCGCAAAACAACACTAATAACCCTTGTGTGCATTATTTTTCAATTTTTGCTTAAAAATCTAAACGATGTGAACAGGTACACAAATTTAATTTGCACAAGGGTTTTCTCAAGCTTTAGTATTTTTCAGTTTAAATCGTAGTTTCCAGGGTTTTTTTGTAATATTTCCTGCTCATCTAAAACACATATTGTTGGGAAATAGACAGCTGACACCTGTCTGAATGATACGCTGCCATTTTGAATGAGCGATGACAATCTCAAATTACTGACATAGAAATTAAAGAACATATACAATGAGCTCCTCAAAGAAGAAAAACAGATTTACGAGTGAAAACAATGGTTTTCTAACAGTAGTTTTTACAAAGACTCATGTAAAACAGGTGCAGCACACACACAAACCACAGGCCCATGTCCCTTAAATGTTGGGTGTCCTCGTTTAAAAGTATGCTTTTCTGGGATCAATTTCGAGCAGTAATAAAAACTGGAGCAATTGAAGTGGAACCATTGAAACCGCTGCCTCACTGCCTAAATAAAGAGAAGAACTAAAATAGAATGCAGGTCTGCTATCATTTTCTATCTCAGACAGATCTTCAGATCTGGGTGTTTTGTAAGATAATATGAAGTGTTTGCCAGCGCCTGCAGAATCTTGATTAAAAGAAAGTCAATAGTCCAACTGCTGGCAGAATACTAAACTCCATCTTTTACTACATTCTTATATCAGCAAAGCATAAAAACAGCTACCACCCAACAGTAAAGACTGTACCTCCCAAAATATTATTGTAGTGCTTGCATATTTGTATGTGAAACTGCATTTTCTACATGTATTTAATCAATACTCATAAAAACATTTCTGATATAAATATATATATGTGTATATATATATATATATATATTTTTTTTTTTTTCACTGAAAAAACCATAGGTTTCAGACTTGATATAGTTAAACATTAGCATTTAAAAAACCATAGGTTCTAGGGGTGTTATAGTTAGCTGGACGTTTCACTCGTACAAAACCATTGAAATTCCTCCGATATAGTTAGTTGTACTAACTACATCTCGCGCGCCCGCAATCCACTGCTGATGATGTCACATATTACATCATTCATGACATGTGAAAATAGACACTTTTCTGCTGAAAACCACACAATGGATTCCTATGGAAGGAAATACAAGTTACTGGTCAGTACGCTTAGAATTACTTTTCAGGGTCAGTGCTGGGCTAAAAGATGCAGCACTGGGCTCTCTCCTGATACCAGGTGAGTAAATCGGAATTCGTAGTTGGGCTGATTTTAGAGGAATATTTGTACAATGGTGAAGGAAGGGGGCGGGGCCTGAGGTGACGTGTGCAAACACGCCCTGTGGTGCGTTTTAAGTTGGAGAATTAATTCCTCTTCAATCCTGCGGTCCCCTGGGGGCCAACTGGCCCACCAGGTACCTCCAGTATGCGCAAGGGAGCTGCGTTGCAGAGAGGTGTTCTGAGGCCATGCCCCTTTTTACAACACTCTGCATCGCAGCTCCGTGGCGCTTATTGGAGGTACCTGGTGGGCTAGTTGGCCCCTAGGAGACCTCTGGATTGAAGAGGAATTAATTCCCCAACTTAAAATGCACCACAGGGGGTGTTTGCACACATATCACCTGAGGCCCCACCCCCTACCTTCACCACTGTGCAAATGCGCCCCGTGGTGTGTTTTAAGTTGGGGGATTAAGTCCCCTTGAATCCTGAGGTCCCCTTGCGGCCAACTAGCCTACCAGGTACCTCCAGTATACACCAGGGAGCTGCGTTGCAGAGAGGTGTTCAGAGGCCACACCCCTTTTTACAACACTCTGCAACGCAGCTCTGTGGTGCTTAGTGGAGGTACCTGGTGGGCTAGTTGGCCCCTAGGTGACCTCTGGATTGAAGAGGAATGAATTCCCCAACTTAAAACGCGCCACAGGGCGTGTTTGCACACATATCACCTCAGGCACAGCCCCCTTCCTTCACCACTGTGCAGACGTGCCCCATGGCACGTTTTAAGTTGGGGGATTAAGCCCCCTTGAATCCTGAGGTCCCCTGGCGGCCAACTAGCCCACCAGGTACCTCCAGTAAGTGCCACCTAGCTGCATTGCAGAGAGGTGTAAAAAGGGGCTTGGCCTCATTACACCTCTCTGCAACGCAGCCCCCTGGCACATACTGGAGGTTCCTGTTGGGCTTGTTGGCCCCCAGGGACCCCCAGTATTCAAGGGGAATTAGTTCCCCCTCTGCAAACGCGCTCCCTCCCAAGGCCATAATTTGCCACGGGGACCCCATCCCCCGGAGCATGGGCTTTTTTAAAAAACAATTATTTTGGAGGGGGGCTGCCTTTCCCCCCTTCTGTGGCCACTTATGGCCCCGGGGACCCCATCCCCCGGGCCGTTTCTTTTTTTTTTGAGAGCCCCCCTCCCGGGCCACTTCTGGCTCCGGGGACCCCATCCCCCGGGGCTGGCTCTCTTCGTTGGGGGCCGTGAGGGGGGGTCCCCAATCCCCTCACGATCCCAGCCGGCTCCCTGCGTCCTGCGGGAGACGGCATTGCTTTTCCACATGGGGAGCAGCTAACATGCTGCTCCCCCTGTGGAAAAGCAATCTGCTTTCCTATTTGGAAGAGGTCGCATGGCCCCCCTCCCACATTTTGAAGAAGCCCTGGGGGGTGGCGGTCCCCAGGGCTGGGGGGCTTGAGAGCCCCCCACCCAATTTTATTAAGCCCCGGGGGTGGCGGTCCCCGGGCTGGGGGGCCTGAGAGCCCCCCCACCCAATATTAATAAGCCCCAGGGGTGGCGGGCCCCGGGGCAGTAGGGGCGGATTGGGACCCCCACACTATTTTTTGATAATGCCCCCTGGATTTGATCCCCCTGGGGGCCAATTACCAAAATGCTTTTTTTGGCCCTGGGGGTCCTTGTGGGACCCCCTGAGCAGACCTAGGGGGTCAGAGTGTTTCTACCCTGACCCCTTTTTGCGTTTTGCGCGTTTGTTTCTTAGGTTTCTTGTGCCTCGGTTCCACTCCTGATTTGGAGTGTTGACAGCCAATTAGAAAACAGCTTGTGCACAGCAGGGTGCGCGCTGGGTGCGCATAGGGTGTGCGGATCCTCTGAGGCCATAGATATATATGTACTTTTAAATGTCATTTTCTCAGGTGTGGTAAATAATTTTCCTTTACCTGGACATAATTTGATACAGAAACATAATTAAATAGCTCAGTAAAATGAGAGGCAGAATCCGTGGTATTAGAGGTTCGGAATGGGCTTTATTCCAATAATCGATTATAATCGGTTGCTCCAAGTTCCATCACCACGGAGGTTCAGGAAGTGAAGTACACACTTTATTGACAAGAAGTAACCTTTATAGTACATACATTACAATGAAGCGAATGCAATAGGCGTAACAATTGATAAGGAAAATGACGATTTGTCTGCGTAACCAAAAATGGGTGTAATAAGGCGTAAAAAGGAACATAATTGGTTATGATGTCACCTATAGGTGGATCTATAAGATAATACTTGGCATAGATGCGCGCGCAGCAGTATGACGTGTGATTGACGTGCAACTAGGGGGTGAAGGGGACTTGACGTTTAGCTCTACATGTGGAGACAAAAAGTCTGGGGGGTCAAGTCAACCTAATCCCAAATCATATCTAACATCCTATGTTTAAAGAACTATGTTATCCATAAAAGAAGGACTCTCGGACAGAATCTATTCTATACTGACTGTGCGTGCGTGTACAAGCGTCTAAATGTCTACACTGAAAGCGAGGGGGTAGGAATATTCCATGGTAACAGGGCTATGAATTACTTGCATGAGGACAGAGAAGTCGAGCCTTTTGCTCGGTAGCTGGAAGAATGTTTACTTAAACTACTAGACAGGAATGCATCGGCTGAGGGGGAAGCAGATAACTCGAAGGCGGAATACAGTTCTTGGCAGAGAATAGGCTGATGTCAGGCTTCATGAGCCGCGCAGAGGATGAGACAAAGTTCATGGTCACAGATGCAGGCTCGAACTGGAGTTTTCAGAGGCAGAAGGCAAGAGGAGTTTGATGACAGAATCAGGGCCTACTTGCCTGGACTGTAAAATGGCATAAGTGAACCATACAAAGCCGGTGGCCTTTCATACTTAGAAATGGAATATCCGGCCTATTCATGGCGGATCTGACAGAGGACATGTTGACGGTGGACGCACATGTATTTGCGTCTTCATAACTGGAACTGGAGGGAACGTACATGTACTTGTGACATGCACATAGAACCGTTGGGGTCCAAGATAGGGGACATAACTGATCGGGAAAATCCATATTTCCACATTCCCTCCTTGTCCCCTACTTGCCCGTTAAGAGATATCAATCTTCATCAATCCATTGATCTGTTAATATAACATCATTTGTTCTTCTTTCTTCTTCCGGGACGAACGAGATCTTGGTGGTGGGATACACGATGTGGTACACAGACCACAAATCGCTGGTCCACATTGCAGACATAGACAGCAACTGAATAGTATGAGAAGGCCAATACCTAGGAAGGATAAAACTCTCCATCCCCAGGCCGATATCACACTCCAAAACCAACTGGACCAAGTCCAAGTGCCTGGGTTCTGGTGTATCTGGTTTACAATCTTATGAAGGCGAGTGATGGCTTTATATACAGATGGCGAATTTTGTGGTATGAATACGCAGCAGCTTGATCCGATGACCCTACAAGCTCCGCCCCTATCAGCCAGGATGACGTCAAGGACAAGACGATTTTGAAGCACAACAATCCGCATAGCAGACTGCTCTTCCGTTAAATTGCCTAAGGCGGAAATAGTCTCATTCACTACTGCTTCAAGGGTTCTAGTTAATCTACGTATCAGTTTACTATTAGTAACAGTACCTATATAAGGAAAGATGCCTTTATTGAAATCTGTGTATTTTTCCCATGCTGTTTCAGTGTAATCGACAATTGGGAGATCTCTCCGCTCCCTGTTGTGTACTAAATGAATATTTCTGTAATAATCGGGAGGAGCTAGGAAAACAGGTGGCAAAAGGAATGCAATGTAGCAGGTACCATCCCAATCTAGAGGTAGACGCATATATGCAGTCTGACCACATATAAAGTAGGAGTGGCGATAAGCTCTAAATGAAGATTTGCCTTGATCACTGAATTCTACTATAGTAGTGCATTTACTATGGCCCATATGTATGGAACCAACCTTTCTTACACATAATTCACCCTTCGCTGGGAATACTGACATGGTGGGCAAGACTAGTTCAACTTCGGATACGACATTTAGAATCATGAGATTAGGTGTAAAATTACCTAATCCATATACTTCATTTTCTAGATCAGTTCCTATTCTCTTGGGGCGACCCTCCTTGTCAGGGTAGCAGACCTTGAGTAAAACTAGGTTCAGATTTCCCCATACCCACTGATCCTGGTAAACTGCTGTGTCTGAGTCTATGGAATTGATTAAACTAAACCATGCTCCACAGGATCCATTATGTGTAAATGGGTGTGGAAAGAATGGCAGGACTCCTTCATAATTCTGATAGGGAGGGAGTCGGCCACACACCCAACAATTAGTGGCATTACTAGTCTGATGGGAATGATGTAACATACTAATGAAAGTGTTATTGCGCAGCGCAAGTCTATAAGATAATTCATGCGGAGGTAAGTCACTAAAAGAATGTTCTGCGGTAACATTGTAAATATGTCTTGAAATAGGGTAATATATGTGCAACAATATACTTGCAGTAATTATTAAAAGAGTCAAGAAAAACAAGATTAATAATGTCACTATGCAATGGCTACGCAGTGATTTACAATACGCCTGTCGTTTCATCATTTTTCGCGACTGTCCATGATTCAGGTCTAGAGAATACATGTCAGAGACAAATTCAACCGCTTCACCTTGGAGAGGACTTAAACAATCAAATCGTCTGACGTTCTAGGCCTCAACTTTTCTTTGTAGAGTTCGGTTTCAGTCTTTTCAACCAAAGGAAGTTTTGAATCAGTCTGTGAGGGAGTGCAGGGCACAATGTCTATATCCGAGGATTGTCCATGAAATTTCTTGATATGACTTGAATGAATCCAGCCCTTGCGGCCCTCGATCTTCACGGCTGTTCTTGTGGTCAGCAGAACCAACTTGGGTGTCTTCCACCTGGGCTCCAGCGGAGTCTTTCGGTCGAAATTTTTCACAAACACGAAATCACCCGGAACTACGTCATGGGGTTTCACCTCAGTGTTGTCGGGAAATGCTGCAGCAACCTGTGAACGACAAGATTGTAGTGCAGACATCAAGGAAGCCAAGTAATCTGTCAGCATATTACAGTCAATATCAGTTATTTTGCGTGGTATGGGCGTCCCCCACATATTTGGTGGTCTGCCGAAGATCACCTCATACGGGGATAGCCCTGTTCGAGAGTGTGCTACCATTCTCATGAAAAAGAGTGCAACTGGTAATGCTACTATCCAGTCGACACCCTTCTCTCTGCATATTTTGGACAGTCTGATTTTCAGTATCTGATTATGTCTTTCTACGAGACCTGCTGCCTCGGGGTGTCGAACACAGTGGAATTTCCACTGATATCCTAGCAGAAGTGAAACATGTTTCATTAATTCGGATGAGAACGGCTGGCCGTTATCTGAGTAGACAACACGTGGTAATTGTAAACCGTATCGTGGGAAGAATTCTCGAACCAACTGTTTGGCAGTAGTCGGGGCAGTGTAATCTGAAACCGGGTATGCCTCCGTCCAACGGGACAGAGCGCAGACGACTACGAGAACATATTTGAATCCTCGACATCGTTCCATCTGGATATAATCCATCTGGAGTACTTCAAAAGGGTGATCAGGAGGATGAAATCCACCCTGTTCTACGGGAACGCTTTTTCCTGGGTTGAACTGGCAACAGATCATACAGGTACGGACCTTTTGTTTGGCTGCTGCTCGTAAATGTTTATTGCACCAAATGTGTTGAATGCTGTCTAGCATAGCTTTTTCTCCTAGATGCGCTGGACTATGTATAGTGTTAATTATAACTTGGACCATTGAATCAGGGAGGAACCATACAGACTTTTCCTTCATCATCCATCCTTGGTCCGTTTGGATCCCTCCTAATTCAGTCCATTTCTTTATTTCGTCTGATGTAGCATGTGTCTGTATGTCAATTACGTCAAGGGTAGGATCTTTAACTGTCATACAATGTGTCGGTGTCGGGACTATTGTCTTTGTCATGTCGGGGGTTTGAGTTTGAGCAGTCTGTTTAGCTGTTCTGTCGGCTAGATCATTGCCTTGGGAAATGATATCAGTAACTTTCGTATGAGCCTTACATTTCATAATTGATATTGCAGTGGGTAGATGTATTGCATCTAATAAGGCATGAATGAGGGGTCCGTGCTGAATGTGGGCACCGTGGGAAGTTAAATAACCTCTCTCTCGCCACAGCACGCCGAAGTCATGTACAACTCCGAATGCATAACGTGAATCAGTGTATATGTTGACTTTTTTATTCGTGGCTTGAATACAGGCTTGTGTCAGAGCGATGAGCTCTGCGGCTTGAGCTGACAGAGTATTTATACGATTAGTTTCAATGACTTCAGTATCTGTGGTGACTGCGTAAGCGGCCACTAACTCTCCTGTACTTGTTCTCATACACGAACCATCTACATACAACGTCAGGTCTGGATCTGACAATGGGACATCTGTCAAGTCTTGTCTGGGTTTTGTCGTTATAGTAATAACTTCAATACAGTCATGAGCTAGTGGGTCTGTTCCGGTTACTGGCAAAAGTGTGGCAGGATTCAATGTGTTACAGCGTCTGATTTCTATATGTGGCTGAAACAATGTAAGTTCATACCCTGTAAGTCGCGCTATAGTCAAGTGTTGTGTTTGCGTTCTATTTACAAGGACCTCTACTGTGTGTGGTACTTGAACTGTCAATGGGTGTCCTAACACTATGGCATCGCTTTGTCTGATTGCTAAAGCTGTCGCTGCTACTGATTTCAGGCATGCAGGCAAAGCCTGAGCTACTGGATCTAATGTACTAGAAAAATAAGCACATGGTTTGTGTGCTCCTGCTTGTTCCTGTGTGAGTACTGACAAGGCAGTACCTTCGCGTTCTGTAACAAAGAGTGTAAACTGTTTTCTGTAACATGGTGTTGCTAAAACAGGTGCTTGACATAAAGCTTTCTTTAGGCTTTCAAAAGCTTGTGTATGTTCTTGAGTCCAAGGGAGAACAGTCGATGTGGCTGCCTCCTGTGTTGTCAACTGAATGAGTGGTTTTGCTAGAAATGCATACTGAGGGATCCACTGCCTACAATATGAAGTGAGGCCTATGAAAGCCCGTACCTCCTTTTGTGTCTTGGGTATTGGCATGTTAGCTATTAACTGAATGCGGTCGGGTGTAAGCTGCCTTCCCTCCTTGGACAGCGAGTGTCCAAGATAAACAACTCGCTGGACACAGAATTGCAGCTTAGAAGGGGACACCTTGTGCCCCTTTTCGGCTAGAAATTGTAAAACTGTCAGTGATGCTTTTTCACATTCAGGTTCGCTTCGGGCGGTGATCAGCAGATCATCGACGTATTGAAGCAGAGCAGTGTTAACTGGCATGTGGATACTATCGAGTTCTCGTTTCAGTGCTTGGCTATAGATGCTGGGGCTTTCTGTAAATCCTTGAGGTGCGCGTGAGAATTTAAAGCTACGTCCATTTAAACTAAATCCGAACAAATATTGGCTTTCCGGATCTATTGGGACGCTGAAAAAGGCATTCTTGAGATCGATTACAGTAAAGAATGTTGCTTCGGAATCAATAGCTGTCAGTAATGACGAGATATCTGGAACCACAGGGAATTGTGGCACAATGCATTTGTTTAACTCGCGCAGATCAATAACCAATCGATATACTGGCGGGGCCTTAGGATCTGTTCGTTTAAGAATCGGAATTATCGGTGAATTACATACATTGGAGTCTGTTTCCACAACTACTCCTTGGGCAATAAGCTCGTCAATGATTTGTAGTAAAGCCACTACAGCATCTGGTGGTAACTTGTATTGTCGCATTCGTGGTAGTACCACTCCTGCCTTTAATGTGACTCTATATGGTGTAATATTCATGCAACCAACATCAGTAGGGCCTTGTGCCCATAGACGTGTAGGTAAAGTCTGCAGTCGGGGATCCATGTCTCTAGACACATAGTGACCTTTAAAATCACGTAAAAACAACCTTACTCCTTCCGGAGAACAACATATTATGGCTCCTAGAGCTTTCAACGTTTTTATTCCTAGCAAGTTTTCTGGACATGATTTAGTAAGCAATAAATCTGTAGTTCGGGTCAGAGGTCCTATCGTAAGTGGAAGTGGCTGTGATACTTCATTAACAATAGGTTTTCCTGAAAAACCAAGGGAAATATTCTGTGAGCCTGAGAGGGGTGCCCCTGGAACTTCACTACGTTTTATAGTTGTTCGACTTGCCCCTGTATCGAGTAAAAACTTCCTATCTTGGCCTAATAATTCACTATGTACATAAGGTCCTTCTTGATCTACAGGAATCTCGATAAGCGGTAAATCAACTTCCCTCTCTAGGCTAGTTCATGCGTAACGCTGATACTCAGGATATTCATACTGTGCGGTCTGATACATTTGTCGTGTTGTTGTCTGTGTGGCAGCAACAGGCAACGGTGGTGCAGCTGGCACAAACTGTATTGGCTGTTGTGCGGCTGGCATGGCCTGGGCATGCTGCGGAGCTCCTTGTTCGTTCTGCTCTTGTCTAAATGGCCGTGGTCTTTCTTGTGTTTTACCTATGGCGATATTATGTTTTAGAACTGGACAATCGTGTACATAATGACCTGGCTTTTTACAATAATTGCATGTCCCTTTTACAGGTCCTGCTGAATCGGAATGTGTCATACCCTTTTTATGTCCTTCAGCTGGAACTGTCTGGGAAACTAACATTTTCATTTTCGTGTCTTTCATGCGTCTGTGTTCATTTTCTTGTTCCTCTCTAATTCTATTGTGGTGGTACTGTAACATTTGTAACATTTGTGATGGAGTGTTACCTTGCCAGGTACTCTCGAATTTTAATACTCTATTCTTTACTGGTGGCAGGGCATTTTCTACTAATTTTGTTACAAACAGATGTGGGTATGATTCGCTACTTGCTTTTATGCCACTATTTATACCAAAACATTTCTCAAATCGGGCATAGTAATCACTAGTGTCTTCATCTTGCTTCTGTTTACAGGCTGAAATTGTACCCCAATCTTCCTTTTTCGTAGTTAATAAACGTGGCAGTACCTGTACTAATAAACCTGGTAATGCCTTAGTTTTATCCCCAAGTCCTGCTCCTGCAGTTCGGGCCTTTTCTTCTGCTTCTAACACTGACCATTCTATCTTTTGGTCTCCTACCTCCCACTCTTTTTCCTTGAGTTTCTCATAAATACCAGCAGGCATCAATACCTTTAATATTGTCATAATGTCGGGATAGGTATACTCTCCCATGAGTAACATGTCCTTAATTTCTCGGTGAAAACCCGCTGGATCTTTGTCATGACTGGGTACCACTTTTTTCATTTGTAACAATTCTATTTTCGATATGGGCGTATATACAAATACGCGCTTGAACTCGTTGTCCTCGCCTTTTATTGGGTGCACTTCTCGTAAGGGATTCTGTCTATCCATGTGATACGTGGTTCTTTCCTTGACAGGCAATGAGGCATGCTCTGTGCATACAAAAAGAATATACTGCTTTCTTGATTCTAGAATTTCTTTAATTAATTTAGTACCTGCACCTCTCCATTTATTCATAAGCAATTCAGTCAGTATGTCAGGTAAGGGACCAGGGTCCGAATGCTGACTTCGATATAGTATAATGAGTTGTTGAATCATATAAATCCCAACCAACCTCTGCTCGTCTGGGGTGAGATTCAAAAATGTGCGTACTACTGTATCATCACTATATTTTCCGGGACTGTCCACCCAATGGACAGCTGCCCTGGCTAAATCTTGTTCATCCATAGAATCGAGAAAATGATAACCCCTTCGTTCTCGGAGTAGTTTGTCGGCGGTTTGGAACGAATGCTCGTTAGACCTTATATTGATTATAGGTATTTGGAAATTCCTGTTATTATCTGGACATATCGGACGTATCGAGTCAGTAAGACGTCTATTATTATTAGATTGTGAGGCTGCCTATTCATGCCTGAAGAACCATGTTATAACTGCCCTAGATAAGACTGCTCCTATCCGCAGATCACTAATCACTAGGCAAACCAGAAAACCTTCCCCGTGGTTTACTTCGGAACTTCAGGTGGCAAAATCCGCTTGTAAAAAACTGGAACGAGAATGGCGCATTAACTTCTGCCCCAAAGCCAAATCTCAGTATAAAATAGCGCAAGCAGGATATTACAAACTTATTCGTTCCTCTAAAGCACGGTATTACAAGACCCGCATTGGAGAGGCTGAGAACTCCTCAAAGGAGCTCTTTAAAATCTTTAAAGAAATCTCGATAGTATCTAGTGAGAGTAATACCCAGAAGGACTCTGTTGAATCATGTAATGATATTGCTAGATACTTTGCTAGCAAAATTACTAACATCTATGCTAATTTTTCAAAGGATCTGCCCTTGGGCTCTGCTTTCACTGAGAATTCGGAGATCACTCAGGATGAGGCATGCCTTGACTGCTTTACTGTTCCTTGTACTAATACCTTAATTAACATCTGTACAAGCATTAAGTCAGGGTCCCCTCGTGATCCTGCGCCTCCTAAGATCTTAGCAGCTAGCCTTAAAGTCTTGGAACAACATTTCAGACATATTCTCCAACTCTCCTTTTCTACGGCCATCCTCCCCATGGAGTGGAAGCAAGCCATTGTACTTCCTATAAAGAAGAAACCCAACTTAAGTCAGGATATCCTTGAAAACTTACGGCCCATCTCGCTGCTACCGTATCTGGCGAAGGTGGCCGAAAAAATAGCTAACAGCCAACTCATGGCCCATCTAGAGTCGAATAAGGCCTTCCACAGCTCTCAATCTGGGTTCAGGGCAGGGTTTTCCACAGAAACCGCCCTTCTGAGAGCGACCGAAACTCTACGTGCAGGTGCGGATGAGGGCCAGACTATGGCTTTGATTATGCTTGACCTTAGTGCCGCGTTCGACACTGTGGCACACTCCATCTTGCTGCAGTGTCTGAACAAAGCCGGGGTCACCCAGGAAGCGCTGGGCTGGCTTAAAGCCTTTCTCACCGACCGATGCTTCCAGGTTCAGAGAGGCATACATCGCTCTAATAGCATAACATTAGAACAGGGGGTACCTCAGGGCTCCGCCCTGAGCCCCACCCTGTTCAATCTCTATATGGCCCCTTTGGCGGAAGTGGTTGAATCGTATGGCATTGAATTAGTCTCATATGCCGACGATACCCAACTCCTGCTTTCTCTGTCTCAAGCACCCTCCACTGATGCTAACAATTTTAAAACCTGCATGCAGGCTCTGGCAGGCTGGATGACCCAGCATTGCCTGAAGCTTAATGGCTCAAAAACGGAGGTTCTGGTAATTGGGGGAAGGGATGCGAGCTGGACCAAGGAGTGGTGGCCATCATGCCTGGGACAGCTGCCTACTCCCTGTAAAGCAGCCAAGAATCTGGGCATCTGGGTTGATCCCAGACTTTCTTATGACAACCATGTACATAAAGTGGTTGGGAAATGCTTCGGGGTAATGAAGACCTTGAACCGCACCCTAGATCTTCTCCCTCTGGAAGCCAGGCGCATTATGACCCATGCTCTAGTGACCTCGAGGATAGACTATGGCAATGTGCTCCTGCTTGGAACCTCGCAAAAAAACTTCAGGAGACTTCAAGTACTTCAAAATACAGCAGCACGCCTAGTCCTTAGACTTCCGAAAAGGTCAGCCTCTATGCCAGCCCTAGCCACTCTGCACTGGCTCCCCATAAAAAAGAGAGTCCTATTTAAAGCGCTTCTAACCTGCTATAGGATTATCTCTCACAAAGCTCCCTCTTATATGACAGATCTGGCTATTCCATATGAGCCTACTAGAATTCTCCGCTCGGGGGGAACTGGTTTGCTTAAAATTCCCCGCGTCAAGAAAGCCAGAATGGGCGGATGTCCCTTTCGTGTTATGGCTGCCAAAGAATGGAACTCTCTTCCCATGAATATCAGGCAAGCGGATTCAGAGCCCCTATTTAGGAAACTTTTAAAAACTTATCTGTTTTCCTCCTAAACTACCATATCTTGGCTCTGACTTTTCTCCACAGCGCGGGGACACGCCGAGATGGCGTCACCATGCGCTTTACAAGCTCCTTTATTATTATTATTATTATTATTATTATTTATTACAAGATCTTCCTCTACCTACATAGGCTATGGTGTCTGACTGTCCTGTGAGCAGTCCTGACCCTTCTTCCTCGCTTTGTTCGAACTCGTCTACCTCTAATCTTTCTTCGTGTAGGCGTTCTATTTCTTTACGGATCTTTCGGCACATGGCTATTATACAATTTTGTTTATCATGTCTCCCTTCTGATATATTCTGGCTCCATCTTGTAAGAACTCGCATTGCTTCCGGGTCTACCCCCGGTCGGTCTTGATTTCTGATCACACAGTTTATGAGGAAACGTAACAGTTCCCCCTGTATCTCTACTTTCTGGTATTCCATAGCTCTGTTAATACATTCTGGATCTCGCCCTGTTTGGACAAAATGATATATATTATCTAGATGCGCAGTCATTCCTGGTAACTTTCCTAAATACACTGCGGCTCGTCTGATACGCAATGATGCCAGGGTCATTTCGTCCTCTTTGCCGGGCACAGGGTCATATCTACAATCTATAAGAAGTTCCTTCAGCGTACGGGCACTTATGAGTTTGGGTGTACGTGAATGTGCTGACTCTTGAAAGGTAAGTTTATTTATTCTGGGTGGCGTAGAGAAGATATTGGTAGCACCTCCCGTGGCCCCATCTGGGGTGTCGGGTGTGAAAGGATTCGTCGAACGTGACACAGCAACTACAGGTGTGGACACAGCTATAGAAGTAGCTGTAGGAGCGGATGCAGAAACAGATGTGCTTGCCAGAACTTGTGACTCGATTTGTTGCTGTAGGGATATGTGTGCTGGATCTTGGCGTTGGACCTCCCCGGTATGCGATCTATGCGGGGCGGAATTTGCATATTCGGGAGCTGCGTCATCTAAATATGAGGAAAGAAAAACATCTTCTGCGGTTCTAGGATGCCCCTTAGGGTGCACCTTTATTGGGAACAATGGGGGTGGCAAGTCTTTCGGTATTTCTGGAGTAGCCTTAGGTAATCCTTCGGCCAGAAGGGGATACATACCATTCATAAGGGCGTTTCTTTGTCTGTCTACTTGTTCTGATTTCACTCGGATTCCTTCCTCAATTAATAGATTTTCTCGAACTTTATTTGAACTTTCTTTATTCCTTTCTTCCTGTCTACGTGCTTTTTCTGTGCGTCTGTGAGATTCTTTACGCCATAACTCAACGGCGTCTTTCTGTGACTGTCTGACTTTCCTTTTCCATAACTCTTCCTCGACTTTCATGATGCACTCTGCATCCCAGGTTCCCGCTGCGGGCCACCTCTGACTTTCTGGTAATCCCTTGGTGTAGTCTACCCATAAATCAAGAAATAATATAGCGTCTAAGCCATGTTTGTGATACATGAAATGCCCTGGAGTGTCCCTAGGAGGAATAGGGACGGCTTCTTCGAGAACCCCTTTTCTAGTAGTAATCTGTCTTAATTTCGAAAAGAGCGGCATATTGACAACTGATCCGATACTTAATCTTGAACACACTTAATACAAAAGCACAATAATGAACAACCATTCATACCACAATATGCAAGACGTTTAACACATTAAATATTAAACATTAAAACATTTTTAACCGTTAGAATAACCAACAATGATGATCGTCTGCATAACTAATCACCAAGCTTAATTCTTTGACAATAACTAGATACTTCGGAATACTTGATATAAACAGTACAGATACACTGCTAAAACAGTGCAGACCGGATTTGTGTACCCAAACCCGTCTTGACCGGCACAACCTATGTGCACGTCAGAAATGCCTCCCCAGCAATGGTACTCACCGGGTAGCTTCGGAAACGGAAGGCCTCGGTAACTTGAACTTGAACCGGACTGGACTCGACTCGACTCGTCGGACACTGGGCTTGACTTCGAGCTGGTGGGTCTCTGTATACCTCGGATCTTGCTCTCTCAGCTAGGCTCTGGTCGGGATACTTCGCACTTCTCACCGCCTCGTCTGGGTGTTGATCGCAGTCTCAGTCGCCCCCGCTTGACCGGAGGGAGATACAGGAAATCCTGCTGGTACGCGTTATTGTCCGTCCAGCTGTGGCAGGAGACCGGGCCTGCAACGCACCGCCGGCGCGTGAGATGAGAAAGTGTCCCTGTTCGGGCGCCATTCATGTGGTAAATAATTTTCCTTTACCTGGACATAATTTGATACAGAAACATAATTAAATAGCTCAGTAAAATGAGAGGCAGAATCCGTGGTATTAGAGGTTCGGAATGGGCTTTATTCCAATAATCGATTATAATCGGTTGCTCCAAGTTCCATCACCACGGAGGTTCAGGAAGTGAAGTACACACTTTATTGACAAGAAGTAACCTTTATAGTACATACATTACAATGAAGCGAATGCAATAGGCGTAACAATTGATAAGGAAAATGACGATTTGTCTGCGTAACCAAAAATGGGTGTAATAAGGCGTAAAAAGGAACATAATTGGTTATGATGTCACCTATAGGTGGATCTATAAGATAATACTTGGCATAGATGCGCGCGCAGCAGTATGATGTGTGATTGACGTGCAACTAGGGGGTGAAGGGGACTTGACGTTTAGCTCTACATGTGGAGACAAAAAGTCTGGGGGGTCAAGTCAACCTAATCCCAAATCATATCTAACTTCCTATGTTTAAAGAACTATGTTATCCATAAAAGAAGGACTCTCGGACAGAATCTATTCTATACTGACTGTGCGTGCGTGTACAAGCGTCTAAATGTCTACACTGAAAGCGAGGGGGTAGGAATATTCCATGGTAACAGGGCTATGAATTACTTGCATGAGGACAGAGAAGTCGAGCCTTTTGCTCGGTAGCTGGAAGAATGTTTACTTAAACTACTAGACAGGAATGCATCGGCTGAGGGGGAAGCAGATAACTCGAAGGCGGAATACAGTTCTTGGCAGAGAATAGGCTGATGTCAGGCTTCATGAGCCGCGCAGAGGATGAGACAAAGTTCATGGTCACAGATGCAGGCTCGAACTGGAGTTTTCAGAGGCAGAAGGCAAGAGGAGTTTGATGACAGAATCAGGGCCTACTTGCCTGGACTGTAAAATGGCATAAGTGAACCATACAAAGCCGGTGGCCTTTCATACTTAGGAATGGAATATCCGGCCTATTCATGGCGGATCTGACAGAGGACATGTTGACGGTGGACGCACATGTATTTGCGTCTTCATAACTGGAACTGGAGGGAACGTACATGTACTTGTGACATGCACATAGAACCGTTGGGGTCCAAGATAGGGGACATAACTGATCGGGAAAATCCATATTTCCACACAGGAACTACTGAACAGATTTACACCATTTAAGCAAAATGCACAAGTCTGAACTAAGGACTACCTCTTTGCCAAATTTGGTGTAATTCCGTAGAGCAGTTCGGGCTGTAGCTGCGGCTAAATGTCCTATGGGAAATTGCATGGGGAAAACGTGTTTTGGGACCCCCCTTTTTTCTCGGCCCCCGCTTGACGAATCACCGTGAAACTTTCAGGATAGGAGCGGACTGGAGCTGGCCGAAAGTTTTGAAAATTTCGCGAAGATTCGTCAATCGGCGCCAAAGTTATTCCAAATAGAATGTTGTAGATTTCCTATGGAAAATAGGTCCTAACTATATCTACCTACTGGCGACCGCCAGTAGGTAATAGATATGTATATATATATATATATATTTATGTAGATAGATAGATAGATAGATAGATAGATAGATAGATAGATAGATAGATAGATAGATAGATAGATAGATAGATAGATAGATAGATAGATAGATAGATAGATAGATAGATAGATAGATAGATAGATAGATAGATAGATAGATAGATAGATAGATACTACCAGCAGTTGCCCGTAGGTAGTTATAGTTAGGCCCATGTTTCCATAGAACAAGCGTTTTTTGACTTTTTTGGAGGGGGCGATCCGTCAAGCGAGAACCGAGAAAATGGGGGGGGTCAAAAAAAGTATGTTTCCCATGTTAATTTCCATAGGGATTTGGAACACGACTACAGCCCGACACACTGGACAGAATATCACCAAATTTGGCAGAAAGCTAGCTCTTGGTCCAGAATGAGTTCTTTTTTGCTCTTTGGTGTAAATCTGGGTGGTAGTTTTGGAGATATTAAAGGAAATCAAAATTTGTATATATAGGGACACAAATCCTCCAAGAATCCAACAGTCACTATGCTGAAATCTGATTTGCTGCTAACACTTCATCCGAGTCCCTGAAAGAACGTTTAAAGAAGAGAAAAGGAGGCAGAGTAGGAATACCCTGACTCCTTAGCTCTGGTCCTGCGGTCCCTCTGTGGCCCGCAGGACCAGAGCGTGGGCTCCAGCACATCACTGCTGTTTAGGCCCTGGATGGGCCAGGTCCCGAGGGCATGCAAGATTTAAAAAAAGTTGGGGGCGCACAGGGTCCTTTTAAGCCCCAGGGACCACCATCTTCCCGGGGCTCTATTTTAAATTTGGAGTTATACCATATGGACTCCCCTCTTGAGGCAGGTTCAAGCCCCAGGGCCCACTACCTCCCTGGGTCTAAATTAAAAGTAATTGGGGGTTGCTCAGACCCCCCTGGTTCCCAAGGATCACCACCTCCCCATGGCCAATAATGTAATTAAAACTGGGAGTGGGCCGCCTAGTCCCCCTCCTGGGCCATATGCGCCCCCAGGGACCAATACCTTAACAGGGCCAGCCCGTGCAGATCAAAGGAGGAGAGCTGCATGGGCAGAACAAGGAGAAAGAGGCAGAATGAAGGTCACAAACGAACAGATAGAGGCAAAGTAGAGTTCAGAAACAAACTGCAAGAGGCAGAATAAAGGTCTGAAATGAGCAGAAAGAGGCCACATAAAGGTCAGAAATGGGCAGAAAGAGACAAAATAGAGATCAGCAATGAGCAGGAAGAGGCAAAAAAGGTCATAAATGAGCAGAAAGGAAACAAAGAGACCAGAAATTAGCCTAAAGAGGCAAAATAAAGGCCAGCAATGAGCAGAAAGATGCAAAATAAAGGTCAGAAACGGGGAGAAAGAGGCAGATTAAAGGTCAGCAAAGAGCAGAAAGAGGCAAGACAAGGGTCAGAAAGTATCAGAATGAGGCAGAATAGAGGTCAGGAATGAGCAGAAAGAGGCAAAATAAATGCCTGCAATGAGCAGAAAGAGGCAAAATAGAGAGGCAAAATAAAGGCCAGCAATGAGAAGAAAGAGACAAAATAAAGGTCAGAAGTTAGCAGAAAAAAGGCAGATTAAAGGACAGAAACAAGCAGAAAGAGGCAGAATAAAGGTCAGAAACCAGCAGAAAGAGGCCAAATAAACATCAGCAATGAGCAGAAAGAGACAAAATAGAGGTGAGAAATTAGCATAAAGAGGCAAAATAAAGGCCAGCAATGAGCTGGAAGAGGCAAAACAGAAGTCAGAAACGAGCAGAGAATGAGCAGAACTCACTCAGGCACTCATGCACCCACTCACAGAAGAACTAAGGCACTCCTAATGCCTCTCACAGACCCATTCATACACTCATGCACCCACTCACAAATGAACTCAGGTATGTACATCCACTCACAGACCCAGTCAGACACTCATGCACCCACATACAGAATCACTTATACTCTCTCTCACCCACTCACAGACTTACTCAGAGACTGACTGACACACGCATGGAGGCACTTGCAAACACAATCAGACACTCATGCATTCACTCAAACACCCACACGCCCACTCACAGACCCACTTAGACACTCACATACCCACTCACACACCCACCCAGACACTCATGTACTCACTCACACACTCACTATCAAAGGTTATAGGCTACAGTTAGAGATTAACATTAAATAAAACACAAATTCAGTGAAAAAAACAAAGGTTACAGGGATATTATAATTAGGAAATAGAATTTCTTCTAAACGTAGAAATTCACTGAAAACATCAAAGGTTACAGGGATGATAGAGTTAGTAAGCAGATCTGAAAAAACTTCAGAAATTCACTGAAAAGCTCTGATTTGACTCGTACAAAACCATAGAAATTCAGCCGTTATAGTTGCCTGAGCTAACTATAACTTATGCCCCTGCAATGCACTGCCCATGACCTCACATTTTACATCACTCATGACATGTTTAGTGATATCACTAATGGCATCTCAAATGGCATCACTGATTACATCACTGCTGACATCATATAGTGAGTGTGTATAAGATTGAGTCTAACTATAATGTCCTGTAACCTTTGTTCTTTTCATGAAATTTCTAAGACTTGTTTTATTCTATGTCCTAGCTATAACGTCCCTATAACCTTTATTTTTTTCAGTTAATATATATTTATATATATATCTACACACACACATATATACAAAAGAAAATATATTACCTACTGGCGGTCGCCAGTAGGTAGTTATAGTTAGGACCTATTATCCATAGGAAATCCGCAACATTCTATTTGGAATAACTTTGGTGCCGGTTGATGAATCTTCGTGAAATTTTCAAAACTCGTGGCCCGATCCGGTCCACTCCTATCCTGAAAGTCTCGGGGTGATTCGTCAAGTGGGGGCTGAGAAAAAAGGGGGGTCCCAAAACATGTCTTCCCCTTGCAATTTTCCATAGGGATCTTTAGTCGCAGCTACAGCCTGAACTGCTGAACGGAATTACACCAAATTTGGCAGAAAGGTAGACCTTGGTTCAGACTTGTGCCTTTTGCTTATATGTAACCCTGGGCGTAGTTCGCGAAGTAGCACTAAGCGAAGCTACGCAAAGTGCACTTCTCACTACGCGAGCTACGTGAGCTATGCGTAGCACTTCGCGAACTGCGTAGTACCCTGTTCGCACTGTGCAAGATGCCGTTTTCAATGATTGCACAGTGCGAACAAGCATCCGGCACTGTGCAATCATTGAAAACTGCATCTTGCACAGTGCGAGCTGTAGTTTTCTGCTGCTCGAGTAGATTTTTACTCGAGCTGCAGATTTCTCAACGCGGACTGGTAGTTTCACATCGCGAGCGGTCGCGAGCATACGCGACCACTCGCAATGAGAAACCTGACCTCCTCGCGTTGAAAATCTCGCCGTGATGTTTATTTTCCATGCTCGCGATCGGCAACTTGATGTTGCTGGTCGCGAACAAGGAAAAAGTCTCGCCGGGATGTCATTTTGCTTGCTCGCGGTCGCCAAATTGATGTTGAGGACCGCGAGCAAGCAAAAAATGACCGCTGCATGTTTGCACTGTGCTACGTGCAATTCGCGTAGTGCGAAGTAGCACAAACTTCGCAAACTACGCGAGCGTAGCATAGTGCTTTGCCCAGGCTTACTTATATGGTGTAAATCCGTTCAGTAGTTCCTGAGAAAATCAAAATCAAAATCACATATATATCTGGGCGGAGCCTAACCACACATCTCATCGTGAGATCTGATTGGCTGTCAGCACTTCATCCAAGAAGTGTTCCCAGCCATCATGGGACCAATATACATGATCGCACCTCATTAAAAAGCATTGCAATTAATAGAAGGTTTTAAGACTTTAGTTACATTATAAATCATTTGTTGATGGTACCATACTCATTTTAGGAATTGTGGTGTGTTCTAAGGTGATTTTACCATGTGAAAAAGCCTTCTGCTGGGATAGCATGAATCATGGTTGAGAGAAAACTATTTTCTCATTCTTTTCCCCACAGAGGTTTGGAAGGTGATCTATAAGCTAAACTGAGAGCATATTTTCTGTAAATTCACATTATCTTTCTCAGTCATGTGAGAATGAAGTCTGACATTCTCAGTAAAACATGTACATCCAACAAGGGCAGAGACTGTCAGTTGATTCCTTTGTGTTCTACTACAGCTTCCCAGAGTGTTCTAAAGAACAACTAGAGCGCTAACAGTCCTACCTATGACAAACATATGGCACTCCTGAAGCCATCTTGATTGGAATAAAGTGGTACTCTTAAAACATTTAATTTAAAAAGGAACTAAATGAGGGGGTTCATTTGGCCATAGAAAGTATGATTAGTGCTGCAGAAAGAAAAATTAGGGCACATTTTGAGTGACTTCTCAAATCCTCTTCTATTTCATAAAACAATTCTGATATGAAGACTGAAACATGCACTTTGAAAACCAGCAGCAGACTTCCCTGGTGAGCAGTAGCTTTACTACAGTGATCTAATGAGCAACTAGAGTGCTACCATTCAGAATGTATGGCAAATGTGTGACACATATGAATGCCTTCTTGATGGATCCAAAGTAAACAAGCATTGAAAATGCAATAGGTCTCTCCCTCATTTAAGTTAAAGCAATTCTGTTTGTAATTAGGTGGCTTTTTAGCTTTGCTTGTATTAGTGTTTTTCAAACTTTCATGTACATAACATGCATATGTATACGTATATGTATATATATGCATGCATTTATATTTGTATTTACATAGATATGCAGATTATATGTATGTTTATATATGTATGTATATATATACACATACATATATAAATGCAAATGCATATATATGCATATATATGTGCATGTGTGTGCGTGTAGAGAGAGGTAGTGAGAGGTAGAGAGGTAGAGGTGTAGAGGTAGAGGTGTAGAAGTAGACAGGTAGAGGTAAAGAGGTAGAGAGTAGTAGAGAGAGAGGTAGAGTGAGGTAGAGAGGTAGAGAGTAGAGAGTGAGTAGTAGAGAGTAGTAGAGAGTAGTAGAGAGAGTAGCAGAGAGTGAGTAGTAGAGAGAAGTAGAGAGTGAGTAGTAGAGAGTGGCTAGTAGAGAGTTAGTAGTAGAGAGTAGTAGAGTGAGTAGTAGAGTGAGTAGTAGAGAGTAGTAGAGAGCGAGTAGTAGAGAATAGTAGAGAGTGAGTAGTAGAGAGGGAGTAGCAGAGAGGGAGTAGTAGAGAGTAGTAGAGAGTGAGTAGTAGAGTGAGTAGTAGAGAGTAGTGGAGAGAGAGTAGTAGGGAGTGAGTAGTAGAGAGTGAGTAGTAGAGAGAGTAGTAGAGAGTAGTAGTAGAGAGAGTAATAGAGAGTGAGTAGTATAGAGTGAGTAGTAGAGCGAGTGTAGTAGAGAGGAGTAGAGTAGTAGAGAGTGAGTAGTAGAGAGTAGTGGAGTAGTAGAGAGTGGGTAGTAGAGAGTAGTAGAGAGTGAGTAGTAGAGTGAGTAGTAGAGAGTAGTAGAGAGCGAGTAGTAGAGAGCAAGGAGTAGAGAGTGTGTAGTAGAGAGTGAGTAGTAGAGAGTAATAGAGAGTTAGTAGTGGAGAGAGTAGTAGAGAGTGAGAAGTAGAGAAAGTAGTAGAGAGTAGTAGAGTAGTAGAGAGTGAGTAATAGAGTGAGTAGTAGAGAGTAGTTGAGAGCAAGTAGTAGAGAGTGAGTAGTGGAGAGTGAGCAGTAGAGAGTAGTAGAGAGCGAGTAGTAGAGGGTGAGTAGTAGAGAGTGAGAAGTAGAGAGTGAGTAGTAGAGAGTAGTAGAGTGAGTAGTAGAGAGTCAGTAGTAGAGAGTAGTAGAGAGTGAGTAGTAGAGAGAGAGTAGTAGAGAGTGAGTAGTAGAGTAGTAGAGTAGTAGAGAGTGAGTAGTAGAGTAGTAGAGAGTGAGTGGTAGAGAGTAGTAGAGTGAGTAGTAGAGAGTAGTAGAGAGTGAGTAGTAGAGAGAGTAGTAGAGAGTAGTAGAGTAGTAGAGAGTGAGTAGTAGAGAGTGAGTTGTAGAGAGTGAGTAGCAGAGAGTAGTAGAGTGCGAGTAGTAGAGAGTGAATAGTAGAAAGTGAGTAGTAGAGAGCAGTAGAGAGCGAGTAGTAGAGAGTGAGTAGTAGAGAGTGATTAGTAGAGAGTGAATAGTAGAGAGTGATTAGTAGAGAGTGAGTGGTAGAAAGAGAGTAGTAGAGAGTAGTAGAGAGTGAGTGGTAGAGAGTAGTAGAGAGTAGTAGAGTGAGTAGTAGAGAGTAGTAGAGAGTGAGTAGTAGAGAGTGAGTAGTAGAGAGTAGTAGTAGAGAGTGAGTAGTAGAGAATGAATAGTAGAGAGAGTAGTAGAGAGTGAGTAGCAGAGAGTGAATAGTAGAGAGTAGTAGAGAGGGAGTAGTAGAGAGTAGTAGAGAGTGAGTAGTAGAGAGCAGTAGAGAGTAGTAGAGTAGTAGAGAGTGAGTAGTAGAGAGTAGTAGAGAGAGAGTAGTAGAGAGTAGTAGAGAGTGAGTAGTAGAGTAGTAGAGAGTAGTCAGTCAGTGTCAGTCAGTGTCTGTCAGTCAGTGTCAGTCAGTCAGTTTCAGTCAGTGTCACTCAGTGTCAGTCAGTCAGTGTCAGTTTCAGTCAATCAGTGTCAGTCAGTGTCAGTCAGTCAGTCAGTCAGTGTTAGTCAGTCAGTATCAGTCAATCAGGGTCAGTCATTGTCAGTCAGTCAGTGTCAGTCAATCAGTGTCAGTGTCAGTCAGTGTCAGTCAATCAGTTTTAGTCAGTGTCAATCTGTCAGTGTCAGTCAGTCAGTGTCAGTCAGTCAGCTAGAGCAGCTCTGCTGACCTGGTTCTCTGGCTCTAAGGCAACTCTACTGACCTGGTTCTATCCCTCTAAAGCAGCTCTGCTGACCTGGTTCCTCTGGCTCAACAGCAAGTCTGCTGACCTGGTTCTCTGGCTCTAGAGCAGCTCTGCTAGTTCTTAGGCTACAGAGCAGCTCTGCTGATCTGGTTCTCTGACTCTACAACAGTTCTGCTGACCTGGTTCTCTGGCTCTAAAGCAACTCTGCTGACCCGGTTCTATGGCTCTAAAGCAGTTCTGCTGACATGGTTCTCAAACTCTAGAGCAGCTCTGCTGACCTAGTTCTCTACCTCTAGAGCAGCTCTGCTGACCTGGTTCTCTCCCTCTAAAGCAGCTCTACTGACCTGGTTTCTCTGGCTCAACAGTAGCTCTGCTGGCCTGGTTCTTAGGCTCTAGAGCAGCTCTGCTGACCTGTTTTTCTGGCTCTAGAGCAGCTCTGATGACCTGGTATTCTGGCTCTAAAGCACCTCTGCTGACCTGGTTCCATGGCTCTAAAGCAGCTCTGCTGACTTGGCTCTCTGGCTCTAGAGCAGCTCTGCTGACCTGGTTTTCTGGCTCTTAAGCACCTCTGCTGACCTGGTTCTATGGCTCTAAAGCAGCTCTGCTGACTTGGCTCTCTGGCTCTAGAGCAGCTCTGCTGTCCTAGTTCTCTCCCTCAAGAGCAGCTCTGCTGACCTGGTTCTCTCCCTCTAAAGCAGCTCTACTGACCTGGTTTCTCTGGCTCTACAGCAGCTCTGCTGACCTGGTTCTTAGGCTCTAGAGCAGCTCTGCTGACCTGGTTTTCTGGCTCTAGAGCAGGTCTGCTGACCTGGTTCTTAGGCTCTAGAGCAGCTCTGCTGACCTGGTTTTCTGGCTCTAAAGCACCTCTGCTGACCTGGTTCTATGGCTCGAAAGCAGCTCTGCTGACTTGGCTCTCTGGCTCTAGAGCAGCTCTGCTGACCTGGTTTTCTGGCTCTAAAGCACCTCTGCTGACCTGGTTCTATGGCTCAAAAGCAGCTTTGCTGACTTGGCTCTCTGGCTCTAGAGCAGCTCTGCTGACCTGGTTCTCTGGCTCTAAAGCAGGTCTGCTGACCTGGTTCTCTCCCTCTAAAGCAGCTATGCTGACCTGGTTTCTCCGGCTCTACAGCAGCTCTGCTGACCTGGTTCTCTGGCTCTGGAGCAGCTCTGCTGACCGAGTTCTTAGGCTCTAGAGCAGCTCTCCTGACCTGGTTCTCTGGCTCTACAACAGCTCTGCTGACCTGGTTCTCTGGCTCTAAAGCAGCTCTGCTGACCCAGTTCTATGGCTTTAAAGCAGTTCTACTGACCTGGTTCTCTGGCTCTAGAGCAGCTCTGCTGACCTGGTCCCTTGGCTCTAAAGCAGCTCTGCTGACCTGGTTCTCTCCCTCTAAAGCAGCTCTGCTGACCTGGTTCTCTCGCGTGATAGCAGCTCTACTGACCTGGTTTCTCTGGTCTACAGCAACTCTGCTGACATGGTTCTCTGGCATTAGAGCACCTCTGCTGACCAGTTTCTTAGGCTCTAGAGCAGCTTTGCTGACCTGGTTCTCTGACTCTAAAGCAGCTCTGCTGACCTGGCTCTCTGGCTCTAGAGCAGCTCTGCTGACCTGGTTCTCTGGCTCTAAAGCAGGTCTGCTGACGTGGTTCTCTCCCTCTAAAGCAGCTATGCTGACCTGGTTTCTCCGGCTCTACAGCAGCTCTGCTGACCTGGTTCTCTGCCTCTGGAGCAGCTCTGCTGACCGAGTTCTTAGGCTCTAGAGCAGCTCTCCTGACCTGGTTCTCTGGCTCTACAACAGCTCTGCTGACCTGGTTCTCTGGCTCTAAAGCAGCTCTGCTGACCCAGTTCTATGGCTTTAAAGCAGTTCTGCTGACCTGGTTCTCTGGCTCTAGAGCAGCTCTGCTGACCTGGTCCCTTGGCTCTAAAGCAGCTCTGCTGACCTGGTTCTCTCCCTCTAAAGCAGCTCTGCTGACCTGGTTCTCTTGCTTTAAAGCAGCTCTACTGACCTGGTTTCTCTGGCTCTACAGCAGCTCTGCTGACATGGTTCTCTGGCATTAGAGCAGCTCTGCTGACCAGTTTCTTAGGCTCTAGAGCAGCTTTGCTGACCTGGTTCTCTGACTCTAAAGCAGCTCTGCTGACCTGGCTCTCTGGCTCTAGAGCAGCTCTGCTGACCTGGTTCTCTGGCTCTAAAGCAGGTCTGCTGACCTGGTTCTCTGGCTCTAAAGCAACTAGGCTGACCTGGTTTCTCCGGCTCTACAGCAGCTCTGCTGATCTGGTTCTCTGGCTCTGGAGCAGCTCTACTGACCGAGTTCTTAGGCTCTAGAGCAGCTCTCCTGACCTGGTTCTCTGGCTCTACAACGGCTCTGCTGACCTGGTTCTCTGGCTCTAAAGCAGCTCTGCTGACCCGGTTCTATGGCTTTAAAGCAGTTCTGCTGACCTGGTTCTCTGGCTCTAGAGCAGCTCTGCTGACCTGGTCCCTTGGCTCTAAAGCAGCTCTGCTGACCTGGTTCTCTCCCTCTAAAGCAGCTCTGCTGACCTGGTTCTCTCGCTTTAAAGCAGCTCTACTGACCTGGTTTCTCTGGCTCTACCGCAGCTCTGCTGACATGGTTGTCTGGCATTAGAGCAGCTCTGCTGACCAGTTTCTTAGGCTCTAGAGCAGCTTTGCTGACCTGGTTCTCTGACTCTAAAGCAGCTCTGCTGACCTGGTGCTATGGCTCTAAAGCAGCTCTGCTGACCTGGTTTTCTGGCTCTAGAGCAGGTCTGCTGACCTGGTTCTCTGGCTCTAAAGCAGCTCTGCTGGCCTGGTTCTCTCCCTCTAAATCAGCTCTGCTGATCTGGTTCTCTGTCTCTAGAGCAGCTCTGCTGACCTGGTTCTATGGCTCTAAAGCAGCTCTGCTGCTCTGGTTCTCTGGCTCTAGAGCAGCTCTGCTGACCTGGTTCGCTGCCTCTATAGCAGCTCTGCTGACCTGGTTCTCTGCCTCTAAATCAGCTCTGCTGACCTGGTTCTCTGGCTCTAGAGCAGCTCTGCTGACCTGGTTCTCTGGCTCTAAAGCAGCTCTGCTGACCTGGTTCTCTCCATCTAAAGAGCTCTGCTGACCTGGTTCTCTGGCTCTAAAGCAGTTCTGCTGACTTGGTTCTCTGCCTTTAGAGCAGCTCTGCTGACCTGGTTCTATGGCTCTAAAGCAGCTCTGCTGACCTGGTTCTCTGGCTCTAGAGCAGCTCTGCTGACCTGGTTCTCTGGCTCTAAAGCATTTCTGCTGACCTGGCTCTCTCCCTCTAAAGCAGCTCTGCTGACCTGGTTTCTCTGGCTCTACAGCAGCTCTGATGACCTGGTCCTCAGCCTCTAGAGCAGCTCTGCTGACCTGGGTCACTGGCTCTAGAGCACCTCTGCTGACCTGGTTCTATGGCTCTAAAGCAGTTCTGCTGACCTGGTTCTCTGGCTCTAGAGCAGCTCTGCTGACCTGGTCCCTTGGCTCTAAAGCAGCTCTGCTGACCTGGTTCTCTGGCTCTAGAGCAGCTCTGCTGACCTGGTTCTCTGGCTCTAAAGCAGTTCTGCTGACCTGGTTCTCTCCCTCTAAAGCAGTTCTGCTGACCTGGTTTCTCTGGCTCTAGAGTAGCTCTGCTGACCTGGTTCTCGGCCTCTAGAGCAGCTCTGCTGACCTGGGTCTCTGGCTCTAGAGCAGCTCTGCTGACCCGGTTCTATGGCTCTAAATCAGTTCTGCTGACTTGGTTCTCTGCTCTAAAGCAGCTCTGCTGGCCTGGTTCTCTCCCTCTAAATCAGCTCTGCTGATCTGGTTCTCTGTCTCTAGAGCAGCTCTGCTGACCTGGTTCTATGGCTCTAAAGCAGCTCTGCTGCTCTGGTTCTCTGGCTCTAGAGCAGCTCTGCTGACCTGGTTCGCTGCCTCTATAGCAGCTCTGCTGACCTGGTTCTCTGCCTCTAAATGAGCTCTGCTGACCTGGTTCTCTGGCTCTAGAGCAGCTCTGCTGAGCTGGTTCTCTCGCTTTAAAGCAGCTCTACTGACCTGGTTTCTCTGGCTCTACCGCAGCTCTGCTGACATGGTTGTCTGGCATTAGAGCAGCACTGCTGACCAGTTTCTTAGGCTCTAGAGCAGCTTTGCTGACCTGGTTCTCTGACTCTAAAGCAGGTCTGCTGACCTGGTTCTCTGGCTCTAAAGCAGCTCTGCTGGCCTGGTTCTCTCCCTCTAAATCAGCTCTGCTGATCTGGTTCTCTGTCTCTAGAGCAGCTCTGCTGACCTGGTTCTATGGCTCTAAAGCAGCTCTGCTGCTCTGGTTCTCTGGCTCTAGAGCAGCTCTGCTGACCTGGTTCGCTGCCTCTATAGCAGCTCTGCTGACCTGGTTCTCTGCCTCTAAATCAGCTCTGCTGACCTGGTTCTCTGGCTCTAGAGCAGCTCTGCTGACCTGGTTCTCTGGCTCTAAAGCAGCTCTGCTGAGCTGGTTCTCTCCATCTAAAGAGCTCTGCTGACCTGGTTCTCTGGCTCTAAAGCAGTTCTGCTGACTTGGTTCTCTGCCTTTAGAGCAGCTCTGCTGACCTCGTTCTATGGCTCTAAAGCAGCTCTGCTGACCTGGTTCTCTGGCTCTAGAGCAGCTCTGCTGACCTGTTTCTCTGGCTCTAAAGCATTTCTGCTGACCTGGCTCTCTCCCTCTAAAGCAGCTCTGCTGACCTGGTTTCTCTGGCTCTACAGCAGCTCTGATGACCTGGTCCTCAGCCTCTAGAGCAGCTCTGCTGACCTGGGTCTCTGGCTCTAGAGCACCTCTGCTGACCTGGTTCTATGGCTCTAAAGCAGTTCTGCTGACCTGGTTCTCTGGCTCTAGAGCAGCTCTGCTGACCTGGTCCCTTGGCTCTAAAGCAGCTCTGCTGACCTGGTTCTCTGGCTCTAGAGCAGCTCTGCTGACCTGGTTCTCTGGCTCTAAAGCAGTTCTGCTGACCTGGTTCTCTCCCTCTAAAGCAGTTCTGCTGACCTGGTTTCTCTGGCTCTAGAGTAGCTCTGCTGACCTGGTTCTCGGCCTCTAGAGCAGCTCTGCTGACCTGGGTCTCTGGCTCTAGAGCAGCTCTGCTGACCCGGTTCTATGGCTCTAAATCAGTTCTGCTGACTTGGTTCTCTGGCTCTAGAGCAGCTCTGCTGACCTGATCCCTTGGCTCTAAAGCAGCTCTGCTGACCTAGTTCTCTCCCTCTAGAGCAGCTCTGCTGACCTGGTTCTCTCCCTCTAAAGCAGCTCTACTGACCTGGTTTCTCCGGCTCTACAGCAGCTCTGCTGACCTGGATCTCTGGCTCTAGAGCAGCTCTGCTGACCTGGTTCTTAGGCTCTAGAGCAGCTCTGCTGACCTGGTTTGCTGGTTCTAAAGCACCTCTGCTGACCTGGTTCTATGGCTCTAAAGCAGCTCTGCTGACTTGGTTCTCTGGCTCTAGAGCAGATCTGCTGACCTGGTTCTCTGGCTCTAAAGCAGCTCTGCTGACCTGGTTCTCTGGCTCTAAAGCAGGTCTGCTGGCCTGGTTCTCTGGCTCTAAAGCAGGTCTGCTGACGTGGTTCTCTCCCTCTAAAGCACCTCTGCTTACCTGGTTTCTCCGGCTCTACAGCAGCTCTGCTGACCTGGTTCTTTGGCTCTGGAGCAGCTCTGCTGACCGAGTTCTTAGGCTCTAGAGCAGCTCTCCTGACCTGGGTCTCTGGCTCTGCAACAGCTCTGCTGACCTGGTTCTCTGGCTCTAAAGCAGATCTGCTGACCCGTTCTATGGCTCTAAAGCAGTTCTGCTGACCTTGTTCTCTGGCCCTAGAGCAGCTCTGCTGACCTGGTTCTCTGGCTCTAAAGAAGCTCTGCTGACCTGGGTCTCTCGCTCTAAAGCAGCTCTACTGACCTGGTTTTACTGGCTCTACAGCAGATGCTGACATGGTTCTCTGGCTCTAAAGCAGCTCTGCTGACCTGGTTCTATGGCTCTAAAGCAGCTCTGCTGACCTTGTTCTCTGGCCCTAGAGCAGCTCTGCTGACCTGGTTCTCTGGCTCTAAAGAAGCTCTGCTGACCTGGTTCTCTCCTTCTAAATCAGCTCTGCTGACCTGGTTCTCTCCCTCTAAATCAGCTCTGCTGATCTGGTTCTCTGCCTCTATAGCAGCTCTCCTGACCTGGTTCTATGGCTCTAAAGCATCTCTGCTGACCAGGTTCTCTGGCTCTAGAGCAGCTCTGCTGACCTGGTTCTCTCCCTCTAAAGAGCTCTGCTGACCTGGTTCTCCGGCTCTAAAGCAGTTCTGCTGACCTGGTTCTCTGCCTCTAGAGCAGCTCTGCTGGCCTGGTTCTATGGCTCTAGAGCAGCTCTGCTGACCTGGTTCTCTGGCTCTAAAGCAGTTCTGCTGACCTGGTTCTCTCCCTCTAAAGCAGCTCTGCTGACCTGGTTTCTCTGGCTCTACAGCAGCTCTGCTGACCTGGTTCTCGGCCACTAGAGCAGCTCTGCTGACCTGGGTCTCTAGCTCTAGAGCAGCTCTGCTGATCTGGGTCTCTAGCTCTAGAGAAGGTCTGCTGACCTGGGGCTCTGGTTCTAGAGCAGCTCTGATGACCTGCTTCTTAGGCTCTAGAGCAGCTCTGCTGACCTGGTTCTCTGGCTCTACAACAGCTCTGCTGACCTGGTTTCTCTGGCTCTACAGCACCTCTGCTGACCTGGTTCTCTGCACTCACGATGCACACACCGACTTCGCGAAAATATATTTAAAAATAATATAAGTTAATTATAGGTACAAATATGTTATTTTAATGACTATCTTAGATGATCTCTTGCCCTAATAAGTATATTAAAGACACATACATATCGTTTTGGAACATAAATTGTTTTTGCGGGAGTCGCGCACCCAGCGCACTCCAGCACATATATGACATCACGCGGGACCCACCACCGTGCAAGCATCTCGTACCGTAATGCGCATGTATCGCAAATGTGCGGGAGCAGGAGTTGCGGACTGGTCGCATACCAATCACGCACATCACGTAATATTAAATATATATGATGTAACTGAAAAACACGCAGCCCTCTTACACCATACGCGGATCCTTCACGACTTTTCTAAAATAGCGGCTAGAATCCGCGCACCCACCGAGATGAGTACGCTTTGAGTGCGCGACTCCGTAAAAAATGTGGAATTTTTTTTTTTTAAAGAAAATAATATAAATATATTAAAATAAAAAATGAAAAGAAAAAAATGAATCACTATTTCAGTTTGAATTTTTTCTTGTGTGTAATTTTCAGAAAGATATATAATGTTATTTAATGAATAAAATATTTATAAATAAACAGTTAAAAAACTGTAGAAAATCTGTCCAAAAAAAGGTATAACTACTATCACACTTAAAAATTAGCATTTAAAAACCTTTGAAATTCACTGAAAAAAACATAGGTTTCAGAGACATTATAGTTAGAAATTAGCATTTAAAAAAGCTTTAAAATTCACAGAAAAAACCATAGGTTTCAGGGGTATTATAGTTAGCTGGCCATTTCACTCGTACAAAACCATAGAAATTCCTCCGTTATAGTTAGTTCTGCTAACTATAAATCGCGCGCTCGCAATGCACTGCTGATGATGTGATTCATGACATGGTCAGTGACATCACTGATGACATCACTGATGACATCTCAAATGACATCACTGATGACATCATCCGCGTGACAATCTGATACACCTCATCATACACTAGTATAACCTTTCACCACACACTGTAAAATACAGAGTACCATATTTGAAACCATTGACACACCAATACCAGTTACTACATACCCACTCACTGATTCCTAAGTCTACACACACAACTACCCATTCAACAACAGAATCATTTATACATGCAGTCACTAATTAATAGAACACTATCAAATGCACTTATACACATATTTAGACATTGACACATCAGCAGTCATCTTAGTCGGTTATGCAGTCATCCTACTCACTCATGAAAAAAATTAATCACACTTACATTTACTCACCTACACAATTATCCAACAACACCTCATTTATTCAAACACATAGCAACTCATAGTTAATATGTTAAAAAATCACCATTACAATTATACACTCATTCATATAGTTACTCTCACAATCACTGACTCTTACACATACTTATTTATATACACCAACTCTCACATACAATGCCTTTTATTTTTTTACTTTGTTGAAGATTTACAACTAAAACATATATTCGCTCACCAACACACAAATAAATACACTCAGTCACCCAAACAACTGTTTACACATGCACTCTTAAACCTATACACCTAGTCAATCAACCATTCACACATCTATGCATAGAGTTACACACACCCCATCCAACCACACACAAACTCAGTGTCCCATACAAATACTCACCCAACTAATCAATAACAAATATACACACTAATGTAGTTAGTGACAAACTGATGCAGCATGTTATACAACAACAGAGACAATGATGCACACATTCACATAGTTTAGTTACTAATCCATGTATTAAGTGAGACACTTTTAATTACTCACTTAAACAGACAGCTACTAAATCCTCCATCCAGACAGTTATATATCCACTCAATCTTCAACACAGATTGGTATATATATATAATACATATTTAAATTTCAAACTAAACTACATTCACTGGATGATGTCATCAGTGATGTCATCAGTGATGTCATTTGAGATGTCATCAGTGATGTCACTGGCCATGTCATGAATGATGCAATATGTGACATCATCAGCAGTGCATTGCGGGCGCGCGAGTTATAGTTAGCAGAACTAACTATAACGGAGGAATTTCTATGGGTTTTGTACGAGTGAAATGGCCAGCTAACTATAACCTATGAATACATATATATATACATGAAAGATAGATTTAAATATTTCATAGTGGCAGTTGGCACGGTGTAGTTATAGTTAGTTCTGGTGTTCCATAAGACAGGAATTTTATTGGTTCACTAATAATGTTGGTGCTTTTTGATGAATATACACAGAACTTTCCAAAATAAAAGGTCATTCACCTCAGCTTCTTCATGGACACGTTGTCCCTGATCCATCAAGCAGGGGCTAAGAAGAAGAGGGTCCCAAAATGTTGAGTTCCCATGTTAACTGCCATAGTAAAATTTGCGGTCTGATACACGAACAAATGGCTAAATGGAAATACACCAAATGAGGCAAAACATTAGAACTTTGCTCAGAAAGCATACTTTTTGTACATTGCTGTGAATCCATTTAGCTGTTTTTGAGAAATTTGCATTTAAAAATGGCCTTGGGTTGGGCATGAAGTGATTAATGTGTGATAAATGTAGCTATATCTGGATGGTTGGTCCCAAGGGAGCCTCACGGTGTCACTCGGAATGCCATCCTTGATGTCATCTAACATGTCAGGAGTGGTGTAATATGTGAGGTCATAAGCAGTTCATGGCAGGGGCCCAAGTTATAGGTATCTCCGTAAAGTATAAGTGGAACACTGCAGTTCATTTTTTGTTTTTAGGCATCAGTGTTTTATCGCATTTCATCACCTAACTCTAATGTCACTTCAACATTTATTTTTTCAGTGATTTTCTGGATTTTATTTTAATGTAAACTAAGACCATGTTACCATACCTAACTATAACATCACTTTAACATCACTTTAACGAATGTTTTTTTTCAGTGAAAAAATTATATATATATATATATATATATATATATATAGAGAGACAATTTATTAGTCATTTTACTGGGTAGTAGATGGGCGAGCATGGATGTGTACCTCAAAACCACTTTCTATTTCTGGAAAGTTTCAAAAGAATGTTAATTTTGTAAGATAGACTGTGGTACATAAACAGTACTTGGCTGTGCTGGTTACAGGTTGTTAGTGCAAATTTATGTATTGCAAAAACTGAAGTGCTGGTTTAAACAAGGAATCTAGCTATAGGTGAGGCGCAGCTCACAACCTGCCCCCACAATCCAAAAGGCTCCACAGAGCCACCGTGTCAGCATATTGATTACAGCAATCAGCTGTTGAGAAAGCTAGGATGATGCTTGCAGCTATTATTGGTAGGCTAAATCACATTTTCAAAGACAAAAGTCACTGCTCCTGCGGCCACAATTTATACACATTCGGTGGCGTTTCGTGTTTCAGCTAGACCTTTATGGAATCCTTTGTGTGTGCATGTCTTCAGTTTGTGAAAATGGCATTCAATCCAAAAAGTTACCAATACAGTAAAGTAAACCAAATGGGAAAGCAAAGGCAATTAGTAAATAACATTGTGTCATTAACATAGACTAAAATATTCAAACAGCCTACACTTCCAGAAGGAAAAACAGACATTAAAATATCACCAAATCAATAAAGTAAGTACATTATACAATAAACAGTGGATCTCTATTATGTTCTCCATAACATTTCAGATGTATAGCTAAACAAAAGGAGTACTACATTCCCTATCTCCAAAACGTTATGTAAACACAAATATGGCAATGTAAGCAACCACAAAATGCAGTGGGATTGACCGTCAGCTTAATGAGGAAATAGCAAAGCAGGTAAACCCTGTTGGTAAGCTTGCCTTACCATAAGTTTATTCTGTGTATATATAAATCTTTTGTTTTTTATTCAATTCAATGGACTTTCCTAAGCCTTTTATTCTTAAACAAATTGTGACATAATGTAATAGAGACTACAGCTGTGTGCAGCCCCCCCCTATAAAAGCGTACAAGTCCTCAATCCTTAGACATTCCAATACTAAGGTCTTGATTACAAAGTCCCTCCCGACACCGCTATTGAAATGCGACTGCACACAATGCAGTCGCATACTCCCATTTCTCTATAGGAGCTTGTGCTGTGGCCATAAACCGGGCATAGCACAAGCTCCCATAGAGAAATGGGAGTTTCTGTTAATCCCTGCACTGCATGGCAGGCACCTCACAGTGCCTGCCACACGGTACAGGGAAAAACAGGCGGCTGCTCCCTCAGCCCCCAACCGGAGCATGCAGGTAGAAGAAGGCCCTGCTATGGGCCCCCAATGTCGCTTCCATGATGTAAAGCCGACATGGAAAGCCTGTCGGAAACCCACATCATAATCCCGGCGGCAGAAACAGCGTCCTCAGGGATTACTGTGAGGCCTCTGACGGGTCGACAGGCTCCATGAGCCTGTCGAAATCCAGCTGGAATGACTAACTGATTTCACTTTCGACCTCTGGCATTGTAATGCGGCGGTCAAAAGTGAAACCTACGATGTGAGTCAACAAGCCTCTGACCCTTTGCGACTCACATCACAACCAGGCCTTAACTGTCTATGGGATCACTGGCATAATATTGATGCATACAATATCAAAACACAAAAATATCAGAAATTAAATATTGATAACAAAATATCAACTTCATATACTTAATTCATAAAACTACAAATATTGTTGGTCAAATTTCAATTGTTACTTACATCAAAAAAACGAATGTCATAGACAAAAATATAGTTACCTTTAAATAAACAGAAAAGATGTCACAAATATTGATTCACACAATATCGACTATAATGATATCACCAAAATAATTAAATCATTATTAATAAATATAAAACAAACACTTTTACTTAAAACAATGATTTAAAATATGCCTAAAACATTTCATACACATGTTTAAATTACATATAAATATATTATATCATGAAAATATTTATCATTCACCCCAATAAATTATATAACCAAAATCATAACAATGCAACCCAAAAAATATTTCCATAAACTACAAACGTTTCGACAACAATGTGTACACACACACATATATATTGTGTATATTCCAATCTATCAAATTTAATTTTGCTTTTATGATAGAAGAAAATAACTGATTAAAAAGATTCTAACTAAAACAAAACCAACTATTAAAAGAAAAGTATAAACAACTTTAACCAATAAAATCAGACGAACTATTACATCAACAATATAAAAGGCACATTATTTTAAACAACTTTATACTCCAAAAATGACCAAAGCTGCAAGACGAGGAAACTCTGCCGGATTCTTTAACCAGACTATTAAAGAAGAAGTATATACATCTCAGCAACTATCTAACCAAGTAAGTAATACTCATATTTAATCTAAAACAAACTTGTTGATACACTTAAAAATGTAAAATATCAAATAATTAATAAAACACTCTCCAACTTCGATCTCTTTACATAGACTTCATAATAGAAAAGACTACAACATTAAAAAAGATGAACAGCCAGAAAAAAACTAAAATTGCAAACCAGCAAAAAGATATAAGAAAGTAAGTATACATACATTAATAAAAACAATGAATTCACCCAAAATAAGTACAAATAAACCTAGCAACCTCAACCTCTACAGACTACCAACAAATTAACTTCTAAAATCAACTAACTTTTTTTATACAACAGAAAATAAAGCACCTGCTCCAGAATAGAACACCCCCAACAGAAAAGCTGCAAAACAGTGTGAAACATCTAAACAGAAAATACATGTAAGTATACAAAATAGAAGTAGTTAACATTTTAATGACAAATGTTCAAACTTTAATATATTGTATACATTCATACTATTACACTACTTTCAGATACAATGAACGAGGCACCAAAATACATAACATCGCAGAAAGGTAAGCAGCTACTAAATCATATGGCCTACACCTACAGCCAAGAAAGTGCATCAAGAGAAAATATAAATTGGAAATGTGCCAAATAGTATTATAATGCATGCTATGGGAGGGCAACTACAAAAGATGATGTAATTCATGTAAGAGAGCACAAGCACCCCCAGAATAGAACAGAAACAGAAGTAAGAGAGGTGTTGCAGGATATAAGATAGGCAACCCCAAACAAGTGTTTAAAAAAAGAAACACTCAAGGAATTCCTAACATAAAGGGAATCAAAGTAAAAAGCATTGGTTTATTATAAACCAAAATTGATTCACTTAAAAAAAGAAACATCCAATGCCCATAGGAAACATTTGTAGACAAATAAAGCCACCTGCAAAACACATTTCATTCCCAAAAATACATATACATCATACTTAATCATTAAAATGTAAGTAACATAACACTATAACTAACTTCTAGACCTCCCACCTAAACCCCACCTACTCTCTAAACCCTTAAAAAAATCCTTTAAAAAGGACTTAACTATTCTGATGAACAGCAGCACATTACCTCAACCTAGGTCTGGGAAAATAGACTCATACTAACACAAATAGATTATAAAATAGAAGGCAGAGGTAAAAAAATTGCAGCTGAATGAAACTTTAAAACACTCGTGATAGAAATGAATAGGCAATAATGCAAAAATGTTGAAGAAATGTATGAAAGAATTACAAAAATTATTAAACATGCATAACATGCCAAAGAATGCTGTAAAGACATGTTACAAAATTGGGACGCATAAATTACATAATAGTATAGAATACACTCAATTATTTAATACATAATGAAAATAATGTTTAAAATATATATATATAAAGCAATTTAAGAAATGTAAAAAAAGTGTTAAACAATCGAAAATAAAAGTGAAAATGCACAACATACAATAGTATTTAAATATAATTTATATTTGTATTTTTTAAAAAAAGTCTTACTCACCGAACTATATATAAATGTTTATTTCAAAGTGGAAATATATGTTAAAAATTTTACAAATATACATTAAATAAAATGTGAAAAAGTAAATAAATTGAGTTACATGTCTTTATTTCTCTAAACAATTTTATTAATGATATTATTGATTTCAAACATGCAACTAATTTTGTTATATTTCTAAACATCAACCAAACTAATGAAATATTACAAACTGTTTCTGCTACATGCAAAAAAAAAAAGAATTTCAGGCTAAAATTATAAAATTAAATGATCACACTTCAACGTAAACTATTTTTAAGAAAGTGTTGGACACCAAAATGGTGTTATTTACCATTCCCAATCCTACGTATACATTTTATGGGAGGGGTTGGATGGTAAAATGGCAACATTTACTATTTCCACTCCAATTTATACCAATTTGAAGAGGCTGCTGGACACAAAAGGGGTGAAAAATGCTACTCATACTCCCATCTAAACCAATTTGGGGACAGTGCTGGACAATAAAGGGGTGGCATATACTATTTCCACTCCAATCTAAACCAATTTGAAGAAAGTTCTGGATACTAAAAGGGTGTCATATTCTATTCCCACTCCAACCTATACCAATTTGGGGAAGTTGTTGAACATTAAAAGTTTAACATTCACTATTCCCACTCCAATCTATACCAATTTCAAGAAGTTGTTGAACACTAAAAGGGTTACATTTACTATTCCCATTCCAATCTTACCATATTGGGGGAAGTTGTTGGACACTAATGAGGTTACATTTGATATTATCACTCGAATCTAACCATTATTGGGAGAAGGTGTTAGACACTAAAGGGTCAACAGTTACTATTACCACTCCAACTTAAGGCTATTTGAACAAGGTGTTGGACACTAAAGAGGTAAAACTTCCTATTTTCACTACAATCTAAAGCATTTTAAACAAGGTAATACAAATTAAACATTTTATATACACAGTTAATACTCCATACTCACATACAATTTGTTAACTATAAAATAAACTACAATTGAATCTAAAAACATACTAACCAAACCTGCCAACATTTATATTCATAAACATTAAAATATAAACAAAATGTATATTGCTATTAATAATATATATATTTTTAATCGATACTACTACTCCTACACTTTAAACAATTATATAAAAAAATCATAATCCAATATTAACAATCATAAAGTGAACACAATGGCCCTAATTAGGATGTCAGTTGGAGTTGCCTCCGACTGACATCCATGCGGTTTCGAAACCTGACAACCTCGGGTCGGGAGTCCGAAATCGCAATTACAATTCAACCACACATAGGGCCTCATTACGATGTCGGTCAGAAACTCTTCCGACTGACACCATCTCGGATTCAGTTCCGACCGACTCGTGTTTGGCAGTTTTGCCTGACCGATTACGATGGTTCCCAACACTGTTCGGAAGGACTCCCATTGACTTCCATGGGAGCCTGTGTTCCGAACGAGAACACAGGCTCCCATGGTGAAAATAGGTGTCTGCGCAAAACCTTGCACCCTGTCGCGGGCACCCCATGGTGCCTGCCGCACTGTGCATGGTTTTACAGGGGGGTCCCTTGGGTACCCCCTAAGCCCCCAACCAGAGACTTCTGGATAATGGGGGACCTACTATGGGCCCCCAAAGTCTGTTTCTGACAACCTTTTTCAGTTAGACAGGACGACTCGGAAAGGCTGTCAGAATCCTACACCATAATCGCTCAATCGGAAACGCTGTCTGAAGAGCTGTACGATTCGGCTCCGACCGACTTGGACATTCCGAGTGCCGTTTAGAACCAATTAGGAAAGACCGAATGGTTTCTTTTCCGCGCATCGTGATTGCTCAGTTGGAATTGTTTCCGAACGAGTCGGAAAGATGGGTTCCGACACGTTCTCGGACAATCATAGGTCAGTTGGGGGCTTTCCGATCGACATTGTAATGAGGCCCATGTTGCTGTCGCAAACTCCCATTTTCCTGTGGGAGCTTGTGAGGTGTTCGCAAACTGGCCCTAACACAAGCTCCCATAGAGAAACAGGAGTCACTGTAAATCCCTGCACCAAAAAGTCTCTTTCAGACAGGCTTTCTATGTTGGAAAGCCCGACATGGAAAGCCTGTCGGAAACCAACATCATCATCCTGATGGCAGAAACGCCATCCATATGGGTTTATGATAGCGGTTCCAGCTGGCTGACGGGATGACCGTCCAGTTTGGATTCCAACTGCTATAATTGTACAGCAGCCGCCCATCAATTGTGTGTCTTTTGTAATTGTAATATGGCAGTCAGAATTCAAAGGAAGCACAAGGATATGATAGACGGAGCGCTGAAACTTTTCAGACACTCACCCCCAATCACAGATCTGGGTTGAATCCATCATCATTCTTTAGCTCACTTCGCCACCTCAGTTCAGACCCACCTATATGCAAATCAGTCTTGACCCTGTGTCTCATGGGAACAGTCCAGCCTGAACTGCCAAGGCAGGTCTTCCCTGAACCGGAAACAAGCATCCTGGGACTGGTTTCTGGGTAACACTTTCATCAGCCAGGCTAGCTTGAATCCAGTGGCAAAGTGAACAAGGGACCCAGGTCTGGGCATACCCTGCCAACTTAGGGCGAACAAATCAAAGGAATCCAGCCGGAATGACCATCCAGTTTGAATTCCGACTGCTGTAATGGTAATATAGCAGTCGGAATTCAAACCAAGGATGTTGGTTGAAAAGCCTCTGACCTGCTGTCGGAGGCTTTCCGACCAACATCCTAATTGGGGCCTTTATGTGAAACCTATTTTTTATTTAGATAATTAAAAAATATAAAGTTTTTTTATATAAAATTAAAATTTCAAAACTTTTTTTGTGTGCAATATTTCATATTAATTTTCATAACAATTAAAAAATGTAAGACCTTTATATGAAAATATCTAATTATATTACTTTATTAAAATAATTGTTTATACATTTTTAATTGTTAAATAAATGTATAATTTAAATATTTTTACATATATATTTTATTTTAATTTAATACCATTAATATATATTTTAATACATTCAAAAATAAAATGTATTAAAAATATTATTGAAATAAAATAAATAAAAACATTGTACATAACATTTACTTTAAAATATGCACATTTTAAAAATATCCCCACCCTTATCCCCGGAAAAAGCAATATCCCAGTACTAAAAAAGTATAAAGCCATTATTTATTACATTAATACAACTAAAAATGCAAATTTCAACAATTTTATAACTATTAAATTATCTTGCTAAAAACACAAATAAAAACATAAATAAACATATAGAAGCAAATACACTACCACAATTACATACTTTTTAACACTTACAACAATATTACCTACAATTATATTTTCTACATCAATAATTTTACGATAATAAATACAACACTAAAAATTATATTTTTACATTCGATATTCATGTTGAGGATATTTTTGACATCCTGATTTTCTTGACATGATATTTTTGTATCTCAATATATTTTTCCAATATTTTGTCCAAACACCCTGTCTATGACCTTCTGTAAAAAGTGTCATCAATGATCAAGTTCTCTCATACAGGCTAATTCTTTATTGTTCATGCATAGATTCAACCATTTAGATCTCCATCCAAGGTCTTTGATGATATCCTCATTAGACATAATTGTAACTGCTGCTTTGGATGTTACACTAATTCCAAAGGAATGAGTGCTACAATGTCCCAGACCATGTTTACCTGAGGCAATATTAATCACACTACTGAATAATTACATAATTTGGGAGACAAATCTTTGTGCATCAACATCCCTCCCCTCTTATGTGATCTCCCGACTTTCTCTGTGGTGGTTTTTGTGGGGCCCAGCACTCCCTTGCTATTCTCTTCCAAAGGCACCCATTTCCAATTCGTTCTCTATTCCGTCTTAAGCCTGGGTATTCCCAAACACATACTATCATCATCAACAAGCCGTTCAAGGTGAATTCTGCAGTGATAAGCCAAATGAGGTAGCGACATATGAAAATGTGGAAAATGATGATGCAATATGTAAGAGATTCGGGTTATTGATTTAAGTGGGGTCAAACCCTTCTCAAGCAGCAACCATAATTCTTCTCAGGGCGAAGTCACAAGCAAACCCTAAATTAACATGTGCTCAACCCTCGGGTAGCTTGGCATAGAGCAGTCAAGCTTAACTCAGAGGTAATGTGTAAAGTATTTTTACACAAGAGGTTGGCAAGTATGGTGCAAGGCTTAGATATGGACCACAGCTTGGCAGAGCACCTTTAGTCACAACTCCAAGGGTGCACAACTTGGGAGGGCAGGACTAATAGTTGGCAGAGTCCAGGTGCTGGGCTCAAAGTTGTTGGAAGCCCCTTGTGTCCCTGAGACTGCTGATTAGGAGGCCAGCCAACTAGCCTTTGGAGTCACTCTGGGGTCCTGGGTTCAGAGATGTAGGTCCAGTTTTTCTTATCGAGGCAAGAGGCCAGTAGGCAGCAGGTCAGCATAACACGGCAGCAGTCAAGCAAGGCAGTAGTCCAACAGGGCAGCAGTCCAGCAGAGTGGCAGAACTTTTTCAGCAGTACAGTCGTCTTTCTTCCTGGTAGAGTATACACAGGTCCAAGAAAGAGTTGGTTCTAAGGTCTAGTATTTTTACCCAGTTGTGCCTTTTAAGTGGGGAGAAGCTTCTAGACTTTTCTCCATTAAGTTCTTAGGCACCCTGCCTTTCCTGGCCTGGCACCAGACTAACTACAAGGGGTATGCAGCCCTTTGTGTGGATGCAGGACACAAGTTGAAGTGGGGCTGTGCCCAGCTTCTCCCACCCATCCTGACAATGATGGCCAGTCTAGGCATCCCTAAGCTCCCTGTTTTGTGTGGCTGTCTAGGAGAAATACACAAAGATCAGCTGTCAGCTATACTCAGACATGTGACCCAGGTACTGGCCACAGGCACTAAATGCCTAATTACAAGTTTGGCGGTGTGGGAGCGGAGCGCCACACCGGCGACCCACTCCTGAGCCGCCAAACCCGTGTGCCCACTGCCGGCCAGATTACGAGTTTCCTCGTGTCTGGCTGGCTTTTTTTTGCGGTCCCAGAGCGGTGCCTCTGAAAATGGGCCCACAGTGGGAACGCCAAAAATAGTTCCTGCATGCCACGGACTGAAGAGTCTATGCCATGAAGAAACTGGGGTGCATGCACACAGGGTGGCACATGTTGTGCCCCCTGCACGCATCCCCATGCTTATCGACAACTGTAAGTCCCCCTTCGCTTCAAGACCACCAGCCTTTTCATGGAGGAAAGACCTCTATGACACCACTGACTGTCCTAAAACTTGTAATTTAGCTGTGCCACAGCGGCACCACCAGCATATTACTGAGGCCCAGACCAATGCACCACTGGCTGCTGTGGCGGTGCAATGGAGGACGGACTGCTGGTGCGTCGATGACTGGACTACCCCTGCAAGTCTGGCAGTCCTTGGACCGCCAGACTTGTAACGAGGCCCTAAATGGCTGAGGCAGGAAAATGCCACCTTTCCTAAAGTGCCATTTTCAAAATTGTAATTTAAAATATAACTTCACCATAATTTGGGATTTTTCATTACAAATCCAAAGATACTAAAACATGAGCTATTTTCCTGCTCCCATTTGGAAATTACAGCCTATTCAATGTAATGATGTAACTCCAATGTTAGTCTGTGTGAGAAGTAGTAGTGAAAAGAGTGCAGTAATGAAAAACAAATTGAAGAGTCTGTCGCTACCAGGACAGGTAAAACGTAAAATTATGTGTCCCATTTATTAAGTACACTGTACCCTGCCCTCTGGGCTGTCCGGGACCTACCCTAGGAGTGACTAATATGTATTAAAAAGGAAAGTCTGGACCTAGGAAAAAGTTAATTTGCCAGGTCGAAATGGCATTGAAAAAGTGCGCACACGGGCTGCAATGGCAGGCCTGAGAAACGTTTCAAGGGCTACTTAATTGAGTGGTACAATCGGTGCGACAGGCCCACTCGTAGCATTTAATTTATAGGCTTTGGGCACATCTAGTGCCACTTTACTATGGTTGTCTCAGCAAATGAAACATGCCAATTGAGGATAAGCCAATATTATCATGTTTTAATGAGTGAGCACATGCACTTTAACACAGGTGAACTGTGGTTAAGTCCGCAGAGTCCGAAGGCCAGCAAAATCAAGATCAGCAAAAATGGAGGAGAAAAGCCAAAGGTTTGGGGGAAGACCACTGTAAGGATGACAGGTCTAACACAAACTTACCTACGAGCCTGAGTTTGAGCAGTAATATTGTGCATCATTGGCCCTGATTCTGAGTTTGTCAACAGTAAGGTGCTGTTTATCATTCCCAATAAATATTGATACTCTGGGGTGCATCATTAATATGGGTGCGATAAAGAGCACCTATTATGACCTTTTGGATAATAACACGCAGATTTTGGTGCCTACTCCTTCAAAGTCAGCATGGTCAGGCAAATACTGCTCACTTTTCCCTTGTTAAGATCTGGCAGGTTCGACATGCCAAAATGTATTGAAGGATGAGATATTTAATGCACCCAGTAATTATTGGATGTGATAAATACCATCCAACTCAGAATTTTGATCTCCACAAGCAAAGGTTTTAAGCAGCAGTCAGAAAATTTCATTTAAGTCTCTAGTTTTCAAAAAATCTAAAACTTTTAGATAAAATCATGCACTTAAGTCATATTCAGGACCTATGTGCATGTATGACTTGCCTTCATTGTGGATTGAGAGAAAACTGATGACATACCAATAAAGGTAGACAATAAGGTTGCAGTTGGAAAACAGCATTTACAAGCACAATTAGCAATGAAATATATATTACTCATGATAAAGAAGGAAGGAGTAGAGGTCTCTTGAAATACTAAGTCCTATACAGAAATTCAATTGAACCGATCACACTACATTTCTAATATGAATTAATCCTACCAATGGAAAAAATAAAGAATGGCAGGTAGGGCGATAAAAAATAGCCTGTCACTATAACTCTATTGCTAGTTTCAGAAATATGCCAAGCTACGTGATTAAGGTTGTAGAATGCAATTTAGTTTTGGAGCCATAAGCACATTGGGCCAGATGTCTAGCTCCCCGTGATATCAGCAGAAATCCATGCTGGAATGTTAAAGCTGTATTATATGAAGTTGCTCAAAATTAATCAAACACACTGCATTACGGAGAACTGTGATTTTGTTAATTAAAATGACTTAAAATTGAGCTTTGCCAACCAGTTTAGAAGAAATGTGCAACCTGATCATGCCAGCACAGCTTCATTGCTAATCAAACCATTTGTACTCCCTGAAAGATATATTACAGTGAAATGTTTGAGTAAACAAGGTTTGGTTTCACTTTCCTTTAGCCATGAAAATAGTTCTGCATGTTGTGTTCTTTTAGGGAAAGTATCTTTCTACGCCTCACTTTTCTGATAGAGGGGATTTGTGTGCCTCACCCTTTCAGGTAAACTGATCTGAGGCAAGTTGACAGTATAGGGACCTCACATGTTTGAGGTTAGGTGATCATCCATGCTCCTTCCACTGAGGCCTTTATAAGGTCAGGGATCCTTATGCCCTCTCCTGTTGTGCTGCTGATGTCATCCCATTCCTCCTTGGAGCCTGCCACCATTCGTCCCCTGGCTTGCGAGGAGAACGCTGCAAACAGGACTCTCACAGCAATGCCTAATTCTAAGCCTCAGGTATCAGTCAGCAGGTCAATGGTGAAGTTGGATTTGTAATAGATTCTTTTTAAAGTTACCCTTGCCCCGCCTGAAGTCCCAGGAAGCTAAATCTGCATTTTGTTCTCACACTTCTGCCCCCAATAATTAGCATTTCAATAGACATGAAAGAGGTATGAACCCAGGAGAGGGGCAAAAGGCCCTGGAGTTGGGCAGGTGATTTTGTGCCCTTCACATGATAGTGTGTGGGCAGAGCCCAAGTACTTGATTAACTTCAAAGAGGCCTGCCCTGTTACAAGCAGATGTATCTAGCACTCAGGCCTAGGTTCTTCTTTTGTGGGCCCAGTTAGACAAGTCCATCACTGTGGGCTTCTTGTTGACATGACAGTGCCAGAATCTGCTGGAGTGTCAAGACCTGCTTGATAGGACTGCTGAGGTATTTCATATAACACTTGGGGCACACTTCAAAGAGTCCTCCCCTTTCACACGCAGATGTTGGGAACATGAGCAGGGCCCTTTTTTTGTTCCCCCAGCCAATCAGGCCCCTATCATACTGGTCCCCTCTTGACATTACAGTGGCACAGCACACATAATATTTGGGGCACACTTCAAAGGAGGGAAACTGAATGCCAAACCAATTTACTTGTATCCTCTGTTTGGTTGCTAAAGGCTCAGCTTCGTTCTACCAGACTTCTGTATCTGAGTCTGTTGAAGTTACAGGAGCTGGCTAAAACTGGATTTTAGTGTTAGATGTGGGAGGACAATAGGATTACCATAGTATATTCCCCACTCACACTCCCAGACATCAGAGTCTAAGTTTAGTTTTGTCGAAAACTTCAGCTATCTTGAAAACACCCTATTGTTTAGGGCAGTTCAGGGGGCACTCCCACTCACTAGCTCATGCCAGGCGTAAATGTGGCACCCTATACACCCATTTCAGAACACTATGGATCTATGGAAGATTAGGAGAGGACTGAACCTCCTTTCCAACACATGAAAGCAGCCCTACAGGACAGGATCTGCTCTACCTCTTGTACCTAAGTCAAAGAGTGAACTGTAAGGGTTATAAGGCTGACCTCCTATTAAAGCTACAGGGACACAACAAGCTACAAGATGCCTTTTCCTACTACTGCCCAGCTGAAACTGGATTGGACCTTCCGTTTGGCCTGCCTATGCTTACCACTCTGTGAGTCTCTAAGTGCCTCCCCATGGGTCCTGAGGAGCTTTAGAAGTGTTCTCCTGTGGTGGATTGGGAATCAAAGGACTAAAGACAGATGGTAAAATCTTTGACAAGGACGAACTTAGGGCCTGATTACGATGGGACTGCCACCGACAGCCCATCGGTGGTGGTCCCACCGCTATTGTAACCATGGTTTCCGCCTGCCACATTAGGATGGCGTATGGATAGGTGACGGTCGGAGAGACCAACCGCCATGGATCCAAAGGGATCAGGGAGCCATCTGACCATTAGATGGAACTTGAATACCTACAATGGTGGCGGTGCCTGCCAGGTACTGCCCTAGGGATTATGATGTCCCTCCCCACTGACCGGTTCTTGGTGGTTTACCGCCATGAAAAGGCTGTCAGAAAGGGACATTGGGGGCCCGTAGCGGGCCCTCCTTCCCCCCTGGCGCCCCTACATATCCCTGCACCATGTGGCAGGCACCGCATAGTATCTGCTACAGAGTGCAGGGATATGCTAAAAGTATAGTGTTTGTACTGCGGTGTGTGTTGCAGCACACGCCGCAATACAAAAGATACAATTTTTTGACTGCCTTGAAGGCGGTTGCATTGTAATACCATTGGCAGACCCGCCGACAGCAAGTCGGGCTTTCCCGTCATTGATACGATGGTGGTTGGATATAAGTCCGACCGCCATCATAATGAGGCCCCATGTTAGTATATCCAACCCGAGATCCATCGCCGTTGGCATCAAATTGCACCTAGGTCCTACTCTACCACAATTATTGACTATCACTGACACTCTAAAAATTCATATCTCTATTTCCCCTTATTGGGATTTGTCATTTTGGTGTCATCTTGTTTATTACAGTTTACTCCACTTTTAAAAGATGTTTTAGGATTTTTATTGTTTTGCATTTCAACCTTATTACTGTTTTAGTACTGCATAAATACAATATACATTGCCTCCAAATTAAGCCTGTCTGCTCTGTGCCATTGCTGCACAGGGGAGTTGGGTTCAGGTTCATTTCATAACTTTAGGGGTTATTACACCTACACCCCTCAACTAATACCCCAATTTCTTACACTAATTATTGAATTATCAGGATGATGCTGATGAGTTCAAAGACTAGGGACTTATTAGCAGCTTCCATTGGACTTTGGGATTTCCAGAACTTTCTGCACTGAACTGAATGTGGCTACTTAGAAAATACAACACACAAAATAAAGGGGTAAGAGGTAGCTCTCCTAACCCAGCCTCCTAACTGTATAGCCTCTAACACACAAAAGGGAAAAGGGAGAAAAAAAGATTAGGTTTGGATGAGTGTGAAGCAGACAAAATACAAACTTTGTTAAAAGTGCCCTCACCCACTTGTAGAGACAAGCTTTATCATCGGGCTTGCTATCACATCCCTGCACAGACCAATGCCTGGGATGGACCAAAAGGGAGTGGATGACAGTACAAACATAAAAGTCTACACTTTTATACTTTTTCACTAGTTTTTTTACCATGTTTTGAGCTCGGACAAAACATTGTTACACCGATTGGTCTGGGTGTCCATGGTTTTTTATAGGTGCCCAGAAGCGCCTCTCTGTCACTGCTCCCAACCCTCTATTTTGCTCTAGTGAGGATTTTTCTGGGTAAATTATTTCTCGCAGTTTGTTACTGAATTTCTCAATGTGTTCTTTGTAGGTGTCCATCTACAATTGCTTCTCAATCTCAATCTGAGCAACTGACCTATTGGTAGGCCCTCTCTTAAGGATCTTGGGTGAAAGCTCTCTTAGCGTAACAGACTATTCTTGGACATGGGTGTTCCAATGCAACCACTCATGATCTTGTTACCAAAACCATACCTACTTGCAATAGTAGACAGGGTTTTGCACCTGAAATAATCCCACTTTGAAGCAGGCATGAAAAGGACAAATTATTTTATTTCTCCAATTTTTTCCCACTTTGTATGTGTGCTGCATTGTACAGCACACAATCGAAATGGGAAAAGGTTTAAAGTTAGTTCAAACATTTCAATTTGACCGGGAATGGTACAATTCCAGTACAAAACTTATGCTAGACATGACAGGTGGTGCTAGGCAATATGAGTGTGCAGTCTAATTGTGCTAGAAAGAGAGCAGGATAGTCCCATATCTTAGTAGACACAGCTCCTTCCAGCTTTTTTCCTTACATGCAATGTAGCACAGTAACTTAGGTTGCTGCATTGCATTGTGTGACACCTTTGTAAATGTAGGCTTTCATTTGGTAAAGAAAAAAAACCCAAATAGAATTGCTTTGAGGTGGAGTATATCTGTGGATCTGCGGTATGAAGAGTAATGCAAAAAATGAACTTCCAACTTTTCAACTGCAAGTATATCAGCCATCACAACGCAGCAAGAACATCGAGTAGTACAATCTAACAACATCAGCACCCAAACAGACCACCGCGGGAGAAAGTGGGATATCTTGATATGAGACCCAAAACTCTGCAAGAACCTCCATAACAACATCAAAGTTCAGAGTGCACTCAACCTTCATCCTGCATCAAACCTTTACAGGAAAGCACTCTAAATAGTTCTGCTGACTCCATCCCTTGACGTCAAGCACATCGTGACATGAAGATAGCAGGTACATGCTTAGAGATATGCATCCATATGCAATGCAGTCCAGATGGTGCATTATAAAAAAGTACTCAATGATGAGCCTCACAATCATAATGTGCTTACTTTTCATGATCACCATACAGAGGTACTGAAATGCTAAAATAGGTAGAGGCAGCTTTACTTTGTTATTTGACACTGCGTCAATTTCACCAACCATCTCTCTATATGGGTATCTTTCAATTAAAAAAATATATATATTTGTATATACTTAACAACTAATTCCTTATTGTAGTGGGTGTTTGGGGTTGTGGCCCTTCTACACACTACCTGTTCTTCCTCACATACATTATCCTATTTTTGAAAATACTAGGGATGGGTGAAGTTTTAATAAGTCAATAAAAGTTTCTTTAATTAAACTTTAAGTAATTAGATTGTAATTAAGTTCCATTCAGTAATGTGCGGATCCTTTTCACATTATTAAAAAGATGGGCCCTTCTCTTAACTTCACTTGGTGAAGTAGTTTAGTTTTTCGAACTTTTTGAAATAACATTTTCTCACTTAAACATTTTACCTGATATTGCGGCCACAAACAAATTTACTTTTCTGAGAATTTCTTTGCTCTAAAACATTTCCTAAAGTTCTGCTTTTTTCTGATAATGCCCACTTTATGAACTTAAGGAAGTTTTCAAAGGTTTTAAAAAAAGATTTTTTTTTAAACATTGGGGATTTCATAACTTCTCAAACTCTTAGCAAAAACCCACCTCAACTTGAAGATGCAACTCTTGGAATGTTTTCAATCAGAATATGTTATTATGTTTCCAAATAAATGTGTGTTTTGGTATAGACTCTTTATTCATAAATATAACCAAGAAATCACAGGTAAATTTAGAGAAATTACTTTGAAATGGATTCCAGGGGGGACTCATTAAAATCCATTTCATTCCACAAAAAGAGACGGGCCAGAAGACATTACAATTACAAACTGGCATGGCTGTTGAAACACCTTCCTTGTAGATATAGCCAGCAAATATATTCCAATGAACCAGGTGCCACTTACCATATTTTTCAGAGGTAAGCTGTGCACTCTTCTTTGACTTCCAAAATATGTCTATTTATAGATTTCAAAAATGTCGAGGTGCATAATTGCTTCATTAAAAATGTTGGCATTTGCAGGCAGGATCGGCTCAAAGCGTGCCCGAAAATAGAACATGTTCTAAAAAAGAACGATCTCTTTCATTTCATGTTCAATGAATGTTATCCGTTCTTCTCACATTTCAGCAGGGATCAGAAACAGTGCAGCTATGCAATTTACATAATTGTACAGCCTTAATTTACACTAGCATTCCATTGCAGGAGTTGAATCACATTTTTATTTGTTTATTGGAAAATCCCTAAATCCTAACTGGCTAATATATTTATCACATCTGCTCAAGTCCCTTAACCCGCTGACACTACAGCAGCACAATGTTCAAGATAGTGACCCATACAGAAAGTCCTTTTTTCAGTAGAAAGCATAAGAACAGACATTTGCATACTAATTAGAAAAAATAAATTCAGAAAATGTATTTTTAACAAATTGGCATTTACATCTATTTATTGTCCTTAATTAGTTACTCCTGAAATACTCTACATAAGTTACAGGACATTGTAAACATAAGGATTTGATAGTATGGGTACAATGACTAGAAGGTATAGGTAAATAAGACACACAACCACTTAATACTTTAAAAAAGATAGGGGCTGACCCTATGTCAGTAGTGACATTGGTATCCAATCCTGGATTTTAATTTACCAACCATAAGTGCCCTTTCTTTTGTAGTACTGGGTTATGTCCTCTGAATTTGGAGTACAACTAGGGTTTAAAATGATGAGAAGAATAACGAAATGGACTACAATATGGCGTTGCTGATGGCCTGGAGTTATGTTGTGACTTTAACATTAATGTGATGAAATCAGTAAAAGAGCTGCTGTATGAGAATATTAGAATCTGGCAGTAGAGGGGAGATTAGGTTTGATGACTTTGATGGATGAAGTGGGACCAATTCGCAAACATTTTGCTGTGAATGAGAGTGATTTACTGTTGTTGTACTCCTTGCATACTCCTTAATTTTCAACTGTAAGCCACCCATAGCCCTGGCCTACCCCTGGTTTACTCCTGGAATTCAAGAGTAATCCAGGAGTCGTACAAGAGTAACCCAAAGTGAATCTTTGTGAATCAGCACCGCTATTTAGTAGTGAGAATCGTGGAAACTGTGCAAGCATCATATGGATTAATGGGTGGGGAGACAGTTGAGTGAAGCAAGGGCGTTCCGTGAGATCGCCTGAACAAAGTGGCGGGCAGGAGGGAGGAGTAGATAGATAGATAGATAGATAGATAGATAGATAGATAGATAGATAGATAGATAGATAGATAGATAGATAGATAGATAGATAGATAGATAGATAGATAGATAGATAGATAGATAGATAGATAGATAGATAGATAGATAGATAGATAGATAGATAGATAGATAGATAGATAGATAGATAGATAGATAGATAGATAGACATCTTAGGCTCTGTGAGCTCTAACAATGGAGCCCAGCACATTACTGAGGCTATATCTTTGTGCTCTGTGCATTTAGACTCAATGAGCTTGTTTTAAGCAAACACTACAGAGCTTTCATTAGGCATAAAATATGGGTTTAACTTTTTTCCATATCTTTGAGTGCAGACCAGATGGCTTGAACGCCCCCCAACTAGAGGAAACATGACCACTTTTAGCCCTTTCTAAATACTCTCCACAGGCTTCTTTCTGAAGTTAGGATTGGATGGGGAACTTACTTTTCTCGATTTTACTCCACTGGTAGCACATAGGTGCTGCTGTCACTAGTGACATCTAACTTAAACTGTGTAATAAATAAGCCAATCGGGTATTAGCCGATTGCACATATATTTGAGGGGTCAGGACACATCCACTGAGACCTGGTCAGCAGGGGACAGTGCGCCTCAGAGTTAAAAACCAACAGCATCAGTCCAAAACTTGGGGGGTGATCATACAGGAAAGAAGCATTTCCTTACATACTGCAAGTCTACCTGTTTTATGCTATTGGAAACACCACAACTTATTCAATGATAAATGAGCCTACTTTGCAAATTTGAATAGCGAGGAAAAAAATAAAGTTTGTAGAGTCAAAAGGAAGCTGGTGGTCCTTTCATCTAATACTAATGAGTGTTGCAGGGAGAATGGAGGGAAGAGAAAGAACATTTAGACTGCGGTCCTGACATTGATGGTGGTAATGCCCTTCTGAGCACCACAAGAACAGCTTGGGTCATCATGATCAGTGTTACAGCTGGTCTTTATGCTGCAACAAGGTTTGTGCATATTCTGCCATCTGGATCTATCCATATTCTTGTCACTAGATATGGTAGGATTCCCAAATTCCCTACTGAAATATTTATAAAGGAGCACATCTTCATCACAATTTCTCACTAAGTTAAAAAGTTGGTTATGTCAGGTGTTGAAGTCTGGGATCAGGCTCTGTATTCAATGAAAAAATGATGCAGAAGATCGATTTGATAAAAGTTGTGCCCTCCGGTGTAATGCAGTATAGTTCCCGGCTGACCGTAGGAAAAATGTAATCACTGATTACTATTTACAAGACATTTACATCCATCATCATTCAATGTTTTATTTTTCAAGTAGTCCTAGACGGTGTGCATTTTTATTGTCACTAACTGTAGAACAACTTTGTGTGTGGTCGGATTTACTCTATTTTTAATTTTAAAAAATGTCTTTCAGTCCAGTACCCTTCGGAAACAGGTACATCTGTTAAAGGTGTACCTAAAAAAGCAAAACAAAAAAATCCTAATACTGCTCCAATTAGCTACAGTTTAAACATTGACTTCAGGTTATATAAACTCCTAAAAACCTCATTAATTTGGTGGCCGATGCTTCTTCCAAATGTTAAAATTATTCATGAGCTTACACATCAATTGGAATATTATTAATAAATATTAGACAGTTTTAACTGGCTGCGCTTGGACTCGAATGTGAGATGTGCCGACTGCACACATTTTTCAGCATAGGTATTACTTGTTCGGAGAATGCTGTTATGCTACAAAATGATTGCTACATTAGTTAATGGTGCAATACTACAATCCCCTGAGCTCTTGATTTCACCATTCTGGCAGGGGTACTACGTTTTCCCACACAAGAGAATGGTGTCACAAATCCTATAATATGCTCCTCAATGGTTTTGTAGGTTTCTCACTAGCACTTAAACCTTACACCTGAATCATCTGTCACATGCCTAACTCAAAACTCACAACTGTCTGCATCGCCTGTTGTGTATGTTGGGATAGGAAAGTGCTTCACACAGTTCAGATCTGGATGAGTTTATATTGCTTAAGAGTTATTGTTTTTTACTCTACTATTAATATATAGAGAAATTCTCCTGGAAAGAAGTTGCATAAATAGGACATTCAACATATTTTGTATGACAGTGGAGAGTTGGGGCAACATTTAAATATTATGATTTTCCTTACCACCACTTCCAGGGTTAAGCCTCGTTCCTATGCTGGTTTCTCAGGATAGCTCACTTTAGGTGATGGATCTTGGCAACCGTGTTTTGGGTCACAAGCTATTTTATCATCATAATTCAAATCTCAATAAAAGTTCTAAGTTCGTCAATGATGAGAGTTTGAATTTGTTTTAAAAGTTTATTTCTCATTAAGAGATTAGTAAGATTCTTTCTTTTTCTTTTTATTCAGATTAATCTATAATATTTAAGTAAGGTTACAGAAAGCTCATAAAAGTATGGTTAGAACTAATCATCAAATAATGCATCAAGTGCGTTCCATAAAGGACAAAATCCCTATTCTAATTAACAGGACCAGAATTTAAAGTTAGTAGAACTCATGAAGAGTTCATGTGCAAAGGAAAAGAGTGAGATAAACAGAGCATAAAGCTCAAAATCAAATTAAAGCAGCAGAACTTCCCATTTAGAGTAGTCCATGAAACTCAGTCGTGTCGCTATAATTTGAGCAAATAAGCATACAATTGCAGGAGTAATCTGCAAAAATCAAGCATCAATAGTAAAGCAAGGGATGAACAGCAGAAGCGGTAGCTACAACCGCCAGAAAGGGACATGGGAATGGGTCTGGGTCACAGCTTCTCAGCTTTCAGATTCTCCTCTCTCCACACCTAGACAGACTGCTCTAACTAGGAACACACACTAATAAAAAAAGACAAAAAATATGTTGTAGATATTGTATCAGGCTTTCCTTCTTTGGAACCAATCAGGCAGCAACTATTGTCTGAGTATGAGTTCAGCTCTTCTTTTTCCTCAAAATAACATGCAGTTTGCAGTTATATCACAAAGTTTGTTACAGACATCTTACGTATGTAGCTTCTTGAATCATAAGCCTCCGTTCCCATAGGTATCGAACACAGTTTCACCTTCTAATGTTAAATGTTTCATTGCATAAACAATGAACTGTGCTAAAGAAGAGAAACATCAACATGCAAAAACTCTTTTTGTTAATACATTTCATTAACACGAACAAGAATTACTGCTTTAAAATGTACAGTTATCCTATTAAAGCATTATGTGAAATATGGGGAAAATAGGAAGTTTATTTATAACAATGATATGTTGCTAAAATAATACATTTGTTAAAGCAGAACATTCTGCAGTCATGACGAATATTTCGAAGCATGTCACATTAAGGTCAAGCTTCTAAATTCCATTGTGCACATTTCAGCAATGTCGATGTCGAGTTCACTTCTAGTTAAAAGAAAACTTGTATTTAAGCATTTCTGCTGCCTATACTAATGAATATATAAGCCTAGTACAGTTTTCACATTTAAAATGCGTGTCATTTCATCTTTACATTTTACAGTTATCATTGCACATATAGCTGTTATTCTAAATAATGTGCATCTTAATTAGTTAGCTTCTTCACGTACAAGGGTACTTCAAGTAGTTATTGTATCGGAGTCTCTAACTCTACCTCACCCACTAAGAGTGAGCCTTGACTGCTTGATTCTGGCCAGTTCTTCAGAGTCCCCAATGTTCTGGAGCATTGATATCTTTGTTCCGAGGTACAACTCTTTGACATCATTGTCTCTCTCCCTATTTAGGGCTGGAATGACTAAGTGGAAAGTCACAAAAATTGGTTGCAAATTGTGCATTGACTTTTTTCAGCCTGATTTTGCCATGAGACATATGTCCTAACAGCTTACACTGCAAAATGACCAGCTGCTGAGTGTCATAGAAAGACCTGCCTAATGAATGGGATTGCCTAAAAAGAGGGGGTGGCCTACAAGACTACTATCTTTGTGCTACATTTGGGGAACAGGCATTGGTCTCCAAAGTTTTCACAAAAAGAGACCTTTTGTACAGCACTGCCTACTACCCCCGAATTCCCTCCCCCGAGGTCACCTGACACCATTCACAAAGGGTAAGGTGCTTCTGTCACCATTCACAAAGGTCAAGGTGTCCCAAACTATTGATACATGCCCTAACTAAGTACAATTAAGGGGAGCGGTGTTCATCCTGTTCATGCCCTTACTAATGCTAAACCCATTTTGCAAATGGGAAAGACTTTTTCTGATGTGCAAAATGGATTTAACACATACCTAAAAGACATTTTCAGTTGCAAACCCTGTGATTGTGTAAATTGAAGGGTTTGCCATTTTAAAATGGCTTAGTATGTCTTATTTTCTTAATAACCCATAACATGTATCAGCCTTTTACTGCATTTGTTTTGTTGCTGGTCTCTCTGCTCTTCTGGCAGTGGTATCAATCAGCTTTGCCTCTGTCACTGCAAGAGTCTGTCCTGTTCTCCTGCTGGGCATTTTAGGTTTGGTTTTATAGCACAGCTGTCACCAGACTTAATCTGATACACAGAAAAAGAGCTACAAGAAGCACTACTGAGAGACAGGCTTTGGTCTGTCCACATGTTGATCTTCTTCCCTGCGGTTTTCATAGCCTTTGCCCATGGTCTATATTTCACAATCTGAGTAATATAGATTTTCACAGGGAGAGAGACAAATGTATTCTCCATTGATTTTGTATTGCAGGCACCGTAAAATGAGCATCACTTTTAAATCCACTAATCACTAAGAATTAGGATGGCCCAAAACTTTTTTCCTTAATATATAACAATTGCTATTACAACAGATATACAGATTAATGATACAGTAAACAGAACAAATCCAGACCTCAGGTAGAGAAACCCACCTAAAACCAAGTATCTTCACATCTCCTCAAAAAAATAGTTAAATGTTTTCATCTGAATGACCCCTGGAATTAAAGTCTGTTTAAGTCTTCTCTAAAATTGTCCCTGCTAGACGAATCCCTTAGCTTTACATTAGACTTCATGTTGCATTTTTGATCATAAGCCAAAGTCAATGTGAGAAGTGCCAAATAGCATTTAAGATTGGTACACAACACCAGACCATTCATTCCAAGGGGAGACCTTAAATTAGCAGCATAAATCCTGATCATCTCACACATAGAATATTGAAATTCTCTTTTTACTGGCTTCCTCAAAATACTCTACGCACCTCTCAACAATAACACTGATACATTTGGCAACTGTCCAACCACCATAAGCAGTGGGCGGACTGCTCATATTCTTGCCCAAAAATCTCTGGAGAAACAGAGAGCCTAAGAGTCAAGACATGTCTTCTTATTGAGATTCCTAAATTCAGGAGGAAAATCACTTCCTGATGCTCTTTCTTAGTCCACGCTCTGAAAAGCCTGAATGTGCTCCCAGCATCTATTATTCTTGATCCCTCCTTTTGGTGTTTAAAAGAAGCCTTTGAAATCACCTGCTAACGTACACATAGTTTCCTCCTAATATTACCTCCAAGACTTTGAAACTTTTAATCGATTGTTAATGTTCTCACTTTATTTTAATCATTGTTATTCCTTCACGGCAGTAGTTTCGAACCATCTCACTATTCAAATAAATGTCTAGATTTTATTGCATTTCTATTATTTTCCAAGAATGAAACAAATGCTTTGTGTAACCAAAAAATAATATGTTTTCCTCTCATTCTCATTTTCCAAATCATATAGTGCTTTTAGTGTCTTTATCTAGGGACCTAGCTTATGCTATAGCAAAGCTGATCAATAAAAATAAAACTTAAAGGTGATTATTATTGAATTGATTTATCAAAGCAGCAAATATTATTTGAATATGAAATGCTGTACAGAACACTTACACCAGCCATAATGATGGTAACGCATTGGGGAAGATGGGGAATTAACGGTTATGGATGTTTGAGATTGGAACAAATGTACAAATATGCCAGATTTAGATTCCAAGGAAACTATTGTATTGATAATAATTAGTGTTTTCGCAGCATGAGGTTTAACTTGACCTCAATCTTGAATACGTCAAGCAGCGAGATCGAGCAGAATCTATCCCCGAGGTAGATCTAGTGCAGTGATCCCAGTAAACAAACAGACCAAAATCCGGTTCAGGCACCTGGACGCTTGGCAATGATCAGAGATTGAGGTGGGCTTGGCGCATGTTACAGGTTGAGCTATATATCTGCTCAGAGTTGAAGAGAAGTACTTCATGGAGGAGTTGTGTATGGTTTTGAACCCAGGGTCATTAACTTGTAATGTGCTCTATTTTCAGCTAACAGCCAGCCAGCTTGGTTACAATCATCAATGGTAGGTGTTTTTGGGGAAGATTTTAAAGCATTCTTGTGGCCAAGTTTATGATCCTGACTAATCGAATGAAAGAGTTCTGGGAGCCCCACTAGAAAACTTTTAAAATAATGAAGTTTGCGAGTGAAAAAAAGCATATCAACATTTTGAATTAGTGGAAAAATCTCAATTGAACAGGTGAGTTGAGCTCTTAAAATATCTACAACAACCAAAAGAGTAAATTGGGTCAAAGCCTATCTTGTGGGCTGATTGAGTGAGTCAACATTTTGAATTAGTGGAAAAATCTCAATTGAACAGGTGAGTTGAGCTCTTAAAATATCTACAACAACCAAAAGAGTAAATTGGGTCAAAGCCTAACTTGTGGGCTGATTGAGTGAGTCAACACGTCCTTAGCTACCACTAATTAGAATGTTTCTCAAATACAATAATAATAGCAAAACATACTACTACTTTTAACATTAATATTATGAATAATAATAATATCTATAATAATGATCTTCATCATCATCAGTATCATCCTCATTCTCCTCATCATCGTACTCAAAAGGCAGATTTTGTTAATCACACTTTTGAATAATAGCACTAGTTATGACTTCTCTAAAACCGGTCAATGGCTGGAAGAGCGATCAATGCACCAGCAAAGATCCACATTTGTAATGGATTGTGTCATGAACAATTGGCAAGAGGGTGAAACACACATCAGACATTTCAGATGACTACATAGCTTTGATCTGATGACCATCTTTATCTTGCTAATTTGGTTTTATTTCAATTTTAATTACTTGCTATTGATTCGGAGTCCAATGATTGATATTGGAGCTTGCTGAAGTCAACCTATAATATGAATCAATCATCTTCTTCTCTGTAAATATAGGGCATCCACAGGCAAGCCTTTCTTGACAACCTGCTGATGGAGATATATTGTAACAGAATTTTTAAAAATGAGGAACAGGCATAGGAAACATCTATATTTGGGTCCCAAGGGATCCAACAAGGAAGGAGAGGGCTAGACAAATATATTTGGTGATCACATTTCATAACTTCCGTGTTATAGCTGCCTATTAATTTGACCTGACAGGGCTCATAATACACTCTGAGTTGCCAAACTAGACCACAGAAGAATTAGACTTTGATGCCTAATAAATATCTTTCCAATTTCAAAGCAACAGTAAAAGGATATTAGCTACATTTTCAAATATATTTTCAAACCAAACGTTGTTAGGGAACTTTAGGGAACGTTAGGGAATGTTGTAAATACCCACAGCCTGATCCACCACATTTTCTTTGAATTGGGAGTTCTTTGTTTATCAAAAGTGCAAATTGTGCATGCCATACCAACAGAACACACATGTGCAGTACTCGCACATTGCACAGCTGGGGGCAGGACAGTGAGCATCCGCAGAATCCCTCTGAAGGCCACCAATCAGAGTAAATTGCAATTTGCAATCAACCTCATAAATAGTTATGCGGTAGGTCAGTTTATGAACCACTTTGAATCCTTATTTTGTGAAGCAAGCTATTAATATATGTCAGTTCACAAAATAATTTAGCGGTCACAAAAATGCTAGTCGCAAACTGCGGCCACTGTTTTGCAACCAAGTCCACATACATCTGGCCCTCTATTCTCTGATTCTCTTTTTCATACATGCGGTGTGTAGTACACTGTCCCCCCTTAAAATTCAATCAACCAATAGTTTTGTTGATGTTGATCAAATCAATCCTCTCAATATGAGCTCTGGGAATACGCACAAATCTTCTTAAGTGCAGTCAATGCTCATTGTTTATGCAAAAGTAGTTCAAAGCCAACTCGCTGGAGCACCCAGGAGAGACCTCATAACTCATTCCTTTATTAGCTGATTATGCCACGGTCCTTGATAGTCTTGTGTACAAGCATGATACTTAAATGTGTGTGTTTGATGGCACTAAAATAACTTAAAAGGCAACAAGAAGCGGCAATAGGATCTGCACTCTGCATTAGTTAGCAAGAAAGCTTACTTGCTGCCGGGTTCTATGAGTAACCTGATGCACATATTGATATGCTGGCTGAGGCTTTCATACTTCTAAGGTCAAAACTATTTGCAACATTAAATTGCATAATTGCATTACCTGTAATGTATACTCTAGGCAGCAAGTATTTATGTAAACAAGCATTGCCAAAGAAAAAAGGTTTGACTTGCGTTAGTGTACCACTCAGACACACCATGCGTGTAGATAGCATTTCATTTTTTTTCATACCACTCTTAAGCCATTTCTAACCGGTGCAAATATCACGTATTACTACTGCCCAATTTATTGGCACTCATTCATCGACCTTGGAGACATGCATGCATTTTGTTGACTGAATCACTCTCCTGTCATGACACAGCCAAGTAAATAAAGGGACAGAACGACATACCTACAGATATCCATGTGAACACAACTAGCTCGCTACAGCCATCCACATACACGGACCAGCATTCAGGCAGGCATTCCCACAGATCTTTCGCCATCCATGTACATAGACCACCTGCCATACAGTTACCTAAACATATTGAACAGGTGACATGTGTAATATTAAGTTGGTTGCTTGTTTAGTGATTTAAACTCACTAATGCTGTCTCCGGAGGGCCGATTAGACTCGCAGGGGCACACCAGTGGCAGTCCAGCCACTGCCGCACCAGCAGTTCGACCGCCCCATTATGAGTTGGCCAGTTGGACTTCCCTGGGACTGCCACCACTGCCAGGGAACCGCCATTCCCTGGAGGTGGCCCTGCGGTCAGGAGGCCGCAATATGCTTGGCGGGAACAAGCACATTGCAATTTTCCTGTCCGCCAGCAGTGTCATGGAGGTTCCTCCCCCTGTGCCTCCTATGTTTGTGGATGCACATGTGGGGCATAACATGTGCCCCCCTGGGTGCATGCACAACAGTTTCTGCAGGGCATAGACTTTCGAGTCCATGCCGTGCAGGAACCTTGTGAGGTGTTCCCATTGCTTGCCTTTTTCAAAGACACCACCTCCTTTGAAAGAGGCAACGCCCTGGGACCACCACACCACCTGCCAGACCACTTTAAGGTTGTAATCTGGTGGGCGGGTAGTGGTGAGTCTCAGCGGTGTGGGGGCGTGGCGCAGGTGTACCGCCCACCCTGCACCACTGAAACACATAATCGGGCCCTAAGTGTTCAATATAGCAGGAAAGCAAAAAGGAGAGAACTAGAGTATGGTGATGAGGAAGCAGCTCCATGCATACTTTGATGTTCTCCAAAATGGAGCAGTAGTCAGTAGAAAATCTTAGGCGTCTGGTTTGCATGAGGACAGCTACCCATGTCCACAATCCAACTCACAGATCCTGACACAGAGAGAGCAAACATACAGGCACACCGTCAATGAAAGATAAAGCATATACAGTAATAGTTGCACCAATGCATGTATGTATTTATGCGTACAGTATTTCTTTAGTGTGAACCCAGCTGAAAAGCGGCTGAGATCTTGAGAGCGATTGAGAGAATGAATGCATATTTCATGACCATTAACTCTTTAGACCTTTTGCTGAGGAAACCAGATTTGAGGTGGAGAAAGGTTGTTGTCAATGCTTGTTCAATTCTTGAACTCTCCTTGGAAATCCCCTTCAACAGGAGAGGTGTGGTGCAGTGGCCAGGGCAGCTGACGTCGGAGCACAGGGCTCATGGTTTGATCCCCGGCTCTGGCAGCAGATCAGCTCAGCACCATGTGACTCTGGGCAATAGCTCACTTAATTTTCACGACGGCCCCCAGCGCCTTGAGACCCATAAGGGTGAGTAGTTTGCGCTTTACAAATACCAGAAATACCAGAGGGTGAAGTAACACTGAAGAATCCATGCCTATCCATTCCATGTCCTCTTTGAAATGATCACCTATGTGTAAAAGTACAGTTCTGTCTAACTGCAAATTCTGTCCTTTGCATTTTTATCATCATATATATGTAACACTTCAATTTAATAACTTAATTTCTTTAATGCTACCATATGACACACTTAGGGTTGCCAGATCTTCCCATCTATGGATCCCACTGTGGATCTAATGCTAAACATTTGCTTTAACCCTTTGGCTTCTTTACAGACATGTATATATGCCATGAAAGAGATACTCCAGGATGCCCTTATGACATATTTATACAACACGAGTACCAAGGGTTAAACCTCTTGGCAGCTGTATTTTTGTCTCCTCCAATGGAGACAAGTTCCTGTTAATTGTGGATGAGGTATGAGGAAGTTTGCTGTTGCCTGATCGCTTGTGGGCATCGACAAACTCCTGAAGCAGACAACCCAGTGCTGACCTTCAGCCGCCTCATTATGTGGCATCCCGAGTGACATCACACACATAAGGATGGGCCTAAAATAGAATCCCTAGCCCCACCCAGTCCAACCAATTATCGAGCTGGTTTGCAGGGCTACAGTGGTAACAAGGGGCATATATAACTGATCCTCCCTGCTCCTCCCTATCCATGACTACCAGCTCAAGTCACTTTTTTCTGATGGTGAGATGGAGTGAGGTGGGGGAGAGAGGGAAGAAGGAGCAGCAACTTCCCTCCCATAACGCGTCCCACCAGAGCCCTAGAGCCCTAGCAGGTTAAGCAACATAACTTTTCTCCCTCTTAGAAATGCATGTGTATAATATCTTTGAGTTTCTACATTCTAGACGATACCGTGAAGAAAACTCCTTTACCTGCTCCCTCACAACAAGAAGTGACCAAGCCTCCTTGACCTCCTATTGTTTATTTATAATTATGTTTAATTTATAATTTTCTATAATATATACATATATATATATATATATATATTGTTTTTATTTTAACTGTGTATTTTTGACATGTACTGTTATTTACGATTTCTGTGAACCTTTGCTTGTATTCATATCATCTTCTATATTATCCTTTTACTATTTTAATGGATATTATATATCGTTATTGTTCTTTATTACACCTTCATGTATTTATGTATTAACAATTTCAATAAACCTTTTCTTGAACTTAAAAGAGTTTGTACATGTGCACATTTTAGTGACACAATGAAGGATAACATAGATTTTTCTACTCGAAAAAATGTTGAAGGCTTTTTTTATTTTGTTGCAGCTTTATGTAGCACGAACACGACCCAAAGGTATCATAGCACTTTACATGAGCACCATTTACATTACAGATGGAAGCATACACTTTCTGTTTTTTTAGGCTCAGGGAGATTAAGTGATTTGCCTAGAATCCCAGGATGTATGAGCTTCGGCCAGAGCCGTTAAGCCACACCCTTGCTCTCCTTCCCAATTTCTAACTGGGATCTAATGAACTTCTCAAGCTTCAAAGATCCCCTTCTAAATTCATCCAGAATATATTGTATCGGACAGTTTTATTATTTCTGTCCAATTAAACTTGTTATGCGACATCAACCATGGGTGTACACTTATGCAAATATAGTCTATTCTGTCTATTCTTTTGTTTTTGTTCCTGCATATATCTTCCGCGGTACTAGACAGGAGCTTTTTATACTTTATTTGTGTGATAAACAAGTCAAGAAACGCCCGAGCATAATTCTTAAGGGTTATATTGGAAAGCAGACATGTCTTCTCTAACCCACAGCAAGTGATGTGCATGTTGTGTTTTCACCTGCTTCCCAATTACAGGCATAAGAACATCTTAAGATGTGCTGGGCAGCTTTACAGCCTCACGCAGTGTAATTGTTATTAGATCTTTCTCAGATGCTGCAGGCACAATAAAGTCAAACTTTAATTGGAAAACGAGATCAGATTAAAAGAGTTTGCAGGGAGCCACGGATAACACCATGTTCTCCTGAATGGGCTATGGAAATTGAAAATGGATCTTTTACTGACTAAGAAAACACTTTTATCGGACATGATTAATTGCATGACAAAAATCCAGCCCCTGCCCCGTCTATTTTCCCCAGACCAGGCTCTGTGTAAATTATGACTTGCTATTTATCGAGGGAGAGTGAAAGCAGGATGCCCAGCTCATTAACTGTTTTTCTGTTGTGCCTTTTGTAGGATTTCTCCTAAGACCACATGTGATAGATGGAGGGCTGAGTTGTTGTCATCTGTTAGTCTGCTTGGACAGATTGCCATTGATCGCTTTCGCTCTTTGCAGCCCTCTGCTCTTTGTATAGGGTAATCGGTTGCATTTTTTTTCAAGGTCAAAGTTTATTTCGCCTCAACCTGCACCATTGAGCCAATAAGCGCTTGGCATCAAGCATTTCTGAAGGCGGAATTAGGGTTTGCAATAATGCAATCAGGTAAATATTAACACAATCAAAGTTGGCCCATGGGATTACTTTTCTGTAACTTAAGAGTACATTTCTTTATGTGTGCATTCTGATTAGAACAATAAAATGAAATCTAGTTTAAATGAGGGCCGGGTGAAATTCAAATTACTCCAATGTGATTTGCATAGTATTAAAAATTTAGCATAGGTACATTTAAATGGGAACACAATCATAGCTGGCCCATGGGATTTGTTTTCTGTACCTTAAGAGCAAATTGCTTCGTGTGGGCATACTGATTAGAGCATTAAAATTGTGCCTATGCGAACTGCTTAGTATTGGAAAGTTAAAGACACACAATTGATGGACGGAATGCAGAACAAATCAAAACATTCACCATCAGTCAAGAGATCTGGGTTATATCCATCATTATTTTGCTTACCATGCCACCCCAGTTTAGACCTGGCCACAGGCAAATCAGTCTTGACCCTGTGCCTCATGGGAACAGTCCAGCCCGAACTGCCAAGCCAGGTCCTCCCTGGACTGGAAACAAGCATCCTAGGACCGGTTTCGGGGTTTAACCCCTCTTCAGCCAGGATAGCTTGATTCCAGTGGCATGGAGAGCACGGGACCCACGTCTGGGCATGCCCTTCCCACTCGGGGTGACAAATGCAAAAACAACAGTTGATGGACAGAATGCAGAACAATGTCATACATTCACCACAGTACAGAGATCTGGGCCTAAATCCATCGTTTTTTTGCTCACCATGCCGTTCCAGTTTGAACCCAGCCATATGCTAATCAGTCTTGACCCATAAAGTGTGTTTGGGTTACCAAGATGACGTTAAAGTGCCGTTCTCTCAAAAGAGATGTGCCGTGGCCTCAGTGTGTGATCTCAGCCTGACAGGGTCTGCTACAGCTGTCGGGTCGGTGAATTTGATGAGGCACGTTGTTGTATAGGGAGAGGTGTGGCGCAGTGGCCAGAGTGGCTGACTCCGGAGTGTGGGGCTCACAGTTTCAATCGCCGGCGCCAGCTCGGCTCAGCATCATGTGACTCTGGGCAATAGCTCACTTAATCTGCCCAACTGCCCCACCAGCGCCTGGGTACCCTTAGGCATGATAAGTTTGCGATTTTCAAATGCGTAATTATTATTATTATATGTGGCCTGATGGGACCTAATATGCCCTCTGTATTAGAACCATCCCTATGTAGCTGGTTGTGATGGGCAGTCTGTGCTGAGTCTGTTTGGGGGAGACTGTGACCCATGCTGCACTTCTGAAACTCCCTGTTGAGACCTCACTGCACCTCCCACACAGAATTGTGTGTTTGCTCTAATGATTCTTTTTTTTAAATCGTTTTATTAAAGTTATATTGATAAACACAGGAAATCTTGGTCAAACCATGGTATGTTGACAGTAATAATGTGCATCAATGGACAGCATTAGCCACTTCATCAATCTCCCCCTCCATTGCCTTGTTAACATGCGGTTGTAGTCTTAACGTGTTAGACAAATATCTTACCCCATCGCTTGAAATTACAGAATCGCAGATAAAACCTCATACTGATGCCAGTGGCCCCAAAGTTTAGTAGAACACTTTTCCTGCCAGCATGCAGCAGTCCACATCTTGCTTCCATTCTAGCAAGTGTGGTGTTTGCTTCACCTCCCAAAGGTGTGCAATGTCTCTTTTGGCAACTGTTAACCCTAATATGACCCATTTATGCTCCATATGAGTTAGATCAGTGTCACCCCAGATATTTAATAGGCACTATTTCGCAGAAGGAGTAAATTGCTGCTTGCACAGAGAACCCATACATCCCATCACCGAATCCCAAAACCTTTGTATTTGTGGGCATCCCCAAATGGTGAGGTAGAAGGTCTTTTATTGACCACATCTCCGCCTACAGGTTTGAATAGCTACTTTACCCATTTTGAACAAGGCGTGCGGTGTATAGTAAGTGCGGTGTAGTATTTTTAGTTGAACTAGGCGAAACTTTGCTCGGATGGCCACCTCTCATGGAGAAGCCAGTGCCTCCACCCATTCATCATCTTCCAGGCCATCTAAGTCAGTGGACCATCTGTCCTCGAAGCCCAGCAAAGTGTCTGGGGTGTTGTTAATTAGTTTTTTTAAAAATGTTAAACGTATTGCTTTATGTGACATAAATTTGTCTAATTAACGGTCTTTTAGGAGTGGGGATTCAGGGAGTTCCTTCCTGTGCGGTAGCACCGCTTCTAATGCATGTTTTGTGTGCAAGTAACGGAAAGTTTTGGTAGGGGCTAAATCATAGTCATGTTGTAGGTCTGTAAAGGGGATTACACCCCCTCAGGCCCATATATCCCCTACCCAGCACAGGCCTATAGGATCCCACTTGTCGAAACCTGCGTGTCCTCAGTGAGTCCAGTGCCGCCGTGTCCCACATGGGAGTCACTTGTGTAATCTTGCCTTTCCACCCCAGTGTTTTTGTAGCATGTGTGCCAAAGGTGCATTGCCACCATTGTTGGGTTGTGAGGTTTATGTAGTCGAGGGTTGCTTTATAGGGCATTAGGGTGTCCCCTGGGGTGCATCCGCCTTCTGTCCATGTGGTAGGCTGGCTTGTCTGCTGGCTGAAATATCCAGATATTTATAGCGGTTAGTTGTGCTGCCCAGTAATATTTCTGAAAATCGGGGAGGGCTATACCGCCGTCATACCATCCCCTGGTCAGTTTTCGCAGAGCTATCTGGGTTTGCCGACCATCCGAAAGTATTGTTTGGAGTTCACCTTCTAAATAATGATTTTTAAATGTTTGGGAACCATGACGCTCTGGATAGAGCTAGCCTACAGCTAGCGGACTGACTTGGAAAGTCATCCAAATCAGGTGCACTCCCTTGATTTGGAACATTTCTGGCAAAGGGCTTAAAAGATTGATCTTGGTTGCCTGCAGTGGGTTCAGTTAACAGTTGAGCAATGGGTAAACTGGGGTAGGAGAAGCTGCAATTCAAAAAACATTAGGGGCTGGGGCAGCCGGAAGATCACCAGCAGAAACAAACTGTGCTCTATGATAGCAAAATGGCTTGATTACTTAAAGTGATGACAAGTCGTTTGCAGTCTATTGACCAAGAATCAATGGCCACACTGGCTAAACTGATGCTGGAGATAAAATATTTAAATTAAAAATAAGGACCAGAGGGACTGTGAGGAATTGGGTTGTTGTTTGGAGAGGGTGTGAGCCCTTCTCAACTGCCGCAATCCCAGTCAGGGTGAACTTCTAAAATCACTAAATTAACCTGTGCTTAACCCTTTGGTAGCTTGGTACAAAAGCGGGTTGGCGATCTTAGAGGCAATGTGTAATGTATTTCTGCGGCATGCAAACAGTAATAAAGTGAAAACCTAACACTCCCAAAACAATGTAGGAAAATAGAGTACATTTTAATGAATTATTTGACAACAAAATTATGCAAATCCAATCAGTAGAACTGCAGATATGCAATTTTAAATATTTAGGTAAAATTAGTGCTTGGTTATCCGGTCGCTCCGGACCAGGACAAAGTCACAAATCCAGGCCGACCATGATAGAGCATGACCCAGATACATGAACCAAGTTAGAGCTGTGGACAAATGTACCTTGAGTCCTGTTTGTGGAGGATTTTGCCACGCAGCTGTGGTGTGAGAAGCAATGCAAGGTCCCTGCCGAAGATACATAGCACAGCCTTGGTTTCGAGGAGCTGCGAGGGCTGAGATGCGAGCTTAGCTTGTGTTGAGGCTGCATCACACTGTGTTGGTTCTGATAAGAATCTGTGAGGTCAGCGTCAACAATGTGTGGTGCAGCGACAGATCCGATAAGCTGTGCAGGCTGCGAGGCGAGCTTGCGTCGAGGCTACATCCCGCTGTGTCTGTTCCGATGAGGTGCTGCGAAGAGCTGCATCGGGTTTGCATCGCGCTACATCGGATCTGATTAAATTACAGCTGGGTTGGCAGAGCACTTTTTGCCCAACTTCCAAGGGTCCAGGGCTGGAAAGAGACTACTTGGGTGGCTAGGAAGGTTGGAGCCATTTCTCTTCCTGAGGCTCTGATCAGGAGGCCAGACAACTAGCCCTCAAGATGTAGGTGCAGTACATCTCACTCAGACAACAGGGCAGCAGGGCAGCAGAGTAGCAGAGCAGCACAGCAGTCATTCTTCTGAGTCTTCCACAGGTTCAGAAATGCACTGAAGATGTGGGTCTGTGGGTTTCCTACTTATACTTGGTGCCCACTTTGAAGTGCGAGAATCTTCTAGAGTCTTCCCCCTACAGAGGTGTTTGGAATTTCCTGTTTCCCTGCCCTGAGTCCAACTAGTGTGAAATCTGTTGCAAATGTACTGAGGCAGAGTCTTTATGTAGTCCAAGTGTAGTAGGTGCAAGCTCTGACCCCAATCAAGTCAGAGATGGGCCTTCCTGTGAACACCTATTGCCCCTGTGTCTCACTGACTGGTAATAATACAGGAAGACCAACTGCCAGCTACACCTAGTCATGTAATCCAGGACACAGGCTGCAGGCACCAAAAGGATGGGACAAGAGAATGGCATTTTCAGAATTGTGACTGAAACCCGACTTCACCATTAAAGAGGGTTTTAAATTACAATTCTTAAGATACCAAACTCAACATTCCTACCTGCTCCCAATTGAAAGGTATCCATTATTATAGGTAAGAAGGTAACCCAATGTTATCTTATAGGAGAGGCAGGTCTTTCAGTAATGAAAAACTAATTTAAGTTTTTCACTTCCAGTACATGTAAAAATTAAAAGTACATGTCCCTGTTTTCAAATACACTGCAGCCCGCTCTGTAGGCTGTTTAGGGCCTATGCTAGGGGTGACTTGTATGTATTTAACAAGAAGGTTTAGGCCTGACAAAAGGTTTTGGCCAGGTCAAAATGGCACAACTTCACAAAAAGGCTGCAATGGCAGGCCTGATACATGTTTAAAAAAGCTACTTAAGTGGGTGGCACTTTAAGTGCCGCAGGCCCACTAACAGCATTTAATTTACAGGACCCTGGGTACATGGGGTACCACTTTACTATCAACTTACACATAAATTAAATGTGCCAATTGGGTGTAAGCCAATTCTAACCTGTTTAAAGGAGGGAGCACTTTAGCACTGTTAGCAATAGTAAAGTGCGCCAAGTCCTAAGGCCAACAAAAACAAAATCAGCAAAAATAGGAGGGTGAAGGCAAAAAGTCTGGGGGAAGACCACCTTAAGGCGGACAGGTCTAACATAGGCACTCGTGCTTGTTCGGACATTGGACCTTCTTCCAGGAATTCATAGAGAAGAGACCACACAGCTTCTTGGAACTCGTACCTCAGGAGGTCAAAACCTGAGAACAATAATTTTCCTTCTGTTCAATTAAAGGGACAGAGACGCTGTTCTGTGCCTGAAAAGGACAACCCCTGATCATCAATATTAAAGCTCACCCACCGCATTTTATCCTGACTTCACCCCATTGGTACAAGAAGCCAAACGTTTGTTTTCAGAAGTTAAAAAGTTGTTGTGCAATTAATCCATCTATTATTACATGATGTATCCAGAGAAACTGAGAATTAAGCATGATGGAAAAATGCATTTTTTCAATCAACCGTAAGCAGCACAGAGGTTTAGTGACATGCGACTGATATCCAGAGGAGAAACGAGATCTGGATTCAGCAGCCCTGGTTCTAGCCATTGGGAATGAAGAATTGGTACCCCTGACTTAAGTGGCAATGAGCCCAGTATACATTATCTGACTAATAGACAGTTCCCTCTCTTCAGATAATCCAAATGTGTATATTTGTTACATTGTACCGGTGTATTATATGAGGGAGTCAATGAGAAGAGGATGCTTTGGTGGCAAATGTATTGGTACTAACACTTTTGAAAGGCAAATGTTTATGTATATTAGCCTACTAGAATGTATATATATGATATACCTTTAGATGATTTGCTTAATGCTATAGTTGTTTGTTGGGTGGGATTACTTTAATTACAGTGATGAGCAACACCCATTGCCCGTGACCAGATGCACACTCTTAGGCAACCACATGCATAGAGTGCAATGTAGTCATAATGTGGGGCACGTTAATGTCTAATTTTCTTGGCTTAGTTATGGGATGGTTGTTTGGTCTTGCTTGGGGTTGGCATGGGTGGAGGATGGATTCTGGGTAGTTGTGTTTTTTTTAAACTGCTTGAGTATATTTTAGATGGCACGGAGAGGACATGTTGCAAAGGGAGTAATGCATACACTTGCACATTTTTACAGCATCCATCTAGGATACATTGGTGCATGGAATATGATTTTTGGACACTACACTGAGACTAATTAGCTGCAAAATAAACAGGAATAACAACCATCAAAAGGCTCATTGAGTACTTGCTTATTTCAATCATCATAATATTGACGTGGCTTTATTTCAAGAGACACACATATCACCTTTAACAGAATCCACATTTGCCTCTTCATGGGACTGGCACTTGTATTTATAACATACTCAGTGGTTTCTAAATGCTTTTATCAGCTACGAAAGATTAGGAGGATTAGCCGCATGCTCACTTATGCAGCACTGATACAGGTAGCGATGGCTCTGGTACTATCACACTTGGATTATGCTAATTCAATCTACCTAGGACTGCCACTCTACCTCACTAAGAGGCTTCAAATGGTCCAGAATCAGGCGGCCAGGCTAATCCTTCAACAACCTAGATGGCAATCTGCCAGACCCCTACTGAAGAAACTACACTGGCTTCCAATATCTCAAAGGACCGAATTCAAGACGGGATGCTTGTTCCTTAAATCACTATACGGCAAGAGTCCTAAATTTATCAATACCCTTCTAACTAGGTACACACCTTCCCGCAACTTCCGTTCAATGCACCTTCAGCTACTGACCACTCCTACCTGTAAAAGGAAACGACAAGGTGGACGGCGGTTTGCATATTTGGCCACTAGACTATGGAATTCACTCCCTCTGGAGATACGATCCTGTACACACCTACTCAAATTCAGGAAATCGCTTAAAACGTAGCTGTTCATTAGAGCTAACGAATAATTCCCCCTTTGGTCCCGGTATGTCCCAAGTAGCGCCATGAAACCCCTGAGTGTACGTGCGCTTTACAAGCAACTTATAACATAACATAACATACTCTAGTCAAATGGAGGGCTGAACTTTATGCGGAAAACTATCAACTTTACTCTACAAGAGTGATTTGGATAGCATCGGTGACTTGTTGTAATAGTAATTGTGAATGTATATGGCCCTAATGCTGACATGTAAGAATTATTTGACACCATACACAAATATCAGAGTTTTACAGACATACCAATTCTGTGGGGTGGGGACTTTAGTCTGGTACTGACTTCACGGAAGATAGAGCCTCTGGAGTCTATAGGTCATGAGTAATGCGATGACCCATATTATGCAACTGTATGGCTTAGTAGACACATGGAGAACCCTGCAAACCACAGCCCTTGAATATACACACTGTTCTTCAGTGGATGACTCGAGCTCTTGCATCAACTATTGCCTGGTCTTGCAATCGCTAGTGGTGAAAGTCCAAGATGTTAATATTCAACCCAAAACCATATCAACACACTCTCTAGTTGTGCTTTTGTTGGATGACCTTTGCAGAGGTTTACATATTGGAGATTAAGGGTGACTAAACTATAGGATTTGGTTTTCTGATCTGAGATTAAAGCTGGTATGATGGAATACTTTGCACTTAATGAGGGCTCAGTCTCTGACATCGAGACCCATGTGGGAGATTATCAAAGCATACATTTGCAGTATCTGTGTATGTAAAGGGGCAGTCATCCTTAGTTCACTGCATGCACAGCTAATGTTGCTGGAGAGGAAGCATAAAGGTTTTGAGAACAACAATGAATCTGGCAGAGATTGGGCCATACTACTTAAGTTGAAAGACACTTTGAAAGATTTATGGCAACAGAGAATCTTGAGGTGGCATACTTAGGTACAAATGTCCAGGCTAGAGCATTCAGCGAAGGAGATAGACCCAACAAAATATTGACATGGACACTGAGGCTTCAGTAATACTGATTAGGAGTTGACCATCTCCACAGATGATGGATCAATTACAACATCACTGTCTGATATCTTACACATTTTAAGGAGGTAATACGAGTGACTGTATGCATCTGGCTTAAATTATTCTTTTTATGAATGAGATGGTTACCGAGATGATGTTGCTGTCACTTGGATTGAGAGAGAGATGTGAGAGAGTCTGAATTCTACCATCATGCTTGGAAATGTTAAGGATTTTATAGCTAGACTTGCAAGTGTTAAAGATCGGAGGGAATGGCAGCCTCCCAGTGAAATTTTACAAAGAGTTCTCTGATATTGTAGCCCATAGACTATTAGACATTTATAGTCCAGCTGTCACTAAGGGTAGACTGCCCCTGTCAATGCTGGAGGCCATAATAACTATCCTCCCGAAACCAGGCCAAATCCTTGCCAATGCTCTTCTCATAGGTCATTCTCACTATTAAATGTTGATAATAAAATCCTTGCAAAAATCTTGACACAGAAGTTACAATCGATAATGCACATGAAAGTATGCCTAAAGCAATCTGGGTTTATATCTCAGAGATAAATCACCTTTCATTTACACACATTGATGGCCATCGTGCATTGGATAGACTAGAGTTTACCAGCAGCAGCCATCCTACTTGACACTGATGCATTGGACTGACCATTCATGCCGGTGGTGTTAAGGATATTGCACTACAGCGACAACCATCTGCAATGCTCTCCCTGCTCCTCGCGGCCTCCTCCACCACAAACTGAACTCTTCGCACTGGACTTTAGAAGGTGACTTTTTCAGCTGGACTAACCAGGTCCCTGTATCCAGCCCGAGCATCATTGTGGTCTGGCATGAATTTGTGACTTTTACCTCGTCTTGCACCATCAGATAACCACGAGTGGGGCTTTGTACATTTAGGCATTATACATACATAAAATCTTTGAAATTGAATATCTCTGGTTATACTAATTGGATTTATGTTTATTTGGTGTAAAATAATGTATTAAATTTCACTCTATGTGGTCCATTAGGATGGAGGGCGGATGTCCTCCGCCGGGCGGGCGGTAGCAACCGCCGGACCGCCATCGAAGCCCTGAACACCGCCGGTCTGATAAGCATTGCGGTCATGTCCGCAGCGGTGTGATTTCCCACCCGCCACTTTTCCACCGGTTGCAGTCCGCCCGCTTGCCTGGCGTGCGGAGCTGGACCACTACAATTGTGGCGGATCAGGGCCAAGCACCTGTGGAAATATGGATTTTTCTGGTCAGTTATGTCCCCTATCTTGGACCCCAACGGTTCTATGTGCATGTCGCAAGTACATGTATGCTCCCTCCAGTTCCAGTAATGATGACGCAAACACATGTGCGTCCACCGTCAACATGTCCTCTGTCAGATCCGCCATAAATGGGCTGGATATTCCATTCCTAAATATGAAAGGCCACCGGCTTTATATGGTTCACTTATGCCATTTTACAGTCCAGGCAAGTAGGCCCTGATTCTGTCATCGAACTCCTTTTGCCTTCTGCCTCTGAAAGCTCCAGTTCAAGCCTGCATCTGTGACCATGAACTTTGTCTCATTCTCTGCGCGGCTCACGAAGCCTGACATCAGCCTATTCTCTGCCAAGAACTGTATTTCACCTTCGAATTATCTGCTTCCCCCTCAGCCGATGCATTCCTGCCTAGTAGCTTAAGTAAACATTCTTCCAGTTACCAAGCAAAAAGGCCCATCTTCTCTGTCCTCATGCAAGTAATTCATAGCCCTGTTACCATGGAATATTCCTACCCCCTCGCATTCAGTGTAGACACCTAGACGCTTGTACACGCACGCACAGTCAGTATAGAATAGATTCTGTCCGAGAGTCCTTCTTTTGTGGATAACATAGTTCTTTAAACATAGGATGTTAGATATGATTTGGGATTAGGTTGACTTGACCCCCCAGACTTCCTGTCTCCACACGTAGAGCTAAATGTCAAGTCCCCGTCACCCCCTAGTTACACGTCAATTACACGTCAGACTGCTGCGCGCGCATCAATGCCAAGTATTATCTTATAGATCCACCTATGTATTACATCATAGCCAATCATGTTCCTTTTTACTCATTATTACACCCATTTTCGGTTACGCAAACCAAACGTCAATGTCCTTATCAATTGTTACGCCTACTGTATTCACTTCATTATGATGTATGTATTATAAAAGTTACTGCTTGTCAATAAAGTATGTACTTCACTTCCTGAACTCCCGTGGTGATGGAACTTGAAGCATCCGATTATAATCGCTTATTGGAATAAAGCCCATTCTGAAACTCTAATATCACGGATTCTGCCTCTCATTTCATTGAGCTATTTTACTATGTTCCTGTATCAAATTCAGTCCCGGTAAAGGAGAAATATTTACCACATGATGGCGCCCGAACAGGGACACTTTCTCATCTCACGCGCCGGCGGTGCGTTGCAGGCCCGGTCTCCTGCCACAGCTGGACGGACAATAACGCGTACCAGCAGGATTTCCTGTATCTCCCTCCGGTCAAGCGGGGGCGACTGAGACTGCAATCAACACCCAGACGAGGCGGTGAGAAGTGCGAAGTATCCCGACCAGAGCCTAGCTGAGAGAGCAAGATCCGAGGTATACAGAGACCCACCAGTCCGACGTCAAGCCCAGTGTCCGACGAGTCGAGTCGAGTCCAGTCCAAATCCGAGTCAAGTTCAAGTTACTGAGGCCTTCCGTTTCCGAAGCTACCCGGTGAGTACCATTACTGGGGAGGCATTTCTGACGTGCACATAGGTTGTGCCGGTCAAGACGGGTTTGGGTACACAAATCCGGTCTGCACTGTTTTAGCAGTGTATCTGTACTGTTTAGCAGTATATCAAGTATTCCGAAGTGTCTAGTTATTATCTAGTTATTGTCGAGAATTAAGCTTGGTGATTAGTTATGCAGACGATCATCATTGTTGTTTCAGTTAAAGGTTTAATGTTTAATGTTTGAAGTGTTTAAGTATATCGTGGTATGAATGACTGTTCATTATCGTGTTTATTGTATTAAGTCTGTTCAAATTCAAGTATCAGGTCAAAATCAAGTATAAGGTCAGTTCTCAATATGCCGTTCTTTTCGAAATTAAGACAGATCACTACCAGAAAAGGGGTTCTCGAAGAAGCCGTCCCTATTCCTCCTAGGGACACCCCAGGGCACTTTATGTATCACAAACATGGATTAGACGCTATATTATTTCTTGATTTATGGGTAGACTATACCAAGGGATTACCAGAAAGTCAGAGGTGGCCCACAGCAGGGACCTGGGATGCAGAGTGCATCATGAAAGTCGAGGAAGAGTTATGGAAAAGGAAAGTCAGACAGTCACAGAAAGACGCCGTTGAATTATGGCGTAAAGAATCACATAGACGAACAGAAAAAGCACGTAGACAGGAAGAGAAGAGTAAAGAGAATTCAGATAAAGTTCGAGAGAATCTATTAATTGAGGAAGGTATCCGAGTGAAATCAGAACAAGTAGACAGACAAAGAAATGCCCTTATGAATGGTATGTATCCCCTTCTGGCCGAAGGATTACCTAAGGCTACTCCGGAAACGCCAAAAGACTTGCCAACCCCATTGTTCCCCATAAAGGTACATCCTAAGGGGCATCCTAGAACCGCAGAAGATGTTTTTCTTTCCTCATATTTAGATGACGCAGCTCCCGAGTATGCCAATTCCGCCCCACGTAGACCGCCTACCAGGGAGGTTCAACGCCAAGATCCAGTACCCGTATCCCTACAGCAACAAATCGAGTCACAAGTTCCGGCAAGCACATCGGTTTCTGTATCCGCTCCTACAGCTACTTCTATGGCTGTGTCCACACCTGTAGTTGCTGTGTCACGTTCAACGAATCCTTTTACACCCGACGCCCCAGATGGAGCCGCGGGAGGAGCTACCAATGTCTTTTCTACGCCACCCAGAATAAATAAGCTTACTTTTCAAGAGTCAGCGCATTCACGTACACCCAAACTCCTTAGTGCCCGTGCGCTTAAGGAACTTCTTATAGATTGTAGATATGACCCGGTGCCTGGAAAAGAGGACGAAATGACCCTAGCATCATTGCGTATCAGACGAGCCGCAGTGTATTTAGCGAAGTTACCAGGAATGACTGCGCATCTAGATAATATATATCATTTTGTCCAAACAGGGCGAGATCCAGAATGTATTTACAGAGCTATGGAATACCAGAAAGTAGAGATACAGGGGGAACTGTTACGTTTCCTCATAAACTGTGTGATCAGAAATCAAGACCGACCGGGGGTAGACCCGGAAGCCATGAGAATTCTTACAAGATGGAGCCAGAATATATCAGAAGGGAGACATGATAAACAAAATTGTATAATAGCCATGTGCCGAAAGATCCGTAAAGAAATAGAACGCCTACACGAAGAGAGATTAGAGACAGACGAGTTCGAACAAAACGAGGAAGAAGGGCCAGGACTGCCCACAGGACAGTCAGACACCATAGCCTATGTAGGTAGAGGAAGATCTTGTAATAGGAATCAGACTAGATATCATACTGACTCAATACATCCGACGTGTCCAGATAATAACAGGAATTTTCAAATACCTATAATTAATATAAGGTCTAACGAGCATTCATTCCAAACCGCCGACAAACTACTCCGAGAACGAAGGGGTTATCATTTCCTCGATTCTATGGATGAACAAGATTTAGCCAGGGCAGCTGTCCATTGGGTGGACAGTCCCGGAAAATATAGTGATGATACAGTAGTGCGCACATTTTTGAATCTTACCCCAGATGAACAAAGGTTAGCTGGGATTTATATGATCCAACAACTCATTATACTATATCGGAGTCAGCATTCGGACCCTGGTCCCTTGCCTGACATACTGACTGAATTACTTATGAATAAATGGAGAGGTCCAGGTACTGAATTAATTAAAGAAATTCTAGAATCAAGAAAGCAGTATATTCTTTTCGTATGTTCAGAACATGTTCCATTGTCCGTCAAGGAAAGAACTACGTATCACATAGATAGACAGAATCCCTTACGAGAAGTGCACCCAATAAAGGGTGAGGACAATGAGTTTAAACGCGTATTTGTATATACGCCTATATCGAAAATAGAATTATTAGAAATGAAGAAAGTAGTACCCAGTCATGACAAGGACCCAGCGGGGTTTCACCGAGAAATTAAAGACATGTTACTCATGGGAGAGTATACCTACCCCGACATTATGACAATATTAAAGGTGTTGATGCCTGCTGGCATTTATGAGAAACTCAAAGAAAAAGAGTGGGAGGTAGGTGATCAAAAGATAGAATGGTCAGCATTAGAAGCAGAAGAAAGGGCCCGAGGTCCAGGTTCGGGGCTTGGGGACAAAACTAAGGCATTACCAGGACTACTAGTACAGGTACTGCCACGTTTATTAACTACGAAAAAGGAAGATTGGGGTACAATTTCAGCCTGTAAACAGAAGCAGGATGAAGACACTAGTGATTACTATGCCCGTTTTGAAAAATGTTTTGGTATAAATAGTGGCATAAAAGCAAGTAGCGAATCATACCCACATCTGTTTGTAACAAAATTAGTAGAAAATGCTCTGCCTCCAGTAAAGAATAGAGTATTAAAATTCGAAAGTACCTGGCAAGGTAACACTCCAACACAAATGTTACAAATGTTACAGTACCACCACAATAGAATTAAAGAGGAACAAGAACATGAACACAGACGCATGAAAGACACAAAAATGAAAATGCTAGTTTCCCAGACAGTTCCAGCTGAAGGACATAAAAAGGGTATGACACATTCCGATTCAGCAGGACCTGTAAAAGGGACATGCAATTATTGTAAAAAGCCAGGCCATTACGTACACGATTGTCCAGTTTTAAAACATAATATCGCCATAGGTAAAACACAAGAAAGATCACGGCCACTCAGACAAGACCAGAATGAACAAGGAGCTATACAGCATGTCCAGGCAATGCCAGCCGCACAACAGCCAATACAGTTTGTGCCAGCTGCACCCCCATTGCCTGTTGCTGCCACACAAACAACAACACGACAAATGTATCAGACCGCACAGTATGAATATCCCGAGTATCAGCGTTACGCATGAACTAGCCTAGAGAGGGAAGTTGACTTACCCCTTATCGAGATTCCTGTAGATCAAGTAAATACATAGTAAATTATTAGGTCGAGATAGAAAATTTTTACTCGATACAGGGGCAAGTCGAACAACTATAAAACGTAGTGAAGTTCCAGGGGCACCCCTCTCAGGCTCACAGAATATTTCCCTTGGTTTTTCAGGCGAACCTATTGTTAATGAAGTGTCACAGCCTCTTCCACTCACGATAGGACCTCTGACCCGAACTACAGATTTACTGCTTACTAAATCATGTCCAGAAAATTTATTAGGAATAAAAACGTTAAAAGCTCTAGGAGCCATAATATGTTGTTCTCCGGAAGGAGTAAGATTGTTTTTACGTGATTTTAAAGGTCACTATGTATCTAGAGACATGGATCCCCGACTACAGACTTTACCTACACATCTATGGGCACAAGGCCCTACTGATGTTGGTTGCATGAATATTACACCATATCGAGTCACACTAAAGGCAGGAGTGGTGCTACCACGAATGCGACAATACAAGTTACCACCAGATGCTGTAGTGGCTTTACTACAAATCATTGACGAGCTCATTGCCCAAGGAGTAGTTGTGGAAACAGACTCCAATATATGTAATTCACCGATAATACCGATTCTTAAACGAACAGATCCGAAGGCCCCGCCAGTATATCGATTGGTTATTGATCTGCGCGAGTTAAACAAATGCATTGTGCCACAATTCCCTGTGGTCCCAGATATCTCGTCATTACTGACAGCTATTGATTCCGAAGCGACATTCTTCACTGTAATCGATCTCAAGAATGCCTTTTTCAGTGTCCCAATAGATCCGGAAAGCCAATATTTGTTCGGATTTAGTTTAAATGGACGTAGCTTTAAATTCTCACGCGCACCTCAAGGATTTACAGAAAGCCCCAGCATCTATAGCCAAGCATTGAAACGAGAACTTGACAGTATCCACATGCCAGTTAACACGGCTCTGTTTCAATACGTCGATGATCTGCTGATCACCGCAAGAAGTGAACCTGAATGTGAGAAAGCATCACTGACAGTTTTACAATTTCTAGCTGAAAAAGGGCACAAGGTGTCCCCTTCTAAGCTGCAATTCTGTGTCCAGCGAGTTGTTTATCTTGGACACTCGCTGGACAAGGAGGGAAGGCAGCTTACACCCGACCGCATTCAGTTGATAGCTAACATGCCAATACCCAAGACACAAAAGGAGGTGCGGGCTTTCATAGGCCTCACTTCATATTGTAGACAGTGGATCCCGCAATATGCATTCCTAGCAAAACCACTCATTCAGTTGACAACCCAGGAGGCAGCCACATCGACTGTTCTCCCTTGGACTCAGGAACACACACAAGCTTTTGAAAAACTAAAGAAAGCTTTATGTCAAGCACCAGTTTTAGCAACACCATGTTACAGAAAACAGTTTACACTCTTTGTTACAGAACGCAAAGGTACTGCTTTGTCAGTACTCACACAGGAACAAGCAGGAGCACACAAACCATGTGCTTATTTTTCTAGTACATTAGATCCCGTAGCTCAGGCTTTGCCTGCATGTCTGAAATCAGTGGCAGCAACAGCCTTAGCAATCAGACAAAGCGATGCCATAGTGTTAGGACATCCATTAACAGTTCAAGTACCACACGCAGTAGAGGTTCTTGTAAATAGAACACAAACACAACACTTGACCGTAGCACGACTTACAGGGTATGAACTTACATTGTTTCAGCCACATATAGAAATAAGACGCTGTAACACATTGAATCCTGCCACACTTTTGCCAGTAATCGGAACAGACCCACTAGCCCATGACTGTATTGAAGTTATTACTGTAACGACAAAACCCAGACAAGACTTGACCGATGTTCCATTGTCAGATCCAGACCTGACATGTTATGTCGATGGTTCATGCATGAGAACAAGTACAGGAGAGTTAGTAGCCGCTTATGCAGTCACAACAGATACTGAAGTCATTGAAACTAATCGTATAAATACTTTGTCAGCTCAAGCCGCAGAGCTCATCGCTCTGACACAAGCCTGTATTCAAGCCACGAATAAAAAAGTCAACATATACACTGATTCACGTTATGCATTCGGAGTTGTACATGACTTCGGCGTGCTGTGGCGAGAGAGAGGTTATTTAACTTCCCACGGTGCCCACATTCAGCACGGACCCCTCATTCATGCATTATTAGATGCAATACATCTACCCATTGCAATATCAATTATGAAATGTAAAGCCCATACAAAGGTTACTGATACCATTTCCCAAGGCAATGATCTAGCCGACAGAACAGCTAAACTGACTGCTCAAACTCAAACCCCCGATATGACAAAGACAATAGTCCCGACACCGACACATTGTATGACAGTTAAAGCTCCTACTCTTGACGTAATTGACATACAGACACATGCTACACCGGACGAAATAAAGAAATGGACTGAATTAGGAGGGATCCAAACGGACCAAGGATGGATGATGAAGGAAAGGTCTGTATGGTTCCTCCCTGATTCAATGGTCCAAGTCATAATTAACACTATACATAGTCCAGCACATCTAGGAGAAAAAGCTATGCTAGATAGCATTCAACACATTTGGTTTAATAAGCATTTACGAGCAGCAGCCAAACAAAAGGTCCGTACCTGTATGATCTGTTGCCAGTTCAACCCAGGAAAAAGTGTTCCCGTAGAACAGGGTGGATTTCAGCCTCCTGATCACCCTTTTGAAGTCCTACAGATGGATTATATCCAGATGGAACGATGTCGAGGATTCAAATATGTTCTCGTAGTTGTCTGCGCTCTGTCCCGTTGGACAGAGGCGTACCCGGTTTCAGATTACACTGCCCCGACTACTGCCAAACAGTTGGTTCGAGAATTCTTCCCACGATACGGTTTACCACGTGTTGTCTACTCAGATAACGGCCAGCCGTTCTCATCCGAATTAATGAAACACGTTTCACTTCTGTTAGGTTATCAGTGGAAATTCCACTGTGTCCGACATCCCGAGGCAGCAGGTCTCGTAGAAAGACATAACCAGATACTGAAAATCAGACTGTCCAAAATATGCAGAGAGAAAGGGGTCGACTGGATAGTAGCATTACCAGTTGCACTCTTTTACATGAGAATGGTAGCACACTCTAGAACAGGGCTATCCCCGTATGAGGTGATCTTCGGTAGACCACCGAATATGTGGGGGACGCCCATACCACGCAAAATAACTGATATTGACTGTAATATGCTGACAGATTACTTGGCTTCCTTGATGTCTGCACTACAATCTTCTCGTTCACAGGTAGCTGCAGCCTTTCCCGACAACACTGAGGTGAAACCCCATGACGTTGTTCCGGGTAATCTTGTCTTTGTGAGAAATTTCGACAGAAAGACTCAACTGGAGCCCAGGTGGAAAGCACCCAAGTTGGTCCTGTTGACCACAAGAACAGCCGTGAAGATCGAGGGCCGCAAGGGCTGGATTCATTCAAGCCACATAAAAAAATTTCATGGACTACCTTCGGATATAGACATTGTACCCTGCACTCCCTCCCAGACTGATACAAAACTCCCTTTTGTTGAACCTAACAAATCTGAAAATTACAAACTAAAGCTTAGGCCCACCAAGTCGAGCAATTTGATTGTTTAAGTCCTCTCCAAGGTGAAGCGGTTGAATTGTCTCTGACATGTATCCCCTGGACCTAAGTAGAGGAAATACCGAAAAAATGTTGAAACGACAGGCGTATTGTAAATCACTGCGTAGCCACTGCATAGTGACATTATTAATTTTGTTTTTATTGAGTCTTTTAATAATTATTACAAGTATGTTGTTGCACATATATTACCCTATTTCTAGACATGTTTATAATGTTGCTGCTGAACATTCTTTTAGTGACTTACCTCCGCATGAATTGTCTTATAGACTTGCGCTGCGCAATAACACTTTCATTAGTATGTTACATCATTCCCATCAGACTAGTAACGCCACCAATTGTTGGGTGTGTGGCCGACTCCCTCCCTATCAGAATTATGAAGGAGTCCTGCCTTTCTTTCCGCATCCATTTACACATAATGGCTCCTGTGGGGCATGGTTTAGTTTAATTAATTCCATAGACTCAGACACAGCAGTTTACCAAGACCATTGGATATGGGGAAACCTGAACCTAGTTTTACTCAAAGTCTGCTACCCTGACAAGGAGGGTCGCCCCAAAAGAACAGGAACTGATCTAGAAAATGAAGTATATGGATTAGGTAACTTTACACCTAATCTCATGATTCTAAATGTCGTATCCGAAGTTGAGCTAGTCTTACCCACCATGTCAGTATTCCCAGCAAAAGGTGAATTGTGTGTAAGAAAGGTTGGTTCTATACATATGGGCCATAGTAAATGCACTACTACAGTAGAATTCAGTGATCAAGGCAAATCTTCATTCAGAGCTTCTCGCCACTCCTACTTTATATGTGGTCAGACTGCATATATGCGTCTACCTCTAGATTGGGATGGTACCTGCTACATAGCATTCCTTTTGCCACCTGTTTTCCTAGCTCCTCCTGATTATTACAGAAATATTCATTTAGTACACAACAGAGAACGGAGAGATCTCCCCATTGTCGATTACACTGAGACGGCATGGGACAAGTATGTAGATTTTAATAAAGGCATCTTTCCCTATATAGGTACTGTTACTAATAGTAAGCTAATACGTAGATTAACTAGAACCCTTGAAGCAGTAGTGAATGAAACTATTTCCGCCTTAGGCAATTTAACAGAAGAACAGTCTGCTATGCGGATTGTTGTGCTTCAAAATCGTCTTGTCCTTGACGTCATCCTGGCTGATAGAGGCGGAGCTTGTAGGGTCATCGGATCAAGCTGCTGCGTATTCATACCAGAAAATTCGCCATCCGTATATAAAGCCATCACTCGCCTTCATAAGATAGTAAGCCAGATACACCAGAACCCAGGCACTTGGACTTGGTCCAGTTGGTTTTGGAATACGGTATCAGCCTGGGGATGGAGAGTTTTATCCTTCCTAGGTATTGGCCTTCTCATACTATTCAGTTGCTGTCTATGTCTGCAATGTGGACCAGCAATTTGTGGTCTATGTGCCACATCGTGCATTCCACATCAAGATTTTCATTCAAGATCCCGGAAGAAGAAAGAAGAACAAATGATGCTATATGAACAGATCAATGGATTGATGAAGATTGATATCTCTTGAAGGGCAAGAAGGGGACAAGGAGGGAATGTGGAAATATGGATTTTTCTGGTCAGTTATGTCCCCTATCTTGGACCCCAACGGTTCTATGTGCATGTCGCAAGTACATGTATGCTCCCTCCAGTTCCAGTAATGATGACGCAAACACATGTGCGTCCACCGTCAACATGTCCTCTGTCAGATCCGCCATAAATGGGCTGGATATTCCATTCCTAAATATGAAAGGCCACCGGCTTTATATGGTTCACTTATGCCATTTTACAGTCCAGGCAAGTAGGCCCTGATTCTGTCATCGAACTCCTTTTGCCTTCTGCCTCTGAAAGCTCCAGTTCAAGCCTGCATCTGTGACCATGAACTTTGTCTCATTCTCTGCGCGGCTCACGAAGCCTGACATCAGCCTATTCTCTGCCAAGAACTGTATTTCACCTTCGAATTATCTGCTTCCCCCTCAGCCGATGCATTCCTGCCTAGTAGCTTAAGTAAACATTCTTCCAGTTACCAAGCAAAAAGGCCCATCTTCTCTGTCCTCATGCAAGTAATTCATAGCCCTGTTACCATGGAATATTCCTACCCCCTCGCATTCAGTGTAGACACCTAGACGCTTGTACACGCACGCACAGTCAGTATAGAATAGATTCTGTCCGAGAGTCCTTCTTTTGTGGATAACATAGTTCTTTAAACATAGGATGTTAGATATGATTTGGGATTAGGTTGACTTGACCCCCCAGACTTCCTGTCTCCACACGTAGAGCTAAATGTCAAGTCCCCGTCACCCCCTAGTTACACGTCAATTACACGTCAGACTGCTGCGCGCGCATCAATGCCAAGTATTATCTTATAGATCCACCTATGTATTACATCATAGCCAATCATGTTCCTTTTTACTCATTATTACACCCATTTTCGGTTACGCAAACCAAACGTCAATGTCCTTATCAATTGTTACGCCTACTGTATTCACTTCATTATGATGTATGTATTATAAAAGTTACTGCTTGTCAATAAAGTATGTACTTCACTTCCTGAACTCCCGTGGTGATGGAACTTGAAGCATCCGATTATAATCGCTTATTGGAATAAAGCCCATTCTGAAACTCTAATATCACGGATTCTGCCTCTCATTTCATTGAGCTATTTTACTATGTTCCTGTATCAAATTCAGTCCCGGTAAAGGAGAAATATTTACCACACACCGCTGGCACGATTATGATGCCGGCGGTAGCCAGCTTTCCGCGGCAGTGGAACCGCCATGGAAAGGCATGCGGAGAATGTCTCCGGGGGTCCATTGCGGACCCCAATGTGTTGGGGGGTGTGGGTGCACTGGGGGGTACCCATGGTACCACCTTACATGTCCCTGTACCAGGTGGCAGGCACTGTGCAGTTCCTGCAACACAATGCAGGGACATAGAGGACATGCTTGTTTGGACATCGCGGGCGGTGCTGCTGGCAGCGCCGCCCGCCACAATGTTAACCGCCGCGGTCGGATTTCCACTGCGGAGCATAATAATTGGACCAGCGGTTTTCCCCCGTTCCTGGCGGGCGGTGTTTTCCCACTACCCTGGCGGTCGGGATGCTTTTCCACCCGTCATCCTAATGGACCTCTCGGTTTCTTAATTGGTATAGGATTTTTTTTTTTCACTTTATTACTGTTTTTGTGCTGCATAAACACTTTACACATTGCCTCTAAATTAAGCCTGACTGCTTTTGAGCCAAGCTACCAGAGAGTTAAGCTGAGTTTAATTTAGTGACTTTTTGTAGTTCACCCTAACAAGGACTGTGGCTATTGCTTGCATTCGGTTTTGCCTCCTTCAACCACAACCCAGTTTCTCACATTGATTTTTTAGGATCCTTCGTTAGTGTTTATGTATATTTCACTTTCTATGCAATGTGGAATAATTGGTAAATGAATACCTTTTGGTTTATAAAAAGTCAGTACCATTCAGAATTATGTGTTGATCTATTCCGGATTGGGAGAATCCCTCCTTATGTTATGTATGTTGCCACAACCCTAACAGCATTTATGTTATGCTATGTAAGAAAATCTGATAAAGCGCTTGTATACCCAAAGAGGGCATCTTGGCGCTAGCTGAGTAAAGGGAAGTTGGAGAGAAGACAAAAAGAAAGTTTAACAGGAAGAGAAGAGCAAGGTTTTCATGCCTTCCTGAAGGCCAACAGATTGGGCAGCGTTTTAATGTGTATTAAAAGAGTATTCCATGTCTTAGATGCACGAAGCACAAAGCTACGGCCTCCCAAATTTGCATAATGGAATCTGTGAAATACCAGCAAATTGGCCGAAGCCGAGAGCAAGGACCGCCTGGGAGAGTAACCAATGAAACTCCTCCTCAGGAAGTCCTTTAAAGGGGAAAATCACATCTTTATATAATGAAATAAAAGAGTGATAGCTGGGAAACTAAATATCCAATGTACTTTGGTATCCGCACATCTTCAAAGCAGGTACAATGTGAACCATAGTACCCACCGCCACGATTGATTGACCAACATTGTGTCATAAACAGGTGGAGTTTCCATTGTCTTTTGAGTCTCTGGAAGGCCTTCTTGGGTCTGGTATCAGGGAAGAGAGTTTCAGAGGGTAGAGTCTTAGGAATTGAGGGAGCTTACCTCCGAACCAATTAATTTAGTCAATTTGGAGGGATAACTTTACTAATCATGCAAGATCTTTAACATAGAAGAATGCTTCTGTGCTTAGTTGTCATTGGTTCATCTTGGAGTCAGTCCTCCAACTAGTGGACAGAGAGATGCAATTGCTTTAACAAGCATTGAATTGATGAAGCTCTCTTAAAATTAGTTCAGTCATACTTTATTTGAGAGATTTGAGTTATTGGCGTAACAATGTTTGATACACTAATCATTGAAATAAAATGTCATTATAGTTAAAAGTATTCCGGATTTAGAACAACAGGAAGGCACATAATAGCTATAGAAATATTGAAATCAACCAGGTATGATGATTAATAGAGCAGGCAAACCCAAGTTTCTAGACATTGCAATTTTTTTAATTTTTTTACTGATGGCCTACATTGCAAACAGGCAATTTGTTTTACTGGTGGTCTGCATTGCAAATAAGCAATTTGTTTTACTGATGGTCTACCTTGCAAATCGCCATTTTTTTACTGATGGTCTACATTGCAAATAGCCAGTTTGTTTTACTGATGGTCTACATTGCAAAAAGCCAAATTGTTTTACTGATTGTCTACATTGCAAATAGTGAATTTGTTTCACTGATGGTCTACATTGCAAACAGCCAAATTATTTTACTGATGGTCTACATTGCAAACAGCCATGTGTTTCACTGATGGTCTACATTACAAACAGCCAAATTGTTTTACTGATGCTCTACATTGCAAACGGTCCATTTTTTTTACTGATGGTCTACATTGCAAATAGCCAATTTGTTTTACTGGTGGTCTACATTGCAAATAGCCAATTTGTCTTACTGATGGCCTACATTGCAAAGAGCCATTTTTTACTGATGGTCTAAATTGCAAACAGCCAGTTTGTTTTACTGATGGTCTACATTGCAAACAGCCAAATTGTTTTACTGATGGTCTACATTGCAAACAGCCAGTTTGTTTTACTGATGGTCTACATTGCAAACAACCAGTTTGTTTTACTGGTGGTCTACATTGCAAACAGCCAAATTGTTTTACTGATGGTCTACATTACAAACAGCCAGTTTGGTTTACTCCTGGTCTACAGTGCAAATAGCCAATGTGTTTTACTGATGGTCTACATTGCAAACAGCCAATTTGTTTTACTGATGGTCTACAGTGCAAACAGCCAATTTGTTTTACTGATGGTCTACAGTGCAAACAGCCAATTTATTTTACTAGTGGTCTACTGTGCAAATAGCCAATTTATTTTACTGGTGGTCTTAATTTAATGACTGCTCAGTAGCATCTCATGGAACACTCGGCCCTACAGCAGAGAGACGATCAGGGTAATCTTACAGAAAGACACTATTAGCAGCCTTGAGGCCTCTTTCGTGCCGTCTAAATTAGCTCCTCGAAGAAAGGGGGGGAGATAATCTTATCACAGAAAAGTTAAAACAATTACACGTTCCTTTGCTGAAATCTGAGGCGAGCCCCTGTTGACAATGGGTATTCACCGGCGCGTGCTTCTGAGCTGTGAGCTCCAATAAGTGCACCAGGCAGAAGAAAATTGGAAATATATGCAATCCAGAGCAACCTCATATTCCACAGATCACCTTTCATTCGGGAAAACCACATTACGTTCCTTTAGAACTGTCACAGCACATCAGGCGTTGTGGTGTAACCACTGCCGGAAAGGGTAATAAAGGAAGTGCGTGTGCTGGGGTGTCTGCAAAAACCTGTGCTCGTGGAGGAAAGGGGCATTTCCATAACAATGGAATGTGTTTGGCATTTAATTATCTCGCCCCCCCCCCCCCCTTGATTCTGCTCACCCGAGCCTCCGAGGGTGTAAGCTCACCTTTCACACTGTATTCGTGTGTGCTGACTCAGACCCCATGAGACCAGAGAGCTACATTCATGCTTTCCTCGTTGCGGGAAGAATGCAAAGCGATGCTCGCTCCATGCAGTGCCCTCTTTTTGACCTCCTTTTTCAGGTCACAGGAGAGGAGCAGTGCTTAACTTGTGCTGGTGTTTGTAGGTGGTGTGCACGGGCTATAGTCATCAGTAGATTTTGACTCACAGCCAGGGAGAAAAAGGCAGGAAATGGAGTGAAAAAGGCAAAGAGAAATGTACAATACTGAAAAATGGAGCATGCACGGATGACAATAGTCTGCGAGCAGGCCCGGTTTTAGGGTAGTGCCGACGGGTGCAGCCGCACTGGGCGCTGACCTGGAGGGGTGCACTGAACTCAAGGGGGGGCGCTGTGTTTAGTAGTAACATGAATTAAACGGACCTGCTGCAGAGTTCCTTGTGTGTCCACCTTTCAGGGACCAATCAAAATGTAAAGATACCTCTTGTGATTAATTGTTCCTGGTAGAAAGAAAAAACAGAGTTTATGCTGGCAGTTTTAACTCGCCATAAAGTAGCGCAGACGGTTAATGTGCCTGCTGTAAAGAAAAGATCTGTATATTATGTGGACAGCTGAGTTGATTAGTAAAGCCAGCCTTTACCAGTGCTTTAAAACAAATGAAATGCATGTGAGATAGGGGCTATAGAGAGATGAGGGGCACTTTAGCCGTGTGGTACTGAGGGAATCTGATTAAGAGGTCATGGGGAAAAGGGGCACAAAAAGATTGTTGCACCAGGCACCACCAGCGTTAAAACCATCCCTGCCTGCAAAAGTGATAAAGAGGAAAACAGTGTAGGGTGGTGGCAGTGCTTAATTTGAGCCGGTGGTGTCCGGTGCTCAGCACCGGCATTTAATCATCAACAGCCGGGCTGTTCATGAGCATCAGTTAAGGACACAGTCATTTACAGGGAGATTACGTTATTTGCTGAGAATCACAGGATGTTTAGCCGACACCGAGACTCAAACCTGGTTCGCCAGCTCCGAAATCAGCAGCTCTAGCCATTACGCCCCACCTACTTTATTGGTTAGTAGTTGGTTCTGTTCTAGGCAGCGCTAACCGGGGAAATAGGCTAATGCAAGCTGCCTCCTGACGAGAGCCCCGGCGCTTATATTTTTTACAAATAACCACTGTGGAAGAAAGAAGCATGTGAATGCATCAAAACTAGAAAAACGTGGTATGTTGCCACCCTAACAGTATGCAGCACCTCCAGTGAACTCTTAACACGTTTTCCACTTGTGCTTACTTTTTAACAAAGTTTGAAACACTGCATTTAATGAACCCTTTCAGATGGCTGGGCCTGAAGGCATAAGTGCTCAGTGCTGTATGTGTCAACATGGCAGGCAACTTTATTCCTGGAGGTGGGCGAAGGCAGCAGCATGTTCTTGTTTTCATAAAGGCATGTGTCAGGAGTCCACTGACTGCAGGGGTTAGAGCTGGGGGGGGGGGGGGGGGAGAGGTTGCAAACCGTCTTTCTTGCAACTTTCATAAATTTGCACAGAAAACTTCACAACTCCACACAGCTGCTGGGTTTTACACTACACCCTCATTTGTGTGACAGATGTGACATTCGAAGCAATGCGTGTCACAAAAGGTACCCTTGCAGAGAAAAAAGTCATGCAAGGTGAACTTACAGACAAAGGGGCATATCATCTAGGACCGGCGATAATTATCGCTAAGCGCACTTAGCGCTAGGATAATTATCGCCGGGGAACATGGAATTTTATTGCTGAGATAGCGTGCTATTAGCAACGCTTATCTCAAAAGCGATAAAATTCCAAGCGCTAACTGCCAAATGTGAGATTATCGCTGGAAACCCAGCGATAATCTCACAGAGTTTGGCGATAGCTTGCTGATAGGGCAAGGCATACTTAGCCATGATATCCACCTTACATAGGATATCATGGCTAAGTCAGTCTTGAAGCAGGCGTAAGGAAAGTAGCGATAACAGGGGTTATCGTTACTTCGCTTGTCGCTCTGTAGGTTAGCGTGCCCATTGATAATTGGAGAAACGCTTAGCGACATTTCTCCAGTTATGTCAGGGCAGGAACGCCCACTTTGCATCTCATTAGAGATGCAAAGCTGGGCGTTCAGTAAACAGGCAATAATGCAAGGATTCACGCGATAGCGTGACCTTGCTGATTGGACGATAAAACTATCAGACGCAAAAGGGGCGATCATTTTTCATCGCCTCCTTAATGATATGCCTCAAAGAGTCTACAGAGATTTTCCATCTCGGATGAGTTTGATTAGAGTTAAAATTATTTAACCCCAGTGAAAGAGAACTTAAACCAGGAAGTTTTGCATACCATGCGAATTGCAAAAATCAGGAAATATTCAATGACGGGAAAACAACTTGACACGCCCTTAAAATACAATTTTCCTCGCTAAGGTTGCCAAAAAAGCAAAATATTCTGTTGTGGCAGCCGAGTGCTGAAGTGCCTCTTGCTGGTGCAGCGTGAGGCTTCACAACATAGGTCATGCTGCCTGGCTCTGCACCAGTGTGTGCCTTCGGCACTCAACTTACCTCCTCCTAAATGGACATCCTCTGTAGGTGGCTCAAATGTAGATGGCATCCTGGGCTGGCAACACTGTCTGCGTCCCTCAGGAGGAGCATGTGGCAGTAAGGGAGGGCTGGCTTGCATTTGCTTAGGGCCGATGAAGGCACCCATTTTGACTTCGAAGGGCAGAAGAGTCTGAAAATGTCAACGGCCATAGGGCCTTGCCTTGAAATTGTGTCAACTGAGGGGGGGGGGATATGAAGGCCCCCACTTTGCTAGATTGGTCTTATTATTAGCGCCTCTTGTCATTTAACCCTTTGTATGCGCATGACGGCTCCCGGCCGTCATGCATCAGGGTGGGCGTGTGCGCACGACGGCCGGGAGCCGTCGTAATCCCGCACACCGTTTATTTCTCCCGCACAGCGCGGGAAATAAACCTGCACCCAAGGGGTTAAACATTAAACAGCCTGTTCTCCTAAAGGAACAGACTATTTTGAAATTTCTGGATGAACCTTTGTAAAGGTAACCCTATTAACCTGTCTACAGGTCGCAGTCAACCGCGGCCCGTGCAGGTAAGGGCGGTGGGGAGGTGGGGCCGGGTGGGGGGGATTTCGACAGACGTTCATGAGAGAAAATGAAATAAATAATAAATTTTCCCTCGTTGTCGTCTGTCAAAATCCCCTCCAACCGACCTCACCGCCCCACCGCTCTTACCTGCACGGGCCACGGTTGGTCGCAGTAAAGGAACTGCATGGATTTCCAGATTTAGGACGTAGAGGCAGGTTTAGAAAGACCCTGGGGCATATTTACAACAAAAGTGGTGGAGCGTGGGTGAGCTCCAAAATACTTAATGCCGGGCACCGTCACTTTAGAAACGCAAGGATGAGCCGTATTTACAAAAATACGGTGCACCCCTGTGATTCTCCCTGCGCTGGTACTAAATTCAGCTGCCTAGCGCCAACGCAGGCACTCTTGCACCGCCATGGTGCAAGGGTGCCTGCATTGAGAGAATGACTGTTTATGTGCAGGAAGGTGTCCCTTCTTGCACATAACCAATCCTCAATGACGATTTGAAACTCCTATGTGCGCTGCATTCATTGTACAGAGGACATAGAAGGTACAAATCGCCATTTTTTAAAGGATTGTTTCTGTGCAGGAAGGGACACCTTCCTGCGTATAAACAATATTTATGGCATTTTGCTGTTTGTATGTGTGCTGTACAATGCAGCACACATAGAAACAGCAAAAACGAGGAGAAATAAAGCAGTTCCCCACGTTTCGCCACGTTAAGACCAGGTTTTCCCTTGTCTTAATTTTGGGGCTGCCCCATATTTACGCCACCCTTGTATATATGGGGCAGCATCAAAATCAATGGGTATTGCAGCGGAATGCCAACCGCAACACCCATTGCCCACCCCTTTCACACTAAGTATAGCATGAAAGGGTGCATTATTTACAAGACGACGTGAAGCCACCTTGTAAATAAGGCAAAGGCCCTATCGCCACAGGAACGTCACTTTAGTGACGTTCCTGTGGCGATAGAGGCTTGGAAATATGCTCCCCTGTTTGCGGGCATAATGATTATGTTAAATGTGATTCTCTTACCTGTTCAAGCCCTTACGGGTGGCTTTTATATATCAATTGATAAAACATATGTCTACATAAACTTCAATTTATTTTACTAACTCGTTAGTTCCTTTAATTGCATTGACTTTGCATTGACTTTGTATAGTCAATGTATACAATTGTAAATCATTGGGGACTCTTTCATGGAAGAATCTGCCTATTTGGCTTGGATCTGACCTATTAACATAAGGTTTGAGAAAACAAGTATATGCCAGTGATTATATACTCTATACTCTTATTGATTGGTTTTACCTCACAACCTATCCCCTCAATGCTTGTGCACTTTCAATAGGCTCACATTTCTAAATAATACCTCACTCCACACAGCAGCTTGAGCTTCTGATGCAAAGATGTGTGTGAGCAACTCAGTGGCCCAACTCAGCCCTGCATCCTTGTAAAGTCAATAGGCTGACTACATTTTAAACATGGAATGAGCAGCAACACACATTGGTTATGTGAAATGCATTATACAAATAGTCATCATCTAATACCTTGAGTGAATGTAACCTGTGAACATACAATGTGCTGCACATAACCCGTGCAGCTCACAGCATGTGGCATGGGGTCGAACATATCTAACATGTCTAATGATTGACAGGCATTGCAACTAAAGATTTTAAACAGATACACACAGAGGGACCGATTGACAAAGAAATTAAATCTGCGGCTGAAGTGGTTCTCCCCTGAAAAGTGCAGATTTACAACCGTTGAGGCTCCGCACACATTCACAGTGTATGCCTACAAGGCTGAACGAGGAGACGATGTTGAGGTGTACTACATCGAATGGCATGTGACATATTGATGGAGTAAAACCAGTGCTTAATTTGTAATAAAATATCACCCCGTGCTCTCGTTGGGAGGCCACTGCAGCTTTAAACACCCATTACTCCTGTCAGCGCTGCCAACATCAATGCCCGCGCAACTATTAACCACTGCACTCTTATAAGTGTGATAATTCAGACTATTCCAGGTCCCAAAGCTAGCTATAAGAATGTCTTGAGCGGTAGGAATTGATCATTTTTAATGAATTAACGAACAGCCGTTGTTCTGCTCATGTCTAAATTACACAAACAGCGCCTCCACGTGGTCATAAGTGCCGGTGTTCACAATTAAGTGCTGGTGCTGAGCACCGGAAATGACCGGCTTACATTAAGCACCGAGTAAAACTCTGCTTCCAATGTAGTAAAGGGTGGGAGAAAAGTTTGTGATTGAAGACAAATGCAAATGTTTGTTGAGGTTCACAAAAGTACAAGACAGATCACATTTTGATTTGCCCACTTCCACCACTTTCTGAGCTAAAATTGTACAATTCTACATTCTTGTGGTTGAGATTTACACAGTAGTAAAACCATTTACACCTCTCAGGAATTCATTTGTGTATGTCTGGCTGACATGAACGGACCCATTATCATCCATAAATGTACGTTTACAGGCCTACAATACCTTGGTGAGTAGGACCCTTAGCTTTAATCCAGTAGCAGGCAAGATGTATGCATGTAATTAGCTTTGGGGTGTAGTAATAAACAGCATCAACTTGTAGTCCTGTAGGGGCTCTAGAAAGAAAGTAATGGTCGGACAAACGAAAGAGTATAGAGTCCACCCTGGTGTGATGGACATCCTCTTTCATGTTTTTGTCGCTCGCAGTCCTCTGCAGGCCTCAACTTAACTAATTGCATGTTGAAATCTTTCCATTTTAAGGAATTTCCTGAATTTAAGTCAGTTGAGTTTGGTCCTCACATGTCCAAGGCTGTAGGATCTTGGAGTTCTAGAGATCTTCCACCATTATACAATCTAAATCTTGACAGCATGAAATAAAAACATGCACTAATCCCTCCTGGGACCCAAAGCATCAACAAAATATTCCATACCTCCTTTATGATTTCCGCTGTGACAAAGATGCAAAATATTGGGTTACCTCACACGAACCCTGACTATATTGGCTGAACTTTTCCTTTTGCGAGAGACACTAGCATTCAAGAAACAGTGCCATGCATCTCTTCCTTCTCAGGATGTATGGCTAGACTTTGAAAACATTTTTTTTTATTGTTAGAAGTCATCAACTACATTTCTTAAGATTATGTTCTGTGCATCAGGATTCAGCAATTATTTGATACTATTCATAATGCTCTTGTTTGCATTGTACTCGCCTCTCCACGTTTGAATAACCTCCCTTGCGGTGTTGTGATCTATGATTGTTGTTTATAAAGGACTTCTTTATGTGGTATCTATTCTCCACAATTCAGTAGTTTCATTTTGGGCTAAAGTCTGATCGCCACCCTCTGGAAGTCCTCTTCTATTTCATCCCAGATCTAGTCAAGGTAACTTGCTCCTGAACATCTTTCACATACATGTCTGCCTAAGACTTGGAACTCTCTTCCAACTTCTCCTTAAACTATTTTATCTTTTGCTGCTTTCAAAAAATATTTAAAATATTTCCTGCTTCACTGTCAACTTCAGTCTGGATAGCTCACAGCTTCCTGCTATAAATCATTAACAATGCCTTCTCTCTTTTTCTCTCCCTTTATTAATGCGTGGTGTTCCATTCCCAGTAACAAATATGTTTTTCTACTAAAGGTTTTATTTACTCTAAGTAGTGCTTAATTTGAGTTGGTGTTTGCTAGAACTCAGCATTGGTACTTAATTGTCAACACAGGCACCTATGAAAGTTCACCATTTAGTTTGTCTATTTTTGAGATGAGCACATCAACAGAATGTATAATAATTAAATATACCTTAAAAATAACAATACCAGCTGTCCAGTCCTTATTTAAGCTTTAGGTACCCAGGACTAGTCCGAATCATCACATTTGTGGTAGGGTGATGGTTAGTAGTTGTGTTGGTTCTGGTATTGGCATCACTGGCAGGTGCAATGGGTGATGCCATCAGTGAGCTCCTGAGAAAAGCCCTGGCACCTACCTTTTTTAAAATGTTTGTTCTACAAAATAAGCATTGCCTCTAAGTTTAAACAGTATATATGCTTGGTGCAACTTTTTGTGCCAGTTTGGCTCTGGGTAGAAATTTCCTTATATGCCATTGAAATCTGTGTTTATTCACCTGCCAATTATCCCAATTGTGAGTTATTTCCCTTCTCCACTTGGAGTCCATGTAATCTATCTTCTTACTTACATTGTGAAGCTCTCTGATGCCTGTCTGTCAGCTGTGCTTGCTCTATAACAAAATATAAAAAATAAGAAATTAAATTGTTAATTATAATGTCCATCTTTGCGCCTATTTTATCTTGGCGAGAGCAGATAGTAGTAACGGCAAACACTAGTTGATTCAGATATCAAAGTCTTCCTTTAATACAACTCAGTCAACTAAAAGTCATTGAACAGCCGAACTTTCTTAAGGGAGAGAAATGAGAAATACAAGCCATGTCTTTTCACAAAGAACTCTATTGCCTTGTTGGCCAAACTACCTCTGCCCCACACCCTCCCTCTTCTGAGTGACTGGTTCAATGCCTGCTCTTTGGCTCTGGGGGACAACTTTATTTTTTAATGGATATCCACTTGTTAACTAAATAAGTTTAATATGTTTATTTCTGAACTTGAGCAAAAAATTACTCTAAAACATTGAGGCTTGTTTCAATACAAGACTTTTTCCTAAATAGAATAGCTGCAATAAAACAAACACAATAGTGACTTTAAAAAAATAAAAATCATGGAACATTCGAGGAATTGTCTCCAGAGAAAACTAAAAGAACAAATGAAGCAAGTTTCTCTTTCTTTCTTGTCTCCTATGGTTCATTTAACTAGGCAGAGATGTTTTCTAAAGCTTCTGGCTTAAACCCACAGAGTATAAACAGGAAAGCTAATTAAGAAGAAGAAAAATACATATACCCAGCTTTATTCTGTAAATTAAATTGAAAAGGAGCATGTGAAAAACACAACGGGATTTGTCAATACAAACACTGCTTGACCTCCTTTGTGAACAAAGATTTTGCCATGATTCAGTGATTTATTTTAATGTAACTTTTCATATAAATCCCATGGGCATAATATGAGGTTGAACAAGTCAGCAATCAGTCTATCAACGCATTACAATTGAACTACTCTGGTAAATTGCTTGTTTTACTATTCATCCAGTGTATATATATTTAACTATTTGCTAACCCGCCCATCTCCTCTACTTCAGAAAGAAAACTATTTATTGTGTCAGGCACCTCACTGAACATATGTGCTCTGAACATAAATATACAGAGTAGGGTTGTGTAGTGTGTAGTAGGCATTCCACTGACAAAGCCAGACACACACTAGTGGTCTAGACTAAAACTACAGCCGAAACCCGCTTTCTCCTAAGGTTGTGAGGAGAGGACTGAAGTCTCCCTGTAGGGGTCCAATAAAGGGGTGCACATCTCTTTTTTGACCTCTGGGATTAGCTTCAATGGGTGTCCACCCTGAATATTCAACCCACAATATCGGTGGGACGGAATACAGTGGGCAAAATATTTAAAAAATATAGTTAGGTAAGTAAATCAAGATTTTCTATCCTTAATTCCACGTATGTGTACCTACGCGGTACATATATCTTCAAGGTAGGCAGATGTGCATTTAGTAATCTTAAATCTATACCTTGCTATATGGGCTTACCTTTTGATATTTTTGTTCCATGATATTGTTTGTGTTGATATTCAGTAGTACAATGGCTGCAATGACCGAAGGCTACACGTTGACTTATCTAATGGATGCCTGCTGCCCGCGTTGCATTTGCTTTACTAGATTATGCAGAAAAGGTATTAATGATGTGGTGCAAACTGTCCAAATTAGAGAGCTCCTCGTTTATGAAACCATTAAGAGCGCCCTTCTATTATCTCAGCCTTGAGCCTGCTGTGCAGAAGTTGCTGACATTTAGAAAACGTGTAGAGATTTATTATTTAGACTCCGCCATGGAAAGGCATGGGGGAATCGCTTTGGAGGCCCATTGTGGCCCCCTGGGGGGGTGGGGCCTGCACTTGGGGGTACCCCCCTACATTGACATACACAAGGTGGCAGGCACAACGCGGTGCCTGTCACATTGTGCATGCCAATACACAACATGCATTTACAACATTGTGGTGGGTGGTGCTCACAGCACCGCCCGCCACAATGTTGTATATGCGGGATGCGACCGCCACAGTGGTGGTCGCATCCTAATTGGCGGAGCGGGATCGCTGCACCACTGGCGGCCGGTCCCAGCATGCTAGGGTGGTCTGCCCGCCATCCTAATGGACCCCATAGTTTCCAGCAAATGTCCACCCATTACAGCGAATAAGGGTAGGTTTGGTCAGTCCAACGTAAACAATTTTTTCGAAAATCAAATCCTTAAACTGGCCAGTATCATGATCAGTCAGTCAAAAGATAAAAAGGCTAACTGTGGAAGTGGTGTTTCATAGCTTGATGGTGCATAGCTGATGATTAGATCTGTAAACACGTTCACTGGAGATGCAACTAGAGAAAGCTTAATTGTAACAAAGACAGCACCTAGGGAAAACTGCAGACGAAACACAATCAACATAAATAATACAAAACATGTAGTCCATTGGACTAGCAGGCAGCTAGTGGTTGCTAGGGGCTGAAGATATATCATCTAACTGTATGAGATGCTGTATAGACAGGCTAGAGCACGTTGTTCGGCAGACAGAATTGGCAAATATAGCACCACATTTAAAAGATTTGATCCCCTTAAGAGAGAAATCTGAAAATGCTTTACACTAAAAAGAGGACAAAAGCTTTATCGCTGGGTGAAACCAGACAGTGACCATACAGGTAACTCTGGTGAAAATATGGTGATAAGAAGGGAGAACAGAGCTCATCTACCTGCAAGACCTGCATCAAGAAAATGTTCAAATTCTCCGAAATATGGAATAAGAGTATTTGTCAATGTCATCTTCTTTAGGAACTAAAATACTTGCAGATGTTGGTTGATGGTTATTGTTCTATTACTTTTATGATGAATTTGCAATTCTGATTGAGTCTAGATTCAAGCCATTTATTTTCAGGACAGACATAACTTGGATAACCATGTAAAAGAGCTGAGCAGAATCCATGAAAGATAATAAAATCCACTAGGTATGACCCTTGAACCCTTGTCATTCAAGAGCACAACATGGAATTTCTGATGGATGTAAATCATTCTAAATTTTGCACTCAACTCTTTCATCGTCTATCCACATCACTTCCATATTCCCCTTTTATCCAAAATTGCAATTAAAGCACAGAACAAAAGAAAAGGACAAGATTGGATTAAGGTTAGTGAGATTAACATATGCTGATGTTTTTATCTGACGGAACCCCGAATGCATTTACACCGCATGCCTTTACAACGCAGTCACTACCCAACTGCGAAGTTACCACATGAGTCACTTTACCACGCAAGTCATTACTACGATTTGCTTTAGGGTGCGCTGGACTTTGGAATAGTATCAATTACTATTCCAACTCCAGTCAACGTTGTAATGACTTGCAGGTTAAAGTAACGCAGTCGGTACACTGACAAAATATCGACCCTCAAAATATCCCTGTACCAAAAAATAGACTAAAATATTGATGTAAAAAATATTGACATCCTATGCTTATAATAAGTACAAAAATATCGAAATGAAATTTGAATGTCAATAAAATAGTTGTATTAAATATCGATTTTTAAATATATATAAAATAATAATAAATATTAACCAGGAACATTAATTAAAATATATATATATATATTCTCAATATATATCTTAACAAATATAACAAATAAACGTAATATAAAAAGTTAAACACACATATATAATAAATATATATTTACATGTATCTACTTACAAAAAAAGTTGTTAAACTAATCATTTTAATTTATATTATAATTTAAAAATAATATAAAAACAAATAAATATATATATATATATATATATATTACCTACTGGCGGTCGCCAGTAGGTAGTTATAGTTAGGACCACGTTTCCATAGGAAAACCTCAACATTCTATTTTGAATAACTTTGGCGCCGGTCGACGAATCCTCGCGAATTTCTCAAAATAGGTGGGGCGCTACGCTCCGCTCCTACCCTGAAAGTCTCGGGGGGATCCGTCAAGCGGGGGCTGAGATAAAAGGGGGGTCCCAAAACGCGTTTTTCCCATGCATTTTTCCATAGGACCTTTAGAACGAGCTACAGCCCGAACGGCTGAACAGAATTACTCAAAATTTGGCAGAGAGGTAGTCCCTAGGTCAAGGAAGTGCCTTTTGTAGGTTTGGTGTAAATCTGTTCAGTAGATTCTGAGAAAATAGCCTTTAAATCAATATATATATCTGAGCCCGCTTACGGTACGCTTACCGTACGCTTACGGTAAGCGTACGGTGGCGTGCGCGAGCGCGATTCTGATTGGCTCTTAGATCTTAGTAAACATTCGAATCGGCCTAAACCAGGAAGCGGCGGCCGCCATTTTGTGTATTTCACTCTGAAAAAAAAGAGTGAAAACAAGGAAAGGGGGCAATGAGGAGAGTTACAGACCCCCTAACATTTGTAAGGGGGTCAAAGAAGGACAGAAAAGTACAAAAAAAACATTTATTGATTTTAAAAAAAATCACGGGGTACGCGTACGGTAAGCTTACGGTAAGCGTACGGTAGAAAAAAAAAAAAAAAAAAAATGAAAATCAGATTTAAGTGTTTAGATATTAGGGGGCTCTAAAAAGAGCCGTTGTGTTTATGAAATGATTTTTTAGTGGTACCTACAAGTAAGTACCGATGCAGAGTCTAAGGTTCAAGAGGAAGACTCTGTTCCCTTCATCATTGAAGTGCACACCATCTCCTCTATAAATGTCTTGCATGTCATAACGCAAGTAGTTGTGGTAAATGGCACCCATACCATAGTCACGGAGGAAAGCAGAAACAGATTTGTTGACGTGCTTTCTTGCTTTGTCATCGCACCGCGTGCCCACCGTGCGTGCACGGCACTAACTGCGTAAAGTGGGCGCGCGGTGCGCGAAGCGCACCGCGTGCTCACTGTGCGCGCACGGTGCGCGAAGCGCACCGTGCGCGCACGGAACGAACTGCGTTAAGTGGGCGCGCACGCCACGAATGGCGTAAAGTAACTTAGCATTTAAAAAAACGTACAAATTCACTGAAAAAACCATAGGTTTCACACACGTTATAGTTAGGAATTAGCATTTAAAAAACCTTGCAAATTCACTGAAAAAACCATAGGTTTCACACATGTTATAGTTAGCGGAAATTTTACTGATAAAAAACCAATGAAATTCCCCCGTTATAGTTAGTGCAGGCAACTATAACTCACGCGACCGCAATCTTCTGCTGATGACATATGTGTCTTTATGAAAAAAAAATATTTGTAATATATGTATAGCTAAAAATGTATGGAAGAAGACATGGGCAAATAAGTGTCTAAATACAGTATTAGCATCAGCAGAGGATTGCGGTCGCGTGAGTTATAGTTGCCTGCACTAACTATAACGGGGGAATTTCATTGGTTTTTTATCAGTAAAATTTCCGCTAACTATAACATGTGTGAAACCTATGGTTTTTTCAGTGAATTATATATATATATATATACCATTAGCATAAACTCTTTACAAAAAAGTTATAATTGAATAAAAAAATTAAACAACTTAAAATTCTTTAAATGTAGCAAATATTATTTTACACAATAACAATATTAATAATTAACAACAATCCAATTGTAGATAAAAAAATACTTAATATCATAAATTATAACAGCATAAAATAAATTATAAAATATAACATTTAATACATATACTGTTCCCACTACAATTTATACCAAACTACACAAACTATCAAATAAATATATAAAAAGTTTACTACTCTCAATTCACACAACGCAAAAATAATAAAACTGGTTAACATTTACAAATCTCCCTCTAATAAATGCAACAGTAGTAAAAGTTTTGCGGATTGGTCATATTTACTGTGCTCATTCCATCCAGCACAACAATAGCAAAACTGATGGAGTGCGAATGGATACATTTACTATTCCCACTCCAATCACTACAACAGTTGGGAAAGTGTTAGATTGCGGAAGAGTTAATGTACTATTCCCACCCCAATGAGTGTTACAGTAGGGAAACTGTTGAATAGCATACGGATAAAGTGTACTATACCCTCTCCTGTCAGTACAACAGTAGGGAAAGTGTTGCATAGCGGAGGGGTAAAATGTACTATTCCCACTCCAGTCAGTACAACAGTAGGGAGGTGTTGGATTGTGGAGGGGTAAAATGTACTATTCCCACTCTAATAAGTGCAACAGTAAGGAAAGTGTTGGATAGCGGAGGGGTAAAATTCCTTATTCCCACTCCAGACAGTACAACAATAGGGAAAGTGTTGGAGTGCAGAGGGGTAAAATGTGTTAATCCCACTCCAATAAGTGCAATAGTAGTGAAAGTGTTGGATACTGGAGGGGTAAAATGTACTATTCCCACTCCAGTCAGTTCAACATTAAAAACAAACAAAATATCTTCAAGAAAATACAATTATTTGAAAAACAAAGTAAATAAAAAATATATAAATATGTTGAAAATAAAATTATATTTAATATAAAAAAATTCGAAAAACAAAAACATACTACACTATTAAGTACATATCACAAATACCTACAAATATTATTGTAGATAAAATACAAAAAAGTCATACACATATATATTTTTATTTAGAAATTATTTATTAACAAAAACAATAATTATTACATAAATATAGTTTAGTTACCTCCCACCCTATAACACCACAAAACTCACAACCTGCACCTAAAAAATTATTTACACTATTAATATAAATATTTATCAACAAACTAATTTTAATTAATTATAATTCATATACTTCCCACAATATACCCCGTAAAGCACACAACGCACTCATAACAGTTAACAAAATATATTTATATAATTAATTATTAAATTAATAATTAATATTAATTAAATAAATAATTATTAATTGCACAAAAAAATTACTTCCAACCCCATACCCCTACAAAACCGATAACCCACATCTAAAATATTTTAAAAACCATTTATTTGCACAATTATCATAATTAATTATCAATTAAACAAATATTATTAATTAGAAACCAAATTATAAATCATTACATTTCATTATCTCCCTACCCTTTACCCCTATAATCCCCAACACAGCTGTGTATAAAAGAAAGACCTCAGATACCACCACTTCAGAACACTTATGGGCTTAGTGGGATTACTCGAAAAGCCAGGTGTTGAGCTTCTGGGAGAAATTCCAGAAGTGAGGAGGAGGCTCTTATGTGTAGTGGCAAGCCGGTCCATGCTTTAGGACTGATGTAGAAGAAGGTGCAACCACCAGATCTGATTTTCCATATGAGTGTGTTGTATGCAAGTAGGAGTCAGGACGAGCAGAGGTGTCTGGAAGGTTTATAAAATCAGATACGATTGTTGAGTTATGCTGGGCCAGTGTTGTATAGTGCCCTGAAAGTCTGAGTGAGGCATTTTAATTTTGCTAGTTTGTGTATGGGAGCCAGTGGAGCTCCTACAAGTATAGTATGATGTGACAGCAGCATGGGAGGTTGAGTGTTATTCAGGCTGTTGAGTTCTGAATGGTCTGCAACCTTCTGGTGAGGTTTTTTTGTTGATCTTGGCATAGAGGGTGTTCCCATAAGCCAGCTTGCTCGTCTGAAGGATGTGCGTGATAGTTTGCTTGAATTAATCTCAGCCACTGGTAATTTCTCGGTCTGCATTGAAGTCCATTGAGGTGTCATGGTGGGCAAAAATTATGGCTGAGACTAATTCAAGCATTCCAGCCAATAGTTTTTTGCATTCCTGCGTTTTTAAATGAACACTATGAATACTGTAAGGAAATGGACTGATTTAACTACATATACCAGGATACACTGTGGAAGAGTGGGACAGCCTTGCACTTCAGTGTGCGACACCACCACCACATTAAATTCAATACAATCGCCTGGTCATTAGAGGAGCTAGTAGTGATTGATGCAGGCAGGTGTCTATACCTAACTGTTGTATATGTGAACACAGGAACTAAATCAGCAAGTCATATTTCCCCTTTGATGAGAGCCAGATGTGGGCAACATAACGTGTCAGGAGGTGTACATATCTGGCTGTGCTTGAACTTTCATGCTCATTCATGCAGACTTTATGAATACTGCGAATAGATGCCCTATCTTTCCTGCATTTGCCATAATGCCTTTGAAATGACGTTGTCGCATTTAGATGAATATTTACTTTCTCAGGCCACCTTCTCTTACTTTCTACATTGTTGACATGAGGCATGAAAATGCAGAAATTATCATTTTTATTTTGACTGTTGTAATGATAGTACACTGGGCAGAGCAACAAAATATGCATTAGAGTCTCCTTCATCTGCCAGCCACCATTACCTTCCCCCTGAGACTGCAGATTATATCTCTTCATTATAGAAAATGTGTTTAGTGGCAGCTTATTAAAACCGAAGCTTGTATATGATCTTCCGCCATCGATAGGAGATATATTACCCAAGCAGGTTTCATAACCCGCATTCAATTTCCTGCAACACTTTTTCATTCTGGATGCACCACTGCATTTGATTTGCTCCTTAAGTGTGTTAACTCATTGCTAATGGATCTCTTACTTATTATGTTTACTCTTCCTTAGTATAATTATTGTCTGATTCCAGTGCTCTTCGAATCCTAGAGTGCTACATGTACTCTTCAATGGGAAAGAAGTGGATCATATCAACATGTCTAGTAGGCCTGAGATCACTGCTAGGGTTTTGTACAGCATAGACTTTTTTAGAGCATGCACTTTGGGGTCTATTAGGATGGCGGGCGGATGGCCGCTGCCGGGCCGGCGGTGGTCATCCGCCCGCGATCGCAACCCAGAAAACCACCGGTCTTATTAGCATGGCGGTGACGACCGCCCGCTGCTTTTCCGCCGGTAGCAGTCTGCATGCTTGCCTGGCGTGCGGAACTGGACCGCTAAAATGGGGCTGATTATGATGCCGGAAGTAGCTAGCCTTTACGCGGCAGCGGAACCGCCATGGAAAAGCATGTGGAAAATGTCTCCGGGGGCCCATTGCGGGCCCCCAGTGTTTTGGGGGGGGTGTGGGTGCACTCCCCTACCTGTCCCTGTACCAGGTGGCAGGCACTGTGCAGTGCCTGCCACGCAGTGCAGGGATATGCTGGACATGCATTTTTGGACATTGCGGCGGTGCTGCTGGCAGCAGCAACCGCCGCAATGTTAAAAGCTGTGATCCGACCGCCGCGGACCGGCGGTTATGCCGCGGTGCTAGCAGGCGGTGTTTTCCCGCTATCATGGCGGTCGGAGTGCTTTTCCGACCGCCATCCTAATAGACCCCTAAGCATGAAAAAAAAGGTTGCAAAATAGCAATCTGGTCACAGTGTAATCCTTTCTGGAAATCATACTTGATGTGGTTGTTAGATACCCCGAAATCACTGCAATATTTGTTTACACCTATTTAGAAGAATTTCACCCAAAGGTAGGTCTGCTACATCGAGCAAGCAAAACTGCCTGTACTCTCCATTGGTTGCTAGGAGTACAAGCTAGATGGCTCATGGGATGGCCTGAACCACTGGAACCCAGGCAGCATCACAGGTTCAGAAACATTAAAATCACAAAGGTGGGGTTTTCACATTGGAAGAGCAAGGATCCTTTAGCTATGAAAAACTTGTACATAAACCATTACCGATTTGGGAAACGTAGAACACATGCCATTGTTTCAAGAGAAAACCTGCCCCTGCTATATCTTACATCCCCTAAAGATGGGGTCTGAGTTATAGTAACTTGACATTGCAATAAACTGGTACACAAATGTATTTTACGGATTCACTTTTAATTCATGAAAATCCACTCATCATAACATTTTTATATACGTGTTTCATGGCAAATATGTTTGAGTTGTGCAATTGTGGAATGTATGCTCGCTGGATTCCAAGTTGCAAAGATGATAGGCTAGAGTACTTACTGACGCCATTAGGGCATATGAGGTTTTTTCTCTTTAAAATCATGTGCTGATAGCTTGAATAATGGAAAAACCTCAACTAGTCCATCAAGGTCCTCACTAACTATCTGCATGAGTGCACATAACTCCCACTAATGATATCACCTAGTTCCTAATTATTAAATCCACCACAAAGAAACTGGAGGAAATGCATGGAATGGAATGAGAGCACGTGGCTAATCTCAATAACCAATAACCTCTTGATTAACCTTGAACCATGGATTCTAGGAGCAGCGTGTTGCCCGTTATATACCTCTTCAATGCCTCATTAGGGGCAGTAAGTTGTATATATGAATGCAAGTAAAATACAATACAATAAAGTAACAGACATGCTCATTTATCCTCATGATGATGGCTCCCACACTAGCTGAGAATGACGAATTATAGGGAATGAAATGCAGCCGCTATTTTTATAAGTAGAAAACGACCAATGTTGTGATGCACCTATACATATAGTAATAAAGAGTATTACATAAATGAAGAGGTATCATTTTACTTAAGAGACCAAGGGGAATGCTGGGTGATAGGAAATGTATCCTTGCATACTAATCCCACACAGAAATGTGAGGGAAATTTGATTTTTTTATCTATGTTTGAGGATTGCAGGAGATTCTGGGTGAGAAAATGTTGGGGGATTCACGCAAGCCACACCTCCCTCAACTCTCTCTTTGAGTGTTTAGTTTTCAGAAGATGAGCGCCAAGCCCGGCACCAAAAACACAGGTGCCCCCCATTCCAAAACAAAGTTGTTTTGTGATCAATAATTTTTATGCCCTCACAATACGTTTTGGGCCCTTTCCTGTCGTGGGCACTTGGCCCACCCACACAAGTGAGGTAGCATTTTTATCGGGAGACCTGGGGGAATGTTGGGTGGTAGGGAATTTGTGCCGGTCTGATGATTCCACAGCTTTCCCACACAAAAATATGATTTGTTAAGCAAAATTTGAGGTTTGGAGGGGATTCTGGGTAAGAAAACGTTGAGAGATCCACACAAGCCACATCTCCCTGGACTCCCCGGGTGTCTGGTTTTCAGAACTGTTTGGGTTTGGCAGGTCTTCCTAGAGGGCCACCGAGCCTGGGACCAAAATGCAGGTGACCCCCTTGCAAAACTAGGTTGGTTTGTAATCAATAATTTTGATGCCTCCACAATTTGTTTTGGGCTCTTCCCTATCATGGGCAAGTGAGGTAGCACTTTTATCAGGAAACCTGGGGGAACGCTGGGTGGTAGGAAAATTGTGTCAGCTCAGTAATCCAACAGCTTTCCCCCACAGAAATGTGAATAAAATTAGATGTTTTAGCTACATTTCAGGTTTGCAAGGGATTATGGGTAAGAAAACGTTGAGGGATCCACGCAAGCCCCACCTCCCTGGACTCCCACTGGTGTCTAGTTTTCAGTAATGTTTGGGTTTGGTAGGTTTCCCTAAATAGCCGCTAAGCCCAGGACCAAAATGCAGGAGCCCCCCTTTGCAAAAAGAGGTTGTTTTGTGAAAGATAGGGGGGCACCTGGGTTTTTGTTCCCGGGCTTTGCGGACATCTAGGGAAATCACAAGAAGTCACATTCAGGAATTGTAAAATGTAGCCATTGTACATATTGCCCTTTGGGCTTTGCAGCCTGACTCCAATCCACGTCTAGGCCTGGGTGACAGCTACACTTTGTGCATAATTTGGGTGTTAGGTATGACTGGGATTACATCTGCATATTGATGGTCTTCCTAGGCTGGGAGAGGGAGGGTATTCACAGTTTACATTTGTATAGGCTATGTCCGGCCCACACACAAAGGGTTGATCTACCCCTTACCGATATCTGGAGCCATGGCTGGGTTGAAAGGGAGTGTTCTACACTTCTAAGGATTCCTTTGTAGTTCCCCCTTGAGCAAAGTCATTTTTGAGTATAAGTACAGGGGTTCTGACCCCATGATTTTAGACACTTTGTGGAACTTGTAACCAGATATTGCCCCCTCCCCATTCTTGTGGGGTTATTAAGGGGTCAGGAGAATTCCCTCCCACCGCCTACCATCGGCCGTGGGACTTGTAAGTACGGCCAACAACAATCCTTTTCACCAACGTGGGTGAGTGCTTATGTGTCTCCCTTTAGTGTATATTGAGCGCTGCACTCTTTGTTTGGCCCCAGGGCATTGCCCAGCGCTTAGATCTACTTTCCTGGAGACGTAATGCTGAGCGAGTAGAGCTTCACATAGGAAAGGTCTGGGGGGTGTTTAAAGGACCGGCGAGTACCTCCTTGGGTCGCCCCATCAAAACAGGTGCACGGAATCTGCGATCTGCCTCAACCAGGAAGGGTTGCCTGGCAGCCGAACGGCGTCCACGCCATCTCGCCCGAGAGAAATGCCCACGTTTGTTGAGGAATGCAGGCCCCTGCTGGGAAGGCCCACCAGAATTCAGGTGCTGCCTGAAGTCCTACGAGGGTTAGGAGTCTCCCTGAGTGATTGTCCTTATGCCAGGTACCATGGGAGAGGGGAAAGTGAGCCCCTTCTTGAACTGGGGCTGAGCTGCATTGGCTTATTGGGAGCGGCACCACGCGATTGCAGGCAGCTGCATCTGCCTACTTTACGTGCTGGGGACCCAGCGGGCTCTCCCCGCTGGAACCAGCAGTTTGTCCCCGCCCCCCACTCCCTGTTTACTGGGTAAAACATACCGGGGGGAAATTGTTCAGGTGTCAGGTATGAAGGCGAAGTTTCCCTGCCTTCAGAAGACAGTGATCGGGAGATTACCATAGTATGTACAGTAGGCGCACAAGTACCCCTGTGTCCTACTTTGTTTCATAAAGGCATTTGTCTCAGTTAAGCCCATACAGATTACCATAACCCTGATAAAAGGAGTGCAGGTGTTCCTTTGGCTATGTGTCTTTACTGTGACTGGTATGCTTTTCCTGCTGCATTCCATGCATGTGTAATTTCATGCCTGTATGTCATTATTGGGGCTTACTATACTAGCATACAACATGTAATAGAAGTGCAGAGGCACTATGCCTATGTGTTCTTTGCATTTGTATGTGATTTACCTTAAACATTTTGCATTGCTTGCTGGCTGTTCACTAATGCATGCCATTTTGATCCTTGCATTATCAGGATAACGAGTACTATCTCAGGATTTACATAGTATGCACAACATTTATGATTCATGTTGTTCTGGTCTGCATTTATGTATAATATACTCTATATTATTTTTATAATTCTGTATGGAGTCTCTTTTGTGGTGTATTCACTGTGCTACTGTTGTGAGTGTGTTGTGCAATCGCTTTACACATTGCCTCTGATGATAAGCATGACTGCACTGTGCCCAGCTACCAGCGGTTGAGCACAGGTTATCTTTGATGGGTAACTTACTTGCCCTGACTAAGGTGGTGGGTTTTGCCTGGCTTAGGTGCATGCCATATGCAACCAGAAACCCCATTTCTGACAGCTTGTAAGTAAAACAAAACAATAGCAGGATCTGCATAAAACGCTACTAACAAGTTTACAAAATAGGACCAGAGTATTTTGCTTTAGCTCATTGATAATAAAAGCGATAAAACTTTCGCAAAAGTGAAAAACAATGAACAGATGTGTCACTTATTGATAAAGCTTAAATAATGTTTTTTTAAGTAGGGGAAAAACTGAATTTTGAGGTGCAAAGGTATATAACTGAGAAAATCAAATCAATTATATTTTCTGCCTTCAACAACTATGTAAAAGAAAGTAACTCATCCATAGGAGTGACAAACGCAGAAACCTGAACCTCAATTTAACTTTGTTCCTGGGCCTTTGTGTTACCCCCTGGCTGACCATTTATGGTGGTTACAGCCCCCTGTGAACTGCAACAATGATCACCAGAGTTTTCATGGCTAGCAGCATCAGAAGAAAAATGTGGCTTGGAAGTGTGCATGGCTGAAGTTTCCAGATATTCTAGGAATGTCTACAGCTCTTCTGTATCAACAAATTCATTAAACTTGCCATCCATTGTGATGAGCATTATGGCTAGTTCAGGCAAATGGAGCATATGTACCGTTTTCTGAGCAGTGGTCTATGTACTAAAAGTGCTTCCTCCTGAAATTGTTACCTGAAGTCAGGTGAGGCTGATGTGTCTTTCACACACTGAAAAGCTGATGGAGGAATGCTTTCAATAAGTCTAACCGCTGGCAATTGTACGGGTAGCATTCTAACCCATCGTTCTTTTGCCCAAAATGCTACCTCTGTTTGGGCCCAACCATACGCAAATCAGCCTTGACCCTGCTCCAATAGGAACAGTCCATCCTAACTGTCAGCAATGTCAATGTCCTCCCCGAAACGGAACACAAGCAACCCAAGACCAGTTTCACCTTCATTGGGACCCTTCAGTCAAAGCAGCTTGGATCCACAGCTATCTTTATCTGTGGTGTCTTGAATTGTTCCCCATTTGGGCTCCCGTTGCTTGCCTTGGCATTTTGTTGGCGTGAGTTCCTCTGTGTTCTCACTGGCCTGCGGTCAGCTGTTGCCAGTAGATTGCACTTAAGGGAGTCAGAGTGTCGATGCATGTGGTGATTAAGCTGTTTAAGTTATTGACGGCTTTTGGTAGGTTGCTTGTGTGCACTGGCCAGCGCGCAGATTGGGCAAAAGCCCACTACTCTTCTGTGATGCTTTTCCACTTGCAGCGGGCATGTCCGGTGGTGGTAGGCCTGTGGTGGTGTGGGATGGACATGCTGAAAGTGAGGAGAACGTGGTCTGTCCAGCTTATAGTTGCTGGCTTGTCGACTGTGATGTTGCTGACTGAGGAGAAGATAGGGTTCAATAGGTGTCTGGTGGCGTGGGTCGGTTCGGTAACTTGCTGGGTGAGGCTAAGGTTTCTGAAGTTTTCCAGAAGGGTCATAGAGTTTAGGTTGGTGCTGTCTTTTAGTTGAAAACTAAGGTTTCCGAGGAGGATGAAGGTGCTGGCATTGATGATAAGGAGTGAGGGGAACTCGTTAAATTGTTGTGGAGGTTAGTGTGGGGGTCCTGTGGTCTGTTTTCGAGGGTTCCATCCAGAGAGAACATGGCTGTGGTGAATATCTTGAATGTGAGATGTTCCATGTATCTTGTGGGGGTGTCCATGTGGGTGAGGCAGCGGATGGTATCTTTGAATATGATGGTAACTCCACTCTTGCCTGGGGATCATGAAGCCAGCGGGGATGGCTGTAGCAATGCCCAGTGCAGACGTTGGGTCATTCACAAACTCATTTTGCAGGCTAATTTGCCAACACCAAAATTCTGATTCCGAGATTTATAACATATTGCTTATCTTTTATATTTAGATTTTATTTACATAGAATTTTACTCTTACTTGCAGCGTTCTGATTAACTGTATGATTTTTAAATATTGTAGTTTACTATGCCTAGATGTTGAGCCCCTTGCAAATATATTATTAAAAATATATATTTTTTAAATGACAAATATCAACACATGAAATCAATACCTGATTTACAAAAATACATTTTCCTTTTGATGTGGGTAGGAATGTCTATATACCTTCACCGTATGTCTTTTGCTAGTAACTTTCCACTGTAGGTGCTCACGTGCTCTGACATGCTTAGATATGCCAGTATTAAATGGAAAAAAAGATCTTTCTAAAATACTAATCATGCCACATTTTTTTTTAGATCTGGGAAGTGACTTCTAATTACCTCCGGTATTAACTTTACGAAAGTTTGTGGTTTTCACTTTTCAGAGGCCTCAGAACGCAGCTGATAGGCCCCGATAAAACAACATCATCGCCTTGCAAAAACACGTTCCGTTTCTCTTTTGTCCCAAATGTTCCAGCATGAATTTTGAACGAGTGTTCGGCTTCTCCCCCGGAGGCGTCTCCCACTTGTCACATATAAACCATCTGCATGTTCAGCCGCACAGCTCCAGTGCGTTTAAATACCCCGAACGCCTATGATGCAAAGAGCCTGTGATGTCCGCGTCACACCATGGCAACCATACATCAAAGGTAAGTCCGCCTCTGCCTGCAGAACATAGTCGATTTGTTAGCATATAGCGACAGTGTTATCGCTTCAGCAGGTGCACGTGGGGTCCAGTGCGTCATCTGGGGAGAGTGGGGTGGGGGGGGGGGGTGTATGGGCGAATCACACAAACTTCTTTCACAAGGTCACAAGCCCTAGCTGAACATTCTAGTGAAAAGGTAGGCGGGGGGGGGGGGGGGGGGGGGAAATCTGCTTTGATCAATGTTATTCTTCGTACATAAAGGTGTTATGATCGCCTATGGCGTGGTGCATTGGAATGCTACCTATGTATTTATGTATTTATTTATTTAAAAGGTTTTATATAGAGCGAACATGACCCAAGAGCGCCTTACATATGCATGGATTGCTCTGCGACTGATTATAGGATTATTAGGGCAGCACTAAATATGTTATTATCTAAGGTATTCATTTATATGATAGAATATTATTTTCTTGAAAGTTTTGAGGCATTGCATAGTCGTAGCTGCGAAGGAGGGTGCTGATAGGACAGAGATATATATATGTGGGACCCCAGGCGGTGAGTTTCATCACTTTCCCGTCTTCAGGATTCAGGGAATGTACAGGCGTTTCTTGGTTTATGGTGGACTGTCTAGATTAATTGAGTGTCACATCATCATCCTAGGGGAGAGGATGTGGTCCGTCGGCTACGCTGCCGACTTTGGTGCTGGAAACCAGGGTTTGAGCTTCGGGGTCGCGTCCACATCCTGTGATTCTGGCCAAATCACTTAGGGGCAGATTTACAAGCCCCTTGCGTCACTTTTGCACTGTCGTTGCGTCACTTTTGTGACGCAGCCGCAGCGTGAAAGTTGCGGCCCATTTACAACGTGACGCATCTAGGGAGATGCGTCACATTGTAAAGCCCTGCGCCACATTAAACCTGCGTCAGGTTTAATGTATGCAGGGTGGGCGTTCTGTCGCAGGAAGCCCTGTAAAAGTGACGCAGTGAAATCTACAAGATTTCACTGAGTCACTTTTACGTCCATGCTGCGTCAAAACCCTGCGCCTGCTTGAAGCAGGCGCAAGAATTGACGCAGCATGTTAGGCATAGGGCGGCCCTGAGCATTGCTGGAGTTGCGTCGTGCTTGCGACACGACTCCAGCAATGCGTGACATTACCGTCAACAGATGCGTCAGAATTTCTGACGCATCTGTCAATCTTTGCGCCATGGTGCGCCGTATTGTAAATACGGCGCATCCATGGTGACGCAAGGATTTGGCTTGTTGGCGCAAGAAAAGTGACGCATCTCTACAGATGCGTCACTTTCTTGTAAATCTGCCCCTATATCTCCCCGTGCCTGAATATGTAATGTAAATACGGTGCACATGTACAGCGCTCCAATACCTTGAGTTCGAGCTATATAAAAGATAAAAAAAAAAAAAAAAATCAACAAAAGGCCAATAACAACAGATTTACTATTTGTAAGAAAGTGAGTTCTGACCCCCTTAAATCCAGGGCGGTGGGAGCCTCTGTGCTGGTTCAATGCATGTGCGGGACTGAGCAAGTGAGACTACTGTCAGTCATACTCAGTCTGAGATCTGGGCCCAGGTGGCCTGTACCACATGTGACCTGGAGTGCATTGTGCAGGCCTTCCAATGTAATTTGGCTTCACCAAAGGAAATAACCCAATTTATATTTTCCTAGAGTGTAACAATGTAGTGCTTGACCGTACGTGTGTTGTGCTTTACTAGAAGCAGACTCTGGGTGAAGGTTGCTCCAAAATATTACTTTCTCCTTCATTCACTGTCAGGAGTGAAGGATGCTCTCCGCTCTTTCTTGTAGACCAGGGTTCTCCAATGTTTGCCCTGAAAGGCCGGAACAATGGCAGATATTTAGCAGACCCCTATTTAGATAAATGTAGTTATCTTAAAAATCTGGAATGGGTCCGGCCCTCCAGGACTGACTTTGGAAAACCCTGTTGTAGCCTGTTGGACTCTTGCCACCATCTCATCTGTCATGAGCGACTCCATTCCCTCTGGTGACAGCAAAGGGTGGCTGCATTGTTGACCAGGAAGGGCAGGGATTCTAGGACGCACAGGCGCCCTGCAATGGCCAGGAATGTAGGCGGCGGTATAACCTGCATTGAGGGTCACGGGTGCTGCTGAAGGAAGATCTGAGGCCAATGGCATTGCCAGAGGTCCAGATAAGAGAGCGGGCCCAGAGATCTTCACAGCTCCCTGCTGCTGGAAGGAGGCAGCGGAGTGCCGCAGCTTTAAAAGAGCCTTGCAAAATGAGGCTACCGGGAGCTAAAGAGGTGGGAGGACATGTCCCAAACCTTTCTTTTATGGAGGGAGAGCAGTCTGAAACAATCTCTGAAAAATACAGAGCATGGAAAGGCGAGGAGGACTGAAACTAACCCTGCTGGTGACTGGAGCGTGCCCACAGGAGCAAAATGCAAGAATCCCCATTGGCTGAGCGGGGCTAGAGACAGTGCAAGTTAAAGCTGCAGCTCACGTGTGATGCTTCTCTCACACTGTAGAGGTGCACTGGGAGTTTGGGGGAACTAAATCACAGTGGTGGCTGGCATCAATGGGCAGGGAGGGTAGGTGCGTGCGCTCAAATAAAATTAAAAAATATAAAAATAAACGGGCACGCACATGAAGAAAAACTTAAAATATATTTAAAGTAAACTTACCTAGGGACTCGACCTCCTGGTCAGGACCTCTTGGGACTGCAGCTTAGCCACCACTAAGAAACTCCCTAGACCAATCGTGGTACTGCTCTCATGCTGTGAGGCAAGTGCCCTGATAGGAGGGAGCAGCCTCACTCGGCGCACCCCTGCACCCTGGAGCCCTGCACTTAACTCTAACCCAGTTGTTTTAAGACAGCTGGGTTAGAGGTTTCACAGTGCAAATGGTTGGCTGGCCATCTCAAGACGGCTGCCAAAGGGACATGCGCACTTTGAAAAGTACTTATACTGCCCACCCTCCTCCCTGCTGCTGTCATTTAGCAGCAGCCCCGCCCCCATCCTGAACCGCAGTTCATGACGGGAGGATGAAAAGTAAAATGGTAATGAATTACCATATTATTTTTCATCTCAGGCTTTGGGGGGATTTTTGAGTGGAGTGGAGATCCTCTGCTCAAGCGGAGGAGCCGCCCCTGCTGACTCATTGATACGAGCACAGGTAGGACTACCAAATAATACTCCAATGAGTGTCAGTGCTGCAGGGGACCAGCAGAACCAGGGTGCGTGTTGCACCAAGACAAAGATTCACCCCCAGGAAGTCAGTGCCTTCGGATAATACTTCTTTCCGTGAGTGCAGTGCTCAAAAACTGTTCTCCAGCACGGCCCAGAGAGCGTCAAACCCTGAGTCGAGACAGTCTGTTAGAATGGGCGAGGGCTTTGTTGGGACTGTTTTTCTCTCGCCTTGCTCCCTGTGCACAGAGGAGCGGTGAAAAGTGAAGTAGAAAGGCAGGAGTGTGGAGAGAGTAGACACTGGTATATCCGCCTGCAAAGAAGATATGCCAGGTAGGCGGGGAGCAGGCATGACCACGTGGACATGGGATCCTGCACAATGTTTGCTTGAGAGCACATGGTGGCCCCAAACGAGGGGTGGGTCACCCATTGAAAGTGAAAGGTGAACGTCAGTGGGTGATTTCACTTTGCTTTGTCACACAAAGTAAAAATGGAAACATTTATAGCCTGTGGTAGCCAGATAAAAGACCTAGCAATCTTAAAAAAGTCACCCCTTAAGCCCCACACAAGCTTAGCAAATGTGTATATTGCTGAAGCATGGTGCCCTAAGAAGAGGAGGGCACCACCAATGAATTAACCTTGCTCTGGGGCTGCTATGAGGGCAGCAGTCTCCTAAGGAGCCCTCAATTGAATGTTCCTTTTGCCCACTCAGTCGCTCAGGTCACTGAGAGAGTGACATGAGGAGAGTTTCCCCCTGATTTTAGACATCCCTGGAGCTGTGGGAAGGAGTTGGGTGCTCTATGGGCGTTATTGATTTTCTTGAGGCTGTTTATTTAGTATGGACCTTTGTTCCAAGGTCCTCTGGTTGCTTTGTAATCTGGCAAATCTAATAAAAAGATTCTAGCACTGCATTGTTTTGAATATTGCACACTTTAATAGATGTTGACAGTAAATGGATGCATATGTTTTTCTCCGGTCAATACCTCCTTTAGAAGTTGTGAATATTGTTTTGCGTTTTGTTTGAGGTTGTGTTTTGTCTTTGTTGTGGTGACACACTGAAAAAGCCAGTACGTCTGACTTCTGTTAATTCACTCGTCATGTTGTATTACGCGTATTGGGGTATTGTGTTTTAGGGTGGAATTTTGCTGACACACAGACATTAAAGGTGCCTCCAGTACTTTTCCTGTTCAAAAGACAAAGCACTGACTGGAGAACAAATTATTAAGATGTGGTTCGGTACATTGTTGGGTTCTGAGGCTCAACCCCAGAGCACCTCTCTCGTGAAAGCCTTGGACGGCTCTGCCTCACTACCCTGAGGGTCAAAGGCTTGTGGAACCTTGTCCCGAGTTGGGGGCCTTGTTTCATTAGAGAGAGTTACAAAGTGAGGTATCTCTCTTCTGGTGCTCATTTGAGGTAAGCAGACAAAGTGCTTAACTCTGGGTGAGTTTTACTTCGAGAAGGAGTGCCTTCAGCTTCTACTGGAAATGGTTGTATGGCACAAACACGCATGCCTAAACCACGCATTCCTTAACAGCGCGGTCGGAACAACAAATGCGTCTTAACCATGCATTCCTTTACCATGCAAGTCTTTACAACGTCTTGCCTTAGGGAAAGTGCTGGACTTTGGAACAATATAATTTACTATTCCAACTCCAGTCCGCACAACAGTAATGAAAGCATTTGATTTTAAACTCCAACGCCGCTTTACCTAAGGCATGTCGTTGTAACGACATGCACAGTAAATGAATGTGTAGTTAAGACACATTTGTTGTTCTGATCGCGTTACAAAGGCAATGCGTGGTTCGGCCGTCATCGTAATTACTGTTTCCCACCAGAAATAGAGAGGTGATATCATTTATCGTGTCAAGGTTGGGATTAAGTTCCAAATCCCACGTTCCTTCTGAGAGTGGAACTTCAGGTGGGTGGGAATGTCTATGGATGGGACTTTCTGTTGCTTCCTCATTAGCTGCCTGTAGTGAATGGTGGGGATTGGATTTTCATTGTGTTTCCTGTTGGGTTGACTTCTTGTGGATGGGACATTGTATTTCACCCAATTCTTTGCTTCTATGGCTTATGTTATTCTTCTTTAAGTGTGGCCACCTGTTCATTGCTGTGCCCAAATCTGACATACAGTCAAGACAACGTGCCTATTAAAACATGTTCAATTCTAAGCTGCTCAACCAGATCTTTGTGTTCTTCTACCCAGGGATGAATTAAGGAATGGGCAAAGTGGGCTCTAGCCCGGGCCCCATCCTTTCAGGGGCTCTCTGATATATCCGGCTCTATTCTCCAGACAGTCCTGCCCTGATGACCTTGTATGTTTTTTGAAACATAGATTATTTTAAATACCATTTCCCTTTCATTTTTAATACAGGTAATGTGTGGAAGTCAATTACAGACATTTTGCAGGGAAATTTTGTGTTTATGTTTTTCAACACCATGCAATATCCATACAAAAGTTCCTTTTAGATCAATACAGGACCTCACATATGATAAATGGCAGTGTGTCTGCTGCTGCTATATTACAACATTGAACATATACATCACTATCTCCAAATATTTAATGGAAACACATTTAGAATTTGGACCAGTCTGCCAGTGCAGTGTCAGTGACCAGGCCAAAGAAGGCATGAAAAACCTGCAAATGGATCATCAATCCAAAGCTGCTCCAAACAGGGAACCCAAAGCTATGTCCGGCACAGGGCCCAAAAATCCTTAAGATGTCCTTGCTTGCACCCAAGATCTCACTTGGCAGTGCCTTCTTCTAAGTCAGGTATCTAACTGTACAAGGATGTAGCTGTCATGTTAATGTGTTTACATAGATTTCTAGTTTAGATCTTGCCAAAGAGCGCTTTAATCCCCACTTCCACTCTAATGCATGCACAACAAAATGAAAATGCAAATAGCAGCTAGAGAGTGAATCAATTAGCTTAATTGCTCGTGGAAAAGCCCATCACAAATAGCTTGAATAGGAGATGAACAGATAGCTTTTATGATGAGAAGTGTGTTGTTGTGGCTTTGAAAAAGACTGCCTAAGTGAATAGGGAGAAACTTTGTGTCCCACCGCTCACCTCTTTTAATACCATACATTTGTTCTTTGAATAAACATTGTCTATTGACAAATGTAATTGGAAGCAAGGGGGATGCCTCTCATAAGATCAGGTTCATCACACCCATAACAGTGACATACATAAAATCAGGTCAATTTTAAATAAGCACTGATACATGGCAACTCAAAATCACATACTGTGAGTTTTATCATGCATAAGCCAAGCATCCCGTTTAGAAGTGGTGCACATGTCAAGCATATGTCCTACTAGGACTAAGAACTAAGGGAAATCTGGATTTGTAAATGCTGGCAATGTGTGATGTCGATAAGAGTACAACCCCAATCAGACTTATCATTAGGAAGTGTGTATGATGTTATAACATGTTTGTGTTTGACAAGTTGGCGCGATAACATATATGTGGGATTCAGTATGAGTATTCTATGTGAAATAATATAGGAACATGAAAGACCAATCAAAAAGCAGCATGTAAGGTAACTATGAGCTGTAGTTTACACCAAGAAGAACATTTGTGATCTAGATCCCATACTTTAGATTCCATCAGCGGCGTAGCTAGACCTTTGCCCGCCTGTGGGGGTCACTGCGTTTGCCACCCCACGGTGGCTGCATGTAAGAGCGGAGGGGGGGTTGCTAGCGATTTCTGCGTTTGCCAACCCACAATGGCCGCAGGTAAGACCGGGGGTGGCTGCCGCCCCCAAAATTGTGCTGCGCCACCTACCCTTGCTACGCCACGTGATTCCATGGGACACATTTAAGAGGAGGTAACAGTGAACTTGAACTTCAAAGAGTGGGGACCAGTTGGAATTTGAGGCTGACGGCGGTAGAACAAGGACTCAACATTGACCATGAGTATCATTACTTTTTTGGGAGACTGGAATGGTGGTAATGCGCATCTTCAGTCTACAACATACAAATAGCACAATACTTCAGTGAATTTTACTCTGCTGTTGGCATGTAGGCTGAGCTGCTGAACAATTTTCCTCAGCAGACGATTAATATTTGATTAATATTGGAAGGGCAACAGTGACAATAACTTTCCTTTTAAAACCTTGTGTTCTACTGAACTTCCCATTTGTGGAGGCAGCAAGGGGCCATGAATAAATCCAATACTACACATGTAGAATGTATGTCGACATAAAAGAGTTGAAATGGTGTAATGACTCACTTTTGCAATTTTCCGAGCACTATGGAAATAAGGTTAAAAGCATCCATAAATGGGTTCATGTTATTTCCCATTATTTCCCATAGAGGTATAAATTAAGTTCAAAAACTGGCCTGACACCCAGTGAAAATCTGATTTGCACAGGGTTGTTTTTACACTAGATTTTACCTCAGGGTTCTATATCACCTTAAAATGTCTACTTGGAAGGATGGAAGAGAGCCAATACAATGATTAAATAGTTATCTTTTTAAAAACATTTTTTGCAGATTTATATAGCGCGAACTCAACCCGAAGGTATTGGAGCGCTTTACATGAGCACTGGTTACGTTACACATTCAGGCACGGGGAGATTAAGTGATTTGCCCAGAATCACAGGATGTGGACGCGACCGTGAGGCTCGAACCCTGGTTCCCAGCACCAAAGTCAGCAATCTAGCCGACGGACCACGTCCTCTCCCCCTCCCCAGTTTACCATCCTCTTCAACCAGGCAATATTATACATAGTGCCTGGGGAGCAAAGGGCATCTGCGTGCATTGTTTCCACAGATGCCTGCATGACGCTTATTTTTTATGGATTGTGCTGGTGCAAGATGTGTGCTAGTGCAATTACAGGGGACGCTTTCCTTATTTTCATGCATATGTGGGATCCCTTTGTTTTTAATCAGGTGCCATATTACAGATGTGGGTGCAGCGCCAAAAAGGCCATCAGGAGGCCCACTGATAGTGTGCCACATATTAGGTGCCGCACAGTCAGTGAGCCCCTGATGGCACCCCATTGGAGACGATTCTGGTGGTCAGAGAGACCCTACAGGCACCTCATTCCAGTCATATGAAGTAACATACTGCACCCACCTGTGGGCGTATCCCTCTCCCCGCTTGAAACTGAGGCCAGCCCACCTTCAGTGACAGAACGAGCTGTGGTGTGAAACCACAGTTCAATCTTTCAATAATGTGCTCTCTACAACCAAGGCATGATCGGTCAGAGGCAGCGCTTTATTTGAGCTGGAGGTTTCCAGTGCTCAGCACCGGCACTTCATCATTAACACCAGCGCTTGAGTACCAGTTAAGGACACATGCATTTTGGCAGGCACAGAGAGACTAATTGATTCGCCCAGAATCACAGGTTGTTGAGCTGACGCCGATACTCAAACCTGGTTCCCCAGCTCCGAAGTCAGCAGCTCTGGCCATCACAGCACTTATATTTTTACAAATTAACCACTGGTCAGAGGTCACGCCTTTCTTGACTGGACAGCTCATTTTTGTGTGTCATTGGGTGCAGTCTCCACCACTGCACTGACTGGGTTCAGGGTGTGTTAAGGATGAACTGCAGAACAAACCAAGGCAGTGTGCCCGATGCATAATTCGGGCTCAAGCCTCTTCTGTTAATTAGTACTGACCATCAAGATATATTCCAAATGCTCTTCGAAATAAGTCCATGCTTTGTAATGTGCTGCAATGAACAAAGGATATGCTTGATCGTTTGATGTGTGCAGTATTTCTTCACTTTCTACATAGAATGAGAACTCTGATGAACGTTTTATCACAATGGTAGCCGTGTGATTTGTCCAAACCATAACGTGTTAATATATGGTTCTGTAGCATTTCTCCAGAGCTCTCTGAGTGGCTGCATAAGTGCCTTCTCAGTTCGCGGTGCATGATGGGTAGAGTGCTTGCTTGAGTGGTTGCCTAAGAGTACTCCCTTTGATGTCTTGCCTTTGGATTGCTTCAGTACACAGCAGATGACTTGTATCAAAACACATGCAAGTTAATCTTCAGAGAGCCCTGAAGGATCAAGCACAGGGGAATGTGTCAATTATCAGGTTGCACTTTGAATTTTGTTGCTCTGTCTTCTTAAGATGTCAGGTGCTGCAGATGTAGCTGAAAAAGAGCCCCTCGTCGCCTGAAGCTATGCACTTTAATATTCGGATGCCTGCTGTTGTTGAAAAGCAGTGTCAATACCAGCTGAAATGAAATATACAATTTTAATTTTAATCGTGTTGGCTCTGAAAGGGCATTTTAAACCGATATTTGTATTAACAGGTCAACCAATAGACATGCAAGCATTGATTGTGTTTAAATTCAGGGCGAAAAGATTGCATAATAGGAAGACCTGTTATTTACAGCGCTTAGAAACAGCAGAAATGTGACGTTACACTATAAAACAAGTTATTTCTATTACAATGATTATTATTCTTATTACTGGTTGTTATCCTATTTTGTCATTTTTATTTGCACCCAAGAAAAGGATTTTTTTAAAAACAGTTTTAAAAAAGATGGGGCTGAGACAATGTCGTCTATCGTTATTAGCGATGCAAAGTTTAGATGATGATCTGACAATTTTAGCCGTTGTCTCTTTCTTGAAAAATGTTATGAACTATAGAACATTTTTGGGGGGCACTAAAGGGCGCACGGCGATATGGCCGCCTTCTGAGACGGCTCCGCCGGTCAAGCCGAAAACACGGTATTGGGTGTTGATAGCGGACTCGGGGCGGCCCGCAAGCGGAGGAAATGGTGATCGGAAATACCTGGCCATGACCTGTGAGTGAACAGAGGCACTGAAAGGACTGCTGCGCCCCACAAAACGAGTTTCGTTCCCTGATTCGAGTAGCGCTGCGGCGCGTACAAGATGGCGGCGCCCAGGGACTGGCTGTGTGTAACGGAGCGGAGACGGCGGTGAAATGGCGCCATAGCTGAGGACGGGAGACGGAGCAACGCGCGCCTCCCTCGGAATCGCTGGTAACGTGCGGCTGCACTGGGGGTGTTGCAGGGATGCCGTTCAGCATGGTGGCGAAAATAACGCTGGAATTGTGAGCAATGGAGGCGTAGGTGAGCGCGCGAAGGGCGGCCCTGAGGTGAAGCAGGTGACATGCTGCGGAACAGCCGCTGGACCGGCGAAATCTAGTCCGCTGGGGCAGAGTTGGTAGCACCCTTGAGGAGACGCAGCATGGTGTGACACAACGTATAGCGCCGGGACACCTGCGCTTGCATTTCCTAGAACAGCGCATGGGGGAATGCAGCACCCTGGATCTCTGTGATAGCCCCGCGGGTTCTTGGAGAGCTTTGCTTGACCGCCCCACTCTCGGACGACAGCTGTGATAGCAGGGGTTGTGGCCGGGCCGGAGCGGACTACTGGGTACGACCTCTTGAGGCGCCTACGGGTATGTGCCTGGTGCGGATCCGGTGTGCGGACTTGAATCGGCTGGAGGAGAGATACACTTCGGGGCACATGATCGCTGGTGAAGCCATGGAGGCCTAGCCATTAACGGGTCGTCCCCAGGGTGTGACCACGACCGCAGTGCCTGATCGTGCCTAAAGAGGAGCTGTGCGTTGTGTGGTGTGCTGTGCGTCTACATTGCTGCGGGCCGGAGCTCAATCACGATATAGCCCAGGGCAGTGGCACAGGCGGAGGTGATGTGCTGAGCTGGCGGCTGCATCTGAAGCAGTGAACTGCGTTCCCCGACCCTCGTGCTGGACTGTCCTGCAGAAGTGGTTGCCGCGACGGTCGTGGGCTTACGTAGCGACACCATGGGGAGAGCGGACAGGATGCAGACCAAGCTTCAATTCGAGGCGAAGAAAGCAACCAAAGACACGGCAGTGACGCAAGGCGCTGAATCACACGCTGACCCTGAGGTACCTGCGGGCATGGAGGGGGTTCTGCAAGCCATACAAAGAAGCCTGCAAGATATCAATGGCAAGCTGGACACGATCACGCTGCGGGTGGATAACATGGCGGCCAAACTGGACAAGCACGGGGAACGCCTGGTCGAGGCGGAAACCCGCATTGCGGCGGTGGAGGATGAATCGCATGACACGACCAGAAAATGCACGGAGATGGAGCGGCTGCTGGACGTTATCAAGGCCAAGGCGGAGGATTTGGAAGCGAGGTCCAGACGAAATAACGTGCGCATTGCGGGGATTCCAGAATCAACGAACACAGGTCGTATGGAGATCTACGTTGAGGAACTACTACGTAGTGTTTTTGGCGCTGAGAGCCTCTCCACAATGTTCGTGGTTGAACGTGCCCACAGATCTCTTGCCCCGCGACCGAAACCGTGGGCCACACCACGACCAATACTTGCCCGTGTTCTCAACAATAGAGACCGCGATACGATCTTAAGGCTGGCACGGGAGAAAAAGCAGATCAACTATCAGGGAAACGCTTTGGAGTTCTACCCGGATTTCACTATGTCGGTGCAAATGGCACGGAGAGAGTTCAACACGGTCAAAGAGAAGCTGCGAGAACTAAAAATTGAATATGCAATGTTATATCCAGCGCGGCTCAGAGTGGTACATGATGGCCGCTCTACCATTTTACAGACGCCGAAAGCAGCACAGGACTTCCTCAAGAAACTCCTTACCAAGCGCAAAGAGCTGAGGCGGACGGAGCAAGAAAATGACCAGGACTAACTGGGAATCGCAGGTGTGCTTGGCTTTGAAAATAAGACGTCGCAAGCTGGTAAGACCAGACCATATTTGCTACTGTGGGGTGATCTTGTGGCTGCCCGGGGTGGGGCAGCTGCTGAGAGACTGCGAGGCATGTAAGACATTGGCGGACATGAGCTGCTGGGAAGGACATCGGACAGCTCCTACTGGTACTAAACTTTGGGACTGGTGGGGAGGTCTCTGTTAACTATGAGCAATGAAGTGGGAGAAAGCGTTCTGAGGGGAATTGAAACATGGTCAGTAGACATGTTTGGCTTGCGGGCTGGGGTGGGTCTGCGATATATACCTAAGCTTGACCACATCCATTTCGGTGGATGGAGTTGTGTGCTCTCGGTGGACCCCCTACGCGGGAGCTCCCCAACACAGTTTGAGTTATGTGTTTAATTGATATTGGGTTATGTCTTTGGCATGGTTGGGATGCTGAAGTGGGCGGCGGGGGGTTGAAAGGGGGTTGGGTTTTGTTTTTTCACAGGCTTGGGCGCTTGAGATGCATTGCTGAGTCCAATAGTAATGATTGGATACATGTAACCATGCTGCTGTACAGGTTTCGGTGCATAGGTGCAGCCTATCAACAGGCTAAATCTAAAGGGGTTGTTGACGACTGGGAACAAATATGACGACACGATCTAAGCCTTTAAATTTATTAACGTGGAATGTCAGAGGTCTCAATAATCCCCAAAAAATTAGGCAAATATTTGCATATCTAGACAGACACGGGATAGATGTTGCACTACTGCAGGAAACGCACCTTGCACCTAAGTCTAGATCACAGTTGGGGCGTCGATGGGCGGAAACCACACATGGTTCTTCGTACTCTTCGTACGCTAGGGGGGTTATTATATTGGTAAAAAGGGGAGTACAATTCAATATAGATACCACGCTTACGGACGAAAGTGGGAGATCGGTTCTCATCACGGGAACAGTGCGGGGACAGAGACTGGCCATGCTAAATACGTATGGTCCGAATGTAGATGACCCGGACTTTTACCACAAGATTTGGCGCACACTCAGTGAGTTACCTGACATGCCGGTACTTTGGGGAGGTGATTTCAATCTCGCATTACATGACACACTGGATAGATCAGGTACCACGCAAGAGCCTCATAGAAAGGCAGTGAGTAAAGTGCGAGACATCATGATAGATAGGCGGTTGTTGGATATCTGGCGTACCCGGAACCCATCCTGCACGGAAGCAACGCATGTTTCAGCTGCACATGGCAGTTGGTCACGCATTGACTATTGGCTGGGCTCCGAGGAGATAGTACATTGGGTGGACACCGTCAAGCACCTCCCCAGAACACTATCGGACCATAACCCGGTGTTACTGTCACTGGTGATCCCGCACTACACACCGCCACCATATAGCTGGAGGTTTAACGCCAGGGCACTATTAGATCCGAGGTATACGGAGGCTTTGACCCAAGCCATTGAGGAGTACTTTGCTCTCAGTGCCCCCACCACGGACGATCAGGGCCTACTGTGAGAAGCATTTAAAGCGACTATTCGGGGTGTCTGCATAGGTACAACCGCTGGCATCCTTAAAAATATACGGCAGCAAATAACTATCCGAGAGGGTAAACTAAGGGATCTGGAACGGGGATATGAACGTACGCGCAAACTGAAGCTTTTGGGTGAAATTCGAACTGTCCTCACGGAATATCAAACTTAAGCAGACGACGAACTCAAACACATTGGCAGGAGGCAAGAGGTGCGACGCTATGGTGAAAATGGCAGACCGGGCAAAAGTCTGGCAGCGAAAATATGCTCAGGCCGGCTGCCACAGATAGTTAGGGCGGTCAGAGATTGCAGGGGCGAGTTATGGTTTGATATGCCCGGCATCTTGACAGAGTTCATGAACACCTATGAAGCTCTCTATGCGTCGCAGTCTACGGCAGCGCCGGAAGAGATAATGGAATATCTGGTGGATGTCGCGATTGCATGGCTATCGGATGCGCAGAGAGAATACTTGTCTGCACCTATAACGGAGGAGGAGGTGACCGAAGTCATTAAATCCCTTCCTAACGGGAAAGCGCCGGGCCTGGATGGGTTCACATGTGAGTTTTATAAGACATTCGTAGATCAATTAGCTCCTCATTTGGTGGACATGTATGGTGAAGCCCATGAACAACAACGGTTACCGCCGACATTACGAGAAGCCATGATCATAACCCTATTGAAACCGGACAAAGATCCGGAATGCTGTGACTCATATCGGCCATTATCCTTAATAAACGTCGATACCAAAATACTAGCTAAGCTTATGGCCATGAGGTTACAGCCACTAATGACCAAACTGATATTGCCGGACCAATTGGGGTTTATCCCATCCAGGTCCACAGTTCATAATACCAGGACGCTATTCGCATTGTCACACTATTTAACTCCTAACACCAAGGCGGCCGCTGTGCTTCTTGATGCAGCAAAGGCTTTCGACTCCATTGAATGGCCTTATTTGCAAACGATCCTGCAGCGCATGGGATTCCCTCCGGTTTTCAAGCAGGGGATACAATTATTGTACACAGCGCCCACTGCATGTATTAGGGTTAACAACTACATCTCCGACCCAATACGTATAGCACGGGGGACGAGGCAGGGATTCCCGTTATCGCCTCTGCTCTTTGCGATAGCATTAGAACCGTTGGCCTGTAAGATCAGACAAAAACATCACTATTCAGCGCTGCAGTTCCCACAAAGACCACTGCATATATCGTTGTATGCTGACGACATGTTGCTGTATGTACGTGACCCTGAGCTTCACTTAAACCCTCTGCTGAGGGAGTATATCCGGTTTGGGCAGCACTCGGGCCTCAAAATAAACTGGTCTAAGTCCCTGATCGTGCCGCTGACAGACACCACGGGCCCCTGCGCTCTGGACTACCCCTTGGAGTGGCAAACAGACCCGGTTCGCTACTTGGGTATCTGGTATCACCGTGATCCGGAAGTCGTAATTCGTACGAACTACGGAAGAGCAATTGGGGCACTAGAGGACAAGGTAGAGCGATGGATTCATCTGCCGCTGTCCTTGGCGGACCGCCTAGCCGTGGTGAAGATGGTCATCCTACCAAAATTATTGTATTTATTTAATAACATTCCGATCCAGCCCCCACTCGAGGTGTTCCGTAGGATCTCCACCCTAGCACTTCGATTAATATGGGCGGGTAGACACGCCCGGATTGGAATGCGTGCTCTCACACTGCCATACTCCCAAGGGGGGTTTAAGGTCCCCGACTTCTTCCTTTATTACCTATGTGCACAGGCTCAGCATGCTCATGTTTGGTATCATCCAATCCCATATCTAACGCATGCGGCGATAGAAGAGGGCGACGCGCACCCAATTCCCTTGAGGGCTATTTTAACCCACCAGAGGCCCCCGCTACATAATCGCGATATCAATACTATTGACACGACCAACAAGGCTTGGAGGGTTATGGGCAGGAAGGCGGGTAAATTGCCGCTGTATGCGCCGGCATTGCCGCTACAATATCACCCGGAGCTATCGGTTACCCAGGAGAAAGTGGGCATGGGACTGCTTAGGCAGGTGGAATTTGTTACTATGGGTGATCTCTATGAAGATGGTGCTTTCCGGTCACTTGCAGAACTGACCTTTATAAGTAATCAAACGCTGCTATTCCAATTCACATATCACCGACTACAGGGAGCGCTGAAGGCGTTATACCCGACACATCCTGCGGAGCCACCGCTGATGGCTACGCTGCAACTGCTGATCACGAATGCCACGGCTGGACGCCTGGTTTCGAGACTATATACTTCACTGCAGGACGACATAGCGGGCAATACATATAATGCAATGGGTAAATGGAGTAGTGACTTGGAAGATCCACTGACGGAGGAGGAATGGACTACTGCTTGCTCTCTTACTAGTATGCTGACACCTAATGGGGGCCTGCGTTTGATACATTACAAATACCTCCATCGCACATATTACACTCCAGCAAAACTTTACAAGCATGGTCTGCGGGCAGACTCTAAATGCTGTCGCTGCGGGGTGGAGAGCGCAGATTTCACACATTTGGCATGGTATTGCAGCGCAGTAGCTGGGTACTGGGTAAAGGTGACGCAGATGGTGGGGACAATGGTGGGTGCTAATATTACATGTAATATCAGAACGTGTCTGCTGGGACTGCTCCCTGGGATAAGGGCGACCAAGCGAAAGTTCTGTGTGGTTGCGTTGCTCCTGGCCAAGAGAAGGGTGTCGTTGTGTTGGGGCGGTAGGAGGGCGCCTCGGATTCGGCAATGGATGCAGGACCTGACGTATTGTAAAGAAACCTTACAAACTTATGAGGAGGAACTGCCAATGGGGTCTAGACCCAGAGACTACTGGCAATACCTGGTGCAGTACTTACAAACTTACCCGGTTGACTAATTATAATTGTACGCTTGCACTGTCATTACTGAGATCTACAGTTACATGAATGTAATGTTCATAATGGATGAAGAATGTTGTTGCGCCATAGCCTGTAAGTTGCCTACATGTTGGCTTTGTATGTTTTTTTATTGGTATTAAATGTCAATAAACAAAACAAAAACAAAAAAAAAACTATAGAACATTTTTATGAAAATAGCTGATGTATGATTATGTTTAATTATTATGAAATCATTTCTTTGTAAAAATGTGTTTTTAGAATGAATGTTTAGCATAGTGCTTTTTATGATTTAGAAACTAAATCGAATAAAGCTATTTTTGAGTTGATTTGATTTACTGGTGGTGGTGCTGTTGGTATTGTTATACATAGTTGATATATAGGGGTGATTGTGATGTAATGAAAATGTCCAAAACACATATAAATCACAAAGTGTTAAAGCTAAAATCGTGCAGTGAATATTTGTATGTCACCCTCAGTACATTATTTATTGTGAAACACAGGTGCATGAAAACTGTTTGTGCATGAAGTGTATCAGTTGTAGCAGTGTGCACTAATGGCATCCTGTAATCAAATACTCAAAATAAAGATCCTTTGAGTACCTTCAACAAGAATTCCAAATGCACGAGTCACAGCGGTTCCACTACCTTCGCCTTATGCATGCCCTGCGGTCCCATGTGGGCCCTGACGCTTCCATCTCAGAGTATTCTCCCATGGAGGACAGGCTTTTGCTGGATCCCATCCTAGGCAGGCCTACGGCTACTATTTATCGTAAACTCATTAATAACATGCCTGACCCACTTGTGTCCCTGCAGGAGAGATGGGAGGGAGATTTAGGTCGCCTCGAGGACGACGACTGGCAGGACGCCTTGCAAAGCCCGCGCGAGGTGGTCATTCGGGTGAGGTTCCGCCTCGTGCAGTTTAAAATCTTGCATCGTGTGTATTACCCGCGTACTCATCTTTTCACATGGGGCAGAGGCCTGTCCCCATTATGCGCGCGGGGATGTCAGGAGGAGGGGTCATTTTATCATATCCTCTGGGATTGCCCGAACATAATACCCTTTTGGACGAAGGGGGCACGGACGATGTCGGCCATGGTGGGCTCGCCGGTCCCAGTAGAGCCCAAATGGCTTCTTCTCATGATCAAAGGCCCCACAGACTGGTCCAGGTATCATGAAATCTGGCTTGCACTGGCGGCCGGGGTAGCGAAATGCAACATTGCCACTGCTGGGGGGCGCAGGAGCCGCCGTGATGGGATCAATGGCTCAGGGACTTGGATTGGTGTCAGAGGGCCGAAGAAACCATATATAAGGCCAGGGGCTGTGCGAAAAAGTGGCACAGGGTGTGGGGACCTTGGAAGAGGTTTCGGGGTGGCCCGGGGGAGGTGGGGGGGTCAGAGATGAGTGTGCCCTTGGTTAGCTCTGTTGACTTGTTTGGACACCATGCACTGGATTTACTCACTATGCATTGCAATTTTAGTTGTATTCTGTCTGTGACCATTAGCAAAGTTAATAAAAAGATTTATAAAAAAATAAAAATAAAGAGGCGTCTTGTGAATGCGCGTATAGGCTCCATGCCAGCCTCTAGCTCACCGTGACACAAAATCGATATTACAAGCTGCTTTTTCAGGGTAAACCACTAAACAGGGTAAACCACTGATCCCAACCACTAGGGGGTGTCCGGCCTCTGTGTTGGGGATCTTGGGCTCCTCACAGTGGCTCAGGAGTAGGGTATACAAATGCTGTTCCTGCTGGTGTGGCACTTGCCATGGAAACCTCCTCGCCTTCTCCCAATGCCAACCCCTTGGGTCCACACTAAATGCTTACCATCTCATATGTGGCAGACAAAGCACATGCATGCTTCTATAATGCATCTATGCATATGGCAAAGAAAATCTCTTACGGTTACCATTCAAACGAGAAAACAACCAACATTTTCAGACTTGCCTGCTCACACAGTGCCACCGCGTGTCACACAATTTCGACTCCCTTCATAAGCTCACGTGGCGAGGAGCTAAAATCACAGCTAAGGCGAGCTGTGCATACAGTGGATTTCCAGCTAATTTTTGCAGCTGTAAGCAGCCGATGTCAACTGAGATGTGTGAAAACACCCTAGGACGTCGGCAACAGCCTAAACGACCCTTTGTTTTGTTTTGGGGTGGGGGCTTGGTGGAGGACCGAGTGCCTCTTAGGTAGCTTTCGGCATGAGACCTCATGCTTCCTCCAAGGCCCTGCCCCCTCCTTACACAGTAAAATGTATTTACAGGGTTGCAGGTCTGCATTTCAGTGTGCCACAGCTGAAACAACGGCCCAAATCCACTACTACGAAATGGAACCTGAAGATAATTTCACAAAACAAACCTGTGCCATTTACAAGGTGTGCCAGCTTTTCGAAAATCTGCCATTTTCTGCATGGTCACCTGAGACTTTTGCCTCATCTGCTTTGCTGACTTTGGAACTCTGTGCACCTTACTCCTGCTAGCCAGTAGTAAAGTGCCTGTCACCCACGGATGTCAATTTACCAAAATTCCAGGGGTAACAGTAGCGACATCACATGCCATTTGATCTTTACTTTGACTCACACAAGCATGCTTACACATACACACACATTCACTTGTACGCACAACTCTCTCTTGCATAAGCACACTCGCACCTGCAAGCTCGCACACAACTTACATTTAAAAGCATTTTTTACTTACGTGAGCTGCCAAATAGTGTCATATTCAAGCTCATTGTACTCCATTTTTTATACCTTAATCGTGATTATTAGGGTATTATTATTCACCATTAGTGCGATAAAAAACGGACTAAAAACATGGAAAGTGAAGCCCCAATGGACGTCCATAAAGACGGGCTCCCCATTTGTACCTGGAACTGATTTTTCCACCTCTGAGGTCAGGGGTGGCAAAGGCAGTGCCAGTGGTTGCAAGGGGCAAGCCAGGGGTTGGAAAGTAATATTGACATGTCCCTACAGTGACAAGGCCCTAAAACTATTTTCACAGTGGCAGGCCTAGTTGTTCTATGTAGACAATTAGAGTACCAATTAAAATATTAATATTAATCACAGGAATGGGACCATCTAGACAAATAAACAACTATTTTACCTGTTAGTAAACATTTAATTCAATGGTGAAGTCAGATATTTGATAAACATTATGTAAAAGTCACTTTAAAAAAGTTACCTTTTCCATGACTGAAGTTTCTAGAAGCTAATTTACAGTTCCTCTCCAGCAACTCTTAGTCTGTGCTCAGCCCAGGAAGAGGTGTACAAGAGGTCTGAAATTTCACCTAGGAGCAAACAATACACTCACCTGAAGGAACAGAGATGACTCCTCTGATCTTAATTGAATATGCAGGGTGGGGGCTGTTGGCATTCTATTGATATCTCAGTGTCAGAACTGCCTGACATATCTGTTGAAGCATATGTATCACTTTGGCACACCCGAAAAGGAAGAGAATAGAATGTCAGGACAATTCTTGTGTATACCCTTTTTAGTTGCTGATGGACCCTGCTTTTGTCTTACAAGACTTCTGTCTCTGGGCTTGTTGTGGATTCAGTGCTACTTTAAACCAGATCTTATTGTTAGATGAGAAGGACACTGGTAATAACGCATAGTGCACCCCCAACACACCCTCAATCCTCAGAGCCAAAGTTTACTGGGTCTGAAAACTTTTGCCATCCTGAAAATGAACATGGCATTTTTGACCTGTTTGCAGTAAGGTAGACAGGATCTACTGAAAAAGTGGGTGGGGTTGCCCCCAGGAACTTTTACCCCATTAATTAAGGATTTCCCTGTGGTCAACCTCACTCACTAGATGCTGTCAGACATAAATGCGGCACCCCAAAACATCCCATCTGAACATTTTCGGGACCTGCAGAAGAACAGAAGACTGGACATGCTGTCTATGGTCTGACAGGTGCCCTGAAGGACTGGTCCTGCTCCCGCTTTCAAGCAGGACAAAGAAGTGGACTGCAAGGTTCATCTGGCTGACCTCCTTTGTGGCTACAGGGACACATCAAGCTGCAAAAGGTCTTTTTCCTGGAGTGCCCAGCTGACCAGAAGCTACTGGACCTGGGTAAGACCTTGAGGTTGGCCTCTTTTAGAGTGAGTCTCATTTCTAAGTGCTATGCCTGAGGTCCTGGTAAGTCAAAAGGTAAAACTTTGATCAGGACAAACCTGGTTGGTGCATCTGACTCGTGTTCCATTGCAGTCAGCCTGAAATTGTGCCTAGATTCCAGTCTACCTGTGGTGCTTTGCACTTTTTGGTGCCATTTTTGCTAAAATCTTGAAAAATTCATGTCTCTTGTTCCCCTATTTGTATTTTTGTTTTAAATCTGTTTGTTTAGTTTTACGTTATTTTTCTAATTCAGTTTTCGATTTTTATTGCTTGGTGTTTTGACCTCATTTTCCGGTGCCCGGGTGAAGTTGAAAAAGGGGGCGGGGCATGCAGCCCCCTCCCAGGCCGATTTCGGGGGGGGGGCGACCCCATTCGCCAGGGTACATCCATTAAATTAAATTGGGAGTGGTGCATGTGGCCATCCTCCTGGGGCAATTTTGGCCCTAGGGAACCCATCCCGAGGTTCCGGCCAAAGTTGAAAAAGCGAGAGGGATAAACACAGCCCCCTTTCCTGGGCCAATTTCAGCCCCGGGGACCCCATCCCCCGGGCCCGGCCACATTAGAAATGGGAAGCGGGCCCATTCAGCTCCCCCTTCCTGGGACGAATTTGGCACCAGGGACCCCATGCTATGGGGCCCAGCCTTATTATAAATTGGGAAGGGGCATCTGGCCCCCTCCTGGGCTCGTTTTTGCCCCAGGTACCCTATCCCCCGAGACCCAGCTGTAGTTGAAAAAGGAGCAGATGGAGCCTGCAGACCCTCTTCCTGGACCGATTTTGGACCCAGGGATCCCATTGCCTGGGACCTGGCCATTAAAATAAATTGGGAGACGGGCAGTGGCCCCACTGGGCTGATTCTAGCCCCAGGGATCCTACCCCTGGGCCCCGGCCACAATTTGAAAGGGGAGAGAGACCATGCGACCCCCCTCCCAGGGTGGCTCCTGCTATGTCCCCAGGATTCCCACTCACGGGACATAGCGGTTTCCCTCCCTGCACTGCAGTGGGCAGGGAAGCCTATGTTTGCTCTCGCTTGGTGGGAACACTTTCACAGCTCCTGCCAAGTGAGTGAAAACACGAAATCCATTCCCAGCTGGCGGGAGTTTTAAAAATGCTCCTGCCAGCTGAGAGCGTACTTCCACTCTGTTTCCCTGCCCGCAGGGAAGCAGATCTGAATATTGATCCCACCCGCAGTGAGCAGCATTTTTAGTTGCTCCCTGCAGGTGGGAGCAATGCCGGCTCACGCTTGATGCGGGGAGCCAACTGGGGCCACGGGGGCCTTGGGACTCCACCTGCTGCTCCCAAAAAGAATATGATGGGTGCCCTAGGTGGGCACCAGGGCACCCACCCCTTATTGGCTGGGCCCTGGCGGATGGGGTCCCCCAGGGCTGGAATCAGCCCATGGAGGGGAGCTGCATGCCCCCTTCCAATTTAAATACGGGAACGACCCCGGGAATGGGGTCCCGGGGCCAAATTTGACCAGGGAGGGAGGCTGCATGCTCCCTCCCCCAGAAATCCAGTGGTGAGCCCTGGGATAGGGTCACCAAGGCCAAAACTGGCCTGGGGATTGGGGCCACATACTCCTCTCCCCTTCAATAATAAACTGGGCCCGGGGAGGGGTCCCCATGGCCAAAATTGGTGCAGGGAGGGGAACACATGCTCTGTGCCCCACAAAAGGTGCCTGGCTCCGGAGATTAGGTTTCTGGGGCCAAAAACTTTAGAAATTCACTAATACAACAAAGGTTACAGGACATTATAGTTAGGATCAAATTTTGCACACACAAAACCATAGAAATTCTGCACTTAGAGTTCTCTCAAGTAACTATAACTCATGACCTAAGGTAACTATAACTTGCGCTCTTGCCTTGCACTTCTAATTACCCCACTTATTACACCGCTCATGATAACTTCTATGACATCATTGATAACATCACTGCAACATTTGCTGTAAAATTATTGATGGGAAAACTGTGAATTTGCAGCTTACAACGGTGCATCTGATGGGACATATTTGCCTGAAATGTGGTCTTTTGTTCCATAGAGCAGAGATTACCCCAAATATATTGACCCTGTACTGTGAACGGCATGATACTTTGCCTGGTTCTGCTGTGCAGAGTTTTAAAGAGGAGATGTTTAATGTAATGAATAGTCCACTGTATTAGTATGGAGAGGTCTTTGTCACGTTGTTAGAAATTAATGTGACTGATGATTAATCAATCAAACAATCAATTTATTACCAGTTAATTAAAATTATGCAATGTTTTTCAAACAATAAAACCATTTCATGAATTTAAAATCTAAAGTGATTTTAAAAAATACTAAAAATATGCTAAAAAGGATCCCTCGTCCTTGGTTCACACAAGGTGCACAGTTCCATTCATGAATTTGACTAGGTTACATGTCAATTGAGCATTTTCAACGCTCAGTGCAAATCTTGCAGCCTTTTCCACTTCACGGCATCTCTTTTGATGAGATCCGTTCTGCATTGCACTGTGAAAATCTCGCAGCTTTTTTTGTGGAAAAGGTGGTGGCTATATATCGCTCCTTTCCCGATTCATCTGCCCCTTTGGATAAGGGAGAATCTCCTCCGATGACTACGCTGGCTCTTTGTTCTCTTCCTGAGCTCTCTCCGGAGGAGTTTACAAAAATTGTGGCGAAGGTTAAATCAGGCTCACCTAGGGACCCTCTTCGTCCCGCTCAGTTTAGAGAATCTGCATCTCTTTGTTTCCCTCCAGTGCGTGATCTTGTCAATTTATCTTTAACAACTGGCTCTGTCCCTGTAAGCTGGAAAGAGTCTCAGGTGATGCCCATTTTGAAAAAACCAGCCTTGGATCCATCTAAATTGGAAAACTATCGCCCCATATCGCTTCTTCCGTGGGCGGCTAAATTGACTGAGGCTCATGTCAATGCCATTCTATCTGATCATCTCCACCGCGCTGATATTCTGGACCCTACTCAGAACGGCTTCCGACCCGGCCATAGCACGGAGACGGCGTTGCTTTTTATGGTCGACCATCTACGAACTTTGGTCGACTCTGGTCAAACAGCGGCACTGGTGCTCCTCGACCTCAGTGCCGCGTTTGACACCGTCTCCCATGCTATTTTATTACAACGTCTGGGTGAGGCTGGTGTCGGTAACACGGCACTGGAATGGTTTCGATCATTTCTATCTGATCGCACGTTTAGGGTTGTTACACCCCCTTTTCAATCTAATCCTTATCCTATTGCCCAGGGCGTCCCGCAGGGGTCGTCTCTCAGCCCCACACTTTTCAATCTATATGTTCAGCCGCTGGCTGCTGTGGCCAAACGGTGGAACCTGACTATGGTGTCCTACGCTGACGACACCCAGCTGGCGGTTGCATTAAGTGGGGCTTCCGACCTGGAAGCTGCTAAGTTCCGAGAGGGAATTAGCTCAGTAGCGCGTTGGATGACTGATAACTGCCTTCAATTGAACGCTAAGAAAACCGAGGTGCTCATTGTTGGCAAGCAGAGCCATCTTTGGGTTGATCGCTGGTGGCCATCTGAGCTTGGCTCTACTCCCCTCCCTGTTACGGAGGTTAAAAACCTTGGGATTTGGTTAGACTCCAAACTTAGCTTTGTTTCTCATACAAAGAAAACTGCTACCACGTGCTTTGGGATACTTCGAAAGCTTAGACCCACTTTTAAATATTTTGATGCTCCAACCAGACAGCTTATTATACAAGCTATGATCCTGTCGCGTCTGGATTATGCGAGCTCTCTTTTGTTAGGAGCCAACATGGCCGAACTTGCTAGACTTCAACTCGTTCAAAACGCTGCCGCCAGAGCTCTGGTTGGCTTACCGAGATTTTGTTCGGCCAAAAAAACTATTGGTAAACTTCATTGACTCCCTGTTTCACAGAGGATCAAGTTCAAGTGTCTTTGCTTGTTATTTAAAATCCTCAAGCACTCCTCTCCTCATATCCTGGAGCATCTTATTCAGCCTTATATTCCCTCGCGTGCTTTAAGATCTTCTGGACTTCACTTTGTCGTAGTCCCACGTTTTCAGAGGGTTAGGGCCGGTGGCTGCTCCTTTAGAGTATTAGCGGCCAGGCTCTGGAACTCTCTCCCCGCCCACATCCGTGCTATTGATGATCTTCTGGATTTTAGGAAGGTTGTTAAAACCTTCCTTTTTCCCCAGAATTTCTAGTGATTTGCTGTTGGTTATGTTTGGCCTAATACCTTGTCTGCTGCAGCGCCGGGACGCCCCTTTGCTGGGGCATCTGTGCGCTTTATAAATATGGCTAACATAACAACATAACATTTTGAATAAAAAGTGGTCAGAGCTATTTTAGTATTTCTGTTAAAGGCATTGGTCAAAGGCACAGTATATGAGTTAATGATTCAAATTCGCAGCAGCAAAAGCAGCAACAAATGGGGCGATGTTTGTAAGTTAGCTAAGCATGTCAGAATTCCATCAGTGGGAATGATAAAAAAAGGTAATGCAGTAAAATGGTGTTTAGTTACTTTTGACATAAAATAAAAGTTAACTTTAGGGAGAGTTTTAAAAAAAAACTCCCCGCCATATAGTCCAAATGTTTTTTAAATCTAAGGGCCTCAGATTCTTTTAAACAAGGTACAATGTTTACTTATTTTTTTTTTTGCTACAGTATTACAATTCACCACTGTTGTTGTGGGTTTGCAACTGTAACCAGCTTCTTGCAGTGGTAAAATAGACCAGGTTGTGAAATTTGCTTAATTCATTGAGACGGCATACCAGATAATAACTTTAAAATACGTTTCCCTGGCATTTCTTATTATGTAGAAACTAACTAAATAATGAAGCATAAGTGGTGGATGGCAATTTTTAAATTTTTAGCCTAATGGCACATTAGCATCACTTGTGACAAGCTTTTGTATTGATATTCCAAAATAATGGGCCTCATAGTAGGAAATGACACATCACATGTTTTTCTTCCTGCAAATAGTACCTCATGACACATATTGCTCTAAGCAAAGCTAATTAATTTCCTTAAATAAGGATCAATGGCTCACTAGAGGCAGCCTTCCAGCAGTGTTCAAACATGAGTTACTTGTTCCACACAAATGCAAGCCTCCCATTTGAGCCTCTCTTTTACATCATTAACCATAAAGAGTTTCTCATTGTAGTTCTTGGCACTTGTGTTCCTGTTGCCAACACATCCCTCGCAGGGTTTACATCTCTGTTGCTTCACTCTCCAGCTGATCATATCATGACTCTTGTATATCCCCCACCAGCCACATTCGTAGATGTTGCTTTCACACTACCCACCGCAACAAAATCTCATGACATATTCATTTAAGATCTTACATGCACAATAGCCATGCCCCCTTTTATGCCACGCCCCCCTTACATGCACAATAGAAGAGGCGCATTTGCGCCTTGGTGGTTCGCATTCACCATTCCAAAGTCAGTGTGCACTACTTTCATTGCTGCTTAAACCTCTACCCTAACCCCTGTAAGACACATTTACCATTTAAGCGATTTTAGACATCACTTTACTTGCATATGACGAATCAGGCGTGTGTGCGCCATGTGCATACATTTGCATGTGAGGAAACATTGCACTGCTCCTGTCCATTCTGTTTTTTGTCTGTGTGAGGGACGCTTGTACTTCTGCTAACAATGATGTACCTCTGCTGTGTATGTTAGTGTGAAAAATTGGGTTATTTGCTGAGGGGGCGAAACCCTACTCAAGCAACAACTACAAACCTTATCAGGATGAACCACAAAAAGTAACTAAATTAACCCTCTTTTTGATTGGCACAAAAGCAGTCAGGCTTAACTTAGCGGCAACGAGTAAAGAATTTATGCAGCAGTTAACAGTAATAAAGTTAGAATAGACCACAAGAAAATCCCACACTCATTTTTAAAAATAGAGTAAATTGTAATTAATTTTAAAGATTTAAGCGAATTATTTTGCCTAAGAGCACAAAGCGCTACTCGCGATTATCTGGTCGTGCAAGACCAGGTGACAGTCACAAGTTCAGGCCGACTGTAATGGAGCGTGGACCAGATACAGAGATCAGGTAAGTTCTGATGAAAAAGTTACCTTCTAAAGTCCAGAGCAAAGAGTTTTGTTCGCAGTGGAGGAGGCTGCAAAGAGCAGAGAAAGCTTCACGGATGGTCATCGCTGTAGCGCAAAGAGCAGGCCCGCCGGGCTCAAACAGTCGCCGATGTAGTGTGAAAATCCTATTGGGGATGGTCATTACTGGAAATTCGTGTTGGCGGTCACCGCGGGCTGTCAATGCTGTAGTGCAAAGTGCAGATCTTGTGTTACTGATTGGTGCTGGCAGTCGCTGTAACTCGAAGAGTCGGGTTCATGGAGCTTCTCCTAGGCAGTCGGTGCAGGCATCAAGATCTTGGTGCGCATCAGCCCAAAAATTCTGGATTTCTCCTTTTCTTCAAGGAGGTGCTCAGCTGATGCCACACCAAGGGTCTAGAACCTGGGAGGCACCTCACTCCAGCAGAGGCCAGCAGAGCTAAGGCAGGTCCAGTTGTAGGCCCAGGCAGGTCCAGTTGCAGCAAGTCAGCTGGGCAGTTGCAGAGGGGCTTCTGGAGCTTGTTGTGTCCCTGTAGCTCAGAACCGGAGGTCAGTCAGTTGACCCTTGGAGTCACTTCAGCCTCGAATGCAGGGAGCAGGTCCAGTGTTCTTTCTTTGCAAGCAGGGCAGGCCTCAAGCAGCAGGATAGCAGGGCGACCTTCTTCTGTAGTATCCAAAAGGTCCAGCAGTGTACTCAAGAGTGGGTCTAAAAGAAGCAGAAAAGCTTTACCTTAGAAATACTATTCAGCCTACCAATCATTCACATTAATTGACATTTTCCACCACCACTGGTTATGACATCTAACTGCCTCTGATCCTACCACAAACATAACCTGGGCAATGCATGCCAAGGTTTCTTCAGAGCACCCAAGTCTAAATTCACTAACCAAAAACCACTAAATGAACTACCAACTTTGGGTCCTGAAATAGCCACAATAGCGGCTGCTACCGAATGGGCGTGTGGTGGGGAAAGCGGAGGGCGGAGGGAAAAGGGATAAAAAGAAAAACACTTACCTGGATGCAGCCGGCCGCCGCCTCTCCTCTGTCCTCTTCTCTTCTCTCGGGGCTGCAGGAAGCATGCAGCCTCCCAGACTCCCCTGACCAATCACAACGCTGCCTATGGCAGCATTGTGATTGGTCTGAGCGCCATGGCTCGGCGCTCAGACATGGACTAGGAAGCTGGGCATGTTCTCTACCCAGGCTGTAATGCAGTCTGGTTGGAGAACATGCAAAGTGCACATGACATTTTGGCCAGCCCGAGACGGCCGACCAAAATGTCATGCGCACTTAGGAAATGCCTCCCACTCCTCTCCCAGCCTCGAAATAGCCCAGGCCCGTCCCGCCCCACAACCAACTGAGCCAGTATGCTTAAATAAAATGATAATGTTTAGTTATTATCATTTTATTTTTCCATTTTTAATTGCTCAGTGGGGCGACGCTCCTGCACCTTAGAGGAAGGGCCGCCACTGCTACTAGCCATACAGTCCTTTAACATTTTCTCAGTGGTAGTAAGCGAAGAGCTATTTAATGCAATTCTATAAACACAATACTGGATATAATTGAATCCTTTTTATGTTAATCAGTTTTTGAGAACACCTGAGTGTGGTGCTAAGCAATTATGTGAGATATTTATTGTTTCTTAACTTTATGCAAATGTGTATGTTTTTATGTTGTTTTATAATGATTTAAATGGTTTTGTAGAACAAAATAAACTTACATTTTTAGTCCTCTTATTTGAAATTGAGACTTATTTTTGGACATTTCAGTTCTGATTATGTGGAGTTTCAAAATGCATGTTTATGCACTAGCCCTTGAATCTGTCCTCGCCTCCGCCACGTCTCTCCAGTTACCACTTCCGCCTTGCTTTTGCTGCCTTTCATTGAGAATCATGGCCTACTCTCGCCTCTGGCTCTGACAGCCAAATGCCACCCACTTTGTGACCTCATTCCCAGTGACAGCCAATCATCGTGCATTTGTAAACTGCGAACCTCAAGCCAAGCCAGGCTTTGTTTGCTGAGGACTCGCGAGGACATGTATGATCGCATAAATCACTCGAGTAAACACTTAAGTTCTATCTTTAATTATTTAATAAAGGCTCAGGAATAGTATACGACTAAATGTAAAATTTATATCTAATTATGGCAACTTTAAAAATGCTTTCTTTTTATGGCTGCCCAGTAATTATCACCCATCGCCTTTAAGAGCACATGAAGACCTGTTTTTTTTTAATTAAAAAAACACAAACAAGCGTTGGCAAAATTAATGTCTGGCTTGTTTTTCAGTGTATGTGTTAATGGGTGCATTGATCTAATGCCATTCTGTATGGAAGCAAGTGTGGATGGATGATTAAATGTTTGGCTGCCGTTTCATGGATGAATGCCTGGATGAATGCTTGGGTGTGGGTATATAGATATGCACATTGGTGTGGGTGGATAACAGAGTCTGGGAAGGGATGGGTAGGGACATAGGTGTTGATAAATGTGAGTGGAGAGTTGGATGAATTTCAGTGGATGAACGGATGCATGGATGTGTGCATGGGTGGGTAAGTGTAGGCTGAAAGGTGGATAAGCAGATAACTGTGGGTGGATAGTTGGGTGAATAAGTGTTGGTAGCCGGATACATAGATGTGTTTGCATGGTATAAATAAGTTGCTTCCATTTTCAATGATCTCATAATTAACCATAAGCCCTACCATTGTAAATGTCCTATATAAAAGTGGCCATTGGGCAGAAATATGAGTTTCTTGCCAAGTAGGTTTAATGAGGCGGGTGGTAATGTAGGACCACTTTATGCATTCTTAATGAACACAATCCTCCACGACAAACCTACACAAATTTGTCCAGATGCAAAGGCGCAAAATTACAAGAAAAGATGCAGAAATGACTGTGGTAACACCGTTTTCAAATGCTACTTTCTGCAGAGGATTACATATAATCCTCTGGTCATATATCCCAAATTATGAAACCTGCTGCATAGGTAATATCAGGCGCAGTAATACCACACCACAATATTCGCAGTCGATAGAATGGAGGCCTATGTATTTTAACAACAAGAGTTCCACATCTTCTCCAAGACCAGGTCTTACAAACACAGGCATACCACTTGACTCACAGTCCTTTCTCAATAGCATTTAGAGCTTTATTGTCAAAGGATGGAGTGGGGAGGTCGGGCCATCTCCTTCATCGCTCCGAAAGCATGGAATGACCTCCCACTGCACCTCAGAGCCTCCTCCTCTTTTCTTCAGTTCTGCAAGAACCTAAAGACCTGGCTCCTCGACTGGCCCCCCTGCCCGCCATAGGCAAGGCTAGACTCCCACCTGCTCAGCCCCACCATACCCTCCTGGGTGTAGTGCACTTTACAAATACACATAGCATAACTGTTTGGACAGTCAGCCATGCTTTCTGCACCTACACTGCTCCCACTGTCTGCAGGCTGTGGCAACATATAAAAAAGTGCCTCAAAGCTAAGCAGACTAAAAGTTGTATGGAGGATGATTGTTGTGGATTGATTTTTTTCAGTCAGTTTGTGACCCTTTGTAAAATATATGCACCTGCATAATCAATCAATCAATCAATCAATCATTGCATTTGTAAAGCGCACTACATACCCGTGAGGGTCTCAAGGCGCTAGGAGGGGGGAAGCTGCTACTGTTCGAAGAGCCAGGTTTTGAGGAGTCTTCTGAAGGTCCTTCTGGATCAAATTAAGCAAACCAACTGTCAAGGGTAGCATCCAAATTTGTCCAGAGCCTTGTGCTTCAGCAAATCTACCTACATTCACCAACAGCAGGTGTTCAAGACTAAACATGATGAAAGAACTAGATGGGACATTAATTCGATATCGAAACAGGAAACTTAGATGCAAGGCAGACCTGAAAATTGCACTTTCACGGAAAGCTATCAATCAGGAAACATAATTGCTGACCTACCCACTGTGTACCTAATAGGTCCAAGCATGCCAAGCTAGCACAGCATCGAGAAACTGGACAAAAACATCAGGCCCAAGCACTCTCTCATGACACATCATCCAAAATGATTGTTACATGGTAATATTGATGCCATGCACCCAGGGAACAACCATAAGTAAGTCCAGTATGACTCATGGCCAACCACTGGTACCACAGCAAAATCCCACAGAAAATAAATGAAGTTGTAGCACCAGTGGTTGTCCATGAACAGTGCTAGACTTACTACCAAGTTCCTACAAAAGTATAAATTACTATAAAGTGTAGTTTATGAATACCGAAAAAGTAGTAAAGTTACCCAAAAGTGTAAACTTACTTAAAAGTGCAGTTTATGATTCAGACCTTGATTATCTGCAGCCAGCGGAACGCAACAGAATTAAACATAGAAATGTACATACATTTTGAGCACACACCTTGGAGTTTTTGCCAATCCCATGAAAGTACAACACACATCGTAAAAAATAGAATAGTTGAGGAAAAAGGTATTCAGAAAAACTGATCCAAATTTAGATATAAGGCCTGCAAGGGAGATCTACATACAACAGTGGTTCACATTTCTGTAGACCATGTAGGGGCCGCATACACAAATAACCTTTGGAAGTTAGAACTCATCGATCTATGTATCAGAGGGTTAACAAAACTCAGGGCGACAGCCATGAACCTGGTTCCTCTGTTGTGAGGCTAATGGCGCCTGGAGACAAACATTAATTGTGAGAATACGCCTGCTTGGGGTTGAAATTTAACCCACCTGCTCAAGCAGGGTTCATTCTTGAGGAAGGTGAGAGTATTTGAATGCCCCGGTCAACCGCATACTGACTTTATGTTGGTGCTTTAGTTTTTTAGGGATGTTTTGCATTAACAATTTAAAACTTCTTACTTCTGGTTCATTTTATCTAGATTTAATCAATTTGGTGGTCTACAATATTCTCTATTTTTCTAAACCAGTTTGGGAATTTCACTGTCTTATTTTGATTACATTAAAATTGTACTGCTTGAACTCAACAAACATTTCTCTAGGGAAATGCATGCAGCTTGTGCTATAGCTGCCAGGAGTTGAGCAGATCTTCACTGAGACTTGTTTTGAAATCTAATCAGGATGTGTGTATTAGATGGTTGACAAGGGTTCCCCTTCCTAAAGCAGTGATCCACTTTCTGATAGGGAGGGCACACCTCACAATTTCCTTAAGCCTTATAATGATATCACGTAAGAACTCCCATAGAGCACATTTACACCACCCAAAGGCTTCTTACCAGTATAAAAATTAAGTACAAAAATTAAGATATCTAAAAATCTGCTGCCCCTATGTTTAAAGAGAAAAAATATGATTAACAGGACAGATGTATTCTGAAATTACTTCTAGATTGGATGTATTCTTTATTGTAGAATCACTAAAATACCACTTATTCAGAGCTCCATTGTTCTTAAACTATGTTCACACGTGTCAAACACCAACATGTATATATATATATATATATATATAAATATATATATATACATATATATATATATATATATATATATATATATATATATATATATATATATATATATATATATTTATACATATACATACGGGTTGCTCCAAGGCCTGCTGCATAAGCTGAAAAGATACATTCTCCCTATTTCAGCTTTTAATAGTTTGGGACAACCTTTGGGTTGGGTTCGTTGGGAGAGCCTAATCCCCCGATCTTTAATGATTTTGTGGTAGATATAGCATAATAATTTGAATGAGAAACAGGGGTTCTTGTGCGCACTGCTTTAGATCATACAGAGAGATTCAGCGATGAGTCAAAATGATTCCCTTGATAGGTTGCAAAGGAGTATGCGCATGGGAACATTTACTGACATCCATTTATGCTATCTTTAAGAAAGTAGATTATTATATGGGTTGAGTTACTGCTCACCTCAAGGAATAATGACACTCCTTGTCAAGGTGAATCCTAAAAGTCACTAAATTAACCTGAGTTCAACCCCCTGGTAGTTCCGGCACAGAGCAGACAGGCTTAACTTAGGACAATGTCTAAAGTATTTATGCAATACCAAAACTGCAATAAAGTCAACACACCAAACAATAAAAATCCCAAATTGAATTTACAAAATAGAGTGAGTAAAATTTATAAACAAAGTGACAAAAAAACAATAAGAATCCAGTTAGGGGAACTAAAGATATGAATTTTTAAATGCTTAATTAAAACTACCATCAACAAGAGCATAGCACCAATGACTGTCAATGGGTGTAGTAGACCATAACCATAACCTAAGTGTGATTTGAGGCAGACCGTGATGGAACCCAGGTCATATATATCAAGTGATTTGGTCCCAGTGAAAGTCTGGAAATCCAAAAAATTCTGAGTTCCTCTTCAGAAAGGGACTTTTTCACTTTAAAAAAAAACATTGAAATTCTTCTAAGTCCCAACGCAGAATGAGGATTTGTTACTTTCTAAGAAGAAAAATCCTCTGCTGAAACTATCCCAACCATAGCGGAACTGAAGGCCAGATACCTGAAGCAGGTTGAACCTTCTGGTGCTTTGGAGCATTGAAGATTCCTTGCTGAAAGTTTCTGCACGCAGAATGAGACTTTGTCACTTTTTCAAAGATACAGGGATCTTTGAGCAGGGCAAAGCTGAAATCCAATCCGATGAGGTAGAACTGTACATCAGATACTTTTTCTGGCTGGTCTTGCTAAAGCTCTAGAGGAAACATTTTCAAAAGGTTCCAAACTTTTTTGGTGCATAAACAACCACATGAGTACACTTCTAAGACCCCAAGAACCTCAAGTAAAGGCAATTAGAGACTCTAAAGGTGTAAAGCAGAAACTGACAGTCCAGGTCCAGTTGCCACTTGTCAGCTGGGCACCTTAGGGAAAAAGCCTTTTGCAGCCTGTTGTGTCCCTGAAGCCTCACAATAAGGCAGCCAACTGACGTTTGGAGTGCCCTCCTTTGTCCTGGGCACACGAGGGAGCAGGTCTATCCTTTAGGGCTCCTGTCAGATTACAGACCAGTCCTCATCTGATCTTCCACAGGTCCATAAAGTGTTCTGAGTTTGGTCCTTGAGTGCCACTTTTATGCCTGGCTCTAGAAAGTGGGTGGGGGGGGGTGACTCCTGACTCTTCCTTAACTAATTGGGTAAAGGTTCCAAGGAACAACCCTACCCACTTTTGCACAGTTCATGTTTCTCCAAATTCAAACAATCCCACAGTGCACCTTATTCGCAAAATCCAAGATGTGGATCACTACCCCTTCTCCGTAGAGCCTGTGTGTCCACCTAGAGGTGTGGTCAGAGTAATGAGCAGTCCTCTACTCTGTCATCACTCAAAAATGGTTTTTAAGAGTAGTGGGGACAAAGGCTGGGTCTTTCCATGTGTCACCTGATACTTACTTCTGGCATTTCATTCCCTTTAAAGTTAAGTTTGTGTCTCACCCCAACTGGTCTTCCTGCAGATAGAGAAAACAACTCCCCTCTTCCAGGCCATTTTCTCTGCTCTGCTATCAGTTTTGACACCTTTTGATAGACAGATGCTGGAGAGCGAATGTAAATTAGCCTCCAGGAGCATCAGGCAGGCAAAAGATAATTTTTTGAAAAGGTACTCTTCATACATATTTATTAAATATCAAACTTCACCATTGAGTGGGGCTGGGTTCTTAATAAATACTAAAATTAACAGTTAAATGATTTTTTAGCTGGTCCTAAACCCAAGATACAAAACTAATATTTTAATTTGTACTCTATTTTTCTGAAATAGAGCAGCTAGGCTTGCCTCTGTTAAAATAGCCTTTAGGGTCTTGTCACTGTAGGGGCATTCATTTCCTACATCTCCCCTTTTTAACTACCATGCACCCTAACTTGCTGGAGGCAAGGCCTACATCGGGGTGATATATTCATTTTTAAAAGGAAGGTCTTCCCCTGTCAAAAAGGCTCATTTTTGACAGGTCAAACTGTAGGTTTTACACTGCAGCAGTCAGACCACAATGGTGGTCATGAATCCATGTTTTGTAGACCCACTCTGTGTATGTCTCAATAGGACAACTGCAGTTCCCTCATAGCATTTAACTTCCAGGCCTTTTGTGTACATTTTCTACACAATATCCTAGGAATGTATAGGCAATCAGGAATAAGCCAGTTGACCTTGATCAAAGGGGAAGCACTGGCACTTTACTCCTGTATAACAAAGGTACAAGTGCACAGAGTCCTAAACCTAGCAAAAATAGGGTCTAGAAAAAGGACAAAAATCTTGGGTGACCATGCAGAAAAGACAAATTTCCAATACAATCTATCAAGGCAAATGAGAAAAAGGGAGATGTTCTCAATTGTTGATGTTTTAGGTACATTTGTTTGTTGTTTCTCTTATGTCTCTATGCATAGGTTGAAGAAGACAGGTAAGCGGATAGAGCCATATCGGCACATGGAAATATTTCAGACCTTCTTGATCTTTATTACTCAATATTCACCACTTGGTGATTGTTGAGAGAGAACGAAAACTAGATCAATCTGCCATGATTAGCTGTGTCCAAAGAGAATGTCAGCTCTAAAAGTATTATTATACAAGCCTTTCCTTTGCTCATCTAGTGCACATCATACAGGATTTTCAGGGAGTCTGATTCTATGCTATAAATCAGGAGGTTTGGTAGTCTGTTAGTACACATTCTTTGGCAATAGTGGTATTTAATTTGTGGAGCATCTCACTATGGCTTTCCCAAATCAAGAAGAATACGATATATGGATTGAGTGTGTGTTTTATGAGGATGGGGTAATATATCTGACTTATTGATATATAATTCAGTTCCCTAATGCATTTAAGGATCCAGCATTGCCCTTCATAAGGGGATTACAATGCTCAACTTATCTTTGGTGGACCCTATAAACTTTAGCACTTTGGGTTCCTGGTTAGCACTGTGTCCTGCTGCGCGCATGTAAATGTGCATACTATTCACATGCATACTAAATGTACAGATGAAGCTATCAAGGAATTGCAGGTCAATAAGGCAGATCTATGCGTATAAAAGTAGTGAACTAGATTTGTTTATTCTGGGATATTTGGCGATCAGTGGCAAGAACAAAATAGGTATCATAGAGTACCGGTACCATATAAATGCTGTGCAGAGGGGGAGATGAACGAGGGAATGGCGAGTGCAGGAGAAGTGAGTTATGACCACAAGACTTCCCAGTTTTCTGCTTTTATACTTATGTTGTGAGTATGCCTCCTAAATGGAAGTCTCTTCTGTTTAAAATAATTTCAAGTTGTAACCACACTTCTCACCTTTAAAAATAAGGCCTGTTACTGTGCAGCCAGGGTCAGAGGCTCTGCACAGGTTTACACTTGAACATATGTAGATATGCACATGCACACGTGTGAAGGCTAAGCTTAAAAACTGTTGGGTGACTCAACCTGGTATCAGCACACAGCTAGCACTGTGAAAGATGGGACAGAGAATACAGTTGTGTAATGACCTGAAAGACCTTCATATTCATTTGTTCTGCTTTTTGGCTGAAGTGTAAAATGTTTAATTCTCTCTTCAAACTTGGATAAGGAATTCTTAAATCATACCTGTTGATCAGTATGATGTGGGAAGACAATTGGTGTGTCTTTCCCTGTCAAAATGAGGGTTCCAAACACCTCTCCAGTGTTAGTTGTATTCTATATGCACTCATTATTGTACTTTAAGAATGGAAATATCCTCCCCCCCCCCCCAGAATTATACACAGATCTGGAAGAATTTGGCTTTACCTTGGAGGGGTAAGTGACAGGGGTGACATTTCCATAATGTAATAACTTGCCTCTTTCTAACAAGCACTGGTAAGATATTCTCCCAAATGGGACAGTGAGAGCTGGCAGACCTTTAGCTCCAGTTACTACAAGGGTGGTGAGCAGGGTTTCTTTGAAGCTTAGTGGGAGCAAAGTAGACCTAAATATGGGAAGCTTGGTCTTATAGAGGGATACTTTCCAACATGCCTTCAAACTGCCATCTTCAATCTCACTAGAAAACTGTGTGTGTCAGGGATATATGGATAATGTTGCATCTCTGGATGAGGTAGGGACTTTCTAGAAATCTCTACATTCATTTTAACCAATTGGACAGAAAAGATCCTATGAGAAAAAGAGGAAAACAGAAGAATAAGGATGGTCTTACACCATATTTGGAGATGAAGGATATTCTGGACTTGTACTTGTTGGACTGTCTCTCAGAACTAATAGCATTAGCTCCCCACCTCTCTCTTGGGACTAGAAGCAGGAGGACTTGCTAAGAATCATGAATGAAGAGGGTTTTCTTGGAACTTCCTAGACTGATCTGGCTGTGGGTGTTGTAGCAGTGGGAACAATAGACTTCTGCAGGGCACAAAGGCCTTTTGCAAGTGTCAGGAAGGCTTTAGTGTTTGGGGAGTATAGGCAGGAAAAGTGGTCTGCTGCAGGAAGACCCCATGTCAGGAGGACTAGTCCAGACCCTTGCAGCCCATGGCTGCTAAGGAGGAGCGGCAGCAGTGTTAAAGACAGAAGGCAGCTGTAAACATCCAGGAAGGACAATAAAACATTTGTCAGCCAAGAGGCTTCACAAGAATACTCGCGTTGGTTGAAGTGCACCTCTAAGATTAAAAAAACACCAATCCTGCTTGCTTTGGCCTGTCGGGCTGAAGTTAGCTTAAAAATAAGCAGCTGCTCATGTGTGGTGTGGTCCAGGACTTCTTCTTAGTGAGTGCTATGGGACTTTGGACATCCACTGTGAAATTGTTTCCTTAGCAAGATCTTCATGCTTCCCTCAGGAGCCCATAATTCAGGGTCCAGCGATATCAGGCACAATTGTTTTTAAATTCACCTCCTTATAGTGGGACAAGGAGTGTTCTCCTTCCAGGAGGGGGGGACCGCAGGCCTCTGTAGCTTGTGCCTGCCCATGATGGAGCCCCCAAGACACTGTTTGCCTTAACTACTCCCCACCTGTGCTAGACAGAAGAGTGGCATACATGCAGGGGATCAGCATCAACACAGTCCTCCTGTCACAGGTACCAGTAGAGCAAGTGCTAGGCAGCATGGAAGCTTGAGAAGTACCACAGCACCGAGGAGACTGCTGTGTGGACCCAATTTGTCCAGAGCGCGCAGGCTGTGAATGCAGGTGCTCGCACAAAGAGCCAGGGTCCTCGCTGCACCAGCGGGAACATCAGGTACAACAAAAGAAACATAAAAAAGTGAATATTTACTTACCTGAACTGCAGCTGCACCAAAGGCTTCTAGTCAGCAGCCCATAAGTCCTAGTGTAGGCTACTCAAATTCTATATGTTCCTTGGTAGTTTCTGGGAGGGAGCCAGGATACCACCAAAAGTGTTTTTGTGTGTGTCTGGGGCGACCATAACTTTGCAGGCCCCATATCCCTTCCTCAGTTTACAATGTTTGTCACCCTATGTGTCCCAGTGTATTTAGTGTTTCAGGTCCCTGTGGGGCTGACCTTTACCTGTGCTTTTGAGTGCATTTGCATATGTGGTTTCTGGGTCCTCTGTGATTGCAAGGCATCTTTATTTATTGGTATAAATATAATCTCAACAATGTGGTTTGTGTCTTTCACTAAAATATTCACCACTTTGTATTTTGTACTGATTTGTTAATATGTACATATATAAAACCCTAACTTATGCTCCCGCCTTGAAAACCATGACTCGCTCCCCAATATGGGTGGTTCATAAACTCATAATATTTATGTAAATGAACAAAGAAATTATGCTGTGTCCATAGTGATGTCATTGATATTGTCAATGATAAGATGATATTTAATTTCACTAGAGAGGAGATGCTTCCTTTACCTTCTCACAGGCTGCAATGTCACACCCTAAATGGGCATGATAAAATCTTTATGCTGAGTTATATACTGGGATGTAATATTTCAGCATGGGCAATTTTCCTTATATACAGAAGGGCAGTGACTCATAGCTTTGTTAAAAAAACAAATGTCAGCACTTACCAATGTCAGGAACCCTTAAAAATAGGTAAGTTGTGATTTATTTAAAGGGTGGAGGGTTGATGGAAAGAGTTCTTTGTTGACGTGTTTTGATTATTCCTTTAGGGCAGAAACAAGTGTTAGCCTCAATCCAAGGCAATTTTTTTACCTGGAGACTGCTGTTCCATAGCTGTCGGGTGAGCGCATGTAGGGCCCAATTCACAAAGGTAAAGTGAGACGAAAGTCTAACTTTACGGCTTTCGGTATTCACAAAGGGCATTTGTGAGTAGTAAAGTTAGACTTTTGTCTCTTAAGTTTTGGTCTAAGTGTAAGGACTTTTGGTCTCAGTTAAACTTAAGACCAAAACGAAAGTTTATCCCGTTCCGTGTTGTGCACGTCCATTGGCCGACGCAGCCCCGCCCACTTAATGGAACGCCCTACACCGCGGCGGAATTATCACCGCGGTAAACGAGTTAACTGAGACAAAAGTCTAACATTACTACCCATAAATGCCCATTGTGAATATCGAAAGTCATACAGTTAGACTTTCATCTCACTTTACCTTTGTGAATCGGGATGTGTGATATGTTCATCCATTCCAATCTTTTTTAATCCACAACGTGCTGCATTATGGGTTTATGGGTTCAGTGGCTTAGGTTTTTCCTTTAGAAATAATGGGTTAGAAAAATACTAACATACAGAGTGATGTTCTAGTGAGGCAGGACTGAATGAAGAGTGCTGCTCTCCTAATACCAATCCTAATTCAACCCAAGCATTCCACTTACACCTTTTCTATTTAGTACAGGTTGAATTATAATTTTGAGAGTTAAGAGGGGGTCAAAAATACCCTTCTTCTATGTGCATTTTAGATGATCTTTTCATAAAGTTTTCAAAGCCAGGTCACATCTACTTTGAGAAAAATTGACTGGGTTTAGGAAAACATTTCTTTTCAAAAATCATGTAAATTGGTTCAGCAATTTAAGATACAATTTGCAAAAAAAAATAGATTCCCTAGGAAGCCTCATTTATATCAAAACTCATGATGGGGCTGATGGTACCCTGGTGGTTAGGTTGCACTTTGAAATTCTGCACACGAGCATGGACAGAGCTGAAATCACCTCATTAGCAGGTTAATGCCACATTTGATTTTCTAAGCCTCCGGGATGAAAACTTTTGGGTCAGGGACCAAGTGCTTTTGAGCTGGCACACATCCGCAAGGGGCTTGTCTTGGCACTGCCCCTGATGATGAATTTTCAGCTCAGATGATTAGTTTTTCTTCCAAGCTGTTTCACATTGGCGTGGACTTAGCCCTTGAGCCTGATCATTTTTACACAGATGCAAGGCTTGTTTTTAAAGAGCTGCAAATATGTAGGGACGGAGCTGTTGAGAGGAAATCATATAACCTTACTACAGACAAATAGACAAAATAAGTTTTTCAAACATGCATCTACTTTTTCCAAGAGAGCTAGGGATGCAAATATGCTTAGTTAGACAATTATCCATAAAACCATTACAAAAAAACTACTTTTTCTAAATTTGATGCAGGCCAGTGCTTAATTTGTGCCGGTGGTTACCAGTGCTTGGCACCAGCGCTTAACTGTCAACATCGGGACTTATGGTGGCACTGTTTGTCTGATTTTGAGATGAGCACAACAACAGTTGTTTATTAATTCAAAATACATTACAAATGACTAATACCTGCTGCCCAAGCCATTCGGGTGTCCTGGAATAGTCGGAAATGCCACACTTGTAGGAGTGTGATGGTTAGTAGTTGTGCTGGTACTGTTGTTGGAAGTACTGGCAGGGGCAATGGGTAGTGCGAGCTGTGGTAGCCTCCTGAAGAGGGCCTTGGCACTTACTGTTTTACAAATTAAGCACTGAAGCAGACTGTAGATGAACTGCAACATGGCATAGGCCGCAGTTCAAAACATGTGGTGCATCTGATTAGGGAAAAGCTTTCAGTGGACAAAAGCCTTGCACCAACCACACCTATTGTCTCAGAAGTCATGGCTCTGACATGTTACTGTATTTTATTTTAGTGCCAATCTATATCTTTAGACATTGATTATAATTGAACTTTTGCTCAATTTTTCAGAGCCACTACAACCTTCTGTATGTAAATTTAACCCAGGGACAACCGATGTTTAAAGAGAAAATTAAACCAAGCATTTTGCTGTGGAATTTGACGCTGTGATTTGGATGAATATATTGTCCTAGAAAACTTTTAACTTGCATTGCACAAGACTACAATGCAGGGCTACAGACTTTAAAAAATGGACTTTGGGGCCTATGCATAAAGGCATTTTGGAGTACGTAAAGTAGTACTTTTGTAATACTCTTTTACACACTCTTGCTTGACTTTATGATTTAACTCCATAGCATTTAAAATGAAAATACAATGGTATCTTTCAGGAAGTATTTATATACAGTTTGTATAAATAGAAAGGAAAGTGCCCTCTCTGCACTTTTTTCTGATAGAGAGTTGAATGTGCCAAGGTTAAGTCACACAATCATAGAAAGTACATACACTAGTACCGCTGTAGGACGAGGTCTTGTCTTCATAAATGTGTTTGAGACTCAGCTACATTGTTTTGCCATAAATAAAATGTTACAACAGCGTTTAGGATGCATCTCTTGTGGTGCACAACTGCAGAATGGTGCTACAAAGTAGAAGCAGCAAGTGCAGGGGTTCCTGGTCAGTGGTAGTAAGCAAAATATACCGTTGCTGTGAGGATCTGTCGACCGATGGTGGCCGCGGCTTATACAAAGCCGGGGATGTCCCTCAATATGATTGACACCCACGGAACCTCTGTGTGAACCAGCGACAGGCGAGAGGTGTTCGAATAAGGAGAAAGAGTGACAAGCACGTATCTGGTGGAGAGCATCGTGGCAAGTATTTACATTGTAATTTTTAAAATCAACGAATCAAATCGTGTAATTTACTGAATGATGGTGCACGGTGCTCCTACACCAGTTTGTATGAAATGAAGCCTTTCCATTGGCTGTAACATTGACCAATCAAGTGACTCTTTGGTGTATTTAATAACAAAGAAAGGACTCTTATCCTGTTTTCCCGTATTTTTGCTTTTAACCGCACTGAGGAAGGCATAATCGCTGAAACGCGTATGCGGAATTAAAGCTAATGAAATCCACCTCGAGAGTGCAGCAATTTTTGTGAGTTGTTGTGGAATATGGCGGGTTTCCACCCCCGCCGTCTGCATGCACCCGCCGTGAGTTCGGACATGCGCCCCTTAGGTGGTCTATGGAGCTGGATATTTTTATATATATATATATATATATATATATATATATATATAAATATACTTCACACAAGGTTGCCCTCTGTAGAAACACCACGCCCGGGGAGTCAATCCTCCATCATGCAGACGGCGGTGAAGCCAGCCCCAACCTTCATCAAAATCAAACGCCAAACATGTTTCGGACTGGGTCGTCCTTGATCACTGGCAAGAAAGCAAACAGCAGCTGATTGTTAGGACACCTGCCTTCTTTATTAAAAAAAAGTCCAGCCTCACTGGGCGTTGTTTTTGCGTCCAATCGGCGTGTGCCGTGTGCTGCTTAGCACTCTGGTACTGGCAGTCCTAACAAATATCAATCCACAGAGGGTGCTGCTGCGCGCCCCCTAGTAAGTCCAATAAAATACCCAAGTGGGTTGATGCGAGGTATGGGCACTCGGGGCACTGCTCTTTTTATAGTCACGCATGGTTGGGCTCCCCGGTCCTGTCGAGTCTACATTTCCAAAAGACCCTGGAACCAATCAAATCACGGCGGGGCGTTTCTGCGACCGGGCTGGCCGCTAAATAAACTTCACACAACAGTCCTAACAAATATCAATCCACAGTGGGATAGTACCAGCATGCCTTGTGGCACCGCCCACTGGGGCAGGACTTGGGAAATGCTTATCAGGTGTATCCACAAACGCTGTTGCTGCTCTTCCTTTCCCTGCCTGTGAACAAGGACAGCAATGTCTGAAACGCGTAAGGCTTCAGAGACTTTGAATTTGGTGTGTGTGATCCTGGTTGCACTGCGGTCTTCAATAAAAAGGTGTCAATCCTCACGAGTGGCGTCTCCACATAGGGCAACCTTTTTTGATGAATATATATATATATATTCACTGAAAAAAACCATAGGTTTCACACACGTTATAGTTAGGAATTAGCATTTAAAAAACCTTGCAGATTCACTTAAAAAACCATAGGTTTCACACATGTTATAGTTAGCTGGACATTTCACTCGTGAAAAACCATTGAAATTCCCCCGTTATAGTTAGTGCAGGCAACTATAACTTACGCGACCGCAATCCTCTGCTGATGACGTCAGATATTACATCACTGTATTTAGACACTTATTTACCCATGTCTTCTTCCATTAATTTTTAGCTATACATATATTACAAATATTTTTTCTTCAGAAAGACACATATGTCATCAGTGATGTAATATCTGACGTCATCAGCAGAGGATTGCGGTCGCGTGAGTTATAGTTGCTATCACCAACTATAACGGGGGAATTTCAATGGTTTTTCACGAGTGAAATGTCCAGCTAACTATAACATGTGTGAAACCTATGGTTTTTTAAGTGAATTTGCAAGTTTTTTAAATGCTAATTCCTAACTATAACGTGTGTGAAACCTATGGTTTTTTCAGTGAATTTGTACGGTTTTTTAAATGCTAAGTTATGTATTTGTTTTTTTTTTAAGGTTTTTCACCGTGTGCGTACCGTACGCGCACGGTGCGCTTCGCGCACCGCGCGCCCACGTCATGAAGTTCGCGGAATTTGTCCGTTTCTACTGTACGCGCACGCTACGCGTACTCCGCGATTTTTTGCAAAAAAATTAAAGGAAATTTTGGCCCTTGGGGGTCCTTCTGGGACCCCCTGATAAAGGCTAGGGGGTCAGGAACTGTCCACCCTGCCCCCTTTTCACGTTCTCCACCTTTGCTTTTCACCCCCTCAGACTGCGAGAGACAAAATGGCGGCCGACACTTCCTGGTTTCGACCGATTCGAATGTTTACTAAGATCTAACAACCAATCAGAATCACGCTCGCGCACGGCAGCGTGCGCGTACGGTAAGTTTTACCGTACGCGCACAGTGCGCTCTTATAAATATATATATGCTTTTAAATGCTATTTTCTCAGGAAATACTGAACAGATTTACACCAGACCTGCAAAAGGCACATCCCTGACCTGAGGACTACCTCTCTGACAAATTTCAAGTAATTCTGTTCAGCCGTTCGGGCTGTAGCTTGGACTAAAGGTCCTATGGAAAAATGCATGGGGAAAACGCATTATGGGACCCCCCTTTTTCTCAGCCCCCGCTTGACGAATCCCCCCGAGACTTTCAGGGAAGGAGCGGAGCGGAGCGCCCCACCTATTTTGAAAATTTCGCGAGGATTCGTCAATCGGCGCCAAAGTTATTCCAAATAGAATGTTGCGGATTTCCTATGGAATTACGATCCTAACTATAACTATCTACTGGCGACCGCCAGTAGATAATATATATATATATATATATATATATACACACACACACACACACACAGAATAGGTTCTCCATTTATTGCACAAGTGCATCAGAACGGTTTTCTCTAAATGTGTGTATAGTCCATGACAGCGCTGACCTGCAAAATTAAAAGGTCTTTTTCCATAAAGGAAGTCCATTGATTCCCATGACAGATAAAAACAGTTGGGCCTGTCTGGGATACTATGCATGTTAGCTTAAAAGTGTTATGTTTGTAATGCAGCTCTGTTGGTGGTCACCCTTAGACAATAACTGGTATGTGTAATGTCAGATATACTAATTCTGTCCTTGGAGGTATCAGGAGCTAATACTGAGAAAATACTGATTTATCTATGTTTTATTGTAATTATAAGGAAATATTTCATTTTACATTGAGAAAATAAGTTTATATAAAAATTATATTAAAGTAAATTAATTTTGAATCAATAAAATACATTATAATTAAGTTAATCTGTCAGTGACAACATTAACATATTAAGCTAAGAAAACTTAAATTTACCAGTTATGGTTAGCAGAGCTAACTATATTTTGCACCCCCGCCAGGCACTGCTTATGTCCTCACTTATATATAAGGTGGCAGGGTAAGGGGTCAGGGTATCCCTACCCTGCCCCCTAATATATTTTTTTACATTTTTAGGATAGAAGGCTAATTTTCTGAGTCTTGTAATAGCTGTCAGTAACATTTTTCTCATATTGCTGGCACCCAATCAGAGCACTTGCACCCATGCAGTCTGACTCCAGCGGGAGATAACTGGTCCAAGGAAAATAAAGGTCCCTGGGCCAATCAGAATGCTCTATTTTTTAACATGTGTTCGAAGAACTCTGGCAAGAGTGCCTTGAACCCAACAGTCCTGATATCTGTATTTTTAGGTCTCGCCTTGGCAGTGCATGCGCTGCATGCGCTGTCTCAGCGAGACCTAAAGTAATCTGTATGTTACGTGAAACTCTGTGTAAGTTGTCATACCGCTTGCGATTCGTTTAACTGGGGCATTGCTGTTCTTATCTTGCTTTCTGTTGGCTGTTGATCCCATAAGTAACTTCCCTGTAGTCCGGAAGCAGCATCGACCAACTACAGTAAGCTTACACTGCAGGTCGGTATCTTTCAATGTAAGCACTACTTCGTTGTTTTTTGATCTCTACCCTTTTCCGCTCGTCAAGCATGAAAATGCAGGCAGGCTTTGAAACCGCTGCTGCGATGCCATTAACCCCTGGGATCCCGAAAGACTCCCAAGGGCTTTTGTAATCCTTTCATGCCATGCTCCTATCTACATGGCTGCAGCTGCGTGTCTTCGTGAAGCCCAGCAGAGCACGGTTCAGGCTGCGGTCACAGACTCTGCCTGCTGCTGGACCCAACGCAGGTTTCAGGGAAAAGCTGCGCGTGAGACGATTGCTGAGACAAGCTGGGCCATGAAGGTGTTTAGTTTCTCGCATTTTTGTTTTGTATGTGTCATTCTCAATACAGATTACTACCCGAAACCATCGGTTGTGTTGACTCCCGGGAGCATGGAGTAACCATGGCACATGCGCCAGAAGAGATTGGGCCATCCAAGGGCTCTCGCTGAGGGCAGGAGGCCAAGCACACCATGTTTAGCGGCTGCCATTCAACCCAGAAGCCAGAGGAAAATCGATGTATTTATGCACAAGTCTTCTAAAGTGCATAGAAATAACAGATGCGCGCTTTCAAGCGCTTTATGAAATATTAACATTAGCATTATTAACAATATTAGCAATAACATTATAGTTATTAGTATTACTACCTAGCATTCGCCAGCTGTTGCAGGCAGGTGTGGTTTTGGCGCGCACTGCGCATAAGCCCGTTAGGACAGGCACAGGCAGGCCACGCCGAGCATATGTTGTGGCTCTCTCTGGTGACCCTGGTGTCTGGCAGGGTTATCTGCACAGCTCTGATGCATAAACTGCTCCCTGTGAGCATCTGCACTCGGTGACGGTTCACCATTATTGTGCAGCGACGAGTGCGAGGTCTGTTTAAGAGGGCGCACTGCATCCTAGAGGGGATCTCATGTACCTGCACAAATGTAAGCTGTGTCCTGGGTGGCCGGTGAAGAGGGGCTCTCTTTAGTATAATGTGGCATGTCCACCCTTGTACCTCTGCTGCCCCCCTCACACACACACACTCACCTCTGCAGACAGACAGGGCTCTGTCTGAGGAATATACACTCATATGTACCACTGTACTGCTCTCAGCTCTGTCGGTTGCCTGACATTGTGAGATTTGTACATTTGTTCTGCAACAATGGCACGTACATGGCCCCTGTAGGCAGAAGAGAGAAGCACGTCTATGTTATGAAATGTTCCCCTCTATGCTACAGGGCCCACAGGAGAGAGGCGAGGGTGTCTGTATTCAACCATACCTGTCCCAGGTAGGCGACATGAGGAGTCTGAGGCAATGACACCTCCGTGTGCTACGTCGCCCTCCTCCTCTGTAGACATGCAAGGGCGCATACATGTCCATCCCTGTGTAGGCGGCGCCCCTTTCAGACAGGTGCTGAGATGTGTGCGCCTCTGTACCAAACTGCACCGGTTGCACCATTTTCAGATGCAAGTCGGGGAATGCCAGAGGCATACACACCCCTGTGTTTGTGTCCCACCGCATCACCACCACCCCCGCAGACATGAGATCTATGGACGTCCAGGTGGGGCTGCAGGTACTAGTGCACCCTCCTTTCTTCACGGAGGGTGCCCCCCGCTTCCTCTACGGCGGATTGGACATCCCTGAAGTCTTTGTGCTTATTTTACAGCAGTGCTACGGGTTTTCACCCCCTTAGATCTCCACATTTATGTCTGACCCTACAACATCTTTAATGATGCCAGACAACTACAAAGCAAACACTTTATTGGTGGAGGGGTTTGTGACTTTCTAGCATGAGAAGGCCTCTCAGAGCTACACGTGAAGAGACACACAGGCAGCACCGATGAGAAAGGCACCCTTAAATAACGAAGGCGGTATTGTTTGCGGGGGGCCCGTCCCATGTACACTGCACCCTGTGAGCACACCACACCGGCCACTTCTTTGATAGCAAGGACCCCTTCAAAGTTTAGTTAACATGCCCGGGTGCAGATGCATCCTGGTTAAAAAGCACAAGGCTCCTCATCTGTTTCTTGTCACGAGGCACACGTTGCGCTCGCTTCCCGTCCGGTTTGGTTTGTCAATACAAAACGTATACTTACCAAGTACCTGAGGTACCTGGAAAGGTGAGTCGTCACAGGCAGCTCTGTCGTACACATCCTGTCTTGGTTGTCCTTACTTTATCAAAAGACATCTATCTATCTATCTATCTATCTATCTATCTATCTATCTATCTATCTGTCTGTCTGTCTGTCTGTCTGTCTGTCTGTCTGTCTGTCTGTCTGTCTGTCTGTCTGTCTGTCTGTCTGTCTCTCTCTCTCTATCTATCTATCTATCTATCTATCTATCTATCTATCTATCTATCTATCTATCTATCTATCTATCTATCTATCTATCTATCTATCTATCTATCGATAGATCGATCGATCGATCTATCTATCTATCTATCTATCTATCTATTTATCTATCTATCTATCTTTCTATCTATCTATCTATCTATCTATCTATCTATCTATCTATCTATCCATCCATCCATCCATCCATCCATCCATCCATCCATCCATCCATCATCTATCTATCTATCTATCTATCTATCTATCTATCTATCTATCTATCTATCTATCTATCTATCTATCTATCTATCTATCTATCTATCTATCTATCTATCTATCTATCTATCTATCTATCTCTCCATCTATCTAGCTCTCTATCTAGCTCTCTATCTCTCTATCTAATCGACATGTACTGCATATATATGTCTCTGTCTACTTATAGACACACGTTTTTATATGGATATATCTGTTATATTTGTCTCTCCGTCTATGCAAGTATCTCTGTATCTCTAGTTAAAGCTGACTGGCTTGCATACAGCATCGTGTGGGTGAGCCTGTGTGCATTGTGCAGTTGACGCTGCTGGGTACCCCCTCCCCACTCTCCCTCACCCCCCAACACACACTCCTGTTTCTCACAGAGGCATCGCATAGTGCTGCAGAGATCAGAAGGGGGAACGGCCTCTTTTCAAGCAGAAGTAGAGACGTCACTTTCTTCCCCAGTAAATGCCCCTGTCTGCTGCGTGACTGCCCCGGGCTGCTCTCTGGCCGCAGGGATTAGAGCTGGTGTCAGGGCTTTATATTGTGAGGGTGGCTGCAGCCCTGGGCTCCCTGCCCCGGGCCGCAGCCCCAGCACCGGCGGACAATATGTTTGTCCCTATTAAAACAAGCATTGGCATAGCCAATAGGTCTCGCCTTTGGGACCTTATAAGTATTTGATTGTGCAGCACAGTATCCTTGGTGCAACATCAACTGTTGCATGGCTAAACACGTATAATGTCCCAAAGGTGAGACCTATTGGCTATGCCAATGCTTGTTTTAACCTTAATATCTAAAAAACTACTGAATGGATTTACATCAAAAGCGCAATATGCATTCCAAGCTCAAGCTTCCTGCCAAATTTTGTGTAATTTCATTCAGCATTTTCTGTTGCAGCCTCATCTAAAGAAGTCTATGGAAAATGCATGGGGATTTTGAATTTTGGGACCCCCCTTTTTCTCTCGCCCCCCGCCTGACTGATTACCCTGAAGCTTTCCATGTACGTATATATGTTTATATATATATAAATATATATATCTATATATGTGTAAATATTATATATATTTATATATATATATATATATATATATTATATACATTTTTTTTTTAGAGACATAGCAAAGTAACTTACCATTAAAGTTGCGGTTTAACTACTCCAGATACAAAAACTCCTGATATTAAGGTACTCCTAATGTACTCACCATGATATAATGGCTCCCGATATAATATACTGCGATGCAACGATTGGCATTCTTTCTGTGTAATTGGGCATATGGCACATGTCTTTGTCTTGGTGATGCTTGTGGTCGGACCAGATGTGCCTAATCCCTAAATCTGATGTGCCAATATTTATCAGTCTTTCAAAAGCAGAGCCGGCAGCAGGTGGACAGGAGCCATGATAAACAGTATGTGACCAAGCAAGGGCACAATGTGGCTTCTTTGTGTTAGACTCTTTCAGCAAACATGAGATTCACTGAAAAGTACACATTCATGTCTCTTCTGGACTCATATTTCAGGAATGGAAGCTAGCATATCCGTTTCTCCTTTGATTTCCTATTTGAGTTTGTTTACAACACTCTCATTCACGTGACATACTGAGCACAGCTGCCCGGTACGTAACTTCCTCTTTTCCAAGTCACCATGCGTCATTGCTAACATTTTCACAAGGACTGTGGTGTTATTTGTGTCCAGTTCACAAATGAAGGCAAATAAATGGAGACTAACATGCAAATGATGTTTACGTCCATGTTGCCTGTGGTGTTACCATTTACCATTTCCAAACAAGCTTTATTTGACATGTTAGTCATAAAAGCATCGTACCTAAATAGGGGTGGGTGGAATTTGCGAAATTCACTTTCGCAAATTATCGCGAAAATGTTAAAAATCTCCGCAAACACGCAGAAATATCGCGAAGATGCGGAAGTTTTTTTCCCGCCCGTTCGCGGTATTTTCTGCGTGGTCGCGGCTCGCCAACTTACCCATGCGGTTGCTCGCGGGCGCGGCCATCTTGTTTTCACTTGTCTCGCGGTGCATGATCGCGAGAAGAAAGACGTGATCGCGCGGCGCATGACGTTACTGCGGGCGCGAACTGTCGCGAGACAGCGCAAATGGCTACCAACAACCCAACATCTCGTGGAGAACGCGACCGGATCGGGAAAACTTGTCTGCGAACACGGGGATTCAGGTAAGGCGATCGCGCGCACGCGAGAATGTATTATTTTACAGCGCGAGCAAGAAACAAATTATCGCTAAGCTGCGGAATGCGAAAATGTTGACATTTTCACGCTTTCCGCGGAACGCAAAAATGCCAAATTATCGCAATTTCCGCGAACGGAACGGAATTTTGGCCCAGGCCTCTACATAAATATGTCATAAAACAGAGTATATATTAAAATAAATCTAGTACAAGTGCCTGTTTGATGAAGGTGAGTTAAAAATAAAAGTAGCAAATACCATTAAGAACAGTTTAAAACTTTTTTTTTTTAATTCAACGACTTTTTCTAAAATTCATTACCAAAGGGGTACAACAGCTTAACCATAGGTAGAATAATCCATCTAATTAGTTGGGGTATTACCCTTATGCATTGTTTTGCAAAGCCATTTGCCATAAGGTAAACCCCTAGTGGTAAATGCCTTTTTTGCCCGACAATAACACAGGACGGAGGAAATAGCTTATCCCAATATTTAGAGAAGCTGCAGTTGTCTTATTCTACAAAACCACACGAATCAATTTGAATACGTTTTTATTCAGGCACCAGCTAGAGTTTATGCATGAATCAGAATAACAAATAGTGCATATATTTTAATATTTTGTGCAGCACAAGTTGTTCTTCATGATGTCAAAATGTGTGCTGGGAAATACCACAACAGGTTTGGTGGCTCAGAACTGTGACAGCGTTTGATATTGCCACATTTACTACCATCCTGTGGTACGAAACTCACAGTGGGAAGTAATAGTGCACCCATTACACGCGGTATACTACAGTATTATTATTTTCCAGGTACTCAATTACCACATGATTTTAACCTTCACTGTTTTATATTATTTGGGCAGCATGAAAGTTGATGAAAAATCTTACATTAAACATTAGAAGTACAGCACAAGGGTCTACCACCATGAGGGTAGGTGGTTGGGGAGTCAAAGGGGTTAGCAGTGCTCAAGTATTTTACTGTAAGGATTACTAGTAAGCAACATGTTCCAAGGGGGAGGGCACTCCTAGGTTGGCAGTGACTGGGATTGAGTCGGCATGTTCCAAGGCGAAACATTGGCAAAACATAAAAGCAACTTTTTCAAACACTTAGTAAAAACTGTCATGAACTGCACAAGACTAGGAACACTTATTCAACATAGTACAAAGAAAGGAACGTTTTCTGGGACTAGTTAATTGCAGGAACCTGTAGTATATCCATGCCTCTACACTGCATTCTGTGAGCTGGGTGAATATTTCAGTTATTAATTAGAACTCTGTTATCCTCACAGGCAGTTGTTAGGGTGAGAAGGCATTGTGATATGTGGGTTCATATAATGATGAGCCTTGTCCCAGGTACTGGCTAAGAACCTCCTGGTTGATATCACGGCCGGACCGTGAACCCAAAGCAGTCCCGGCAATTTTGATAGGACCAGCCCCGGGGATGGGGTGGAGTGCAAGTGTGAAGCACAGCTGCTGCTTTTGGTACTGGGGGCCAATTTTGCAGCACCGCTGCAAAACCGGTCCCCAGTGGCGTAACGATAATTGAGGGGGCCCCCCTGCAAGGTACATGGAGGGGCTCCCTCCGGACTCTTTCAGGAGCTCCTCGGCCGAAGTGCAGTGCTGAGGGGGCCCCTGAAGCTTGGGGCCCCCCCACACTGCGGGGGATGCGGGGGCCTGTGTTACGCCCCTGCCGGTCCCCAGTAACATAAAAAGTTCCCCACTGCTGCAAAACTGGCCCCCGCCCTTCCAGCCTACCGGGAAAACGCCCGATGCCCGCTACAGCCAGTCCGGCTCTGGCTGATATCAACCGGCCATGAGTCAATCAAAATGCAGTATATTTGGCAATGTACATCTATCTGCTTGACAGTTGTTGGTTATTCCCACATATAGATTAGTTTTAATAATACAGGGAAGTACATTTACTGAGATAAATGAATGTTGTGCATAATTTTCATTTTTTAAGCATCAACTTCAAATTTTTATTAATTATATTGTTGCTACCAATTAGCTGGGCCTTACGGTAAACACCATTAACTGTGATAAAGATGACAACTACGCTTATACTGTTAAGTATGCAAATACATTTTGGGTGTTTCTAGGATCTTGTCACATCCACAAACCTCTTTCATGAGTTACAGATAGAACTGTGGTCCTACCTTGCTGCATACATAATTTGTTGAAAAAAACACTTTTACAGCATGTACTGTCGTGATGCTACTCGCGCTTGAGGTCGGGTCAGGTGTGTCTCATCCTCCTGTGAACAGATATCCATCCTTCAGTCATCAGTGGAGGCAGCAGGTGCAGAGGCCCAGCGGTAGAACAACAAGTGAACAAACAAGGGCAGGCAGTCCTGGCACAGAGGTGGCATCCCTTTGTCAGAGGCTTTCAGTAAACATGAGCTTCACTGCATAACAGATCCTGGCCTTACCAGCACATTTGTCTCTGTCTCCTTTGTACGGCACATTATCAGGAATAAAACATCAGAGTCGTTCCTAAAATGACTGCTTGTTTGTCTTTGTTTAGGGCCATCTTTTCCATCCAGAGAACCTAATAACATAAAAATAGGTGTACCTTATGTAGCTTTCTCATTTCCAAGTTAAACGTAATGTTTATTTTTTGGTAGTCACAAACCTCTTAAAATAGTGGTAAGTAAATAGGGCATTTGTTGTTAGACAATGATGAAAACGTAGCAGGCATGTGTTTCACTCTGGCTTCAGTGGCGGCCAGCACAGATCGGGAGTGGCAAGGCTGGAGGCCGGGGTAAATGAGGGGAGGAATCAAAATATAAGGGGAAAAAACACCTACCGTAGTGCCAGGTCTCTGCTCCGTCGCACATCCAGGCTCCCCTGATCAATCACAATGCTGCAATGCAGTGTTATGATTGTCAGAGCGCCGTGGTGCGGTGCTCAGCCATGAATGGAAACCTGGGCACGTTCTCAACCCAGGCTGCAATGCAGCCTGGGTGGAGAACATGCAAAGTGCGCATGAATGTTTGACCGGCCCAAGACGGCTGGCCAAACATTCATGCGCACTTGGAGATGGCAAACCACTCCTCCTCCTGCTCCTCTGTCATCGGAGCATCCCCGCCCCACAAAGCAGCTGGACCAGGAACAAATACAATGATAATAAAGTCTAGTTATTATCATTGTATTTTTCCTTTATTTCACTGCTAAAAAGCAGTGGGGCAATGCTCCTCCGCCTTAGCGGAGGAGCCGCCACTGTCTGGCTTTTAATTCACCTCTGACCTTTTCCAAGGCACCATTGAAAAGCCAACAAAAACGGGTTCAGAGAAACAGGAGGGTGAAGGCAAAACGTTTGGGGATGATTTTGCGGAGAGGGACAAGTCCAACAGTATGCTTGTGGCAGGAAGCAGTGTTATAAACTGAATATATTCAGATAAAAAATCAAATCTGAATGAGTGGTAGGCGTAGGAGAAAGTTAGAAATAATGGGTTATACGCAGCGGTGTATATGGCTGTCGATTCAAGAGTAATGGCTGCATTACTCAAAAAGATGATATGAAGAGGCTTGTATGGAAAAGAAGTTAGTTTAAACTGACAACATGAATGTATATGTATGTCTTGCCTTACGTTATGACATAGATTTACACCCAAACACCATGGCACCAGTTCACCCTTACTCACTGCTTAATTTTAGCCGGTGGTTGCCGGTGGGGGGCACCAGCACTTATTTTTGGGGACCAGCACTTATTTCCCCACATCAGATATTTAAGAAGTACAACAGCACTGACCGGAAACACAGAGTAAGTAAAAGACAGAGGAAAATGAAGACGTAGGAGGAGAAAGATGGCAAAACCGTCACAAATAGAGAAAACGGGAGCCTACCTGAGTGAGAAAAAGGGGCAGGGAGTGTCGGGTAGTGGATTAAAGATTTGGTTTTCAGCTAGCCACATTAAGCACTGCTCTTACTCACAACAAAGCACCGCCTGCTCAGAAAATCACCACAATTTACGCACAGTAGGTGAGACAAGGTCGCAAATACTCATAAGTTCAGTGACTAAGGGCCTGATTCAGTTTTCGGAGGTCCCATTGCTCCAGCACAACGGTGACCTATATCCCGTCCATTGATGCATAAATGCAGGTCCCCATCAACGAAATCAGCCCCCAGCTCAGCAGCATTCCAAAACCCCCGATAGTCAGTCCGGCCCTGATAATATCCTATGGGATTTATATTTCGGAAGATGGGTTATCCGTCCCCGCTATGGCGGAGTAACCCGTCCGCAGAAATCTAAATCGGGCCCTTTAGTTTTCAAAACCACCGGAAGCCAATGACTTTTAGCAGCGTTGAAGTGGATGCAAAAATACTCTGTAATTTGCTCAATCACTCTAATTTGTATTCCCTGGTTTGCTACATTTGCATTCATGTATCTTTTTTATTGAACTTTATTTCCATTTGAAGCAAGAACCCAGAACAGAAGCATTTAGGAATTCTAAATTATATTCATAACAGTTTCATATAATCCACCTTTTTATTTCAAAGGTACACATTTAGCTTGAAGACAAACTAAATGTGATTCTATTTCAGAGTTTACATTTTTACTAAAGGTTAATATTGCTTTACTCATTTCCTGGATTGAATTTCATAAGCTTTTATGACGATTATGTTACTTTTCAGAATTTGTTTATTTAAACTCTGCCCAAGGGCACTCACTGCAAAGTCAGGAAATTGTTTCTAGTTTCCTTGATATCAAATGTGGAAGTCGTCTACAGTTTACTCTTGTTTATTGTCCGTAAATAAAGATAAGAAAATGTGTAAACCCTAGTATAATTCGAAACCGCCGTTTCAAAAGATTATTTTAAAAATCCTAAATGTTCAAAGTCAACACAGGAGTTTACCGAAGTATAGATTTGGGCTGGTATATTTGTAAATATGACTTCTTATCTAATAATGAATAAAAACTAGCTTACCACATTTGATCCTGAGGGTCCAGAGTGCAGCATTGTATTGAATTTAGAGAAGGGGGTTCTGAGTGAGAAGAGTCTGGCATTCAACAGGTGTAAATCTCATTAGCAAAACACACAAGATGATGGACGGAATGTTGCACATTGGCAAAACATTCACCCCCAGTCACAGATCTGGGTTTAATCCATCGTTATTTTGCTTACCACGCCACCCCAGTTCAGACATGGCCATATGCAAATAGGATAGGATAGGATAGGATATATGCTTATAAAGCGCTCGAATGCCGTGGCGTCTTGGCGCTGAAAAGGGTAAGAACCTAGTGGAGCCAACAGGCCTATCACCTGCAACTATGTTCTGGTGAACAGCAGAGTTTTCAAGGCTTTTCTAAACGCCAATCTGTTAGGTTGCAGCCGCAAGGTTACAGGCAGTAGGTTCCATAGTAGAGCGGCACGGTGTGAGAACGCTCTGCCACCCCATCTCACTCTCCTAATCCTATCCAAGCAGAGAAGTTTCAGGTTACCCGATCGTAATGGTCGGGCTGGGATGTAAGATCTAAATAATGTGCGCATAACCCCTGGCCCACCTCCGTAAAGCGCCTTATGGACAAGACATAGAGCCTTAAATTCGACCCGATGCTGCATTGGGAGCCAATGTAAGGTTCGGATAGCCTCAGAGGTGGGTTTACCTCTAGGTACATCCAAAAGCAATCGGGCACCAGCATTCTGTAGTGATTGAAGCCTATTCATTTGCATCTTGTCAATTCCCAAAAATAGGCCATTACAGTAATCCAACTTTGAAAGCAGGAGGGCCACCACCACTAGTTTCTGTTGTTCCTTCCTGATAAAAGGAAAGATCTTCTTTAGAGTTTTAATCAGGAAAAAACAAGAGGAGGTAAGGCTGTTTACTTGAGCTGAAAAGGTTAATTTGCAATCAAAAATAACCCCCAGGTTTCTGATCTTGGACGCCGGAGTAGGGCACTGTCCAGCCATCGTAGGCCACCATGAGGCGTCCCATCGGGGTTGTCCCTGGCCGAATTCCATAACTTCCGTTTTATCGGTGTTTATCTTAAGGTAGCTATGATTCATCCAGGCTATAATCTCCTCTAGGCAGGCATGGAACCTGACCGCCGTGTTCTCAGAATGTTGAGCCATAGAGACAATAAGCTGAGAATCATCGGCGTAAGCTGTAAACTCAAAACCATGCCTCCTGATCAGGGTGGCCAATGGCAGCATATAAATATTAAAAAGTGTGGGTGACAAGGCAGAGCCCTGAGGTACCCCACATGGCAGAGAGAAACTCTCCGACTGCAGACCCTCCCAGCTCAGGTTCTGAACTCTTCCATCCAAGAAGGAAGACAGGAGAGACAATGCTGTGCCCTTGATGCCCACCTCATGGAGTCGATGGACCAGCACTGTGTGGTTCACAGTGTCGAAGGCTGCCGACAGGTCCAATAGAACCAAGATTGCGTTTCCCTCCTGATCAAATCAGTCTTGACCCTGTGCCTCATGGGAACAGTCCAGCCTGAACTGCCAAGCCATGTCTTCCCTGGACCGGAATCAAGCATCCTAGGACCCGTTTCGGGGTTTCACTCCTCTTCAGCCAGGATAGCTTGACTCCAGTCGCGTAGTGAGCACGGGACCCACGTCTGGGCATACCCTTCCCACATAGGGCGAACAGCAAAACACACAAGATGATGGACGGAATGTTGCACATTGGCAAAACATTCACCCCCAGTCACAGATCTGGGTTTAATCCATCATTATTTTGCTCTCCACGCCACCCCAGTTCAGACATGGCCATATGCAAATCAGTCTTGACCCTGTGCCTCATGGGAACAGTCCAGCCTGAACTGCCAAGCCATGTCTTCCCTGGACCGGAATCAAGCATTGTAGGACCGGTTTTGGGGTTTCACACCTCTTCTGCCAGGATAGCTTGACTCCAGTCGCGTAGTGTAAATCTCATTAGCAAAACACGGGACCCACGTCTGGGCATACCCTTCCCACATAGGGCGAACAGCGAAACACACAAGATGATGGACGGAATGTTGCGCATTGGCAAAGCATTCACCCCTAGTCACAGATCTGGGTTTAATCCATTGTTAATTTACTCACCACGCCACCCCAGTTCAGACATGGCCATATGAAATCTCATTAGAACAGGTCAGGCTTAAAAAGAGCCTCATTTACTTAAAGGTTGGCTATAAGGGCGACCGCCAAAAAATCGAGACTGCCCTTCTGAACGTGGCGCGTTTTGGATACCAAGCCGGTAGCCTCATTACTCCACATTCATTTTGAATTTTTAAGTTGCAGTTTTGGCTTACTGTCACAGGTGAACACGTTGGTTCACACCGTCAGTGCTGTGATGGGCCGCACATAGCGGTCAAACGGGTTTGCCGAAATGCAACCTCCCCATTCCACTGCCTAATGTCGGGGTGGGGGAAGGTCTGTGTTTCCAAAGGTGGAGCCACAGTCACCTATACGTGTCCGAAACACAGTGCACAACCGCTGGCTGACAGAGGTCGAAAGGTAAACTCTATGTAGATCAATCCTTCGGAAGCTCCGTCAAGTCTTTATTTCCTATCGGTGACAGCCATGCAGACCACAACGGGACCGGAAAGTTCATAAAAAGAAACAAAGCCCCTCAGGGACTTTGGGTTTTGTTTTTCAAAAACGAATCAACATTTCGGGAGGCTGACTTTGGAAAACGACATAAAAGACAGATAGGACAGCTATAGCACGATGGTATGGTGGACCATCCGCCATTTTGTCTTTTTGTTAAAAGTCATCATGCCTCATCATCTGGAGCAACTTTGCTGGGAAAAGGTCAATGACCCTCTGCCAACTCTCTAGATTCAGCAAGTAGGCAGCAGCTGGGCTGGTGGAGGCTTTGTCTTCACCGTCCCAACTGCTTGGCGGCCCAGCCACCAAACTCAAAATGGAGCCTAAAGGTTTTGCAGAAATTATTGCAAGGCACACAGGGGAAAGGTTGTAACCTGTGGTATGATACAAATATATTGTATCAGAATATCATCCAACATAAATATTGTGTCCCAAATATTTTCTACAAAAATATCACTTCATTGAAAATAATAATATGAAATCGACATCCAAATGGGACTATGTTTTTGCAAATTATATTTTGTATGCAGAAATATTTCTGTACACAACATTCTGACATTCAACCATAGCTAAGACGTGGAAAGTTTACACTCTGTGGTTAGACGTCATCGGCACAATATAGCCAGTTGAATTGGGTGAAGTACCCAATTTTTACAGTCCACAGAGTTGTAAAGTTTGTGCTTTTTGTCCTAGAGGCAAATTTTGAATTTTTCTGCTAAATACATTGTCTTTGCCTTCTTGGATGGTAAAGTGTCACTAAGCTGTTGACACTAATTTGCATGGGGTATTTCTAGAGCCAGCTCTTAGGTTTCCACTCTAGTGATTGTGATATGGGGTATGATGTGTGGAGTGCGGAGAGGTGGATGTCTGATGGCTTGTGGATTAGTCCAACAACATTAACTATCACTACACATGCAAACCCCACTGTTGGAAATCCGTGGGTCTGTCAATATCAATACACAACAGTTGTCGTTTGTTTGGGATTCCAATGCCTAGGAGTGTTGTTATTGTAATATGACAGAAATACAGTAAAAAACAAAATTATTAAAAATGTTTTGTGATCCAGCCCTGAGTATGTTAAATTGTAGAAAGCTCTGTGTTGGAAAATTTCCTCAGAGTTTCTTTCCATGCTGTTCTTTGGCATGGATCGTTTATTCGTGCATTTCTATGCAGTGTGTTTCCAGCCGTATCCCATTTTAACCGTATTCATTTAACCTGTCATTAATTTTCTGATCATTTATCTAAAGACCTAGTTATCATGCACTTTATTTCTGCTGACAGCTCTCTTATTGTAAATGAGCACTCCAGCATAGCACTTTGGAGCATTGGTCATAGTTTAAATATTTCCCCTTCCAATATTACAGAAATTAAATATCTCCCTTTATACTCTTTTAGTGTTGTGGTTGAGGTAGTTGAAGCAAAAATACACTCAATGGATTATTTTAAAAATTATGCTCTAAATTAGCTCAGGTGTAAAAAAAAATTGACCATCAAACATGATAATTCTATAGTGGGTTAAGGCTTAGCATTTATGCTGTCATGATTTTTCACTGTACTATATTCAGAGAACGTTTCCTTCAAGCACCTCTACACTACAACTCTCTCTTGGTGGAATAACTCCGCAAGATACACAATACTGCAAGTGAAATGTGGATGCTTTGCAACATGCGACATTCCAGGCCTCCAAAGTGGTGACCCTACTTCCAAAGCCCTCATTATGAGTGGCCTGGAATTCCTGATTGGCGTGGTAATGGAAGTCACTGACAGAATTGTTATAACAAGGTTTGTGAGAGCTCCACAACTCATACTTTTCCTGCCTGGACAATACATAAGGAAAACTCTGGCAAACTGTGTGAGGAGGATATCGGCGCTAAAATAAGGAAAAACCTGGGGGATTTAATGTTGAAACACACATTTCTCTGGTTATTCCTCGTTGCAGGAGAGAAAATTGTAATTGCATAGTACCCTAGCACTTTGGAGTTACAGATTCTCATGGTATTGATAATTCTGAGTGCTGGAATACCACAAGGTTTCCCTTAAATCTTAGGACAATGTCCTAAGTGATAGGAAGCCTAAGTACAATCAGAAATCTCTCTTAGGATAAATGTGTGGTGAAAAACAGTATCAAACTGTGGTCATCAATGCATGACCCTGTAGTGAAAATGAACTCTTCAGAAAGTGGTGAAAAGCAAGATAATACTAGAAAGTTAGCATTTTACAGCAATTATGTCAGAGATGAAGAATTAAGCAAACACAAGGATGCTCTTAATTCTTCATCTGTAGGCAAACACAAGGAAATGATGGACGGAGAGCTGAAACCTTTTAGACACTCACCCCCAGTCACAGATCTGGGTTGAGTCCATCACCATCTTTAGCTCAGTTTGCCACCCCAGTTCAGACCCTGACTTAGCAGTTCGGGCTGGACTGTTCCCATGGGAAACAGGGTCAAGAGTGATTTGCATATGGCTGGATCTGAACTGGGGTGGCGAAGTGAGCTAAAGAACGATGATGTCTGACAAGTTTCACCGCTCCACCCATCATCTCCATGTGCTTGCCTAAAGATGAAGAATTGCCAGCCTTCCAAGGATGAGGAATCAGAAGAAGCACTGAACTGATCAATAGGTTGAGTTTTCTGGCTATATCACTCAGGCATAACTCAGTCCTCAAGCTTGGTGTTAAGACTCTATTTTCATATACATTTTCAGGCAATTCATGCCCAACTCATGATACTTCAATAAATGTATAACGTTTCCTTCAAGCACCTCTACAGTACAACTCTCTCTTGGTGGAATAACTCCGCAAGATACACAATACTGCAAGTGAAATGTGGATGCTTTGCAACATGTGACATTCCAGGCCTCCAAAGTGGTGACCCTACTTCCAAAGCCCTCATTATGAGTGGCCTGGAATTCCTGATTGGCGTGGTAATGGAAGCCACTGACAGAATTGTTATAACAAGGTTTGTGAGAGCTCCACAACTCATACTTTTCCTGCCTGGACAATACATAAGGAAAACTCTGGCAAACTGTGTGAGGAGGATATCGGCGCTAAAATAAGGAAAAACCTGGGGGATTTAATGTTGAAACACACATTTCTCTGGTTATTCCTCGTTGCAGGAGAGAAAATTGTAATTGCATAGTACCCTAGCACTTTGGAGTTACAGATTCTCATGGTATTGATAATTCTGAGTGCTGGAATACCAAGAGGTTTCCCTTAAATCTTAGGACAATGTCCTAAGTGATAGGAAGCCTAAGTACAATCAGAAATCTCTCTTAGGATAAATGTGTGGTGAAAAACAGTATCAAACTGTGGTCATCAATGCATGACCCTGTAGTGAAAATGAACTCTTCAGAAAGTGGTGAAAAGCAAGATAATACTAGAAAGTTAGCATTTTACAGCAATTATGTCAGAGATGAAGCGGGAAGCATCCTTTCCGTGGCGGTGTTTCCGCCATGGAAATTCATGTGGATTCCTGAGTTGGGGGCCCGTTGCGGGCCCCCTGGATGTTGGGGGGGTGGGGGGGGGCATAAGGGTACCCCCCTGCATTTGCATGGACGACATGGCAGGCACGTTGTGCATGCAAATGCACACAGTGTAGCCACAGCATTGTGGCGGCCGGTGCTGTGAGCACCCCTGCCACAATGCTGGGAATAGAGGATGCCACCGCCACGGTGGCATCCTAATTGCCAGTGCGGGACCGCCGCACCACTGGCAGCCGGTCCCAGCACCGCTAGGGTGGCGGGCGGACGTAAGTCCACCCACCATCCTAATCGGCCCCTAAGTGAGGTATCTGATAATCTATACTTAACTTAACTCCTTCAGTGCCCATGACGAGATGGTCTCGTCATGGAGCGCGGTTGCGCTGTGCCCATGACAAGACTATCTCGTCATGAACCCCGCCCGCTAATGAAAGGGCCGGCACAGGGCGGGGAAAGGGCGGGGCACTGAAGGGGTTAAAAGATGTTTTGGGTGAGGTATATTGGTAAACTAACATATTATGTTTATGGGAATAAAATGCTTATATTCTAGTATACCATTCTACTTTACACTACTGTACAATTGGTTTTAAATCTAATTTTCTGGTTTTCAGAATTAGAATAGTAAATTAACAATTAATAGAGGTGGCCCTCACAAAGAGCAATTACAAATTGTTACTCAATTCATCATTGTGCTTGATATTACCCTTACATGCCAGACCAATGAAGACAATGCAGACTTTTAAAATCTTTATTATTGGATTTTCCTGTCTTTTCAATGTAGAAGTTGTACAATGTACTACAAAAGTGTTCCGTTATCCTGGGATATCACAAATATTAATGAAGCATGAATGCAGTTTGATTTTATATTACATGGGATGCACAACTGGTACATGGTGAGGTGACTACTTTGGTGAGGTGACTACCTACTACTTTGCAAGGTGTTGTTTTTTACAAATATTCTGAATCTGAGGGTTTTAGTGCAACTTTAATCAGACCTCACCAGGGATGCTTATGAGTGGTTGCCAGAGGTTGCAGTTGCTACCCTTTACTTGTTCTATGGTACTCCTGGCATTGCCCTTTGCGACCCCAGCAAGCATGTGCTGATGTATTCAAAATTAAATTTAAACAAGACTACATTCTCTGATGAATCCAAATTATAAGGGAAAATATAGTATTCCCTTTATTAGCATAAGATAAAGAAAATTCACCAGGTTGTACAGAGTTGTGTCTTATTTTTGAAAAGCAAAGTGAAAGTAAAAATGAATCCTTGTCTACACAGAACAAATCTGAGTTTACACTACTTTCCATTTTTAGGTCTGGCTTGATTGTGCAGTAATCTTTAGGACCTAACACTACCATTGCTCTAAAATATATATTGAGATGGCTATGGCTCTGCCCAGTTGATTATTTCTCTCTCACCTCATAGTACTGGCTGTTCGGTGTCTCTCATTACATCTCCTGTGGGGTACTTGCATTGAAATATATAGGGACTGTTTTAGTTCTATATTTCCTCTTAAGCCGTCATTCCAAATAGCCGGGAAATCCGATGGTGCAGCAATAGGAGTTAAAAGTTCAATAGAATTTCTAAGAATTGCCTAAATGTTTAAAATGCTTGATTCTGAGTTTCATCCTATTTTTATTTATGTAGGTTTTTAGCAAATTAAACATTAGTGGCCTTATTACGATGTCGGGATGACACCATTGCAGAATCAGGACCGACAAACCGACCTCTGGTCGGCAGTCCTGACCACAGTATTACAATGTGACCGTACATGGTGCGGGCACACACTCCCATTTCTCTATAGGAACTTATGCTGCGGCCATAAACCGGCCGTAGCACAAGCTCCCATAAAGAAATGGTAGAATTTTTTCATCCCTGCACTGCGTAGCAGGCACCTCAACCCCCAACCGGAGGCCCCAAGGAGAAGACATGGAAAGCCTGTCAGAAACCGACATCGTAATCCTGACCGCAGAAATGCCATCCATAGGGATTACAGTGAGGCCTCCGACTGGCCGACGGGCTTCTTGAGCCTGTCGGAATCCAGCCGGAAAGACCGTCCGATTTCACTTTCGACTGCATGCATTGTAATGCGGAGGTCAAAAGTGAAACCCACATATGACTTGGAAATCCTCCGACCTGTGGTCGAAGGCTTTTCAAGTCACATCATAATGAGTTCCTAAATCTTAAGTACGAGTTGATCATGTCTCTTTTGGTCTGCCTCCTTGCGTCGTGAATATGAACAACGGTATCTGCTCCTAATGCCTTCCAGTAGCAGCTCTGGCCTTGAGAATGGGATATATTGATGATGTGTTTTAGTTTGACGTCTATCACTCAATCTTTCAATGCTTACATCATGCTACAATCCCATGTTAAATGTCAGTATAGCTGTTTCCTTAGGTAAAGCATTAAGACTCGTGAGCTAGGTAATTAGAATACCCGTGCACAAACCTGTGTACAAAGGAAATCAGGAAAAATACGCACTGTGCAAATCCCTTCAAAACAATCAATCCACACGAATGTTCTTCCAAATCGAAACAAGCAGTGATTGAAGGAAGCTTTAGGTTAAATACATTCTTCCCCCAAAAATCAATCTGCTTGAACACAAGCGCATTGATTTTTTTCTAGCGCTTGACATTTTTAAAGAGATTCTAAGCAGAGAATAGATGAATTTAAGAGTGATGACCAGATCATTTGAAGAAGCTCTTTGTGGTTTTTTTCTTCACATTGTTCTCCCACGTTACACGCTGCTTTTCATCTTGAATAAATTATAGACCTCTTGCTTTTCAGATGTTTCGAGTTTTTAGTCGCTATTCACAAAAGGGCCTCTAATCCATTTTGCGCGTAAATAGTAATTTTAGACCAAAATGGATTTACCAGTTGAGGTCAATATGTGCTGCTGTCGGTGTCTACCACCTCAATTTTTGCCTGCAACAATTTGCAGCGAGTCGCGTGCAACAAATTGTGTGACACTCCAGTTTGTACAACATAGCCTGGAAATTTAGGACCAGTTTTAGAATACTGAGGAGCACGTACAACACTAAATTAGAGAAAATTGCTCACCACAAGTTGCTGCACACCACCGCATGGTAATGTATTGGATTGTACTGCATCATTTAAATAGTGCTTAGTAGGCTTACTTGGGGCTCTGAAGCACTTGTAAGTAACGGGTGATCAATTTGGAACAGAGATTTCCACCCATTTGCAATTGACTTCTTAGCATTTTGTATCCCATTGACTTCTTTTTCACACAATGCAGAGGCTCCTGCTCTAATCAGAAGTGATGTGTTTAATGAGGTTGCGGTGCTCTTCTGAGCACCACCCTTAATATATTTTTCCCTAATAGATTCTGTTTGTCACATTCCAAAGAAACACCCATTAGAAATGTCATTATGATTCCTAATATACTTGCAGAGCAACTTTTTTTTGTGATACAGACTCCTGACTACAATTCATATCTCACTATAAAATGTACGCGTAATGGATTCTAAAACGTGCATAAGACATTTAATTATGAGAGGAGAAAGAGCATTCTGTAGTGGGATATTACTGTCACTTAAAATAAATGAATTATAAAACAAAGAAAAAAGTCACATGCACATGGCAAATACTGAATGCTAATCAGCCACCCTCTGAAGAAGGTGACATTTCCTGTTCATTCATAGAGACACTGCTATTGTCAGATAACAAATGGCCCACCATGAAATGTGTACTGAGGACTAATCAGTTATCATTCACAATGTTGATGACGTGGTCTTAGCTCCTAAAAGTTTATATGCAATTCAGCTAGAGTGTTAATATTCTCATTATGCAGAAAGTCTTGAAATTGATCCGCCAGATGTTCTAAAAGGGCTTTGTGTGTGCAATCACTGCACGGTGCAATGATTGGAAATGCATAGGCATGCTGCTGGATTTATTGCTAGTTACAGTGGCCTCATTACAATATCTGGCTAATCACAAGGCGGAGAGGATGGAATGAGGGATGGCCTCCTCCTTGCGATCGGCATGGACGTGTGACAATGATGTGTGACCCATAAGCAGCCGCAAAGTATTATTTGGTTAAAAGTAGTCCTAGACAGGTGTCAACAATTTGAAGGGAGAAAGCTGTCCATGGTGGACAATTTCCATTTTACTGACAGCAGCCGAAGGCATCGGGGAAGCGCTTAGAAGTCCCCTGGGGCCGCTGTCTGCTCTAAGAATGGCAACTCCACTTAGCATCAATATAATTAGCATTTTGACTTCTGGCTTTTTAACTGTCCACCTCAACTGAATTACTAGAACACACTTGTCAGGTACATTAATAGGTCAGGTTTTCACTTTGCATGCCCTAGTTGTTTTGACTCAAATGAAGAACTAATTGATAATTCTGCAATAAACTTTGGAAATTTGTTTAGGTAAATGATTAGTGTCAGTGCTAAACAGCAGTTGTAATTTCTTTACCACTAGGAGTTTAAAACTCCCTTAGGTAAAATTTTAGCTACACCATTTGTTCTGGTATTTACCGTAATCTAGTTCAGAAATACAAATACATACATGGCCACAAATATGGACGTCAGGTAAAAATGTCTGTGGCATGGCAGAGTCCTCTTACCTCATGTTGACTGTAGATCCAAATATCTCTAAAGTCAGTTGTAAGAAAATTCTTCTTTTTGCATGGCCACCACGGTTTTTGTTTTAACTGATGCTTTTGGTTTTTGCCATCTGTACTCTGGGGCCTTGCTTTTAGTGCCCTGACCCCTAAATACAGGGTGAACTGGTTAAAAATCGTACCTGGCATATTCAACTTACCTATAAATCCCTAGAACGTGGTAATCAGTGTCCCTTGGGCCTATAAGTTAAATGTCATTAGTGGACTGCATCACCTATTTTGCCCCAATTAAAGTGACAAGGCAAATCATGTCTTCAGGCCTGCCCATGCCTGAGTGTGCAGTTTTAAAACTGCAAATTCGACTTGGCAAAAGAAACCTTCTGCCAGGCCAAAACCTTCCTTTTAGTACCATTAAGCCACCCCTAAGCTAGGCCATAAGTCCCATAGGAAGAGGTGCATTATATTTAAAAAGTAGGAAATGTTTACTTATGTTTTACGTGTCCTGGTAGTGAAAAAACTCAAACTCATTTGCCATTTGAAAGCAGTGGGTTACATTATAACACCTTATAATGCATAACCTTAGTTTGGAAATAGTTAGAACAAATGATTCAAGGACACACATTAATTGTAATTTACAATCTAGTCTAATGGCGAAATCAGATGTTAAATTACTATTTTGGGAATACAACTTTTTGAAAGTTGGCATTTTCCTGCCTAAGCCAAATGTGCCTTTCTGCCACTGTTCAGGTTCCCTTGGCTGTTAATGGCACTCCTGGGGTTAGATGTGTATTGCCCCAGACAGTGGATAAAGGCTTGGGTGTAGAGATATGTTTTCCCCTGTGCTCAGAGACTTAGTTCAACCCTGTCACAATCAAATGTAGCTCACACCTTCACCTGCCCCTTCATTGTCCGGCAGCCATCCGGGAACCAGTCCCAATGGGGAAGCGTCTGCTTACAGGATGGATTTAGAGTGACCACAAGGAAGGGTTTACCCATTATACTAGCCTCACCTCTGGGTGGAAGGAAAAAAAACATGTTAGATATTGGCTTTAAATAGAGAGAGGCACTGTGGGATAGTAAATCACACAAGAAGTGATGCAGAAATGAGTTGGGGCATCATTGAGAACTTTGAACTCATTTACTATGGAATGGCAAGGGTATTCTCCCTCCTTCAGGCTGGCACAGGGTCATAAAAGTGGCACTCTCAGTACCCTCTTCAGAACAATTCTGTACCTTTTAGAAACAGAATAAGGACTGCACCTGCTGCTGAAACCCCGAGTGCTCGACATGCTCTCCACTTGTACCCAAGAAAGAAGAATGGACTCCAAAAGGCCAGTTGACTAGCATCCTGTTCAGCTCCAGTAACACAAAAGCTGTAAGAAGCCCAAACCTTTGTGGTGCCCTGCTGACCAGTTCCAACTGGCTTTGCCCCAGACCCTGCTGGTGGCTTCTGAGAGATTGAATCTTAACCGCCTAGTGGTGAATTGGACCCTTGTCTATTATTAGAGTGTTCTCTTCCCCTTCACAATTGCAAGATTTAACTTTTTGCGAAACTTAAAAAAAAAAAATATATTTTTTATTGTATCATAAATGGCGCAGTCATATCATCCGTTTATACCACAACTTTGTATATACGTATTTTTATACAGTAAACATCACTCGTCTTTCCAGTTATAACATTGCTCATATGCTGCTTCGTAAGTTCACATCATTACATACAGTAGTATCCTTGACATTAACTTATTTCCTGTTCTCGGGTCACTGTTGGTAATGTACATATACCCCCTGTAGGTGTTTTAGCCTCCCCACAGTCGTATACACTTTTTTGGACATTCTCTGCGCACATATACGGTCTTTTCTGCCACCATGGCCATGTCCATATCTTTGCACCACTCCGTGAATGTGGGGGTGGTGGACGCCCCCCAATGTTTAGCAATGTTTATTTTAGCCAACATCATTCCCAGTGTCGCCCAAGTCTGCTTTGTGGAATTAAGGTCCTTCGCTTCCCAAATATTTAGCAGGCAACGTTTGGGCTCTGGTGGGACTGGGTTCCCGCTTACTCTTGTGATTGTGTTCATAACTGACTTGCAGTATGACATTATTGCAGGGCAGGCCCAGAGTGTGTGGAAGAAGGTACCAATCGCCCCACATTGCCGCAGGCAGAGCTGGGTGTCAGCTTTCCCTATCTTATGGAGAGTAGTTCTTGTGTAGTACATTCAATGTAGGATCTTAAGCTGTACGAGGTGTAGTTTGGATGCAATTGCTACTTCCCTGGGTGATGCTAGTGCCTCCTGCCAATCAGTGTCATCTAGGTCTCCTACCTCTTTCCCTCCATTTGTCACAGAGTTTTTGCATGGGGTCGGGCATGTTATTAATAATCTTTCAGTATGTCATGGAGATTGCTCTTGTGTCCATATGATCCATTAGTATTCTGTCCTCTAACGGCGAGGCCTCCGGTGGAATAGTGTCAGGGGGAATTTCCGCTTTATTTGGCGGTATCAGAATTGCTCCGTCGGCGCCAGTTTGTACTGATCTTGGAGTTGTGTAAAGGTGATCATCTTTCCCCGCACCCAGAGATCCCCCACTTTAGATATCCCTATATTGTCCCAGTGTTTGAAGCCTTCACTCTTGTCCATCCTACCTAGCTTATCCGTGACCCAGAGGGGCGTTGCTTGTGTGATCCTATTGTGCCACCCCAATTTTTTGAGCACTATGTTCCACACCTGGAGTGTGTAGTTCGTCGGGCCTATCAGGGCCCGGGTTTTGTTATAGAGTGCTCGATACAGGCCCTCCTCTCCCGACTCCATTCTATCAAGCTTGCAGAACTTTTTGCCAAAAAGAACAGAGCTACCACCCGACTACCACCAAACAGCAGCCACTGACATCGAAGTGCCGGCTGGACTCAACTTGCTGGTCTGCCCTGCTGAAAGGATCCTGACTTCTAAGTCTAAGAGTAGATGATTACACCGGGACCATGCACCACCCCGATGACAACAAAGCCTTCCTGGGTCTTGACTTCGGAATTCCCCAACTCTGTGTTTTCCCACCTCCAACGTTGAGAATCTGGAAATTCCCACTGACTTTCAAAACAATTCTAACACAAATTCTGTGGCAAAATATTATGGGAAACTACCATGTAAGAGAGCTAGAAATTCAACTTTAGGAAGCAGAAATCCCAAACTCCCAAACTATTAGATATGCCTGTGTTATTACAGACATCAAAGCAATTCTATACTAGAAAATATGGAAAATCACCTATGATGAAATAACCTCAAAGTCTTTGGGATGAAGGAAGGGACTCAAGACTAAACCTATATGATTGATTTCAGATGTGCTCTCTAAAGCCGTCCCTGACTTAAAGCAATTTGACTGTGACAAAGTAATACAAAGATCCACTGATTTATTTTCTATCTGCCCGAAGATAATAAAAGAATTGACCAATTTTTAATAATTTAAGGACTTTGGCCCACATGCATCAAAGCAAAAGCCAGTCGCAAATGGGCAGATTCTCAGAATCTGCCCCTTTGCGACTGGGATTTTTGCATTTGGGATGCATCATTCCAAATGCAAAAATCGCAATTTAAGGAATCTCTAAATTGCGATTCCTTAAATTGCTATTGCATTTAAGGAATCCCAAATTAAGATTCCTTAAATGCAATGCATGAAAGTTTAAAAATTAGCGATTTCGCTAATAGGGGGAGCAAATTACCATGAAGTTGAACTTCATGGTAATTTGCAAAAACTTTGAAAAATGCACTAAAGTGCATTTTTCAAAGTTCCATTTTACACACACACATGCCCTTGGGGCATGTGTGTGTGCAAAATGTATTCATATGCAGATTTCAGGGGTGCAACAGGGTGTCTTTTTGACGCCCTGGCACCCTTGAAATAGCATGAGCAATTTGCGATTCTCTAATTGAGATTAGCAAATTGAGAAAGTCTTCCCATTCATTCCTATGGGCCTCTAGGCCCATAGGAATCAATGGGGAGGTATTCCTTAATTGCGACTCGCAATTTTCGAGTAGCAATTAAGGAATGTTTAGAAATCGGTATTTTGTAAGCGATTTCTACATGCATAGCCTTTTGCTATTCCTTATTAGCGAATCCTTATTTTTCGCTATTAAGGAATCGCAAATGGCATTGTTGATGCATGTGCCAGTTTATGTGTCAAAGTATATCACCTCTCTGGTCTTAAAAACTCTCTTGTTTGCAATAATCATGCCTTCTTTTTTTAGTCTGGGTTTTCAAAAGAGACCATTGATAAACTCTGGAGTTTATGGAAGCTTATTGATAAATTGAAGAATCTTGATCACATGTCACATTTCAAGACAGAGTCAGGGTAAAGGTTACATATTCATATTAAGGAACAACATGTAAGGAAAAACAACCTATTTTTACACCAATCAGTCTATACTGGTGAAGCTCATTCAAATTTAAAAACAAAGACATAGGAGTAAAAAGATAGATCAATGTTAAATTAGGGGCAGCTCTTCCACTATGGTGGAGGAGTGTCGCCCCATTGCTTTAAAGCAGTGCACTGCAAAGGAAACATAAAATGATAATATCTTTGCAAAGGTAGTCCGGTCACCAAATTTAATAACTTGGCGCTCATTCTGGCCAAACATAATATTACAATGAAATGGAAAGCTACTAGACCACCGGCATTGAAAGATTGGTATGATGAGCTGTTGAAGTGGGGCAGGGCTGAGGGTGCGGAATTGAAAAGGGAAGAACAGCGCGGAATGCGTAGGATGCCTATATCCATGGAATGGAATTTGTTGATGGAGGAGCTTGGCGCTTTGGACATGCTAGAATACTGTCCCTAATGTGTATTCTGAGGAGGCTGGAGTTGGGGGCAGCACCTGGAGGGAGCCGGAACTCTGTGACATGCACAGGGGGGTTGCTGGAGGCCAGCATACTAATGAATGTATACGATTGTACAATCTTTCATCCGCTGAGCCTGCGGGGGGAGGGAGTGGGAGGGGAAGTTAGTAAGATTTAGTTGTTTTGTCTAAAATTCTTATGATAAGCTATATGTTGATACAGTGCTTACTGGGCAGAATACCATGTTCCAGGATGTCTCCTGTCAGAGCTCCATGAAAATTAGTTATGAATAACGAGGGATGTTTTCTCTTCATAACGTAACAAAATGAAAGCAGGAATGATAATGGGTATGCTTCCAGGTAAATAAGTGACAAGTTGTGACAAAGGTTTTATGATAATGTTTCACCATAGTATGACTTGCACCACTATGTCATGACCGTGCGGAATACTTAACCCAACGATGTACTGTATTACAATCCTCTAATAAAAATGTGTTAAAAAAAAAAAAATGATAATATCTTTGCTGTATTATCATTTTATGTTTCCTGTTGCTTTGCAGGCAGGAAGGTGGGCGGGGCTGCTTTGCTCTCAGAGCAGGGCAGGGAAGGAGTGGTTTGCCCACTCCTAAGTGTTCAATGACTGTTTGGTCTGCTCTCTCAAGCCACCCAAACCAGTCATGTGCACTTTCCCCATTCTTCACACTGGCTGCATTACAGCCTGTGTGGAGAACAAACCCAGGCCCTTATTCCCTGGTTGAGCATCGAACCAGGACGCTCAAAACTAATCACAATGCTGCATTACAGCATTGTGATTGGTCAGGGGAGCCTGGGTGCTTATTGATCACAACGCTGCATTGCAGCGTTGTGATTGGTCAGGGGAGCCTTTTCTCTGCGACCTGTGCCTCGGGGAGCATTAGCAAATACGCGGGACGGGCACAGCAAGGTAAGTGCTTCTTTTCTTTTTTTACCGTACCCCTGGCGACCCCCCTCCACGCCTGCATCTGACCCGCCACCTGCGAACCATGCCGGCCGCCACTGGTTCATTTATGTTTAAAAAAAGAAAGTTGCTTTTGATCTAAAAAGTACAACATTCTTTAAGCATACTGTAGTGCTGAGTTACTCCTAATCTAGGTAAGCTACTTCTGTAAATAAAGGCTGGCGCACTACCTCTCAGGATCTTCTGAGCTGTGACTTTGACTATTGATTATTGCCTACAGTGGATTGAAGCCTCTCAGTAAGGATGTGGGAGGACCGAGGTAGGTGGCATTGGGTAATCAGAGACACAAATGACCCAAATGATCAGATGCTCAATTGGCTGATTGCTGCGACAGTTGCACAGTGTGTGGAGTGGCAATTAAGTGGGAGAAAAGTACTAAAAATGAGCGTCAGCTCAACAGAATAATGCAATTGATTTATATTAGGTAATTTGAAAAAAACAAGGTTTACATGGAACATTAAAACAGCTCATTCTTAAAGTTAAGAGGATTAAGGTTGTTCTGGAAATACTCTGGGTTAAATCCCAGGTGTTTTGTCAAAAATAGACCCAATCTAACGCTAGTCAATAACAATAACATGTTGAGATCCATAGGCATGCAGTAATAGACATATTATTCTTATTATGGACAGCTGTTATATGAGTGCCAATTAAAACTATGAATAGTAATTAGAAGCAAGGCAAAACTAAATTCAACATGGTGGGTGGGTCATTGTCAAAAGTAAGGTGGCAAAAACTATGCTTGAAATATACTCCTAATTCCAATGATACAAGGTTTTTACACAGATTTAATGTTAACATTAGCTTGTTGGGAGGTCACCTAATTCTGTGTTGGGACTCAGGTGTATTTTAGATATTAAATAGCAGCACTGCAGAGCCTGCATGGAAGATTGGATTTAACATATTGCAATTTATGGAAAATTAGTTCTTGCTCATTCCAGGTGCCAAAATAATCCTCTTACACGAGAGTACACATGTTATTCTATTCCACTATAAATGTAGTTTTGCAGGGATTTCTTTCTGACTATTGACACCTTATCCTCTTTGATGTGCCCCTTTCTTTACCCTTTGTTATAATCAGATCACTCTGTGGTCATGTTATTATAGGACTATATGAAAATGTCCTGCTTTTTCCGCATTGGTCATTCTTGTGGTACCATTTACAATGCAAAGATTATTCCCGATATCTTCAGATTATATTTTTATAGTCAATTAGAAAAAGGTATTTTTCTCTGCATATAGTCAGAGACTCAGTGAGTGTCTTTATTTAGGGCAGTTAAATAGCATAAGGGACTACATTAAGATGATTTCACCATGTAAGGATACATCACTAATATTTGCTCAATAAACTACAATCTTAGAAAAAGGGAGATATCAGGACAACTCAACAATGGACTGCAGCATTTATCAACACTGATTGCCAGGTAACTTTTATCACATCTGAGATTCTGCCGCTATTCCATTAGTGTGTTCTGCAAATCTCTACTCAAACTCAAATGAGAACTCAACTTACAAAAATAGATAGCTTCAAGCAATGCCTATATTCAGTCAACCTGACAGGATGTACTGTAGTGAGGACCAGAGTGAGACTTGGTATACAGAGCACCCGGAAAGATGCTGAAGACAGTATCAAAGATCTGGCATCTGGGATAACAATGAATTTTGATCTGCTAAAGTTAAAATTTACAAGACACTAGTACAGGAGATTCCATATTTTCTTTGATGGTTATTAATGAGCCAATTTTGATTAGCTGTGTCCACGGCTTTAAGGGACTACGCCATGCTTGTAGTCTTTCTATATAAAAATGCACTAGATTGCAACCTTTATATGCCGATATTGCTTTTGAATGCAGACTCTAAAAGATTTGCTAACAATGCTGATATCTTTAGATCGAATGTCCAGCACAGATTCACCCAGAAAAATAAACTATTTCCCACAGTAACCCTGCCATAGGCTATATATCAAAATGATATATGGGTTTATTAAATAAATCCAATTACTTTTACCAGACTTCCTTAGCCACATTTTCTGTAAATTGATGCAATTCTTTCCAAATTATCCTTAGACGTGGCACATAATGAGGGCACCCTCCACCCCCTTGTGATTTACATGGAACTGGTCATTGTGAAAATACTATGGCCCTTATAAGGATGTCGGGCGGAAAGCCTCCGACCTGTGGTTGGAGGCTTTCCGACCGACATCCTCGGTTTGACTTCCAAGTGCCGTATTTGATTACAGCAGTCTGAATTAAAAGCGGCTGGTCATTCCGGCTGGATTCTGACGGTCTCCTTGAGCCCATCAACCAGTCGGATCGACACGTTATCCCTTAAGGACCGCGTTTCCATTATTGGGATTATGATGTCACTTTCTGAAAGACTTTTTATGCCTGGCTTTCTGACATGAAAAGCCTGTGGGAAAGTGACTTAGGGAGCCCATAGCTGGGCCCCCTTGCCTCAGCGGCCTCCGGTTGGAGGCCTTTGGGGCACTGTTGATCCCTGTATCATGTGGCAGGCACCATGAGGTGCCCACCATGCGGTGAAGGGATAAACAAAAAATCCCATTTCTCATTGGAGCTTGTGCAGCGTCTGGTTACTGACCGCAGCACAGGCTCCGATAGAGAAATGAGAGCTTGCAACCTTGCGACAGCTCCATGTGCGGTTACATCATAATTTCGTAGTCAGGACCGCCGACCTACAGTCGGTCAGTTACCCATCCGCAGCGATGTCGGTCAAAGGCAACTCAGACAGGCATCGTAATCAGACCCTAAATGTATTTCTCCCTGTATTAGGTGCTGAATATGTGGTATGCATTAAGGCTTACATAAATGGTATCACTGTTAATACCACTAGTTTTGCAGACCCTAATAAAAAGAAACAGCATGAGAGTTTGGTTCTTTTACGGTATACAAAATAAATAATGCCAATTTCACTGGTTGGACATGTTAAAATAATTAAGATAATCATACTTGCAAAGCTAAACCTATTTCATTAATTACGCCTCTATAGCACCGCTATATGCTTGAGGTCCACTAAATAATTGCTTTATTTTTAACAATATGAATTTCTGGTCAACATATTCATGCCTACAACTCTCCTTACTTAGAGAAGGCTAGTCTGTAAGTGACAAGGGATTATACAGTTGTGCCTTAAGAGGTATATGGTTTATGCATCTGACACAAAGTAATTATTGGTCAGATTCCTCGCTCGTTTATTATCTACTATGAGCCAAGAGATTATTGTGTGTTGGTTAAAGTTTACAATCCTAAATATTCTAGAGGGAAGCAACATTCTACAGGATTTTGAGCAAAATCCAAAGTTTCTCATTACCCATCAATTGCCTGGAACATCTATTCAGTGGAAACATTTTATCCTGCCCACAATCTACCCTGTCTGGTAGTGTAGTGGGTTTTGCATCATTCAATACTTCTTTGATGGCAAACTTTTTTTAAATTTGTTCAAATTTAACTAGACTTGAGAATCCTCGAAATAAGTTTATATAAGTGTCTGACAAAGAGATATTACTTTATTTACCAAATACCGTTTTACTTAGCAAAGACGTCTTTCTTTAATTGACTCTTGGCCGAACAATCCCCTCAACATTGAAACTCTGTTCATGCTAATGGAAAATATACCTGATTACATAGTACAACTGGGTTCAAAATGGTCCTAGTGGTTGCCAAGTACTATTGATGAAAATCAGTTCACACAATAACCCTGGAATTGAAACTCTTTAATTACTTCATATCAAACTTAAATTACAACAATATCATATGCTCTACAATTTCTATATTCCACATACTAAAATAGTTCAATTGAGTGAAAAAAACACTGGAAATGTTCAATCTGCATTCGCATTGCAGCGCCGGCCCGACGAGGAGCAAACGCCCGATGATGACGCATGACATCCTTCGGGGTGTGTGAGGGCAACAAGAGGCAAGACTTGTTCTTCCCTCTCACTAATGGTTCCTAATTATCTAGGATACTCTTCACCTCCTGTTTCTCTGTCTCTCTCCTTCCTCTGAGTGAGTGGGTGACACGTTGCACCCCTCTTCCGGAACAGTGTCCCCTTTGTTTTGATTAGACTTTCGCATTAGGAGCACGAACACTGGACCACAACTGGCTCCTGGTCCCCCCCTTTTGCCTTTTGTTGATGCACTTATATTTTACACATTGCCTCTAAGTCAAGCCTGGCTGCACTGTGCCAAGCTCCAAGGGGTTGAACACAGTTTAATTTGGGATTTGTTTGTGCCTTGCCCTGAGTAGGATTGTGGTTGCTGCTTGACCAGGGCTCACACCCCAGTCAACCAGTAAACCCAATTTCTAACTCCCTTTCTAGTGGTTAGTTGGTGGATCCCTGCTCAGGGACCAAGCTCCTGTGGCAATGACTGAGCAGGGAGTGGTATGATTGGACAGGTGTGAATCTCCACTTTTTAATTATATCTATCACACTTGGCTCAGTGCTCAGAGTGCAGTGAATGGCTCCTTCTACTTTCACTTTCTACACTGATGAAATAAGCTGCTGGGGAAGTTCTACTCTAGCACACTGAGGTGGCATCTCCAAACGATAATCAAACTGAGGGATCCCCTGCCCATAATATGGTGATGTGACAACAAAGATAGCGCAAGGAATGTGATCATCGCAATACCCATATTAAAGGGGTTACACTTCCATTAGGATCTCAAGGTATTACCAAAAACTGAAGATATTACAAATTGCGAATATTACAAAATGTATTTTCACACATTCGGATAAAGGTGCATATGTACAACCTCTAAAATAATATAGGTATGCTAGATATGATGTATACATATAAACAAACTTAGCAGGAATTTGAATCCAACTCTGACTGTCATCCGAAGACCTTTATTTGATCTCTCCTCAAATCCAAGATTCCTACTATCAACGCCAGACCCAAAATTTCTCACCTATGTAGGACAATTCAGTTACTCTGAAATCTGCCAAACACAGGCTCTATACAAAGACTAGTGAAGCACCTACAAATGCACAATACATGGAATCAGCCAGAAGCTACCAAATGCCCTGTCAAATGTTTAATCCATTCTTTTCTAAATCCATCCAAATACCTTCCACCTGAAGGCCTGACATTCTTTCCTAACATTATCTACCCAATCCTTGATCTTTACTACTTAAACCAGAAATTAGACATTGATATTGATGCAACTAAGCTCACTAACCAACATAGGTGTATAATAACCCATATCAATCCCTCCGGATGGATAATACACAGGCCATTCTCAGAGACTGTAATTCATCCATTAGGATGCCTGTAACGATGCTTCAGATGAAAGGATGCATGAATGCACCACTCTTTCATCAGAAGGTTCCAAACATATGCTCATGCACTGCATCAATGAAGGCAATTTAGAGCAAAACTCAGAACCTCACAAATCACATCCAACTTTTACTTCATTGTAAACACTGCATCCAACACTGCATCCAAAAACACTTCAGACAACCAATACATGCTCCAGCCATCAACAAAAAGGGCAAGGATGAGTGCTCCAAGTACATGCAATGGAAATACCAAGCTTTACAAATGTAAATTAATGTCAAACCTTTTAGTTGTGCTCAGGATGTGTAAATTTTCTCCAATCCTTTGTGTTAAGTTCCACATATTGTTTTCTTAGACAACACACATAGACATGCAGACCACACCTATGCACACACACGCAAGCACACACGCACGCACACACACACACATCTAGACACAGATCCTGCGACTTGGAATATGTCAATTTATGTAAATGATTCTTCCTTTTCCTCCAAGAATATCCTTGCTGGTGAAAGTATTCTAATTACCTCTTGGTGATTCACAGTCTTTTTCTTTGCATGCACCTAGTATTAGGAGAAATTGACATTTTTCTGTCTTGCTTGAACTACCATTGCAAAGTGTGGACAGAAGGAAAGCCCTCTGACCTTGCCTATATATTAATCAACCAGGCTTATAGTCACAGTGTATATCATTGAAATGCATTGAATTCGTACAGAAGGTTTTAATTCCAAACAATGTCCTGGAAAAAGGGTCCATCCCCTCCGAATACCCCTGAAATGGACATTCAGAGACAGAAACATTTATTGTGCAGGGATGTATGACATTACAACGCGTGTCATTACAACGCGCGCAGTTACATCGCATGCGTTACAACGCATGCGATGTTACAACGCTATGCCATTACAACGCAAGTCTTTACATCGACTTGCGCTAGATGGCGTGCTAACATTAGAAAAGTGTAATTTACTATTCCAACTCCAGTCTACTTAACAGTAGAGAAGGTGTTGGGATAGTAAACTACACTATTTGTAATGTTAGCACGCCATCTACCGCAAGTCGATGTAAAAACTTGCGTTGTAATGGCATTGCGTTGTAACATCGCATGCGTTGTAACGCATGCGATGTAAAAGCTGTGCGTGGTAAAAACCGCGTTGTAATGGCTGTTCCCCATTGTGCAGTGTCTGGGTTATGGCAGATCAAAGAATCTTTGCTTATCTGGGGTGCCTGTAAGGAAGAGCTGTGCTTCCTGTTGAGGACTCACCGTTAGAGAGCACGTCTGTCATTGGGTTAAACATGAAAGCAAGGGCTGTCCTGGTTGGCACCTGTATTTACTGATTTGTTTCTTCCTGCAGTCTGGTGGAGGCCTTTCTGACTTCAAGAAATCAGTATTTATTACCAAATCTCCTTTCCTTCTGTCCCAGGAGCTTTCATGTGTTGTAGTCACGTGACTCTTATTGACAATTACACAGAAGAACTTGGCAGCAGCTAATGACTGGCATTCAGCTGCCAAGAGCAGGGAGGAGCGGGTGTAGAATAAATAGTCACTCAGGGCCTCTCACAGCTGCCTTCTCGACCTGCAGCAGCACAGGCTGGAAGAAACTTGCATTTTGCACACACGATTGACAATATCAGCAAATGTGCCGTTTGTGCACTTTACATTTCAAATGCATCTGCCCAGGTGCACCCAGGGGGGTTGCAGGCGTAGATTTCGGCTCACTGGTTATTCACTGAAAGATAATGTAGAACCTCCCATTATAGCAGACTTTTTAATGCCACGCCCCACTTATGTATTTCTTTTTATCTGATGTCCCCTAAAATGACAAATATATTTTTGCCCAATTATACTATAAAATTGACAGCTCTGAACATATTTAACAATTCAAACTTTGCAGTTGTGTTCCTCTATCTGTTTTCAAATGGAGGCAAATACATGATTATCCTATACCATGGGCAGTCTAAATGCATCCACCGCGTGAGCTTTATCAGAAAAGGGGAGGGACTTTGAGAGTCATTTGGACACCCTCCCTTTGTTATGTTATGTTATATATACTTCTATAGCGCTCAAATCACCCGGGGGCATCTCGGCGCTTAATATTCCTGAGACTGAAAAAGGACAAGATATTTTAGAATAAAAAGGCTTTTAGCTGTTTCCTAAATGTGCTATAAATAGTAATTTTGCGGAGGGGGTCTGGTAGCTCATTCCAATATCTTGGTGGTAAATACGAAAAGGATTTTCCTCCAGAACGACATTGCCTTATACGCGGCACTTGTAGGAGACCCCGCGCGCCGGACCTAAGGTTTCTATTAGGTACGTGCTTAGTAAGTCTCTTTTGGAGGTACTTGGGGCCTCTACCATTAAGTGCTGTGTAAGTGAGACAACAGATCTTAAAAAACGATCTCTTTCTCACTGATAACCAGTGGAGTTCTCGCAATAAGGGCGCCAATGCGGAGCCCACTGGGCGATTCATTACCATCCTAGATGCAGTATTTTGAATCACTTGAAGTTTGCTCAGCAAGGTCTCTCCTACCCCTGCCAACAAGGCATTACCATAGTCCAGGCGACTGATGACCATAGCCTGGACCAAGGTTTTGCGATGGATTGTAGGCATGGAGGGGAGGATTTTACGCAGCAGACGCAGGCTATAGTAGCATGAGCTGGTTGTCGCAGCTATATGGTCTCTCATAGATAGAGACTGGTCTAATTTTAGCCTTAAATTTTTAACACATTGAGTAGGAACAGGGGCAACTCCCAACTCACCTACTCCTAGCCAGGAGGCAAGTATCAAGTTACTGAGGGCCCACTCAGAGTGGCTCACTGTTTTTATCATGATGCTCTTCTTAGCCTGGCACCCCCTCCGCCAGATGAATTCAGGGTCTCTCAGGGGGCCACCATCCATTTAAAAAAAAAAATCTTTCTATTAATTACAACAGTGCGACACAGATATCACAACAATCACAGTGGTAAGTTTGTGGAAATCAATATACGTATACAAAAGTTAACAATATATTCTGATATTTGACATTTACATGTTATATTATTCATATCATAGGAGAGGCAGAAGGGGAGGGAACAAGAGGTGGAATACAGATATTGTCTCGATACTCGTTCCTCTTGCCCCATATTTGTGACCATTTTTTGTGACTGCTTTTCCCTCATCACGCCTCAGTCCATATCCAGTTTCCAAGCCTCTACCGACGGTGCAGCATTTGCGCCCCACATTTTGGCCCCATTTCATTTAGCGACCATTAGCCCCAGTGTCACCCATGTTTTGCTATTCAAATCAGTGGGCTCCCAGACATTCAATAAACATTGTTTAACCTTAAGATCCAATTGTACCCAGAGTGTTTCCTGCAGACAACGGTGAACTCCTTTCCAGTATTCCTCGATGTGTGTGCATTCCCATATTATAAGTATGAATGAACCTTCTTGCCTGTATTGCCTCCTGCACCCGGAATCTGTTATATTGCCCAACTTAGCTAACATGGGTCCCGTAACATATATTCTATGAAGAATTTTCACCTGGACTAATCTGAGTCTGTCTGAGACCGCTACTTCTCTGGGGGAGGCCATGGCTTCCTGCCACTCGTCCTCATCCAATTCTGAAATGTCTCTCTCCCAGCACCCACGTAGTCGTCCCAGGGGGTCTGCCACATGATTAATATGTTTTTTTATACGTTAAGGAAACCGCCTTTGTGTGCATGTAACCACCAAGAAGCCTATCCTCCAGGGGTGAAGCCTCTGGGGGGGGGGTCCCCCTTTGTTATCTGGGAGGCCAGAGCGTGACTCACTTGCAGATATCGGAAAAATTCAGTTTCCACAATCTCATACTCCCTCTGTAGGGTGGCAAATGGTACCACTCCTCCCCCTTCCATAAATCACCTACCCTTAAGATCCCAATTATATCCCATTTATCAAATCCTTTCGTTTTCCTCAAGGTACCCAATAGTTCTGAATCCCACAGGGGAGTAGCCTGAGTTACTTGTTGCCCCCAGCCCATACTTCTGGCGGCCGCGTGCCATAAATGCACTGAATTACCAGTGGGCCCCGTAAGATGAAATATTTGGGGTTTGGAGTAGAGTGCTATATTGTGGCTCCCCCCTGGTAAAAGCCACTTATCCATTCTGTAGCCAGGGTCATTCCAAGGCTTATATGTGCATTGATTTATGGTGGACAGATGGGCCGCCCAGTAATATTTCTTTATGTCTGGGAGCCCGATTCCCCCGTCGTACCACCCCCTCACCAGCTTTGGAAGGGATATGCGTTGACGACCATCCCACAGCAATTCTCTCTGTATACTCTTCATTTCTTTAAAATATCTCGCAGGAATGGGGTTTGGGAAGTTTTGTAGCATATAGAGAAATAGCGGTAACAACATTATTTTAAATAGAGTGGCTCTCCCCAATAATGATAGTGGAAGGTTTCTCCAATTACCCACATCTCGCTTAAGTCGCTGCAATGGGGGGAGCAGATTACAATCATAACTAAATTTGGGGTCCGATGTTATATACATAACCAAGTATTGGAATCCGTCTTTCGCTTCCCGAGCCAAGCAATCTTTGGGTAGGGAAGGAAGCCTGCCACTAAGGACATAAATCTTGGATTCACTCCAATTGATTGTATATCCCAAATACCTTCCAAAAACAGTGAATATGTCAAGGACTCTACGCAGTGATGTCTTAGGTGCTGCAGAGGTATAAAAGTATATAATCTGCGTATAGGGTTATACGATCTTCCCAGCTTTCCGCCCACTTTAGGCCTCGAATAATGGGGTCTCTACAGATCCAGGGCGCCAGGGGCTCCAGAGTTAGAGCGAAGAGCAGCGGAGACAGCAGACACCCCTGTCTAGTCCCTCTACCCAGGGAAAAGACACTTTTTTGTTATTGACCACCACTTGCGCTTGGGGTTCTGAATATAGTAGTCTTACCCATTTGATAAAGCTAAACCTAAATCCCATCTTGCCCAATACCGTGAAGAGGTATGGCTATTCTATAGTATCAAAGGCCATAGTGCCATCCAGGGACACCACTACCACATCCTCTCTTATGGTGTCCATACGTCCAATTACCCCATTAAGCTGTCTCAGGTTGAGTGCCGTATTTCTATTGGGCATAAAGCCCGACTGGTCCAGGTGTACCAGTATACTAATTACCCGCGCCAGACAAGTTGCCAACAGTTTGGCCAGAATTTTGGGCTCAGCACTTAGCAACGAGATTGGTCTATATGAGGCACATCTATTCCTAAGCTTACCTACTTTGTGTATTGCTACCAAAGTTGCCACTCTCTGATCCTTTGGGAGCTTGCCTAAATCGCAACTTTCCTCAAACATATCTCTCAGATATGGTGCAATTTTGCTTGGGTTTAGCTTATATAATTCGATAGATAGACCATTGGGGCCCATTGCTTTCCCGGATATAAGAGTCCCAATGGCCTGGGCAACTTCGTCATTTGTCAAATCACTATCCAGTAATTCCCTGTCCTCGGACGATAGTGTAGGTAGTGTTATATCCGCAAGTTGTGCCTCAGAGTCTTCTTCCCGGAGGATAGAGTGGGTTTGATAAACAATGCGGTAGTGATTAGCAAATTCATTAGCTATCTCCTGTGGGTCCTCAGCCGCCTGCCCGGTCTCTGTCAATAATTCGGTAGCTAGCCGATTGGCAAACTCTTTTTTGTCTAACCAAGCCAATAGTTCCCAGCTTTGTCACACAGTTCAGACAGTCTACCTGCCTTGTCTCTACTCATCATTTTGGCCATATCAGTGGCTCTAATTTTGTATTCTTCCCTCTTAAGTTTTAATGTATGGAGTTTATCCTTCTCCCTCGATGATGCATCGTCCTCCTCTAAACGGAGGATTTCATCTTCTAGTCTGACAAGCTTTTTCTTCTTTTCTTTCCATCCCCCGGATACTAAGGAAATTGCCTGTCCCCTTACAACTGTTTTGAAGGCCTCCCAGAGTGATTGCTTTGACTTAACTGAGTTTTCATTCTCCCAAAAATAATGCTCAATACGTGCTGAGAACTCCTTTTTAGCTATCGGATTGCGCAGGCACCATTGATTAATCGGTGCTTTTCGGCTCACCCTCTTTTCACCTCATGCCAGCTCGGCCCACAACAGAGGTTGGTCCGAGATGCCCCAGGCTAAGTGTTGGACATCTTTAATATTCCCTATCTGAGCCGCCAGAGTAAGAAGATAATCTATGCGAGACAGACTTATGCGCTCCAGAGTGAAAGGTGTGCTGTATGTCCCCAGGGTGGTACATCCGCCATGCATCCACCAGTCCCATTGCTTCCAGAAAATTGGGCATCCATCAATGAGCGGGACAATGCTGCAGGGGGGAGACTGGTCAAGAGCCCCAGAGATGACGGAATTAAACTCTCCACCCACCACCAAGCATCCTTCTGAAAATGACAACAGTATATTACCCAGATCCTTAAAGGTCTGTCCCTGTAACCCTGGTGAAACATATACTGCTGTGATCGTAAGTAGTGCACCCTCACACTGCCCTGACACCGCAGCGTATTGCCCCATTGCATCTGTCCACGTGTGGGTTATCGACATTGGAAACGAGCTTCTCGCCATGATACCGTCCCCCTGGAGCATGTAGTAAAACCCCAGTGAACAACCAGAAGATAGCCTCATCTATTCAAAGCCTTACAGGTGTTGCCAATAAGGTGTGTTTCCTGGAGTAGAACCACATCCACGGCATGCCTCTTAATATATTGAAGGACAATGTTACATTTTAGTTTATCCCCCAGGCCATTGACATTCCACGATAGAAGCCTGAAGCCCTTATCCCACGGCGGTCTCATCTTTGTGATATTGTCGAACTGGATCCCTCCCACTTTCTGACTCAATCCGTGTCGCATTAATGAAAGAAGCCCAACCCCTGCCCAAATGCCCCCCTACCTGCTCCCCTGCACTCTTGGCGTCGAACTGCCCATGTCCCCAACTATGCAGCGTGCCTGTTGCCCTAAACTGTAGACTAAAAGTAGAATATATTAAGGGGGGATTCTCTACTACCCCGACATCCACCCAATATACACACATTACAGGAGGATCAGAATGGTAGTTCAGATATGATAAACAAGACACTTAGCGTGTTCGCCGGCTGTACTGTTCATCAACCAGCGATATCCCCCTCGGGTCTTCCGGGCATTGTGTTCTTTAGCAGGCCCCCATCCCTCCAGCCAATCGGTTGCTGCCTCTGGGGTTTCGAAAAACCAGGCCCTGCCTTCGGCCTCAACTCGAAGTTTAGCGAGGAACAGCATAGCGTATTTAACATCAAGAAAGGATCTTTGCTGTCTTTGGACGTTTAGCGTGAAATCTGGAAAGAAGGATATTTTGCAGTTTTCATATTTAAGTGGAGGAGCCAGTCGGGCAATGTGCAGTATATTGTCCCTGTCTCTGAAGTTCAGGAGCTTGGCCAACATCAGACGTAGAGGCGCTCCGGGTTTCGGTCGTCCACCGGGAACTCTATGCCCCCTTTCAAAGACAAAAAATTTGGAGAGTCCCTTAGATTGCAGGTGCTTGATTATGAGATCCTCTATGAATAGATCCGGTGTCGGGCCTTCCGCTCTCTCAGGTATTCCAGTGATGCATATATTATTTCTTCGTGTTCTGCCTTCATAGTTGTCCAGCTTGTCTTCTGCCATCATACGAAAAGCCTGCAATTTCTTGATATCTTGTTGCATTTGTTTGGAGTCCCCATCAGATCTGTAGTGATTGTCTCCATATTTTTAACTTTCTCTCCCAGTTTCTGCAGGTCCACCCTGATCAGCGTGACCTCCATTGTGAATTTGTCCATCCTTTGCTGTAGTGAGGTGCGCACACCTGATATGGCGTCCATAATGTCCTTCTGGGCTGAGTCCTGGTCTACGCGGTCTGGTACCGCTGGCCCATGACCCTTGGTAGCATGTTCCGGATCCACTGCTCTTGGCTGGGTAAACTTATCTAACTTGGTCTGTTGTGAGCCCTTGGGGCCCCTGGCACACAATATCTGGACTCGCACCTGAGACTGCCCTTTCTTCACTGTCATTCTACTTGATCTACTGCTGAGCGCTGCCTAGAGCGTCTCTCTAATCGACCCACTAACCAAGTATATATGAAGACGCCGCTTTCACAGAGCTTGCGTTTAGGGAGCCCCAGCTGTATGTCTGAGTCTTCCTCAATGCCCTTTGTCTGGCTTCTGTACGGCCCCAGGGAGATGTGCTAGTGAGCGAAGTCGCGCCCCGGGTAGACCCACGGGCCGACCCTGCCCCAGTACTTCCAAACAATTGGGTTGTTTATTCGTCCAGCGCCACAAGTCTCTGAGCCACCACAAATGAGCCAGACACTACAGATCTCCACCAGTTTACACCAGGAGAGGAAGGGATTCACCCGTCGTGGCTCTCCCGCCTGTTTGTCTGCCTCTAAGGGCCCCTCTCCGCAAACACCACCCGCAATTCTGCAGGCTATGATGACACTTTAGACATTATTCGCTGCACTAATCCAGTAATGGTGCCATCTATTCTCGCCAATTAAAGGTTTCCTGGGCATGCCTCTTCAATTCCGTGGCAACAACAGTAGCTGGTACTCCAGGCCGAGCCCTGCACAACGGCCCTGTATTGGCTCTGGGCGCACTAGACAGTGCACGGGCAATCCAGACCTCACCCCCACCTCTCCGGCTCACCTCACAGTTGGCTGAATGTTCGCCAAGGCCCTGATCTTTTGTCGTCATTTTATTCACCCACCAACCTGTGGTAAATAATTTAATTACCGGGACTTAATTTGATACAGAAACATAATGAAATAGCTCAGTAAATAAGAGGCAGAATCCGTGGTATTAGAGGTTCGGAATGGGCTTTATTCCAGAGGTCGATTATAATCGGTTGCTCCAGGTTCCATCACCACGAAGGTTCAGGAAGTGAAGTACATACGTTATTGACAATCAATTACTTTTATACAATAAGCATTACAGTGAAGCAAATACAAGAGGCGTAACAATTGATAGTGGAGATAATATATTCATACGTGGCAAAGATAGGCGTAATTGGGTGTGTTTAAAGAACGTCATCAGATGTGATGTCATAAGAGGGTGGTTACATGAAAGAATTTCGCAATGTCAGCAGAAATACTTGGCAGAAATGCGCGCGCAGCAGCATGACGTGTAATTGACGTGCAACTAGGGGGTGAAGGGGACTTGACATTTAGCTCTACATGTGGCGACAGAAGTCTGGAGGGTCAAGTCAACCTAATCCCAAATCATATCTAACATCCTATGTTTAAAGAACTAAGTTATCCAAAAGAGAGGTCTCTTCGAGTGGAATCTTATTCTATACTGACTATACTGACTATTAGTGCGTGTACAAGCGTCTAAGTGTCTATACTAGATGCGAGGGCGGAATCTTCCATAGTAACAGGGCTATGAATTACTTGCATAAAGGCAGAGAAGCCGGGCCTTTTCTCGGTAGTTGGCAGAATGTTTACTTAAGCTACTAGACAGGAATGCATTGGGCAGGGAGCGGAGCAGATAATTTTCGAAGGTGAAATACAGTTTTTGGCAGGCAGCAGGCTGATGTCAGGCTTCGTGAGCCGCGCAGAGAATGAGACAAAGTTCATGGTCACAGGTGCAGGCTCAGACTGGAGCTTTCAGAGGCAGAAGGCAAGAAAAGCTTGATGACAGAATCAGGGCCTACTTGCCTGGACTGTAAAATGGCATAAGTGAACCATATAAAGGCGGTGGCCTTTCGTACTTAGGAATGGAATATCCGGCCCATTCATGGCGGATCAACAGAGGACAGGTTAACGGTGGACGCACATGTATTTGCGTCTTCATAACTGGAACTGGAGGGAACATACATGTACTTGTGACATGCACATAGAACCGTTGGGGTCCAAGATAGGGGACATAACTGACCAGAAAAATCCATATTTCCACATTCCCTCCTTGTCCCCTACTTGCCCTTCAAGAGATATCAATCTTCATTAATCCATTGATCTGTTCATATAGCATCATTTGTTCTTCTTTCTTTTTCCGGGATCTTGAATGAAAATCTTGATGTGGAATGCACGATGTGGCACACAGACCACAAATCGCTGGTCCACATTGTAGACATAGACAGCAACTGAATAGTATGAGAAGGCCAATACCTAGGAAGGATAGAACTCTCCATCCAAAGGTAGATAATACACTCCAAAACCAACCGGACCAAGTCCAGGTGCCTGGATTCTGGTGTATCTGGCTTACAATCTTATGAAGACGAGTTATGGCTTTATATACAGATGGCGAATTTTCTGGTATGAAAATGCAACAGCTTGATCCGATGACCCTACAAGCTCCGCCCCTATCAGCCAGGATGACGTCAAGGACAAGACGATTTTGAAGCACAACAATCCGCATAGCAGACTGCTCTTCTGTTAAATTGCCTAAGGCGGAAATAGTTTCGTTCACTACTGCTTCAAGGGTTCTAGTTAATCTACGTATCAGCTTACTATTAGTAACGGTACCTATATAGGGAAAGAGACCTTTATTGAAATCTGTGTATTTTTCCCATGCTGTTTCAGTGTAGTCGACTATTGGGAGATCTCTCCTTACTCTATTATATACTAAATGAATATTTCTGTGATAATCAGGAGGAGCTAGAAAAACAGGTGGCAAAAGGAATCCAATGTAGCAAGTACCATCCCAATCTAGAGGCAAACGTACATATGCCGTCTGACCACATATGAAATAGGAATGGCGGGAAGCTCTAAATGTAGACTTGCCTTGATCACTAAATTCTACTACAGTGGTGCATTTACTATGGCCCATGTGTATGGAACCATTCTTCCTTATACATAATTCACCTTTTACTGGAAGTATTGACATAGCGGGCAAAATTGAAGTAGCTTCGGATTCGACATTCAGGATCAGGAGATTAAGCGTAAAGTTACCTAATCCATATACTTCATTTTCTAGATCAGTTCCTGTTCCTTTGGGAAGTCCCTCCTTGTTGTGGTGGCAGACCTTAAGTAAAACTAAGTTCAGATTTCCCCATACCCCATTGTCTTGATAAACTGCAGAGTTCGAATCTTGGGAATTAATTAAACTAAACCATGCTCCACAGGAGCCGTTGTGTGTGAACGGGTATGGAAAAAGAGGTAGAATTCCTTTATAATTCTGATAGGGAGGGAGTCGGCCACATATCCAACAATTTGTAGCATTGCTAACCTGATGGGAATGATGCAACATACTAATAAACGTGTTATTGCGCAGTGCAAATCTATAAGACAACTCAAGCGGAGGTAATTTACTAAAAGAATGTTCAGCAGTAACATTGTAAACATGTCTAGAAACAGGATAATATATGTGCAACAATATACTTGCAGTAATTATTAAAAGACTTGAGAGAAATAAAATTAATAACGTCACTATGCAATGACTACGCAGTGATTTACAGTACGCCTGTCGTTTCAACATTTTTCGGGTGCTGGCTCTATTCAGGTCCAAGGGATACATGTCAGAGACAATTCAACCGCTTCACCCTGGAGAGGACTTAAACAATCAAATTGCTCGACTGATTGGGCCTGAGCTTTAATTTATAATGTTCAGAATCACTTTTTTCCACAAAAGGAAGTTTTGAGTCAATGGGTGAAGACACACGAGGTGAGGTATTCACATCTGATTTTAGTCCATGAAATTTCTTGATATGACTTGAATGAATCCATCCCTTTCTGCCTTCGATCTTCACGGCTGTTCTTGTGGTGAGCAACACCAGCTGAGGTGACCTCCACCTAGGTTCCAGCTGAGTCTTTCGATCAAAGTTCCTCACGAGGACCAAGTCTCCCGGAACCACGTCATGGGGTTTCACCTCAGTGTTGTCAGGAAAAGCTGCAGCTACCTGTGAACGACAAGATTGTAGTGCAGACATCAAGGAAGCCAAGTAATCTGTCAGCATGTTACAGTCAATATCAGTTATTTTGCGTGGTATAGGCATCCCCCACATATTTGGTGGTCTGCCGAAGATCACTTCATACGGGGATAGCCCTGTTCGAGAGTGTGCTACCATTCTTGTGTAAAAGAGTGCAACTGGTAATGCTACTACCCAGTCGACACCTTTCTCTCTGCATATTTTGGATAATCTTATTTTCAGAGTCTGATTATGTCTTTCTACGAGACCTGCTGCTTCGGGGTGTCGGACACAGTGGAATTTCCACTGATAGCCTAACAAAAGTGAAACGTGTTTCATTAATTCGGATGAGAACGGCTGGCCGTTATCTGAGTGAACAACACGTGGTAAACCGTATCGTGGGAAGAATTCTCGAACCAACTGTTTGGCAGTAGTCGGGGCAGTGTAATCTGAAACCGGGTATGCCTCCGTCCAACGGGAAAGAGCACACACAACTACGAGAACATATTTGAATCCTCTACATCGTTCCATCTGGATATAATCCATCTGGAGGACTTCAAAAGGATGATCAGGAGGATGAAATCCACCCTGTTCTACGGGAACGCTTTTTTCCTGGGTTGAACTGGCAACAGATCAGACAGGTACGAACTTTTTGTTTGGCTGCAGCTCGTAAATGTTTATTAAACCAAATGTGTTGAATGCTATCTAGCATAGCTTTTTCTCCTAGATGTGCAGGACTATGTACAGTGTTAATTATAACTTGGACCATTGAATCAGGAAGGAACCACACAGATTTTTCCTTCATCATCCATCCTTGATCGGTTTGGATCCCTCCTAATTCAGTCCATTTCTTTATTTCGTCTGGTGTAGCATATGTCTGTATGTCAATTACATCAAGAGCGGGATCCTTAACCATCATACAATGTGGTGGTGTCTGGACTATTGTCTTTGTCATGTCGGATGTTTGAGTTTGAGCAGTCTGTTTAGCTGTTCTGTCAGCTAGATCATTGCCTTGAGAAATGATATCAGTAATTTTCGTATGAGCTTTACATTTCATAATCGATATTGCAATGGGCAAATGTATTGCATCTAATAAGGCATGAATGAGGGGTCCGTGCTGAATGTGGGCACCGTGAGAAGTTAAATAACCTCTCTCTCGCCACAGCACGCCGAAGTCATGTACGACTCCGAATGCATAACGTGAATCAGTGTATATGTTGACTTTTTTATTTGTGGCTTGAATACAGGCTTGTGTCAGAGCGACGAGCTCTGCTGCTTGAGCGGACAAGGTATTTATACACTTGGTTTCAATAATTTCAGTGTCTGTGGTGACTGCGTAAGCGGCCACTAACTCTCCTGTACTTGTTCTCATACATGAACCATCTACATACAACGTCAGGTCTGGATCTGACAATGGAACATCTGTCAAGTCTTGTCTGGGTTTCGTCGTGATTGTAATAACATCAATACAATCGTGGGCTAATGGGTCTGTTCCATTTACAGGTAAAAGTGTGGCAGGATTCAATGTGTTACAACGTCTGATTTCTATATGTGGCTGAAACAATGTTAGTTCATACCCTGTAAGTCGTGCTATAGTCAAGTGTTGTGTTTGCGTTCGATTCACAAGAACCTCTACGGCGTGTGGTACTTGTACTGTCAATGGATGTCCTAACACTATGGCATCGCTTTGTCTGATTGCTAAGGCTGTCGCTGCCACTGATTTCAGGCACGCAGGCAGAGCCTGAGCTACGGGATCTAATGTACTAGAAAAATAAGCACATGGTTTGTGTGCTCCTGCTTGTTCCTGTGTGAGTACTGACAAGGCAGTACCTTCTCGTTCTGTAACAAAGAGTGTAAAATGTTTTCTGTAACATGGTGTTGCTAAAACAGGTGCTTGACATAGAGCTTTCTTTAAGCTTTCAAAAGCTTGTGTATGTTCCTGAGTCCAAGGGAGAACAGTCGATGTGGCTGCTTCCTGTGTTGTCAACTGAATGAGTGGTTTTGCTAGAAAAGCATACTGAGGGATCCACTGCCTACAATATGAAGTGAGGCCTATGAAAGCCCGCACCTCCTTTTGTGTCTTGGGTATTGGCATGTTAGCTATTAACTGAATGCGGTCGGGTGTAAGCTGCCTTCCCTCCTTGGACAGCGAGTGACCAAGGTAAATAACTCGCTGGACACAGAATTGCAGCTTAGAAGGGGACACCTTGTGCCCCTTTTCGGCTAGAAATTGTAAAACCGTCAGTGATGCTTTTTCACATTCAGGTTCGCTTCGGGCGGTGATCAGCAGATCATCGACATATTGAAGCAAAGCAGTGTTAACTGGCATGTGGATACTGTCGAGTTCTCGTTTCAGTGCTTGGCTATAGATGCTGGGGCTTTCTGTAAATCCTTGAGGTGCGCGTGAGAATTTGAAGCTACGTCCATTTAAACTAAATCCGAACAAATATTGGCTTTCCGGATCTATTGGGACGCTGAAAAAGGCATTTTTGAGATCAATTACAGTAAAGAATGTTGCTTCGGAATCAATAGCTGTCAGTAATGATGAGATATCGGGGACCACCATGAATTGTGGCACAATACACTTGTTTAATTCGCGCAGATCAATAATCAATCGATATACTGGCGGGGCCTTCGGATCTGTTCGTTTGAGAATCGGAATTATCGGTGAATTACATACATTGGAGTCTGTTTCTACAACCACTCCTTGGGCAATGAGCTCGTCAATGATTTGTAGTAAAGCCACTACAGCATCTGGTGGTAACTTGTATTGTCGCATTCTTGGTAGTACCACTCCTGCCTTTAGTGTAACTCGATATGGTGTAATATTCATGCAACCAACATCAGTAGGGCCTTGTGCCCATAGATGTGTAGGTAAAGTCTGCAATCGGGGATCCATGTCTCTAGACACATAATGACCTTTAAAATCACGTAAAAACAATCTTACTCCTTCCGGAGAACAACATATTATAGCTCCTAGAGCTTTCAATGTCTTTATTCCTAACAGGTTTTCTGGACATGATTTAGTAAGCAACAAATCTGTAGTTCGGGTCAAAGGTCCTATCGTAAGTGGAAGAGGTTGTGACACTTCATTAACAATAGGTTTTCCTGAAAAACCAAGGGAAATATTCTGTGAGCCTGAGAGGGGTGCCCCTGGAACTTCACTACGTTTTATAGTTGTTCGACTTGCCCCTGTATCGAGTAAAAATTTTCTGTCTTGGCCTAATAATTCACTATGTACATAAGGTCCTTCTTGGTCTACAGGGACCTCGATAAGGGGTAAGTCAACTTCCCTCTCTAGGCTGGTTCATGCATATCGTTGATAATCAGGATAGTCATACTGTGAGGTCTGGTACAGCTGTCGTGTCGTGGTTTGTGTGGCAGCAGCCGGCAACGCTGGTGCGGCTGGCACAAACTGTATAGACTGTTGTGGAGCTGGCATGGCCTGTGCATGCTGCGGTGCTCCTTGTTCATTCTGATCCTGTCTAAGTGGCCGTGGTCTTTCTTTTGTATTACCTATAGCGATATTATGTTTTAAAACTGGACAATCGTGTACGTAATGACCTGGCCTTTTACAGTAATTGCATGTCCCTTTTACAGGTCCTGTTGAATCGCCAGAATGTGTCGTACCCTTTTTATGTCCTTCCGCTGGAACTGTCTGAGAGACTAGCATTTTCATTTTCGTGTCTTTCATGCGTCTTTGTTCATGATCTTGTTCCTCTCTAATTCTATTGTGATGATACTGTAACATTTGTAACATTTGTGATGGAGTGTTACCTTGCCAGGTACTCTCGAATTTTAATACTCTATTCTTCACTTGGGGCAAGGAATTTTCAACTAATTTTGTCACAAACAGATGTGGGTATGACTCGCTACTTGCTTTTATACCACTATTTATACCAAAACATTTTTCGAATCGGGCATAGAAATCACTAGTGTCTTCATCTTGCTTTTGTTTACAGGCTGAGATTGCACCCCAGTCTTCCTTTTTCGTAGTTAATAAACGTGGCAGTACCTGTACTAGTAAACCTGGCAGTGCTTTAGTTTTGTCCCCAAGCCCCGAACCTGGACCTCGGGCCTTTTCTTCATTTTCTAATGCTGTCCACTCTATCTTTTGGTCTCCTACCTCCCACTCTTTTTCCTTGAGTTTTTCATAAATGCCAGCAGGCATTAATACCTTTAATATTGTCATAATGTCGGGATAGGTATACTCTCCCATGAGTAACATGTCTTTAATTTCTCGGTGGAAACCCGCTGGGTCTTTGTCATGACTGGGTACCACTTTCTTCATTTCTAACAATTCTATTTTCGATATGGGCGTATATACATATACACGTTTAAACTGATTGTCCTCGCCCTTTATTGGGTGCACTTCTCGTAAGGGATTCTGTCTGTCCATGTAATACGTGGTTCTTTCCTTAGTGGGCAGTGAGACATGTTCTGGGCATATAAAAAGAATGTACTGCTTTCTTGATTCTAGTATTTCTTTAATTAGCTTAGTACCTGGACCTCTCCATTTATTCGTGAGTAATTCAGTCAATATATCAGGTAAGGGACCAGGATCTGAATGTTGGCTTTTATATAGTATAAGAAGTTGTTGAATCATATAAATCCCAGCTAAACGCTGTTCATCTGGGGTGAGATTCAAAAATGTGTGTGCTACTGTATTATCACCATACATTCCGGGACTGTCAATCCAATGAACGGCTGACCTAGCTAATTCTTGTTCATCCATAGAATCAAGAAAATGATAACCCCTTCGTTCTCGCAGTAATTTGTCAGCGGCTTGGAATGAATGCTCGTTAGACCTTATATTTATTATTGGTGTTTGAAAATTCCTGTTATTTTCTAGACATATCGGACGTATCGGATCAGTAAGACATCTAGTACTATTACAAGATTTTCCTCTACCTACATAGGCTATCGTTTCTGACTGTCCTGTGGGCAGTCCTGATCCTTCTTCCTCCTCGTTTTGTTCAAACTGGTCTACCGTTAATCTTTCTTCGTGTAGGCGTTCTATTTCTTTACGGATCTTTCTGCACATGGCTATTATACATTTTTGCCTATCATGTCTCCCTTCTGATATATTCTGGCTCCATCTGGTAAGAGTTTGCATTATTTCCGGATCTACCCCCGGTCGGTCTTGATTTCTGATTACGCAATTTATGAGGAAACGTAACAGTTCCCCCTGTATTTCCACTTTCTGGTATTCCATAGCTCTGTTAATACATTCAGAATCTCGCCCTGTTTGGACATAATGATATATATTATCTAGATGCATAGTCATTCCTGGTAACTTCCCTAAATACACCGCGGCTCGTCTGATACGTAATGATGCCAGGATCATTTCGTCCTCCTTGCCGGGCACAGGGTCATATCTACAATCTACTAGAAGTTCCTTAAGCGTGCGGGCATTTATGAGTTTGGGGGTACGTGGATGTGCTGACTCTTGAAAAGTAAGTTTATTTATTCTAGGTGGCGTAGAAAAGATATTGGTAGCACCTCCGGTAGCCCCGTCTGGGGTATCGGGTGCGAAAGGATTCGTTGAACGTGATACAGCAACTATAGGTGTGGATACAGCTATAGAAGTAGCTGTAGGGACAGATGCAGAAACAGATGTGCTTTCCGGAACTTGTGTCAGAACTTGTTGCTGTAGGGATACGGGTACTGGATCTTGGCGTTGAATCTCCCTGGCAGGCGGTCTATGTGGGGCGGGATTAGCATACTCGGGAGCTGCGTCATCTAAATATGAGGAAAGAAAAACATCTTCTGCGGTTCTAGGATGCCCCTTAGGATGTACCTTTATTGGAAATAATGGGGTTGGCAAGTCTTTTGGTATCCCTGGAGTAGCCTTAGGTAATCCTTCAGCCAGAAGGGGATACATACCATTCATAAGGGCATTTCTTTGTCTGTCTACTTGTTCTGATTTCACTCGTGCACCTTCTTTAATTAATAGATTTTGTCGGACTTCATTTGAATTCTCTTTACTCTTCTCTTCCTGTCTACGTGCTTTTTCTGTTCGTCTATGTGATTCTTTACGCCATAATTCAATGGCGTCTTTCTGTGATTGTCTAGCTTTCTTTTTCCATAATTCTTCCTCTACTTTCACGATGCACTCTGCATCCCAGGTCCCAGCTGCGGGCCACCTCTGACTTTCTGGTAATTCCTTAGTGTAGTCTACCCGATTGTATGACATAATTTCGAAAGACAAAAATTCGACCTACAAAAATATCGCAACAAAAATATCGTGGTCAAGAATATCGACATCCTATCTACAACATGGTAAGTACAAAAATATCGATAATTTAATATCGATGTCAAAAATATCGTAATTCAAAAATATCGGTTTTTTTTTAGTTTAAAAATATATGTAAAATAAACCAAATAATACTTATAAATCAAAGAAACATAATTAAATATATTGTATAATATGTAAAATTTATAATAAATATATATAATTAAATGAAACTTTAATTAAACATATATATAATATATAATATATACACTTACTTAATAATTACTTTTAATAATAATTTCTATAACATATAAATTATTAAATATTTTTTTAAATTACCAATACATCTATACACATAAAACAATAACATTAATAAATATTAAATAATTACATATAGCAAATAATAATCAATAATTTTAATTTGAATAATTTTTATTATTAATTATATATTACAATAGCTAAAATATTACAAAACATATTTAATATCAGACACAATAAAACTACTAGTCCAACTTCAACAAAAACAACAGTAAGGAAAATGTTGGATAGCGTAGGGGTAAAAATATCTATTCCAACTCCCGAGAGTGCAACAGTAGGGAAAACATTGGATAGCGTAGGAGTAAAAATTACTATTCCAACTCCAAAGAGTGCAACAGTAGGGAAAGTGTTGGATAGCGTAGGGGTAAAAATTACTATTCCAACTCCAGAGAGTGCAATAGTAGGGAAAATGTTGGATAGCGTAATGGTAAAAATTACTATTCCCACTCCAGAGAGTGCAATAGTAGGGAAAGTGTTGGATAGCGTAAGGGTAAAAATTACTATTCCCACTCCAAACAGTGCAACAGTAGGGAAAACGTTGGATAGCGTAGGGGTACAAATAACTATTCCAACTCCAAAGAGTGCAACAGTAGGGAAAACGTTGGATAGCATAGGGGTAAAAATTACTATTCCAACTCCAGAGAGTGCAATAGTAGGGAAAGTGTTGGATAGCGTAAGCGTAAAATTTACTATTCCCACTCCAGAGAGTGCAATAGTAGGGAAAGTGTTGGATAGCGTAAGGGTAACATTTACTATTCCCACTCCAGAGAGTGCAACAGTATAGAAAACGTTGGATAGCGTAGGGGTAAAAATAACTATTCCAACTCCAAAGAGTGCAACAGTAGGGAAAACATTGGATAGCGTAGGGGTAAAAATTACTATTCCAACTCCAGAGAGTGCAATAGTAGGGAAAGTGTTGGATAGCGTAAGGGTCAAATTTACTATTCCCACTCCAGAGAATGCAATAGTAGGGAAAGTGTTGGATAGCGTAAGGGTAAAAATTACTATTCCAACTCCAGAGAGTGCAACAGTAGGGAAAACGTTGGATAGCGTAGGGGTAAAAATTACTATTCCCACTCCAGAGAGTGCAATAGTAGGGAAAGTGTTGGATAGCGTAAGGGTAAAAATTACTATTCCCACTCCAGACAGTGCAACAGTAGAGAAAAGGTTGGATAGCGTAGGGGTAAAAATTACTATTCCAACTCCAAAGAGTGCAACAGTAGGGAAAGCGCTGGATAGCGTAGGGGTAAAAATTACTATTCCAACTCCAGAGAGTGCAACAGTAGGGAAAGCGCTGGATAGCGTAGGGGTAAAAATTACTATTCCCACTCCAGATAGTAAAACAGTTGGGAAAGCACTAGATAGCATAGTGATTCTATTAACATTATAACCAATTTAATAATTTCTTATAAAAAAATTGCATGTTAACAATGTTTTAAAAAAAAAAATATTATTAAATACCAATTATGTAAAATAAATATTTAAATAAATAAATTTTAATTACATCCCACACTATTCCCCCTTTAACACACAACACACTACACATAAAAATTCACATAATTAATTTAATTATGAATTAATCACTTAATAAAATTAAATCACCAATTAATTACTAATTAACAATTAATTAATTAACTATAACAATAAAGAAATATTATTAATAAACTAATTATAATTTATATAATTAACAAAATAATAAAGTAATTTTACAATTAATAATTAATTAAAAATTAATTAATCTATTAATCACATTAATTACCAATTATTAATTGATTACAAATTAATTAATCATAAATACCAATGAAACAATACATATTAATTCATTAATTATAATTACATTACTTCCCACCCTATTCCCCTATAAACCCACAACCCACTACACATTAAAATTCACATAATTAATTTAATTATCAATTAATCACTTAATAAAATTAAATCACCAATTAATTACTAATTAACAATGAATTAATTAACAATAAATAAATATTAATAATAAACTAATTATAATGTATATAATTAACCAATTAATAAAATAATTGTACAATTAATAATTAATTAACAATTAATTAATCAATTAATTACCAATTATTAATTAATTACCAATTAATTAATCATAAATACCAATTAAACAATACATATTAATTCATTAATTATAATTAAATTACTTCCCACCCTATTCCCCTATAAACCCACAACCCGCTCTGATACTAAAACGCTAAATTAAATGTAAAATAATTATAAATCTCTAAACATTTATTTTTAAATGTATTAAAATACATTACAATAATCTTTAACATACAAATAAAATACATATTAAATGACATTACACTAAATAAATATCGATATTATTGACATCGAAATTTTTACTTACGATATTACTTACATCGATATTAATTACTTCGATATTATTTACTTCGATATTACTTACCTTGGGATCGATATTCTGTCCATCGATATTCTTGACTTCGATATTCTGTACCTACGATATTAACAACACGATATTATTGTAGGTCGAAATTTAAAACTCGATATTTTGGCTAACCACCAGTCTACCCATAAATCGAGAAATAATATGGCGTCTAGGCCATGTTTATGATACATGAAGTACCCTGGAGTGTCCCTAGGAGGAATGGGAACAGCTTCTTCGAGTACCCCTTTTCTAGTTGTGATCTGTCTTAGTTTCGAAAAGAGCGGCATATTGAGAACTGGTCTGCTACTTGATCTTGAACAAACTTAATACAATAAAACACAATAATGAACAGTCATTCATACCACAATATGCAGGACGTATCAATACATTTAACATTTAACATTTAAAATGAGCAGCGGTGATGATGACGATGATCTAAGAAAAACTTAATCACTAAAACATAATACTCGACATTAACTGACTTATTCTGAATTTATATACTTGATATACTAGATATACTGCTAAACAGTACAGATACACTGCTGAAACAGTGCAGACCGGATTTGTGTACCCAAACCCGTCTGGACCGGCACAACTTATGTGCACGCCAGAACGCCTCCCCAGTAATGGTACTCACCGGGTAGCTCGGAACGGAAGGCCTCGGAAACTGAACTGAACTTGAACCGGACTGGACTTGACTCGAACACTTCGGACACTGGACTCGACTTGGGACTTCGGAAACTGGTGGGCCTCTGTATACCTCGGATCTTGCTCTCTCAGCTAGGCTCTGGTCGGGATACTTCGCACTTCTCACCGCCTCGTCTGGGTGTTGATCGCAGCCTCAGTCGCCCCCGCTTGACCGGAGGGAGATACAGGAAATCCTGCTGGTACGCGTTGTTGTCCGTCCAGCTGTGGCAGGAGACCGGGCCTGCAACGCACCGCCGGCGCGTGAGATGAGAAAGTGTCCCTGTTCGGGCGCCATTTATGTGGTAAATAATTTAATTACCGGGACTTAATTTGATACAGAAACATAATGAAATAGCTCAGTAAATAAGAGGCAGAATCCGTGGTATTAGAGGTTCGGAATGGGCTTTATTCCAGAGGTCGATTATAATCGGTTGCTCCAGGTTCCATCACCACGAAGGTTCAGGAAGTGAAGTACATACGTTATTGACAATCAATTACTTTTATACAATAAGCATTACAGTGAAGCAAATACAAGAGGCGTAACAATTGATAGTGGAGATAATATATTCATACGCGGCAAAGATAGGCGTAATTGGGTGTGTTTAAAGAACGTCATCAGATGTGATGTCATAAGAGGGTGGTTACATGAAAGAATTTCGCAATGTCAGCAGAAATACTTGGCAGAAATGCGCGCGCAGCAGCATGACGTGTAATTGACGTGCAACTAGGGGGTGAAGGGGACTTGACATTTAGCTCTACATGTGGCGACAGAAGTCTGGAGGGTCAAGTCAACCTAATCCCAAATCATATCTAACATCCTATGTTTAAAGAACTAAGTTATCCAAAAGAGAGGTCTCTTCGAGTGGAATCTTATTCTATACTGACTATACTGACTATTAGTGCGTGTACAAGCGTCTAAGTGTCTATACTAGATGCGAGGGCGGAATCTTCCATAGTAACAGGGCTATGAATTACTTGCATAAAGGCAGAGAAGCCGGGCCTTTTCTCGGTAGTTGGCAGAATGTTTACTTAAGCTACTAGACAGGAATGCATTGGGCAGGGAGCGGAGCAGATAATTTTCGAAGGTGAAATACAGTTTTTGGCAGGCAGCAGGCTGATGTCAGGCTTCGTGAGCCGCGCAGAGAATGAGACAAAGTTCATGGTCACAGGTGCAGGCTCAGACTGGAGCTTTCAGAGGCAGAAGGCAAGAAAAGCTTGATGACAGAATCAGGGCCTACTTGCCTGGACTGTAAAATGGCATAAGTGAACCATATAAAGGCGGTGGCCTTTCGTACTTAGGAATGGAATATCCGGCCCATTCATGGCGGATCAACAGAGGACAGGTTAACGGTGGACGCACATGTATTTGCGTCTTCATAACTGGAACTGGAGGGAACATACATGTACTTGTGACATGCACATAGAACCGTTGGGGTCCAAGATAGGGGACATAACTGACCAGAAAAATCCATATTTCCACAAACCTACGAAGCCCCTCGAGTAGGGGCTGCCGGTCCCACCTCTGAGTTGCAGTGTTTCAGGACCCACCGGGTGTAACGCCAATGTGTCCCAGTCTCCGGTCGCACGATAGCAGGGAGACGATCCTGCCACGCCACTCCTCTTGGCCTTTGCGGCTGTGCGAGTCCCCGGCTTCGGTTTTGCGCCAGGCCGCAAGGCACAGCACGATAAATCTCCACAGCCATCGGATATTTCAGCGCTGTTTTTGGCTCACCGCTGGTGATGAATGCTACGATGATCCTCCTTCAGCCGGAGACGGATTAGTGCAACGGATGATATGGTGGAGTCGGGATGAGCCGGAGCCGATCTAACTCGCTGCCATTTCCTTCGGTGGTGAAACCACTCCTTCCACCACTATCCATTTTGAATACCTCTGGAATAGTAAATCAGACTTAGTGCCTCATGATGATGTCAGTTGGATTACAACCGACAGGCTCTCAGTTGCAGTCGGACTGACATCTGGGTTTTGTAATCCGACCGCCACATTATGATGCGCAGCGGTCACAGGCAGCGGGCAGAGGTACCAATCGACACATGACAGACTCAAGGAGCCCGTACAACCATTGTTCGGAATATAACACCCTAGATTATGGTGGTGCCTTCTCAGGCACCGCCGTAGGGATTAGGATAGCCCTTTCATACAGCCTTTCAATGGCGGTCGGACCGCCATTGAAAGGCTGTCGGAAACAGACTTTGTGGGCCCCTATCAGTGTCCCGTCCTTCTGCAGCCTCCACTATGAGGCCTTCCATGCCCCACGTGCCAGGCTCACGGTGCATGGATATTTGCAAACATCCGTTTTTCCAATGCAGGTTGTGCTGCGTCCCTTTTCTGGCCGCAGCACAAGCAGCAGTGGAAAAGTTGATGTTTCTGACTGACTCATGGGCAGTCGCATCCTAATTTGTCGGATGGAACCGCTGACTACTGGTCGTCGATTTCCATTCCGAAGCGATGTCAGCATCGTAATCAGGGCCTAAGTGCAAACAGGGAACAGGTACTGCTTCTGGAATATATGATAGGATGCAGATGTATTTCCTGACCTATAAATTAGGGGTAAAAATGTATACATCTGAGCAGTAACAGGGGCTGGGAGAGAGGTGCTGGCTGTTTGAGGTCGACACTTGTCATTGCTGCTCCTAACAGTGACGTTGGCTTGGGTAAGCAAGCTAACAACAGAAGATGCTCATTACCATGTCCACGTGGCTCATAGGAGACACTTTACATAGTTGAGGGCATTGATAAGCAAGGAGGACCAGGTCAAAAACAAGAGTGCATCTGCTTCAACTGGTTATCCCTCACTTCCCATTAGCCACAGGTCTCATTTGTGAACAGTGACCTGCGGACAGAGAAACTGTTCAAATGTTAAAAAAGTGCTTATTTGAAAAAAACTCTGGTTTTCTTTCAATACACAGATCGCATGACGAATACTGTCGGATTCGGACGTCCCGGTATAAATACCCTTATGTGTCTCTACAATTTTAACTACTTTTATATTCATGAATTGCAATCAATAAATATACAAGATACAGTACAACATGTTGTAAACAATTAGCATGTAAACCTTATGACATAAAGTGACTAGTGCTAGTGCAAAATTTGAATGTGCTAAGTGTAATAAAGTCATAGTGTAAAATGAGTGTAAAAACCTATCTTTCCCGTGTGAAAATAAAAATGGAGGGGTTTATGGCATGATGGTTAATTATTGTGAAACCATAGTGATTTCATATTGATTGCGTTTGAATGATATAGAAGGATTTTTGTTGTTGGTTGGAATTCTTAAATTATTTTCAGATTGAAAACCATTCCTTTTATTGAACCTACAGGAGCTTCCACAAAAGTCAACAATCTGATGCCTTAAAAGTGAGAACTGGTTTCTGTGAGCAATGCAGTGCAAAGTCAAACCCTTGGTAGTCCTGCCTAAGCAACAGGTTTCTCTGTGAGAAAATACATGTCAAGTATTTTAACAGAACAAAAAACATTCGAGTCAAGTCAAGAAATAAATCACATAAAACTCCCAAACCAATTTAGCCACTGAGGTTGCTTCATAAATGAGGTTACTTTGCTGCCTTTTTCTGTTCTTGTATTTCACGTGGGGACTTAGTGGCATCCAAAATCAGGATGTGTAAATGCAAAATCTGCACTTCCAGACTAGAAACAAGTAAGTGCAGGGAAGAGATATTTAGATGTCAGGCCTGTTCATGAGAGCCCAGAGGTGTGGAGTTTCATCCCATTGGAAATCTACCAAGTACCTTTCCTATTACAATTTTGCAAATGACACAAGGCCCTAAACTTCAAGCCATACCTCACTGCTAGGTAGCTTCTCTGGTAGCAGGCTTTCTGAGGGGCGCCTTCCGTACATTTGCTGCTTTCACCCAACTACGCCTCACTAGCAAACCACATTGCACCTCGCAAACTCTGCTAGCTGCCATGCTTCCACTCTACTCTCTGATTCGGCCTACTTACTATCTACCACACCCAATGTCCTAATCCACCATTGCCACAGGTGCCAGAAACTGCATCACACTCCAGTGCATCATCCAAACTATCCTTGCTAATCCATGCACCCTCTACACTGTGTCTTATCCATGTACTGTAAGCAATCTATTGTGTGAATCCTAGGCTTAGGGTATACAAAGTCCATATATACTTACAATATCTCAGGTCATATCATGCAAACTGGGATGCCTGAGTAGTTGGCACCTAGTTCTGCTTCTGGCACAAGCCTAGCCTTATATATTATAGTTTACCACTGTTTCAGTGCACATTCCATCAGAAGAAGGTGTTCCCTTATCTACACTAGGGTGCCCTACACAGATAAGAGAATACACATCATCCCAGTGCTTGTTCTTGTCGTGGAATATTTACCAGGCCAAATCCCTAGCAGACGTAGGTGGAGATTTTAGACCACAGAGGCGGTGTTCTAGATTCTACACTTCTCTAGATGGGTCAATGTGGAGGGAGGTTTAAGGGACCCAAAATTGTCACCTCCCAAATTCAGGCCAAGATTCCTTTCTCCGTGAGAAACAGCGTACCCTGGGCTGTGCAGTCCAGCTCTGTACTAGGAAAACATGAACCTGCATGTTGAGTAGGTCTTTGCTGTGGAGAAAGCCATACAACATGTATTTATGTCATATAACATATATGTACATGAATTTATCCTCAAGCTCATGCTTAGGTGCCTGGAGCTGCCCTGGGCACCTTCACAGAGCTGTGGGTGAGACTGTCAGTTTTGTCAGAGTGTGTAGGGTGCAGACAGGCGATTACTATTACTGATGGGTAAAAATGGAACTTCCGCATGAAATCCAGTGAAGTTCGAACACTTGTCCCTCTGATGAGGCGGGCATAGTGTCCAGTCTTGTTGATGGTGAAATTTACATCAACCAAGCCCTATTCAGTGCAGATGGATGTGCCATCCTTGGTGGATGGGGCTTCAGAAAGCACAGAGTTATTTTCCTTGCGATGACTCAGGGATGGCCATAGCCTTGAGTGGCACTGTGAAACTATGTCTGGGATAAACTTGAATTTTGTCAGAGTAATCATAGTAAACTGAATAATTTCAGTAATTTCACCATAATGGGTAATTAGAGTAATTTGGGGCAGAAATTCTACCGCAGGAGCACAGGGCCAATGAACTAAGAGAGAGAGATTGGCTGCTGGCTACTGCTGTTACTGTCCTGTAGCATTTAGTACCATTTTCTCAGAGCAAAACGCATCCTTTTAGATGCTAGGGTGCATTTTGCTCTAAATAAATAGTGCTAAAATCTGAATTATCCTTCTCACTCATTCACGCTTAGTTATGCGTAATTTTGCAGTAATGACCAGTAATTATGCTAGAGAGAATTAAGCAATTTACGCCCACTCCTTTGTGGAACCACATTTGCTGGCAGCCTCGGCCTGCGTAGGTAAGAGCAGTGGGGCCGGGTGGGGGGACTTCGACTGATGGCGACAAGGGAAAATGAAATAAATAATTAATTTTGCCTCGTCGACGTCTGTCTAAATACCCCCCCACCTGGCCACACCGCTGTTACCTGCAGGAGCCGCAGCTGTTTGCTGGTACTCTGCAGCTGGTACTTCCAATCCTCCGCTCCAGAGGTCTACCTCTGGTGCTTCCAGCAGCGGGAAATCGGATCTAAATGCCTCAGGAGTCTGATCTCTTACAAGTGACTGCCCTTTGGGGAAGCAGGAATGTTCAGGCTGTTGCATAGAGCCCTCTTTGTCTCACTTTTTCATTTATTTTCTTCATCCCCAGCTTCACACTTCTGAAACTAAAAAAACTAGTAAACATTTATGGCAGTTCCAAACACTTCTCTGCACTCATAGTGCACATACTGTGGACACAGCTCTCTGTGCGGCAGGCAGAAGGGACATCCCCTTCACCACCCTCACATCAATCACCAGCATTTGCCCCATGATACCACACTCAATTGTGATGATGTCCTATTGTCTATCCTGATGTGCACATCAGATGGAAAATCAGCTTTGAAACCCTCCATAATCCTAGGTGTCAGGCCTGGATGTAGACTGATTATGAAGCATCATTCAAGCCGAGTCTCAGTGAATGATTATTTTCAATCAGTCTCAAGGCATGGAGACAGTCTTTTTCACACAGCTGTGCTGTAGTAGTATTCTGGAGAGGTGGTCATGGTTGGAAAGGCATTATGCAGAGAGTGAATAAAGTATTCTGGTGGCAACCTTGGTTCTTTCATCAGATATGGCAGAAGGAAGGACGCTTACAGCCCAGACGATGCAAAGAAGCCCGCTTCCAATTGAATTCACCTTCAGCGTCTGAATGTGCATGCTCTTGGGTAATTGTCTGCAACAAGATCTGTAAGGAAAACTAATGGTCCACATATATCAATGTAAAAGCAAAGAAATAAACAATTCCAGCTGTGGATGGATGGTGCTTCGCCTGTGATAAATCTCAGATGCACTGTATCTCTTTGCTGGAAGGCGGTGGAGCTTTTTAATTATGTTCTCTTTTGAAAAATGCTTTGTCAATGGAAGGCGCAGCACCACATGGACACTGTTTTTCTTGCAGTAAAGCCTATTGCATTGATATATACTTTTGAGAACATCATGATCTGACTTGTAGTATTTTGTGTGCTGGATATACTTTGCCAGGTATATTTTCTACTTGCTGAGTGTTTATTACTTTATGTGCCCTGGATCTGTCTGGGTAACTATGTGTGTGTGTGTATTTCGGTATATTTATATCAGAAATCTAGGCAGAAAGCAACAAGTACTGAGTGGATTTGTGTACCACAATGATGTGCTGGTGATTATGGAGTTATGCTGTAGGGCCAAGGCCAGGAAAAACAGGGGCCCTCATTGAGGGTCAATGAGGTGTGCCATGGTGAATTGGGGGTTGAGCTCATTGTTGAATTTCGGTAGTGATTGTTGCAGATTGATGGTATGTAGAGTGAGAAGGTTTTTGCGGGTCTTGACCAGTGGCGGTCGGCATGGATCTGGGGTGGCGGGGCAGGGGGCGAGGGGGTAAAGGAGTGTAAAAAAAGAAAAAGACTCGCCGCTCTCTCCCACGTCGTCTCTCCTCCGCGTCTGCCGAACAAGAAGCAGCCAGGCTTCCCCCGAGCCAATCATAACTCTGCAATGCTGCATTGTGATTGGTCTGAGCACTGTAGTTTGACGCTCAGATGGGGACTGGGGGCCTGGGCATGTTCTCCACCCAGGCTGTAATACAGCCTGGGTAGAGAGCATGCTAAGTGCGCATGACTGTTTGGCCGGCCCGAGACGGCCAGCCAATGCGTCATTGCTAGCTTCAGTGTGCCCACCACTCCTCCCCTGCCCCGCTCTGTGAGCAGAGCAGCCCCACCCCGTCCCCATGCTGCTGCAGTAGGAACCAATAAAATGATAATAACATTAAGTTGTTATCATTGTTTTCCTTTCTTTCACTGCTGCAAAGCAGTGGGGTGACGCTCCTCCACCGCAGCAGAAGAGCTGCCAATGGTGTTGTCCTTTTTCAACATCTTGAGTGCAATTCTTGCAGTGTTCTGAGCCTTTGGGTTAAGTTAGCCTAGTGAGGGGGCTAGACTTTCACGCAAGTGGACTGCCAGGCTGGTGTGCTTGTTTCTGCCGCTTTGCAGTTGACGCAGCCTCTTTTGAAAATAAAACAGGGCCGAAGGACGACCAGCGCAGGTCCTTTAGAGTTGTGAAGATTAGTTGGGACTCTTTTGATCCCTTCATTAGAAGGGTAGTAGTGTCTAGGGCTTCCTACAGCGGGCTGGCTTGGATGCTAGGATGGATTCTGCTGACCAGTGAGATACCCAAAATCAGGTAAGAACATATCAGGTCTTTACCTACCACCCTGGAGACTGACGTAGGGAGGTAGGCTTTCCTCCTCTTCAACAGTGCAAGCCGGTACCATGTTGTGTTGGTCTTTTTGTCAAAATGTGCTTGATAACTAGTGTTCAAGGTAAATCTGTGGCATTTTACATCGGTGCAAGTTCAGGTGGAGTAGGAAAAAAGAAATGTTATTGTATGGTTAATTAAAACCTTAACAATGTAAAACATTTAAAAAAAATATCTTTGGATATGTTGAATATCCATCGAACTTCACCTCAGATAGCCAGCCATAGATTTGTATATTTCAGTTGTTTGCAATGAGTGAACATTTGTTTTGGTGTGGCTTGGTTTCACTTATGTCCTTGACATTCACCTACTTATTGTAGTAAGGGAGGTCTTGAGATCAATCTTACTAATCTTACTAGTGTCTGCAATTTTCAGGTATCATTTGCGCATGCTGGTGGATGTTTAATAAATGTTGATATTGTTGTCAATATGTAGGGTTCAGATGAATTCTATACAGAGGTTGAAGGTGATGGAAGAGAGTAAGGATCCCTTTCATGTCATTGATCATTTCTAGGATCATTACATGCCCACTTGGACGAACTGCTGACAGTTTGATCTATATACACTACCAAAGTACTCTGTTGGAAATCTCCATGCAAGCTGTCATGTTTGAGATAGTTATGAAGAGATCAATCGAGTTCAACATTCAGGGATTGTCTTTATTGGTCATGAAGACATTTTGAGCTAGATGGTCATGTGGGACCTTAATTATTGTAGTCTGTATGATGGACGGTGACTTCAAAACAGCCGGGCAGGTGTACAAATGCTACGGAGGGTTCATATAAATGTGTATCACAGTGCATCATGTATGTCAAAAACAGTAAATGCCACAAGGTAGGCCACAGATACCTTATGAAAAGTGGTTTAGAAGTAACATGCAATGGCAAGGGGCATCCCTTGTTAACTTGAAACTATAGATCGTGCGATTTATTTGTACAGAGATATGAGGTAAAGGCATAGAATTGGAACTAAACAAGGACTCCTGTTAAAATCAGTAGTTCATAAAGAAACACAAAAAGGAGACATCACAATCTTACATTCACCAAGCACTACTTTTCAACATGATGGAGAGGCGCAATGACATAAACACAACTTTCTTAACAATTAAAAAAGTTATCAATGTGTAGGGCGATAGAGTCAAGCAAATCAAAATGGAAATAACTATAAAGCATTAACAATTGAAAAATATACTAACCAGGTTTATAACATACAATCGCAAGTACAAACAAATTTATAGTGATGACCAACATGCATATTCAGCCCAGCAGGCCCTCTGCTCTTTTTCAGCCCATTATCATCAAGAACATATGAATTTAAGTTAACTGATGCTTTAGATGAGTTAAAAGCATCACTTACAAGCATACTTTATTTGAGTTTAAAGTAACTGATGAAAACATTTTCACTTGTGGGAGTCAGTGATAGCAGTCTGCAGAAACGTGCTAACCGTGGATGTTAGCTGGAGAACGTCTGGAGATTATTACGATGGTCCGAAGAATCAAGGACTTCAAATCATTAGAGAGCACTTAAAATTTGTAAATTCAAAAATATAAAATGGATAGTAAGTCGACAAATTCACAAAACACCAAGGACTATTCTTACACTGGATAAAGATAGTCAAATTACATAGATTTACTGAATCGTTTTGCAACCTATGACAGTGTAACCTTGGTGAAATGGTTGGTGGTGGACATGGCCCTTTTTGCTGGGTCATCCCTGAACTTTTTGCCTTCCTCCTGGTATTTTTTCTGACCTGGTGTTGGTGGTTTTAGGACTCTGAGCACTTTATCACTGCTGTCAAGTGTTAAAGTGCATGTGCTCTCTATGGTAAACATGGTAAGATTGGTCTACACCTGTTTAGCATATTTAATTTAACCTCTCAGTCCCCTGCAAAGTGGTATCTCAGATACCAAGGACCAGTAAATTAAATGCTACTGGTGGGTTTGCAGCGCTGCTTGTGCCACCCACCAAAGTAGCCTTTCAAACCTGTCTCAGGCCGTTGCCATTGTTTACTGCCACTGTGACGTGGCACATAAACTGGTATTCACATCTTTTACTACATATCAGTCACCCCTAAGGTAGGCCCTAGCAAGCCCTATGGGCAGGGTGTGGTGTAGGTGAAAGTTAGGACACGTGCCTTAACTGTGTGGCATGTCCTGGTAGTGACAAACAGCCATTTTGGTTTCTCACTACTATGAGGCTGCCCTCTCATAGGAATACATTGGAGATTCCCTGATATGTGTTTCAGTGGTAATTCCTGATATGAGAGGAGTAGCGTGATCAAGTTTGGTATGTTTGGGATAGTGGTAATAAATGCTGCGTAATGATGTTCGCAGATTTATTAAAACTATTTTTAAAATGGCACTTTTAGAAGCTAGCATTTCTGTGTGCTATGTGTCTTTGTGCCTGCATGTTGTGTATTGCATGTCTGGCTCTGGATGACAGGGTCGGGTGAGGTGCAGTGGCTCCAGAGGGGCTGGGTGAGTCAGCGCTAGGCTGAATAGGCCAATCTGCATAAGGAGTAGTGGGAGGAGTAGTACACTAATTATGAGGGTATTTGTGCAGTATAAAGATGTTTCAAAGTGCCCCAGAACTGATTTAGACTGGGCTTAGGCCTGTGCCAGGGGGTAGAACAAAGACATTCCCCATATAAATATTGGGGCTGTGACCCCATGAAATGTGGAACTTTGTGCTTACTGCAGGACTGCTGGGCACCAGGAGTAACCGCCACAAACGAGGGCCCTCTGAGCTGGCCTGCCTGGGCCCAGCTCTGCCCTGTGTGATTCCTGGGATTTAGCACCAGGCGAGCGCTTCTTGACTCCAAAGACTGCAGAAACTTGGGAGGAGCACTTTTGGCTCTACTCCCTGACCAGCTCGCATGAGGGTGCTGCCATCAAGTTCCTTGGAGAAGGGGGAGCCGTTGGTGTGCGTGTCGGTGCCCCCCCAGCTCAGCTCAGCGCTGCGTGTGGTGGGCGCTTTTGCAGCTTGTTCCCAGAACCTGAGAAGAGGGCTCCAACTTTGCATGGACCAAGCGCTGTGGACGGAAGTCAGGCAGTCTGTGAGCCTGATTATGGGCAGGGCCCATGACTGCAAGCAGAGCCAGAGCACAAAGACAGGCAAGTCTGTGCCTGGGTGTGGGCGAGGCACCCGTGTTTATGAGGAGAGCCCTGCATGCTGCCAAGCCTGTGGTGGGCTAGACCGGCGGCAAGAGGAGACAGAGCCTCGCAGGCTCACCGGACAAACCGAAGAAGGACTGGAGCCTTGCAGGCTCCCTTCTGCCACTTTCTGCTTTTCTCCAGTGAGTGGCCTGGCAGAGAGGCAGTCCCCTGAGAGCGGAGCCGACAGAAGGTAGGAACCCTCCCGGCTCCCATGTGTTACAGCCTATGGCTGTGAGCTTTCTGGTATTGCGCACCGGTCGCCGCGAGGGCTGTGGCATTGCCCAATCTGAGCCAGGGCAGAGTAGGGGGAGCAAGGGGTCTGCTTTTTTCCCCCCTGGGTGCCCAAAACTGGGAGAGGTCTCCCACATGTGTTTCTGACACTGAGGCGGGTGATTAGGGCCTCCTGCGCTCCCTGGATATCAGGAGGAATTTTACTCTAAGGTGGCATTGTGGGGCGTGCCCAGGAGGGGGCCCCCGCTTGGGAACACTGAATTTGGGGACAGTAACCCTGTGGCAGGTGTTACTATGGTGCACGGCTGCTGATGTTATACATAATGCGTTATGCTGATTATGTTTTGCCTTATAGGCTGTCCTAGGTGGTGTTAGGACGTGTACCGCTGTTAATGAGGTAGGCCTAAGGTGGGCCTGATGTAATTACGATGTATGCCTATTAGGGTATACCAAGTAATCCTGTGATGTTCATGTCTCTTGCTTGGTGCTAAGTGCACCCTTACCAGTAGTTACTGGTTGTTTCCTCTAACTGTGAGATATGATGGTTATGACAGTGGCCCGATTTGCCCTGTAGTGTATATACTCCCTGTAAAGTGGTACTAAGTGCCAGGTGGAACAGTGTACATATGTGATTACGTTCTAATGTGTTTTATGAGTAATACAAAGGCTATTTTTTATATAACCTTGTGTGGAGTTTCTTTTATGGTGTGCCTAGTATGTCGCTGCTGTGTGAGCGTGTTGCACAAACGCTTTACACATTGCTTCTGGGATAAGCTTGACTGCTCATGCCAAGCTACCAAGGGGGTGAGCAGGGGTTATCTTCAGCGTGTAACTCCCTTGCCCTGACTAGACTGGTGGTTTCTGCCCGGCTTGGGCGCAAGCCCTAGCCAACCAGAAATTCCATTTCTAACAGTTGGAAACATGGATGGATCTTGAGAACTGTTCTACAACGTATGGAATTATTACTCCACCTTCAAATGTAAAAAATAATAGATGGATATTTTGAATCTACAAAACTCAATATCCAATGCATGGCTAAAGAGGAGCTTCCACACTCACCATCAAGTTTCAACATTTATGTGCGCTCAGTGGCCTGGGTTTTTTACACCACATCAGCCTCAGTTTCACTATATGCCAGCAGGGCCTGAATCCACAATCATCAAGATTTGACCTTAAATACTTTTTAATAACAATATTATGTTTGCTTTATTCACCAAACACTGAGGTCATGATTGTAAGGGGTTTGCTTACTTTCCAATAGGCCTTATTTATAAGACACCAAACATAAGGTGCATGGATGTACTGTTTGATTGGATTGCTATACAAGCGAGTGTACACAGTGACCATAATCCCCGGTGTGTCCATTTTCATGGGCTTTTAATGTCGCATAAAGGGGGGGCTGGGCAGAGCGGGGTGGTGAGACCAACAGACGGCAGGAGGCGGTTAAAATGGACCCAGATATTCCCAGAAGCTTTTTACAAGTATATGTCAGTCTCTTGTGCTAATGAGTTAGCCAGATGCACCACATTGACCTCAGTGCCGGGGGAGGACATTAGTGCTTTTAAAATCCTCACTGGCAAAATAAGTGACTCCTTAAATGCTCCGGCCAGGCAATCTGCGAATCAGTCCCCTAGATGGTTCGACTCCGTCTGTTCCCGGGCGGCTAGGAACTTGAGGGAAGCATTAAATAGGAGCCCAAGACACCCTATATTGGTAAAATCCTGCCAAAGAGAGTATAAATCGGAATTGGCAAGATGTAAATCCACTCTATAGGATGAAGCATGGAGGGAGCTAATTGAGGCTAGCACGCTTAGGGACAGCTCCAGATTTTGGAGCATAATTAATAGTCCCTTTTTAAACTCTGATGAAGGGAGTGTGGTACGAGCCCACATTACGAAGGAGGAGTGGGTCCTCCATTTTGAAGCTATGTTTGAGTGCCCCCCTGTGTTAACTTGTTCTCTTTTCGGGCGGTTGGTACACCTGACCTGGTTTTTAGTTCTTCTGAGGTTATGGATGGGATCAATGGATTGTCTAGTAATAAAGTCCCGGGACCTGATGGCATTCCAGCTGACCTCTTTAAATCAGATCCAACTCTTTGATAGCCGGTTCTTGTAGCTGTTTTTAAAATCCGGCTGTCCTGAGTCCTGGGCGACCTCAACCATAGTGGCAGTTTTTTAAAAAAGGCAACCGAGACAGCACTCATTGTCATAGACCGATTTCTTTGTTGGACTCAGTGGTTAAGTTGGTGGGTCGAGTGCTCTTGGACAGGCTGAAAACTTGGACAGAGGAATATACCATTTTATCGGATATCCAGAATGTGTTCCATCCTGGGTGGTCAAATATGGTCCAGTGTCTCAATCTATCCATGATCCTGAATAAATATACGGTTGCCCGTCCCGATACGATCTATCTAGCATTCATGGATCTGTCTTCTGCGTTTGATCGCGTGTACAGGGAAAAAACGATGGCAGTCCATGATGGCTATAGGGGTAGATGATAACATCTTTCATTTTTTGGAAAATCTTCATCAAGCAACTAGGGCGCAGGTTAGATTCTCACAAGATTTAAGAGGCTCTCACACTTTGGCCATAAAGCGAGGTGTACGACAGGGCTGTATTTTGGCCCCCTTTTTGTTTAACTTGTATATTAACGATTTAGATAACGTATTACAAGCCACAAGCGTTGATTATCCGCAGGTAGGCCGTCGCAGTCTGCCGGTTTTATTATATGCGGACGATGCGGTCCTTATATTCAGGACCGCTAGGGGGTTATAAACTCTGCTTGACTCCTTATCTGCTTTCATGAGGGATCGGGATCTATCCATAAATGACTCGAAATCTTTTGTGATGCAGGTGAGCCTTCATATAAAAAAGACCTTCCAGTTCAAGGTAGGTACCGCACAGGTTCCCTGTACTGATGTTTTCTCATACTTGGGGGTCATATTGGATGAGCAGTTGAACTGGGGCCCACTAAAACAAAGAAAGAGGGGTGACTTCGTGCAGGCAAATACGGCCATTTTTAATGTTGCCTCTAAATTAGACAAAAGACCGATAGCGGCACTTTTAAAGATATTTCAGGCCAAGTGTGTTGCGATGGCCTCATATGGCAGTGAAATATGGGGGCATGTAGCCATAGATGAATTGCAAGTGGCTGAGAACACGTTCTTGAAGCGTCTACTAGTTGTGCCAATTGGAACTTCTAATATTGTGCTGCATGAAGAACTAGGGGTCCCATATCTGGGTTTAACCTTGGCTCTCCGTCCTCTAACATTTTGGCTGAAAATTTGGCAGAATGATGAATTGCCGTTGACCCAATTGATATTGAAAGAGTGTATGTCTCTTGATCACTCATATCGCATACCATGGCTTAGTTATATAAAGACTAGCTTTGATAGGCTGGGCAGAGTAGAATTATATACTAACCCCGAACTGGTATCCAAATAGGATCTGGGTTGGGTAAGGGAGTCCTTTTGTGGCCTAAGAAAATTGGAGAGGGAAGAGCTGGATTTGAGGAAACCTAGTGTCCGAAATCTTTTAATACTGAAAACAACATTATCCACTGAGCCTTATCTTTTGGGATCTTTCAGTATATAGGAACGATTTTTGTTGACTAGGTTTCGGCTGTTTTTTTTTCACCTCCTGTTGGCTTCGCCTAGGGGGAGTAGCAGAGGACAGATTTTAGCACCCTGTGGCTGCGACCATGTGTCTCCACAGGATCTGCTTAATTTTTTATTATTTTGTAGGTTTTATGTGATCCCCCGGAAAAATGTAATTGTCCCGATTCTAAGAAGGGCGAAATTCAGGCAGGCTCTTCCAGCTCATCTCTACCTACAGTTGCTGCATGAAGACTCTGTTTTGTTTGTGTTTAATTTCCTTAAATCTGCAGTAAAATGTAGGGCCCATTTAGAATAGATGGTAACATCTTTGAGGGTCATTTAATAATTTAGTCCCCCAAATGAGACATATTTAGATAGGATCTCGGGCGTTATTTATTCACTGGTTTACCTGAATCTTTGATTTTAGGGGACCAAGTATTTTGTATTGCATTTTATCTATGAATCGGTTTCTGTATTTAATGAATTGTGCAATGGTTTTATTAAATTTTATCAATTACTGTTTTTATATATTGGCAACTTTTATGGTTTTACATCTGATAACCGAATAAAGTCTTTTTGATTGATTGATTGGAACCTTACATGCTTGCCCAACATAGACTACTAAATTCAAATTCTTCATACTGTGAGCATTCCTTTCATACTTACAAACAAAACACAATGTGCAAGTGTTCAGATCTCTAGCAATGACATTCTTGGACTAGGTCTTTCTAAAAACAAAGAAAGAAAGTATAACAAGTAATGTTATCCAGGCTCATATGAACTCCACAAAATCTGCTACAGACATTTTGGAGAGATGTCTTTACAGCAATGAAGAGCGGGAAGCAGATGTACAAGTTGTACAGGATTTTTTTTTTTTGTTGTCGCAGATTTATATAACGCAGACTCGACCCGAAGGTATTGGAGCACTTTACATGAGCACCAGTTACGTTACACAAGGACACATTCATGTTTTTGGTAGGCACGGGGAGATTAGGGGGCATATGTATCAAGCGATTTTGTATTCGCAAACGCTGCGATTCGCAAAAAAACTGCGTTTGTGAATACAAAATCGCAAAATGCGATGTATGAGCCATTTTCGCATCGCATTATTAAGGAATCGCTAATTTAGCGATTCCTTAATTTTGCGTAAGCATTTAAGGAATCGCAAATTGCGATTCCTTAAATGCTATGTAACAAGCACCCAAGTTGTGCGAATTCCCCTTAAGAAATCGCAAATTACCACCAACTTTAGGGCATGTATGTGCGCCATATGCGCACACATGTTCATTTCAGGGGTGCATCAGGGTGTCATCATGACACCCTTGCACCTTTGAAATTATTCTCAATTTGCGATTAGCAAATTGCAATTCGCAATTTGAGAATTACTTCCCATTAATTCCTATGGGCCTCCTGGCGCATAGGAATGAATGGGAAGGTATTCCTTAATTGCGATTTCGCAATTTGCTAATTGCAATTAAGGAATATTAAGAATTTGCAAAATATGTGTGAATTTTTAAATACATCCCGTTTTGCAATTCTCAAATAGCGATTCTCAAAAAATCGCTATTTGAGAATCGCAAATACGGTTTTTGATACATATGCCCCTGAGTGATTTGCCCAGAATGACAGGATGTGGAGTCGACCCCGAGGCTCGAACATTGGTTTCCCAACTCCAAAGTCGGCAGTCTAGTCATGAGACCACATCCTCTCCCCGCTCTTCCTGAAAGAAGACCCACATGGAAAAAAGAAATGAATGTGCACTTAGGGTGTCTAATTTGATTCAATGAAAATTAATGTCATTTGAAGATTGCAAGTGGTGGAGTGCACCTTTAGTTTAATGTCAATACATATTTTTGCATTTCAAAGTAGACTTTACAACTTGACCCCTCATAAATACTGTCAATAGCACAAGTGTCCTCTTGCATTCCAACACTGCTGACACCAAATCAATCTTTTCAGCATGAAGTGAGGCCTGTGTGATGCATCCAAGAGCTATACATTATTATCGAGGACAGCAAGCTTTCTAAACGTAAGGACTCCTTGGGTTTGAATCAAGGTGTCCCAGTCATATAAGTAAGTACGGTGAAATGTATGCACTTGTAAAATACTAATACCACAGGAATTGGCAATAGTTAGGTGTTGTGATTCCAACCCATTAGTGTTTTCAATGGAGAACACCAGCCAGAATTAGCACGTATTGTTGCTTATTTTCTTCCCACTCCTACCCATTTCCCTTGCTCAGATTTTATCAGGTTTTATCTGCTGAAAGGTGGGTGGAGAAATTATCAGTAGTGCTGTGTCCCCCACAACTTCCAATTCCAGGTGCTGACAGTAATTCCCATTACTGACAGCATCAGAAATTATGACCTACTCGTAATAAGGGCCTCAACCCAATGTATTGCAACAAACAACACCCAATAAATCATTGTCCAATCAGTGCTTTCGCTTCTAAAAAGGAAACGTACTTTATTGCACATAGAGTACTCAATACTATCCATTAATTTACAAATATAAACATGATTACAAGTGGAAATACTTATGTTGACACAGTGTTAAAAGATTAATCACTTAACAAGCCCTGAACCCTAAGACCACAATCAGGGCCAGCTTTAGGGCAGTGTGACTGGTGCAGCCGCACTGGGCGCTGACCTGTGGAGGGCGCGCTGACCTCAGGGAGTGGCGCTGTGTTTAGCAAGTACTTATGATTGGAGAGATGAGGGGCACTTTTGCCCGGTGGTAGTGAGAGAATCCAAGAAGGCAGTCATGGGGTGTAGGGGCGCCAAAATAATTGTCGCACCAGGCGCCATCAACGCTAAAGCCGGCCCTGAACTCAACCACAATACTACCCACATATACTAGACCCAATGGAATGCGGTGCAGGTATCAAAAGACTGGGTTCTCACAAACATAACAAAAACAGAAATATTTCATAGTAAACCAACCGTTAAAAGCTCTAGGGTTGGTACCATATTCTAAAGATATTCATCAAGACATGTAGTGTTTCAATATTAACTTTGTCATTGACATTCAAGCATTTAAATGACCTTTAATAACACATTTAAGGAGTCACTTTTAACTTTGTCATTGTCAAAAAAGCATTGGGCCCAGCCTATTCTAAGTCCATGGTGCTTCAGCATCCCAGACAGGGATCTGCTCTTCTTCAGGATCTTGCAAAATCAATTTTCTCTCTTCATTTCTTTCAACTGTGCAGAGATTTTCAAGTGGGGGCAAAAGATCTCAGAAGGTAGGCATTTCTGTCCGTTCCAAGGATGGCATAGCATCACTCCACTCTTGCCCTAGTCCTTATGCCCAGCATATTTGAAGATTCCAAGGTGGTGGTTTGCAGTGATCAATTTAAATACCTGTCTGAAAGCCTGAAAACTCTCCCCTAACTAAAGCTTTCTGGACCATACCCTCCAAAGCTTCAAAGGGGTGGTCCTCCTGTGAATGGCTCCAGCATCAGAATGGCTCAAACATCTTATGCAAAGGGCATATAAAGGGCATCCGTAGCAGAGGGCACAACAACAAAGGATGTTTGGATCTGTTGAGACCTATAAAGGGTCATGGCCAGGATCCCTGCTTCTCACCTTCCCACACTACAGCTAATCCCCATGTTGGGCCTGCTCCTACAATCATTGTGTAAAATCCCCACCCTCATTCACCAAAAAACAAACAATGCACACACCTCAAGCACACTTTCACTACAAGTTCTAGCAATGCTGTCTACATCTAAACTACCACGTTCACCAGTCACTTGCAGAGCATTTACTGAATTCTATGATCATTAGCATTCATTCCATTGTTTCCCAGATATTTTGATATCATCACAGTCACACAAAAAACAATGCCAAAATAACATTTATCACAGAGATCTGGCTAGTCCAATAACCGTCGTGTCTCTCATATTACAGGATGAAATGCGTCAACCACATGCATACAACACGATAAAGCATCCCCATCATCCAAAGATGTTCATGGTCCTGAAGCCTGCAAGAGTCGATAAACATCAGATCTTACCTGCAATTTCTCCTTCTCTACTTTCTGTACAGTCCTTATCACCTGATCTGTTGTCCTTGTGGACGCACTGACACACCAACAGCTCATTCCACAGAGACTTCATACTCTCTAGTACATCATCAACAAGAAATTAATGTAACATTAATTGACCTCCACAACTCCCTAAAGACCATAGAACATATAACAAAGCTAAACAACACAAAAGGCAGCGATCGTCATCATGCACCCACTGATTCACCAGTGATAAAATGCCACATTCTGATGCCACTAACTTGGGCAAACCCTTTCACTATCGCTATATCTTTACATCACACATCAACAACATACAACAGCCTACCCAATTGCAACAAACAAACCATTCACTCCCTCAAAGTCATCCCCAGTTAGTTTGGTACAGAAAGGCTGGGGTCCATTCAAACTATGTACCATCCTGAAGCCATCGACACACAGGTGGAGCATTTGAATACATATCAGATCATGATCTGAAAACCAACCAATCTTTTTTCTACAGACATATGCAACCAACAATTGTAATCCCAATAAACCAATTCACAAGCTCCCCCTGCATTTGAGACAATGCCCTGACCACCTTCAATTTAGGAAGCTGCTCAAGACTACTCTTTTCTGTCTCTGATTCAGCTGTAGCAGTGCTGCAACCATGCTGCCTGTCCGAAGCGCAGGGATACCCCTTCGGGGGTCGATTCTGGCCCAATACAAATAAATAAATAATAAAAAATAATAACGGATCTATAGGCAATCATCAAACTGCTCTGCTCCATCTACAAATAACAAAAGAAATGTGAAATTATCATTTTTCATGGCACATCATATACCAATCCACTTTACATGCAGGCTGCTCACCACTGCAGCTAAGACAATCAATTACAAGTCAATCAGATGGAAGGACTCAGCAAAGTAGAACTCTTTCCAATGCAGGCAGTTATTTGATCAACTCTTTTTTCTACAGACTTATGCAACCAACAATTGTAATCCCAATAAACCAATTCTTGACTGAGTAGATAAAGGTCTGTCCTGACATCAACAGTAAGAAATAGACCATCTCCCACCATGTTTTCCCTAATATAAGACCTCTAAATGGACCACTATCAGCAGTAATTGCTCATCATCACAATCCTTAAAATTCTCAAAGAATAACATATATATATATATATATATATATATATATATATATATATATATCATCCAAAACTGCATCCTTCATGCAAACAACTGTGAAGGATCACATGAATAGGCCTGGACATTGTTGTTGTTATTATTATTATTATTATTATTAATATTATTTTTAGTAGCAGTAGTAGTAGTGGTATCATTTTCATCATCATAATTATGGAATTTATGGCCGGATATGCAACGGTGAGGGCGGTTGGTGTTTTTGCACACCTACTTTTTTGTGACCCCACCATTATTTTGCAATGCAACTGATGTACTATTCAGTCGCACTGCAAAAGGCCCATTCGCAGAGAGTGAAAATAAATACCACCCTCACCAGTATTTCTGAGACATGAGTCCTTTTGTGACTCCGATAAGTGACTCTGAATGCATCAATGGAGGCCTGTGTGGGACAACAGACCTCTATCCTTGTATTCAAATTGACTGCAGGTCGACCGTGTTTTTTAAAGTACCCCCTTAAAGAGACATGCGTCAATATTTGGTCCCAACACCAATGCTGGTAGCCTTCATTCCCAAAGTGGAAATTGACCCTAGGGCAAGGACATGTTGAGGATTTTGGGGGCTCTGGTCGGACATAGTTTTGGGGCCCCTGCTTGGAGCAGATTTGGATTTATGATCCAATTGCAGATTTTTCGTGCACTCTTTGGCTAGGTCACTAAAACTGCACAGGCAGATTGGTCCAAATTCTTAAATGTGTTTCCATTTAATATTTAGAGATAGTGATGTGTGTTTTCAATATTGTAATTTAGCAGCAGACCCACTGCCATTTCTTATATGTGAGTTCCTGTTTGATCCAAAAGGATTTTTTTTAATGGATATTGAATGGTGTTGAAATATATAAACACAACGGGTCAGATTTACAAGAAACTGAAGCATCTGTAGAGATGCGTCAATTTTCCTGTGCCAGCCTGCGAAACACTTGCACCACCATGTATGTGCCGTATTTACAATATGGCGCACAATGGCACAAGGATTGACAAATGCGTCGGAAATTCTGATGCATCTGTTGGCGCAAAAGTCACGCATTGCTTGATTTGTGTCGCAAGCATGACACAAGTCCAGCAATGCATGTTGAGGCTTATTCCCACTACACTGCGTCACTCCTTACGCCTGCTTCAGGCAGGCGTAAGGTTTTGACGCAGTGGCCTCCTGGAAGTGGCGCAGTGAAATCTTGTACATTTCACTGCATCACTTTTACGGGCCTTTCCTGCGTGGGAACGCCCACCCTGCATACATTATACCTGACGCAGGTATAATGTGACGCAGGGCTTTACCACGTGATGCATCTCCCTAGATGCGTCACGTTGTAAATTGGCTGCATTTTTTACGCTGTCACTGCATCACAAAAGTGACGCAACGGCAGCGCAAAGGTGTCGCAAGGGGCTTGAAAATCTGCCACAGCATTTCTCTGCAAAATGTCTTAAATTGACTTCCACACATTACCGGCATTAAAAATAAAGGACAATGGCATTTCAAGAATCTATGTTTCAAAAATCATTCATTGGGGCAGGACTGTGTGGAGAATAGAGCCGGATCTATCAGGGGGCCCCTGAAAGGATGGGGCTCTGGGCCACAGCCCACTTTGCCCATGCCTTAAAACGTCCCTGCCTTTAGGGAAAGTTTCAACTTTGCAAATGTCTAACCATGCTCTTTCAGGACTTAGGGGCATATGTATCAAGCCCTTTTCCCGTTCGCAAACGGGCCGATTCTCAGAATCGGCCCGTTTGCGAACGGGTAAAGGCCATTTGGGATGTATCATCCCAAAAGGGCATCGCAAATTAGAGAATCGCAAATTTGCGATTCTCTATTTTGCGATTGCATTTAAGGAATTGCAAATTGCAATTCCTTAAATGCAATGTAACAAGCACCCAAGTTGTGCGATTTCTACTTAAGAAATCGCAAATTACCACCAACTTCAAGTGGTAATTTGCGATTTCTTTGAAAGACGCACTTTTCGGCATTTTTCAAAGTGCCATGTGGCGCACATACATGCCCTTAGGGCATGTATGTGCGTCACATGCACACACATGGTCAATTCAGGGGTGCATCAGGGTGTCCTTATGACACCCTTGCACCCTTGAAATTATTCTCAATTTGCGATTCTCTAATTGCGAATCGCTAATTGAGAATGTCTTCCCATTCATTCCTATGGGCCTCCTGGCCCATAGGAATGAATGGGAAGGTATTCCTTAATTGCGATTCGCAATTTGCTAATCGCAATTAAGGAATGCCAAGGAATCGCTAACAATTTGCGAATTCTTACTTACATCTCGTTTGCGATTCTCAAATAGCGATTCTCAGAAAATCGCTATTTGAGAATCGCAAATATAGAATTTGATACATGTGCCCCTTGGTAACACATCAATGGGATTCAAGAACAAATGCAGTTGCAAATCATTGATACATTGCATATTGGCTATGGAAAGAGGGGAGACCCCTACTATAGGCTCTCTTTCCTTTCCAGTTTGGTATGGGGTGCAAAGAGTTCTTTATGAGTTGAAACGACATTTCTAACTCACAATATTTTGCGATCACAACACTTTAGCCGCACTTGTGGTAGCTTAACCACAGTAAAATAAAATATAAACACAACTATTTAAAATTCAAATCCCAACCAAATGTAGGTCCTGAAAAAAAGGATCACTTTTCTTTTACAGATAATTCCATTAGTGATGCAAAGATTACTGATTGTACACCTGAAATACTCGTTTTCACATTTCTCATCTAGAGTCCTTGGTTGGTGCATTCAGGTCATGCATTTCTGGTTGCTTCTCATTTAGCAGTCATGAACGCACGTGGTGATGCCTTCAGGAGGGTAAAGATTAAACTCTATATCATAAAATGAGCTGTATTGTCAAGGTATAGTGTCATTAGAGAAGGATGCGAGCATTTTGGCTCCGCAAATCCCGCCCATTCCAAGGATAGCTTTATATATCTGAAATTCACATAAATGTCAACTTTGAGGTGTCGCTAATCCTCATCATCAAGATAGCTTTATTCGACTGAGCAAGTCATAAAAGCGCATACAGATAAAACAAATAGATTAAAATAGCTCCGCAATACAAAATTTAAGATCGAAGTTAAAATCTAAAATCAATACATTTGTGCAAAAAAACAGACAGTGCCATTTTATCAAAAATTGCATACTAGAACAAGGCTAAGAAATAACACATTAAATGGAAACGATCTCATGCACCAGGAGTGGACTTGAATAAACCCACTAATCATCTTCAAAGGGATTCGAAGTAGGAACAATTTCTGAGCTCTGTAGACTTCTATGGGAGGCAAGTGGGGCGGGAAATGCCCATCAGATAGAGATGTGTGCACACACACCACAAATAGGAACTGGAGCCTTGTAGGCATGTCTGATGACTTCAGTCATTGGTACCCTAAAGCAGGACCTTGTGAATGAGCACCTGCGTTAGGGGGATGGAAGAAGCAACTTACAGTATATTCATTTCTACAGGCCTTTTTTACAAATGTTATGGCTGCCAGCCATGTTTCCTACTCTGAGTTTCTGACGCCGCATTGCAATCCCTGCTGAAATAGGGTTTCCGCAGATTAGTGTAAGCTTCTTACTTCAACGTTCAGTAGTATATTATGAGATAATATAGATTTGTGTAGTCATGTAAGCCAATTTAAAGGTACTGTTAAAAATACCCTCTCTCTCTCACACACAACATAATCTGGCACATGCATCAACAATGCCATTTGCGATTCCTTAATAGCGAAAAATAAGGATTCGCTAATAAGGAATAGCAAAAGGCTATGCATGTAGAAATCGCTTACAAAATAGCGTTTTCTAAACATTCCTTAATTGCTACTCGCAAATTGCGAGTCGCAATTAAAGAATACCTCCCCATTGATTCCTATGGGCCTAGAGGCCCATATGAATGAATGGGAGGACTTTCTCAATTTGCAAATCTCAATTAGGGAATCGCAAATTGCTCATGCTATTTCAAGGGTGCCAGGGCGTCAAAAAGACACCCTGTTGCACCCCTGAAATCTGCATATGAATACATCTTGCACACACACATGCCCCAAGGGCATGTGTGTGTGTAAAATGGAACTTTGAAAAATGCACAAAAGTGCATTTTTCAAAGTTTTTGCAAATTACCATGAAGTTCAACTTCATGGTAATTTGCTCCCCCTATTAGCGAAATCGCTACTTTTTAAACTTTCATGCCTTGCATTTAAGGAATCTCAATTTGGGATTCCTTAAATGCAATCGCAATTTAAGGAATCGCTATTTAGAGATTCCTTAAATAGCGATTTTTGCATTTGGGATGATGCATCCCAAATGCAAAAATACCGGTCGCAAAGGGGCAGATTCTGCTAATCTGCCCGTTTGCGAGCAGTTTTCTCGTTGATGCATGTGGCCCAATATCCCTATTATTTGGAGGCCCGGCCATTGACCCTAATGAAGTGTGTATTTACTATTCTAACTCCACGCGGGCTTTGATAGTAGGGTAGGTTATAAAGAGGACTGAGGCAAATATAACTGCACTTTCGTTTTTTTATACACTTGGTCAAAATACGTAAACACACTATGGGGACCGGTCCTCCTGACACACCATTACATAGTGTTTGTCGGGTTCTGAAAAGGTTAACCCATGCTTTGAGGACCGAGTCGGTCTTCCTCTCACACACACGCACACACTCACACACTACATTATGTTTTCTTTTTTTCACTCGCTCTGTAGTGCAAAACACAACCCACACATTTATCCCTACATTTTAAGTCAGTTAGAGTTTTCCGACTCCTGGAGTTGTGCAGAGTTTATTGCACATGGTAAATACTGGGTGCTATACATCAACGACCTTCAATGAAGGTCAAACCTGCAGGCATTTGATGGGGGAAAATAATAGGGTGGTGGGTACCTAAATCTGCACATTATTCCCCCCAAAAGTCAATATAGGAACACTATGCGCCATATGCATGAACAAGTTTTCCCATAGACACAAAATGGGCAAACCCCTTTGATGCATCTGACCCTATGTCGCACTCTCTAAATTCCTGACAAGGAAAGTCTCTTTTTATCAGGTGGAATAACTGGACCAGTTGTAATCAGGACCTCAAAAGGGAAACTACATATTTTACTAGAAAAACAAAAGTGGGGAAATATGTAAAAACGGGTGATCATAAAATAGATTTGTATTTATACAGAATTTAATACCTCACTTCCTAAATTTCCAAATGGTACAGAAACACCATACTATCACTAAATATAATGAACTAATTGTAAGGAACTTAGAACTTTGGAAGACTGAGGAAGCCAGCCTTGCCTTGATGCAAACATGGGACCAATAGAAAGCAGAAGTTGTCATTAACACACTGAGCTATCTTGCTGCCTAATGAAGGATATACATCAGACAGATAATAACTCAGCAGTGGCTGTAAGTCATAAAGGATGCATTTCAGTGCTTAATTTGTAAATAAATAAGTGCCAGGGCTCTCGTCGGGAGGCTTGCACCACACATTGCCCCTGCCATGCTGCCGGTGATAGTAACAACACAACCACTAACCATCACACTCCTACATGTGTGACAAATCAGACTATTCCATACCCACAAAGCTATAAGAAAGGCTTAGGCGGCAGGTAATAGTCATTCATTCCACTTTATTTCAGTCTTGGACCATAAAAGTGTGAGTTCAGAGAATACATAAAAACATTTTAAAACCAGACCTATGGAATAAGACCAGATGGAAAAATACACAACATAAGGAGTAATACATTAACCAAAGATTAGCACATTGGTAACCAGTTGCAAAAAACAAACAAAAAACACAGTAGACTAAAACAGAGGATAAAAATATCCATAAGGACACAATCTAAAAATCCATTAGTAATTAGGTGGACTGAGATGTGATGCTAAAATCATGTCAACAAAAGCCCTTGCCTATACCACTCGGGCAGCCAAGCCCACTATGCTGGCTCGTTTGTGTGCTTTTTGCACACACAAATCTAGTAAGAGGTTACACAAGGGACCTAAAACAGTGACACAGGAATACCTAAAACTATATAGATACAGTAATGGAAAGTTATTAAACTATGTATAAGTTTCACTCTTTGAACAGATGCCTTCCTATTGCCCAAATATGCCAAAGAACTTGGCAACGGCACAAACGATTGCCAGGCTAGGATCTGATCTTAAAATGTGAAGTACCTCATCATGGCAGGGCATGCCCAGCTGCTTGAAGATTGGTTTTAGCCCTTTGCGCCTTGGATAGAAGTACTCGGTACAGACAAAGAACATGTGGGCAATAGATTCAGTAAGAGATATGCACCTGGGGCAATACTGGGAAGAAGTGGATGCCTGCAACAAGGAGCTAGTGTAGATGTTCAAAGGGAGTGAACCAAAGAGGTACTGTATATAAAGTTTCCTTTTAAAGGGAATGGTGATGATTTCAAAGTATTTTTCATAAATTCCAGTAATTAAAAAATTCATAACATCCAAGGTTAGACGTCCCCAGAAAGAGCTGGTAAATGAACCCTGGACAATTCAATCCCAGTAGTGTTTCTTCAGTGTGTCTTTGCTAAGAGGCGGTGGTTGGTCCTTAATGTCCAAAAGGCCCTCTAGACCTAATACTCTTAGAGAAAATTTCACATTCCGGATCCAGACAATCCTCTTAGAAAGGTCGAATGCGGCCACCTCATCAAGGGCTGCAGCATACGGGGACAACTCTGGGGTGGACCTAATGCGCAGCCAGAATAATAAGGGGCGTAGCTTGGCCTTCTCCACAATGGATGGTCTACCCATATCAAGTCTTGTTGGGCGCAGGGGTGTGCTTTTTTGACAAAGAGACAAGAGACCTCAAAAACTTGTTCTCCGAGTTCAGTAGAGCGTCCATCCTTTCAAAACTGTAAATTTCCGCTCCATAGAGCATGGAGCCCACAGCTTTAGCCTCATAGATCTGAATTGGGGCTGCCACTGGTTTAGTAAAGGAGGTGCTATGTTCCTTGAGCAAAGCTCCAACTATTTGTCTATGCTTGAGCGTCTGCTTATCCACGTGCTGTTTCCATGACATATCTTCAGAGATGGTAAATTCCAACTAGTCAAAGGTACTCACCCTCTCAAGGGGGACCCCTTCTATTGTAAATGTACCTCTGAAGGACTTGTAGAGTTTGAGGAGGAGTAGCTTCGTCTTTAGGGTATTAACCTCTAGACCCCGTGAATCGCAAACGTTTTTGAAATGATTCAAGAGCAATTGGAGCCCACTTGGGGTTTTTTGATACTAGCAGTGTATCGTCCGTGAATAACAGGGTTACCACTTTTTCTCCCCCTAGAATAGGGGCATCGCTGGGACCTCTGAGAGATACTGGACTACACCGTTCACAAAGAGGGAGAAGAGAGTGGGGGCCAGGACACAGCCCTAGCACACCGCCCTGCCCTCTCGTCTAGTAGAGCCTCCAACTCATCTAACGTGGCTGACCTCTTCCCTGCCTTAGTCCCTCTACCATAGACACTATAGATGTCAAGTAAGGAATCATTTGGGCCTTTAAGTTGCACAGCTAGAATGTCTAAGCTATCTGACCGCAACTCACAAGCGGTAGAGTGGAGTGCAATCTTAATCCAAATAATCAACCCCCCTACAGGATGTCCCAGCTTGTTGGAAATTGCTGGGCGATAAAATGTAATATTGCCGGGGACGTAGGCAAGTGTGGTACTCCATGTCTCTTGTAATATGCATATGTCAAAAGATTTGATGAATTGTATCCAGTGTGGAAGTGTCAATTTCAGTCTTACCCCAGCCACATTCCATGATACCACATTGAACATACTGCTTACTTCCTGGCTACTAGGGGGGTTTGGTTGTGGTATAGTAAAGAGAGTCCCCGTATGTGCAAGTGAGTGTGCTTTAGTAGTATCAGTGGCTTCAGTAGTCGCCCTTCTATAGGGGTGCAAGAGCTCGTTGCGAGGATGGGTATCAGTGTTCGGAGAATATGCGGGGTAGTTAGGAGTAGGTGAGCTCCTATCTATGCTTGAATGCTGGGGATTTGGGAGATATGGTGTTGGAAGCTTTGAGCACATGAGGTAAAAGTCATTTTTAATGTATATTGAATTAATAATTAACTGTTGTTGTGGTCATCTGAGACAGCGCCACCTTGTGGCAGAATGTCACAAGCGCCGTGTTGATAATTAAGTGCTGGTGTCAAGCACCGGAAACCACCAGCTCAAATTAGGCACTGATGCATTTCATACAACAGAAGCTACACCTGGCCATTTCAAACCTCCCAAAGTAGGATTTAAACATTTGGAAAGATTACATGGACACACTATCAGACCTTAGGGTTTCCCAGCTTGATCCTTAAGTGACTATATTGGGGTTTTAGGTCCTGCAACACTATGGCCTTTTAAACTCCACTGCCCATCTGGAGTCTTGCTGTGAACATCACATGAAGTCAGTGCAGATCATGAAGAGTCAAACGATGTAAGTGAAGCAAGAGAGCCCTCTCAGCAAATAAGATACTGTGTTTGGAAGAATCTGGGAAGTTCCACTCAGAGAGAAGGGCACTTGCACACACCATGGGTATTTTAACAAAATATCCGAGAAAAATTGTGTCAAGGATATCGAGGCCAAACATATTGCAGAGTTGAGTTTCTATAGGTAAGCAAAGTTTTACTATAATTAACTACACACATATGTGTTTTGATGATGTATGTATCATCAAGGTATGTAGATGGTAGTAAAGAATAGCAAATCTATACTGACCTATTTGCACTTACCTTTTTAATATTTTGGTCCTCAATATTTTTTACCCGATATTTTGCCCACACAATAATCGCTATTCTGTAAGACAACCCACATTAGGCATGTCCATGAAAATGCATTGGAATACATGCTAATCTGATGTCATATAAGTTTAAAGAATTATTTCCTGATGAAACCAGACGGATAACAAACGTGCCTGGAAAATGGTCAAACTGGCAAAAACTCGGGCCATATTTAATAATATTTAATGCAGCGCAGTGCAGCAAGACAACTTGCTGTGCTGCACTGCATTAAAAGGAGAGGATAGGAATCCACCATATTTACCAAGATATGGTGCATTCCTGCTCCCTCACTGCGCTGGCGCACTATGTGCTGCCTAGCACCAGCACAGGACCCCATGCGCCATGGTGCAAGTACATTGCAGTCAAATTTGTTTCTGTGCCAGAAGAGACAACTTCCTGCACAAAAACAATCATTAGAGGTGTTTTCCTCTTTCTAAGTGTGCGGCAAATGCTTGGAAGCCCATCATGTTATGCTCCATTCTCCTTAAGTTATGAGGAAAGTCTCTGTAAGGCAACTTCACTTAATTCAACCATGATCTCTGTGGACCAGGACAGTAGTCTTGTTTAGCCATGCACAATATCTCTGATAGATCCAGCTTGACAATGCTTGATAAATGGCTTTTAAGAGATGAAGGACAGGAGCATACTCGATCCCTTGACAAGCCCTGCAACACGACTAATTGGTTTGAACAAAAAGATGTTTTCTGCCTATCAGACATCCTTATCCATCATTAGCGACAATATATGAAGCTAGATAATTGTTTAGACATTAGCGGGTATGCAAGTCAAAATCAAGTCCTGAATTCTTCAGTATAGGCTTGACAAAACTGTGCTTCAAAGCTCATGGAACACTTTAGTCTATAAGGACCATGCGTATCAACATCTACTGAGCTACTGCCCCCAGTGTCTCACAGCCCTGTAGGGGGCAGGTGTCTGTGTTGCTTGTAGCTCCAATAGTCATAATCCTGAGTTGCAGGACTTCCTGGGAAACCACTGGCACAAAGCCATCTACGAGCATTCTGGTTCAGGAGACTCCTGGGCAGTCAGATGTTACTTGGCCCCCATTGTGTCATTGGGAGTCTTTAACCTCTAGTGTCCTTGGGCATCCTTTTTGCGGATCCTCAAACTTTGGCCCGAGTCTCCCTTTTAACACGTGGGTAGATAGACAGTGGAGTCCACGGCTAACTTGGATATGTGCTGTGGGCTACAAACTCAGAACAAGTCTAAATAACAATAAAAAAATCAGTGTCCAGCCAGTGTTTTAACTTTTAAAAAGAAAAAGTACTTTCAGGTACATACAGCTAAATACTATGCCCCAAAATTCAAATATATACAGAATTTCAAGTGCAGTTTCAAATTGGAACACCTCCTAATAGGATTTGTATAATAATCAGGTTGCAAATCATCTACCTTAAAGATTCATCACCGCAGAATAACCCCATTAACCTAGTCCGTTTCCATCGCCTGGGGGGGACCATGTGTCGATTTGTTTGCAAACAGGTCCTGTAAAAAACAGCAATGTCCCAATATAGGTATATTACAACTAATGGATTTTCAGAATAATGCAGTAGGAATTATTTGCTTTCTCAATGTGTTTACAATCAGAGGAAATGCCTCCTGCCTTTGGCAATGCTTATGACAATTGAAAATGTGTGCCTACAGGCTTTGTCATAACAAACATAACCATAAGGTCCTTTCACAGCCCAAGCAGATCTAAGGTAGACCAAAACCTTTGAAAACATTAACATTAAGGCCCTCATAAGGAATGGCGGTTTCCACCCAGAGCGGTAACTCGTGGAATTCTATCCCTCGCAGTTTCAAGTAGACCAGGGTCTCCAGTTCTGGAATTGCCAGGTTTGCTTATTCCGGACTCAGTAATCCTTGGTTCGCAAACTTTGGACCAGAGAATTCCAGGCCTGGACTCACTGGGCCAATTTCACTGTGGGTGGGTGGGAACCTGATGAAATCATTGTAGATAGTGGGGAAGAGCCGGCAGGAAGAAGAGCAGCTCCATCACCTCCAGCTCCTGCAGTACGATGGGGGGAGAACAGAATGCCCTCCCTAGGAACCATAACCCCGCCCTCAACCTGCCACCTACAGCAGCAAAGCACGGTGGGAGGACGGACACTGCCATATAGAGAGCCTTGCGATTCAGGCTGTGGCCTGGGACGGACAGGGCCTGCACCCACCTTCACCTCCCTGCAGAGCAGACTCAGTCCTACTTGCTCATGCAATTACTGAAAGACCAGGGCCAATGACATTATCAGGGGATGCATATTCCCACTGCCTCGATCAGTACTTAATTTGTAAAAACATTTATGCTGGGGCTCTCATCAGGAGACCACTGCACCTTGCACCACAAATTGCCCCTGCCAGCTCTCCCAAATTATGGTAATAAACCAACTACTAACTATTGCACTCCTACAAGTGTGACAATTTGGACTATTTCAGACCCCTAGAGCTATAAGACTGGTTTGGGGGGCATGTAATAGTATTTTTTTAAATTTATATTGAATTAATAATTAACAAAAGTTTTTGATCATATCTAAATTAGTCAGACATCGCCACCTTGTGACCGACTGTCAAAAGTACTGGTGATGACAATTAAGTGCTGGTGCCGAGCACTCGAAACCACTGGCTCAAATTAAGCACTGGCCTCCATAGATAACTGACAAGCCCAAGCTGTTTCTGTTGCTGTGTGACTCCCTCTCCCACCAAGAGGAAAACTGAGCTCCGGGCCAATAGCAGAACCTGATGCTGACTGACAACCCTCCCAAAGCACAAAACAAGGCAGTACACAATGTTCCCCCTGATCAGGTCTTAGTCTGCACTTCACACCCCCTTCCACGCACTCCCCCCAAAAGACAAGATAGCCACAGGCACTGTCACGGCCTGGGGCTGTGAGCACCCATCTTCACCCTGCTGAACACACGTCTCAATGCCCGCCTCCTGCTTCCCGATACCCTAACCACAAGTGGCACTCCCACTGATATTTTCCACCTGCTCTGAGCAGGTGAAAAATAGCAGCATATTAGTCCCTGAAATGGCAAAAAATGCATGTAGAAGGACCACGTAATCTTGTGCCTGCAGTGTTATTCCCCAGTCCGTGGACAAAACTTGGAATAGCCAAAACTTGATGCCGAGATTTTGGCAGGAATCATGGATTCCAACCCCCCATTATCCTTGTACCATATTTCGGCTAACTTGTAAAGGGGGCTGAGACTCAGCACCTTGAGACCCTGCGGGTGAGTAGCTGCGCTTCACCAACCCCTGGTTGATTGATTGAGTCTCTCATCAGAGGCATGATTCTTCAATCCTGGCCAAATCAAAAGATATATTTCTAAATGTGTTTTCCCTCAGAAGAAAAAAAAACCTTTAAGGCAGACTCAAATTCTGGTTTTCAGGAGATGGCAATCTCACAATCTCAGCCCTACGATCTCTTTGCCAGTATCATGGTTGCCTAGCAACCAGGCCGCTTGGTGTCTCAAGTGCATGATGTTGGTCTTTGACGTAACCATACTTTTTCAATTTTTTTCTTGCAGAACTAATAACCTGGGAGGCTTCTGGTTTTACTCACAGGTGTCCTTTCCCACTTGGAGCACCTGCAAAACCACTTCTCTAGATCGCATGGTGAGCTCCTTGAGCTGGGCTGTCATTCGATTTATATTGCATTCCCCCAACGGGGTGCAGATCAAGTCTATACAGCACATCCGACAAGCCCACACTGTCCCAGGAAGGACCTCAAGACCTGGCTCTTTGGATGACACCAGCACTCAACGGAGCTGCACCCCCTCACGGATGAGTATTTGCGCTTTACCTACCCTGATTGATTGATTGAACCAAAACTACCCCAATAAGCATGAAAAGATGCTTGCATTTAAATTTTGGCCTGGTAAATGATTTTTGGCACATTTGAACGTGACCATTGTGGTAAATAAAATACCGGACTGAATTTCATACGGAATCCTAAAATAAAGTAAAATAGCTCAAAATAACAAGAGGCAGAATCCGTGGTATAAGAGGTTTTCTAAATGGGCTTTATTCCATTCAAAATGGCCGACTCGAGTCGCGGCCTTCAGGTTCCGTCACCACGAGGGTTCAGGAAGTGAAGTACAATAATTTATTGACAGACATGTATTTTTATAATAAGTGCATTACAATGAAACGAATGTAAAAGGCGTAACATTTGATAAGAAAAATGACGTGACAGTGACATAATCGAAACTAGGCGTAACAAGGAATAAAAGAAACATGATTGGTTTGCATTATCAGACATAGGTGGATCTATAAGATAATACTTGGCATAGATGCGCGCGCAGCAGCATGACGTGTAATTGACGTGCAACTAGGGGGTGAAGGGGACTTGACATTTAGCTCTACATGTGGAGACGAGAAGTCTGGGGGGTCAAGTCAACCTAATCCCAAATCATATCTACCATCCTATGTTTGGAGAACTATGTTATCCACAAGGAAGGACTCTCGGACAGAATCTATTCTATACTAACTGTGTGTGCGTGTACAAGCGTCTAAGTGTCTATATGAGATGCGAGGGGCAGAAAACTTTCCATGGCAGCAGGGCTATGAATCACTTGCAGGAGGACGGAAAGGCTGAGTCCTTGCTTGTGAGCTAAAGGAAATGTTTACCTAAATCACTTGACAGGAATGCATCGGCCGAAGAGCAAAATAGATAATTCGAAGGTGAAATACAACTTCTTGGCAGGCAGGCGAAAACTGGCCGAGGCAGACATTGTTAGCTGCACAGGGAGTAGGACAAAGTTCATGGATACAGATGCGAGCTCAAGCTGAAGCTGTCAGAGACAGAGAGCAGGGAGAGGCTTTGAGGACAGAATCGGGCCTACTTGCCTGAACTGTAAAAATGGAGTAACTTAGCCATATAAAGTCGGTGGCCTTTCATACTTAGGAATCGAATATCCAGCCCATTGATGGCGGATCTGACAGAGAACATGTCGACGGAAGACACACATATGTTTGCGTCTTAGAAACTGGAACTGGAGGGAACATACATGTACTTGTAACATGCATATAGAACCGTTGGGGTCCAAGATAGGGGACATAACTGATCAGGAAAATCCACATTTCCACATTCCCTCCTTGTCCCCTTCTTGCCCTTCAAGAGACATCAATCTTCATTATTCCATCAATTTGCTCATGGAGCATCATTTCTTCTTCCTTCTTCTTCCGGCATTCTGAACGAGACCTTGGTGGTGGAATACACGATGTGGCACACAGACCACAAATCGCTGGTCCACATTGTAGACATAGACAGCAACTGAATAGTATGAGAAGGCCAATACCTAGGAAGGATAGAACTCTCCATCCCCAGGCTGATATCACACTCCAAAACCACCCGGACCACGTCCAAGTGCCTGGATTCTCGTGTATCTGGCTTACAATCTTATGAAGGCGTGTTATAGCTTTATATACAGATGGCGAATTTTCTGGTATGAATATGCAGCAGCTGGATCCGATGACCCTGCAAGCTCCGCCCCTATCGACCAGGATGACGTCAAGGACAAGACGATTCTGGAGAACAACAATTCTCATCACTGATTGTTCCTCTGTCAGATTGCCTAGGGCGGCTATAGTCTCGTTTACTACAGCTTCAAGAGTCTTGGTGAGTCTGCGTATCAGCTTACTATTTGATATAGTACCTATATAGGGAAAGATACCTTTATTGAAATCTACATATTTGTCCCATGCTGTCTCAGTATAATCGACAACTGGGAGATCTCTTCGCTCTCTATTGTGTACTAAATGAACATTTCGATAATAATCAGGGGGAGCTAGGAAAACAGGTGGCAAAAGGAATGCTATGTAACAGGTACCATCCCAATCTAGAGGCAAACGCATATATGCCGTCTGGCCACATATGAAGTAAGAATGGCGAGAAGCTCTAAATGAAGATTTACCTTGATCACTATATTCTACTATAGTAACGCATTGGCTATGGCCCATATGTATGGAACCAACTTTTCTCACACATAATTCACCCTTAACTGGAAATACTGACATAGTGGGCAGAATTAGTTCAACTTCGGATTTGACATTCAAAATCATAAGATTAGGCGTAAAATTACCTAATTTATACACTTCATTTTCTAAATCAGTTCCTGTTCTACTGGGGTGACCCTCCTTATTAGGGTGACAGACTTTGAATAAAACTAGATTCAAATTTCCCCATATCCAATGTTGTTGATAAACTGCTGTGTCTGGGTCTATGGAATTTAATAAACTAAACCATGCTCCACAGGAGCCATTGTGTGTGAACGGATGTGGAAAGAAAGGCAGAACTCCTTTGTTATTCTGATAGGGAGGAAGTCGGCCACACACCCAACAATTGGTGGCATTACTAGTCTGATGGAAATGATGTAACATACTAATGAATGTGTTATTGCGCAGCGCAAGTCTATAGGACAACTCATGTGGGGGTAAGTCACTAAAAGAATGTTCATCAGTTATATTGAAAGCACGTTTAGAAACAGGATAATACATATGCAACAATATACTTGCAGTAACTATTAAAAAACTCAAGAAAAACAAAATTAATAAAGTCACAATACAGTGGCTACGCAGTGATTTACAATAAGCATGTCGTTTCATTATGATTCTGGACTCTACATGATTCAGACCTAAGGGATACATGTCGGGACAGATTCAACCGCTTCACCTTGGAGAGGACTTAAACAATCAAATCGTCCGACAGTTTAGATCTGGACCTGAGTTTCTGTTTATAGAGTTCGGTGCTACTGGCCTCAGCCAAAGGTAGCTTTGAGTCAATGGGGGAAGACACACGGGGAGTACTGTTTGTGTCAGGAGGAAGTCCATGAAATTTTTTGATATGGCTGGAATGCACCCAGCCTTTCCTCCCTTCGATCTTCACAGCTGTTCTGGTCGTTAGCAGGACCAACTTAGGAAGCCTCCACCTTGGCTCCAGTTGGGTTTTCCGATCAAAATTCCTGACGAGAACATAATCACCGGGAATTACATCATGAGGTTTCACCTCGGTGTTGTCGGGAAAAGCTGCGACTACCTGTGAACGACAAGATTGTAGTGCAGACATCAAGGAAGCCAGGTAATCTGTCAGCATATTACAGTCAACATCAGTTATTTTACGGGGTATAGGCGTCCCCCACATATTCGGTGGCCTACCAAAGATCACCTCATAAGGCGATAGCCCTGTTCGAGAGTGTGCTACCATCCTCATGTAAAATAGCGCAACTGGTAAGGCTACTATCCAGTCCACACCCTTTTCCTGACATATTTTAGACAATCTGATTTTTAAAAGTTGATTATGTCGTTCCACGAGACCTGCTGCCTCGGGGTGTCGGACACAGTGGAATTTCCACTGATATCCCAACAAGAGTGAGACATGTTTCATTAATTCGGATGAGAAAGGCTGACCGTTATCTGAATATACAACACGTGGTAAACCGTACCGTGGGAAGAATTCTCTAATTAGCTGCTTGGCAGTAGTCGGGGCAGTGTAATCTGATACGGGATACGCCTCTGTCCAACGGGAGAGAGCGCAGACAACTACGAGAACATATTTGAATCCTCGACAACGTTCCATCTGAATATAATCCATCTGGAGAACTTCAAAAGGATGGTCAGGAGGCTGAAATCCACCCTGCTCTACGGGAACACTCTTTCCTGGATTAAACTGACAACATATCATACAGGTACGAACTTTTTGTTTAGCTGCTGCTCGTAAATGTTTATTGAACCAAATGTGCTGAATGCTGTCTAGCATAGCCTTCTCTCCTAAATGTGCTGGACTGTGAACTGTAGCTATAATGGCTTGAACCATGGAATCAGGGAGAAACCATACAGATTTCTCCTTCGTCATCCATCCTTGATCTGTCTGGATCCCTCCTAGTTCAGTCCACTTCTTTATTTCTTCTGCTGTGGCATGTGTCTGTATGTCAATTACGTCAAGTGCGGGGTCCTTAATTGTCATACACTGTGTTGGTGTCTGAACTATTGGCTTTGTCATGTCTAATGTGCGATTCTGAGCAGTCTGTTTAGCTGTTTTGTCAGCTAAATCATTGCCTTGAGAAATGGTATCAGTAACCTTCGTGTGTGCTTTACATTTCATAATCGATATAGCAGTGGGTAGATGTATTGCGTCTAACAAGGCATGAATGAGGGGTCCGTGCTGAATGTGGGCACCATGGGACGTTAAATAACCTCTCTCTCGCCACAGCACGCCGAAGTCGTGTACAACTCCGAATGCATAACGTGAGTCAGTGTATACATTAACTTTCTTATTTGTGGCTTGAATACAGGCTTGTGTTAGAGCAATAAGTTCTGCTGCTTGGGCTGACAAAGTATCTATACAATTTGTTTCAATAACTTCAGTGTCTGTTGTGACTGCATACGCGGCCACTAAATCTCCTGTACTTGTTCTCATGCACGATCCGTCTACATACAACGTCAGGTCTGGATCTAACAATGGAACGTCTGTCAAGTCTTGTCTAGGTTTCGTCTTTATTTCAATGATTTCAACACAATCATGAGCTAGTGGGTCTGTTCCAATTACAGGTAATAGTGTAGCAGGATTCAATGTATTACACCGTCGGATCTCTATGTGTGGTTGAAACAATGTCAGTTCATAACCGGTAAGTCTTGCTATGGTCAAGTGTTGTGTTTGTGTTCGGTTCACAAGAACCTCTACTGCATGTGGTACTTGTACTGTCAATGGGTGTCCTAATACTATGGCATCGCTTTGTCTGATTGCTAAAGCTGTCGCTGCCACTGATTTCAGGCATGCAGGCAAAGCCTGAGCTACGGGATCTAATGTACTGGAAAAATAAGCACATGGCTTGCGTGATCCTGCTTGATCCTGAGTGAGTACTGACAAGGCAGTACCTTCGCGTTCTGTAACAAAAAGTGTAAAATGTTTGCTATAACATGGCGTTGCTAAAACAGGTGCTTGACATAAAGCTTCCTTTAGGCTTTCAAAAGCTTGTGTATGTTCCTGAGTCCAAGGGAGAACAGTCGATGTGGCTGCCTCCTGTGTGGTTAACTGAATGAGTGGTTTTGCTAGAAATGCGTACTGAGGGATCCACTGCCTACAATATGAAGTGAGGCCTATGAAAGCCCGCACCTCCTTCTGTGTCTGGGGTATTGACATGTTAGCAATTAACTGGATGCGATCTGGTGTAAGCTGCCTTCCCTCCTTGGACAGCGAGTGACCAAGATAAATAACTCGCTGAACACAGAATTGCAGCTTAGAAGGGGACACCTTGTGCCCCTTGTCGGCTAGGAAATGTAAAACTGTCAGAGAAGCCTTTTCACATTCTGGCTCGCTTCTTGCGGTGATCAGCAGATCATCGACATATTGAAGCAGTGCAGTATTGACTGGCATGTGGATACTGTCAAGTTCTCGTTTCAGTGCTTGGCTATAGATGCTGGGGCTTTCTGTAAATCCTTGGGGAGCGCGTGAGAATTTAAAGCTGCGCCCATTTAAACTGAATCCGAACAAGTATTGGCTTTCCGGATCTATTGGGACGCTGAAAAAAGCATTCTTGAGATCAATTACAGTAAAAAATGTTGCTTCGGAATCAATTGCTGTCAACAATGATGATATATCAGGGACCACAGGGAATTGTGGTACAATACACTTGTTTAGTTCACGCAAATCAATAACCAATCGGTATACTGGTGGGGCAGTAGGGTCAGTTCGTTTAAGAATCGGAATTATCGGTGAATTACATATATTGGAGTCTGTTTCTATAACTACTCCCTGGGCAATCAGCTCATCAATGATTTTCAGCAAAGCCACTACAGCATCATGCGGTAACTTGTATTGTCGCATTCGTGGTAGTACCACTCCTGCTTTCAATGTAACTCGATAGGGTGTAATGTTCATGCAGCCAACATCCGTAGGGCCTTGTGCCCATAGATGTACTGGTAAAGTCTGTAGTCGGGGATCCATGTCTCTAGACACATAGTGACCTTTAAAATCCCGCAAAAACAACCTTACTCCTTCCGGAGAACAACATATTATGGCTCCTAGTGCTTTCAGAGTTTTAATTCCTAACAGATTTTCTGGGCATGATTTAGTAAGCAATAAATCTGTAGTTCGTGTCAAAGGTCCTATCGTAAGTGGTAGAGGCTGTGATACTTCATTAACAATAGGTTTTCCCGAAAAACCAAGGGAAACATTTTGAGAGCCTGAGAGGGGTGCCCCTGGAACTTCACTACGTTTTATAGTTGTTCGACTTGCCCCTGTATCGAGTAAGAATTTTCTATCTTGACCTAATAATTCACTATGTACATAAGGTCCTTCTTGATCTACAGGAATCTCGATAAGCGGTAAGTCAACTTCCCTCTCTAGGCTGGTTCATGCGTAATGCTGATATTCAGGGTATTCATACTGTGCAGTCTGATACATTTGTCGTGTCGTTGTTTGTGTGGCAGTAGCAGGCAACGGTGGTGCAGCGTTCTGCTGTTTTTTGGGCATACAGAATGTATTGGATCAGGAAAACATCTAGTATTTTCACAGGATCTTCCTCTGCCTACATAGGCTATGGTCTCTGACTGTCTTGCGGAATTCCCTGATTCGGACACTTCATCTTGCTCAAACTCGTCTGTTCCCAGTCTTTCTTCATGAATACGCTCTATTTCTTTACGGATTTTTCGGCACATGGCTATTATACAATTTTGCTTATCGTGTCTCCCTTCTGATATATTCTGACTCCATCTTGTAAGAATAAGCATTGCATTCGGGTCTACCCCCGGACGATCTTGATTTCTGATCATACAGTTTATGAGGAAACGTAACAGTTCCCCCTGTATCTCTACTTTCTGGAATTCCATAGCTCTGTTAATACATCCTGGATCTCGTCCTGTTTGAACAAAATGATATATGTTGTCTAGATGCGTAGTCATCCCTGGTAACCTCGCTAAATACTCTGCGGCTCGCCTGATACGTAATGATGCCAGGACCATTTCGTCCTCTTTACCAACCACCGGGTCATATCTACAATTTACAAGGAGTTCCTTAAGCGTACGTTCACTTACGAATTTAGGTGTACGTGAATGTGCTGACTCTTGAAAGACAAGTTTATTTATTCTAGGTGGTGTAAAAGTACTGCTAGCACCTCCCGTGGCCCTATCTGGGGCGTCGGGTGTGAATGGGTTCGTTGAACGTGACACAGCAACTATGGGTGTCGATACCTCTGTAGAGTCGACTGCGGAGACAGATGCGGAAACAGATGTGCTTGCCGACGCTTGTGTCGGAACTTGCTGTTGCACGGGGACAGATACCTGATCCTGACGTTGAACCCCTCCGCCAGACGGTCTATGTGGTGCGGCGTTAGCATACTCGGGAGCTGCGTCATCTAGATATGAGGAAAGAAAAACATCTTCTGCGGTTCTGGGAAGCCCCTTTGGATGTACCTTAATTGGAAATAATGGGGGTGGCAAGTCTTTTGGTATCTCTGGAGCAGCCTTAGGTAATCCTTCGGCTAGTAGGGGATACATACCATTCATAAGAGCATTTCTTTGTCTATTTACTTGTTCTGATCTCACTCGGATACCTTCCTCAATTAATAGGTTTTCTTGAACTTTATTTGAACTTTCTTTACTCCTCTCTTCTTGTCTACGTGCTTTTTCTGTTCGTCTATGAGATTCTTTACGCCATAACTCAACAGCGTCTTTCTGTGACTGTCTGACCTTTCTTTTCCATAACTCTTCCTCCACTTTCATGATGCACTCTGCATCCCAGGTTCCCGCTATGGGCCACCTTTGACTTTCCGGTAATCCCTTGGTATAATCTACCCATAGATCAAGAAATAATATGGCATCTAAGCCATGTTTATGGTACATAAAATGCCCTGGAGTGTCCCTAGGAGGAATAGGAACTGCTTCTTCAAGCACCCCTTTTCTGGTAGTAATCTGTCTTAACTTCGAGAAGAGCGGCATATTTACAACTGATCTGATACTTACTCTTGAATTTTCTTAATACGAAAAACACAATAAATGAACAGTGAACAATGAACAGTCATTCATACTACAATATTTTGAACACTTTAAACATTAAACATTAAACATTATAACAATGATCGACAATGATGACAGTCTGCCTAACTAATCACCACGCTGAATTCTTGACAATAACTGAATTCTTCGGAATACTTGATATACTGCTAAACAGTACATATACACTGCTAAACAGTGCAGACCGGATTTGTGTACCCAAATCCGTCTTGACCGGCACAACCTATGTGCGCGTCAACACGCCTCCCCGGCGATGGTACTCACCGAGTAGCTCCTTGAAACGGAAGGCCTCAGAGAATGGACAGGACTCGATAACTGCGGACAGCGGACCCTCTGGACATCGGGATTTCGGAAAACCTGGTGGGCCTCTGTATACCTCGGATCTTGCTCTCTCAGCTAGGCTCTGGTCGGGATACTTCGCACTTCTCACCGCCTCGTCTGGGTTGATCGCAGCCTCAGTCGCCCCCGCTTGACCGGAGGGAGCTTACAGGAAATCCTGCTGGTACGCGTTTATGGTCCGTCCAGCTGTGGCAGGAGACCGGGCCTGCAACGCACCGCCGGCGCGTGAGATGAGAAAGTGTCCCTATTCGGGCGCCATTATGTGGTAAATAAAATACCGGACTGAATTTCATACGGAATCCTAAAATAAAGTAAAATAGCTCAAAATAACAAGAGGCAGAATCCGTGGTATAAGAGGTTTTCTAAATGGGCTTTATTCCATTCAAAATGGCCGACTCGAGTCGCGGCCTTCAGGTTCCGTCACCACGAGGGTTCAGGAAGTGAAGTACAATAATTTATTGACAGACATGTATTTTTATAATAAGTGCATTACAATGAAACGAATGTAAAAGGCGTAACATTTGATAAGAAAAATGACGTGACAGTGACATAATCGAAACTAGGCGTAACAAGGAATAAAAGAAACATGATTGGTTTGCATTATCAGACATAGGTGGATCTATAAGATAATACTTGGCATAGATGCGCGCGCAGCAGCATGACGTGTAATTGACGTGCAACTAGGGGGTGAAGGGGACTTGACATTTAGCTCTACATGTGGAGACGAGAAGTCTGGGGGGTCAAGTCAACCTAATCCCAAATCATATCTACCATCCTATGTTTGGAGAACTATGTTATCCACAAGGAAGGACTCTCGGACAGAATCTATTCTATACTAACTGTGTGTGCGTGTACAAGCGTCTAAGTGTCTATATGAGATGCGAGGGGCAGAAAACTTTCCATGGCAGCAGGGCTATGAATCACTTGCAGGAGGACGGAAAGGCTGAGTCCTTGCTTGTGAGCTAAAGGAAATGTTTACCTAAATCACTTGACAGGAATGCATCGGCCGAAGAGCAAAATAGATAATTCGAAGGTGAAATACAACTTCTTGGCAGGCAGGCGAAAACTGGCCGAGGCAGACATTGTTAGCTGCACAGGGAGTAGGACAAAGTTCATGGATACAGATGCGAGCTCAAGCTGAAGCTGTCAGAGACAGAGAGCAGGGAGAGGCTTTGAGGACAGAATCGGGCCTACTTGCCTGAACTGTAAAAATGGAGTAACTTAGCCATATAAAGTCGGTGGCCTTTCATACTTAGGAATCGAATATCCAGCCCATTGATGGCGGATCTGACAGAGAACATGTCGACGGAAGACACACATATGTTTGCGTCTTAGAAACTGGAACTGGAGGGAACATACATGTACTTGTAACATGCATATAGAACCGTTGGGGTCCAAGATAGGGGACATAACTGATCAGGAAAATCCACATTTCCACACCATATTTAATGCCATACACCGACACATTGTGCCTGCTTCATCCAATTACCTCTCAAAAGGACCAGCATGAATGTTATATCACATTTGAGAAAATTCCTAAAGCATGGACCTGAGCTGTTTAATAATTACAGAACTCAACCTTTCTCTCTCGCAGGCTCTTTTCGATGGGAGATAATCTCAGTGGATAAGCAGTTTGAACCTGCATATCACCTGTTCGAAAAGTGAAATTTGAACTTTAAAGAAATGTTAAAGTGTCCATTTGTATGCAAGGCGGGCATGCATTCACCCATGCTGGCGCAGCGCCCACTTAACACCGACAGAGTGCATCATGGCCAAAATTAAAGGCTCAGCACGATGGATTTCTGTCTGCAATGTACAGTAGTACAGATGGAGGCTGTGATTAATACTAGCAACGTGTAGGAATACAATATACACATTATCTCTTTATTGCAAATATCAATGTTGTCATAGCCATTCGCACAAAGGTCATTTTATTAGCCCATAAGAATATTAAGTGCCAATTTAAGTGTCCCCCTCATTAAAAACCCTAATTTGCAAAACAGATCTTACATATTAAGAATATTACTTAAATAAGGGTTGAATTTAGCTGTGGTGTAAATTCTAAATCCTATCATTTGAAGCATGTGGAATTAAATCCCTTGTATAACTTGGAAACTCATAAAAGCCATCCGGTAATAGCTTCTTCCTCTGACGCAGCATCAAGTTTTATTTAATTCTACAATATGGAATATACATGTACAATACTAGAGCTCACAAAGGGGTATAAAAGGGCATTTTTTCCTTGAATGCGGGGTCCACGGGTTCAGAACCAGATGCACTGTTATTTAAGCACCATTGAACACAACAGGCTGCTTGAAATTGCATTCTTGAGAGCTTACACCCCTGTCTGTTCCAATACGGCTTATGGCATCCATTGTGCAGTCAACCTCTGTATGCACTCCTGCGGCTAAGGGGAACCTGACCAACCTTTGCACAGGAAACAATTAAAGGAATGAAAAAAGCGCACAACTTACAATGGGAGGAAAGCAATAGTTCGGCGGGTGCTCGCGCGTCACTACTATTTGGACGGCTCAATGGTTTTCTATTTATTTATGTGGAGTCGCAGCGCCGACCAATAATTGTGATGCGTCACAATGAAATGGGACTGCGCGTCTCGCGCCGGTGTACGCGATAATAACAAAGGCAAGCACAAAATGACCAGGCGCCCCCTGCAAATAGCTGAGGGGCGCCATTAGTGGCTCCTCGAGCAGGCGTCAAGGTGGAGAGTCCTTCCCCTGCTTCGCCACAAAGAGGGTCTTGGTGACGTCTTCGGGAGGCGACTGGGACTGGAGCCTTTAAAACATCGAGAGGCAAGGGTTCGGCCTCTTTTCCCCTCCACTGCGCACCAGCATCCAGCGTTCAGGATCAGACACCCACCCACTCCTGCAAGGCAGAATTCGGAATTGCTAGCAGCAGAAAAAGGGTGGCTACCCCAAAAAGTTGGACGGATTCTCTTTAATGACCCCATGGAGGGATGTTGATTTGTGTGGGCACTGGGCTGACAGGAGGGGGGACTGACATGCTGGTGGTCCAGGACCGTTCTGCCCTACCCCAGGATGCCTGGAGTTGAATTTCTGGTGGAATGTTTCCTCCATGAGATGGAGGGGAAGTTGCCACTGAGGTATTCTTGCCAATAATCCCAGTGATGCCCTTGATTGAGGGCAGAAGTGATGGAAAGAATAGGGGCCTTCTGGCACTGTGAATTCTGAAGAGTTGAGCTTTATTGGAAAGCGGAAACAATGATTGTTTTGCTTGTAATTATGGGTGAGGACCACATGTGCTGCAGGGCCTGTATCACAGGCGCGTATGTGCGTTATAATTCCTGAAATAGAGTACACGAGCATAGAGTGAGGTACGTCCCTGCTTGTCCATGTAAACCACGCAGTGCCAGTCATTTCCTCTTGCCACTCACGGCCATGAACTGTATGTTGATTTGCTGGGACGTCTCTGGTGGAGCAGCACTGAGTCATCTTCCAGCAACGTGGGTTCACTCAAGAAAGTCCTTTCTCTATTTTGTTGGGTGTAGAGTTGCCTAGGGTGCATTGCTGGCTACTAATGGAAAGTAATATTTCATATTTTGGACCACACTCACTTGCCACTAAGGGTTTCTTGGTCTCCGGGCTAAGAGTCTGATTTAGAGTTGGGCAGTAACAGAAAACCATCCAATTTTGGGTGACATTTCTTTATTCTCAGGTTAGAATTAGGGGTGTGTGAATTTGGTAAGTCCAAGGACAACCAGTTGTGTGCATTTTCTTGAACAATGAGGCTTTGCTAACAGTGAAGTAAAAAAGAAAGAAATTAGGGGCAACATCGAGAAACTGTGGACTCAGGGCAATAGGTATTGGTACCGGCTGCCACCAGCTCCATGTTCTGAACCCGACTCTCTCAGAGCAAAGTTTTCTGCATTCACACTTTAAATGTCCCTGCACCTATACACCCCACCTACCCCACACTGTCTCCCTGCTGTTGCCCTCCACTGCAACTCTTACGAGTGACAACTGGCGGTTGCAGCCGGATTAAGCACAATCTCCTGTTCGGGATGTCCTACCAGGGTCACCTGGGTGCAGGAAATGCTCATGATGACATGGATCAGTAGGTTCTTAGCAGTGCTTCATTTGAGCTGGCGATTGCCAGTGGGAGCCACCCGTACTTATTTTTGTGAACTGGCACTTATTTTATAAATAAGATATTTACTGAGTGTAAGAGAGGGAAAAACACACAGATCGGAAAGACGGAGGAAGAGAACAGCAAAACCGTCACAAAGGGAGAAAACAGGGATCAGCCAGAGCAAGAAGAAGGGTCAGGGAGCATCTGGTAGTGGACGCGCAAATTCCGCCGCGTGGCGAGGGGGGACGGGGCTGGGTGTGGCGCCCAGGTACTCAGGATGGCTCCCGGCCATCATAAATCACGGTGGGAGTGTGCTTATGACCGCCGGGAGCCGTGCGAACTCCGTCCACTAATTAATTTGCCCGCTCAGGCGGGGAATTAGCCGCGCGTGGGCGGAGCGGCAACGGTCCGACGGCTCCCGGCCGTCATGAGCACACGACTACCGTGACTCATGACGGCCAGGAGCCGTCATGAGCATGGAAGTGGTTAAGGACTACTATCCTTGGCTTCAGCGAGGCGCTGTTTGATCTCACCAGCCTCCGGCTTCTGAGCAGAGTTTCGGGCGCCGGCACTCTTTCATTTACAAATTAAACAGTGGTTTTTAGTACATCCCTCATAGTCCTTTTGAATTCAGAAATTTGAATTAAGAAACCTTCAGCCAACTTCACAAATTTCAGATTTTGCTGGTTAAGGAGCTCAGTAATGTCAAAGTTCACTAATGCTGGGCACGCTGGGCCGTCATCCAGCCCAATCGCTTTTGTTTGTTGAGAAGAACAATTGTGCAAATGTATCATCTGTGATTTAGAGCCACTTAGAACATAAATCAACAGTGGTAGTTGATTAACTATGGTCCGCACAAATTGACCACCGGTCATAGGTCATCATCCTTGTGGCACTTGGAAAGACCAAATAAATCAATTCAAACATGAATATAGAACTATGGGACAATAGATTGTCACACGAAAACTGTCACACTGAGCAATGTGTGAACACAGTGTAATTCAGGAACACCAGGCTGCCAATTTTCTTTTGCCAGGCACATTTTGAAAAGAAGAATCAGATGAAATATGCACAAGGAAATAGGCCTAAAATGGGGAGAGAACATAGGTGATCGATTCACAAACACTGATTCCCATGGTTATTCCCCATTTCAGGGCTCAAAATTGTAATTGTGTGTTAATATTTCACTCAAAATGTAATTCACGACTTGGTATCGGGAGTCCCAGGTGAGAAATTGTCACAGCAGGGACTCCAAGACTTGAAAAAAGAGCCCATACTTGTAATTTGAACAGTGTCATGTTTTTTATTACCTGCCCACAGGTACATTAAGATGTCTACCTGTCTAGACAAGATCCAAATGCCAGAGCACAAATACACCCTCTGCTTGGAAAACTGATGAAGGAACTTGAGTTTCACTTCCAAACACTGAACCATACAAATCAATCAGTGGAGACGGTGCCTAAACAACTACAAACATACTTTAAAAAAATCACAATGCCTCCTTTCATTTTGTGAGAGCATAGAGATGGTATATCACAGCCTATGCCATACTAGACCAAACTAGATTCTGTAATAGTGCAGCTGATCATACATTTCTAGGAAAAATGAAGGTTCCAAATACTGTTGTAATGCTTAAATTGCCCATCCCATAAATGGAAATCACTCGTTTATTTGTTTTTGAGTATTCTTATTTTCATTAAGATGTGCATTTTATTTTGGATGTGTTATCGTTTCAATCATTGATTGCAGGAACATGAATTCTAAGGTTAGACAGTGATCATTCGCAGCAGACCGGTTGGTCAGATTTGTCTATTTGAGTTCTGGAGTTTGAATAGTTTAAAAAATAAATAATATATCTTTACATTTCCTGGGACTCACAGGGATCACAGTTTTGAAAACAATGTCAATATGTACTCAAAAACTTTTCTAATAGCATATGGGGAAGGTTGTTTACTTTTCTGTTTAGTGCTTTCCACTAGTGAACATGGCATATGTAGGAAATGGGGTTATTAGGTGGGCAGGGTGTGAATCCTGCACAAGTCCTAGGTCCACAAATTCTTCTTACTGGGAACCAATCAACCCATTGTTGTGGTTGACTTCCTCAGGGTGATGAAGCAGACCAGTCCAAGGCCTACTCAGGGGAGGTGGTCTGGCTAGTAATCACCTATCTCTGACGCACAACAACGCTCAATAAATGATTGTCCAGCCAGTGTTTTTTTTGGGGGAAAAGGGAAAATCACATTTATTACACACACACTGCTAAATACTGTGCAGCAATTTAAAAATGTATACATCAGGCAAATCACATTTGACCCCCCTAATGAGAATTGAGCCCCCAAATTCACAGTACACACCAGCTATACCAGGTAGAACACCACAATTTGAGATTATGTTATTTTAAATAAAGCAGGCCTATTGGCTTAGTCAAAGGTCACAATATCAATATATAAGGGAAGTCGACTGACTTTGTCATCGGATCATCTCAAGAATAATATAATGCCAGCCTATTGTCAAGGAGTCACCACATTAAAGGACCAATAACCACATTTTACAAATCACCATTGTGTCACCAATATCAGAAACCACATTTAAATGCAAGCATTTTTGTCAATCAAGCATTGTAATGGTTATCAAAAATCACTGTCTGTAATATATTGTTAGTAAAGTATTGAAAGTCTACATGACTAGACTGAGCCTTTCTCCTACCACTTTAGGCCACATAGAATGAAGCCAGACAACCAACCATTCTAATAACACAATAGGGCAACCCAATTTCCCCCAAGGAACTGGGTAAAGTAATAATCACATGCAAAATATTCCTTGAGGAATTATTTAAATCCAAATTATTTCCACACTTGATATCCATCCAATATGTAATTCAAGTGATTAATCACACACTTAGAAACTACAGTCACGGACGTGTTAGGAATATGAGTATTCTTTTACTTAATTGATATATAGTTCATTGAAACTTAGTATTATACATGTTATTTAAAAAATATATCCAAGCAGTATATACATTTAATTGGTAACAACGCTGGCACATCCAAACAATCCCTTAAATTCTTTAGACTTTTTTATATCACGGAATTATTAGAAGTGCAGTCACTCCTTTTAACTAAAACAGTGTAAATATCATCTACAACCCCAATAAATCAATCCTTCAGGTGTTCACAATAGTGGGATCTGACAAAAAGCACATTTGTGATGTTTGAAGTTATAAAGGATGTGGTGTCGTCGTTTCAGTTTTCAATGGCCAGATGTTTCCGCAAAACCATCCTCAGGACTCAGCGTTGTGGGAAAAAACGATCCTGTAAATACAGATTCCAAATTAACTTGAGTCGTCAGACCAGACATTGTAGTTGGCGTGCAGTTGCTGAAACTCCTGTTTGGACCGGACATCTCAGTCGGCCGTGTTTTCATGGAGTGAGAAGGAGGTGATTCACAGGAAGGTCCTGATTCCATGCCCTCCAAGACCAGCAGGCTCCGCACTGACACCCTGCCCCTACTACCTGCCCTATTACACCCATGCTGTGGATGTCACCAGTTTCAGCAGATGCCCCACCTTCCATGAGCAGGACTTCCGGTGCCAGAAAAGAAACAGTTTGTGTGGAACCTTTTTTATAGGCAAAGTTAGGTGACACTGAAAAACATCTCACAGCTTAACCTCAGCATTGTTTTTGATGCACCTAATTTCGCAGTGTATCAGTAGCAATGGTTCACTCAGGGGTAGGGAAACAATAAAAAAAAATGGTCAACCCAACTGTACAGAATACAGAACAAAAGAAAGAGATGCATGAATTAAAATTATATGTATACTCATTTACCAATTACAAACACAGTATGTTCTATGCACACAGTTCATGTGGTGTGACAGCACAGTGCAAAAATGGTGAGACTAAGGTGCCGTGCACTTATAATAAAACAAACATAAAACAAAAAACAGTAATAGGCTGCGTAGGATCCTGTATCAAGCGGTGATTTAACATGGCTAAAAAGAGACTCCCCAGAAAATGTAATTTTAATGTAATACTTAATGCATTAGATAAGAGAAAAGTCGATGTTTCGACCCCAATTGTTTAATTGAGCAGGGCCATCATCAGGACACCGGTCAAAAAGATAATTAGATGAAATCAACCTAAAAGAGAGAGACACACCAGTAACTAAAAGTGTGCAGAAAGAATCAATCAGTCATGAAGCATCTACAAACCAAGAGGGACCTACACAATTTTGCTAACAGAGAACTAGCTGGACAGAACTATAAATCACTATCCAAGACACCAACAAAACATATAATACAATTACATAGGGTAAGACACAATCGCCGAACCACCAGTTTTTGGGTCCAAACAATACAACCTCAACACAATCTCACTTCCTGGATGATGAGGCATCCACTAGCAGCAGCCACTGGGGGGATGAATCTCCGTCTAAAAGTTACAACTTGACAAATGCCATAGGAAAGGTCAAACAGCTGCTAAGGCCCCTTTCAACAAGGGATAGTGAATACTAGTACAAAAACAAACCTATTGAAATGCATGATGGAAGACAATACCACAGAGCACCTATTCTTCAAACTGCACGAGCTTCAAAAAGGAAACTGCTACACAAAATAGGCAATCGATGGCGCCAAGCATCCTTAGCAAGGTGGTTGCGGCCAGGGAGGCCGCCCGCCACAGAGACGTCAGCGAACCACCGTAAAGCAGGGGCGGGAGCAGCCCACACCTAAAAAGTCTGAATCCAAAACAAACAAGGACAGTGGCGGGAGATACATCCAAATGATGGAAAGGTCAGCTTACCATTCAGTGATGAGACCCTCCATGAGTTAAGCAGAGACTGATGAGGTTACATCCTCACTTATAGGGTCGTCGCCTTGCAGGAAGAGAAAGGGGAGCTGGCGGTAGGGGCTCCCAAGCAAGCCTAAGCCAAACAATATCACTGACAGATATGAATAGCAACATACTGCTGAGATACAAGTCCCCAAACAAACAACCAGCATGCAATGGTCAGAAGTAACAGAGGGAATTCTGTCAAGAGTATGTAAGAAGATATTGAGAAAAGAGGTGAGGAAAAGCTGAATCTCGTGAGCAGACTGCAGGGAAATCCAGCCACGGGGCTTTCTATTAAATCAGGCAAGCACCTGCTGCGGTCCCAGCATTTATCTAAGTATGCACATTAAACTCATGGCAACTACCCAGACCCTGCCTTGATTTATTTCAGTCATTTCTTCCTACGGTACAAATATCTACCTTGAAAAAGGCATTCCCTGAAGTTATTCTGCCAGTTTTTATGAGGGATTTCAACTGAAATTGCTTTTTAAGTGTCATGAAATTGAGTTTGTAAAACAGTGGCGACCCAGAAGCACTATGTATGATCTAAATGCTTAATAATAGCAGCTATTTTGACTAAGCTTTTAGACAAATGAAATCACAGTTTCTTTATTAGGGTGCAGGGAATTCGATGGGCATGTCAATGGCTGGCAGTGGTCTTTCGGTATCAATGTTTATTTTCACAATTGTGTTTTGAATGGACTTCTGCTTCAAGTTTGGCTGGTTTGCTCTAAAGTGAAACTAAGCTTATCCATGGACGTTGAGTCACCAAAATGGCATGAGTAACGGAAGTGACATCACACCAGTTCCAGGACCGGCTGTGAAGTAGCCTCTGGTCACAAATCAGAGCTGCGCAAAACAATTATATGACTGAACAATCAATCAGGGAATTGTAAGCACGCTACTCACCTGTGAGGGTCTCAAGGTGCTGAGGGGGGGGTCCGCAGATCTGTTTAACAGAAGAGCCAGGTCAATCAATCGATCAAGGAATTGTAAGCGTGCTACTCACCCGTGAGGGTCTCAAGGCGCTGAGGGGGGAGGGGGTCCGCACATTCAGTTCATGAACAACCTCCTCTTTGCTAATGATAGACTAAGTGAAGGAAAAGACGCGGTAGATACTGAAAGTAAACATGGCTCTTTGACCCATTAGACCGCGTCCTTCATGGTGCCAGGGGTTGCATTTGATAATCATTGGGTAGCAGTAGCTATCCCTGGCCACACTAAGGGCCTGATTTAGATCTCGGCGGATGGGTTATGGTGACGGATATCCTGTCCGCTGAAACATAAATGCCATTATGTCGTATGGCATTTATATTTTGGCGGCAGGGATATCTGTCACCATTGCAGCGGAGTAACCCGTCCTCCGAGATCTTAACCAGGCCCTTAGTTAGCGTCCATAAGTTATGCACTTGGTTAAAGGATTAAAAGAATATGCAGGCTTAACCAAGCCATAAAGTGTACATTACGAGCGATTCAGGAAGTGGAGGTCGCCTGTTATTAGGGCCTGTAAGTGAGGCCATCACACAGTGATTAATTTGAGCCAGTGGTTTTAATTGTCAACACCGGCTCTTATGACAGTGTTCCACCAGATGGCACTGTTTGTCTAATTTGGAGAAGAGTACAAAAACTGTAAATCAATATACATTAAAAATGACTAATACCTGCCTCCCAAGTCATTCTTATGGCTTTAAGAGACTGGAATAGTCTGAATTGTTACATTTGTAGGAGTGTGAGGCTTAGTAGTTGTGTTGGTACTGTCATTGGCAGTGCTGGCCGGGGCAGTGGGTGGTGTAAGCTGCAGTTGTCCCCTGACAAGGGCCCTGGCACATATTATTTTAAAAATGAATAACTGCGTGGACATACACACACACACACAGACATGAGTAAATAATCACGTGCATGAGCCACTCCTTTTTTCAGGAGAGCACCTTTCCTTACCATGCTGAAAAAACTCCCCTCTCCTCTTTAGCCAATCCCCTGGCTGGTCGACAATTTAACAAAGTTAAAATGGGTGGTCGCAGATCTTGGTTCTCAGCTCGAAAGGCTGGATTGCGTCCCACTCAATCTGAGAACCGGTGCATCCTTAAGAAGGTTTAGGAAAAGGTGGTGAAGGCAAGCATCTTTGTCTCAGATATTTTGTCCTGTGTTTTGAGTCTCTCATGTTTTGAGTGGCGCCCAGATCCATTTACCCTATGGAACACCATTGCCTTACAATGTTAACCTATGGAACACCATCCCCTAACCATATTAACTTAACATAACATTCACAATTATGGTAGGAATGGAACAACTGAGTATCATTGAAATGAAAAGCAAAATGAGGTTATCAACTTGAAAAAGATTAGTCAATTGTGTATTCACAAACATCTGTTCATGCATTTCCCATAGGTTTCAGAGCATCTTACACCTTAATAATTCCAGATTGACAGGTGTGGTGAGTGTGGAAATGTACTGTGATCTGTTCCATTCTCATTGGGCTTATGAAGGAAGCAATGCTCTGTGTAGTAAAACATTGTTGGAAAACAGTACAGAAAAAATACAAATAAAGTTCCATAATGTTCCAAGCCCTAAACACCTGTACCATATGCAATGTGTGGATTACATACGCAAACGGTGTAGGTTACCAAGGTTAGTGGCTATCATTGAAATACATCAATATTTTACTGCCTAGGTAATGTTTACATTAGTGGCAAGGGGAAATACAAGACTACCCAAATATTTCTAAAAATGCATAAATGCATAGGCATTCTGAATGCATGGTGTTGGTTGCATGTCAAAATTCTGCTCTTTTTCAGCTTAACCCAGAGTATTTTTCATGCACATTTATATTTTTTTGCTTTCACATAGAAATAATAATTTGCTTACCATGTCTAGAATCAGCTACGCTAAATAAAATTGGCACGGTATAATTTTGTGTATTAAAAACATAATGTAATTGTAGACCACATGCTCACTCCTGTGGAGGTTCTTGGAGCTATTGACAGATAGCATGTCTATCTTTACCCAACTCAATGGTACTCATTCCGTCAAACTCAGAAGGATGAAAGGCTGAGTGGTCCACTAGGATTTGAACCTTTGCCAAGGCAGGCAAGCACAAATCTCTGGAGAAAATGCAGTAGTCCTTTGGACCACCAGAAGTGGTCAATCGTTTGGGCCACCTATTTCTCTCCCATTCATTTGCATTGCGTGCACATGCGGTTTGCTCTAATTGCGTAAGTGCCATACATTGTGCCATAGGGCTCTAGCTACACCCTACTGACTAGGCCAAAATATGGCGGAGGGCCTCGTCTTGCAGTTCAGGACTGACTCAGAAGTGGCTGGTGTTGTGGTAGTGGGGCAGGGTAGGGGTAAGGGGTTGGGCGACGACAAAATAAAAAAATTAAAAAACTGTACCTGCGGCCTGTCACGTCATGCTCTTCGGCTCCTCTCCTCCACAGGCACAGGCTCCCAGATTCCGCTGCGACCAATCCTGACGCTGCTCTCATGCTGTCGAAGGCAGCATCAGAATTATCCTGAGCGCTCTGAATGTGCGCTCCCTGTGAGACTGGGAGCCTGTGCCTGCCCACTCAGCAACGCAGCTCATGTTGGAGACAGCGTCAGTGCACATGACGGTGTGCCCACCACTCGTCCTGCAGCCTGTCATCCTCCATGGCTCTGCCCCCACATACTCAGCAGGAGAGGAAAAATAAAGTGATGATAAAACGTGCTTATCATTGTTTTATTTTTCCTTTCCTGCCAATTTGAGGCAGATGGCGGGGTGCGGGGGGGAGATGCTCCTCCGCCATAGCGGAGAAGCCGCCACTGGACAGACTGTTCCTAGTACTGATTTGCATAAGGCAGCCCTTTTGTCTTGAGTGGCACGGTGGGCGCATAAGGATGGACTGGAATGTGGCCCATGCGATTGCCGGTGGCTGAGATTAATTCAAGCATTCCATCCATCACCTTGTTGTTGTTGCTGTTTGCACAAATGGCACTTGATACACCAGATATCAGTTTTACTAATATTGTGATGGAGCATTTCCATTTATCCTCTGAATTCCTTCTATCACAGCTGTCATTTTCATTCTGATTAATGCTATATTTGGAGGCGGCTGGAGCAATAAATATTATTCATGAAAATCATTGATCTTTTGTAGAAATGGAAATCTCTGCGCTCCATCTGTGAAGACTGTATTTTTTTAAGCTGCTTGAGTTGGCATGGCTTTTGGGATGTCCTGATAAACTGCTGCTTGTACCTTCATATGACATCACGTTGTTTATTTTAGGACATCATTTCTAAAAGGACTCCTATGGTAAAATGCATTGACCAGAATCTTTCAAAAGTGTATTTCTGACACTGGATGATAATGTAAACAAATGTTTACATGGGGGCAAACTGAACAGAAGAGCTGTTTACAGAGGGTATTTTATTGTAAAAGGAGTACCTGCGTTCAAAATATTTTTTGAGCTCCTATATTGAACTTAGGTGTAAGAAAACTGAACTTTACCAAAGTAAATTCGACAGACTTGTGATCTGAGTCGCAACTGGTAGGAGTTTATGTCAATAAGGTACGTTTACAAAAATGGAAACTGTACCAATGATGGAGAATAGCCAAGTTTAGGTGCACGCCTGAGGGTATTCCAAGCCTTCACACACAAACCTGTAACTAGGCCTGGGGGGTGAACCCCGCTCCGTTCACAGAGATTGTCGAGTTTTCCATACTCCGCAGAGCAGGTACAGTTTCTTCGCAGAGCAGAGCTTTTTCCTCACTCGCGCTCGCCAGCGTTAAGTTGGCGAGTCCGAGCAAAGAAAATCCAACGCTAGAGAACCTCCCAGAGAGATTTCTCAACACAGGTGGTCGCGCACGATCGCAACCGTTCATGTTGAGAAACCATCCGTTGGCGTTGAGGAAGCTGCGGTTCGAGTTGTACATCTACTCGCGCTACAAAGAAACAGCGCCCTCTTGCGCTGGGCATAGTGCCATTCGCGCTCCTTTTCCAGCGTGGGACAAACACCCGGTGCTAAAAATCAGCGTGAACGGTGCAACCTAATGCACTTCGCAGGTTGCGGAACTTCGCGTAGCGTGTAAGAGTTTCTAAGTCACTGCGCAGGACTCCGTGAACTCCGCCCAGGCTTACTTGTAACTTTGTGGGTATTCTCATAAAACTTGTATGTAGTTTCCAAACCTGGAAATCCACAAAGGTTCCTTTAAAAAGCAGAAGTGTCTCTAAAGGATAAGCAATCTGAAGGAACACCCCCATAATTGTTGAGGACACGCAAAGCAGTTTTTTTATGGGAAAAGTCAGTAATCTGCTGTAGTAGTTACCCCCAGAAACAGATCTGTAATGTTTAACCTGATGTGTCTCACATATAACAGTACTGTGACGCATGTTGAAGTCAGATTACAGAAACCCTAATATATAAAGGGAAGCGAGCCTAGAAACAAGTAATTAGGGCACTACTAAACAGCACACTACAGATTTTGTATTTTTTTTCTACTTCAAGCATTTACATTATTTATATCTATTCACAATTTGAGGGACAGAGACTTCAGTGGTCTAATTTACGAAAACAGGTGTGATTTACGACATGTGTAAGTCACAACTACGTCTGTTTTTGAATTACACTTGAGGGTAATTCGCGAATCCTTTCTTCCTACACTCAAAATTTACGACTGTCTAAAGGGAACATTCCTATGCATATGAAATTAACTATATAAGTCAGATAGGACTTTTTTCATAGTCCTAAATGTAATCATTTTGTTAATTTGTGAAAAATGTTTAGGATCAGGAATTTTACACATTGTTTAATTTACTTTGAAATTCCTTTGCTCTCACGAGCAAACAGCTTTTTCATAACTTGTCCTTTCTTCCTTCGGGCCTGCTATGGGTAATAGAATATTTAGTGCACTTTCCCACCCTTTCTGGAGCAGCTGCACCCACACCTTCCAAGTGTTAGTGGGCATCTAAGAGTGGGAAATGCACTTTAAAATATTTGTAAATCTCAATAAAGTTACAACTAAGGTGGAGTGTACGTCATTTGTAGTGGGATGTCCTATTCACCCCGCCTATGCCCCACAAGTAACACTTAAGAAAAAAACTTTAGAATGTATAAAGTATTCATTAGTGAGGAAACAAGATATTCTTAATCCTCAGACTAACGCCGATATTTGCATTCTTGTGAATATGGTGTGATTCCTATTAACAAGTCGAACTGAGTGTAGCTCTGAGAATGTTCTTTTTAAAATAGGCCCGGAGTGATTTGCCCAGGTCTAACAGGGTCAGAACCCATGCCTCAAGGTTCTTGCAGCTCAGATGATCAGTTCTCCTCCATTTTGAAGCTAGAGCAGTGCTTAATTTGTAAAAAAAAAACAAAGAATTAAGTGCTAGGGCGCAAGGTATCACTCACTGGTCCGCTGTAGCTGGCACAAGCCACTTTTTAACTGCAGGTTCAAGTTCCCATGTTATCATTCTATTACATTTTGTTCCATAGTTTAATGTTGCACTAATGAACACTGCTTAAAAATACACACATGTAGCGCCACCATGTGGTGGTTTCACATAAACATGTAAGGAGGTATACAAATAGGTGCCTGTGCCGAGCACCGGAAAACACAGGCACAAATTAAGCACTGGGCCAGAGTGATAACTGAAGTTCTTAATTTGTATGGATGTGACCAATATGATGCTTAACCAAAGATGACAGGGGGAGACATATAGTAGTTAATTAAGTTATTGCGATAAATGTGAGGATGTAATATTGAACAAAGAACGACAAACACCTTTGGAATCATTCTGTGGCACATCCTTTCTCTAAAGGGCAATGAGCTAACTTTTTGAATAGAGAGAAATACTTTTTAGTTTCTCTGTGAACTTACAATGTTTGCCATAAATTAGAACTGGAGGATGGTGAGTCTTATTTTCTGCTCATTGATGCCCCCATCACAGCTGTTCTTAAGAAGCTCTCCCAGAAAGGTAAAGCATGGTCCACCCTACCTCTCCCCCAAGCCAGCTTTTAGCCTGTCAATCAGAGTTTTGCCTTTATGAGTGCCCCACATATGCTAAAACAAACCTTTGTAATCCAATAGGTCTCGCATTTACGAGAGTTTAAGCTATGGTCATTTACAATGCCAATAGCTCAAACTCTTGTAAATGCGAGACCTATTTCAATTCAAAGAAGCGGCCACCATTGTCCGGGGCTGCTTGAAAGAGATGAGCATGGCACGCTGAATGTAAGGAAAGTACGTCGTGCCTGCAGTAGGAGAAACTCATTAAAGAAAATAGTGCTTACAGACTAAATAAGTAATACTTTGTCGCAACAGAAGTAAACGGACCAGTCCTCATGGGAGGTTACAAATGAAGACAAGGCGGTCCTAAGGATGTACTAACATGCCTATTATTGAATCAGAAGCCAGCATTTACGAAGGACAATGACACAAGCCAATGAAAAATATGGGCGGAGAGTGGATGGAACTTAAAGTACATACTCCAATACAGCATGTCTCGCAGCGAATGCGCGACCCAGGCTCAACCCTAAAGGCATTTTCAGGGATCTTTAGTAGTAATTCTGTGCCACCAGTAGGTAGAGCCCTTCGACTGCCGTACCTGACATTAGGGAAGCTTATGTCTTGCCCTAAGTATCACAGATGAATCATCATTGACTCTGACTTGGGTCCTGAATACAAGTGGCACAGTGCCACACCGCAGTGGAAACTCTGGCTAGAGTTCCAGCTCTCATCATTACGGGTGGCCCAGAATAGAGGACTTGCTATTCTCCTGTCCTTGCACTTGTTTCCCATTCCAGGGACTCAACTGGTAATTGCTGGTTTTTGGAGCAGAGATTTTGGTCAGAATTTGAAATACCAGTCCCTGTTATCCCCACACCAAAACTTCTAATCAAGGCATAAGTAGTGAAAACAGAAAGTTGGAAACCATCCATGGTGCTGCCCGGTAAGTAAGAAACATCTTTGAGAAAAAAGCATTTGATGCTACAAAATTATGATTTTATTTAAATCTGCACTTTTATTCTTTTTTTATTCTTGTTTTATTGAAGTGTTGTAGGAACTTACAAAATGATACAGTACAAGTCAACTGTGCACTTTTTTCTTAAATGAGATTTGTACGCCCCTTTCCCTGTACATATTAAAAAAAATATACACAGCCTTTCACTCAAAAAACGCTAAACCTCTTACTTATCTTTTTGTTTATTGTGTGGCTTGACAGCGCAGCAGCCTGCTGACCGTGGGATATATTTACAACAGAATGGCGGAGCGCAGTGTTACGCAACAAGTGGTACTGCTGCGCTCTGACATTCTGAAAACACAGAGATGTGCTGCATTTACAATAATACGGCGCACTCCTGCGTTTTCCCTAGCGCTGGAGCTAAATTTAGCTCCTTAGCGCAAACGCAGGCACCCTTGCATCATAGTGCAAGGGTGCCTGTGTTGCAGGGAATGATTGTTCATGTGCAGGAAGGTGTCTCTTCCTGCACATAAACCATCCCTAATGGCTATTTGTAACTACTATGTGTGGTGCTTCGGGCAGCACATATAGAAGTTGCAACTCGTCATTATTTAATGATTGTGTATGTGCAGGAATGGACATCTTCCTGCACATGAACAATCACTAGTGGCGATTGGCTCTTTCTATGTGTACACATGGAAACAGCAAAAGCGCCTTGTTGCGCCAGTTTAAGACCAGGTTTTCCCTCGTCTTATTTTTGCAGCTGCCCATATTTACGCCAGCCTTGTAAATAGGGGACAGCGTCAAAAAACAATGGGTGTTGTGGTGGAACAACCACTACAACACCCATTGCCTGCCCCTTGCACGCTAAGTGCTGCGTGAATAGGGCCATTATTTACAATACAACGTTAAGTGACGTAACGCCGCCTTGTAAATAAGGCGAAGGGGTTATTGTTACCATTACATCAAAACAAGTGACGTTCTAGTGACCAGTGGCATAGCTAGACCTACTGCCACCCGGGCCGAACCTTACGTTTGCCACCCAGTGCAGGTAAGAGCGGGGGAGTTGGTGCCCAACGGCCGACTTGTTCCGGGGGGGGAGGGGATCTGGCGGCCAACTGACAACTTGTTGTCAGGGCGGTGGATGGTGGCTACTAGCTGACAGATACGACTAGCTCACCTCTGCCGCCCGCAAAAACAGTACCGCCCAAGGCAGACCGTCCCTCCCCTCCAGCTACCCACTGCTGGTGGTGATTACCCCTAGTTTTACTAAACATCAAATATTTAAAATATACTGATATTGGATTCCACCTAAAGGACTATTTCTTTAACGCTTCATTCCTTTGACTATTAAGTCCATCATTGCACCGCCTGAGGAGCTGTGTATGAAGAGCTATTTTACATCTCAAAAGTACTTTGCATTACTCATGCATTAAAATATGTATCCTCCGGTTACACTGTATAGAATAATGCAAGCTTTTTTCTTTCAGTTTTCACTGCAACGGACTTTTTAAATGTTTTACTCAGGAGACAAACACGAGACTGACCTACTGGCTTTGCCAATATGTTTTTTATTTTTTCTAAAGTAGTTCTTTCCATGCTGGTCTCTCCTCTTACCATCGTCCTAAAGTCACCATCAAAAACACTAGTTTGCATTTTTCAGTCCAGATGGTAAAACTATGAGTCCAGGGCAGCCACCCAACAAACAAAGTAATCAATATGTTTTTTTATTTTTTTAAATAATTTTTTTGGTTAAGCCCTATCTTCCTGTTTACATTTAATGAAGACTTTGAGGGCTTGACATCAGTGAGTGTTCTTCGATAGTTGTTACAGAAGTAGTAGTCACTCACCCAGCCGTGACATCACAGCCAATCACCTGGCCTTATCAGTCAGTGCGTTTCTTAAGTTACAAAGTGCAGTTATCTTTGGACTTCTGCTGGGGGCTTCAAAAGCAACGATGCCTTTGAGGTTCGAGGGGGTCATTTCTAAGTGGGCTGCGGTATGAAGATATGTGCTTAAACCACCGATCAGCAAAGTGGGCGCTGAGCCTTGACACGTGTGAACATTCTTCAGGTGTCTGCAACACCGAGCAGTGGAGAGGAGATTTCAGAAGGTCTCCAGAACCTGGGAGCGAGGTACTGTTAAAACTATTTACCGAGTAAAATCTCTGTGTTAATCAAGTGTAGGAGGGAATTCTTTGAGAACGTTAAGGGAAAGTTTTATTACTGTGGTTATGTCATCTTTAAAGATTCTGACGCTGGAAGGAGAACACACAGGCCCAGGACAGATGCATTGGTTGCAAGTCAAATGACTTTCACTTTTTCATTCCTTCACAATAATCCAGCGGTGGGAGGGCAGTTGAGTCAGTAAAGGGTTACAGAGGACGACTGTCACTAGTAGGGCCACCCGAGGGTTTAGGTTTCAAATAAAATATATCTAGAGGATTCACTAAAAGCCAATTAAGAATGAAATACCGATCCTATAATGGAATATTTGGCGGACATATGTCATATGAGTTACCAAAAATATATGCACGTGTGCACTGTACTATATAGTCGGTGGAATATGAGGAATGTAGTTTGACAACATTGCCATACATTGAATTATGTTATTTGTAAACAAGCAAACTAATCGGTGGTGTAAAAGCTTTCCACACTGGAACTTGTCGATTGCGTATAAACTTTCTACCAAAAAAGTTTATCAAAATCTGAATGTATTAAATCTAAACGCTTTGGCACTGCAGAATAACCGTATTCAAAAATGCATGTTCATAAAAGTGCCCATTTAGCCCTAATTGATTGTCCCTGTTGAAAGTATTTTGTCAAATATTTTATATAGACAACTATTAAATATGTCAGTACTTCAAGCAGTTCTATTCGGAGCATGGCTTCGAAAAGGATAGCATCAGGTTGCATATGAAAGTCTCGCTGTCGGTAATTGGCACAATTCAGCCAGAACTACTTTGGACTGAGGAGTTCTCAGCTTCCATGCTTGTTCATCAAGCACATGTTTTGCTAGGACTGAGCATTATAGCAGTGTTCAGCTATTGTTGAAGTTTAAGTGATGTGAACAGCTGTCTGGTCCACACCTGGCTGAGAGGGCGAGGTCTGGTCCATTGTGTGTGGGGGTTCAATGCATATCAATTCTTTTTTTGCGGATTAAATGAAAATGCACCAACATATTCATACACTTGAACCTCAGGGGTGAATATGCGGCATGCTCAGTAAGCGATGTGTTATTTATTTTGTGAATGGAAAGATTAGTTTAAGGTTACTCTGATACTATAACTGTAAACAGTGCCCACTTTGCCTGTGTTCATTATCCATAAGTTGCCTTTACTTGCATTAGCCTCACAATATTTTCATTCCTTGTGTGTTATTGTGATGAGTTTCACTAAAGGAACCAAAAGGGTTATTCATAAACAGCATTATCAAAGCTGCAGCTATGAACGGTGCAGCAGGTGCAGTGACACCGGAGCCCAGCGCCCTGATGGACCCGATAAATCCTGATTATTGCTGTACTTTGCTATCCAGTCAGTGATCAGGAGACCCAGGTTTCATGATTGCACTAGGGCCCATGGCTGTCCTGCTATCCAGGGTTCTCCAAAGTCGGTCCTGGAGGGCCAGATCCATGCCAGATTTTTAGCATATCCCCATTTAGATAAATGTAGTTATCTTAAAATTCTGGCATGGATCCGGCCCTCCAGGACTGACTTTGGAGAACTCTACTTTAGTTTGTATCTGGATGGCACCATGTTTGAAGCTCAGAATTTGGGAAAAGTTTACCTCTACAGCAGTATTCTGACTAGAGACTGGCCCAAATGGAAACACATGAAAGTGCAAACTGTCTTCAGGCTCCTGAGCGGTCTGAATGAAGTAGGCCTTGTTTCCTCAATCCAGTTTCCTATTAGTGCGTTGTAATGTTTGCCACGGGTATGCCCAGACATGGGCCCCTTGCTCACTGTGCCACTGGGTTCAAGCTAGCCTGGCTGATGCAGTGTAATACCCCGAGCCCGGTCCCAGGATGCTTGTTCCCGCTCCAGGGAGGAACTGGTCTGGCAGTTCCGGCTGGACTGTTCCCATCAGGAACAGGGTCAAGACTGGTCTGTATATGGCTGGGTCCAACCTGGGGTGGCGAAGTGAGCTGAAGAACGATGGATTAAACACAGATTTGTGACTGGGGGTGAGTGGCTGAAAGGTTTCAGCACTCCGTCCATCATCTTGTTGTGTTTGCCACCTCCCACGCCACAGCATCACGCCTGGCCATTGTGTCTCATTTCACAAGCAGTCCACTTTGGTTACCATTGATGCAATGCTGGAGAGTCCAACCTAATTCCAGGAGCATGAGATCCTGCCCCTATGTTTATCAGTTCTATTGAGAGTCATTGCATGTAAATTTATTACATGCAGACATCTTAGATGCTTTGCATGGATCTGGGCATCCAGGACCTACATTGTAAAACCATTTCAGCTTGTATGTACAATATGCATTTGCAAATTTATAAATGGATAGATTAGAAGGAAGTCAAACATTATTTGAATGTTACATTGAGGCCTGTAAGTCGTCTGGCTGTGGTTGGCTCATTGTTAGGGCACAGTCAGAAATCCAACTTGTGATCTTGATGCAAGCTTGTTATGTTATAAAGTTATACAGCGCACGAATACCAAATGGTGTCTTGGCACTAACAGTCGAGGAGCGAGCAGAAGCACTATTCAATGAACAACCAGGTCTTAATGGCTTTCCTGACAATTTCAAGGAGGGAAGATTTCTGATGGTAAGAGGGAGGAAGATCCAGATCCTCGTAGCTCCCACCTCAAAGCTTCTACCGTCCCAGTTTGATTTAAAAAATCTCAGAGAAAGAATCGCTTTTGCCACTCGTAATCAAAGGCATCTGTTTGGAGAGTACCAATAAAGTGACCACTTCAAGAACTGAGGACCGGTCCCGTGTAGGGCCTTATATGTGATACACAGGGTTTTGAACTTGATACGACTTTTGACTGGTATCCAATGCAGGTTCTGAAGGTGTTTTCCCACGGACTGAAACTTGGGAAGCCCCAGGAGGAGCATTGCAGGCGCATTTTGGATCATCTGGAGCCTACGTAATTGCTTCATGGGTATACCGAGATATAACCCGTTGCAATAATCCAGTTTGGAAAGGACTAAGGATGTAACTACAGTGGTCCTACTTTCGGTTGGAATCAGAGGTAGGATTTTCTTGATCGCTTTGAGAATGAAGAAACTTGCTGATGAAACTGCCTTGACTTGGAATTAAAAGTCCAGTCTCTGATCTATCATCACACCGAGATTTTTGGCTTTAGGGACTGGGATTGGTACTGTTCCCAGGTCATCTGGCCACCAAACCTGAGACCAGGAGGGTGAATAGTTACCGAACAGTATCACCTTGGTTTTCCTGGAATTTAGTTTAAGGCAGTGCAAACTCATCCATGAGCTGACTGCTGTCATGCAATCCCTAGATATTTTTTCTGGTGGTTGGATCTTTTTACTGATGGATACCACGATTTGAGTGTCATCCCCGTACAATGTTAGTGCCATCCCAAAAGATCTTATTAATACTGCCAGTTCAGAAATATATATATTAAAGAGCGTGGGACTTATAGAGGAACCCTGTGGAACTCCACATGGGAGTGTGAAGGACGGGGAAGTGAAATTACCCAGGGCAACTGATTGTATCCTATCAGCTAGAAAGGAGGAGACCAATGCCAATGCCTTTCCAGAGATGCCAAGAGAATTCAGATGGTTAAGCAGTGTCTTATGGTCTACCGTGTCGAAGGCAGCCAACAGGTCGAGCAGGACAAGATCTGCAGCACCCCCTGCATCCATTACTGCTCTTATTTCCTCGGTGAACTTTATTAGGGCTGTTTTGGTGCTGTGTTAAAACTAAATTGAGACTAATCCAGCAAGTTATGCTTATATAGATATGATGTGAGCTGTTTGTTCATAATTTTTTCTGCCAATTTAGCTGGAACTGGAAGACACGAAATAGGCCTATAGTTACATGGGTCAAGTGCATCCAGGTTGGATTTTTTCAGAAGGGGTAGAATCGAGGCCCTCTTCTAAATGGAGGGAAAGACACCTTCTGTGAACCATGAATTAAAAATGGAGGTTAAACTTAGTCCAAGGATCTCAGGAGAGAGAGGATCATGGCAAGAGCCTGATTTTATTTTTAGAATATGAGTAATTATCTCATCAACGGTTACTGCTCTGAATTCTGCGAAGATGGGGGCACTCGGGTGTTGTGACCCTATGGTATTATGAGTATCCGAATCCGAATTTGCCCCATTGTCAAAGGTGGTGAAGATTCGCTCCACTTTGTTTAGAAAGTGCTGTGCAAGTGCGTTACAGAATTCCTGAGAGTGGTCATTCCCCTTTCTTTTGGGGGGTGTAGACAGTTTATTAACCACAAAAAGAACAGTTGATGGACAGAATGCAGAACAATGTCATACATTCACCCCAGTACAGAAATCTAGGCCTAAATCCATCGTTTTTTTGCTCACCATGCCATTCCAGTTTGGACCCAGCCATGTACAAATCAGTCTTGACCCTGTACCCAATGGGAACAGTCCAGCCCAAACTGCCAGGCCAGGTCAACCCTGGACTGGAAACAAGCATCCTAGGACCGGTTTTGAAGTTTCACCCCTCTTCAGCCAGGATAGCTTGATTCCAGTGGCATCGAGAGCACGGGACTAACGTCTGAGCATTCCCGTCCCACTCGGGGTGACAAATGTAAAAAGAACTAGACAGTTTATTAACGACCCAAAAGAGCTCTTTGGAGGAGTTTTCTGCCTCCTTGATTTGCCTAGAGAAATAGGAACTCTTTTCTGACAGGATCAGCTTTTTATAATCAGCTATTAGGATTTTGTATTTTACAAGTTCATATTCATCATAGTTTACTCTCCAACATCTCTTCTGTCTTCTGCACTCCTGTTTATTAAATATAAGGGTGTCAGAAAACCAGGAGGCTGATGGACTAATCGTATTTCTCGAGGATTTTTTAAGGGGGCCTGTCTTATTAGCAGTTGTTGTGAGCCATTGATTGAAGTGAACAGAGGCATGTTCTGCTTCTTGTGGTGGTTTTGTTATTGAGCCTGTGAGCTGGAGGTTGAGCTGGTTGTTATCTACCTGTTTCCAATTACGGTATGATCCATCTGACGGATTGGATTGGCATGGTTGGTCCTTGACTGAGTTATCAAGCTCAAAGATAATGGCACTATGGTCAGTCCAGATCAGTGGTAGAATCTCCTTGATCTCGAGTGCGTCATAGTTAGTAAAAATACCGTCCAAGATATGGCATGCCTGATGTGTGAGGCCCTTAACCCTTTGGTTTAGCCCTGCCAGTGTCATGGTATCAAGTAGAGAGATAGCGTTCGAGTCCATGACAGCGTCCAGATGAAAATTAAAATCACCCATAATGGTAAAAGTGTTCTCTAGAGCACAAGTTTCAAGTAGTGTGTTAAGGAAGGCAAGGAACGTATTTTTTTTTCTCTAGAGAGGCGGTATTATAACAGTCCCTTGAATGAAAGACAATTGGCTATTTTAAAGATAAAGCCTCACAGTCTGGGAAGGAAATAGTCTCAAAGGAGTGTCTTGATAAATAATAGCAAGACCAGCTTCTGGTTGTAATGCTTGCTCTGGATTCATGAATAATAGTTACTATCTGCTTTTAGAATTTTGTATTTATTTAAAAAGGCCTGGCTAATGGGCAAGCACCAAGGACCAAATCTTGGGGGTCTATAACAGTCCAGTCCAGTGCACAACCATCCCCCTGTGCAGGACTGGAGGCCATGCACAGTGAGGTTGGGGCGCCTGCAGTCACCAGGCTATACGCGCAACACTTGCTGTAAACAGCTGAAGGCCCCTGCTCTGCCAGGGTTGTTAATAAAGTAATGACTTCCTAAAAAAATCAATGAAATTTACTGGAAATACAACGGATAAAACTGATTTATGATTCTCGCACAAAAGCATAAAAGCCAGTAATGGTAAGCAATGCGCACAGAACACACACTATCACTGGTTTGCCAATGACACATAAACACAAAAACAATTAACAGGAAAATAATATCATGGGTGACGTGAGTAATGGTATGTGTTGTGTGTGTTGCGATAACCATAACTGGTGAATTTCAGTGGTTTTACGTGTTGGCGTCAAATCCATAGCAGTATTTTAACTGTGTTTTCTTCAGATATATATAGATATATATACACTTATATGTATATGTATATATATACATATATATATATATTTATTCTCTCTCCGTACTTAGGTTGCAGCCGCCGCTGCTCTAGAACAGAGGGTGCGTCGTCGTGCACGGACCACCCAAGCAAGGTCCAATATTTATAAATAAATACCTCGTAAAGCAAGGAATGACGACGCCGTGTTGTGGCCAAATTTCATTTATTTAGTCAGCTGGTAGGACGCGTTTCGCCTGTTCAATGTATATATATATATATATATATTACCTACTGGCGGTCGCCAGTAGGTAGTTATAGTTAGGACCACGTTTCCATAGGAAATCCGCAACATTCTATTTTGAATAACTTTGGCGCCGGTCGACGAATCCTCGCGAATTTTTCAAAATAGGTGGGGCGCTACGCTCCGCTCCTACCCTGAAAGTCTCGGGGGGATTCGTCAAGCGGGGGCTGAGATAAAAGGGGGGTCCCAAAACGCGTTTTTCCCATGCATTTTTCCATAGGACCTTTAGACAGGGCTACAGCCCGAACGGCTGAACAGAATTACTTGAAATTTGGCCGAGAGGTAGTCCTCAGGTCAAGGAAGTGCCTTTTGTAGGTTTGGTGTAAATCTGTTCAGTAGATTCTGAGAAAATAGCCTTTAAATCAATATTTATATCTGAGCCAGCTTACGGTGCGCTTACGGTACGCTTACCGTACGCGTACGGTGGCGTGCGCGAGCGCGATTCTGATTGGCTCTTAGATCTTAGTAAACATTCGAATCGGCCGAAACCAGGAAGCGGCGGCCGCCATTTTCTCTCTCGCACTGAGAGTGATGATGAAAATACAAAGCACAAAAACATGTAAAGGGGCTGTTTAGACAGCTCCCACACACATAGCCATGTTGAGGGAGTCCCCAAAGATCCCCCACGGGCAAAAAATGATTTTTTTTTTTTTCGCTAATTTCGCCGATTACGCTTACCGTACGCGTACGGTAAAAAATTATATAAAAAAAAAAATTATCCACACTCTCCCCACCCCGTGTGCAATTGGTGGCCGAATGTCACCAATTGTGCATGGCTTGTAACAGCTGAGATAAACTATAATATTTAAAAAAAAAAAAAAAAAAAAAAATTATCCACACTCTGTCCACCCCGTGTGCAAATGGTGCCCGAAGGGCACCATTTGTGCATGGCTTATAAAAATTACGAACAATTAAAATATTACCTTTCAAAACGAAGTGCATCATATGTCCTCCATGTGCGCACGGTGCGCGGAGCGCATCGTGCGTACATGGCCCATCTAGCGTAACGTGGGCACGCGGTGCGCGTAGCGCACCGCGTGCCCACCGTGCGTGCACGGCACTAACTGCGTAAAGTGGGCGCGCGGTGCGCGAAGCGCACCGCGTGCTTACTGTGCGCGCACGGTGCGCGAAGCGGTCCGTGTGCGCACGGAACGAACTGCGTTAAGTGGGCGCGCACGCCACGAATGGCGTAAAGTAACTTAGCATTTAAAAAACCGTACAAATTCACTGAAAAAACCATAGGTTTCACACACGTTATAGTTAGGAATTAGCATTTAAAAAACATTGCAAATTCACTGAAAAAACCATAGGTTTCACACATGTTATAGTTAGCGGAAATTTTACTGATAAAAAACCAATGAAATTCCCCCGTTATAGTTAGTGCAGGCAACTATAACTCACGCGACCGCAATCTTCTGCTGATGACATATGTGTCTTTATGAAAAAAAAATATTTGTAATATATGTATAGCTAAAAATGTATGGAAGAAGACATGGGCAAATAAGTGTCTAAATACAGTATTAGCATCAGCAGAGGATTGCGGTCGCGTGAGTTATAGTTGCCTGCACTAACTATAACGGGGGAATTTCATTGGTTTTTTATCAGTAAAATTTCCGCTAACTATAACATGTGTGAAACCTATGGTTTTTTCAGTGAATTTGCAAGGTTTTTTAAATGCTAATTCCTAACTATAACGTGTGTGAAACCTATGGTTTTTTCAGTGAATATACATATACATATAGATGTATCTGTATCTGTAGACATAGATATAAATACAGCTAAATTTATCGATACAGATACGGGTATAGATACAGATATAGATACAAATACAAATACAGATATGGATATAGATACAGATACGGGTATAGATCAGTCACGGCCGGTGCAGGTAAGAGCGGTGGGGCGTGGAGGAGTCGACAGACAACGGAATGGAGAAAATGAATAAAAGAAATTATAAAACCACTTACCTTGCGCTCGCCAGATCGCTGACTCAGCAATGCGCCGAGCACAAGGTAACTGGTTTTATTTATTTATTTATTTATTTTCCATATTCCATTATCTGTTGACTTCCCCTGCCCTGCCTCACCACCCCATCGCTCTTACCTGCTTCGGCCGCGACTGGTATGGATACAGGTACAGATATATATATATATGTATATGTATATATATATATATATATATATATATATATATATATATAGAGAGAGAGAGAGAGAGAGAGAGAGTGGGAGAGATATATATAGATACAGATATCAATATAGACATAGATAAAGATACAGATATATAAAGAGATATAGAAAAAGTGTTTTTTGTGTTGGAATGATTGTATTTGAAATAAAGGTAGGCTGAAAATGTAGGTCCGAAATTACTGTGGTATACTCATGTGACAGCATCCCTTCAAGTTAGATGAAAGGTGATAGATACCTAGTCAGCAGATTGCCTTGGCCTTTTAAAGCTTTTCTTAATTCAAGGAGTCCCAATAGTGAAGATATTGTCATGATTTTGATTTTAATGATAATTACATTTAAATGATTGAGCTTGGGATAATTAAATATGGCTTTTGAGCTTTTTTGTAAACTAATATGCATTATATTCAAAAGAGCAATATTTTGTGCATCTGTAAATATTAAAAATGGTAGTGCCACAGACAAAGATAACCCGTGTCCATTGTTTTGTGGGTATTTCGATTATCAATAAAAAATATCACACTAAGGATCAACTGCTTTCTACCTCTCATATATTTTTGACAGACCATTTCAAGGAGCATATCATGCAGCCCTCTATGGCTTTACTGGAAAATGTTCTATTCAGTGGGTACCAGGGCCTGCTCACTAAGCCGAGCTTGGAGTTAATTGAAAACAAATGTGCTCAAAGGATCTCCTCCATAGTCTAGTAGAGCAGTAATCATCTAAGTAGCGGGAACAGTTCTACCCCCTATTTAAGTTTCGCCTGCACAGTGCTTGCGCTGTGCTTGAGAAATCTATTGTTTTTAATATAATCTTAAAAGGGACTTACATCCCGCCTCCTCTCTTTCCTGGCTTATCATTGGTTCCTGTGTGTGCCACTTACCTTTCCTCCATTTCCATTTGCTGTAGCATATTTTCATGCATTTACCAATGCTTGTTCCTCGTTTGCTTCTCTTATCAGTTTCCCACTGCCGAAATACTGTTAACATCCACTTTGGTGTAACTATATTTTCATAAAGTTTTGCCTTATACTCGTGCAGCATATTTATATAACAATTCATCACCCGTGGAGATAAAGTGATCACAGGATGTTGAGCATCGTTGCAGAGACTCGAACCGGGATTCACAGCTCTCGAGTAAGCAGCTCTGGCAACTACCCCACATCCTCTCCACTGCTGTGTTATCTGTCAGGGAGCTCTTGCCTTCTCCTGGACAATGATTGATGAAAACAGCTCTTTTTCATTACATAGGCGAAACCGATGCATTACCAATGCTTGTTTGCATATTGGAGGGGTTTCTACCTCTCCAGCAGTCAGGCACAACATATGTTGTCATACTTTATTTCATTACTGACAGTGGTACTCCATTTGGTCCTAAGGTTCTTGAGGTTTTTGCCGCTGTATGTTTGGCACATAAGAAAGTTGACATTTTCAATATATTTAATGGAATTTACCACTGTGGCTTCTGATGAGGCAGAAGACAGCAAGGTTAAAATGGTAAAATGTGTATTAATAGCACAGTCAAGAAGTGGAATTAAGCACTTTTCCCTTTCCTTCACTCCCTGACTGCCCCTTACTATACCCGGCACTCATTTTATATTCTATGTGCACCACACGCACTTCTTTCATTTGCCCGTACTTTAGGTTCCCAGATAAGTGAAGTGAATGTTGTCAGTAGTTATGTGAATGCCCTCAAAGTTTCTACTTTCCTGTGTATTTAATTATTTTTCATTGCATACTGGGCCACCCATTTGACACTCCCCGGGGGCAATTAGTTCTATGACACACCCTGAGTTACATTGAGGGGAAAAGCTCAATTTGATATGAGGGGATGGACAAGAATCATAATGCATAACTAACTTTTGCACTTGAGCTAAGACTTAGATTTCAGCTGCTAAGACTGGTATTGGTCACCCACTAAAGAGGGAGAGAAGCAGGGCCACAGGACCGGCTTGGCCATTTATCCCACTGGGCATTGTCCCAGGTAGCTGGAGCTGATGAAAGCAGGTTTTATAGGTGGAGGGACGCCACATTTGTCTCCCGCTCCCCAGGGTTTCTGGCAACAGAAACAGCAGAGGAAAAAGAAGGAGAGCACAAGAGAGAACGCATGAAAGATGGAATATGAATATAAAGGCATTTTTATAACGCACAGCTACTCAGTCGAGTGTCCTGGCGCATCAAAAGGCCCCCTGGCATAGACCCGCCCAATGACCTCCAAGCACATGAAGGACGCGCAAAAGAAGTCCTCTCAGTTTTTGGTTAAAAAGCAGGGTTTTAAGACGCTTTCTGAAAATGGTAAAATCTGTCACCGCTCTCAGTGAGGTGGGGAGCGCATTCCAGGCCTGAGCGCCTAGAAGCCCAACTGAGGATCCTCCAGACAGCACTCGGGAAATTCTGGGTACCTTGGCTAGATTCAATGTGAAAGATCTCAGCAATCTGGAAGGGACATAATGAGAGGTCCTTCTACACAGATACTTGGCCCCTGTTCCGTGCCAAGCTTTGAAGAATAGTACCATCACTTTAAATTGGATTCTGTTTTTTACCGGGAGCCAATGAAGTTCTCTAAGGTAGGGGGACATATGTGCCCTCACCTTAAGCCTGAGAATGTCTCTAGCTGCGGCATCCTGTGCCACCTGCAGACTTTTAATAAGATATTCTGTAAGGCCGAGATAAAGTATATTCACATAGTCCAAGTGATTAGTGCTTGGACCACCGATTTCCTGTGTTCAAGAGACAGGAGAGGAGGAAATTTCCTCAACATCCTGAGGAGACCAAAGCACGTTCCTACCACTGATTGGACTTGGGCCTTCATTGATAGACGATCATCATTCAAAATGCCTAAGTTCTTAACTTTTTGTGGAGCTGAGGAGGGTGGCGACATATTTTCAGGCCACCAGAGTCTCCAGTCATCTGGCGATTGAGTATCAAAAAAAATCATTTCCGACTTTTCCGGATTGCATTTCAGCTGGTTAGATCTTAACCATGTAAAAACTTTAGAGAGGCAGATTTTGATCAAAGTACCCTCAAAACTCATCCCTTTGTCACAGGAGAAGAGGAGCTGAGTATCATCAGCCTATGAGATGATTTTCGCTCCATAAGCCTCAGCCAGTCCAGCTAAAGGGGACATGTAGAGATGGAATAATGTGGGGCTCAGAATGGAGCCCTGAGGGACTCTGATCTCCTTTTCAGGGATTTTGGCTGCATAGGGAGGACAGCAAACCTCCTGATCCCTGTCTTTCAAATATGAGGTTAACCATTCTGATACAGAGCCTCCGATACCAAGATCCTGAATCCTGTCCAGTAGTTTAACATGAGGCACGGTGACAAAGGCCGCTGATAAATCTAACAAAATCAAAATGGCCTTCCCACCCCCATCCAAGGTCTCCTTGATGTATTCAGATACTTCTAAGAGGGTGGTCTCGGTGCTATAATTGAGTCGAAACCTCGACTGATTATTGTGGAGAAGGTTGTTAGTTTCCACGTAATTAGTAATCACCGAGTTCACATATTTCTACACCACCATAGAAAAGGCGGGGAGAAGAGAGATGGGCCTATAACTTTCCGGCAATTTTGGGTCCGCGGTCTGTGTTTTTAATCAGTGGCAGGATTTTTGCCAGTTCCATCTCGTTGGCATGTGGCCAGATTCTAATGAGGCATTGCATATTTTATTTACCACTGGATTAATAACTTGAGCAATGGACACCAGCACCTTTGCAGGACAGGGGCCGGAAGGGGAGCCTGACTTCAGGCCTTTGATGCCAGCTAGGGAAGTTTCCAGAGGCATCGGGGGAAATTGCTGTAACAAGTGCATAGGACCATCCCCTGACTCCACAACGTGACTAGATACTGTTTCGTCCGTCCCGGATGATTTTGCCCTCAGAGTTTCTTGAATCATTCTGATCTTTTCATGAAAAAAAGTTGCTAATAATATCGGCCAACCTACACTGGAGGGAGCGACCTTCAACTCCAGAACCGGGTTAGTAAAAGATTTTACAATTAAACAACTCTTTACTTTTAGATATGGACGATTCTATTTTGTTTGTAAAATGTTTTTTTTGGCCTCATAGAGAGAGGGAGATGGGGTAAATAAATGGAAAGAGAGAGAAGGAAGCGGGCTAATTTGAGCATTTTTGCCTGGGCTGCTTTTAGTTTCCAGTCCACACCTAGAAAGGAGGAACTTTAGACACCCTTCTTCCTCCAATGGGATCTGTAACTGCAAAACAGGACTAAAAAGCAATCATAGACATACTATATGTTTTCAAAATAATCCTGAGGCAGAGGCGCATTCTCTCTATGCCCACTTTGCATTCATCTGGACTATGCACAGTCAAAGAAGGATCACAATGGTTACCTAACTTAAAAACCTTGTATTGCTACTTTTTCATTCATTTTTCATCATATATATATATATACAGACACACACACATATATATATATATATATATATATATATATATATATATATATATATATATATATATATATATATATATATATATATATATATATATATTCAATGAAAAAACCATAGGTTTCACACATGTTATAGTTAGCTGGAAATTTTACTGATAAAAAACCAATGAAATTCCCCCGTTATAGTTACTGTAGGCAACTATAACTCACGCGACCGCAATCCTCTTCTGATGCTAATACTGTATTTAGACACTTATTTGCCCATGTCTTCTTCCATTAAATTTTAGCTATACATATTTTACAATTTTTTTTTTTTCATAAAGACACATATGTCATCACCAGAGGATTACGGTCGCGTGAGTTATAGTTGCCTACAGTAACTATAACGGGGGAATTTCATTGGTTTTTTATCAGTAAAATTTCCAGCTAACTATAACATGTGTGAAACCTATGGTTTTTTCATTGAATTAGCAAGGTTTTTTAAATGCTAATTCCTAACTATAACGTGTGTGAAACCTATGGTTTTTTCAGTGAATTTGTACGGTTTTTTAAATGCTAAGTTACTTTACGCCATTCGTGGCGTGCACGCCCACTTAACGCAGTTCGTTCCGTGCGCGCACAGTGAGCACGCGGTGCGCTTCGCGCACCGCGCGCCCGCTTTACGCAGTTAGTGCCGTACACGCAAGGTGGGCACGCAGTGCGCTACGCGCACCGCGTGCCCACGTTACGCACCGTGCGCACATGGAGGACATATTATGCGCTTCCTTGTGATAGGTAATCTGTTAAATTTAATTTGTAAGTGATGACAATAATATGCCATGCACAGAGAGTGTTTTTTTTTTTTTTTAAATTTTTAACGTAAGCGCACCGTACGCGTACGGTAAGCGTAATCGGCAAAATTTTCAAAAAATAAAAATTTACCGTTTTTGGCCTTGGGGGATCTTTGAGGACTCAACTAACATGGCTATGTGCATGGGCGCTGTCTAAACAGCCCCTTTATATGTTTTTTGCCTTTGTTTACAGCCCCCCCCTCAGAGTGCGAGAGAGAAAATGGCGGCCGCCGCTTCCTGGTTTCGGCCGATTCGAATGTTTACTAAGATCTAACAGCCAATCAGAATCGCGCTCGCGCACGCCACCGTACGCGTACGGTAAGCTTACGGTAAGCGTACCGTAAGCTGGCTCAGATATATATATTGATTTAAAGGCCATTTTCTCAGAATCTACTGAACAGATTTACACCAAACCTACAAAAGGCACTTCCTTGACCTGAGGACTACCTCTCTGCCAAATTTCTAGTAATTCTGTTCAGCCGTTCGGGCTGTAGCCCTGTCTAAAGGTCCTATGGAAAAATGCATGGGAAAAATGCGTTTTGGGACCCCCCTTTTATCTCAGCCCCCGCTTGACGAATCCCCCCGAGACTTTCAGGGTAGGAGCGGAGCGTAGCGCCCCACCTATTTTGAGAAATTCGCGAGGATTCGTCGACCGGCGCCAAAGTTATTCAAAATAGAATGTTGCGGATTTCCTATGGAAACAGGGTCCTAACTATAACTACCTACTGGCGACCGCCAGTAGGTAATATATATATATATATATATATATATATATATATAAAGGAAAGACACTGCGCACTCCGAGCATCTCGTTATATATTTTATTTGATTTCGGTGTGCCCACCACCAACAACTGACAGACGTGGATGCCGTTTAACCAAGTTGTTTTTCTGAGTTCCTTAATTTCAAAGTGCGTAAGAATATCCCCTAAGGACCCTGTTTTTCTATAAGTCATACTAGGATGTGATGGTAATTTTTTTCTCAATGTTTCGTCCAGCATGAAGATATTCCGGTTCTTTTTTACGATCTTTTTCAGTTCTTTGTTGTCATTGTTAAAGTCCACGATTAGTCGAGTTATAGCTTCCTCATCATCTTCTCTTATCTGGTCTTCCTGTTGTAACATCAATTGCATTTCCCTTGATTTCAAATTGACCTTCATTCTAGCTGTTTTGATTACTTCTAGTGGGTAGTCTCTTTCCAGAAAGCGAGCACTCATCTCAGTGAGTTGTTGTTCAATATCACTCGGTTCTGAGCAATATCTCTTTACCCGCAACATTTGTCCGTAAGGTATACTCCACTTTAGATGTTGCGGATGCCCACTGTTGGCGTGGAGTATACTGTTGCAGGCAATTGGTTTCCGGTGTATTTGCTGCAGATTTTCTTGTTCTTGATGAATACTTCCACATCTAAGAATATTACGCTACTACTAGTTGTAGACGTGAAAGGTAAATTGAAGTTGTTTCTATTCAGTGATTCGATGAAGATTTCCAGAACCTGCTGTTCTCCTTCCCAAACCACGAACAGGTCATCAATGAATCTAGACCAAAATGTAATGTTAGATTTATAACTGCTAGCCAATACATCTGTCTCCCATGTCCCATGAGTAAGTTTGCATATGTGGGGGCAAATGATGTACCCATTGCCGTTCCCTGTTTTTGTAAGAAGAGCTCCCCATTAAAAAGGAAGATGTTGTGGGTTAGACAATATGATAACATTTCCAGGAGCATTTCTGGATGCTCCAAGAACCTCACTGATCTTGTTTTTAAGAACTGTTGAACAGCCCTGATTCCATCCGTATGTCGAATTGATGTATATAATGAACACACATCTATTGTGGCCATAATCAATCTATCATCCCATTGGACACCTTGGATCTTTTTAAGGAAATCAGTAGTGTCTTTTAAATAAGATGGCAATGTTGTTACATAGCCCAGCAGGAAGATTTCAATGAAGCGTGACGTTTTCTCTAAAAGTGATCCAATCGAGTTCACGATTGGTCTTCCTGGTGGGTTGTTGATCGACTTATGTACTTTAGGTAAGAAGTATATGGTTGCTACGATAGGATGGTTTTCTTTTAAATACATATACTCCTCAAAGTCGATTAGTCCCCTGTGATTCCATTGTTGTAATTTTGAGTGGTACTCCTGTGTCCATATTTCTATTGGATTTTTATCCAGGCGCTCATAATGGTCTTCATTGTAAATTTGTCTAATTGCCTCATCCATATAGTCTTTGAGATCTTGGACAACAATATTTCCACCCTTATCAGAGGTTTTGATTATGATATGTGGGCCATCTCTTAGCTCTTTTAGGGCCTTATGTTCCTCTGCTGATAAATTCAATTTTTTCTTTTTTTGGATTTTTGTTGTTCATTTTGACCTGGGAGTTAATCATTTGTTGATATCCTCCACCATTAGTTCTTGGAATAGGTCAATTTTATTCCCTGGTTTGAGTTGGGGATAGAAGGTCGATTGCGCCTTAAGTCCACTGTTTACTCCTCTTACCGTGGAGATGCCCATATTCTGACAAAATTGTATGTAATTTTCTTCTTGTTGATCCATTAATGAGCTTGGTTGTTCCAGATTTTCTTCTACACAATCCACTGTTCTCAATGTTGATATATCTCTTTGATCTAGCAGTGAGATTTCAATTGTAAACGAAACATTTGGATTTTGACTCCATGTTTTCTCCGCATAATATTTTTTGAGTATTAACTTGCGACAGAATTTGTATAGATCAATACAGATGTTAGGTAGATCCATATCGTGGTTAGGGCAAAAGGACAATCCTTTATTCAGCAGATTTATTTGTTCTAGACTTAAGGTTTTATTGGAGATGTCAATAACCAAGTTCTTTTTAGTTAATTTTTTCATTATTTCATTAGGTTTGTTGTTTCTTTCCTCTTCCTTTTTTGTTCTTTGCTCTGCTTTCTACTTGTGGTACTGTAAATTTCGGAACCATGATGGAGGTATGGTCCCACCATGCCGATTTTGGTATCAGCGCACCGCAAATGACTAATGCGGTATGTATTAGTGTTTTCGTCATGTTTCACCGATGAATTCACCGTGTATATGATACTACATATCGAACCCTCGGGTTCCATTTTAAAGCGGTAGCCATTTTTGTGGTTGCCCTCACATAGGCTGTGCACGAAGGCCATGCCTAGGCCTAAAGGACACGCAATTTTTCCGTGACTTCTTTGTGACCTGTGCAAACTGACTCCAATGCCCGAGGTCACTCATGTCCGGCCGGTTCCTTTTACTGCGGCCAAATGGGATTAGCATCAGGGCTTGACACACCATAAAGTCGTTCTTCCCACACGAACCCTGACTAATCTCTTTCAACCTGACTCTGTTTCCTACTTTATGGCTTACTTTATGAGGAGGAGGTGCCCGTTTTATTGGGGTCTGCTGATATCTGATGAGGGTTCTGAGCCTCGCTGGGTAAATAATTGTGGGCTGACCGAGCTGAAATGTGGGATTATCATTATGACTTTGCTGTTCCTTTGAAGCGAAAATATGTGAATGACCACTTGTAAAATAGGGGCGGTGTTGCCCAGAGCGTAATATTTAGTATATAAGAAAAGACTGGTTTTTGGTCGGGAGCAGTCTCCTGAGAACATACATCGTGTTGTACTTCTCGGAGCCAATAAAATTCGATCTTTGACTTCACCTAGAAGACTCTGTGTTTCTGTAGTCTGAAACAGGAAGAACTCGAAGTCTTCGGGTGTGTTCCCTGGCACCGCTGGGTTGGTTCTGACAAAACCCAGTACTTCAGTTGGCGCCCACGTGGGGCGATTTCAGCGGTACCGGTCCAAGCCAGAGGTTCGTGAGGAGCTTCGTGTGAAAATTCTGGAGGAAGGCCGCCACTGCATCGACCCCTGCATGTCGACATGGTCCGAAAGTCTTTACTGCGAGGTTCTCCACGTCCCAACGGCTACAAAGGACTGCTGCCCTGACTATCGCCCTGTTTTGGACTCTTGATGATTTGGTAGAGCGAAACGATAAACGAGTCTTCTGGTGAAGTCATCGATACCTCAGTTAAGTATAAGTGGAGCGTCTCCCAGTTCTTAGTTTGGTATCCCTTTGGGATCGCTTTTGATTTGGAACTTGCAAGTGCCAAAGCCAAAGGACTCGTGTATTCACGAGAATATCGTATTCGATAATCCTTTGAAGTTTGAAACTAGACTAGTGAGCGACGATGCCTGGTTCTAGTATATTTGGAAATTTGTTTTGTTTGGGTTGTAATAGGGACTCCCGATTAGAGGATTCGTGTCCGGTTCCTCCAATTGGAACTCTAACGTATGAGCTTTATGTGAAACATGGCGTGGGCCCCATTGCATATAATGAAGTATGGATCCGATACACCAGGAAGGATGGTGTTTTAAAATGGCCCCAAAATGGTAGTTTCGACACAGAAATCCTAGATAACTTAGAAGTTACATTATTTAAAAAGAGAGCCCGCCCGGCGATGTTTGATTCTTTCCGCCTATGGCGAAAGGAAGCCAAACAGAAAGAAATTAAATTAGCAAAGAAGAATAAAAGAGAGAGAGGTATGTCGGTAATGCAAGCAGCTTTGCAGTTTAAAGATAATGAGGACGAGCAAATGAATGAGCAGTTGCGCAGGCAACATGAACTAGTGATTGATAAATGTTACCCAGTTTTGCCGCCCCTTCAGCAAGATGCGTCAAAAGAAAAGGAGAAAGATCCCCTAATGTCACATTTGCTGAGTTCGCCACCCCCATATGCGCAGAGTGCTACAGCACCTCCGCAACCTTTAAATGTACTGCCTCTAGTTAATTTGCCGCAAGCTTTTCCGCAGCCGCCAGCTCCTCCTCAACCGGTTCCTATGCCTACGGCGCAGCCCTCTCAAGGGCCGCCGATTTCGCTACCTATCTCTTTTGCGCTTCCTGCGACTTTACCTAGTACATCAGCTGCCACCCTCGGCTCTCTTCCTGATATGACCCCTGTACCTGTATCTGCACCCATTTTTCTTCCCTCCATCTTTCCCCCTGTTCTTGCCTCAACTTCTCCTTTTACACGACAAAGAATAGCTAGTGCGGTCACTAGCTTTATATCGCCTCTCTTTGGGTCATCTAGTACGACCCCTGGTTCCCAACGTAAGCAGTTGCGTAGTCAGCTGCCTGATTCTGGTGAGAAAGAAGTATTAGACCGCATGGCACATAGATGGATTGTTTTTCCTTCAAGCTATGATGTAGAGTCTGTTGTAAATGTTTTCCATCAATGGGAAGCACCAAAACAGAGATACGTTTTTGAGAGAATGGGTGAATTCCTCTGTGAGGAATTGGAAGATCATGGTTTAGATTCAAGCCTGCAGGAGTTGTGTCAGTTTGAATTTGGAAAAGGTGCAATTGTGGGCGCCGATGTTGATAGAGCAGTTGCGACATTGTTGTCCTTCAGGAATGGGGATTGTCAACAGTCGTTGTTCGAACAGGAGTTCCCTGTGGGGAAAAAGGTAAAAGCGCGCCAATACCCGATGCGTGAGGTTCCTCCAGGTTCCTCCAGTTTGGAGACCTGGTGATCCGAATGCTAATCCAGCTGTTCTGCCTCATTTTCAGCGTGTTTGGGTACATGTTCCTTGGAAGCGATCAGAAGTTTTAGCCCTTAAGCAGACATTGCCTGACCCCCGTAAAAACCCTGCAGGATATTATAAGGAGTTATCACAGACTGCAGAATCGTGTGTCATGAACCTAGCTGACATAGATATGTTGTTCGGGAATGTTGTTTCGCAGCCTTTATGGGGATTGATTCGTAATACAGATCATGTTGCAGAACTAGGTGGCACATGGGCTAATATCATTGCTGCAGACACTAGACAAGTTGGTGGTGCTAAACCTGAGCCCTTAGTAGCAGAACTCCCTGGTAGAATTATTACCTACATGAAAACTTTAATGCCGGCGATGCGTGTGAATTGGGATAAATTATCGGCGTGCAAGCAGAAGAAAGATGAGTCAGTGTCTGATTTCTTCACCAGGTTTGAAGAAACATTTATCGACCACAGTGGTCAAGATATGAGTACGGAAGGTGGTCAACGGTTATTTGTTGATAAATTTGTGCATAATTTGCTTCCCGAGTTGTGTAAGAAATTAAAAGATTCAGAGAGTTCTTGGGCTGTTTCCTCATCAGCGCAAATACTGGCTACTGCACAGTATTACGAAAATAGGGATAAAGATGAGAAGGATAGAGCAGACAAGAAAACAAAAGAGTTAAAGACGAAGGTTCTTTTACAGCAGGCTTACCCGCCACATGGAGATCAGAATAACTATAAGCAAGGTCAGAGTAACTATCAGCAACCTCAACAGTTTCAGAGAAACATGCCAAGGTTCGAGTATTCCCAACCGCGTGTTCCTGTGGGTCCCAATCAGTGTTCGTATTGCAAACAGGAAGGTCATTTTAAGTATAGTTGCCCTATATTGTTGCAGCGCACGAATAATGCTTATGGCGCGAGAGGTAGAGGTGGTCAGCAAGCTCCCAGAGGTAGAGGGCCTGGGAATGTTCCCCAGAACGCGCGTCCTCTTCCGCCTCAAAATACGATGAATAGTTTTGATCAGCAGGGCAATGTAACTGGTGGGACAGCTCAGTACTATAATAATGACTATTATGCAGAAGATGGAAATGCGGAAGGTAATGATTACTAGGACAACCGTAGACAAAGAGAGGGAGTTGTTTCAGTACCAGTGGATCAGAGTGGACCGTATGTTAAGGTGACTACAGCGGGTGTGTCGGAGCCTTTCCTGTTAGATACTGGTGCTACAAAGAGTTCAATTATGCACTCGAAACTCCCAGGGCGCCTTTGTCTGGCGAAATGAATGTTTCAGTAGGTTTTTCTGGTGCCCCGGTTAGGAACCCGATCTCTAGTCCTATGCCCCTTTTTATTGGACCTTGTGAGCTGAAAGCACCCCTTATCCTAACGACAGGATGTGGTGAAAACCTGTTAGGATTGGATTTGTTAAAGAGATTACATGCGACATTATATTGTTCCCCCTCGGGAGTACAACTTACACTGGGTAGGGAAGTGATTTCTCCCATGTATTTGTCGAAGAATAAACTGCCAGCTGTATTGTCGTCTCTTCCGGATGTCCTTTGGGCTACTGGTCCTAATGATGTGGGACTCTTGGAAATACCGCCATATGTGGTCACTTTGAAAGCCAATGTTAAATTGCCACGCATTCCCCAGTACAAGATCTCTAATGAAGGTGAGAAAGCGTTGTTAGCAATCATCTATGATTTGATTGAAAAGGATGTCATTGAAGAGACAAGAGGCAACGTTTGCAATAGTCCTGTTTTGCCTGTTTTAAAACGTACTGACCCCTCTCAGCCACCTGTTTACAGGTTTATGATCGATCTCAGGGAGGTCAATAAGATAGTTGTGCCACAGTTTCCAGTTGTCCCTGATATAACTGCCTTGTTAACTATGATCCCAGCTTCCGCTGCTTGGTTCTCAGTGATCGATTTAAAGAATGCTTTCTTTAGCATCCCGATTGCAGAGGAGAGTAGGGATATTTTTGGTTTTAGTTTAGGAGGACGAAGCTTCCGCCTTAAACGTGCTCCACAGGGCTACTGTGAAAGCCCATCAATATACAGTCAGGCTTTGAAAGCGCAGCTTGATGCAATTGTTTTACCTAGTGGTGCTACCCTTATTCAGTATGTTGACGATTTACTAATCGCCGCGGATACTGAGGAGATTTGTAAAGAAACTACATTGTCATTGTTGCGTCATTTGTCTGCCTTTCATCACAAAGTGTCTCTCTCAAAACTGCAATATTGTCGACAAGAAGTGACCTACTTAGGTCATCTCTTATCGAAGGAGGGAAGGAAACTGACCCCAGAAAGAATTCAGGCCATTGCACAATTGAGCGTGCCAAGAACACAGAGAGAAGTGTGTGCTTTCTTGGGTATTACTTCATACTGTAGGCAGTGGATCCCGAGTTTTTCTTTGCTGGCAAAACCTTTGATAGCATTAACATGTAAAGATACCCCGAATCCTGTCCCATGGTCTGAAGAGTGTCAGAAAAGTTTTTCGGAATTCCGTAAGGCATTATGTTCAGCTCCTGTGTTGGGTACCCCCGACTACAGTAAACCTTTTACATTGTATGTTCACGAAAAGGAAGGTTGCGCGTTGTCAGTGCTGACACAGTCTTTTGGAGACAGACAGCGTCCATGCGTGTATTTTTCGTCGACTTTGGATCCGGTAGCTAAGGCATTGCCAAGTTGTTTGAGAGCCACAGCGGCAGCAGCTGTGTCTATTCGACAGTCTGCTGGGTTAGTAATGAATAACACATTGATTGTAATGGTTCCACATGCAGTGGACACATTGTTAAACAGGACTAAGACACAGCACTTAACTAGTGCTCGATTGTCAGGGTACGAGTTGACACTGCTAGCGAGTCATGTGCACATAAAGAGGTGCAATACGGTGAATCCAGCTACATTATTACCGATTTCAACAGACACAGATGAGATTGAACAGCATGATTGTCTGTTCAGAACAGAAGAAGAAACAAAAGGGAGAGTGGATCTTAAAGATACTCCCCTGGTTGAGTGTGATGGTACCTTATGGGTGGATGGTTCGTGCTGCAAGCTTCCGAATGGTGATACGACTGCTGCATATGCTATCACGACTTTGCACACGATTGTTGAAACTGCACGTATACCACATAATTCGGCTCAAGCAGCAGAAGTAATTGCACTTACAAGAGCATGTGTGTTGTTGAAAGGAATGAAAGTGAACATATATACTGACAGTCAGTACGCCTTTGGCGTAGCCCACAGTTTTGGGCGCTTGTGGAAAGAACGTGGGTTCCTGACTTCGCATGGAACTAAGATTCAGAATGGTCAGTTGGTGAATGATCTCCTTGAATCACTGACCTTACCGTTACAAGTTGCGATTGTGAAATGCAGTGCACACAAGAAGGTTATTGATGATGTTGGTCGTGGTAATGCATTTGCCGACGAAATCGCGAAAGAAACAGCAAAAGACGTGACAAATCGAATGTATGTTGCAGGCCCTGCAAGATGGGTTGGTGATGTTGGGATGTGTGAAGACACGATAGAGAGTGTGAAGTCCCTTCAAGCTGAAGGCACAGAAAGAGAGTATGTGGAAAGAAAGTAAGTGCAAATTGGATGAAAATGGTTGTTGGGTTGATTTGTCAGAACACCGGCGATGGTTGTTACCTGATGCATATGTGCTTCCAGTGGTGACGATGGCACACGGAATGGCGCATATCAGTGTGAAAGGGATTTGTAAGTCGTTAGCTCCAGTATGGCAGAATGCTGGAATTCCCAATTGTGCAGAAAATGTGGTCAAAAATTGCATGGTATGTTTGAAATACAATCCTGGTAGGGGAACCCCAACTCCAGCTAGTTATTTTGCGCCTCCAACGTATCCGTTCGAGGTTTTGCAGCTAGATTTCATCCACATGGAAAGGTGCAACAATTTGAAATATGTACTTGTTGTTGTTTGCGCTTTTTCAAGGTGGATAGAAGCATATCCCCTAAAAGACAATACTGCGTTATCCACAGCTAAAGCCCTTGTCAAAGAATTCTTCCCTAGGTTTGGAATGCCGAGAATGGTTTGGAGTGATAACGGGAGTGAGTTTGTGGGTCGAGTGATGAAGAATGTATGTGAGGGACTAGGCATTAAGCAGAAATTCCACGCTGCAAATCACCCCCAATCAGCTGGACTAGTAGAGTGCTATAATGGCACATTGAAGCTCAAATTAGCCAAGATCCAAGCGAGTTCTGGTCTTAAATGGCCTGACGCGCTGCCCTTAGCACTCCTATCAACAAGAATGACTGTGCATTCACGAGTGGGACTTAGTCCGTATGAGATTGTGTTTGGCCGTCCGGCCAATGTATGGGGAGTGCCAAGGCCGACAAAATTCAGTGAGATCGAACATCCAGTACTGCTTGATTATCTGTATGAATTGACGGCTAAATTGCGTGTCTTACACCAACAGGTCCACGATACTCTGCCTCAGGCCTCTGAAGCTCCAGGGCATCCTATCAATCCTGGATCGTGGGTGCTGGTCAAAAATTTCAAAAGGACGAAAAATTATGAGCCCCGTTGGACCAGCCCCCATCTCGTCCTTCTGTCGACAAGATCAGCTGTTCGAGTGAAAGGGAAAAAGAACTGGATTTACGGCGTACATTGTAAGAGGGTCCCTTTGCCTCTGCCGTACAACCGGTGGGTCCAGGAGGGTATCGCTGATTCTGAGACTGACACTGTGCCCCGTTTCGTGCCATTTAGCGATGCACGCGTGAAAGGAGCAAGCTCTGAGCAAGAAAACGACGACATTCTGCAAGAAGCTGTGCCACCATCAAATCGATTGGACACCACACAGCCTTAACTCTTGTTTCAAGACCAGACAGTACCTACAAGAAATCGCTACAATTTGAGGCCAAGGACTATGGACAAATAAAATTCTTTTTCTTTCCCTTGCTATTTTTTATAAATTTTGGGAAGTACAGCTCTCTCATCTGAGGAACTTACTTATTTTTTGTTTTTCGAACCACCATCCGGGTTCAGCTGTAGGGTCGCGGTGCCAAGACTTTGGGGTACAAGCCGGAGACGTTAGGTCAACGGTTCTGGTTGGTCTAGGGCGTTCCCTGGACTGACAAGTGTACTCCTTAGCAGAAGACACTCATCCGCCGCGAACAGCACGATTAGAGGATGGAGTTTTTCGAGATGAAGAGACCTGTTGAGGAAATACATTTTAAGAGCAGAATATGTAAAATAATGAATAGCAAACGTTTTGTAATATTATGCCTGTTTGTACTATTTAGTATGGTGATGTTTTTTGTAGGTTATGTATCATTGTCTTTTCAAGTGCCATTGCACCCACTATACAGCCCATACCTCCTCCTACTGTTTCCTCACACTCTTTCCACCCTCTGCCTGAACACGAACAAGCTAGACGTTCTGAGTTCGTAAACAATTTGGTCATTCAACTTCTGCACCAGAACCAACTAGTTATGAATACGACAAATTGTTGGGTGTGTGGTTTGATGCCACATACCATTAATAAGGGTATCCCATATCTAGTGCTGCCGTTTAGCTATAATGGGTCATCATGGGCATTCCAGACTATGTTTCTTTTTGCGCTTGAGACCTACTCCCCGCGACCACCGCGTTCCACTAGACCTAGCACGAACAATAAGGCCTTGATGAAAGGAGTTGCTGATATGAGCAGAGATATCGATGCATACTCATCTATTCCCAAGGATGAGTTACGAGCTTATGTAGGTTGGAATGTGACGGGGTATAGCATTAGTCTGGGCGAGAAACAGCGTAAAAGTTCATCCCCAATTTGGGTCATACCCCACATAGGTCAGTTTTGTTTACAAGGCAATGGTCAGAATCCAAGAGCTCAACTAGGGAAGAGTGCCTGTACTGAAACGTACATTTTTCCATCACAGTTTTCCCCTGCGTTTTTGGCTGCCAAAGGTACATACTTTGTGTGTAATGACCGAGCATATACATGGTTGCCCCCTGATTTCTCGGGCACATGTTATGTTGCAAATTTGCTACCGCCTACATTTACTGCTGCCTCTGATTATCACAAGACCAGAGTTGTGCAAGGCATTGCTAGTCAGGAGGATACTACCGGTCAGGAAGCGGGAGACTTCTTCTTGGGTTTCCTGCCGCTTTGGGGACCAATGGTCAATAGTAGGAACCTGCGACAACTGACTCGTGTAGTTGAATCCACTGTTAATGTAACGGCTGGTGCCCTTGGTAATTTGACAGCTGAACTCCAAGCGGATCGCCTCATGACGTTGCAGAACCGTATGGTTCTAGATGTCATACTTGCAGACCGTGGTGGAGTATGTAGGGTTATCCAATCAAGCTGCTGTATTTTCATACCAGATAACGCTCCGACAGTCTATCAGGCCATCTCCAAACTGCATAAGATTTCCGAATCCATTCACGTGGATAAAGGAGATTGGTCGATGATGGGGTGGTTCTGGGGACTGATATCAGCTTGGGGATGGAAGATTCTAATAGTCACTGGGATGATCTTAGCCATTCTTATCCTGTTCTGTCTATGTATGCAGTGTGCTCCTGTGATATGTAGCCTCTGTGTTACATCATGAATAAGGAAACCTGTATCAAGGGACGAGCTAAGCAATAGGATGATGCTACAGCAACATCTCCATGACTTTATGAATGTAGACCTGGGCTCCGATTAGTGTGGTTCTTGCCTATGTAAGGGCAAAAGGAGGGTCTGTGGTACTGTAAATTTCGGAACCATGTTGGAGGCATGGTCCCACCATTTCTCAATGTTTCGTCCAGCATGAGGATATTCCGGTTCTTTTTTACGATCTTTTTCAGTTCTTTGTTGTCATTATTAAAGTCCACGATTAGTCGAGTTATAGCTTCCTCATCATCTTCTCTTATCTGGTCTTCCTGTTGTAACATCAATAGCATTTCCCTTGATTTCAAATTGACCTTCATTCTAGCTGTTTTGATTACTTCTAGTGGGTAGTCTCTTTCCAGAAAGCGAGCACTCATCTCAGTGAGTTGTTGTTCAATATCACTCGGTTTTGAGCAATATCTCTTTACCCGCAACATTTGTCAGTAAGGTATACTCCACTTTAGATGTTGCGGATACCCACTGTTGGCGTGGCGTATACTGTTGCAGGCAATTGGTTTCCGGTGTATTTTGCTGCAGATTTTCTTGTTCTTGATGAATACTTCCGCATCTAAGAATATTACGCTACTACTAGTTGTAGACGTGAAAGATAAATTGAAGTTGTTTCTATTCAGTGATTCGATGAAGATTTCCAGAACCTGCTGTTCTCCTTCCCAAACCACGAAGAGGTCATCAATGAATCTAGACCAAAATGTAATGTTAGATTTATAACTGCTAGCCAATACATCTGTCTCCCATGTCCCATGAGTAATTTTGCATATGTGGGGGCAAATGATGTACCCATTGCCGTTCCCTGTTTTTGTAGGAAGAGCTCCCCATTAAAAAGGAAGATGTTGTGGGTTAGACAATATGATAACATTTCCAGGAGCATTTCTGGATGCTCCAAGAACCTCACTGATCTTGTTTTTAAGAACTGTTGAACAGCCCTGATTCCATCCGTATGTCGAATTGATGTATATAATGAACACACATCTATTGTGGCCATAATCAATCTATCATCCCATTGGACACCTTGGATCTTTTTAAGGAAATCAGTAGTGTCTTTAAAATAAGATGGCAATGTTGTTACATAGCCCAGCAGGAAGATTTCAATGAAGCGTGACGTTTTCTCTAAAAGTGATCCAATCGAGTTCACGATTGATCTTCCTGGTGGGTTGTTGATTGACTTATGTACTTTAGGTAAGAAGTATATGGTTGCTACGATAGGATGGGTTTCTTTTAAATACATATACTCCTCAAAGTCGATTAGTCCCCGGTGATTCCATTGTTGTAATTTTGAGTGGTACTCCTGTGTCCATATTTCTATTGGATTTTTATCCAGGCGCTCATAATGGTCTTCATTGTAAATTTGTCTAATTGCCTCATCCATATAGTCTTTGAGATCTTGGACAACAATATTTCCACCCTTATCAGAGGTTTTGATTATGATATGTGGGCCATCTCTTAGCTCTTTTAGGGCCTTATGGTCCTCTGCTGTTAAATTCAATTTTTTCTTTTTTGCATTTTTGTTGTTCATTTTGACCTGGGAGTTAATCATTTGTTGATATCCTCCACCATTAGTTTCGGAATAGGTCAATTTTATTCCCTGGTTTGAGTTGGGGATAGAAGGTCGATTGCGCCTTAAGTCCACTGTTTACTCCTCTTACCGTGGAGATGCCCATATTCTGACAAAATTGTATGTAATTTTCTTCTTGTTGATCCATTAATGAGCTTGGTTGTTCCAGATTTTCTTCTACACAATCCACTGTTCTCAATGTTGATATATCTCTTTGATCTAGCAGTGAGATTTCAATTGTAAACGAAACATTTGGATTTTGACTCCATGTTTTCTCCGCATAATATTTTTTGAGTATTAACTTGCGACAGAATTTGTATAGATCAATACAGATGTTAGGTAGATCCATATCGTGGTTAGGGCAAAAGGACAATCCTTTATTCAGCAGATTTATTTGTTCTAGACTTAAGGTTTTATTGGAGATGTCAATAACCAAGTTCTTTTTAGTTAATTTTTTCATTATTTCATTAGGTTTGCTGTTTCTTTCCTCTTCCTTTTTTGTTCTTTGCTCTGCTTTCTTCTTCTTGTGGTACTGTAAATTTCGGAACCATGTTGGAGGCATGGTCCCACCATGCCGATTTTGGTATCACCGAACCGCAAATGACTAATGCGGTATGTATGAGTGTTTTCGTCATGTTTCACCGATGAATTCACCGTGTATATGATACTACATATCGAACCCTCGGGTTCCATTTTAAAGCGGTAGCCATTTTTGTGGTTGCCCTCACATAGGCTGTGCACGAAGGCCATGCCTAGGCCTAAAGGACACGCAATTTTTCCGTGACTTCTTTGTTACCTGTGCAAACTGACTCCAATGCCCGAGGTCACTCATGTCTGGCCGGTTCCTTTTACTGCGGCCAAATGGGATTAGCATCAGGGCTTGACACACCATAAAGTCGTTCTTCCCACACGAACCCTGACTAATCTCTTTCACACCTGACTCTGTTTCCTACTTTATGGCTTACTTTACGAGGAGGAGGTGCCCGTTTTATTGGGGTCTGCTGATACCTGATGAGGGTTCTGAGCCTCGCTGGGTAAATAATTGTGGGCTGACCGAGCTGAAATGTGGGATTATCATTATGACTTTGCTGTTCCTTTGAAGCGAAAATATGTGAATGACCACTTGTAAAATAGGGGCGGTGTTGCCCAGAGCGTAATATTTTGTATATAAGAAAAGACTGGTTTTTGGTCGGGAGCAGTCTCCTGAGAACATACATCGTGTTGTACTTCTCGGATACCTGTGATTGGTCTGCAGCCAATAAAATTCGATCTTTGACTTCACCTAGAAGACTCTGTGTTTCTGTAGTCTGAAACAGGAAGAACTCGAAGTCTTCGGGTGTGTTCCCTGGCACCGCTGGGTTGGTTCTGAAAAACCCAGTACTTCATTCTTCTAATTGGGGTTTGCTTTGTCCCCTTCCTAATGTTGTTTCTCTGCCTCTTCCTCTTTGTCTCGTGACCATCTGAATTAGTCTCATCTCCCCGGAAAAATCCAAATTCGAAGTGCTCTGTTCCTCGTCAGCAGAGCTGATGTCCGAGCTGTCCACTGTGCCAGTTGTTTCATATCCTGCACATTTATCCATTGCAACTCTTTTTCTTGGTGTGTCAAACTTCCTTGCGAATGTATATATACACCCACTGGCATAATCGATTCGGTCTTGATTGAATTTGCTAGCTTTTCATTTTTCCACATCGGCCTCATGCTTGCTTATTTTCTTCTCCATGGACTCTAATAGTTTCTTTTTCTCCTCATTCTCCGGATGTTTGTCCAACTCTTCTTCCAGTTGTTTGATCTTCTCGATAGTAGCCTCTAGTTTCCTCTCGGCATGTACAATCAAGGTCCTCATTATTTGAATGAGCAGTCATTAGTGTCCGTTTGCCATTGTTTAATTAAATCTATGGCGAACAAAGCAAACAGAAGGAGATGATGGACGGAGTGCTGAAACTTTTCAAACCCTCACCCTCAGTCACAGATCTGGGTTGAATCCATCATCATTCTTTAACTCACTTTGCCACCCCAGTTCAGACACAGCTATATGCAAATCCGTCTTGACCCTGTGCCTCATGGAAACAGTCCAGCCCGAACTGCCAAGCCATGTCTTCCCTGGACCGGAAACAAGCATCCAGGGTAGACATCGCTTGGCAGTTTGGGCTGGACTGTTCCCATGAGGCACAGGGTCAAGACTGATTTGCATATAGCTGTGTCTGAACTGGGGTGGCAAAGTGAGCTAAAGAATGGTGAGGGATTCAACCTAGATCTGTGACTGGGGGTGAGTGTTTGAAAAGTTTCAGCACTCCGTCCATCATCTCTTTGTATTTGCTTTGTTCGCCCTAAGTTGGCAGGGTATGCCCAGACGTGGGTCCCTCGCTCACTTTGACATTGGATTCAAGCTAGCCTGGCTGAAGAGGACTGTTATCCCGAAACCGGTCCCAGGATGCTTGTTTCCGGTCCAGGGAAGACATGGCTTGGCAGTTCGGGCTGGACTGTTCCCATGAGGCACAGGGACAAGACTGATTTGCATATAGCTGTGTCTGAACTGGGGTGGCAAAGTGAGCTAAAGAATGATGATGTATCCAACCCAGATCTGTGACTGGGGGTGAGTGCTTCAAATGTTTCAGCGCTCCATCCATCATCTCTTTGTGTTAATTAAATCTATGTCCAGGTCATTGAGTGTTGGCATTATGAGGATCCTTAGGCCCCTTGGCACTCGCTTGAATTCGATGTATTTTTCAAGGGTGGTTTTCTCCCACCATTTGTTCACTTCTATGATCCTGTTCTGTTTTAATTCTCTAATAATGCCCTGGACTGTTTTTCTCCTTTCCTCCACTTGGGTGTTCCGGGAATTAGCACTCCCCATAGCTGCCATTTTGTCGTCAGGCAGTTCACTTGCTCGTTGTTGTGTCCTATTCCTACTTCTTTCTGCCATAGTTAGTTTTGATTTTTTTATTTGTTATCTTTTAACGTGGGTGCCGTGTTTCTCTTTTTTTCTGCACACGGTGCGTTTCTTTATAAAGATATGAATTCTTGAAATGTTCAAAAAAACTGAAGGTTCCTAATGTCAGCTCACTTTTTCACTCTCGCATTATAACTGAAAGAATGCGGGAATCAGGAAAATACCACTCATATTTATCTTTTCCTTGGTTTTTAAGGCGTGTTCATAGGTACGTGATCACCAGCAGGTTAAGATCACTAAATCCCCATTGTACCTCTCCCCGGTGCGGCTCGCGACTACAGCAGCTTTCCAGGACATGGGTCTTGGCAGAGAAGCGGCCCCCTCGCGTCACCAATGTAACCCGACGGACAGTCGCCTACAGAGCTTCCCCCCACCTCCCGTACTCACCGCTGTGTCTCTTCGCCATAATTCATGTCTCCCGTCAGCTCACTGGATGCCAGACACACGTTCCTCCCGGTGTATTGTGGTAGAGGCGGCAGCCGATATATCCACTTCAACTAGTTCAATTCCTGAGTGCTCGTGATATGTGTATACAGCCACCGCATAAATATTTTCACGATCTCCAAGCCTCCATGCAGCAAGGACTTCACAGCACCATGAAGAAGAGTCTGAGCAGGTCATTTCTTCCTTTTTCAAATTTGTATTTAACCACCATTTGTGCAGAAAACATGGACGGTCTACGCGTTTCGGCGCTGTGCCTTCAACTGGACCATAGAGTCCGACTGTCTAGATCGCCATTTTGAAGTGACTACTGCCCATTCGAGTCCCTTATTAATTTTTACCATTTCAGCAAATGCTAGATTGCTAACCCACTTGATGCTGTGGCACCATTTTCCACATTTCATTAACTGTAAAGTACATTAATTATCGTTTTAAATCTTTAAAATGTATCATGACAGAAAGTGCAAATGGATAATTTTCAAAAAAGTGCTAGTGCAATAAGTGCATTGAGAAAGAATTTGTGCAAGTCGTTTAAAAACCACAGTTCCAAAAAATGTCATGATAAAGGTGGGAGGGGTGCTTAGGATAGCAGCAATGATTTAAGTTTCTATTGATTTTCATAGAATCTTTAAACTTCATGCAAACAATTCATACAATTTCATCAATAAAATCGTTGAGAATGTAATCAGTAAAAATATAAAAAAATATATATATTTGCAATGTTAAAGATCCAATAAATATATTTATGTGTATATATGTGTATGTATGTGTATATATGTATATCTATGTGTATATATATATATATATACAAATATATATTATATATATGTGTATGTATGTGTATATCTATCTATCTATCTATCTATCTATCTATCTATCTATCTATCTATCTATCTATCTATCTATATATTCACTTAAAAGACCATAGGTTTCACACATGTTATAGTTAGGTGGACATTTCACTCGTAAAAAACCAATGAAATTCCCCCGTTATAGTTAGTTCAGATAACTATAACTCACGCGCCCGCAATCCACTGCTCATGACGTCACATATTACATCACTCATGACATGGTCAGTGGCATCACTCATGACATCACTGATGGCATCATCCTTTTGATAGAGTGGCGGTCGCGCGAGTTATAGTTATCTGAACTAACTATAACAGGGGAATTTCATTGGTTTTTTACGAGTGAAATGTCCACCTAACTATAACGTGTGTGAAACCTATGGTTTTTGAAGTGAATTTGCAAGGTTTTTTAAATGCTAATTCCTAACTATAACGTGTGTGAAACCTATGGTTTTTTCAGTGAATTTGTACGTTTTTTTAAATGCTAAGTTATGTATTTATTATTATATTTTTTATATAATTATTTTACAATAAACTGCGTATTAAATTTTTTTTATGGTTTTTCACCGTGCGCACCCCGCGATTTTTAAAAAAAAAATTCAAATGTTTTTTTCTGCCTTCGGGGTCCTTCAGGGACCCCCTGACAAAGGCTAGGGGGTCAGGAACTCTCTACCCTGCCCCCTTTTCACGTTCGCCACCTTCCTTTTTCACTCTCGCACTCAAAACAAACAAAATGGCGGCCGACACTTCCTGATTTCGACCGATTCGAACGTTGACTGACATGTAACCACCAATCAGAATTACGCTCGCGCACGTTAGGGTGCGCGCACCGTGCGCGCAAGGTGCGCGGCTATAGATATTTATGTACTTTAACTGCAATTTTCTCAGGAACTACTGAACAGATTGACTCCATATATGCAAAAGGCACATCCCTGACCTGAGGACTACCTCTTTGCCAAATTTCAAGTAATTCTGTTCAGCCGTTCGGGCTGTACCTTCGACTAAATGTCCTATGGGAAAATGCATGGGGAAAACGCGTTTTGGGACCCCCCTTTTTTCTCGGCCCCCGCTTGACGAATCCCCCCCGAGACTTTCAGGGTAGGAGCTGAGCGGAGCGCCCCATTAGTTTTGAAAATTTCGCGAGGATTCGTCAACCGGCGCCAAAGTTATTCAAAATAGAATTTTGAGATTTCCTATGGAAACACGGTCCTAACTATAACTATCTACTGGCGACTGCCAGTAGATAATATATATATATATATATATATATATATATATATATATATATATATATTATTAAGATAGTGACTCATCCAACTTTGGCAAAGCGATGAGTCACTGCTTTGCATTGCAAAGAACCTCCCTTGAAACTATATATATATATATATATATATATTTATTTTTTAAATCGATGTGATACGTCATTAATCTTCCAGTTCACCAGATTTCCATTCCATAGCCTCTGACGTTGAAAATATGTTCAGCACAAGGTCATTTCATTATAATCCTGAGGCAGACTGATTTTGCAGGCTGCCTATGGCACCTCCTATTCAGTCAAACTCAAAAGATATCACTGTCTATGAAACACCCTGGAATTTTTTTCGAAAGCTCAGTCGTGACTTATGCGAAATGCCTTAAGGAATTTAATTCTCTTTCATACACCGTAGAAAGAAAATGGAAGTATAAATCTTGGCAGCTGACACGGTAACTTTAAGAAAGAATTCAGTGTAATAAGATGAATAGACTTTGACAGACCTGCTGTCCTAACAAAAAGTTTATCAGTGTCTCGGTGGAAATGAGATGTCCTTCTCCACACAGATATGCAAACAGGAAAAGACACTGCCAGAGGTTCCCATAGAATTTCAATTAAGCAGGCACAGAGTCATAGCTGGTGTGTGCCTGGGCATTCCTGCACACAATGTAAAGGCTGCTGCAATCTTTTTAACAAGAGCAACACCTAGTAATCTGAAATTGGTGTCGTGTTTGTGGCTTTCCCATGGAGCAAGGATGACCATTCCAAGAAGGTTTTTGCAGAGTTCACCCCCAACAAAATATTGAAATAAAAGTGCCTGGTGGTATTTAACAGCTAGACTTTCCAGAAAAGATCAGGTCCAAGTCCCTGGGGTTTGGGGCAAAGATGTTCGCAGGGAGGCCCAATTTGTGAGACCCTCGATGCTGGTCTGTGTGGTAATTTGTAGGTGACAGACTTGAATCCCAGCAGAGCTGACCCAGCCTTCCATCCTTCTGAGGTTAGCGCTTAGAAACGGTAGACTTGCTGTATTAAGAACGAAATAAAACCACGGTCTTGTTACAAAAAATTATTAGTGTTTTCCTCAGCCCCACCCAGCATCATCAACCATTTTCCGGCATTACTTATAAAGAGCAGTGGTTGCCGGCACGTATCTGGGGTGGCGGGACAGCGGGGCTAAGGGGATTGAAAATAAGAAAGAAAAAAATTACCTTACCGCCGCGTCTCTCCTCCATCTCTCCTCCTCGTCCCTCCGTACCACCGGAACAGGAAGCACATCCAGGCTCCCCTAAGCCAATCACAAGGCTGCAATGCAGTTCTGTGATTAGTATGAACACCGTGGTTCGGCGCTCAGCCACGGAATGGGAGCCTGGGCATGTTCTCCACCCAGGCTGTAATGCAGTGTGGGTGGAGAACATGTGAAGTGTGCATGAATGTTTGGCCAACCCGAGACGGCCGATCAAACATTCATGCGCCCTTACAAAGTGTGTTCACCACTCCCCCTGCTACTATCGTAAGAGCAGCCCTGCCTCGCTCTGCTAAGCTGCTGCAGCAGGCCAAAATAAAATGATAATAACCTCGAGTTATTATCATTTTATTTTTCCTTTATTTCACTACTGCAAAGCAGTGGGGCGACGCTCCTCTGCCTTAGCGGAGGAGCTGCCACTGATAAAGAGCCACCTTCCTGCCACCTCGCAGCAAACAAGGTGCAGCCTAAATGCGCCTTTGGTCAGACTCCCTCTCCGTTCCCTTTCCCAGGTGGAAGTAGGTTTGAGCTGCGTCACTGACTATTTGGAAGGCATTCCTACAGTAAACACTGAACAAATACAATTTAACATGAGAAAACTTGAGAGGTGGTAATTGTGCATTCTAGTCCCATTTGATCTCGAGCTCCATTTCACTTCAAGCATTACTGCACTGTAATTGTAATTACATAATCATAGAAAATATGCGGAATATATTATACCACTACCACATGTAACTACAAGTCTGAGGGGAGTGACAAATGTATGACGTTACAACACATACATTTACAACGCCTGCCATTACAATACAGTTTTTACATTACAACATCCTTTACAACGCGTTCTTTTACATCGCATGCAATTACATCGCATTTTCAGAAACTACCTTTACAACGCATTCCATTACATCGCATTATACCTTTACAATGCATATCATTGCAATGCATACCATTACATCGCATTTAAGGTAAGTGTTGGATAGTATAGGGGTAATAATTACTATTCTAACTCTAGTGAGTGCAACAGTAGGGTAAGTGTTGGATACTGTAGGGGTAAAAATTACTATTCTAACTCCAGTGAGTGCAACAGTAGGGTAAGTGTTGGATAGTGTAGGGGTACAAATTACTATTCTAACTCCAGTGAGTGCAACAGTAGGGTAAGTGTTGGATAGTGTAAGGGTACTATGCGTTGTAATGGTATGCATTGTAATGACTTGCGATGTAATGCCTACCTTGTAGTGACATGCGTTGTAATGACATGCGTTGTAGTGACATGCAATATAATGGCTGCGTCGTAATGACAGGTGATGTAAAGGATGTTGCGATGTAATGACTGCGTTGTAAAGGTAGTGCGATGTAATGACTACGTTGTAAAAGTTGTTTCCCGGGAGTGACATGAACTTACATGATTTTGTGTCAGGGAATGAAGTTAAGTGACAGGGCTTTCATCTGACGTTCATGGACGTTTTGAGCATGCACCTTAGATGATTGGTCATGTGACTACTTGGAGTGACTATGGAGAAAATTATCAGAAAAATGTGTGCATCAACATTTGGCTTTCTTTTCATCGGGGGGGGGGGGCCTACAGTAATTTCAGGATGCTGGTTACCTGGGAGAGGTCCAGCAAAAAGTAGAACACAGCCAAGGTGTCTCGTGGGTTGGGACATCCTTCACCTTCCCACTAACGAGCCTGGAAATACAGTGCACTGTTGCTGTGCAAGACATAAACCCATAGGAGAGCATGACATTTTTTAGGCCCCTAGGTGACGCACTTCTTCGTGGACCTTTATTTGGGAGTTTAAGTGGTAGCAGATTCTATCCCTGGTTTGCCCATTGTGCCCCTAGCACTAGCAGCCTCTTAACTGACATTCATTTTAAGGGTGTCACATTAGTACCATTAGTACCCCGAGGTCAAAAGGGAAAGATTTGAAGGGCGTTCCTTCTCATACCACCATCTCCCTGTCTTTACGTTCTGTGAATCAGCTACTTCCCTTCCAAAAATTGGTAAAAACCTGTCTTTTCCTGAATATTTTCCTTCAATAGAGTGTTCAAATTTATCTTGATGCTTCTGTTCTGCACTATTAGTGTTGGGATGCCTTAGGGGAAGCTATGTGCTCTATAAGTGCTTATTGAGTATAATTCAATTCTTGGACTCACCTTCATCCTTCAAACAAACAAAATGGCTTCTATAGACATGAATAAAGTCCACTTTCCCATCCTGACAAATATGTTAATCTCCATTGGTTGTAATGGGATCACCCTCCAAAACCACTCGTCTCACCCTCCATGAAGACTAAATGTTGAGAGGTATGTTCTTGGTGCTCCTAGTGTCAGCGGTCACACGGCTCCAGGATAGGAAAGAAAAGATGGCTCTGATACTCACAATACTTTCTGTGGTTTCCACTGCTTGCCCTTTCCTGAACTCCTTAACAGCAATTAGGAGACTGTTGTAGAGCTAGGGTAGGAGAAGTGGTCTACTCTGATGCTATCAGTGGTCAAAGAATGTCTGATGTTACTTCTGCTGCTCTGGGCATTTTGATGATTTGAGAACTATGATATCATTTGGAAACAGAGTTCCCTAATCATCTTTTAGAACTGAGGTTTGGAACTTAGACCTCTTCTATTTATCAGAGACCCAGATTTGTTTTCATCAACTGAGAAGTTTCTCAGAAAGGAGCAACATATTAGAGTAGGAAATCTGAACTAGTGCCCGCACTCACATCATCGAACAAAACTCATGTGTGAGTGCCATTCCCTCCATCAGTAGATACGAGTATCTGTTGTATCCGGTGTATTCTGCAATGCATTCTTCCCTAGTGCTTTGCTCCTTGCTGCCCAGCCTGTGTGTGAGGTCATGTAGAATGTTGAGAGGGTTTGTGCATGGATGAATGAACAGTTGGAGTGAGTGCACCAGGAGCAAGGATGCTGCTCCTGGGGGGGGGGGGGTAACTTAACGGCCTACTTACCCTCTTACCAGTTACCTGAAACTGACTGTAACTGAATCCTAATAACCCACTTCTTATAACTTACATTACTGGCTACTGGATTACCTGGCTACAAGCACCTCCCTTTGTTTACAACAGTATCATGACCCCATGTATACCGCTATGCCATTAAAAGGTGGAGGGGCCTGGTTTAAGTATTTAAAAAGAGCAATGCCCGTTGAACAGCAAATAGCACAAAATGCCAGTCTGCACACCTCGGAATAGGAAAAACATGTAATTTGTAAGCAATCCTCAATTTCAATGCCTGCAAAATTGCACACCTGTTAATCACCACAACAAGCACAATTCACAATATGTGGTCCCCTTTTAGGAGCCAAGTGATTGGTCGATATGAGTCCCATGGGGCCCGAGTTATCAGGCACCATGAGTTGTCAAGTGTCCTAGATGTTCCATGGCATATAAAATACTAACTATTAGGATCTGTAGGTTGCTTTGAAAATAGTCCCCTATTCACTTTCTGTAACAAAGCTCCCCTCCCCCAGTAAATACCAACAATTCTATCTCAAGTATTAACCACCTTTGAACTCAACAAGTAACAACAGATAACAAAACCCCCCTTGGGATTTTCAGACCCCTGCAGATGAAAGGAATAAATATGACATGGGGCTTTCAGAACGTGTCATGGTGGGAAATTATCTAAAGTTTAGATACACATCAACCGTCTGCGTTTAATAAAAGAAAGACATGATCCTTCATCATGCCACGGATGGTCATATCACTCAGTGACAAGGTGAGACAAATGACTGCTATTTCTTTCCAAACCTGAGGGAAAATCTAAGTGATAGTTTCTCTTGCCAGTGGTCTTCCTCATAATAATGAGCACACATTGTGCCTGCAGTCAGTTTCTGTAGCAACATTTCTGACTCAAAAAAATAATATTTTTTGGAAACTGACACTTCATTTCATATGTCACTGCAAAGTCTGAACCCGTAACATAAAATAATGTGTTTACAGGTTTGGAAAAAAATAACAAGTTTATTGTATTAATTTGAAGCAATTGTCACCACCCTTCAAAGAGATTGACACTGCCTGCAGCCAACTGGAGATAGTAATATTTGTACCAAGAAGGAGTTCTGCACAGCCCTAAAAAATGCTCAGTTCATTAAACACGTCATCATTGCAGTGTGTTGGTACACATGACATCCAAATATTTATGTAATGTCAGATTAGTATGTAATTGGAAATGATCGCCCTACATAAGTCGTAATTCCAATGGTTGTGGTGATCTTGTTTCGGGCATGCGCAGGAGATTGAGCCAAAAAACTGAATTCTATGATGTTTGGGATTTACCACACAAGGAGTTTTAAACTGCAAAAACTTTTGGCAAGCAAAACCAGGAGAATAATTATGCAGCGAAACATTTTCCACAATCTGAGTTCATCACCACACAAACCTGGACTCCCGCGGGTGTCTAGTTTTCAGAAACGTCTGGGTTTGGTACGTTTCCCTAAAAGGCCACCAAGCCCGAGACCAAAAACGTAGGTGCTACCCTTACAAAACCAGGTCGTTTTGTGATAAATAATTTTGATGTCTTCACAATACGTTTTGGGCCCTTTCCTATAACGGGCACTTGGCCCACCTGCACAAGTGAGGTATCATTTTTATCAGGAGACCTGGGGGAACACTGGGTGGCAGAAAATTTGTGTTGGCCTGGTGATCCCACAACTTTACCATACAGAAATGTAGCTAAATTTGAGGTTTGCAGGGGTATTCAGGGTAAGAAAATGTTGGGGGATCCATGCAAGCGGCACTTTCCTGGACTCCCCTGGGAGTCTGGTTTTCAAAAATGTCTGGGTTTGGTAGGTTTCCCTAAATGACTGCCAAGCTCGGGGCCAAAAAACGTAGGTCACTCTCTTGCACTACCAGGTCATTTTGTGAGAGATACTTTTGATGTCTCCACAGTATGCTTTGAGCCATTTCCTCTCACAGACACTAGGCCTACTCACACAAATGAGGTACAATTTTTATCAGAAGACTTCAGGAAATGCTAGGTAGAAGAAAGTTTGTGGTTCCCCTCCGATTCCTGAGCTTTTGATCACAGAAATGTAAGAAAAATGTGTTTTTTAGCCGAATTTTGAGGTTTGCAAGGGATTCTGGGTAACAGAACCTAGTGAGAGGCACACAAGTCACCCCATCCTGAATTGCCCTGGGTGTCTAGTTTTATAAAATGTACAGATGTACTAGGTGTCCCTAGGTGCCGGCTGAGCTATTTCCTAAATTCAGAGCTAGGCACATTGCAAAAACAGTCAGTTTTCAGTGGGAAAATGTGATGTGTCTACGTCGCGTTTTGGGCCGTTTCCTGTAGCGGGTACTAGGCCTACCCACACAAGTGAGGTACCATTTATATCGGGAGACTTGGGTGAATGCTGGGTTTGTGGCTCCCTGCAGATTCCGGAACTTTCCTTTCAAGAAATGTGAGGAAAATGTGTTTTGTCATACAAAGGTTGAGGTTTGCAAGGGATTCTTGGGAATAGAACTTGATGAGAGCCACACAAGTCTTCCCATCCTAGATTGCCCTGAGTGTCTAATTTTCAAAAATTTACAGGTTTGCTATGTTTCTCAAGGTGCGGACTGAGAAAGGGCCCAAAATCCACAGCTAAGCAAAAAAAGGGTCAGTTTTCAGTGGATAAATGTGATGTGTCCAAGTTGCGTTTTGGGGTGTTTCCTGTCGCGGACAGTAGCCTACCCACACAAGTGAGGTACAATTTTAATTCGAAGACTTCAGGAAATGCAAGGTGGAAGGAAGGTTGTGGCTAACCTCAGATTCCCGAGCTTTCCATCACAGAAATGTGTGGAAAATGTGTTTTTTGTTTACAAATTTTGTGATTTGAAAGGGATTCTGGGCAACAGAACCTAGTGAGAGCCACACAAGTCACCACATCCTGGATTGCCTTGGGTGTTGAGCTTTCAAAAATGTACAGGTGAGCTAGGTGTCGCTAAGTGCCGGCTGAACTTGTGCCCAAAATCCACATCAAGGCACATTGCAAATAAAGGGTCAGTTTACAGTGGAAAAATGTGATGTGTCTACGTTGTGTTTTGGGCCGAGTACTAGGCCTACCCACACAACTGAGGTACCATTTGTTTCCGAAGACTTGGGTGAATGCTGGGTGGGTAAAAGTTTGTGGCTCCCTGCAGATTCCAGAACTTTCCATCACAGAAATGTGAGGAAAATGTGTTTGTATACAAAGTTTGAGGGTTGCGAGTGATTCTGGATAACAGAACCTGCTGAGAGCCACACAAGTCACCACATCCAGATTCCCGAGCTTTCCATCACGGAAAATCTTGAGATTTGCAAGGGATTCTGGGTAACAGAACCTGGTGAAAGCCACAAAATCACCCGATCCTGGATTCCCCTGGGTGTCTACTTATAAAACAATGTACAGGTGTGCTAGGTTTCCCTAGGTGCCAGCTGAGCTAGGAACTAAAACAAAACACGGGTAGGCACATTGCAAAAAAGTGTCAGTTTTCAGTGGAAAAATGTGATGTGCCCAGGTTACGTTTTGAGTCATTTCTTTTTGCGGGCACTAGGCCTACCCACACAAATGAGGTGCCATTTGTATCAGGAGACTTAGGGGAATACAGAATAGTAGAACATTTTTATTACTGATTGTCTTTCTATGCATTTCTGCCTTTCAAATGTAAGACAGTGTGTAAAAAAGAAGTCATTTTGAAAAATGCCCTCTAATTTACATGCTAAAATGGATACCCACAAATTCAAAGATGTGCAAATAACCACTGCTTCTAAACTCCATATCTTGTTTCCATTTAGGAAATATATAGGTTTCCTTGGTACCTATGTTTCACTCTTTATAATTTACCAAATGAATTGCTGTACACCCGTTACATAATGAAAAACCAGTGCAAGGTGCAGCTCAGGAACTGCCTCTGGATACCTTGGACTCTTTGTGAACCTACAAGCCAGCCCTATAAATCCCCTAACCAGAAGGGTCCAGTGGACATAAAGGTATATGGCTTTAAAAAATCCACCATAGTTAGAAGAAGTTACAATTGAAATATTTGGCCGAATGGCGTTGTGTGCAAAAAACGATGGATTTTACCCAGATCAGTGACTGGAGGTGAATGTTTGATTTGTTCAGCATTCCGTCCATCATTTATTTGCAAAATAATTGTAGAAAGTTGGTAGTTTCTTGTTCTAACCATTTGGTGCCTGCAGCTTGTTTCTTAGGTCACATGGCTAGGTGTAGCTGGAGGTTTATCTTTGTATATAGCTCCCAGACAGTGAGACAAAGGAGCATAGACGTTGGCATGATTGGCCATCTCTGCACTGATGAAGGGGAGGAGCTGTCACCTACCACACTTACACATCACAAAGGCTCTGCCTGGGCACACTCACAAAGGGTTTCACACTAGTATTTTGTGGCCCCAGACAAGCTGGGACAGTGCTGGGAGACAGGAAATTTTAAGCACCTCTGGCGGTGGAAACCTCCAGAACTCTCCCCTACTTCAAAGGGGGCACAAGATATAAATATTGGACCCTCAGACCCAACTCTTCAGTACACCTTTGAACCAGTGGAAGACTCAGAAGGGCTGCTACTCTGCTGCCTTGCTGCCTGAGTAAAAGGCCAGGATCACCAGAGTAACTAGTTGGCTGACCTCCTGATCAGACACCCAGGGACAGAGAAGGCTACAACCACCTCAATCCCAGTGCCTGGACTCAGCTGATGTGAGTCTTGCCCCCCAAGTGGTGCCATCCCAGTCCTAGACCCTTGGACTCTGGCCTGAACTAAAGGTGCTCTGCCAGCCCAGCTGTGGTCCTCTGGTCAAACTGATGCAGCACAACGCATTGAGTATTAATTCATTTCATATAATAATTAAAAAAGTATAATGATATAATAAAATGTTACTGCATTTCTAATTTGATTTTCGGTAAAAAATGTAATTATTTTTAATATATTTAATTTGAAATAATATTATTTTTCCAAAGTTTAATAAAGAAATTCCCTGCGATAGTTAAAAAGTAATATTTTTTATGTATTTTAAATTATAGAAATGTGATGCATATAATTAACAGTAATTTATTAGTTTTATCCTTAAACTCCTCCCTAACTCTTCCTTAACCCCCTTACTCCTCCCTTAACCCCTTCCCTTTAGTATTATGTATTCCCTATTTTCCAGCCACTCCCTTCTCTCTGTCCCACATTTGCTACTAAAACGTATTTCAGAATTTAAGAATTTCAGAGTTCCACTAGGGTCAGCAATCTCCTGAATGAATGCCAGGTTTGCTTGCCTCACCCACTCACAGATTGCTATTTGAGACATGCTTCAAAGTGGGGGGTATTTTATTTGTATGGCTACTCCCATGCTAGCTCCCCAAATGTAGTGATATCATCAATGATGTCATTTCAAAGGTAATCAGTTATGTCATCAAATATATCATTTTAAATGTAATGAGTGATGATGTCATGTATAATGTAAGATCATAAGCGGTGCGTGACAGAGGTATGAGTTATTGTTTGTTTACCTAACCATGACAGTTTTCTAAGCTTTGTTTTGTAACCCTAGCTTCACTTTCACTGTGTTTTTTTCAGTGAAATCAAAAACCAGGTTTGTGGAACTCTGCAAATCAACATTCCAGAAAACACTAAATGTAACCTATTCATACATGAACACTTTTTCAATGTTAACTTCTCAAAAACTACTGAACAGATTTGCACCACACCAAGTAAAGGCAGTTCCTTGAGCAAAGTTCTACTTTCATACCATGTTTGGTGTAAATATGTGGAGCCTTTTTTTCTGCTTTTAAGAGAAAAGAATTCTATGTCAGTTATAATGTGACGAATTGTCACTTTTAGGAACCCTCCCTTTTTTGGGCCTCCACTTGCCGGATTTGCACAAACTTACCATGAAGAAACCAAAGTAGCTGAACTTATTTAGGTCGAGCCTGGGCAGCTCATGCACTGCTCTGCGAGGCATACTGTATTCGAGTATGTACTTGAAGTCCCGCCCACTCCCCATATTTGTCATTGGCTTGTGTCATTGTCCTTTGTAAATGCTGGCTTCTGATTCATTATTAGGCTTGTTAGTCCCTTGTTTGTACCGCCTTGTCTTCATTTGTTACCTCCCATGAGGACTGGCCCTTTTACTTCTATTGTTACACGGTATGTTTATTTAGTCTGTTATCACTATTTTCTTTAATGGGTTTCTGGTACTGCAGGCACGACGTGCTTTCCTGCAGCATTCAGCGCGCCATGCGTGCTCTCACTTTCAACGCAGCCCAGGACAACTGTGGCCAGTTCTTTGCAATGAAATAGGTATTGCATTTACGAGAGTTCGAGCTACTGGCATTACAAATATTTTTGGGGTAGAAGAGCCCCATACGGCGCTTTCAATTTAATCTCGGCCATGCCTCTTTCTTTATACTGTTTGGGGTACTTTTACCAAAAAACGCATTTGTTTGTCAACTTGACAAACAGATGCTTTTTTTTGTAAAAGCATCCCATGTGGAGCTTTCACTTTAATGACGGCCGCGCCCCTTCCTTTAGACAGGGCTCGTCCAAAGATAGGGGCGTGGCCAAATTAAGGTAAAAGCGTGGCATGGGACGCTTTCCAAAATTACATTTGCAATGCAATAGGTCTCGCTTTCGCGAGAGTTTACGCTATTAGCATTGTCATTAACAATGCCAATAGCTGAAACTCTCGTAAATGTGAGCCCTATTGCATTGCAAATGCTTGTTTTTTTATGTTGTGTAGCAGATTTGTTCGTGAACATCATTAGCAAAACAAACAAAGCCCGTCCACTGGGAACTAACTATGCAGGCACCAAAGAAGCCGTCTGTGTCAAAAAAGACACGCACCCACATATATATATTTCTCGATATATATATATATATATATATATATATATATATACACACATACATATGTATATTAAACACATACATATATATACATTCACATACACATACATATATACACACAGACACGCATATATAAATAAGTACACATATACACACATACACACACACATATATATTGACACATATATACACATACATAGATATATATTATACATATACATTACCTACTGGCGGTCGCCAGTAGGTAGTTATAGTTAGGACCACGTTTCCATAGGAAATCCGCAACATTCTATTTTGAATAACTTTGGCGCCGGTCGACGAATCCTCGCGAATTTTTCAAAATAGGTGGGGCGCTACGCTCCGCTCCTACCCTGAAAGTCTCGGGGGGATTCGTCAAGCGGGGGCTGAGATAAAAGGGGGGTCCCAAAACGCGTTTTTCCCATGCATTTTTCCATAGGACCTTTAGACAGGGCTACAGCCCGAACGGCTGAACAGAATTACTAGAAATTTGGCAGAGAGGTAGTCCTCAGGTCAAGGAAGTGCCTTTTGTAGGTTTGGTGTAAATCTGTTCAGTAGATTCTGAGAAAATAGCCTTTAAATCAATATATATATCTGAGCCAGCTTACGGTGCGCTTACGGTACGCTTACCGTACGGTGGCGTGCGCGAGCGCGATTCTGATTGGCTCTTAGATCTTAGTAAACATTCGAATCGGCCGAAACCAGGAAGCGGCGGCTGCCATTTTCTCTCTCGCACTGAGAGTGATTTCTAAAATATAAAGCCCAAAAACATGTAAAGGGGCTGTTTAGACAGCTCCCACACACATAGCCATGTTGAGGGAGTCCCCAAAGATCCCCCAAGGCCAAAAACGGAATTTTTATTTTTTCGGTAATTTCGCAGATTACGCTTACCGTACGCGTACGGTAACAAATTTTAAAAAAAAAAAATTATCCACACTCTCTCCACCCCGTGTGCAATTGGTGCCCACAGGGCACCAATTGTGCATGGGTTAATAAGAGATGAGATAAACTAAAATATTTAAAAAAAAAATAATAAAAAAAAAAATTATCCACACTCTCTCCACCCCGTGTGCAAATGGTGCCCGAAGAGCACCGTTTGTGCATGGCTTATAAAATATCCGAAAAATTAAAATATTACCTTTCAAAACGAAGTGCATCATATGTCCTCCATGTGCGCACGGTGCGTGAAGCGCATCGTGCGTACATGGCCCATCTAGCGTAACGTGGGCACGCGGTGCGCGTAGCGCACCGCGTGCCCACCGTGCGTGCACTGCACTAACTGCGTAAAGTGGGCGCGCGGTGCGCGAAGCGCACCACGTGCTCACTGTGCGCGCACGGTGCGCGCACGGAACGAACTGCGTTAAGTGGGCGCGCACGCCACGAATGGCGTAAAGTAACTTAGCATTTAAAAAAACGTACAAATTCACTGAAAAAACCATAGGTTTCACACACGTTATAGTTAGGAATTAGCATTTAAAAAACCTTGCAAATTCACTGAAAAAACCATAGGTTTCACACGTTATAGTTAGCGGAAATTTTACTGATAAAAAACCAATGAAATTCCCCCGTTATAGTTAGTGCAGGCAACTATAACTCACGCGACCGCAATCTTCTGCTGATGACATATGTGTCTTTATGAAAAAAAAATATTTGTAATATATGTATAGCTAAAAATGTATGGAAGAAGACATGGGCAAATAAGTGTCTAAATACAGTATTAGCATCAGCAGAGGATTGCGGTCGCGTGAGTTATAGTTGCCTGCACTAACTATAACGGGGGAATTTCATTGGTTTTTTATCAGTAAAATTTCCGCTAACTATAACATGTGTGAAACCTATGGTTTTTTCAGTGAATATATATATATATACATACACATACATATATACACACACACATATAAAAATACGCGCACATATACATACATACACACCCACGCACATATATGTATAAACCACACATTCGATAGATCTCAATAGGTACCTGTCCTACTTGTCCTTTCCTGTCATGTCTTACTGCTGCCTCTTTCTGCCTGAATGATAATGTAATCAAATCACCTAATATAGGATCATTGCTTTGCTCCTCACAAAGTTTTCTTCTTTACTCTTTTTTGTCTCTCTTCCCTCGGGGGGGACAGGGTGGATTTTGCTGCACTGGACCATATCATACCACTGATAGTAAGCTGAGTTTTATATTCATGATATTAAGTTAAAGCGACCCTGTGTGTCATCAAATTCTGCAGGCTTATGGCTGGTGGAGCGTGAAAAAGCTAGCTTTCGCCTAAAATATTGCTTTTGAAAGGTATTAGCATGTATTATCAATTTTATTCTCCATTGCGAATCATAACCCATGAATTGTGATTCATTGTTATTCAAAAGCATGAGGCAACATGACCTTAATTGCTATCAAGTGGAAATACAGCGAGAAAATGGTCTGTGATAGCTTACTTAGTGCTAAAATGTTCTTAAACTAGTTTCTGGCCAGGGCAGGCAATATACAAACATAACAGTAAATGGCCCATGGATGGTCGTTTGCAGAGCGCAGCATGATTGCACGGGGGCCCATTGGTGTATACATATGTAAACTGTCCCTTTTCCCCAATTATTAATTTATTCATTGTCCCTTTCACTCGCTATTCTTTCTTTTTCTCTTTCACTTTTTAACCTCTCATTTCTTAGCATGTCCCCTTCAATTATTTCCATGTCCTCATTTTATTTTCTAATTGCTATCTCATCACCATTTCCTTTACAGGTTGCCTTTTGTTCTGTTTCCTCCTCTACAACCCTGCCTCCTCCTCCAGACTGAGCTCGAGTACCGGTTTACTTTTTTTTGTTTAAAATGCTCTGTGCTTTGCCTAAGACTCTTGGTGATGGGTCACAATGGGCGAGGGGGCAGGAGGAATGCCTGAAGGGCAGACCACTGTAAGTTCCATAGTCAACCAAGTACCTACCCTTCTGGGAAATTAAGGTGTACTGTCCATTGTAGGCAGTGCTTAATTTGTGCCGGTGTTTCCCGGTGCCCTGGCACCGACACTTATTCCTAAACACATACACCTATTATGGGATCAGACCAAATGGTAGTGCTGTGTATCCATTCCTCAGCTGAATTTATCAGTGCAGTGTTTATTTAAAAATGGTAAATCTAACACATATGTGAAGCTAGCACTGGCATTCGGCAGCAGTGACTGCGCTGTTGGTGGTGCCAGTCAAGTGAACTCCTATGAAGTGCTTTTGGTCCCGGCACCTAATTGTTTACAAATTAGGCTCTGATGGTAGGCCTGCAGGAGTCATAAACCACCTCAAATGTGAGCCTTGGCAGATTTCATTGGAGAGTGTTACGCCTCGCCCAGTACCAGATATTACCTCTAGCACTGGACAAGTATTGTCAGGACTCCCATGAAACCTCATGACTCAGGGGGTACAGTGTGGCAGCTGAGTTTGGTCTAGTCTGCTGTTTATTTCAATGAATGCAGCCGCGGCCCATGCAGGAAAATAGCGGTGGGCCGGATGGGGGAGGATTTCGACAGACGATGACGAGGGAATATTAATTATTTATTTGTGTTTTTTAATTTAATTTGCTCCAACCTGCCACACCGCTCTTATCAGCACCGGCCGTGGCTGAATGAACGACAAATAGAATCGGTTTTATATCCCCCTTTGATTTCCTATCGCTAGGATAGTGTATTTCTCTCTCTCTCACATTTTTGGAAAAAGCGGTTTCTTTCGATTTGAAGCACAATAATGCAAGTGAGAATGCAGGTTGTCCTTTCTCTGTTTTCATGGTGTGATTAAGGTTCTCATATAAGCCAAGAAACGTATGTTTATGTGGGTCGTGTGTAGTAGGAACCTGAAAGAATGACTAAAATTTGGAAATAAATGATGACTCTTTCTGAAACAATTTGGAATCACATAATGCATATGAACAGGGACGAGGGATGGTATTTATTTCTTTAAATATAAAAGCGATGCTTGAAAAGAATACACGGCTTAAATGTTCGAAGTGCATGTTTATTAAACAGTGACATTGTGCAGATTAAACAATAATATCAGAATCTAGTTTGAGAACTATGTCTTTGTCTGAGCCAGCAAAGTAACTATATCTATTCAGTTTTTCAGGAAATCTACCATGAAAAATTGTGATGGAAAATACATGAATGGCATCAAGAAAATAATATTTGCTGTATTTATTTTAAACCAACTCAATTGTACTATTGGATGTGTTTATGAAGCCAGCCATAACGAGAAGTAAACAGCAAATACATCTTTCTCCAAAATGGTCTTTAAAAAGGGGCACCTGTGTTTAGCTAAATTTGTAGATGATGTAGCAGAATTCCTCTGTTTTACGCACTGGTAACTATGGGTTGTAGTGAAGAAGGGGTTAATATAACTAAATCCTTGGGTCTAATGTGTGCAAAATACTAAAATATTTATGAAACAAGTAAGCCACAAACTATAACACACAGACCTAGCTGTGAAATGTTCCCTTTTCAGGACGAAATCCCTCACTCACCAAAGGTGACATGCTTCATCATATGGGATTCTCCTCCCAAAGGAAACACCTAGTTCCTTTGAGGGCTACAACCCCCTCACTGAGAGGGAGAAGCTCAGGGATGTTTTAAATACCTATTTTTAGGATATACTAAATCCACGTGTGATGAGTAGGATAGTGTGAGCGTGCGCGCAGCGCAAAGAAAATACAAAATGTGCAGGAAGTGTAAATACAACTAGCTGGGGGACACACAATATATGTTTTATTCAGAAGTACCCACTGCCAGAATTAAAAACAGTGCACCAGCGACATGAATTTAAGTCACAATAGTATGGTGGAAATATGTGGTCAACATGTTTCAGCCTAAAAATGCCCCTGGATTAGGGCGAGGCTTTCTTCAGGACCTATCAAGATGCTGCTGCTGGAGTGCTTAAGTGAAAAATCAAAAAGGGATACAAGAACGAGAAGTGTTCTTAGTCAAACTGCTCCGGAAGGTGAAGTTACCCGCTATTGCTGGGCAAAGAACTCCACCTCAACCTGCCAACAGCTCAGGATGGGGGCACTGCTCTCTCCGTCGATACCCCGTGCTCGAATAGAACCTGCATCTTGATAGGTCCTGAAGAAAGCCTCGCTCTAATCCAAGGGCATTAAACTAGGTGTTTCCTTTGAGAGGAGAATCCCATATGATGAAGCATGTCACCTTTGATGAGTGAGGGATTTCGTCCTGAAAAGGGAACATTTCACAGCTACGTCTGTGTTTTATAGTTTGTGGCTTACTTGTTTCATATATTTTTTTGTATTTTGCACACATTAGACCAAAGGATTTAGTACGTGGTTTTTTGTCTGATATTTTCTGGGGATATAATTATTTGCTGGTCTCTAAACTTCCCTAAGACCCTCCTGCTTACAATCTTTTTTTGTGTTAGTGTTAATATAACTTTGCCACTGTTGACTGATGGCACAGTTTCTGCATCCTTTACAAATGTAAGGTTTCCCTGTAAATGTGATTGTTGCAGATGTGTGCATATCTACCATCTCTCCAAAGCAAAATGTAGACCCCAGCCCTTTTATTCCACCAGGCATTTTCCTGATGGGCTTGGGCCCTTGAAGGTCGGTTCTGAAATCCCAGGGTTTCTCCTGGTGTCTTTGTCACTTTTCCCAGCTCACCGAGGTTAGTTGTAGTAGATATGGAGAGGCTTCAAGAAAGAGAGAGGGGGTAGGGGAAAGTAGAGAGAAAGTGATTGGACAGGGAGAAGAGAGTGGATGGATGGATGGATGGATGGATGGATGGATGGATGGATGGATGGATGGATGGATGGATGGATGGATGGATGGATGGATGGATGGATGGATGGATGGATGGATTGGGATGGGGAGTTTATATGGGGTGAATATATACATTTCAAACTTTTCTGAATAATGATTACCTTAGAGCGAAAGAAAGAGAATGAAAAGAATACTTTATTTTGGAATAATTTTCAACCTTTAACACACCAAGAAATAGTCTGCCCTACTAAAATATTTCCAGAGACTAATCCCACCAGTGCACCCACAATTATGAAGGCCATTTTCATTTAATATGCTCAGATGTACCTGTGAATTCTCAAACTCCCCATCCATGTTGTATGTCAGAATATCAAGAATAAAAATATGGCCAGATGTATAGATTGTGACCCGAATATAATTTACAAAAATATTGCTTCATTGGATGTAGATTTTCTGTTTTTAACTCCAAGGGGGTGATATTTTTTAAACTGAGCTTTAATATAATATTTTGGTCAGATGATATGTGGGTCACAATAATCTGCTACTACAATACAACCTATGAATGACTTCATAGCATGTATATTTAGGTGCCACTTACGAACATCATCCTTTAGTTTAATCTCTGCATTTAATCCTAAATTCTCCACACTCAAGTCCTTATGGAAGTTCCAGGAAGCTGAGATAAATACCAAAATCTTATTGAGAAACTATCCTCCATGAAGAAGTGGCTGAAACAGAGTTATCTGTATCAGTGATGGTCCCCTTCATTGGGACTGCTATTGGTATGGCAGAGGGTTTTCACTTAGGAGCTATACCTGATCTGTTTCAAGAAAAGGCCTTTCTGTGAAATCAAAAATGTGTACCTAATCTTTCAAGAGACTCTACTCTTCCACCTTAGCTAAACCGAGTCCCTGAAATATTTTTAGGACCAACTCTATATCATTAATATGATTCTGTCTGATCTCAGCAACATTTGTAAATTCACTCTTGTAATATACCTGCATTTTGGACTTGGGCAGCCCAATGAAAAACCTGCATGAATAACAAGGGGCTCCAAAGAAAGGTCCCCCCACTGTCCTCCGCCCTCCATGGCTCACAGATAGAGGCTCCGGATTCATATTGCAACCAATGTATCCTGAGTTGTCTCAGTGGATGCTAGTGAAGCTCTTATCAGTGAGAAAGGAGGGCAGCCTCTGCTACCTTCCTAAGGAAGGTAACGACAGTCATTGGATGGATACTTGGATGACACCTCACACGCCTGGGGGTTCCGTGTCAACTCTATGAGGGATGGGAGCCTAGTAGGAGGCAAGTAGGGACCTGCTTTGGTGGAATGGTTTCTAGGTATGGAATACAATGGGCAGCTGTTGCTGCTGGGAAGCAATCTTTTCCTCTGACAGGGTAGTGGAGGTCTGGAGGAGAACCATAAACAGAGGATAAAAAATGACCTCTACTCTCAATGAGACTGGGAAGGGAGTGGGGTCTTCCAGTGTGACTGCTACTATCACCCATCAGAGCATTGATGACCAAAGTAGGGCATGACTTCCTTATCAGATAACCAATCCTGTTGCAATATTAGGTTTGTTGGAAGGGAACAGGAACACTATTTTACTGTACCGGTCCACTAGGGTCAATCCACAGCGGAGAACCACTGACGACCAGACTAGAGCACTCTCTACTCCTGTTTTTATATCCAAGCAAGTAGGGGTGAGCAGAGAAGGAAGCGGAATAATGACTTTTTGGGGAGAGTATTTTACGCGAATCAATTTTTAAACCGAACTGGAGTCTGGCAACCTCTATTTTTCCTACCAGGCATTGGAGTCCACTGGCCTGAAAAGACACTATGGGGACACAGAATAGAAGGTAGAAAAATAATGGAAAATAATTGTTTATGTCACTACCAAGAAGAAAAGACTGGGCTATACTTTGTAGACTGAATGAGAGTGATATGTCTTCCTCGTAGTGTGCTAAGACTAAGGCTTAAACTCTCTCAAATTTATGAACTGAAAACGTACAAAGTAATAGTGCAGCCGTACCTATTCCTGTAGGTGAAAATCATAATAAATCTTGGATTATCGCCATTACTCAGAGTTGGTCTGGTTCTGACAGATTCACAGGCTCCCAATGCCAAGGGACAGTTTGACTTATATCTTTATAACAAGGAATCAGATAACTACTGCTCATCATAAACTTAATTCGCATTTACAAGTCTCTGTCTCCTTGTTATATGTCACTTGGGCCCTCTCCTAAGTCATTTCCACAACCTGACCTCACCTTGCAGGAGTTTCCACCCAATGTGTTAGAATTATGAGAATCTCTCCATTCAAATGTCCCTCAAACTCTACTAAGAATCAGTTGACTGCTTTCATTCCCTGGAGTGCCTTGAAGGAATAATTGCAGGAGTGGATGTCTTGGAGTTGTGTAAAAGGCTCACGTCCACATGCACTGCAGTATTCTTAGAGGCAACAAGATCGGTGCCTAAGGATGTCTTGGTTCTAAATGGTTTTATGCACGCGTTTTAACTACTCACTTGAAATCCTCTGAAACCCAATACATCAGCTCAGTAGCCTGATTCCATTTTCATTTTCTTCCTCTCTGTTGGATTTGCCCCACATCTCTCCCAATGATCCCTGGCATTATAAATACCATAATTAAACACAGCCAGATGTCTTGCTCCCACTTCTATTTTTTGATGGGTCACATGTACCATGGCTCACAGCTCGCCCTGTCCACAGCAGTGTTACAAGGAAAAGTCATCTGCTGTCTTCCCAATGGGCCAAAAGTGTATTACATTTTTCCTTAAGGTAAGCCTTTGACCGCTCAAGTGCCCATCTAGGAAATTACATCCCCCAAGCTTGTCCCCCTAAATTCATCCACTTTGGACCAGCTGAGAAGACCCAGGCACCTATGTTCTGCTGAAATTATCTGTTTGTTTCTATCGCTTGTGCAACTCGTACCCTAGTGAGACTGACACGAAATTTATGAGATTAGAAGACTGACACGGACGACAGCTGGGTATCAAATAATTATTAATTAAGTCCAGGTTAGCTTACTGTATAATGCTAGTGCTTTTAAATAGACAGCCAGTAGCAACTGGAATGGGACAGAGGTCTCCAATGGTTTAACAAAACTTGAGGTGGCCCTCCTCCAAAGTACTTGGAGGGCCCCTCAAATGTACCACCTCACACGATGGGATGTATGATGTTACAACGCATGCTTTTACAACGTATGCTGTTACAACGAAATATTTACAACGCAAATGCAGTGACAACGCAAGTCTTTACAACGCAAGTCTTTACATCGACTTGCACTAGATGGCGTGCTAACATTAAAAAAGTGTAATTTACTATTCTAACTCCAGTCCACGTAACAGTAGGGAAGGTGTTTGGATAGTAAACTACACTATTTTTAATGTTAGCACGCCATCTAGTGCAAGTCGATGTAAAGACTTGCGTTGTAATGGCATGCGTTGTCAATGCATTTGCGTTGTAACAGTTTCGTTGTAATGGTAGTGCGTTGTAAAAGTTGCGTTGTAAAGGTTGTTCCCCCACACGATGCCACCGCGTGTCACACGATTTCAGCTCCCTTCACACACTCCCCCATGTGAGGAGCCGAAATCACATGGTGGCAGGGAAAACAAGCTAAAAACCACTGTAAACAGATGCAATGTGCAACCAAAGTCCATAAAAGGTGTGAAAACACCCCAGGACATCGGCGACAGCCTCGATGCCCCTTTTTTTTTTTTTGGGTGTAGTGGGTGGGGGTCTTGGTGAGGGGCAGAGTGCCTCTTAGCTCTCGCCACCAGGCCCCGCCGCCTCCAAGGCCCCTCCCCACATGGTGAAAATGTGTTGTAAGTTGGCATGTATGCCCTCCATCCCCCACCTACCACTTTGGTCCCTGTCATAGCCATTGTTCTGTGCTGATGGGTCTCTCTGGAGCTCCGGGGGCCCCCTGCACTGCAGGAGTTGCGAGGGCTAATGTTACGCCACTGGAAGCCGCCACTCTTATTGAAATATTTTTGGTGCCAATGTATTTTATTTTGTGACACTCGCGCTTCAGTCTCTCTCAGGAGAGCAAGCCGTCTTTTCTAGCGGTCCAGCATTGTTATGCTCGCTTTCTCTCTCAGTGATCGTCTTCTGTGACTAGAAAGAGCTACATTTTGGCACGGCTGCAATTCATTTACAGGAAACTCCTTTGACACAGTTAAGTCTCTAAATTGAGCATGTATGGTATTTTGACAAGTAATTATAATTGGGGATTATTATTATTATGAGATAGTGTTTTATTTTTTTAAAAAAAGGAAAATAGAGGATTTGCATAATTTTCTCATATTTACCCTTTTAATTGTTTGTTGTTGCAAAGTTTACCTTTTATTCTTTTACCTGCTTGCCTAAGAAGTGCCTTTATATGCATTAGGTAGGGCACTCCAATTAAGAGAGTTAAGAGATGTTCTGCTCTGAAGCCTCCTTTGAGATCAGACCACACTGAGTGAGCTTCCTCTGGGGAGGGGGATGGACAGGAAAGCACTAGTAGACAGGAGTCTGCCAATGATGGACAGAGGTTATTCAGTCGGCAGTGTCAGTGGAGAAGTGTGGCTCAATGGTTAGAGCGGCAGACCCTGAAGCAGAGTTCTGGCCCGGGACCAGAGTTCAATCCCCTGCCTCGGCGGGTATTGGATTCAATTCCATCGGACCTGATAATTCTCGCCTCGGTGCCTATTCTAATCATGAGTCCCACGCTGAAACTCTGGGCAATAGCTTGCTTAATCTCCACAACGGCCCCCACAGCGCTAAGGATGCCTGGCTTTCACCTTGGGGTGCCCAGGAGTGGACATCTCACAGGAAATACCAGGAGGGGTTCCACTGCGGTATGAGTACAAGCGCTGGGATGCCTCAGGGTAGCTGTGCGCTATACAAATACTTCACATTTACATTCAGTGACGGTCTCATGTAAATCAATTCAGGATGCTATCAGTCATTCTATTCCAGCTTCCGCTAGTGGACTTATTGATCACTTTCCACCCTGTCCTAGGAATGAGTCAAAAGGCCTCCCATGAATGAGAGTTCCCAGATTTTAACATGTAAAAACCTCTTCAAAGAAGAGACGCGGTGAGGTGCCTTACACTATAGAATACAAAGAGACCCCATTGTGTTCAAAAGAACAGAGCAGACAGAATTTGGGCAATGAAGCTGTTGGGGGTCATTTTTTAAGCGCAAACGGCCGAAATGTATTTAACAGGTCCATCTGTTTTGGTGTCTTCTCCAACTGGCAGTTCCTGCCAAAGCATTGTAACTTTGCCAGACAGCTTAGTCAAACATGACAGAGCCTTACATCAAAGATAAAAACAAAATTCAAATAGAAAATTCCAAAGTGGGATTTTCTTTTTGAAAAAGAAAACTTACAAAACAATGCCCCCCCTCCTTCTTGCCATAGGAGCGTTCTCCCATGGCTAGGAGCCACGGAGCACTTTTCAGTGCCCCTTACTTACAGTTTATTTCTTGGCGGTGAAGAGCATTGAATAATGGCTATATGACCACCCATCTAATGTGGTTGGGTGGAGATATAGCCAAATCTCCAACATCTCTTACTCCTTAGGAGACATTTGACCACGGTAGAGACAGAGCAGTCTCTGCAATCGTCATACTATGGTCTGCCCGCAATTAAATCTAGCGGATGGATCTTCATTTTGACTGGGAAGGAACTCTGTTGATGTTGAGTTCCCTCTCCGCCAGCATCTAAATTGGGCCCTGTTGATAAGCGAAGAGGTAAAAAAATTGCTTCACAGGGTGGCAATAGAAAAGGTCCAACACCACCCCTGGGGTTTTCTCACAATGTATTCTTGTTTTGCAAGGCAGATAAAGGTTTTCGTCTGGTTCTAACTCTAAAATTGCTGAGTGGATTTGTCTTTTACAGTCATTTCAAGATGGAGGGAATACATAATTTAAGGGACTCCAGGAAAGAGATTGACTAGACCAGACCTAAAGGATGCATATCTTTAAATTCCAGTTCATCTGTCTTACAGATATTTTTCATAGTTTCAGTTAAAGGGACGAACATTACAGAATGCTCCTTTTTGGGTTGTCCTCGGCCCCTTTGTGCTTCGCCAAGCTGCTCAAACCAGTGCTAGCATTGCTAAGAGCCCACCAAGACTGATTGATGGTGTACTTAGACAACATGTTGTGCATGGTAAAATACCAAGACCAATTGAATCAAACATATAGTTTAGCTGGCATCTCTAATTCAGCATCCAGGGTTTGTGATGAACCAGACAGAGTCAATATTAATCCCAACTCAGTGGGCCTGATTTACAATGGTAAACTTACACTTTTGTGTAAATTTACGTTTATTGTGGAATTCGCAAAACTCTGAATAAATAGTAAGCTTATAATGTTGGAGACTCCGCAGTTGGGCTGGAGAACTCCGCACATAAAATTATGTGACATGCCTATCTTTCTATGTACGGAATTCTCTGCCAAGAATGATGAGCCTCCACGGTCATAAACTTACTATTAAATAGGAGTTTGTGAAATCCAAAACAAACGTAAACTTACACAAAAGTGTAACTTTACCTTTGTGAACCAGGCCCAAAGTATTCAGTTCCGAGATAGATTCAATGAACATTTCCCTTTTTCTCTGTAATACAAAGATCAATTTGATAAAGAAAGAGATAGAATTGGTACTCAGTATGGACTGACTATCCCTCAGAAGGTTAGTCAGAAATGTGGGTCATGTATCCCCATCCATTGAGGCAATCTGCCCGGCACTTCTGCATTATCGAGCATTGAAATAATAAAAGGTTTCGCATCTACGAGCAGGGTGGGACAATTCTCACATCCATGGCTTTAATGTAATCCCAACCTCCCGTCACGTTAGTGTCTGAGGTTCTCCATTGTGAAGCATTGTTAATGTACTCAAGCAATTTCTACCCCATGTTGGTTCATCCATATTTCTAGCAACATGCTGCAACATGACCTCCTTTGAGTTTTACAGATATTCCCTACTGTATAGTCCTCCCTCTTTAGTTTTAGTTATAAGAACATTAGTTTCATGAATCCTTCATAAAGAGAGTTACTCCTCTGAATCCATCTACTCTCATGTTATGCAGTGGAACCTGACCGCTCTCGTTAGAAGTGATAATAGTTTATAAGGTATGTTGTGAATTACTTGCAAGTTGCCTAATCACCAACTACATCATTAGAGGCATTACTCAAACTAATCTGTTGAGAAGACATAATTTAGTTAAATCTCTTTGAGTGTAGCAAAGATCAGGTTATAAAATCCATCAGAGCTCTTATCATTCACTCTCATGGCCGAGTACCTTATGAAGAAGTATATAGTGCAGAACAACTTCTACAGAATAGCTTAGAAAATAGAATCACATCAGATAGGCATTAGAGATGATGACATCATTGGCTGAGGATAGAAACATGGGCCATTACTTGGCCGGTCTCAAGAGAGCAACTGAAGAGCCATGCAGATAGACTGAGCAATGTACACGCCGTAAAACTGCTTTGTGTCCCCCATCCCAAGGGATCCTGCAAAGAGGTGCTATCTAACGTAGTCACAGTTGAGTAACCTGCTAAATGAAAGGGGTGTGATGTGGGGGGACAGGGAGTCATTTGATTGATGTGCACTTGCTGGTAGCATTTCTTTTTGGCAGCATCACAAACTAAAAAGATTAACGGAGTCTTGAAACTTTCCAAACACTCACCGCCAGTCACAGATCTGGGTTTAATCCATCGTTATTTTGCTCGCCACATCACCACCCAACCATATGCAAATCCGTCTCGACCCTGCTCCTCATGAGACCAATCCATCCCTGCCAGGTCCTCCCTGGACCGGAAACAAGCATCCTGGGACCGGTTTCAGGGCATCGCCTCTCATCAGTCAGGCTAGCTTGAATCCAGTGGCTCGGCGAGCTTTGTGGCACATACCCTACTCTTGATAAATTTGCGTTATGAAATTTGATTGAAAATATAACGTGATAATAATATAACTTCCCTACTGACAGCTAATCCGGAGTTTAGTAGCAACAGGGGTACAGTTATAATGGTTTGAATCTAATTAATGAGGAGGCATTTGAGTACAAGGCATTCAATATCTAAATCCCCCAACCAACGAGAAGGATGAATGTGTTAGTAAATAAAAATAAAGACCTTGAATTGCTTAAAAATAAAACTATTGACATTTGCATTACATTTTAATTTTGACTGGAAATGCATGCCTAAATATATAAATACCTTCCACTTGACACAAATAACCTCCTCTCTCTGCCAAACTATGAAAATACAAAGGGAGTCAATAGTAAAAGAATCAACAAGACAAAAAAGGGTACCCGGGGAATGTAATTCCCATAGCTCACTATGCATGAATCAGTAGATTCACATATTTGTCAATCTGATTCCCAAACTTTTTGGTGAAAAAATGCATAATGTGTCAAGCTCTATTAATTAACCATGATCTGGGCATTATTTTTTTTTTGTGATTGGCGGGGGTAGTAAAAAGTTATCCAAGTCCATTGATTGCACTAGTAGGAAGTAATAATCACCATGGGGAAATGTGTGCTGTAATGCCAGGATTTATAGGGAAGGTTATTCCAGGATCACTGGTGACTCACCAACTACTCTCTTTGATTTCTGCAGTGAGGACTGGCCTTTTGCAAGTCTGTTTTTGCTGCTGGCATCTCTGCAGCAGTAATAAGAAATACAGCAGTTCTTACCCATGCACCCATTTACCTAAGAAGAACCACTACATTGGGAGGAAATTAATGTAGCATTATACAAATTTCCTGCTCCATAATTATGCATGGGATAAAAACAAGAGGTGCCATGCTGGCAATCTTTATGGCTGTAATGGATAAATTTGCTCTGTAGAACAAATAAAGTAATGTTAATAAAACATGTGGCCCTCAAGCAAGAAATATCCTTCATGTATCATGCATAAGGCATTTCAGGTAAAATGAAACTGTGACCTTGCTGAATGTTAATTCATTATCTAATGTGGCAGGAAATAAATTAATGAACTTTTAAAAGGAACAGAGTGAATTCCTATCGAAGGCCTGTGTTTGCTGCAAAGAAAGTAACAAAGGGCCAGATGTAGGTAAATTCAATTTATCGAGTCCTTAAGAGCGATTTTTACCGAATCGCTATTAAGGACTCGCAAAATTGAATGTAGGTAGGAATCACAAAAATATTTGCGATTCCTTATGATTCCTAAATTGAGATTCGCCATCAAGGAATCCTATCCAATTCATTCCTATGGGCCAAGAGGCCCATAGGAATGAATAGGATTTGCACCTGCAATTTGTGAGTCACCAAGAGGCACTCGCAAATTGCGGGCGCAATTTCAAGTGTGCAAGGGTTCCAAAAGGACACCCTTTTGCACCCCTGAAAGGTGCATGTGTGCACATGTGGCGCACATACATGCCCTAAGGGCATGTATGTGTGCCACATGGCACTTTGTATAAAGTCAAAAAGTGCTTTTTGAAATGAAATCGCAAAATACCACCAACTTGAAGTTGGTGTTATTTTGCGATTCCTTAAGGCAAAATCGCAATTTGCGATGCCAACTAGCATAGCATTTAGGGAATCGCGAATTGCGATTCTCTAAATGCTTGAGCAAAATAAGGAATCGCAATTTTGCGATTCCTTATTTTGCGACTATGTTTAAACTTACCGACATTGCAAGCAGCCAAATAGCTATCGCAAACGCTGAATTTCTGCGAATTTCAGCGTTTGCGCTCGCTATTTGGCTTCCTACATCTGGCCCAAAGTTCTATCTTGCTTTTTCTCTGAAAAAATTTAGAACCACTAGGTTTTAAATACTAAAGTAAAAATGAAATACATGTAACCAACAATTTCCAAAGAGGAACTATTCCTTAAGTAAGATAATGGGGAGAGGATGTGGCCTAACGGGTAGGGTGGTTGATCTAAAATCTGGGGAACGGGGTCCGAGTCTCAGCAGGTACGCTCAACATCCTGTGATTCTGGGCAAATCACTTAACCTCCCCTTGCCTAACAAAAATGAATGTGTCCTTGTATAAGGCAACTGGTGCTCATGTAAAGTGCTCTGATACCTTCGGGTCAAGTTTGCCCTATATAAAACTCCTCAAATAAATAATCCAAGGCATCTTCTAACGCAGCACATAATTTGCTTTCTAGCTCATTCACTTCTCTCCCAACAGACAGCAGAGAGTCCCCCGGCCGCTGCACTATGCATATGCATCAGTGTTTCTTTAAATCATTGATTGTGAGGGAGGAGCCTGGAACATATATGGGACCCTTCCAGTCACCAAGAAAGGCCTCCACTTGAGCATGATTTCAACGTGAATACCTCTTACCCTGCTACAGAGATACTGCAAGTCTGTGGCTATATAGAGGAACAAGACTAAAAGCAGGCATCTTTTATTATATCAAGGAACTTGGAATTTTCATTTTACAAAACTCGGGGGTATTTTATTCCTTATAATGCAGGGTCACTCATGCCATCACATTCTGCAAAAACATTGCCTTTCATTTTCTGTTTGCTAGATGCAAAATGCATATTGAACCTCTATTTTGAAAAGAAGCATGTCAATATACAATTTGTACTTTTTTAAAACACGTCTGTAGCACTTTAACGTGTCACATGAACACGTCCATGAGTTTCTATTTCATTGACTCTTTCTTCCAAAAAGGTTTCATGTGAGCCTCCTACTACTGAACTCCAGCAGGACAGTAAATAAACAAACTACCATAAATATCTCATGACAGGATCAAAGGTAAACCTTCAGCAAAAAAGGTGGTGGAAAACTAGTTATGCCTTTACTAGGAAAAGTGAGTAGCTTTGAGTCAGCTTCCTTCAGCTGTTGCTTATTTAAAGTGCTTTACATTTTTTTGCTCTGTCCACTGAGTGTTTCATGGGCTTGCATTCTGGACTGGTGATTGGCATAGAAATCTTCTGTATCCGACATCACAGCTGTTCCTCACAGCTGCTTCTTCCTTGCAGCCTATGGGCTCATGTTCTGAGTGCACAGAGCTATGCTGTTTGAGCAGAGCTCTGTTAGGTTGTGGCACACATCATGCAGTCAGATGCCAGAGATGCCAAAGAAGTGCCAGGGGCCCGCAGTGGGAAGCTGGTAATACTAAGCTAACCGTGGCAGCCACCCTGCAGCTATATGAGCCCGTCCGCCTCCCTTCACCCTCTCAAGACGCCAGACGCATGTTAAGTTACATGATGTTATTTTATGACAATTTGTCAAGCGCTCAGCCACATGGGAATGTCTCCTGGGGGCATATTTACAAGGAGTTAACGCCACCAGAATGTCACTTGTTCAGACGCTCTGGTGGCATTTACTCCTTTGCCTTATCAACACGGTGGCGCCATGCCACTTAACGTGGCTTAACACCACCTTGTAAATAATGTCTCTATTCATGCAGCACTTAGCGTGAAAGGGGCGTGCAATGGGTGTTGCAGTGGGCGTTTTGCCGCAACACCCAGCGCTTTTTGACGCTGCCCCCTATTTAAAAGGTATGGGGCAGCGCCAAAACTACCGCCAGGGAATACCTAGTTTTAAGCAGGCGATACGACGAGAAAAAGTTTATTTATTTTCTTATTTTGCTCTTTCCACATGTGCTGCATTCGGCAGCACACATAGATAGAGCAAATCGCCTGTAACGATTGTTCATGTGCAGGACGATGTCCCTTCCTGCACATAAACAATGGCCACTGCCACGCAGGCACTCTAGCAAAATGGCGCTAGGGTGCCTGTGCTGGCTCTAGGCAGCTTTTTTAGCACCAGAGCAAGGGGTAATACAGGAGTGCGCTGCTTTCTTGTGAATACAGCGCATCCCAGCGTTTTGGAACTGTCATAGCGCGGCATTACCAATTTTGGCGTTAAACACCTCGCTCCGCCAGTTTCTTGTACATATGCCCCGTTATGTTAAAGAAAAGTTAACTAGTTTAGTCAAAGAATTTGAGTTAAATGTAGAATTTTCAGCCCACGCCTGAAAAGCAAGTGTGAGGAGATGGATATAACATTAGGGGGAGATCATTCCAAATGTTTGGGACCGAGACAGAAAAAGCCTGGCCTCCCATTCAAACTCACGCGAACCTCCAAAAAGCAGTACCGGACACTATTCTTCGGTCTACATGCGCTAAGGGTTGAAAGGAGCTGCGGGCTTACAACGGCACTTCCGCATTGCCCTATAACGCCTCTTCCTTATCTGCATCCCACGCCCCCTCCATCTCCATCCTTAATGTTGTTGTTGTAGTCACTTTATTCGATATAAAAACAATATCATAAAAGTATAATACAGTGCATATGAAACAATTTAAAACCCACTACAACATTAACTTTGATCTATATACAATTAAAAAAGAGAACAAAAGCAATATCTATATACATAGAAAATTTAGACAGTCCACCGTTACGTGATTTGATAAACAGTAGTATTCGTAAAGGGTCAAGGGGATGGATAGTTAGCTTTTAATTGGTGCATCTTTAAGAAGCTTGCATCTTATCCTCCATGCCCAGCCCACATATTTGGCAGTCCCACAGATAATACTGGGGACTGATGTTTCGTAGGTCAAGATTCGCAACGCCACCCTGGAAGACCTAGTGCCTAAGTTGTTACAAACCGGCTTCAGCCATCTTGATCTTGGTTGCCTGTATGCCTGGCAGGCAAACATAAAATGGCCAATGGTCTCAATAGGAGAGGCACAGCCCGGGCAACCTTTTGGGCTCGCGATTGCCTTACTCCAGCAAGATTGGAACTCGTGGGGTGGAAGGGTACCATATCTCATTTTAAGATATAGTGACCTATCTCCAGGAGATTCAATCAAATCCATAAAGGATTCCATACTGGGGGCAGGTTTCACATCCAGGTAGTTCACAGTTAGAACGCCCCTCTGGTTTCTTAGGATGTCAGTCGTGACCCATTCCCAATAGATCTTTTTTATCGTTGATTTGGGAGGAGGGAGCTGACTCTCCCAAGCCTCTTCCAGGCCTAACTTCTGCAACTGAATTTTCAAATTCGATACCCAAGGAATCTTACGCTCTGTTCCAAGTTTTAATAGCTCGTCCAGAGCAGAAGCGTAATGATGGAGTTCGGGGGACCTTCTGAGCCGTGTCCAATATAAAATAGGGCGTAGCCTAGCCACATTGCTGATGTTATGTCTACCGAGATCGCTACGGAGAGGAACTAGCGGGGTAGACAGAGAAAGCGAGACTAAGTCTCTAAAGAACTTATTCTCAGATTTAAGCAACTCTGTTAGGTTTTCAAAACCCCACAGTTCCGCCCCGTAGAGGGCCGCTGACATGGCCTTCCCCTCGTAGACCTTGACTGCTGCGGCTATTGGCCTACTATATGAGAGCCTCTGATGTTTCGCTATTGCCCCTGAGACTCTTTTATGGACAACCTTAATGAATATGCATGAAGCAATATAAACTCTCTTTCGGTTGATGACCCTTTCCTATATGTATGTGCATATATTTATATATATATTTGACTTTTATATTAAGGAGTCAGTGATGGTGAACCTATAATTATGAGTAGGTCTGGCTTTCCATTAAAAAGAAAAGAGAAAAAGTCAAGACAAATTTGGAGAGGGGAAAAATGTGGAATGAGGGGTTCTAAAAAGTTTCCATTTTATCTCCTATTGGAAAATTTGCTCTTTGCTAAAGGAACAAAAGCTGAAAAAATTACATCATCCTTGACCTGAACCTAGAACTTTACTGTGAGGAGTGCCTTTGCTTAGTTTGGTGTGAGTTGATTCAGTAGTATTTGAGGAAAACGCATTAGACAAATGTCTCAGCCAGGTTTCGTAGGGTTAAATTACAGAGCGGTATGGACGGCTGATTCACAGACAGTCCTCAAGCCTTGGTTCATGACCTAAATTTAGAAGACAAAGAAATGTCATTGGACGCATGATCTATTTCTACTGCTGTCAATTTCAGGTTTCCTGGTCCAAAGTTGAGTCCATGTACCTGGAGGTTCTGATTGACTAGACGGCACTACAATGTTTCGATTATGAGGCAACCATTACTTAACGCGGGGTCCCTTCGTCTTGTAAGAAGAATTGGAAAGGCAGATAAGTGGGCAGGGTGAGTTCACCATGACACTCTTACCTCCAAGGCTGTGCGCAGAAGGAAGGGGAAGCCTTCATGGTTGTTGGTTGTACTACATCATAAAAACCCTGAATTTCACAGGAAAAACACATTTAAACTGGGTTTTGGGTTTGGCTACAAGACTTTAAAGTTTGTTTATCTTATTGATAGTATTTATGCAAATTGGTTCCCAAACTTTTGACTTCTGGGGACCCCCATTTAATCATTACTGGAACCCGGGGACCCCAACTGAATCATTATTCGAATCCGGGGGCCCCGCGAGTCATTACTGGAAGTCGGGGACCCCGGCCTAAGCAATATTGATGATTTGAACCACAAAACAATACACAAAAATATAAAAAAGCATTCAAACAAATACACAAATAACACATTTTATTTAATTAAAAAACATATAAATAAATAAGAAATCAAAATGTAATTTTAATAAATGGTTGGAGCTTTTCTAAATTTAATTGAGGCCGCTCATCATCTATACTATATTCAGTTTGAAGCACTTGCACTGCTCCCGCAAATCAATCTTCGGATACTAATTTAATTTTTAGGCTCCAATTTCAAATTCTATGTCTTATTAGATCTTTTCTCACTTTGATGAAATTAAAAACCTATGGCGTGCCCGATTTGGAGGTATACATTAGTCTGTGTTAAGGATTAAACAAGAGGCAGTGCAGAGTAGAACTTTGAATCTTTTGTAACTCTTTGCCTATCAGGAGCGGCCCGTGCAGGGAAGAGCGGTGGGCCGGTCGGAGGGGCAAGTCGACAGACAACTAGGGACTGTTGATTCCCCCTACCCCCGACACACGCCCAACCGCTCTTACCTGCACGGGCCGCTCCTGTTGCCAATCCCATTTTTGTAACCAGCCTTCCTTTAGTTTGCAATTTTTCAGAGAAATGGATTGTTATCTCTTGTTGTTAGTTCATATCTTATGCAGATCACCATTCACTACTAATGCTCGCGTGCAGGTGCATCGTATTTAAAAAGCCATTTATTATGAATGTTCACTTTGGTGGGTTTCAGTCACTTGATGCAGATTCTTAATGTAATCATTATGCACCACCCCTCATAAAAATGTATGGAATCTGTCACATTGCATTACAATCAGTTTCTCCTTCCAGAGGGCAAGGTTCAACAAGCATTGGCAAAGCCAGTGGGTCTGGATTTTCGGTAGTGCACACAGAGACCAACAACATTACAGGCAGATATGTTGTGCACAGAAAACAAAACCACACAGGCCATATGTACTGTTACACGTCAAGACCCAACAGAAACTGGACTACAGGCACCGAGACAGCATAACACTGCACAAGTTGCTTATATAGGTGCGTGTTCAGACAAACATATATGTATGATCTGCTTCTTCAGTTCATATATGCATGCTCTCTGTAGCATATGTGTTGTGTGTGCATGTGTGACTGTGCATATTACCTATGTATATGTTATCTGTTCTTGCATGTGTTTCTGTAGTGTTTTCATTCCGTACATGCACTATAGAAAAGCCAGACCTGTTGGCTTTGGCAATGCTTGTTTGCTTAGCCAGCAAATTGAATCCCTCTCACGACCTGTTTTTTCGGCCACCTGGGACTGTAACATCACAATTCCACTTTAATACTTTATTACAGAAGAATAGTGATGTTATTTTGTTATTATAGGTGGCTTATGACATCACAACTAGACAGGCCTCAGTTTATTACATATGTTATAATAAACGAGGTGAGGCCAACAATTTGAGCTCTACTGTAATTGGGCGTGCTGCAGGTCCTGTCAGCTTTTCCCTGTATCACTTGGAAATTTTCTGCAAACAAATCAAACAATTCCAGCTAAACATTTCAGCAATGCAACAAGGAAGCGGTCCAACCCAATGGGCCTTAAAGTCAAACATCAGGCAAACATAAATAAGATCAGTGCCCTGGGGCGTAACTATCAATAGTGCAGCAGGTGCAGTGGCACCAAAGCATATGGCTTGCGGCCTGCTGCACCCCACTTAGATCCATGTTTTCCCAAAACTGGATGATGGCTGGATCCATTGCTTTGCTTGCATCAGAGCACCTCCCAAAGCTGACAATCATGTCTCATCTGACAGTCTGGCATGTCAGTTTCCATTTATAAAGTGCTTGTTTGCATGAGGGTGAAATTACCTGTAACTGAAATGTAATAAAAGAACCTTTACCTGTGGATGTCTTTCTTGCAGCAAGTGGTGGCCATCTGTATTCATCTGGTGTGCTGCCAGGCTTTAGGCCACCCAGGTTTATCACTTACACTTTGTTTCCCATTAAAGCTTAAGGTTATATTATTTAAAATGCAGCATGGAGATAGGTCTGTCCTGAATTAGCATATTTTGGAACATGCTGTAGATTGAATGCTGTTATCGCTTTCTGACATTTAGTTGCTCAGTGACTTGCTGCACCTTTCATTTTGTCGCTTATTATGGTAGAAAAAAAGAGCTTGCAAAGCCAGTAGGTCTGGGCTCCATTCTAATTCCTGACAAAAATATTTTTAAAAAGCCTGAACTAGTGAAAAAAACAATGCAACAAATATGTTCAGCATGCAATGCATCTATGAAATAAAGAATGTAATGGGTGATGATTCAGTGTACTTTTGAAAATTAAAATAGTGGCTTGTGAAGTATAATATGAACACTCCACAAAAGGTGGAATGATACACCAAACAGCCTATAGAATTAGGTGAGATACTATTCACCTGGGTGGCGCCAAAGCTGACTCTGTGTATACTTTTGGTAACAATAGGTCTTGAAGACAGCTGTGCTGCCATGCGAGATAAAAAAAACTTGCATTTTCCTAAATGTACTTTGTTGCATTATGCAATGATGTGAAGTCAGCATTTCTTTTAGCTGCATAGGAGGTCGTTAACAAGCATTGTTTCACCTGTATTGAACATTTTTCCGATTTGGGTCGCGACTCATGGACTTTGTAAGCTATCTGATTGTGAAACGCATATTGTGGGCTTACTAAAAACCTAAAGGAACTTGCAGCTTGCCTATTGCTTACCATTAGTTGGCTATTCTGTCACTCTTATTTGCATACTTTCTATTGGATGGCTTTCCTTGGTTCACCATGTCCATCTTGTTTTTGTCCTTCTCACAAAGCACACCTCTTTACCATCTCTTTGATTGGCTTCTATACTTCTGCTGCTGTGTTTTTTGGGGAACTACTTTTTCTTTTTGTTTAGGCACTCTCTGAGAGTGCATGTATTTTCAAGCTGTCTTCCTCATTTGCTTTTCTGCCACCCTTAATGTTGCTCTCTCCGGGCCATGTGCTTCACTACCTACCCCCACCAATGCTGTTATTGCTCTTTTTCACCTGTGAGTTTCTCGGCTTCTCTTTCTCCCCTGTTCTCTCCCTTGTGTTGATACTTCCCTTGACTGCCCACCGTGTTGCTTCTACCTCGCCCGCCATGTTGCTTCCCGCTATGTTACTTCACCCATTACCCAATCTGCTTCTGCAACCCACTCATTGCTTTATTATTATTTTTTTTTAACATTTCATGCTTCATTTTAAAAGAACTAGCTATTTACTTTTTTATTTACCAATCCACCTTGGATCAGTAAATAACAAAAAAGCCTGTGTTGTTTTGTAGCTCGCACATGCGTTCTGAACGCATGCACGCACCTACAAAATGATGCAGTGGCACTCCTATTACATCCTATATTTATTTATTTATTCATTTACTTAGTTGGTTAGTTAGTTCTTTTTCCATGCTGCACAGCAGCTGTGATGCTGTAAGGCATGGCTAAATAACATTGCCATAGGTAATAGGTCTTATAGGCGAGACCTATTGACTTTGCCAATGGTTATGTTGCTATTTCTTTGGGGGCGTTTCTATATCGCAATCCTAGTTTAGGAGGACAGACGAGTAATTTGCGAATGTTGGCAATGCGTACCTAAACATGTGAGGGACAGTCAGATGGATGGAGATTTACATTAATAATGGAGATATTTTCTCTGATCAAGAACAAAGTTGAAGTATACAATTAAGTATCCATATTGGGATGTGCATACTTTGGCAAAGCTGTAGCCCATATGTGACCTAACTATGGTCACTGCCTTCTGGTCATCAACTCTGTTGGGGATGCTGCGACTAATGAATGGCTTCTGACTGTTTGATTACCAATATTTTAGAAACCGCAGTCTACAAAGTACACAATTTGTATCCTAAAGGTGGCAGAGGGTGATTTGCTTCAGATATACCCACATTGATTCACATGAGATTGGAATACACATTCGGACAACCCTGCCCATTGGGCATAGCGTTACATCTTTCTTTGTGCACGGGTTTTTTACATTTGCCTTTAGTTACTTACTTTGAAGAAAATGTTTCTAAATGTTCTAGTTAATTTTTGATGTCCATATTATAACTTGTATATTGTGAAATCACAGAAGAAATCGATTTTTATTAACAGATAAGGACACATTTTATACCAATTCTTTAAAAAAATTACAACGAAGTAAAAAACAAAAAATAGTAAGTGGACTCAAATTATCAGAAATAATTCAAAACCTTAACAGTCCCATCATCTAACAGTAAACCCATAGTAGAAAGAGAAGAAAGTTTCAACTGCTCCTCCTTCAGGAAGATAAGTGTTGGTGATGCTAAGAGTTGTGGTGTAGTTGAATTTTTTTCTTCTGATAGGTTTCTTTTCCACTGAAAGTCCATAACTTGTTTTTAGCATAATTACTTGTTTTCTGTAGGGCTTTACAGGGCAGCTGTTTCTATGCATTCGCACAGGTGATGTACATTTTAAGTTGTATGACAGTATTCCAAATATATATGCTGATGTTTTTTATATTTTTTACCTTCTTGTAACTGAACACACATTCTCTCGCTCTTGCACACACACATGTGGCACACACACACACACACACACCCCATCATCATCAGATCCTCACGATCCTCTTGTGAGACATGGGACCTTTCCACACTAAACAGTGGTAATAAATTGCATATTACACTTGCACAGGTGTAAATATGGTTTACGCCATGTCATTTTTCATGTTTATTTGGATTAATATGATATTTAACCATAACACAGGAAGCAAGGGGTTAAATTTGTGCGGCAAGATAAAATCCCATTGAAGAGCCAGCTGACCATAATAGCTTCCATGCATAATAGTAATATGTAGTTTGTGGGGCAGTAACCAGTGGGCTTTTTTCACTGAAAAAAATCATAGTTAATGGTCCATTATGGTTCGACAAAACTGACAGCGCCCTGAAATGTGCTAGCAATATATATTGTAATATATATTATAACATTGGAAAGTTGGAAGCTCCATTGAAAACAATGGAGTAGCTCCGGGCTTATAATGGCTGGTATAAGCCCGGAGCACCAACATTCCAATGTTTCTTTGTTCACAGCTCTGGCTGTGAACAAAGGCTTCAGGGAGCCGGAGGGGATTTGAATCCCCTCGTGCTCCCTGGTGGCTTTGTTTTATTTGTTAGAACATTCTGCCCTCTAGTGGTAGAATATGCTAATAGCCGTATAGCCCTTCGTAGCAGGGCTATACCGGCTATTAAAAAAGTCCCGCTGCTTTGTTAAAGTCCCTCGCCTTCTGCTCGGGCCTTTAACGCTGCAGCGGGCCTTTAATAGCTGGTATAGCCTGCTACGGCGGGCTATAAGGCTATAATGCACAATGTACAATTATTTGATATGGGCTGCTGTGCACAGCTGGGGCATGCCAGAAAATATTTAATCGTAGGATCAGTGGTACATTAGGGGTTTGCTGTCCCTCTTTAGATGCCTGGCGCAGAGATCAGCCAAAGGCCAAAGGTGGTGCACAGTTGGGGGTAGGCTGCCTATTGATGGTTGGCCCTGTTGAGATATAGGTGCGGGGCTTGACCTGTGGCCATGCCCTGAGGCCAACCCCTGCTGCGAATGGCCAAAGGTGATGCACAGTGGGGGTTGGCTGCCTAAGGAGGATTGGCTGCATATAGATGTTGGCTCAGGGCCTGTAAAGACGTTAGCTACAGGCAGAGTTGAGGGCCAAAGAAATTACAAATTCACAGAAAAAACAAAGGTTAAAGTGGCATTACAGTTAGGTTTTTTAATAAAAGTTTAACATACTTTAAAAAAAAGAAAATCTCTGATGAAAACCTAGGTTAACACAAAGTTACAGTTAGGTTGGGTAATAATATGGTAACTTATTTATTTTATTTATTAAGCAAAAATTCACTGAAAAAAACACAGTTAAAATTCAGCCATGGCTACAAAACGAAACCTAAAAACCACTGACATTCGCCAGTCATAGTTCAGTGAACTAATTATATCTTGCGCCCCTGTAATGCACTGTCATGACATCTCAAATGACATCATTCATTTTGAAGAAGCTTGTTGGCAGCAGCGGTCTGTGCAGATAACAGCGGTGGGGCAGTGGGGCCGCGTGGGTGGTGGATTTCGAGGAACGCTGCAGAGGGAAAATTTGATAAACAATAAAATTTCCCTCGGCATCGCCCCCCGCACTGCCCCACTGCGCTACCGCTGTTACCGGTCCGGACCGCGGCTGCTTGTTGGTCAGGCCATAGTTATCATTAGTGCAGCAGGTGCAGTTGCACTAGAGCCAAGGCACGTAAGGGGCCCACCACACCACAATATGACTCTTTTTTACTACATGACAGGGTCCTATGCTCTGTGCTTGCATTGGCACCTATGGCACATCACTGCCGCTAGTCTCTTGCTTTTGGTGGAACCTGTTCTCATTTTTTAATATCAGGTATAGCTTTTTATAGGCCCATACTGTGTCTGCAGATGGTGGCGGTCTTCCCCACTTGCACAGCACTGCCTTTGTGGTGTCTGCAAGTTGATATGAGTTCACACTGGCAAAAAAGCTGAGTTGTCCAATGAGTGAAGGGATAAACCATCCTGGCCATCTTACGAAATGAAATGCAGCAGGCATAACTTTCAGCCTTGTTACAGGTGGTTAAGGAGCGTAGCTAGGAGTAGTGTAGCAGGTGCAGTTACACCAGGACTTAGGGCACTGGGGGGTCCACTGCTTCTAAGTTATAGTTTTAAAAAAAATGCCAATCAAGGTTATGGGGAGCCATTGTTCTCACTTGTGTTATGGTCCGTGGCACCCCTCCCAACACAACTTGTTTTTAGGATTAAAAAAAACTCCAATCCTAAATCACTTGTGGCAATTCTATATTACTGTTATCTTAGTTGATGGCCTCATTATATAAAAAGCAGATACAGTCAAAACCCCAAAGGTTAAAAGGGTGTTATAGTTAGGTGAAAATGTTAGTTAAAACATTGTGATTTAAATGAACAAAAGCACTGAAATTCACAATTATGGTTATCTCAAGTAACTATAACTCGTGCCCTATTCCATGCCCAGTGTTGTCATCAATGATGTAATTTCAGATTAGGCAGTGATGTTATCAAAGATGTCATTGAACATGTCATAAGTGATGTAGTATGTGAGGTAATTAGCAGTGCAGTGCAAGGGCGCTTGCTGGAGCAGTGATTAATAATTAACCGGCTCCTGGCTAATTTATTATTCATATTTTACCTTTTTTTAAAATTTTGGGTGCCCAGGTGACCCCTTTAAATATTTATTATTAGTTTTCGGCACTTGTGGAGAGGCCAAAGGGCCTTGCGGACCATACTGGCTCCCCAGCTAGTACCGCGACCAAGTGCTGGCGGGACTTCAATTTTATTTTAAAGTGGGTGCCCTGGTGCCCACTGGGAGTACCCACAACTGGCACATTTGTTTGGGGTCAGAAGGGGAGCCCCAAGACACCAGTGGCTTCTGCCGGATCACCAGCCAGCCCCCACTCCATGTACCAATGGGAGCCGGCAATGTTTCTTTTTTACAGTGGGTGTCCCAGGGATCACCGGGGCACCCACATTGGCACAATTGATTGGGGACACGGCGTGGTGGCCCAAGGCCTCCTCAGTCCCAGTCAGCTCCCCATCCAGCACCCATAGTATTACTGGCATGAGCCAGCTCAGTCACTTTCCTCTGTCAATGAAGGGAGCAGCATTTTTCTCTGCTCCTCGCACAGGCAGGAGCAATGTTATATTCCCTGCTTAGGAAAATGCAGGCAGGGAACGTCAGCGCTCTTGCAGGCAGGAAACTGCAGTGTCCGAGCAGAAATATGTTTACAAGACCCTGCTCACATTAGGCCCCGGGTTATGGAGTCACCAGGGCTGATGGGTGGCTCAGGGAGTGGGGCTGCTGCTCCCCTCACCAAAATGTAAGCTGTGGCCCTGGGGGATGGGGTCCCTGGGGCATCTAATAGGCTAGTGGAGGGGGTTGATTGTCCTTCCCCCTAAATTTTATAAAAGGTCCAGAGGGGATGGACCTTACTAAGGTTCGGGGAAGAGCGGCACACGCCCCACTAATTTTCAGTATCTGTCATGGGGGAAGAGGTCCACTTGGCCTATATAAGGCTCGAGGAGGGGTGCTACACACACCCCACCCCACCCCAATAAAATATAAAAATGCCTATCCCTGGCCCACCCCGGGGGGCTCAAATTAACAAGTTACTGGAGGGTGCTTTGTTTTTCTTGCATCTGATCTGTGGTACCAATAACAAAAAAATATTTTTGGGCTCCCGGAGGCAGGATATCCATCCCTACCCGGTACTATTATAGGTTTTAAAAAAACTTTTTTTCAAGACAAGGGACTGAGTCCCAAGTTCTAAAATGCCTGCTGCAATATCCTTGTTGATGTGGTAGCAGCCAATCAGACAATATCTTTGGTCTGTTAGATCAGACGTGAAATTTACATACATTTTGAACCTTAACTTCTCAAAAGCTATAGAACTGAATTACACCAAATCACAAAAAGTGTTCTTTCTGGACCAGGATCTAGCTTTCTGTAAATTTTAGTGTAATTCCAACTTCGATTTTGGAAAGTTTAGTGAATATTTGTCAAACTACACCAAAGTTATAGCCAAACAAAACAAGCATTTGCAATGCAATAGGTCTTGCATTTACGCGAGTTTGAGCTATTGACATTGCAAATTAAAAGGGCTTTTATTTTTGTTTTCGTTTTTAAAACATAATTAAAAGGCATTGTCATTTACAATGCCAATAGCTTAATCTCGCATAAATGCGAGACCTATTGCATTACAAATGCTTGTTTTTTTACAGAGGGCTTATTAATATGGACATGGCCTGCAAATTATACGCCATTCGAAAACATAATTGTGCAGAATTTGATCGGAATATTTCAGAACAACCAGATGGATCAAAAGCGCCTCGGTTCAGATATGTGGGATCAGTGAGCTTTGCGACACAACCAACTGCACGATCATGAAGAAAACAGCAAAGCAAATCTGGCAGACTGGCCTTGGAGGACTTTCCCCATAGGTCAAGGGCTCTGAAAGCCCAGAAGGTTTGGGGCAAGAGCCAGTCGACACTGACTACTCTAGCTCTCGCTGGCTGCCAGAAGCAAGCACAGAAGTGCCGGTGACTCGCTATTTCAGAACCCTCCCGTGTTACTGACCCTGCCCCAAACCTCCTGGCCACTCATATGTCCCGTCCCCTTCCGGTTTTAAGTGCGAGCTCCACTTTCCTCCGGCAGACCCCTGTTGGTCCTGGGGTGCTTGTGTTGCTATGTGTGAACCGCCAGCACAAACACAGCTTTTTTCGTCCCCCTCTTCATCTGTGCCTGCTTGATCAGTAATAAATCAGCAGCATCGCACTGATTCCGGGCATTCTTATTGGCAGGTATCCAGTTGCGATCTGCTGCTGGTGGCTGGAGCAGGGATAGGCCCGCTGGCGCTGCCTGCTGCTCTCTGCCCCGCTGGAATGATCCCAGCAGCAGGCAGGGCAGGGTCTGTACTTGCTTCTGCTTACAGATGGCGGCAGTGTGGTGCGTAGAAGGGGACAAAATACTAAGCCTGGGCGAAGCACTACGCTACGCTCGCGTAGTTTGCGAAGTTCGCGCTACTTCGCACTACGCGAACTGCACGTAGCACAGTGCGAACACGCGTAGCGTAGTGTTGCGTAGTGCTGCGGTCATTTTTTGCTTGCTCGCGGTCCTCAACGTCAAGTTGGCGACCGCGAGCAAGCAAAATGACATCCCGGCGAGACTTTTTCCTTGTTCACGATCAGCAACTGCAAGTTGGCGATCGCGAGCATGGAAAATAAACCTCCCGGCGAGATTCCCAACGCGAGGAGGTCAGGTTTCTCATTGCGAGTGGTCGCGTATGCTCGCGACCGCTCGCGATGAGAAACTACCAGTTCGCGTTGAGAAAGCTGAAGCTCGAGTAAAAATCTACTCGAGCAGCAGAAAACTACAGCTCGCACTGTGCAAGATGCCATTTTCAATGATTGCACAGTGCCGGTTGCTTGTCCGCACTATGCAATCATTGAAAACAACATCTTGCACAGTGCGAACATGTTACTACGCAGTTCGCGAAGTGCTACGCGTAGCTCGCGTAGTGCGAACTTCACTTTGCGTAGCTTCGCGAAGTGCTACTTCGCGAACTACGCCCACCCTTACAAAATACTTCAGAAACGTTGCACCTCCAGCCCACATGAAAATACTTTATGGGCACAAAAGCCGTCCAAGATGTAAGAGAAGATAATGGTGAAAGGGTCCCTTTACTGCCCCATCCTCTAGAAAAACCCTTAAAATGAAGCAGCCACAACTGGGGTGGCCATCTGCCAGATTTTATAGACGGTACGATATTTTGAAATGAAGGTCAACAAAAAAGGGGGAATCAGCAAAAGCTAGAACTTTCCTTCCATGGAAATAAAAGTACATACAGCAGTCACGCTTCACCTTATTTGCAAGCGGTATAGGTTTGTTCTAGCTTCATTGGCTGTTGTTTACACGGCCATCTTTCAATGGTAGTCGTTCCCCTTCTTTCATAACGACTGAACAGAAACTAAGAACAAGCATTTGCAATGCAATAAGATTCGCATTTACGCAAGACCTATTGCATTGCAAACGGGATTGCGGGTGGGGAGGGGGGGCGAGAATGCTCGGACAGCGGGAGGGGGGACAGGGGGGATCGTGAAGGCAAGGACAATGGAGTGCGGGCAGGGGAGCGGGAAGAAAATAGTGGTTCATAGGGTACAGTGTAACACTCGAAGTAAAGGGGTCAATAGCCTCGGAAGGATACAAATGACGAAATGGCATAATAAGTCGTGACAAACAAGCCTCATTATCACTGAGAAGACAGAATTTAGAAAGAACAAACACAGAAGCCAAAGAAAAATCTGAGGGAAGCTTGTCTCCCCATACTGAACTACTGCATGCCTCGCAGAGTGAGCAGCGCATGTGCACTGCCGCTAAAGCTCGACCTAAAAAAGCTTTTCCTATTGAATTGTGGTCCTAACTATAACTAGAAGAAATTCCCTGGTGGAAAACTTAAATAGACACCACACTAATTATGGCAAATATAAACTGCAGCCCATATGTTAGAACATGTACAATGTCAAATTAAACTGAAACAATATTAAAATGATTAAAAAGATTTTTATTTTTATTTTGTATAAAATGACAGTAAAAATATTTTGGTTTTTGTTTACACAAAGACAAATAAAATCTCACAATTGCAGTTTACAATATACAGTCCTATATAGTTAAAAAGATTGATGCACAAACATACCAATAGAGTATATAATAATCTCAATAAAAACAATTTCATCTAACTCCTATTCTAAACCCATACACTTAACAGAGAGACAAAAACAGACAGTTTATTTTGTCATTATTATAACACATCCGTTTTTGAAATTTCAAGATACTATTCTTAGGAACAATCAGATCGTAATGTGTCTCAAAGAAAAGCTATTCATACGGATTGTATCAAATTATAGCGTCTTTTTAATCATTTTAATATTGTTTCAGTTTAATTTGACATTGTACATGTTCTAACATATGGGCTGCAGTTTATATTTGCCATAATTAGTGTGGTGTCTATTTAAGTTTTCCACCAGGGAATTTCTTCTTTTTATATTTCATACAAGTACCCTATTCCCTTGGTTGTTACAAGGGGTCCCTCTCACTCTCATTCTAAAACCTAACTATAACGACCCAGTGGTGACTGCCACGGGGTTATACATATGTGTGTGTCTATATATACATGCATTAAGCATTTTTGCAGTCGGAAATGTCCGATTGGGCCATTTCCAACCTCAAAAATGCTTTTACAAATGTACAAAACACAAATTCTGATTTGAATCACAATTTTTGTTTGTGATTTGGTATTTGAAAGGAACATGTTTAGGGCATCACTTCCTAATACTGAATCTGAATGGTATGTACAAATGTTTAGCAACCGAAATAGGGTTGCAAAACATTCGCACTTTACCGCCAACTTTGAGCTGATGGTAGCCCAATCACAAATGGAAATGGTTGAAAAATATTTTTAAGAGCAGTCAGTGGTCCATGGGACCCCTGCCTACACTTGAAAAATTAAACGAAAACTTTAAATTTTTTGTTTGAAATGCATTCGTTTTCCTTTTAGGAAAACAGGCTGCATTTATATTAAAAAAAAAAAAACATTGCTGTATTTAAAAGCAATCACAGACATGGTGGTCTGCTGACCCCAGCGGACCACCATCCCTATGACTTTTGCAATTCCCAATGGGTCACAAACTGAGACCTACCTCATTAATATTCATGAGGAAGGTCTATTTGTAACCCACTAGGAATCACAAAAAATGTCAAACACACTTTAGTACATTAGTGTTTGCGATTACCAAATAGCGAATCGCAAAACTAATGATAGTACATGTGGCCCTAAGTTTTTCTATAAAAATTGAAGCAACATAAGAATCGACATAGCATGTGAACAGGAAAAAGAAGAAAGGAATGGAAAATAATTAGTATGTAGGGTATTATTGCAGTCTCCACTGAACAAACAATAAAAATAACATGGTCATCTTTTAAGCCTCCACTTGATTGAGGCCCATCAAGGTGTTGTTGGCTTTGAAAGGCAGCTGCTGTACTTAGAGGAACCTCATAAGCTTTGTGACTTAGAACAATCAAATATAATATTGTAGCTGTCCTGGGAAGAAGACATGATGAACGACCACTCCAGGCTGGCTCGATATAAATGAAACCATTCATTCAATTCACTTAAATCAACCTGACGCTGGCTCGTATTTCAAAGCCAGGAAGAGCAAACATAGTTCAAAGAAGCACCACATTGGTTTTAAAGTGAGTGGCAAGGAGGTTGTGATAGAATAGACAAAAGAGGGGTGATTGAATGGCAGGTCAGACACAGTGTCCTGCATCATAAATAAAACAGACTGTAGTCCAGATTCACAAAGATTTTGCTGTGACTTACTCTTGCAATATTCCTGCCTTCAGTTTCATCTAAGGGATTTTTGGGGCCCGAGCATGACATTTTGTGGGGCCCCCTGTTCGCAACTTCTTTGAATTTTGTTACCCATTTCATGATATTTCAAGCATGCCCGGTGTCAAATAATAGAGAATCATAAGTAAAATTTTTGTAAAAGTTGGTCACAAAAAACAGCCAAAATATGTCTCGGCTGGGGTCCCAAAATCCTGAGCATGACACTAGGTAGAGAGAGTCCAAGGCAGGGGTAGGCTGAAGTAGTAAAATATGTTGAAATAAAGAAATAGAGATTATAGAGAGAGGAAAATGTAGATTTTCATCAGCCTTGATGGACAGAAAATCTGTATTTTATTAAAGACTCGGAGGCTAATATTATGCAATCCTCTTTATTGTGCCACCCCAACAGCAGCATCTTCAACAACATAGAACACAACAAAGTTCTTTAGAACATAACAAAGATCCAGACCCCCATGACTCTTCCTTCTTTTTTGCGTTACATTAAAACAACATGAGTCCATATTAAATCCACTTTAAAACCAGGAAAGCACATCATCCGGAATTGAACGAAATCCGTCTTCCTGCTTCATTGTTGACCCCGAGCTGAAAAAGAACAAATACCATTACCAACCTGGGTAGGGAGAGGAGGGATAATATTAGCCTCCGAGTCTTTAATAAAATCCAGATTTTCTGTCCATCAAGGCTGATGAAAATCTACGTTTTATGGCAAGACCGGAGGCTAAGATTATGCAAGTTCAAAGCCTCTCGTAATAATAACGAACTTGCATTTGACACAGGCTTAAAATGGAACTTCCTAAAAACAGAATCATTAGACCAATCCGCACCTCCTAGCATAAATGCTTTTGAAGCTGATCCACCTCACTGAATGCTCACCGAATCTGCTCACATCAACACCGGCATTCCTCATCACCTCTTTCACCCATCTTGCCAAAGTTGGATTTGAAACTGCTTTGTGAGGTCTTCTATATGAAATAAACAACTGTTTTTCGCTTGCAGGACGAACAAAAGAAGTCCTCCTCATGTACTCTTTCAGACAACGCACAACACACAAACGTTAATGCCCATCCAAATAAGGATAGAAAATGCTATCAGAATGTATCTTTGTTCTTCTGCACAGATAAAAACAAACACCTTCAGGATTAAAAATCCTCGCTCCCACATCTAAAGCCCTTACATCTGAAACTCTCCTAAAAGAAAGCAAGCACAATAACATTGTCAGTTTCCCACTCAAAATTCTTAACTCTAAATTACTATTGCACCCCAAATTCACCAGATATTCTAGAACTTTAGAAACATCCCAAGTAGACGTATACCTGTCCACCGGGGGCTTGGAAACCCTTACACTTCTCAGCAATCTCTTCACCAAAAGATTCTGCCCTACTGACATCCCATCCACCAAATTGTGTCCAGCAGCGATAGCTGATCTATGTAAATTGATAGTTCTGTACGCTAAACCAGGCAAACAATTTACCACAAAAACTACATCCACTGAAACGGGATTGTGATCCCTCTCCACACACCAGCGAACCCATTTCTGCCAAACCAATCTATACATCTTCCTCGTTCCTGGTGCCCAGGATTCTCTGATAAGCTGAGAAGCCTCCTCTGAAAGTCCTGGCACTTCCCAGACTCTCCTGAAATTTTCCATGCCATCAGACTCAACTGACCTGAAAGGACTAACTCGTGGCATTCCCCTAACGCTCCCTTCAAGATTTCTGGGAACATCAGAATAAGAATGGGACAATCTATTGACATTTCCAAAAGTATTGGATACCATACCTGTGATTTCCAAAGGGGAGTAATCAGAATCACCCTCTCCTTCCACTTGCGCACCATCAAGCTCACCCTGGTTATTAAAACAAAAGGTGGAAAAACATAAGGACGAAGTCCCCTCCAGTCCTGTCTGAAAGCGTCTCTCCCAGCTGATTCCGGATCCGGACGCCAACTGAAAAACATCTCCAGTTGTGTGTTCCACCTGTTCGCAAACAGATCCACATAACAAGGACCCCACAACTCCATAATCCTCAAAAACATTGACCTGTGAAGAATCCAATCGCTGGAATCCGTTTGATTCCTTGAATGCCATTCTTCTGTCCCGGTATATACTACGCTTGAACCAAAATATTCTGTTTCAAGCAATAATCCCAAAAAACTCTCGCAAGGTCAGCTAGATCCTTCAATTTCAGACGCCCTAACTTGTTAACATATCTCACTGCTGAGACATTGTCCATTCTCAACAATACGGAACACTTCGCTTTGTTTTTCGTAAAACTCTTTATAGCAAAAGACCCTGCCAACAGCTCCAGGCAATTTATGTGTAATTGCTCTTCCTCTACAGTCCACATACCTCCTGTCGAAGTTGCACCACAACGTGCTCCCCAACCAGATAAACTCGCATCTGACTCTATAATCAATTCCGGATTTGATCCAAAAATTGATTTCCCATTCCATGCCTCCATATTCTTTAGCCACCAATTCAGTTCTGATCTTGCCTCGCCAGAAAGGGTAATCACATGAGAATATTTCATTCCACGCCTTAAGTGACTGCTCTTAAATCTCTGAAGAGCACGATAATTCAACGGTCCTGGAAAAATAGCTTGAATAGTTGATGATAACAGACCTATAATCCTCGCCAACATTCTCAAAGAGATAACATCTAAAGTCAAAACCCTTCGAATTTCCTTCTTTATTTTCTTTATCTTTTCCATGGGTAATCTCAACTTGCGCCGAATAGTGTCTATCATGAACCCCAAAAACAGTGTCTCCTGACTCGGTGACAGACAAGACTTGTCCCCGTTCACTACAAACCCCAAACTCTCTAAAAGATTCACAGCTAGATTCATGTGTTCCTCCACACACCTCTTCTCCTGATCCATTATCAGAATGTCGTCTAAATAAATTATCACACGTATCCCTCTTTCTCTCAAAAGGGCCACGACTGGACGCAGCATTTTTGTGAAACACCATGGGGCCGAAGAGAGTCCGAAGGGGAGACAAACAAACTTCCATAACCTTCCTCCTCATCTGAACCTCAGAAACCTCTGGTGTTCTGACCAAATAGGTATCATAAGATAAGCGTCTTTTAGATCCAGTCGAGTCATCCAATCCCCAGTCTGAAGTACATCTCTCAGCATATGCATGCTCTCCATCTTGAAATGAATTTATCACAGGTCTCATACCTTTCCCTTTCTTTTCTATTAAGAAAATATTGCTTACAAAACCCGAGCACGTTTCCTGTTCGTCCACAATTGCACCTTTCCTTAACAACTCTCTCACTTCTTTCTCTACCAAGCCTGTCAGATTCTAATCGAATTTTATCATTGGAGGATATTGATCTTGCCTTGGTTCTTCTTTGAAATCTATTCGATAGCCCAAAAACGTCTGCATGACCCATGGGTCCCTTGTTATCAAACTCCAATTCTGATCAAATTGGGCAAGTCTGCCGCCCAACTTTACATGGGTAACAAAACGGTCTTGTCTTACCTGATCTTCTCGGTCTCCTATTCCCTCGAGAAATTCCTCTTTCTTTTTGCGGTTAGAAACTTCCTGGTTGATATCCAGATTGTTGCTGGTAGTTATAGTTATAGGGTCTAAAACCCCTTGAGAACGAGGCCCTTGAGATGCCTTGTCCTTGGCCGGGAAAACGACCTCTACTTCTCCCAGCCCCGCCAAAAACACGACGGTCAAATACCTTTTTAATTTCTCTCTGCGACTTCTGCAGAGAACTAAAAGCACCCACATATTTGCTCATCTCCTTAATGAATGCCTCTCCAAAAAGCATCCCATTTGCCTCTAAACCTCCTTCATTATTCGCTAGATCAGCCAACTTGGGATCGATTTTAAGCAGGAAACTCTTTCTCCTTTTCACTGAGATTGCTGTGTTCGCATTTCCCAGCAAACACACAGCCATTTGTATCCATTCCCTAAGCTCTTCTACGTCCAGAGACTTCTTCCCAAAATAGGCTTCTTCAGCCATATCAAATATCTTTGTAAGTGGACCCGTTAGATCTAGCAGTCTGTCCTGACACATTCTTAACCCTTTATCCAAACCCTTCTTTAGATCTCTTCCACCTTTTCCGAAAAACACGATTATCTTTGCGTTTAAATCAGGCGTCATGGCGATTTTATTAGACAGACTTGGTCTCGAACATTCTGAACAGAGCTTCATCCTAACCTCTTTCGGAATTTGCTTCCTTAGCCACAATTGCACGTATTGAGCAACATGTGGAGCCGGGCTCCATTCAGGAGATAATGGATGCTTTAACAACATCGGGTCCAACATACACTCAGCTAATGGATCCATTACCCCATTATTCTCTTCTGGTTTATCTTTTGCTTTTGCCTCTGCAATTGTCCCCTCATCCACTATTTCAATCTCCGAATCAAAATCAGAGGAACAACTCAACTCAATCTCCGCACTACCCGAAGATTCATCACATAAGATGGTAGCATGTCTCCTACCATTCTGACCTCTATCCAGGTCTACTTGTGTGTCCTCGACACTTCCATGTTTCGCACGATTGCGAATTCCTGAATCTGGGTAGGCTGATTTTGCCTTTTTACTCCTAAAAACGTCAGTTTCCACATTCTTTCTCTTCCTACTCACTTTCCCAGACTTCTTTGATAATACTGGTCCTTCACCTGCGGACCAAAATTGTTCATCCTGGGATGGATGACCACCACCTCTTCTCATCTCATCAAACTTCTTCTCAAACTTCAAATCCATATCTGATGCAAACTTGCTCAACATTAACGAGATTCTTTCTTCCAATCCCAAATTCTCCTGTGAACTTACGTTTTCCTCAGGCATTTTAAATATATATATATATATTTTTTTTTTTTTAAATAACTCCTCTTAAAATAAACTCTGTCTGAAGCAAAAACTTCCCCTCATAAAAAACTATCTACTTAAAATTTCTAAATCTACTCCAAAACTATGTTAAATCACTCAAAATCAAACACTGACAACAAATTCCTAAATAGATAAATATCTTCAGCAATGTACAACATCTAAACAAACCTATCTCTAACTCCTTTACAAATCCGCTACTTGAAAAACTGCTCTGATACCAAGAACCGCCTTACTCTACAATCTGTCAGTTTCCAGAAGACAGAAAGCGTCTCCTTCCTCACGCGCGCGTCATAGCAACGTGCGAGCAACTAAATCGTCAACGTCAACGAACGTAAAGCCTGTCATTTTTCAGAAGACATACTGTGTCTCCTTCCTCCTGCGTGCGTCATAGCAACGTCCTAGCAACTAACACGTCATCGACGTGAACGAATGTAATCCCTGCCACTTCCTTATTAAAAATGGCCACTTTGCATTATGATGTGCGCGCCTCGCGACTGACCCTTAACGGTAAGCCTCCACGATTAGAATTAAACAACTTCCCATACGTTTATTTCACTCATCCATAAACTTATTTATACGTAATTATACGTGGTGTGTATTATCAACCATAAACAATTGAACCGAGCTAAACGCGCGCACTCGCTATTTCTCATTTCCCTCAAAACCGACAATATCCTTAACTTTTCAAAATCGTCTCGAACCTACTTAACCAAAGAATTCTTATCGCTAACATCGACCAAAGAATATCAAATAACAAAGCATACAATTCAAAATGGACAAAATTACACGTTTTTTAAATACTTTTAAAATATATTAATTATATTAAGCTATTAACTATTGACTAATCATTTCCTCAAACTTAATACATGTATAAACAGTCATCTTACACACAGCATCATTCTTTCTTTTTTAAATCATTCAAAATATAAGAGAGCGAAGAAATGTAAGACTTATCTCTGGGGCAGCAGCAAAAAAGAAGGAAGAGTCATGGGGGTTCTGGGTCTTTGTTATGTTCTAAAGAACGTTGTTGTGTTCTATGTTCTTGAAGATGCTGCTGTTGGGGTGGCGCAACAAAGAGGATTGCATAATCTTAGCCTCCGGTCTTGCCATAAAATCACTTTAGTGGGGGCACTTGGAGGTTGAGGGTCTTTAGCAATTGCCCAATTTGCCCATGCTTTAAAATGTCTCTTCCTGACCTTCTATTGAATCCCGGGAGTAAGCCATGGGAGAGGAGTTGGCCTATTGGCTAGGGCGGTCGACCTCGAACCTGGGCAACTGGGTTCGACTCTCGGCAATGACACTGAACATCCTGTGATTCTGGACAAATCACTTAATCTCCCTGTGTCTACCAAAAATGAATGTGTGTCCTCATGTAACGTAACTGGTGCTATGTAAATCGCTGTGATACCAGATTCGGTTCAAGTTCGCGCTATATAAAACTCAGCAAAAAAAAAAAAGCCAGAAGTTTACCTGCAAATCAGTAGTAAGCACAGAGTACTGCAAGTGTAAGTCAGCATTATATATAGGAAATCATTGTGAATCAGACCGTGTATCTATTCTTTTTGATAAAACATTGTAAATGTTTAATCAAGATGCAGAATAATTCTGCACAATGTCATCCAGAGATTTCATATTTTAAAGGCACACAGTTCACTTTGCTTTAGTAAGTAACAATTAGATTATCGAACCCTATTCGCATAATTTAGAAGGATCACCACTTAACACCACTCAATTTTTTGCAAGAGAGTAAAAGTAATGCGCATCCTTTATCCGTAAAGTAAGGCGCTCATGGAAAAAAAAATTCTGCCAAATGCACTCAAAGTATTAAGATTTCCTATGTTATAACTCCAATTTTAACTCATTTGCTGCTGCACTCAAAAATCTCAACAATGAGTTAGCATGAGCACTTGACATGGTTGCTCCTGTTAAGAGCTTCACCTCAAAATCAAATGGTGCTTTGAAACCCTAAAGCATTATTGTTCAGAAGTAAGAGATATGAAACACAATAGAAAGTGACTTACTCCATGATAGATGCACCCTTTTATAATATTGAACTGAAAATATACTAAATCAATGCTTGTAATTAAATCTGCCTACATTCAAAAACAAATTTTTAAGGCTGCATACCCACCAGAGAATTATTCTAACTTTCCTCTTAACCAGCGCTGGCTCCGCTGCAATGTGGCGAAGCCCCGCCCCACTGCCCTTCGGGCATCTGAAAAAAGAAAAAAAAATGGTAATAATGCACCATTATTATCATTTTATTTGTCCTTACTGAGGGAGGTTTGCGGGGCGGGCGGGGCTAGGCTGTCGTCACAGCCAGCAGGGGAGGAGTGGTTGGGGCACTTACGTGCGCATGACTGTTGGGCCGGCCGTTTTGGACTGGCCAAACAGTCATGCGCACTTTGAATGTTCTCCACTGGCTTTATTGCGCTGCCATTTGTCGAGAACATGCACAGGCGCATAGCCCCCATCTGAGCGCTAAACCCCAGCATTCAGACCAATCACGAATCTACTGCCATGGTGACAGCAGCATTGTTTTTGGCTTAGGGGAGCCTGTGTTTGCTTCCTGCTTCCGACAGGAACAAGCAGAGGCAAGATGGCGGCTGTGGCGTGGGCTGTGTGAGCAGCTCCTCACTCTGGCTCCGTACTCTGGAGAGAATTCGAAAAACGCCAATGGAAGCATCGTCCTTAAAACAGCTTTCTGCCGTGTAATACGATGGAGAGAGACACCTATATCGCGTGAGCTGGAAAAAGAAAAGGATACATTGTAGCCAGCTGTAATACATCGGGCGGTGCCGATTTGGAGACTCGGAGACTTGGAGGGAAGCCCGCGCCCTGGATCCGGGTCCGGGTCCGGGCTCGGACGGAGCTTCGGAGGTTTGGTGGTTCCAGTATCCAATTCGAGTCTCCGGAGCAGGTTCCCTGTTGTGCAACCGGATTATTACACGTGAGTGAGCAGGGAACTGCTACATTGTAACTCACTACAGTATTTCGGCTGGCATTATCCGAGAGATAAAAAATCTACTTTTTGGATTTTGAGGTGAATTGACGACTGAGAGAGCAGCTCTTCACTTTGCGGCCTCGTGTTTTTTCGAGTAAAACATTCAGACGGTGCTGACTGAACTATGGCTTTAAACAAATTGGTTTCTACTGTTTGGCTTCAAGTGGGGAAGAGAGACATGTAATTTCCAATCGGAGTAAGGATACATTGTGACCCGCTGTTACTATTAAGTGGCTTTTTGATCTGGAGGAAAAGCCTGTCTTCGTTTTGAATACGGACTGAGGCTTAGAGATCTTGTGGTCGGTGCAGAAGTCTTTGGAGGTCTAATTCAATTACGCTATTAGCTATCTAGACTACTAACAGATGCTGCTTATTGCTCATGAATATTGTAACCGTTTCCTGCTCCCGCTCTGGCGCTACCTTAGGCTTGTCGGAGCTCACTGGTCGATAGTACGGGAGGTTAACGAATCTCAGAAGCCTCAAAACATGCCGCAAAAAACCCAGCCAAAGGCTCAAACCCAGAGTGTGCGGGCAAAACAACCCGCTGAAGGAAAATCTGTACAAATAAAAGAAACTGTGAGTAAATCTTTACCTATTTCAGAGTCTGTCGATAAAGTGCGGAGTATAACGGGTGTAAGCGTTTTGGAGAAAGTTTCTCTGCTTCAACCCACTGTAAAACAAGGTACTCTCCCGCTTCATGGTTTCTTTGAAAAAAAAATAGGGATACAGAGAGACACTATTCCTGTTGCTGTGCCAATATCTATGCCGGAAGTGTCTAAACCTGTAGCTGTTGATACTAGTGAAACCAATATCATAATAAAAGCCCCAAACATATCAGAAGTATCTATAAACCTAGATTCACAGGCGCCTGGCTTGCAAAGGAGTATGGGAGATGGAGTCCTAAGTAATCCCCTACAATCCATAAAGTCTGCTGAAACTTTTGCGAATTCAGGCTTAAATATTTTAGAAAGAGCTGAAACTCTTCAAGAGGGGGGTGAAAATTTCTACTCTCTGTCTGATTATACATCGGATGATAGTCCAACCCATAGCAGGGAATGGGCGGATTATACTGCAGAGAGTAGTCTTTAAGGAGAAGATGATGATGATGGAGTTTCACTTAGTACAAGTATTGCCACAGTTAAAAGACGAAAAAAGAGGGGTTCTCATAATCGCACATCAACTAAACGTGGAATGGAGACTGTCGGAAACCCTTCTCCTGTTTCTGTACCTTTGGGTGATATTCCAGTGGCAACAAATGAGACTGAAACTGAAGCCGGAGAGACATTGGTCAATACTCAACATGAATCTAATCCGTTTGAAATCCCTGCCGAGATCACATTAGTCACCATCTATAATACTATGATGGCGCATCGGGCAGAGAGTAGAGCTGAAAATCTCCGTACTCAAGCCACTTGTACCAAACTGAAAAATTCCGTTCGTCGAGCGATCAAAGTCTCGGCAGAGACCGCTGATAGAGTCACTGAAGTTGAGGCGCGTATTCTGGTCTTGGAGGAAGAATCGCGAACCCAGAAAGTAGAACTTGAGAATGTGAAAGCTCATAGGGATGACCTCACCTACAAACTAACTGGTCTAGAAAATCAGGCCCGAAGAAACAACTTACGATTTTTGGGTATTCCCGAAAGGAAAGAAGGGTCTGATACTAGACAATTTATCATTGAACTTTTAAATGAGGCCTTTCCTGACCTAAAATCATGGGATTGGGCAAAGGAAATTCAAATAGCCCATCGCTTTCCATTCTCCATGAAGAACCCTCGACAGGCCGATCAAGCATATCCTCGAGCAATTCTTGTTAGTTTTAACAATTTTCTCGCAAGAGAAGAAATCTCATCACTAGCTAGACCTGAGAAAAAAGCATCCGCTAAAGGGTGTATGTTTTTTGTGCGGCCGGATTTCTGCCAGGCAACGGTGACCCAGCGTTGGCATCTCAGATAGCTAATACCTAAATTTCAGGAGAAGGGGGCCACCGTATACCTCCAGAATCCCGCCAAACTTAAAATTATGTGGAAAGGCCAGACTAAATTTTTTTTCTCAGAAATCAAGGCTAAGGAATTTTTACACACACTGTAAAGTATGGATTATTGTTAGTATTAGAAATGTTCTTGGCTTTCAATATTATAGTATCAAACCTAACTTATGAACTAATAAGGTGGTGACTGATCGCACATGTTTAGGGCCATGTATACTTTTTTTTTTTTTCTGTGTTCGCTAATATTCTCTGATTTTTGTATGGGGCGGAGCCAGAGAGATACGGCACTCCATACTTTACAGGAACTGCGAGTTCCTGAGCCTCATATGTAGGGGAGGGGGGTGGGTGGGTGGTTCTCAACCTGGGGGTTGAGGTTGTGGTGGTGGTGGTGGGTGGTGGAGTTTAAAGCAGCATTAATGATTGATCTGGGCTCTGTACGTCTTACTAGGTGGACTTCTACGTATTATAAGAGTCTCAAGTATCAAAAGAACATTTTGATCCAATTGTATAGATTATTGCTTTTAGTGTTTTTTCAATTTCTAAAATGGAAAGAAAAATTAAAATTTGTTCACTTAATGTTAATGATTTGAATGACTTCAAAAAGATGGGGATTTTGCGACATCTGACTCATTTCTTGCAATTTGATATCTTATGCCTACAGGAGACACATATTTCTTGGTCTAAGAGGAGTCTGTTGAAAAATCTTGGTTTAGAGCTGCTAATCTGCTCTAAACAATTGGGAGTAACCAGAGGTGTCGCTATTCTTATAAAACGTGGAATTGGTAAATGTATTAGATCTTTAGGCGATAAATGGGGGAGATGGGGGATTGTAGAAATTATTATTGAGGGAAATAAACTGACTATCTGTTCTTTATATGGCCCCAACTTAGACGATAAGGAGGTATTTAATACAATCAATTCTGAGCTAGCAGCTTGGAATTATCCTATAATCCTTTGTGGAGATCTCAATATTAATATTAATGCTGATTGCAATATCAGAAATACTTGGAATTATAAAGATCGCAAACCCCAAACGTTCAAAGCTCTTAGAGAATTAATATTAAGCAATGGATTATTAGACATGTGGAACAAACTTAGACCTACAGAACCAGGCTTTACTTATTTTTCGGCTCCACATCAAAAATTCGCTCGCTTAGATTACTTTTTCATCTCTTCTCAGCTTGCTGGTAACATAAGTATTGATGTCTTACCCCAAATTATTTCTGATCATAACCCTATCGTTGTAGACGTATTACTTTCTTCTCAGGCACATATTCAAAAAAGACCATGGTCATTTCAAAGAAATTTATTGTTAGACCATGATTATTTAGCTCATATGGCTTCGACAATTAAGGAATTTTTTTTGAATAATAATAATACTGCCTCGATGCAAATTGTCTGGGACACTTTCAAATCAATGATAAGGGGTGAGGCTCTGAGCTATTCGAGTTACCGCCAAAAAAAAAAACAAGCTGCATTTAGGGTGAGTCTGGATCAAATAAGGCAAGCAGAATTGAATTTAGCCTCTTGTGTTAGATCGGGCTTGGGGGTACAGGATGCTCAAAAAATGTTGGCTGCTGAACGATTGGTCGTTTACTCCTTTCTAGCTGAGCAGGTAGCTGCGAAGTACAAAATGTTTAAAAAAGAATGTTACGAACTAAGCGAACAAACAGGTAGAGCACTAGCCCAAAGATTGAGACAGAAAGCCAGTGCTACGGAAATAGTTCAAATTACAGATATAAATGGTGTAAATCAGGAATCCAGGTTAGGTGTATTGAAAGCATTTCGAGATTTTTATCAATCTTTATATAATCAGTCAAACGACGGTACTAGTGTTAGAAATGATGCAGCTAATTATTTTTTAAATATTGACCATTCTCCCTTTCTTACTGAAGAACAAAAACAATGCTAGCTGTCCCGGTCACTTGGGAAGAGATAGAAGGGGCTATTCTTGGTCTGGCCTCTGGTAAAGCTGTCGGACCTGATAACATTACTTTAGAATTCTATCGAACATTTCGTAAAATTTTGCAACCAGAGCTGCTGAAAATCTTTCAAGAAGCATTTAATGGCCGGCCGCCTCCATCATGGTCATTAGCTACTATCGTCGTATTTAAAAAAAAAGGAAAAGATCCAATGGACCTTGGGTCATATAGACCTATATCTTTAATAACTTCTGACAGTAAGATTTTTTCCAAAATTCTAGCAAACCGATTAAATGATCTAATGCCAAAATTAGTGGCTAAATCACAGCATGGCTTCATTAAAAAGAGAGATACAACGGATCATGTCAGAAGGATTATTACCATATTAGATTGGGCGCAGGCATCGGGTTCCTCAGTCGGAGTAGCCCTACTGGATGCTGAGAAAGCATTCGATAGGGTCGACTGGGGGTTCCTTTGGCAAGTACTGACCTGGAAAAAGTTTTCTACAGAATTTATAACTGCTTTAAAAGCTTTATATAGACAGCCTAGGGCTGTAATTCGAATAGCTTCTGAAATATCTACTACATTATCAATAACGAGGGGGACTAGACAAGGGTGTCCCTGCTCCCCTCTTTTATTCGCGCTCTACATAGAGTCGTACTTGCAGAAATTAATAAACCAGGAAAGTATTCCCCCGGTCATAATCCATCAAACAGAATTCAAAATTTTTGCATACGCTGATGATGTCGCGATCGTCACCTCGGATATTAATTCAGCATTTCCGAAAATTATAGAGGCAGCACGGGAATTTGGTTTATACTCTGGATATAAATTAAATATAGCCAAAACGCAAATAATCCATTCTGCCGTCAGCCCACCAACTGATCTGATATACTCTACTACAGCTTTTTATTTAGGTGTGAAACTTTCGGCCAAGGTTGAAGATATTGTTGGTCTTAATCTTGATCCACTACTTGCCTCTACCAATAGATCTCTTGAAAGACTAAATAATCTCCATCTTTCTCTCTATGGTCGTACTAATGTTATTAAAATGCTCTTTTTTCCCAAATTTCTTTATTTTTTTCGTACCATACCTTTATTATTTCCTTCTAGCTTATTTACTAAAATAGATAGAATAATTTCAAGATTTTTATGGGGATATAAAAGAGCTAGGCGATCTCTCAATTGGTGCTCGTTTCCCGTATGTAGAGGAGGCTGGGGACTACCAAATTGTCGTCTATATTACCTGGCGGTATCACTTAAGCTCATGAGTGTTCTAATTTTTCAAGAAATACCATTAACTGATCGTTCATATCTTTCAATCTATGAAATGATTCTAGGTGCTCAGGCACGACAATGTCTTGTACGTTTTTCCGAACGAAGCTATTATAAAAAAACAAGATTTAAAGTTATATTGACTGCTTATCAGATATGGAAACAATTCAAGAAAAAATTTAACCTTAATAATCTCAGTTATTATACACCATTATTTCATAATCCGAGTCTGCCATTAATATTTTCAGACCAGACTCTGCAACAATGGCAAAGGCTTAATATATTTCGACTAGGTGATCTATATCAAGGAGAACGATTCGCTTTATTCTTGCAGCTGCAACAACAATATAATGTACCCCAAACAGATTTCTTTAAATACTTGCAAATACGCAGTTTTTTAAATACAAAAAATTTATTATATACCAATAAAATGAAAAAAATTGATAAACTTGAATGCTGCAAGAAACAAAATAGAATTGGTATAATTTATCAGAGCATGTTAACTCGGATGGAAGATAACCTTGAGTCTTTCAATTTAAAATGGCAAAATGACCTGGGTATAGAGTCTGTTAATGTATCTGATGCTTTATCTTTATCTGATATAGTAATAATTAATGGATCTTTAAAAAGTCAATTCTTTATGAGTATATTTGATTTATATTATACCCCCGCCAAATTACTGAAATGGAAAGCTAATAGAGGTGACAAATGTAGTCGATGCAAACTTCTCGGTGCAAATTCAGCTCACATGTTTTATTTTTGTCCAAGCTTAACTCAATTTATTTTTGAAATTCAAGTATTTTTAAATAATATTATGAATTCATCTGTAACACTTTCTGCTGAACTTGTTATCCTTGGTGTGCAATCCAATCCGGTCAAAATTTGGACAATTGCTGAAGAAGGCTTTTTATTTATATCTATGTCTATTTTCAGATATTGTATTACCTCTCATTGGCTTGACGCTGACCCTCCCTCATTTTTCCAATGGCAATCGAAATTGTTAAACATTTATCAATTAGAGCAATCTGTGTATTGTTTAAAGGGGAGGAAAAAGAAAGCTTTTGGTTTAAATATCTGGGCTCCTATTCGCAATTGGATTCAATCTTAAAAGGCTAATTTGTTCTTTTATTTCAATGCTTTAGAACTGAAGTCCGGTTTGATTTAATCAATTATTTTTGTCAATTCTATGTATGATTCGCAATGCTCGATTAATTATTCTTGTTGCTGCAAAAATTTAATAAAGATATTTAAAAAAAAAGGAACAAGAAGAGGACGGAGGTCGATGGAAGCTGCAGCCGACAGCCAGGTAAACAATTTTATTGATATTTCTAACCCCCCCCCCCCCCCCCCCGCTCCACCTGTACTTTTTGGTGGTAGCCTCTACTGCTCCTAATGCCACTGTGTTTGTCTCATCAGTCTCCCTTCCTCACAATATTTTTGTGATTAACTGGTCTGCTTCTTTGTCTCCAAAATGTAAAAAAAATATTTGGGAACTGAGTGCTCCTTCCTAAGTGATCTTCTTCCATATGAAGACTCTACCTCAAAGATACAATGGGGCAAGTTTGAACCTTTTAACTTGGAGGAGATCATATCAAGTCTTAAAACCAAAAATTTAGGCTTCCTCGATGATATTTGGCAACCACTCCCGAGCCCGCGAATTTAGCCAGTAGAACCCCTTCATTGAAGCGCAACAAACACTTGTATAACATATCAATGAATACCCCGCAGTACCCCATTGCTAAACCTTGCCTCGGAGCATTCCGCTTAAATTGCTCACCTACAGCGCCTGGCCAGGCCTGTCCCATGAACACTCTGGCAGTTCGGGCTGGACTGTTCCCATTGGTTGCAGGGTCAAGACTGATTTGCATATTGCTGGGTCCAAACTGGAATGGCGTGGCGTGCAGAAAATCGATAGATTTAACCCAGATCTGTGACTGGGGTGCATGTTTGATTAATTCAGCATTCCATCCATCATCTGTTCCTTTTGCTTTTGTCACCCCACGAACACCCGTAGGCAGGAGCCATCGGCCATATAGTCGCCACCAAGGGGCTACTTACTATTCCTCAGGTGTGCCGATTTGCAATTTACCGTATTTTCAAACGTCAGCAGTTTTACAGCAGAAAGCTTTGCTTCTTTCAGCTTTTCAGGCATACTATTAAGTAAGTCGTTTGATTATTGTAAAGGCTGCTTTGTCCCCCAATGCGTAATTGTTCACAGCACACAATTATGCATTTTGAAAAGATAGTTTGATGTGCAAACGTAAATTTTTTCCCTTTCCTTACGTTAAGTTTCTAGTGGTCCATTGTCCTTCCCTCTCTGGAAGTAGAGATATCCTGGCCTTTGCAGTAGTAACATTCTGTTAGTTTGGGTGGGAAAGAGTCAGATTGGAGTTTGTGACTGGCCACAAACTCACTAGTTTCAGGGCATTCGGAAACTTACGAATCAAACGTGCCCTTCATCTGCCCACATGCCACATTTTGCATTTACTACAATATAAGGCCAAGTAAGCAAGGCAAGGAATTACACAGCAGTAAAAGCATTTAGTCTTGGCTGGTATCACTTTTGAGTACAGCTGTCCAGCTTTAATGTTGCCATAAGTGTACATTTACAGCTATATATGAGTTTGGGAATTGAGTCCATTGAGTATAGTACATATAATCAGGCATGCAGAAATATGAGATGTGATATAATATAAATTTGCAGAGGCCAGCCGGTGACTAGGATAAGGAGCGCAAGGCACGAGAAGGGCTTAGTTGAGTCAAAAACACTTATCAGCAGTGTTCAGCCTCAAGCGTAGTTCGACTGGGAGTATGCTCCAAAAAACTAAGAGAGAGAGAGAGTGTGTGTGTTTTCCTCTCTTGCTCTCATAAATGTCAGATAAAAAATAGGTGTCGGTCCCCAAAAATGAGTATTGATGTTCCTCACCGGCAACCACCGGCTCAAATTAAGCACTGAGTCTGGTACCTTCATCAAAAGGATGAGCGAGTAATTACCCAATTTGTGTCTTTTCAGAATTCAGCGCTGTAACCTCTGTCTTATCGCACTCTGTAAGAGCTTCTCTGTAATATGAGCAATAAACAGAGAGAGAGAGAGAAAGAGAGAGAGACAGAGAGCGAGAAGGCTTAAAGTGCTAAGCTTAAGCTTGTGCTGCACTTGAACACCACTTATGACAGGCAGAGATAAACCAACTCGTGCTAAGATACCAAAGCTTACGGTTTTGGTAGCCTGGCCATGTAGCCTGGCCACGAAGCATGCAGGGGTTTATGAGGGTGAACGATAAAGTGCAACACAAGTAAGAAGAGTCAACAAGATGTTGGCCAAAAAGTGCCATACACTGGGGGCCGTTCTTGCCAGGTTTGCTTCATACGCTGACACTGGGGCCAGACAGTAAGTTCAAAGGGTCTTTTAGTTTCACTCTTTTTGTGTCGACCATTGTCTGCTCTTTGAAGGCCCTTTTATGGCTGATGGTCAGCTTGCATCTCATAGTTAATCACACATCATAGACCTATGAAGACAGCAGACACTTACGCTTGATTGTCTACAAAGCTGCCATGGCCATCGTGGGCAACTTGTAGTTAATGCTTTTTAGATCATTGTTAATGAAACCAATTGCCCAAGGTGGGCTATCAAGCTTGAAGCATGAGCTCAGCTCATACCAACACTCAAGTTTGAAGTTGGTGCACAAAGGACTTAACATTTACTCCAGCTGACCACATCTGTCCATTTATGTTTGATGTGTGTGACACTTGAGCAAGGCATGACGAACCTAATGCATTGTATGTTTACTTTCAGAAGCTTCGGGTCAGCCTCAATGGCTTCATTCATTGGCTCATGTAACTTCAGGAGTTACTGCCATTGGTTGGAGTAGAATCTACTTTCCAGATGCTTTGGTGTGCATTCCTACAATAGACTTCACATTTGTAAGACATATGGATGCTCAATCCACAACTAATACAAACATCAAACCTATTGGCTTTGCCAATGCCTGTTATATTTCTTAAGGTGCTCTGCAATGATTTTCCAGGGGGTTTCTTTGTTAGTCATTTGCTGAGAGATAAGTATCTGCTTTGCAAGTGTCAACTTCAGTTGAGTTTGTTTTCAACTTTTTACTCATCTTTTGCTGGTTTTGTACTGTGGTTCTAACATTCCCTCTAATTCGGTAAGACAAAGAGCCAGATTCACTAATATGTTGCTGTAAGTAGGAGTGACTTACTACTGTAGTACTTCTCGCATTCTCTTTGAATACCTACAGTGATCTAAGAGTCAGTAGCGGCTAATGTCAGGGAAATGTCGTGAGGCTATGCAGGGGGGACTATAACAAACATAAAAATAAAAATGTACATGCCGGTCTTCTGCTCCTCAGAGTGGGCACAGGCTGAAGCTCCCACCCTCCCCTTGGCCAATCCAGATGCTGCTCTCATACCTATGAGAACAGTGTCAGGATTGGGCAGAGCGGGACTGGGAGCCTGTGCCTGCTGGTCTTTCCACGCAGCAACACAACTGGGTTGGAGAGATATCAGTGGGCATGATGGTTTGGCCGTCCTAAAACGGCCAGCCGGCCAACCCATCATGCGCACTGACAGCAGTGCCCACCACTCCTCCTCCCCCTAGTGCAGTGCTGTGGCCCCACCCCCAAGAATCGTACACAGGACGAAAAATAAAATGATCTGCATTTAGATAATTTTATAGTTTGCCTCTGCGGGCAGTGGGGCAACGCTTCTCCGCCAAAGCGAAGGAGCCGCCACTGCATACTTTAAAAGCAAGTCATGAGCAAATCCTTGTGATTCTAAGTAGGACAGGAGTACTGCAAGAGCCAGAAAGAAAGCTCCGTTTTATTACCCTCATTATCGCTGCTCTCTGTTGGTTGCCTTTTTCTCCCTCTTCAGAGGCACTTTCATTTCCACTTTATGCTTCAGTGGCCTCTTTCATCCGCACCAGCCTGTGTCTTATTGCGCAGTTTCTCAGTCTGGTGGCTTTTCATCTCCATCTTTGCTGTTTAAGTCCGCCTCTGTGTGTTTTTATGAGTTTCAATCAATCATCCTTTATTATTGGTTGTTTTTGTTTTTATTTTCCAATTATGTGGAGCACGGTGTTGGCCTCTAGAATGTGTTCCTGGAAACTCGCCCAAATAAAACGAAATTGAGCGTGATGCCGTCCTAACAAAAGCGTGGCTGCAATATTCCCAAAGCCAAGCTCACAAAATCAATAGATTCAAACTTGTATTTTATGTTGTACCAGAATGCATTTTCTGCCCTAAAAGATATAATTTAAGACAAAACGAGTCAGCTTTAACCTCCTTTGAATGACCAGCAGGTGGGATATCTTTGTGGAATACTATATTTTGCACCCTTTTAGGATTTGTATGTTGTCACTACAGCTATTGTCATTCTGTGTTAACCTAGATGAGTGAATCAAGTACCCCCCATAGGATCTATTTTTAACCTGCAGGTCACAGTATTTAATCCTGACAGGGCTAACTCATTCTTTCATACTTCTGGGAGGATTTTACCATCATATGGTAAATTAACATTCCCATTTTTTATATTAGCGGGATGAGCCAAGTTATGTAAATTTTGATGGCGAGAAACTCCTGTTATCACAAGTGTCTGAACTATGATTCAATCAATCAACAGCATTTGTAGAGCACAACACTGTCCCCCCTAGGGGTATCTGGGCGCTGTGTCTCCGTAGAAGAGCCAGGTCTTGAATCTATTTCTAAAGTCTGCTAGCGAGGGGGCTGTACAGAGCTGGAGGGGTTTTGGCCACGGTGTAGAGAGGCATCCTTGGCAGGATGTGGATGTGTGCTGCAACCATTGCTCCCCCCACAATTTTCTCCTGATAATCACCAACATCCACATGTTATTCTCCGTTGTTAGGGCAAAACCTAGAATTGCCATGATTTATCTTATCCAATGAATATTTATCCCCAGTGCATTGGTATTTATAGGGGGTGATGATTAGCCCAACAATGCCACACCATCTATAATTGAAGATTTTGGGTGCTGAACAACTTTGAGAGATGATTATCTTTGAATTACAAAATCAGATTATAAGTGGCATCATATTTGCATATTGGCATTCTGAGATTCAAAAACGTTGGATGGAGTGGAGCATAATTATTAAATCCTTGATCATTGAATGAAAAGTAGGCTTTCCCCTGGAAATGCTGTGCATAGTTATCGAGTGGCGCGTCAAACTGGGATCGAGTTGGATAAGCAAGTTTGAGAGGTGGTGGAAGCCATGATTGGCGAGTGACGGTACTACAAAACACAAACTAAGACACAATAAAAAAGAATGGCATATTTTGCCTCCCTAGCAGGACTATCAAGTATTTCTGTGCCTATGTTATACTATGGAATGGGATGAGCTCAAGAATCAGGAGGTTAGGGGGCAAGGAAAGAAGGGGAGGGCAATTAGGCTCTCTGGTGCTGCAGTTTGAGGAGGTGTCTTTGTGGAGTGAGGCCACAAAGGGATATGATTACCAACAAGCCATCTGGGAGGAATTTTCATTGTCAAAGATTCCAAAGCTCAAAAGACCCATATGTTTTTGTTAAGTTTTTCACCTCAAGATTTTAGCTTTTGGGTGAAACAACACATCTTCTAATCCCTGCAGGTTTTGGCTCTAGACTGTGCGGTCTTGAAGAGACATGTTGTAAATACTTTGCTGGCTTCAGCCTGCCCACTGGCTTTCCATTTGCTGGCTCCATCGTCGCTCTCCTATTCTTTCTCCCCATTTGTCCATGGTATGCCTGCATCATTCCTCTTCCAGTGTTAACCCTCCCTGAGAGTAGGGACCATTTACTCCTATCCATCCACTGCTCTTACTTTAGGAAATGTTTTCGGAACTCTTTTTTTCTTTTTTAAGAGCACTTAATACGACTGGTCATGTTTTCACTGGCTTCGACCTCCGTTAAACAAAACTGTAAATCTGGTTCTTATCCCATCACATTGGCAGTGCATTCAAAGAACGAGAAAAAATGTCTGATGCTGTTTTCCGGCAGCTTTGTCAATGCTTGTTCTGACTGTGGCTCCATCGGGATTAGCATGCCACTAAGAATTACTTTATTAGTAGGACAGTTAAGGGGTCACAGTTTAAACATGGGCAAATGCTGACCCTCTAATCTCTGTTTGTATTTCAACCCCTTCGCCGCAGGGGTAATTCCCCCGCGGCACTGGGGGGGCAGCGGCGGTGGCGCTGTGCTCTAGACGAGCCCAGCTCGTCATGAGGCACAGTGGAGCTGTGCTCATGACGAGCTGGGCTCATCACGACTCCGCCCACTGATTGATTCTCCCGCACAGGAGGGGAATCAATTACGCGTGGGAGTGGCGCGACCGTTATGACGAACCCAGCTCGTCATGAGCACAGCTCTACTGTGCCTCATGACGAGCTGGGCTCGTCATGAGCATACAAGGGGTTAAAAAAACATATTCAAGCCATGAGCATAAGAACTTAAATATTGTGGTGCTGATACCCATCACAGTGTGCAAAGAGTAAAATGTTGTTAAAATTCAAACTCTGTTATACTTGTTATCTGTATTAGATTCCTCTTACAGAGAACAGAAATAAAATAACATACATGTAAGGGAGTGAAACAGCCCTCTGATTTTATGTGTCTGGTACAAAGATATATTTGTGTCCTGGGGGCCTCTTTTATTCTTCTTACCTTGATACCGCTATATATATATATATATATATATATATATATATATATATATATATATATATATATACTACCACAAAAGTTGCAGGTCAGGCGCGTTCCTCCAGACCGAGAGGGCGTGTCACATGGCCAGCACCTGCAAGCTGGCAAAAACACAACGTCCAGCCTCCCTTTTACTCAAAAAAGAGTGTGACACAGCTCCGGGGTAAAAACAGCGGCTTTATTGATTTTCGATTTTCAGCGCTGGTAATGCTTCCTCCACCTACTGGGCTGGTCAACTAGAGAAAGGTATATTCTGACTTTTTACTTTCATTTTATTTAATAACTGTAGCTTTTTTACATAAACCAAGTACTGAATTGTCCTAAACACAATCCCTAGTATATGTTAGTACAGAAGAAACCTATTGCTAATTTAAAAGATAAACTTTGTTTGTTTGACCAAGTCCTGGAATGGGAAAGCAGCGTGCATGTTTACTGGTGCACATGCACACGCAGCAGCGCAGGGCATACTTGTCTAATTGTTTAAAATAATGTCTTCTGTAAATCAGGGCTGACTGTAAATCGTGTTTACACATTGTGGCATTTATACGCAGTTTAATAATGATGCAGGGTACCCGTGGGAAAGGAGGTGGGTTTCGTATTTTATTAATGGGAATCTAGCTCGCTCTCCGACTTTTAGTTTTAGACTATTTTGAATGTTATTTTGTAGGTGCCTGTGTTTGCCTGTGGATTGCGCGCGTGGCTGACGTCACCAGAGATGGGCAGTGGTACTGCTGTGTATTTGTGGTGGGGGGGCAAGGCCACCGGGCTGTCACACATGCACATGCATATTTTAGAATGCAGATGCCAGAGCAGTACACCCTCCCGGGGCCGGACTGGCCATAGCGGGCACCGGGCAATCCCCGTGTGCCGCACGGGTGGGGGCCGGTTTTGGGCCCCTGGAGGCCGTTTTGGTTACGGGGCCGTTTTTGCAGCATGGCTGCAAAATCGGCCCTGTAACAAAATCGACCGAAAACCGGCCCTGGCAAAGAGCTCGGCCGCACCCCCAACCCCTGGGGCGGGCGACCGAGCACTTTGTCAGGGCCGGTTTTGGTTCCCAGTCCGGCCTGTCCCGCAGCGAGAAAGAGAGAGCTCTCTACCCCGGGTCACGTGAACTTACTATCACTAATAAAGTGCCATGATGCCCTGCAAGACTGCATATTGCTCTATATAAGAGGCTTCATTTCCGAGGCCCTTAAGGACAGAGACCTTGGGTCAGCGTAGCAGTGGAGAGTGGCTGGGCAGACAATGACTGTTGCGTGTGGGTGGGAAGTTGGAAACACACAGTCGCTCTGTGGCTGGGAGATCAGACTGAGATTACCCTCCTCAGCGGGGTGTGGCCTCTGCACACACAGGGCCCTTAGAAGAGTGATCCACTGGGGCCGGGCTGATAAGAACAGTGTCAGGACTCAGTGCAGTGTTACCACCAGTCGCCGCAGGTGGAGCCCACTCCTTGCTGCAGTGGCAGCTTCTGCATGCCAATAGCTACTCGCTCTGGCGTATCCGCGCTATGGCGCTACAGAGAGTATATGTAGCGGTAGCAGAGCAATATACTCCGCCTGCTCACGGAACTCTGCGGAATTTGGCGAAGTTTCTCACTGACTCCGCAGAATTCCATGGAGAGAAACTTTGCGAGATCCTCCCACCCCTGCTTATGACCTCACAATTACATCACTCATGACATAGTCAGTGACATCACTGATGACATCTCAAATGACATCACTGATGACATCACTGATAAAATCATCCTGTGATTGTGATATATATCTGATATTTGTAGAGCGCGAACTACTCACCCCTAAGGGTCTCAAGGCGCTGGGGGCTATCGGGGAGATTAAGTGAGCTATTGCCCAGAGTCACATGGTGCTGAGCTGGGCTGCCTCCATTGACGGGGATCGAATCTTGAGCCCTGCGCTCCGGAGTCAGCTGCCCTGGGTGCTGCGCCACACCTCTATACATATCCAAGAGTATGAACCAAGTTTGAACGTCCTATGAATCCAAGGGGAAGTACCAGTGCGCCTACTGGACACTATCATGGGTTAGCTATCAGGTACTAGTAAAGGTGGCTTTGCAAGCCCATAAGACCCTGGTGGGATGGTCTTTGATGTGAACACTAGCGCACCCTGCACATCTCATATCACAGAAGGAGCCACATCCACTATTGGCTGTTTTATTCCAGGAAAAAGATCAGTTTTGGGTATATAAGCCCACTGAATTACGTTTTCCTCTGCTCATGAAACGCTTCATGAAGCTTTTTGGCTCTTGGCACATGTATGGCATCTCTGCACTACTTTTCACTGTGTAATATGTACTGAAACGTCTTTCCACAATGCTTATAATGAAGAGTGTTTTTGTAGAGTGCCCATGGTGGGGCCAGGACACATAGAGCTAGGGCACGGGCCCCATCTAGCGCTCCTTTAGATACATCTGTGCCTCTGGCTACCTTATTCAACCTCCCCTGAGCCTTAGCATGACATGTTGTGATAGACAGTAGGCCTCCATGTCCCAGGGTAAGGACTGCAATGTGGTTTTCTTTAGAATATAAGCAAACATTGCTTTCAACCAGTGGGGCACATTGATCCTTCCCTCAGAACTGAGGAATGTGAGGGGTTTTGCAAGCTTCCCAGGAGATACCACGCACCACCAAATTGCTTTCCTTTTAGCCCTTCAAAGGAAAGCAGGCCCCCAGAGGGCTTTCTGTGTTTTTTCTGTAGAAGCCCTGCAGGAGAGGTCAGGCACCAACCTTGATTTTACTTAGAAAATGTATTATTTACCTTATGGTGCCAGCCAGTGCCCTACTACACAATTACCTGTGCCTCCAGATATCTTTTCTATAGTTTGCTTGCTGTCCCTGCAGTAAAAATATTACAACAAGCTACTGCATATTAACAAACTTACAATACTATGTTAGAGTATGGGAGTGTGTACAGCCGTGGCAGCTGCAGGTAAGAGCAGTGGGGCCGGCTGGGGGGGTTTCGAGAGACGGCCATGAGGGAAAATGTATGATTTATTTAATGTTCCCTCATGGTCGTCTCTTGAAATCCTCCCCCCGGCTGGCCCCACCGCTCTTACCTGCAGCGGCCGCGCCTGAGTGTGCAGTAGCAGCCCTACAGGCACGGTAAAGACATTGCAGAACAGTAAAGCATTTTTATAGAGCATAAAATACCTCGGGACAGAACTTTAAAGTCGTCTGCATCTGAGCGAATTCCACTGTGTCCAAAAATCTTCCTGGACCAGTTTTTTTTTTTTTATAATTCTTTTTATTAATCAGCAACATGATATATGTCAAGCGAATATTATATACATGGGAGGAAACAATCATCAGTCTCAATATTAACCACAACGTGAGTTGAGCTGCAACGTTACCTGGGACAGTTCATTTAAGCCGATGGCAGGTCTTCCATAGAGGAGTCTCGTGGTGGGGCACAGATCTCCCCCCTGTAAGTATTTCAAGCCCCCCATATCAATGACCATTTCTTCGGTCATCCCCTAGCGAGGTATACTGTCTTTTCACGGAACATACACCAGTCCATGTGCTTTTTCCAGTCCGTTACTGTTGGCGGGTTCATGGCTCCCCACAGTTGAGCTATGTCCCTTTTCGCCACCATGATACCCAAGGTGACCCAAACCTTGCCCATCCTACTCAGATCTGACCCTGGACCAGTTTTGATTATGGCAATCATGATATTGCTTCCGTCCCAGTGAAGATCCTTGAGAAACACCTTAGTCATCATCTGAAGGGGTATGTGGAGGGACAGGGTCTGCTGGATATATCACAGTATGGTTTCCAAAGTATTCATGGAACAGAAACAGCTTTGCTATCTGCGACGGATGGCATTAGGCGATTAGTCAGCACTGGGCGGGCCGCGGCTTAGATCCTTTTGGATCTTTCCGCGGCCTTTGGCACCATCTCCCCAACCCTGCTGATGGAGCGCCTGCAGGAACTGGGAATTCAAGCTAGAGCTCTGAAACTGCTGTCCTCTTTTCTTACTGACAGATCTCAGAGGGAAAACATAAATTAGTTTCAATCAGACCCTTTTTCGTTGCCATGTGGGGTCCCACAGTGTTCATCCTTGAGCCCTGCATTATTTAATATCTATGTCTCCCCACTTGCCAACCTAATACGCTCCTTTGGAATGAAGGTTGTGCCATATACTGACGACACCCAGATAACTGTGTCTATTTCTAAAGACACAGAGTACATCGCAGCCAGGGCCGGACTGGGAACCAAAACCGGCCCTGGCAAAGTGCTCAGCCCCCCCCCCCCCTCCCACCTCCCCCACCCCCGGGGCTTGGGGGTGCCGCCGAGCTCTTTGCCAGGGCCGGGTTTTGGCCGATTTTGTTACAGGACCGATTTTGCAGCTATGCTGCACAAATGGCCCTTTGGGGCCCAAAACCGGCCCCCACCCGTGCGGCGCCCCCAGGGATTGCCCGGTGCCCGCTACAGCCAGTCCGGCCCTGATCGCAGCCAACTTCAATCACTGTATGAAGGCAGTGACTTTATCGGTGGGCAAGAACTATCTGAAGTTAAACGGAGACAAAACGGAGGTACTGTTCTTTGAATGTCAACTTACGTTCTGGAACAGCAACTGATGGCAAGACATGCTCGGTACTTTACCCACTCCAACGGACACAGCTAAGAATGCGGGTGTCATCCCGGATAGTGAGTTGTCACTGGGCCGCCAGGTCAACCGTATATTGTCAACCTGCTTCTGGACTATTGAATGTTGTGGAAAATGTTCCCGTTTATGGCCCTCCAGTTCTTACCATGTACCATAGCAAGACTACAGCACTTTTATAAACTTTGGTCATATCATATATCATGTCATTGACTAATGGTGCATGGAAATATACAACAAAGGGATGGAAGAAATGTTTGAATTAATCTCAGCCACTTACAATTACTTGACCTGCATTCCAATCCATCATTTTCACCCCCTGAGCCACTTTAGACATAGATCAGCCATATGCAAATCAGTCTTGGTCCTGCTCCAGTATGAACTGTACAGATTGCACGGCCAGCTCAGGTCCACTCCAGCTGAGAAAACAAGACCGATGGTGGCCTATGTACCTCAGCTCCAAACAACTGGAGTTTCACATTTAGTGTTTCATCCACTTTCATCCAAGTCATTGTCCTCAAACGTCACAGCCCGTTCCTGCCACTTATGCTGCCTGCCACCTAGTTAAATTTTCTTCCCCTAAAGCAGTATGGTTAGCAGCCAGCCACCACTGCCCCCGCTGTGTGAATCATTATACAAGACCTCAAGTTTGTTAATAGTTGGGCACTTGTCTATTGTAAACAATGACACTGTAGTTTGGTCCAGTTTTTGGCTGATGTGAGATCTGTGGTGTGTGACCTTCAGGTGTCTTGCCGCCTTGTTTTGTACAGTTAATATTACACATGCCCAATTTCTGATTCTACAGATTCACAAATTGGAGTACTTGTGTTTCCACAAAAATCCTGACACGTGTTGTTCTTGGCACTGTTCTAGGGCTCGTTAATTTGTATTCAGCCCTGAACACAATGTATTCAATAGTTCCATTGTTTCCCATAGAACCATATACTATTCTACCAAAAAGAGGACAGTGGGTTTGAATCTGTGTGGCAATTGTAAGAGTCACTCAGCACAAAAAGTCTCATTTTACAAGGTTCCCTCAACCTGAAGAAGGCTTCTTTTGGTTTTATTGCAAAACGTGTTGCTCTGCATAAATATGTTGTAGATTTCAATGCCAAATAGAGTTAATGAATTAATGTCACTCACTTCAAGCTTAAGTAATAAACAGATAATGATAGTAAGCATTATGCGAGACTTCACCGTTAACTGTGTAAGGTATTAAAGACAGGGCTATCTTTCCTTTGACATATAGTGTATGAGAGAAAAAGTCTATGTATTCAATGTTCTCATCTCTCGAAGATAATAAAGTGATGGGATGTGATAGGTCCAAACATATAAACCTGGCACAATCCCTGTAGGTATGGTACCAGATTATTGTGATCTAGCTATCATCTCACATAAATATTGTGTCCTAAATATTGTTTGCAAAAATATTGCCTCACAAGAGCTAATCACAGAAAACCTACAACTAATGGGTCAATATTTTTGTGAGCAAACTTTATGCACCATATTCATGCTAACGATATTTTTTACTCACCATTCTGAAATACAATTATATTGAAAGAGCTTTCAAAAAAGATTCCTTAGCCAAATGAGAAAGTGCCATGTGGCTTATTCATAGAAAGGATGTTTTTTGAAGAAAAATATAACACTTTTCCCCATTCAAACTAATTTTGTCTTTCAATCGCTGTTCCCAGATTCCTAGGGGTTACTGGATTACCTAATTCTATCTTCACATTTGAGCTACATATGCCTCACCTTTCACAGTCATTGGGGGCCTTATTAACAAAGCCCATTGCGCCTTATAAACATTACTCTGCATGAAAGGGACATTCCATGGGTGTTGCTCTGGGTGTTCCCTGCGCAAAATCCATGGAACCTGACACATCCACGGATTTGCAAAGTGTTGTAAACCTAGAAATGCGTCAGAATCCCTCGCCTCCCCGGGTAAAGCGTAGGAGTGGCACAACAAGGAGAAATACTTTTATTTCACCTCATGTTTTGCTCATTCTATGTGTGCTGCACTCTGCAGTACACATAGAAGGAGCAAATCGCCTTTAATGGCACCATGGCACAAGGGTGTCTGCATTGGCGCACGGCTGCTGTTTGTGTGCTGGCGCAGGGGAGACAGACATCTATCTTGTAGATTCCGCGCATTCCTGACCTTTTATTTTGATGCACGGCAGCGCAGCAGGAATACTTGCTGCGCTGCCATGCGTCAAAATATAGTAAATGAGACCCCGGGTGTTTTGGTGTCCCATCCGCCACTGACATGATGTCTGATATTGACTAAAGACCAACAGACCTATCAGTGGTGGCCGGCACGGATCAGGGGTTGGGGGGGTGTAACAGATCTAAAATAAGGAGAAAAAAAAGTACCTTACCACCGCGTCTCTCCTCCTGGTCCCTCCGCACAGCCGGAACAGGAAGTACATTCAGACTCCCCTAAGCTAATCACAACGCTGCAATGCAGCGTTGTGATTGGTCTGAGTGCTGTGGTTAGCTGCTCAGCCAGGGAATGGGAGCCTGGGCATGTTCTCCACCCAGCCTGTAATGCAGCCTGCGTGGAGAACATGCAAAGTGCTCATGAATGCTTGGCCTGACCTGAGATGGCCAGTCAAACATTCATGCGCATTTACAAAGTGTGCTCACCATTCCACCTGGTCCTGTCGTCAGAGCAGCCCGCCTCGCCCCGCAAAACTGCAGCAGCAGGAAAAAATCAAATGATTACAACCTCGAATTATTATCATTTTATCTTTCCTTTATTTCACTGCTGCAAAGCAGTGGGACGACGCTCCGGAGGAGCCCCCACCGAGACCTATAGTTTTGCCACCATGGCCAAAACTCTAATTATTATGATTTGTAGTCTGGTTAATCGCAGAACTCTCAGTAGAAACTCAATGTTCACTTCATAAACTCTAAAGAAAGCCTTTAATGTTCATGAAGTCTGGGAGTCAGTAAAAACAGGGAAGCAATAATTCAGATTAAAGGACCGGAAGCGGGGTGTAAACAAGGCTTCAGAAGGCAGTTCAAATAACATTCAGGCAAGGACATACCTGAGTCCAACATGGCCATGGTAGTTGGGAGGGATAATTATAGTATTCAAAGAAGATAATTAGAAGTAAATAATCACAAAATAGTAATTACAAACATTATTTTTATATTTTTTGTCCACACGTTAGCACAACTATTTAATAAAGTTTCGCTGAATTTATAGAAACGCAACAATTTGACTAACAATATGCCCAGGAGTGAAATAATATCAAGATTTTTATGGTTCAATAATTTATAAGTACAGCAATCTAAATAAGGAGGTCAGACATTTGGTTGTGATGGGTTTACTAATAGACAAGCGCAGAATAGCAATGTGCTATGCTATGGATTCAGTTCCGACCATCGAGGATTGGTCCAAAGACATGTTATATTGTAACACGCAGTCAGAAATTTACAATGAGCTGTTACCTCCCCAGAATCAGACTAAAGGTTTTTGGGGGCTATATCAGCAATATCTTATGGGAAAGAAAAGTGGAAAACCATAAGAACACAATGATAATTAGATTTGCTGAATCTCAATCTGTATTGCCATCCAACTGCTTCTGCATATTTGGGGGTAGAGTTTGATGTGTTCTGGGAATTCAATAATAAGTATCCTGAATGCATATATTCCTATTCTAAGTTATTAAGTGCCTTTATTGTATCATTTCTATAGTTCTGAAATTAAGTACGCTTCGAGCACCCGCTGTGGGTCTGGGCGGCTTCCAGCCAATATCACTGTGTATCGTTAAGAGTTCATGTAATACTGTAAAAGGTTTCAATAAAACAATTTAAAAAAATTATAGGTACAGCAGCAAGAGATGAAAAATTGTTGTTTAATATCATTATCTTATGCAGATGTTTGAGAGTTATCCTGGGCAAAGAGCCAGGTTGTTAAAGGCTTCCAGGAACTAAGTAACCTTGTTATTGAGCATGAAGGCCTTGAATTCACTTGTCACTGTGTGATTGGAGAAAAGAAGGTCTTCTGATGTGGAGAAAGTAAGGTGTGCTGCACCCTTAGCTTGTGAATGGCCGTCAGCAGTGATTTGACTGTTCCGCAAGACTAGCCCCAGATGAAATTCCATTAAGACCTCATTATCTCACCTAATTTTGGTAATTTCAAGGTACATGAAATTCACAGAATTATGGTGTTACACCACATCGCATACTTACCGGATATTTGCAGCAGCAAAGATTTAGTGTGAGTGCACTAGAACAAAGTGAACGACCACAATGCAAGCAGCTGCATAGTTGCAGTGTTTCTGTTTTTGCGCACTTTTTTGCGGGAAATGCATACTTGGACCCAAAATGGACGCAAGGATGCATTTTGCCTAAAATATAGTGCTAAATGCCGGTTTCGCATTTCATGTAAACACAGTTAAGTTCACATAATTTCCCCAAAATTTCACGTAATTATTCTAAAACAAATAACACAAATTTTGCGCAGCCATACTAAAGACCCCGGTAATTCGCACCGATGATGAAGATGCTCTCATGCGAAGATGCACATATGTCGCCGACTCTAAACACAGTTTAGCATACAATTAGGGAACCTATGTCAGTGTGTGTATCTAAAAGGGCACCATACATGATGGGTCAGGACAGCATGTTATGTCATGCACTTGTATATTGTTGGGCCAATATATTGAGGCCTAAATATTGAGGCCCACATTATTCTTAAGGTATGTGCATATAGGTAAGTAAAAATGTACTATTCTTAACTCCACATCTACAGACATTGAAGGTGTTTATATCGTCAAGGCACACATATGTTACGTTAAACCTATACATACCTATGTATGCTTGCCTTCATGATATTTTGGTCCTCAATAAGTAGGCTCGATATTTTGGACTCCAAAATATTTTGTCGTCGATATTGGAGTGGAATGTCTTTGTATGTAGCGTGTGAGGGACTGACGAGAATCCTCCATGGTGGCACAAAGCAACCAAATCGGCAGAAACAGGATTGACACACAGTGGCGGCTACCACAAACAAAGGGTGGGAAAGCGAGTGGAGGGGGGGAGCGTGGGAGGGAGAACACGAGGGGGGTAATAATCATTTTTTTTTTTTTAAAGGAACTTCCCTGAAGCTGCCAGCCACCTCCCATGTCGTGTCATGCCTCGGTTTTCTTCTTCCTTGTCCCAGCATGCACTGGGACAGCATCACAGACTCCCTGTACAATCGCCGCACTACTCTCATGCTATGAGAGCAGTGCAAGGATTGGCCTGAGTCCGCTGCTTTGACGCTCCATTCAGGACAGGAAGTCTGTGCTGTTTCTCCAACCAGGCTGTTCAATACAGCCGGGTTGGAGACATCTAAGTGCACATGTGCGTTTGGCCGGCCTAAGACGGACGGCCAATCACAAATACACACTTAAAAGTGCACAAACCAGTCCAACTCCCCCTCCCGTGGCCCTGGCCCTCCCCTCCCTATGCACACTGGCTCAGCCAGCAGGTGTAAAATAAACTGATGATAGAACATAATTTTATTTTTCTTCTGCTGGCTCTGAACCAGTAGGGCGACGCTCCTCCGCTATTGCGGAGGAGCCACCCCTGTTGACACTGGTCTTTAATGGCCCCAAATTATGAAGCCCTCAAAACTGTATAGGGAACTTCAGTATTGGTCCGTGGGCCTGCCAGAAACACGCCAACTGCACTGCTACCTATGTCGGAATGCTTTGACAGTAGTTAGAAAGCATTGACAAAGCCAATCATTTTTGCATTTGTATAACGGAAAGGTCTTTATAAGCATTGCTGACTAACCACACAGAACAGCAGCTCTATAACTAGCAGCTGTGCAAGCTTCCTTAGAGATACATACACACAAAACTGGCGCAGTATAGCCAGAAGAAGTATAGCATGGGCAACAGCAGAGCAAGCTTCTCTTACTGACAGAAATTGCAGGTTCCAACAACCAGACAGAGCAGGCACTACAGTACAACACAGCTAACATCAAGTGTTACCCACACACAGCAAGACCAGTACACATCTCATGCAGCTGCGTTAAAGAAAATTCTCACAAGGGGCCTCGTTTATGAGGTTTCGGTACAGGGCAGCGCCGCAAGGAACTTTACTGCGCTGCCTTGCGTCAAAAGATGAGATACAAGATATGGCCCATTCCTGTCCCTTGGTGCCTGCTTTGTATGGGTGATTGTTTTTTGCTGAAAGGGACACCTTCCTGCACAAAATCAATCATGAGAGGTGTTTTCCCCTTTCTATGTGTGCTGCGGAATGCAGCACATATAGAAAGAGGAAGAAACGAGGAGGAATGAGGATATTTCTCCTTGTTACGCCTCCCTAAAGCCATCCCTGTGGTGACATTAGATTCTGACGCATTCCCAGGTTTTCGATTCCTCGTAAATTTATGAATGCTTCAGATTCCATGGGTGTTGCGTGGGAACACCCACAGTAACAGCCATGGAACACCCCTTTCACGCAGTGTTCTATGTGAAGGAGGCACACATTTACAAGGCCATGAAAAGCCACGCAAAGTGGCTTTGCGTGGCCTTGTAAATATGCTGTGACATATTGCGCTACGGTAGCGTAAAGAAAGTGACGCTCCGGCGTCACAAAAGTACCGCTAGGGGCCTTGTAAATGAGGCCCTGAATGTGGGTCGAGCTTGGGTAGCTTCACAGTTTGCTCACCAGAGAGTTGGTACAACATGGTTAGACGCCATGCCAGCTTTTCTCATATGACGAACAAGCAGGGCCTGATTGGTAGAACTATAGGATTCCCTGACACATAGAACGAGCACAGACTAAAAAGAGCAGTGCAAGCTTCACACACATGGAGCGCAGAAACCTACAAACACAGGCAGAAGTAGTGGCATGACAAGGAATTGTTAGTTGAGTGACACAGGAGGGGAAGTTTGAGAAGGATGTTTGGGAGTTCAGGGAAGTCAGAAAGTGTTTAGGATGAGTCAGAGAGAGGAGGGATGGGACAAAGGCTTTCTATAACGCAGCTGAAATTAACTTATACATACATATACACCTGACCCTTGGTAATGTTTTAGCGGCTGGACTAACCCCTTTATATAAATACCCATATGTACATAGAAGCAGCAATATTTACATGTGGTCTGATGTGGACATTTATCTTGTAGTAAAGTATGCATGTTTTTCCTTTCAAATAACTGTAATTAACTTATACGTTCACATATAAACAAGTCTTAAACGTTTTAGTATACCCCCATATGTGCATCTATATATACATAGAAGTAGCAATTTTGACTTGGTCTGACATACACATGTACCTTGTAGTGTTATATAAGTTTTTCCCTTATTTAATGTATCTGCTTACAACAGGGAGCATGGAAGCATAGTGCAATGTAGTATGCCACATTTATAATGACAACACCATTTTAATACCACGAGAAGCATAGTTCGTCATGTCTGATTATACTGTTGTGGTACTCAGTTGTGAGTAATGTGAACGGGCTATGCGCAGTCATTCAAGTGAAGGGAGCCAATGGGTAATGTGGGCTGACCCCAGTGTTTAATTTGAGCTGGTGGTTGTGGGTGGGGCCCAGTGGCTCTCATTGTTGGTCACTGGCATTTATTTTTCCTCGTAAGACATTTACTGAAAGCAAGAGAGGGAAAAACACAAAAAGGGAAATGAGGAGGAAAAGAAAGGGGTAATAAAAGTCACGAAGGGGGAAAGCGGCAGGAAGAGTCTGGTAGTGGATTGAAGAGGACTGATGTGAATTCAAGCCTACCCTTGTTATTCAGCACACCAACATTTAATAGCGCCGGCCTCTGAGCAGAGCTTTGGGCACTGGCACTAATACTTTTGCACAATAACTGCTGGCTGACCCATTGCTCTTTTTCTTGTTTTTAGTTCTTATATAGCGCAAACTATACCTGAAGTTATCAGAGCGCTTTACATGATGACCAGTTGTGTTACAGACGGACACATTCATTTTTGATAGGCACAGGGGGAGATTAAGTGATTTGCCCAGAATCACAGGATGTTGAGCGTCGTTGCCAAGACTTGAGCCCAGTTCCTCAGCTTCGAGGTCGACCTATATAGCCATTAGGCCACATCCTCTCCACAATACTATATGCTATATGCTGTGGTGGGTGGAATCAAAATGTGAACAAAACAGACCAATGGAAGAAGCCGGCAGAGTAAAAGCCGCTGACTATGTATAGTATGTGTATATGTTTTGGTAAAACAATAGTCTGGTGAGTTGTCTGAAAGGTCAGACCTAATACAGACAGAAAGAAACAGATAAGACTTAAATAGTTTTTATTCTCTGTGACCTTATTACAGCAATCATCGTTGAACAATAAAACAATTGTGGTAAGTAATTACTCAATAGCGATGGGACTGGCATAAGGATGCCTTCATTTCATGCATGCAAACTCCCTATTTAAATATCTCTTATTTTCCCTATGATGCCTTCCATTTGTTCTAATCAAGAGAGAAGCTCTGTTGTTAGTTCCCGTGTGGGTCGTTTGTGTTCCTGGGCAGCAGAAAAAGCGCCTGCAATTCGTCGTGATGCCCACAGTCATGAAAACAAGTATTAAACAGATAAACCATCCTTTGTTTCCATAAGGCACAGTTATCACTTGTGACTCATTGAAATTCAAGCAGCTTACCTTGGTAAGCAGGAGCAATGTGTTTCAGTGAAATTCCAACAAAGAAACAGGGCTACTTTCTACTCCATCCGCGCCTTTGCTCTCCTGCAGATTAGGCATATCTACCCAAAACAGACGAGTTGCTGCCCATCTTGCAGAATGAAGTACCACACAAAACCAGAGGATTAGGGAATATTAATTTGTCAAAATCCACACTTTGTCAGAACCCTGAAGAGCAGTATTTTGAAATACGTCTCAACAGGGGCACCCGCTGTTCGGAAACACACACACGCATATATATGTCATGTGATCAAGGCCTCGGAGGAGGCTGAAACGCGTTATGGCGGTGGTGCGGGCATTCTGTAAATAAACCCGTTTTCTTGGCACTGATCCTGGGTCTGCCTTCTCGTCTGTGAATACGGTGGTGTGAAGTGTTGATGATATATATATATATATATATGATCGAACCCCCTTCAGGTAAGCAAGGAGAAGAGGCCACTTCGGGGAAATCAGGGAGTCCTTTATTAAAACAGCATGTGCATAATGCATTTCGGCTAAAATGGCCTTCTTCAGATGCGGCTGTTTCTTGGATGCTGCTCCGCCCCCACCTTTGAATGTCCTGCAACTACCTCATTGGAGGAAAGTTAATGACCCCTGATCACCTGGTCACACTGCCACTGCAATCCTCGGTGGACTCCATTACCCAGAAATCACTGTTTCTGGCTCAATGTTGCGAGGGGAAATGCAGCAGGAAAAAGGTGAATTATGAAAGGACGGGACATCCAGCGCCAATGTTGTCAGGCTCCCTTGGGTCCCCTTGACGTTCTAGCCTTGGGTGCAGGTATTTTGCCGGGCTCTGAGACGAGATGGAAATACGCTCGAATCCTCGTGAAATCACGAACCACCATAGGTAGAAGCCTTTGCTCAGCCGGACCCCAGGGCGGACAGGAGTTGATCCGATACCTCGGAAAAGCAGTTGAAGCTGAAACAGCTGGTGCCAGCACTACTCCCGCCACTTCTGGAACGGTGCCTCTTGAAGCGCCACTGGCAGACGCTCAGAATTCATGATCGAACCCCCTTCAGGTAAGCAAGGAGAAGAGGCCACTTCGGGGAAATCAGGGAGTCCTTTATTAAAACAGCATGTGCATAATGCATTTCGGCTAAAATGGCCTTCTTCAGATGCGGCTGTTTCTTGGATGTTGCTCCGCCCCCACCTTTGAATGTCCTGCAACTACCTCATTGGAGGAAAGTTAATGACCCCTGATCACCTGGTCACACTGCCACTGCAATCCTCGGTGGACTCCATTACCCAGAAATCACTGTTTCTGGCTCAATGTTGCGAGGGGAAATGCAGCAGGAAAAAGGTGAATTATGAAAGGACGGGACATCCAGCGCCGATGTTGTCAGGCTCCCTTGGGTCCCCTTGACGTTCTAGCCTTGGGTGCAGGTATTTTGCCGGGCTCTGAGACGAGATGGAAATACGCTCGAATCCTCGTGAAATCACGAACCACCATAGGTAGAAGCCTTTGCTCAGCCGGACCCCAGGGCGGACAGGAGTTGATCCGATACCTCGGAAAAGCAGTTGAAGCTGAAACAGCTGGTGCCAGCACTACTCCCGCCACTTCTGGAACGGTGCCTCTTGAAGCGCCACTGGCAGACGCTCAGAATTCATGATCGAACCCCCTTCAGGTAAGCAAGGAGAAGAGGCCACTTCGGGGAAATCAGGGAGTCCTTTATTAAAACAGCATGTGCATAATGCATTTCGGCTAAAATGGCCTTCTTCAGATGCGGCTGTTTCTTGGATGTTGCTCCGCCCCCACCTTTGAATGTCCTGCAACTTATTTATATATATATATATGTAAACATATATGTGTGTGTTTGTTTTGAATTAGTGGCTGCTTATCTATTCCTTTTCGACAACTTCAAACTGAGTATATATATAATATATATATATATATATATATATATATATATATATATATATATATATATATATATATATATAGATATAGATATAGATATAGATATAGATATAGATGTTATGTTATGTTTTGTTATTCCGTTTTATAGAGCGCGGCTAATACCCGAGGGTGTCCTGGCGCTGTAGAACAGAAGATCATCCTGAATAATGGCAGTGCAAAGGTATTAAGAGGTAAAAAGGCTGGTCTTGAGCGCCTTCCTGAATTCTAGATGATTGGTTATGTGTCTCAGGTATAGCGGCAGTGCGTTCCAGGCCTTGGTGGCTTTTACCAGGAAGCTGCGTCCTCCCCAGTTGGCTTTGTTTACTTTGGGGACTGCAACTAAATTAGCCTTAGAAGACCTAATAGTTCTTCGAGGAGAATACCATTGGAAGAGCCTAATTAGATGGAGAGGACCATTATTATGAAGAGCTCTGTGGGTCATACACAGTGCTTTGAACAGAATTCGCTTGTTTATTGGAAGCCAGTATAGTTTTTTTATTTCGGCCGAGATCGAGGCATATTTCAGAATGCCAGATATCAGTCTTGTCGCCGCATTTTGCAGTAGCTGCAGCTTTTTCTGTAGTCCTTCCTGCATAGTGAGGTAGAGACTATTGCAGTAATCGAGTCTGGATAAGGCAAGGGCAGAGATGACCGTCCTATGTGATTCTTTGGGGAGCAGTGGAAGTATCTTCCTGCATGATCTTAGGATAGAAGAAGTAGAGGAGATAACTGAATTGACCTGGTCCTTGAACATATATATATATATATATATATATTTTTTTTTATTATTATTATTTTTTTTTTTTTCACCACGTTTCTCCGTCAGCTTCCTGCTCTCAGCACAGCGGGTGCCCCAGCCGCAAGGACGAAAACTCGCGAATTCACGCCAGCCACAGTTTAAAGATTGCTGCGCACTCCAACCAGTATTCAAATTGTTTTATTTCATTCGTTGCAAACACGATCAATAAAGTTACTGACAAACGCGTTTCAGCCTCCTGGCCTTCGTCAATGTCAGTGATTCCCTGCTCACGCCTCTTATTTAACCATATCATTTCATTGGTTAACAGGGATTCCAATCAAAGAAAAAATACAATAATGAAAATAAAAAACGGTCTTGCAGAGACCGGATACTGCTTTGGGGAATTGTCAGCCATATTGGCACTATGTTCTCTGCTGTTAGACAGAATGGCAATGTCACATTAGACCCCACGTTTTCACAAAATAATCAGTCGAAAACATCAAATCAATTCATTAAATAGAATGAATCACAGTATAGCATTGGCCTATCTAAATTAGCTATTCCCTGATTATTCGATTAAAAAGTGTGCCCCAATACATTTATTTTCATCTGATAATGCTGACCTCTAAATAGAGTGGGCATATAACTATCGTGGTTAGATTGTCATAATCCAATCGTATCAAAATAAAGCTCTGGATGAGCAAACTCAAATTGCTGCTGTCTGTTCTATTTTAAGTTGTTATTCATAGCTCTTGCTTTTCCCCATTAGTTCCAGCTCTAAAGGTACAGCGCATTGTACATGTTTTTATTCTGCTCATCCGATAAATGACCACAGTTCCTCCTCCTGGTTTAGCCCTCCCGGAGTCCTGGTACGCAGTTCCACTATGAGTTTGGCCTCCAATTGCCTGAGTGTTTTAACTCTATCTCCCCCTCTTTCTGCCGGTGGGATCTGATCTAGGCAATAGTATGTTAACTTATCACTCCTAGCCTCGTGCATGTTAGCAAAGTGCCTCGCCACTGGATATGTTCTGTCCCTATTGGTTATGGCTCGTTTGTGCTCCAATACACGTTTCTTTGCCGGGTGTATTGTGCTTCCGACATACTGTAACCCGCAAGGGCAGGTTAGACAGTATACCACAAAGCTGGAGTTACAGTTCAATAGTTTGTCAATGGGCCTTCTATCTTTCTTCCCAGGTATCAAATAGTCTTTAACTTTTTTGCAATTCTTGCAAGCCTTGCAATTCATGCATGGAAAAAAGCCCGCAATCAATGGTTTGATCCGGGATTTATCCTCAAAGTGGCTGCGTACCAGGATATCTTTCAGGGAAGCACTCTTCCTATAGGTGACATCAGGACCAGACGGGATCATTTTCCCAAGGATCCCATCAGTTTGCAGGATATTCCAATTTTTCTGGATGAGACCCCTTATTTTTTGTGCCTCAAATGAATAAGTCATGATTAGCCTAACTTTGCCTTGCTCTTCTTCCGTTTCCTTCTTATCTGTTTGCTTTTGGGTTAATAATTCTAGCCTGCTTCTACTGCTAGCCTTGACTGTCGCTTCCTGCAAAACTTTATTTGTGTAGCCCCTGTCCCTAAATCTATCTAGGGATTCATTGGCGGCTTCTTGGAAGTCGTCTGGTCGGGAGCAATTTCTCTTAAGTCTCAGAAGCTCCCCGTATGGTATACTGTTGATTAAATTACGGGGGTGTTGGCTCCAAGAGTGCAAAACAGTGTTCCCTGCCGTGGGTTTGCGGTATAGTTTAGTACACAACTTATTATCTGCCACAAAGACTAGGAGATCTAAAAATGCTACCTCCTTTTCACTGATGTTACTAGTGAATTGTAAATTGAACTCGTTATCGTTCAAGGATCTTACATAATCTTCTGCCTCTGTGCGTGTACCTCTCCATACTATGAAGAGGTCATCGATGTACCTTGTCCATAGGGCTATCTTATCTAGCCAGATTTCATTCCTGCCCGCCCAGGCCACGTGCTTCTCCCACCAGCCTACGAATAAATTCGCATAGCTGGGGGCGAAGCACGTGCCCATCGCGGTACCTTGTATCTGCAGGTATAGTTCCCCTGCAAATAAAAAAATGTTGTTGTGTAGACAAAATGATGCTATTTCTAGTAGCATCTTGTTGTGTTCCTGAAACTTCAGGGCTCGGGTCTTTAGAAAAAACTCAAGGGCTGCTAATCCTTGTGAATGTCTAATGCTGGTATACAGACTGGTTATGTCTAATGTGATTAGCAGTAATTCATTGTCCCAAATAATGTTTTGAATCTGGCGAATAAAGTCAGTTGAGTCCAAGATGAACGAACTGAGGTCCTTCACCATTGGAAATAGAAAAGAGTCCACATAAATGGAGGCTTTTTCTAGAAGGCTTCCCAATGAAGACACTATTTGGCGTCCAGGAGGTGCATTGATGTCCTTATGGACCTTTGGAAGGTGGTAAAATGTGGGCAGAACAGGGCATTCTACCCTCATGTATTGAAATTCTTTGATCTCTAGAATTCCCTTGCTGTTCCACTCTTCAAGGAAATCATGAAAGGCCTGTACACTCTTGCTGTAATCCTCTCTCTTGATAAGTTTGTAGCTTTGTGCATCACCAAGTAGGCAAAGGGCTTCCTGCTTGTATCGCTCTTTCGTCATTATCACGACATTTCCCCCTTTGTCTGACTGTTTAATCACCAGTCTGGGGTCATCTCTGAGGGATTTCACAGCCTCCCATTGTTTTTTCGTGAGGTTGTATTTCCTTCTTCCACCAGGAGTAATACCTGCCATTCTGAATTTGTCTAGGTCCTTAATTACCGCCTCATGGAAGCAATCAATCGCATCGTGTGGAGTCTATGGGATAAATTTAGATCGTGGTTTGAACTCACTTTTCCCACTACTCTTTTCAATCCCAGTCTCTAACAGAAGCTGAGTATTACTTTGCATGTCCAAAGCACTCTCCACTGATTCGGATTCGTGCAGATCACGAATTGTTGTCAAAATTTCCAGATCACTGCCTACTAGGTTACCCATGATAGATCCTTCTGTTCCTTGCTGTTTCTTCTTAGGGCCAGGATGCATCTCTGCAAGCCCGTTTTTTATTTTCATTATTGTATTTTTTCTTTGATTGGAATCCCTGTTAACCAGTGAAATGATATGGTTAAATAAGAGGCGTGAGCAGGGAATCACTGACATTGACGAAGGCGAGGAGGCTGAAACGCATTTGTCAGTAAGTTTATTGATCGTGTTTGCAACGAATGGAATAAAACAATTTGAATACTGGTTGGAGTGCGCAGCAATCTTTAAACTGTGGCTGGCATATATATATATATATATATATATATATGAGATATGAGCCTGTCTAAGATGTGACTCTTTGGTTATGAAGTTGGAATTGAATAAACAGCTGGCCTTAAACTATAGCTTGGATTGCAGGTTTCTGTCTGCCTCCATGGTATAAAGTAAAAGGAACACTAGACACAAAGCATTGAGAATCAGTGATGTATTAGACGTTAGGAAGTTCTGAGCAGGGCCGGACTGGGAACCCAAAGCAGCCCTGGCACTTTTTTTGGACCAGCCGCCAAGCCCAGGGTGGGGGGGCACAAGTGTCAAGCACTGCTGTTTAACCAAAACCTGCCCCCAGCACTGCTGCTCTTGTTACTGGGGGCTGATATTGCAGCATTGCTGCAAAACCGCCCCCCCACCGCTCCAAAACCGGCCCCCACCCTTCCAGCCTCTCAAGCAAATGCCTGCTACGGCCAGTACGGCCCTGGTTATGAGCATCTCTATCACCCAGTGAATGTCCAGTAGCCCCTACCATTACTTATGTAGGTAAATAGTGCATCCAGCTTAAGAACTACAGAGCACCTAGTCTTTTAGGTTGTCTCTCTCTGACCAAGATGAAATCCTTTGTACATCATTGCTCCCAGACTGTGTTTTGTTGAGAGGGAAATAGTGCATCCTCGTTTTTAATTTAAATTTTTTATTTATATGGCGCAAACTCAACCCGAATTTATCAGAGCGCTTCACATGAGCACTAATTACGTTACAGACTGACACATTCATGTTTTGTAGGCACGGGGAGATTAATTGATTTGCCTAGAATCACAGGATGTTGAGCGTCCCTGCCGAGACTCGCACCCAGTTCCCCAGCTTCGAGGTCTGCCGATCTAGCTGTTAGGCCATATCTTGTTGGCTTATGTCAATGCTTCAGGAGAAGGAGCACCAGAGAGCTTCCACTCAATTGGAAGACATTGTTTTAGGATTTTTGCAGTGGTACATAGAGGCTATGCTGACATTTCTACAATGAACATTATTTGTTACATCAAGACAAAGACATGCCTCCATGGGACTTCAAGGTCAGATTTCTAAGCACAAGGGCATCCAGACAAGGGGGCGCCATCCTTTGTGTGAGAGAAGTAGTATGTACCCATTTCTTTTTCATTTGAACCTGATGTCTTGTCTTGCCTTACATCTGGATCCAGACACAATGCACCAGTGTCTTAAGAAACACTGATTTCATCTGGAAGCCTGAATCTAATTTACATTTGCTATACATACTTAGAACATTCTTCATGTGTGGAAACTCCGCATCCTACGAACATGCACAACAACTCAGAAGGATCAAGATCATTGTAGAGGCACCCCCGCCCCCTAAAACAAGAAACTCCAAATTCAAATTCCAGCTCTCACACTGGAGTAGTGACAATCAAGGGCAATGCTCTTACAGCAGATTTCCACTTTCAATCCATACTCATGGCCTTCTGCCAAAGCTGTAACCTTTCCTGTTGCACAGATGTTTAGACAATGGTGTCCAGCCATTACTCCTACTCCTATTCAAACCCTTCCCCATTTACTCTCCATTTTGACCTGGGCCGGCTCCAGGGCAGTGCGATCGGTGCCACCGCACCAGGCGCTGACAGTGTGTCAAATACATAGAGGATTTAAAATTAAAAACACCTGCTGCAGTGTTCCTTGCCTCCAGCAATTTTTAAGCAACAATAAAAATGTCAAGATAACTCTGATGATTGATGGACCTGCTGTGGAGCGATCCACTTTTGTCTAGTGGAAGTTTTGACTCATCATAAAGTAGCCCAGAGGGTTAATATGCCTGCTGCAAAGCGCGTATACCATGCAGATCACAGAAGTGTATATAAGGTAAATAGTTCAGTGGGTTACTGCCATTGTCAGAGATCCTTTTGTTACTTGCAATTTATAAATTCAAAATCCTAATATAGGAAAGTGAGCTATTAACTGCTATCAAAGAGCTGTGTGGAAACTGCAAGGTATAGGTTAGAGCATGGGTACACGCAAACATTTTTTCAAGGGCCACATAGTTTGGTCTGAGAGGTGACGAGGGCCGCATTGATGCCTTCCAGCAGGGTGGCGATTTGGTGGAAGTTGCACAATGTGAAACCAGAAAGCTTGAGATTAATCCCAGCTCACCCACGTTACCAAATTGTGTGGAATGAAATATGCTTTTTGAATTTTGAAGACATCTTATCATATTTTTACACTTTTGCTGTAAGATAGCTTTGAAAATCTAGGTTCTCCTAAAGTTAAGTGGAGCAGGACAACCTAGTTACTTATTTTTTTTAAACTTCAATTAACATTTAAAAAAAGACTTGCCTGTATATTTAACGTCTTTTTAGTGTTAGTCCTGAGTTCAGTAAACAGCACTGTTCAGGGGGCCGAATGTATAGGTCAGGAGGGCCAGATGCGGCCCCTGGGTCATTCTTTGAGTATCATTGAGTTAGAGCGTTATGATTCTTTCTCCAGTTTTTAGGTTTCACATGCGTTGCAGCGCAAAGCGCTGCTCCGTCTCCGCAAGAGATTTTGGAAGGAAGGACTTTCAGAAGAGGGCTTTAAGCCCCGCCCCTCATTTCCATTGGCCGGCGCCACCGTTTATGCTAAACGGTGGCCTGCCATTGGAAATTAGGGTTTTCTGTTCACGCCCTTTCTCTCCGAGCTGGACTGGCTCACCTGGTTTGCGTCTGTTGTGAAGACATTTCTTATCAGATTGTTTATTTAACAAGCTGGTAAGAAATGTCTTCACGAGAGAGCCGTGAAGGAGCATGCACCAGGCTTCCTGCATCCACGCTGGCTTCACGCCTGGAGCATGCACCAGTCAGCTCTCTCATTGGTCTGTCGGCATCACTGAAACAGATGCCATGGCTCTCAGCCAGTGGATATGACGCTGCAAGCCCTATAGTCTAAAATGTATGCATTTTATTAGGACACTCCCGGTACTTCAGTCTATAGTGTGTATACCTTAGGACGGCACTTGTATTTTGAGCAGGGTTGTGAATCATACGGTGCCAGCACTTTTCAGCACCTTTGTTTACATGACAGTCATTACTTGAAATAAGAAGGTGCCTGCACTTCTGACCGGGGTGGTCAATCAGAAAGTGCCAGCACTTTAAGCAGGGGGCGGGGCACCCATAATGGGACAATAGCAGCAGTCCTAACCGTGTATTATTTTAATAAAATGCAGCAGCAGTCTTCAGCGAACAGTGCTTCGCGGTAGAATCACGACATCTCACAGCCAGAGAGCGGCACCTGGGGCGCTCCCTCTGTGCTCCTGGGTCGGCGGCCACCAGCACCCCTCCCGCTCCCCCTCCACCGCTTCCCTTGAGCCCCCTTCATTATATCCAAGTCTCTGGCAGTCTTACAACTAAGCGAGGTCCCGGAGTAGCAAGCTTTCTTGTCTAACCCCATTATAGGGTTTCACATCCAGGAGCCCAAGCTTTGAAGGAGCACAGCCTCCCTAACCCCCCCTCCAAACCTGCCATCTGTTTCCAGGAGGTATTTTGTTACCCAAACATATTTACCTGCTCGAAGGGCTCTGAAGAGCACATGCAATTGGACAGACTACAGTTTACGTAATGGCGCGCTTAATCTCGCCTTTGGTTTAGTTATCTGCTGACACTGGGACATTCCGGCCCTGTCCGTTCATATAGCGCCCCCGAAAAGAGAGATGTTTCTAAGGAGCTACCAAAGGTGCACCAGGTGGGGTGGCGCCGAAGCCCACTGAGCGTGGATAATTGCTGTATTTTGCTCTCCACCCGATGAGAAGGGGCTCAATTTCCCATGCTTGCACTAGGACCCATTACACCCCTGCAAGCTGTTGTGCGCTCACATGATAACGCATTTCAACCGTCTTCCCTTCATCAAACTCACAGCGCCGAAAGGCTGAGTAGGGGTCGGACCTTAAAGGTTACAGAGGTCGCTGCAGCAGGCGCTCAGCCGACAGGGCAGCCATACCGCAGCAGTGTCAATGCAGTCTGCTGCCGGGTTGTAAAACTAGTCTCTTGCTATCTGTTTCTCCTGTTTACTTCACGCTTGATGGGCGGTCGGTGAACCGGGCCCTGCGGTTAGTGGCGTGTTATGAACTGGTCACGCCCTGCCCCGGAATCAGCAGTTTGTAATTAATGTAATGTCACAGCCCAATGATGGATTGCTCCGTCGCAGCAACGACAGATCACGCACTAGTCCATCCTGAGTCCGAATGCGCTTATCCTGAAGCCTGCCCTTGAAAAGTGAAGGGGGGGCGACTAGACATTGGCATTTGACTTATAAGGTTGTGCAGTGATCTCTGCAGCACACACTTTGACCCACTGATTTGTTGCGGCTGGGTGCAGCTTCCCTTTCCATCTTAAACTCACCCCCTCTCCCCCACCAATGCGTTGAACCCCTGCTATCAGGTACACAGCTACCTTGGGATGGGCAGGCAAAAAAACACATGAGCCTTTCGCCCAACTCCTTAGCTGCTGAGAACTTACTATAAATGGGGAAACAGTGGCGTCTTATTTACAGCACTTAGAAACCACAGAAATGAGGGATGAAGTGCTATAAAAAACAAGCATTTGCAATGCAATAGGTCTCGCATTTACGCGAGTTTAAGCTATTGGCATTGTAAATGACAATGCCTTTTATTTATGTTTCAAAAACAAAAACAAAAATAAAAGGCATTGTTATTTGTAATGTCAATAGCTCAAACTCGTGTTAATGCGAGACCTATTGTATTGCAAATGCTTGTTCATTATCCTAATGTTGCAAAAAGGGTTCATTTGGGTAGAAATCAATTCTTATTAGTAAAGACCACCCCCTACCATGGTGGTTGGTTTTAAATTCTGAGTTTGTGCTTCTCCAGATCAAGTACTGGTAAACTATACCACCAACCAGTATGGATGACATTTGACTCCTATACCATGTAGTCCTCATTCTTATGTAACATTTCCTATACGCTGATTTACACATATGATTCATTGTTTCTGGGTAACGTCTGTGTGATGTAAACTGCTCTGATGCCCTAGACTATTAGGAATAGTGCTATAAAAGAAAAGCATGTGAGAGAGAGCGGTTATGGGGACTTATTTCACTGTTAAACCCCTCGCGTGCGCTCGTCGGCCAACAGCCATCGCGAGCACTGCCTCGGTAGTTCCGCACACATCCGTTGGCTGACACGGCCCTGCCCGTGCAATAAAACACCCGCACCGCGGCGGAATTTACGCCACGGTTAACGGGTAAAGGGCAGTAGTGAGGAAATTCATGGAGAAGGAGGTCATTGGGGGCGCCAGCAGATATAGTCGCACCGGGTGCCACCAGCGCTAAAGCTGGCCCTGATTTTGACTCGGTTTGGTAATTTCAGTTGCCACTGGGCTCTATTGTAGAGTGAAGTTTTAAGGCCCTAGAAAACAGCACTCAAAATAACTTATTGAGAGCAGGAAGTGCGCCTCAAGTAAGCCTCGCTGACTCTCTAGGTAGATGTTGGTATGCCGACAAAAGGCTTTACCCAAGGGAGGTATGTGGGGCAAGTCTGGGTACAGTACAACTCCAATTCAGTTATCATAGTTGTAAAAAGTGCCACTGTCTAGCCAGAGTTGTGTGATAACAAAACACTCTAATACTATAATAGTGATATATGTTAGATACAGTATGAACGTTCATCAGATCAGTAGAAATACACAATATCAGAAGCAATACAATAATCACACAAGGAACCCAGTAAGCCACAATAACTCTCACCACATAATGCAACTAGCAATCCAAAATGTAAATAGTAATATCTAATGAAATATAGTAATCATAAATGAAATATGTTAACCTCTGTATAGTAATGAAACCAGGACTTTTCTCTAAAGACTCAATGTAATGTTAAGGAATGTCTAATGTTCATGAAACTCAGAACATGCACAACATAAGAGCGGGGAACCCATGCAATGCTGTATGGGATGTGACGTTCACAAATTACTAATATTCACCCAAACTGACCAATTAAGGAATCACCATTGAGGAATCAAATCATCCCACAAACGCTTGGGTTACTTCATATATTTCCATAATTATTACAGTTTGCGATACTAGAGGTTTGCAAACATTTAAAACAGGGTTCTCCAAAGCCGGTCCTGGAGCGCCGGATCCATGCCAGATTTTTAAGATTACTACATTTATCTAAATGGGGATATGCTAAAAATCTGGCATGGATTCGGCCAAATTTGAAGAATCCTGATTTAAAACAACACAGCACAAAAAGTCAAGGCAGAGATTACAAATACTGAATCTTCAATAGCTGCAAAGGAAAAGGGAAGTGTCTCAGAGTTAATGTGTATAATGGACTACACAAGCAAGGTAAGCCTTGGGCCCAAAGGATAAAAGGCTCACAGGCCCTGCCGTGCATGGGTCTCTTGAGACCCAAAATCTCTGCATCCACCTAAGGAACAAGATAATGTGGTTGTGCACCACCATACAGCAGGTCGACAAGGGGAGCATTGAAATGGATTAAATTAGGCCAGGGAGACATTTTATTTACTCAGGCAAAATTTGTGAAATTCACGAATTTCCTGTTAAAAGAATTACACATCATCTCAGATTATGTAATTTAAATCATTTTTTTTCGACAGGAGACTGATTCATAGTGAAAATGTATCACCAAGACATTTTCTTCTTGAGACAGTCACCTGTCAATATCACAAAAGACATATGTGTTATGTGCACACTTGTTAAAAAAAAAATCGCACAAGATACCGACACATTACACTCTGAAAGCATATTTTCTCAAACATTATGTGACATTTTGCAAAATTTTGTGAAAAAAACTATTTGATTTCACATACTCCCACATAAAACAAGAAAGGTCACAGCAAGAGTTGTGTATTTTCCAGCCAGAGTCATGACCACATGCATGCACTTCTAAGAATTTAGGGGCATATTATCAAGCATGGCGTTAAAATTATCGCTGTTTTAGCGGCAGAAAACTGCCGCTAAAGCGGCAATAATGGGCTTGATAACATGCCGCAGAGAATTCCAATAGAAGCCCATGTTGACACCAGAACATGGGCTTCTATGGAAATTCTCGAGGGTATATTATCAAACCCATTAACGCCGCTTTAGCGCCAGTTTTCTGCCGCTAAAGCGGCAATAATTTTAACGCCGTTTCTTGATAATATGCCCCTTAATCTCTCAGCAAGCTCAACTTTGTTGGTGGTGCAGTGTTTCGAGGATCAGCGCAAATGTTACTGAAGACGGCTAAACTTTGAGGCTGATTCCTCAGCACCTGCCTCCATCTTGTGGTAACCAATGAAGTGGGCTCAGACTCTTATCATTGGTCCAGGCAGTGCTTAATTTTTGCCGGTGGTTTCTGGTGATCAGCACCGGCACTTAATCATCAACACTGGCGTTTTTCATGAGGACACAATAATTTACGGGGAGGTTAAGTGATTTGCCCAGAATCACAGGGTATTGAGCCCACGCCGAGACTCAAACCTGGTTCCCGAGCTCTGAAGTCGGCAGCTTTGGCCATTATGCCACATCCTCTGGCCACTTGCATGGTTAGTAGTTGGTTCTGTTTTAAGCCGCAGTATCAGGAGATATGGGCTGGTGCAAGCTGCCTCCTGACGAGAGCACTGGCACTTATGTTTTGTACAAATTAAACACTTGGTTCAGGACTCTTACCAATGGCTGAACGATTCCAAGCTAGACAAGATCAACAGACGGAGCACAGTAGGAAAAGAGAACTTCAGCATGGCCTTTACGTATAGTTGTAAACAGAAGGAAGGAGGAAGCCCGCGAGCTCCACATTCAGAAATGCTCCTTCAGCAGCATCGTGCATGCAGGTTGTGAGTTCAAGTGATGTTTAGTAATCTGTTGGGTAGCTTCTTCTCCCAAAGCTGGACAGATGGGAAGATGCCTACTGCCAATCAGTGTCCAGGGCATTCTTGCAATTCCAAAGGTGATGCCAACTAGGCTGGGTCATCTTTGCCCACTTAGAGATGAGCAGTGAATATTAGAAGTCCTTGCCTGCATACAGGGGCTCAAGAGAATCCGCCGCGGGCACCAACAGTGGATTCCCAAAGACCTGTTGAAACAAAGAACAGAGCAGGAAGAAGAAGAAGGGTATGGGATTGGCATCTTCCAACAGCACTCATCCCCATCTAGGTATCTCCAAACAGTTGAGATAGCACAGCCGCACAGTGTTTTGAGGACTTTCACCCTCACACAAATTCAGTCTGCTGATGAATTATCTGACCAGTAAAAAGACTTGATACAAAGGGAACATTGACCATTCCTAAGTGCCCGGTGATGCCACTGTTGAGCTTCTTATCAAATATTAAATACGATCTACCAATAGAAGCTGGTAATACCACATGATTTTCCAGATCTCAGATTTGTTTCAGACAAATGTGGTATAAGGTGTGGAAATAATGCTGCGACACGCTTTATTCAGTTTCTTTGCAGGACATCCAGAATTCTAAACGATCTTATCGAGAATAGGGCCATTACCCAACACTTGGGCCAGAGCGACATCATAGAGAAGGCAATGCTCAGATCATTTGCTATTGGCCTGCCAGAGAAGGCACACATCTGCAATTAGAATTGTTGAAAACTCCATCCATCAAGTAACCATCGCAGTTCCTTTGTGGTCTGCTGGGATTGACCTAACACAACTGCATCTCTGTAGTATGAATCCACTGGATGTAATAGATATTACAGAGATCCCGTAGGTTCCAGTGTGCCTGAATAGCAGATTCTGAGGTATCTCCAAGTGCTGATAACAGAACACGTGTTTTCAGAATTTGGTGAAAAATCACTTGGTAGAAATAGATTCCTCTTGGAAGGAAAGAAGCTGGGTCGGCCTCCTGAGATGTGGACCTGTGATGTTTAGGTGACATTGAGTCTTCTGAGCCATTGTTTAGATTCCTCATGAGGAGAACTTTAAGTAACTATGGTGTGCATGAAGGACCAATAGCAAAGCGTTGTGAACTCAGCATTTTTAGAGGTGCTTACTCCGAAAGAGTTCCTCCGGAGTTAGTCAGTTGTGAGACAGCTGGGCTAATAATGTATGTGTTCGTGGCAGGGTTGGACTGGCCTATAGGTTAATCAGGCAGTGCTCGGTGGGCTGTTCTGATAGGGCAGTATGTGGGCAGGTTCTTTGAAAGTTTGGAGGCCTGTTTTATGGTTTGCTGGGCCACTTTTTACTGTTGATTTCCCTGATATTAAAACAAACATTGCTTGCAGCAAGCACAACTCCATTCTGTCTTCCATATCTTGCAAGACACTTATACAGTGTGTCTTTATGATTTCAAAACGGTCTCAATTTGCAAACAGGGGCCACTTTTTAGGTCTCACCTAGGCAGCGCACGCACTGTCTCTCGAGACATGATGTATCTACTGAATGAGCTTTCAGCACACCCATCCATTTTGATCCGTTCCTTCATGTGCCTTTCGAAATTCCTTTTTTTTCTCGTTGTTGAATAGTATAAATTTGTGCCTCCTTTTGCTGTTTTGGTCACGCCCTGGAGACTGGCCCTTTTACATGGATCACTTCACTATCTGCCATATACGTTAGTTTCAGTGTGCTATGTTTTCTTTTGCTTGGGCTTGTTTTGGCTTTTTGTACGCACTCAGCCGAGGGCTACAAATCATGTCCTTATCTTGTTTTCCACTGTCTTTGGTTTCACAAGCACTTTTTCAGCCAGAGACCCTGTTGTTTTTCATCCTATACCATTTTTGGTTTCATTAGCTCAAATGTCCAAACCTTAAACAATATACTCACTTAATGGAAGTGTAGTTTAAGAAGACGGCTGACTGTAGGATCAACCAAGTTACATTGTGCTTTTGACAGTGTGATTATTTGGATATGATTAAGGAGATAAACATGCTGTTATTGCTCCATTTTATGAAAATGGAAAAAGCTTTCAGTTGTGTGCTTTCAACTTTCTTTCAGGTTTCAATCGTTAATGGAATAAAACTAATTTCAAGGGATGCCTCCTCATGCTCTCCCACCGCGTCATGTAATGTGAGATTACTTAACAATATATCCTGCAGGTAGACAGTGCAACACACCTCATCATCAGTGCAGCACCGTTTCAGCACCAGTCAGCACCAGTCAGCGTCACTCAGCACCACTTCAGCAGCTCCACCGCAGCACCACCAGCACATCACTCAGCAACACCTGAGAACCACCACAACACCAGCACGGCACCACCTCAGCATCACTGAGCCCCAGCGCAGCACCACCTCAGCCCCAGCACGGCACCACCTCAGCAGCACCAGCGCACCACCTCAGCACCAGCACAGAACTACATCTAAACCACTGCAGTGCCACCTCACTACCAGCTCATCCCTACCTCAGCATCAGTGCAGCATCACCACCTCAGCATCCGGGCAGCAACAGCACAGCATCAATCAGTGCCACCACAGCATCACTCAGCACAACCTCAGTGTCAGCGCAGCAGCACTTCAGAACAAGTCGGCACCAGTCAACATCACTCAGCACCACTTCAGCAGCTCCACTGCAGCACCACTGGAGCATCACTCAGCAACATCTGAGCACCACCACAACACCAGCACAGCACCACCTCAGCATCACTTAACCCCCGCACAGCACCACCTCAGCCCCAGCACAGCACCACCTCAGCAGCACCATCGCACCACCTCAGTACCAGCACAGCGCACCACCACAGCACCAGCACAGCACTACCTCCGAACAGGTACAGTACCACCTCACTAACAGCGAAGCCCTACCTCAGTATCAGTGCAACATCACCACCTCAGCATCAGGGCAGCACCAGCACAGCATCAATCAGCGCCACCACAGCATCACTCACCACCACCTCAGTACCAGCGCATAATTTCCTCAGCATCAATCAACACCACCACCACAGCACCACCTCAGTATCAGCACAGCACCACCTCCACATCAGTTCAACACAACCAGCACAGCACTAGCACAGCCCCACAACAGCATCAGCGCAGCACCACCTCAGCACCAGTGCAACAACTGAATCAGCAGCAACACAGCACCAACACAGCATCACTTCAGCATTAGCGCAGCACCACCTCAGCACCAGTGCAGCTTCACCTCAGCACAGGTGAAGCGCCAACTCAGCATCACTCAGTTTCACCTGAATACCAGCACAGAATCCACTTAGCACCACCAAAGCATCACTCAGAACCACCTGAGCACTACCTCTGCACAAGCACACCACCACCTCAGGATAACTCAGCACCACTTCAACACCAGTACAGCACCACCTCAGCACCAGCACAGCATCAGCACGACACCACCTGAGCATCGGCACAGCACCACCAGAGCACCACCTCAGCATCAGCACAGCACTACCTCAGCATCGTCACAGCACCACCTGAGAATCGGCACAGCACCACTTTGGCATGAGCACAGCACCATCTCGGCATCAGCACAGCACCACCTCTGCATCAGTCCACCAACACCACTGCATCACCAACTCAGCATCAGTGCAGCACCACCTCAGCACCAGTGCAGCACCACATCAACACCAGTGCAGCACCACCTCAACACCAATGCAGCACCACCTCAACACGAATGCAGCACCACCTAACATCAGCACAGCACAATCTCAGCATCAGCGCAGCACCACCCCCACAGCAGTGCACCACCACCAGCACAGCTTCACCTCAGCACCAGCACAGCCTCATCTCAGCAGCAACTCGTCAACAATGCAGCACCACTTCAGCATCAGTGCAGCACCACCTGAGCACAGCACCAACTCAGAATCACTCAGCACCACCTGAGGACAGCTCAGCACCACCTGAGCACAGATCAGCCCAACCTGAGCACCAGTGCAGCAGTGCCAACTGAGCATGACTCAGCAGCACCAGAGCATCACTTAGCACCACCTCCGCATCACTCAGCACCACCTACGCATCAACAGCACCACCTACGCAGCATTCAGCACCACCTCAGCATCAGCACAGCAGCACCTCAGCATCACTCAGCCCCAGAGCAACACCACCTTAGCACCACTGCAGCGCACCACTTCAGCAGCAGCACAGCACCACCTCACTACCAGTGCAGCACTACCTCTGTATCAGTGCAGCGTCACCACCTCAACATCAGCACAGCACCACAACAGCATTACTCAGCACCACCACAGCATTACTCAGCACCACCTACACATCATCAGCACACCCTATGCATCACTCAGCACCACCACAGCTTCAGCACAGCACCACCTCAGCATCACTCAGCCACAGCGCAGCACCACTTCAACCCCAGTGCAGCACCACCTCAGCACCACTGCACTGCACCACCTCAGCAGCAGCAGAACACCACCTCCCTACCAGCGCAGCACTACCTCAGTGTCAGTGCAGCATCACCACCTCAGCATCAGCGCAGCACCACCACAGCATTATTCAGCATCACCTCATCACCAGCGCAGCATCTCCCCAGCATCACTCAACACCACCACAGCACCACCTCATCATCTGCTCACATCCACATCAGCACAACACTACATACACATCAGTGCACCACCACCAGTGCAGCACCAACACAGCACCAGCTCAGCCCCACAACACATCAACACAACACCACCTCAGCAGCAACTCAGCACCAACACAGGACCACTTCAGCATTAGCGCAGCACCAGCGCAGCATCAACTCAGCATCACTCAGCACTACCTGAGTGCAAGCACAGTATCACCTGAGCACCACCAAAGCATTACTCAGCACCACCTGAGTATCACTCAACACCACCTGAGCTCCACCTCCACACAAGCACACCACCACCACAGCACCACCTCAGCACCAGCGCATCACCATCTCAGCACCGGAGCAGCACCACCTCAGCACAGCACAACCTCAGCACCAACGCAGCACCACCTTAACATCAGCACAGCACCATCTCTGCATCAGTGCACCACCACCAGTGCAGCCCCACCTCAGCACCAGCGCATCCCCACTTCAGCAGCAACTTAGCACCAATGCAGCACCACTTCAGCATCAGCGCAGCACGACCTCTGCATCACTCAGCACCACCTGAGCTCAGCTCAGCACCAGTGCAGCACCATCACCTCAACATGACTTAGCAATACCACAACATCACTTAGCACCACCAAAGCATCACTCAGCACCCCTCCAGCATCCCTCAGCACCACCTCAGCATCAGCACAGCACCATCCGAGCATCACCACAGCACCACCTCAGCATCAGCACAGCACCACCTCCTCATCAGTGCACCACCACCAGTGCAACACCAACTCAGCATCAACGCAGCACCACCAGCGGAGCACCACCTCAACATCAGCATGGCATCATCTCAGCATCAGCACAGCACCACCTCCGCATCAGTTCACCACAGCCAGCATAGACCCACCTCAGCACCAGTGCAGCCTCACTTCAGCATTAACTCTTCACCAACGCAGCACGTCGCTATCTATGCAGCACCACCTCAGCGTCGGTGCACCATCACCTAAGCATAGCATGAATACAGAATCACTCAGCGCCATCTTAGCATCAGCTCAGCACTATCTGAGCACCAGTGCAGCCCCTCCACCTCAGCATGAGTCAGCACCACCACAGCATCACTCTGCACCAGCACAGTATCGCTCAGTGCCATCACAGTGTCAGTCAGCACCACCTCAGCACCAGCGCAGCATCTCCTCTGCAATACTCAACACCACCACAGCACAACCTAAGCACCAGCACAGCATCACCTCCACATAAGTGCACCACCACCAGTGCAGCGCCAACTCAGCATCAGTGCAGCACCACCTCAGCACCAGCCCAGCACCGCCTCAGCAGCAGCTCAGCACCAGTGCAGCACCATCTCAGCACCAGTACAGTATCAATTCAGCATCACTCAGCACCACCAGTGCACCAGCACAGCACAACCAAAGCATCACTAAGCACCACCTCAGCATCACCTGAGCACCACCTTAGCACAAGCACACCACCACCTCAGCATTAGTGCAGCACCACCTCAGTAACAGCACTGCACCACCTGAGCACTACCAAAGCAATTGCTCAGCATCATCTCAGCACAACACCAACTCAGTATCACTCAGGACCACATTAGTATTACTCATCATCACCTGAGCACCACCAAAGCACCACTTTAGAACCAGCACAGCACCACCTCAGCATCACTCAACACCACCTGAGCATCATCTCAGCACCACCTGAGCATCAGCACAGCACAACCAAAGCATCACTAAGCACCACCTCAGCATCACTCAGCATCACCTTAGCACAAGCACACCACCACCTCAGCATTAGTGCAGCACCACCTCAGTAACAGCACTGCACCACCTGAGCACTACCAAAGCAATTGCTCAGCATCATCTCAGCACAACACCAACTCAGTATCACTCAGGACCACATCAGTATTACTCATCATCACCTGAGCACCACCAAAGCACCCTTTAGAATCAGCACAGCACCACCTCAGCATCACTCAACACCACCTGAGCATCAGCTCAGCACCACCTGAGCATCAGCACAGCACAACCAAAGCATCACTAAGCACCACCTCAGCATCACTCAGCATCACCTGAGCACCACCTCAGCACAAGCACGCCACCACCACAGCACCACTTCAGTATCACTCAGCACCAGTGCAGCACCACCTCAGCAACAGAATGGCACCACCTGAGCACCACCACAGCATCTCCTTGGCATCAGCTCAGCATCAGCTCAGCACGACCTCAGTATTACTCATCATCACCTGAGCACCACCTTGGCATCAGCTCAGCACCACCTCAGCAACATTCAACACCACCTGAGCATCAGCCCAGCACCACCTGAGCATCAGCGCAGCATCACCACCTCAGCATGACTCAGTACCACAACAGCATCGGCACAGCACCATCTCAGCATCAGCACAGCACCACCCCCTCATCAGTGCAGCACCAACTCAGCATCAGCAAAGCACCACCTTAGCACCAGGGCAGCACCACCTCAACATCAGCACAGTACCATCTCAGTATCAGCACAGCACCCGCTCCACATCATTACACCACCACCAGCGCAGCACCACCTCAGCACCAAAACAGCCCCACTTCAGGGACAACTCAGCACCAACACAGCACCACTTCTGCATCAGCGTAGCACTACCTCAGCATAAGCGCAGCACTACCTCAGAAAAAAAGCGGCATCACCTCAGCACAGCACCAACTCAGCACCACCTGAGCACCGGCTCAGCGCCACCTGAGCACCAGTGCAGCACCACCACCTTATCCTGACTCAACATCACCACAGCATCACTCAGCACCAGCACAGCATCACTCAGCACCACCACAACATCCTTCAGCACCACCTTAGCGCCACAACAGCATCTCCTCAGCATCACAAAACAGCATCACCTCTGCACCAGCGTACCACTACCTCAGCACCACCTCTTTTCTACCTTTGGAAACTGCTGCCACTGGTTTCATAATATATCGTACGGTGCTTTACTCCCGCTTGGATTAAATAGGGTGAAGTTGAGGACGATTTGCTCGCTCCATGACCCCCTGAATTCATAATTGTTCACGATTGGCTCTTCAAACTGAGGTTGTTGAAGTCTTCCTGACGTTTGCATATTATTTCAAGCGGCTTCTGAAGTTTAGACCGCTGGAGCAAAATAACATTGCTATCTAAATTTGTTTAACACAGAAATCACTTTCTTAGGATGCTCAGTACATTTATCGTCCTGAAGATGACCATGGATTAACACCACAGGTCGAAACGCCGTCGACGCTATTGTGGCTGCAACTATTGGAGGACACACTTCTTTGTCTACTGGAGTTTTATGGAAAATAGTATAAACTCCCATGTTATGTACTTTTCTCCTTGTCTGCCACTTGTCTGGTCATGTATATGTTTTTAATGTTATATGTACCAGCTTAATACACTGAGCTGTTTTATTAAATAAACTTTGTATGTTTTTCTATTAGGTTTTCTTTCCTTTTTCTTTTTCTCTCGTTCACATAAATTCATGCTTTTATTGTTTTTGGATATTTGTTTTTGAAATGTACACTCTGAACCTTTTGTTTGGAATAACTACCTTTGGAATCTGGCATCAGTTGATGCTCTCCTAGTGTCCGTCTGCTGCTCCTGTTGTAATTCATGTATGGTTTTCCAACCTCCACCCTCCCATTGTTTATGCCCCCACACATAAAAAAAAAAGCGTTAACAAACAAGCATTAGAACAGGCAGGAAGAAGTTGCCAGCATTGCAAGGACAAAAAACACTTGAAGACATTTTTTATGTTAATGTTTTTTGTCTTATTGATTATATGTACGGTAACAAAAATGTGTATAACACTTTTTTATTGTATCTTTTCAACAAGCTGCACAGCAGCCACAGTGCTCTATAACATAGCTTAAAGACATTGGCAAAGCCAGAAACTCTGGCTAAATACTTTAAGGTCCCACAGGATAGACCTATAGGGCTAGGCCAATGGTTCTTTTGCTTTATAATTAGAAGCGGCCGGCTTTAGGTGGGACGGAGGTGGGACGGGGGTGGAGGGGGGATCAAGAAGAAGAAAAGAAAACTTACTTTCCTGTCTGCAGCCTGCCACATCGCCAGTCTTCTGCTCCTCTAATGGCTCCACTGCAAGCACAGGCTGCCAGCCTGCCCTGCTGCCAATCCTCAAGCTGCTCTCATGCTTGAGAGCAACTTCAGGATTGGCCTGTGCGCAGATGATTTGCGCTCCCAGGGAGACTGGGAGTCTCTGCCTTTTTTCACCAACACAGCAAGACGGACGGCCAATCCCACATGCGCACTGATAGCAGTGCTCCCCAGCACTCCCTCTCCTGACTGACCCTGTGATGGCCCCGCCCCAGGACGCAGCACCTAGAAGTTGAAAAACAAAACAATAATAAACTTGTTTTATTATTATTTTGTTTTTTAACTTTTTAAGCTGCTGGCAGGGGGAGGTACCGCCGCTGTTTAGAACCTCACTTAAGAGGGCCACTTTTATTTTGTGGCCCGGGGCTATTTTCTGTCCCAATCAGAGCCTGGTTCATTGGGGTGCAAGGTCCGCATTCCCATAAAGTGCCTTAGGGCTTGCTTTAGGTGGCCACCTAACGGTTACCAACAAAAAACCTTAAAAGCATCTCATCCTCTATATGTGGCGCAATGTAGCTTGCAACACTCTGGCAGAGTCTGTGAGTGGAAAAGGCGGGAAAAGCTCTATCTTACGCCCAAGATTTTTTAATATTTCTATACAGCTTTCTTACCTCAAGTAACATTTTATTTTCAGTAGCGGCCCACACTGATCGTGGTTGGGCAAGGGCGAGGGGGGGATGTAAAAAAAAAATAACAACTTACAAAACAAAATAACAACTTACCTTATCACTGCTGCGTCTCTCCTCCGCGTCAGGACTCCGCTGGTGCCGAACAGGAACCAGGAAGCACCCAGCATGCAGTGTTGGGATTGGTAGCTACCCAGGCTCCACTGACCAATCACAACGCTGCTTGTGATTGGTCTGAGCACCATAGATAGGCGCTCAGCTCAGCCAGGGAACGGGGGCCTGGGGATGTTCTCTATGCAGGCTGTAATGCAGTCTGTATGGAGAACATGTGAAGTGTGCATGACTGTTTTGGCCAGCCCCAGAGGGCTAGCCAGTCGTTGCGCACTTGGAGTGGCCGAACCACTCCTCCCCTGCCCTGAGAGCAGAGCAGCCGCACCCGCCCCCCACCTGCAAAGCAGCACAGAAACATAAAATGATAATAACTTTGTTATCATTTTATGTTCCCTTTATTTACATTGTTTAAAAGCAGTGGGCGACACTTCTACACCTTAGCGGAGGAGCCGCCACTGGTTATTTTGCACATAAATTCCCAAACGAAATGGACCACATTTCATAAAAACAGTGGCAAAACAGTGGCCCATGCGAACAATAAACTACAAAGACATTTGTAAGATGTTTTCATTTGGAAATGGGGCCACTGTCTACGTCAGCAGATGCGTCAGCAGATGAGTCAGCAGATGCATCGGCTCCATCCAAGCTTTAGCAAACAAGTGAGACCATGTTCCTGCTCTGAGCTCCATGGGGAAACAGCAGCTACTTTGGATGGGCTTGTGGTGTCTAAGCTTTGAATTCAGTTGATGTACCTAAACTTTCACTCTGATTGGATGTTGAAGTCAATACGGATGCCGATATCTTTGGCAAAGACCAAAACAGAGCATTCATTTGATTTGCTGTCCTGATTGGTGCATGGTTACCATGTAATTCTTCTCCCTCACGAAAGCTCAATTTAGGTCTGGCCTTGAAAACAGTTTTAGCGGTCTCACCAGACTATTGTTTTATTTCGTTTTAAAATAACATACATAACAGAGATACATATTGGGGATTTTGATCAGAGGTCCTCACTCATTGGTCTGTTCAGCTGTCATTCAAATTTTGCCTCCGCCCAACACAGCAAACAGCATGGGGAAATGGATCACCTCAATTCAGTCATTGATTGCCTGCAATGAAGAGATGAGGCAGGAAATTATGAAAAAATAAATGTATTTATTTTAGTGTCTAAATACAGCCCACTGATGAGGAACAACAAAGGGCATCCTTACATCACCAGCTACGCACCGTTAATGCCCCGAAAATTCCACATTCCAACAATAAATACATCATGACAAGCGATAGATGAACATGACATACCTACCATTCCATAAAACACTGCCCTCACTGCGCATGACAGTGTTTTGCCTAATTACTGACTGTTTTCTATCACAGTCCTCATCACGCCTCACCAACAGGCAATATAGTTCTGCACCAGTCTTGCAATCTGTTCTTTTTTTGTTCATGGTGTAGTCAGTGCTTAATTTGTAAAATAATAAGTGCCAGGGCCCTGGCCAGGAGACCACGACAGCTTGCCCCACCCATTGCCCCGTCATCGCTGCCAATGATGGTACCAAAAAAACTACTAACCATCTCTCTCGCCTGCAAGTGCAACAGTTCAGATTATTCCAGGTCCCCAAAGCTAAAGGAATGGCTGGGGAGGCAGGTGTTTAGCAATTTTGATGTGTATTGTATTAATAAACAACCGTTGTTCTGCTCATCTCTAAATTAGATGAACAGCGTCAACATGTGGCAGGCTGTCATAAGTGCGGTGTTGACAATTAAGTGCTGGTGCCGTGCCGAGTACCAGAAACTAATTAAGTGCCGGTGCCCAGCACCAGAAACCAATTAAGTGCTGGTGCTGAGCACTGGAAACCAATTAAGTACTGATGCTGAGCACCGGAAACCACCAGCTCAAATTAAGCTCTGCTGTAGAGAAATATGCCCAATGTTTATAAAGAATGTGCCTCCATATAGGGAGCATTTCCCTCCTTGTCTGTTTTCCCATATAAATTAGATGGTTTTTGGGTGCTTCAGTGGGTTTGTTGTCTTTATGGGCACAGTAACAAGGTTTGGGGTGAGTCTTCAGAGCTGATGCACATGGACCTCTGAGGGCCACTGTTGGACTGATTACAGACTGGCATTGCCAGGTGGGTCAACATAAAAGAGCAGGTGTGTGGGCTGTTTTTAGTCCCTTCACAGCACTTGGTAACAGAAAAAGCAATTATTGAATTCTGAAAGAAACTATAAATGTCAAGTCTTCTTTTAGGGCTTTGCACTGAGCAGTTCAGAATATCTTGAATATTGTTAACAGCCCAAAAGTCAAGTGCTTCATTTCAGAACCTGGTACAGGCTAATTCGAATTGTGTACATCTCTCTCCAAATGAGGAAAGGTGTGGAAAGTTAAAGAAGCTGAGCAATCCGAGGTTTACTCGGGGAAGTGGTATGTGTGGACAAAGACTTAAGTTCAGGTTCTTGGCAAAGGGAAACAAGCATTGGCAAAGCCAATAGCTCTATGGCCAAGGTCAGAACTATTGGCTTTGCCAATGCATGCTGCTAATAAGGTAAATCAATTATTTATGCGAACGGTCACGAATAATGGGGCAGATTCACAAAAACATGTATCAGTACGGGAAGTAGTACTACAAGAATACTCTTTTGTATTCCTCCATCCCTTTGTGAATCGGGCCCCAAACGTTTGACTCTGTATTAGTATTGCGGAAAGAGGTACAGTCCTACGATTTGTACTAATTGAACATGATTATTTTCTGACTAGTCTTATTTTATTCCCATTTTTGATGTTTTGCTGCCAATTCACAAAGGTACATAAGAGTTCATAAAAGAGTTCCACAGGAGTTTTGCTTTACATGCTCCTAAATGACTTTGACTTTGTGAATAGCTATGGAACTCTTCCTAGCCTTATGCACACAGGATCCACTTTTGAGTCAATGAAGCGGGTCTTGACCTTGGTACATTTATGGCTGTAGTACCCTTATTCAGGGGGTGTCCTATGAAATACAGTCCTGCAAATGGTTCACCAAACTCCCTCTGCCACCACACATATTCCAGTTCCGTCTCTAGGACCAATGAGTGCTTAATTTGAGCCAGTGGCTTCCGGTGTTTGGCACCAGCACTTAAATATTAACACCTGCACCACATGGTGGCACTGTCTGTCTAATTTTCAGATGAGCACAACTACAGTTGTTTAATAATTCATATACATTAAAAATAACTAATGCCTGACACCTAAGCCATTCATATAGCCTAGCGTGGCCTGGACTAGTCTGAATTGTCACATTTGTAGAGTGTGATGGTTAGTAGTTGTGTTGATACTGTCATTGGCAGCAGTGGCAGTACCAATGGGTGGTGCAAGCTGCAGAGACAAGGGCCCCAGCACTTTTTTGTTTACAAATTAAGCACTGGTACCAACATGTGATTGCAAGTTTGGGGCAGCAAAATATATTTTTAGGGGCTCATTAGCATGGTTTGTGGTCTGAAGGCACATGAGATCCTTCCCAATTGCAGCAAGATTAGGCTCAATTCACGAAGCATGTTACTCGAGTCTCAAGCTCGAAATGCGTTTGTGAATATGGAAATTTGGTAGTATGGATGAATGTCTGAGCACATCAGAATTGCTCTCTCAGTCTATAGCAGAGCAAACCAGAATGTATCTGTAATTCAGGGTAACGAATGAAAATTGGATGTAGCAAATTGTTTATCCACCCAGCTTACAAATGTTAGTAGTTCCTCATCTGCAATAGAAATCAGCAGAGTTTGTTTCGGTCTTTACACTGCCAAAGTTTGGCACAGTTTGCGATTTTCAACGTTTGCAAAGATTCTTGGTTTAGTTTCATAATTATCAAATTGTCTAATTTTGTAGAGCTCTGTATTTCTCCATAAAACACTGAAATTGCTAGAAAAATTGACATACCATTTGTTTGCAATAGCTCCCGGACAGTGGGACTGATTAATAATATCGGGATGTCGGATGGCCGACTGCTGTTACGGCAGTCAGGACCCCCCCCCGATAAGCGGTCAGCGGTCCGACCGCCCAATTACGATCTGACCGTCGTGTAGTGGTTGGAAAGTGTTTTTTTCCACGGTGACCCGGGGAAAGGGCCGCAGCACAAGTCACAGTGAAAAAAAACACTGTGCACATCCATGCACAGTGTGCCAGGCACCATGTGGTGTCTGTCCCATGATTCATGGATGTGTGGTGGGCACTGCATGTGCCCTCAGGGCCACTTTACAGTGGCCCACGGGGGACGGGGGCCTTGCTTGGGTCCCTCAAAGTCCTTTTCTGACAGCCTTTTCGTGGTGGTCAGACAGCCATGAAAAGGCTGTCGGAAAGGGACATCGTAATCCCTACGGCGGTTCCTGCGCAGGCACCGCCTCCATGTAGGGGGTGCGATTTCGAGCGCCGCCACGATGGTATCCTAGATCCTGTCGAAGGCTGTGGTCTTTCCCCCGACCTCTGCGATCTGACCACCTGCATTGAAATGCGGCAGTCGGACTGATGGCCTGTCTGTCGGGCGGACCGCCACCGACAGCCTTGCACCTTTCATCTTTTAAGTGATTGTAAATAAAATGGATTACTCCTGTGGTGGGACAAGGTCATGAGCATGTGGCTGCACCCCATTCCAAAGACCGCAGGCTCAGATACATTATGCACTAGGACACCAGGAGTGCGCAAGAAATGGTGTCAGAAAGCGTAAGAGCCCATTAACGATACTGAAATTGCAGTGCACGTGCTCACACAATGTGACATTGTAGCGCCAGTGGCGTAACAAAATCTCAGGGGGACCCGCTGCAAGGTGAGGGGGCCCCCATTACTCATTCCCTAACTGCCTTGATGCTTCTGAGTGTTCTATTTGTTTGCAGCTGGCCAGCCCAAGGGGAACCCCTTTGAGGTGAATAGTGTGGGCCGCCCTCCGCGCTGGGTCGGGGGGCGCCGTTACACCCCTGCGCAGCAGCACGTGTCCCTTAAAAGGTGCCTTGAGGCCCAAAACTATGTGCATTAAAGACAGTAGTTATTGCTCCACAGATAGACATAACATTAGCTGCGCTTCATTTGTAGCCTTATAATATAAGTAGCAATATAATATGAGCACAGGGTCGGATTGTTAAAGCGGGCACTCGGGAAGTGGCCAAAGGGCCGTTAGCCGATTTCTCGCGGTGGGCTCCTTTTTTGGGCAGCCTGGGGGCTGTCTGTGCTGCGAGGATGCCGCCTACGTCCCAGTGGGTGCCTGAGTGGAATTTCTAGAGGCAGATGGGCGGAGGTATCGCTCCCTTTCTCTCACTGGGCCGGCCCATTAATGTATGCTGATTGAGCGGGGCAGGGGGCCTGAGCAGAGGTGGTCTCACTTGCATTCATGTGTGGCTCTTTTCATAAAACTAAGCTGAAGCAGTGTTTTGCGGAAAGGCAATACGCAAATGTGGGCCACTTTTTTTCTGGTGTGCTCGTGCCGATTTTTGATCCCAATCCAACCCTGAATAGAGAGGAAGCGGGGGGGGGGGGGGGGGGCGCGATTGCAAACCACAAGTATAAAAACACAACATGCTCGCCCTTTGTGGCATGTTAATCCAGTGTTTGTTTTCTTTCCCTACCTTCCACCAAGCAAGTGTTGAATTTGCCATCACAACACCGCACTTAGGGAAACAAACTTGATGAATAATTCAGTGTGTTTTTGTTGCCAGACTATTGTGGTGTTGCAAGCACGATTCGCACCTGTTGCTGAAACTTTTTGCCTCTACGACTTGCTGTACTGTCTGGTGTCAAAAATGGGGCCGACCTCTTAAACAGAGCGCATTTGACTTTTCATGTATGCACTTCCGAGCCGGAGCTCTCACAGACGTCCTTTGTCAGCGTTCACGTCACGTTTTTAGACGTCCTTTGTCAGCTGTCACGTCACGTCACTAGACGTCCTTTGTCAAGGTCATTGAGAAAGAAGGGGGTGATTGCTTAATGTCAAACCTGCTTTTTTCAGATTTGTATAGCGCGCACTTGACCCGAAGTTATTGGAGCGCTTTACATGAGCACCAGTTAGTATTGCGCTAACACAAGGACACATTCATTTATTTATTGTACGCACGGGGAGATTGAGTGATTTGCCCAGAATCACAGGATGCTGAGTCGACGCCGAGGCTCGAACCCGGTTCTCCAGCTCCAAATGTCGGCAGCTCTAAACTCTAACATTGGCCTCCACATCACACAAACTTGTTCCTGTATTTCAGTCTGTGCCTAGGATGGGTGTTGATATGATATCCAGTGGGTCTTATTGATTGATTTTTGGACCAATTAACGTAACAGAAACATGTTAAGAAGGAGGTCGCTTCAGCTTTTCGCTGTTATCGTCAGAAAAGCAAATCTCACTGCCTCAGAGCCCGGAAGGGGACGTTTTGTAATTATGGATGAAAAGGTGATTATTAAGGTCTTTGTTGGAATCCCGCAGTTATGACTTCCTGCCACCTATCACAATCAGTGCAAACATTACAAAATGGCGGTTGGACAACCGAACATTTCTTGCAAGTGTTTTCCGCATAAACATGAACATTTTTCCAGTGCTTAATTTGTAAAATATTGAGAGCCGGTGCCCTGAGCGCTCCTCAGAAGCCCGGCTAGTGCTAATAAATGTCATCGTGTGAATACTGAGGCTTGTAGTCTTGAATTCACACCTCAGGCCTCTTCAATCCACAGCAGACACTCCCTGCACCTTTATCGCAGTCTTGCAGGTTTCTGCTGTCTTTCATGGTGATTTTTTTCCGCCTTTCTCTTCTTGTTCCTTTACCCCTTATGTGTTTTCCCTTTCTTGCTCTTGGGAAGTGCCTGATGCAGAAAAATAAGTGTCACTCACCATAAACGAGTGTCAGTGGACCCCACCGGAAACCACTGGCTCAAATTAAGCACTGCATGTGTCATTCGATGGTGGCGTTTACCACCTCCAGTGCTGATGAAAATTGCAAATGTGATTAAAATGAAATTGAAATCAATTAAGTAAACTTTTTCTAGTGTGATCCTTTATATTCACAGTTCTTGAGTGCCACCCTGTAAATTAACAATTTCATTCAATCGAGGGTGGCAAACTCAAGTAGGAAACTATCAGCTGGTCTTAAGGTCCCAGTTCCAGTGCTTGAAATGGAAAAATAGAAGTGCGAAACAAGCAAGTAACAGAGTACCTGCTTGCTTCTGAGAAGTGCTAGTACTCTTCAATTAAAAGTATTATGTTTTTCTTGAGAAGTGCAGGTACCCTCCCTCTCAAAATAAAAAAGTGCTGGTACTCAGTACCGGACAGAACCTGCCCATTTAAAGCATTGCCCAGTTCCATACACCGTAGTTCAAGCAGCATTGCAGCGGGTGCCAAAAAAGGGTGCCCGTGTAAAATGATGCCCAAGGACATAATAAAAACTATGCCAACATATCGCCAAGTCAGGACTCGCTTACAATGGTTGCCTGCGGCCTGGGAGGTGAAACCTCATCTCCCAGCATCAACAGGTCCTTTTAGAAAAAAAGTTCTGGTTCCATCGAGCGCACAACATGGGTTCAAGCCATTGTCAGGTTATGTCGATTTGTATAGCGCACTAATTACCCGTGAGCGTATCCAGCATGGGTGTAAATTCACTGAAGTGCCAGGGGTAGCGGAAGTGACATCACACGCCCTTTGATCTCCACTTTCACTTACACACACATACTTACAAATACACACAAATTCACACATATACACACTCTCACACATAAACACATTCTCACCCGCATACACGCATACATTTAAAGGTATTTTTTACTTACTTCTGATGCCATGGAAGGTCATATTCCAACTTATTGTGCTCCATTTTTATTACACTATTAGTGAATAATATATTTTAATTATTCACTAATAGTGTAATAGAAAATGGACAGAAAATAAAAAGAATGGAGCTTCAGCTGCCCCCCTGTGTTCCTGGCACTGAAATTGCCACTTCGCAGGGCAGGGGTCACAAAGGCAGTGCTAGGGGTAGCAAAGGGCAAGATAGGGGTCGGACCCCTTGTGACCCCTAAATGGCGTCTATGCTATCCAGCTGTTTAGTTGGCTAAGTGCTTGCCTACTCAACAATGTATCTATAACCTCTCTTCTCCTCAATGTACATATCAATCATTTCAAACTGTTTAATTTAAGCATGCTACAAGCAATGGCTTAAAGATGCACAGATGTCTCGCTCGGAAAGAGGCACCAGATGCTGAGAAATGGACAACTGTTAGGGCTAAGGCAATGACCCAAGTGTTCAAGCACACAGCGCCCCATGCGGATCCCGAATAGAGTCCAGCTGGCCACTCTCTAAGAGAATCCATCTCAAACAATACTCTAGTCTAACCTTATTTGTCATGACCAGGGCCACTGGAATCATGTGATTGTGTGGCCGGTACGATTTTCGCATAATTGTAGATTTGCCGCATTTTCCACATAATCTATAATCTGCCTCATAATCTGCTGATTTTAGCTAAAATAAAATGTTGTTTCTAGCTCAAGCGGTTCAAAAGTTAGAAAAAACGCAGTGGCGGGTGCTGCCACGCAGTGAAAGGTCCTTTACTAGGGTTGACTGGTAACCTTTCTGTAGTTTATTGCTATTTGTGTGTATTCAACTAGTACTAATGAGGTGCACCCAATGTCCAGACAGTGTTAACAAGTGTAAAAATGACAAAATAATGAAGCAATACTATCATAAAATGTGCCACAAAATGCAGCATAGTTTGCCTTTCCTTGCTGCATAATTTACTCAACCCTGCCGCATAATTTGACCCTCTCCTGCCACATAATTCCCTTGGCCCTGGACATGACTCGCCTCTAAAAAGCATGAATCACAGCCAGTGACAATATCAGCAAATCACAAGTAGCCATGAACCATAATGGGTGGCCAAATGCTGAAAGCACTATAAAACCAGACATATGGTACTAGGCACTACACAAATGAACATATAGCAGAACTGTGCTGGTCTCAGACTGAAGGGACAGCCCTGCTCCCTTTAACAAGAGCCAGAACATCAACGCAAAGCTGTTGATTCCAAATGAAAGACCCTTTCCATAACATGCAATTTTTAGACAATTTCTGAGGGGCCCACAGGATGGGCTTGTTTTCAGTGAGAACCGATCGTTGTCTGCTCCCGCGCGCTCTTCTGCACGGGTCAGGCAGGGGCTGGGCTATGGGGCTGCCCTCGGCCCCGGTCCCTGCAGCAGTAAAAGACAGGGCTGGTGTCTCCAGGTCTGAAGTTACCAGGCCATGGTTTGCAGACTTTAGGACCTTAAAAGCGCGCATAAGTCAAGAATTTACGGTGCGCCCCTTTTATTACAAAAACAAAATTACGAAACAAGAAATTTAGGCTAGATCAGTAATTGCAGAAATGTTTTCAGATATTTAGGGGAACACGATTTCACTAGAGGACATTCAGTCTGAAGCATACTTATATTCATGTTGTCTACAATGTGTGTAGGGCGGGGGTTATACCATATATGGAGGGGGGCTTAAAAGTGCACAGCAACTGTGTTTACAAATATAAAACGTACACAAGTACACATTTGGCAAGTAGTTCAAGGGAAATCCAAGAGGCATGTTCCAAAGTGACACCCACACGGCTTTAGGACCCAGAACCATTGCTATCAATAGTGCAGCAGGTGCAGTGGCACCGGGACCCACTGAACCCTGATTACTGCTGTACATCACTGCCCAGCCGGTTGTCAGCCGTGTATGTTTTTTCTCACTTGCATTAAAGCTCATGGCACCATTGCTACGTCATTGATAGGACACCGCATGTCAGTGCAATGATCGATTCGTAGATGGTGGCGGAGGTCGCGCGCGCTCATTCACGTCCCGTGCAGGGGGTGGTGCGGATGCTAATCATGGGCTCGGCGCGGCGCGTGGAAGAGCCCCGCTGCCGCACGCGCCGTCCTTGCAGCCGATGCTATCTCTAATATTGGGAAGGGTTTCATAAAACAGCAATCACCAGTGGGGAGCAGCCAGTTTCCAAGGAGATGAATCGGTGCCTGGCTGGCACGCGCTCCAGACTGTCTGTCTTCCTCGTTATTCACAGAATTCAACATTTCTGAGCTAAAAAGGGGGTTGAGTCCCAACAAGGCGCGGATAATGACGGTCTGCTTCGGGAGGGGAACGGCTGCTTGCATGCATTTCCAACCAGGCAATTTAGACGACTGCTCCAGGGTCGAATCGGCATCCTTTTCGGCGGGAATCAAACCACCAACGAGGGGGCAATGTCCCTTGGGCGGATTTCACTCTAGTCCAGCAGACAGAGTCCAAGGACAAGGTACTCTGGCTTGAAGAGCTTGGAGGGAAGCCAAGGGTTCTCACAGAGGCATCGACGCGCTGTCGCGCGAGCCCACGACATGCACCTCTCTACATGCCTTGCTGCAGTGCATTGCAAAAGTGAAGCTGGTGCAACTGGCAGACTTCCCTGAGCTCCGGAGAGCTGTGAACACTGAGGAGTGGACTAAATTGGCCAACAACCCTACTTCCCATGATCACGCCGTCTACGGTTGGCACGATCCAGGAAAAGCCATCGACGTCTATGGCCGCGTACCAAGACGCTTGCGACAACAACTCACCCTTCTTCGCGTCACGAGAAACAGATCAAGGGTCTGTTGCAGCATTCATCTTGGGATGTGCTTAAAAGTTGCCATCACGGTGGATATTGGAGTCAACCACAAGTAATTGGGGTTGCCATAATCACTATGGCGTGCATGTACGGCTCGGTCATTCAAAAATGTATGAACGATAATCTGAGGAGAGCGCGGCACCTTCAGAAATATGGAAATGAGGGCTTCGTGAAATAAGGGTCTGTGAGGGCCAGCTGTGTTTGTAGTTCCTCATTCAACATATGGCTTCCACTTTTTTGGACTACTGATTAAAAACAGTGACTTTGGCTTGGTTGCCTCCTTTGCACTGCTTCTATGGACTTGTGATTGTGGCATCATTTGAAAGACATTTAATTTCAAAGCCAATCTGGATGGGCAAAGGTGCCCGGAGTGCCTCTGAGCTCACCATAGTGTGAATGTGCAAAAGATCTTCCTTTGAGAGGCATCTGAATTCTCCCCATTGGAAAAAGCTGATCTGCGGTTGCTAAGGTAACGTGATCAATTACATTGTTGCATAATATTTCAGAAAGTGTATAAATACATTTGGTATGTGGGAGGATAGGCAAGCACTGAAAGAAAGATGCCATCATTTTAGATTAAAATAAAGTACACGCGATTAAGGAGTTGATAACATGTTTTTATCATGAATTTCTAGTCTTATGGAATGATGCACCAGTTTTGGGTTGAGGGACTGCTACTGGCAGACGAACCCATCACATTTTACGGACCATAACTGCGATGTTCACAACATAGAGATTTATTTCTGTTTTTAAGCGTTAGTTTTCTGGGTGGCGATGCTTTGAATTTGAGGATCTGGGTGAAAAAACTATGCAGATTGAAAATCAAATGCAATTACTTTCCTGCAGTTTACAAAAGTTTCTAAACTGAAGGTAAGACAAGAATCACAAGTAGGAGCTACTCTTATTCAAGTCCACCAAGGACTGCTGTCCTACTGTGAGTTGTGGCTCTGATCGATACACTGAATTTTATTAATTCACCTAATTAAATTGTGCACTGAGCGTATCCAATTGAATATAGACATAGTGAACTTGGTATGGTACCAGAAGATTATTTTCAAAATATCGCGATATTGCATCCTAAATATTGCATGCAAAAATATTGCCTCTGGGGAGTTAATAACAGAAAATCTACACCCAATGAGTGACATTTCTGTAAATGATATTTTAGAGATAATATTTATGTAAGACAATATTTCGAGAGATGATGTTTGGATATACAATAATTGAAATTAGGCGTCAACCTGCAATGGAAAGGAGCTGTCATGTCTGCCACCTAAAAGATCCCTTGAGCACTCATTTTGCAGAAATAAGTGATATATATTTTCATTGGTGCTTTGATGTGATGCTCTTTGCTTGGCCAAAGGACATAAGAGGGTGTCACATGATCACTTCTCTAACCCCTTCAGGCAGGCGTGCTTGCTATACAAGGAAGCCTGTTTGAGATTGTAAGCCCAGGAACTGAGGGAACATAGCATTATGGGTAACACGTTCTGTACTTTCAGAGGTCGGTTTGCCTCTTGGTACCCAATCATATGAATAATGCCAACCACTTGTGCTGGAGCTTCCAACTTTCCATATTTAAGATAATTCTGGGACAATATATTTGCTTATTTATTTTTGCTTTACTATGAAGTTTGCAACAGCATAACAGTTGGTTAGGAGGAAGATGGTACTGGGAAAATGAAGGAGGCACACAGAAATGTAAACAGAGCCGTGGGGGGAGGGTACACTCCTTCAACTTTCTGAAATGTTGTGCTACCTTTGTGTGAAAGCTACGTGAATAACGCAGTCGCAAATAGCTGCCTCACGATTCCTAAATCAACATGGACAATTCAAATAGCTGCATACTGTTTCTTAAAATGTAAATGTTTCAATTAATTTGTGAACTCAGAAGAAGATAGGAAGGTGCCAACCACCAATGCCATTTTTAAGGTTAATTCTGGTTACAGGCAGTGCTTAATTTGAGCCTGTGGGTTCCGGTGCTCAGCACCGGCACTTAATTGTCAACCCCGGGGCTTGTACCAGTCTGCCACATGGTGGCGCTGTTAAAAATGACTGTTGACTGTCGCCCAAGCCTTTCTTATAGCTTTGGGGGCCTAGAGTATGTTGAATTGTCACACTTGTAAGAATGAGATGATTAGTAATTGTGTTGGTACTGCCATTGGCAGCTGGCAGGGGCATTGTGTGCTGCAAGCTGCAGGGGAATCCTAACGAGGGCCCTGGCAATTATTTTTTTACAAATTAAGCACTGGTTACAGGTCACGGAAGGGTCCTGTGACAGACTTATTGGGTAACTGCAGATTGGTGGTAAAGAGTTGATGGGATTGTGGTTCCCGAAAATTGTACCGACTGAGCAAATGGGAGGGATTGGAGGTAGATTTAGGCATCTGACAGGATGGACAGGTGTAGTGTATTGAGTTGCCATTGGGTGGAACATTTCAAAGGGGTTCTGTCAATCATGGTCATTCCCTGATTGGAAAACCCAGCTATTCTCTGCAAACTTGATTTAAGAAGTCACCTGCTAGGATCGAATGTGCGGAAAGTGTTATAGAGTGATGGACCTGGTTACATGAAGGATTCTACCGATGAAGTCTTTGTATTTGGGTAGACTGATGCAGTGGCGTAGCATGAGCGGGGCCACAGGGCGGTTGCCCCAGGCGCAAAATTCTTAGGGGTGCACAGGCATTCTTTGGGGCACAAAAGTTTAAAAGAAAAGTGAAAGGATACTTGCCCCGGGCGCTGGCCACCCACGCTACGCTGCTGGACTCATGTAAAGTAACTGAGCCAACTGCAGGGTATTTAATTGCTACTTAAGTTAGAGAAACTTGGAGCTCTATGCCACAACACTTCCAAGAAGAGACCCACAGCAAGCCTTTCTTGATGGGGGACCATCGTCGAGTGTTCGAGGCAGATGTGATGTGACCACAACATTGCAGTCCAAACAAGAGCCTAATGGGGGGATTTTGAGCACTGTGGAGCTTGGAAAGCTCATATTTACAGAGTCAGGTGTAGAAGGTGTTGCCATAGTTAAGTCTATCAATAACCACTTAGAGTACCTGAGTGATTTTGTAGCTGAACTGAAGCAAGGAAAGATCTCTTGTTTGGTTTAGATGCAAGAGCATGTCGTTGCTGGTGTTGAGTTGCAAAGTGAAGGTGAAGTTAGGGTCATACAGAAAAGGCTGTACACTTGTTTGACTGGAGTTGAAAGGAGGTCCTAAAAAATTAGTCTGAATGAAAGAAGTGAAAAATTAGCTCTCAAAGGCAGGATACTCTGTCTTACAACCAGTCGCACAGAACTAGTTTAGCCGTATCAAGTGCTCACCTTGCTTCAGATATTGTGTCACGTGATGCATTCCAGGCATCCCTATTCCATCGCGCAGGGACTCATCTACAGTGGGTATTAGTCGGTGCATTGAGCCTCACGGATCCCAATCAATGGCACAGTGTAAGAAGATGGGTGAGGCAATCAAGTCCTTTGGGAACACTGAAGTTCTTCCTGTTAGTGCTAAATAGGATGAATGCCAGCGTGACTTTTTTGGTGTAACTGTTCAGGAAGAGTAAGTTCCAGGAACAGTGATGCCTCTCTGTGATCTTATTGAAAAACCATCACATTACAGTCTACGTATTGCGTGATCCTCCGAGGGTCATTGCTATAAGCATGCAAGCTCGACCGGCTGTGTGACGAATGTTGACCTCATGTAGAGTATCATGACTTCCAGCTTCAGGGTATGGTCTTCAGACAGGATATGTGGTTGTTTTGGACTCCATACCTTGAATATCTTTGGTTCTTACTTTAATTTATCAGAAGAAAAGGCACTAAAGTACCCCAGGGTAGAACTCTTTTAGTGGAACAAAAATGTCTTCCTTCAAATGAGTCACATTCTAAAATGATGAGCCTGGTTTCTCAGGGAAAAATAGTTTCCTAATAATATCTTTGAAGTAATATTGAAGCACAGATTTAAATAAGAGAGTAATTTACAAACAAGAAGGGGCTTCTAGCTTAGAACCAGAATAATCGGCAGTATTAGCTAGTAAATTGGCCCTTTTTTGTAACTGAAAAAAATATGGGAAAAACAATTGCATTTACAATTTGGAGATTTGGCAACACTTCGGATAGACTTGTTATGCAAGTCAGGGTTTCCTAAGTGGTGAGTAAGGAATGACTCATAAAGCCTGCAATCCCGCCAGGTCTATACCCCATTTGTACACAGGTTCATATCGAAACGACTCTTTAGATCCACATACGTATTGTCAGTGGTGCACAAATGAATCTATTGGCGGATATGATTCAACAGATATAGCTATGGTGAAAATTGGTCATCTGGATCACTTAAAAACTTGGGGTGTGGCTAAAGTCATACATGCATGTATGAGGTAACTGTCAGCTCCCATGTAACACAATATATATTTAGCTTCTCTCCAGAAGCTGTTCCCACACTTTGTGGGACAAGAGAAGTGTTGGCAGTTTACCTGTTTCATCACTATGTGAACTTCCAGCGAGAAAGCCCACCTAGGAAACTTCATATAACTGTACAGTTTCGAAACCTTCAGTTCAAACCAGCAGTGCCGAACAGCTAGAAGCAGTGACGTGGGCGGGGCCACAGGGGCGGTTGACCCGGGTGCAAAATTCTTAGGTGTGCAAAATTAAAAAAGAAAAGTGGAAGGGACTTATGACGGGGCAAGGCAAGTATTGTGCCCTCCCACCCGTGGACTGTTAGGGAGTGCTAACCGTCCACGGGTCAGGGGGCGCAATAGTTGCCTTGCCCCGGGCACTGGCATTCCATGCTACGCCGCTGGCAAGAAGCAATATGCTCTCAAGGCAGTGATCATTATTTCAGTCAGGGAAATAAGTCGAAACTAAACCCTTTCTGTTTCTGACCCTTACTTTGTCAATCAGACAAGATCACTCTTTGTATCGATCCTTACATCTTGCCTAAACTCTGTACTCTTAGCTTTCTACACCGTGATCTTAGACTCCATTGAGGGCTGAGGCCTATGTTACAATACAATACAATACAATAGTCATTTATAAAGCGCACAGCTACCTCCACAGAGGTGTCCCGGCGCTAAGAGCAGACTAAAGAAAAAGATCAGCCAATGATACTACCCCTGACTAAAGAGCCACATTTTAAGACCTTCCTGAACTCTTATTCTGCCTGTTCCCGGCGCAGGTATATTGGCAATGCGTTCCACAGTTTGGCAGTCCTAACCGAGAAGGACCTACCACCTTGTCGAGTCTTGGCATATCGACACTGTTCATGCTTCCAACCTCCCCTGTGTCTCTTAAAATCACTAATATTTCCCCTGGGTACATCTCACACTGGTAACAGAAGTCAGACCCAATTCAGATCATGGCTCATGGTACGTAACTGACCACTTATTTAAAGGCTAATTTGGTGTTGGTGGGTATGTGACCCGATAGTTCCTCTGCGGCCTTGTGCTCCCTTAAAAACAAAAATAAATTTCTCCTAAGCCGCCTGGTTTTCTGCCTTTGTGCTGAATCCTCTGTGCATAAGAACACACAACATGTCTACATGCCTTTGTGAATAAACTCAATTATTGTTTACAATATACATCCAGTTATCCCTGGTCACAGTTCATCAAACGATAAAAAATTGGAAGGTCCTTGTAATTTGTGGTGAAAGCATCACATTTTGTGGGATGATGTTACTCAAATCCATATTTTACAAGAGATTTGACATCTAATTACCCATAATCCAATTGAGCGGCGTCTGGCTTGGATTTATTTGACTTATTTGGTTTCATGAATGTACTCAAATCAGATAAAAAGAAGCTGCTCAACCCTACTGAAAAGGTGTCTGTAGACTGTCTGCTATAGATGTTTCTAAGAAGAAACCCAAGTGCTGCTCACCCTGTTGGTGACTGGGAGAAAGTTAGTCCATCTTTCTCCAACCTCAGTTTGAAGGTATCTTCTTTACATTTGAAATGTCATATGGGCTTAAATTGAAGTGCAGGGAAGGGGGGAGAATAATGGCATGAGATGTGCTCCCATCAACCAGAGTCTTCTGCCATTTTGGAATTCTTATGAATTGATATGTAACATATTAGTGTCCTGAAACCAACAAAAACAGAACATGGTAAGGTTGCTGCCTGGCAAAAGTAATCCTGGTTAGTTTAGGGATAGGGTAGGATTGGTGACCTTTGATCTAGTAAAATATATCAATCAAAACACAGCTTCTCCCTGTATAGTGCCTAGATAGCGCCCTCTGACTTATCGGAAGTTCTGGATCTTGAAGCTTTACCTGATTTCTGAAAGAAGAAGGCGAGATCTGTTTTCTTTTGCAAGCTCCTGACTTGAACTGAGCACAAATACCTAGTTTGGTGAACCCGGTTCCCCAAAGTGTGCCAGGAACCCCTTTGCACAACTTAAATGCTCTGATAAGTCTCAGACAATAAAACCCCCTGTAGGCTTGAGAGCCCGCATCCCATCATTCCTGTGCCTGCGTCAGTAAAGCAGGGGTGAAAGATTTGTACCTGTAAATTCTTGCCTGCTTTGCAGAAGTAAAGTCTGCCAACTCTAACTGCTTAATTCCTTCATTAATTTCTAAAACGGTGACGCTGTTGAACCTAACCATGTGCGACACTGAAAAACCTAAGGCTTGCATCGGTAGACCGGGATGAAGCGGCAGCATCAATCTAACGAAGATGTAACCTCATCTTCCTGCACCATCGTCTCATCTTTTTCAACTCTTCCAAAGATATCGCATGGAGCAGCTGTTAACTGTATTCAGGGCCATGCAGCCATGCTCAGCGGAGCTACCCATCGTGACTGCTGGAACGCGCCGCAAACAGCACCAGTGCGTCTGATGATCCTGCAGCGATCATCAGTCATCTAGCGGCACCCTCTCCAACTCAGACTTTTCAACTTTTGGGTCTTCTTCACTGTGATGACCACTTCACCTTGCATGACCTTTTGGAGACCTCTTCAGATGAAGTCTTGGTCGCCATCTCACCATGTCTCAAGGTAACTTTATTCAAAAGCCTATTCTAAACTTCCTTCCCAATTGCATACACTTCCGAAATGACGAGTTTTTGTGTAGGTCCTTTTCAAAAACCCCATATGGAAATGTTACTTTTTTCATCATTTTCTACGCTTGCCACTAGACTTGGATTTCCTCTCTTAGTTGTGGCTCCTTTTGACCTTCATTTGAAAGTCATTGCATGCATTTGTTTAGTTTACCTTTACCACATTTCCAATTTGTTTGTTGTTAATGTCTGAAAAGTACCAATTTTTCATTAACTTGAGTTGGGCTTTGTATTTATTATTCTTTTTATCATATTTCTATCTGAGTCTGAATCTTGCTACATGCATGTGCAAGAGGACGCAAGGACAATTTTAAGAAGTCCTTCAATTACCTTTGGGATTTACCTGGTGGGATCTTTGCCAAGGCATATGCCCACATCTATGGCAACTTCACAACCCCACTGCAGCTTTCCAGGAGGATGTTTTACATGATGTGACATCACTATTTCCATATTTTGAATTGGCCTCGTTGTCACTATAACATGAATTATGGTATTATTGTAAAATCTGTTCCATGTTTCACCTCTCTGATTTTCTGAGTTCTGGAATTCTAGGCTCTTTTTATGTTATGTTGTGTTATGTTATGCTACCGTACATTCAGGGGCGTAATACAGGCCCCGCATCCCACGCTGTGCGGTGGGGCCCGAGCTGCAGGGGGCCCCCTCAGCACAGTACTTAAACCTGAGCGCTCCATTTTAAATCCGGAGAGGGGGCCCCTCCGTGTACATTGCAGGGGGGCCCCTTAAACGTTCGTCATGCCACTGCGTACATTTTGTTACATTACGCTATGCTTCGTTACGTTATGATATTTTATGTCACATCAGCCATTTCATGCTCCTTGGAACAACCCCATCTGGGTCATAGCTATCACTAGTGCAGCAGCTGCAGTGTCAATGGGGGTGCTCGGTTGTGAGAGGCCCACCGCACCCAACTTTCCGGCACATGCATCAAGCATTTTACCGGCCGCAAACGGTCCGATTCACAGAATAAGACCGTTTGCGGCCGGTAAAATGCCATTTCCAATGCATCAAATCCAAAACCCATTCGCAATATAGGTAATCACAAATTTTGCGATTACCTAAATTGCTAATGATTTTAGGGACTCGCAAATTGTGATTCCCTATTAGGGATGCATCAAAGCCTTTCCTAAATGCGACTTCGCATTTAGGAAATGCTAATTACCATCAACTGCAAGTTGATGGTAATTTGCAAATACTTGGAAAAATGCACAAAAGTGCATTTTTCAAAGTGCCATATGGCGCACACATATGCCCTTAGGGCATATGTTTGCGCCACATGAGTATACATGACAAATTTGGGGGTGCAGCAGGGTGGCCTTTAAGGCCCCCTAGCACCCTTCAAATTGCATTCGCAATTTGCGAGTACCTATATGGTACTCGCAAATTGCGAATACCTTCCCATTCATTCCTATGGGCCTCTAGGCCCATAGGAATGAATGGGAAGGCATTCTTTAATTGTGAATCACAATTTGGGATTCGCAATTAAGGAATGTGTAGGAATCGCAAATATTTTTGCAAAATCCACATGCATAGGCAATTGCGATTCCTTAATAGCGATTCCTTAATAATCGCTATTAAGGAATCGTAATTGCCTAGCTTGATGCATGTGCCCGTTAGACATTTACTACCCAACCAAAGGGCAGGTCGCCCATTTTCAAAGCTTGCATTAGATCTCATTGCCCAATTGCTAAACCACCAGACAGGTTCCATTATCCTGTTTATCAGTGTGACTATTGATAATGACACATATCTCTCATCTGCTGCACCACAGCGCCTCTGATCTTTCAGCGGCAGCAACATAACATCTATGATCTTGTTAGTTCTCCCTTCCACTTGTCTTGTTTTTCTTGTAAAAGCAAGAACTGTTGTAACGGGCTCTGCCTGAGATGCTCTGTATAGACTTGTTATCTTTGATGTGAACATATACCGTTGTAAAGCGCTCTGATACTTTCGAGTCTAGCTAGCGCTATATAAAACTCTAAAATAAATAAATAAATAAACATAACAGCTTGTTCTATAGACAATCAGAATTCAATGAAAGTTGGCATTTCCATTTACTTCCTGTGTTTACTTGCAGCAGATTGGTCATAACCCTCATACAGAACTTAGTTGCTTTTACACAGTTTTGTGTGTTTTATGCTCTTAATAAAGGTATTCCAGCCAGCAGTCAATTAATATCTGCACCTAGATTTAATATGGTCCACCATATCCACAGCATTGGGTCTGGTACCAAAATACCATGGCCTTAATTGCATCTAACATAGTGTTGGAATTAAAACAAAATGACTCCTAGAACCCACAAACTGAGGTCAGGATTCGGCAAAGGAAAGGGGATGGAGTCACGATGGTCGGAGGTTGAAAAGCAAAGCCTGACAGCCAAATTGTACAGTTATTTTAAAACAAAATCTGCTGCAGAGAAATTGGCAACAAGGACATATGTGACAGTAAATCTATTCTAGAGTGCTTAATTGGTCACAAAGAGGCTGCATTTTAAAGTATCTCACAGGGTTAAAAGATCATTTGGTGTCTAGCAAGTTTGAGGGGATTATAATAGCAGTCACATAACTCTAGTGGTGAACACAGCTCTGTGAGAGATCTGTGCTTTGTCCAGATAAAGTTTAGACTCATAATGCAGCATGGAGGGTTAATGTGCATGCTGCAAAGCGTGCTGTGTCACATGGAGATGACAAATTTGTATTTCATTGAGGTAGGTACGTGGGCTACTGCTTTTGACGCAGAGATCATTTTGCTACTTCCAGTTCATAAGTTGCAAACCTTCTAATATAGCGCAGTGATCTATTTACTAGCATCAAGGAGCTGCATGCCAGCTGCAAGCCGTGGGTATGGATCATTGTGAGTTTTTCTCAATCTGTTATCATTTTAAGAGTGAAAAGAAGCTGTCCTTTGGGGAGTAATAAAGTCTTGTAAGTACTGACTTTGTGTTTCTTCGGACTGGAAACAGCGTTTACAACGCTTTCGGTACAACTCAGTGCCATTACAACGCGGTCAGTACAACGGCCACGTTGTTACTTGGCATACCATTACCACGCAAGTCATTATGATGACTTGCTATAGGGGCCTTTAGGTGTTGGATTTTAAATTCAACACCTTCTCTACTGTTGCACACACTGAAGTTGGAATAGTAAATTATACTACTCCAAACTCCAGCGCCCCCTACAGCAAGTCGTTGTATTGACTTACGTTGTAATTCCGTAGTTTTTATATAGCACGAACTTGACCCGAAGGTATCAGAGCGCTTTACATGAGCACCAGTTGCAGTACACAAGGACACATTCATTTTTTGTAGACACAGGGAGATTAAGTGATTTGCCCAGAATCACAGGATGTTGAGCGTCGTTGCCGAGACTCCAACCTGGTTCCCCAGCTGGGCTCAACTGGACAGTAAAGTAGGAAAGCCCGCTCACTAACTCCAGGTTGCTGCTCTGAAGTGCAGACAACATGCATGCACTTCTGAATTATGTCCTGGTGTCGAAAAATGGCACCAGGACAAATTCAGCTTGTTTCCCTGGGTCCAGAAATAACTACCAGGATCCAGAGAGATCCCCCTTATTTCCAAAATTGATCTGAGAAAAAGACAGTGTCCTAAATATCGTCTACAAAAACGTCACCCTATGGGAGTTAATATTCGAAATCTACACCCAATGAAGCAATATTTTTGAAAATATATTTTATTTTGTAAACTGTATTTATGCCACAATATTTATGTTGCACAATATTTATTTGTTTTGGATATTCTAACATACAGCTGAAATCTATAATGCTTTACTGTTCTTAGAATAACCCAAAGCTTTATATGAAGACCAATAAACCTATTGAAAATGCTAACTTTCAATATATGTACCAAAAAAAAAAAAGCATTGGCATTCACTCGCACAAAATCCCTGGGTCAAAATATCCCTCACTGAATTAAAATAAATAACCACTGATTTGGCTTGCTACTACCACCAACCTATCTGTCACCCATGGTGCAGAAATCGACTGGATACTCTAGCCTTGCACATTACCCAAATGACAATAACAGCCAAAAAATAAACCCCAAAATGCTACACTACGGAAACACAGGCCCTTGTCCACACACCCAGTTATCATTGCTTATTACAAATAAAGGAGCATCTTTGCAGTCTTACTTATGACTTTCTGGTGTCTGACCTCGGAATATATTTGTAGTCCAGTTCCTGGCATAACACTTCTAAGATCTGGATAATCACAGTGTCCATATTAAAAAAAAATCAAAAGAAATATAAAGTGGCAGATGTGCAACAGTGCCTAATTTGTGCCGGTGGTTGCAGGTGGGGCCCACGGCACAACTTTTTGGGGCACAGCACCAGTGGCGTAGCTAGACCCTTTGCCCTGTGTTTGCCACCCCGCAGCATCAGCATGTAGGAGCGGGGATGGGGGCGCTGGCAATTCCTGTATTTGCTGCCACGCGACGGCCGCCACCCTCCAAAATTCGTACCCCCGGGGCGGAAGCCCCCCATTGCACTTATTTTTCTTCATCACAATTTCACTCTGAGCAAGAAACACAAAAGATGGAATGAAAGAGGAAGAGGCAAACAGAGAAAGCAAGAACCTGCGAGAATTAGATAATGGAGCAGTGTAGGATTTGGCCCTTTTTGGCTAATGTCCCTAAACCTTTTTGCTTTTCCCCTAGACCTTTTTTCTGACATGGTGTTGCCAACTTAGATGCTTTGGACACTTTGACACTGCTGATCAGTGTCGAAGTGCAAGTGATACCTGTATAAAGTGTAATGGTAATTGGTTGCCTTACTAGTAAAGTGCACTATGTGTGCCAGGGCTGGTAATGCAAATGCTACTTGTGGGCCTGAAGCACTATTTGTGCCACCCACACAAGTAGCTTTGAAAAAGGGAACCCAGGCCTGCCATTGCAGGGCCTGCGTGCAGTTTGTAAAACTGCCATGTTGTTCTGTCAAGTGCACTTACTTGCCGGACTTTACCCTTCCCTTTCTATGCACATCAGACATCCCCAGGGTACCCCCTGGACAGGGTGCAGTGCATGTGAAAGGTAGGACATGTACTGAGGTGTGTGCCATGTCCTGACAGTGAAATAATCTCCATTTCGTTTTCACTGTTGAAAGTCCATCTTGCCTATAGGACAGACTGGCGAGGCTGTGTAATATGTTTTCCAGCCTGTCTTCCCAAAGGTTTAAGATGGAAAGGTGAAGTTTAGTATGCCTGAACTCACAATGTAATAACACATCTTTTTATAAAGGTGGTGTTTGCATTGTGTGTTTAGAAGCCACTCTTTTAGAAGTGGCTGAGTTTTTGTGCTCTAACATTTCTGTGTGTCTCTGCCTGGCTGTGGATTGACTGTCTGGATTTGAAAGCAATAGGATCTGGGAAATGTCTTGACCCAGGGGAGGACGTGAGACAGCAACAGGCTGACCTGCATCTGGAGTGTAGGGGGAGGAGTAGTCCCTAGAGGTGAAGAGGCCTGGGTTGCTGCTATAAAACAATTGGCTCATCTCCTGCTGAGTAATTGAGAATCCGGACCCCCACTAATCAAACGAAGAGAGGTGTCACTGGCAGGGACGCACCCAGAACTGGTTTGAACAGGGGTCAGTGCCCCCTGAAACACAAAGACTTCAAAGCCATTGAGGGGTATAACTGTGAGAGCTGAAGCCCCTGAACTTTGGAGAATGTCTTTATCAAGTGTGAACAAGACTTGAGCTACTTCGTGGTCAATAGGACCTTTGCCAAGGAAGAAACAACTGAAGAGACTGAAGGATAGGACTGACCCTTGCTGTGTGTTCTGGAGATGGCCTGCAGTTTTCTGTTTTTACCAAGAAAAGGCTAAAGGGACTTTGCTGTGTGCTGTGTCCCCCTGCTTGAAAGGACTTTGCTGTGTGCTGTGTCCTGAAGTAACTAATCCACAAGGGCCTGAGGTGAGCTGGCTCCCTGTTGCGGAAACACAGGAACATAAAAGTTTCCATGAGAGTCTCAGCGACGCTGTGTGTGGGTGCCTGTTGCAGCCTGAGACCCTCGTAAGGCATGCCCTGTGATCGTGGGCACCAGGAGTCAAAGCAAGGATCAGCGACGCGGTGTACGTGTGCTTTGTGCAGCCTAAACCCTTTGTGAGGATTGTCCAGTGATCGTGTGCACCAGAATCCAAGTGAGTCTCATCAACGCAGTGTGCGGGTGCGTTGGGCACCTTGAGACCTTCGTGAGGATTTGCCTTGTTATCGTGTACACTGGAGTAAAGTGAGTCTCAGCGACGCTGTGCGTGTGATCTTCGTGCAGCCTGAGACCTGTGTGTGGAGTGCCCAGTGATCGTGCACCCGAAGTTTAAGGAAGACTCAGCGAAGCTGTGTGCGTGTGCTCTGTGGAAGCCTGAGATCTTCGTAACTGTAGCGGCCCGGACCGGCAGTCCCGGAGGAGCTGAGTTACCAGCCCGCTGTTGCAAATTCACAAAGTTGCATTGGATGCCCAGCCGCTGGACAAGGAGAGGAGAGTGAGTTAGCGTGCCCCAGGCTACCCAGGGCGCGGGCTCGGAGGGAGACGCTCTCGGCCTCTCTCTCGTGTTGGCAGCACGATCCTCTGCTGTTTCAGCTCGTATCGCGGCCCATATTGCCAAGGGAGTGGCAGTACAGGAGCCGGAGTGTGGAGCTGCACTTTCGGATTACACCGTACCATGTTGAGGGCAACTGTTGAGAGGCTGACTGCAAGTCAGAAGGGGAGGCGGAGAGACCGCCTAAGGCCCAGTGATCGGGGCCTGAGTGTATTAGGCATTATTCCATTTCTGCATACCTGAGTACCTGACTGTCATATTACACATTGCATCATTTCTGCATAACGGAGTATCTGATTAGAGTATTACGCATTACATTATTTTTGCATAACAAACTAACTGATTACTGTATGACTCATGACATCTTATCTGCATAACAAATTGCCTGATTGTCGTATGACGCATTGCCTTGTTTCTGTATAATGAACTACCTGATTAGCATATTGCATTATTCCTGCATAACAAATTACCTGATTAGAGTATTACGCATTGCCTTATTTCTGCATAACGACGTACCTGGTGGTTGTACTACGCATTGCATTATTTTACCTTGCAAAGTGCCTGATTGTTGTGTTACGCATTGCATTCTTTTTACATTGCAGAGTGTCTGATTGCTTCGTTACGCCTTACAGTATTTTTACATTGCAAACGTGCCTGATTCTCGCATTACAAACTGTATAGCATGATATTAGGATAACAAGAGAATGTTTAGAAGTACTCATTAATACTGCCAGAACTTACAAGGGCTGGCTGGCCTAACAACCGGCCAGGAGAAATAGTACACAACCTCATATGTATGATTAATATTGTGTGGTCTTATTGTATATCTTTTTATATAAAGTTTATACTTGTTTTTATAAAACTCGTGTGGAGTCTATTTGTGGTATCATCACTGGGTTGTTGTGAGCGTGGTTGCAAATACTTAACACATTTGCCTTGAAGATAAGCCTGGCTGCTCATGCCAAGCTACCGAGGGGGTGAGCGGGGTATCTAAGAAGGTGACCTTCCTTTCCCTGACGTTGGAACGCGGGTCCCTACTTGGCCTAAGGTACCTACCTCAGCCAACCAGGGATCCCGGGTCTAACAAGCAGGGAGTGTCTGGTGGTGGCTGAAAGAGGCATGAGGTGGATTTAAGACTACACAGGCTTGGTACTTGGCACCCTGACCTCTAATAGTGCTGGCCATTAGCTTCTAAGTAAACTTTGGGCACCAGCATTTATTCCTTTACAAATTAAGCAGCGATGTGCAGTGCTGGTCATGCTGGATAAATGGGATATATATGTAGTGTCAGTGTGACGTTTATCACGTTCATAATTATTGATCACTGTCAGAGAGCTAGAGTTCTGACATTTAACTCTCTGCTAAAACAAATGTAAATGCTGACAAGCAGGGCTTCATTTGAGCCCATGGTTGCAAGTGGCGGACAATGGCACACATTTTTGGGGGACTGGGACTTGTTTTTCTTCAACAGAATATGACCTTGAGCTTTAGCAAGAACTTCCGAAAATACAGACAGAAGGATGAAGAGAAAGATTGGAAAACTGACAAACTGAGAAAGTGGGGATGAAACCAATCAGTGAAATTGAGATAAAGAAGCAGCAAGTGTAGGAGGGTGAAACAAAGAGTAAGAGGCGGAGTCAGGGCTAGGAGACCTTGGTGTTCGGAAACCTTGCCATTTGGCACTTCTCGTGGCGGGCTTCTTAGAAAACATTTGTCACCCTGAACTTGTTATTTTTTTGTGTGCGCATTAATCACTTTGCGAAGGATACATTTGAGATAATACGATAAGATCCTGGGCACAGTTCAGGAAGGCAGAAATAGGGCAATCAATAAGATGAAACGAAAAAGGAGTCTAACAGTGTAGACATGGATAATACAGCATTAGAAAAAATATGTTGTTTTACTAATGTGTCAAAGAACATACAGATTTATAATAGCCTAATCCTGTACTTACTCCCTCTCCATGCAGAACACACATTTAATTGTCCATTGGTGAAGCTAAGTGTTAGTAAAAAAAACAGTTTGATAAGAAAGTATTTAACAAGCACAGCAATATTAAAAAGGGTAATTTTTATTTTACACACATGTTTAAAACAATAAATCCCATGCATAATATTGTGTACAGCAACAAAGAAAGTTTTTCGGCGCACAATTCATGCAGAATACGGTGAATGAGGTATTTTAAACACAGTCTCTAAACTATGGAATGTATTGACTATCAGAACCAATTTAGAAATAGCCTAAATACGGCTTTGCTCTAAACATCTCAGAGAAACACAGGAGGAGGGGGGGTCAGAGGAGGGGGGGGTTAGCAGGCCGATGTTCTGCTCTCCCACTGCCTAGTGACATTACACTCTGGGATAAAAAGTGCCAAAGTGCTGGTGAAGTTCTATGACTCTGTCTGACTGTACTTTTTACACTTTTTGCCATCCACAAAACAGGTGTGATAGTATGCATATAAAGTCAAGCCATGCACAGATTTACAGGAGTACTAGTGCTCATGTCAAATTGTGTTTTTCAAGGCTGCTTGGTCCTGCTGTGCTGAATTGCAAGCAGCATATCATTTCCATTGGCAGCCAGATGTGGTCAAATACATTTTGTTTTTCTGTTTTTTTCGGTGGATAAACAATTGGTGAAAACCCTTTTCCTTGTACCCTCTGAAATCTGGAGTGAGACATTTCCCTTCTCGTCCTGGAAGGGGAGTAAATCTCCGAACATTCCCACGATAGGAAAGGGCCAGATGTCAGTTTGTAGTTGTCACAAGAATGCAAGGCTAACCACACCTTGTTCACCCACTTCCTACCCCTTTTGAGGGATTTACATCTGAGGATTTTTCCTCACTCCTGGGAGAGAAGTCCACAGTATTAATACCATTCGCCAGGATTGCTTTTGTGAGTGACTGAGGTGTAAATGAAGGCATTTTGCGCCATAAACCAATAGCCAGAAATGCCTTAGAGATGTGGGGTTTTGGTGTGGTTGAAAGTGACAGGGTAAAAGTTCAACGTTCAGTGAATTACCATAATCCATGCTGTTCTGGAGTTTTGACTTAGATGCAGTGGCGTAACAAAACTTGAGAGGGGGGGGCTGCAAAGTACATGGAGGCCCCCCTAGGAACTAGCCGGGAGCTCTCTGGTTGGGGGCTCGCCACCCGTGCACAGGCCCCCTGGAGCTCAGGCGCCCCTTCGCACCGCAGAGCTGCGGGGGCTAATGTCATGCCACTGCCTGGATGGGCAGTTTTGTGGATGCAACCAAGGAGACGGAATACTATGTCCTCAGGTATGGGGAAGGTGTCATTAACTCAGAACAGGTACTATTTGGAAAACTAGTACGTTAAATCAGTGGATTGAGACAAACAGTGTTGGCTGGTAGGGAACAGGGGTGGCGGAGCAGGGGGACGAAAAACATTTAAAATACAACACTTACCTTTTCTGTCGCCTCTCCTCATCGCCTCTGCTTCTCTTCTCTTCCTGACTCCAATCCGGAAGAAGCAGGGAGCAAACAGGCTCCCCTAAGCCAATCACAATGCTGCAATGCAGCATTGTGATTTGTCTGAGCACCGTGCATCGGCGCTCAGACGGTGACAGAGAGCCTGTGCATGTTCCCCACCAGGCTGTGCATTACAGCCTGGTGGGGAACATGCAAAGTGCACATGACTGCTTGGCGGCCCAAGCAAATATGCGCACTTAGTATGCACAAATCACTCCTCCTCCCTGAGCCACCAGCCCCGCCCGCCCTAACCCAGCCCCGCAGCAACGGAAAAAAATTATAATAACTTTATTATCAGTCAATTTTTCACTTTTTCACTGCGCTAAGAGCAGTGGGGTGATGTTCCCCTGCCTTAGTGGAGGAGTCACCCCTGGAGACAAGAATATTGTTTTAGAAGGAAAGTTGAAAATTGCATGTAAGAGGCAAGTGTTGAGACCATTTCTTGCTTTTTCTAAAGAAGGTAGACCCAAATATCATGGGCAGAACAATACCAGCCATCAGGAATATTTCTTGCAAATCAAAGAAACTAGCTAGTCAGCACCTTCCTAAGAAAGCCAGATGGAGGCTGCATCTCCAGAGAGTATGTTCCACAGTAGACTCTCTTGCACTCAAAATCATCCTCTTCTGGGCAGGTCCCTTGACTTTTCAGATAAGACAAATTCATACATTTAAATGACTTATTTATAGACCAGGTCAAGCCAGTGCCTTCTGCATTTTGCATCAACAAAGCTGCCTTTCCATCTAAACAGAGTACCTGTAGTGTCAGGATGGATTCTGTAGGTTGCAGGAATTTCAATCATAGGCCTAGGAATGTCAGATCCTTGCCACATTCCCAGGATACCCACATAAGATATATTTACATTCAATGAATCTAAATGTGTATCATTTACATAGTCCATTATTCCCCTGCTAACGCGGCATGGATTCAGCTATCATAGATCTAAGTTGGATACCGCTGTTGTGGAACAATCCCAGAAACTTATAATAATTGTTTGAAACAAAAGTAACCTTTATGTATCTCTGCATTGAAGCTGCTTTTTAACTAAAACAAAACAAAAAAATTGTGTTAAATCGTGTCAATGGGGTCATGCTATGGCAAGAAGGTGTATAAACTGAGAAGAAGACAACTTAACTAGATTGCTTTCCTAAAATCACTTCAATTTGTAGCTGGATTGAGTCAGAGCAAGCTTTGTGGATGGGAAGGGCTAACTCAGTGTTTCATCCTTACTAGATACACATTATAATAAAAGTATATTACATTGTGTGGGGCCTGAGCTCTGAAGAGACAGGGTCAAATCCACCAGCATCAGTTACTTATCCATATGGTGTTTGGCATTATGCTGTGCATTCTAGGGGACCAAGCCCCACAGTAGCAGGTGTGTGACAGGCAGTGCTTAACGTGTAAAAAAATATGTGCCAGGGATCTCGTCAGGAGGCCACTGCAGCTTCCTCCGCCCATTGCCCTTGCCAGCGCTGCCAATTTAGACCATTCCGGGCCCCCAAAGCTCCAAGAATTGCTTGGGAGGCATCCGTTAGTCATTTTAATATGTATTATATTAATAATAAACTGTTGGTTTGCTCATCTCTAAATTAGACAGACAGAGCCACCTTGTGGCAGCTATCATAAGTGCTAGTGTTGACAACTGCCAGTGCCGACACCTGAAACCACCGGCTCAAATTAAGCACTGGGGACTGAACACGGAAAATGGCCCTGTAGCGAAGAAGAGGGGTCTGAAAACCATGGAGAGGAGTTTGACGCTTGGGACTGAGCACCTTGGTGGGGAGAGAACTCGGATGAGAACCATCCATTTGCGAGGTGGACCCCCAACCAAACCTTGTTACCCCGTCCCTGTGAAAGCCTATAACATATGCCCTCTTCCTTCCCCTTCCTGCAATAGTCCACCCTTCTGGCGCACACCGGCAGTGAAACTGACTGCGAATCGAAGTGTCATAGAGGAGTGATGTGAAGGTGAATAGCAGGGCCTTTATGCCTCTCTCCCTGCATGAATGGTAAACTGCAATGCAGCGCTGTGTCCTTCCCCTCGTCCCAGTGTCTGTAATGCTGCAGTGGTTTTATTACATCTGGGGCGCTCCATGTCATCATCTGCGCAGCATTATGTTTGAGCTTGGTTGGCTGCCTTTTGTTTGCGTAGCCGCATTATTTTTGGTTTAAGCTGAAAATCACATTCCAGCGCCATATGTCCAAAGTGAACAAAGCCCATAAAGGACAAAACACATTCTTCAATAACAAACATACAATAAACGTAAACTCGCAGATTACATTCTACAATACTTCCTTGACGTGATAATTCTGTTGGGAATTAATTTAAACGCCTTAGCGTTAAATAGATGAACTGCATTAAAAGTACATTGCATGCTCTTCATAAAAAGGCAATCCTCACAAACATTTTAAGTCACTGGTGCCATCAAACGTCACATCCGTGAAAGACCTGTCAAGATATCAGAAGCACTTCTATGCAAATTAGGCGAATTCCAAGTCTATTTCCTAGGTGATTTATGAGGTCAGGCACCTGCTGGGGTCACTTATGATGTCAGTGGTGGTCACAGCTTAGAGTTAAGCTTGTAGGGTATGTTATCTTTTGCTAACTGAATTTCTATGTAAAGGTTTTGTAGGAGAGTGCCCTTGTTGAATGGTCACCCCCACACACACATTGTGAACTGAAAGTGCACTGGGGCCTGCTAACCAGGCCCCAGTGCCAATGCTGTTTCCCTCAAAAGATAATGTGAATTGGTACACCCAATTGGCAAGATGCTTTAACCCCCCTTGTAAGCCCCTAGTATATGATACCAGTGGTACCCAGGGTAAGGGTGTTAAAGGGGTCACCAGGGCTGTAGCACTATTTGTGCCACCCTGAGGGACCCGAGTAAAAGTAAAGTCTGCAGGACTGCTGTCGCAGCCTGCATGAGCAGCTTCTGTGCTCGAGTATGACTCTGCACACGCCATGTGTGACAGTCACCTCACTGCCTTAAGGTATATAAGTCACCCTTAAGGCATTATCTTAATGGTGAAGACATATACGTACAGACATATATATCTCTACAGTAACCTTGCTATTCAAGTTTACTGTAGGTGAATGGTGGTCCATATGTTAACGTGAACTGAATACCGGGCAAAACCGAGGTAGCCAGCTCCACGATGGTATCAACTGAATTTAGTCGTGTTTGGTATCAAACACCATGCTTTTTCCACCCCTGACACGGTTCTCTTGACGAGGGTGAGCTGGCATGCACCCAGGTGTCATCCTTAGAGATTGCCCACTGAGATAGCGAGTTCCCTTGTGCCTTGCGGGCTTTCTGTGCTGTTTACCACCAAGAAAGAAGTCTGACCTCCTGCTGGTGAGTGCTATCACTCCCAAATAACATGAGACAAAAGGCCTAGGCAGGAAGGAGGTCACACATCCGCCATCCCAGGATGGCTAGTTAAAGACCAATCGGGTGGTGAGCCTCAAAGGCTTCCCTGCCTCTGATATCTAAGTGACTTGTCTCCCAGTGGAGATAAAGCCCCCCACCCCCAGGCACTTATGTTTGTGAGCAGGTGGGAAATTAGGTATTCGGGAGGCGTACACCCCCCCAAAGGTGGGGTGGTGGGTCTGTACAGCCGAGAATTGCCCATGCCATCTTGAAAGCTCCTAAAAATAGTGGGGCTTGGTAGTTTGGTGACATACACCCTGCGGATTTGGTCACCTCAGGGGCATATTAGCCGCAGGGCCAGTAGTTTATTGGCTACTATTCCTCACACCTCGAAACGCCCTCTAAATCCAGGATGTGAGTGGCACCCCTGACACCAGAACTCCAGATCTGCTCTGAAGAAGAAGAGGACAAAAAATAAGCCGTGTCAGCACAAGGCAGGACTCCACAAAGTAGAGTACTGCACCTGCTGGACTACAACTTGACCAGGACCAGAGACCAGTTCCAAAAGGAAGGTGAACCCCTCTGTGAGCCAAAGACTTCACTAGGACTCTCTAGGACTAGGGGTACTAACCCTATGCAGTTGGCAGGCACAAACCACACTGCCACGTTCAGAAAGACTGGCCACTGGGCTCCATAATGAACCAGCCTGAAATTTACCAGCCGGGTGCCTTTTAGGTAGCGTAGTCCTGAATTTCAGTGAATCTAAGCCCTCTACAGTGTTCCCAGGACCTCTGAAAGATGATTGATCCAGCTGTGAACTTTGCTGGGACCAAGGCTTGTTGGAGGACAAGTTGATTACTAACTGCTTCACTCGACACCCTACACGGAGGGAACCTTCTGCATCATCCCCCTTCACTTCTGTGGTGCAGCTGTCGAGTTCTTGCATCCCAAAGAAGGCTATGCTGGCAGACCTGGTAAAGTCAGCACCCGCAGGCCCGTTCAGCACCACGGATAGACAGAAGCCCCTCTGCACCCGAGACGCCCGAGCTAGGTAGAGCTGTTCAGCCTGGTGATTCATGGTCCAGGGGCCCCTCCAAGGGGCTCCTCTGAACTCAACCTTCAAGTATCATTTTGTTAAGTGTTGATTTTGACAGCTTCAATGGCTCCTGTTCAGCTCCAAGGACAGCCAAGTCACCTCTGCACCCGGACTACCCAGGCAAGGTAAAACTATTCTGATTGTAGCAGCTTGGCCGGTGGACCCGCAAGACCTTAATTCTAAGTGGGTTCTGTTGAACTCATCCCACAAATGACCGATCGTCACCTGTGCTTTTCCCCATTGACCGCAATGCTAAAGTTTGAGAGCTCTGCAAAGTATTGATTTCTTGAACACTTTAAAATCGATAACTCCAGTTATCTACCTTGTATCGACTTTGTTTTGGTGTCTAAATTAATCTAAAATAAACTCTATTTTTATAAATTGGTGCTGGATTTCTTTTGAGTCTTGTCAATTATGTATCTTCACTGTTGGTATGTGTGAGTGGTTGTATGAGTATGTTAATAGGTATGTGAGTGGTTGTGCGGGTGTGTGAAAGGGAGTGTGATTGGTTGTTTTGGTATGTGGGTGGGTGTGTAAGCGGCTGTATGGGTTTGCAAGTGGTTTTCTGGGTGTAAGTGTGTGTGTGATTAGTTGTATGGGTTTGTGAGTGTATGGATCTGTGAGTGGGTATGTGAGTGGTTGCATGGGTGTGTGAGTGAGTGAGGGGTTGTATGGGTGTGTGAGTGGATGTGTGGGGGTATGAGTGGTTCTGTGGATGATTTCATCAGTGATGTAATTTGAGATGTCATCACTGATCTCATCTGTGGTGTGAGAGGGCCATGTAATGAATGATGTAATATGTGAGGTCATATGCAGTGCATTGCGCACCCCCCCCCCCCGTCCCGGGCTGATTTTGGCTCTGGGGACTCCATCCCCTGGGGCCTTGCCAGTTGATCCTGGGTGCCCTGGAGCCCACCCAGGGCACCAAATGTGCAATGCTGGAGACTGCAGAGGGAGCCTTAATGCCTCAAGGTCCCTGCCGGCTCCCCACCTCAAGCGGGAGACGGCAATGCTTCTGCACGCAGGGAGCCGCCAAGACGCTTGACAACTGGCAGGAAAACAGATGAAAAGTCCACTCCCAGTGAGCGGGAGCAGTTTTCCTGCTCCCACCCACTTGAAGTGGACTTACTGTTTGCTCTCGTTTGGCGGGAGCTGTTAAAGCTCACACCAAGAGAAAGCAAACAGCTATGTCCCTGGGGTGGTCACCGCGGGACATAGGGAGCCAACCCTGGGAGGTGGCGGTCCGCAGGGTCATTAATGGATCCAGGAGGGGAGCCACGCACGCCTTCTCTTATTTTCTTCTAGGGCCTGCCTGGGGGAGGTGGTTGTCCCTGGGCTAAATATGGCCCGGGAAGGGGGCTTCGTGCCCCTTCCCCCTTTAAATTGATTTGTGGCCTGGGGAGGTGGCAGTCCCCGGGGCCTTTATGGGCAATGGAGAAAGGGGGTCCACACGGCCCCCCTCCAATTTATTAATGAAACGTCGGGGAGGTGGAGGTCCTTGATGCTCTTAAGAGCCTCAGGAGGGAGGCCACTTGGCCCCCTCAGTTAAAAATGACAATCAGCCTGCCCAGGGAGGTGACAGTCCCTGGGGCCAAGATTGGCCATGGTGAGGGGGGTGCATACGCCGCCTTCACCATAATACGTATAATAATAAGCCAGAGTATGAGTTCCAAGATGGTTGCCAACACTTCCTGGTCGGTAAGATTAGCGAAGGGTTGTGGCCTCTAGATATCTATATTTATTTTTTCTATAATAACTTCAAAACTAATTAAAGAATTTGTATGAGTGGGTGTGTGAGTGGCAGCAAAGGTCTGTGAGTGGGTGTGTGTATGGCTATATGGATCTGCGAGTGGCTGTGTGAGTGGTTTTGTGGGTGTGTGAGTGGCAGCAAGGGTCTGTGAGTGGGTGTGTGTATGGCTACATGGATCTGTGAGTGGCTGTGTGAGTGGTTTTGTGGGTGTGTGAGTGGCAGCAAGGGTCTGTGAGTGGGTGTGTATATGGCTATATGGATCTGTGAGTGGCTGTGTAAGTGGTTCTTTGGGTGTGTGAGTGGCTTTATGGGTCTGTGAGTGACTGTATGAGTAATAGTTTGGGGGTGGGAGAGAAAGAGTGAGAGGATCTCTGAGTGTGTGTATTATAGGTAAGATAGGAGAGTAAGGTAATATCACTGACCGCGGCGATAGGAGAGTAAGGTAATATCACTGACCGCGGCGTTTCATCTTGAATTAGCGCTCTAACATTGCTCTGTTGTAAATTTAATCTGTTTTTAAGCTGTTCCCCGGTTTTCTATTTTCGTTAGTTTTATTTCATTTTTTCCCCTGTTTTTAATACTCTTTATTAGCCACATACCTGCATTATAAATTGTGCCCCCACCGCTGCCTTTAGCGGGTTTAAAATCGGCAGATACACTCGTATTTGGCCGCCATTTTGGGAAGGTTTGACTATTCAGTCCTGGCACCAGCACGCTGAGCGCTCTAGTGCTCCGGCGGAGGTGAGGGGAGGCCCTATTTAAGACGAGCATTGGGTTTTCGCGCACGGAGAGTAAGGTAATATCACTGACCGCGGCGTTTCATCTTGAATTAGCGCTCTAACATTGCTCTGTTGTAAATTTAATCTGTTTTTAAACTGTTCCCCGGTTTTCTATTTTCGTTAGTTTTATTTCATTTTTTCCCCTGTTTTTAATACTCTTTATTGGCCACATACCTGCATTATAAATTGTGCCCCCACCGCTGCCTTTAGCGGGTTTAAAATCGGCAGATACACTCGTATTTGGCCGCCATTTTGGGAAGGTTTGACTATTCAGTCCTGGCACCAGCACGCTGAGCGCTCTAGTGCTCCGGCGGAGGTGAGGGGAGGCCCTATTTAAGACGAGCATTGGGTTTTCGCGCACGGAGAGTAAGGAGATAAGACCGAGCTGGTGTTGACGGGTGGTTCATCCAGCCCCTGGTCCCCCATTTTCTGGCCCCCTTCCCTTGGTGCCCCACCTGTTCCCTCCACCTCGGTTAAAACCCTGGGCATCAAGCTCAATTCACAATTAACCCTTCACTCCCAGGTGAGCTCTGTGGTTTCTTCCTCCTTTCTGGCTCTTCGCACCATTCGCAAGGTGTCCCGTTTCTTTTCTTTTGATGCCCTAAAACTTATCACTCTTGCCATGGTCGTATCCCGCCTGGATTATGGCAACGCCCTGTATGCAGGTATCCCTGCATATAGTCTTCGGCGTTTGCAGCAGATCCAGAACCAGGCGGCACGCCTGGTGTTTAAACTCCCTAAATCCTCCCACACCTCTCCCCTTTTGAAAGCTTTACATTGGCTTCCCGTCTGGGCCCGTGTCCAGTTTAAGCTTGCATCTATCACCTTCCAAGCACGACTGGGCACGGCGCCAGCTTTCATCTCCTCGGAGATCATTCCCTACGTTCCATCTAGGGAACTGAGGTCATCTTCCCAATCCCTTCTCACTGTTCCACGGTTCCGAAGAAAGAAATGGGGAGGCTCGAAGTTTGCGACTCTCGCCCCGGCTTTTTGGAACTCTCTGCCTGCAGAACTCAGGGCTCCAACCCCATACCTGTTATTTCGGAAACAACTCAAGGCATACCTTTTTGCCAAATCCTTTAATTAATACTTTAGTCTTTCTTTTTTCCCCTAACCCGGGACTTCTTCTCTGACCTCTTCAGTTTTTAGCGCCAAGAAACCGCTGGTGTACGTGCGCTGTACAAATAATTTTAAATAGAAATAGAAATAGAAATAGAAATAATATCACTGACCGCGGCGTTTCATCTTGAATTAGCGCTCTAACATTGCTCTGTTGTAAATTTAATCTGTTTTTAAACTGTTCCCCGGTTTTCTATTTTCGTTAGTTTTATTTCATTTTTTCCCCTGTTTTTAATACTCTTTATTGGCCACATACCTGCATTATAAATTGTGCCCCCACCGCTGCCTTTAGCGGGTTTAAAATCGGCAGATACACTCGTATTTGGCCGCCATTTTGGGAAGGTTTGACTATTCAGTCCTGGCACCAGCACGCTGAGCGCTCTAGTGCTCCGGCGGAGGTGAGGGGAGGCCCTATTTAAAGCTCGCTGTGGTCGCGCAGCGGTGACGCGCAGCGGTGGTGCCAGACTCGTGCCGGAGTCGGGCCAGAGTCTTGCCCGTCTGCGCTCGTCCGCGCGAAGGAGGCGGGAGGGCGGAGACAGCTGTAGCAGAAAGGGTAAGATTGGGCAAATATTTGTATTCTCCAGTCCGGGCCGGCCAGTTGTCACTGTATCATTGTATGTCGGACTACCTTAGGAGAGTCATAGAGTAGCACTCCCCGAACCCGGTCAGCCCCTGAGCTTGTATTCAGAACACGATGTCTTCTGTGACTAAGCCTATAGTAAAGTCATTGTCTACCACTTCTGTTCTGCGAGGTGGTTTAATTAATGCACGCTCGCTATGTAAGAATGCCCAACATATACACGATTTAATTATTGACAATGAGCTCGATTGGCTTTTGGTTACTGAAACGTGGCTTAAATCCTGGTGTAACCCAGATCTTGCCATAGCCCTCCCGCTAACATTCTCTATCCAGCATTTGGACAGAGAAAAACAACGGGGAGGGGGTCTTGCCATTATTTTTCGCAGCTCATTAAAATGTTCCACACACGAATTGGTTGATATCAAAGGAGCTGAAGCTTTATTTTTCTCATTAGGCATCCATGATTCATTCACCTTTTCGGGTGCACTTGTTTATCGTCCTCCAGGCCCCCCGAAGGATTTTTTAGACACTGTGGGAGAAGTCCTAAGTGATTTATCGCTTAGATGTTCTAATTTCACTATACTGGGCGATTTGAACTTACATCTCGACTTCCCGAATGCCCAAGGAGTAGAACATTTTATGGATACCATCAATATATTAGGACTTACCCTTTTGACGCATCAACACACTCATTTGGGAGGTCACATATTGGACTGTGTTTGTTCTAACTTCACTGGACTTACAGTTCAAACTCCTTGCCCTCAGATTTGGTCTGATCACTTTTTCATTCCATTTCGTGTTCCTATACTTCATAAAAAATTGGGTGCTATTACTAATAACTTCCCAATTTCAAATCTGACATATAAACCTAATTGGAAGGAAATTTCTAATCGTCCTGATGTGCTGGACTCCTGTGCAGCTTGCACTCCTGTATTAACAGGCAGTACCTCTATAGACTATCATAACCTCTGTGACTGGCTAACTATGATAGGTAAGAAACTAGGCCCCACGAGTCTTAAAAAGTGTAGCTCAACCAAAATCAAAAGGAATGCCCCCTGGTTTACTCAGGAGTTGAGATCAGAAATAGGTAAACTAAGAAGACTAGAACGACAGTGGCGCAGGAATTATGAAACTACTGCCCGTGAGCTATATAAACTTGCTAGGGGAAAGTATCATGCAGACATAAAATCAGCTAAAAGGGCATACTATCTTCCAGCCATAGTGATGGCCGATCAAGACCAAAAAGAAATCTTCCAGATAGTCAAGGGCTTTATGAGTCCTTCAACCCTTGTGCAGGAAATTCCACCTTCCTTAAAGCTTTGTAATGCAATTTCCGACTACTTTGAGAATAAAATCCTCAATATAGTGAAGAGCTTCCCTCCAGTGCATCCTACTTTAGGAAATACAGAAAGAGGGGTGAGGACGAATTCTCTTGTATGTTTGGATACTTTTGCTTCCATCTCTCTTGAAGACTCCTCTAAAGCTATTTTAGCTTGCAAATCAGGATCTCCTTTCGACCCATGTCCCCCTTTGGTTCTACACACCACGGTAGAACTCATGAATCCTATCATTAACAGTATTATTAACTCATCCCTAGCTACTGCAGAGGTCCCCAATGACTGGAAGCTTGCTGCTGTTAAACCACTCCAAAAAAAAGCCCTTGCCGACCCCACCACTCTTTCAAATTTACGCCCGATCTCCTTGCTGCCGGTGATGTCGAAGCTGACTGAAAGGTTCGTAACTAAACAACTTACGAACTTTCTGGAAGTAAATAATATCTTACATCCATATCAGTCAGGGTTTCGCTCAAGCCATTCCACCGAGTCTGCTCTGCTGTATACAGCAGAAACCCTTCGCATGGCCATGGACCAAGGAAAGGAGGCGGTTTTAATTCTACTTGACCTGTCGGCAGCCTTCGATACGGTCTCACACTCCATTCTAGTGGACCGGTTGGCTGCCGCAGGAGTGGCGGGGACGGCTCTGGCTTGGCTGGTTAACTTTCTTAAAGACAGGCATCAAATTACAGTGCTGGGCCCCTATCAATCTGAAGCAAAGGCACTCAGTTTTGGAGTTCCCCAGGGATCAAGTCTGAGCCCTATACTTTTTAATTTGTATATGGTTCCCCTGATAAAACTGATTGCCTCATTCCAGATCAGTACTATTTCGTATGCTGACGACACTCAGCTTATTTTAGTACTGGATAGGGAGCAACCCGATGCCGAGAAAAATCTCAAAGACTGTCTAACAGCAACATTTAAGTGGATGTCTGACAATCACCTTAGGTGTAATGCTGATAAGACTGAGATTTTGCCATTTGGAAAACACAAGTTGTTCTCCCCAAAGAACTGTTGGCCTGAGGATGCTGTGACTCCCCCCAATACCATCACCTCAGCTCGGAATCTAGGCATCAAATTCGACAATCAACTGTCTTTTAAGCAGCAAGCGGTTACCGTAGCTGGCACCTGTTTCCATATCATAAAAGCTTTGAGGAAATTCTTCGATCTTCTGCCTCTGTCAGCTAGGAAAACAGTTGCTGTAGCACTAATAAACTCCAGGCTTGACTATTGCAATAGCTTATATGCTGGAACAAACAAGTCGGTTCTCCATAGATTGCAAATAGTCCAGCATGCAGCAGCTCGGTTAGTTCTACGTCTGCCGCGTAAGTCGTCAGCCTCAGCAGCGCTCAATGCGCTTCACTGGCTCCCCGTTGTTAAGAGGATACTCTTTAAGATCCTCCTAATTACTTTTAGGGCTTTTCACCACCAAGGACCTAAATACCTACAAAATGGTTTTAAACGCTACCATCCAGCACGCTGCCTAAGGTCTGCAGGGCAAAACCTCCTTGTAACCCCCAGATTTAAGCTGGTGACTAGAGGGGGTAAATCCCTCTTTGTACTGGGGACCAAAGCATGGAATAAGCTTCCTTTTGCTATGCGCTCCATGTCCCATGAAACCCAATACAGGAAGGCCTTAAAAACTTGGCTTTTTTTAAGAACTGACGCTGCATGTATGGCAATGGTTTAGGAATGTGATGTTTAGCGTGAAGTGTGTCTCTCCCACCAACCCCCTTCATCTGGGTTGGGTGAGCGCCTTGATACTCTCTGAGTGATAATGGCGCTATAGAAATACATTTTACATTACATTACATTACATTACATTACATATATTTCATTTGCCTCTGGGTCCACTGATCCATCACGCCTTCACACAGGGGCCTCACTGAGCACCGCAATGCATGAGTGGATCCTCACATGTGTAAAACACTACTTTTTTGGCAATTTCCTGTCCATCAGGGATCCCTCCCCAACCTCTCTATCACAACCATGACCGCTACCCTGACCCCTTCTATCAATTTTCACTTTTATTTTGGCTTGTATTTTATTTCTTCCTACCACAGCCAATAGCATAGGGAAGTGGGCATTTTACTGAGACAGCTGAAAGTTGGATTATTCATTCATCATCATTGTAGCAAATTCGGATATTGGTTCAATGGATTGAAAACCTACTCAATTAGCAACTACAATTATTGTCAGGATGAAGTCTCAAACAACCCCCAAATTAATCTGTGCTCAACCCTCTGGTAGCTTGGCACAGAGTAGTCAGGCTTAACTTGGAGGCAATGTGTAAGGTATTTGTGCAATAATTCAAACAGTTATAATGTGAAAACACAACACAAGAAGAATCCCACAACAAATTTGAAAAATAGAGTACAGTTTAGTAAATAAGATAGAGCATAGGTCAGCTACAGGGAACCACTTAGGCCTGCTGAACACAGTACCTTAATCTTAGTTGCGAAGAGATGCTGAGTCCTGTGTTGAAGATGCACCACTCAGCAGAGGTGATGTGAAGTCTGGGCGAGGAGATGTATCACGCTGCAGCAATTCTGGGGAGCTGCAAAGTGCAATGCGATGTTCTTGGGTGGAGATGCATCTCGCAGTGGCGAATCTGATGGGCTGCGTTGGGCGAGGCGATGTCCTTGCGCGGAGACTCGTCACTCAGTTGCGGTGCCAATGCAAAGTCCTTGTGTCAGGGAAGTCCATGCAGCAGAGGTGATGCGTCAGTTCCGAGGGCAATTTGTCGAGCAGCAGAGGCGATGCGCTGGTTCTGCGGTAGAAGCGCCGAGCAGCGGTTGCAATGCGTCAGTTCTGCTGAATCCACATATGGAGTGGCAGAGCACCTTCAAGCCCACTTCCAAGGGTCCAAGACTATGGTGGTGCTACTTGGGGAGTGCAGGACTCACAGATGACAGAGTCTGAGTGCTGGGTTCAAGTTGGTTGGAGGCTTGTCCCTGGGGCTTCTAATCAGGAGGCCAGCCAACTAGCCCTTGCAGTCACTCTGGGGTCCAGGGTTTAGAGATGCAGGTTCAATCCTTCTCACACAGGCAAGAGGGCAGCAGTCCTTCAGGGCAGCAGTCCAGCAGAGTGGCACTCCTTTCAGCAGCACAGCAGTCCTTCTTCCTGGCAGAGTCCACAGGTCCAGAAGTGTACTGAAGAGTTGGGTGTAAGGGTCCAATATTTATACCTGGTGCCCAAATTGAAGCTTCTAGAGGTTTGCCCACCCCCTGAGGTGTAAGGCATGCCCTTGCTCTCTGTCCTGGCACCAGCTTGCCTGTGGTCACAAAAGACTAGTGACAACCTCTTTGTGAGCGTGCTCATGCAGATCTTATGTGACATGCAAGTGTGATAGATGATAGCTCCTCCCCACATTAACTAAGAGCCCCCCACCCTGCCATCACCTACCTTCCCTTTGTTTCACTGTTTAGAAGCACTATACAAGGACCAACTGCGAGTTACACCTAGTCATATGACCCAAGATCAGGCTGCAGGCACCAACTGGTTAGGGCAAGAAAAGGTCAACTTTATAAAAGGGAATTTTTGAGAATTATGACAAAAAATCCGACATTACCATTAAAGAGGGCTTTTGATTACAATTCGTAACACCCCAGACTCAATCTGTCTACCCGCTGCTCATTGGAAGTTCCGTCTTGTTAAATACAATAAGGTAACTCCAGTGTTTTTCCATGGGAGAAGTAGGCCATGTGGTAGTGAAAAACAAATTTAAGAGTTTACCAGGAAATATACAACTTAAAAGTACATGTCTTACTTTTCAAATACACCTCACCCTGCCCTATGGGCTGTTTAGGGCCTAAACTAGGGGTGACTTATGTGTTTATAAAATGAATGTTTAGGCCTAGCAAAAGGTTTATTTTACCAGGTCGAAATGGCAGTTTACTACTGCACACACAGGGCTGCAATGGTAGACCTGAGACAATTTTAAAGGGCTACTTAAGTGAGTGGAACAATGGGTGCTGCAGGCCCACTAACAGCATTTAAATTTACAGGCCTGGGTACGTGTGGTACCACTTTATTAGGGACTTACAAGTAAAGTAAATATGACAATTGGGTGTAAGCCAATTCTACCATGATTATAGGAGAGCACTTTAGCACTGGTTAGCTGTGTTAAAGTGTGCAGAGTCCTAAAGCCCGTAAAACCAAAGTCAGCAAAACAGGAGAGCTGAAGGCAAAAAGTTAGGGGAGAACCACACAAAGGGTGACAGGTCTAACAAGCATAAACCTGCATTGGCATAGTTACTTTTCCTATTGAAATCAAACACAATTCATAAAAGTAACAAAACTGCCTCATGAGAGTGAGACCTGCTACTATATAGGCACCTAGATATTTAGGAAATCTTAGATCGTTTTTGATTTATGTCAAATTTGCACGAAATCCTGTGTGAAACAATTCATGAAATGTAAAGACATTCTGATTTTTAAAAAAAAAGGTTTTCCAAGATTCAATATTTTTGGGAAGTTTGGATTCTGATTTAGATCTTAGCGGATGGGTTACTCCAACCCAGATGTGACGGATATCCCATCTCCCGAAATATAAATCCCATAGGATAGAATGGGATTTATATTTCGTTGGACGGAATATCTCTCACAATTGTGACGAAGTAACTCGCCCGACAAGATCTTACTCAGACCGTTTGTGTGAAAACATTTAGGGCCTCATAAGGCCCCATCGGCACTTTTTTGCGCCCCCGGAACGTCACTTTTTTGATGTTCTGGTGGCGCAATGTTCCACCGCATATTTACTAGCCCAAGTTAAGCCACTTTACATGGCTTTTCATGGCCTTATAAATATGTGCCCCTTTCATGCAGGAAACTACGTGAAGGGGACGTTCCATGGGGGTTGCTTTGGGTGTTCCCAAGGAAAACACATGGAACCTGACACATTCCCAGATTTACGAGGCGTCGTAAACCTGGGAATGCGTCCGAACCTAACGCCAACCCAGCGGTGGCGTTATGGAGGCGCAATAAAGAGAAATGAAAACATTTCTCCTTGTGCATTAATTTTTCTGCATTCTGCAGCACACATAGAAAAAGGAAAGCGCCTGATTGGATTGATTTTGTGCAGGAAGGGTCCCTCCCTGCACAAAATCAATCATCCCCGCAACGCAGGCAAAGGTGCCTGCGTTGGCGCACGGTAGCCCATTGTGCGCAGGGGGCAAAGGACAGGAATGTGCAGTATCCGATAGATACAGCACATTTCTGCCCTTTCCTTTTGCCGTAGGGCAGCGCAGCAGGGAGGCCTGCGGCGCTGCCCTACGGCAAAAGCCCATCAATAAGGCCCTTAATCAATAGTTGTGTTGCAGCTGGCACTTGCAATGAGCATGTTATTTTGTTTATTCATGATTATTCAGGATTGCTTTTTCGCCTCATAAAGTAAACTATTTGGTGCTTTCCACATTTCACAATTGTTTCTTGCAAACAAAAAATGAATGCACATTACCATATTGATTGACAACAAATTATGCCATTAGCCAAAGTTGTCAGCTAGATGCACTATTTAGATAAAGTGCAGATTATAATTTTAATCAAACCTGTGTCTAATGTGTTTTCTTCTTTGTTGTGATATATTGATTCACGGTGTGTTAATAGGAATGTCATTTAGTACTAGGTGTTACCAATATTGATGTGGGGCAGAGGTCCGTTGCTCACTGCAGCTCTTCCTGCTTTTCCCTCTCTCTGTGCTGACAGTGAATGCCTAAGGGCGTGCATTTGTTGCTTCTAGTGATTAATTTGTAAAAATAAACAAGATATTGGCAACTCCAACTTGTCCTGCTAAGTCAATGCTTAGCAGTCAGTGCTATTGGCTTTGCCAATACCTTTAACACTGTGTTGGCATTGGCAAAACGACAGCTGCTATCTTGAAGATTCATCTTCTACTCTTTCAAGATGGCCGCCATGTTGCCTGATGCAAAAAGTGGTGATGCAACATAGTGGCCATCTGCGTCATACCATGTGGCTGCTGTCTTTAAAATAACATTTTCATACTTTTAAGATAGCTGTCACAATGTTTCAAGCCATGTTAAATTATGCAATCTAAAGGACTAAAAGAGAGAGAGAGAGAGAGAGAGTGTGCAACACTGAGCCACAGCAGTGCTCAGTGTTAGAGCTTGGAAGTGGGGCGGAGGAGATAGACAGGGTAGAAGACGTTGATATAGGAAGCAGCCTTTACCACACATTGCTAGAGCCGTTCAGTCTTAACCACAGGTGTTGACATAGCATGGTAGAGAGCTTGAGTGTGCTCTATGTTTGGAAAAAGAGGAAGCAGGCCAGACATAGCCATTGTGTATCAAATAAGAAATAATATACAAAATAATTCTGTGACGTAAACATAGGAAGGATGCTTTACGTAGGAGATGGGAGGCACACCATCCAAACAAGAGCAAGGAACTAAGGCATACAAGAAGGCTATACAATCATGAGTAAGGAACGGTCCAAAGCCCACTCTATGTAGTAATTTAGGCGATGCCATCAGCAACAGTCAGCTGACGTTGCATTTACCCAGATTATGGAAATAAGTGCAGGGGTCTAAAGTTTTTTCATAGAAGCCCACTGCCCGGTGATGCTAAATGTTAGGGCTGCAAAATACAAAGCTGTCTATCCCTGTGTCCACCTAATACCTTTCCCTTCTAAAGCACTGAACTTGCTATCTCTTTATCTGACTCTTGTGGGGTCTATATCATCCCTGCTTTCTTCCTTTTCCCCATCTTTCTTTTCCTCCTTCCTTTCTACATCTTCTGCCTTTCTCTTGCTCAAAATCTAATGATGAAAACTAAGCCCAGGACCCAAAAATAAGTGCCCTTGCACCAGCGCAACTGGCAGCGGTAACAGCAGGGTGGGGTGCGGCAGGTGGGGTGGGGGTCAGTGGACAGGTGACAGGGTAGGGAAAGTAAAATAAAAAAAGAAACCAAACCACTTACCTTGCGCTTGCCGCATCGTCGAGTCGGCGAGTGCAAGGTAAGTGGTTTTATTTATTTTTTTATATTACTTTCCCTACCCCGTCACCTGTCCACATCCCGCCAAGGCCCACCATTGTTACCTGTGCCAGCCGGGCCTGCCCTTGCCTACCATCTGCAAATATCAGCACAAATTAAGCACTGCCTGTTTCCTGCATATCTTGGCTTATAAAACTCAGAACATCCAGACAGTTCTTCTGGGAGCTGTGCAGGCAGTTCATTTGAGCGCTGTCACCCTGCTCCGTGCGGTGCGGGTGAGGGAGGAGCTTCATCAATCCCTGCTACAATGGCGGTTCTCTGAAAGAGAACGGGAGCCACTGCATGAAGTCAAGTCTCTCTTACTTATCACTCTGCATTGTCTCCTGCTGAAAGCCTCTCAATGAAATCACCGACACATCACAATAGACAGTTCCTATTAGAGCTCTCCATAAACCCTCAGCATGCTAAGTCTGGTTTTAGAACAATGGAGTCTTCTGCCGTCCCAAAGGGAGGGCCTTATCGTTAAGCTGCAGCTGTGTTAAGGAAGACTAAGCGTACAACTACAACAATTCAATTTAATGCTCTGCGTGTTTTGAAGGAAGCGCACACTGAGCTTGCTGTAGTTTCGGCGTCTCATGGCCCAGACGGACTCCCGACTGAGATGTTCCGCAGGCTGGAGAGCGGCCTCCTCAGTCACTTTTGAAAGTTGTCACTAAAGTTGGCGAGTCAGGAGTCATGCCAAGGCCTGTATGCTTTACTACTGCAGAGTTTCTTCTCGCCCAACCTGCTTTCACCCATCTTGTGTTGGTGCTTCCTTCAAATAGCTTTACGCCTCTTTTCTGGAGGATCTACAATTATTTTTTAGAAATATTGCTTTGAAGAGAAAATTAAGAAGATTCTAGCAGCTTAAATACAGAATGTGGGGCCACATGTATCAACATTTGTAATAGTGATGACCTAATTGTGATTTTCTGTGAATCTCAATTAGGTAATCGCAATTACAAATGTATGAAACCCATAGAGTTTCATTTAGCGATTCCTAGGGGGTCGCAAATCGACCTACTTCATTAATATTAATGAGGTAGAGCTCAATTTGCAAGCCTCTAGGAATCGCCTAAATCATGGGGATGGTGGCCTGTTGGGGTCAGCAGACCACCATGTCCGTAATTGCTTTTAAATTAAGCAATCTTTTTTTTTATAATGCAGCCCGTTTTCTTAAATGAAAATGGGTTGCGTTTTAAAACAAAGTTAAGAGCAGACAGGGGTACGTGGGACCCCTGCCTGCTCTTATAACTGCTTTTACAAACATTCACAAAGGGGAAGGAGTCCCTTGGGGACCCCTTACCATTTGCAAATGGGTAACCACCTACTTGAAGTATGTGGTAAAACGCGAATGTTTTGTTACTGCATTTCAGTCACAAAACATTCCTACATACTGATGCGATTCGATATTAGGAAGCGACCTTAAAAAAGGTACATGCATGTGGCCCGTGGAGTAGTGCAAGAAGGTTCCATTCATTGAGTGAGACTCCAGGATCACACAAGGATCATACAAGGATTGGTCATCATTGGATCACCCCTCATGGGCCATTTCAGGTCCAACTTCTTAAGCAAACAGATCCAGGAAGTGTGTTGCCTGTCCCTGCAAAAGGGAGGCACAGGTCTTACTTTGGAAATGATGCAGTTGTGACGGCCTCTGGGCCAGCCTAGCTCTCTTCCAAAATCTCCAACCACATGGTGCGGAATATGCAAAATATAAATCGCCTCCAGAAAGGTCTAACTTCTTACACTCACATGGGAGATATATTGGCACAGTGCATGTTCCCTGATAGGAACACGTTTCTGGCCAATAGGGATTGTGTTGGGCGCAACCCATGCTAATAAGGGAACACTTGCTCGAGTATACAAACACAGTCAAATGTGTGTAAAAAGGGCCGCAGGGTGCTTCTGCAATCCCAAAGAGGGCGAGCCGCACAGAACAGGAACAGCTTAGGGGTGCCGAGCCGAGCGGAGGATCAAACTTTTAGGGGGCCACCAACCCTTCACGGGGTGTCCATTCGGCCCAGGGCCAATGAATATCTGTGAGATATGGGAGACTCCGAGGCTCCTCATCATATTTTGCGGGGGTGGCATTATTTTATATTATACCACTGGCAGAGTTCAAGCTAGAAAGCTACCCCGCCTCCATTTTACGTACCACTGCCTTGCGTTTAAATGAGCGACAGGATAATAAGCCCTCACAGATTTCCTTTCCATCCAAACTTCACTCAAGGCACATTTTTAAATATGGCTTGTCTCTTTCCACTGCAGTGAACGCACCACAGGGAACTCCATCAGGCATGTAACAAGCCCAGCTTTCAATGAAATGATTTACAAACACTATAATCAGAAAACATTAATATCAATAATAGAAAGAAATTATGTTTAACTATAATATCACCCTTGTTTTTCAGCTGTGCAGCTTATACAATTTCTGCTATATTTTGCTTCTGTTTCTGACAATGGTACATTCTCTTTTTTCTGTTTGGTTTTGAATAAACTCCAGTTTTGGATTTAATGTAGCCTGTATGCATCCCAATTAATGTTGTTCGCATGGTGTTCTGATTAATCAACAAATTACAATGTTCATATCGTAAACTATATACATAACATTTATAACATATTAATTTGGTGGTCAACAAGGTATTTTTAGGGTTAGGGAGTACTTATGAAAATGATACATATCTAATGCTGTGAGTATAGTGAACCTGCTACTAACTCAAGCACAACAAATGTAGTAAACATGTTTCCAAATGCTGAGGGCAAGAACAAGAATGCCCAGGCCACCCCCTGTAGATGCAAAAACTGTGGCTACTGGTAACTCCATGGGTCGAGGTAGGGGCGGGCGATTATAGTTAACAGCTTACAAGTGAGGCCCTCAAGTGGAACCACAGAGAAAATAGTAAGTACTGAGGGAATCAGTAATTCCTCATTTTCCCTCAGAGTTTCACCAAAGGCTTCAGCCACTTGCCCACAATGGAGGTCTTCAAGTGGATCTCATGATCTTGCTTCAGCCAGTAACTCCTGCCGCTGTCCAAGTCATGATCACCGTCCCACCTAGAATCGTCCTCTAAGCCAGTGAACTGAGAGTAGCTTCTTAGAATTGAGATAGTTAGACAAACCAACTCAAGTATTTTGGTGAGACAGATTTCCTCCATCTCCTCTTTTCTGACACTCATTTAGTTACTCCCCTGTTCAGTAGGTTGATCAATGACATTCCTCAGCATTGGCAGGGTAGGCCCAGACGTGGGTCCCTTGCTCACTTTGCCACTGGATTCAAGCAAGCCTGGCTGATGACGGCTGATTAGCCAGAAACCGGTCCCAGGATACTTGTTTCCGGTCCAGGGAAGACATGGCTTGGCAGTTCGGGCTGGACTGTTCCCATGAGGCACAGGGTCAGACTGATTTGCATATGGCCATGTCTGAACTGTGGTGGCGGAGTGAGCTGAAGAATGATGATGGATTAAACCCAGATCAGTTGACTGGGGGTGAGTGCTTGCAATGTGCAACACTCCGTCCATCATCCCCTTTGGTTTTGCTTTATTCCTCAGCATTAGGCATCAAAGGCAGTGCTTAAGTTGTACAAATAAATAAATAAACAAACAAACATATAAATAAATACATAAATGGATGGGCCCAAAGTTTTCTGAGGAGATTACCATTTGCGCTGCTGAAATCGGACGATGAAAATTATGTCCCCATGAAGTTACGGTGCCCACCACCGCTCTGCAATGAAATCCTCACTGATCACAAGTGACTCACAATAGGCCGTAAGTTCAGAAACCCTGACTTTGCTCTCCTAATGCCCTAGACACGGAAGGGAGAGGAGGTCAACTATTGCACGTCCTCCTCTGAAAATACAGCTATCACCAATACGTGCAGCAGCTGTAGGTAGAATACAGAATGCAGTATTGCTGCCTCGAAATTAACAGATGGAAGTCCAATCAAGACAAGCTTCCTAGGACCGGTTTCTGGCATTTCAGCCGTCTTCAGATGCTCCGTCCATCACCACCCCCTTTTGTACCGCTTTGTTCGCCATAAGTTGGCAGGGTATGCTCAGACGTGAGTCCCTTGCTCACTTTGCCACTGGATTCAAGCAAGCCTGGCTGAAGACGGCTGAAATGCCAGAAACCGGTCCTAGGAAGCTTGTTTCCGGTCCAGGGAAGGCATGGCTTGGCAGTTCGGGCTGGACTGTTCCCAGGAGGCACAGGGTCAGACTGATTTGCATATGGCCATGTCTGAACTGGGGTGGCAGAGTAAAGAACGGTGATGGATCAAACGCAGATCTGTTGACTGGGTGTGAGTGTTTGATTGGGACTGATGCTCCGTCCATCACCACCCCCTTTTGTACCGATGATGAAGCTTGACACAATTATGTATGAGAAGCTTCCTCTTCCATAAGGATGACCTTCCCTCTCCTCTGCACGTGCACAGGACTGCTGTGAAAGTCCAAATTGGACTTCCATCTGTTTATTTTGAGGTAGCAATTCTGCAATTTTTGCTCCCTTAATAGCCAGCAGACTATAATGCTGGTCTAAGTAGCTAGATATAGGCTAGTAAGGCCATTCATAACACAACTTTTGTTGACTTTTTGTTAGATGTTGATTTAGTTCAAACCATTCTGAGCTAATTACTCTACTATTTGCTACTGGAATCCAACATTACATTGAGGAGGCTAAATTACATAATCATATTCATTTGGGAATACCACTTCCCTCGCTCACTTCGATGGAAAAAATAGATTTCATAGTAACATGTGTCCTTTCACATTGGTATCTGAGCTTGTTTTAGTCATGTCTGTTACAGCAGAGGTCACTGCTTCCAACAAATGAAAAATCTGGTAAACAGTGAGAGTTAATGCTCCTGAGCGCTTTCCATCCAGATTGGAGTAAGGGTAGCTTTCATCTATGCACTGGGTAACCAAGGATACTGGGCTCATATGAAATATATACTTGTCTGTTGTCAAACTAACCAGTTAATGTATTTATTTATTTACTTGGTGTAGTGAAGTTTTTTGTAGGTGCTGACAAGGCCCATAAGTCCAACAGAGCACTGTACGTAGGTCAAAAGGTGATGGAAAAACCTATAGATACAAGACTGACATATTTGTGTTGGGAGATTCCTAAAATGGAAAAAACAGAGACACAAAATACGAGTTACATTACGCCATCAGAGTTCTTACATGGACATACTCACAGTTTTCAAGAAATAATGTGTATCTTGATAAGGTAATTTGAGGTAGTATTCATCGTCATTCACTTACAAAAAATGTAAGACAAGTAGTAAGTCATGAGGTCACCTTTACATTTTTGAGACAATGTTACTTGTTGTAAAACTTTAAGTTTTTTGGGGGGAAATTGTCAGAGGGGATGCTCATCTGATATTTAGGGATATATCCTTTCAAGTGATGGATGCATTCCCAAAGAGAAGTTGGTTCAAAGTGTATTGTTTATGAACCTGTGGGGTTTCTATTCAGAAGATAGCTTAACTCCTAGTGTTTCCTTTGTGTGTTTGAGGGCCTTGTAAGCCGTAGACAACATATTCAGTTCAAATCTAAGCCTGGGTGGAGTTGGCGGAGTTCCACTACGCGCAACTCTGCGAAGTGCAAAATAAACTCTGCTGCGCTACTCCGAGCTCTGCAAGTGGCGGAGTGAGTTAGAATAAATGCCGCTAACTGTAATTTTCAGCGCCGGTTGTTTGTCAGAGCTGTGAAATTATCGCGAATGGCACCAAGCACAACACAAGGGGGCGTAAGCAACCGATGCTTCTTTTCTGCAGCTCGAGTAGATTTTCTACTTCAACGCGAACGGACAGTTTCTCAACACGAGCTGTCGCGAACAATACATGGTCACTCGCCTTAAGAAATCCGACCACCCGCATTGAGAAATCTTGCAGGGATGTTGATTTCCCTCGCTCGCACTCACCAACTTTACAAGGAGTGCGGAAAACTCTACAAACTCCGCAAGCAGAGCGGAGTTCACCGCCCAGACTTATTTAAATCATGCTTCCATGCGGAACCATCTCAGGACGCTAAACTGGAAATGGGCAGCACACTTTCTTTGTTTTGTCGATGAAATGCCTGATTTAAAGTTTTTCATATGTAGGACATCCACCAAAAAGCAGCGGGTGTCCCATCTGCTCTATTTCGAGTATATAGAGGTCTATGCTCTGTAAGTAGGGGAGGCTGGACATCCGCTTTTTTTTTTTAGCAGATGGTCCATGTCTGCCAAATTCTACACCAAGTCCTAAGAGAGAAGTTTCATGTAGGACTCATTTCAGTGGGACTAGGTAAGATTTTAGGAGGAAATTTGGGGTGGCTCTACTGTAGTCCGAGCATCATAAGATCATGGCTCTGGACAGCCTTCTTAAAATCATGCTTAGTGAAGAAAGGTTTAAAGACAGGAAGTAGGCAAAATTAATGTAGATTACTCTTCCTGAGTATTTTCATGTATGAGTAAAGTTTTAGAGTCTAGGAAGCATACAGGTGGCTTGCATCTATTACATTTTTGGGTCCATAGTGGACTGTAAGCCATTATCAGCTCCTGAAAAACTACAAACCACCTCAGTGTACAAAAAAGATCTCCATTGTCGGCGCTCTCGCATTCCTATATCTTCTTTCCCATCACCTAACCCTTAATGATAAACCAGCCAGAAGGCTGGCCCAGAACATAGAAACATCACAGAAATGTGAACTAAAACTGTCTCTGCTTCAGACAACAATTCACAGAGTAGCTACCAGTATTGGTGGCATAGGCGAAAAAGAAGTACGCAGGTGTATTGGCCTACTCCAGTCCTCACCATTGAACACCAACAAAGTAAGAAAACATTATTTACATAATGTAAGACCTGGTCAAAATAAAAGTTGTTCACTTTGCAAGAAGCAATCTAACGCAGAAAGGAAGGCCCTATGTGTTTTCTCTACTGCAAACTATACTAACACTTGTAGGTGAAAGGAAGGGAGATACAACTGTGGCCCAGAATTGAGCATGTCACAGAACCAGGACCCCTTTCTCAGCGAGGAGTTGTAAATAACATATTGCGATAAGCTTTTGAACCAGAGGCTGTGATTAGCGAGATGGCCTTCTAAATACAATGTTTAAAGAAGATTGCTGCTTGTGAGCATGACTACAGGAAGGACTCCTCAGAGCTTTGTCCTTGAAGGAGAAGGTCAGTGTGCAATGTGCAGGGAGCTGAGGACAAGATGAGTTTCTTTCTGAAATTGGCCTTTCCTATCCCATCCACCAATACCTTGTCAATCCTTCATTGTGGCTTTATGGTGAAGGGGCGCATTTAGGGAAATGTCTAGATGAGTACCCTTACCTAAATAAATAAATAATAACCATGCATTGGGGAGTTCAAGTGAGTGTGTGAGAAGTTTCAGTAGCTGGGTACAAGGTTGGACTGGTACAAAAAATAGGCCCGGGCACCAAAGTAAAAGTAAAAGTGGCCCCGTTAGCAAACCTGGCCCAATTTGGCGAATCAGGACAGTTTTGAACTTGTAAAGAAACGCTGTATGGGTACTTTCCTAGGTATCAGATTCCACATGCATTTCTTTGTGCTGCAGGCAATGTTTATGGTAATATCAGGAAAATCAACAGAAAGAAATGCTCTACCAGGCTATAAAATAGGCCTACAAACTGCTAAAAACAAGCACTGGAAGTTCAATAGGTCTCTCATTTACTTGAGTTAGAGCTGTTGGTGTTGTAAATGACAATGTCTTTTACCCATGTTTTATCAAGTGTATATATGTGGTGTGTAGTAGAATTATGTAGGTTGGATTGGAATTCTTAGTTGTGAATTGTCTGTTATGGAGTGGATTTGTGTAGTGGAATTATGTGTCATGGAAATATGTGGATAGTGATTATGTGCAATTGAGTGTACTGGAATTATGTGAAGTGGGATTGTGTGTTATGGAGTGTAATTATGTGAAATGGTATTTTGTGTTGTGGAGTGGTATGCATTGGAGTTTAATTATATGGCGTGTTGTAGAATTTTGTGGCAAGAAATGAATTTGTGTGGGTTGGATTGGATGTTTGTGGTGTATAATTGTACTGTTGAGTTGAATTATGTGGGTTGGTGTTGAATTTTGTGGTGTGAATTGGAAATGCCCATCACTGCTGACAAAATGGGTTAGCCACTTCAGCGGCCGGCTCTTTTGCCTGTGATAGAATTTCTTGGTAACACGTGCACATGGGCCTAGAAAGTAGACCACTTCAGTGCCACGGCTGGTGGGCCAGTCTCTCTTTATTTATTTATTTATTTTTTTAACCATTTTTTTGTCTTTTAATTTCAATTGCATATGCATGAAAAATACCAAAAGCACAATTACCAAAGCCCGTCCTACGGGTTTTGTCAATGTTTGCTAAAAAAAACAATTTTGAAACGAAAGCCATGGAGGGAAATCTCCTCAGCCACACAGGCTTCCATGGAAACAGATCCATCTGTACACACACACCGCAGATAGCCACCGCACACACATATACCTCAGACAGACACCGCACACACACAGTCCAGACAGGCATTTATTTATTTATTTTATTTATTTATGGGTCTTATATAGCGCCTGAATCACCCCATACGGGGTATCTCTGCGCTAGGACAGCCTGTGGACCTACAAAAGTGAATTAGAATTAGAATAGCTCTGTTTTCAACAGTTTCCTGAAAATTAAGAAGTTGGTGCATTGACGTAGTTGTATGGGCATCACATACACACTGCAGAAAGCAAATGCTGCACACGTATTGATTGTAAATCATTTAAGTGATCGATATATTAACAGTGAAATCCTATTCCACAAATAACTTTATAAAATAGAGTTAATTTATTTTGCACTATGTTTCCTCTTATGTAATAAAAAAATCTTTCGCCTCAATAGCTTGTTTTGAATTTCAAGCATGGAGAAGGTATATTCCTTCCACTTATAAATAAGTAAACAGCACAAAATGGCATGACTTAAATTTGCTCCACAGTGCAAATTCCTTAAAACACAAGCAACAACAATCGTACCAATGATGTATCCTGTTTTTGCAGCAGGGCAAAGTTTCTTTATATGGCCCCAGAGATAAAACATTTGCCATTCTAGTTGAATGAGCTTCTTCTAAGGCTGATCACGCCCGAAAACCTTTTATACTCTGAAGTGAGGAACAAAGTAATGGAATTTTAAAAATTCTTCTTCCTCATGTTGGCTGAGCGCTGGTACAAAGCCGGAGGCTTGTTTGTGTGTCTGCAGGGGCTGCAGCGGGTGGTCGCTTTCTGCCTGCAAGCGGTTTGTACCCATGTCACGAAGGTAGAAAGTTAATGTTCTCTTGGCTCTGTCTGCTTTCTGTCTTTTTAAAACATCCATGATGTCTGTTCGCCAATCCCTGACAGCGATTGGCTGCAGTGCTTCATATACAAATAAACAAGTAAAATCAATGAAGTAAGTGTGAATTAGACGTGTCATGCAACTGGTGATACACCAGGACCAACCTCTACTCTCACGCTTGCCTGAAACGCCTCGTGCTTATGCACAGCTAGCAACTCAGCACGCCACCATTGGTGTGTTTATGATCCGGTCACACCAGACCCCACAGCTCTCACATAGACAAATGTATGACCCACATCTTATCAACTATCCACTCTGTAAAGCCCCCAAGTGATTCGATGACAAGTGGAGCATCTTATAGACTTGTCATCGGTATGAAGAGCCATGTAAATTCTGCAATATTAATACCTCTAAAGTAAAGGCAAGATGATGTAATAATGGGGAGAGGACGTGGCGCAACAGCCAGAGCTGCTGACTTTAGAACTTGGGAACCAGGTATGAGTCTCTGCATTGGCTCAACATCCTGTGATTCTGAGCAAATCACTTAGGGCCAGGTGTATCAACATTGTATTTTGCAAGTCCTTAATACCAAATGTGGCCGATTCGCTATTAAGGGCTCGCAAAATGCTATGTATGTAGGTTTCCCAATTAAGATTGCGATTCTTACGCATGCCTTATTTGTGACTCGCAAATAAGGAATGGCTTCCATTCATTTCTGTGGGCCAAGAGGCCCATAGAAATGAATAGGAATTGCATGCGCAATTTGCGAGTACCCAATAGGTACTCGCAAATTGCGCATGCAATTTCAAGGGTGCAAGGGTGCCAAAAGGACACCCTGTTTCACCCCTGAAATATGCATGTGAGTAAAATCCGGACTCTTAATTGTAGCACATTTTAACATAGATTACGTCAATGTTAAGAATGTATGGCACCTTGTTACATACCTCTTTATAACGTCTATAGAGAATAAATAAATTCCACTTCGCACCCCGATATTGTTTTGAGACACAATCCAAAATGTCCGCCTTGTTTCAATGGGCTTACTAATTACAGTCACCACAGTTTAACGTAAACACTACCTTTCCAAGATGTCCGTCATACTCGCAAGTAGCTAAATACAGGCGTGGCAGGCTCCCCTATGCGTGTTGTTGAGAATTAACACGTACTAGTGTGCTGTATAATTAGTTTAGAAAGCACTATATCCTCTACAATTCATAAATACTCCCCATAAGTTGACTTTATTGGGAGGGCTGGGGTCCGTTCCTAGAGCTGCCAACGTTGGAAATGGGGAACCTGGTTCGAATCCCGGCATCAGTTCAACATCATGTGATTGTGTTGAATAAAAAAACTGAAGATATTAAAGCAAAGAACATAGAACAGGCAAGAATCAAACAAGCCCAAACCCCCGGAAACTCTCTCTAACCGGCCCCACCAAACACTCTGTTCTGATTTGGCACGCCGTTAATAAAAGCTTAGGTTGGGATCGAAAGCTCACACTGGCGACGCCTCTGTGGGACTCTGAGCAGCTGGGCAATCTCCGGACCACAAAAGGCTTTGATAAATGGGACCTAATTGGTATATCCGATTGGGAGATCTTTGGGTGAAGGGTGATATGGTCACTTTTGCCACGTTCCAGCAGCAATTTGAGCTCTCTGGGACAGAATTCTTCCGCTACCTACAGATTCGCCATGCTATCGCCGCGACCCTGCAAAAGGGCGCAGTCCCCCCGGAATCCTCGCCATTAGAAGACTGTTTACTAGATCGCCCTTACATACAAGCAACTGATTAACAACACCCCAGATCCTCTTGGCCGATTGCGTGAGTGTTGGGGGAGAAATGGACTTGAGTTGGATGAAGAAGATTGGCGGCGATCTCCGCACGTCTGCGATTGGTCCAACTCAAGATATTGCACAGAACATACATCACTGGGCCGCAAGTGGTCCACATGAGGAAGAGGGAGGAGGGAGATTGTAGACGCTGCTGTGGACACGTAGTTACCTTCCTCCACATACTATGGGAATGTGATCAGATACAGAAGTATTGGCGGGAGATTCACAAGGTGATGGGAGAAGTGCTGCATAAGACCATCCGTTTAGAGGCTAAAAGATGCCTCTTAAATATTTGGGGATCCACTGATTTAACAAGTATGGAGAGGCTTTGGGCTGCGCTGGTTGCAATGGTGGCTAAACAAGACATAGCCCAGCTGTGGGGGGCGGCTGCCCCTCCAACTCTGGCCTCCTGGAAAGGAGTCTGGACTGGTGCATGTTCAGGAAGAAAACTGCATATGTGGCACGAGGATGCCCCAGGAAGTGGGCCGCAGTGCGGTCCAAGCGGAACGATTATCGGGGAGGGATTTGTGTGGCCCCTACACATTCCTCAGAGGAGGAACTATTGTCCCCCTTGACGCCCTTTCAATGATAGGTTATCATCAACGTAATCATTTATGTTGCCTAACTGTTATCGCCATTGTGTCATTTCTACATACCAAATGTGCTGATGCCAAATGTTTTATGCTTAATAAAAAGATATCTAAAAAAAAAAAAAGAATCAAACAAGCCAATATGTCTGCTCCAGTCAGGTCTCAGGGTATTGTGTGACCAATAGAAGCCATGTCTGTAATGCAGTCCTTGGGTAACATTCCTCACCCCCACTGCTAGTGAGGGTCTGTTTCTGCTTCCTGAAAACCAGAGGAACTTTACTTTGTGTGGAAGTTTGCTTGCTCTGACCCTGAATTCCTACTGCTTTCCCTCACCTTTATGATGCTGCTCTGGCAGTCACTGGCTTATATTACAGATACCCTCTTGCTCAAGTGTGATGTAGTCCAGGACTATTAATATATGCATCCCTCTCATTTATCCCTCATAAGACCTTCATTCCTTTTAGCTTTTTCTGACAGCAGCTGAAATTCAAAATAAAGTAAAGCTTATTAAACTTTAGATCATCTTAGCTGCTAATTGGCCCTTAGCACATACTGCAATGAGAGTTGTAGCTCTGTGAAACTCGCTATATATTTTTTGCCCCTTATTCTTGTGTTCACCGTTCAAAAGTAGGTGCATGAACTCTTGTCCCCCATTCTCATTTTCTCCAATTATATCTACATTCCCTAGTTCCAGTCCTGACCTTATTGCCCTATCCTGAATCTCAGCTGCAGTGACTATTCTAGTATTCACCAATTCTCTGCTTGGAGTGTAGTCACTCAGTTTCATCCTTTGCCCCGGCTCTATGTATGCCCTACATTTTCCACCTATCTTCAGTGCTAACATTTCCACCCATTCTCCAGCTGCCATCTATGATCCTCATTAAGAGATGTGGTTTTTCACTCAGAGAGATAAGGGTCTGCACGACTGAAATTTTCAATTCTCCAAACTCTAGACCCAATAATTCCACCCATGAAGGCCTGAGACCTGTTTGTACAGCTGCGTAGCTGGGATTATGAGTATAGCTGGCCTTCTCGCAACCACTGCAGCAGTGTAGAGAAGCAGGCAATGCTTCCCACAGATAGGTCCTGATGGCCAAGCCTGTCCTGTGGCCCTGCACCCCTGCCCCCTTACCCCTGACCTCCCACCTCCATCTCCGCCAGCCATCCCACAGTTTCCTAATGCTCAGAGCTGGCTTAAAATGTCAGCATTTTCTAGCACAATTGGAGAACTGCACCGAAAGGAACACAGTAGTTCTGGATCTGAGCAGGTATTTCCCAATCCAGGCAAAAAAGTATAATTGTGAGAATCTGGATACCCGGCAGAATCTTAGATTCCAGCCCACCTACATGACACCCTGTGATGCTTATAATGAAGGGTTGAAGGATTCCCATATCCAGTTTTCAGTTGTGTCTTTTGTGTCCAGTTCCCTTGAACTACACTCTGGAAACATCTCAGTGACCAAAAAGTTTGGATCTTAGGTTAAATTTCTTCCAGCCCTGCCCTTGGCATCTCCAGGTATTCCTGTTTTTGAGTTGTGATCCTTTTGTATGCTCTTTTTCCTGCATTTTATACCTTCCATTATTACTATTGCTGCATTATCATTTTGTTCCAAATGCGAGGAAACGAATTGGATTTGAGCTGTGGTTGGCTATTTAGCCATTATAGGTATGGGTTTAAATGTCCCAGCATGCTGTTGGTTATAAAGTCTGATTGAGAGCTCTGCAGTGTATTCAAATTCGCCCCAAGACCCTGTTCTTGAGTAAAACCTTTGAATGCTCATCTACATCTACTGAGAGAGTGAAGGATGCTTAAGTGGCTCCCACTTTCTGTTGTGCACTGGCACCTTAAGTGCGGACTTCTAGGGGTCTGGAACTTTAACTCATTTACCGGGCTCTGTATCCCTAATCCCTAACCACTCTAATCAACCCTGTCTGGCATCAGGCTTCGAACCAAACTGTTACCACACGCACATCCTTGAAGTATGTGTATAACGGTCCTTCAGCAGCCCGTGCGCTTGCCAGGATCACTGACAGAATATCAGAAGCACAAATATCATGTGAATAGAATATTGTGTGAAAAATATTGAAAACAAAATATCGAGAAGGTAAGTGCAAATAGGTAAGTATAGAATGATTATTCTTTACTCCACATCTACTTACCTTGAATATATATATATATGTTGTCAAGGTACATATAGGAGGTTTTATAGATAGTAAAACATTCCTTACCTATAGAAACTTATCTACATGGTTTATTTGTCCTGGATATTTTTGACACTCTAAGGATTTGTGTTTCCGACATTCTGTCTGAGTACCGTTTGTCATAGGTCCACATTGGTTCTCCATAAAGGTGGGTGGGCATTCCAAGTACATAGGTAGTATAATGGGGATGGTGTTTTGTCTGGCAGTGGTTCTGCCCCAGCTGCACCACACCCAGTGGTGCACCTGGGACACTACGAGTATTCAGTGGCTGAAGGTGTTGCTCAAAAAAGTGCCTCATGCAGGTGGGTGCCACTTTGATTTTAGTTTACACAATGGTCGAGAGCCAATTGACAGTGCAAGAGCGTCCTTGTTTCAGTCATCTGACATAGTGATGAAAACTTGTTTTTCTAAGGCACTTCGGCATTTTCTAAGCACTGTAAATGACTGCTCCTTAATTTTGTAGTACTCCATTTGCTTACCGCTGACAGATGAGGTGCTGGTTGCCCCTTGCCAGGATTCGAACTCATGGCCTTCAGAGCACTGAAGATAGCAACTGCTTGCAGTGACTTAGGCATTTTGGCAGGGTAGGTGAATTTATGTCAAATGTGCCTGCTCCCTAAATTGGGTATCCAGGTAAATCTTAATATGATCAAAAGTAAGTGAGAGTGCAGTATTGGATGACAAATTGGGTATTGGTCAGCGACGGCTATTCCACTGAGGAGGAGGAGCGTCGCCACGTTGCTTTTCGGCAGTGCAAAAAAGAAAAAATAGAATGATAATAACACAATGTTATAATCATTTTATTTTTCTATGCTGAACTCAGTTTAGGGGCAGGCCGGAGCTTGGCTATCATCACAGCCAGCAAGGGGAGGAGTGGTTGTTGTACTTAAGTGCGCATGACGGTTTGGCCGGCCTGGCTGTATTGCACAGGCTTCCATTCACTGTCTCAGCGCCGAACCAGGCCGCCCCGACCAATCAGGACGCTGCTGTCAGCACCGTCATGATTGGCTAGGGGATTCTGGAAGTCTATGTGCTTCTGGTCGACAAAAGAGGGTAGAGGAGAGGCGGTAGCCGGCCGGCAGTTGAGTGATATATTTTCTTTTCATTTTTTTTTTTAAAACCCCGCCCCTCACCACCTCTGCCCGGAACAGCTGCCACTGTATTGGTTTATGGGTCCTTCTGACCCTGCAAGCATGTTCCATAAGATTTTCAGCTGAACACCCAAATAAACAATTTTGGGCGCTATGCTTGGGTGCCTCATCAAACGGTGGGGCCGTGCATTGGCACAACAGTTACCTTTGAAACTGAAATGCATTTTTTAGAAACAAAAACCAGAAACCGACAATATTTCATGTAACCAATACCACATCTGGTCAGCACTCCCCAACCCGACTGGAGTCCGCCCCCCCACACGACTGGAGTCAGACTGGTTGTACTTACAGCGCCATTGCTAATCTCCTCAGAAAACTTTGGGCCCATCCACTTATGTATTTATTTATATGTTTGTTTGTTTATTTATTTATTTTTACAACTTAAGCACTCCCTTTGATGCCTAATGCTGAGGAATAAAGCAAAACCAAAGGGGATGATGGACGGAGTGTTGCACATTGCAAGCACTCACCCCCCCACGACAGGTTGTTACCCAGTGTGAACACACAACGCCTTGGACTTGCTGCCGTCACCTTCTGGCAGGCAGCAGATAATAGTTTAGTGAGCATGTTGCTTTGGAAGTCATTAGTGTAATGTCCCCGAAGTTATTGGACGTCATGTCATTCTATCTCTCGGGGTGATTAGGAGCCGATGTTTTGTGGTAGCTGACTTTTTCTGCACCGCAAACTAATTATGCGTGTGTACTTCCTGCCTGGGCTGCATTCAGGGCTAATTACAGAGGCAATCACTTCTCACCGAGCATGTGGTGGGTTTGAGGGTGGCGACGAAGTTGAAAATGAAAAGGTCACTCCTGTTCTCCACAGAACAATGGTTCCCTTTAAACCCTCAAACAATAGGCTTCCCATCTGATGTTTTTTGCAGCGAATCTATGACAGGATGAGAGGCAGAGGAGGAGGCTGGGGGTGCATTTATATGAGTTGTGTTGCCAGGGAAACCACTTCCTTCATCTCTTCGAATTTAACACATTTAGGTCGCATGGAATCTTGCTTTAGACACAATAACATGGCACGTTGGCAAATTATTGATAAAAAAAACACACACAAGGCAGCAAAACCACGAATGCACGTTTCGGATTAAAGAACGTTGTGCACAAAAAAAACATCAATTGTCTCTGCTAACGGCATGACGTCTTGTAAAATAGCACGTGGGAAAGTGTCTGATGGGAGGGGTGCACCGAGAGGCATTGTGTGAAAATAAAGAACAAGGGAGAAAACTGCAATAATGCACTTTTCATTACCAACATTAATTATGAAAATGTTCATTTTCAGTGATAAATACCAGATCCATTAGAAACTGAAACGTTTGCTCCCTTACTCCTGATCAGAAACACTCCAAAGATTCTCAGCGGGCAAGACACAATAAAAAAAAATCACCGTCTGAGGGAGTTCTCTCCACACACATTAGCAGTTATTTGGTGCAGGCACCCAGTGCTTAATTTGTAAAAAGATAAGTGCCAGGGCCCTTCTCAGGAGGCCAACACAGCTTGCACCGCCCATTGCCCCTGTCAGCGCTGCCAATGACAGCACCAACACAACTACTAACCATCACACTGCTACAAGTGTCACAATTCACACTATTCCAGGCCCCCAAATCTATAAGCATGGGTTGGCAGCAGGTATTAGTCGTTTTAAATGCATATTGAAATAATAATTGACTGCTGTTCTGCTTATCTTTAAATCGCACAAACAGCACCACCATGTGGCAGCTGTCATAAGTGCTGGTGCTGACCATGAAGTGCCGGTGCAGAGCACCAGAAACCACTGGCTTAAATTAAGCACTTCAGGTACCACATGCTTACCTAAGGCTGCTGCTGTATCTTGCCTTATATACTTAGAGTTACAGTTAGGGATACCGGTGTTTGCAGAAGTGCTTTGGTTTGGGATTATGGTTGAGGCTGCAGGCAGAATTTACGGACGTTATGCTTATTTTGAAGTTAAAACCTATGCTCGCGGTTTAGGTTAGAATTAGGGGTCTGTTTAAGGAGACAATGCAGTCCAGGACTTTAGTTAGAGAGTCGGTTGCAGAAAGGGTAGTGGTAAGGGTTAGGAGTAGAGTTGGGTAAGGGTGGGTGTGAGAGTAGGACTCAGGGTAAGCTTTAGAGGAGGGTTCAGAGTTGTTATCTAGGATTCTTCCCCCCCTTCTGGTATGGGGAAAGCTGAGCTTGCCTTCCCTTGATGCAAACGTCTGGCCTATGGGGCACATATTCAGTCAGTGACTTTGCTTATCTCACTGAGCAATCTTCTTCTTTTCATTGGAACATAGTTCCATACAATGAGGCCTCCCCAGCATTCACATTGACCCGTCTACTCTTGGCACCTCTTACTATCCAAATTGGAACCTCTAGTCACTTTTTGTCTATTTGTCACGCCTTATAAAATGTCTTTGAAGGTTTGTCTGCACCACGTTAGTAATGTTATTTCTGAACACCCCATTCATAACAACGCCCCTAATATCATATTGTGAGAATCTCCCTGCATCCCTCTTTTGGTTCCATGGACACAGGATTTCATACCCGCCAACTGGAGGAAAATTCTTACCGTGTGAGGAGGGGGCAGGGCCTTGGAGTGGGCGGAGCCTCGTGATGCAAAATACCTAAGAGCCACTTTTGCCCATAACCTGCCCCCAAACTCCTCCTCCAAAATGAAGGATAAAGCTAGCTGGGCCTAGTGCTGATGTCCTGGCGAGTTTGTACACCCCTTAATCGACATTAGCAGTTCAAAGCCTAGGAAAACGAGCTGGAAATCCACTATTTACAGTGGTTTTTAGCTGGTTTTCCCTGCCACCGTGTGATATTGTCTTCTCACCGGGAGACCGTGTGATGTGAGCCGATAACGTCTTTCACACGGTGCCACCATGTGAGTTGGCAGCTATAAGGTTTAGATTTGTTGATCCTCTCATCATAAGGCACGAGGTTGAGTCCATGTACCTTTATTGTAGCCCGTCTCTGTGCCGCTTCTCCTCTGTTCTCATCTTTCTGGTGATGTGACTTCTTGATCTGTAAGCATTACTTTAAAACATGCTCGAGTGATAATGTAAAGCAATGATCTTATTATTTCAGTTTTTACAGCTCATAACCAGAGGGTGGCAAAATATGCACTATTTTTGCAAAAATTATGTGAAATTATGCAGATTTACTATAATTCTAAGTAAAACTTTTGCACAATGGCTTACTTCATATGCAAAAGTCATGTGCGACAGGAGCATAGGTTCCAGTAGAAAGTTTTTCTTGTCTGCAGTTTTACAGTTCCCAGGAGACATTTTCTGATCAATCAGTCACAAGAGGGTGATAATTATGCAAAATAGCAAAGCCTTGAAATGGTACATAATTTCATAAAGGTCATGTAATATGTGTATTTTGCCAATATATGACTCGGTAAAAACACAGCACTAAAATGCCCTTCCAAATGTGAAATTCTATCTTTCAGGCAGTAAGATTCAGTGCACATTTTTTTCCTAAAAAAAAATAACAGGAATCACATGCGCGCGCTAACAGTGCACATCCTGCGTGTCTAAAAATGTGATCCCTTTTTGAGAGATGTTCCATGTACACAGAAGCTGCAGTGAGGAGATGATGCTTGAATCCAATTGAAATTCTTTGAAAGCACACCTGAGCATAGGGGTTATGAGACCAAGATCCTCTGGAAAACAGAAAGGAGAGTCGTACTACTTACTCGACTTGACACCTTGCGTACCTATAGGTTGCGCAGAACTGGTAACAGGATGGCTTGCATTACTACTTATTTGATTCTAGCCAAGAAATATGCAGGATACCTAAAAGACATTGGGGATTGATACAACGTGCACCTGAGTTAAGATCAGTTGTAACTGATGGCCAGTGATTACTTACCGGAGAGGCTGCACCATCGGAGATCCGTTGAGCCCCAGCTATATACAAACCCATACCCTAGAACGAACAGCCGGCTCTCTGAACGTCAATCACGTACTCGCTAACCCTGGAGATGGTAGCCAGGAACTCATGATGAAACAAACAGAAGCTAGATGGATCTGCTGGCTATGGGTGGTAGAAACAGGACTAAATACAGATGATGAGTTATACTTCCTATGAGGTTTCATATAACAGTCTAGCTGTGTTTCAAATAGGTTAGTTATAGCACAGTGAGATAGGAACATGTGAGTACCACATTTAAACTTTTCCTGGCATGATGGTTTTGCAACCATCAGTCTTGAATGACATTTGCGGGTTACCTTTCACATGGCTAAACACTGATGTAAGTTTCAACATTTGGCTTTTCGGTACACAGACTATTCTGGTTAATCTTATGATTTCTGTGTTGGCTGGGCTGGTTAAAGTTTTTTTATATGTGGAATTTTGAGTAACAAATAATGTGTGTGAATTAGTCATTTTATGATGAATACTAGTCATAATCAATGTATTGATTATGTTGCATATAAACCAAATTAATTGAAATGTTTAGAGCTGTGACTAATAACGTAGTGGTAGTTATGACACCTTTTCGTGACCACACCATTTTAATAAAATGGATGCAGTTTCTAGTATGTTTTTCATCTCGCTCCTGCTCATTTCCCCTCCCAATCAATGTCCCCCTGCGAACCTTCTCTCTCCACAGCTTCCGCTGACACTGCGTAGCGTGACGTAAATATCTGTTTCTTTAGAGAACGTGCATTGCAAATGAAGCTTCCATCATGTTTCTCATGTAAATTTGATTAAAGGACACTTCTGCTGGAAGCACTGAAACCAGTTTATTAGCACATCAATGTATTGGTCTTTGTTAAAGAATGTTTCATATTGAGTTCTACATCTTTGCATTTCTGTTGCTGTGGGAGGTAATGGAAGATTCTAGAGTATTCTTAAAAGTGGGGTAGTGTTATAAACTTTATTGTGATGATTAATTTTCAGATTTGTCTAAAATGTAGTGTTGATAATCATGCTATGCTGAATTTGCAGTTTTTTTCTCATTGGTTATGCGTAAAAATTGTATTAAAAAAACGATTTATGTGGCTGGGGCAACATTTATTTTTGAGTAGGACTATACATTTTCTCACACCTTTGTTTCTTACCCTTTAGAAATGATGTTAGTGTTCTATATTTAAATCTAACAATTCTGATTTCTGACTTTTAAATATCTGTATCTGTACCTTCATGGTAAGCATTGCTTTATTTTGTATTGCATATTCTAAAATATTTGTAATAAAACTTTGTACCTTCCCATTGTTCTAGAACTCAGTTCTGGAGGTGACCCAGTCCCTATTCTTGATTTTACTCTGCTATTTGTTGGTCCTAATATTGCGTAGGGTGGTGACTCCTAACACTAGATCAAGGGTGCTGGAGCCAAATCGCGAGAGGTAATTTTGGGGTGATCAAGATATTGGGGTTCAGTAAATTATTGGGGTTTTGGCTTCCACAGGCACACACCATCTATTTCAAAATAGCAGTAATTGAGTATACCTTTCTGCCATCCTGATGTATTCATGTCAGAGGATTTACTCTTTTATCTCTCGCCCTCACCAGCCTAGAATGTCTTTTGTGAGCTTCCTGGGACACGATTAGAGCTCATGTGTATGATTCAGTATTTGTCGTTTTAGTTTCTACATGCTTTTGGCTACTTCAACAATGGAGTCCATGACCATTTAGCACATAACATGCATTTCAAGATGGTGCTTGTTTAGCATGCAGTTTCCGGTAGCTTGTCGCATCAATTTCACCATCTGTCAACTTGATATACTAATGTCAATGGATTCCCTTTTATATCTTCATAGAGGTGTTTTCACTCTTGCCAGCTAAGAATGGGTTCTCACCCTCACATGCCCAGGATGGCACTCTGAGCTTCCTTGGACATGATTAGAGCTTATGTGTAAATTTCAGCATTTGGCTATTTAGTTTCTTCACACTTTCGGATATTTTAATAATGACATCATGGCACTGCGTACATAAGATCGATTTCAAGATGATGCTTGTTGAACACATTATTATCGCCAGAATGTTGCTTTACTTCCAGTGGGGGGTTCCAATATTTACATTTATGTATGCACTTTCTACAATTTGGCTCTACAACATTTTGTGCGCTTTCTAAACCTATGATGAGGCTAATTGAAAATTCATTATTCTTTTCAAATTGCCATTTGTTTCTGTCTTTTTCCACTCGCTTGTGATAGGCAACACTAAAATATTATCCAGGTCAATAAGGCTTATATTTAGTTCAACATCACACCATCTTTCTGCACTATATTTCAACAATTGGGTTCACAGTAGTTCAAAAGAGAGTCCACAGCGTAAAGGGAGCCACACACAGCAGAGGTGTGGGAATGGCACCATTTCCTCTGGGATCACAGCACACCGGACGTTGGACACTGTTTTTCCTCGTCTCCCGGTTGTGTTTCTGTCACCCTCTCCCACCTCTTTCACGCAGAGGTGGGAGAGGGTGCTCTGGGACCTGCTCGACACCGCCGCCCCCGACGTGGCCTTCCTGACCGAGACCTGGTGGAACGACTCCTCGGCGCCCGACATCGCAATAGCCATCCCTGACGGCTACAAGATCACCCGCAGAGACCGCACCAACGGAATTGGAGGAGGAATAGCCATCATCCACAAGTCCACCCTCAAGGTCTCCACCCACGCAGAGGACACCCTCAAGACCGCCGAACACCTGCACTTCCAAATCCACACCGACCCCAACACCACCCTCAGAGGAACGCTCATCTACAGACCCCCGGGACCCAGGGCGCCGTTCAGCGACTCCATCGCCGACCTCACCAGAACCCACGCACTCGCCTCCACGGACTACATCCTCCTCAGGGACCTGAACTTCCACCTCGAGAACAACAACGATGCCAACTCTACCACCCTGATCGACAACCTGGCAAACCTTGGCCTCAGACAGCTCGTCACCCCACCAACCCATGCCACCGGCCACACGCTGGACCCCATCTTCTCCACAGGCACCCACGTCGCCTTCGACCACACCACCGAACTCCACTGGACCGACCACTGCTGCATCCACTTCACCTTCAAGAAGCCAACCACGCACCACCGCACCCAACAACTCCCACGTCGCTGCTGGAGCAAAGTCACCAAAGACCAACTGACCTCCACCCTCGCTCAGAACCCACCTGCGGCCTCCACCAACCCAGACACAGCAGCCCGCAACCTCAGACAATGGATTGAAGACTGTGCCAACACCCTCGCACCACTCAGGAAACCCCCCCATCAACCACGCCAGCAAGAAAGCCACCTGGTTCACCAACGAGCTACAGACCTCCAAATGCGCCTGCCAGAAACTGGAGAAGAAATGGCTCCACAATCGCACACCTGACAGCCACGCAGCCCACAAGGACGCCACTCGTAGACACCACCACCTCATCAGAATGGCCAAAAGATCCTCCTTCAAAAACAGACTGGAAAACAACGCACACGACAGCAAAGAGCTCTTCAGCATCGTGAAGGAACTCTCCAACCCCAACGACGTCTCGCCTTCACAAGAACTGTGCAACGCTCTGGCAACCTTCTTCCACCAGAAGATAGCAGACATCCACAACAGCTTCAACATCCCATCAACCCGACCGCGCCAGACTCCTCCCCCGTGAACCCCACCTGGACCAACCACCTGACCTCTTGGACCAACGTCAACGACGAAGAAACATGCAAGGTCATGAACTCCATCCACTCTGGATCACCGTCAGACCCTTGCCCTCACCACGTGTTCAACAAAGCCGACGCAACCATCGCACCCCAACTACGGAAGGTAATCAACGCCTCCTTCGAGACAGCCACATTCCCGGACAGCTGGAAGCACGCCGAAATCAACGCCCTCCTCAAGGAGCCCAAGGCAGACCCCAAGGACCTCAAGAACTTCCGACCCATCTCCCTCCTCCCGTTCTCGACGAAGGTTATCGAGAAAATCATCAACGCGCAACTAACCCGCCACCTTGATGACAACAACACCCTGGTCCCGTCCCAGTCCGGGTTCAGACAAAACCACAGCACTGAAACAGCCCTCATCGCTGTCAAAGATGACATCAGGCGACAACTCGACAACGGCGAAACTTCAGCCCTCATCCTCCTGGACCTTTCGGCCGCCTTCGACATGGTCTGCCATCGCACCCTAAAAACACGCCTTCAAGAAGCCGGGATCCATGAGAAAGCCCTCAGCTGGATCACATCCTTCCTCTCCGGCAGAACCCAGAGAGTCCAACTCCCACCCTTCCTATCCGAAGCCACCGACATCATCTGCGGCGTACCCCAGGGATCATCACTCAGCCCGACGCTGTTCAACATCTACATGGCCCCCCTCGCACAAGTAGCCCGTCAGCACAACCTCAACATCATCTCCTACGCCGACGACACCCAGCTCATCCTCTCCCTCACCAAGGATCCGCACACCGCCAAAACAAACCTCCACGGGGGAATGAAGGCCGTCGCCGAATGGATGCAGAGCAGCCGTCTGAAACTGAACTCGGACAAGACGGAGGTTCTCATCCTCAGATCCACCCCCTCGGCCTGGGACGACTCGTGGTGGCCTACAATGCTGAGAACATCACCCACACCTACCGACCACGCACGCAACCTCGGATTCGTCCTCGACTCCTCCCTCTCCATGTCGAAGCAGATCAACGCCGTCTCCTCCTCCTGCTACAACACCCTCCGCATGCTCCGCAGGATCTACAAGTGGATCCTGTCCGAAACAAGGAGAACTGTTACACAGGTCCTCGTCAGCAGCAGGCTGGACTACGGCAACGCACTCTACGCAGGAATCCCAGCCAAACACCTGCATCGACTACAACACATCCAAAACGCCTCCGCACGTCTGATCCTCGACGTACCTCGACGCAGCCACATCACCCCCCACCTGAAAGACCTGCACTGGCTCCCCGTCGACAAGAGGATCACCTTCAAACTCCTCACCCACGCACACAAAGCACTCCACAACACCGGACCAGCCTACCTGAACGACAGACTCAACTTCTACACCCCCACCCGCCAGCTCCGCTCAGCAAACCTCGCCCTCGCGGTCGTCCCCCGCATCCAACGAAAGAACACCGGCGGCAGATCATTCTCCTACCTCACCACCAAGACCTGGAACACCCTCCCCACCCACCTACGGCAGACCCAGGACATGCTCACCTTCAGAAGACATCTCAAGACCTGGCTCTTCGAGCAGTAGCAGTTCCCCCCTCCCTTCAGCGCCTTGAGACCCTCACGGGTAAGTAGTGCGCTTTACAAATTCCTTGATTGATTGATTGATTGATTGATTGATTTCCCTCTTCCATTCTTTGTCTACCTCCCCTGCTCCTATCCCCTCTCCCCTGAATCTCTCCCCTTACCTGCTTTTTCCCTTACGTATGTTTTTAACGCATGTAACTACGCTCCAGCAACTTGTAACTATGCTCTGAAACTGTGTAACTTGTAACTATGTAACTTGTAACTATGCTATGAAACAATGCTCGTCCTCATGTAAAGCACTCTGATACCTCCGGGTCTAGCCAGCGCTATACAAAACTTTTCAAATAAATAAATAAATAAATACATTTCAGGTTCTATTATTATTGCTCTTCTGGAGTCCCAGGATAAGTATTTTTTCACTCAAAGATGGCGCTTGTTTAGAATGCTGCTACACCATCTTGTTGCACTAGTCACAGTCAGGTATGTTTTGACTAGCTTCTCTCACAAGCACATTTTCACTGGGGTGCTTCTGGTGCTATTTGACAGGGTCTCCCCTGCAATTTGAGGATGTCCACATTACCTAGTGCCTAATCGGTCACACATAAGCATTACAACTGATGACTTTGCTCTGTGTTTTAATCTAACATAACGTTGTCCATGTTTTAGACACTTGGGGCCATATGTATCATTCAAAATAGCGATCGCAAATGCCGAAATTCGCAGAATTTCGGCGTTTGCGATCGCAATTTAGCTAAGTGGGATGTATTAAGGTAAAACTGCCTCGCAAAATAAGGAATCGCAATGTAAGAGGCACAGAAAAAGTGCAATTTGGGCTAAAGGAATTGCAAATTACCACCTAGTTCAAGTTGGTGGCAATTTGCGATTTCTCAGAAAAATGCACTTTATTGCATTTTTCAAAGTGCCATGTGACGCACATACATGCTCTCAGGGCATGTATGTGTGCCACATGTGCACACATGCACATTTCAGGGATGCAACAGGGTGTCCTTTTGACACCCTGGCACCCTTGAAATTGCATTCTCAATTTGCGATTCTCTAATTGAGAATTGCAAATTGAGAATGTCTCCCCATTCATTCCTATGGGCCTCTAGGCCCATAGGAATGAATGGGGAGGTATTCCTTAATTGCGAATCGCAATTTGCAATTCGCAATTAAGGAATATGTAGGATTCGCAACATTATTTGCAAATCCTACATACATAGCGTTTTGCGATTCTCAAATAGTGATTCGCAAAAAATCGCTATTTGAGAATCGCAAAACCAAACTTTCATACATATGGCCCAAAGTCTTGTAGCACATACACCCTAGATCCCTGATGACATTACCCTGTGTTTTTGGAACTAGACCCCACACCGCTCATAGATTGGCCACAACAGCAATGAATAGTACGGTTTTATGCAGATGTTTTGCTCACTTACCTACTCTAAGTTAATTGACATTGTGTTGGAATGTGTCATTGTAGTCCTCCACTTGACAGCTTCGCATTGTGCGGTTACATAAGATGGGGCTCACTGTAGCTGTGGACAAAAATTAGGGGAAGGATTATAGACCCTTTTGGAGTATTTAACTTATATTGAGTTAGAGGCAACTATGTTCACTTGTATTTACCACCTTACAGATGCAATGTCTAATAACACCTGCTCATCTTTCATAGTTATGAGTATTACTAATGCTTGACATTCTTGGGAGACATCTTTAAGGTCAGAATTTCCTTTTTAGTCTGCTACTTGCCTAGGTTATCAATAAGACACACTCGGATTCTTGACTTCCAGCTAAATCTATCATATATTTGCACATTTGATAGATTTTGCATTGAGTGTGTACTTGTGGATGCCATATTGTTACAGAATGTCTATGGAGAGACCACATACTCCTTACGACTACGAATTTTCCTTCAATACAAAAAATATCACAGATGGAAAAATAATATTTTGATACTAAAATAAGTATAGGTAAGCAACACTTATATTTGCACTTGTCTCAAGACTTTCATTAAGACAATGAGAAATAGATAATATGGATAGTCTATTTCAAATGGTAGAATCGGACATTTACCATGCTGGAATCAATGCTGACCAAAGAAGAAACATAGCAGGAAATAAGTAGGATCTTTATTCCCTTATCTTATTCCTTTCTTTTCAACTTTCTTAACTTTGTTTTACTTTTTAATTTGCCTCTTTGTCTTTTTTATTCTCTGCTCAATTTTCTTTGTTTTTTTTCTTTTTTCTTAAATAAGTGCCAATAGTTGATTGGATGAATAAGACCATATTTAAAATAAAATGTGATGATTGGAATTAAACACACTTATCCAGTGATATGATTTCCTCAATTCCTTTTATCATCGAAGGATTTTGAAGCAGTCTGTGGTTGATATCTTCATTACACTTGAGATGTAAAAATTGTTCAGTGGTGTCAACTCCAACTCTTATTTGTTATGTATTGTCGAGTTCAAGAAATTGAATTTCATTCATGTGTTCCTCCATGTCCGTCATCATTGTAGGATTCAGGAACGCGTTACTTTTAGAACCGTATCTTCATGAAAGACACACAGATGCAAGCCTTGGTTAAATATATGTGAAATAGATTAGAGACACTGGACATTCACAGGACCAAACAATATGGCGTTGATGTTCAATTCTAGGTTGCCATAGTTTATGGCAAGTGCTAACTGTTCATAATATGAACTTAGGTTGATAGTATGAATATGTTCAGTTTTAATGAGTTTATGGTTGTAATTATGTACTGTTTTTGGTTAACAACCCTGAAGAAGTTCAGTGAGGAGGAATGTCATGTGTTTGTTGTTTCCAGCTGTCTTTTCAACTACAAATGTTTTGGAAACATTGAATAAAGAGGGGCTTTAAGAGAATCACTTATTTGAAGAAACTCAATAAAAACAATTATATTTGAAAGAACAGTCAATGATATGCATCAAAGATTCTTTACATAAATACTGCTTATGTACTGTTGATAACACTCATTGACATTGCCCCTCCCATTAAAGGCTTAACATTTGCACCAAATACATGTGTGTGTGTAGCAAGATCTGCAAATGGTTTATTCACAAGTTTGGCAGACATTTTCAACAATTTTATAAATTAGGATGAGTCCCTACCACCATAATTGTTCTGGTGACCAGTTTAGCCGTACCATGCTGCTATCGAAATGAAACATTTAATACGTATTCACTTCACACATGAAATCATCGTCATCTACATTTCTCGCACCAGGTACGATTTTCTTGACTTGAGACTAAAATAACTCTGCCTCCTTCTCTTCTGTCCAATGAGCTTCAACATTGACCATGCTCCCAAGCAGCTCTGAGTGCGATCTCTCGCCGCATTCGTAGGCTAGATAAACCTACGTTACATCCAAATTGTAAGGCTATCTCGGTCGTAGTGGATAGTGCCTAATCCTTACAACGTATACATGCAGATGTTGTTTGTCACATTCAGTTCTTTATCTCCTATATGCATTCTATACAGAAAGCAATCCTGTTTTGCAACTTTTTCTCCAGTATTGGCAAAGCCATGCTGCATTAATTTGAATGCCAGGATTTGAGCATGCAACACACGAGCACAGCATTTCCAAATGTCTGTGTTTACTGAAAAGATCAAAATGAAGAGCTTGGCTGGTCTGCTTTGTTTTGTAGAGCTCGAATGCTTCTTCCAGGCTGAGTGATGCCATATTAAACGATTCTGGCCTCATTACTTACGGAGGATCTTTACTAATCAGAGACCTTGGCGTCCTTGTCACAGTCCTTACAGAATGAGTCTAGCCCACCCAAGACAGGCTGCCACAGTGCCTGCTCTGCAGAAACCCAACATGTATTGCCTCATGCCCGTATGACTTTACCACGCATGCCTTTACCACGCACGTTAGGTATATTTAAGATAAGTAAAAAAAAAAAATATTAGGTTTCATTGTTTTCTTTTTTGGGTCGGAAACCCATCAACTCCTCCTTTTTAGGTCTCGCCTGACCCAGCGCATGCGCTGATCTGGCGAGACTTTTTGAGAGGGCTCCAAAAAGTGCTACCAGGCCAGCCTAGAGCTACAGTGCATGTGCGCGGGCGCGCGCGCCTCGCTTTTCCACGATTACTTTCACGTTCGCAGCCGCACTGCCGCTGTGATGTTTGATCGCGATTACTTTCGCGGCCGCTTGGCATAGCCAATAGGTCTCGCTTTTGGGACCTTATAAGTATTTAGTTATGCAACTGTTGCATGGCTAAACACTTATAAGGCCCCAAAGGCGAGACCTACTGGCTATGCCAATGCTTGTTTAATTTACTCCTAACCTTCCTTTACCATTACCCACATTAAACCTTAAAATTACCCTAGCACCCTTTACCACTTCCCATCCCTAAACCCTTGAAATTACCCTTACCACCTTTTACCACTACCCAACCTTAAACCCTAAAATTACCCTTACACCCCATAAGACTGACACTGAGCCCCTGCGGGAACAGATACTAAGACTTTATTGTACATATTTATAGCAGTAAACAATAGTCACTAACCAGAGCCGATCCCTTCGTATATGCCACATCAAGTACAAAGAGAGCACCCAAAGCCGTAAAAGGGTGCCTTCCATGTCGATCAGTGGAGCATAGATCTAATGCCCCTGGAGTAGCAGGTCCAGGGAACAATGCAGGTAACACCCTGACCACTACGCGCAACAAGGGTACCTTCAAACATGGGAGTCAATTCGCCAAAATGCTATTTGACCTTTACTTTGACCCACACACACATGCTTACACATACTAACACATTCACACACTCTCCCGCTCATAAACACATTCTCACCCGCAAACATGTATTCAACATACTTTTAACAGCATTTTTTACTTACTTTAACTTCCAGATAGGGGCATATTCTACCTAATGTATTCTATTTTTTAGTTCACTAATAGTGAATATTATTCACTATTTGTATTATTAAAACAATTGACAAAAACCAGGCAAGTGGAGCTCCAACCAGCGTCCATTAGGAAGAGCTATCCCTGTGTTCCAGGCACTTATTTCTATCACCTTTGAGGCTAGGGGTCGCAAAAGCAGTGCCACAGGTAGCAGAGGACAAGCCAGGGGTCGCAGCTGTGACCCCTGGCACCCCCTAAATGACGGCCATGCCTTCAGATGGAAAAAAGGGACAGGTGACACCAAACTTCCACCAAAAACAGCTCAAAAGCCTTTGCCCTGTGGACACATTTACATTGTCAAGCTTGAGGGTCTGTATTGCCCATCTGAAGGAGGAAACCAGGAACAGCATAGTTTACTAAGTGCATAAAGGGCAAAGATAGATCACATACACATATAGAGCATTCAGTAGCATCTATGCCATACCCATGAAATCTGCACCGAGGCATTATGCAGCCTTGGGGGGAAAGGCAGTGACCTCAATGACCTCTGCAGCAGTTACCCCTCCAAGATCAGACTGTTCTCATGTTGCTGAGTTTGCTTTGCGTTGATGCTGCACTGCCTGGCCCTTTGTGTACTAGGCTTCCTTGGTTAACACAAAACCTTGCATGTTGCACCGAAAACTTCCTGGTGCGCACCGATGCCTGCACTACTGTGATCTTATGGCAACAACCAATGGCTACCAAACCTCATCACTTGAGATCTAGGGGGATATTTACAATAAAATGTGGGAGCACGGTGTTACTCCAAAATTGGTAACACTCCGCTCCGACATTTTTTAAATACAGGGATGTGCCGTATTTACAATAATACGGTGCCTCCCTGCTTTTCCCCTAGTGAGGGCACTAGAAAGTAGCCTAGAACCAGAGCAGGCACCTTTGCGCCATTTTGCAAGGGTGCCTGCACTTCAGGGGCAAATGTTTATGTGCAGGAAGGGACACCTTCCTGCACATAAACAATCTTTAAAGGCGATTTGATTTTTCTGCAGCTGCAGCACACATGGAAAAAGCTAAATACAAGGTGAAATTAATCATTTCTCCTCGTAGCGCCGTCCTAAGACCAGGTTTTACCCGGTCTTAGTTTTTGGCGGTGCCCCATCCTCGTAAATGTCGGGCAGCGTCAAAAAGCAATGGGTGTTGTGGTGGAAAGCCCACAGCATCACCCATTGCCTGCCTTTTTCCGCAGCGGACTGCTGCAGTAAGGGGCATATTTACAAGGTGGCGTTAAGCCACGTTAAGTGGCTTACCGTCACCTTGTAAATATGGGGTAGAGGGCAACACCACCGAAACGTCAGAAAAAGTGATGCTCCGGTGGCATTAGGGGCTTGTAAATATGCCCCCTAGTGCTGTCTTAGAGCCAGGCAGATAGACATATGCTGCTTCAGGGTCCTACTCACCTTCCAATGCCCACCTCTCACCTGGTCCCTGAGGTGTGTGGTACAGTTGGAATCCATGAACCCACGAAGAAAGACCCACACCCAAACACCCCAAACCTGCAGTAAGTAAGCACCCCCCTTCTGCTGAAATATGGTGCATGAAGAACCACAGGGCACCCAGACGTCACCTGAGCATGCCCAACCAATAGTGTTTATGCATTGCAAGCGGTCTCTTGTTAAGCGCTGAGTCTCCCTTCTGGGTCTAGCCTGTGCTATAATTAACTCCAAATAAATAGACTAGAGCTAGACTGCTCAACTTCTAGCTTATCCAAGAGGGGATCCCGTGGCCATTTTTGATGAGGATCACATCTCATCAAGGAAGCTGTCATTCGATCTGGACGTGTAATGCACCACTCTAAAATGGCGTCTAGATTTGTCTTTGGCACTACTTGTATGTGTACTACTTATAGCTGCAGGAATTAGTTCTTTTGTCAGAAGTCTGTCTGAACTAATGTTGCCGTAAACTGACTTTATTCAACAAAACCTATGGAACTGTTCATTTGTTTACTGTTTGTGTCCAGTGGTATCTGTTCCTACTCATTTGGGTCTTGGCCACTCTATATAAAAAAAAAACTCATCTCAGGCGGTGGCTATATTGGGGATCATTGAATTGGACCAATTTACCAAGTCATTGTTTATTATTGGTGATTGACTGAAGGGTGTTGCTTTCATATGCGTTTTTATTTTGTTATTTGTGCTGAGTACGATATTGTGTGACAGTTTGGTGTCGTTTCCTCTGTAATTGGTGTTATGAGTTGGTTTTATGATACAAATATGTTTAAAAAACCTGCAAAATAAAAATAAATAAGCAAAAAAAAAATGTCAATACATGCATATCCACACAGAAAAATGTGACACAGACTGAGAGACCCCACCATGCACTGGGGGCAATGAACAGCTGTGCACGAGACAGGACACAGGCCTAGTGATTGGCGAGCATAAAGGACGTAATCAGGAAGTTAAAAGTAGTGAGCAACCATGAACAGACAGGGAAAAAGTGCCCAAAAAGCCTCAAGCCACACCCCCCACAAGACCAAAACAGGGCCAGGATGGAAGTAACCTTCTCGTATACTATGTTCTTGTCTTTCTCCTTTATTCTCTATCCTCTCCCTTTTCATTCATTCTTACTCTCTTAGCAGGTCAGTGGATGAGGGGACAGACAAACATATATGCCATGTAACTGTATCCTCGAAAACCACCGCCAGTTTGGGCTGCCGCCCTGCAACGATAAAGCGAGGTTGATTGTATGTGTAAAAAATCAATAATAAAAATACTTTGAAATAGAAAGTAGTGAGCAAATAAAAAACCGTGCTAACTATATTCTTTGAGATATTATTTCATGAGATTAATAATCACGGCTGCTTGCCTCAGGGATGGGTGACTCGAACCTGTGAAGCGCGTGACAAGGCTGACCTGGAAGTCATGTTTTTTTCATCATACATTTCGGATGGCTGTGGCAGCGGAACAGCCCGGGCCCTCCTCGCGGCGCTTGTCGTGAGCAGTGTTTCTGTGAAGTTACACCCCCACCCTGCTCGTGTGGAGCTCTGAGCACGGAGGTGTGTCGAAGCAACCCCGGCTCGCGCATTGCGTCATCAGCTCGTGAGGCACCGGTCCTCTGTGTGCTCCTGGTGGCACCGGTGCCACACCCACCTTTAATGAGAGCCCGCGGGGGTGTTCAGGGTTTGTTCTGCGAGCCTTGGTGCGGAGGTCCGGCCCTGCCGGTTCTCTTTAAGATGACCCTACTATCTCCAGCTCTTTCGGCGTTCTTATGTGAGTGTTTCACATCACAGATGCGCGTTGTGTGTATGTTTGTCTACATTGCATTTCACTGTAGTACTGGGATTTTTTTGTATGTTTTTCTGCAATGCCGTGAGGCTAACAGAGACTTCATTTTTATATCGTTGGAGAATTTGGACACGCATTAACGTAAAAATGTTTGACGGTGTGATTTATTGCAAATAATTAAGTTGGGGGAAAACGCACTGAAATGTTATTGGTGCCTCAATTTATTATCAGTTACTTTGCAAATGTAAACTTCCTATAGATAAATTAATACATCACTGTTTCGATTACTTTTATTCCCATCTGCTCATTCTTTCCTGTCAACACCCCACTGTCCCAACAGGGACAACACCTGCCCTCCCCCGCCTCACTTCAGAGATGTCATGGCCTACACACTGTCGCTTGAGCAGGCTTCCCTTACAGTGTATCACCCTTCCTCAGGTTCGGCTGCAAAGCATCTCTCTGCCCCAACCAGAGGCCAGGGCCACCAATGCTTAATTTGTGGTGGTGTTTTCTGGCGCTCAGCACTTATTTATGGCAGTCCACTGCGTGGTGGGGGTTGTGTCTGTCTGTTTTTGAGCAGAGCACACCAGTAGAAAGTTTAATAATATGATTACGATAAAAAATATTAAAGACACCAGCGCCTCCAGGCCCTATCTATAGCTTTGGGTGAGATGAAATAGTCCAGTTGTCACATGGGTAGGAATGTGACAGTTAGTAGTTAGCAGTGATGCTGCCATTTCACAGAGGTAGTGGATTATGGAAGCTACAGTGACCTTCTGAGGAATACCATGCACTCCTGAACTTAGTTTTTTTTTTTTTTACAAACTAAGCACTGAGGGCAACTTCCACCCACATTCACGATCAAACACCATCTTACGCTTTGGCCCACCTTGAAACTCTTGTCCCGCACAGAGGTGGAAGTATATTAAACGCACACTGCCAAAGCCAATAGATCTGGCTTGCAAATAGTGTGTAAAGAATAGCGCCAAAGTGTAAGCCTTTCCTCTTGCTTCGGGCGATAATAAGAACCATCGAGTTTTTTTTTAAAACACAGCTATTACATTAAAAGAATGAGACACGGTTTCTCTGCTTAGATAAACACAGCAAGACTGAGGGCCTCATTTAGATATTGGTGGACGGTTTACTCCCTCACAACGGTACAGAAATCCCGTGCGCCGAAAAATAAATCCCATTAGATTCTATGGGATTTATATTTCGGCGAAACCCGTCACAAAGGTGACGTGTATCCCGTCCGCCAAAATATTAATCCCATTATATCCTATGGGGTTTATATTTCTGCGAAACCCGTCACAACGGTCACGGATATCCCGTCCGCCGAAATATAAATCCCATTAGATTCTATGGGATTTATATTTCGTCGAAACCCATCACAAAGGTGACGGATATCCCGTCCGCCAAAATATTAATCCCATTAGATTCTATGGGATATCCGCCACCGTTGTGACCGAGTAACCCGTCTGCCGAGATCTAAATCGGGCCCTGAGTCTCTAATATTCTGCCTAAGCGGTATCATAAAAGTTAGGTTAGAGCTCACATGATAGTGACAATTAAAATAATCACATGCACAGAGATGGCTTAGTAGGTTGGTACACTACTTCTAAGAAATTTAGTCATAGGTGTGAATCTCAGTAAAACGTCTAACTGATTCTGCCTTTCATCATTCCAAGGCTGATAACTAGGACCATGCAGTTGAATAAAAATGCTACTATTCATTTAAAAACAATACACTGTTGTGCATTTCACTGTGTAGGTAAACACATAAAACGTGTTTCTGTAATATCCCACCAGCAGGTTCATACATGTTATGTAAATGTGCAGAGCAGCTGCACATTGAAATGTATAGACCACTAGCACATGGTCCCTTAAAAAGGGGTCCACGTTCACATCAATGTGTGCCAATCAGGCTAAAGTATTCCCCTTTTTAGGTCTCGCCTGACCCAGCGCATGCGCTGGTCTGGCGAGACTTATTGAGAGGGCTCCAAAAGTGCAACCAGGCCAGCCTAGTGCTACAGTGCATGTGCGCGGGCGCGCGCGCCGCACTTTACCGTGATTACTTTCACTTTCCCGGCCGAGCGGCCGCTTTGATGTGTGATCGTGATGCGATCACTTTCACTTTCACGGCCGCTTTGCATAGCCAATAGGTCTCGCTTTTAGGACCTTTATAAGTATTTCGTTATGCAACTGTTGCATTGCTAAACACTTATAGGTCCCAAAGGCGAGACCTATTGGCTATGCCAATGCTTGTTGAGTCCTGCCACGGCAAATGCTATGGCCATGCTAGAAGAGGGCAGTGGAAGCATACAGTCATATCTCTACATACAGGGGCAGCATACACAGGTGCTGCTGTGCCTTCTTTCAATACAGCTGTTGCACTCACAGTGGTACACCCTCAGGGCACTGTATGCTATATATTGCATGAGAAAAATATCACATCCACTCCATCGACCTAACAAATACATAGCTAGATAAGTATAGTGTAATTAGATGCGAAGTCAAGAATAGTAAATATATACTTACCTTGGTGATGAAGCGGAGGGCGATCTAGTGATGTGATATATTTGTTGGTCGAACCCCAACATAACGTAGTAAAATCCTCAAAGAGGAATGGCATATACAAGCCAGCGAAACAGGAGCAGAGGGAAACAAAAGCGGGAGAAAGAACGAGGTTGCAGGGCCGACCCACCAGCCAGCCAACATGACACCTATGCAGAACATGGTCTATTAAACTGCATAGCATATATGCAAAACATTCAATTCATATTATACAGAAAAAATGCTAAAAAAATCAACATGTGCATAACATGATAAAATAAACTTCTAAAATCTTTTCCCCTTAATTAATAATATCTTCACTGTGCAAAATACATAAAAATACCCCTTTTTGCCTTCAAATGTACAAATTGGCTGGGTCTGTTACAGGAACGGGAGGCGGAGCGATCTCACAGTGCCAGCGTACAAATGCTCCACCCTTTTCCATTGGCGTCCTGGAGTGCGTATCCTGCTGCCATCAAATGCAATGAAGGCACGTGCCCCAAATAAAAGAGTGCTCTAGTAACACTGCTCAGCCGCCATTCACAGTAATTGCTGCAAACACAGTAATCTCCCTCTTCAATTTCACAAGACAGCCGAGGACCAGAAAGAGACCATTCCTCTCTAGGCAAACTCAAAAAACTACACAGCAATCACACTGTCAGTCCCTGTAAAGAGGCTAAACTCCATGCATCATGGTTGACAGTTTCAACTCTCAGTGGATATGGTGTGGGCTGATGCAAAATGTTAATGACACTGGTAACAAGCAAGGGCTGGGGGAAGTTGACCTACTGGCACTCTCTCTCTGTGTATTGATGTTATTGCCCTTAGTGAATATCTAAAGCAGTCTTTAGCCAGACCTTAAAAATAGTGGACCTCTGACCAGCCAACAGCGGCAGAGGAGGATGCTCCGCCGAGATGCCGCCTTTGGGGGTTGGGGTTCCACAGGGCTCTGTGCTGAGCCCATCACTGTTTAACATCTTTATGTCCCCCCTGGCGGCGGCGGTGGAGGCTTTCGGGGCCCAGATTGTGTCCTACGCCGACGACACGCAACTTCTCTTCACCTGTGGTAAAGATCAACCATTTGATGGAGAGAGTATTCGGGGTTGTTTGGGCAGGGTATTCGACTGGTTTCAGCATAACAACCTGAAGGCCAATTCTAGTAAGTCGGAGGTCCTTTTTTTCGGCTGTGTCACCGACCCTGAGTGGCGGCAATGGTGGCCATCTGAAATGTGCCCTCCGGCTCAATCATCTGTGGTCGCTAAAAATCTTGGCGTCAAACTTGATAATAAGTTATCACTGAAAGCGCACATCCTGGGTCTGGCCGGAACCTGCTTTGGTATTCTGAAGATGCTCCGCAAGTTTCTTCCATTGCTCTCTGCGGAGCATAGGCGGATTACAGTACAGGCGCTCATCGGGTCCCGGCTCGACTATGCCAATGCCCTCTTTCTTGGCCTCCCGGACTACCTGGTCCAACGCCTGCAGGTGGCACAAAACTCTGCTGCCCGCGCCATCTTTGGCTTGCATAGGCGGTCACGAGCCTCTGGGCTGCTGCAGAGGCTTCATTGGCTGCCTATCCGTAAGCGGATTATGTTCAAATCCCTTACGTTGATGCATAAAGCCCTGTTTGGCTTAGGGGCTGGGTATCTTCGGCGTAGATTGAACCTTTATCGTCCTGCCCGCTCACTGCGGTCCGAATCTCATTTTACTGCCGTGGTGCCACGTGTGCGGAAGGCGCGGACTGGGGGCCGTTCCTTCAGCTTTAAGGCACCCCAGTTGTGGAACTCTCTGCCATTGGCGCTACGCAGCACCTCGAATCTACTCCAATTCAGGAAGAGCCTGAAGACTTGGCTTTTTAATGTTTAACTGTTTCTCTTTGCGGGGTCTGTCTCTTTTCTTTCAGCATTCGTTTTCTTTTCTTGTTATGTTATCACACACGGAGCCGCCTGTGGAAAGCGCCGGGACACTCTTTTAGAGTAGCTGTGCGCTATATAAGTTTATTTTTAACATAACATAACATAACAAGACGCTGGTGGCCAAAAAACGTCATAGTTTATATGCCGCCCTGCTCAGCAGAAGCACCAGTGAAGGTGGCTGCAAGACACACTCACACTGTGATCAAAAAGTCAGTTTTGTGTTTGCTGCCCCATAAACCAAGGGTCAATACAGTGGAAAAGACAAATTCAATTTTCACACTAAAAATAGCAAAAAGTTGTTCTTTGAACAAAACAGCAACACATCTCATTAAAAAGGTTAGGTGCTTAGCGCACTATTAAAGCAGCATAGTACAGCCAAGACCATCGTTTTATGGCCAGTGGAAGAACACCATTGAAAATCATCAAAGTGATTTTGGACACTTCACTTTAAAACATGGCCGCGATCATTTTTTTCCCCTGCTTGGTGGTAAGGGTGTCAAACTAAGACTATGTATTGGGTTGAATCGAATTAAGTCTGAGAATAAATTCATGCTCAACCTGGAACAGGGCTGACACTATATTTACCGGATAAAAGGCAGGCGCCTTAGTTTGCCACCAGCAGGGGGAGCTAGAATGCAATTAAAGGTTTTATACATGTGCCACTGTTCACAGTTAAAATGGGTGTACCGGGGTGGGGTGGGGGGGGGACAATGTCATTTTCTCAGGGGCTTCCACAACCTGTGTACTGAAGTTCCATGGGGAGACCCTTCCCTGATCAGGGCACTTGCAGCCATGTACATTCAGCACCAGAAGCAAAGATTGGACTGCACGTATCCCTGTCTGAAAGGCTAACTAATACCCACAATGCTTTGCAGCTGCACCAGGGTTTAAGATAGCAAATGTTGACAAGCAAATAGAAAGCTGATTGCCAAATGTATGGGGTGAGGAAGGAGGGGTAGAGGTGGGTCAAAGAAAAAACTAAATTTGTAAGACAGAAGAAGTGAGTAGAGGAAGGAAAATATGCTAAAGCAAAAGAGAGGTAAGGAGTAAGTTGTGCAAATATGAAACAGTATAGAGAAGAAAACACTTATGAGACGATGAAAAGTCTGCTAAATTACGATTTGGCCCTGTAGAGAAAATAAACAAATAAATAAACAATATCAGTTAATTGTAATTGAAATTGTAAAGCAAAAGCATTCGGGGGAGATTTACCAAATCTCCACACAACGCAGCACAGCCTCCTGCGAGGCTGCGCTGCGTTGCGCAGCAGGGAAGGAGCAGGAGAGCGCTATATATTTTCAAAGATATGGCTCTCTCTTCCCCATTCCTTTGTGCCCGTGCTCTTTACAGCTGCCGTGCACCATGCAACACCTTAGCGCCGCAGTGCTAGGGTGTGTGCATGAGCCCAGCATAGGTTTTGTGCAGGAAGGGTACCCTTCAGGGGCGGTGGGTGAGATTAGAAAGTGGTGGGGCGCAACCGAATTAGCATACAGCACCGTAGCGAGCGAGCGCAGCTCGCGAGCCCGAACCCCAAAAGGGGGGTTTGGGGGGATTACCCCCCCCAAGAAAATTTTGGAAAAAAAGAAGAAAAATCGTGCATTTTCAAGCAAATTTGAGAAAGCAGGAAGGTTAATAAAGCAATTGTGAAAGTGCAGTTATTACATTAATAGATGGCATAACATAGGTAGCTGCTTATTCAGTATTACCACAGAGCTTCATACATTCTGTCCTATTATGCTCAGGTGCTGAATTCAGACTATAAGACTCATGGAAATCTCAGCTCTAAGAGTAGAAGAAGTTGCACAGCAGTGTAATGGTTGCCAGGCTCGTTCCGCAGGAGCGTCAGGAACTTGAAGAAAAGTCCACAGTCTTCCCCTACGGCCTTCCGACTCTATTAGAATAGACTCTAGAGTAACGAATGGCACGCAAGGGGAAAACAGGGAAACAAAACAAGGAAAGGCGGGGGAAGAAAAACAGTCTTACAACATACTGAATATTAGACTCTAGAGTAACGAATGGCAAGCAAGGGGAAAACAGGGAAACAAAACAAGGAAAGGCGGGGGAAGAAAAACAGTCTTACAATATACTGAATATAAAAGAGGCAGCGCAATGCGCTGTTACCGTGATTCTGGTTGAGCTGAACTTTGTACACACACTTCACATAGGTCCACGCAAGTACCCCAAATATAAATGGTATAAAGCAGTGTTTCCCAAACTGTGGTCACATTCCCAGGGGGGTCCTCAGGCAGTAATTTTAAAAGCACAAAAAAGTTCCTTGTAGAATCAGCAGTTTTCCAGCAACAATAAAAGTGTCAAGATTACGTCGGTGATTAATGTACCTGCTGGAGAGAGATGAGAGTTGTGTCAAGTGGCAGCTTTGACTTATCTAATGTAGCACAGAGGGTTAATATGCCTACTGCAAAGAACGTGTACCATGCATTTTGAAAAACATTTTTTATGTGCCTAGGTTAGTGGGTTACTGCTTTAGTCACAGATTCTTTTGTTACTGTGCAGTTCATAAGTGACAATAGTAATCTAGCACAGTGACCTATAAACTGTCATCAAAGAGCTGCTTGCAAGCTGCATGATACAAGTTAGAAACATATGTTTGTTTCAAGTCTTTCATTATCCTAATCCTGCTAAAAAGGTTTATTTGGGTGGAAATACATTTTTATTGTTAAAGTCAATGCTAACCACTGTTATGTTCTGAATCCTGAGTTTGTGCTTCTCCAGACCAAGCACTCTTTAAAAATGCCTACCAGTATGAATAACATGTGAATCCTACACCCTGTAGTCGCATTTGCCTTATGTAACATTTTCTATACACTGATTTACACGTATGAATCATTGTCTCCATGGGGCAGATTTGCAAGAAAATTGACTGTGTGTGTCGCAAGCCATTTGGCTGCGCCGCACTGAGTCACTTTCGAAGCACAGGGATGCGACATATTTACAACAATATGTTGCATCTCTGTGCTTCCCCCTGTGCTGGCGCACAAACTGCTGCCATACGCCTGCACAGGCACATTTGCACCATGGTGCAAGGATGCCTGTGTCGTGGGGAGATTGTTTATGTGCAGGAAGTAACCCTTCCTGCATGTAAACAATCAGAAATGGCGTTTTTCAACTTCTAAGTGTGCTGCATTAGCACACATAGAACTTGCAAAACGTCATTGTTTTACTGATTGTTTATGTGCAGGAAGGGACACCTTCCTGTACATAAGCAATCACCAGAGGTAATATCCTGTTTCTATGCGTGCTGCAGAATGCAACATGCATAGAAAGAGGAGAAATTAATAAATTTCTCCAAGTTGCCCCTCCCTACGCCTCCCCTGGGGTGGCGTAGCATTCAGACACATTTCCAGATTTACGATTCCTCGTAAATCTGGAAATGTGTCTGGTTCCATGGGTTATGCGTGGGAACACCCACAGCAACACTCATGGAACGTCCCTTTCACGTAAAGTGCTGTGTGCAATTGGGCCATATTTACAAGACCAGTAAAAGTCACGCAGGGTTGCTTTTCCTGCCTTGGAAATATGGGGCACTAAAATGCGTCACTGGTGCATCACTTTTTGTGACGCACCTGTGGCGCAAGGGGCTTGTAAATCAGCCCCTATATGTGTGTGATTTAAGGTGCTCTGACATCCTTCAATGGTATGAGAGATGTTATAAAACAAATTAAATACATGTGACAGAGGGGCTATGGAGAGATGAGGCACTGTTGGAGGAGGATAATATGGGAATCATTGAAGAACCCCAACAAAGATTGTCATATCCTGGTGCATAGTAAGGTCATCATTTACTACTCTTTAAAAGCTGATACAATTCAATATATAATGATACATTTGTTGTAGACTGCACCATTGTTTCCTAAATTGTCTTGGGGGGAGAGCCTCCCAAAGCCCCCTTTGTAGTGGTCAGGCGCACTCACTGCACTAGGTGTGCACTGTATGGGGACTGGTCTGCAAACATTTGCCTGGGCTGCTTTGGGTTTCCAGTCTGGCCCTGGCAGGAGTCTCATACTGCGAAATAAAACCAACCATTTAAAAGTTAGTCATGGAGATGCAGCGCTAACCCTCCTGTTTTTTGCTAATTCTTTCAATATAAAATACTAAAATCCTTAGTAATTCGAGTATCCGTTTTGTGTGCACACGTGTGTTTATTGTTTTCGAATTACTGTTTTAATGTTTGAAATTTAAGTCATACAAATTGCTTGGGGGTCCCCGGCTTCCAGTGGTGACTCAATTGGGGTCCTCAGGAGTAAACAGTTTGGGAACCACTGGTATAAAGGTTTTCGCAATTTGCCAAGGGGAAAGGTTTGATAGGCAACACAAGCAACGAATCGTTCACCCTGCGGGAGACAGGTCCGGCCAGTGAACAAAGGTGAGCAAATCTGTGTAGTCTCCAAATAGAACAAACACTACAAAACTTTTAAAAACAGAGATAACAATGCATTTCTTACCTCAATCAGAATTTTTTGTATTCAAACAAGTAGCAGCATTCACTTTTTGTAGATGAAATCCGCACGTCTCTCTTTCAGTGTAGCAAACTTGTCAATTACTTTCATGTTGAAGTCCGGTATCTTTTGGACTAGCTTGCTCTCTACAGATAGCATCGCCAAAGCATTTAGTCTTTCCTCTAGCATGGTGTTCCTGAGGAATGTCTTTATGCGCTTTAAGGCTGAAAAACATCGTTCAGCTTCTACTGTTGTCATTGGAGTCGTAATCACAATTTTTAGTAAAGTCACTGTCTCTGTAAGTGAGTTTTCCATATGCAGTTTATGAATTAAACTCAGCAAAGTCAAGGCGCTTGTGGCCTTCCGGTACACAGGCATTCCGTAGAGTACAGTTAACTCAGTTCTCAGCTGCTCTTTTTTGAGCATAGGATACGCTTCCACAGCCTGATTCAGAGCACGCTCAGGGAAGGATTCATCATATTGTGCAAACTCTTTACCTTGCAATAAAGTCGCACTCACCAAATGTTTTGTGAACGAAAAGCGTTCTTTCGCCTGCACAATTACAATGTCACATATCTCCTTTCCAATTCGAACCAGAGAGGTGATGTTTTGTCTGCGGTTTGCAAAAACAGAATGCTGCGGCAGTTTGCTCTCTAAATCTTCAACCCCATCTCTCACTTTCATAATCTGTTGTACAAATGCAGATGTATTGGCTTTCACAGAGACAGTATCTAGGTCTTTTCTTTGCAACTGATCGTATAACACATCAACAGGAATCATTATGTCATGAAATAAAAACAGTAAGAACTGAAACTCTTTGTCTTGTAGTGTTCTAATAAAGCCATGGGCTTCATTCTGACTTGTGTGATCAAAGTCTGCTCTGGATGCTATGGCGACAAAACATTTCTCAAGGCCCTCCCTCTGTTCAAAGATTAAGTTGACTGTACGAATGTGAAAGTTCCAACGAGTTGAGGATCCCCTTGGTACGCTTTTGTCCACAATCTCATGAAGGGCTTCTGTTCTTTTGGGGGAACGTGTGAAGAATGCTGCTATGCCTCCGATATCCTGAAAGAAGACTCGTGTCTCTCTGATCTTTGATACCGCCTGTTGCATAATAAGATTGAGTTGGTGGGCGTAACAGTGCACAAAATGAGCATTAGGGTACACATCTCGAATTCTCTTCTGAACTCCACTAAGGCTCCCACTCATTACGGATGCACCGTCATAGCTTTGTGCGATAAGCTTTTGTTTTTGAGGCAGGTCCGGGAAAATTAAGTCCAGTTGACACAGTATTGCTTCAGTGATGGTTGCTGCACTAGAGTCACTTAAATGCGTGAAGCCATAAAATCTTTCCACAATGTTTCTGTCACTGTCAAGGTACCGAAACACTAACACGGACTGTGTTTGAGTGGACACATCAGTGGTGTCATCAGCCTGAATAGCCACAAAGTCTGTGTTTCGCAACTCTTGCACAATATGGCTTCTTATAATTTCGAGCATACAGTCAAGGAGTTCATTTTGTATTGTATTAGAGGTGCCCTTAAAGACTGTAGCATGTGCTAAATGTCTTTCCAAATCCTGGTCTATGGTTGACATTAAATCCACTAGGCCTCGGAAGATCCCAGGTTTTGAGGAAGTTTCCGATTCATCATGGCCTCGCAATGCCAGTTCGAAAGCACCACAGAAACGAATGCAATCAATGATCTTGGATAGATTTTGTCTGTTCTTATCCACAGCTTCATTGTGTTTTTGAATGGATTTGCGATACGCATCATTTATCTGCTGCTCAATTGGTGCGTCTTCCCCCAACATTCCCAGTCTTGTCAGGTTTTCCAGATGATTTCTTGTGAGCGCATGCTTCTTTATTTTTTCAGCGATGTGCTTCAGGTCGACCATTCCTTGCCGTGTCCAAGAAAAGTCACCGCCAAACAGCAAGCAGGGGAAGCAGAACAGAGAATTGCGTATAGGGCAGCCTGTAAGCCAATCAGCTTTTGTGTACCAGGCATTTGAGAATGTACGTTTTGACATTTTTCCTCTGTCCTGGGTAGTTTGCTGTAGGTTTATTTCAGGCTGATGAGGTCCCAATTCTTTTAACTTCAGTTTTCGTTCAAGTGGCCGTGACTGGAATGACTTTGTAATCAGCTCTTGTACTGTATTCATGATGGGGTGTCGGGTGTTGCTGGCCTTACCAATATATATATATATATATATATATTAAAGAAACCTGTCAATAATCAAAGTACAACGTATAAGGTGCAGTGCAATAATATCAAATTTCAGTATAAATACATTATACATATATATTGTGCATTATCCTAATACATCTCAAATGACTGCTAAAAATAGAGCCGTACTGCCTCCTGCCTCTCTGTGCCATAGTGTTGCTGGAGGCACTGAAAGACACTGCTTGAGGGCCTTGAGAGTGACCACATGACATACATGCTCTAACTACGATGTAAAAAAATATATAGCATCAGTTGCCTTACCTTTAACACTGGTGTTTGCTGGGTTGTAGCCGGGGTCGGGTGAGAGAGCAGCAAAGGAGGTTGGGGTCCTCTTGTTGTTTGCTGGAAAATTGCCCCAAAATGCGGTAATGTTTCAGGTTGTCAGGTGCTGAAAATGAAAAGATAACAATTTATTTTTGAAACAGTAGGGTAATGAAACAAAGACTGTGGGGAAAAAACATAACGCTCCAATTTTTTCCTAGACATCAGATGAATCTATTGGAGGCTTTGAAAATAAGGAGAAAGTGACTGCCAGGGAAAGAGGTCCCATCACTGCCCTAGAAACAGTTACCAGATTAGAAGGAATGAATTGAGTGCAAAAACCTGCATCCTCTGAGGTCCAGACATCATTCTCATTGTAAGGTCCCTGAAGAGGCAAGTCTGAGTCTGACCCCTAGGTATCAAATATTTAACCTTTGCAGCGGGTGTCATAACTCTGCAGGACGGTCTGTTCTGTGACCTCATCACTACTCTAGAAAAGTGGCTAGGGATAATGGTGGGGAGATACCCAATCTAGTTAGTAGAGCAAACAAACACACAGAGGAAACAGACAGGGAAACCCTAGTCTTTGTGCTTCTGAAAAGCTGTGTTCTCAGTGTCAATGGGAAATAGGCACATTTTGATTGGTGTCTTGTTTTTTACACCACTTTTTCCCATACATCAAAAGTGTTCCACCAGAATCAGCAACAAAGCAGGCAATTGGACACTGAAAGAGAATGCAGATCCAGGGAGGCTCCAACACAGAAGGGTGTAGAGTCTGGGACATCTAACGTAGTGCAGTTGAAGTGAGTGATGTGTGTTCTGACAGCAGTGAGTGATGTGGACAGTGAGCCTGATGTCTGGGATGTGCCAGAAGGGCTTTTTTATATGTACTAAACCCATTTGGGTTTTGTGATCCATTCCGACTCGTAATTAATTAGGAGGGGTCGTAAAAGGGGTAACCCTGCCTAATTACAAATAGCAAAGGCATTAATAATTTGCTATCATAATTGCGGTCGCAACCATTGGCCAGTTACCAATACCACAAAGGAAGGGTTAACTGATTCACAAAGAGGAAGGCTCATTTGCGAACTGTGTCCACAGCCTGGGAGGGATTTGAGTAGGTGGTTTAAGGCACTTGGCCAGGGCATAGGTCGCATCACAAAAGAAAAGTAAAGACAGGTCGTAAAATGTAGGTGCACTTTTTCTGCCCATCCTTTTGATACATCTAGGACAAAATGGCTTTTCAAATTACCAGGTGGATTTAAAAAGACCCTTTACACTGACCTGCTCCCTGCTGACGAGAGGCAACTACCTCGAAACACGTGTCCAGGGATGGCTAACGCAACACATACTGTTCTTTTTACACATCGTGGCATAGGGGTACCCCCCGTCGCCACTACATTTACCACAGTCCTTTGGGGCAACTTGCTGGTGTGACGAGCAGTGTGCGACCAACTTTTGCATAATTTATTACGGCTCCCTTGAGCCAACGGGCTGACGAGCCTTGGATCTGCACCTGCGCGCCATGAGAGGTACTTGACCTGTTTTAATTACATTTTGGCAGTCCACACGGCACCCCTTTACACTGACCTGCTCCCTGCTGACGAGAGGCAACTACCTCGAAACACGTGTCCAGGGATGGCTAACGCAACACATACTGTTCTTTTTACACATCGTGGCATAGGGGTACCCCCCGTCGCCACTACATTTACCACAGTCCTTTGGGGCAACTTGCTGGTGTGACGAGCAGTGTGCGACCAACTTTTGCATAATTTATTACGGCTCCCTTGAGCCAACGGGCTGACGAGCCTTGGATCTGCACCTGCGCGCCATGAGAGGTACTTGACCTGTTTTAATTACATTTTGGCAGTCCACACGGCACCCCTTTACACTGACCTGCTCCCTGCTGACGAGAGGCAACTACCTCGAAACACGTGTCCAGGGATGGCTAACGCAACACATACTGTTCTTTTTACACATCGTGGCATAGGGGTACCCCCCGTCGCCACTACATTTACCACAGTCCTTTGGGGCAACTTGCTGGTGTGACGAGCAGTGTGCGACCAACTTTTGCATAATTTATTACGGCTCCCTTGAGCCAACGGGCTGACGAGCCTTGGATCTGCACCTGCGCGCCATGAGAGGTACTTGACCTGTTTTAATTACATTTTGGCAGTCCACACGGCACCCCTTTACACTGACCTGCTCCCTGCTGACGAGAGGCAACTACCTCGAAACACGTGTCCAGGGATGGCTAACGCAACACATACTGTTCTTTTTACACATCGTGGCATAGGGGTACCCCCCGTCGCCACTACATTTACCACAGTCCTTTGGGGCAACTTGCTGGTGTGACGAGCAGTGTGCGACCAACTTTTGCAGGATTTAAAAAGAGTCCCTTGTCGTTTCGCACTTTACGGCTGGGTTGTTATTTGTTCTGTTAATGGCGGTAGAATAAAGTTGAAATCCATGGAGATTGTCTCGAAGTATGCGACATTGCGACAGGCCCCCCCCCCTCCCTCTTCTCCCCCCCCCCCGCATAGCAAGCAGCGCCTTCATAAATGCTAGCCCGCGCGCCAGAGTCCCTTTATGAGCACCAGACGCCTACAGTGCAGCGAAGCGCGCAATCCTTAATGCTACCTGCATTGATATTTTATGGCACAAAAGCGACATAACTGTCGGGAATCCCTTTGTTAAATGGCCGCATTAAGCAAGCAGTCTCATGAAATGTCTAATCCCCAGTAACCCTGGTGAAGTGTGTTTGTTTTTGCCGTGTCATGTATGCTCTGGCCGTAAGACCCACAGTAACTTGGCCAGTTATCAGGGAGCGTATTGGAGAGAAGTCTTAGAGTTCTGGAGTGAGGTCATTATTTACAAATGAGATATTAGGAAGATTTCCAAGGGGGTCATTGCTAAAATAGATAACACGGGGAAAGGAAGGCCTTGGCATTAACGGGAATGAAGTTACTGCACAAACCAAGGGAAACAACAACAGCAGCAATGCAATACAAGAGAGAGTAAAAAAGAAAAAAAACACTGTACGAACGACTAAAAACAGTACAGCAAAATCGTGCATCGAAATGCAACGCTGGTGACCAATTAAGAAATGTCCCAAGTATTGTATCAGAAAACCTGGGACTGCATCAGGCAGTAGATGGCTCGATGCGTTTTTCTTTATCTTTGCACATACACGTCTAGAACAGAACTATTTTACTTACTGTACATCGAAGGCCGTCAGAATGTGTGTGTAAATTTATCAATAGTATGTTATCAGACGGCTGTAGTGTGTGGAAAGGTGCTCCCTTAAACCAGGTGTCCTTGTGTGGGGTTCAGAGCAAGCTCAGGCCTCTTCTCGCGGGTGCGGGTGCGGGGGGGCAGGGCACCCGCTTAGACCCACGCCGGTGCGTCCAGTACCAAAACAATCATGGACACTCTGTCTCTGATTGTTACTATCCCTCGAGAATCCTACCCGGTTAGCAGAACACACGGCACCCCGCGCTACCCTCCAAATGGGCTAGCAATGAAAAGTGTCATTTCAGAGCACAGCCAGCCTCTCCCTGCAAACCTTGCACAGCAGCCCCGCCTGTGAACATCCCTCCTTCCTAACATAAAATGTCCTACGATTCGATCCAGACAATATCTCCGATGTCCCCGGCGACCCCTGCGTCCCTCTGCCCCCTCTGCTCGCTTCCCCCGGGTGAGAGCCCGGAGCGGGGAAGCGTGTGTATAAAACGCCATCAGTGAAGGGCTGCTGCAGATTCCAAAATGGCCGTCTGACAACAAGCTGGTGAAGCTGCTGGACGTGCTTTAAAAACAGAGGGATCGGGGCCCCGGCGGTCACCCTGCGAGCCGCGGCCGCCCCACTTCCTTGTCAGTACGCACCCGGTGACAGCCCCAGGCTCGGGGTGCCTCACTGCACCCCATTCCTGCCGACCCACCACAGAGCAGGCGAAATGGCTGCTTCCCTCCCAAACTGCCCGCACGTGCAGGCAGATGACAGTCGGCGCCCTCTCTGCCCCAGTGCCCCCTCTGCCCACATCTCCCGCGTCACGATACCCAGTAACGGGCGCGTATAATGCGACAAGAGAAGCCGGCGATGTCAGCAGCATTCGCTGCAACGGCACGAATCTACCGAGAAACTCGACCAGCAAAGGGCGTGCGGCGTGTCCTAAAGGGCTGTCCGCCTACCAACGCGCACTGTCCCGTTCCCGCTTCGGGGACGTCCGCGTAGAACAATTTACCACCTTTCGTGGTTTCTTCGGGCTCCAAAGGGACTTATTTACCCCAAGATTTGCAAATATCTTCGACAGTAACTAATTCACCCACCTCCTAAAAAACCCTTCTACCCCTGTGGCCTGTGCCCTGACTTCGGGTTCTAGTCCACATTACACAACGGGAAGGGCACCCTTCGTAGAGCACTTAAGGGTATCAAAGCGGCTATTCACCCCAGCGTACCACAACCTTCTTCTGAAACAGAGGCTCGGCTATCTATCCCCTAGCCCACAGACGCCCCTCAGTGCTGTGCCCATACACGAGGGGTATGAATCATAGAACACCTGGTCTGGGCCCCTGGCGTGCCATCTCTACCGAAGTCAAAACGTCGAGTTGTGCCAACGTTTTCAAAAATGCGTAAAATGCGCAACTATTCATGTCCTGTCCGCAGAAGGTTATTCACAAATGTGCTGCAAACTGTCGTCTCAATCCAGCACATCGTATTAGTGCGTCTGACCAGGTATTAGTCATGTCTGAATGCGGGGACTCCAAATCTCTTCTAGGCAGCAACAATCTACTCAGTTTCACAAGTTAGTTGATGAAACGTCACTCCACTGTTCATCTAAAAAAAAGAGTCACTGAACGACAACTCCAAACCAAACTCACAGAAAAGGTGATCTTGTACGAGTAAGACAGCAGCAGCACACACCGTCCCTCACGACCACGAGGCTGTCAGGCTGGGCTCAGGCGACGCGCACGAGTCGAGACAGAGTGGTGAAGTGCACCCGTCACCCGACCGTTACCTATTACGTCACGCGCTCGGCATCCAATATGGATTGCCCGCCCCTGCGGTGACCGGCCAATCCTGGCGCAGTGGCGCTGCATGCAGCACCAGGATTGGCTTGGAGGGCACAGTGACTGCTCGCCCTGTCGCCCTTTTGCTGCCAGCGCTGCCGCCAGCAGGTCCTGCACCCCCCCCCCCCCCCTACTAGCTAATGGGGCCGGCCTGGGTGCGCATGCTCGGGCAAGTTGCTGCCCGAAGCATACATGCGGGGAAAAAAACGTTTTTTTACAGACCTGTCAATCAATCCACACCAGCCAGCCCGGCCCGCCCCCCCCCCCCCTCCCGATAAAGTCGGGTGCTGCCCGGCGCCGTGTAAATGTGGTAAGTAAAGTAGTTATTTCGTAAAAGTTTCATTTATTTTAATTCTTTAACGCGGGTCCAGGGCTGGTGGGGCTACGCCCCTACGCCCCAATGGACGCACCGCGGCTGGTACCCTTCCTGTACAAAATACTATGCCTAGACACGAGGGAAAACGTTTTATATGCGTGCTGAACAGTGCAGCACACATGCAAAGTCGGAAAAGGAAGGAGAAAGCATTTCTCCTTCCTTGCGCCTAGTTTAAAAGGGTGCAGTTTTCTCACGCTAAACGTTTAAAAGGGTGCAGTTTTCTCACGCTAAACGTTTAAAAGGGTGCAGTTTTCTCACGCTAAACCCAATCTACTGTATTTAGTAATTGGGGTCAATGTGAGAAACTTGGGTGGTTGCATGGGAATGCCCATGCTCCACCCTTGGTACGCCCCCATGGCTCAAAGTAATGCGAAGCAACGCTATGCGCTGCATCGCATTGCTGTTACATTATTTCCAGCGCTCAAAAAGTTGAGCGCTGGAAAATAAATTGGAAATAAAAGATTTTGCGCAGTCGTGTGTCACTTTTGTGACGCAAACACAGCGGAAAATCTTAGCAAATCTCCTCCAAAGTATGTTAAATAAACACAAATACCTACAATATGGGATGTTGTGGGTCTCGGTATCATGTGAAATCAAAACTGACGTTCTTCCGGCGCATAGTTCCAGCTGTATATATATTTATAAAAACCTTAATAGCATTATCTCTCGAGATGTGTGTTTGGTAGTTACCGTGACTGAGGCGCGTGCTGCTGTTCGGCACGCGGCCGCACGTCCTCTGCGTCCCCCCGTGCCCTTCGGATTTTACAGCGCGTGGCCTGCGGTGACGTGGGCTCCCGCCTTTAGTCGTGCAAGGCACATCTTCGGCTCCCAGGGCGCGGCCGACGCAGCCGCTGATGAGCCCCTGGAGTGCCAGGGTGTTAACGCGAAGCAGAGCTCGAGCCATTGGAGGTGACACTTGAGACGCATGTTTATTGATCTGTTTGTATTCGCTTGCACTTTTCCCCTGTCTAATGGGTGATACATTTTCTTTTTTCATGACATAAATCACGTTCAGTTTTATGTGCCGAAATATATTCAGCATTTTATTCTCAATCCCAAGAGAGCCTCATTGTTTGCAATTTCTATGCGCCACACTGATTGCATATGTGTGATGCAGCTGTGCTCTGAAGCATTCTTATAACATAGAATGTCCTTAGTCTTTTTTCTCTTACCAAATCTTGCCCTTTGTCGTATACTACAGTGATAAGCATTTGCTTTTAACATGTGTGCACATTTTCTCTGTGACTATATCACAATTATTCCAGCATTACAGCAGCCTTTCATGTTTGTGTATTTCCAATTTTTTGTAAACAAATAGAAAAAGTGTGCAAGTGCTTCCAGGTTCACAGGGGATGCTGGGAAAAAAACTTTGAAAGGGAACTGTTTTTTCAGGTTGCGGCAGATCTGAGGGGGTGATTTGTTCAGGGTGGAATTCATCAGCAGCTCTTTTCAAGGCTGTTCAAAATATGTAAGAGGGAGTGAATGTGAGATGCAGCATGGGAGAGACAAAAGTAAAACTTGGTGAAAAATGATTGTGAGCAAAGGGTGACAAATACTACCTTTAAGGATGGGTGAATGAGTAAACCCCTCCCCGTTTGGGCAGTTGGATGCAAAACAATGTCTCAGGGTCATGTTACCGCACCTTATAAAGGGGGGCAAGGGGTTGGCACCTCCCGATTCCCTGCTGCTCCATCCTCCTTGAAACATTGTGTCACTTTCTGCATGTGGGGAGGTGGCTGAAAGTAGACCTGTTGCCTGGGACTGAAGCATGCCAAGATGCACCATGCTACTACCTCCCACATAGGAACCATGTAGAGGCCTCCGACGCTGCATGCTATTCTGACACCACATGAAGAGATGTGTCAGGAAGTCAATCCAAACAATTAGTGTATTTAAAATCTTTTTACCGTAATTAAGAATCTTTCCAGTCTACATAATACGTTAAAATTAAAAATTCCCCTCTTTGTGAACAGCACCTTATTGATTGAGGCAGCTCACAAGAATTCTGTTCTTGGGAAGGGGCACAAATGGTAAAACGCTGAGTGTAAGGTGGTAAAAAGCGGGCTTAAGCGGGCTATTAGAGAGTGCAGCCGCTTAGGCATTTCAGCAGCTCGGCTTAGATATAAAGTGGCACTTGTCAAAGCTAACAAGCATTGGCATAGCCAATAGGTCTCGGCTTTGGGACCTTATAAGTGTTTAGCCATGCAACAGTTGCATGGCAATCGCGATCAAACATCAAAGCGGCCGTGCGGCCGCAAAAGTGAAAGTAATCGCGATCAAGTGCGTGCCCGCGCACATGCGCTGTAGCTCTAGGCTGGCCATGGTAGCACTTTTTGGAGCCCTCACAAAAAGTCTCGCCAGGCCAGCGCATGCGCTGGGTCAGGCGAGACCTAAAAACTAATGGGCTGACAAAAACTGGCAGGATCTGCTGGTAGCTGCTAGGTCCAAGGATAACCGATCCTTCTGGCATACTGTCTTACATGGAGGTTTAGATAGTGTTAGTTTTCCATGTTATTACATTCAGCCAGAGAAGCGGGTTGATCATTTTTCTGCATTCTGTGCCAAAAGTGATTCTATTGTTTCCATACCTCAGTCCATGAAACTAAACATTCTTTCCAGTGACATACCAACTGCTGTTGAATTCGTTTTCAGTCTTGAAGATACACGCTTGGCTATTAACCAATTAAAATCAATAAAACAACCCGGCCTAGATTATATACCTTGTGATCTGTATAAGTCAGAGGACCAGATTTGGGCCCCTTTCATTAATCTTTAACCAATGCAGTAGCTACAGGGGGCTGAAACCCCTGAATCCTGGAGGAGAGTGGAGATTGTTACAGCATATAAGAAAGGGGAATCTTCTAGCCCATCAAATTACAGCCCATCAGTTGAATAGACAACTTGCAAAATGATTCGCTAGACAAGAACTAGATAAATTACAGGCCTGGATGGATGCAAATTGCATTCTCTCACCTCTTCAAGCGGGCTTCCGTGCTAAAACTAGCACACGTGATCAAGTTTTCAGGTTGACATTATTAAACCTAAAACACATGTTGAATAATCAGAAATTGGATGTTGCTTTTGTTGAATCAAGATCAGCTTTGATCTTGTGCCTCAAGAAAGCCTATGGAATGTATCATTAAGCATGGGAGCCCCTCAGGCGGGCAACTAGAGCCAAATTTCAGGGGGGGGCTAAAAAAGATTTCGGGTGGGGCTAAGTCTTCCAGCCATAGGCAGAGTGGCTGTAAGAAGGGGTGAGAACACAACAAAAGCCTCATTAATGAGTAAATGATCTTTTAAAGACCTGTGAAGTACTCGGGTCCGGCTGCAATTAGACGGACGCCAGCCCGCAAGGCTGTCTCAGCCGGGCTGACACACATGACGGGGGGGGGATGAAGCCCAGTGAGCCCAATGGGTGTTGCGCGGCTGGAGCCCCTACACATGTGGGAATCTTAATATCTAGGATGCATGAAGCCAACTGTGCTCAGGACGAATGGGGGAAATGTGGAGAGTTGACTGAAAGAATACCCATAGAGCGCGGGGTGCGCCAGGGGTGTGTCCTGGCACTAACGCCACTCATTCTGCATATAAATGGGGTGGTAAATGATCTCTAGGAATGGTTCACCAATTTTAAATGAGATGAAAATACTAATCCTGTTGTTTGCTGATGACTCTTTATTAATCTCCAGCACCCATGTAGATCTTCAAATGCTACTAGATAAATTCTTGTTTTTTGTGTGCCCGTAGGGGACTGGAACTTAACACAGCTAAAACAAAATATATGGTGCTTGGGAAGGGTAGATCTAGACACTGTGCTGTCAAAGTTGATGGGAAGCCCCTTGAGCAGGTCCACGGTTTCAACCCCTGGACTGTCGGACAAGCTATGCGGGAAGTCACAACTACGTGCTTATAGTACAGAGATCTAAAGCTGTCCTCAATTTCCACAAGCAGACCAAGTCGCGTCCAATAAATCCAGCTTCGGAGGTTTATGGTGCAAAAGCCCAAAGTGCTGCACTCTGTGAAGCTGAGATTTGGGGATATGTTGACATTGATAAATTGGCAGTAGGGGAGAACCACTTTGTCAAGTCCCTTATCTCGGTCCCTACCAGTCCACCAGTGGTTCACTTGTTTTTCGATTTAGGCATTAAAAGAATTGCTGATGTGGCCTCACTGAATTCCTTGATTTATTGGCTACTATTCTGCTCAGTGTAGGCCTGAGCTACTCGATTATCGGGAGGCTCTGAAGGAGTTGCTGAGGACGAATAGTAGCAAAAAGATTCCCTGGTTGAAGCATGTGGAAACCTGATTTAAGTTATTTGGCCTGTCGAGATTATGGAATCACCCAGATGGAATATGTAAGGCAGCGACAGCTACTGTAAGCGCTAAATATTGGGAATATGTGCTTAATCAATACACCCTGAGTACAAAGGCAGGACGTTTGACTAATCAATTTGTGAGTTCAAGCCTACCCCAAATTTGAATTATTTTTAGATATCACCTCATCGCTATTAGCAAAGAGTCCGTATGTGAGATTCCACTTTGGCTGCTTGCCACTAAGGTCCTTTGGTGACTGGGTCAGAGAGCAAGCCTTAGATAAGTGAAGTACCAGAAACAGAAGAACACATTCTGTTTTTTTGGACTGGGTACTATTACCCTCACAGGCCCAATTTGTTTGAACTTCAAAGTTACACATTATTTGACTGCACATAAATCCTAAAAACAGATACTTCAAGCCCAATCGTCTTCGCAGCAAGTCATTTTCTGCTGAATGTCTGGTTCAAACGCTTGAAGATTATGTCGTAATGGCATAGTGACATGTATGTTTTTGTTACTAGTATGCCAGATTAATGATCTCTTATATAAATTGTATTTGTCTGTTTTTTATGGTAACCATTATGAACTTATATATATCTTTTATTTTTGTATTTTAAATACTGTTTTGTTTTATGGATGATCTTCGTGGTTTGCCTAAATCTTTTTTAGCAGATGTGTGTATTTATTTGTAATTGTTTTCTCTTATAGAAATTATCTATAGACAGTAAATTATATCTGAAAAGCTGCTGTGCATTTATACCAAATGTAATAACCTAGTATGAGATTATTTGTATTATTGTTTTAGACTTTTGTACACTTTGATGGTTTTTGTAAAGTTTTATTGATTTATTGGTTGATTGATTGATTGAAAGAGGGGGACCAGATACTGTATCAAGTCATACACAAATGCAAGTCTTATTCATTAGACCTTTCAAAATGTTAATATAATTAAAAATACAAATGATCAAAGAGCACCTAATCAGAAAAGTCTAAGTTGGTTTTAAAAAATCTAGAATTAGCATTGATCAACTGTGTGTTTTGACTGAAGTACTATCACAAAATGATGCCTTGGGAAACGCCAAGCCACTACTCCACTGAATTAAAATACCAAATTATTACATTGTACAAAAATCTTTTTCTCTGATTAAATTGCACAATTGAAAGCTATGCCTGTTCCAAGAATATTTAGTCGTGTCTATCAGGAGCAAGATTATAATTCTAACCCCTATTCTACAGTTGAGATGGAGTCTAAGGACCCGATTCACAAAGGGCCTCCGCACTCATGGCTAACGCCTGCACTCGTGGGGGAGTCCCGCAGTCGCTGAGGAGTCTCCACACTTGGAGTGGAATCTCCGCAATGAGAATTCTCATTGTGGCGATTCCGCCCCGAATGCAGCGACTTCCCCACGAGTGTGGCGCCTCCACCGCGAATGCGGAGGCCCTTTGTGAATCAGGTCCTAGATGAGGGTGAGACAAGTGACCTGTTTTAACATGGATTTCTATTAGAGGCAGCCAGGTTTACACACTGATACCCTGGCTTGCCCCCGCGCTTCCTGGCTCTGTTTTGCTACCTCTGGTTTTAGGGGTCATGAAGGTACCTACAGGAAAAAAAGCAAGAGTATAAGAGCCATGTTTACTGGCTGTGGTGTCTACTAATGTCTTCTACCCCAGCCCATGAAGGGTGGATATGAGGCTGTTGAGTAGCAGCTGTTAGCACATAGAATCAGCTATTAAATGTCACCCAAAGTCAAATGGTACATAAGAGCATTTGTTCTGCCCCTGGAATTATACTGACCTGACATCCATGAGCTTTAGAGTATTTATGTCCTGGTACAAGTATTGCAATTGATATTATAATGGTCATTATTATTCATTTATACCAGGTTTATTTAAATGAAAATGCAATGATCAGGCAGTATTTTTTATGTGATATGAACAACATTCGATATTGTAAAAAAGTTGAAATGTACTCTGTTAAATCTGTGAGCGAGAATTTTATATTGTCTGGCTTTTGGAATACAATTTAGTATGCTTGTCTTAAGACAACAGCTTCATTACCAACACCACTCTTCCAAATTTGATCACATTTAAAGTTGGATTTTTCATCCAAACATTATTATTTCACAAAGGCAGGTGTACTTCCTTGTTAAAAGAAGGAAGCAAGACTAAATTTGGAACACTAAAACCTGTAAACATTGAACTTTCTATCTTAGAACTGGTGGACAGAACACACATTAAAGAGTTGATGAAAAATGGGAATTACTCAAAATGAAAGCGTCTGGATTCCATAATGATTTTGACTATATGTCTGTTCTAATGCATGTTATACCTCCACTACATCGATTACACTACATCAATGAAGTGCTACATTATTTCAGCATACACATCTTTTAGAGGGGTTATTTTCTTTAAATTATATTCATTAAAAAAAAAAATATTTCAAGTTAGACTAAGGGATACATTGAGGATAAGTAATTAATTTTATTACATTGCATTTAAATTAATGAGGGGTTAAGCTTAATGCTGGGTTATGGTTAAGTGATAACGGTATTACATTGAATTCTAATGAAACCATACAAAATGTTTAGCGATAGGATCAATAGTAAGTTTAAGGTTAATAAATACAACTAAAAATTATTTACAGAATTTTTAAAAAGTAGAGATAGAATAATGATAAAAGGAAATTAAGATATTTACAATTAATAAGGAGTAAATTTATGGTCAGGATTAGGGTTAAGAAATGGGCAATCACAAAAATAAATGCAAGTAATTTAAGAGCACATCAATAGGGTAACCTTAAAGTCAAAGTCAAATGATCTTTATTCGGATATATTAAAAACATCCATAAAAGTGCATGTGAATCACAACAATCATCCCTATTGACAATAAAAACAGCATTTGGTGGCTATAATATACAATGGGGCAAACGTTAGTGCAAATAAGCAATGTGCAAGGGATACAGAGGTAGTTCAGGCTTAACAAACCGTGTTCATTATTGCTCCAGATCAGACAGCAAAAGATAAAAAGACGAATAATGCTAAAAGTTGCATCCTTAAAAATACATGTAAGTCACAACAATCATCCAGATAAGACAATAAAAACAGACATTATTAACCATAACATGTACAGAGGAACAGCCAATGTGCAAAAATGCAATGTGCAAGTAGTGCAAAGAAATAATGCAACCTTATTAGGCCATATTCATTGATGCACGGGAACGGACAGCAGTTTGGAGAAAACGACTAACTCTAAAGATTACATCATCTGAGCTTAACATCAATAAGTCTCTAAAAGCCACGTTAAAATCCGTCAAAGCGCTATCTCTAAAGTAGGGGATTAGGAAGTGTTTAGTGTATTTGACATAAAAACCACAAAAGAGTGTAAAATGTAACAAACTTTGTTTACCACCTAGGTTGCAGGGACAGCTTAAATTTCCCAGATTTTTGATATAGCCTAGGGGAAAACAGAGTAAATTTACCACACTTCCGTCCCTAAACCGAAACAACAAGCTCCTATTCCATCTACCCAGTTTCTTGCGCAGGTAACCCTGAGGCATATTGTGGGGCCTACCACATGGTTCCTGAATGGGGATGTACCTGAGGATAGCTGGCTTTACAAACTCGATCTTTTCTCTATTTTCTCGGTACAGGTCGTATAAAGCCCTTTTTACTATGTTCTTATGCGAGCAATCTATTATTTGGGGTGCTGAAAATAGATGCCCCATTTCCACACTTTCTAAACTCTTCTCTACTACCCTGAGCCAAGGGATATAATTGGCCCGCTCGCTTTTTAGGCAGTCTGAGTTAATATCGCGGGTCAAGGAGGCAGCAGGGTTCCGCCATATTTTCAACCAGAACAAAGCGGGTCTTGATTTTATAAAGTCCTCTATATAGGGGAGATTCAATTATCTGTGGCACACGTAGGATGGGGCCGAAATGACCCACCCCAGGGCCTTCCTACAGAATTTATTCTCTTCCGTCTGTATATTAGTACAATTCGAATATCCCCACACCTCAGCGCCATAGGTTCCTGTAGGTAGGCACTGGGTTCTATAAATTTGTAAAAGTGGCAGAATGACCTCAGCATGTTTTGGTTGACGAAGGGTGATTATAGAATTAATAGCTTTTCCCAGTTTGTTCCTCCCTCTGGCAACGTGGGGTCGCCAGGATCCGAAGTCAGAAAACAACAGGCCTAAATAAGGGAAAGTGCAAGTGCAATTTAAAACGTTGTTCCCTGACATGATGTGGTGAATTTTGTGTTTCTTTGGGCCGCAGGACATTATGTAGGATTTTTTAAAATTGGTGCATAAGTCGAGATCGGCCATGTAAGAGACAAATCCTGAGATTAAAGTGCGCAGTGCATTGGGTGTGCGTCCCATAAGGACCGCATCGTCCGCATAAAGAAGTACAGGAAGTGGATTGCCATTGATGAGCGGGACATCGGTAGTCAGTTTGGCCAAAGATGTGCTTAGTTCATTTATGTATAACATAAAAAGCAGGGGGGCCAGGACGCAGCCTTGACTTAGCCCCCTGCCTATTAAAATCTCGCCCGAGACCTCACCGTCATTGTTTATTCGAACACAGGATTTTAAATCACTGTGTAGGTGGGCCAAAAAGTGGACCAAAGGTTCATCTAGGCCATAACTCAACAGAACTGACCATAAACTGGAGCGATTAACGAAATCAAAAGCAGAACTTAAATCCATAAAACCTAAATAAAGTGGTTTTTTAGCTATAGTGTATTTGGCTAATACTAGATTTAGATTTAGGCATTGCTCCGCGGTCCCTACATTACTTCTGAAGCCTAACTGGCATGGGTGTAAAATCTTGTTTTCTTCAGCCCAATTACTGATTTTATTAAAGATAACCCTGCCCAAGATCTTCAATGTGTTATCGATTAACGATATTGGGCGGTAACTGCCAGGGTCAAGTCTGTTACCTTTCTTAAAAATTGGTACAATAGTGCTATTAGACCAAGAATCAGGCAGTAGGGTATTAGATAAATTATTAAAAACATTGCACAGTAAAGGTGACCAAAAGTCAGGCTCTGATTTGATTAAGTAGATGGATAGTCCATCAGGGCCAGGAGCTTTGTTCCCTGCACTTTGTAAAATGGCATCCTCCACCTCCATTATGGAAATATTCGGTAACTTAGGGGGCTGAAGATTTACCATAAGAGGGGTCGGTGCCATATAAATATTTGAGAAATGCTCCACCCACACATCCCCTAATATACTACAATTTATGGGGGTGATATTAGATCCAATCGATCTCAGGTTCTTGACCTCGCTCCAAAACCCAGCAACGTCCTTCGTTGCTGCTGTGCGTACAAGGGATTCCCAATGGGTTTTTAGAAGCTCTTCAGATCTTGTTTTTAGGGTACGCTTGTATCTTGACCTCAGAGTCCTCACCAGTAACTGATCTGGTGGATCAGCTGTAAGGGCAGCCCTTAGTTCCCTATTGGCTTTGGAGCATAGGTTGTCAAACCATCTTGGATTTTTGTTGGAGTTGACTGGAGCTGGTTTGGAAATCTCTTTTTTTATAGCCTTACACAGCCCTGAAAATGCTTCAACGATAGCATGTCCGGGGCTGTCGGTGGATAGGCAGGTGGATACTAGTAAAGGCTGCGATTTTATAGTACGAGCTAGCACCCCCTTGTTGTCAATCCCCTTCCAGACCACCCTAAGTTTGTCTGTCGACACAGCTAAGTGTTTAGCCCCGATTTCTCTCCGATTCACCATTTTTTTAAATAGATTTAAAACAGGATAAAATCGGGTGATGGTCACTGTATATGGTGCTAACAACTGTGGCCTCTAGTACATAATACATAATCAATTGTGGATGCACTCCCACGCCCGACGTAGGTGACCACAGGGCCTTTATTTGCAGCAATATTTGCCTCTTCCATAACATTAACTAGGTCCCGCGTGGCTAGATGGTTAGACAATTCTTCACCTCTTTTGCAAGGAGGGGTTTTACGGTAAATATGTGCATTGAAGTCTCCTCCTAAACATATGCCATCAAGTTTACCATACTTTTGACCATCTGTGATTTCATCTATAAAATCAAACAATTTTATAAAATTCATATTAGGATGTGTTGTGAAGTCGTTGTTAGAAAAATTAATTAAACATAGTCTTATTCTACTGATATAAAGCAGGGCCTTAAAACTCGTATCATTTGTTTCCAACAGTTCTATTTTAACTTCTGCCCTGATTTTGACCCAAATGGATAGTCCCCCACTGGGTCTACCCGTGGCCGGGATCGGTACAGTTTGATTATAACAGCTGTAACCCTCAAAAAGTAGGGGACTAGTACACCAAGTTTCTTGGAACATTAAGATGTCAAAGTTAAAAACCCAGTCCACCCAGTCCCTAATTTTTACTTTCGCATTAAGACCTGCTATATTCCAACTCAGAATTGTCAAATTATAATTCGATGTTATTGTTGCAGTGGAATGGCTAATGACTTTAGGGTGGGATGACAATGTATGCGCTTTGGTGCCATTGGAGGCCTTTGTAATGGGGTAAGTTGACAATTTCCCCACTGAGCCAGGGGTGTTAATATAATTCCTGGTTACTAAATCTGGGGTGGTAACTAATGGTCAGTCCAGGGTACCCAGCTCAGACAATGCGCTGAACCTATTGTGCAGTGGAAAAGGTGGTGGGACAGGGCTGGGTAATCTGTGATGGGGTCTGTAAAAATAGCCCAGTGGCAAAGAGGTTATAACAGTAGGAGGGGAGAAATAATTGTTGATACTGCCAAGGATGGATTTAACTGTAGTGGGATTTCTGAAGTTAATTGCAATACAGTCTCCTGCTATATTCTTAGATGAAGGACCAACCCAGCACACCCGTCGGACGGACAAAATTTCTCTCGATATATTAGGGCCTACCCCTTTGTGTTTGGACAGCCAGTCTAGACACTTGTTGTTTAGCTGAACCCATGACTCACTCTGTCCATCCCTTAGCTGTGGAACGCCTGCCAGAATTATAACATAAGGGCAGGCATCGGGAGGCAGATGAAGGGCAGGCCCCAGATGTTTGATCGGCCTAGTAGCAATGGTTTGGCCCTTGTCTGACCCGATATTAGTGGGTGCCTCCAGCCTGATAGAGGGCAAGGTAGAAACGTCCTTTAGCGTGTTGGAGGCCATACTAATAGGACAAACTGATTCCATTGCTCCAACCGGGGTATGCTGAGGAGTCATTACAGTATGATTACTCCCTCCATTGACACCTTTTGATGCGGTGTTGGATGTGGCTGTGCTACTTATAGTATTGGACCCTCCAGCCAGGGAGCCCTTACTAGCAACTTCCAACTCTTTCAAAAGGCGATCTCCCCTCATTAAATCAAGGCTAATCACCCCTTTCCTTTTCGCGTCTTCATTTTTTATCAAATTTTCTAATCTATCTAATCTTTTAAAAATATTATTAAACTGTTTGATCATTTGACTTTCCATCTGTTTAAAAATAGTGTCAACTATAGTTTCCATAAAGTTCTCATTTGACTTTTTTAAGGTTGCGCTTTCGATTACGGGGTCAGTCTGAATGCATGCGCAATTATGTCCTTCTTTGGAGGGAACAGTGTCCAAAAGACCTTCAGCGAGTTGCAATGGTTCAGTCATGATGCTGCTACCCCCTGGCATTTTTTGCTTCCCTCTAGTCCACATACTCTGCGGAGTTGGTTGGCTCTTGTTGCGTGTGGGTTGTTTCCTTTTGTTGGCTGGTGGTTTCAAGGAGCCTCTTTTTTGTTTTTCCCCTGCGATTTTATTATTCGGGGACAGAGAAGGGGTGAGGGCATGCATAATGGGATCAGACTGTGAATTGATTACAATTGTACCACAGTTACCCCCTGATGATGTAGATAATAAGTTGGCAGTTAGGTTTAGCAACTGTGACCACGGGGGACAGCGGTAAAATATAATTTGGGCTTATTTCCTGGGACTCTGGATGTAAGCGTATATGCTCCATAGACATTCTCCTCTCGGTGTTAGCTATTTCATTTGTAACAATATTAAAGGCGTTGTCCAGCATGCTTTCTAAGGATAGCGGAATGGCAGAGTGGGCCACAGATGACTTTATGGTTGCATTGGCATTGGCATTACGTTTCCCCATACTTGACATATCACTGACCTCACCTTAATTGGCAGCCTAGAGGGATGGCCCGCCCAACCACTGTTGACCTCTGAGGGCCTCAGAGGGCCTGCTCTTTGCCCGGGCTTAGCCCGCCCGCGGTCCCAGCGACGCGGGGAGTGTAGCTGGTTTTATGGCGCCTCTAGGCGCGCCTCCCGGGATGAGAGCTTCCTGTTTCCGACAGCAAAGGAGTCTGGGGGTTGTGGTCCCCCCTCAGCACAGCGGCCACAGGAGTGACGAGCGCGGCAGCGGGAGGGAGAGCCGGGCAGCAACGAGAGCGTCAGGACACCGGGTGAGTACACGGAGCAGTGTTGGCCCCAGGAGTTTGCTTTTTGGAACGCCCGCTCCACCGGGAGTGTAGCTGGTTTTATGGCGCCTCCAGGCGCGCCTCCCGGGATGAGAGCTTCCTGTTTCCGGCAGCAAAGGAGTCTGGGGGTTGTGGTCCCCCCTCCGCACAGCGGCCGCAGGAGTGACGAGCGTGGCAGCGGGAGGGAGAGCCGGGCAGCAACGAGAACGTCAGGACACCGGGTGAGTACACGGAGCAGTGTTGGCCCCAGGAGTTTGCTTTTTGGAACGGGTAACCTTAAGAGCTATGTTAAGGATAATAATTACATGAAATGACATTTACTAAAAAGGGATATAATTACAGTCAAGAAAACATAATTAGCAAAATGGTTGATATAGTAGGGTCTGAGTGGTGGTACAATATATTGTGGACCTAACTTCACAATGTAGTAGTTGATGCAGCTTTATCAGTGTAGTTGTAGGTCAATATAGTTGAAGTAAATGTAACAGTATGCATCCTCCGAGGACCACAGTGATGTACAAAGTCAGATTAATTACAAAAACAGGAATTTAGCCATCAGCTGACAATGTATCATTGACTCAAGGTTAGCAGTTGAATACAATTCAATTGGCAATGAATAGGAAAGACCAAGTGTGCGTGTGTGAGAGAGAGAGAGAGAGAGACAGAGAGAGAGAGGGAGAAAGAGAGAGAGGGAGATAAACTGTGAGGAAGGTACCACATTGAATAAACTTTGACAATGCCGATGGGTCTGTCTTTCGTAAACATTTTGTGAATTGTACACATTATATTTTATAACCAAACCATCATACCTTTGAAGTAGGGAATACAAAACTAAAAAGTGTGAAAGGAAACAAGTTAATAGAGTGAACATTTTCTCTTCAGTATTGGTTCTTCCAGTACTGTGTGATGGGTGAGTATATAAAACATTCTGTGAAATGATGCTAATTAGTCTTCTTCGGGTACAGGGCATTGTGGTGGATAGTTTCTAGAACATGTGCCATGTTACAGTGCTGTGGTATAGTGTTCTGAGGGTCTAACATGTTGTGATGGTTTAGTTTTCTTTTAATACAATGCAATGGGTTTGGTTAGGGCCTAACAATGCAGTACAGTGCACTGCATCACTGTCCCTAGATTTCAGTACTGTGTTGTGTTGTCTGAGAGGAGGCTATCCTAGAAGACTGCCATTAACATTTTCAAACTTCTCGACTAAATGGTGACAGACCCAAGAATAAAGTTATTCTTTAGTAACAAAGCCTTCAGTAACAATGCATTCAGAACTCTTCACACTTTACAACTGTTAACCAGTGCTAAAAGCTTGTGCTCTCTACTTAAAACCTGGTGAAATTGTCATGCACCCAATTTGCATATTTAATGTACTTATACTTATAAGTCCATAGTAAAGTGTTGCTGCATGTACCCATGGCCTGTAAATAAAATATTACTAGTGAGCCTACAGCACTGATTGTGCCACCCAGTTAAGTAGTCCTTTCAAATATGTCTCAGGCCTGCCATTGCATCCTGTGTGTGCAGTTTTAAACTGCCTTTTGACTTGACAAATTAACCCTTTTGCCAGTCCCAAAACTTCATTTTTAATACAATAAATCACCCCTAGGGTAGGTCCCGGACAGCCCACAGGGCAAGGTGAAGTGTATTTAAAATGTAGGGCATTTACTTCTAAGTTTTACATGTCCTGGTAGCGTAAAACTCTTACATTTGTTTTCCACTACTGCAAGGCCTGCCTCTCCCATATGATAATATTAGAGGTACCTTATTCCATTTAAAAAGTGATGATTTCCACATGGAAGTAGGTAATCAGTTTATGATTGGTGTCTTTGGAATTGTAATGAAAACCCCTCTCATGGTTAAGTAAGATTTATAATTACAAATTTGAAAATTCAACTTTTAGAAAGTTGCTTTTTTTCCTGCCTTAGCAATTTAGTGCCTGCAGTCTGTCACTTGGTCATATGACTGGGTGTAGCTGACAGTTGGGCTATGTATATTCCTCATAGACAGAGACACAAAAGAGAGAGCTTAGGTGTGCCTGAATGTGCCATCATTGGCAGGATGGGAGGGCGGAGCTGGGCACAACCCCACTTACACTTGAATAGGCTGTGTGCTGCCTCCACGCAAAGGGCTGCATACCCCCTGTAGTTAGTCTGTAGCCACAGCAGGGAAGGCAGGAGACCTGTGCACTAAAACAGGAAACCTCTAGAAGCTTCTCCCATTTCAAAGGAAGGCCCAGGTATAAATATTAGACCTCAGACACCAACTTTTTAGTACACTTCTGGACCTGATTACTTGATGTCCTTCTTGAGTCAGGATTATTAGGTGACCCTCTTGAGTCAGGATTACTAGGCGTCCCTTTTGGGTCAGGATTAACAGGTGTTCCTCTTGAGTCAGGATTACTTGGCGTCCCTCTTGAGTCCCATACTAGTCTTTGAAAGTGTTTTGACAGAGCTGCAGTACAGAAAGTCATCACTTGGAGCACCCTTTGAGTGTGTGCTGTATCAGGCTGCAGAAACGTCGCCTGGTTCTGGAGCCTCATTGCTCTCCCCATTTAAAATGAACACCGATGTATCTCAGTCTCAGGATACCAGAGGGTGCTTAACAGAGAAGTCCCCTTGAGCATCTCTTTTAACATGCATTATTTGCTGTTTGTACTTAGAAAGCACCCCTATTTCCCTACATCAGTCATTTCTTTATCTACTGAGGCTGCTGACAGCTTGAAAATGTGGCTTGGGTCTGGGATCAATTATATTGATAGCCAATCATGTCTGTAAAATATAATGTGGAAAATGTAAACACACGCAACAACATGCCTTGAGGGGATTCTAAATTTGAAGGATGCACTAGAACAAGCAAAGTCTGAAAGGGGCAACTCAGCATGTCAATGGCTGATGGGTCTGATTTTCAGATTTTCTCTGTGTATTTCTTTTTGTGTTCATTTTGTGTTGATGTGTGCTCTGGAAGATGACTAAGGCTGTCTAAACCCCTACCTAAGCACTGTTACATCTACATATGGGTATGTTAAGATTTTTTTCAAGTTGTGTCTCAACACTCTGTGTAATGCGAAGGTTCGTGGGGAACACTCATTCTTGGGGAATTGCTCCCTCTCACTGTCACACATGCTAACAGACATAATCCGAGATGCTGTACTCTTGGAGTAAGTGAGGATGCGTCTACCCCATCAGAGCTGATGTGACCCATAGAGACCTAAAGTTGGGTCTACCAAGATCACAAGTAGGAGAGCCTTATGCCTCCTTATTCCCACTATCTCCCTACACATAGTTGAGGGCAGGCAGGGAGGTCTAGGTGCCCTGAAGAAGGCCGAGCGACCCATAAGGGCGTATAGAAATCAGCCGAAACATGTTGGTAGATTAGGGATGCCGGAATCATTGTATTCCTAGAAGGCATCCAGACTTTTGTTGTTAATTGTGGTAAGGGTTCCCACTAATAAACTATTTGAGTAAACCTGTGACCATGTTTTAAGCTTAAACTCTGCTATTTGTCCATAAGTTACAAATATATAAGAGCTTCCAGGAAGTGGTTGAGCCCACCGTAGGGGTATTTCCTACTAGTGTGAGAAAAAACTGCAATGGTAAAGCATACCAGGCATTTTTTCTTAATATTTTAAATATTCCTGAGATCTATGGCATTCAGATATACATAGAACATCTGTAAGCTGATGCACTTTTGGTGCACGATTGTATAGATTATCCCTCTCTTAACTGCCTGCACATTCTTGCTTGCTGTAGTCTCCTCACAAGCTTCCTCCTACCCCACTCCCACGCGCCAGCGTGCTGACGCATACAACGTGCTATCGAAAAACAATAAGCACTTAAAGTGATGGACACCTTTATGTCCCGCCTGCTTTTCAATTATGGTTTTTCCCCCTCTTTTCTTCCTGGCTCCAGGGCACACTAAACGGGAACACGGCCTCTCATGTATATTCACACGAGGCGGCAAAATAAAATAGATTCTGGCGGTTCAGAAGTAATGATTTTGAGGGCTTTTCCAATCATTCACAAAGTATGCTAATTTAAACGCCATAATCACTCTTGCTTGTTCTGTAACACCCTAGCTGCGCGCGGCTCTCGCACCTGGTTATCAAAATTGCAGTCTTCTGCTTTTAAGTGCGGACAGAGCATGTTTTTCAAGTTTCACCAGTGGCCTCAAATAACCACCTTCGTTAATGGCGAAAGATAAAGCTATTTCAACAAAGTTCGGGTCAGCACTTAAGCTGACAGTGTATTACGGTAAGGCAGGGGCAGTTCAAATGCAATCACAGCGGAATTTACAACACCCAAGAACACGTTATTTATACAGTGATTCGCTCACATAGTGAGTAGTAAACTCTTCTGACCACTATGCAATGTATGTTATTGGCGAATGGCGGGTTTATGAGGCTTTGCAACAAAGGTTCGATTTATATGCGCATTTTTACTATGCCTTTAGCAACAACAGCGGCGCATTTTTCTAAATGAAAAGAAATGTGAAAATACACCTGAAAATAGAAGGAAATGCAATGCTTCTGATAAATGAAAAAGACAACAGTGTACAGCAATATTCATTTAATACAGGACATTTCTGTTAGTGAACGTGAGGAATACTTGATAACTTTATTATTATAATGATGAAAGGAGGGGGTGTGGCCTCCTCCCGATCCCTTTATTTTTGTTTTTTCTTTTTAAGAAGGGGGGCTGTGTAGCCCCCTTCCTTTCCTTATTTTTTGGCCCTGGGGACCCCATCCCCCAGGGCCTGCCCCTAATTTTTTATTTTATTTGAAAAGTGTGGAGGGGGGACGCGTGGCCCCCCTCCCGAGGCCTTAATCTGCCCTGGGGACCCCATCCCCCGGGGCATGGGCCTTTTTTTAACAAAAAATACATATTTTTAGGGAGGGGGGCTGAGTAGCCCCCATCCTGTGGACACTAAAGGCCCCGGGGACCCCATCCCCCGGGGCCGTTTAAAAAAAAAACATTTTAGGAGGGGGGCCGCGTGGCCCCCCTCCTGGGCCACTACTGGCCCCGGGGACCCCATCCCTCGGGGCCTGGCCATCTCGTTGGGGACCGTGGGGGGGTCCCAATCCCCCCACGGTCCCAGCCGGCTCCAGCTTCCTGCAGGAGCCGGCATTGCTTTTCCACATGGGGAGCAGCTAACATGCTGCTCCCCATGTGGAAAAGCAATCGTCTTTGCTTCATTGAAGCGAGAGCAGGTTTCCCCCGTTATAGTTAGTTCAGATAACTATAACTCGCGCGCCCGCAATCCACTGCTCATGACGTCACATATTACATCACTCATGACATGGTCAGTGGCATCACTCATGACATCACTGATGACATCATCCTTTTGATAGAGTGGCGGTCGCGCGAGTTATAGTTATCTGAACTAACTATAACGGGGGAATTTCATTGGTTTTTTACGAGTGAAATGTCCACCTAACTATAACAGGTGTGAAACCTATGGTTTTTTAACCCCTTCTGTGCCACGCCCTTTCCCCCTCCTGTGCCGGGCGTTACATTAGTGGGTGGGGTTCATGACGAGATAGTCTCGTCATGGGCACAGCGCGACCGTGCTCCATGACGAGACTATCTCGTCATGGGCACTGAAGAGGTTAAGTGAATTTGCAAGGTTTTTTAAATGCTAATTCCTAACTATAACGTGTGTAAAACCTATGGTTTTGTCAGTGAATTTGTACGGTTTTTTAAATGCTAAGTTATGTATTTATTATTATATTTTTTATATATTTATTTTACAATAAACTACGTATTAATTTTTTTTTTTAATGGTTTTTCACCGTGCGCGCACGGTGCGCGCACCCCGCGATTTTTTTAAAAAAAAATTAAAATGTTTTTTTCTGCCTTCGGGGTCCTTCAGGGACCCCCTGACAAAGGCTAGGGGGTCAGCAACTCTCCCTGCCCCCTTTTCACGTTCGCCACCTTCCTTTTTCACTCTCGCACTCAAAACAAACAAAATGGCGGCCGACACTTCCTGATTTCGACCAATTCGAACGTTGACTGACATGTAACAACCAATCAGAATTACGCTCGCGCACGTTAGGGTGCGCGCACGGTGCGCGGCTATAGATATGTATGTGCTTTTTACTGCAATTTTCTCTGGAACTACTAAACAGATTGACTCCATATATGCAAAAGGCACATCCCTGACCTGAGGACTACCTCTCTGCCAAATTTCAAGTAATTCTGTTCAGCCGTTCGGGCTGTACCTTCGACTAAAGGTCCTATGGGGAAAACGCGTTTTGGGACCCCCCTTTTTTCTCGGCCCCCGCTTGACAAATCCCCCCGAGACTTTCAGGGTAGGAGCTGAGCGGAGCGCCCCATTAGTTTTGAAAATTTCGCTAAGATTCGTCAACCGGCGCCAAAGTTTGAGATTTCCTATGGAAACACGGTCCTAACTATAACTATCTACTGGCGACCACCAGCTGGGATATTGTGCAGGAACGAAGTTTCGACGGAAGGGCCACTTTGAGAGGCCCGCCTCAACTTGGGGAATAAACTTTACACCAGCTAGGATTTGCGAGTGGATTGTCCCTGCGCACTTCATGCTTGAAATAATCACTTTTAAAGGCAAACTATAAGCTGTAAAAGGACTCGGTGGTAGCGGGACTGTCCTGTGGAACACTGTGACCGAGTAATGGATTATCCTTTTGAAGTAAGTTTTGCACTCGGAAAACAGCAAAGCAAGTCAAGTCTTGCCGAAATCGACATTGAAAACCAATAAAAGAAAGGTAAAGGGCGGTTGTGAAGCATTTTGGGAGCTGTAGTCTATATAATTTTGAGAATAAAAACAAATGAATTTTTCAACGAGGGAACACATGTATTGCAGAACTATTTGGGGGTTAACCGAATAACCTGAAGTATGACATTGTACTCACCCTCGCTGTACTGGCAATATTTGCATAAGCCACGACTTTAAAGATTAACAACTGACTGTCCCTTTAAAATCAAGATTGGAAGAATAGACAATTGTCCTTTTTCAATGTCTAATGAGTTAAGTTTTAAAAGCCAACGAACCCACTGATGTAACAGCGTGGCATATGATTAAGAGTCGTTAGACTCGAAACGCGTAATGCCTGTTGGTTTGGCATTAAAGAATTTTCTTTTAAAGCATTGTTGGTGTGGCCTGTATTACGTTGCTGTAAGAGCGCGTGTTGCTTTGGATGTTAAAGAGGTGTCTGACACACCTGAAAACGGGCCCCGATCCGTGAGGAAGTGGCGCTCCCATCTGTCAGGATTTTGTTCTGAGTTTGGAGCTTTTTTGAAAGGAGTGCCCTCCGGCTGGGATATTGTGCAGGAACGAAGTTTCGACGGAAGGGCCACGTTGAGAGGCCTGCCTCAACTTGGGGAATAAACTCTACACCAGCTAGGATTTGCGAGTGGATTGTCCCTGCGCACTTCATGCTTGAAATAATCACTTTTAAAGGCAAACTATAAGCTATAAAAGGACTCGGTGGTAGCGGGACTGTCCTGTGGAACACTGTGACCGAGTAATGGATTATCCTTTTGAAGCAAGTTTTGCACTCGGAAAACAGCAAAGCAAGTCAAGTCTTGCCGAAATCGACATTGAAAACCAATAAAAGAAAGGTAAAGGGCGGTTGTGAAGCATTTTGGGAGCTGTAGTCTATATAATTTTGAGAATAAAAACAAATGAATTTTTCAACGAGGGAACACATGTATTGCAGAACTATTTGGGGGTTAACCGAATAACCTGAAGTATGACATTGTACTCACCCTACCTGTACTGGCAATATTTGCATAAGCCACGACTTTAAAGATTAACAACTGACTGTCCCTTTAAAATCAAGATTGGAAGAATAGACGATTGTCCTTTTTCAATGTCTAATGAGTTACGTTTTAAAAGCCAACGAACCCACTGATGTAACAGCGTGGCATATGATTAAGAGTCGTTAGACTCGAAACGCGTAATGCCTGTTGGTTTGGCATTAAAGAATTTTCTTTTAAAGCATTGTTGGTGTGGCCTGTATTACGTTGCTGTAAGAGCGCGTGTTGCTTTGGATATATATATATATATATATATATATATATATATATATATATATATATATATATATATATATATATATATATATATATATATATATATAACCCCTAGGGTAGGCCCTGGACAGCCCAGAGAACAGAGTGTACTGTATTTAAAAAGTAGGACATGTTCTGGTGGTGAAAAACGATTACATTTGTTTTCCACTACTTCCAGAGCCCTCTCTCCCATATGATAACATTGGAGTTGCCTTATTACATTTTATAAGAGTAATTTCCAATTGAGAAGGGATGACCAATTCATGTTTTGTATCTTTTGAATCACAATTTAAAATTCTAACTTATGGTGAAGTTGGATATGAAATTGTAATTCTGAAAATGCCACTATTAGAAAGGTGACACTTTCCTGCCTTAGCCATTTACTGCCAGTAGCCTGTACCTGCGCCTTGGTCACATGACTAGAGGTAGCTGACAGTTGATCTTGGTGTATTCCTCCCAGACAGCCACACAGAATAGGGAGCTTAGGTGAGCTTGGATGGGCCATCACTGGCATGATGGAAGGGAGGAGCTGGGCACAGCCTCACTTGCAGTTGAATAGGCTGTGTCCTGCCAAAGAGCTGAATACCCCCTGTAGTTAGTTTGGAGCCAGGATAGGGAAAGAAAGAGGCCTGGGCACTTCAAAGGGAAACCTCTAAAAGCTTCTCCCCCACTTCAAAGGCACAACTGGGTATAAATACTGAACCTTAGACACCAACTCTTCAGTACACTTCTAGACCTGTGGATACTCTGCCACCCGTGGATACTATGTGCTGCTACAAAGAATGCAACTCTGTTGGACTGCTGCTCTAAAGGAACTGCTATACTGCTGTTCTGACCAGCTGCCTACTGCCCTCTTACTTGGGGAAGAAGCACTGGACCTGCAACTTCAATTTGAACCCAGTATCCCAGAGTGACTCAAATGGCTGTTTTGCTGGCCTCCTGATCTGAGCCTCAGGGACATAAAAGGCTCCCCAATCAGCTCCCGGACCCATTTGCGGCAAGTTACTTACGGTCTTAGGTACTGAAACCCTTGGTGTGGCTCCTAAATCAAGCTTTTGGGTTGTGACCACAAACAGGCCCAGTCTCACGAGACCACACCAGTGGCACCGCAAATCAGCGCGAGCTGCCACCAGCCTGTCTCTTGGCACAGCAGCATTAACAGCCCTTGTGGGACCACTAAAGAGAAGCACCAGCCTGCCCGTCCGCAATGCCCGGCCTGCTCTTCGCGGCACGCCGACAACCACCCGTGATGTTCTCCTTGCTCCCTGCGACCCTCTCCAAAGCAAATTGGACTTTAACCTTCAGCTGGACTAATCTGAGACTGTATCCAACCTGCACTGCATCACGGCCGGCTTGAACTTTTGAGTTTGACCTGGTGGAGCGCGACCAGATAGCCACGATTGACGCTTTGTGCTTTTAGGTGCTATTTTTCAGTTTATTCTTTAAAAATTCACAACTCCGTTTCTACGGATTGAATTTTTGTCATTATGGTCTTGTTTTATTTATTAAATTTTACTTTATTTTCCTAACCAGGTGTGGGATCTTATTGTGTGGTGTTTTCACTGTTTTACTGTTTGACGTGTTGCACAAATACCTTACACATTGCCTCTAAGTTGAACCTGACTGCTCAGGCCAGGCTGCTATGGGGTTGAGCGCAGGTTAATTTGGAGTTGTTTGTGCCTTACTCTGACAAGGATTGTAGTTGCTGCTTGACCAGGAGTCACACCCAAGTCAATCAGAAACCTAATTTCTTACACCCACCCTGTCACTGGCAGATGCAGCTCACACTGGGCTTACCTGCCCTTTGTTTCACAAGCCAGGCTGGAGCCTAAACTCAGGGTAAAGAAAGGAACTGACACAAACCAGTTTAGAATTAGACAACACACAGATTGACACTGAACATAAAAAGTGCAGACCTAGAACCTGAAATCAGAATACTAATGGACCTGTTAAGACTCAGAAGAATGACTGTCCTGCAGTATGAAGGAAGACTGGACCTGCTAGCCTTGAACCCTGGACTCTAGAAGCAACTCAGGGGTCAGTTTGATTATCTACTGTTTGAACTGCAGGCACCAACAAGCTTCAAGAGACCTTTTCTGCTTTCTAGCTAACTAGACCTGAGTCCTGACCCCCCAAATGCTGACCTCAAGGTCCTGGACACTTGACTGAGTCAGAGTGTAATTCTCTCTGCTAACTGATGGTTATACCTCATCTTTGTTTTAGGAAACATCTGAAAACTTGTCTTTATGCGCTACAGTATTGGTCCAGGTTTTAGTTAAATGATTGGCACTTGTCTTTTATATCCTTCCTTTGCCACTTCCCTTGCATATGCTAGCCCCAAGATGCCCTCGGGCATTCATTGCGCTTTATAAATGATATCAATATCATCTGATGCTGGCGACACAGAGCGAGTCAAGACATCGCAGCACCGCACCACGCTACTCCGGATCCGCAGCTCCACCGGATCTAACGCAGAGTGACTCAGGGCCTTGCATCACAGCACTATGCAGCTCCTGATCGTCAGATTGACCGGATCCAGTGCCCATCATTGAACCCCACAGAGCTGCGCAGCTCCCGACTGAAAATCTCATGGGATCCAACCATGCGCGACGGAGCGATGGGAATCCACGCAGAGTAGCGGCACCTTTACTTCACATCACAGTCTGAAGGTAAAACTTCCAGCAGACAAACTTGCTCCATCCCAGTCAGCCTGAACTTGTTAGTGCGTTCCCATCTGGCATGACCAGATACCCGCAGTTGATGCTATTTTTGACTAAAACTTTACAAACTCATAACTCAGTTTCCACTGATTGAATTTGGAACATTTTAGTGTCATTTTATTTATTAAAGCTTATTCTGTTTTTCTAAATAGGATTTGGAGTTTTCTTGTGTTGTGTTTTTACTTTATCACTATTTGAATACTGCATACAAACTATACACTTCCTCTAAGTTAAGAATGAGTGCTTTGGTGCCAAGCCTCAGGAGGGTTAAGAACAGGTTTATTTAGTGAATTTTGAGGTTCGTCCTGGCAAGGATTGGGATTGTTGGTTCTCACATCCTTCAACCAATAGTCCAATTCTTTACACTAATGTATTCAGCAAAGTGATTATATATTTGATTTATTGCCTTCTTTCTTTGTGGCCCAGTTCACTAGAGTTGGTATTATTTGTATTTTCTGATATGTGAGTGATATCACACTGTTTCCACATTCCTCATTGGTGTATAAACTTGCAGTATTGATTCCTTCTCAACCTACCACCAGTCCTCTTTTTGTCTTCACTAAAAATAGATTTTACATGTAACATAAATGAAGAAGGTATAGTAAAAACCCAATAGAATGATCCTTTTAGGATTTCATGTTACCCAGGTCGTTATTAATCTAAAAAAACTCTGGTTTCTAAATGGATCTTAAGGGTTAGGATCCTTAAGGTTTAAAAAATAAATGTAGCTTTCTAGTCTGAATGTCTACTGAAGACTTTGGGCTGAGACATATAGGATTTGCTCTTGTTTCTTTATGTAGTTAATTTTCTGAGCTTTCGGTACTCTCTTGGTATCATCTGTTTTACAGACAGATCTCTTTCACATAGGGTATCATTGGAATAGTATTTTAAGGTTGGGTCAGATAACTCATTGTACTTGAGCTTATGTATTTCCAAGTTTTGTGCCTGCAGGAAATCCAGTTTCATTGCTACCTCCATGAATGTGGATATTATGTCTCTTCCATCCACAAACTTTGTTAAACTGAACTTTCCAAGTGGTGACCTATTTAGATGTTCTATTGACTCAAGTTGAATACTCTTACAGGTGTTTGCATGGGGCTGTATTTACTTATTTAGCACCTTGTTCTTCAAGGTAGGTCACCTGCTTTTATGTATCTCATCTGCTGGTGTGTGATTTATTTTTGTGGGAGGGCAATTAATACTGAAGGTGATTCATGCACCTCTCTTTCTATTGGATCATTTAGCTTTTTGCTCAGTTGGTACTCAGCATGCCTTTTGTTTGGTTTGCTTTTATTTATTTATGTTAGATCAGTTTCTTTAATCTCACCCACTTCCATATCTTCCTTCCTAGCGGGTGTTTCCTCCTTGCTTAGACTATTGTCACATATTCTTTTTCACCTAACATGTTGGATTACGTGTAGGGATACTTTCCTAAATTTAGTTGGTCATCCTCTTTTTATATCAGGAGGTATAATAGCCCCATTTATATGGGTAGTCCCTTTTCTGTTTCAATTGGTGTTATCACTCACGCCCCCTGATCCCACTGTTGCTTGCACTCCTGCACTTACTCCAATAATCCTTTCCCGTATCAATCTACCAAATATGTAGAGAGTGTGTCTGCACAGACTTTCTTTTGATAGCCATGTCTCTGCCTGTGTTGTGGGTTCAGTTGTTGATATCGTAGTCTTTCTTTAGCAGTTTTAATTAGGCTATTTTGTATAGTCTGTAGTTTCAGGTGTTTGCTTTCTTTTTAAATACTTCTGGCTCATGACTACATTCTTTCAGTAGGTCTCCTATGGACTGGTTTTTTAGGGCTGTAACTCTAGCCTTCTCCCTCTTCCTAGGTTGTCTCGGGCAGACTGGTTCCGGAGGCTCCCACCTTCAGAGGAACAAGAAATATGTGTGAAGTAAGTAGTGCTTTGGCTTTGTCTTTCTTCTTTCTTTCCCCTTTCTTGTTAAGTTCTCTTTTCGCTTTCTATCTAATATTTTCTGTCGTGGCTGGATTTTCTTCCTTTCAACGCTTTTTCTTTTCTTTCCTCCTTCACTTTATACACTTTTCCCTTCCCGTCCTCGTAGAGGGAGATATCCCTGTTGCTGTCTTTCTCTCTTGATATGACTTTCTTGTGGCCTTTTAGACCCCTCTCTTTTAGTTGACCTTCACCTCTTTGCTTGATCTGCACCTCAAGGCCTCTTTCATGTGTTTATAGTGTCCTATCTTTATAATTGGACTCCACCCTAACTCAAGACTAAACTGTCAATTTATTTCATTATTACGATTCTTCAAAAGATTCTTTCACTCTGGTTGCACAAGTTCTACGCCACCTTAAAAAAGTCTCTTGTCTGGCTTAACGCTTTTGTGTCATCAATTTTAGAAACCTTTCCCATTCCCTCTCACATACCTGTGCTAGGTTGTTGTTCTAGCCCTGCAACTTGGCACCCACCTGGGTCAGCCAGGCTCAACGAAGAATGTGGCATGAGTCAAGTGCTGGTCCTGTCTCTTCACAGACCAGAAGGTACTCTGCAGCTGGCTTTGACCTCTCAGAGCTTCTGGTGGCATCCTCTGTCTCCTGCAATGCTTGAGATCTTCCCCAGATGTCTCTCAAGGTTTCGACTCCTGTTCTCCTCGGCCACAGGCTACTTCTAGCTGCTTTTCTTTACCACCATGTCAGTGCTAACTGAAATCCAATCCAAAGTATAGAAAAAATTGATGAATGGAATGCTTGAGTAATCTCAGCCACTGGTAATTACTCTGGCGGCATCCCAATCCATTGTTATTTTGCACACCATGTCACCTCGGTTTGAGCCCCGATATATACAAATCTGTCTTGAGCCTGCTCCAATCAGAACAGTCCAGCCTGAACTGCCAAGCCAGGTCCTCCCTGACCCTGGAACACCAGCAGCCCAGGACCGGTTTTGTCTAGTTATGGGCCTCATCAGCCAGGTACAGCTTGGTTCCAGTGAGTCCAATCTAGATCACACTGTGGTTCAGGAATCCCTCTTTTTCTTGTTTTTTTCATCCAATAATGCACAGCAGGATTAACCTGCCAAGATCTGTTGTCACATGCTAAGAGCAGACTCCCTCTGCTAACTTCCGACTTCAAGATCCCGCAAATCAGAAAAAGGCAGGCGAGACTCTGAATAAGGAAGAAAAATATTGAAAGAGTTACAAATACAACAGATAAAAACCTCACATCAAATTATATGATGGATATTTCATTGTCATACAAGGGGACTAAGGACTGACTAAGAGCTATTCCCTGAAAGATATGTATATTGCAGTCTAACAGGTTAAAGAAAACTATTCTACTGTTGTGCAACATGGGCAAAATTCCTCAGAAAATTGGCAGCTTGGACCTAATAATTTTGTTTAGCGAGTATAAAATCTTAGTCCTGCAGGAAAGATGGACTGCGTCCATATGGGAAATATCCATTTACAAGAGCCATGTAAGATTAGCCACTGAGTTACAATAGGACCCAAAAGAGTGGTGGACTGCAGACAACATGCAGAATTTAAATTTAATTAAAACTAAAGCTTAGGAAAATCATTATGATAATTTATCAGTGTGCAATATCCCTCTACTGATTATACCATCTTAAAAATCGTAAATGTATATGCCCAATAAGAGAAACTAAATGGATTTCTAAAATAGCTAGCGGATACTAGGGATGTCATGAGTATGTCTGTGGATTCCAATCTGATTATTCTTATCTGCTGTCACTAAAACTGTGAAATAGGCAATGGGGAAATGACTCAGGCCAAGTATTAGAGTTAAAATCATCCCTAGGTAACTCATCAGTTCAACATAATTTTCTAACCATAGATGCAAGGGGAAAGCACCTGATGAAATTAGGCACAAATTCAGGATGAAATACTTATGAAAACACTTGCCGTCTCTCAATGCCGTCATATAACGCACGAGGTTCGATGAAAGTAAGTGTGCTATTGAAACCTAAGAACTGGTGCAGATTGGAAAACCTGTGTACATGGAGACTGGAAAGCGACAACAATACTCAATCTCAGGATGTCAAAGGCAACACACCAAGTAAAGCAAGAAGCTTCCAGGATACCATCTTATCACCAGAAAAAAGCAGCAACGTGAGAATATGATGGAGTAATTCAATGGAATCCAAAATAGAAGAATGGAAAAATAACCCAGAAATCACAGAACTCATAGCTTGGTTAAAAAACTACAGACTAAATGTTGAAAAACACCTTTACAAGGGATAAAATCCTGATATCAATCAAGACACTAACCAATGGCAAAGCACTGGGACCGAATATGCTCCCTACAGAGGTCTTTACACAAAATGCTGGTTGATGGTCAAGAATTCTATCAGTAGCGTAAGGAAACCTCAGGGGTGCTCCTTGCAAGAAAAGGGGGCCCCTCGCCCTATCCATACCCCCAAGCTGATAAGCTGAGGGGGCCCCCCTTTATGTATAGAAGGCTGCCCCGCACTGCGGGATGCAGGGGTGACCATTACGCCCCTGAATTCTATCCCCAATATTCATCAAATTTGCCCCATCTATTGAGTCTCTGCCATCGTGGATCAATAGTATCATCCACCCCATATATGAAAGGTCCAAAAAATGAAACAAAGTCATATAGACCAATAGGTCTAATAGATATTGATTGCAAAACCTGACCAATAGGTCTAATTGATATTGATTGCAAAACCTTTTCCAAACTACTACTCAGGTTAGTGGAAGATTGGATCAAGGACACAAATATTCTAAGCCTGATACAGGGGCCTTAGGGAAGATCTTTAAACTACAGATTGATTTTCTTTTACTTCCACACATATTATTATCAAGTACAGTACAGCAAAAAGGAAGGCCATCCACATAACCTTTTTAGATTTTTTACCAGCTTTCAATGTAGTACAAAGGCAAAGACTGTGGAGTAAACTGTCAGAGAGGGGGACGGATGCATCGCTGCTGAACTTGATAAGGATGCTGCACACCAAGACCTCATCACAAGTGAGAATAAATTAAAAAGGATTCCTTGCCAGGCATTTTGCTACAGTGAAACAGGGTGAAACAAGGCTGTATATTAAGCTTAACACTCTTCTACTTGTATGAACATGATTTATTCATGAACATATTGAAGGTGACCCAGGATGTACCTGCCTTTGATTTCTTTCAGACCCCAGCGTTTCTATATGCCGATGACTTCATACTAATAGCTGGGACCCCGATAGGTTACACACATAGCTGTCAGTTATAAATATATACAGTGTGGTAAATGGCTTTAGAATAAATACCTCAGAAAGTAAAACAATGATATCCAGAAGAATAAAAAAACAACGTAACCACATTTTTCAGTAAACAGCACTAAACTAGGAGTCACTATCTTCACCTATTTCGGTGTGAGCACTGTAGGTAACCTTAAATGGAACGACCATATAAAATCTGATGTGGAAAAGGGAATGACTACCCCAAGCTTGAGCCAGAAAATGATACAGCTGCATGGACTCTGCATTTCTACATATATTGATAAAGTGATACCAGTGAAGGTAGGGAGTCGGATTTCTTATGAAGTTGACCTTTGGGACTTAACCAAAGCTCCCAGACAAATAAGAGGTCATAAAACAACTTTCTCCACAATCACACTGGAGGCCGACATTATATTTGTGTCAATCATGAATACATGCAAATAGGCCTCCATAAAATATGTAGTAAATAGACTAAGGTCACACAGTTTAAATATGCTATACCAAGCATAGACAGAGATTGATTCCAATTCAGATTGTGCCACCAAATGGAAAACAGCAGATTAGCGACACACCTGCAGTTCGGCCACTATCATACTGTGGACTAAGAAGTGTAAAAAATTACAAACAAGACAGCAGGCCTTTTCTATCTAGGCACCCAGGATCTGGAACATCGTCTCTGTACCCATCAAGACTGCCCTATCCCTGCTCCCGGTTAGGATAGATTTGAAGACTCCCCTCTGTAAAGAACACTACATCACGGTGCATTGACAATCCACTAACCTAGTTTCTTCTCTTATTACTAGTTGACTTTTTTCTTGCTTTTGACTTGCTTGTGCCTTGTAGCGAGGTTTGCTCTTAGAAATACCATATACAGACATTCAGCTTTTCCTCCTCATTAAGCCCAGCTGGGGCCATTGAATTCAAATTTGTGATCCCAGAAAGCTTCTGCTTTAACAGTTTGTTGGGTTTTTCCCCCACGTGCCTGATTAAATACATCTTCTTCTAACTGGTGCATTTTGAAACCTGTGGTCAAAAGTGTAGCAATCGGGATATTATATTGCCTTTAAATGCCTTCTACTACCAATTGCAATTGATCAGACAGGACCCCGTGGCCTCTCATTCAGAATTGTAGATATTCACTGCACAAAATATTTACTTCACATGCCTACTTTCACATGCATCTCAAATGATTCATATAATAATTGCCTTTCACCTCAATCCTCGGCTGGATTAGTTGTAAAATATAGACCTCATGATTTTGCATGACTTCTGCAAGGGCTGCTCATTATTTTTCTAAGACACATTCTAGGAAAATCTTTCATTTCTGCCTCAAATTGTTACAGCTGGCACGGAGAGCACTTTTTCTCATTTGAAAGCAGCTCATGACCCTTTCTGCTTATCACCTCTGAAGGTGATTATGATATCAGAGTACTTTTTTAAAACTTGAAGCTATTAAAAGGGATTTCTCAATAAGAGTCACATCATAATTAAATTATTATGCTGGTTAATATTCTTGAGTTCCTCTTTGGCACTTCAATGTCCACTATTTTGCTAGTCAGGCTCTGCTAGATTGTCCCCTTAATCATTTCCCATTAAGAAGTTGGCGTATTGCAGTTCTTTGTAGTCTGTAATGATTGTGATGTACATTATATATAGAATTATAAGTGAGTAACAGTGAATAAGGGGAAGGTTTTTCACAGAGGGGTACTGCCTGGCTCGGCTTTAGCATTGGTGGTGCCCAGTGCAACAACCTTTGTTGGTGCCCCCTTCCCCAATGACCTGCTTCTTCACCTATTCCCTGACTACCACCCTCCAACGGTGCCCCTCATCCCTACATAGCTCCTCTCTCATATGTATTTCATTTGTTTTATAGCACAACTCATACTAGTGTGGGATGTCAGTGCACTTTGCATCACACACATTATACTGAGACAATGAATCATACATGTGTAAATCAGTGTATCAGATATGTTACATGAGACAATGATGAATACAAGGTGTAGGAGTTGCTTGTCATCCAACTGGTAGGCTGTATATTTTAAGAGTTCTTTGTCTGGAGAAGCAAAAACTCAGTATTTAAAACGAAACACAGTGCTTGGGGTTATCTGTACTAATAAGAATGTATTTCTACCCAATTGAACCCTTTCTAGCAACATTGGTATAATTAACGACGGGGGTAAAAACATAACGTTCTAACCTATACCTTGCTGTTTGCATGCAGCTCTTTCATGCCAGTCATACCTCACTGTGCTGTATTAGCATTTTGACTTATGAATCGCAAGTAACAAAAGGATCTCTGTGACAAAAGAAGTAATACACTGAGCTATCTACCTAAAATACTATTCTGTGATCTGCATGGTATATGTTCTTGACAGTAGGCACGTTAGCCCTCTGTGCTACTTTCTTTTGAGTCAAAACTACTACTAGACAAAACTCCATCCCCCTCCAACAGGTACATTAATCATCAGAGTTATCTTGACATTTTTTATTGTTGCCTGAAAATTGCTGGACACACAAGGAACTCTGTAGCATGTGTTTTAAAAAATAGAATATTTCAAAACACAGCACCACCGAGCTCGGCACCCAGTGGGGTGGCATCGGTTGTACCCCTCTAAAGCTGACCTAGGGGTCTGAATTACATCAAATGGATAAGAGGGAAGCTTGCATTGTCCACAATGGCACTCAGAACCCGAGGTGAAAAAAGTCTCTATTATTTACTTTTTACCCATCTATCATTTTATGTTATGTATGGTCCCCAAATGATCTTAGTCTGTTTCAACTGATACGCAAGGGCAGAGGAATAATTAGGGAGCCATACATGACATGGGCTCCCTTCCCTGTCCTAAACAGTTGTATGACGGAACCACGCATGAATTTACCACTCACGTCTTTACACCGTGAGTAATACAACAAACACGTCGTTACCGTGCATTCCTTTACCACACAAGTTGTTACATGGACTTGCCTTAGGGAAGCCCTTGACTTTGGAATAGCATCATTTACTATTCGCAATCCAATCTGCGCAACAGTAGGGAAGGTGTTGGACTTACAATTCAACACCAGTCCAACAACGCGTTCCCTAAAGCAAGTCCTTGTATCGACTTGAGTGGTAAAAGAATGCGTGGTAACGACTTGCTTATTATAGTGCTCGCGTTGTAAAGGCACTGGCCCCCCCCCCCCAAAATGGCCTCTTTCCACCCCTCCTTCCCCTCCAGAAGCCTGACAGGTCCAGAGCAACCTGACATTCCTCTTCAATGTTAAAGTAACACATGCTATTACTCACTGTTGCTGTGTTGCAGCAGTGGATTACTGCATTTGGATTCAGTTATTCATGCTACTGGCCAAATATACTAATGTGGTAACAACAATAGCTGAGGGCCTCCTCACAGGGGTTTGTGCCCATAAAGACTTTGTCTCTTCACTGACAATTAACAGAATCAAACTGTCTCTTAGGGTTCCTCATTGGACCACATGCTTTTTAAACCTTAGGGAATCTGGAAACATAGTAGAAGGACTCATGCTCCTTCTTTCCTTCCCTTTAACATAGTGCATTGTATGGATAATTTTATGCAGCATTTAATTGTAGTCACAGATATTTTGCATATCAGATAGCAGTTTGTACTCTACAAATGGCATTGACGTTAGAATGAATAAATTAGGCATTTTTTTATATGCTTGTTGCATGCTGTCATTGTGCTTTTTTTTGCAGTTTTATATAGCACAAACTCGACCCGAAGGTATTGGAGCACTTTACATGAGCACCAGTTATATTCCACAAGGACACATTTTTTTTTTTGGTAGACATAGGGAGATTAAGTGATTTGCCCAGATTCCCAGGATGTTGAGCCAACGCTGAGACTCAAACCGGGTTCTCCAGCTCCAAAGTCGGCAGCTCTCGCTGTTAGGCCACACATAACTGAAATATTGGCACTCTAAATGCTTGCATTAATTTGGACATCATGTACCTTAGACCCAGTGGTTAATTTGTCACTGGTCGGCACTGGCACTCATTTTTGGACTCTGACCTATTTTTCGTCAACCATACCCACAGCAAGAGAGAGAAAAGCAGAAATGGGAGCAAGAAGGAGGAAGCGAAAGGTATGAAAACAGTGACTAAGCGATAAAACAGGGTGGAAACAAAGCCAGAAAGAGTGAAATAAAGACCCTGGAAAGGTAAGGGGGGGATGGAATGAGGTGGGATGAAGTCTGACTAGGCAGCTTAGGTATTCGAAAAGTCCAGCATTAGGCAGCACTGGAGGTGGGCTCCTAAGTAAATATTTGGGGTCCTGCACTTATTGTTTTGCAAATTAAGCACTGCCTCCACCTCATGGCTGATAGCTAAAATGACAGAAGGCTTTTGTGTTTTTTAAATTGAAGAACCACTGTTCCCGGAGCTGGCTGAAGTGTAAAAGGACAAGTACACTCTCAAACCATAGCCGAGTAGGCTGTCATTTCCTAACTTGGTGGAACCACTACCCTATTCTTGTAAACAACAGACTTCTGCATTTCCAAATTGTAAGTCTGCATGTGAGGGCATGTCATCGCTTTTGGGGAACTTTCTTCCCAATAAATACTAAAACAAGCATGCAGCACGTTGAGACTTTCAACTCTGCAAAACCGTCTTCAGTCTATACTCACATGGATGTGGTTTAATAGCATGTAATGTTATTTTATGTTATGTTGAGCTGTATAGCGCACTAATCACCCAAGAGAGTATCCAGGCACTTATGTTGGGGTCGAGTAGGATCATTCTGTTGATCCTTTTAGACAACCTAAATGTCTCCTCCAAGATGAAAAAGCACAGTTTGTTTCCAAAATCTGGGATGGGATCAAGTCTGAACCAGTAAAAACACCTCACGTTTACTGCAAGCAGCTGTCACATTAGTGGGGAATTGGGGCACAGTTGTCATCTGATTAGCCTAATGCTTCAGGTAGCAATTTTTTAGAAAAACAGAAAAGAGGTGCAACTCATGAGGGGCTGGGCTGGGCGTTTATCAGATTAAATTGTTGCAGCGAGAGAGGACTATGAGTGTTTTATCCTTCTGCAAGGAAAGGGTGGTTCTTAAAAGGGCAGCAGGTGCAGTGATGTGGCATGTACCCTGCTTAGGCACATGCACACATGTGTGATTGGTTATGTAGTTGTTGATAGTATGTGCAAAGATGCATCCCAAGGACAGTACAGCTGTGAACCTGTCACAAACCAGTGGTTAATTTGTAAAAAGAAATAAGTGCCGGGGATGTCGCCAGGAGGCAGCTTTCACCAGACTATTTCTCCTGTTAGTGCCGCCTAAACCATAGCCAACGACTAACCATGAAAGTGGGGGGAGGATGTGGCCTAATGGCCAGAGCTGCTTACTTCGGAGCTGGGGAACCAGGTTCAAGTCTGGGAGTCGGCTCAACATCCTGTGATTCTTGGCAAATCACTTAACCTCTCTCTGACTTGCATAATTGAATGTGTCCTTAACTGGGACTCATGAAAAGCACCAGTGTTGTGATTAAGTGCCGGTGCTCGGAAACCACCAGCTCAAATTAAGCACTGACACAAACTAGTCAGTTCTGGCTTGAGATGAGAGGCGGGCAGTAGAATATCATGCCCCCATGTTAAAACAGCGCGAGTGTCAATAAAAATCCTTGTATTGGGACATTGGTGGGTAAGCAGCACATTTTAAAAGTCATTTGTGGGTAGGCCCCCTTGCACATTCATCATGCATTAAGCAAGTGGGTGGATTGAACTGTTCCTGGAAGTTGGGTTATGCATTTGCTGTAAGCCTTCCCTTAAAAAATAGTATAGTCTCCCTAAATCCAACCCTGTACACATGTAAATAACCTGCATTAATTATCATGTGTAACTTGTACATAGAACATTTCGTACAGTACTTTTGTGCACCATCTAGTTCCACAACATATATTTAACCAGAACTCATGTGACATGGCCTGCCTGCATTTGTTAGTTTTTCTAACCAGGCATGTCTCCCCCCACCCCCAGTAAAGAGAGTGCTTCCAGTTCTGTCCTGTGACATTGCTGTCTTCTGTGCCCTTGCTATCTTCAAGTGTCTGACCTCATCTGTTCACTGATCATGTCCTTACAGTCCCCTTGTTCTCTGGCCTCCTCTGTTCCTGTTGTATAATCTGTCTCACTTCACTTGCTTATTGTCACTTCTAATCCTCTGCACTGTCGACGGCATGTTAATGCCCTTCGAGAACCATCAGGACATGAAAGCATTTTATAAATGATTACAGGGGAGCCACAGGAATGTCAATGCTGTTGCACTCACCTAGATATTTGATAGATAAGATATTTTTGTAACAAACCAGCTTTTGACGACTTCTGTCATCTCAATTGGGGGTGCAGGAGATGCTGACACACAAGTCAAATGGGCATTTGGCTTTATTTTTTGCCCATGCTCCAGAATTGCTGTATATCTGTATTATAATTTCAGAGTAGACACCAAGGCTTGTGAAGGACATGGCCGCTGGCACGCGGTGGCTCTAAGCCGTACGCACCGACAGATGCAATCAGATATAAACTTAAGAGCCCTATTCAAGTCATTAAGGGTCATATAAGTGACCTTCAGGGAAGAAAACTGAGAAGGAATGAGTGAATTAATGTAGGTACTAGTGTGCAGAATGGCAAACTAAAATCACCTCAGGATGCAGTGAGATGGACAATGACAGTGCATCACTGTGGGACCGATTCACAAAGGGCCTCTGCATTCGTGGTGGGGAGCCACAGTTGTGGCGGGGGCTCCGCAGACGTGGTGGAACCTCTGCAATGAACAAATGCAGTGCGGCGGTCCCGCCACAAGTGCGGGCGCCCCGCCATGACTGCGGGCCCTCCCCCACAAGTGAAGAGGCGCTTTGTGAATATGGCCCTTGGTGAATAAGGGATGTCCTGCTTTTGGAGCAAACCCTACCAGATGCAGGTCCTTTTAGTTAGAATGTGTATAATGCCTTAGTACTGAAAAGTACATATGCTGGATGCTAGCTTTAGTGGCTGCTACCAGACGGGGATGGTGGAGCGGGGAGAGGGGGTTAGTTAACAACAACAGAAACACTCACCTTGGAACGGCCGGCCAGCTATCTGCTGCCTCCCCTGCCTCCTTTTCCTTTCTGCAGTCCGGTGTCAGCAAGAAGCCCCCGGCACACAGGCTTCCCTGAGCCAATCACAACGCTTCAGTGCAGCGTTGTGATTGGTCTGAGCGCTGTGGATCAGCGCTCAGACTGGAAAAGGGAGCCTGTGCATGTTCCTGACCAGGCTGTGTAATGGAGTCTGATGGGGGGCATGCAAAGTGCACATGGACTGTTTGGTCGGCACAAGAGGGCCGGCCAAGCAATTCATGCGCACTTTGGGAGTGCACACCACTCCTCTCCAGCTCTGGCCAGCCCTGCCCCAAACAGGCCACTGACTGCATGCAATAAAATGACAATAATGATACTTTATTGTCATTTTCTTTTTCTTTTTTGCGCAGTTGGGCAACGCTCCTCCACCTTGGTGGAGGAGTCGCCACAGGTTGCTAGTATGAATGCTGAGATTCTGAGGCTTAGGGCCTGATTTAGATTTCAGGAGACGGGTTACTCCATCACAATGGGGCCGAAATATAAATCCCATAATAACCTATGGGATTTATATTTCAGCGGACGGGATATCCGTCACCATTGTGACGTAGTAACCCTTCTGCCCAAATCTAACTCAGGCCCTTAGTGTGTGAAGCAGGCCAGGTGGATGTGAACAAAAAAACTCAGATCCTGTCAGGTGGGATCATTTCAGATTTAGGTTAGGCTAGAAGCTAAGTATCCTCAAGCTGGTGTCACCGGCACAGGTGATGCTTGGGTCCCCAGCCTGTAGACCTCAGAAAGAAACCAGATGAAAGTCACCCTCATGTACTGAAAGAGGTGAACACTGTGCAGGATCTGAATGCCAATGAGGGTTCAGTTCAGAGAAATACAATGGTAGATGATCCACAATGTCAGTCCCTTTGTATCTCAGGTCATAAGTGAGACTTGGGTGCCGTGCAGGCTAGCTTAAAAAAAGAAATAGTGGGGCTCGAAGGAGCACAACTCACCATTATTTTGGGAGCTCCACCGTTGCAGCACTTCTGTTTGCTATCCACGAGCTGGAAAGGAAGGACTTCCTTCCTGCTCGTGGAACACAACTCCAACCAATCCTGGAGCTGCTCTCATGCTGTAAAAGCAGCTCCAGGATTGGTGGGGGCAGGCTCATCCAATGCTCATTTTAAGACTGGGGGCCTGTGCCAGCAATCCCCAGGCTGTTTCACAGCCTTTGGATTGCTGGGTCTGGAGTGCGTATGTCGGGCTGGCCGTCGCAAGACAGCCTGACAATCCGTCATGTGCACTGTAGACCAGTGCTGTAATCCTGCATTTGCAGGATTCAGCCCCACCCCCACCCTCATGCTGGTACACAGTGTGAGACAGTGCAGTGGCAAATTAAAAAACATGCCATTGACACGCCATTATATTTATTTGTGTTTGCCTGCTGCGCTCTCAGCAAGCGGGGTGACGCTCCTCCGCTCCTCTCCAGATGAGGCGAACTAAAGGACTTGTGGAAAACTGGACTGTGGAGTGAAGGCTTAAACTGAAATGTAACTCAGCAAAAATGTGATTACAGGCTAAGTAGCAGAAAGGGAATGTCAGCCTAGGGCAGTCAGTCAGGAGACAAACTAATATGGAAACTAATTGAACTGCTAGTGGGCTACAAATGAATAGAATGGAATGAAATCCAAGAGAAGGGATAGCGCTGGAAAGAAGTAGACCAAGCAGGAAGGGAAATGGAAATTAAAGGAATGAGTTACCATAGAAAATCTTCATAAAATAGGCTTATTCGCATAGTGAAAGTATATTATTAAAACTGCAAAGGTCGTTTAAAGTCTATTAAAAATAATATACCAATGCCAATAACATTGCCAAATATAATTAAATGAAGTCAGAATCAAAATATAGGCAAAATTGGTAGAAATCGCCCATCAGATGATTTACTCATCTGTAAATAACAGTGAACAAAGTTCTGTGAAGTTAAATATTACTTTTTAACCCTGCACACATATGGTTCGTTTAAAAGCAAATTGGCATCTAGTCACTGACACTGTGAATAGCTCAAAATTTAAAAAAAGAAGCAAACTTACGCTTTCTGTACCACTATTTGACTCGATACGTTCTTTAAGAAAATTGCCCTAGCCACACTCCAAACAGGTTTCTGCCATTGTAAACATGGAGGATCAAACATTTCAGTTTATAGACAACTATTTAATATCCGAATACAGCAATCAGCAAATGAAAAGTGATCAGTGTCCTTTACAAAGGGTCTGCCACGGTGTGGCATCTTGTGTGCAACTTTAGATAGTAACTTTTGATCAGTTTATCCTAGAAGCATCATTTTTTTTATATCAGCAAATTTTGTGGCATATGGTGGATTATGTGGTAATGCGTAATTATGCAGAGAAGGCAGCTGCCGCAGAATCACATAATTTCAGTGGCCCTGGGACACCTCAAGAAAGCCCTCAATTCCAGATGACCTAGGGAGCAAAGAGATATGAGACTGATGTTGAGCGACAGTAGTGTTACCCACACCTCACATTCACGTTTGATGCATTTGTGTTATTGTGCACCTCTGGGTGTGCAAGTAGCATGTTAACAACTATCCAAAGTAGGTATATTTGCTCTGAATAAGCATTGTGAATGCTCTGTACAGCACAAAGATGACTTGGACCCCCATAGTATTTCAGTGAATCTGATTTTTTTTTTAATGACAAAATCGTTTTATTGCATTTTCAGAGATTAACAACATATGAGGCTCAGCATAGCTTTGCCTCAAGCCAAGATCGTCAGATAGCCAAAGACAAAACACATCTTTCCACAGGTTCTCGGCATAACCCTTGATATATTCAGGTGCAACTTCCCCCATTATCTAATTGCATATATCGAACATTCTACATATCTGTCGATGCACCTTTACAATATGAGCGAGAGCCAACGAAATAAACAAAATGGAAAACAACTAAACAATCCCATGGTATCTATTGCACATGACTATAGTGTACTGAGGAGAGTGTATACCGGACGGGGACCAATCCGGACACAGGAGAGTGGGAGAACCACACACGTGGGGGGATGCGAGAACCCTAAGTACCATTGCCCCCGGAGGGATCACAACGGGGTCCAAGTTTGGTATGCCTGAAAGAGATGAAGTTATATATGGAAAAACAGTGGTTCCAGTGGATAATAGAAAGAATGATTTAAGCAATGAATATGCACAATGGCAATAAATTTAAAAGGACTTGGTAATGTCAGAGGACAAAATGAAATCTCTACACAGTTGAATCAATAAAATATTTTATATAAAGCAGTAAATAGTATATACACTTCTTTTAAATCAAAAACATAAAGAAATTATTTTGTGCATAGTGTCCCCAGGTGAAAGTTGGAACCAAAAAGTGACTGTACAAAACAAAATGCTTTTTAGAAAAGTGGGTTTCCATAAATAAAAAAAGGAAAAGAAAGAACGACCATTTAAATACACTTTTTCAACAGTCTACTTATGCAATGATACAGGCTGGATTGTGGTCTGTTCTATGTGCTTGTCGACGGCGTTTCGACCCTCCTGTGAATGCGGGGTCTCTTCAGGACTAACGATGCAGGGACATCTACAATAAATTAATGAAGGTAAGCATGAGGCCCATGTACCGGCACAGATGCGAGAAACTGTAATGAAAGGCTATGCTGAAGGATGGTTACCTGGATGTGGGAAAAGGCGCAGCCTGAGTGAAGTGCCTTCGTGAAAAGTGAAACAAATAACTCACGTGAGGACCCAGCCGGGTTCTACAATGGTAATTAAGAAAGAGATGAAGGGCCCGCAGTCTGGGGCCACGGGAAAAGAGTGGCAAACCTTCTGATAGGTACCTCACCCAGGGACTCCAAATATAATCTAACCCTTTGCAGGAGTCCGTCGTGATATCAGTCATGCGTTCGAGGTCCATAGCCCGCCATAGGGGGCCTCCGGTTTCTTCCATGCTGCTGCCACTGCCATTTTTGCTGCCCCTAAACACAAATGCAGGATGGAATTTTATACACAAATCAGGGTTCCATGATTGTGAAGCACACAGTACCATAACAATTTTTTATGGTTTAATGTGAACCAAGAAAACGCTGGAATTAGGGTAGATCATGTGCAGTATCTGGGCGTGCTAATTCCAATACTAATTTAAATCGGTGGCTGATGGTGGGGGCCACCGGTACTCATTTTTGGGCACCAGCATGAAAGAGGAGTGGAAAGACGGAAAAACTGTGACAAAAGCAGAAAGCAGGTAGGAGAACTAGCAAGAGAGAGGTAAAGGGGGAGGGAGTGTCTGGTGTAGGAGTAAATAGGCTATGGGGAGTGGTGGGGCGGGCAAACCACTGCTGGGAATACAATACATACACACAAAAAAATACACCACAAAAAAAAGAAAAAAGGCACTTACCTGACTGCACACCTCGCTCTGATTCCAATTTTTTTCTTCTTTCCTGCAGCACAGGCCCAGCCGACTCCCTTAACCAATCCTGACGCTGTTTTCATGCTGTGAGAGCAGTGCCAGGATTGGATGGAGTGTCTTGGCTGGATGCTCCTTTAGGCCCGTTGGGCCTGCGTTTGTTCGCCACCCAGCTGTCTAAGACTAGGTGGAGAGCTTAAAAGTGCGCATGTCACTTTGGCTGGCTCAAGACAGCCGGCCGAAGTCACGTGCACTTTGGAGCATCCAGCCAGTCATTGCTCCTGTGCTCTGCTGTGACATGCCCTGTATGCCTCTGGGCTCGGTCAGGCTGGCTGCTGCAGCCCACCCAATGGTAAAAAATAAAATGGCAATGAAATCTTTTGATTGGCATTTTATTTTTTCATGCACAACTCGCAGCGGGCGGGGGGCGGGGGCTTCCCCGCTCAAGTGAAGAAACCTCAGCTGGACATGAGGTGGAACATCCCAATCTTCGTGGCATCGGCCAGGGGCTTCTAAACTAAAAACATTGGGCCTCGCACTTGTTGGATTACAAATGAAGTATCTACGTGAAGTATTTTTCATTTTGATATCCTACGTCAAAACGGAGAAAGAAATACTGCACCCGGTAAATCCCTTGGCCCCGTAGCCTGACCCGTTATGATTATTAGTAAAAGTGTAAGTCCGTGTGCCTAGACACTTTTCTTGCTGGCCCAGTAGGCAACAACATGGCCAAGAATTAACAATTACCGAGGAAACTGGAGTGGTAAATCACAATTCCAACTCATCATAGTGCATTGTTTCCCATCCCTGGAGTTACCATACTGTTCAATAACAGTAATTCCAGTGACCAGGATTTCCAGTCCCCTTAATGGCTAACTTGTAATAAGGGCTCTTGCAGTGTCAGTATTTACAGTGTGCAGTATTAACTTCTGAAATACCGGAGCAAAGCAGGTACATTTTTAAGAAGGAGGTTTAGCCAAAACATAATTACGCTTGCTTAGTGCTTAATTTGTGCTGGTGTTTACCCTTTACTCTGCACCGACACATTTTGTAACACTACCCCACATTTATGACAGTCTACCACTTGGGGGTGCTGTTTGTTTATTTTGAAAGAAACTCGTTAGCAAAGTGTTTTAAGGACTTAATAGACAATTAAAAATATATATTAATACCAGGGCGCTCAAGAGGTTCTCACAGCTTTGGGTCACCTAGTATAGGCCATTAGAAGTGAGGAGGTGCGAGTGCTAGTACCCTGGTTTCCCTCTTCTCGTATTGCACTTGACTTGTTTTAGAGTGGTTTTCATGTTTTAAATTGTGCTGCTATCTGTATTTTAAAACTAATTCTGCTGCTAATCTGATTTTTAAAATTGAAAGCGAACGCTCATATTCTCACACTCACCACGCATCACGGGTAGTCCCGGTTGGACAATCTAGGCCACCATTTTGCTGAGGGCGTGCTCTAGTTGTTGGGGGCATTCTCGCATAAATAATGCACGCTGCGCGGACACCAGCACCATTAGGAGCGAGGAGGTGCGAGTGCTAGTAAGCTGGTTTCCCTCTTCTCGTACTGCACTTGACTTGTTTTAGAGTGGTTTTAATGTTTTAAATTGTGCTGCTATCTGTATTTTAAAACTAATTCTGCTGCTAATCTGATATTTAAAATTGAAAGCGAACGCTCACATTCTCACACTCACCACGCATCACGGGGAGTCCCGGTTGCACACTCTAGGCCGCCATTTTGCTGAGGGCGTGCTCTAGTTGTTGGGGGCATTTTCGCATAAATAATGGGTGCTGCGCGGACACGCAGCTGTCGAGCCGAAGGCAAGCCCGTTTGCACCCATCAGCGTCCCGGAAGCGCCCAGCGCCAGCCACGCTGCCCGTTTCCCGCTGGAGCTGCCAGATGGTCGCTTGACCTTTAGCCGTGCTGAACTTCAGACTATTGGCTCTCGCATGGGTAAGTGTGGGAAACACTGGATGGTTTTGGACAACCTTCACAACACGTGCAATCAATGCAACTTCAGTTTTTGCACTGACTTGGTAGCTAGTGTCCTCCCTAAATCTGCCCCTAGAGCTTCCCAGAATGACCAGTGCATACGAGCTGCCCTAATCAATGCCCACTCTATGGTAAAACATGCCCCGGACATCTTTGAGCTCCTATCGGATGTTCAGCTGGATCTATAATTCATAACCGAGACATGGCTCAATGAGTTCTCGGCCCCGGTTAGTGAATTGGCCATCCCAGTTGGGTGTAAAATAGCACGGGCAGACCGTAAAGTAGGCAGAGAAGGCAGTGTAGCAGTAGTGTTTAAGGATACTTGGATTTTCACGCGGTGAGAGACTCAGGGCATCGGGGAAAGGGAGGCACTTGACTTCTCCTTCACCATATCCCCTCACCACACGTTGGGCGGTGCCCTGGTATATCTTCCCCCTGGTCCCTCTGGCGCCTTCTTGAAGGCTCTAGATGAGGTTATTGTGCCGAGGGCCCTGCACTACTCGAACTTTTTACTGTTAGGGGACTTCAACATTCACTCGGACTGTGCTGAGGCCAGCGACACAAGGGAGTTATATGACTCGTTGAATCTGGCTCAACTGACCCAATGAATTAATTCCCCGTCTCATAGGGGGGGGCACACCTTAGACGTAGTCTGCTCCAATTTCCCTCTATGTGTTCAGGAACTTCTTCCAGTTTCAAGGTCCAATCCCTTTTTTATTAACTTTTCGTGGACTATTCAGGTACCTTACCCAGCCAAGAGGTCTCCCCAAGGCAGACCATCTTAAAGAATAGAGCCCGCTGCGCTATGCAGAGTCTTGTCTTACACCCGCCCTACCACTTCCAAGGATTTGGTTGGCCTCGGTAGGGAGTTTTAACAAGTGGATCTCACAGGCTGTGGAACATCTTTCCCCACCTCTCGCCAATAAGCGAGTGAGGAACATCTCTTCCAAACCTTGATACTCTAGCGAGCTCAAGGAGCTAAAGCAATCCTGTAAAAAAGTGGAGAGCAGCTGGAGACAGACCTACTGCCCATTGGCTAAAATAGTGCTAAGGAAATCCCAGAAAGAGTACTATGCTGCTATCAAGAAGGCTAAAGGCAACTTTTATACGGAGCGCATTGTTCAGTCCAAAAACAACTCAAAAGAAATCTTTTCTATTGTCCAGAGTTATCTGAATCCTTGCACGGAACGTACGTCCTTCCCTGCCTCCAACTCTTGGTGTGAGAAGCTGTCCGGTTTCTTTGTAGATAAGATCCAAATGATCCAGGACAGTTTCGGGACGAGTATTCTCGGGCAGGCGGGGCTCACTAACCAGAATGCCCCGGTCTCTAATTCAGTCGTCATCTCTTTGACTGGTTTTTCACCCATTCCCCTGCTGGATTCATTGTCCATTCTCAAATCCCTGAAATCGGGTTCACCAGCCGATCCATGTTTAGCTAGGCAGTCAGCAGCAGCTGCTGAGGTGGTCAATCCCGAAGTCAATTATATTATTAATATGTCGCTTCTGACCGCCACAGTTCCACTCGAGTGGAAACAGGCTAAATTGCTTCCGCTGTCAAAAAAGCCCTCTTTAAATCCTGCTACCTTAGCAAGCTACCGACCCATCTCACTCCTCCCGGCGGTGGCGAAAGTGTGTGAGAAGGCAATATACAAACAACTTTCCAATTTTGTTGAGCCATCCGGTGCCCTCCACCCAGCCCAGTCGGGATTTAGGGTCACATACAGCACAGAGACTGCCCTTGTTGAGATGTCGGAGGCCATTAGAGAATGTTTGGATGCAGGCGGCAGGGCGGCCTTGATTTTACTGGAACTCTCTGCCGCTTTCGACACGGTGCCCCATTGTCAACTTTTGGCCCGTCTCTCTAACACTAAAATCTCTGGTTCAGCTTGGGATTGGATTAAATCTTTTTTATAGGACAGAACATAACAGGTATGGCTGCCCCCGTTTTCCTCGACCCCAAGAAAGGTGACCACAGGACTTCCGCAAGGCTCCACTCTGAGCCCTCTTCTCTTCAATGTATTGATCACGCCTCTAATCTATCTGGTGGAGGATCTGGGAGCTAACATCATAGCCTATGCTGATGACACTCAGCTCCTCTTTACATGGAAGGAAAAAGATCTGTCCCCGGACTCAGCCAAAAATTGTCTTTCAGCTGTTTTTAGCTGGCTTGCAAGGGCTCAGCTCAAATGCAATGAGGACAAGTCTGAGGTTCTTCTATATGGGTCTTTTCCTCCCCATTTCAGGGAAGACCTTTGGCCGGCAGACTATCCCAGGCCAAACTCAACGGGCAGTCCAGTGAAGAATCTGGGGGTCTTGTTTAGTGAGGTCCTCAGATTCTCAATGCAGATTAAAAAACTGGCCAGTGTGTGCTTTGGCACACTGAAATCACTTAGAAAGTTCCTACCATTGCTGCCCAGATCCGCTAAGGAAATGGTGACTCGTGCCCGCATTTTGTCACGTATTGATTACGTGAATGCTTTATATATCGGCCTTCCCGGATACCAGCTGAAAAAGCTGCAAACGATTCAAAACGCGGCAGCAAGAGTGTTGCTTGGCATCCCTGGCAGATCAAGTACAAAGCAACATCTCCGGGATTTGCATTGGCTCCCTGTGGTGCAACACGTTCTGTTCAAGGCCCTCACCCTTACCCATGGCGCCCTATATAAATCCAGGCCGCCATATCTTAGGAGACGCTTTGACTTCTATATGCCCCGAAGACAACTGCGATCAGCCGCACAATGCCGTGCAGTCATCCCCTGTTTTCGCCGTGCTCGAACGGGGGGTAGCTCTTTCTTTTAAGGCGGCCAAAGCTTGGAACGCCCTTCCATATGAACTGCAAAACACTCAGGATCTCAGGCTGTTTAAAAAGCAGTTAAAGACCTTGCTTTTTAACTAATCTTATAGCTCCTCCTAACGCCTTATCTCTTGTCTCCTGTTGATGGCTCTCGCGCTGGGACACACTCGAGTATCCGTGCGCGCTATAAGTTCTGCATAACATAACATAACATTGTCCAAATTGGCACATCCATAGGACTGTTATGGTAAGTAGGTGTTGTTGATACTGGTATTTGTCAGAACTGGCAGGGTCTGTGAAGCAGTGGCCTCCTGAAAAATATCTTGGGCCTTGGCACTTATGATTTACAAATGAAGCCCTGCTGTTGCTTGATATTTCCTGAAATGGTCTCACTTACCTGCTAGAGCCCTGCCTAACCTCATTTGTTTTTCTTTTAGTGCATTTCTTTCCTGGGCTTCCAGCATTTGATGTATCATAAGATTGCATCCCTGTTCTGTTCTTGTCAAGCGAAGGGATCCGCATTTCAAAGGTTATTACAGAATGTTGATGAAAGTGTTGTTTATTTTACCTCCTTTCTGTCACCTTATCACAAAACCCGAGTTGTGACATTTGTAATTTATTTTCCTCTTCTGCTGACCTTCCTCTGGCTGCAAAAATGAAATGTTATACACACATATTGGGCTGGACTCATGAAGGTGCCCTGTACAATTTTCATTACATCCTCATCTGACAGTTCTCTGGCAGGGGGTGGGTGTGCACCACACTTCCGCGTGCCTTTTTCCTGCTATATTTGTTTATTATACTGTCAAGAAGCGTAAGCATCAAGCCGCCCCTCAACACTCTCTACTAGATCCGTGTAAGCTGGAGGCTTTTCTGTACCAGCATTTTTTTCATCTACTCCATAGTCTATAAGAGCAACACTTCATCTATAAATAAATAAATAAATAAATAAATAAATATTCTTTTTAAATAGCGTTGTGGGTCCTGTACTGTAAAGTTAAAGTTTGTCCCTGGAATTGTACCTTACTTATTTTATTCTTTTATTAGATCTGACGTCCTTGGACTTAAAATGTATGCACCGTCACTTTACATATTGCGAATTATCATAATTTTTAGCTTTTTTTTCCTAACCTCTTCTGAGCCCATGACGAGATAGTCTCGTCATGGAGCGCGGTTGCGCTGTGCCCATGACGAGACTATCTCGTCATGGACCCCGCCCGCTAATACAATGCATGGCACAGGAGGGGGAAAGGGCGGGGCACTCAAGGGGTTAACATACATGTTTTAAACTGCATGTTTCTTTCCCTATTGTATGTACCTTTTATGATCTGCCCTTTGGGAGTTCGAATAAAGATGATGATGATGAATAAATAAATAAATCAATGCAGCACCTAAATATTTCAGGAGTCCCCAACCTGCTATATCAAGTGCTGGTGTAGCTGAATACCGAGGCTGCCTAGCTTGGATTCCACTTCCTGCCTTGCTTGCACCATCATACACTTCCTGTCCCTTTGTGTCAGTCTTACACGTTCTCAGCAGGTCTAATAAGGTCCACATGCCTTGGATGCATTTCGGCAGGTCTTATCTGCCAAAACTTGTGCAGGGGGAAAAGAATCTGGTAAATACAAGAACATGTGGATTTTGGTGGCAGACGTTTACTGTGAGCAAATTCAGAGTGTCACTGGTATTGTACGGTTTTCCACATATGATCTGCTCTCCATTTAAACTTGGAAACTACCCAAAGTTCTCCATTTCTTTTTGCATCATTTAAGCACCTTTCCACCTAAACTTGGGAATTACCCAGAACTCTCTTTCTATTTTGTATAGTTTATGCGGCACTGTATGTCTGAAAAGGTTCTGTTTTGACTCACAGTGGGTGCTCCATTTTATCTGGACAAAGCTAAACCTCTGTGAAAAGCTATAATGATAGCAAAACATGTGTCAAGGGTTGCTTTAGCATCAAGCCGCCCCTCAACACTCTACTAGATCGTGTAAGCTGGAGGTTTTCTGTACCAGCATTGTTTTCATCCACTCCATAGCCAACAACAGCAACAGTTCATTTATAAATCAATAAATGTATACATAAATGCAACACATAAAAATTTTAGGAGTCCTCAACCTGCACTATTAAATGCTGGTGTAACTGAATGCCAAGGCTGCCTAGCGTTGACCCACTTCATGCCTTGCTTGCACCATCATACACTTCCTGTCCCTTTGTGTCAGTCTTACAGGTTCTCATTCACCCCAGTTTTCTCCCCTTTTCATTATTTTTCTATATTTTTCTTCTTTTTCCCTTCTCCCTTTTCTGGATTTCTCTGTCTTTTAAAAAAAGAAAAAAGAAATTCCCTTCATATCACCAAAAAACTCCTGCAAAGCAAAGAAAACCGCATCGTCTAACTATCCACCCAGCGGTCACTGCACTCGCCATGGTCCATTCCACCTGGACCCTCACCTTTGTCAGTGAGTCAGTGTAATCATAGGGAGAAATAGCAAACACACAAGGAACGAGACCAAACAAAAAAGGGAGACCATATAGATAGGTCAGGGATTCTTGTTATTCTCTGTTCAAGGCAGCAGATCTTGACTGCAGCCCTAACCCAATCTTCTGCTGTCGGAGGCAAACGATCCTTCCATCTAAGGCAGATTTACCTCCTAGCGATAAGGATTAACTAAAAGAGCAACCTTCTATGAGGTCGCCTCAGCAACAGCGTTGATGCTCCATCGTCTCCCAAGAGGATAAGAGTTGTATTTAATTTAATCTCTTGATCGAAAATCACTTTAAGTGCTAGGCCTATACCGTCCCAGAAATTCCGCAGGTACGGACAATCAGAAAATATGTGGACATCGTTGGCTCCTATGCAACCGCACACTTGGGGGGAGGTTGAGGGCAAACTTGGATATTTTATGTGGAGTCCAATAAAGACGATTGATAGTAAAGAAATGGTTCCGTTTCAAGTTAGCTGATTTGACAGTTGAGTAGAGAATCTTCAGTGAGCTATCCCAGACTGACATGATGTCCTCATCTGGGATAGTTCCTCTCCACACTGCATAAGGGGGTAACAGCTTTTTCTCCTCCGCCGCTACAAGTCCCTCATGCCACCTTGCCACTTCTTTGTTCTTAAGTCTGATGTCATGGAGAGACAGCTCTAATTCATATTCACCCCCAATCTCCTTTTTTGATGACACAAATCAGGAGGATAATTGAATAAACTTAAATCTAGACAACTCATTACTGGTTTTCATATTTAATACTTCACAGGGGTGGACTCCTACCGATGATAGCAAGTCCGACCAAGTTGGCAGGGTTGCCCCTTATCTCCGCTTCTCTTTGATATCTATATAAAGCCTCCTGCTCAACAGTTGAGACTGGACCCTGTAGTTGTCCCATTCAGCTCTTTGCCTTATAGCTGTAAAGACGCGCTTTATGCCGACGATTTATTAATCTATACAGCAGACCCTTTGACCTCTGTTGCAAGAGTAGAAAAATTATTGGTGGAATTTGGCTCTTTCTCTTGTTATTTAGTTAGCACTGCCAAAACTGAGGTTATGTGTTGGAGTATCACAGATTGGGGGAGGGAAGTAAGTCTCAAGTTTAGATATGTAGGTATTACAATGGTAAGCGATATAGAGAAGATCCCACATTTTAATTCGTCAAGGGTCTCTAAAGAGATTGAGTGTTTATTAAGTAAGTAGAAAAACCTTCCGTTGACTATCTATGGATGGATTAATTTGATAAAAATGGTTATCCTTCCTAAACTAACCTATCTATTCAACACTATTCCTCTCGGGTCCTCCAAACAAGGTATCAATAAAATTCAGGGGAGGGTGTCGAGTTTTATTTGGGCCCAGAAAGGTGCTAGGCTGTCTTGGAAAAAACTCAGACGCAAATTGATTAAAGGGGGATTGGCGTTACCTGATTTTAACTGGCACTGCGTTGCCTTTCAGTTTAAAAATATTCAAATTCTTCTGGCAAAAACGGATGATTCCACTTGGGGGGAACTGTTGGGGGAAATGGTTAGGCATTGGAGTGTAGAGGGTTTTCTATATAAATTTGGTGCTCCTAAGTTTTTTAAGAAGGTTCGGCTAAAGGTATTGAGAGCTGCCTTGGATGTTTGGTATAGAGTTAGGAAGAGGTGGGATATTGGATATTATTCTGATTTTGCCCCAGTGTGGCATTCCCCCAGAGCCCCAGAATGTTTAAAGGATGCCCTTAGCTCTCCACTTAGAAGGGTGGGGGTTACAACTTGGCTTTCTCTGTCTTACTGTGGGTCAAAGCTTGATGATGAAAAATTAGTCTATGTCCACAAAAATTAGTGCGCTTGCTCAACACTTGAAACCAGCTTTGTACATCAGGAACTGGATAGGAGAAACTTTCTTAGGTTCACAATTGCGTTCGTAAATTAGATAACAAATATGGAAAATGTAAAGCTGGTCTGCCTATTTGTAATCTCAAAGTTAGGAAATGGCATGCTGCTCTGTCTCTTTGGTTTGTGTATGGGCATGCAAATGTTTTGAATCTTATCTCTGTGAACTTTCCATAATTTCCATGAATACTACAATTCATATTCACAGATACATAATCCTAATGGTGTGGGATGACCTTAATGGTTAAATTAGATCAATGGAATGTTGAGAGCTCCTTTGAAGACAATGAGGTGTTCTGGGCTTCCAATGGCCGGTAGAAGATAGCAGCTCCAACATTACAATGTTGTCCTTTACAGCCACTGTTGTGAACAAAGGCCACAGCGAGCCCGAGGGGATTGAAATCCTCTCGGGCTCTGTGATGTTTTTGTTTTTATTTGTTATAACATTTTGCCCTCTAGTGGCGGAAAATGTTAATAACCTTATAGCCCCCCGTAACTGGGCTATACTGGCATTAAAGTCCCGCTCCCTTGTTAAAGGCCTTAGCCGAAATGCTGGAGTGTCCTTTAATGGCTGGTACAGCCCGCTACGGCAGGCTATAAGGTTATAGTAGCGGCCCTAGTCCGTAAGGAGTGGGTGGAGTATTGTCCTGACAGAAGTGGCCAGACAGGTGTAAGCAGATCTCCATTATCTGAATGTATGTCGTCATCCCGCAGTCTTTTCCCCCGCAGGGAATCACAACGCAGTTGTTACAATGACCGCGTTGTGATTTCGCATACCATTAATCCGCAAGTCGAACAACAACTTGCGGAGGGGGGGCGCTGGATGTTGGAATAGTATAATTTACTATTCCAACTCCAGTCTGTGCGGACACTAGGGAAGGTGTTGGATTTTAAATCCAACACCTTCAAATCCCCCCTCCGCAAGTCGTTGTTCCAACTTGCGGAGTAATGGTATGTGGAATCACAACGTGGTCGTTGTAACGACCGCGTTGTGATTCCCTGCAGGGAAAGAGTTTCGTGATAAACGTTGTTTACCCCATTATCTAGTTGAGTGGGTTGTGGGCTAATGGTATGGTATGCGCATGGTATAACAAGGTGACCCTAGTCAGGTGTAATACCAAAAACGCCATGAAAGTAATGTTCTTGGACAGATACCCAGGTCCCTCAGTGGTGTCAATGATGCAGCTCAGCTCCACCCTGCCCTGTCTTTGTTCAAGCAGCAGTCCTTCAAATCCACTAACCCCGTCACAAAGCTTGACATCGGCAAGAGTAGGGCTTGGAATTTCTTGTTTGATTTGGATCTGGCTACCAGCTCGCTGCATCTAAAAGCCACAAAGAATACTAATGAAAGAAGCTGTGAATAATGTAGCTATTGCCCAGTTCTGGAAGCTGCTTAAGGTCTTGAAGTAAACACAGGCAACCAAGCTGCCCCTCACCAGCCCTTTCCAGCCAGTTGAAAACAGAGGAATTGGAAATCTATCCGGGTGTACCTGTAACAGTCGAAAAGCCGATTCTATGTCTGCATTGCGAGGATGGCCCATTTGTAGGATTAGCAGACCATGCCTGATGTTGTTTAAAAGTTTGTGCATGTTGTGTCTTGGCATTCTACTAAAGTAGTCACTCTGAAGTGGAACATAGCTGGCCATGGAAGAAGATGTGGCTTAAGGGCTAGAGCTGCTGATCTTGAAAATGGTTAATCGAGTTTGATTCCCAACCTCGGCTCATTATCCCGTTATTCTGGGCAAATTAAATAGGGCCTTGTTTAGAGTTTGGTGGACACAATACTTCATCGAAACATGGTGGGTATCTTACCCATCGTATTACAAATACTATAGACAATAATGTACTTATAATATGGTGGAAAGGACATCTGCCATGTTTTTGATGGAGTAGTCCATCCTCTGAACTATAGGTAACGCCCTTAATTTCTTATTGTCTAAAAAAATACAAACACAAAAGCAGCAAAACAAAGGAGTAAAATACACTTGTAACTAATCTCTTTCTGTTGTAAAGTGTTCCAGTGCCATTGGGCCAAGTATTAAAAATAAAATGTTATAGATAGATAGACAGACAGACAGACAGACAGACAGACAGACAGACAGACAGACAGACAGACAGACAGACAGATAGATAGATAGATAGATAGATAGATAGATAGATAGATAGATAGATAGATAGATAGATAGATAGATAGATAGATAGATAGATAGATAGATAGATAGATGGACGGACGGACGGACGGACGGACGGACGGACGGACGGACGGACGGACGGGCGGGACGGATGGACAGATGGACAGATGGACAGATGGATAAATGGATAGATGGATAGATATGAAGTTATAAGGCTACCCATAAACTTTCAAAACCTATTGGCCTGTTCTTAGGGGCATTATCACTAGGGTGTGTATGAAGTGTGAAGGTAAGCTTGGTGTCTAGAAAAAGGGACTTGTAGAAAAGTTTTTGTAAAAAATTGGAAGCGCTTCCTGGGAAGAATCTCCAGTAATCTGTTTGATTGTGCTACCAACTGGCTTAGTTTATCATCAGCTCTTTCCTATTCAGACAGGAGATTCTATTTACCTGAATCTACTTGTGGGATGTAATAAACTAAGGCCGCTGGTTTATATACACTCCCAGTGATGTTACCCCTAGATATAGTGGTACGTGCCCTTATGCTTTGAAAGCTTACGAGGATCCTTATAACATGAGCTCCCCTGTTTTTGTTGGTAATGACTCAATATTTTGACATACATTTGGGTGGTCACCACTAGTAATCCAGCAACCTGCGGTAACTAGTGTGATTGTCTTTGATGTGGTCACTTCTGAACAGTTGTCAAAGTCGTCAGAAGCTCTGGAGTCTAGACTATTTTCATCCAGCAGAAATATATTTCATTATATTAAGACTAGACACCCCTGTATGCTTGACTGAGCCCATATAGCATTAGCAATAATGCTGGGAAACCATACAACAGCAAGCATGTGAAATGGTTATCTCAATGATGCTAAATCATTTTTAGGTAAGCCGGGCGCCATGTTGTAGTGGGCAATCCCTTGGCAGCACACCATGGAGTGCTGGCACGATCAATTTATATTTAGCGTTTGCCATCTGTTTTTGTCTCTTTTTGCAAACGCAAAATGAGTATAATTCACGATGGCGCCATAAAAAAGAAACAAGAGGTTTAAATGCATGTGTTTTTTTCTCAATCCTGGAAGACATCTGTTCCAGCTTTGTACAGGCTGAGAAGGGAATCTGTGGAATGAAATCACGTGTCCTCCACCCCCTTCACCCATCAGAAGCTGTACTTAAAATGCTGAACAAGAACTCTCATTTGGAGGTGTTTTGCGTTCCCTGATTGCCATAAGGCTGGCTTCAGGCCACTAACTCATGTTGCAACTCATTAGAAACCTTGCTTTAGGTTGCTGTATAAAATGCAAACACTTTGAGACCTCACTACAAAGAATACATTGCACTATTACCACCTCTGAGATTACCACCTCTGAAATGCCATTCCTGACATTACCGCTACATTGATAAGATAAATACATAGATGTGTCTGAGGTTTTCAGTTTGTTTACCTATGACATTTCCTTGTTTTCAGTGTGCTTATGTGTGACATTTCAGTGCATTGTGCTTGACATTTTGAGTGATGCTATTGTGAATTACAAATCATTTATAACCATTTAATGACACAGTGTCCAGAAGCCCTTCTTTTTTTACAATATAATTCTCTAAAACTGCTCATAAAACAGCTATAGTGCCCATGGAGGGGGGTGAGGTGGAGGGGGGTGGTCTATGCATGATCACTATCCCACTTTCCTAAGTGAAAAGTGCTTTTGGCAAAAAAAGAAAACAAAAAAAACTAGGACTACATGAAATTGTCAGTTACACTTGGTATCTGAGAGCGCCTGGCATTACTGTGAACTGTGGAACTGTTACTTCAGTGCATCTCTATAACAGAGAGCACAGCTCACCAAAAGAGATTACACCAAGAAGGTGTGTCTGCTCACGAGCTGCTGTCAGCTGGAGACAGTTGTGTGTCACCATCTCTTCTTGTGCGCCACACGCTGCCACCTGCCCAGGCCTTTAGAGCACTGCATAGCTCTTGTAATGCCTCTGAGATTAAACCTCTCTGTTGCCATGGAGACGTGGAATTCCAGATGTGGTCACTTGGATGCTGCCTGCCTGGGGTCGGTTGTGTACTTCTTAACTGAGAAATAAACTTCTCAAAAACACATTTTGTGTGGTCTTAAACCCTACCAATTACCAAAACTTAATCCAAGCCTTAAACCTAATACTATTGCTTACACCAACTCTAAACTTGAGTCCAAGCCTACCGACTTTTATACCAAAACCTAGATCAAGCCCTAACACATCTCCTAACCTAAACCTAATATTTTGCCTTAACCATGTTCTAGTTTTACACTAACTATGCCCCTTATTCAAGTCCTTTCCCTTGCATTTACCTTTGCGCTTCAAGTATTGGATGTAGTGGTGTGCTCTGTAGCCGTAATTTCATTGTAGTGGCATCTCTGTAGTGGCACAAACATAGTGACCTCTCAGTAGACTGGTCTGCCAAAGGTCTAATAGAAAGCTCTCCTGGCATTTCTATCAATGCTTTAATTGGACATCTTACACCTTATAATTATGCTGTGATACACTGAAGTAACCAGCCTTTATAAAATAACCACACATTTTTATGTAAATAAAATACCACTAGTTGCAGTAATATAATGTGTTTATTTAATACCTTAGGCATTATGTTTATGACTCTGGACAAATTTTGTTTGCACTGGACCAGGTTAGGACTTTAGATACACATGTTAAAACTAGACACCACAAAGACTGGGAAACAACCAGAGTGCTTCATTTACAGAATAGGCTACAAAAGTGCACAAAAGGGAGGAATTTGGTGCAAGGGCTGTGAAATGGGGTCAAAAACATAAAGAACATATGGTCCCCCTAATGGCAATGCTATTATGATCACACTGGCCGATGACCTCTTCCTTGGGTAAGCTTTGTTGAAGAGGGCTTTTGGTTGGCTAATGCCTGAGTAATGAAGAGGCCTCTTGAGTAAAGGCCTTTTTTAATGTACTGTGATTAATGGCCCAGAAACATTCTTTTTTATTGTGTATGATGTAACACATACACACAAAGGCCCCATAAATCCTTAACTGTGTCAAGAAATAACCTTGGGCCAGTGTGTTAGTAAACTCACCTTCTACAGTGAAAATAAACAAATTGCTACTGCTGACATCCTTGTCTGCCTTGCCCCCTCATCAACAGACTGTTCCCATGTTGGTGTTCAGTCTCAGCAAGGTTCAGGAGGGAGAGAGCTGCTAGCAACCACGTGACTGTTATAAAGGGCATGCAGCACCATCCTTTCTCCACGTGTTGCCACCACCTACACCTATTATTAAGGCATGCCTGGGGGAACAGCCCGCAAGGAAAGACTGCGGGCCCGATTACAAGCGTGAGTTAATGCGTGTGAATGGGTTTATGATTTGTGTGTGTTTCTGCCTGCTTATATGTATTATATGGTATTGTAATTGCATTTATATAGCACTTACTACCCCTGACAAGGTGTCAAAGCGCTTTTTCGGCGAGTGGCACGCTACTACGGGACCTATAAAGGATTAGAGGTGAATTAGTTTAGGGCAATATGAAAGTAATTTGAGAGGTGGGTGTTAGTCAGTTATTTGGATTGAGAAGGATAGTGGAGGGATAGAAGGGGAAAAAGGTTTGCATTTATATAGCGCTTGCTACCCTTGATGAGGTGTTGAAATGCCTTTTCTGCGAGTAGCACGCTACTCTGGAATCCATAAAGGATTAGTGGCGAATTAGTATAGTGAAATATGCTCTTAATTTGAGTGGTGGACATGTTAGTCTGTTATTTGGATTGAAAAGGAATAGTGGAGGGATAAAAGAAGGAAGGGTCTAGAACTTTTATGTTGTTTTTTAGGGTATTTGTTTGGGGGGGGGTTATAGCCATATGAGGGGGTTTGGGTGAGTAAAGGGGAGGTGGAGGGGAGTTAGTATAGGGAAATATGAAATTGATTTGAGTGGTGGACATGTTATTCTGTTTTTTGGATTGAAAAGGAATAATGGAGGGATAAAAGAGGGAAGGAGGGATAGAAGTGTCATGGTCAACCGTGTCAAAGGCAGTCGAGAGGTCCAAGAGAAGTAGCGCAGCAACCCCCTTGTGGTCAGCTGTTCTTCAGGTCATCCCAGATGGCAATGAGGGCAGATTCTGTGCCTCTTCCTGGATGGAATCCCGTTTGGAAGTCTGAAATTATGGCATTATCTTCAATGAATTGTGACCTCTGGGCGAATGCTGCTCTTTCTATCATTTTGCCCAGGAAAGGTCCATTTGTAATCGGTCTGTAGTTGTCAGGGTTCAGCGGGTCCAAGTTTGTTTTCTTCAGTAATGGGCGTATGTATAACTTTTTGAGTTCTTCTGGAAATATTCTGGTAGTTAAGCAATTGTTGATGATTCTTTTCACTGGTGTGGCAGCAGAGGTTGTTAGAAGATTTGTATTGAAAGTTTGTGGTGGACACGGGTTAGAAGGGTTGCCGGCAGGCTTGCTTGCTTTGATCAGGTCCATAAATTCATTGGGTGAAATGTGTCTTGGAAGGAACGAAGAGGCTGAGTTAGAGTATTCTTCGATTGTTGTTTTGGAAAGGGGTCGGTGCTGGTGCTGTGTCGTTGTTTTAAATATGAGTCCAATGTTTCTGTTTTGGCCATGTAATGATTTGCCAGTTTGTCTGTGAAATCTTTAGAAACAGGATGAGCTCCTTCTAGGCAATTTGGTTTATGAAACTCATTGGGAATTATTTATTTGCACATTTAACATTTTGAATTCTGTCTGAATAGTACTGTTTCTTATCTTTTTTGTAAGCTGACTTGTATAATCTATTAAGTTTCTGTAGGCGAAGTTTGTCTTGATTGGTGTTTCTGCAAGAGTGTGTATGGCTTTAATATGGGGAGCAGGAAGGGGGCTAAAGAGGATGGTGACACCTCATTCCAAGTTCACCAATGGCTCCTGCTTTCTAATGTTACGAATTGAACACATCAGTAAATTTGTCTTCTTTTCTTTATTTTAAATTATCTTACTGATATGTGTCTTTAATATTTGTTTTCCTGGGGCAAATGGTTGAACCAATTGGGATGATGGGGTTTCTTGTCCTTTCTTGGATTCAGATTGTATATGATAATGCGTTAAGAAGTGGGTCGAAATGTATGCTCGCTCATAACAGAACCAACAGTCAACCACTGTATCAAATTGCTATTGCTTACCTGTGCTGTACTGTTTTCTTTGTTTATTCAAAAATTAATCAAATTGACTATCAAAAAAAAATGTTTTCTCCTCTGTTGTTTTAAATGCATATACCTAAGAGTCAGAATGACTTTACCTTTCCCTGAAATATTTTCAATGTACGCCTGAGTTATGTGAACAGTAACAATGGCAGTAAAAGTGCACCTGATCCAAATATATTCATATAACATCAGTTCTACCCCCTAAGATAAACAAGCCAGATCAAATGGTATAGTTGCATTACAAGTCATGCTCCCTAGCTAAGGGAAAAGGCTATGTTCTGAAGTTACTTACTGCTATTGTTTATTACAAGCCATATTGTCTATTTAGTATGTCAGTGGCGCCTGGGCGCCTCTTTTGGCAATCGCTTGCTCTATAAATATTTCAATAAATAAATACAAATAAATTACCGGTCCTTCGCAAGGTATCCCGCATTCTTCTGGCAGGCAATGTTGTCTCCCTGAGGTTATATGATTGTAACACATTTTATATGAGTTGTTTAATGCAACCAAGCATTGATTTACAGCTTGTTTACAACTGAGCAGCCAGAGTTAAAGTAGACATAATCATGCACATCCTTGCCAAAGAAGATCCACTTTCTTCTTGTCTGATTTGGAAACAATTTCAAAATGCTACGGTTGGCCATGCATGGGAATATGTAAGAAAGAGCGGGACGCACTATGAGGTAGACCAAAATTTAAACTAGTTTTTGGGGGAATATGGCTGCTCTTCCAGGGTTGTTGCTCCATTTCTCAGATGTTATCTTACGTTGGACATGTCCTATGTAACATTCTTTGTTAACCATTTAGGAGCAGATTTACTAATATTTCAAGCAATGTAATGCAGCGAGGCAACATGCTGCATTGAATTGTATGAAAGAGAGAGAGCAGACATATGCCATATCTACTGAGATATGACTCACTCATGCTCTCTCCTATCGTTGACGCATTGTGTGCTGCCTAGCGCCAACGTAGGCACCCTTGTGCCATGCTGCATTATGCATGCATTACAGACAGGATTGTTTTTGTGCAGTAAGTGACACCTTGCTGCATAGAACAATCCTAAGAGGCAATGTCCTCTTTCTATGCATGATGCAGAATGCATCATGCATAGACAGAGGCGATAACGAGGAGAAATAAAGATATTTCTCCTCTTTACGGCAGCCTCCTGTAAGTGCACCATTTTGGTGCAAACCCAGGTTTACAAGTCTTTCTAAGTTTGGGTTTGCCTAAAAATATATGGGTTGATGCACTAGGACACCCATGCATCCAACTATGTAATGCCTTTCTGATGCAAAGTAATGTAAATTCAGTTATATGCACTGCATAACTTTGTTTTTACTAAACCAAGCACAGTCAAGTAAATCGACTTTGCCTGGTTTACGCATGCCAAAATGGATTTTGCGTTGGGGCAGCCTCACAAAAGTAACGCAACCGACAGAAAATCTTAGTGAATATGGGCCATACTTTCCTTTGCCTAAGTATCACAATAGAGGCCATTTTGGATATTAGACAAATGTTCTTAATCCAAGATGTTTATGACATTAGAGGTAGCCAGCCTTTCACAAGAACTTTGAATCTGACACCTCATTGCCTCTACACACAACCCATCATAGAGGCAGAGATTGATATCCCACGTTCCTTAAGTGTGGGAGACAGTGCTTGGGCATACTTGAGAATGATTTTCTAGGTGTGTAAATAGTTTCCAAGGCTTATTGAAGTTAATATGGATTGTGAACTGAGAGGTAGATTTGCTGACATTGAAAATGGTTAAGCTGCAAACTCCATGATTCAATAATGGATTTTTGCTTAATTGTTAAGTTATTTGTCAGCTGCTTTTCAATTTTAATTGGTTTTGGGACAGTTTTTGCACATATTTTTCTCTGCTTTGATCAAAAGGAAAATGTGCATGAAAGCTCGTTTGAATCTACTGCATGCTCTCCTGGTAAAACCTGGAATCAGGCAATTTGGTACCACTGAGACATCGTTCCCCCGACTTGGAATCTGGTCCTGGGTGTCTTGAGTTTATACCGAAGACCAGTGAATCAGGATATTAAAATCCATTTTATACTGTCAGGGTTGCAAACATTTTGAGTCTTCTGGTAGATGTTGTCTGGTCTCTCATGAAGCCTTTCACAGCACATGAGAACAGAGAATTAACCTCCATCACCTTCCATTTTACAATTCATCCCTGCTGCCCAACATCCAACAAGCAAGACCACTAATGGCCTGAATCTGAGTTTGGCGGTGTGGCAGCAGGGCTCCACGCCACCACCCCACTCCCACACCACAAAACCTCACCGCCAGCCGCCCGCCAGATTACAAGTTCCTCGTGGTCTGGCAGGCGGTCCTTTGGCATTCCCCGGACGGTGCTATTCAAAAAGGCACCGCAATGGGAGCGCCACAGCCTGTTCCTGCACTGTGCAGTCCATGCCATGCAGGAAAGGGGTGTGTGCAGATGGGGGGAGCACACCATGCTCCCTCCTGCATGCATCCCTTAGCCCTGGGGCAACAGGGGGCCCTGTCAGGCATACTTTGTTTCCTCACCGACACAGTTTTTATGGCGGCCTCACTGCTGCGAAAACCCTGGCGGTTGTGGCAGTCCTATTGCGGTCCGACTGCCATACTTGTAATACTGGAGAGGCGCTCCATGACCGCCACCTCACCTCCACTGCGAGTTTGGCGGTCCACTCGTAATTAAGCCCTAAGTCAATAGAATACTGCAATATTTGCTTATCTAAACCTAACTAAATTTGCAAGAGGGAATCAAGCAGCTTTTCCTAATTCAATAGTGCTGCCTAGTCCTAATTTCATCCCTAATTTCATCAAAACATGGAGGAGAAAAGGATGTTGTCCACTTCCCATTAATGAATACAGTAGCTAAGTTAACAGAATAAATTTATCAGCAATATCTAGAAATACCAACAACCAATGAGTGACTTGGATTCCACTCTGTTTACACAGAACACTTGGATTGACATACTTTTATATTGTGGCTATGATACCCCTGTTGAGCCGCATATTGGCTTGCCTTACCCTGTTTTGGATAACGCCTTGGAACACTCACCCACCTCTATGTAGGGACGAGGGTGCATAATTGAAGCCGCTATCTGTGCTGAATTGGTATTTTAAGTGCTAGTAAAAAGGACCCTTAACGTTTCTGGGCCTGCCCCTGTCAACCCGAGGCATGTGCTCAACCAACTCTAGCCAGAGTGACCTAGAGAAAAAAATCAGCCAAATTCTGAGTCCAAAGGAAAAACCATTGGAACTGGACTTGTTAGCTGAAAATATCAGCAATGCCCACTATAGTGGAGACCCAGCAGCATTTGGCTTCCAAATACAATACAAAACAATACCACATCCATTTTATTTTTCCATGTTTGCTTGTAGTGGTTCAGTCAGCATGGAGTTGTGGCTCACATTTTACCATTTGTCATTTTTCAAGAGGAGAAAGAGAGGTGCATTATATTGAGTTGTGCTATCTTCTTTATGTGAGATACCTACATAGGCCACCACTTTTGCAGCTTTGATGCTAGTGCATGCAGGGGAACTTAACAAGAGAAAGTACAGACTCTGCTTCCATGAACCACTGAATGTTCATTGTCATTATCAATATAGAGCACCACTGTCCCCACATAATGAGAGGATATGAAACGCTTCCTTGTAATCCGGGCACACGATGATACAAGCGCATATCCAAGGACTCGTGAGTGCCTCCACGACATATCTTTCTTCATCCTCCATGAGCAAATGTTAGACCCCATCTCAGTTACCTCCCCATACTGGCATTTTCAATGCCTATTTTCATTTGGGGCCTTCTGAGTGATCACTTTTCAATTCTGAATGGTAGACATTGCAATTTCCAAGCCACTTAACCATGTAGTATGTTAGGATGTGCTCGGCCTGATGAAGGCCTCTGTGGCAAACCTCCCCGTTTACTCCCAGCCCCTCCTCAGGCCTGGAATGTAATATACATCCGTTGTGTTGATGTATGCAGCAGGTCATTCCTGATAATACATTATGTTACATTGAAGGTAGGTCTAATCGTAGGGATAATATGGAACACACTAACTCTTCAGAGTATGTGCAAGTCTTAGGGGCTAGGAAACTAATATTATTGAATGAAAATGATGAATAAGAAAGTGTGAAAGATTACCATCTTATTTTAGAAAATAACATATTAAAACGTGTTTATTTAAGTAAATAAAATAATGAAAAATGTTGACATTATTCACTCTTACAAAAACATCAGAAATGCAGAAAACTTTAATTCTGCTGACCAGCAAACCACATGCATTTGATTAACATTGCAAGGCTACCCAGCCGAACACATACAGAAGTGGAAGCAAGAAAGAAACCAAGTTGGATATATTTACTTGCATTCTGGATATTTTCTACAGTGCAGATACAAACGATTGCACAGTAACTACACCTCGGTTTGCTATAGAACATCATTGGGAAGAAGGGTATAGAGAGACCGTAGACTTTGGGATTGGCAGACATGAAGACTGGTTGTTTGAGAGGAGATGCCAAGGTGCCATTATTAATCTGCATGCCCATAAGTTTTCTGAGCTATGCAGATATAAGTACTTGGCTTGCCATAAATAGTTAGGCAATAGTTATGTGGCTAGTAACCAATATATACAAATAGGAATGTGTGATGTAAAATGCGTTGGGCATTTCGAGTGGTCATATTTTTCTATATGACAGGTTAGATTGCCAAAATATTTACCATCATTCTGATTACATACTGATTGTACATCATAAATAACTTTTTATTGTAAAATACCAACAGCTTCTGTGTCTGCTATTTTATAGTTTCAGAGGAGATGGGTCACTCATCTACAAAAGCCCATGCCAATAAGAGTTTCTCTAACAGGGTTGACTCATAGCACTCTGAAGTTTACTGCATCACAGGAAAGGCTGAGAGATGCTTGTCTGTTCTGCCCATTTTTAGAAGTGGGTGTGACAGGTATTTCCAATTGGGACCAATTGTATCTATCAAGGTGTGGCACCCTCCAAATAGGGAGGATCACGACAATGTGACCATCATATTTGTTGCAGACCAGCATGGCTTGGCCCCACTATATTGCATGTGTTATATTGAATGACATTAACTACATGGCCCTAACTTTGATTTGCAAGGTAAGTTTCCATAAGTAGATGAGGAGTATACTCTTTTTTTTTTTAACAACAGTTTTTATTATGTCAATTGTCAAATACAATGCAGAGCTCTGTAACCCAGAGACAGGCTGCCACATAATACACCAGAAGTATTGCGTTGACTTTTAGCATATACAATTATGCAAAAAATGAAATAATAAAGAAACAAACCCCCTCCCCCCCGCACTGTCTTTGCACCACACAATTAATAACACAAAGTGGCCTGCATATAAAGAAAATTATCCGCAGGACCCTATAGGTCCAGAACCACAACTTCTGCCCAATTTAACCCTCAACTGCAACATCCCCCTCGGCAGGGGGCTCTAGATCCAAGCCCCTATAGGTCGCCCACCTCTTCCAGATCCTAAAATGCTTCAACGGACACCCTTGAGCTTTGAAAATAGGAACCTCCAAACCCATATTGAAATCCAAACCATTTTTCCATGCCAAGAGCAATGGTGGAGCCCCAGCCTTCCACTTACGAGCAATGTCCCGTTTAGCCAGCGTAAAGCCCAGTAGCATCAGATGGCGCTTATAAATATTTCCCTCCACCCCCTCCATTATATGTAACAGCACCAATTTTGGGGAATAAGGGAGCACCCACCCCAAGACCTCAGCCAGACAGGCCAAACCCACCCACCAGAACCTTTCGAGCACCGCACACTGCCAAATTGTATGAAACAGGGTACCATTCACAGAGCCGCATCGTAGGCACACCGGGGTCGCTATCAAACCCGTCTTCCACAACCTGACGCGAGTATAATATATGCGGTGAAGATAATTAAGTTGGATCAACCGAAGGCGCATGGCTATCGCCGCTCCTCGAAAGGATTATACTCTTATCTCTAGTGTTAGGCAATGTAATGGATGCAATATTATTCTAGGTTGATATTGTTGGCCTCAATATATAAGGGATAAAGTACCCCTTGCTGTACATTATAAGGATATTGCAAGTCACAGAAGAGTTCCATACCCATATAGAGGAAATAGGCTGAAGGCTGAGTTCCTTTATAAGGTTATGGAACTCTGTGATGACTTGCAATATCCTTATCATGTACGGCAGGGGCAACTTTAGCCCATATAATGCATGGTCACACCATCACCTTTCCCACAAATCACTTAAAACCGTGATGCGTAGCTCTTTCGGAAAGAGAGAGCATTACGCAAACATGAAGAATAAAAATACATCACAAACCTGTTAGATATTTGTTGCAAAAAGATATTAGAAACAGTTCAATACAAGTCAGTTCTTTAAAAAAAGTTGCAGTAACTCAGAATGTGTAGAAACATGCAGAAAGAATCTAACTTTTTTATAATTATGTAAGGAATACAAAAATAATCATGTACTTACTGCTAGTCATTGTAGAAAAAAATCAGAAGAAGGAAAAGCAATGTTTCATTTTCATTGCTTTTAAACAGCTGCTCCGGCACCTGACCTACCTGCCTTTCACATTGCCTGCTAGCTCTGGCAGCAGGCATTGTGACATCAGAACTCGACTGCAGTAACTTATTTCAGTCGAGGTGTGTTGGAGAAGTGTGGCTCAATGGTTAGAGCGGCAGACCCTGATGCAGAGGTCTGGCATGGACCAGGGTTCAATTCCCGCCTTGGTGGGTCTTGGGCTCAATTTCCCTGGACCTGATAATTCTTGCCTCGGTGCCTATTCTAATCATGGGTCTCACTCTGCAACTCTGGGCAATAGCTTGCTTAATCTCCACAACGGCCCCAAAAGTGCTAGGATGCCTGGCTTTCACCTTGGGGGTGCCCAGGAGTGGGCACTTCGCAGGGAAAGGTTCCACAGCGGTATGTGCACAGCGCCTGAGAGACCCTTTCGGGGGTGTGCGGAGCGCTATATAAATGCACTACATTTACATTTGGTGACTGAGTGCATTACTTGGCGCAAATTATAAAGAAATTAGAGATGTACAGGGATTGTAGACTCCGATGTATTATAAAGTCATACAACAGACTTTCTCCTAGGCACGTGACCTCTCTCATCCTTTCTGCATCATGGATTTAATATGATTAAAACCTTGTTCTTCATAATGGGATCAATTTTGATTTCTATGTTCCTTTGACCAACACATCCTTATTGTTTGCACTCATGATGGTACGTCATTACAGACCTAGCAGGTACCAGTTACATGAGGCATTTCATCACACTTACTTACCTTCTCTGATTTATGTGTACATTAGAATTTCCTATTTTTTGTGCTGGGATTTGTTTGGTGGGTTGCAGAGAACCGTGTTAACACACGGTATGTTATCTTGTACCTCTGTTTTTAGTTCTTCACCAAAGTGGCCTGTATTTGTGTTTGTACATGACTAAATTTTGTTTTGAATCTATTACAAATACCAATAAAGAATCATTGCAAGATTATTATTATTTTTTACAAAATGTAACATTTTATGATATACTGGCTTTTTATTCTATGGCACTTTGCATGCTGGGAATTGTAGTTTAATTCTTTGTAGACCAACTATCAGCCTAAATGTCTACTGGGCCCAAAAAACTGGAAGGGAAGAGGATGCACCTGATGATCTAAGGCATATAGAGAGCTCTGCATGATTGATGTTTGCTGTCTGCAGCCCTCAGCCAGATTTGAAGTGCCATCCCGGATAACACAAAAAGCTGATTTCATGACAGCCTGCTGAGCCGCTTGCTTTCTGCAGTACATTAGATCATAAATGCTTGAAATTGCCAGACAGTCCTATCCGAGCCATTGCGCATTTCCATTTTGTTGAGTTTCATCATGCAACCCCCGGCAGGAGTCCTTATCTGAATGGACAGCAGCTCTGAATAAGTGATGCCTCCGCTGCCGCACTCCACAGGTACCTTGGCGTGATAAGGTTACTGCCTCTCTATATTTATCATGTGCATTTAAACGGCTCAGCGACTGTGCTTCACCTCCTGGTGGGCAGCAGCGCGGGTTGCCATTGGTTACATAATTCAGTCCCTTTGAACAAGCAGTGGTTTGTTATGCATTGGTATATATTGTCTCTTAAACAGTAAAGGGAGGCATGTGTAGTATTTACTGGTCGCAAAATGCAACCGGTATTATTGAGATCAGTTAACTATTTTAAGGACCAGCCGATGTACTACTAGGTCGGGTCTTAGAATTCGTAATCGTAGTTGGTCAGATTTCGACTTACCTCTTGCATATTATTGAGGCATGTTGCAAATCCTGACGCATTGAGATTGGAGGCCAAAAGAAGGATGGTGGCCTGCTGGGGTCTGCAGACCACTATGTCTGTGATTGCTTTTTAATAAAGAGTTCTTTTTAGTGTAGCCCTCTTTTCATAAAGGAAACGGGACTGCGTTTAGAAAGAAGCTTTTTTTTTAACCAACCTTTTTTTTACATTCAGAAAGGGGTAAGAGGGACCCCCTCCATTCTGCCGTTAAGCTATCATCTCCTTTGCGGAGGCAGTAAAAAATCAATGTTTTGCGACTGAATTTCACACATAAAACATTGCCGGATTAGATACCAACTCTGTATTTGGAAGGGACGCCTACAACACACCCATTCCAGATACCGAATCGATATCCATTCGAAATCCCATTTTAGGTGTGAGAAACACTTTTCTGACTTCCAAAATAAGATGAGAAAATAAGAAAAAAACTCTTTAACAGTCGCACATGCCAAATTGGAGCATTTGCCACCATTAAAATGACTAGTCAACATTTCTATGTTTAGATCTCTGACAACATGTTCTTGATGCTGATAGAAAAATTTTGTTCATGTAAATCTGACTGGTGCCAGACTGCCAGGGCATTTTGTAATTTGGGCACTCATGTTTACAGTGTGAAATACACGTAAATACATCTGAAACACATATATGCACTTTAACAATTAGCTTGGGTCTACCAAGTGAGTTTGAGGAGAGGTTGTAGGAGAAATCAGTGCAAATTAATCCGACACTGTCTAAACATTGTAAATATTAGCAAACATGTTCCAACTTACAATTTCTTTTCAAAACATATCTCCAAATGTAACTAAAAATGAAAGATTCATTCGAAAATGCCCCAAGGATGGACAGTACAGCAAAATATGTTTAATTCACACTTTAAAAGGCTGGCAATTAGGAGAAATCTACTTTAAGGGAAAACTATTTAAAAAAAGCTAAGAAAGAAAGAAAATCCACTGAGAGAAAAAAGCACTGTTTCTTGATCCTGCTAGCAACCACAAATATTAAACATTAAAGAATTGTTTGCTGTTGTCTGCTTGATTTTTAAAATTGCAAAGTCACATAATTCACCATATGGTGCATTTAAAGTCTGATTGAAATATGTGGCTACTAAATAGGGTAGGGTAAAGTATAGATACACAGGAATGTAAAGGCAGAGTAATATTAACCAGCTTTGTGAATTTATGCTTTTTCAGGACTATGTACATATGTACAGTTCTCATGTGCCAGTTAAATGTTTTTGAATGAGACAAAGCATTGTAAATTAGGACACTTGCAAAGCTCATTAGAATGCCAAAAACTTGTATATACCTCCCCCTTACGTTGAGTTTATGAGAAATGCATCCTTCTGACCAAACCACATTGATAATTGTTTCCTTAGGTCATTTAAAAGGTGGTCTAATAGATATTTTTCTGTATTTAACAGCTCAACTATGGCATTTTACTGCTGGTCATCACAGTACAGGCCTAGCAGTAAGAACACTGCCAAACAAAAACATATTTAAAATCAGTGGTGGAGACAGGGTTCCAGAAAACACAATACTAGTATGACCACATCCATCCTCAAGCATGCGTGCCCCACCAACAACAAAGCAACGGATGAACTAGTCTCTGTGAAGTCTTTAAGTTAGTACAGATATTCAAAATATCCAATACTCTACAGCTGCCATGAGTCTCATGCAAAACCTTTGTGGCACCTTTGGTACCTTCTTCGTTGAAAAGTTCACAAAATCAGATAACCATTGTTACTTCATCCCAACCTACAGCATCACACCAATCATCTACGGTCAGTTTCTGTTTCACTCCAGAGTACATTGACAGAAATACTGCGAAGACGAAGGTGACACATGTGCAACCACCATTGCCTTTGTGCACAGAGAAGCACTTACTACCCCAATAATCACTTCATACGCAGCTCCATCAAAGTCTGGCAGGTCCATGCTGCGCTTAAACAACCGGTAATAACCCTTATTTGTAAAAGCTAACCTAGATCCAGCAAACCTAAGAACTTACTGCCCCATAGGTATTCTTTTCTGCTAAAACATTCTTGAAAAAGTATTTACCATCCAACCACAATCCCACACTGAAGTACACCAATCATAGGACCATCTTTACAGCCTGCACCCACAAGGCACCAAGATAGCCCCTGTCACCATCTAAGAACACAAAACAAAAATAGCAGCCTTATTGAAACCCCAGCTTCTTGCCCAATACCTTCTACCAGACCCACAGAGAAGCAAATGAGTTAATCAGTATGAGCTATAGAAATACATAAATATATTATCTACTTCAATAAGTCACCCCATGATGTAGACATGACCTGTTCAAGCCAATTGGTGCACTGTGGAAAGGAAATGTTCTTTGTTCTTTTTGTTTTAAAGATGTTCTCATTACATTTTAATAGCTGACCATATGAGTGCAAGATACACCACTTTGACAGATATGCTGCATTCTAAAGCAATCCCTTCTACAATAAAGGTGGCTTAGAAGATTTACCAAGTGCAGGATCCACCGCACAAAGTGCACGTCACCTTAAGTTGGAAGAAAAAGGATTTCCATGATTTAAATGATGTGGAAAAGGAGAGTGAAAAACACCCCAAAAATGATTGAGAGTCATACAGCTGGTCAATTGTTGAAGATTACATTAGAACTCAGGTTAAGCGTTTAACTACAAAACCACACTGGTTTTACTACTGAATATCGACACCAAAAATATCGAGATAGAAGAATTCTCAAGGACAGACTGTCGAGTGACAAAATATCGAAAGGTAAGGGCACATATATAGGGAAGAATAGATTTACTATTCCTAACTCCACATCTACGTTCCTTGAGGATATATGAACTGCATGGGTACATATATGTGGAGTTAGGTGTAGAAAATATCTAGACGTTTAAGTATTGGTCTTAAGTTTAACCAAAAGTCTAAGGAATTTTGGTCTCAGTTAAACTTAAGACCAAAACTTAAGTTCAGCTGAGACAAAAGTCTAACTTTATTACTTGTAAATGACCTTTGTTAATAACGAAAGTTGTAAAGTTAGACTTTCGTGCCAGTTTACCTTAGTAAATCAGGCTCACAGTTGTGTTATAGGGAGTCAGCATCACTCATTCAGGGAACATGTTGCTACCAATTCAAGGAGACAATATCCCACCCTAATAAAACAGAGGCAATGCCATGTAACATCTGCAGAAACATAAAACATTCTCCAAAAGAAAAAATAAAGATCAAATTACCAGTTTAAAGAAATTACAAACAATTATAGTTCTATAATTTATTTGCATAAAAATCCCTCAAATTCTATATACCTTCTTTCCTACCCATTTACGTCACATCTAAATGGAATAGTCAAAGCAGAACAAAAAGACCTGGGGGCCGATTCCAATCCGGGTCGGAAAGCGCTCCGACCGAGTCAGATCCGGAGTGTTTTCCGACCGAGCTGGACCCCTACAGTCCGACCGAGCGAGTACGATGCGCACGTATGCTGTAGGACTCGGTTCGGTCGGACTCCCATAGAAGTCAATGGGAGCGGGTCGTACGACGCGTACATGGGCTCCCATTGACTGAATGGGTACGTCTCGAACAAGTGCGCCCCCTACAGTGGGTACACGTCGTGCCACCCGCACCGTACGTGCCTGTGTTGGGGAGACCCATAGGTCTCCCCCTGTGTCCGAGTCATAGGGCTGCAGGTGTCAGGGGGTCCGACGCAGACCCCCAAAGTCTTATTCTGGGAGCTTTTGCGAGCCGGACACTCCGACTCACACAGGCTGTCCGACGCGTGCATCGTACTGGCTCGGTTGTAAATCGCATCCATTGCACACCACGGTTAGCTTCCGACCGGGACGTACGGAGCAGTTCGGACCCGGAAACGACTCGGTCGGTGAATTTCATGTAGCTCGCTTCGTACTTGCTCGCTCGTACAGCTGTACGAGTCGGCCGGAAAACACGCGTACGGCTCGTAGTTTTTCCAGCTGAACCCGATTCGGTGCCCTTCCGACCGAGATCGGAATCGGCCCCCTGGTGTTTGCTGGCCATGATTTAAGGAAGGGCCCATTCTTTCTTCAGTCAGGCGTTCAATACCTGGGACCTGTCTGTTCTTCACTGATTCACAAGATCCACAACTGTTCTTCAATAAATCCACAAGAGTGGACATCAGTGCTTCATTTTTAATAAAAATAAGTGCCAGGGGTATCGTCAGGAGGCCACTGCAGCTTGCACCGCACATTGCCCCTGCCATGCTGCCAATGACATTAACAGAACTTCTAACATCTAAGTGTGACGATTTGAACTCTTTCAGGACCCCAAAGCTATAAGAATGGCTTGGGCGAAAGGTAATAGTAATTTGTTATGGTAATCTCTAAATTAACAAGGAAACGCCACCTTGTGGCAGACTGTCACAAGCACCAGTGTTGACAATTAAGTGCCGGTGCCGAACCCCTGAAACTACGGCTCAAATTAACCACTGGTGAAAACTCAATCTTACCCATGCGTATACCTCTATTGCATCTTGTGCCCTGCAGCTTGGACCAGAGTGGCAGCTTTGGTCATGTAATCAGTGTCTTAATACCACCAAAACATATGTTCCAGACTTCACAGGCAAAGTTAAGACTTCACCCACCCATGCCCTTGACTGTTACAACAGACCATGATTGTATATTTTTTAAGAACCACTTTTGAAGTGTCGTGGCTGTAGCAAGCGGATTAAATGTAATGACTAGTGCTACGTCATGATAGCTCATAAAATTAGCAAAAGCTTTCAAAATATTAGGAGTCAGATTGCTTAATCTGCTGGAACTGCAAAGCAACCAACAGAAATTGAATGGACAACATAGGTGTAGCAAGTGTTATGCCTACTAGGATTACCACTTGGCTGCGACTTTTTCCATTTGTTAGAATTCTTATGTCAAGAGCAGGAGCTAGTGGCACGATAAGGAAAATCTGAATTTTGTGTACCCTTTGTAACAATAACGTAAAACCATCAATATAAATTGTAAACACAAGATTGCCTGTTCTGTGAGCAAAGCTCCCCACGCTGAATATCAAGTTCACTCCAATTTTCTTGGTACCAGGCATCCCAGAACCTAAAAATGCCAACAGATTTTCCTTATTTTGCTCTCCAATAGGTTGCAACCATAACACTCCCCGATTTATAAATCCAGCTCAACGCTGTAATAACTGCAGAAAGTGCATTGGAATTGTAGTCTTTAATATCCAGTAGGGAATGTTGTGACGCCTTAATTTTGTAGCTGACATATCGTGGACCAAAATATCAAAAGGTGAGTGCATATAGGGAAGTATACATTTTTATAACATTGGAATGTTGGGAGCTCCATTGAAAACATTCCAATGTTGTCGTTCACAGCTGTTGCTGCGAGAACAAAGGCATCACGGACCCCAAGGGGATTTCAGTGCCCTTGGTCTCCATGAGGCCTTTGTTTTATTTGAAAGAACATTCTGCCCTCTAGTTGTGGAAAGTTCTAATTAGCCTTATAGCCCTCCTGGGCTATACCAGCATTGAAGTCCTGCTCCCTTGTTAAACGCTAACGCGGGCATATAATGACCAGTATTGTCCACTACTGTGGACTATAAGGCTATAATAGATCATTAAGGTACATATCAATGGAGTTAGGTATAGAAACCTTTATACACACCTGTTGATATTTCTGTCTTCGAGATTTTGGCTGAAATATGAGGGTATAACAGTATAATCAACTCAATATTCAGTACCTACACCGTGCATTGGCACCGGGGGCCAGTGATCTAAGAGATCCAGTTCACACCTGTTACAGCTGTCTTTTACATCCCAAATGGGGAATCAAAATGTCCTCATCTGTAATAGGATCCATGGACCCACCACATCTTTGCTACACCACACTAATTGAGTGACGAGGCATTTTTTGTCACAAGAGTCGCACAGCTTGCTGCATCATATAAAAGGCAAGTCTCACCACACAAGATGGCAGCCTTAATGCTCCAAATGATTTTGTCAGTTGTAACCACTGAAGATAACTAAGTTTCTCCTTATCAACCATTTTTGATCAGAAAGTGTTGCACTACATAGAAGAACACAAATACATCACTTTTCGGATGGCATCGCCACCTCCTCCCGCAACAGTTCTTTAAGAAAAAGTTTTTCAGATAAAAGTGATCAACAAGCAGCACATAAAATCAATGATGATGGAAGGAAAATGATTGATTGAGATGACAATGCATGAGTGTATGTGCTTGCAAAGACAATGCGCCCCCACTGTATCGCCTGCCATTTACCCAGTCAAAGGTGAGTTAAATAAAATAAGTTAAATCTAGGGTTATTTAATCAAAAATAGGGGACATCTAATGTAAATTTAAAAAAAGTAACACAACCTTCAAGGCAATGATTGTGCTGTAAAATGGCTTAAAATGTCTCAAGCCTTTAAGGATAGAGCTGAACATGGATCTCATCATCCTCCGAAAGCTCATTTACAGAATTATGCAAGCTCTTCCTGGGAGCCGGATGTTAGTCCTTCACAATGCTAGTCATCCGACTGTCATTGAAGAGCGAGAGACCTCTTATCCTATTACATACAACTCATTTACAGCGATTAGATTAGGCTAACTGGATTGCACTACATGAAGTATTCTAGGGATCTGTTTTGTGTAATTTGTATTTAAATGATGCCCATGGACCGGAAAGAACATATTGCAGTTCTTCTACAGGAGAAAATTGGTAGCAAGGTGATCACATCCCTCAAACCCTTATTTTCCTGTATCGCTTGTCAAGGGCAATGAGCAAGGGTTAAGGAGAAACATCCCATGACTTAAAACTACAATAGAAGAAAGACACTGGGCACAAGTTGTTGGAAACAGATTCCGAGAAACACAGGTGACCAGGTGGTGACTTTTTACAGTTACTTTACTGACCCTGTTATTTAACAAATCAGTGCATTGTGGGATTTGTAGTTATGATCTTGTTCAAAAGAACTAATTAAACTATTGCAAATGATAGCAATGGCCTGTAAAAATGAGGCCCAAGACTGAAAGTCGATCACTATGTAGTCAATTCCCAAAAATAATTTAGATGTAATAATAAGTTTATGACTGAATTAACCTTTCCGGTACCAGCAAGAAATCCACAAAGAGATTCCAGGCAGTTACAAGCGTCGATATCAGTGTCATGAGTGCTGTGAAATACCTACTTGTGAATCCCACTCAAGCAATGTGAAATGGGTGATCCAAGGCCTGGTTTGGCTTGAAGATTGGGAATGCCCACAGACATGTATTTTTCCTTAGCAGTGTAGAAAGGTTAGGAGGGTTACTCCAACAAAGAGCTTGAGTAACTCCCTTTCGGAGGATTAATCCAGCCAAGGGCTGAAGTAACTCCCTTTCTAGGGTGGCAGGGGGAATGATTCACTGCTATATTTTGTGGGGGTGTGGGAAATGGCTTTCTACAATAGAAACAATGTTTTATTAATGGAGAAAACAAAAAAGAAAAGCAATGCAGGGGGCTCCATTCATCCTGCGTGAACTCTCTGGGGAATTTAGTACAGGTGGAACAGTGGCCCTTGGAAATAGTAACATGACATTCCCACAAGTAAGCCTACCTTTTCGGACAAATAGGGAACTAACCTTCCTCAATGTAGCAAATGTATGTCTAGAATGTGTTCATTAAGTAAGTGAAGGGTAGTGCACAATGCTAGTTGAGTATGAAAGGGGGAGAAAAATGGTGATGAATAGGGTCTCCTAGACTGTTAGAAATGGGGCTCTCTAGTTGGCAATGTTTTGTACCATCGCCAAAGTATGGACCCTAGCTTCTAGTCAGGGTAAGGGAGTTACGCCCTTAGACAATCCCTGCTCACCCCAATGGTAGCTTGGCATGAGCAGACAGGCTTATCTCAGCAGCTTATCTCAGCAGCAATGTGTAAAGCTTTTGTGCATACATACTGTAACACAGTGAAAACACTAAAAATGGACTCCTCACCAATTTGGAAAAATAAGAAATCTTTATCTAAACAAAACAAGAACAAAATACCAAAAATTCACAATACATATAGCAAGATATCATCAAAAATAGGTTATTCACAAAAATAAGTCTTGTAGCAACAAATAGTTCCACTTGTGGCTATTAGGACATTGTGACAGATGGAAAAAATCCCAAAGTATGGCGCTCACCGCGAGGTACGCAGCATCGGGCTGGAGTCGGACAGATCCCAATGAACAGTTCCTTGGCAAATGATGAAAACAAAGACAGTGCATGGCATCGGTGAGGTGATGCTGCATTGGTGCCGGGCAGCATTGCTTCCTTATGGCCCCAGGGGAGGTGAAGCATTGGTTCCTTGATGCGATACAGGGGAGGTGAGGGGTTGGTTCCTTAATGTTGTCGGGGAGGTGATGTGGCGAGGTGGCGATTCCTTATGACGGTGCGGTGTCGATGGATTTGGGAGGTCACCCACGTCAGGTATCGGCTCCACGATGATGAAGCACTAGCGTCAGTGAAATCAGGGCTGCGGTGCAAGTCGGGCTGTGCATCGTGTGCATCACAAGCGGTGCCTCGGCTCCAGTGCAGGCAGCAGCCTCAGTGACGGCGTCAGAGGTGATACTCTGATCTGGCGGTGCATTTTCAAACACCCAATTAAAAAACATCTTTACTAAAAGATGTGTTATTAAATTCTGAGCTTAAAGAGCCTAAACTCCATTTCTCTTGTCCCAATGGAAAGTTATACGTATAGGATGTTACAAATGAGCTCCCATGTAACTCTTAGGGACAGATAGCCTTTCAAGAGTGAAAAACTAAATTCTAAGTATTTCACTATTAGAACATATGTATCACACACAGGAGGGTCTATGGGAGGACTATGCTACAATGAAGAAAATCTATCCTATACTTCTACTGTAATTATATAACTCACACAATATATAGGGTAGCAAGAAGGAGAAAAGAAAAGGAAAAGAAAACCGGGGCACAACAGAGTTGTGGACAAAAACCCTCACTCACCCGAGGGTGACATGCTTCATCATTGAGTCCTCCAACACACGGGGACCGCAAACCCTGGTTTGTAGGCTCTCGTTACAATGTGGACTCACACACAAGTTCAGCTACCCACGATATTGTTGATCCGGCGGTTTTCAAACAGACATTGTTATATAACAACGAGACAATCTGTCTGCATGAAGTTGTATATCCGTGACTCTGCCTCTAAACAAGCAAGAGATGATTATGACACACTACACTAGACTGATTAATAAGGATATACTTCAAACCTAGGGTGTGTTTTTGTTTAATTCACTTTGATGGTGTTTGTAACTTGTGCTGGATCATATAGTTCTAAACTGTGTCCTTACTATCCTAACTTTAAACCCCTACTAGAGAAACCGATAGAGGTGACTGACTCTGTAGACGGTTGAGTGGGAATTTACACAGTGATGTTTAGGTAAGGTTAGGACACGGGTCGACATGGCAGTAAAAAATTGCCTGCAGAAACTGCAGTTGCAGGTCTGAAATCCCTTTGCAAGGCTTCTTGTGTGGGTGGCACAATCAGTGATGCAGGTCCACTAGCAGCATTTGATTTACAGGCCCTGGGCACACACCGTGCACCGTACTAGGGACTTACTAGTAAATCAAATAAGCTAGTCATCAAAACACCAATCCATAAACACAATTTACATAGGGAGCACTTGTACTTTGGCACTGATCAGCAGTGGCAAAGTGCCCAAAGCATCTATACCAGTAAAAACGAAATCCAGCACACAGCAAATATACAGGAGGCAGAGACAGGGGAAACCACGCCAAGGATGCCAGGTCTAACATAGACTAAGACCAGACTTGAGATCATTCTAAGTTACCATCAGAAGATGGACACCCGATTGCTCCTTAGAAGTTGCAAATTTGGCACCTTTGCAATTGGTGGCTCGGCTGCAACAAAGTGACAAAAACCTTGCTCTCGCCCTGATCACCGCAACTATTGACTTTTTGGGAAGATCCACAGAGGCGTAGTAAGCAGGACAAATATTCAGAAAGTGGAAGGTAAAGATGAGGCCTGCAGTGATTAATAAATATACCTCCAATACAAAGCCACAAAGGAGACCATTGAGTAACCAAAAAAGGCATCATGCACAGAATGGCCTCAACACCTGACCAAAGGGAGCCATCTTTTGCAAGCACTTGTCATGAAGCACAATCTTTAACAACAATTACAGGATCTGGAGTTTTGAAAATAGATTCTTCCTGAAAGTCAAACTGTGGTTCCTTACTTTGTAAAGTCGTTTAAAGGTATCTAAGAACAAATCTTGAACCTGCATGGCCATCAACAAAGATAGGACAGTTTACTTCTGCACATCACGAAGGTAACAATTCCAGGAAAATACAAAGCAGGGATGACCAGTGTACAACCAGGAGGGCTGGATATATACCATATCTTTAGGATATCTATACAAGATAAATTGAGATGTAATGAGCCTAGAAATAGCTCATTTAGAGGTTTACCTAACAATGCTGCATAGGCCTGGGCCTACTTGTCCTATATTGGACATTCTTGATATAAAGATGTTGTTATCTTAAAATTATCCTTCTGTATTAAGTTTAATGCAAAGAAAATTCAATTTGACATTTAAGAACCAGTTTAAGGAAGCAGCAATTACAACACCAAAAATTGGAGGTGCCCAGAACACTGGCATCCAATGAGATTACCTTTAAAACAGAGAAGAGCTATGCTTATTTTCGTCACTTGCAAGTGTTTTGGCCTAAATAGCTCAATCAGCACTGTCAGACAAAAAAAAAACATTTCAAAAATCAAGCTAGCTTTTGAAACATTAACATCGTGTGTTTTTAAATCGCGCACCTGTTTCCACTCAAAACTGAAATTGGAAATTATGAGTCTCATCAGACTGCAGATTGTGTTTTTATAATTTACATGCATTCTGTCTTGTTTATTTCTTTATTTGGAGCTGTTGCAAAGAGACCACCAGGGTAATGGGCAACGGCTATCATATGCTGTAAACTAATCTCAAGCAAAAAAGCTGAATCTGAAGCTTAAAGTAAATGCTCAGTTTTTGCTCAGACATGCTGAAAACGACTGGGAAAATCGCGGTAAAAGAACATCACAGAAATGCGCCCTAAAAAAAACAAAAATGGCCGCCTAACAGCATACACAGTGTGTACGGCGAGCCATTAGGCCCATAATCCTCCGTATTTCAAGCTCATCCATCAGATAATGAGATCTGTTTTAGTAGTGCATGAAAACTGTGTATGTTGTATAATGAAGAACATAAATCAAACCCTGAAACAGTGTCTCACATGCAGGGGAGCTGATAGCATGCAAGCCTCAGGTATCAGGTAAGAACTTATAATTTAATTCTTCTTTTGATAAGACGGGATATATTTAAATGGATGTCAGACCTTGGAATGCTGAAAAAGCAGGATAGCTCTGTTATGATGTATGGCTTGTCTGTTACATATGTCGGTGTACAGGCCAAATAGATGTGCAAAGTCTGTAGAAAGGGGGGGGGAATCCACATTTCCAGACAGTAAGACAGCCAATTGTGTGCCACATGGGCAGCTCTTAAAAATTTGGGGGGATTACATTCTTTTAGAATATTGACTTTATTCCCCAATGCACATTTTGCACACTCAGCATGTTTTTTGTATGGTGGTGTGTGTGGCGACTGATAATGAACTTTGAAAATTTGGGGCACATAAACCACTGTTACTGACACTAGAATGGGGTCGGCGTATCCCGGCTATACCTACCTAGCACCTTCAGCTGGTGGTCCTACAGGATGCATTCTTCAGGAACAATGTGAAGAATGACATCAACCATTTCTTCAAGGAATAGGAGGGCTCGACAGTAGACACAAGAAATTAATGGGATGCTTTTAAAGCGCTAGTGAGGGGATTTGAAACAAAACCTCACATGAGATCAAAAGGATGCTCAAAATGCAACAATCAAACTAGATCAAATGATCTGAGACATAGCGATTGAGTCGCAAAATGGACAACAGTTGACTCTACCGTCTGGCTGTCAATGATGAATATGTTAATTTCCAACAGCAGATAAAATTCATTGACTATAAGGACCACAACATGTATAGGGAGACAGGAACTGCATATTGCTAGTCTTGCTTGCTTTCCTCAGTAAACTCCAGATCGCCCATGTGTGCCTTATGCAGGGATAATACAGTAGCAATAAAGTCACAAATTGAAATCAGCAGAGCTTTTGCAGACTATTTCTCTTAGTTTTTCTCCTCTCTGCCTCCAAAGAGTCAGCCCAGATACAGGCGTACCTGCATACTATTCCACTATTCCATAGATCAACGTAGCAGCAGAAGGCTGAGGAAAAACCCCTATCGCTTGGTTGCAACTAGCAAGCTGTAAAACACTTATATCAGTTGGGTTCACATGAATTTTATGTAACATACAAGGCATGATTTGCTCCTCACCTTTTGACGATGCATGAGTCAGTGAAGCTGAAGGGGTGCTTTGTCGCCATTGCCTAGGGTGACAATTATAGTTGGGTAGCTGAATCCATGTCAAGGTCCCCTAGATGTTATTTCACACTGCCCCTGTCCCCGCTCATCTTGAATTGCAAGTTATTGGGGAAGGTACTGGCCAAAAGGGTGCTAAAATGTCTACCTACACTACATCATGACCAAAATCGCTTTATACAGGGCGATAAACCATTTAATCTGAGGTGACTAATTCAACTCCTGAACATGGACCCCCAAGATGGGCCCACATCAGAAGTAGCATCACTGAATGTAGAAAATGCCTTAAACACTTTCCTGTGACCCCACGTGTTTGAAGTTCTCAACCACTTAGGACTGAGAGCAGAAATTCTGTCATAGAGAGGTCTATTATTCTTGAATCCCATGGCACGAGTGCAAACGGAAAGAGGGATGTCTGAGCAGAGGTTGATCTGTAGAGGCAAAAGACAAAGTTGCTTGTTGTTGTCAGTACTATTGCTCATGGCTGTTGAGCCTTAGGCATGTGTCTTTGACCCACAATTAGCTTGTGTGTCAGTTAGAAATCTCTACCTGTGGTAATCATTTTGATGCTTTTCAGCTCCTGTGGTCATTGATCTTTCATTTTGGCTTCCAATGACCCTTGGATTTTTAAACATAGTGTCTCTTGTGTGTGCTGATTTGTAGGATAAATCAAGAAATTTCGTTTTTCAATCTAAAGCCTTAGGGACACCTTCCTGCACAGAAACAATCATTCCCTGTACCATGGTGCAAGGGTACCTGCATTGGTGCTAGGCAGCTGAATTTAGCGCCAGCGCAGGGAGAAACGCACGGGTCACCGTATTATTGTAAATATGGCGCATCCCTGCGTTTGTAAAGTGCTGGAGCACGGCATTAGCACTTTTGGAGCTAACCCACACTCCATCACTTTCTTATGCCCCTCTATTTCTCCAAAGGCATGTACATTCCCCCTACATGTCTCTTAGCAAAGTGAAACTATTCTGTGTACCACAATGTGTGAGCAGGTGAGCAAAGTTCATTCTTGTGACTATTTGGGTGGAAATGCATGGGGCTGTTAACTTGCTACAAGAACCTACAAATATAAACATGTCTTTCTAGTGTCTTGAAAGTATTCAATGGAGTTGTGGTCATTGGTGAGCATGTATCTTACAGTAATGAGACAACCACACACTGGCTTTGGTTCATTATTCATTATCAGGAGTGCCTGGCGTTGTTTAAATAGCAGCAAATGCCTCTTTAATGACAACTAATGATGAAAAGGTGTAACTTGCAATTAAATTACTACCATGTGATGTAATTCACCTTAATCTGAACATGGCAGAAGCAATGCTATGAATATTTCAACATAATTTCAAGAATCCTACTGTGCGGTCTCTGAGGTATTTTGATGCAGTAGCAGCCAAGGTGCAAACAAAAGTGTGGGTATAGTGATGCCAGGGCCTCAGACATTACAGTTTCAACTGTGAGCACACTGTTGGCATTATGGGGCTTTCAGAGAGGGTAGAGGGCTTGTGTTGAGTGGTGTGTTGCCTGGCTAATATGAAAATAGATGCTTTATGTTGTAAGGTGAACTCCTCTCTTCTTTTTTTGCATCAATATTCTCCCCTCTGTTCAGCCTGATTGACTGGAAGAATGTTGTGGGATGTCATGGAATGTTGGTATGAGGGCTTAGGTAAGAGTGTTAGTTGAGGATGAGAGGCTGAGCAGAGGGAGACTGCTCCTGGTGGGGCTACTCTACTATCTTACTTCCATCTTATTTACCATCCTACTACCATCTTTCTACATTTATAACTGAAACTTAATAAAGGAACTACTTGGAACCTACAACTTATCTGTATATGGATTTTCATACTACAACATTTTACTCAATAGAGAAGTTGGAAGATCCTTGTTTTCTAGGGTGATGTGTGAGTTGTGAAGTGTGATTATGGAGGTGTTGTTGCTCATTCTTTGTTCAGGTGTCTATGTTTCTCCAAGTGGACAGGTTTTCTACAAATTATCTGCAAAACTTGACCTTTTCACTGGGTTTTTATACACAAAGTACTGTTCTGTCATTTAGTACAAACTGCTGCTTTCTCTGTAGATTCAAAAGTATTTATTAGCTTCTAGGCATCCAAATGAAGTAAAACGTCTACATTTACTGATCATGTTACAGATTCATTCATGGTCCAGTACCAAAAAGATAGAAGCTAGCTTTTGATGGAAGGTCACTGGTACATTGTGTAATGGCAGAAGTAGTAAATAAACAACAATAGTGAAAAGAGACATAGGAATTTAGGAACTGGGAAATCTTACCAACTTTGTAAATGCACCCAGTTTAAGCTGCAGCTCAGTGAAACTGCTCAGCTCCTGGTAGTTATGACACGACCAGCAGGTACTTCCTCAAAGAAAAGTGTGTTAAGTTCAAGTGATATCAGTAACTTTAAAGTCAAGAAACTAGCTCATTAAAATTCCCAGGCTAATTTAGAAAAATAGAAAAATATTTAATGAGCTATTAGACAATAAAATTATCAGAAAACAATAATCAGAATCAGAGATTTTTTATTTTTTTGTAGAGTTTTATATAGCGCGAACTTGACCCCAATCGGGTATCACAGCACTTTACATAGCACCTGTTACGATACATGAGGACACACATTCATTTTTGTTAGGCATGGGGGGAGTTAAGTGATTTGCCTGGAATCACAGGATGTTCAGCATCATTGCCGAGACTCGAACCCATTTCCCCAGATTCGAGGTCGACCGCCCTAGCCCTAGCCGTTAGGCCAACTCCTCTCCCCTAGAGGTATTAATACATTTACTGTTGACTGGGATTGAGGTGTGATTTGATGCTGTCTGCACTAGAGAGGAAGTCAAAGACACTAAGCTTGTCAACCCATCACAATTTCTAAATTGGAACGTTAAGTACTTTTATTAAACTCAAATTTTCTACCGGACAAAGTCCAAGGCTGAAGCTGATGAGGGTCCCTCGAATTTGGAAATGTCTTCATCAAGGTCCAATTAAAGCCACTGGTTTAAATCCTAAAACTTCCAAGAAGGACAAAGCTGGATTTTGTAGCTGCCAAGGTCGCTTTGCTGTTCAGATAGATTTGCAACCTCGAAGTATAGACACCTCCAATGTAATGGTTCACCCGCCCGATTTAACTGCTGGTGGACCATAGGTTTGGCTACTGCTACGGTGGTCACTAATCCGTTACCGCCATAGCCAACCCACTCCGATGAATATGTGGCCATTTATTGCTGTCTGTCACCCGCCAGGCAAACTTTGGTGGTGAGCGACAGTAAAATGTAAATAATGCTCCTCCCACCATGGGAGATACATCCCATTGCAAGGGGAGCATATATTTTTTTTATTTTAAAAAAGAAAATCCCATTTTGGGATTTTCTTTTTAAAAACTGTTTGGTGCAAGGTTGAGTCATGCTGACTCAACCCTGCACCAACCGCAATATGCATTGGCAGGAAGGAACCACTGTGACATGAGAGACCCTTTTGGATCTGTTATCAGAGTTGCAAAAAGTTCTCAGTATGACAAATCTGGCTTTCATGCCTGCCTAGTATGTGGCTTCACTGAGGAAATCTCAGCACCCTATTCCACTCCTCAGGAGGTGGAAAAATGACTATGTGACACTTTTCTAAAGATTCTGAGAATGATTTTCTCATCACTCCTACAGCCCCCAAGACCTCAGGGCAGGCTTCGAGAGACAGGAGTCCTACAGTAATATATTCAGCAGGCGCTTCTTTCTTCAAATGTTATTTTCCCATGTCCAGGAGTATTCACAGGAGGTGATGGCCAGTCTGCAGTAACCATTCATTGGTAATTTTTTCCCAACCAACCCTGCCTATGTTCTCATTTTACACCCACCTCATTTTGCAGGACTTCTTCTTTGCTTTACTGTAACAATTCCCAGAACTCCTAAATCCGAGATGGCTTATCCCTTCTTCCACCTGGAGCGGATATGACTCTCCCTTAGCCAATCCCTTATTTAGATGGAATATCATCCCTTCTGTCAGGGTCAAAAACTGTTTCCCTCTTGTGCTGGAGTTGAAGCTTGGAGATCTAAGAAGGCCCTCAGAAGTACTTTTGCACAACAGGTATGAAAATGTATTTTTCCCATTAAATTATTGAAATTAAGTGGAAAATAACATTGAATCATTTTTTGGAATTTTCCTAAGCAAGAATGTGAAATAAATATTTTAATCATACCTAGGCCTGTTAGACCTGTACTTTTGGGTATTTATTGAGGGCACACTTTTTGTAATATGTATTGCGCTTTTTAAAATATATTAAACAACCAGACTAGTGGGCTGTAAGGCACACTTTAGTTTTGCCCATTGTCGGTCGTGTAAATACACACTGCAGTCCACAATGACTACATAAGAGAGAACCTTGACTGCAGACGTTCAGCTATGGTGGTTCTGCTTTACCTATCTGCGGCGTTTGATACTGTCTCGCCTGCCACTCTTCTAGACAGATTTAGAATGGCAGGCATCCAAGGCATGGCTTTCTCCTGGTTGAAATCTTTCCTGGAGGATTGGACACAACGGGTTCAACTCCATTCTTTTTTGTCCCCACACAAACCCCATCTATATGGAGTCCCTCAGGGCTCCGCTTTGAGTCCTACCCTCTTCAACCTATATTTAGTACCACTGGCCCAGCTGATTTAATCTTGGGGTGTGCAGGTGCTGTCATATGCGGATGATACCCAACTCTTGCTGTCCTTTTAGGAGCATTTGGATAATGCCCTTACCAAGCTTAAGGAGTGTCTTAAGAAAGTTGCTGGCTGGATGGATACCAACTTCCTTAAAGTAATTTCAGATAAAACAGAGATCCTTTTCTTTGATTCGAGTGTTACGCCCCCTGGTGGACTGAGGAACTCAATCCCACCTTCAGCTTGTCTCATCTGCTAGGAATATGGGAATAGAATTTGACTCTATCCTCTCTTACTCTACTGAAATTAGGCAAGTTTGATCGACCTGTTTGTTAAACTCAAATCTTTGAAGAAGATGCTGCAACTGGTTCTGGATGCTATGCGAAAAACTGTGGTTCTCACCATGGTAACCTGCCGTAGAGGCTATGCTAATAGTCTGTATTTGGGTATCCCTGCTTTTCTAACTCAATGACTCCAGATTGTTCAAAATGCAGCAGCAAGACTGGTCTGGAGAGTTCCTCTTCAGCACTCTATATTGCCTCATCTGAAGCAGCTTCTGTGGCAGCCAGCTATTAATCCTATCAAATTTAAAGCCCTTACCTTTGCATTGAGGACTTTCGCAGGTGAGAGCCCTTCCTATCTGAGAAACAGACCACGCACGTATAAGCAATGCAGATTGCTTAGGTCAAACAACCTTCGACTGTTGCAGGTCCCAAAATTCTCCAAGGCTACACAGGGAGACAGATCCTTTACGTTCCTAACATCCAAACTGTGGAACGCACTCCTGATTCACCTCCGTGGAAGTGCCTCAGTCTCTATCTTCAAAAAGAACTAAAAACCTTTCTTTTTGATAAAGGCTAGTCCCCTCTGCAGTGCTGTCGCCTGATTTAGTCTCTCTTAGCAATGAATGCCGTGTCGAATGCCGTGTCGCTTCAGATGAAGCAGCCTTGCTCTACATAAATGTCTTTGATTGACTGACTGATTGGTTGATATGAATTCCACATCACTAGTGCAATTTCTCCGCTAACTTAAAACACCCTTCCTGGGTTTCCTTTTAGGTGAATCCACTTTTACAGAGCCATTTCACCGGGGCAAACCACAGGCACTATGCCACTGATTAAAAGCCCTATTAAAAAAAGGCGTCCTAAAAAAAGGGACAAAAATAGGGGAGACCACACAGAAAAATTGACTTTGCCACAGAGGACTCTGCATTTAAAACAAAAATATCTTTATCAAAGCAACTGCAGTGCAGACAGTTTTGCAAGCGCGTACAGACAAAATGGTTTACTGCCACTGAGGATTTTGTCTGAAAAGGTCTGGGGCATATTACGAAGGGCAATATCGCCGCTTTAGCGGCACTTTTTGCCGCTAAAGCGGCGATATTTTTATCGCCCTATTAGCAAGCTGTCGCTAACAGCTGTTAGCGACAGTTTACTGGCGAAAGTGCCTGTTTTCTCGCCGCTTTTCATGTCAGCGATATTTATCGCTAATGACATGCAAAGTAGGCGTTCCTCACTAAAAGTAAATGTAAACAGTCGCAAAGACAAGTTCTTCCTATTATCAATGTCCGCATGGCGATAAACAAAGTCGCGCTAACCGCGATTATCGCCGTAAGCTAACGTCTGCAAAAATCCAGACTTAGCTATACTTATAATGGGAGGCGGATTCTATGGCTGAATCCACATTTCCCTATCATCAAGGATTTCCCTATCGCAGCAGGAATATCGCTGGATTTTCAACGATATTCCTGAATTTCGCCGCTATCACTGGATTTTTTACCGCCTTGGCGATAAGCGTTGATAATAACGAGCTATCTCGGCGATGTGATCCAGCGATAGCCAGCGATAAATTAACTCGCGCTAAGCGCGCTTAGCGATAATTATCGCTGGCCGTTGATAATATGCCCCTTGGTTACTTAGAAATAGTGCTGCATGATAGGTCCTTGAAATTGTGCGATATGTATGCTGATGGTTGTGCAGGAAAGACGAACTGGGAGCAGCCTGGCTGACATATAGGAACCAGGAACTGGAAACTGTAGCATGGGAGCCAAAGTACATGGGCAGTGGACCTGAACGATGAAACACCTTCCCTGTTATGCGACTCAGGGGTTTCACCCCTCATCAGGCAGGCTAGCTTGAATCCAGTGGCACAGTAAGCACGGATCCCACAACTCGGCATACCCTTCCCACTTAGGGTGACAAAAGCAAAAAGAATAGATGATGGAGGGAATGCTGAACAAATCAAACATTCACCCCCAGTCCCAGATCTGGGTGGACCTGGCCTGGCGGGTCGGGCTGGACTGTTTCCACGGGAGGCAGGGCCAAGACTGATTTGCATATTGCTGGGTCCAAGCTGGAATGGGATGGTTAGCAAAAGAATGATGGATTTAACCCAGACCTCTTGACTGGGTGTGAGTGCTTGAAATGTTTTAGCACTCCATCCATCATCTTGTGTTTTCAGTTAAAATAGGCACTGAACTATAAAGGGAAGACAGGATACCAACATGGCCTGGAGGAGAAAGTAGGAACCTTGACCCACCAGAGGAGGCAGTATGGAGACAAGTGTATTACAAAAACAACTGACAAACAATAGGTCAATATGAACATATCATGTCTCTTGATGCTGATGTTACACTCAGGTGCCGGATTCATTGCTGAGCATCCAATTGGAATGAGTGGAAAAATTCGAAATTGTTTCCGGCTTCAAGTTTAACTGGGACAAACCTACGCCCTCTAGAGGAAGTGACCCAAGCACACACAGGGAAGACCTCTGGGGAAAGTGATGCAAGAACAAGGAGGAGCTTCAGGGAAAGGGGCCCAAGTAGTGATTAATTTGTTTAAAAAAAATAAGTGCCTGGGCTCTCGTCAGGAGGCAGCTTGCAACAGCCCATTTCTCCTGTTAGTGCCAACTAAAATAGAACTAGATGCAGAACCATGAAAGCAGGGAGAGGAGAGGATGTGCCGTAATGCCCAGAGCTGCTGATTGTGGAGCTGGGGTACCAGGTTCAAGCCGCAGCGTCAGCTCAACATCCTGTGATTCTGAGCAAATCACTTAATTTCCCTGTAAATAATGTGTCCTTAACTGGTGCTCATGGAAAGGGCTGGTGTTGATGATTAAGTGCCGGTGCTGAGCACCGTTAACCACCGGCTCAAATTAAGCACCGGGAGTTGTGCATTGGCAAAGGGAGCTTCCCTGTTATCTTGGTATTATGTTACCAAACAGTGATTACTTGCACTCGAAACTAGACAGTTGGAGAGTAGTGGGAGCAGGTGCTGAAGTCAGTCAGATTTTGGCTGTCACTGACATTGTAGGTAAACTGATCTTACTGCTTGGTTTCAGTGCTTTTTCTGTGTTGCATGTACATTTATCCTGAAGAAGGTTTTTGTCAGACTGGACAAGATATTGAGATAATTACTTTGGGGGTGGGAAAATGAATAGGGTCAGTCTGGATACCTTAGAATGAGACAAGAAAGAGGTGGGAATGCAACTTTGGGACATGGAATGCCATTAGTTAGCATCCCAAATACAATGCATATTTCAATGATGGGCCTGGTGGCTCAGTGGACTAATACATACACTGCAGGGGCCTGTGTTTAACCTCATGGTCACAGGTTCAAATCCTGGTGGGTCCACTCAACCTTTCACCCACCTGAGGTTGATAAATGAGTACCATTGAGTTTGGTAACAATAAACGGATGTATGCCGTTACAACGCACACTTTTACAACGCATGCACTTACAACGCATTTTTTACAACGCAAAATCCATTACAACGCATTGCATTACAACGCATGACACTACAACGCATTTTTAAAAACTAACTTTACAACGCATTCCATTACAACGCATACTACCTTTACAACGCATACCATTACAACGCATAATATTAAATTGCATTTAAGGTAAGTATTAGATAGTATAGGGGTAAAAATTACTTAATAAGTGTTGGATAGTATAGGGGTAAAAATTACTATTCTAACTCCAGAGGGTGCAACAGTAGGGTAAGTGTTGGATAATATATGAGTAAAAATTACTATTCTAACTCCAGGGGGTGCAACAGTAGGGTAAGTGTTGGATAGTATAGGGGTAAAAATTACTATTCTAACTCCAGGGGGTGCAACAGTAGGGTAAGTGTTGGATAGTATAGGGGTAAAAATTGCTATTCTAACTCCAGGGGGTGCAACAGTAGGGTAAGTGTTGGATAGTATAGGGGTAAAAATTACTATTCTAACTCCAGGGGGTGCAACAGTAGGGTAAGTGTTGGATAGTATAGGGGTAAAAATTACTATTCTAACTCCAGGGGGTGCAACAGTAGGGTAAGTGTTGTATAGTATATGGGTAAAAATTACTATTCTAACTCCAGGGGGTGCAACAGTAGGGTAAGTGTTGGATAGTATAGGGGTAAAAATTACTATTCTAACTCCAGGGGGTGCAACAGTAGGGTAAGTGTTGGATAGTATAGGGGTAAAAATTACTATTCTAACTCCAGGGGGTGCAACAGTAGGGTAAGTGTTGGATAGTGTAGTGAAATATTATGCGTTGTAATGGTATGCGTTGTAAAGGTAGTATGCGTTGTAATGGAATGCGTTGTAAAGGTAGTTTTTAAAAATGCGTTGTAGTGTCATGCGTTGTAATACAATGCGTTGTAATGGATTTTGCGTTGTAAAAAATGCGTTGTAAGTGTAGTGCGTTGTAAAAGTTGCGTTGTAAAGGTTGTTCCCCACAATAAACATCTATTATTCAACGCCAAGATCCCCCCGTCAGGGGTGAACATGCGCTTTACAAATACACGTTTTGTTTATATTATATAATGAGGCAGATAGAGCAGACAAACAGGTACTAGGCGTGGTGTGTGAAAAATCTGACTTGAACAGTCTCTTATTTGTCAGTGGACTGCAACCCCTATTGTGAAGGTCTTACAGTGAAACAGTGACCGCTATTTTGTAGGTTAAAATGTACAAAACAATCACTTTTGCACACGGGATGCTCATGTGGGAATAGCACATATTTAGAGAAGGACTGGTGGGCTTGAACTTTAACCCCGGGGGAATGGTGGTGGTATGAAGGCCATGAGGGAGGATATTCCCAGTGTGGTAAATCATTTTCCTTTACCTGGACTGAATTTGATACAGAAACATAATAAAATAGCTCAGTAAAATGAGAGGCAGAATCCGTGGTATTAGAGGTTCGGAATGGGCTTTATTCCAATAATCGATTATAATCGGTTGCTCCAAGTTCCATCACCACGGGGGTTCAGGAAGTGAAGTACATACTTTATTGACATGAAGTAACCTTTATAGTACATACATTACAATGAAGCGAATACAGTAGGCGTAACAATTGATAAGGAAAATGACGAGTTGTCTGCGTAACCGAAAATGGGTGGAACAAGGAGTAAAAAGGAACATAATTGGTTATGATGTCACCTATAGGTGGATCTATAAGATAATACTTGGCATAGATGCGCGCGCAGCAGCATGACGTGTAATTGACGTGTAACTAGGGGGTGAAGGGGACTTGACATTTAGCTCTACATGTGGAGACAAGAAGTCTGGGGGGTCAAGTCAACCTAGTCCCAAATCATATCTAACATCCTATGTTTAAAGAACTATGTTATCCATAAAAGAAGGACTCTCGGACAGAATCTGTTCTATACTGACTGTGTGTGCGTGTACAAGCGTCTAAGTGTCTACACTAAATGCGAGGGGGTAGAAATATTCCATGGTAACAGGACTATGAATTACTTGCATGAGGGCAGAGAAGCCGGGCCTTTTGCTTGGTAACTGGAAGAATGTTTACTTAAACTACTAGGCAGGAATGCATCGGCTGAGGGGGAAGCAGATAATTCGAAGGTGAAATACAGTTCTTGGCAGAGAATAGGCTGATGTCAGGCTTCGTGAGCCGCGCAGAGAATGAGACAAAGTTCATGGTCACAGATGCAGGCTCGAACTGGAGCTTTCAGAGGCAGAAAGCAAGAAGAGTTTGATGACAGAATCTGGGCCTACTTGCCTGGACTGTAAAATGGCATAAGTGAACCATATAAAGCCGGTGGCCTTTCGTACTTAGGAATGGAATATCCGGCCTATTCATGGCGGATCTGACAGAGGACATGTTGACGGTGGACGCACATGTATTTGCGTCTTCATAACTGGAACTGGAGGGAACATACATATACTTGTGACATGCACATAGAACCGTTGGGGTCCAAGATAGGGGACATAACTGACCAGAAAAATCCATATTTCCACATTCCCTCCTTGTCCCCTACTTGCCCGTTAAAAGATATCAATCTTCATCAATCCATTGATCTGTTAATATAACATCATTTGTTCTTCTTTCTTCTTCCGGGACGAACGAAATCTTGGTGGTGGAATACACGATGTGGCACACAGACCACAGATCGCTGGTCCACATTGTAGACATAGACAGCAACTGAATAGTATGAGAAGGCCAATACCTAGGAAGGATAGAACTCTCCATCCCCAGGCTGATATCACACTCCAAAACCAACTGGACCAAGTCCAAGTGCCTGGGTTCTGGTGTATCTGGTTTACAATCTTATGAAGGCGAGTTATGGCTTTATATACAGATGGCAAATTTTCTGGTATGAATACGCAGCAGCTTGATCCGATGACCCTACAAGCTCCGCCCCTATCAGCCAGGATGATGTCAAGGACAAGACGATTTTGAAGCACAACAATCCGCATAGCAGACTGCTCTTCTGTTAAATTGCCTAGGGCGGAAATAGTTTCATTCACTACTGCTTCAAGGGTTCTAGTTAATCTACGTATCAGTTTACTATTAGTAACAGTACCTATATAGGGAAAGATGCCTTTATTGAAATCTGTGTATTTTTCCCATGCTGTTTCAGTGTAATCGACAATTGGGAGATCTCTCCGCTCTCTGTTGTGTACTAAATGAATATTTCTGTAATAATCAGGAGGAGCTAGAAAAACAGGTGGCAAAAGGAATGCAATGTAGCAGGTACCATCCCAGTCTAGAGGCAGACGCATATATGCAGTCTGACCACATATAAAGTAGGAGTGGTGATAAGCTCTGAATGAAGATTTGCCTTGATCACTGAATTCTACTATAGTAGTGCATTTACTATGGCCCATATGTATGGAACCAACCTTTCTTACGCATAATTCCCCTTTTGCTGGGAATACTGACATGGTGGGTAAGACTAGTTCAACTTCGGATATGACATTTAGAATCATGGGATTAGGTGTAAAATTACCTAATCCATATACTTCATTTTCTAGATTAGTTCCTGTTCTTTTGGGGCGACCCTCCTTGTCAGGGTAGCAGACCTTGAGTAAAACTAGGTTCAGATTTCCCCATACCCATTGATCTTGGTAAACAGCTGTGTCTGAGTCTATGGAATTGATTAAACTAAACCATGCTCCACAGGAGCCGTTATGTGTAAATGGGTGTGGAAAGAATGGCAGGACTCCTTCATAATTCTGATAGGGAGGGAGCCGACCACACACCCAACAATTAGTGGCATTACTGGTCTGATGGGAATGATGTAACATACTAATGAAAGTGTTATTGCGCAGCGCAAGTCTATAAGACAATTCATGCGGAGGTAAGTCACTAAAAGAATGTTCAGCAGTAACATTATAAACATGTCTAGAAATAGGGTAATATATGTGCAACAATATGCTTGCAGTAATTATTAAAAGACTCAAGAAAAACAAGATTATTAATGTCACTATGCAATGGCTACGCAGTAATTTACAATACGCCTGTCGTTTCATCATTTTTCGCGACTGTCCATGATTCAGGTCTAGAGGATACATGTCAGAGACAGATTCAACCGCTTCACCTAGGAGAGGACTTAAACAATCAAACCGTCTGACGTTCTAGGCCTCAATTTAACTTTATAGAGTTCATTTTCAGTTTTTTCAACCAAAGGAAGTTTTGAATCAGTCTGTGAGGGAGTGCAGGGCACAATGTCTATATCCGAGGATGGTCCACGAAATTTCTTGATATGACTTGAATGAATCCAGCCCTTGCGGCCCTCGATCTTCACGGCTGTCCTTGTGGTTAGCAGAACCAACTTGGGTGTCTTCCACCTGGGCTCCAGCTGAGTCTTTCGGTCGAAATTTCTCACAAATACAATATCACCCGGAACTACGTCATGGGGTTTCACCTCAGTGTTGTCGGGAAAGGCTGCAGCTACCTGTGAACGACAAGATTGTAGTGCAGACATCAAGGAAGCCAAGTAATCTGTCAGCATATTACAGTCAACATCAGTTATTTTGCGTGGAATAGGCGTCCCCCACATATTTGGTGGTCTGCCGAAGATCACCTCATACGGGGATAGCCCTGTTCGAGAGTGTGCTACCATTCTCATGTAAAAGAGTGCAACTGGTAATGCTACTACCCAGTCGACACCTTTCTCTCTGCATATTTTGGACAATCTGATTTTTAGTATCTGGTTATGTCTTTCTACGAGACCTGCTGCCTCGGGGTGTCGGACACAGTGGAATTTCCACTGATATCCTAACAGAAGTGAAACATGTTTCATTAATTCGGATGAGAACGGCTGGCCGTTATCTGAGTAGACAACACGTGGTAAACCGTATCGTGGGAAGAATTCTCGAACCAACTGTTTGGCAGTAGTCGGGGCAGTGTAATCTGAAACCGGGTATGCCTCCGTCCAACGGGACAGAGCGCAGACGACTACGAGAACATATTTGAATCCTCGACATCGTTCCATCTGGATATAATCCATCTGGAGCACTTCAAAAGGGTGATCAGGAGGATGAAATCCACCCTGTTCTACGGGAACGCTTTTTCCTGGGTTAAACTGACAACAGATCATACAGGTACGGACTTTTTGCTTTGCGGCTGCTCGTAAATGTTTATTGAACCAAATGTGTTGAATGCTGTCTAGCATAGCTTTTTCTCCGAGATGTGCTGGACTATGTGTAGTGTTAATTATAACTTGGACCATTGAATCAGGAAGGAACCATACAGACTTTTCCTTCATCATCCATCCTTGGTCCGTTTGGATCCCTCCTAATTCAGTCCATTTCTTTATTTCGTCTTGTGTAGCATGTGTCTGTATGTCAATTACGTCAAGAGTAGGATCTTTAACTGTCATACACTGTGTCGGTGTCGGGACTGTTGTCTTTGTCATGTCGGGGGTTTGAGTTTGAGCAGTCTGTTTAGCTGTTCTGTCGGCTAGATCGTTGCCTTGGGAAATGATATCAGTAACCTTCGTATGAGCCTTACATTTCATAATTGATATTGCAGTGGGTCGATGTATTGCATCTAATAAAGCATGAATGAGGGGTCCGTGCTGAATGTGGGCACCGTGGGAAGTTAAATAACCTCTCTCTCGCCACAGCACGCCGAAGTCATGTACAACTCCGAATGCATAACGTGAATCAGTGTATATGTTGACTTTTTTATTCGTGGCTTGAATACAGGCTTGTGTCAGAGCGATGAGCTCTGCGGCTTGAGCTGACAAAGTATTTATACGACTAGTTTCAATGACTTCAGTATCTGTTGTGACTGCGTAAGCGGCCACTAACTCTCCTGTACTTGTTCTCATACATGAACCATCTACATACAACGTCAGGTCTGGATCTGACAATGGGACATCGGTTAAGTCTTGTCTGGGTTTTGTCGTTATAGTAATAACTTCAATACAGTCATGAGCTAGTGGGTCTGTTCCGGTTACTGGCAAAAGTGTGGCAGGATTCAATGTGTTACAGCGTCTGATTTCTATATGTGGCTGAAACAATGTAAGTTCATACCCTGTAAGTCGCGCTATAGTCAAGTGTTGTGTTTGCGTTCTATTTACAAGAACCTCTACTGCGTGCGGTACTTGAACTGTCAATGGATGTCCTAACACTATGGCATCGCTCTGTCTGATTGCTAAAGCTGTCGCTGCCACTGATTTCAGGCATGCTGGCAAAGCCTGAGCTACGGGATCTAATGTACTAGCAAAATAAGCACATGGTTTGTGTGCTCCTGCTTGTTCCTGTGTGAGTACTGACAAGGCAGTACCTTCGCGTTCTGTAACAAAGAGTGTAAACTGTTTTCTGTAACATGGCGTTGCTAAAACATGTGCTTGACATAAAGCTTTCTTTAGGCTTTCAAAAGCTTGTGTATGTTCCTGAGTCCAAGGGAGAACAGTCGATGTGGCTGCCTCCTGTGTTGTCAACTGAATGAGTGGTTTTGCTAGAAATGCATACTGAGGGATCCACTGTCTACAGTATGAAGTGAGGCCTATGAAAGCCCGTACTTCCTTTTGTGTCTTGGGCATTGGCATGTTAGCTATTAACTGAATGCGGTCGGGTGTAAGCTGCCTTCCCTCCTTGGACAGCGAGTGTCCAAGATAAACAACTCGCTGGACACAGAATTGCAGCTTAGAAGGGGACACCTTGTGCCCCTTTTCGGCTAGAAATTTTAAAACTGTCAGTGATGCTTTTTCACATTCTGGTTCGCTTCTTGCGGTGATCAGCAAATCATCGACGTATTGGAGCAGTGCAGTGTTAACTGGCATGTGGATACTATCTAGTTCTCGTTTCAGTGCTTGGCTATAGATGCTGGGGCTTTCTGTAAATCCTTGAGGTGCGCGTGAGAATTTAAAGCTACGTCCATTTAAACTAAATCCGAACAAATATTGGCTTTCCGGATCTATTGGGACGCTGAAAAAGGCATTCTTGAGATCAATCACAGTAAAGAATGTTGCTTCGGAATCAATGGCTGTCAGTAATGACGAGATATCTGGGACCACAGGGAATTGTGGCACAATGCATTTGTTTAACTCGCGCAGATCAATAACCAATCGATAGACTGGCGGGGCCTTTGGATCTGTTCGTTTAAGAATCGGAATTATCGGTGAATTACATACATTGGAGTCCGTTTCCACGACTACTCCTTGGGCAATGAGCTCGTCAATTATTTGTAGTAAAGCCACTACAGCATCTGGGGGTAACTTGTATTGTCGCATTCGTGGTAGCACCACTCCTGCCTTTAATGTGACTCGATATGGTGTGATATTCATGCGTCCAACATCAGTAGGGCCTTGTGCCCATAGATGTGTAGGTAATGTCTGTAGTCGGGGATCCATGTCTCTAGACACATAATGGCCTTTAAAATCACGTAAAAACAACCTTACTCCTTCCGGAGAACAACATATTATGGCTCCTAGAGCTTTCAACGTTTTTATTCCTAGCAAATTTTCTGGACATGATTTAGTAAGCAATAAATCTGTAGTTCGGGTCAGAGGTCCTATCGTAAGTGGCAGAGGTTGTGACACTTCATTAACAATAGGTTTTCCTGAAAAACCAAGGGAAATATTCTGTGAGCCTGAGAGGGGTGCCCCTGGAACTTCACTACGTTTTATGGTCGTTCGACTTGCCCCTGTATCGAGTAGAAATTTTCTATCTTGGCCTAATAATTCACTATGTACATAAGGTCCTTCTTGATCTACTGGGATCTCAATAAGGGGTAAGTCAACTTCCCTCTCTAGGCTAGTTCATGCGTAACGCTGATACTCAGGATATTCATACTGTGCGGTCTGATACATTTGTCGTGTTGTTGTCTGTGTGGCAGCAACAGGCAACGGTGGTGCAGCTGGCACAAACTGTATTGGCTGTTGTGCGGCTGGCATGGCCTGGGCATGCTGCAGAGCTCCTTGTTCATTCTGATCTTGTCTAAATGGCCGTGATCTTTCTTGTGTTTTACCTATGCTGATATTATGTTTCAAAACTGGACAATCGTGTACGTAATGACCTGGCTTTTTACAATAATTGCATGTCCCTTTTACAGGTCCTGCTGAATCGGAATGTGTCATACCCTTTTTATGTCCTTCAGCTGGAACTGTCTGGGAAACTAGCATTTTCATTTTCGTGTCTTTCATGCGTCTGTGTTCATGTTCTTGTTCCTCTCTAATTCTATTGTGATGGTACTGTAACATTTGTAACATTTGTGATGGAGTGTTACCTTGCCAGGTACTCTCGAATTTTAATACTCTATTCTTTACTGGTGGCAGGGCATTTTCTACTAATTTTGTTACAAACAGATGTGGGTATGATTCGCTACTTGCTTTTATGCCACTATTTATACCAAAACATTTTTCAAATCGGGCATAGTAATCACTAGTGTCTTCATCTTGCTTCTGTTTACAGGCTGAAATTGTACCCCAATCTTCCTTTTTCGTAGTTAATAAACGTGGCAGTACCTGTACTAATAAACCTGGCAGTGCTTTAGTTTTATCCCCAAGTCCTGCTCCTGCAGTTCGGGCTTTTTCTTCTGCTTCTAACACTGACCATTCTATCTTTTGGTCTCCTACCTCCCACTCTTTTTCCTTGAGTTTCTCATAAATACCAGCAGGCATCAATACCTTTAATATTGTCATAATGTCGGGATAGGTATACTCTCCCATGAGTAACATGTCTTTAATTTCTCGGTGAAAACCCGCTGGATCTTTGTCATGACTGGGTACCACTTTCTTCATTTGTAACAATTCTATTTTCGATATGGGCGTATATACAAATACGCGCTTGAACTCGTTGTCCTCGCCTTTTATTGGGTGCACTTCTCGTAAGGGATTCTGTCTATCCATGTGATACGTGGTTCTTTCCTTGTCGGGCAATGAGACATGCTCTGCGCATACAAAAAGAATATACTGCTTTCTTGATTCTAGAATTTCTTTAATTAATTTAGTACCTGAACCTCTCCATTTATTCATAAGCAATTCGGTCAATATGTCAGGTAAGGGACCAGGGTCCGAATGCTGACTCCGATATAGTATAATGAGTTGTTGAATCATATAAATCCCAGCTAACCTCTGTTCGTCTGGGGTGAGATTCAAAAATGTGCGTGCTACTGTATCATCACTATATTTTCCGGGACTGTCCACCCAATGGACAGCTGCCCTGGCTAAATCTTGTTCATCCATAGAATCGAGAAAATGATAACCCCTTCGTTCTTGGAGTAGTTTGTCGGCGGTTTGGAACGAATGCTCGTTAGACCTTATATTAATTATAGGTATTTGGAAATTCCTGTTATTATCTGGACATATCGGACGTATCGAGTCAGTAAGACATCTATTATTATTACAAGATCTTCCTCTACCTACATAGGCTATGGTGTCCGACTGTCCTGTGGGCAGTCCTGACCCTTCTTCCTCGCTTTGTTCGAACTCGTCTACCTCTAATCTCTCTTCATGTAGGCGTTCTATTTCTTTACGGATCTTTCGGCACATGGCTATTATACAATTCTGTTTATCATGTCTCCCTTCTGATATATTCTGGCTCCATCTTGTAAGAATTTGCATTGCTTCCGGGTCTACCCCCGGTCGGTCTTGGTTTCTGATCACACAGTTTATGAGGAAACGTAACAGTTCCCCCTGTACCTCTACTTTCTGGTATTCCATAGCTCTGTTAATACATTCGGGATCTCGCCCTGTTTGGACAAAATGATATATTTTATCTAGATGCGCAGTCATTCCTGGTAACTTTCCTAAATACACTGCGGCTCGTCTGATACGCAATGATGCCAGGGTCATTTCGTCCTCTCTACCGGGCACAGGGTCATATCTGCAATCTATAAGAAGTTCCTTCAGCGTACGGGCACTTATGAGTTTCGGTGTACGTGAATGTGCTGACTCTTGAAAAGTAAGTTTGTTTATTCTGGGTGGCGTAGAAAAAATGTTGCTAGCACCTCCCGTAGCCCCATCTGGGGTGTCGGGCGTGAAAGGATTCGTCGAACGTGACACAGCAACTACAGGTGTGGACACAGCTATAGAAGTAGCTGTAGGAGCGGATGCAGAAACAGATGTGCTTGCCGGAACTTGTGACTCGATTTGTTGCTGTAGGGATACGGGCACTGGATCTTGGCGTTGAACCTCCCTGATATGCGGTCTATGTGGGGCGGAATTTGCATACTCGGGAGCTGCGTCATCTAAATATGAGGAAAGAAAAACATCTTCTGCTGTTCTAGGATGCCCCTTAGGATGTACCTTTATTGGGAACAATGGGGGTGGCAAGTCTTTCGGTATTTCTGGAGTAGCCTTAGGTAATCCTTCGGCTAGAAGGGGATACATACCATTCATAAGGGCATTTCTTTGTCTGTCTACTTGTTCTGATTTCACTCGGATGCCTTCCTCAACTAATAGATTTTCTCGAACTTTATTTGAACTTTCTTTATTCTTTTCTTCCTGTCTACGTGCTTTTTCTGTGCGTCTATGAGATTCTTTACGCCATAACTCAACGGCGTCTTTCTGTGACTGTCTGACCTTCCTTTTCCATAACTCTTCCTCAACTTTCATGATGCACTCTGCATCCCAGGTTCCCGCTGTGGGCCACCTCTGACTTTCTGGTAATCCCTTGGTGTAGTCTACCCATAAATCAAGAAATAATATAGCGTCTAAGCCATGTTTGTGATACATAAAGTGCCCTGGAGTGTCCCTAGGAGGAATAGGAACGGCTTCTTCGAGAACCCCTTTTCTAGTAGTGATCTGTCTTAATTTCGAAAAGAGCGGCATATTGAGAACTGACCTTATACTTGATTTTGACCAACTGACCTGATACTTGAATTTGAACAGACTTAATACAATAAACACGATAATGAACAGTCATTCATACCACAATATGCAGGACGTTTTTTAAACACATTAAACATTTAACATTAAACCTTTAACTGAAACAACAATGATGATCGTCTGCATAACTAATCACCAAGCTTAGTTCTTGACAATAACTAGATACTTCGGAATACTTGATATACTGCTAAACAGTACAGATACACTGCTAAAACAGTGCAGACCGGATTTGTGTACCCAAACCCGTCTTGACCGGCACAACCTATGTGCACGTCAGAAATGCCTCCCCAGCAATGGTACTCACCGGGTAGCTTCGGAAACGGAAGGCCTCGGTAACTTGAACTTGAACCGGACTGGACTCGACTCGACTCGTCGGACACTGGGCTTGACTTCGAACTGGTGGGTCTCTGTATACCTCGGATCTTGCTCTCTCAGCTAGGCTCTGGTCGGGATACTTCGCACTTCTCACCGCCTCGTCTGGGTGTTGATCGCAGTCTCAGTCGCCCCCGCTTGACCGGAGGGAGATACAGGAAATCCTGCTGGTACGCGTTATTGTCCGTCCAGCTGTGGCAGGAGACCGGGCCTGCAACTCACCGCTGGCGCGTGAGATGAGAAAGTGTCCCTGTTCGGGCGCCATTCATGTGGTAAATAATTTTCCTTTACCTGGACTGAATTTGATACAGAAACATAATAAAATAGCTCAGTAAAATGAGAGGCAGAATCCGTGGTATTAGAGGTTCGGAATGGGCTTTATTCCAATAATCGATTATAATCGGTTGCTCCAAGTTCCATCACCACGGGGGTTCAGGAAGTGAAGTACATACTTTATTGACATGAAGTAACCTTTATAGTACATACATTACAATGAAGCGAATACAGTAGGCGTAACAATTGATAAGGAAAATGACGAGTTGTCTGCGTAACCGAAAATGGGTGGAACAAGGAGTAAAAAGGAACATAATTGGTTATGATGTCACCTATAGGTGGATCTATAAGATAATACTTGGCATAGATGCGCGCGCAGCAGCATGACGTGTAATTGACGTGTAACTAGGGGGTGAAGGGGACTTGACATTTAGCTCTACATGTGGAGACAAGAAGTCTGGGGGGTCAAGTCAACCTAGTCCCAAATCATATCTAACATCCTATGTTTAAAGAACTATGTTATCCATAAAAGAAGGACTCTCGGACAGAATCTGTTCTATACTGACTGTGTGTGCGTGTACAAGCGTCTAAGTGTCTACACTAAATGCGAGGGGGTAGAAATATTCCATGGTAACAGGACTATGAATTACTTGCATGAGGGCAGAGAAGCCGGGCCTTTTGCTTGGTAACTGGAAGAATGTTTACTTAAACTACTAGGCAGGAATGCATCGGCTGAGGGGGAAGCAGATAATTCGAAGGTGAAATACAGTTCTTGGCAGAGAATAGGCTGATGTCAGGCTTCGTGAGCCGCGCAGAGAATGAGACAAAGTTCATGGTCACAGATGCAGGCTCGAACTGGAGCTTTCAGAGGCAGAAAGCAAGAAGAGTTTGATGACAGAATCTGGGCCTACTTGCCTGGACTGTAAAATGGCATAAGTGAACCATATAAAGCCGGTGGCCTTTCGTACTTAGGAATGGAATATCCGGCCTATTCATGGCGGATCTGACAGAGGACATGTTGACGGTGGACGCACATGTATTTGCGTCTTCATAACTGGAACTGGAGGGAACATACATGTACTTGTGACATGCACATAGAACCGCTGGGGTCCAAGATAGGGGACATAACTGACCAGAAAAATCCATATTTCCACACCAGCATGGTGGATGGGCTGGAGTTTGTTTAGGTGGTCTGGAACACTTTGAAGGTATATATGATGTGATGTGCATAAGAATTTTCTTTGCCTGGAGTGTCTCTATTTAACCCCTTCGACGCGCATGACGGAACGGTTCCGTCATGCACGTCGGTTGCGCTGTGCGCATGACGGAACCGTTCCGTCATGGCCCCGCCCGCGCACGGAACCTTCAGTGTGGCGCGGAAATCCGCGCCGCGCTGAAGGGGTTAAAAAAAAAAGGGGGGGACGTCTAAAGATGATGTCACAAAAGACACCTGGTCAATCCGGTAGAAGTGGCAGGTCACACATCAGAAAGGTAATGCCCTCATCCATGAAGGCACTCTGGACCTAGTAACATTTATTTTCTGTGCTAAGCTCTATATCTTGTGAGTCCAGAGAGAAGGCTTTAGAAAGTGGATACATGTGTTCCTGAGTGATAGAGAGGGAAAAAGATTAACAGTACTGTGAATTAAGCACTGACCTTAAAGACATCTCAAGTAGAAAACGCAACTACTGTTAGTCTTCATGTGGTGCGGATGTGCCACCCCACATCTCACTTCTGCTAGAGAGCAATTTCATTTTTGACATTTTGAAAATTGAGTTTTTTGGGTTTTTTATTTGCTAAGGGTGGAAAACGAACTCAAGAGTGATACTTTTTTCATCCTTTGAAAAGCATCCTAGAAATCTGCTTCTTCATTGTTTACCAATTTTACATATGTGACTGGGCTGAGTGGAGAATACATAAATGCCATATTTAGTCAATGGGTGGATGAGCAGATTGGTGAGTGGGTACATATATGAATGAATGGGCGAGTTACTAAGTGCCATAATTTGTGAATGTAACTTTGTTTCCTCCTATGTCCGAAGGCCAGCATGGCCAAAATAAACATCGATCAGCTTTGCTAAGGCAGAACCATGTTACATGGTTATTCCGGGGATTAGTTTTTATTTTACAGAGTAGTCCAAAAAACATGGCGCATATTAAGAGTTTTATCTTTGCCGAATGTGCACCCAGTGCTTAATTTGAGACAGTGGTTTCTGGAGCTGGGCACCTGCACTTAATTGTCAACTCCTGCACTTATGACAGTTTGCTACATGGTGGCGCTGTTTGTCTAATTTGGAGATGTGCACAACAACAGTAGATTATTAATTCAATATACAATAAAAATGACTAATACCTGCCGCCCAAGCCAGTCTTATAGTTTTGGGGGCCTGGAATAATCTGAATTGTCACACTTGTAGGAGTGCGATGGTTGGTAGTTGCGTTGGTATTGTCATTGGCAGCGATGATAGGGGCAATGGGTGGTGCAAGCCTCGTTGGCCTCCTGGCCAAGGCCCTGGCACATATTCTTATACAAATTAAGCACTGGCATGTACATGCTCCTTCAGCAAATTCACCTTTAGTAATGAGAGGACTTCTCAATATGGTAGGTGGCCGTCCATAGGCTAAATTATCCTAGAAAATTGAATCACCCATAATATAGAGTGTACTGGATTAAAAGGCAGCACTCCAGTGTTTTTTTTTACACCTTTCTACCCCAAGAGCTGACAATTTAGAACTCTATATCATGATCCTAATAAGAAATTAATTAAAAACATCCCACGCACATACTAAAGTAGAGCCCGAGAGAACAAAATTCATGCAAAGAATTTAACATTTACATTCTTATCTCCTGCAACAAATGGGGGTCCCTCTATTTCAGCATTCTGAGGGTTTTTTTCACTCTAAGGACCACTTTACGAAATAGCCCTATAATAGGTTAAATAAGGGTCTATTTTGAAGCTGCACTATCTACACGTGTCATATGTACTAGTCACCTTTACTGTTTATATAGCCTTAGAGGTTTTTAACAGCACTGATATTTGCCAGCAATAATATTATAGTGCGCCACAGTTCTGAGAATATACAAATCTAAAATTGAGAATCAAATAAAAGGAAATAGAATTAAGACTTGAAAAAATGAGACCTCAGTTGAAACAGAATCACTATCAAAAACAGAGTGTGAGGCTTTTTTATGGGAGGTGTATGTTGAGAAGGATGAGTTTCACATGCCCATGAGCGTGCCGACTCTATTTTTTTATTTAAATTCACAGGGCATTCCTTTTCTACGTGGCGTGTGCTCCTCTGTATTGCTGCATGCTTGTTTGCCCCTCACCCTGCCACTCCTCGGGGTCAAAAGCATAGCTTGCCCGTGGCATGTGGCGAGAGTGAGTGATTTACAATCTAATATATGTCACAGAAAAGCTCAGAATGCCTGCTCCATGATCAGATGTTTGTTCTATGTATCAAGAAAACGCCAACAGGTCACTGGTGTAACAAAACTTGCAAGGTGCGTGGAGGGGCCCCCTCCGGGCTCAATCAGGCACTCTCTGGCCAGAGTGCTGTGATGAGGGGGCCCCCTGGAGCTTGGAGTCCCCCCGCACCGCATGGGCTGCGGGGGCCTGTGTTACGCCCCTGCAACAGGTGCTAATCAGTAGTGGCTGGCAGGGAACGAGAGTGGAGGGGCGGGTACAAAATACAAAAATAAATTAACACTTACCTCCTCGCTGTGTCTCTCCTCTGTCGTCTCTCGTCGTCTCTCCGCGGCCAGAACCAGGAAGCACACAGGCTTCCTCCTCTAAGCAAATAACAACGCAGCAATGTGATTGGTCTGAGCGCCGTGCTTTGGTGCTCAGACAGGGAATTGGAGCCTGGGCATGTCCCTCACAGGGCCGTGCATTACAGCTGGTGGGGAACATGCAAAGAGCGCATGACTGTTAGGCCGCCAAACAGTCAGGTACACTTGGAGTGTGCAAACCACTCCTCCACCTGGGCAACCAGCCCCGCGCTAACCCAGCCCAGAACCTACGAAAAATAAAATGGTAATAACAACGTTATTATCATTTATTTTTTCCTGCTCTGAGAGTAGTGGGGCGACGCTCCTCCGCCTGAGCGGATGAGCCGCCCCTGGTGCAAATACCCTATTGCCCTCAGCCGCAGCTTTTACTTTCCACTTTTTAGGTTCTTGCCTGCAACTGCCCATGTGTGGGTTCACTGTACAAAAGTAAAACCTATTGGCTTTGTCAAAGCTTGTTTTCAGCTGTGACAACTCGGGGCTTCACTTTGGACACGGCCCCTTATTAAGATATTCCTTAGTTCCTTCTTTATTTGTAAACTTCACAATAGGCTTTTTAAGAGGACATTTTAAATTGATAAAAGAAGCCAGTCATACACTTTATTTCGATCAAAGATCTTTAAAGCGATTTAATAAATATAAGCTCATCATTAAAATACAATTTTCAATCATCAATAAATTATTTTAAAACATGAAAACCTATGTAAAATTACAATAAGATATCCCAATTAAAAAATAAATAAATAAATAAAAGGATAAAAGAAGTCACTCTGGCTACAGCTGCAGAAGTGACAGTATTAGTACTAGGATGCGTTAGTCGATCCAAGCATTAGGTTTATTCTACATAAATACGCAATGCATGCCACAAACTAGCTGTTGATTCAGTGACATTTCCGGGCCTCCCTAAAGATTGTATCCTTGGGAACTTAACGTATTTGCTCCGTTGAATAGATACCTTCCTTTCCGAGTTTAGAAAATCAATATTTCATAATTGCCATCTGCCGGCTGATAATGACTTCAGCCCTAGAGTGGTGACAAATGGCGGTAATTATGTCCCCGTGACGCAGGTGTGCAACATTCTATAGGCTGTAAAACGGGCACGCTATCAGCCAATCATATTTCGCTCGATTTTATAGACCGTGGTCAAACTTCTAATTATTGCCACGGTAAATGTACTGTTGTAGAAGGGATGCGCTCTAGTTATGTGATGCTCATAAAATAATGTGTCTCACTCGTTCCCATGAAGGTCATGTTAAAGCAATACCCTGAGTTTTTCTTAAAAGTTATATTAAAATGTTGTAGAGATGAAGCCGTTCTTCATATTTCTGCTCAAGATCTCAAACACAGGTGCAGGCAGTTTATGAGTAATTAATCTAGATTTTCTAAAGCATGTTAAGAGCCTTTCCCTTGAGGGCACTGAAGATAACAGAGTTGTAGGAGCTGCCAATCAAATATCAGATGTGCTCTCAAGGAGAGAAAGGTTTTCAGAGCCCAGAAAGGAAAGGTTGCAGAATGATCAGTGAATTTGCTGCTGTGGGGTGTTTGGGAGATGCAGGGAGGTCAGGGGGCTTGCTGCTGGCCATTTGGTGTTTGCATTGTTGTTCTGTTCCAGTTCCAAATGTCAAATGAACTGAAATATGCATCAGGTGTCTGGGCCTCTGTGTGAAGCCATCCCTGGAAACACAGTTCAGATCCTTGCGTGCCATTTTTCACAATTTAGTTTAGAAAGAAAAAGCATAATGGATTCCTTTGGGAGTAAACAAGTGAAAAACTAGGTGAACTTTCTGCTCTCAGTTTTTACCCTAAACAATATGCCCATTTGTCCGGCTTAGAAAGGCTGTTTATGACCAAGCTGTTCCCAGCAATTCTGAAAAATCCCCTCTCTTTATTTTCAGAGTTCAAAGAAAACAAGCACTGGCAAAGCCAATGAGATCTGGCCGATTGTAGGTGTGGGATTTTTGCTGTAGTAAAGTTATTTTAAATAAAAGGGGCATTGTTATTGACTTTGGTGTCAGTGTGGGCTGGGGTGCAGGCTTCAAGGAGCTTTAACACATTGATTTCATTGAAAGTATGTGATGCTGCCAGTGGTTGATAAATACATGTTACATAGTTGTTTGACTAAATGCTTTCCTCAAGTCTGAGCGGGAAGAGATAAAAGTTCAGCTATGGCGCTGTAGCGCTCTGAGGCGTTTGAGTCGCAGGAAAATGAAGTTGTCCCCAGTTAAGTTCATAGAACAATGAGTTACTCAAAGGGTCACGGTCATAAGTAATGGAAACAAACCACTACCCAGCGCCATAGATTGTTTGAGGAGCGTGGCTGAGTCTGGTCACTTAGTGGACTAATGTGTCCACTGTAGGGCCCCGTTTTGACCTCATGGTCACAGATTAAAATGCCGGTGGGTCCACTCAGCCTTTCATCCTTCTGAGGTCAATAAAATGAGTACCATTGAGTTGGGTAACAATAAACATATGTTATTCAGTGCCAAGATACCCTTCCGGGTGAAGGTGCGCAATACAAATCAGCGACGGCTGCCGCAAACAAAGGGTGGTATACCGGTGGGGTCGCACAGGAGGCCTCGCACAGGGGGGATTACAATATTAAAAAATGCAAATAAAACTTAACTTTTATGGCTGGCCGGCCGGCTCCAGCGTCGCTTTTGCCGCCTCTCCACTTCTTGGGTCCCACAGGCCCAGCAGCCCCTGGGACCCAGACTCCCATCCAATGCAGCACGGGGATTGGTCTGAGCAGGCAAGAAAGACGCCCTGCTCAGACCAGGGAGTCTGTGGCGTTTCTCCAGCCTGGCTGCTCAATGCAGCTGGGCTGGAGAAAGCCTAAGTGCGCATGTTTTTTTGATCGGCCTGAAATGGCTGACCAAAACACATATGCGCACTTTAGGGAGTAGAGTGCCAGTAGCACACCTCCTCTCCTCTCCCATGCCTCGGCCGCCCCTCCCAACACCGCTGGCTTAGGGCCGGCAAATGTAAATTAAGTATGTGCCACCGGCCCACCGCAAAGACTCCCCCCTGCCCAGCCCAGGCTGCGGGCAGCTGCCGTGGTCCAGCAGTCGACGACTCATGCCGGCTGCCTGCTGAACTTAAAGCACCACCAATCCAGCTGTGGCTGTGGGCCGGGTAGGGTCATGGCCGTCTTCACATTACTGCCGTGTGGCACTACAACACGCAGTGCGAACAGTGGCAGACTGCCGCTGCCAACCTTAAACTGACTGCCGCGCCCCTGCACATGCCGCTGCCTGCCAGGCCCGCCTATAGGTGTGTGCAGTCAGTCTCAGTCTTTCGGAAGTAGCCATTGGGCAGGGCAAATCATGAAGACACTCATTCACTCGAGTCATCACGTGACGCAGTGAATCTGAATTTGGCGCCGCGGGGAATAGTATTACATTGTAGTCGCAAAAGCCAGCCCGGAGTGAGCTGAGCCAGCCCCCGAGCCTGCCGCAAGCAGCATGGAAGTGCGCTAACAGCTTTCTGTCAGTGGTGCTTATTAGCAGGTGGCGCTCTGGCTTAGCAGCAGAGGAGGCACTATAAACGTGTGACTTTGCACTTAAGTGTAGCGATGCGGACCACTGCACTAAAATGCGCTAGTCTAATGCCTGATGTGTGGTACTTGGCAGGGCTGAAAGAGGTTTTGTCTCTACAAAGGCAACTAACTCCACTTAAGCTGTGACCATATTAAAAAACACAAACAAGGGCTTCTTCAGGGCAACTCTAAACTAATGGACAGACTGGTTAAGATAGAACTTCAACATACAGAAGAATTCAGCATTGAGGTGTGCAATCAGCTAGCTATCTGTTTTCAAAATGTTTTTTACAAAAACACTTTTTCCATTTCTGGGGATGTGGCAAACACTGCAAACTTTATTTCAAGGGTTTGATAAAAACAAATGTGCTGTAGTCACCCTAAGGCTTTGGGTGATATACTCAGAAGTGAAGAAATCAATTTGAGAAACAGAATCATATATTCCCAAGGGAATTACTCAGCTTTAGACCTCAGCTTTAGGCCTCAGCTTTAGGCCGTCCTTTTCAGGTCTCACTCGCACGCTGGACAGTGAAGCATTGTTTTCAATTAGGAGTTTGAGAGAAGGCAAATGTGACTTGAGATACAGAATCCAACTTTAAAGCAACAGAAGAGAAAGAAAGAAACCTTAACTGGCTGTGTTCATGCAACTGCACTGGGGGAATAACCCCAGGCTTTGAGGGATACACAATGTGACCACTTAACATGTATTCCAATTGCAGCACAAACTCTATGTGAAAACGACTTTGAACAAAGAAGAATTTACATTTGGCAATTTTTTTATTTTATTTTTGGGTTCTGCTGTGTTTCCTCTTATGCAAAAATCACAATGGCTTTTCTGTGTTACCACCCTACCCAGGAACAAAGGCAATGGATTCTGCTGACATGCAATACTGTCGAAAGCTTATGGTAAAACAAGAATTAAATGAATCAACTCATGCCCAGAGCTGTCAATGTGCTACCACAAGTCCATAGTGACTTTATTGTATAACTGGTCAGCACTGGTCTAGGATAACCATGGTAAATAGTTTCCAGGCAGGTTATTAGGGGTGAATGTATCTCACCAGGGTAACCTCAACATTTGCCTCTGGATTCAAGCTAGCCTGGTTGATGAAGGGTGATGCCACAAAACCAGTCCCAGGATTCTTGTTTCTGGTCCAGGGAGGACCTGGTTTGGTAGTTCAGGCTGGACAGCTGCCATGGGTCTAAATTGGGGTGGCATGGTGAGCAAAAGAATGATGGATTTAGCCGAGATCTCTTGACCAGGGATGAATGTTTAATTTGTTCTGCATTCCGTCAATCATCTGTGTGTCTTTAACCTCAACATTTGACATTACCATGGCCGTCAGTGACTAAAGTAGAAGACCCCCTTAATGACAAGCACAAAGTTATCATTGATGGGTCTGGGGCTCAAGGACTAATGCATCAACTTCAGGATTCTGTGCTTCACCTTAGGATGACAGGTTCAAATCCTGGTAGGTGCATTCAGTCTTTCATCCTTAAGACATCGATAAAATGAGTACCAGTGATTAGAATACCAATAAATACGTGTTATTCAACATCAAGGGGTAAACGTGTGCTTTACAAATACACTTTTTATATTATTTTAAAAAGTGTGTAAACCCTCAAAGAAGACAATCATTCTTCTACCTACTTGACCCACCGTCTGACCATCCATCAGGCCATCAGACACCCCTGCTCCATGTCCCTTTCTCTAACCCTCACCCCCTGCATCCAACATAGCAGATGCAGAGGTCGCTTCTACTCCTACCTAGCAGCAAAGACATGGAACGAGCTATCCTTTCATCTACGGACCTCGTCATCACTTCCAGAGTTCCGAACGTACCTGAAGACCAGGCTAGTGGGCTAATCATTTGCCAACTGAAAGAGCCTGGATACCCTCACTGGTAACAAGTAGTGCTCTACAAATCTAATGATTGATTGATTGATCATTATAATAATATTGCAGTGAACCTTCATCTAAAGCTCACAGTATTAGTACCCCAATAGTAACGTCTATGCACATCCTTTAGCCTTCCTTTTTTGCGTTTTCATTTTGGTCCCTCTTAAAAGTTGTAGCTGCCATTTCTTCTGCCCTTTCCACCATATTTAAAGCTCTTCTCATGACTCAATGTTCGCGTGTGGGCGATGAGCACATTCTTCAAGTGTCTCATGCTGGAAAGAGCTGATGTGCATGATTTGATAAAGCACAGCAGTCTCTTTCCTGCATCTCATTCCAGCTGTGCTTAGAAGCAGTTTCGTTCTCAGTGCTCCGCTTAGATCATCGATGAGCCGCCCTGACGGTCTTCTCTGTTAATTGCCTGTCGCGATTAGTTAATCTCTCACTTGGCAGCCCACTACATCATTGCATTAATCATCAATAAGCATAATGGGGTGTCATTATTCACTAGCTACCACTTTACCATTCAAAGAGGTTCCTGATTTCCACTGCAGGGAAACATAAAAAAAGCCATGTCAAAAATCACTGGCAGATGCCCTCAACAGAAGGATGCACTATGAATGGTGAGCAGACTAAGAGGATAAGGGTGCTTGCACTAAGTTGGGCAGATTGCGCCCCTCCATCGCAGCTGTGAGAAAATGCCCCTTTTTTCATGGTCGCCCGATTTTGTACGGAATTTTGTTGCTTGTGTTTAGACTCTTCACACTGGGGCACTGCTATTGCATATTGTTTGTGCCCTGCCCCTAAAACATACAGAAATAATCTAATCCTTTGTTGGGATATTTAACCTTTCTATAAGGCAATGACATATGGTGGAGAAATGCACCCATTGCATGAAAATGTAAATGTCACATGTAGACTGCAACACATATTGTGCCATCCACTAGTGTGACAAGGCAAAACATGGATTTAGGTCTACGATTGCAGCCTGACTGCTGCAGTGTAAAACATGCAGGGCGACTTAACAAAATAACCCTTTTTGACAGATAAAAATACCCTTTTAAATATTAGTAAGTTAGCCCTGTTAATAAGGCAGTGTGCATGGTATTTAAAATATGGACATGTAGAAAATTATTGTTACCATATCACTACAATGACAATGCCCTAAAAGCTATTTTCACTGTGGCAGGCTTAGCTGTCCTATGTACAAAACCATAGTACAGATTAAATACTATTACTGCTATCTCAGGAATGGAACAAGACAAAAATATAATTAAACTATATTTAATAGTTATTAGTTATTTGAAGTTTGATATCTAATGAATATTAGGGAAAAGTAACTTTCATTACGTTACCCTTTAACTGCATGAAGTATCAGAAGGATAAGTAGCATAAGTCTATGCCAGCTCCCAGCTTGTGCTCAAGCCCAGGAATAGGTGTGAAATGCCTCCCTACAGCTTACAGTAGGCTGACCTGAAAGAGGCAGAAATGAGTCGTCTGAACTCCGTAGATTATTCAGAGTGGTGGCTGTGGCCATCCTGTTGATACCACACGTTCAAATCCTGCTTGACTGATCTATTGAGTCACATGTAACATTTTGGAGACACTTGAAAGGAAGAAAACAGGATGCCAAGCCAATTCTTGTGAATCCCCTGTTTGGTTGCTAAAGGACCCAGCATTTTGCTATCACAGACATCTATCTCTGGGTTTGTTGCGGGTACAGTGGCTGCTACAAACTGGATTTTAGTATTAGATGTGGAAGGATCCTGGTGATTTCCCACATACACCCCTAGCCCTCAGAGCCAAAGTATGTGTCACCGAAGACTTTTTCTGTCTTGAAAATGTCCAGGCACATGGCATTTTGGGCCTGTTTGCTGTAAGGCAAACAGGAACTACTGAAGACGTGGGTAGGGTTGTCCCCGGGAACTTTTACCCCATTGGTTAGGTAGTGCCAAGGAGTCATTACCATCTATTAGCTAGTGCCAAACATAAACTACCTGTTGCCAGACATAACACTAATGGGCTTGCAAAAGGATACCAGGCAGGCTGAACCTGCTGCACTTGGCATCTGCAACATGTGAGAAGAACCTGAGGAGGCTGGACCCTATTCTACCTTAAATCCAAAGACAGAGGGATCTCCACAAATCATAATGCTGTTCCCCATGGTGGTTCCTGGAACATAAAAAGGCTGAAGAGGACATTTATTTGAAGAACCACAGCTGAACGGTGGCAACTGGGCCTGGACTGGACTTTCCTGTTGCCCTCTGTCTGATACCCACATAATTTCTATGTGCTCCACCTAAGGTCCTGGGGGCCTTGCAAGTGTACTCCTGTAGTTGTTTGGGCATCAAAAGAGTTTTCTAAACTTTTTCTGATCTTTTGTTCCAGGGCTTCAAGGAGAAATGTATCTGACTAGCAGTCCACAGCATCAGAGTTAATGTGAGGTTTGTCCCATGTGGAGAAGAGTTTTTCAACAGGAAAATGACAAAATCCCTTTTCAGGCTGAGACCTAGACATGTTTGTGAACTTTCCTACTTCTAGGCCCCAGTCTCCATCAAGATCCACCTCAGATTACGCCTAGGTTACGGTCCACCACAACCATTGACTACCATTGGCACTTTGCAACTTCCAGTGCTATTTTCTCCTAAATATCCCAAAAAATCATAAATTCCCCATATTTAGATTCTTATCATTTTGTGTCATTTTGTTGAATGAATTTTACTCAATTTTTAAAAATTAGAGTGGGATTTCATAGTTTTTCGTTTTTGACATTTTAAACGTTTGGTACTTATAAATTCTTTACACAAGTTAAACCTGTCTGCTCTGTGTCACAGCTACCAGAGGTTGAGCTCAGGTTTATATTCCTAAACGCTTTGACTGGACCTTGTGAGATAGCGACTTTATTACTTGTGGTGGACATCAGACAATCCAAACTAATAAACTACTTTCTTACAACACCACTTCAAATTTCTAATAGAGATTGATTTTACCTGAGCAGGCTTATCAATTCTTTAATGAGTTGGTCACAAAGTGGTCTGATGACATCATACTTGGGTGGTAGTAGATTTACAACACAGATGATTTTTAGGTTCTCTGCAGGTCATGGTATGGCAGTCTTTGTCCACCTGTACAAATATTCGGTAAGATGGCTATAGTATATGAAATTGTTCAATATGCTCATATCATTTTCCACAAGGTCAGGTCTAGAGTGACTCACGTCTCTATGTTTCAGTATCTTCTGAAGAGAATCTTCATTTTATTAAGTTCTGCCTCAGGCTGTACCATTTTTTTAAGGCCCTCTCCCATGTTAGAGACCCTGCCCTGCATCTTTAACAACTGGTATGGCCAGAGCAAGAAGGAAGATAAGGCTATTAGAACATTCCACCACTGAGGAAAGAATGATCTACATTAAAAAGGGAGAACCAGAAAGACAGACATTGAAATGTTGGCCAGAAGGCTTATAACAGCTAATATTATCCCTGAGACACTTCATCAATGGAGCGCCCAACATTCCAATGCTCTTAATATAGCCATAGAGCCCGCTTAGCGGGCTCTACCGGCTATTGAAGGCCCGCTTCAGCATTAAGAGAGTGGGCCTTTAATGGCCGGTAGAGTCCGCTACGGAGGGCTGTAAGGCTATTAGAACATTTTGCCCCTAGAGGGCAGAATGTTCTAATTTGTTAAACAAAGGCCTCACAGATCCCAAGAGGATTGAAATCCCCTCAGGCTCCGTGAGGCCTTTGTTCACAGCAACCGCTGTGAACAACAACATTGGAATGTTGGCGCTCCAGGCTTCTGCCGGCCATTAGAAGCCCTGAGCCACTTTACTGTCTTCAATAGAGCTCCCAACATTCCACTGTTCTAATATTTATTACCACCTCGCAGCAACAGCCTAATGACTGCCAAGTATTAGTCCAGTCCCAAAGTGGACTGCACTATTGAAAAGAAGCAAGGCAATTTAAAATTAGTAAGTATGGTCTGAGTGAGTTCAGTAGGCCTCACATCCTAGCAGTGGTCAAATTCAAGAAGTTCAAAAAATAAAATATCTCAGGGGGCAAATTTCACAGCTATCCACATTGGAGATGATGCATGGCTTTCATTATGAGTAGTCTTTCCACAGTGCTCCAATTGATTACCCTTCCATAGTTTCCTCTCTGGCCAATCCATAAATTGGCTTTGTTGGCCTAATTATAGGTATTAGTATGAATACTTCTTGCTGTTTTGAAAGTTACGGAAAGAAGGAAAATCATATCATTGAATGTGGTTCCTGGTTTGACCAAAGGCTGCGCATGGGAATGGGAAAATATGAACGTTTATGTTTTTTGACAGAGTGGTAAGTGTGGTACTGGAAACCAAGGTTCATAAGTGGTTTCCTTGGTCTTTGGAATGAACATCTGTCCCTTTTGCCACCTAACGGCTCACTGGTGCTTTTCTTAAGGTCCTGCCACTCTTTTGGAAAATAACCCCATGCTCCATAGCCATAGAGAATCTATGGAGATGAGTCAGAGGCCCACAGGTCATATTTTGAGTTTGGAGGGGAGGGGCTGAAAAGTTTGGAGGAATGGTGCAGATTTCCAGGTAGTATCTATATTTGAATTTAATAGCCAAGCAATTGGTATGGAAGAGTGGCAGGACACCAGTTTCTTTACTTTTGCTTCTTGGGAGTTGTCCAACTGGACATATAAGACATAGGTAGCGACCGTAGACTTGGGTACAGCTCAAAGACATAATGACTTTGTGACCATGGGATCAGCATTACAAATGTTCCAGAGAGAACTATAGCTCTGCTCCTTCGTCTATGACTTATATGATCTCCTTGGAAGAATCATCCCTAATGTTATATTTGAAAAATGTAAAGGCAGTGGGAGGTAAAATATGTGACGACATGGAAACAGAATTGAATAGCTGAATGTGGAAGATGCTGTTACAAGAACAGTAATATGTTTTGCTACTCACCTGAGGATATGTAGCTCATCTATAAATGTTGACTTTCCTCTTCATCGCCCTACAAAGTATGGTACCTTTATCCGTATTGATAACACAAATAAGCATAAGCTCAGAACAGATTCCACATAAGTTATGGACCACCAGAAGCTGAACGGATCTTTTAGAGGAGATTTTAAACATTAAATAGTGAAGTTTAGAGGTCACGCATGGGTGCTGAGACAATGCTACAGATGTCTTAGGGTGCTGCAGGCACAGGAGTGTGGCTAGATATAGGATGGCAGCCCCCTCCTTCCTGGTGGAAAGTCACCTGTCCGTTTGCAGATTGTTTCAATAGGATGCTGTTGATGGCATATGTATTTAGGACAATTCATGAGCTGTTAGTTGGCAAAGTCAAGTTGATTCCATGTGCATGTTGGAGCTGCCTGTTGGTGGTTAATGTTCTTGATTGGTTTGAATTCAGATTTTTATTTTGAAGATGAATTTCCATTTTAAATCCATTTGTGTTATATAGTCAGATAGCAGAAAAATCCTATGTACCACATCTGGAACAAGTAGAATTCATTTGTGACTGCTCAAAATACATTGTCAAGAGGATTTCTATAGAAGTATCAATGTTTCCCTTTATATGGGTACATACAGAATGCTAACTTACCAACATTGCATGGGGTGCTGTACAAAAAAAATGTGTTCATAGTAATGGATCACCAAGGGCACAGGAGGATGGGGTATGGCGAAGCAGATGGGATTATATATATATCACACAGAGTGGGGGGGTTCCGCTGCTAGGGATCACAGTTTGCAAAGCTTGCATAAGGACGAGAAGGTATTTAAAGGGGTGGGTCTTTTTTCCGAAATGAAAGAGGGGAATGGGTTTGCTGCTTCTTTGTGGGGTTGGTTTCCAGATTCCTGGTGTGTAGCAGGAGAAAGCCTCTTGCCTTGCTTTCATTTTCAGAATTTTTTTCTTGAATTTGGTGTTGCAAATTACCTTGATGAAGTTATCCATGAAAGTAGGGTGCCTAATGTTACTGGTGATGTGTGTGGGTGAGGGTAGCCATGGAGATATCTCAGGGTATGCTGGATCCTCTTAGATGACTTCAATCCCTTCACCAGATGGACCACAGAATGGATGGGGCTCTTCAGGGGTCCAGGTGGGACCCTGAACACACCACTGACAAGACTTTTGCCGCCATCCCGATATGAAAGTTCAATGCTTCCATGCTGAGTTTAGACCTCTTTAGGAGGTCATTTGGTCAGATGGAAAGAGATTGTCTGTGCTGTTGGCACTAAAATGTATGGAGAGTAGTTTGAAGGAGCTGAACAATGGTTCCACGAAGGGCCACAGTGATCCGTGGAGGACCACAAAGTCACCTACTGCTCTGATAAGGCTATTAAACTGATGTAGGTGGTAGTCTTCCGTTGCAAGCACCTCATGGGTGTGTGTGGAGGTGGGCGACAGTGGGATTTCAGAGATGCATTGGAAGTGTAGCATTTGTGTTGTGATGGTGTCTGCTATGTCTGCTGAATTCTCTGCTGTCAAAAATTCATCGGTCCTTTCACAATCCACCTCGATGCTGCATTATCTTGTTGCGCCTAGGGATTTTACCTTTAAAAGTTTATACAAAGTATTGGAGCAACTCTGACGATGAGACAGGCTTATGTGAACTTTGCAGTGGAGGAGTTCAAGATATGACTCATGTGCTATATGTCAGTCCAAATCATTACTAGAGGCGCTACACCGTTTTTTAAAACCTATATGTTTTAGATACAATATATTTACTGTTCGAGATTTAGTTGAGCTTTTAAGATCTCTGCCTAATGAATTTGTTTGTTATAATTTGTATACTATTTAAAAACTTTTTAAAAATTATTCTAATAGATGTACTGTAAATGGTCTTTAGTATTTAGTATTCATTTTATTATTTTGTTGATCTTTAAAGAGGTCTAAATCAACTAAAATTAGAATTTGACAGAACCCACCATTCACCTGTCCTATGAAAGGTGGGCTGATCAGCATGATCTTCACATACTGCACAGAGTGTCTGCTGTGTCCTGCAATGAGTCATCTCAGTACTACCGGAGAGGTGTGGCGCAGTGGCCAGAGCGGCTGACTCCGGAGCATGTGGCTCACGTTTGATCCCCGGCGACAGCTTAGCTCAGCGTTATGCGACTCAGGGTACTATCTTCCTTAATCTCCCCGACTGCCCCCAGCGCCTTGAAACCTTAGGGGGTGATATGTTTGCGCTTTACAAATATGGAAACATTTTCAAAGCAATGTTATTTTATGTCAGGTCGCCATGTTTTTGTATAGTGTGCTGTTCAGCATTTAGATGGCTTCTAACACTTCTGTCAATGATTGTGTCTCAGATGTGAGCACTTTTCCTAGGGTCTTGACCATTCTAACAATTCTCCAGCTATTGAGTACCTATTTTACCTTAGCTCTGCAACATAAATCAGGAAAAGTAAAACATTTACATTAATGGTTTCCTATTCTGCAACTCGTGCCAGCTTTGTTGAGATGGATTTCTGTGAGCAGTGCAACCATGCACTATGAGAAAAATAGTTACATCATTGATAAGCAATGCTGAAGGTCTTCTAGGTTAATAGCCTGTCATTATTTGTTGATTTTTCACTTGATGGATGACGACATCATCACATTAATCACCAGTGATCATAATGATGGGTCATTATTCACTATCTACTGCTCCAGCGTTTAAACTGAGTCCTGATTTCTGCTGCTGGGCAACATAAACAAGTCATATCAATAATCACTGGCAGATATTCTCTGGAGCAGGAAGCACAGTGGCTGATTAAAGGGCTGGGAGGGCCCCACTGTCAGTATTGAATATGGTTGGACGCTAGACCTCAAGCACACCCTTCCAATATAGATGTCTTTTGCCTTTGCTGGCATTTTCATTTCCTTAAAGTATTTTTCTCAAAGTAGCTGTATTGTTTTCTCCTTAATTTCCCTTGGCATGTACATAAATGATACTCCATGGTATGTGACTGGAAAACCTGAAGAGGCAAAGTCATAGAAAGTACAAGGACGTCTGTGATTTGTTTTCCAGTTATTATCGATTTTACAGTTTGGTTCTAAACAGGTATTGGTAGCACAAATCACAAAAACCTTGAATGTCTCACCTTTAAAGTTTCACTCTTCCTGAAGCATTCTACTTGGTTTATGGCTTGGCCTCTGCTAACTGTGAAATCTCCAGACCTGCCCTACATGTGTTGAACTTGAATTTGTTGGTACATGTCTCAGAAGGGCCATGTTCGGTTTTGAACACAATTTTAAGGGGGGTGTGGTATTTGCTGAGTATAAACAAAGCATGGTTTCTTACAGAAATGGGAATAAAGTTGTTTCATAATTGCTTACATGCCAGGATGTGGAAAGAGCACACCATGTCCACACTCTGCCTTTTCCTACCAAGACTTCTCTGTCTGTCTGAATAAGATTTCCTCACCTCACCACCCCTTTCTCAGCCCCTTCCCTCTTTACCCCATCTTCCCTATCATGAATAATGAAACCAGTTCACTACATCCTCATCGTACTCTCCCCCCACACTAACCTGAAGCAGACCCTTCATGAGCCCACCCCCAGTTGCAGAAACCATCTCCCCCTGGAACGTCTGTATGAAAAAAAGCCTTCTTCTTGACAAATCGTTTTAACCCGCCCCTTCACTCCAAAAGAATGACTGAGACCTCTATTGACCAGGAGGCAGCACCAAGCATTCACCCCTCCATAGAGATCAGAGGAGAGGTGTGGTGCAATGGCCAGAGCGGCTGACTCCGGATCAGGAAGCTCACGGTTTGGTCCCGGCGGCAGCTCAGCCCAGCACCCTGTGACTCTGGGCAATAGCTCACTTAGGGGCATATTTACAAGCTGGCGATAAAACATTATCGCCGCTTTTGCGGCCGTTTTCTGCCGAAAAGCGGCGATAATTTTATCGCCTAATTAGCAAGGCCACGCTAACGCGTGAAACGTTGCTTTAGCGTGGGGGTTCCTAACGCCCAGCTTTGCATCTCTAATGAGATGCAAAGTGGGCGTTCTTGACCTAACATGACAGGAGAAATGTCGCTAAACGACATTTCTCCTATCATCAAGCCCCACGCTATGAAGCATAGCAGCAGGAAAAGTAGCGATAACCCCTGTTATCGCTACTTTCCTTACGCCTGCTTCAGGACTGACTTAGCCATGATATCCTATGGAAGGTGGATATCATGGCTAAGTTTGTGAGTCCCTATCGGCAAGCTAACGCCACACTACCCAGCGATAATCTCACGTTAGGCAGTTAGCGTGAGGATTTTTATCGCTGAGGAGATAAGCGTTGCTAATAGCACGCTATCTCAGCGATAAAAATCCACGTTACCCGGCGATAATTATCCTCACGCTAAGAGCGCTGAGCGATAATTATCGCCGGTTATTGCTGATATGCCCCTCTATCTCCCCGACGGCCCCCAGCACCTTAAGACCCCTAAGGGTGATTAGTTTTTTTTTAAAACACATTTTATTGATTTTCTGATCTTTACAGCTTCTCTGTGTACATTGTTCCATTTATACATTTTTGTATGTGAACACATATATTTGACATTGATGAATGTACAGTGGTATCAACGCTGATCAGACATTGTTTACATATTTGTATACAGTTGCACATACAATCCAAATTATTGACTTTACTTCCGTGTCGTTACTGTGTGTACATACAACTCATTATATACATCTTACTGTATTGCATAGCTCCGTCCTATTCTAAAAATTCACTCTAACTTAAGTTCCATCACCCCTCCCACAACCCTAGGTACTCAAATCTGCTTCTAGCCATCAGTTATGACATCTAGCGCCATTGTCCTTTTCCTACACATTTGAGAACACTTTACCAGCAGGAAATATCTAGTACACAATAGAACTCTGCCACATCCTGAATTTCCTTACAACGTGTGTTGCAGCGATAGTTACATTAACGAATTATTTATGCCGTGTGATTAGTTTACGCTTTACAAATACCGGATACATACATACACCAGGGTTACTAACAACATAGGTGCATCCGACTAAAAACAATGTTCATAATTCTCTATTCCCGCACCCCATGCTCTCAACTAGAGTACATCAGAGTCAATTTTTGATTCCAGTCCCATTCAAAGCTGACAATATCGCTTCTCGCAGTTCACTGGAGGAATCTTTTTTTTTGTGATAATCTTGATTTTATCAGTGATTTCCTCACAGGCGCTCTCCCGCTGACAATGATAACTTCACACTTCAAAATCTTCCAAAATGGATCCTATTAACCAAGTTCTCTCTGATAACCCACCTATCATTATACACCCCGTCACTCATAGTGCAACCCCCTTCTCATCTTCTCTTCTCATAGGCTGCACACAGTTATGACTCTTCTCTGTCAGATGTTGCCCTCAATCAAGGGTCAATCACCTCCACCTATCGCATGCTGTTTACCATTGAGACCTTCTGCAGTTATAAGAAAAGAGGTTCCATGCAGCTCCTCAGCTCCATCTCCTTAGACAAGGTATAGCTAATTTTAATTCATTTGGGGCCAGATGTACGACCATTTAGTTTAGCGAGTAGCAAATTGCGCAGAATTGCGACTTGCAATTTGTGGCTCGCTAAACTGAATGTAGAACAGTGTCTCATACACTGTTTGCAATTCCCAGTGGGGTTGCAAATTGCATGCCTCATCAATATTCAATAGGCAAGCGCAATTTGCGAGCCCATTGGGAATGGCTAGCACTCACAGGATGGTGGCCTGCTGGGGTCAGCAGACCACTATATCTGTGACTTCTTTTTCAATAAAGCATCTTTTTTAAAATGCAGCCATTTTCCATAAAGCAAAACAGGATGCAGTTAAAAAGAAAAATGAAACTTTTCAGTTTCATTTTTTAGAGGCAGGCAGTGGTGCCTGCTCTTAAAAAATATATTCGCACCCATTCACAAAGGGGAAGTGGTCCCCTAGGGACCCCCTCCTGTTTGCGAGTAGTTTGCCACCTACCTGAAGCAGGTGGTAAACTGCAAGTGGTGTTAGAGTCGCTATTAGGAAGGGACGCCCTTGGTACGCCCCTTCCTAATAGCGAGTTGCAAACTATATTTTGCGAGTCAGTGACTCACAAAATAGCATTTGTACATACCACCACCTTTTTTTGCGGCAGCAAATGGGTTGATTTCCCTTTTGCAACCACAAAAAACAATAGTACATCTGGGCCCACAGTGCTTAGCGCCCACTCGCATTCTGTACTTTCATTAGTAGTGTTCTGCATCAATTTTCAGTTGACCTAATTAGCCAGAATACACAATGAAATCGTGCCCCTGAATCTGTGAGAATATTCCTAGACTACCTCCACAACAACAATGTAAATATCCACTTAGGAGAAAGACTTTGACGTCCTGTACCTCAAGGAATACATATACTCTGTATTTGTCTATACGTTAGTCTGGTCAGGCCCATCACATAGTATATCTCTCAGTCCTACTCTTTGTAATCCCACCAAACTGATATTAATTGGCAGGTTTTACACAGCTTGTAGAACCAATATATTTCTGTTCACGTACAAGTAAATAAGTAATTCATTAAATGTAGTCGTTAGAGTAATCGCTCTACGTTAAACGAGCTAAGTGTTAAAGTAATATTTTTATAAATATTTGTTTTCCTTCCTCATCCAAGAAGTAGCAAATGCATCAGTTATGAAATCTGCTTTTTGTGATCCAGTTTAAATATGATCTATACATTTTTTATACAGTTCCACCTGGAAACAAGTTAGTGTGGGATTTTATAGTAATGGCCTGTGACATTGATGTAACTTGATGATTTCATTTGTTGATGTGATGGTTATGACCTCAGTGATTGACCCTCCAACCAGAGGTCTAATCTGGTGGCTAGTGAGGGGGAGAATGTCTGGTCTTTGAAGGCTGGGAGTGGAATGACGACAGACCCATCAGCAATGGTGGATGTCCTGAGAGTCAACGCTAGCCCTGGGTGCTGGAGGAAGCATCCATGTGAGCTGCTACTCGCTGCCCCATCTGGAGGATTCCCCCATATTGTGCTACATCCTATCCCACAGGAGATATCCTGTCTTTATATCCTATCTCCATAGGAGATATCCTGTCTTCTGCATCCTACCTCCACAAGAGATACCCTGTCTTCTATTTCCTATCTCCACAGGAGATGTCCTGTTTTCTACATCCTATACCCACAGGAGATATCCTGTTTTCTAAAGCCTATCCCCACAGGTGATCTCCTGTCTTCTATATCCTAGCTCTACAGGAGATATCCTGTCTTCTTCATCCTATCCCCACAGTAGATATCCTGTCTTCTGCATCCTATCTCCACAGGAGATATCCTGTCTTCTACTTCCTATCTCCACAAGAGATATCCTGTCTTCTATTTCCTATCTCCACAGGAGATATCCTGTCTTCTACATCCTACCTACACAGCAGATATCCTGTCTTCTACATCCTTTCCCCACAGGAGATATCCTGTCTTCTACTCCTATCTCCACAGGAGATATCCTGTTTTCTACATCCTATCCCCACAGGCGATATCCTGTCTTCTATATCCTAGCTCCACAGGAGATATCCTGTCTTCTACATACTATCTCCACAGATATCCTGCCTTCTACATCCTATCTCCACAGGAGATATCCTATCTTCTACATCCTAGCTTCACAGGAGACACCCAACTATGACCTCTGGGTGAGGTCACCACCATCTACTTTGCCTGCCCTTGTTTCCACCCAACAGCCTGTAGTTCTAGCTTTAGTGTTTACTTTTATGATCTCCTTTCTATATGTTGGAGTTCTAGTTTAACTGTTATCTTTTAGGATCTCCTTTCTGCATCCCATGGTTTATTTTTAATAATTGCTTTTAGGATTACTTTTCGACATCCTGTAGCTCTAGCTTCAACAATTGGTTTTAGGATCTTCATTCGGCAATCTGTAGTTATTGCTTTAGTGTTTGCTTTCAGGATCTCCTTTCCACGTCCCGCAACTTTGGCTTAATTTTTTGCTGTTAAGATCTCCTTTCTTTATACTGTAGCCATAACTTTAGTGTTTGCCTTTAGCATCAGTTTTCTACATCCTGTGGCTCAAGTTTTAGAGTTTCCTTTCAATATTTTCTTTTCAAGTATTACCTTTTTTCACCTCTCTCTAGCTGATCATAGTAAGTTGACTTGAATCGCCGTTAGTGAATAATGTCATCTGCTGGAGATGAAGTCCAAGTCATCCCTTGTACCTGTCAGCGACTCTTAGGAGAGAATTATTAGCTTCCAGCAAACCATGTCAACATTTCATTACCTGGGTTGTTCTGCTGTAGCAGCGGGGGCACCAGGACCATTAATTTCTGTCATCAGCGGGATTTGACTATCTTATCAGGGATGCACACACACTGAGGCCATTGAGAGATGTTGAAACACCAGATTATTCCATATAGGTGCTTCTAGTTGGAGTAGTGCAGGCATATTTAAATTCTGTGCAAGTCGTCCCTTAATTTTTTGCATCTTGCTAAAGGCAGCTTTAGAGATGGTTACACTCTTTAACTTTGCATTATTTATCTATTTATCTATTTATAGCATTTCTAAAGCGCATTTGACCCGGAGGCATCAACGCGCTATACTCGAGGGAGAAATAGATGTGAAAAGCAGATCATCACCCCTAAATAAGCCAGCCTTGTCTGCAAATAGCCACGTTTTAATTTTCCTGTGGAACTTCAATTCGAAGCTCTGACTCCCAATATGTTCAGGCAGGGAGTTCAATAGCCTACCAGCTGCTGACGTAAAGGCGCATTCGCCCCCACCTAACCTTCTTACATCATGGAACCGCTACCTTATGGAGTCCTGCGTATCTCAGCAATCTCCTGGGAACAAACCAATTCATGGTTGTCTTCAGATAACTTGAGCCCCTCAGGTACAGGGCTTTATGCATCAAGCATAGTACTTTGAACAATACCCGTTTCTTTATCAGCAGCCAATGAAGGGATCTCATGCTATCCCTAGCCAAGGTGTATTTCGGTATTCCCCGGACGAGTCGTGCGGCCGCATTCTCGATGGCTTGGAGCTTGTTTAGAGAGAGTTGATTGATGTTTAAATACAGGGCATTACAGTAGTCCAGATGAGAGGTGATAAGAGCAATGATGACTGAAGCCCTGAGCTCCTTAGGAAACGACAGCAGAATCTTCTTTAGTATCCTGATCATCCAGAAACATGAGCTCAACATTCTATTAACCTGCGAGTTGAAAGTTAAGGTGTTATCAAACAATACTCCCAGGTTTTTGGCAGTCACCACAGGAAGAGGTGGAATACCGCAAGTAGCAGACCAACAACGGTCAGACCAAATTGAGTTGTCTGCTCCTAATTATGACTTTGATGATTGTAGGAAATTTGGTTGTTGGTTGAGGGGATCAGAATCCTTCTGAAGCAGCAACCCTCATCCTTCTCAGGGTGAACCACAAAGTTCAGTAAATTTAACCTGTGCTTAACCATCTGACCATCTGGTAGCTTGGCACAAATTTGTTCAAGTTTAACTTAGAGATACTGTGTTAAGTATTTATGCGGTTCCATTAATTATACCTGATGCCAGCCTTTGAAGTGGGAGAAATGTCTAGACCCCCAACTAGTTCTAGAAAGTTCCTTCCTTCCCCTGCCTAGACCCTAAGTGGGCTAAGGTAACAATAGGCCGAAATCAAGTTATTTTGTGAGTATGTTGGCGACAGCCCTGTAATTGGGGCAGGGAACACCTTCACCACACTCCTTCTGGCAAGATGGTCCATCCTGCCAACAACTAGTCTCCCTGTGTCCAACTGTCTAGAAGAAATACAAAAAGATCAACTGCCATCTACTCACATGTGACCCAGGACACAGTTTGAAGGCACCAAATGGTGAGGAGAAGAAAATGCCTGCTTTCTATAAGTGAACAAAAAAGCCCGGAAAAGTGTCCAGGAACTCAAGATGCACTACTATAGTGTCACTTAATCCTAAGTGTACAATAGTGATAACAAAGAAAGTGTAAACAATTAAAGAAATTTCAAACAAGTGATCGATGAATCATTTATCTTTCAACGCTGTTTTTCTATACATATTCAAATCATATGAAGCATAGGTGATATCCCAAATCTGCTTTTTATTCAGTCCATTGCAGAATTTCTTCAAAAGAATTGAAATGATGCTTTTCTCAGCATGTTAGATCAGGTAACAATTGTTATATACATTTCCCAATGCATTTCGGGCGGGAATCTGCCCTTCGTCAGGGGTATCTACAATATCAATGATTACTATTAGTACTAACAAAATGATATCAAGTTTTAGACAAATAGTGCTTTAAAGTTTATGTTGCTCATGCAGACAAGCAAATCGGGCTCTACAAGTAACAGTTTAGATATGGTGTTTTTAAGGCTTGCTGAAAAGATAAACCAGAATTGTACAAATGGAGTAGGAAAAGGAGTGGAGTGCCATACTGTGTGACAAATTAAAAAAAGAAGAACCAACGTGTAGTGCATACACTAGAAAGGAGGTATTAGAGAGACGTGCTGGGTGAGCGTCGTAACAAAAGCTATTGGCTAACAGTGATCGTGAAATACGTCATGTGGCTGTGTAAAGCCATCATGCAGTGTATAAATAACGAGTCTATGTCATAAGGGATACCTACGAAATGTGCCGAGAATACAACGAGCCAAGAGACTCTCAACAAGACAGCGGTACTTGCTGAAATAATAAAGTAAAATATAATAAAGTAAGATGTAATAAAATACCAGATTGGTATTAAATATCTCGTGGACTAAAAGGAGAATGAGAGCGGTTACCTTAATTAAGACGACCGAATGCCGATAGGCTGAGTAAATAATCTGTGAAAAGACGAGGAAACCGAAGTAAATCCGACATATTCCAAATCATTAGAAAAGCGCTAGTGAATGGGTATCAGAAAGAGGCTTACCGAAAAAAAGCCTCCCGCAGCAAGCTCTTCGCTTAAAATCACGGACGTGAACGTAAAAGTGGTCACGGTGTCCTAGAAATCAGGAGTAACCGCTAGCGTACGTGCATAGCGTTATAGCCGTGTTCATAGAAACATGACTGTACTGAAATGGCATTTTCAGAATTCTCTCTCAAAATCTGACTTTACAACTAAAGATGATTTAAAATTACAATTCTTTTGAGATCAAATGTGATATTTCTACCTGTTCCGAATCAAACGTTAGCGTTTATTAGATGTAATAGGGTAACCCAATGTTATCCTATGGAAGAGGTTGGCATCACGGTAGTGAAAAACTAATGTAGGAGTTTTCACTCCCAGGACTTATAAACATAAAAAACATCTACTGCCTTTTAGATACAATGCACCCTGCTCTATGGGATGTTTGGGGCCTACTATAGGGGTGACTTATATGTATTAAACAGGGACATTTAGGCCTTGCTTTTTTGCCAAGAGAAATTGGCAGTTTAAAATTACACACAGGCTGCGATAGCAGGCCTGAGACATATTTAAAGGGCTACTTAAGTGGGTGCACAATAAGTGCTGCAGGCCGACTAATAGCATTTTTTATTTACAGGCCCTGGGTACTTATAGTACCACTTTACTAGGGACGTATAGGTAAGATTAAATGTGCCAATTAGGTGTAAGTACATTTTACCTTGTTTAGCTAAGAGAGCAGTAGCACTTCTGCCTAGCAGTGGTAAAATGCCAACAAAAACAAACTTCAGAAAAAAGTGGGAGAGAAGGCAAATAGTTTGGGGGAAGACCACATCAAAGGCTGTCAGCTCTTACAGTGATTTGTCAAATGTAGCGCCTCACTAAATGCACAACCAGTACAGATCTGTCAGCAGCAGAATCAGCTCCTCCAGTCCTGCAAGGGGCTTCACACTGAAAGCTTGAAGCCCCACAATCTGCACTTGCCCAGCCTCTTCCATTAAAGGTATCTCTCCCAGGCAACTCTCAGCAGAGCTCTCCACACAGTGTCAGTGCTTTCATAAAATTAGATGTGTGGCACTTTTCAAATGTACAGCCAGCCATGCAAGTGTGTACAACAGGTCTTCCTATTCTCCCTTTCCTCTGCATTGATGGTAAGAGGTCCCAATCGATGCCCTTCTGCTTGTCACTAACCCTTGGCCCTTCCATGATCTGTATGAAAGAGAGAATGTGCATCTCCTAACACCCTCTTTGCAAATAACATATTTAGGAACTTATCTCTGCACATGAGGATCACTCATTCACTTAACTTCTCTTCGCTTTCCTGCATTTTGACAACCCGTGGCTCAATCTTCATTTATTGAAGTAGGATTCCTGATCATATATGGTCATAAGAATGTTCAGATCTATAGGGGAATTTCTATTAAAACTATAGCTGCTGCCAATTTACAAGAAAAATGTGATTTGCAAAGAAACTTTCAATCTGCTCTGAAACAACGTTTGCCTGTACACATTGATCATCTTAAAACACTACACAATGAATTCACAGCAATAAACACATAATGTCCATGCTCCAGTGTTATGAGCTACACTTAGTGAATGTTATTTCTTTCTCCTTTTAGATAGATGGGTTTTTTAATGGGAAGATGATGGATTTTTGAACACAGTGATGACTTCTATTCCAAGTCATGGAAATGCTTCTGCAATCTACATTGTTTATGATGCAGCTCAGTGGATTTTATTTCCGGTTAAATGGGTTGGAACGATGAATTGGGTGCTTATGGCTCCTCAGACTTCCCAGCTGGATCTCCCATCACTCTCAGAGCTTCCTCTGGCAGGGTTTGTTGGAAGCTCTCCAGTCATTTGGCTGAAATTCAGCTACAAAGAGCTTAAAACAGCAGTCTCAATCAAATGCCCAGTGGTTATGTTTTTCTTATTTGTTGATAGGCGTTCTGACTATTTAGTTTGAATATGAAGTTTACATTTTACGGTGCTATGTTATGTTATAAATCGCAGCCGGTGCCGGCAAGCACGGTGGGGCGGGGCGAGGCGAGGGGGAGTCGACAGATGACGGTTTTAATTATTTATGGATTTTATTTTCCCTATTGTGTCGTCTGTCGGCTTCCTCCCCCTCGCCTCGCCCCACCGCGCTTACCTCTACTGGCTGCGATTGTATGTTATGTTATGTTATGTTATGATATGTTCAGAAAACAAGCTTTGTGTACTTAACCACAACATACATGTGTATATCAGAACATGTAAATATTGCTGGTTCTATATACATATGGGTGTAATATATACAGATGCTTATTCCTGGTACTAAAACTTTACAATGTTTCACATGCATTTACGTGTATGTCTGCATACAGATCAATATATAATTAGATGTGTGGGTATGTCTTGATACATGAATATGTTAGGTTCAGTTATTTTTTTAAACAAGTATACAATTACAAATTACAAATAAATTCAATTTCATTGAACCGTATCCCATCCCTCCTTTCTCTGACTCATCCCAAGCCTTTCTCACTACTATGAAGTCTCAAACCTCCTTTCCAAACTTCCCTCTGCTTTTTGTCCAATTCAGCACATGTTCACTACTCCAATAACCACTCACAACTTAGCTTTTCTGATCCACTTCCATATTCTGTCTCAAGAACCTAAACTTAAGAAATTTACCACAACTAAACCACAAGGAGAAAAGGAATCCCTTATTACTAATCTGCTAACTATTTAACTCTAATCTTGGGTTCAAGAGTAATATGCTACTCACGATAAAGCACTTCAACGCTGTCAGAGGTAGTAAGCGGTATATAAATGTAATTTACAATTACAGTTTTGCTATGTTATGTTACATTTGTTAGTGCACAACTATGGCATCATTGCACTTATACTGTCCAGAGTGAATACCGGTGGACATGTTTATCTGGCTAGTGAGTATGTGGTTGCTGTATCCTCTACTTAGGAATAATTGGGCATGGTGTCTGAGGTTTTGACACGTGGTCTGATCGCATTGCTTTGAGCTCATTGCTTTTGATTGGCGTATAAATGTTTGCATGCTATGCAGGAAGGAAAAGTTTATGCTTCCTGAAGTTTTAATTAAACATTCCCGATGAATGATTGATTGTATGGTGGGTGTGACATCAAAATCAATTCATTCAAAAGGTAATGGTGTAGACCATCAAAGTAGCTTGGTTGCTTTTGGGGCTTTTGATTGGGGCTCTTCGTCAGTCTGTGGTTGTTGGAGTGGGATGTTGAGCTGAGGCTAAATGTGTTTCAGGGGTTGATTGATATTCTCCTGTAGAGATATTAAGGATCACTTAAGGGTTTGAAGCTTGAAGAGTCGTCATGTTGTTATAATCTTGTACAAGGCAAGATTGTTCTGTGATTTCTTTATAAGATGAGATGGAATTCCAAGGTATACTACCTTAGACGGTGAAGGAAGCTCTTCAAGTAGGAATTTGGTAAAATGTGGCATGTTAATAAGGTAGGGGTGTGTTTGAAGATAGGGAGATATATGTCTACACAAAATGCTTTCTGAAGATTGACAGCACAAGCCCTATGCCACAGGATGGTCACAAAAGATATGTCACCATTAACAACAAGTGGATTAACTACCACACTTGCTTATAAATGGACCTAATTGTCAATCCTCTCTTCAAAGGAAAAAACCTCTATTGGACAATTGAGGAGCGATTTGATGGTTGCCCTATATGTCTTAGATCATTTGTTGTTAACAGTTTAATTTCTTTTGTGATCATCGTGTGACACGGCACTTGTGCTGTCAATCTGACCATACATGGATATTGTGTTATGTGTGAAGTATTACTAATTAAAAAGAAATGTGGTTATATAGAAGTGCACCCGATAATATTATTGTCACATCTATACAACAGTGATGTATCATGTAGTTTTTATTTTTGCTTTGAACGTGTGTGTGTGTGAATTGGATGTTATTTAACACTAAAGTCCTTGTCAAGAGTAATCAAATCTAACAAAAAACATTATTCCTCCAATTTGTGTTGACATATATCTGTACCCAGTTCCCTTGATGATTATTTGGGTTGTCCTACCATCTGTCACTGGAATATAGGGAGAGTCTAGGATGGTGAGTTGGAAATATTTGTTGGGGGATCATGTGTATGATACATAGGAGTGTTCAGTTCCTTAAAACTGGTCTGGCATGACAGTGGAAGCCAGTGTAGAGACTAGAGGCATGTCAATTCAGTTGTGTTGGTGAATTTTGAACTGTTTCAATATGTTTGGGAAGAATTTAGGTGCTACTAGATAGAGTTCCTTCCCATAATCTAGGCACAAAAGCATAGGTTTGAATACAGCTTGAACTCTGCAAGTCTCTGATTATGGGATGTCCAATATAACAAACATAGTCAATAGCAGTCATTGATTTTTCACTTGTTATATCATGGAAACCTGCACCAGCCTGACATCATATTTACCCCTGTACATTAGGAAAAGTAGTCAGTTTTATATTCTTTTTGGCAGATGATTTGAACTGGTTAAGGAAAAACAAGTATTTTGTCAGATAAATTTGATGTTTTTCCAGGTGTTTTTAGGCAGGACCACTGGAATTATGCGAAGGGGAGAATCAAATTATGCAGCAGAGTTTACCACGTTTTGCAGAACGAAAAGGCAAATTAGGTGGCAGCACATTTTGTGATTGTATTACTTTATTATCTTTTCATTTTAATATACTCTAAAAATGCCTGTGCAAAGGGTTCACTTCATTAGTACATTTTCAACATCCAAATACAGCAAAAAACATCTGAAAGGTGACCAGTCAACCTTCCACTGTGCAGCAACAGAGACCAACATGGGCAATGGGAAAAATGGCACCCTTTTACAATGAGATGTGGGGTTTTTTGTTTTTTTTTGGGTATGTGCAGTGTTCTCGAACTCAGGTTTGTAGTCCAAATAGCCCTGCACTTTAACCCTTCAATGCCCACACAACACGATATTGTCATGATAGTTTACTGTATGGTGTTACACCAAACCAAGCAAAAGTACGTGTTTTAAGTAAATTCTTAGCTTGAAAGATTGGTGTCATTCTGGCTTGTGCGTTTTTTTCTGCACTATAAAACAAAGATTCCTGTGAGAACATACGAAATGTCACTTTTTTACCCACCTGCCCATCTTTTCCCCCACACACCCCTCTGACGGAGCTGGACAAAACTTGTCATGTCAAACCTAAACCAGTTAAAGCATTTTTGAAAGTTTTGTGCAGATTTGTAAACAGCACAAAAGTCATTTCCTCATCAAAACCAATCTTTCAAAGGAAACTGTGGCCTAACCATAATTGCAGAGGCACAATCTCTGACTTTTATTTGTGAGTTTGTGTGTGTGTGTGCGTGCGTGCACGTGAGTGCATTTGTTTGTGTGTGAGTGTATATATAAAGATTGAATAGCTAGATGGATTATCTAAAACATTTCTCTATTATGGGGTTAAAGAAAACAACCCTCCCAACTCACCTAATTTTTGTCATGTGGTCTATGTGCTGTGTAGGTTCTCTCTGTGTCATTAACGTGTATGTGACGTGCAGCACCAAGAGGTGTAGCGGCACTTCAGATTCCTCAACTTGGGGGATGGGTCTTGATGGGATATTGCTGATATCCATACCAAGAAAATTGTGCACCTATGGGCACATTGAAACCTATAAGCAGAAAAACATTATTTTCTATTTATAAATTGCAAAGTGTGGTATCTCAATTACCATGAGAATACTTGTTTTACTTGAAAAGGGAGAAATACACATTTAGGTATCAGCTCAATCTTAATCACTTCAGCTGTAAAATAACAGTATAGTTTGACAGTGTCATGCAGAGCGACAGATGCTTTAAGCCTTTTAGGAACAATAAGGAAATTGATGGCTTTTGTACCCCAAGGGACTGTACCATTTTACTTTTATGGCAGAAAACTATTTTTATGGCCTCTGTGACAGCAACATGCGAATCACCGTGGTTGTCTGCCTGCATGATAAGTGAATGCCCTGATCCACCTCCAGATCCAGAGCATAAAGAGTTATGGGCATTGCTCCTGCCTTTTCAATCTCAATGACTGACTTGGAGCAAGATGGAGCCCAGTGAGCGCGGAAACCGCTCAATGACCTGCCATCGGTCTGAATGCATCCGCAACAACTTGACGTATGGTAGCCTGAGCAGGAGGGCTAGCATTCCGCGCATTAGGGTTGCATCCTTTGATCTGGCTAAGCAATCTTTTATTACCGCTTTTGTAAACCACCCCACTAAACCTGGACAGAAAGTTTCCGAATAGTACAAAATAAATTAAATACATGCGAGGTCACAACAATGCCTATGTATTTAAGGGAAAGTAACACCAAAAAAAAGGTGTGCACCTTGAATACTGAACGAACAAAAACAGGTAAGTTAGTCTAAACCTAACTCCACATATATGTACCTTAAGTGGTACATATTTATTCAAGGTGTGTAGATGTGAAGTTATGATTAGTAAATCTATACTTCCCTATATAAACCTACTTTTTGATATTTTGTCCCCCAATATTCTGTCCTCGATACTATTCTACCACAATATTGTTGGTGGCGATATTCAGTAGTACAACTGATTTAAAGATTGCAAGCAAGGGTTATTTTGAACCTTTTCAAAGTTCAATTGTAAAAGTAATCCTAACTAGTTGTAAGCCTCTGGCTTCTTATACAGCACTTAAAAAAACATGCCTTTGCTAGAGATGACATCTGTAATCTCTCTGTACAAATACATCATTGTGGGTGGCATCAAATCCTGGAACAGGAGTTCAGTGCTTTTCATTTGTTCATCTTTTTTATTTTTAAATGTGTACAGTGTAAAAAGATGGAGAGTAGGGTGTGGAGGTCATTTGTATGGGCATAACCGTTAGCAAGTGCTTCCATAGAAGGAACATCTGTCTGTTGTCTGCACAAGCATTTGATTCAATAAGGTTTCTCCTGTACTTCTTGGTGGTTAGAATTTTCTGTATGAACAATTATTTGGTTCAATTGTGCTCTTCTGTGTTTGGTCCTACTAAATAACCCAAGAGTCAACCATGAGTCAGAATATCTTATCAAACCTGGTGTGATATGAGTCATTTGGTAGTGTAGTCTCCTTTCTGGATGGACCATTTACTATTGATGTCTATGTAACGATAATCATGTAATGCTGATCATTTTTTTGCATACATCGCTTCATGCTGCACTTTTGACGTTCCTACAACCTGTAAACAGGCCTCAATAGGTCCTGAATGATGTAATATACAAGGTCATAAGCAGTGCATTGAGGGGGGTGTAAGTTATCTCAGGTAACTATAACTGCTGAATTTCACTGGTTTTGAACGAGTAAATCTGAGCCTATCTATAAGGTCTCTGTAACATTTGTTTTTTTCAGTGAATTTCTAAGGTTGTTTTAATGTTATTTCCTAATTGTAATGTCCCTGTTACCATTGTTTTTATTAGTGCATTTCTAAGGGTTTTTCAAAATTGTATTTCCTAACTATAACTGTAGCCTTTGAGAGTGAGTGTGTACGTGAGTGTATGAGTGTCTCAGTGTGTGGGTGAGTATCTCTATGGGTGTGTGAGTGAGTGGGTGAGTGTCTGATTGGTTCTGTGAGTGGGTGCATATGTGTCACACTGGGTGTGTGAGTAGGTGTCTGAGTGGGTCTGTGAGTGGGTGCGTGAGTTTCTTGGTGGGTGTCTGAGTGGGTCTTTGAGTGGCTGGGAGAGTGTCTGAGTGAGTTTGTGAGTGCCCCCATGAGGGTGTGAGTCAGTCTGTGAGTGAGTGCATGAGTGTCTGTGTGGGTCAGTGGGTGGGGGCATGAGCTTCTGAGTGGGGGGTCTGTGAGTCCTTAAGTGGGTCTGTGAGTCAGTGCTTAAGTCTTTGAGTAGGTCTGTGAATGGGTGTGAGAGTAGAAGTGGTTCTGTAAGTGGGTGCATGAGTGTCTGAGTGGGTCTGTGAGTGGGTGTACATGTCTGAGTGGGTCTGTGAGTGGGTACATGTGTGTCTGAATGGGACTGTGAGTGATTGTGAGAGTGCTGGAGTGGTTCTGTGAGTATGTGCATGAGTGCCTGAGTGGGTTTGTGGGTTTGTAAGTTGGTGTGAGAGTGTCTGAGTGTGTCTGTAAGTGGGTGTGTGAGAGGGTCTGTGAGTCAGAGTGTGAGAATGTCTGAGCGGGTCTGTGAGTGGGTGTATCAGTGTCTGGGTGGATTTGTCAGTGGGTGTTTGAGTGCCTGAGTGTGTGAGTGGGTGTCTAAGTGCCTGTGAGGGTATGTCAGTAGCTGTGTCAGTGAATGAGCAACAACAGAACTGCACCTGCTCCTTTATACAAAAAGAGTCAACAGTTTTGCACAAAATATCTACCCAAATGCAGTATTTTCATGTTTTCTTTTTAAAATATAGCATTTCTTTTTAGAGCTATTCAATATTGTAATGAAAAATGTAACTATTGTTTTTAAAGAAACTAGCAAGTATTTGAAATTCATATTCTAAATTACAAAAAAAGACTACTTGTAATTTTTTATACAGAATAAGTATTTCATTAATTAATGACATGAAAATAACTGAATGTAAAACTCAAACAATCACATAAAATCCTAAATAAATGTAAAACAATAAGTAAAACATAATCTTTCACTAAAATTGTAAAAACATTTAGAAACAAATAAACTTTACCTCTGTGAGGTATCGCTTCTATAATATGCTAATTCCAGTCTTGGAATAAGTATATATAATTTGGGTTGGAGCGGATATACTATTCTAACCGCAATCCAACAAATATTCAAGTACATGCATATAAACTGGGGGAGGCATATAAACTAATCTAACCCAAGTCCTATACACATTAGGATACCTGTGTATGACTATTAAAACTCAAATCCTTCTAACTCGAGTCCTACAAATATTGCAGCAAGTGCATATAATTTGAAGGAAGTAGGAGCACATTTACTGATCTAATTCCAATCAGAAAAAAAATGTGATAAGTACATACAATTGAGAGGGGGCACATTAATTACACTAACACCAATCCAACAAATATTGGGCTAATTGCATCTAATTGGAGAGAGCATATTCGCAAATCATGCAGCAGTCCTTCAGACAATAGGTTAATTGTATATCATTGTGGGGCACATTTACTATACCAACTCCAGTCCAACAAACATTGGTGTAAGTACATATAATTAAGGTGGGGAGATTTACTAGTCTCACTCCACTCCTACAAGCATTGAGGTAAGGGAATACAATTGGGTGAGAGCTATTCACTTATCTCCATCCAAATAAACACTGTGGTGAGTGTTTATAATTGAGAGAGGCACAGTTGCTATTCTAACTCCAGTCCAACAATTATTGGATAGGAACACGTGGTCATGGGGGTACTATTCTAAATACAGTCCTTCAAACATTAGGGTAATTGCTTGGAATGTGGGGATCACTTACAATTATAACTTCTGTCATACAAACATTAGGGTAGGTGCATATTATTGGAGGCTGGCGCATTCACTATTTTAACATCATCCATCCAAGCAAAGGGGTGAATATAATTGGAAAGAGAGCACATTTACTAGTCTAACTCCAGTCCTTCAAGCATGAGATTATGTGAATAAAATTGGGGGTTGGGTATAATTGGGGTTGGGGCATATTTACTATTGTAACTGCAGTCCAACAGATGTTCAGCTAAATGCATATAATTGGTTAAAACATTATTTCGATTAAAAGTATATTTAAACCTTAAATGTGTGAATTCAAAATCTGATCTTACATACTTGTAAAAATATAAACTATTTTGGAAATATAACCCTTCTATTTAAACATATATTAAATATTAATAATAATGATATTATATAATGTAAAAAGTAAAGTAACATATTTTATTTATTGACAAAGTTGTCTAAAAAATAGTGTCTTTAGTTTCTTTCAAAAGACCAGTAGGGAAGGGAACGAGTAGACTCTTTGGCTGCTGCCACACTGATGGCCTGTCTCTAAAGGAGACAGTTCTGGTCTCCGGGAGCACAAGGTACACTTATATGTAGCTAGAATTTGGAAACCGGGAAAGAGGGAACACAGCTGTAGATTACCTACACTTTGACTACAACTCTTTCCCTAAATGGAAACTTGCGATGACATGCCTAGATGGAAGATATTTGATTACAACAGCAAGTTCTGTTGATAGAAGGTGTTGTCTAGTTGAAGCCTTCTCATGAGCTTCTCTTTGAGACCCTGATAACTATAATTGCTTTAGTTAAGGTGGCCCTAAACTTACTCCTCAACTATGGAAATGTGCTGGTCAGTGGCAATAGAAGGCAATTTTTCTAATGTGCCAAAAACAGGTACTGATTACTTTTGGAAAGCTAAAGTTTAAGGGGGAGATGTGAGTCGATATAAGTACTCAAATTTGAAATGACTATCGAAGGAGTCAGTTCTGAGTCAATGACCTCCGGTCAGCTAGCAGATCTCCATTTGTCGATCTCTTTCCTGATAACAAAGAGCACTGTTGGAGCTGGGTTGAGTTTTAAAAGGTTTGAGGTCATCCAGCGTCACACAACAGTCCGCACATTAGAAAGAGAGTTTTGGGCAGAGATGGAAAAGGCTGCCTCACAAGAATGGAACTTGAATATCAACTGAGCATCATCTGTGTGTGTGTAAAATTTAACTCTATTGATGCGAGGAAGTCTGGCCAGAGGTGTTGTATAGATATTAAGATAGATTTACTATGTCCCTGGAGGAGGAGGGGGAACACACTTTACAACCAACTCAGAGAATCCACCAAGTTATTATTTCAGATGGAACCCCCCCATATATAAGCAACTATTTGCCATGTTCCTCCATCTGTTGGTCAATGAGCTACACTCAACGATGCTGGGCTGGGTGTCCTGTTGTCTACTTTGGCGAACCACCTTTCACCATCACATGACTTAACAGACCACGTGCCACTTGAGGAGCGTGTTGCTACATTTGATGGTCATAGATTTCAAATAAGTTTTTATTCCCTTTATTTTTAAGAGCTCATATTTGACTATGTTGAAATACACTGTCTGAAATTGAACACCATTTTTTCATATTCACGCCATGTCTTGAACAAATTAATATTTTTCACTTTGAAGTCATATATTGATGCTTTGATTTAGACAGCGGGTTACAACGTTTGTGCAAAGAAAAGTCATTTTGCTGCTGGGTATGATATCTGCAGGGGTGGCAAGTCAATTTGAAAGACAGTGTTCAGCAGATGTACAAACAATGAAGTACAAAGACTCACACTGTGTCCTGGAAATTCCTTCTGCTTTGGCATCTTCAATTGGGAGATTATTTTGCATTTTTTAATTCCCTTTACAGAATATGGTTCACGAAACTTTCTAAATTCCTCTTGAAGCGAACACTGACTCATGCGGCTTTGGGTACATGACTTGTCGAACACCTGTGTCCAGTGTTTCTCAAATGTGTACATTCTGCCACTCGCTGGTATAACTGTTGTTAATGCCTTCTTACTATTAATCAGGTTCTTTTTGTATATCGCTGTGCTTGCATGCATGAAATGTTAGGACACTGATATACTAAAACAATTCCATATTATGTAATGTGACTATGCTTTGTCATGATTTGCAAGTGTTTGACTAGCAGATTCTCAATCATTTCCAATTTGAACATGCCTAATTCACACCTGTCAAACACAACTCATTTAAGTGCATAGAATTCACAAGGATTGCTGACTTAAGCCAGTTTCCCTATTCTACAGAAAAATGCACAAGATCAGATTTTTTTTTTAAAATGTCATTCTTTTTTGGTTAAATTTTTCCTTTAAAAAAGATTTTCCCTCAAAGTTTTCCTAGACCATGTCTAGAATTTGACACAATTTTCTACGCCTTTTCATATTACTGATGCAGTTTCGTTAAAACTTTCAGATAAATATTATATGTAAGTGTGGAACACTCACTTGCCAAATATTTGTGAAAAAACACAAAGTTAAGATGTTGTACTACCCCACCTTTCTCCTCCAGTGCAACAACGCTAGTATAAACTAGGGAAGTTTCAAGAAGATTAAAAAGCCTGTGTAGGTTACAAAGTTTTGTTAACATCAGTAAAGTTGAGCTCTCCGCAAAATTGTTGATCAAAAACAACAGTATTTTCTTGCAGAACATTTTTACTACAAAAGCCAGTTTGCAAATTATTTTCTTACAATTTAAACTTTCCAGTCTCTGCAGGACATGCACAATAACATTTAAAAAAAACTTTATGAACTTGATGAAGTTTGTGGAGGAAACATCCTGCAACTTTGCACACCCCTAGTTTCAATTAAATATAAAATGAGTGGTTTCATTCCCAGAAAGAAGACATACATGTTCAACCACAGGTTTATTTCCTTACTACAGCTGAGTAGTTTTTATAACACAAGCCTACAATCCTGTCAGGGTTTACGTGTAGTTCGTGGAGATTTTCCATTAACTATGATTTCTCCACATAGCATGTGCCTCCCTTTGATCACTTTTCGCTACTCTTTGTGTGTTACAGTTATGTGACTGGGGAGGCCGGAGTAGAGAAATGTTGCCTCTCCCTCCTTCATAGGGGCATATCATCAAGGGCTTTATCTCTGCTTTTCTGGCTTTAAAAGCCAGAAAAGCGGAGATAAAACCAACGCCCTATTAGCAAGAGGGTGCTAACATGCGTATTCGCATGTTAGCACCCTTTTACACTACGCCTACCTTTGAATCCACCCGCGGTCGGTAGTAGGAGTAACTGCAGGGCGGTGACGTGGGGAGGGGAAGGGGCAGGGTGGGGGGTAGTAAACTATGGATTACGGAGGTTTACAGGTAAGTTAACATATAAATTAATAAAACGAATTTCGTTGCGTGCACTGCATCCCCAAATACAGTGTTTGAATCTCTAATGAGATGCAAAGTGGGCCTTCCTGACATACACTACATGTCAGGAGAGCAATAACACGTCTTTGCGCTATCAGCAAGGATGCCCTTGCATTTTAGCAGACGTTAGTTTTTGGAGAAAACTGCTGTTTTCTCCAAAAACTAACGTCTGCTAAAATCCTGACTAAGCCACCCCTAACATTGGGGGTGGATTATGTTGATACGACCACAGGGTCGTATCAGCAAGGTTATCACCCTTTTGCAGGGAAAATCGCTGGAAAACCAGCGATGTTCCCTGCAAAACGGCGATAACATTGCTATCCCTGGAATTTTTATCGCCATGGAGCAGCGCGTTGATAATAACGCGCTACCAGGGCGATAAAAAGCAGAGATAGCAAGCGATAAGAAAATTATCGCTAAGCACGACCAGCGATAATTATCGTTGGCCGTTGCTGATATGGCCCCAAGTGTGTGAAAACTCACGGTTGGGGCTCAGACCTATTGGAACCAAAGAGAGCTGATGTTGTTGATTGAGTCACACGTTACAAAGTGCTTCTTTGGTGATGAAAAGAACAAAGCGCTAAGTTACCATTTTACTTTCATTAGTAAGTCCAGGCTGCTGCAGTGGAGGAGTAGATCTTTGTGCAAGGCTAAGAAGATGAAACGTAGGTTGTCTCTTTCCCAAAGTAATCATAAAAAGTAGCATATGCTCGTTCAGTTTCAGAATATGCATGCTTTTTCTGTCCTCAACTTTTAGTAAAGTATCCAATAATATTTACCTAATAGCGGAAAACGACGTTTCCAAGGCTTAGCACAAAAAAACATATTACTAAGGTGGCGGGTGTCTCAAATGTTCCCGGCAAATCTCGATTTTCCACCAGCTTGCTCCCCCGCCCCCCCCCCCCCCCCCCCCCATTTATCACTTGTCCCAAGTTTCAGAGAGGGCCCAAGTAGACCCAGAACAGGATTAGTTAGCAGCCCCTAGCAGAAATCGATTTAATGGAGGCACATGATATTGTGTGTAAAGGTTGCATTTAATTCCAGTGGTGCTTCATTGTGTGTGTTTCCTAAGAAGGCGAGCGTTGTCAATTAAGTCATTCTGTACCCTTTAAGCTTATGTAAAATCGTAATCCTACTTCTGTGTGTACTTTAATTTTACTCAAGTCCTGCAAAAGACAGTGATGCTATGACTCATACTTGTGAGATCTTATCTGCAGCTCTGTATACAGCGGCCATGGCGGAGAGAGGGGTGTGTGTGTGGGTGTGTGTGTGGGTGTTTTTAAACCCTGACAGGAGCAGACAAACACTATGTTTGTGAGGACCGGTGCGTTAGGAGGGCTGGTCCCAGTTACTTTCGAGTGATTCTATCAAAAAAATAAGGGCCTCATTTATGAGATTCCTTGCGCCTCCGGTGACGTTCCGTGGCGCAGAAGCCTGCGTGATATTTATCAGGTAGCCCTAAGCCACATTTTTTGGCTTAATGCTGCCTGATGTAAATGTAAATGTTGTAGACTTGTAAAGCGCACAGCTACCCCAGCAACAGGGCGTCCCGGCGCTGTAGACCACTGGGGAACCCGTCCTGGCTATCCCTGTGAGATGGTCCCTTTCTGGATATCTCCAAGCTGAAACCAGGCATCCACAGCATCTTCTGGGGGGCCATTGTAGAGATGAGGCAAGCTTAATGCCCAGAGTTGCCGAGTGTGTTCCTGGTTAGAGTAGGTACCAAGGCGAGATTTATCAAGTCCGTTTTGACCCTGGTCCACGACCCTGCCGTGTCGGGAATTGAACCCTGGTCCCTGGCCGATTCTCTGCTTACAGGTCTGCCGCCTCTAACTAGTGAGCCACACCTCTCCACAAGATAAATATCAGTCCCTTTACCCCGTGTTCTGCGTTAAAGGGGCGTGCAATGGGTGTTGCTGGGGGCGTTCCCAGCAACATCCATGCCCTTTGCCCCAGATTTACAAAATATCGTAAATCTGAGGCAGTGCCAAAAGCTTACACCTCCCCAGGGGAGGCGTAAGGGAGGCACAGCGAGGAGAAATATCGGTATTTCTCCTCGTTTTTTCTTTTTCTATGTGTGCTGCATTCTGCAGCACACATAGAAAGAGGAAAAACCCTCCTGTGATTATTTTTGTACAGAAAGGTTTCCCTTTCTGTACAAAAATAATCATCCCCACAACGCAGGCACCTTACAGGCACCCTTGCACCATGGTGCAAAGGTGCCTGCGTTGGCGCACGACAGCCTATTGTGCACCGGCACAGGGGAAAAGGACAGGAATGCGCCGTATCTTATAGCTAACCTGTCCTAGGATGCTTGTTTCCAGTCCCGGGAGGACCTGGCTTGGCAGTTCGGGCTGGACTGTTCCCATGAGGCACAGGGTCAAGACTGATTTGCATATGGCTGGGTTCAAACTGGAATGGCATGGTGAGCAACAAAACGATGCATTTAGGCCCAGATCTCTGCACTGGGGTGAATGTATGACATTGTTCTGCATTCTGTCCATCAACTGTAATTTTTGCATTTGTCACCCCGAGTGGGACGGGCATGCCCAGACGTGGGTCCCGTGCTCATCATGCCACTGGAATCAAGCTATCCTGGCTGAAGAGGGGTGAAACCCCGAAACCGGTCCTAGAATGCTTGTTTCCAGCCCATGGAGGACCTGGACTGGCAGTTTGGGCTGGACTATTCCCATGAGGCACAGGGTCAAGACTTATTTGCATATAGCTGGGTTCAAACTGGAGTGGCATGGTGAGCAACAAAACGATGGATTTAGGCCCAGATCTCTGTACCGGGGTGAATGTATGACATTGTTCTGCATTCTGTCCATCAACTGTTGTTTTTGTATCTTATAGCTACGGCGCATTCCTGCCCTTTCCTTTTGCCATAGGGAAGCGCAGCAGGCGCTGCCCTACGGCAAAACCTCATAAATGAGGCCCTAAAAGTGCAGTTATATTAGCCTCATCCTACTTTATAACCTAACCTACTATCAAAGCATGCGTGGAGTTAGAATAGTAGATACACACTTTATTATGGCCAATGGTCAGTCCTCAAAATAATAGGTATGTTATTATAGTGTGTGTGTGTGTGTGTGCGTGTGTGTGTGGGTGTGTGTGTGTGTGTGTGTGTGTGCGCATGCACACTGTGCATTTCTATAGCCTGCAAGGATAATTACAGGAAGTACTAATTCATTAGACACCCAGTGGATGCTACCAAATGTCTATGAAGCAGTTTACAGCTGCAGTTAACTGCTGTCTTGTCCTTAAGTGAAGATTCCTCTGTGTGCTTTCAAACTTTTTTTTTATTTTTTTTATTGCCATTTTTACATTAGACACATTGTACATCGTATAGATCATTCAAATAGTTATAACATATTGTACATTCCACTTTCAGACTGTGATTCAGAGAACTGATTGCTGGTTGGAGCATTGGTGCCAGGGCACATTTCATCCTTCAAACTTGTCAAGAATGTGTGCCATGTGGTTTAAGAAGCTCCTGGCTTCCTTGAGGTATATAAGTGGCCGCCTGCAGTGTTTGTTTACATTCCCAGATGCCCAGCCTGTCCCACACTGTCAATGTCACTCCCACACACACCAGAACGCACACGGAGGAGGAGGCGATGGTAACATGCTGGCATTGGGAGCCAGCTGTTAATGTCAAGATGGGGAATATATAATTTATCCTCATTTTTTCAAGAAAATAATATGTTGTGGATTCCGAGGGAGTTCAGCATCTAAAATGTAAGTTGGAACAAAAGGAACACAGCAAAGAGGAGATGCTAACAACAACAAAAAAATGCATCCTTGGATCACAGGCTTCCAGATCTGGCAAAGTATTTAGAGGGTGGGAGAGAAAAATTGTCCTTGTTGCTTTGGAAACGTTGGGGCTTATTTAGAGTTTGGAGGACAGGATATTCCTACACAACAGTGGCGTAGCAAAGGCCCCAGCATCCCCGCGGTGTGGGCGGGCCCCCAAGCTCCAGAGGCCCCCTCAGCACAGTACCCTGACCTGAGAGCTCCTGATTAAGACCGAAGGGGGACCCTCCATGTACCTTGCAGTGGCCCCCTCAAGTTTGGTTATGCCACAGCTCCACAAATGGGACAGTTGATGCAGTCCGCCAAACCTGTGGTGCTCCCGCTTTATTTGGAGTCAAGAGAACCAACATGTTCCTGTCAGCTGAGCCTCAGCTGGCTCTACTGGTGGAAGGAACCCTTTAACCCACATCCTGGCTGTCATTGGGCCACCAGTCAAATCTATAGGAAGGTTGGACCTATTGATGGCAGATGCTCCAATATAGTTTTTCCATAATGGGACCCGAAACAGGACTAATGACCCTAAGGCACTGGGAAAAAAATCTCTTCATATCAAGCCCATTGATTTATTGCTTTTCAACAACAAATTTCCACCATAGGAGTTTGTTTCTGGCATGCAAAAAACTTTGTTGTGCTGGTATTTTGAACATTTCACCTGTACAGCAATTATTCAGTCACATTGGATGGGCCTCCATGCAGGAGCTCCCCTGAAGGCACAGAGATCTTAAAGAGAGAATTTAAATATGATGGGATGTAAAGATACAGGGCGGTGGAGTACATTCCTCCTCTGACCTGGCAGATTACAAAGTAACCCCCACCATCTAAGTAATCACCCTTGGTTTCTTTTTATTGATTGCAACAGCACATTTTTAACATCAGAGGTGTACCTCTCTTCACCAATATTACATTTCCTTTAATGTATCTCACATTTTGAAGAACAAGAGAAAAGTTAAGTAAAGAATGGGCCTAAATATGTGTACTCAAGCAGACAAAATAAAGTGCATGACCGTGGTGGACACATGTTGCTCATGTTGGACTTGTAAGCATGAAGTGTTTTCTGCATTTGCAGTATATCTTATGTTTGTGACTGATACCTAAGACGCACTCAGTCATGTTTCTGAGGAATTCTGCAGTTGAAATATCAGGTTCATTTTGAACATTGCTTAAAAGTGCTTCATTGATTACCTGTCTATGAAGGCAAAGATTTCCAGCTGTGCAGTTTGGCATTTAGAGCACTGTGGGCCAAAAGTCCAGATTGTACAAGGATGAAACTTTCATTATCAATCAGGAACCAAGCACATCACGTCACTTATCCAATCAATTTGTTCCTGGAATCCACATCGAGAGATGGAAGGAGAATATGAGTCTTGAGCTCACGTTTCACACTTGCAGCTAAAAAACAAAATGGCTCCCGCAGACTCTCTGGCAGTGCTTAATTTGTAAAAAAATAAATACCGGGCCCTTGTCAGAAAGCCACCGCAGTTTGCACTACACATTGCCACGGCACTTACTTAACTAGTAACCATCACACTGCTACAAGTGTGACAATTTAGACTGTTCGAGGCCACCAAAAATTTAAGAATGACTTGGGTGGCAGGAATTTGATGTTTTGAATGTATATTAAATTAACAAGCAACCGTATCTGCTCAATTTTAAAGTACACAAACAGCGCCACTATGTGGCAGTTGTCATAAGTGCAGGTTCCAGCAATTAAGTGCTGGTGTTGAGCACCTGAAACCACTGGCTCAAATTAAGCACCACTCTCCAGCAACTTGGCACAATACCAAATTGCCGTGATGACTCCCATAAACTGCACTTGAGGAGGTTCAAAGGTGGAGCAGAGATAGGGAGTGGTGTGTTAAAGGGTTTTATTTTGTTATTTATATTTGTTTATTTTATTTATTTTTGCAATTTTATATAGCGCGGGCATGGTCTGAAAGCATCAGAGTGCTTTACAACAAGCAGGATACAAGGGTTACAGTGGGTTACCATAATATTAATTAAACTCAGACGTTTACATCGGTCGGAGTGAGCCGGAGTTCTCACAAGGAACAGTTACAGCAAATGGGTAGGAGAAATACACAGTTAAAGCATGGATTTAGATGGTGGGTTCATATAACGAGGGAGGTCAGATAGCAGCTTCCTGGCGCCCTTTTCTAGGAGCATTTTAGTGCAGATCTGGGAAGACTGATGTAACTTGAAGTGTGTGAATGGGACAGCTAAGTGTGAGTGAGGGAAAGGGATTTGGGACAGTAGCCAGGATCTAGGACCAGGTCATTGGGACAGGGATGGCATTGTGAAGGGTAATGGTGCCTGCAAAGGAGAGGGAAGGCCCATGTGAAAACTAGTAAGACAGGGTGGAGAGGAAAATGCATGTTGGTCCCCAAAAGCTAGGTTAAGGCTAAGAAAGCGGAATTTGGACAGGACAAGAAATTATCGGATTAAGCGGGGCCAAATGGAAGAGTGGATTAGTTGTTGTGCAGTGGATTAAGATGCAAGGCCTGGGAGACAGTGAGTTACAGGGTAGGAAAAAGGAAATGTAAACAGGTTGAACACTGGCCACGGTCCCGCGCATCCGTAGAACCACTTCCAGAGGCAGATCCTTCTCCCACAGCGCCGCCAAGACCTGGAACACCCTCCCCCTCAGCCTACGACAAACCGAAGACCTGCTGACCTTCAGGAGACGACTCAAGACCTGGCTTTTCGACCAGTAGCAGAAGCACCCCCCCCCCCCAGCACCTCGAAACCCTTACGGGTAAGTAGTGCGCTTTACAAATTAACTGATCGATTGATTGATTGATTGAACACTGGGGTGGGTGTGGAGACCCCTTTTCACACCGCTCAAACCATGCATTCAGAAGCACGGGTCTTCTGCATGGACATAAACCCTTTTACCCTATTCCTAGCACCACATCCTTCCAGATGCAAACACCTGGTCCTCTTGTAATGTGGAAAGTGCTTCTATGATCCATACTATAAGTAGTTTCCCTAAGGAAGATGTCCTAGGCGATCATCACAGCAGAGATTCGGCTATCTAATAATCGCTGTTCGTCTCACTCTCAAGACCCTGAGGTCTCATGTTAATGGGAAAACTCAGCTGCCCAGGGATGTGCTCTTCTCAATAGTATTTCAAAACCACAGTGTTTAAATTTGTGAAAAGTTATTTATGACCATAGAAAAGAAAATCATTTTATTTTTATTATCCAAAAGAACACGAAACAAAGATTGGTTCTAAGTCGGTTCTTTCCTGAGGGATTTAGAATTGTTTTTATATACAAATCATTGCATCAGAACAACCATATTACATAAATGTGTCCATCACTGATTATAAGTTTGCCAGCAAGAGATACTTTCACCTATATAGTGATATAATGACCTGGGACTGAAAGCACAGCAATGCAAACCACACAAGCCAGAATAAACAGGATGCAGCCAAGATTATCTCAGTGTTACTGAGGGCATTTAACAGTGTCTGTCGCTCGCGGCAAGGTTCTGCTAGCATTTCCTGCCACCCCAGCTCTTCCTGTTCCAGACACCCAGTCCCACCCCAGCCCTTCCTGTTCCAGACACCAAGTGCCACCACAGCCCTTCCTGTTGCAGACGCCCACTGCCACCCCAGCCATTCCTGTAGCAGACACCCAGTGCCACCCCAAGCCTTCCTGTTGCAGACACCCACTGCCACCCCAGCCCTTCCTGTTGCAGACACCCACTGCCACCCCAGCCCTTCCTGTTGCAGACACTCACTGCCACCCCAGCCCTTCCTGTTACAGACACCCACTGCCACCCCAGCCATTTCTGTTGCAGACACCCACTGCCATCCCAGTCCTTCCTGTTGCAGACACCCACTGCCACCCCAGCCCTTCCTGTTGCAGACACCCACTGCCACCGCAGCCTTTTGTGTTACAGACACTCACTGCCACACCAGCCCTTCCTGTTGCAGATGCCCACTGCCTCCCCAGCCCTTCCTGTTGCACATGCCCCCTGCCACCCCAGCCCTTCCTGTTGCACATGTCCATTGCCACCCTAGCTTTTCCTGTTCCAGACACCCACTGCAACCCCAACCCTTCCTAATGCAGATGCCCACTGCCACCCCAGCCCTTCCTGCTGCAGACACCCCCGCCACCCCAGCCCTTCCTGTTGCATACGCTCACTGCCACCGCAGCCCTTCCTGTTTCAGACACCCACTGCCACCGCAGCCCTTCCTGTTGCAGACGGACACTGCCACTCCAGCCCTTCCTGTTGGATACACCCACTGCCACCGAGCCCTTCCTGTTGCAGACGCCCACTGCCGCCCCAGCCATTCCTGTTGCAGATGCCCACTACCACCCCAGCCCATCCTGTTGTAGATGCCCACTGCCACTCCAGCCCTTCTTGTTGCAAACACCCAATGTCAACCCAGCTCTTCCTGTTGCAGATGCCCATTGCCACCCCAGCCCTTCCTGTTACAGACACCCACTGCCACCCTACCCCTTCCTGTTCCAGACACCCACCCCAGCCCTTCCTGTTACAGACACCCACTGCCACCCTACCCCTTCCTGTTCCAGACACCCGCTGCAACCCCAGCCCTTCCTGTTGCAGACGCCCGGTGCCACCCCAACCCTTCCTGTTGCAGACACCCACTGTCACCCCAGCCCTTCCTGTTGCCGATGCCCACTGCCACCCCAGACTTTCGTGTTACAGACACCCACTACCACCCTAGCCCTTCCTGTTGCAGATACTCACTGCCACCACAGCCCTTCCTGTTGCACACGCCCACTGCCACCCCAGCCCTTCCTGTTGCACATGTCCACTGCCACCCTAGCTTTTCCTGTTCCAGACACCCACTGCAACCCCAACCCTTCCTAATGCAGATGCCCACTGCCACCCCAGCCCTTCCTGCTGCAGACACCCACTGCCACCTCAGCCCTTCCTGTTGCATATGCCCACTGCCACCCCAGCCCTTCCTGTTTCAGACACCCACTGCCACCGCAGCCCTTCCTGTTGCAGACGGACACTGCCACTCCAGCCCTTCCTGTTGCATACGCCCACTGCCACTGAGCCCTTCCTGTTGCAGACACCCACTGCCACCACAGCCCTTCCTGTTGCAGCTGCCCACTGCCACTCCAGCCCTTGTTATTGCAGACAACCAATGTCAACCCAGCGCTTCCTGTTACAGACGCCCATTGCCACCCCAGCCCTTCCTGTTCCAGACACCCACTGCCACCCTACCCCTTCCTGTTCCAGACACCCACTGCAACCCCAGCCCTTCCTGTTGCAGACGCACGGTGCCAGCCCAACCCTTCCTGTTGCAGACACCCACTGTCACCCCAGCCCTTCCTGTTGCCGATGCCCACTGCCACCCCAGACTTTCGTGTTACAGACACCCACTGCCAGCCTAGCCCTTCCTGTTGCAGATGCCGACTGCCACCCCAGCCCTTCCTGTTGCACACGCGCACTGCCACCCCAGCCCTTCCTGTTGCATATTCCCACTGCCACCCCAACCCTTCCTGTTTCAGACACCCACTGACACCGCAGCCCTTCCTGTTGCAGACGGACACTGCCACTCCAGCCCTTCCTGTTGCATACGCCCACTGCCACCGAGCCCTTCCCGTTGCAGACGCCCACTGCCAACCCAGGTCTTCCTGTTGCAAATGCCCACTACCACCCCAGCCCTTCCTGTTGCAGATGCCCACTGCCACTCCAGCCCATCTTGTTTCAGACACCCAATGTCAACCCAGCTCTTCCTTTTGCAGATGCCCATTGCCACCCCAGCCCTTCCTGTTACAGACACCCACTGCCACCCTACCCCTTCCTGTTCCAGTCACCCACTGCAACCCCAGCCCTTCCTGTTGCAGACGCCCACTTCCACCCCAGCTCTTCTTGTTGCAGATGCTCACTACCACCCCAGCCCTTCCTGTTGCAGATGCCCACTGCCACTCCAGCCCTTCTTGTTGCAGACACCCAATGTCAACCCAGCTCTTCCTTTTGCAGACGCCCATTGCCACCCCAGCCCTTCCTGTTACAGACACCCACTGCCACCCTACCCCTTCCTGTTCCAGACCCCGACTGCTACCCCAGCCCTTCCTGTTGCAGATGCCAGGTGCCACCTCAACCCTTCCTGTTGCAGACACCCACTGTCACCCCAGCCCTTCATGTTGCCGGTGTCCACTGCCACCCCAGCCCTTCCTGTAGCAGACTCCCACTACCACCCCAGCCCTTCCTGTAGCAGACACCCACTGCCATCCCCGCCGTTCCTGTTGCAGACACCCACTGCCACCCAGCCCTTCCTTTTACAGACACCCACTGCTGACCACCGCCCGGCCATGACCTTCCATATGTCACTTTGCGTCTATTGCCCATCTGCTCTTCTGATATCCCTAATTGATGTGACTCCTATCAACAGCATCATCGCTATGCTGGGTGAAGTTGGGGTCCCTCTCACTTCTCTCTTCTCCTGTTTCCTAGGCCAAGTGGTAGAACAACAGCTGAATGGAGTTGAATTGCATTCCCTAATCACTGGATGGCCATAAGTGGCTACATATTGTGTGTGACACCTTCAGCCAGTCCTGGTGTTTTAGCCAACTGCACATTGCATTCTGGGAACTGAAGTTTTGCTTTCAATATTGTTTGTGTGTGCTCTAAAATCAAAGCATTCAAAGTACTGTTGGATAAAAAGCCAGGACTGGATGAAAGTGCCATAAATGACATTGGGTAACCTGGTAGCTGTTAGTGGCCCAAAGTTTTTGGATTACACCAGTACCTGCCCGATATTTGGACCAACCTATGCTACCTAAAATTCATGATATCACTATATGTTTCGATCATGTGACATTGTGATTGATCAAACATTTTAAAAATATCAAATAATAAAGGACATTGAAATTTGTGTGTGTCACAACCACAAGGCATGCATTACAATCTGGATGTTTTCCAATGTACATATTTGTGGAGATTCATAATAGTATGTGCCATAGGTTAAATACATTTATGTACTGCACAATAACAAAATTGATTAAGCAAGAGATTAGATGTTAAGACCATAATAGTAAGGATCAAGGACAAATATGTTTCCTGGCATACTACCATGCCTTCATCCATGCATTGATGAGATGAAAGAACATTAAGTTGTGCTGGCAGGCTGCCACAGGGCACTGCTCTCAAATCCTCGACAAACTGAGATGAGCCAGAAATTGCTGAAGGGATGAAGTCTTCGTGAGATAAAAACTAATGGTATGAATATTCACATGCAGGTATACTGAGTGGTGAGCTTACATGCTGGCGTGTGCTAGACATGCACGTTGGGTTGGCTCCCAAGTTTACACGATTGTCCTGACTCTCCAGCAGCTTTGAGAGTCCCTGTTTAGGAGGGCCATTTCCTGCTAACATATAATCAATCAATCATTATTTGTAAAGCTCGGCTTGTCACCCGAGAGGGTATCCAGGGTAGGTCTCGTTTGAAAAGCCAGGTTTTGAGCCTCTTACTGAAGTCGGTCATTGGAGGCGAGGTGTGGAGGGGGAGGGTGTTCCAGGCTTTGGAGGCGAGAAAGAAGAAGGAGTGTCCTCTGGCACTGCAGCAGCATATACGAGGGTCTGCACAAGGGCAAGCTGTGCGGAGCGGAGGTTTCTGTGGGGACGGTGGAAGTGCAGGAGGTGGTTCAAGTAGGTGGGTCCTTGGTTGACCTAGAGTGTTGTTGGCCAATTGACATAGGCTATTTCGCACCATTGGCACACATATGATGGATGATTTTGGCAGACCTCACAGCATGTAAATTTGTGTAAAGTAGGAAGCTACCAGAAATATGCTTGACTTTAGCATGCAAGCCTTTACCATGCATCCTTTACTACGCATGCGTTTACCAAGCAGATGCCTTCACCATGTATGGCTTTGCATGCGTGGTGAATGCACCTGCATGGTAAGGCCATGGTAGTAAAGGCATCTCTGTGGTAAAGGCAAGCGTGGTAAAGGCATCTCTGTGGTAAAGGCAAGCATGGTAAAGGATGCGTGGTAAAGGCATTGTGTGGTAAGGACTGCACGGTAGAGGCTGATTCCCTACCAAACGTTTACTCAAATTCATCCCTTTCTCCATTGACCCTCCCACAGCGTGTTGAACTGAGTTTGGGCATAGCCCAGGAATGAGGCATGGCCTACAGAAATGCAAAGTGTGCAATTCATACAAGACCAATGCAAGTTTTCACACTACTTCCGGGATTCAAGGGGCATACCTCCAGTCCGATTTGAGCATCTTAAGCATTATTTTAGAAGAATGAATCTCCCCTCAGTGATGGCACCCGCTCAGATCTGCTCAGGAGTGTTTCTGTTGAGTTACAATTATGGCCTCACAGAATGAGGTCAGGCGACACGGCGTGCAGAAGAGAGGCAGAAATACCTCTTCAAAAGCAAGGGTGCATTACCATATGGGCGTTACAAGCGCACTTTAAGATATGGCACTCCATTCTTACTTTCATATGTATGACCATACGTGTGTCTGGCATCCTTATATTTCCTGTAAAGTGATACCACTGTTTTTGTGTACAGTGCCAACATGTGTATACTTGTTAATATGCAGGTACATGCCTCTCTGAACACGGCCTGAAGTATTGACGCAGGAAGATTACGCCCTTTTTTGTTGCAACAAGGAATTTGACGGCCACATGGGTGATGTATCCCATGGTACTGCACACAGATTGAACATTGATGGAATGCCAGTGGTGTCAGTTGTAATACAGATGGCCTTTCTTCACGTGTGCAGTTGGTTGCTTCGGTCACATGTGAACAATGTGCACCAGCATAAACTGCAGTGCTGCGTGTTGCTTGCTCTGCCGGTTATGTGGCATAGTGAGGTACTGTTGGACATGGTTTGTATTCTAAACATGGGATCCAATGACAACATTAATTACCCTGAAAGTTTGGTGCACCACGTATGAGCTGATGCTTCATCCGGTGGGTGACTCTATTCTGACACCCTCCTTTTCCTGATAATAACTGCTATTATGAAACTCTGAGAGTTCTTTTGCTGTTGGTGAACACTCCTCATCAGTGGTGGATTGTTTTTTTAGGTTGCATGCTTCATTTGTGGGTGTGGCACAGGTGTCCTGCACAGTATCAGCTGCTACTGGATGGAGGTGGGTAAGGAGGGGGGACTGGAGGGAGGGGGAGGAATGTTATAAAAAAACAGACTTACCTTTAATGGCCAGCCGCCGCCTCTCCTCCGTTCTCCGTCCTCGTCCTCATCTGTCCCGGCCGGTGGCAGCATGAAGCACCCAGGCAGACAGGCTCCCCTGAGCCAGTCACAACACTGCAATGCAACATTATAATTGGTCTGAGCGCTGTGACTCTGCGCTCAGACTCAAACAGGGAGCCTGTGCTTGTTCCTGACCAGCCTGGTAGAAGCATGCAAAATGCGCATGAACTGTTTGGTCGGCCCAAGAGGGCCGGCCAAACAGTTCATGCGCACTTAGGAAGTGCACAGCACTCCTCCTCTGCTCTGGCCAGCCCCGCCCCACACTGCGCACAGTCAGTAGGACAAATTAAATGACAATAATGATACGTTATTGCCTTGGCAGAAGAGCCGCCACTGGTCCTGTATAACACTTCTGTTGTGGTTTTCTTCCTTGAATGTCAGATTTGCTGGTTCATAGTATGGATTCTTTGAATTATATATGCTTACCAGTTGTTCGATGATTTGGTTCTGATGGTGCAAGGTTTATAGTAATGATTTTGCTGTGGCGTTGACTTGTTTCACTATTTGCAAATGTTACACTTTTTAGTTTGATTACCCTCTTACATTTGTTTCCCCCATCTTTCTGATGGGAAGTAACATTTGTGATTGTCTGTTTGTTCTGTGTATTTACAGGTCTGTCGTATGGGATTTACTCTAAGGCTGGATAAGAGTAGCTTTCTTCTGCCAAGTTTTGCTGTACTAGTTGAGTGAGTGTGTGTTTATTTTCTGTGAATCAGCAATTCTCTTGGCTTATTTCCGCATTTGTGGGTGTACACTCTTTGCATTATCCTCGTGGGGCCAGTCTTTGTTTTATTCCATACCACTCCTATTTTTGAAGTTGATTTTTTATTTCTTGTCAACACCATAGAAAAAAAACTACTGATGTTGGGGGCATAGTAATACACGTCCACAGGTATGCCTTTTAGCACCATTCATGTCTGAAGTATGTACATTTCACATACAGAACATTTTAGGTGCACATATAGGGTTTATTCCAGGCATTATATTCCAAGTTAGGCCCCATATTTGTGTTTGGCAGGTATGCAAAATGTTTATAAACCTATTATTCTGAAGTTAAAAGCTAATCCATTGTAGGGGGCGCAGATATGAAATTGAAAGAGATCAGAAATGGTAAATATGCAATTTGAAATAGAAATGGAAATTTCCATAACAATTGTTTGAAGTGAGTCAGCTCAGAGCTTTCTTTGAAAGATAACGTTCCGCGCTGCAAAACAAGCAGTCGCGGGAGCGAAAACTGATGACAAGGTTTAAAATAAGCATTTTATTCATTTTAATGGTATATTTATTGCATGTTCCCCTTTTTGCAGTTCTTATATTATTCGATATGTCATAGTAGCTCTATTTATAGCTCAAACAACAGTTTGTTATTGGATGTTACCCTCCCCCCTCCCTCCTTTTAGTTGTATAGGAATATGACTATTTTATTATCTATTGAAATGAATATGAGAATATGGTGTTGTACCTATTGTATTAGATATTGTAGCTTAATAATACTTTTTTGTATGTCTATGTTTATTGTTCATTAAGAAATTTCAATAAAATATTTTGAACAAAAAAAATAAAAATAAGCATTTTAAATATAATTCTATGCACAAACGTGTTATCTGGGTTTGAATAGAAACCGTCCTTTCTTTTTAGCAGATATGCCTGATGGGGACTTCAGGGTTGTTTCCAGGATGTTTGAAGACAAAAAACAGATCTCCCCTTCCAGTCTCCCATGTCAACAATTCGCACCACAGCATTTCACATGTTGCTATGTTTGATTTCTTTTTTTGTTTAAATTTGTTTTTTATTGATATTTCTTGGAATTTTAAAACAAAACATAACAAAGAAAGGGGCATATTATCAAGCACGGCGTTAAAATTATCGCCGCTTTAGCGGCAGAAAACTGCCTCTAAAGCGGCGATAATGTGCTTGATAATATGCCCTGGAGAATTCCAATAGAAGCCCATGTTGACACCAGAACATGGGCTTCTATAGGAATTCTCAAGGGCATATTATCAAGCCCATTATTGCCGCTTTAGCGGCAGTTTTCTGCCGCCAAAGCGGCGATAATTTTAATGCAGTTTCTTGATAATATGCCCCTAGACCATATACATTACATATGTCTCCCATCATAAAAGATCATTACATATTACAATGTATTTTATATCAATATACATACATAATATTATTAGTCGGTTGCAAACACAATGCGCGATAATGTGACGATCTGTCCAATGAATATGCATTGAAGGTAAGTAAATGAAAAAGAAGGGGGGAACACAGTGCAAAACAGGTAGAGAATCCCATCTAGTTTCAATATACATACAAGTGTGCTGAATAACAACGCGCCTCATCTGCCATAACCATACATGCTGAGAATATGTACCTACGCAGTCGAAGGAGCTACTAGTCTAGCAACACGTTATTGTGTAGTTGTAATCACCCATGCCTTCGTGACTGATGCGTAATATTTTAGCGTCAGTGAGCATCAACAGCCATGCGCCCTAGGGGAGCTAAAGGGGCGTCATTTGTGTTGCCACTTTTTCATCATCACTCACTGCCGTGTCAGTTACCATGTCAGGGTCTTGTTCCGCCAAGCGAAAATCCGACAATATTGCGTCCCATGCTGTTGCTAGTGGTTGCTTACATAACCCAATCGCGTCTTCGCAGTGCAGTGCAACACTCTCCATCTGTGCCCAGCACAGGAGGGAGTGATACCAGGCTTTAGCTACTGGGAAGTCGGGAACTTCCAGCGGCATGTGAGTAATCGCTTAGCCACTACAAGTCCTATGTCTATATAACTGGACGTCACCTACATGTTGCTATGTTTGATGATGTCAGCTTGGGTTTTGAGTTGCATTTTGACATCATTCACGAGATGGCCCCTATAAATCTTATGGTTTGGTGGGAGCAGGTAGCGTAGGTCATAAATTGGGCTCCCGGTTTTATGGTATTTATTTTTTAAACATTTCCGTCTGTATTTATCCATATTTATTTTTGGGCCATTTTATTGGTATTTATCTATATTTATTTTACATTTAGAGAATACATTATGAAGTAAAATGGTGTATTTCCACATTTATTTAATTGATTAAACAGGCATTCACACTTTCATGCCTTTCACGTTTTACAAATTAAGCAGAAAAATATAACAAAACAAAACTATGACAGGCAAATATTAGAATTATATAGAAATATACGTTAACGTATGCTTTTATTTAAGGGAATCTCATCTGTTGTAAAATCCCCATGGTGTCTATCTGCGTGGCAGTTGGCATGGAATTCATGAAAGACAACAAGAAGTGTCACTCAGTAGAAGTACAATTTTCTGTATTTTTCCGCTTTTAAAAATAAATACCGACAGGAAATGGATTGTTTTCTGTTTGTATGTATCTGTAAAAATCAGTTAAAAACGGAAAACTGGAAAGGACAACCTGTCGATAGATTGCAGAAGAAAAGGTGAGAAGGAACTAGGAACTGGTACCATGCAGCATGACAGATGAGTGTGGGAGGTTGGAGCGAGTGGGAGGTGGGTTGATGTAAGGCGGATGGTCATGTAGGAGGTAGTAGTAGTTTGACTGAAGGTTGTAGTTGAAGGTTGACGGATGTTCAAATAGGAGCGAGGAGGAGCATACAACGTGCAGGAAGGAGTTAGTAGAAGCGGTGTAGAGGCTCAGAAAACGTGTATGTTGTCTGTGTGTATTTTCTGTTATGCACTTATTTTAGAGAGCCATCACCTGGTGTGCATGGCCTTGTATTTTGTAGTGTCTTGCAGTTGTCCTTTCTCTCCTGAGTGTGATGGTCACTTCATGCTCATTTTGTGCCGTGCCTAGTTGGGAGCGGGATTTGCACAATTTTGTCTGCATTTTTGAATAGTCGTCTTTTCTTATTAAATACTGTATCACAATACTGTGTGTTGGTTAGTTGTAACTTTGGACATCGGTGCTGCCGTACTGCATTTCCACACTTCCCTTCTCATGTATGCATTGCGTTAGAGGCAGGAGCCTTGTTGCTCATGTTATGATAGACTTACAGCCCGCTGCTGAGTGCTATACCTATTGTTAAACGTCCTGAACCCATGTTATAGACCCGATCTGCCGACAAGGGCCTATAACGAGGGAGCGGGCCTTTAAGAACCTGAGACAGAAGGGCTGTAAGGCTTTAGAACATTACTCTTTCTAAGGGTAGAATGTTCTAAATTTAAAACAGGGAAACATAAATACAAGCCTTGTAATGTTGGAGCAGGAAGCTCCAACCGTCCATTATTAACCCTGAGCTACTTCATTGTCTTCATTGGAGCGCCCAACATTCTAATTTTTTAATATACCCTAATAGCCCACTCCCAAGGGTATTACTCGATGTTAAAGGACCTGAACCCAAGCGCCCAAGATTCCAATATTCTAATATTTGTTATCTAATAATCCTTTTGGTGAGTGCAACATTTAATTTAGATACAATTTTTTTCTTTAGCTCTTCGAGTGTTAGCATAGCGCCAGGTGTCATTCGCCAACTTCTTGATTGTAAATGTAGTTTGTCAAAACAAGCCTCAAAACAAAATATAATGTTGACATCAATATCATAATAATACATTAGTATACAATATGGATGGATACATTCCCTCACGAGAAAACAGCAAAATTCATAATTTGTTGAAACTTCCAAAACCAGTTTTAAGAAAATAGTCCAACTTACTAAAGATGCTGTGTATAATTAGTAACATTGTTAAAATGCCTCCTTCGTGATCTAACCCCCGATTTTCTTTTACCACAAATTCTATTGATTTCCCTCCGATTTTAATAAAAATGATTTAAAGTAATAAAAGCCCAGACCCTTCAATTTTGGTGAATTCCAAACTTAAAGGCATACTACATTACATGGAGACTACTCTTAAGATTGTGAAATGAAAAAATGCAATGGGGTTTACGTCATAGTCAATACAAATGCTTCCATATGTGTGTTTTACCTCCACGTTCAATGGCTTTCATCCGGTAGATGCTTTTCTGCCCCGTTTTCTTCTCATTCTCTGAATTTAAGAGGGTTTTCCTGCTGCAATGTTGGTGATTGGTTGCCGTTTAGGGAAATGTGGCCTAGGTTTTTAACTTCTTTCAGTGTTTGTTTGTGTTTAGTAGCATATGTCATTTCTCTCTGGGAATATCATTTTATGAATTTTCTGTGTTGATGATAACAAAACTTTTCTTGCCAAATGTCCTACAAATGTATGTGGCTGTGATTTCCAATGCACAGCTTGTATTGACTATGATGGTGGCTGTGCTTGCTGTATAAACACAATAAAGCTGGTTATAAAACAAAATGTATGTGGCTAATAAAGCCAAGGCAGTATTTACTGCATGATCTGCTTCCTGATGTTTAGAACACTCCTCTGCACTGAGGGATTGTATTTCTTATTGTACACAGTACATATAACTACAGTGAATCCTTCAGGTCTCCAATGTATTTCTTTTCTTCTCCCTCAGAGGGCAGATTTATGGAACTCAAGATGAGGACAGGAAGTGACGGGATGTCAATAAAATTCTCAGCAGTCAATCATTTTAATTGATTGAGAGTGGATGAGGAATTGTGTCACTGAGAGGCTGGAAGCCCCTTACTGAGGGCAATCTAGTACAGTAAATCTTGTGATGTGTACTTTGTGCAATGAGCTCATTTGCATAAATGATTTTATGCTCTGAAATTGATTACTAAACAGGAAGTAATAACCTGAAATGCAGCAGCCATGGATCCTTGCTTCTGGGACTCAAGCTGCTTCTTTGAGCTTCTATTAAAAGTAACAATGTTTGGCTGTGTTTCATATATTTACCATTACTGCGAATACGATTATGAGAAATTGGCATTTATACAATTTAAGTCCACCTTCCTTAGTAGAAATCGCGGATTTACAGCTACCCAGTGCTAACATAGTGTATTGCCTTTCAAGAAGGTGAATTATTTTTTGTCAAAGAAATATATGCAACTCACATTTCAAGCCTTTGCTATATTTACTCCTCCTAGGAGTAAAAGCACCGATTAAATGTCCATTAGGGATGATGTGTGTCAGGGAGCGATTCACAGCAGCTTGGCTGAATTCTGAAACCCGTTCCGCTGCCATCGCCAGTAGAGACCCATGCGGTACTTACAGCTCATTGGGGTTTCATAAACAAGGAAATAGCTCAAATTAACCAAAAATTAGGCAGGAAGTTGCTGTTTGGGGGCATCTCTTGGAAGATGGCGACTAGAGGGATTTATGAACTGCCGCTCCCACCGCGCTCTAAATGAAAATGCCAGAGTGAAAAATAGCAACAGAGGGCCATGAGGTAAAATGCTTGGGCTTGAAAATCTTCATGAAATGACAGCACAAGCGGAAAACCCTGGAAAGGCGTTCAGACAAAATGGCCACCGGTGGCCACTAAGCATATCACGCACTGAAGAGGCAGACATATTGTAAAGGTGTTCCGCAGACAGCGGAGGATAAAAAGCCATTTGATTAGTATTTAAGGACCTTACTGCCATGGCACTACTAGTGCAGGAGAAAGGGAATATCTGTAGAGGAGAAAGGGTAATGGAAGAGTAACGTCAAATGAGGAATCAGAGAAGAAAATAACACTTTATCCTTTTGAGTATTCTACCCAGGTTGGTAATACCTGAGTCTTGAGAAAAGTCAAAACATTTCAAATACATACAATTATCTACCTTTAAATAATGTCTATACGACCGAAACTATGATGAAGGTAACCACCTAGTGGTATTATACGCCTGGACGCATTCATAAGACAGATCCCCGATAGAGTGCCGACTGTTGGCGGTGATGTGGGAAATTGGGTACATTAGTACACCTCCTCTGGGACTGCGAACACATACAACCCTACTGGTCCCGAATCATCGACGAGATAGATAAGCACCTCGACACCCAATTACCGAGGTTACCAGCCTGCGTACAGCTAGGCCTTCCAAACCCCTTAACGTATCCGCTTAAATCTAGACGGGCCGCCAGATTACGATTGCCTTGGGTTCTGCGACACAAAATATCTTGATCCTTTGGAAGACCCCTCGTATCCCCACCATCTTGGATTGGTTGCAGCACTTGTGGCAGGTCCTAGGGATGGAGGGGATAACTCTCACTTTAGCAGGGAAGGGTTCAATGTTCGGTGACCTCTGGCAACCATTTCTCTCTATTCTGGCCTCTGAGTTTCGTGAATTAACATGACCACGGTATCTCCGTCTTTTACGCATTTATGAACCACATACAGTTGAGAGACAGGACACACAACCGCAAAACATGGCTTAGGCATATCTTCTGTTGACAGTCGATACGGTGGACGAGGGTTGGGGAGGGGGGTGGCGGGGATGGGTAGAATAAGTTTAATTTTTCTGTATTTGTGTTTTTCTTTTTTGCTCATTTTTCCTCCCATCTGAACACTAGCTATTCAGGGCCTTTATCGCCCCAGAGTTTATGTACACTTTGAAAAGTTGAGCTTTCTTTGTTGATGAATCCTAATAAAAAGATTGAAACCTAAATAATGTCTATACAACAAGTTAAGACAATTATTATAAGTTCATCTTGAAGAGTTATTAAACTTCCGCTCTCATCAAATAGTGACATTTTTGAGTATTCACAATTAGAACATTGGAATGTTGGGAGCTCCATTGAAAACAATGGAGTGCTCCGGGCTTATAATGGCTGCTATAAGCCCAGAGCTCCAATATTCCAGTGATTGTCTTTGTTCACAGCTGTGGCTGTGAACAAAGGCTTCAGGGAGCCTGAGGGGAATTGAATCCCCTCGTGCTCCCTGAAGGCTTTGTTTTATTTGTTAGAACATTCTGCCTTCTAGTGGCAGAATGTTCTAATAGCCTTATATCCCTTCGTAGCAGGGCTATACCGGCTATTAAAGTCCAGCTGCTTTGTTAAAAGTCCCTCGCCTTCTACTCGGGAATTTAACGCTGCAGCGGGCCTTTAATAGCTGGTATAGCCCGCTACGGCGGGCTACTAGGCCATATTAAAAGAAGGCTTTAACGAAAAGTGTAAGTCTGCGATCCCTATGCAAAACAGATAATGATAGACAAGTGCCTTGCAAGGGCTTGGAGCCAGAATTCATATTATGAAGGCATTTATTAATCATGGCTATGTTGGAATATAGGTATATGTGGATACCACATATGAAAAAAATAACAAAATAATGAATGTACCTTTCAGTGGCACTTGTTTGTGACAGCAGGTATATTGATAATGGAGAACGGCAGCTGAGGTGAGATAGCACAGCATGGCATAGGAAGTTGTAGCACTTACATAGAAATCATTGAATCCCTATATGTTGAAATACATAAAATGTGGTGGTACGCCATAGGTCACGATCAGAAGCTATATAGGATTGGAATACTTCATTTCAAGGTCTGGGTTTTTCTTGTATTCGCTGTCATCATATGTGTTAGTGCCATTAAAGAACTCCAAGACCACAACTTTCACAATGCACAGTCAAGATAAATGAAAGTGCTGGACTGGAAACATGGTGTCCTGGTGACATACAGGGACCTGATTATCATCAGCACAGTTAGGGTAAAAGCATAAGCACATGCCCTTCCAGTACATCTTTTCTAATTGATACATGGTGTGAAATGTCCTTGAATGTAACACACAATGTGTTGTGTTCTGTACATATCGCCACACATTTGAACATAATTGACAAGTGTTCATAGCATGACGGTGTTTACCTTTATGAAACCTTACTCAGGGCTTTAAGTGGGATGAAAAAATTGGGGGGTCTCTCTAAGGGCGTGGCCAATGTAATTAAGAGCGTGGCATAAAAACACGTAAGCTAAAAATCTGTGCTTAGCATTATGTGCTACCCGACTTGTATTTTGCTGTTTCTGTCATTGCATCCAGATATATGATACAAGTAACAGTACACCTACAACAAGTCAGTATTATTGGCTTTGTTAGCTACAGAAGATAAATAAGCAGCAACTATGGCTTGTAAATGTTATCGAAAAAGCTTCCTCTTAAAGCCCTGGTGACACCACGACAATCTTGCTGCTCCTGAGTTTCAAAAAGAGAAGGGAAATCGAGAGAGAAATTACTCTTTAAAAGATTTCCCGGGGGAGGAGCCAAGATGGCGACCGGGACGGCAGCGTAGGCTCCCGGCTCCGTGAACCTCCGCATCCCGCACAGATATCCTGCATGAGATCCTTAGCCTGCGCTATATGCCCGTGTTGGTGAATGAGAGCGGCAACCGATCGTGTGACTCCGAAGTTTCTGGCGGCGGTATCGCCGGAGAAATGTCCATTTGAAGTTTGCGGCCTGTGCAACCCTGGAACCGGGACCTCGAGTGGATAACATGGCCGGGCGGCAGTTCAACAACAGCGGCCTTTGGTGACTGGGTGGAGTCGGACTAACCGGAGCGGTGCGAATATCGGCCTACATTTCGCCGTGGTCGTTCCTACCACTAAGCGTAGCGGAACGAGTGCATGCCCGAGGTGGCTAATCCAAGATTCCCCGGTGATTGCCTCAGCCTTCGCTGGTGAGCTGCCCGGCCGCTGCCCGTAACTCGCCCTGATTCTTGCGGCCTGCTCCCGGATTTTCGCGGGCGCAGGTCCGTGGTGGGGATGACTGTTGCCTGTGACCACACACCGGATATATTTTTTGCCTGCCCCCGAAACCCTGATTCCAGTGACATGGAACCTGAGGCGCTTGTCCCTGAGTCCTGGGCCCAATCTGGGTTGGACCTACCCGGCGGCCATCTTGACAGGACGAAGTCTACCATCCTGTACACTGGGTCGCAGCACGATTGGAAGTGTGCGACTATGAGGAGCGTAGCGGAGCGAGCGCCGAGAGCTGTGCTGGGGTATGGTGATCTTCTCGAGGCTCTCGGTGCCCTTCATTCCACCTTGGTTCACGGCGCCTGGGTATTGGGGAGTAAGCTTGATGGGGTGGCATCAGCATCGGAACAGTTGCTGCCTGCCTGTCCCCAGGTACACGGGGACTCCCTACACTGCACACAGGAGGACGGGGTTGTGGCCGCCCCTGTGGATAGTGACCAGCTGGAAACTCCGGACAGTATACTAACGTGTGATCGGTTGGCTGTGGGTCTGGTCTGTTCCGGAGGTCTTGGACCTGAGTGGGGGGTGGCGGCCTCCGGCGACCCAGGCAATATTCACGCAACGGTCGCCTGCTCTGGCTGATTTCGCCTTCTTGGACCTTGTGTGCAGTGCAGATCCTGGGGCAGCACTGGGAAAGACGACTCTCCATACTGCTGACTGTGTTGGTATTCAGAGACTTCCACCCTACCTGCGTGTGTCGCTTCCTGTTCTTTTTTGGACGCTCCTCTTCTTTGTAAAGTTGGACATGGCACTGGGTCGATGGGTATGCATGGGTAGATTCGCAAAGAGTGGCCAAGGATAAGGCTGATCCTTCAGAGGTGGTCATCTAATAGGCGGGCGGGCTCAGGGGTTGCGTGCTCTCACGGCATAACTGTTAGTGTAATAGGCACATAATGCTCCCCATTCTTCTTTGACATGGTCGATTCTGTGTTGCTTATTGTCTGCTTTGGGGGAAAACATATTGTGCGGGAGGGAGAAGCCGGGGGCATGTTTTGAAGGCCCTCCTCCAGTTTATTAATATTCTCTCTACCCCCCCGTCTGGTGGGGTTTCTTTTCTTACTCCTCTTTCTCTGTTTCTTCTATATTTCGGGTCTGGTTCCGGGGCGACAGGCACACTGCTGGGGGGGGGCCGTACTCATCTGCAGAGGTGCAGGGTGGGGGGTTGGGGGAGGGGATCCTTTAGTCTTTAACCCTTTTTTTCCATGGCCTCCTTTTTCTTCTCTTATTCTTCTTTGTCTTTCTTTTCTGGGATCAGCATGGTAGAACTCCTTCGTTGTTAATCGCTGCGTTTTCATGTGTGCCACAATTTCCGTGGTGTTTTCTGGGTTTTAGGGCAGGGGACTGCAGGCGCAAATGGCCGTGATATTCCTCCACATCCTGACCTTCCTGTTTCAGCGCCATTGACTAGATAAATTGCTGTTTATTGTTGACGTTTATTATTCTGCCTGCCATTTCTTGCTGCTGGGAAACTGTTTGGCACCTGATCCTTCCATCCTCCCTTATTATAAAATGAAAACCTTTTGTATCCTGGTCTCCTAATTGGGCTGTTCAGTGGCCGAGAGTATAATAGCATGGAGATTCTGCTCCCCGAGGTGCTGCCTGTGATAAATATTGATTTCTGTTACTCTGACTGCTTAGCGGCCGGCCCCGGGGGTTGTAGGCCCATACTTGTTATTGGTTGAAATGTCAATAAAGGTTTTTCAAAAAAAAAAGAAAAAAAAAAAAAAAAAGATTTCCCTCCCCCTACAACTCTCACCTGGCATGACGTCATGCCGTAACTTCTCCATTCATGAGAAGTGAGCAGTGTGAGCAGTGTCAGCAGGCACATCAATGTGCCTGCTGTCACAGAAGTCCGGAAAAAAAACTGACCGCCTGTGCCAAGGCACAAAACAGAGCTCGATAGAGACCTGTTTTGAGGCTCCCTTTAAAAAAATGCTGGTGCTCAGCACCGGTGAGACCTGGCCCACTTAAAGCCCCGACATTACTGTAATTTATGTTTCACTTGTATTTCTAAAACACTTTCTGGTGCAGCTAAGATTGAACATATCGGCCCAATTCACAAGGGTAAACTTAGACCTAAAGTCTAACTTTAGACCTGAAGCCTAAGTTTAGACCAAAAGTCTAACTTTAGAACTGAAGTCTAAATTTAATCCTAAAGTCTAACTTTAAGCCTAATTTTTAAGTTTAGACCTGAAGTCTAACTTTAGATCTGAACTCTAAGTTTAGGCTTGAAGTCTAACTTTAGTGCTAAACTTTAGGTTTAAGCCTGAAGTCTGACTTTAGGTCTAAAGTCAAGTTAGACTTACCTAAGAAGTGCGCAAAACAAACATGATGCCATAAATATCTCCTTTCTGATTGTCACTGTACCTCTGGAAAACCACAGCAGAAGAAATAAAAGCAACGTTTCGGTTTAGTACTTTAAACATCTGCTTTAATTATGCTCCGCGATCTGACCTGCCTTTCCTTGGGCTGCTGGCTCTAGCAGCAGGCATCGTGACATCAGAACTCAACTGTAATAAGTTATTACAGTAGAGCGGCTACATTATTTCTATATAATAGGTGACCGGGTGCATCACAAGTCTCCAAATATAAAAAATTAGAGACAGGTTTTTATACAGGGATTGCAGAATCCCATGTATTGTAAAGAAAGGTCACTAGTTTTTTGCTTTTCCAAAACAAACTCCAGTTTTGGGAGTTTGTTTTTGAAAACCAGAAACTGTTGCTGAGCTGCCACTCTGTAAACCTTCAGTACCTTCAGGGGAGCCATAGTGGCAATGTGGCTCCTCTGAAAATACAGAGATCTCCATCAGGCAGGTGGGTATACTTAAATATATCAGACTGTAGTCCACCCCTCCACTTTAGTCACCAAAGTACTGTGCTTAAACAATGTCACATAAAAACATGGGATAAATAATATTGGAAACCAAAAGGGAGGTCATGTGCTGGTGCAAGTAATCTTGCCCAACATGGACTTGCCACTGACCTCATCACCTTGCTGAACACAGGACTCCCTAGACTCACTAAAGGCCCACTGCGCCATTGATAACTTTGTCCAATCACTACTGATCAACTCCTGCCACTAGAACTCCCCACATTGATAAGATGGCTGCTGCAAATCCATCGCACCACATAGAATGCACGGACCACTATCTGGACAGCTGTGCAGTTGGGGGCTTTGCTGTCTCCTGAATTGTGGCTGCAAGCTTGACATCCACCCAGCATTTCTGCAATGCTGGCTGCACCCCCACCATATATCCTTGATCATCCTGGGAGATGTAGCCTTTGTGCCAATGCTACAAGTGGTGAGGGGATTTTCAGAGTGGTGGCAGTGCAAAGGACAGTTTTAGTAGTATTCCAGTAGTAGCACTCCAGAATAGTCATGGTGGCTGCCATGTTCCAAAGTCACTAGAAGTAGTAAATCTACACTGCACAGGCGATTGCATAGATTTCACACACTTCAACTTGGTCTTGGGTCTTTGGGTCTTGTTCATGCTATATAAAACTGCAACATAAATATACCTCATCATTTTAAATTGCCCTACTGCTGAACCTCTGTCAGTATCACAATACCACTTGATTTCCCAGATTTCTGATGTGTGTCATTACCGACAGAAGAGGCAACCGTGCAAAATTTACTGCGGAACACAATGCCCAGTAATTTTTGATACATCTGGAATTAGGTTCAGTAATCCCAGCATTTAGCATGTTATGATCCTTTTTCTGAATGAAAACTAGGAATAGGAGTACTTGCTGCACCTGATAAATACCTTAGCCCTCAGCGTTGATATTTAACCTTTGCAGTAAATACTTATCCCCATCTGCCCCACTCAGAATCAGGAAGTAGGTCACTCAAGTAGTTTTAGTTATTCAGAATGATTTAATGAAATGTCATTATTAGAGGATAAGGTGACCTCACCAAAGTATCCTGGCACTAACTTGTTCTTTATTAGCACTGGCCAGCACAATAATGAAGAAATAATACATGGAAAAACATAAATTGACATTAACTATTCTTGTGGTCCTCTCTCCTTGGTTGTCAGTCCGTTTATGTCTTTGGGGAATTCCCATAAACTTGTCTCTTGTCGAAAAGACTAATTTGATCTTACCAGTTCTGGCCTATAATTCTTGGAATGCTTGTATAGTGGCCCTAGTTGGACAACATAGTATTGTGAATCCGTAATAATTTACACGGTAGCATAGACACCGTATATGGCCTCCATCTATCCTTGTACATGCACGGAAGAGTTTGGCAATGAGACTAAATGTGCCTATGTAGCATCACTAAAAGCATGGCATTATCCTGTGGCCCATACCCAATTTCAAGCAAGGTGGGTGGGGAAAGTGTTAAGAGTAAATTAATAATCAGTTATTTTGTAGTGTTCTGTGGATTGGCCATGCAAATTCAGTGGATACGCTTACGGGGGAAACTGAAGATCGTCCAGACTTCAACATTCATCTAGCATGGATGAATATGCCTTCGAATGAGCAAAGCAAGAGGACAATTTACTATCAAATATTAAGCTGATGAATAGGTTGAAATCCCCATGCAAATCAGACTGGTTCACTGTATTATCATAGAAATGTATGATCCTTTACCTCCACAAGCAGACATCCAACATAGAGTATACTGGGGATTTGTAACTTGATCTAGTTAAAAATCCACACCAACCTCTGCACAATTATTTCCTTTGTGACTGGAATGCTCATTTTTGTGATAATACTATGGGAATGCCCAGTCCATTCTTTTCGGCAGAAGACACATTCCCAAAAAACAGAGAGTTTTATTTGCTACTTTCTTTATCCAACAAGTTAATTCCACAAGAGATCTCTGGGTAACCAATTTGTTGTAAAAACTGACCTAATGTTAAAGAAAGAATTGTCTTCATGGACACTAAAACTGACAACATTTGACAGCCATTCAGCTATAATAACTGAGACAGGTAAATACCACCCTAGTGGGAAAGTATTGCAAAACCACTGCTGACATTCGTCACCCACCTCCTACAACCTAGTAAACTAGAACTATTGATTCAGAAGTATAGAAGACTTATAAAGTCTGGTGACAGCTTCTCGAATAGAATGGTAATGTAGAACTTCCGCTGCAGAGCTTACATGGTATGTTTCAGTTGAAAATTTAGGGTACGCTTAATTGGCGTCTGCTGTTTATAAGGTCTTTCCTAATCCCTCTTTGGTTCGCACTTCCACAAATGTGCATGTGGGAATGCGAGTACTATATTGGAACAGAGAGCATCTCCAATATGTGATTCACCCATGGTGAATAGTAACGATATTTGTATGAAATATGGGAACATGATCTTTATTCTGAAATTGTACACGAGTCCTGAGGCCTGACCAGGGGAAGTCAATACATCAATATGCAATGGTAGTCTCTGTTGTCTTAAACACTTGTTATCCTAACGCAATATGATTTTGGATGCTAATGTTCAACCTATGTTGATACTTGATCAATCAACAGACAGGAACCCTATTTTACCTGTTATACAATGTCCCAAATTCAGATTTAAGAGTAGAAATTTGAATCGTTAGACTATTGTAATTTTGGTATTTTTAATTAGTGATTCAAATTTGTCAAGGCCAGACCCCTTCAATGTTCTATTGTATGCGTTGGTTGGATATCTGCTGTCAATTTTGTGGTGGTACTAGTTGTGTGGCCGCATTAATTGTACACTGCCCATAATTCATTGGGTTTGCCATTTCACTCCATGTCATCAGGAACCATAGTTTAATTAATGGGAGTTTCTCTTACAAATCATTGATATCACATGAGTTAGTCCAGTTGGTTCTGGTTCTGGAAGCAAAGCAATACGAGCAGTGGCGGCTCCTCCGCTAAGGTGGAGGAGCGTCGCCCCACAGTTTTTTTCAGCAGTGTAAGAAAAAATTAAATGATAATTACTCAGTTATTATCATTTTATTTTTTCCTTTTGCTTGCAGGGCAGCGAGGTGAGGTGGGGCTGGGCAGCGGGCTGACAGAGCAGCCGAGGAGTGGTTTGCCCCCACTCCTAAGTGCACATGACTCTTTGGCTAGCCCTCTCGGGTCGACCATAACAATCATGCGCACTTTCCCTCTACCCCACCCAGGTTGCATTACACCCTAGGTGGAGATCATGCCCAGGCCCCCATGCCCCATCTGAGTGCCGAGGCACGGTGCTCAGACCAATCACAATGCTGCATTGCAGCGTTGTGATTGGCTCAGGGGAGCCTGGGTGCATCCTGGCTGCTTCCTGTTCCTGCCGATGGGAGGAGGAGAGATGCGACTAGGAGGAGTGGCAAGGAGGATGCGGCAAGCAGGTAAGTTGAAATATTTTTTTTATTTCACCACACGCCCATGTCCCCACCAGCCCCTCCACGTTCGATCGGTGCCAGCCGCTGCTGAAGACAAGAGCAGTCAGAACACACTGGGTTATCAATAAAAGCCGAGGTATAGTCGTCCTGTGGAATAATGCGTCCACTGTTGATAATATATCTGTTTCACCCCACGGTCACAAGCTCAATAAAATAAAAATGAGTGCCATGGCTTAGATATAGCAATAAACATCTGTTATTTAGTGCCAATATACCCTTCTGGGTGAATGTGTGCTTTAAAATACTCTCCTGATCTCCCTGCATTGAATTAAATGCCTTTCACATGTTAATGGCCCTTCTGGGGATGACTGTAAATATTCTGTACAGAAATCATTACAATAGTGAACTCAGATTAATAAAAAGTGATCAATCGCACAGGAGAACCAAATGAAGTGCATTATCAGTACAGTTGGGAAATTGGAGCAAAGGGTAGATTTTCCCAACAGACACATATTAGAGAACAAAATGCTTGTCTACTCGGCCGGCCTAATAGACATAAACCCATTGGGAGCTGTGGAAATGAAATCAATTGAAACTGCACGGGCTGTTTCTTTTTTTTTTTTTACTGTCTCATTAATGTGCAGGGATTACAAGTCTACCAGAAAAGATATCTGCAACAAAATGAAAACAAGCGTTTGCAATGCAATAGGTCTCACATTACTAAAAGTTTGAGTTATTGGTGTTGCATAATTATTTGCAAAAGCCAATAGCTCAAACTTTCAGTAATGCGAGACTTATTGCACTGCAAATGCTTTACCTTTGGTATAATCGCGGCACCCGCGCTTTACTTATAATATTAAAAGTAAAGTGCGGGTGCCGCGATTATACCAAAAGTAAAGAAATAGAAAAAAAAATCTATTTCTTTACCTTTGGTATAATCGCGGCATCCACGCTTTACTTATAACATCAAAAGTAAAGCGCGGGTGCCACGCTTATACCAAAAGTAAAGAAAAACAAGTGGCGCGCGCGTCAAGCCTCTGTCTGGCCATGATCATAGCTCCTCCCACGGCCTATTGGTGTCTATTACGCGCTTGTTGCGCGTAATAGACACCAATAGGCCATGGGAGGAGCTATGCGCGCGCCTCGGGCCAATTGTGTGCAGTCTTTTAGAATAAGACACACGCACAGGCCAATGGGGGAGCTGAAAAGGAAACGCACACGCACATGCGTGTGCGATTCCTAGGTCAGCTTGATTTCCCTGTTTCTCACCTACTAAAGGTCTCGCGACCTAAAAAAACACAAATTAAGTACCATAAACACTGAAAGTATTGAGAACTTTTGATCGGAGAGTACTTGTCCAATGAGTGTCGTGCCCAACCTTTGGACGAGGTTCTAGGACGTTTGCACTGGTGCAAAAAATAGAGCACAAAATGTTTGCACTGCTTTTAGCTGCTTGCATGAAATGGAATGGAGCAAATCCTCCAATGCTCTTTGCATGATATTTCGCACCAATTCAAGCTGAATTTGGCTCCATGTGTATATCCAAAGGAATGGAACAAACTCCTGTGTTTACTTTTTTTAAATGTGAACGTCTGAGACAAGATCAGTTCGACTCATTTTCTATCACAAAAACAGAATTGGTTCTGCAATAATATAAATCTGATTTTCACAAAGTTTTTTTTTTTTTAACTGTGGTGCATGAGACAACTGATCAGGTGATCAATTATGTTTGCTGGGTTTTCACGCAAATCGTTTCCTTCATTTTCGTCCTGTTGAAAACCTATTTTTTATACACAGACTGTCGCAAATCTTGCTTGAAACTTTGTCACACAAGCAGGAAACTGGTGCAGAATAAAGGGGGATATGCGCAAGGAAATAGCGCAGCGCGGCGCTGCCCACAATTGCGCTGTGTCATTTCCAAAGCACAGGGATGCATCGTATTTACAAGAATATGGCGCACGCCTGTGTTTTCCCTAGCGCCGGCGCTAAACAAGCTGCCAAGCGCCAACACAGACACTCTTATGCCACAGTGCAAGTGTGTCTGTGTTGCAGGTATGATTGTTTCTGTGCAGGAACGGACACCTGCACATAAACGATCTTTAAAGGCGATTTGCTTTTTCTATGTGTGCAGCAGAATACCTGAGCGAAAGTGTACCATAGTTACAAAGCAGCATTAAGCCATGCTAAGTGGCTTAAAGCCGTTTTGTAAATATGGAGCAGAGCACTGGACCACCAGAACGTCGGTAAAAGTGACAATCCTGTCGCATAATATCCTTCTAAATATGACCCAAAATGTGTCATTTTTCGTACTAGTACAAGCTTTGAACAATCATTCCTTGCCTGTTGCTTTATTTTGCACATCCCTGTCACTTTATTGCGTATTACTTTTTGGGGTGTAGAAAAATAGTTACCATCAGATGTTTAGGAATTTGAGGATCTCATAATTTGATCCCAATGAGTAGAAAAGAAAAGAAAAAGATGAAAATATGAGCCCTGGACAAGCAAAAATCTGTCTCGCACGACGGAGAAGTGTCATATGATGCACTCTTTGCCCACAAAAGTCATGGCTTTGCCTAAATCTCCGCCTTACAAATGGCATAGTATATATTGGAAGGTCAGCCTTGAAGAGAGCTGAGCCTAACACGGAGCTTCTCTTGTTCAATAACCTACCAACCTCAGAAGAGTGTTTGTATGGCTGACTTATTTCGAACTATAGCGCGGTGACGTAAATGCAAATCACATCATAAACTGAAGTCTTGAAATCCTAATTCGCTTTTTTTGCATTATATATCTTATTATACATTTATGTTGCATTTTTATGTTGAATTCAAAGTGTGTCATTTATTTAGGTAGTATTTTGCAGAGGCATTTTTTTTTTTTTGTGGGCAGTTTTATATAGCGCGAACTCGACCCGAAGGCATCAGAGCACTTTATATAAGCACCAGTTGCGTTACAGATGGACACATTCGTTTTGTGGGCGATTAAGTGATTTGCCAAGAATCACAGAATGTTGAGCGTCCCTGCTGAGACTCGAACCCGGTTCCCCAGCTTCGAGGTCGGGTGCTCTATCCATTAGGCCACATCCTCGCCCCGTGGCCTAGATTAACTTTGATTTTGCATCCAGATCGCATCACAATGGAGCAAGGGTGTCTGAGTTGGTGCTAGGTTGCACACAGTGCGCCACCGCAAGGAGAGAACAGGAATGCTCCATATCTTTGTAAGAATTGACACTTTCTGCTTTCTCCCTTTCCCTTGCTGTGCCGCATTGCGTGAAACAATAGTAAATGTGCCCCTGAGTCTATTTCAAAAGCACTCACAGACTTTGGCAAATGTGTGATCCTTGCCAACACATCTAAATGTATTTTCCCTGATTGCTTCTGAAAGTTGAACTTTGCACACTTCTGTGGAGCTGATTTTTGTTTCCACTTTAATCATTCCTCTGGTAAGGGCGGCCGGTGGACGTTTCAGGCTGCTGACTTCTGATTTTATTGCCTATTAATTTTGGTTCATGATAAATGTGAGTTCTATTAAGGAGCAGAGATTGTCCAGTACATTGCGCAACTGGGGCCTTCTCGGCAGCGAGAGGTCTAACTTCGCTCCGTTGGATCTGAATGGGGTTGACAAGGCAGAAAAGGGCTGTGGTTTTGATTGAAAATATTTTTATCCAGTGTCCTAAGCTAACACACTTGTAAAAGACTCTGCCATGCACTATGCTATGTGTGTGTGTGTGCGGCCATGAACCTACATCTAAGATTGTATGTATTTGTGTGTGTGCGTCTGAAATTGTGCGTGTACAAAAATGCAAGAGAGCGCACATGTGTGCCCACGTTTGTGTGTGTGTCCTTATGTCAGACATGCACTTGAGCTTTCTTGTCCTAAGCCTCATTCCAAGGCCGGACTAGCCATACCGGGCATTGGGCATTTCCCCGGGAGGCTGGAAGGGTGGGGTGGGCTGGCGGTTTTGTTAGTGGTGCAGCAGTTTTGAAAGCACTGCAGAGTTCCTTGTATATCCAGCATTTTTCAGGCAACAATAAAAGTGTCAAGATAACTCTGGTGATTAATGTACCTGTTGTTGGAGAAAGATGGGAGTTCATCCAAGGTAGCGCAGAGGGTTAATATGCCTGCCGCAAAGAATGTGCATTATGCAGATCAAAGAAAAGTATGTTAGGTGCGTAGCTCAGAGGGTTACTGCTTTTGTAACAGAGATCCTTTTTTCACTGTGCAGATCATAAACTAATTGAGGTTAGAAAGTTGTGTTTTTATCCCAGTCTTTTATTATCCTAATTTTGCTTAAAAGGGTTTGTTTGGGTAGAAATCAATTCTTATTAGTAAAGTCAACCCCAACCACTGTGTTACATTCTGAATCATGAGTTTGTGCTTCCCCTGACCAAACACTCTTAATAAATGCCTACCAGTATGGATGGCATGTGAATCCTACACCTTGTTGTTCCTTTTATCTCATGTAACATTTTCTATACACTGATTTACACATGTATTGTTTATTGTCTCTGTATGTGTTTGGGAAGCAAAATGCTCTAACATCCTACACTGGTATGAGAGGTGCTATAAAACAAATGAAATACATGTGTGAGAGGGGTTATGGAGAGATGAGAGGCACTGTTGGAGGGTGATACTGAGAGAATCGTTGAAGAGCCCCAACAAAGATTGCCGTATCCTGGTGCACTGTAAGGTCATCATTTACTATGGTTTACAAACGAATACAATTGAATGTATAACGGAAAGTGTGTTGTAGAATGCACCATTTCCCCCCAGATTTTCTTGGGGGGAGAACCCCACTTCCCAAACCCACTAGTAGAGGTCAGGCTCAATGGCTCTGGTCGCTCACTATATATCGTATGGGGCTGGTCTGACAATATTTGCCAGGGCTGCTTTGGGTTCACAGTCCAGCCCTTTCTCTTTCCATGCTCCCTCACTTGTCTTTTCATATACATAATTTACTATTTTACTGTTCTACGAAAGCAAACTTTTTTTGTCCCCAGTCTTTCCCACTGTAATTTCTTCCTATTTTCCCACTATGTTGGCGGTGTCCGGCATACGCCAGGGGGGGCCTACTCATGCCACATGAGATAAATGTATTTGTTAATCTGATATAAACTCGTTGAGATAGTCTGTTTTTGTCCTAAGTATCTGGAGTCACTCTAGGTCCCCAGCCCTTCTGTTTTCTCTCTTTTCTTTCAGCTCTCTGTCTCCATCTTTTTACTCTCCTGTTTTCGTATCCTCTCTCATTGTTTCATACTCTTCCCTGTTGCTTTCTCCATCAGTCTGCTTCTTTCCATATCATGAAGACCATCTAACACACCTATAGGTTCCCTCCTTCACTGCTCTTTCTCTTTCGGTGCTACTGTCTTCAGCAATTGACTGCATCTTACTGCTGATTAAGTGAGAGTCTGCAGATCAATGCAATAGTTAGCAATTAACTAACCATTGGATTGGTGATACCTGCCTCTACAGCAGTGATTAGTGTCTAAATTATCTAGTTTTCACATTCAATACAAAGCAAGGACAACGCCAATAGGTGTGGCTTCTGTTCAATGCAAGCACACAGAGATACTCAGAACACATATCCACATTGGCACAGATCACACATATATGCACATATGTAGAAAAAGAACAAACATACAAGTAATATAAAACATGTATTAGTAAAGGGCACGTTCACTCCTTAAGGCACACTGGCACTCATTTTGTTTGACCTCGGAAGGATAAAAAATGAGTTGATTTTGGGCCTATGGCTACAAGGTCGGCCAGACACAGGTTTCTGAAATAGATGCATTAGTCCACTGAGCTGCTAGTTCCACCGTGGTATCCATGCACACACAGAGGAACACATCTACAGATATACACAGGTGCACACAGATCACCTGCTGCACAGGTACCCAGGCATCCAGTCCTGCATGCCAAAGCACATAGGCCACCAGACAACTTGACATGCAGACACCCATTCAAACCGGCGAACAGATATACAGGCTCTGAAGTACACAGACCAACACACAGTCTCCCTGTCTCTGACAAGTGCATGTGTGCACACTCACACAAAACCACAGAGGAACACATCTACAGACATACAAAGATGCACACAGATCACCAGCCACACAAGTATACAGGCATTCAGTCCTGCATAGGCCAAGGTGCATAGCCACCAGAACCACTGGCATTAATGCACACAGGCCACTTGACATGCAGACACTCATACATACAGACTAACAGACATACAGGCTCTGAAGTACACAGACCAACACACAGTTTCCCTGTCCCTCACACATACATGTGTGCACACTCACACAGAAGAACACATCTACAGAGATTTACAGATGCACACAGATCACCAGCCACACAGGTAGCCATGCATCCAGTCCTGCATGCCAATGTACATAGGCCACCAGACCACTTGACATGCAGACACTCATACATACAGACAGACAGATATACAGGCTCTGAAGTACACATCAGTACACAGTCTCCCTGTCCCTCACACATGCATGTTTGCACACTCACACAAAACACACAGAGGAACACATCTACAGACATACACAGATCACCAGCCACATAGGTACCCACCAGCCCTGCATGCCAAGGCACATATGCCACCAGACCACTTAACATGCAGACACCCAAACATACAGATGAACAGATATAAAGGCTCTGAAGTACACCTCAGCACAAGTCTCCTAGTCCCACACACATGCATGTGTGCACACACACAAAACACACAGAGGAACACATCTACATACATACACAAATCATTAGCCACACAGGTACCCATGCATCTAGCCCTGCATGCCAAGGGGATCACTGACAGAATATCGACGGACCGAATATCGACCTACAAAAATATCGAGTACAGAATATCGATGGAAAGAATATCGACATCCTATCTCTACAACGATAAGTACAACAATTTCGAAACCAAAATATCGTTGTTTAAAATATCGTTGTTAAAAATATCAGTTTTTTTCAATGTGTCAAAACTAATATAAAATTAATTAAATAATAAATATAATTAATAAAAACATAGTTAGAATTATTTTGAAAAAAGTTAAAAATTATAAATAATAAAATATAAAAAATAATCAAACAAATATTTAAAAAAAACATATATCTTTATTAACTTAATAATATTGATAAATAATCATTTTATTTAATAAGAAAATGTTAGAAACATAATAAAAATTATAAATACATAAACCTGTACTATAAAAATAAAATATATATGTGATAAATTACATTATTAAAATTAATATTTATTTGTAAACAAATATTTTACGCTACATTAACTATAACAGTAGGGAAAAAGTTGGATAGCATAGAGGATAAAATTACTATTCCCACTCCAGAGAGTGCAACAGTAGGGAAAGTGTTGGATAGCGGATGGGAATAATTTACTATTCCCACTCCAGTGAGTGCAACAGTAGGGAAAATGTTGGATAACGGAGGGTAAAAATTACTATTCCCACTCCAGTGAGTGCAACAGTAGGGAAAGTGTTGGATAGCGGAGAGGTATATAAATTAATATTCCCCGTCCAACAAGTGTAACAGTAGGGAAAGTGTTGCATAGTGGAGGGGTAAAATTTACTCTTCCTATTCCAGTGAGTGCAACAGTAGGGAAAGTGTTGGATAGCGGGGATGTAAACATTGATATTCCCAGTCCAACTAGTGTAACAGTAGGGAAAGTGTTGGATAGCGGGTGGGAATAATTTACTATTCCCACTCCACCAAGTGTAACAGTAGTGAAAGTGTTGGATAGCGTAGGGGAATAATTTACTATTCCCACTCCAGCAAATGCAACAGTCGGGAAAGTGTTGGATAGCAGAGGGGAATAACTTATTATTCCCACTCCTGCAAAATAATTAACATTAATTAAGAAATAATTAATTGGTCAAAAATAATTTACCTCCCACCATATTCCCCTATAAACAACACCACCAATATTGTAAAATAATACACAATTAACACAATTAATTAACAAATAATTAATTAATTAATATCAATTAACAAGCAATTTAAAAACCATCAAAAATAAATTATATCGAACAATTAACACTATAAAATAACTTTAAATAAATATTATATGAAAAAATTATTAAAATTAAATTACTTCCTACCCTACTCCCCTATCATCCCACAACCCAGCCCTAAAAAAATTACACAATTAACATATTTACCAATTAATTATTAATAATTGATATCCAATTAATAACTAATGAATAACAGTTTTAACACAATTAACAATAGAAAATATTAACTACATAAATATTAACTAATACAATTATTAATTAATTAGAATTAAATTACATCCCACCCTACTCCCCTATATAAACCACAACCCGCTCCTAAAGAAATTACACAATTAAAATATTTACCAATTAATTATTAATCATTATTAACCAATTAAAAATGTATGAATAACAAATTAATTAACACGATTAACAATATAAATTATTAAATACAAAAACATCAATGAATACAATTATTAATTTATTAATTTTAATTCAATTACTTCTACCCTAGTACCCTATACACCCACAACCCGCTACGGAACTAAAATACAATATTTATTTATTAAAAATATTAATAACTTCTAAAAAATTATTAATGAATATATTATAATTAAATTACTTCCCACGCTATTCCCTGTAAACCCACAACCCGCTACAGAACTAAAATACGCAAAATTTCAATAACATAAAATTAAGTACTTGTAAAAAATTCAAACATACATTACAAAAATAAGCTATACTTTTAACACATATACTAACATACAAAACACCCCAAAAAAATTCGATATTATAAACAACGATATTTTTACTTACGATATTACTAACTTCGATATTAAGTGAAACGATATTTCTTACCTGCATGTCAATGTTGTTGTTGACGATATTCTTGCAGGTCGATATTCTGTCACATCAAAATTTTAACATCGATATTATGGCATATCAATATTTAAAACTCAATATTATGTCTGCATACCATGCCAAGGCAAAACAACAGTTGATGGACAGAATGCAGAACAATGTCATACATTCACCACAGTACAGAGATCTGGGCCTAAATCCATCGTTTTTTCGCTCACCATGCCATTCCAGTTTGGACCCAGCCATATGCAAATCAGTCTTGACCCTGTGCCGCATGGGAACAGTCTAGCCCGAACTGCCAAGCCAGGTGCTCCCTGGACTGGAAACAGGCATCATAGGACCGGTTTCGGGGTTTCACCCCTCTTCACCCAGGATCGCTTGATTCCAGTGGCATGGAGAGCAGGGGACCCACGTCTGGGCATACCCGTCCCACTCGGAGTGACAAATGCAAAAACAACAGTTGATGGACAGAATGCAGAACTATGTCATACATTCACCCCAGTACAGAGATCTGGGCCTAACGCCATAGTTTTTTTGCTCACCATGCTATTCCAGTTTGGACCCAGCTATATGTAAATCAATCTTGACCCTGTGCCTCATGGGAACAGTCCAGCCCGAACTGCCAAGCCAGGTCCTCCCTGGACTGGAAACAAGCATCCTAGGACCAGTTTTCGGGGTTTCACCCCTCTTCAGCCAGGGCACATAGGCCACCAGACCACTTGACATGCAGACACCCATACATACAGACGAACAGACATACACAGACCAACACACAGTCTCCTAGTCCCTCACACAAAACACACAGAGTAACACATCTACAGACATGCACAGATCACCAGCCACACAGGTACCCATGTATCCAGTCCTGCATGCCAAAGCACATAGGCCATCTGACCACTTGACATGCAGACACCCATACATACAGACGAACAGATATACAGGCTCTCAAGTACACAGACCAACACACAGTCTCCCTGTCCCTCACACATGCATGTGTGCACACTCACACAGAACACACAGACACATAGAGTTCCTTGAGACATGCACAACGTCATGCAGCACACAGCCTTACAGTGACTGTTATGGCTAATAGAGTGAAGAGCTGAGAGGTGTAAAGTGCAATGGGAAGGCTTTATATTTATTTAATATTTCGATCGGTGGCTGGGGAAATGATTGAGATAGAAAAGAGTGAAGGGTTATTCACTCCTTGGTTCATAAATTATGGAATACTTCTGCCTCCATTCCCATCCACTGCTCAAAGCGTAAAACGAAAAAAGTAGCACAACTGGTTGCAAAAAAAGGTTAGGGTCAAAGGGGAAGATTTCTTCAGAGCTACTTTGTCAGTCACCTTCTCCCAAATCAATTCTGACACAAATTATTCCCTCTCTAGTTCTGAGGGATTACCAGGTGAAGGGTGACACACCTGAGCATGCCATCAGGATTACTATTTGGTGATACATCTGGGCATTGACTGGGAATCCCCAAATGACAGTGTGAGGGACTGTGTCTGTACTAGAAATGTAAGTCTTGAGTTGGTAGTACAGTGTAACAGTAGAGAGGCTAAGGAATAAAATGTAAACTTCTTTCTACAGAAGGTTTGGTAAGATGTTTTTTGTAGCCTCCAAGAAGGAAGTTGAAGAAAAGATCAAATTAGATTACTTTACATAGCTTTTGTAAAAAAATATATGAAAACAGTTGTAATGAAAACTAAAAAGGTAAATTTCGAGACTTGAGTAATGAGCAGGCAGGAAATAGGCAGAGCACATGGTTTAGGTGGCCTTTAAGTTAAATTATTTCAAAATTGCGTCATTTAGACAGATGGAAACAACGGTACTGAGACAAGCAAAGGTAAAGTTGTAAGGTCCTTGTGACATGAACAAGCAGGGAATTGAGAGACCAGATGGGACTAGCTATCTTAGTCACAGGCTATCACATTCTATAATTCTAGGAGGAATGCCTCACTCCTGCTGGCTTTATGCATAAAGTTGCTTTTGCTGTTATAGAAATAAAAATATGACTAGAAAGTAAAGATACAGAAACATTGACAACATATAAATGCTTAATTGGTGCCCTCCCTGGAGATTCAGCTTCATGCTCTCTACAGTGAAAAGCCTATATGAGTAAGACATATAAAACAGAAACATGTCGCTTTTTCTACATATACTACTTGTGATTTGCACTTGTCTCGCTTAAGCTTCTGTTTTTTATGCCTTTTAACAGCCCTGAAGAAGACCCTATGTATTTGGGACCAAACGTGTTGGCTGTGTCCATTTCCCTAAAGAAATAGAGAATGAACACTCCAAACAGATGTGTTTTGCAATGTTTGACGCTAATGTTTGAAATTCCCTGTAACGCTGTTCTTCGACTCTCTTTGGGATATTAGGCAATATACAAAGATCTCTGTAATTGTACACTTGTGTTAGAGTGCTTCTCCCACTTGTTGTGGAAGACAGTAGCTGCCTATGTGTGGGTTATGGGACTTTATAAAGAGTTGATCTATATTGATTTAATGAGCCATGCTGTGGAATGTCACATGTGTAGGGAATAGTTAATGTCCAAATGTTCTCATTTTTTCTGAGGAATGGTCTTAGTTCTTTTAAATAAACTGGACTAATATTAATTCATTATGTAGTAGTGCCTCTCTGATGGTAAAGTATTTCAAACTCATCTTTCAATGCATTATTGCTCCTAGTTTTTGTACAGAAATAGCACAATAACCAAAAATATTATTTTTGGTCCTGGCCTTAATAAAGCTTTAGGTGTCTCATCATGCTCATGTTATCAAAAATAATTCTTAAATAAAAATATACACATCTGTATACATACATAGAGGGGCTTTAAGTTAACCCACTTAATCCAGTGATGTGTTTAACTGTCATTTTCATTTTGCTTCCACTTATCATAGCATACATTATGAGGCAGTGGGTCAGCCCACGTCAGCCATTGGCTCTCGTGCACTGTGAGTGATGACATTGGCCTGGTCACATGTGGACACCTGGCTAAAAAGTGCATTTTAGTAACAGCTGCTGGATCAATAGTTTATTTTACCAATGCTTTTTCCTTTCCATTCTTTATTATTTTCTATTTTGAGTCATTCTTTTCTATTTAAACTACACCTTCAAGTTACAGGAATTCTAATTTTACAACCAGTAGGAAACATAGGTGCGTATTTACAAGGACTTATCGCCACCAGAACATCACTTTTTTTGATGTTCTGGTGACGCTAATCCCTTCGCCTTATTTTCAAGGCAGCTGTAAGCCACTTAACCTGTTTTAACGCCGCCTTGTAAATAATGCCCCTTTCACACAACACTTAGGGGCCGATTCCGATCCGGGTCGGAAAGCACTCCGATCGAGTCAGATCCGGAGTGTTTTCCGACCGAGCCAGACCCCTACAGTCCGACCGAGCGAGTACGATGCGCACGTATGCTGTCGGACTCGGTTCGGTCGGACTCCCATAGAAGTCAATGGGAGCCGGTCGTACGACGCGTACATGGGCTCCCATTGACTGAATGGGTACGTGCCGAACAAGTGCGCCCCCTCCAGTGGGTACACGTCGGTGCCACCCGCACCGTACATGCCTGTGTTGGGGAGACCCATAGGTCCCCCCCTGTGTCCGAGTCGTAGGGCTGCGGGTGTCAGGGGGTCTGACGCGGACCCCCAAAGTCTGACTCCGGGAGCTTTGGCGAGCCGGACACTCCGGCTCGCACAGGCTGTCCGACGCGTGCATCGTACTGGCTTGGTTGTAAATCGCAACCATTGCACGCCACGGTTAGCTTCCGACCGGGACATACAGAGTGGTTCGGACCTGGAAACGACTCGGTCGGTGATTTTCATGTAGCTCGCATCGTACTTGCTCGCTCGTACAGCTGTATGAGTTGGCCGGAAAACACGAGTACGGCTCGTTGTTTTTCCGGCAAAACCCGATTCGGTACCCGTTCGACCGAGATCGGAATAGGCCCCTGAGCGTGAAAGGAGCAGGCAATGGGTGTTGCAATAGGCGTTCTACCACAACACCCCTTGCTTTTTGACCCTACCTCCATTTACAAGGCAGGCGTAAATATGGGGCAGCACCAAAAATAAGACCAGGGAAAACTTGTTCTTAAACTGGCGCAACGAGGAGAAATTATTCATTTCTCCTAGTTTTTGCTCTTTCTCTGTGTGCTGTATTATGCAGCACACATAGAAAGAGCAAATCGCCATTAGTGATTGTTCATGTACAGACTTCCTGCACATGAACAATCATTAAATAATGACGAGTTGCATCTTCTATATGTGCTGCATTCTGCAGCACACATAAACTTTACAAATCGCCATTAGTAGGGACACCTTCCTGCACATGAACAATCATTAAATAATGACGAGTTGCATCGTCTATATGTGCTGCATTCTGCATTACACATAAACTGTACAAATCGCCGTTAGTAGGGACACCTTCCTGCACATGAACAATCATTAAATAATGACGAGTTGCATCGTCTATATGTGCTGCATTCTGCATTACACATAAACTGTACAAATCGCCATTAGTAGGGACACCTTCCTGCACATGAACAATCATTAAATAATGACGAGTTGCATCGTCTATATGTGCTGCATTCTGCATTACACATAAACTGTACAAATCGCCATTAGTAGGGACACCTTCCTGCACATGAACAATCATTAAATAATGACGAGTTGCATCGTCTATATGTGCTGCATTCTGCATTACACATAAACTGTACAAATCGCCGTTAGTAGGGACACCTTCCTGCACATGAACAATCATTCCCTGCAATGCTGACACCCTTGCCCTTTGGTGCAAGGGTGCCTGTGTTGGCACTAAGCTGCTAAATGTAACGCCAGCGGAAATGCAGGGGTGCGCCTTAATATTGTAAACACAGCGCCTCCCTGCGTTTTCAGAATGTTGAGAGCAGCATCCCCAATTGTGGTGTAACACCGCACTCCACCATTGTGTTGTAAATATACCCAATAGTCTTCTGTAGTTTTATAGGAAGCCCCAATACTGGTCTATAGCAATTATATGTGATGACTAATAATGTTCTTTTTTGATATTGCTAATCTAAGCATATGGCCAACACGTTTAAGCAGCAGCACGATCCCTTTTTTCTTTGTTTTTGTGGCAGACGCGTGCAGTTTTTTTAGAAATAACTATTTTACCAGATGCCAAGGCAGACCCGTTGCCTTTCCCAATGTTTGTATAGAAGTAGCCTTGCATTTTTACTACAAGCAAAACATAACGTTACAATATATGCATAATGAGGTGAAATGGAATGGAATGTAGTGGCGTAGCAAGGGTGGTGGGGGTGGCATGAGTTTTTGGGGCGGCGGCCACCCACTCTTACCTACAATTTTCGCGGGGTGGCCGCTGCAGGAATCACCAGCACTCCCACACCACAGGGCGGCAAATGCAGAGGCCTCCATACGTCTAGCTACACCACTGTCGTAATGAGTCCCATTTATAGATCAATCAATCCAGTACTTGTATAGCGCACAAATCACCCCCCCCCCCCCAAGGGGTATCCCAGCACTGGGGGCTGTTGGGAAGATTAAGTGAGCTATTGCCCAGAGTCGCATGGTGCTGGGCAGACCCCTGCCACCGGAGCCGGGGATCGAACCATGATTCCCAGCTATTGCCCAGAGTCGCATGGTACTGGGCAGACCCCTGCCGCCGGAGCCGGGGATCGAACCGTGATCCCCAGCGTCCAGCGTCAGTCGCCCTGGCCGCGGCGCCACACCTCTCCCCTAATTGTAGATAATCCTTACATTTTACATGAAATGTCAATTCCTAGACTAACAGAAACATATATAACAAATATGGAATTTCAACAGCAAAACTCTCTGATGGTCAAACACTGCAGTGACAGGTTTTGAGGGCTGAAGTTTCAGACACCATAAACAGGAAAAAAAAACACCTGGGGAAGAAGCTATTGTCTGAAGTCACTTTTCACTCACTTATATCTGTGAGACCGGTGTGGATGACCTTGAGAGAACACCACAGCCCTCTTCGACCCTGTGTCTCTCGTCTGCGTTATCAGCTCCATGCAGTAAGCCCAGGGGCATGTACATCCTGCTGTAGTGTGACCGCACACATTTTCTCCCCTGTACAAGCACAGTTCAGAATATATTTTAAAACACTGGAACAAATATGCTTTTTCCAGGATTCGTCTCACATAAATAAATTTTAAAAACATACATGAAATAAAAGAAATATTAGACCAATTTACATTGATTGGTCTTGTACTGGTGCAGTTTTGCACCAGCATTTTACGGGGTTTAGGGATTTGCACAAAAACGGGTAACATTTTGAACGCCTGTAGGACTGGGGCACCGGTGCAAAATGTTAGATTTGTCAGCTTGTGCAAATGTTATTTGTGCACTTGTGTTCAAATGTGAGTGCACTATTAGCCTGGCATAACTGCACTCCGTGTCATCATGGAGAGGATGTGGTCCGTCGGTTAGAGCTGCTGACTTTGGTGCTGGAACCCAGGGTTCGAGTCTCGGGGTCGCGTCCCCATCCTGTGATTCTGGACAATTCGTTTAATCTCCCCTGCCTGAATGTGTAAAGTAACCGGCGCTCATATAAAGCGCTCCAATACCTTCGGATTGAGTTCGCGCTATATAAAATCTGCAAAAATAAAAAAATCCAAATTAGCTGAGCAGAGAATGAAAGCCAGTTTTGGTCGCAAAGAATGTATTTGCCTAAAATCAACATTACAATTCAGGTTTTCGTTTTTTCAAGCCTGTATATGAAATACAAACTTCTTTCACAGGCCCACCGTTTCTGCGTAACTTCCCTTTCCCAGTAGCACTGTGTTGTTTTAGGCATTTAAATGCCATCTGGAGTCAAAGCCGGTGCTCCGAATGTCCCCTCTGTTATTCTTGGAAGAAGACATTTCCTGCCAGGAAATGACCCACGTTGGCGATTACTGCTCCCCAAATCAGTTTAACAATTAAAGAATTTTCTTTAAATCAGTTTAACAATTAAAGAATGTTCTTTAATCCAATGTACCACAGTTTTCATGTATGTCATAAAATGTCTGCCCTCTTGAAATAGAAACAACACTAAATCACGCAAGGGACAGGTTGATAGAGAAAAAGAAGGGGGGGGTCACGTGCTTACAATTTCCCCTCGGTGTTTTGGTGGGGTTTCACGTATTTTTACAGTGCTGCTGTTGTTAAGAAGAGGCCGTGCTGAGGCTTGAGTGACATGGAGGCTCCAGCCAGAAGGGTGGGAAGGGGCCGGAGGGCCGGAGCTGCGTTTCCTCCCCAGCAGTTGGAATCGCGGTAAGTCATGCGGCTTTTGCGGGATTTTTACATTTGTAGAAGTCAGTTGTAACAGTTTGTGCGGGGAGGGGCTTTTTTTGTAACGCCATATTTCCTGTGCTGTTATTCAGCTAGGGCGGAGATGTGGGCTAACGGCCAGACCTGGCGGCTTAGGAAGTGGGTGTCCAGGTTAGAGTCCCAGCGTCGCCTCAACATCCTGTGATTCTGGGCAAATCTCTTGAACTCCATGTGCATAAAAATAAATTCGTCTGACTTGGTGTAATGTAATGTGCTGCTTTAATGCCCTTGGGCCTTGTTCTCGCTACATAAAACTGCAATGAATAAATAAAGCACCTCTATATATGCATGCCCTTGAATAATTTGAGGGTGACATATTGAGAGTAGTTGGGTCATAACGTTTCAGGGCAGATGGGTGCGGCTTTCATCATCCAGTCTACAATTTTTCTCTCTGCCCTAGAAGTGGAAATCTTCATAGCATTATTGATGTTTCATCTAGCCTTCTTCTGGCCTTAACATGTAACCAATTATTTCTCTCTCTTCCCTTTGGACTCTGACTGATGTCCCCTCCCCATACACTGGTGACGTAGACCCAATGGTTTTTCCCTCAGCCATCAATTGGCCTTCTCCACAAGGGTACATTTGGTTGTAAATATAAGCTTACCACCAAATTTACCTTTCTTAGATCTGCCAAGAATTCAAAAAGGGATTTCTGTCAGGGTTAAACGCATTAACATGTGTGTGTGAATATCTCCGCCACATTGGGAGACAGGGGAGGCGGCTCCTCTACAATGGCGGAGGAGCGTCGCCCCACTGGTTCTGAGCCAGCAGGTGAAAAATCAAACGATTACCTAAGTCATTTTATTTTTTATTTGCAGGCTCTGAGACAGCGCTATCAGGGAGGGGCGGGGCGGGGCGGGGCTGAGGCATGGGAGGAGAGAGGAGGAGTGCTATGTGCACTCACTAAGTGCACATATGTGTTTGGCCGGCTGTCTCAGGCAGGCCAAACTCACATGCGCACTTAGGTTTCTCCAGCCCGGCTGCATTGAACTGTCAGGCTGGAGAAACTCATAGCATGAAAGCAGCACGGGGAGGGCACAGGGAGTCTGTCCCAGTGTATGCTGCCAGCCTGGGACCAGGAACACTAAAGGCGGCCTCAGCTCCAGGAAAGTGTTTAAAAAAAAAAATATATATATTATTAAGCCCGCTGCGCACTACCCCTCCCGCGCTCCCCGCTCCCTCTCCACCCACCCACCACCTCTTCATTGTGTCGGCCGCCAATGTTTGGAGAGTTCTCCTCACCCGTAAATCCCACCCGAGGGGTGCGAAAGGGGTGTTCTAAAGAATGGTTAAAATTACAACCTTCCGAATGCCCACAAACATGTGTTTCGGGTCATTTAAAAACTCCTCTCATTCCTGTTTCCACCCAGGAAAAGGTTGTATTTACACTTCTGCCATGGGCTTGCATAAATTCCTTTGCAGGGTGGCAGGGGAATAGATCACCTTCAAATTTGGTGGGATATAGGGTAACTATTTTTTACTCATTAAAAAAGGTGTATTCCCCCATGTGATTCTATTTCACCTGTGTGGAGTTTTCTGCTGAGGCAAACTCTGCACAGAAGGAATAGGAGCCATTTTTGAAAGTCACTTAACCATCCCACTATAACGCCTACAAACTTTTGCCTGGTGCAATTTTTCAACTACACTACACTACTATGTATGTTCGGGACAAGGAAAAAGCAGTTAATCTGCAACCCAACATAAACATAACTATATATGTATAGATTAACTACTTTTCTTTTGAGCAAGGCCCTTGTGTGCAGGCCCTTAAGGATACCTTCTTTCCAAGTGACATCCATTCCATGGAAACTGGTTCACTAAAATACCAGGGCTAGTGGAAGTGATTTCATGCACTCTTTGGTTCTCGGATGACATCACAAGGTTGACTCTCCCACCCTTAGCTCCTTCATTGCTTCCTGTTTCCTTATGAGGGGCTTAAGCAAAGGAAAAGTGTGACAACTAGAGAAAGTAAATAGGGTTCTTAGTGTGTAATGTAACAGCATGAAGACAATCACATCACCCAGAGGTCTTCACAATGGAATCCTCCAGCAGGGCAGATGGATGTTCAAAGAAGCGGGAGCTCCTCCATTATGGCGGAGAAGCGTCGTCCCACCTACTGCAAGTGCAGCAGGCACACACATTAAAGAAATGGTGATAAATACCATTTTATTTTAATGTGTCGCAGGCTCGAGCTGTTACAGCGTGAGGGTGGGGGCGCTTATTAGTGCAATTGCACTATTACTTCAGCCCCTGCCAGTGCGCATGTCAGATTGGCCGGCTGTCTAGAGCCGGCCAATCTGACATGCACACTTCAGAGGTAGCAATCCCAGAAACAGCTGAGGGATTGCAGCCACAGGTCCCCAGCCTCAAAATGTGCACTGGGTTAGCCTGCTCCAAAAATCCTGATTGGTTGGCTTGCATTGCACAAGGGAGGAAGTCCTTCCCTTTCTGCCCCGAGTCTTCGCCGAGGAGAGAGCCAGGTCGAAGAGGAAGACCGCAACCAGAGCTTGTGTGCCAGCAAGCGCAATATATATGGTGAGTTTCTTGGGCATCACACCCTACCATATTTTAATGTTGCCAGCCGCCACTGGTTCAAAGACTGAGCCTGTACCATCCATGCTTCTAGTTCCTGCTGATCTTCCAGTGCCCTTTGAACAGCACTTGTCTACATATCCCTGCAAATGTCCTGAGTTCTCAGTCCCTGTGTGCTTGTCCGAACCTTCTGCATCTGTTCGTGTGGGCGAGAGCTCGTTCAATATGTGACTTGATTCTGAGCCAAAGGCAGAGCTAACTATATCGTGGAACATTTTCCTGGATGGAGCCCAAAACCGATCAATCATTTTTGTCCCACCAGCTGCTCTCCATTCCATGAGCAGCCTGTCAGACGCGAGGCAGAGGGGCTCACAAAAAATTGGTAGATAATGTTGCTGCCTATTTCAGAAGGACCACATAACATTTACAAGAACATAGAAACATGCCAGGGAAACGTGACAATCCCAAAGAGTGTTCTTGGATCAACAGGATGGCACTTAGCAGTAACAAAACCGTCATGGCGAGCCAAACGAAGAGGCTTCTTTACCAGGTTCAATGAAAATAGGTTGAGACTGAAGATCAATGTGCTGACAAAATGATTTAGATTTAAACATGCTGGGGTGGTGATGAGCCTGCTAGCAGAGAGTTTGTCAATTTGTGTAACTCTAGAGAATGACTGGCATAAGGACCTCTTCTAGACTTAGGGCCTGATTACGAGTTTGGCGGATAGGATACTCCATCACAAAGTGTGACGGATATATCCTCCACTGTATTACGAGTACCATAGGATATAATGGAACTCGGAATACGGCAGACGAGATATCTGTCACATTTGTGATCGAGTATCTCATCAGCCAAACTCGTAATCAGGCCCTTAGAAGCTACTCGGAGGCAAGTGTTGTCTTGGTAAAACTAGAGTGTCACTATGGGCTCCAGGCCATTGTATTGGACAACTCATAGTCAATGAAGACCAAGAGGATGCACAGTGCGTTACACAACTAGAGTTTACCCCAATATTTCCAAATTGTATACAAAAGGTAACGGAGCAGTAGTGTGGGCTATGTGGACTGCACCAGTTAATAAGTCCTCAAAATCGTATATAGGATAGGATAGGATAGGATGTACATTTGTAGAGCGCGAATTGCTGCCCGGAGGCGTCCAAGCGATGAAGAATACCCATAATCCGCACAGAATATATAGCACAAAGGTGCTCACACTTGACTTGACCCTACTACTGAGCGGTCAAATTTCACAGAAAAAGAATTTGTCTTCTAATAGCAAAGATAGTATCAAGGAGCACACTAATATCTAAAGCAATTCAAATGTCAAGTACAATTTAATATTTTAAATGTAGAAGGGAGTCTTGATAGTTCTTGAATTCAGTTATGTCTCTTTTATGTTCACAATTAGAAGAATGAATACATGGATCAGCCCAGCCAACGCATTTCGTCCGTAAAAGGACTTTAACAGGGTTAAAATATGTTGTGGTATCAATACCAATGGAACAGGCCTTCCAATGGAGAAACGTTATATTTCCTGTTGTGAATCCCCCTTAGCGTGCTATCAACACCCAAATTAAAGCCTCGGTTCTTCAGTTGAGATAAAAATTTCCAAGAATGGAGTGATTCTTTATTGATAAATAGATGCAGTAGAATCTTATCAGAAAAAATCCTTCTTGATTAATATATAATCGCTGGGATTTCCCGTAGCATCACTCACAGATGGCCGACTGGCAAGAAGACTGAGGATATTTGCTCAGGAGACCTTACCTTCTTTATGCTATTTGTATATGATGCCTGTCAAGCACATTTTTGCATCCTGATGTAATTATGGGCCTTGCCAAGGACTAATGTTCCATGCTAGGAACCCAATGAAGTTGACTAAATTCATATAATTGAATGGCTGTTCGAATAAGGCTCCTGGGCCTCCTAGTACCTAGATACCCTATCAGGTGATTAGCCGTGCTTTATAAATCCTGATTGATTGATTGAGTCGGTTTATAATGTAGTGCCTTCTAGTGCAGCTTTGTGTTCACATAAGGCTGTGTATAACAAATGTTATTACCCAATTTATAGACCGTGGAAGAATAATACGCTTATTTGTTGCTACAAGATCCCTGGATATCACAGGACAAGGACTATACTTCACTTCTCATTAATCTAGCACCAACATGGTAGACCACAATATCTTTGTCACTCACTGAGAGCACATCCTCTGAAATGACGGCACTGCACTGAAGTGAAACCTTGGTCTGTTTTGTTTGAACAGTCTACAATAAGGAGCTGAAGGGGCAGAGAACAGGTCATCCCCCACTCAATAAACTGTATACAAAAAGACCTGTTCACAATGTGAACAATTGTTTGATATATCCGTTTTAGTTGTCATAAATTTTAGACACTATTTTCAGCTTGCGATTGTTTCGTCTAAGCTATTAAACGGTATAGTTCACTTCAGAAAGAAAGAAAGAGAAATTTTGCATACGAGGTAAGTTAAACTGACTATCAATGTGTCTTAAACTTATGTCTCCAACACCCAATTATGGTGAAAAAAGAGTGAGGAGGAGTGTTGGTGCCTCACGGTAGCGCCACCAGAGAGGGTTAAGCAGGATGGTACTCGCCTGCTACCTCAAATTCTCATCATCAGCTACCAACACTCCAAAAGCAAGAAAATTGTGTGAGGAAAACAATGGTTAACTGTACAGGTGCTAAGGTGTGTAATTAACGATGAAAAAGAAATAAAGAACTGTGCTCTACTGTGTGCACCGTATCGAACCCCATAAAGATATACACTGATATCGTAAAAAGAGCTAATTCACACTGGCTTGCATATTTTATTCTAAGCTGCGTGATGGCTCATATGTTTAAAATGCCGACATGTTTCATTGCCACTGGACAAAACTCACGGCAATTTCTTCAGGGCGTGGGGTTTGTTCGTTTCACCCTGCACCTCAATTTGTCAATTAAAAACAGTTCTGTAGGAGACAAAAGAAAACATACACAGACATAACAACACAGATCAAACTTGGTTGGTAACCTGTTATCTCAGGACAAATGTCCTATGTATTGTGTTCCAGAACACCCTTTAACATATTTACCGGGATCTTGCCCACCATGGGCATACCTTTACCCTTTAGTCCTTGCGGCTATATATACGCGTTCAAGGCTCCGCTTATTCCACTTCACTCGTAAATCTGTAATATATAATGTACAGTGAGGATAGCATGATTGACAGTATTTGGTGTCTCAATCATTGTTAGTGCGGATGTATCTCCCTCCTGTTTCAGGTGGTTCCCCCACATCCCGGGATTTAAATAACAAATGTCTCGTGTTTGGCGTCCTATTAAAGAATGTTAAAAATGTTAAAAAATGTTCCCTTGGATATGGCAGACCCTTTATAAAGTTGTAACCTGGCCCATTAAACTTCCAAGACTCCCGCTCCAACCTGGGTGTCCCAAACTACCTTCTCTTTGGCCTTAATCGAAACTAATTCCCCGATTTAGAACCATCTATCGAGACTCACCGTGATAGTGTTCGTAACTGGCGTTGACTCAGCCCAGCAACAACACGGGCATTCAATTGTGCAGTTTAAAAACGTCATTGCATGTACCACGTGACTAGCCTACGTGGGTCCCATTCACACACAAGGCTTGATGTGCTGTAAAAGAGGTTGCCATCTTGGAATGGGAAATGCCGTATTGTGCCTATCCCCATTGATATACGCAGACATATTCCTGCATGTATTTATTAACCGGTGTATAATGATAATCACTGTATATACACCCACCTATTTGCAGCCTTCAAAGACACCAAAATGATGTATTTCATGGGATACTCCTACAAGTATGTGTCTCTATGTAGTTTTTCATTTGAGGTATTACGTGATTGGATATCACGGATACCATTCAGAAGGCTTGGTGTGATATGAAGGAAGTTGCCATCTTGAAATAGGGAATATCGTGTTATGTCTGTTCCCATTGTTTTGCAAAAACGTGCTACTACTAGTATTGGCTACATCCCGGTGAAGGATACTGAGGAATGTATGTACATCAACCTATTTACAACCTTAAAAGCACCCAAAGTGATGTATTTTCCTAAGATGTTCCTACAAGTATATGTCCTTATGTAGTTTTCCATAGGGAGCTATCGGAGTCGTAAGTATGGTTAATCTACCCTGTTTGGTAACTGCAACTGTAATGATGGATCAGTAATCGAAATTTTTAATATATTAAGATTGCGTTGATGACAGTTACAACTCATTGATATCACAAGCCTTGAATTGATTCGTTACCCGAAAACAGGACCTCGTGTGTAAACGGCTAGTATATTGCTCATGGCTTGGGACTGAAAACTGGTGACTCTCAATGGTATGGAGGAAGGGTTACATGGATCATATGTTCACCTTGCTCCATTCGATAAGGTCATTTAGTCCATTTTGGTCCACACCCTCTTGATAAATCCAACGTGCTTCCCTGCTACTCAGTCTGGATTCAATATTAAACTGGTCGCCTGTAACTCTTTCTAGCACTGTCCAGCGCACTTCTTGAGCAGTATGTTTTTGTGTTTGAAAATGTTGTACCAATTTGGTGCTCAATTTTCCTGCACGGAGTGTGCTTAGATGTTCTTGTATTCTTGTTTTTACCTTCCTGGTGGTAAGGCCGATATAGTGAAGGTCGCAGGGGCATGTTAGTCTATAAATAACGTGCGAAGTGTTACAGTTGCTGAATTTGTTTAGAAACCAGATCTTGTTGTTTGCAAGAGTAACATTTTTAGTGGGCGATGTAAATGCGCACACAGAGCAATTTCCACAAGGGTAATGCCCCGGGGGGGTGTTGGTCTCACGTGGAGTTATTTTAGGTCTGGTGTGGACCAGCCGGTCCCGGATGTTCGCAGATCTTTTGAATGCAAAACGGGGTGGAGGCATTTGCATATTGGTAGTGCTAAGCAGATGCCAATGCCTACGAATAATCTGCCTGATTTTGGTGGAAAGTGGTCCAAAGGTAGTGACCACTGGAATACATTCACCTTTTTCCCTAGAGGTCTTTTCCAACAGGGCTGCACGGGGCGTGTTGTATGCTCGTTTTTTTGCCTGTCTTATGACCTTCCTGGGATATGCTCGATCTTGTAGCTTGGTAGCCAATACATGGGATTGTGCAGAATATTCCTGTATGGTAGAGCAGTTTCGACGATATCTTAAAAACTGTCCTACGGGCAGGTTGTCACGGAGGGCCCTAGGATGGTAGGATCTGTAATGTAAGAGAGAGTTTTTGTCTGTTGGCTTATGATGAACCCTGGTCACCAACCTCTCATTCTCTGCTTGAATGTCGAGATCCAGATATACTGCACTGGTTTTGCTCATTTCCCACGTGAACTTTAAGCAGTCGTCAAGGCTGTTAAGCCAGACAAGAAAATCCTTCAGTGCCTCCTCCGTCCCTTCCCATATACAAAGTACATCATCTATGTATCTCTTCCAGAGGACAATGTTCCTCTGGAAGAGATTGGTGTCTGAATGGATATGGTACGCCTCGAACTGGCCCACATAGATGCAGGCTAGACTGGGGGCAAATGTAGCCCCCATCGAAGTCCCCGACACCTGGAGATATATTTGGTCCTTACATGAGAAGAAGTTTTGGGTCAGTGCGATCTCTATGCACTGAAGGACGAAGGTTTGGGGGCAGTCATAAAACCATTCAGAATCCCTCAGGGCACGCGCTGCTGCCACCAGCGTGGCCTCCTGAGGGATACTGGTGTACAACGATTCTATGTCGATGGTTACAAGGTATTGTTTTGCTGGATTATATGTGATATTCTCCAAAATTCTCAACACGTCCGTGGTGTCCTGGACGTATGAGGGTTGAGTGATTACACATTCTCTTAGGAAAAAGTCCGCAAACTGGGATAGCGGTTCTAATAGCGATTGGATGCCGGAGACGATGGGTCGTCCCGGCGGAGGCTGTTGTTTCTTGTGGATTTTGGGTACAATATAAAACGCCGGCATTCTCGGTTTCGTGTTGATCAGGAATTCGGCTTCCCTATATGTAACCCATTTCTTTTCTTTGGCCTCGGTTACCAGTTGGATAATGGTCGCCTGCAGGTCATTAGTGGGGTCCCTCGCTAGAGGTTTATAATTGCAGCGATTCCCCAACAGTCTAGCCACCTCTGTGTCGTAGTCGAGTGTATCCATCACCACCACTGCCCCGCCTTTATCGGCTGGCTTAATGGTGATTGTTTGATTGTTTTGTAGGCTTTTCAATGCCTGCCAATCTCTAGAAGTCATGTTGCTATGGTCCACAGTCTGCATGCTTTTTTCAATCTGACCAATATCCTGTAGGATCTTCTGTTCAAACACCACAGTTTCTGGACCTGTTGTGTTTCCAGGGGGACAAAATTGGGAAGGGCGCCGCAAATTAGTACAAAAATTGGATGCAGTGTCCTTTTCCTTCCCGGCAAAAAACTTTTTAAGTTTAATCTTCCTCATTAATCCATACAGTTCTGCCCGGAGTTGGAACCCATCATGCCGGGGGGTGGGGACATATCCCAACCCTTTGTTGAGTACAGCAGTTTCCGCGTCTGTAAGAGGATATTGAGAAAGATTGACCACAATGTTGTTATCATTGGCAGTTATAGGGGTGTTCTGCCTCTGCTGCGAGTGATCCTCGGGGAGAAGGACTGCCAGGTCGAGTTCAATCCCCAGGATAGAACTAACGAGGACCTGGGAGCAATGTTCAGGGTTTTTTTAGGTCAACAAACACACAATACAACAGACCAAAGGGTGAACAATTACAGAGGCCGGGGACGGGGTCGGGCTCGTCAGAACCTGAACTCGACCTGGCAGTCCTTCTTCCCGAGGATCACTCGCAGCAGAGGCAGAACACCCCTATAACTGCCAATGATAACAACATTGTGGTCAATCTTTCTCAATATCCTCTTACAGACGCGGAAACTGCTGTACTCAACAAAGGGTTGGGATATGTCCCCACCCCCCGGCATGATGGGTTCCAACTCCGGGCAGAACTGTATGGATTAATGAGGAAGATTAAACTTAAAAAGTTTTTTGCCGGGAAGGAAAAGGACACTGCATCCAATTTTTGTACTAATTTGCGGCGCCCTTCCCAATTTTGTCCCCCTGGAAACACAACAGGTCCAGAAACTGTGGTGTTTGAACAGAAGATCCTACAGGATATTGGTCAGATTGAAAAAAGCATGCAGACTGTGGACCATAGCAACATGACTTCTAGAGATTGGCAGGCATTGAAAAGCCTACAAAACAATCAAACAATCACCATTAAGCCAGCCGATAAAGGCGGGGCAGTGGTGGTGATGGATACACTCGACTACGACACAGAGGTGGCTAGACTGTTGGGGAATCGCTGCAATTATAAACCTCTAGCGAGGGACCCCACTAATGACCTGCAGGCGACCATTATCCAACTGGTAACCGAGGCCAAAGAAAAGAAATGGGTTACATATAGGGAAGCCGAATTCCTGATCAACACGAAACCGAGAATGCCGGCGTTTTATATTGTACCCAAAATCCACAAGAAACAACAGCCTCCGCCGGGACGACCCATCGTCTCCGGCATCCAATCGCTATTAGAACCGCTATCCCAGTTTGCGGACTTTTTCCTAAGAGAATGTGTAATCACTCAACCCTCATACGTCCAGGACACCACGGACGTGTTGAGAATTTTGGAGAATATCACATATAATCCAGCAAAACAATACCTTGTAACCATCGACATTGAATCGTTGTACACCAGTATCCCTCAGGAGGCCACGCTGGTGGCAGCAGCGCGTGCCCTGAGGGATTCTGAATGGTTTTATGACTGCCCCCAAACCTTCGTCCTTCAGTGCATAGAGATCGCACTGACCCAAAACTTCTTCTCATGTAAGGACCAAATATATCTCCAGGTGTCGGGGACTTCGATGGGGGCTACATTTGCCCCCAGTCTAGCCTGCATCTATGTGGGCCAGTTCGAGGCGTACCATATCCATTCAGACACCAATCTCTTCCAGAGGAACATTGTCCTCTGGAAGAGATACATAGATGATGTACTTTGTATATGGGAAGGGACGGAGGAGGCACTGAAGGATTTTCTTGTCTGGCTTAACAGCCTTGACGACTGCTTAAAGTTCACGTGGGAAATGAGCAAAACCAGTGCAGTATATCTGGTTCAAGCAGAGAATGAGAGGTTGGTGACCAGGGTTCATCATAAGCCAACAGACAAAAACTCTCTCTTACATTACAGATCCTACCATCCTAGGGCCCTCCGTGACAACCTGCCCGTAGGACAGTTTTTAAGATATCGTCGAAACTGCTCTACCATACAGGAATATTCTGCACAATCCCATGTATTGGCTACCAAGCTACAAGATCGAGCATATCCCAGGAAGGTCATAAGACAGGCAAAAAAACGAGCATACAACACGCCCCGTGCAGCCCTGTTGGAAAAGACCTCTAGGGAAAAAGGTGAATGTATTCCAGTGGTCACTACCTTTGGACCACTTTCCACCAAAATCAGGCAGATTATTCGTAGGCATTGGCATCTGCTTAGCACTACCAATATGCAAATGCCTCCACCCCGTTTTGCATTCAAAAGATCTGCGAACATCCGGGACCGGCTGGTCCACACCAGACCTAAAATAACTCCACGTGAGACCAACATCCCCCCGGGGCATTACCCTTGTGGAAATTGCTCTGTGTGCGCATTTACATCGCCCACTAAAAATGTTACTCTTGCAAACAACAAGATCTGGTTTCTAAACAAATTCAGCAACTGTAACACTTCGCACGTTATTTATAGACTAACATGCCCCTGCGACCTTCACTATATCGGCCTTACCACCAGGAAGGTAAAAACAAGAATACAAGAACATCTAAGCACACTCCGTGCAGGAAAATTGAGCACCAAATTGGTACAACATTTTCAAACACAAAAACATACTGCTCAAGAAGTGCGCTGGACAGTGCTAGAAAGAGTTACAGGCGACCAGTTTAATATTGAATCCAGACTGAGTAGCAGGGAAGCACGTTGGATTTATCAAGAGGGTGTGGACCAAAATGGACTAAATGACCTTATCGAATGGAGCAAGGTGAACATATGATCCATGTAACCCTTCCTCCATACCATTGAGAGTCACCAGTTTTCAGTCCCAAGCCATGAGCAATATACTAGCCGTTTACACACGAGGTCCTGTTTTCGGGTAACGAATCAATTCAAGGCTTGTGATATCAATGAGTTGTAACTGTCATCAACGCAATCTTAATATATTAAAAATTTCGATTACTGATCCATCATTACAGTTGCAGTTACCAAACAGGGTAGATTAACCATACTTACGACTCCGATAGCTCCCTATGGAAAACTACATAAGGACATATACTTGTAGGAACATCTTAGGAAAATACATCACTTTGGGTGCTTTTAAGGTTGTAAATAGGTTGATGTACATACATTCCTCAGTATCCTTCACCGGGATGTAGCCAATACTAGTAGTAGCACGTTTTTGCAAAACAATGGGAACAGACATAACACGATATTCCCCATTTCAAGATGGCAACTTCCTTCATATCACACCAAGCCTTCTGAATGGTATCCGTGATATCCAATCACGTAATACCTCAAATGAAAAACTACATAGAGACACATACTTGTAGGAGTATCCCATGAAATACATCATTTTGGTGTCTTTGAAGGCTGCAAATAGGTGGGTGTATATACAGTGATTATCATTATACACCGGTTAATAAATACATGCAGGAATATGTCTGCGTATATCAATGGGGATAGGCACAATACGGCATTTCCCATTCCAAGATGGCAACCTCTTTTACAGCACATCAAGCCTTGTGTGTGAATGGGACCCACGTAGGCTAGTCACGTGGTACACGCAATGACGTTTTTAAACTGCGCAATTGAATGCCCGTGTTGTTGCTGGGCTGAGTCAACGCCAGTTACGAACACTATCACGGTGAGTCTCGATAGATGGTTCTAAATCGGGGAATTAGTTTCGATTAAGGCCAAAGAGAAGGTAGTTTGGGACACCCAGGTTGGAGCGGGAGTCTTGGAAGTTTAATGGGCCAGGTTACAACTTTATAAAGGGTCTGCCATATCCAAGGGAACATTTTTTAACATTTTTAACATTCTTTAATAGGACGCCAAACACGAGACATTTGTTATTTTAATCCCGGGATGTGGGGGAACCACCTGAAACAGGAGGGAGATACATCCGCACTAACAATGATTGAGACACCAAATACTGTCAATCATGCTATCCTCACTGTACATTATATATTACAGATTTACGAGTGAAGTGGAATAAGCGGAGCCTTGAACGCGTATATATAGCCGCAAGGACTAAAGGGTAAAGGTATGCCCATGGTGGGCAAGATCCCGGTAAATATGTTAAAGGGTGTTCTGGAACACAATACATAGGACATTTGTCCTGAGATAACAGGTTACCAACCAAGTTTGATCTGTGTTGTTATGTCTGTGTATGTTTTCTTTTGTCTCCTACAGAACTGTTTTTAATTGACAAATTGAGGTGCAGGGTGAAACGAACAAACCCCACGCCCTGAAGAAATTGCCGTGAGTTTTGTCCAGTGGCAATGAAACATGTCGGCATTTTAAACATATGAGCCATCACGCAGCTTAGAATAAAATATGCAAGCCAGTGTGAATTAGCTCTTTTTACGATATCAGTGTATATCTTTATGGGGTTCGATACGGTGCACACAGTAGAGCACAGTTCTTTATTTCTTTTTCATCGTTAATTACACACCTTAGCACCTGTACAGTTAACCATTGTTTTCCTCACACAATTTTCTTGCTTTTGGAGTGTTGGTAGCTGATGATGAGAATTTGAGGTAGCAGGCGAGTACCATCCTGCTTAACCCTCTCTGGTGGCGCTACCGTGAGGCACCAACACTCCTCCTCGATCTTTTTTCACCATAATTGGGTGTTGGAGACATAAGTTTAAGACACATTGATAGTCAGTTTAACTTACCTCGTATGCAAAATTTCTCTTTCTTTCTTTCTGAAGTGAACTATACCGTTTAATAGCTTAGACGAAACAATCGCAAGCTGAAAATAGTGTCTAAAATTTATGACAACTAAAACGGATATATCAAACAATTGTTCACATTGTGAACAGGTCTTTTTGTATACTGTTTTGTTTGAACCCACCTGTAAGGTGCGTAGAATACCCCAAGAATTATCATGATCCCCAGTTCCTTCTAACACTTACATTGCACCACTCACTGCCATATCAGGATTCTAAAGAATGTAGGACAACATCACTCATCAAAGAAGGCCTCCCACATGTTCGGAAATTGAAAATCCACAAAGAGCTTGTTCCCAATGAATTCATAATTGAGATGGTAGCCTTTAGCTAGGGAAAATCCAGAAAGCTCCTGTTTGATTAACTGCCCAACACAAGGAGATGAGGGACGGAGCACTCACCCCCAGTCACAGATCTGGGTTGAATCCATCATCGTTCTTTAGCTCAATTTGCCACCCGAGTTTGGACCCAGCCATATGCAAATCAATCTTGACCCTGTGTCTCATGGGAACAGTCCAGCCCAAACTGCCAAGCCAGTTTTTCTCTGGACCAGAAACAAGAATCCTGGGACCAGTTTGAGGGTAATACCCCTCATCAGCCAGGCTTGCTTGAATCCAGTGGCAAAGTGAGCAGGAGACTCACATCTGTGCATGCCCTGCCAACTTAGGGCAAACAAAGCAAACAGAAGAGATGATGGACGGGGTGCTGAAACTTTTCACACACTCACCCCCAGTCACAGATCTGGGTTTAAACCATCATTGTTCTTTAGCTCACTTCGCCACCCCAGTTCAGATCCAGTCACATGCAAATCAGTCTTGACCCTATGCCTCATGGGAACAGTCCAGCCCGAACTGCCAAACCAGGTCTTCCCTGGACCGGAAACAAGCACCCTGGAACCGGTTTCGGGGTAACATCCCTCATCAGCCAGGTTAGCTTGAATTCAGTGGCAAAGTGAGCATGCCCTGCCAATTTAGGGCGAACAGAGCAAACACAAGGAGACTCACCTCAATCAGTATTTTAATATTTTCTCCATATCTCAGGGTCCTTTTCCATATCTCATCATCTTTCATCCCACGATTAAGAAATGTCACTAAGAATTTATTTTACTACCATTGTCACTTCTACAGGATCTGACAGCGGTCATTTTACCTATCTACTGCAATACATGGAGCCAATAAGCGGTCTCCAAACTTAAATAATAACTCACTGCAATGGGTGCAGACTCTGTATCACACATTAGTCTTGGTCTAAGAAGAATTGTGCACACCGACCTCTGCACTGATGGTCACCTCACAAAGAGTCCCCTTTGCTTTGCTTTCTGGAATGCATCTTGTAGATATTCAAACAGTTTGGGTTAGATGGGAGCACTCAGAAGGCCAGAACATTATCTAAAGGCTCCTCAGCCAAGCTTATGAACTTTAAGTAGCATGAGGCCGATGACTGCTATTCCATCCTTTCCCCTCATCTAGAAGCACTAGATTGTGTGTTGTGTTATGTTATGTTATGATATGTTATGCTAAATTAAGCTATGCTGTGCTATGCTGTGCTGTGTTTGTCATGTTATTTAATGTCATGTCATGCTATTTTATATTATGTTATGTGTTGTTATGTTATGTTGTGCTGTGCTGTGTTATATCATGTTGTGTTATGTCATGTTATGTTATTCTGTACTGTGTTACATTATGTTATGGTATGCCATGTTATGTTGCGGAGTGCTATGCTGTATCAGTTATGGTATGTCATGGTATGTGGTGCAGTGCTGTGCTTTGTTCTGTTTTGTTATGTTATGTCATGTTATGTTGTGTTATGTTATGCTATGCTGTGTTGTGCCGTGCTGTGCTGTGTCATGTTAAGTCATATTATGTCATGTTATATTACTATGAGCTGTGTTGTGTTATGTCATGTCATGTTACACTGTCCTATGTTATGTCATGTGGTGTCATGTTATATTATGCTGTGCTGTGTTATGTTATGTCATGCAGCGCTGTTATACTATGTCATGTTATGTTGTGCTGTGCTGTATTTTGTCATGTCATTTCATGTCTTGTCATGTTATGTTATGCTATGTCGTGTTGTTTAGTGTTGCGTTATGTTATGTTACGTTTTGTTATGTTATGCTATGCATGTTATGCCTTGCCGTGTGTTGTCATGTCATTTTATGTTATGTTATTTTATGTGATGTCATGGTATTTTACGCTGTGTTGTGTTATGTCATGTCATGCTATGTTATATTATATGTTATATTATGTTTTGTTATGCTAAGCAGTTTTATGTTATCATAGGTTATGTCATGTTATGTTGTGCTGTGTTTCGTTATGTTATGCTATGTCATGTCAAGTCATTTCATTACATATGTTCTGTTAAGCTGTGCTATGTCATGTTATTTGGCGCTGTGTCATGTCATTTCATGTTATGTTACGTCATGTCGTGTCGTGCCATGTCATGTTATGTTATATGTTGTTATTTTTATTGAATGCACAAAACCACCTATAGGGTTCCAAGTCCTGACAGGGAGCTGAATCAGCCCTGCTAATGATGGTAAAATGCTGTCGTTTCTTCATCTAGAAAGACTAAGGGGAGAGTCTCGAGCTGTGTGTGAGATAAGGTATGTTCACATCACTCTTCTGTTCCAGGGGGAGCGAGCTGGGCTTCAAAACATCCTCACATATGCACCCGCGCCTTACAAAACAATTGGAAGAAATGCTTTCAAGTTAGAATAGCATTAGAAAGAATATTGTGGCTTAAATATCGTTTTACAAAAACATCATCCGAATGTGTGTAGATATTTTATCATTGACTCGAATTGACCTGTGTTTCTAGAAGTACAATATTTCTGTTGCAAGATATTTTGGTTACAATATCACGATACCACACCATTGAAACACTACAAAAATCAGGGCTGAGCACTTATTTCCCTGAGCTGCCTTTATCAATCTAAAACCTTGAGGAGCTTTTATCTAGCCACCAGGTTCTGACACAACAAAAGATCTGGGCAGGAGGAGGTCATTACCTGACGCGCGACAAGATCATGGGTGGACCGGTGTTCTCCACCCAGTTGATTTGTATCAATGCTACTGATATATGAAATGGTCACTGCAGGGGCGGCTCCTCCGTTTGGGCGGAGCAGCGTCGCCCCACTAATTAAAATGCATCCATGCCCCAGGGATGAAAAATAAAATCGTAATAAAGTTAATTTATTACCATTTTATTTTCATTCCGCCCGTTCCGCACTTAGTTTCTGGACAGGGCGGAGCCTGCTGAAGGACAGCAGCAGAGAGGAAGGTGGGCTGTCTGGGTACAGGTCACTTAATTTCAAAGTGCGCATGCCCGTTTGGCCGGCCGTCTTACGACGGCCAGCTACACATGCACACTTTGAATCCTCTAGCCCGGCTGTCTTAAGCCAGCTGAGTTAAGCCCAAGCCCATGTCTCCATTGCCCTTAGGAGCGGCGAGAGTGGCAGTCAGGATTGGTCAGCGGAGTTGTTGAGGGTCCCTTGTGAAGAAGAAAAATGGATCAGAGAAAGGAGAATGTTGGTAAGTGAGTATTTATTTCTTTATTTGATATAATGTGTCACCCGCCCACCCCCCATTTGTCTGCCCAACCACCAGGAGCGGCCGGTGCAGGTAAGAGCAATGGGGCGGGGTGGGAGGGGGACTCGCATACGATGCCGATGAGGGAAAATTGAATAAATAATAATTTTTCCCTGGTCATCGTCTGTCGAGTCCCTCCCAGCCCGCCCCACTGCTCTTACATGCACGGGCCGCTCCTGCCCGCCACTCTCTAGTGCTGCCAGCCGCGACTGAAACGGTGTGTCATTCTCCAGTTCTCAATAGGGCTTGCCTTCTTATTGCAGAGTAGGAACAAGGTGATGAGGTAGTATGCAATGGCATCCGGTACATGTGGCGAAATGCCTTCACCTGAAGCATAAAAATATGAATAACTTGACTTTATAATCACATCCAAGTGTGAGGCCGAGACGACTGCAATTTCTTTCTGCGAGTATGATCATTTTCTTTGCCCTTCATATCCCATGAAAAGAGCCACATTACTTTGCTACATTTGGGAAGCAGCAGGCAGTTTGGAGAGTGTTTGAAGTACTCAAAATGATGTGCTTAAATTGAAAGTGGCAATGAAGTCTTGGATCTGAGAACATTGCTGTGTGTCCCATCTAGAAAGGTTTCAAGTTACTTTGCAATCTCACATCATAACATTTGACATTAGGCTCTGGTTAATGACACTTTTTGCTGAATATATCCGCCTGGCACTACATGCAGAAGAAAAAGGTTTGAGTGCCCTATTGTAAAAGAGCTGCTTCCTGCAAATGTACACTGCACAGATGGAATACCTCTCTGTGGCTATCACACCCTGTGCAGGAACAACATATCACCCAATGGCACACTTATGTGCTGTACAAGTGCCTGCTGATGGAACCATTCTTTTGAGAGTCTTCAGGAAACAGCCCATGGGAGGACAATATCACTGGAGCAGACCCAGGCTGAGCTGCCCCTGGGCTCTATGCCAAGGAACCAGTAGTACGACCTGAGGAGAATTTAAATGGTGGTGGTGTGCACACAGTGACGGCTCCTCCGTTATGGCAGAGGAGCGTTGCCCCCCTGCCAGCACAGATGCAAAACTTGTAAGATAAACTAATAATAACACTGGTTTATTATCATTTTATTTTGCTTCATAGGGTTGAGTCTAGGGGGCCGGGTCATCGTGTTGACGGCATAGGAGGAGTGGCGGGCACTGCTGCTCAGTGCGCATGTGGGTTTTGCCAGGCCGTCCTAGGATGGCCAAAGCGACATGCGCACTGAGATGTCTCCAACCCAAGCTGTGTTGCCAGGTGGGTTGGAGACAGCAGGCACAGGCTTCCTGTCCCCGTGGGAGTGCAAATTCAGGGTGCTCAGGCCAATCCCGGCTCTTTTCATCCTGCTGGGAGCAGCACAAGAGCAACGTCTTGATTGGCTGCAGGGGTGTCTGGGAGTCTCAGCCTGTGCTGCAAAGGAGCGGTGATGCGGCGGACAGCAGGTACATTTTTTAGTTTTTTGGTGTGCTGTTTTCGTCATGCGTACACCCCGCCCACACTGCCCTGACACTTTGTCTTTATAGTAGCCGCTCCTGTGTGCACTACCAGACCCCTTCCAAATAGCTGCCAGCAGCTCAAACAGTAGACATCTTCCTGACTTCCCAACATTTTCTACCTCCTTCAGTTGTCTGAGCAGGGTGCATGTTCCCTAAAGGACCTGGATTCCCTAATTTGTGAGGCACCTGCAAATTCAGAAAAGCCTCCTTGCTCCCTTGCCACTTATTTGAGATAATGCACAAACTGGGCTCTGCATGCATATGTGTACACAGTATAATCTATACACCTGCAAGTTCCATTTTTAATTGCAAGTTTGCATTTTGTGCAATTTTATCAAAACATTGCATGTGTTCTAAGCAAGCCCAAGTAGAAAAGCTGTTTTGGGAAAGAATCCCCCCTCTTCTATTAGGAAGAATCAATAGATTTCCAAGGTCCTTAGTTTGAAAAGAAAGCATTGCAGGAAACATATTCTGAAAAGGATCTGCCTCCTTGCTGTGACAGGGAATGGATTTAGATGTAGGTTAGATTTGGAGCCATGCACTAATCCTGATTCCTTCTCACATTTAAACAGTGGTCAGGGGGCAAATGCCTGCTCTCAAAGAAGTTTTCTAAAACGGAAAACTGTTTTATTCCTTGAAAAGATCCAGTCTTCCATTTTGGGAAGCACTGATAAGGATGGGTGTCTGCTGGGCCATGCAGCTCACAATCCCTGTGATGGTAGCCAATCGCAGGGGCCACAAATGGTGACCTGACTAATTGATATGAATTAGGCAGGTTGTTCTGAAACCCCCTGTGATTCAATATTTTGTGAAGTTATCTATTTGTGCATAGGTGATCTGCAAAATCAGATGGCCTTTGCAAAAAGGCAGTTCATAATTTCCAACCACTTTTTACAATTGTAAACTTCGTACATCAGGTCCAAATTCTTAAACTTTTAAGATGCGTCGAAAATAGCTGCAACAGAACAGAGACCTGGAAAGGAACCAAAACAAAAAAACTAATCAACATGAAGGAAAAAGCATCAGTTTCTATTATTCAGCCAATGGAGTCTGAGGCATTTGACACACTTCATCCTGGCTCAGCACCATCAGCGCCTGGATACCCTCACGGGTGATTAGCCACACTCTACAAATTCACATCGCATCTCATAACATCCTGGTAATCTCCCTAAGCATGTGAGTTTCATTAGAAGAACATTTAACAAAATCCACGCCGTTCGTCTTCTGCAATGCCACTTTCTACTATAGCCCTGATTACATTATTAAGGGGCATATCATCAAGGACCGACTAACGTGGATTTTTATCGCTGAGATAGCGTGCTATTAGCAACGCTTATCTCAAAAGCGATAAAAATCCTAGCGAATCCTTTGAGAATTCAGGCGCTAATGCAAGGTTTCACGCGATAGCGTGACCTTGCTGATTAGGCGATAAAATTATCGCCACTTTTCGTCCGAAAACAGACGCAAAAGCGGCTATAAGTTTTTTATCGCCTCGGTGATAATATGCCCCTTAATTTTTTTAGGCATTAATTTCATTCAGCATAATTATCCCTGGTTTTACCGGGTGTGAGAGAATCTGAAATCATTTTTCATGTTGGTAATTCCGGATGTGAAGAATCACAAGAGGCTTTTGGCTTTAGGGCAGCGAGACTAGGGCCACCGCAGTGGGCGCTGACTTCCGGTGGGGTAGTTGCTGTGTTTGCAAATATATAATGGTTTTAAAAGCACCTGCTGCAGCTTTCCTTGCCTCTAACAATTTTCAGGCAACAATAAAAATGTAAAGATAACTCCAGTAATTAATGTTCTTCCTGGAGAAAGATTTATCTCATAAGGTAGCGCAGAGGGTTAATAAGCCTGCTGCAAAGAACGCATGTAGATCCCAACATATTATGTAAATTACTCTGTGAGTTAGTGCTTTTGTCAGAGAGAGACTTTTGTTACTTGCAGTTTATAAGTTTCAATCCTAATATAGAACAGTGAGCTATTAACTGTCATCAGAGAGCTGCCTACAAACTGCAAGGGATAGGTTAGAAGTTATGACTTTTTCCCACCTCTTTCAGTATCCTAATGTTACAAAAATGGTTCATTTGGGTAGAAATCAATTCTTACTATCGAATAGAACCTCAAACCTTGGTATTATGTTTTAAATTCTGAGTCTGTGCTTCTCAAGACCAAGCACTTTTAAACTATACTGCTTACTTGTATGGATGGCGTGACTTCTACACTGTGTAGTCCTCTGTCTTATGTAACATTTCCTATACACTGATATACACACTTATGATTCATTGTTTGTGTGTAATGTGTGCCTGTGTAATGTGTGTGTGTTTTAAAGGGCTCTGACACTCTACATAGGTATGAGTGGTGCTATGAAACTAGTTAAATGCATCTGAGAGAGAGTGGTCATGGAGATTTGAGGGGCGCTGTTAAAGGGTGTTAGTGAGGGAATCTGTGGAGGAGGTGGTCACTGGGGGCGGCAACAAACATTGTCACATAGGGCACCACCAGCGCTCAAGCCGGCCCTGTTGGATACCATAGCATACAATTTTCTTTGCATGTTTTTTTCTAACAGCCAGAGCATAACTTGCTCCCCGTCTAGAAAAAATGCTTCCCTTTCCCTCTTCTACTACCTCAGCTTTGGGTGCCCAAAATCAATGATATTCCTCAAGCCACTTTTCTCTAGAACTCAGTCACTTTTTTGGGGGGGGGGGTTTTGCATCTTTTAAATAGCGCGAACTCGACCCGAAGGTATTGGAGCGCTGTACATGAGGACCGTATTTACATTACATATTCAGGCACGGGGAGATTAAGTGATTTGCCCAGAATCACAGGATGTGGACGCGACCCCGAGGCTCGAACCCTGGTTTCCTGCACCAAAGTCGGCAGCGCAGCCGACGGACCACATCCCCTCTATAATTAAGAAAATCCCCCTCTAAATGCAAACAATCCCATCTACCCCAGAAGCATTGGAACATACTCCAGACTGAATTTATTGATTCTTACAATAGCATGTAGTCTCCAGAAAAGATATACTAGATAAATCTGAAATCTCGCACTATACAAAACTTTTTTACTATTGAAAAAAATCACTTATATCTGTACAGAAGCCCATCTTCCTTGAACCTTTTTGTATGTTGTCATACATGTCCTTTGTTACACTGAACATGTTATTAACATTCTACACTGACTGATTTTTAGGAAAATAGCTCTCCACTACTCACCCTCTCCACCATAGCCCCAAGTAGCTGTATGGGACTAATGGCTGACATGGAAGGCAGGAAAGGAACGCAGTGGGGAGAGATGAAGCATTAACTCCTCTCTCACCATTGCTTCCCTCTTCTGTGCACCATTTTTCGAGCCTGGGCAGCGCACGCTCTGCTCTGCAGTATTCAGTTATGGAAGTGATACTCCTCCCACTCTCCGCCCATATTTTTCATTGGCTTGTGTCATTGTCCACTGTAAACTGTGTCTTTTCATTGGTCATTAGGCTTAGCAGTCCCTCTTTAGTACCGCCTTGTCTTATTTTGTAACCTCCCATGAGGACCCCCTGTTACGTGTGTTGTTACTCAGTAGGCTCTAATTACAGCCTCCGAGCACTATTTTCTCAAATAGCTTTGTCCTGCCTGCAATTGCAGGCAGGACACGCTCTCTCCTAACGCTTTTTTACAAAATCTTTATAGAGCGGGCGCTGAGCACATTTGCAATGCAATAGATCTCACATTTGCGAGAGTTTAAGCTATTGGCATTGTAAATGACAATGCCTTTTATTTATCTGTTTTAAAAACAACACATAAATAAAAGGTATTGTCATTTACAATGCCAGTAGCTCAAATGCTCATAAATGTGAGACATTGCATTGCAAATGCTTGTTTGAATTACATTCTTTTCCCTAAGACCCCCCCTTGTGCTCTCACTTCCTGCTCCCCAATGCATCCCACCCTCTCGCCTTATCCCTGGCTCCCAGGTGTGCCCCTTCACCTCCCTATCATTTTGCCCATTCTGTTTTTCCGAAGACACAACAGCTTCACAGCGCTTTCATGCTCCTGCGCACTTTGCTTTTCATATTTAAGTAACCATTGGCAAATGCAAAAATTACCGAGTTAAGTGTAAATCTACACCAGTGAAAACAAGCATTGGCACAGCCAATAGGTCGGCAAATACCTATTAAAGGTGCGGCGTATTAGTTTTGCGATGCGTGTATTATTAGCTGTTGATATTTTTAACCGCATCTGTAACATAGATAGATATACACTGGATGGCATTATATCAAGGTATTTAAAGCCAGGCTCACCTTTGCAGTCCCTCAACAACACACTCCCAGGCTCCAGGGCAAAAGCTGCCCTGATTAGTCAAGTAAACAAGCATTGGACCAGCAGTCAATTAGGGCAACACATTTATGTCCACCACCAATCTGTTTAATACACAGCATTCATAAACTGGAGGCTGTGGACACATTTCTGAATCCTCTTGAATCTCGTTGAAATCCTGCTGCAGCCAGGAACAGCTAATTAGGCAAAGTACAGAGGACTGTGTAGGTGGCTGAGTCTCTGATCAGTTTTTGGGATGCTAATGCCATCATTTTGAAACACAACATCAAAGTAGTTCACAAGAGGCAGGAAGTACCAGCCCCCAAGAGAAGCAGTAATTGCCTTATTTCATCTAGGCACCAGAATGTCAGACATTTTGAAACATATGTCTGGCTTGCAAAGTTGTACACATATGGCCAGATTGTTAATTAATGCAAGTGTACACATTCCAGAATTTTCCAATTCCAAGTCAAAATAAAAAAAATCTACTACGTGGAGGGGCAGACCAGCAATGGGGGGGAGGGGGGGGCAGAAGATGCATCTGCCTATTTGGTGATTGTTTTTATTACTGTTTTACCTCAACATGAGTTCCCTTCAATTCACATGCAGATTTTAGATCCACATTCCGTTAATTTTGGGGACAAATCCACTTAAATGACCTTAAACATACACATATTTATGTTGCAAACCATGGGTAGGCTAGTTCTGTTCTGAAGAAGTGAATGATGGGTTGTGAAGTGGACAGAGACCACTAACTACGCCTAGATCCAGTTGGGCATGGCTGAAGGCACGGTACAGCAAATGCTGGCAGTATGGATGCTTTGCTCACGGTGTGATCAGAGGCTAAGGCTTGCACCCAGATTCTTTTGTGCATGGCCAAAGTCTCAGCGGCGGCTTCTCTGCTAAGGCGCAGGAGCGCCGCCTCACAGGAAAAATAAAATTATAATAACACCATGTTATTATCGTTTTATTTTAAAATACTGGTGGACACCTTGTAGGTGCACAGGATGGTTTGGCTGGCCGACTTGGGCCGACCAAACAGTCATGCTCACTTGGTATTTCTTCACCGGCTGTATTGCACAGCCTGGGCGAAGAACATGCACAGCCTCCCACTTCCTGTCTGAGCGCCAAAACCACGGTGCTCTGATCAACCATGATGCTGCAGTCATGCTGGTGACAGCAGTGTTGTAATTGGCTAGGGGAGGCTGGCAGCCTGTGCACTTCCTGTTTCCTGCATCGACCAAAGAGGACAGAGGCCAGCAGCTAAGTGAATTTTTCTTTTCTCTTTTTTTTAACCCCATCCCCGCCACACCACTACTGCCCAGTAGCAGCCGCTACTGCAAAGTCCATGTCCCTGGATTCAAGCTTTGTCCATTACAAAAAGTATACCATTAAAAAAAAAATTTCATAGAGGAAATGTGATTGCTTTTATCAGCCACTCAAATTCCTTGGAAAATTCAAATAAGATTAACAGAAACTGAAAGTTTGGAAACCATGATTTTAAGCGGTATGCAAAAGTGTTAACCCGTGCAAGTCCAGGCGGTATCTTTTTTAAATGCTAAGTTCACAAAAACTACTGAATGGATTTAAGCCAAGAAGGAACTGGAAAGCCATATAGATGTGAGTGGATCTCTCAGAAGAAGCGGAGAAGACTGGGGTATGCATAGTTTTTATTACATAAGTGAAATCTCTTCTGAATCATGATTATGGCCCCACCCACGCTAACTGGCGATATCTGTTTATGTGTTTTAGTTGGTAAAGAAAATAGATGTGCCAATTTCTGATTTAAACTGGATGGATTTTGGCAAATATTTTCCTAATCGAAGCAAAATAAAAGAGGTGCAAACGTCCTGGGTATGAAGTGTAAAACGGCATCTAAGCTATCATTAACATTCTTATCAGCCACAAGAATTATGATGCATTCGCGAAATAAAAATGTTTGAAATCCGCACACCTCAAACAGTAAATGAGTCAGGCGCGGCTGGCACAGGTAAGTGTGGTGAGAGGGTGGGGTGAGGCGGGGGGAGTCAACAGAAAACGGATAGGTAAAATTAAATAAAAATATAAATAAAACCACTTACCTTGTGCTTGCCGCGGACTCGGCGGTGCGGCAAGCGCAAAGTAAGTAGTTTTATTTATTTTTTGCATTTAAATTGACCTATCCGTCGTCTGTTGACTTCCCCCCGCGGCGCCCCATCGCCTCACCACTCTTACCTGTGCCAGCCGCGCCTGTCTCATTAACTGTTTGAAGGTGTGCGGAATTGAAACGTTTTACTTTTGCGAAAAAGTTATCAGAGAGCTATGAGAGCAATAGTGTTGGGTGAGCCCAGGACGGAAGCTAGATGTAAATCGTTGTCTGTTTATCAAAAGTAGGATCAGGCAGTTCTTGTTAGGCCTGGGGTCTTCATTAGGCACAAAAATCACTAGGGGGCTGATACACAAAAGAATTTGTGAGTATATGAAGTAGTACCAAAGAGGAACTCTTTTACGTACTCTTACGTGCCTTTATGAATCACCCCAAAACATGCTACTCCGATCACTAAAAATGTGTGAAGGGTAGAGTCCTTTCCATTTGCATTTTGTTCTTAATTTAGATCCTTTGGGGGCCAATTCAAAAAGCAATGTAAAAGTGAATAGGGAGCTTTTATTTCTAGCCTTCCAATGTGAAATACAACAGAAAAATCAGAAGCCCATTACTGACCAATTGTTAATATTTTCACATAAGGTAGACGAAGGTTCCTCACTTGGCTGGTATTCCATTGCTTTTTCCCCTGCAAAAGTGATACATTTTCCAACATAGCCACTCACAGTGAGGTGGATCACACCACCTCCTGTAACTGAGTGCACAATCCCTTTAACCTCAGTCCCATCCAGCTCCCACTAGGCGGCATCTTTGAAGGTCGCTCTCCAAAAGTTAAGGATGTGAAGCGCTGATGACCCCCTACTTCTAAAGAAAGTAATTAATTTGGCAGCAGTGAAGTGACCTTTGGAGTTACTGCTATGATGTCATTAGTGTTGCAATTTTACAGAGAATTAGGCATGTAATCATGTGTTAAATGGCTGAGTTGGCAGGGATTGTGGGTTAATGAAGCAGGCAGCACTAATGACACCGCATATGGACAGCCCAAACTGGTGATGCTAAAAGAGCTTCCAACATGGATCTACCCACCTTGAGCAAGCATTCTCCGGTGCCCTTTCCCGCAAGAAACCTTTCCTTTTGGATGTTCCCCACCTCAGGCCTGCCCGTGACTCATTTCACTCATGGTGATTCCTGCATATCAGCACTCCTCACCACCACATAATAGTCATTCAAGTGAGTAACTTTCTATAAGACACTATACATGGCTGCCATTTGTTTCTCAAAGCCTATGGCTGTGCCTGTTAAATCCACACCATTACATTAGGGAGTTGACATTGAATCTCTTGAACCTCTGCCAGCAGTTGATATGAATGTTTGGACCTCTAGGATTTGCACATCCCTAGGAAGGGACATGATCCATCTTACACTCACTGCACTCACCCACTGATATGTTGTTTATTGCGAATGATCCTGAATCTTATCTATGGGATCACGCCCATGCTCAGAGACCTACTGCTCTGTAGCAATGTCCCTGCCTTTAAGTACACAGACATACACACCATTGGTACTCACTGGCAACACAAGCATAACTGATAGAGGCAAGGAGAGGTGTGTGTAAAGCAGGAGCCAGGAGTTCAAGGCTAGGAGTGCCATTGAATAAACTAGTCAAGTCTGAGCGCAGCTTTGATTGTGAGCGCAGGTCATGTTTTATGATCTGTAATTGATTATTGATTGCTAATTGCATCTTCAGCCATGATCCTAGTGAAGCACTCTATTAGCCCTGTTGGTGGTGTAGGTGTGCTAGATAAAGCTGCATAAATGGATATAGAAATGGATCAGGACTAATGAGGATCAAAAGTGCTATTGACTGTAAATAAAACCACGACCTTGTATATAGGCCTGAGCGGTGAACTCCGCTCCGTTCGCTGAGTTTGCAGAGTTTTCTGCTGAGCACGCAGAGTTCTGTGGAGCGAGCTTTATTCCTCGCTTGCACTCACCAACGTTAAGTTGGGGAGCACGAGCGAGTCAAATCCAACGCTAGACCACCTTCCGGTGAGATTTCACAGTGCAGCTGGCCGCGGATTGTCGCAACCGCCCACGTCAAGAGACCTTCCAAATGCATTGAGGAAGCTGCAGCTCGAGTAGAACATCTACTCGAGCGGCGTAAAGAAGCAGCTTCCTCTTGTGCTGCACATGGCACCATTTGCGCTGACCTCCGCCCAGGCCTACTTGCAAAATGGAACAGTAAGTGCAAGTATTGGCCCCTACACTGTGTTTGACAGAAAAGAGTTACTAATCATTGCCAAAAGAAATACCAGAGTTCCAGTGAGCATTGGAGTAGTGGCTGACCCATAAAATATGTATTCAGAGTCCTTTCCATACTATCTTTATTTGTTTATTCATGTATCTGTGTAGCTGTTCTCATGTAGCTCTGACATGTTTCATTATTGCCACCTCAGGGAGGAGCATTCCTACTTTTAGACTTTTGCATTGGTTAGTGATTTGTGGTTACAGTATTGGTTAAAAGGATTTTAAATAAGACAATAATTGGATGTGTCCCTGTGCATGGTACTGTTCAGGCATTATAGCAATACGTGTAATAGAGAGATGTTGCTAAAGAAGGGGGTTTGGGGTTATTTGATATTGCAGGTTATTTGCAGTAAGAGTCAAATCCACATGAGTAAAGGTTCAGATTTCCTGCATTCTTCAACTTCTGTATTCTTAACAGTCATTACCATCTTGCTTAATTTCCATAGGGTTCTCTTCTGTCTTCACATTGTTTCCTTGTATATTGATGATTGTTGATCTCTATAGTTGGTCGAGGTGTTCCCTGGGGGAAATTGGTGGTTCCAAATGACTTGTAGTAGGGAAAGGGAGGGGTCCTTTGTTGGTATGACTTGTTTTCCCGCTCTGATTGTCAATGTTAAATATGTCCCCAGATTTTCCTTCTAGTCAAAGCCTTGTGTTAATAAGTCATCTTTAGGTGTTTGCCGAAAAGCAGATGGTTTGATCCACCACGTACGTCTGAACATAGGGCCTCCAGAGCCTTAAATGTTAAACTCTAAGGGGCTAGCCCTCAAATGGTGATTCCTGAACTTTAGTGGATAATATCAATACTGGCAGAATTAAGATCTTTGTGCCTGATGTGCAAACCTTTTTGGTGCTCTGAGAAGGTCCGATCCACAGAATTGCACCGTTTATTACTGAAAAAAAAACCTTTGTTATGTGTGAAACACAAATTGTGATTCAGTTACACCTCACCGAATCATAATAAGAGTTTGGGATCAAATACCTAATTGGTATTTGGAAGAGGCGTGTTTAGGGCATCTCTTCGAAATACCATGTCTAATTGGTATGTATTAATATTTTACAACCAAAAATCCTGTTGCAAAACATTAAGGGCCCGATTCACAGAACTAACTTAAGACAAAATCCTAAACTTACTACCATTTTGGTATTCACAGAAGGCACTTACTCATCAATGAGTAAGTGCCTTCTGTGAATACCAAAAGGAGTAAGTGCACTTACTCATTTTGGTATTCACAAAAGGCACTTACTCATCAATGAGTAAGTGCCTTCTGTGAATACCAAAATGAGTAGGTGCCTTCTGTGAATACCAAAATGAGTAGGTGTCTTCTGTGAATACCAAAATGAGTAAATGGTAGTAAGTTTAGGATTTTGTCTTAAGTTAGTTCTGTGAATTGGGCCCTAATATTTTACTGACTACAGATATGTAGTGGAAACCCATTTGTAATCAGGAAGGTGTTCCCAAGGGATCCATTCCCGTTTGTGAATGTCGACAAAAACATTTTTTAAGAGTAGGCAATGATACTCATGGAAAATTTTACTTAAACTTTCCATTTTTTTTAACAATCTGTCTTCCTTTACGCAAAATGGTTTGCATTTGAAAAAAAATACTTTATTTAAAATCAATCATAGACATGGTGGTCTGCTTTCCTCAGCAGTCTACCAGCCCTGTGATGGCTGCGATTCATTGAGGGTCACAATTTGTGACCTACCTCATTAATAACCATGAAATTTGTGACCTACCTCATTAATATTCATGAGATAATTGAGATCCACTATGAATCGGGTTTATGTGAAACAACCTATTAGTACATAGGATGGTTTGCAAAACCAGAATAGATTCCGTAAAAGTCGATGCACAATTGGTGACCACTTTCACCAAATCCATTCTTAGTACATCTATTTAAAGAGGGTACAGTTTCTGTACATAACATGCCCTTGCTAT